>NC_134911.1:16373827-18873827 GCF_051014615.1 Bombus vancouverensis nearcticus | reverse complement strand
GTGTCTTCCATCATCGAAATTATCTTAGCAGCTATAACCTCCTTAACGTTCCCCAAATTTACCTTATAGCGTTACAAATTTTTCGTTTTGTTCAGTTGGATGCTGACGTTCTCTTAATCATCCTTATTATCGATTTTTTTAATTAATTGTGAAGCTGTCACCACAAACTATAGTGGTACTTCGCTATGAGAAATAATAAATTTTTAGATTTTTAATATAAATGTAGTTTGAAGAATTTATTGATTAGGTGCATATGTATATTTATTTAGCAAGAAGTATAGACATAGTTAAATAATTCAGATCAAGCCTTCGAAGTTTCATAAAAAATTCAATTAGCTCAGATCATATTCTCTAATGTAGATATGGAATTAATTCGTAGGAAATTTTAATTAGTCTTTGAATCATAGTAAAATACGTAATATGTTTTTTTTCATATAATAAAATATTTATGTATTTCAGTATGCTGTATATTTTCTTCTGCGAAGATAACAAAGTTTTATCTAAAAACTGTGTTATGCAATTATACTAGGGTTTGTTGTGTACCTGTGACCATTATCGTAAAAATCATACATCAATTAAGAAATATTCGTATGTTTTTTTTAATGGAAATATACACATTGTGTTGAAAATGAGATTAAGCATTGAGAAAAATTTAATTTTAAAATACTTTGTGGAAACAAAAATGTCCCAAATTAGCAATGGAAACTATGAATATATTAATTTTGAGTCACATTTTAAACTTCGAATGGTACAACTAGAAATATTAGTAGTAGTGATAATAAATACTATCAAGCATTTCGTTGATCAACTTCGGTATTAATGAGCTTTCATTTATTTAAAGACTTCATAAATTTAATAGTAACGTACACATTATTTTTATCGCCACACTTGGTTGCTAATCGAGCTGTAATAATTGGGATAGGCAATACAAATTGCGAACCGTTGCATACAGTTTATTTATCATTATTGGACATACTGAATTGTAAATATCATAAATAATGTTCCTCGATGTAATAATTAGTTCTTTATTTAAATATCTTCATTAAGATAATTAGTTTTACGTTGATTGGATGAGATTGTACGAAAGATAGGAAACCTTCGGCAGTGATTAAAAATGATATTCGTAATAATTAAATGGTTGTGAATAATATACACAGATGGTATTTTAGTTATTTCCCCTATTTTTTAGCAATGGACAGAATATCTATATTATTTCTATAATAATATATTGAAGACGATAAATTGAAGATATTAACAAATTATCAATATAACACGTAGTAACATAGACCAATGAGTAGCGTTTCAATAAGATCACAAGCTAAACAAATAGTCAATACAATTTCATAATCAAGGAAAATCTAAATCATTAAAAATATTTCAACAGCGTATAGTGGCAAGATAACATTATTTTTAATCTTCCACAAATAATATGGAAAAGCAAAGATCGTTAATTCACCAGTTTCATTCTAACTACGTTTACTTACTGCATTCTACATGCATTTACAAATAAATTTCGTTCGACAATTCATAAATAATCTAACGATACGAAATTGCTTTTCACAATACTCTTAAGGTATAAGATCGAGCAGAAGCCATTAATTTCCCCTCTAAAAATCCATTCGTCTTTTCAACATCTTCATATAATCATTCTTCCATCGATTATTTCGTGCTTAACATACGAAATTGAAAACAGCGTTTTCAATCTCTGAATTGGTTAGGTAACGTCGAAACGATTGATCCAATCATCGCGCGTGAAACGTGCCTCCTGAAATGTTAGAAAAATTGATTCACAGTTGATTGACAAGATAGCGGAGCCGACAGGAAGTTCAGGGATCGTTTCCCTTCTATTTAGCCGCGGGTAAGCGATTCGTAGCCGTCAAGAAGCGACTTACAGTTTAACGTGACGCTGCGCGAGACCGAGCGAAATGTCAGGCCGGGGAATTTGCATTTCCTAAATGCCACTGCGTGAAATCGGCCGGCTACGGTTCGCGGAATTCTTCAGTCGATCGAAAGTTGCCTTTTTCCCCCACTCTTTTCTTAATTTCCCTTTTAAATCGTATTAAAACGCGTTTTCGAACGAGCATAAAATTTAACATCACGATGACACGAGATCGTCATCGCTAAATGTTGGTATCGATGTTTTTACGAATATAATTAAAGAGATGTAATTTAGATAGAAAATTGAATTACTTACATTAAATATTATAAAGAGTACAGGACTTTGGATAATCAATTTAAGATAAACTTTCATATCAACTATTAATCTTTCATATTTACAATTTTTTATAATTAAATAAGAAATTTCAATATATATAAAATACATATCTCTCTCATAAAAAAGAACCAACTCTTTCTTCTACGATCTCCTCTACCATTAATTGAAATTTATACACTTCATCGATTATATATATAATAGCCTGATGATCAATGATTATGAAATTCACTACTATCGTGCGTATTATTCTTATTGATGCGATACCCACTCAAATTTATGTCGCATAAGCTATAACTCATTGCTTATTGCCCAATTAATTGACACTGCCTCCATCGTTCTGTTATTTAATCAACTTCGCGTATGTTATTCCAGAAATAAGCAAACAAACGAGCGTCAGAACGTAATCAAACAGAGAATTCCATGCGGGTATCGCGACCTAAAATCGATTTGGTCAAGGGTTCGAATCGAATGCAACCAAGCTCCCCGCAGGCGGGTACTCTTTCATACTGTTCTGTTTCGCAGATAATGATAGTCATTAAGTATATGTGGTGCATTCATATTGTCTAATTTACGGCACCCACCTCAAGCCAGCCATTAGCGATTATTAATATAGAAATAATGTGACAGTTATTCGAAAGAAATCTCCTTTTAGAGTTACAAGAGCAAAAATAAGTATACACTCACGTGCTTTCTTATTGATTTTTATGCGTCCTCCTTGTAATTGTACTTCTTTGACACGAGAAAGTAACCATATGATGCAGAAATAATTGACGAATATTAGTAAATAATAATTTTGTCATAATCTTTGTAAATTGCATACAGGTTTATATCAAAGAAAAATAGCATTGTATTGTGTATAATAAATTTTTATTATATGATTAACTAACAACTGCAGCAGATTTTTACAGAAAAATATTCAGAATACAAGGGCTTCGTTTAAAAAACGAAAGGATTAACAAAAATTCGTTCTAATAGACCGTTAAGATATTTAAAAAAAACATGATGTCTTTGAAGGCTTTTAACTTTTTTTGTATGCATTTTTAATGTCTTCGATGATAAAACGTAGTGATAAAGAATTTCGTGGTTCGTGCTTGTTGATTATGTAATATTTGAATTTTGATACAATTTTTGCATAGAAAAATTATTTATCGAAAGATAAACCGAAAGCGATACAAAAGTAGGAAATACAGGATTAAACACAAGCTTTCGAAGATAAGGAAAAGGGATTGTAAAGACGTAATGCAAACGGTCTGATTGTATAATAAGCTTGCTCAGTTTTGTGGACATGTTAACTTCTGATAAAACCTGCATATCTATCGTTTCGTCAATTCGTAATGTGCTTTCTTGTTTTAACTACATGCCAGATAAGTACGTAGATTGCATCGTTAATTATACAGGTGTTGGAACGATAACAAGGTCAACAATCCTTTAAGACTGATACTCTGTTTGTGCATAACGAAACCGATTCGTAAAGCTAATTACAAGAAACGTTCGCTTGTAGATGCAAGTTAATTCAATAGAATAAAACACGATAAACCGTGAGAATAATTAAATTCGCAATTAACGTGTTTATTGTACATATTTAACCTTAGAACATAAAAAGTTTATCGTATTTCCTATCGTATGATGTATCATCTATTATCTTGTACAACTATGTTTCGATACTTTTATACTTCTTAAAAATATTATTTTCGTTCTTAAATTTCTTTTCGAAACATTCAGATAATATTTCACTATATTGCTTTGGAACGTTTCATCGTATCGTATCTTTTAAAGCATTCCAATGTTACCAGATCGAATGAACGAATTTTTTTTACGATAATGATAAATGTGTAAAATAATGTGGGTCACGTAATAATTTTCAATTGGATCGCTTTATTCTGTATAGTATTGCTTTTGCTACCTGCGGTTAAACACTGTTGTCATAAAACACAATTAAGCACTATTACTACTATTAATCATTTTGTACTAATAATCTTTTTATAATGTTTCTAAGCATTAAATAACTATTTTCAATATTTACCGTTTAAACTTACTTCCGAAATTCAGGAAGCAAAATACGAGACAAAACTATTTGTAGCAAGACCTGATGAAATCAATGTTGCATCTTACGTATCTACATTTCATAAAAATAATATTATACACATCATTGTCGACTCATATATCAAAGAATATTAAAGTTTTCACAAAAGCATTTAACTATCTTCTTAAAAGGAGAATAAAATAGTACTTAAGCAAGTAGTACTTAAAATAAATAAAAATCTGTGATACTTGCGACATACAAAAAACATCAATCACATCCTAAATACCTGTCTCTAAGTACAGTATGAAAAGAGCATAACACGAATTACCAAATTCGTTAAACTCGCCAAAGAAAGAAGTCTTTTGCCAAAAGGCTCTAGCCTTGCCAAAGAATACTGGATTTTACTACTTACTGTAGATAAGTGTTTGTCCCACTATACGACCATTATACTGTCACTTGGACCACTAATAATTTTGGAAGGTGCATATGACCTTAAACTCGTAATAAAAAAAAAAAAGCAAAATTTAGACAGTGTTGCTAAAATAACCATCGAGGTTGAAGTAACATTAAAACCAAAGGAAAGAAAAGATAGAAAGAATAATTTATAAAAACGATAAAGCTGCGTGAAATAACATTATCGTAATATTTCAAAAAAGAATACAAAACAATATTTGCGATAACTGCAGAAGAACTTGCAAAAGCACTTTCATAAAAAAAATAATTTTAATTACTCTCTGCAGATTATCCTCAAAAATACTTAAATAATGACACATGATATTTTTACCACGTAATGTTTTTACCACATTATGTAGTTTTTAAGTCATTTAAACCAACAAACATAGTATGTATATAAAATAAACTTCTTTCCGCTTTAATCTTCCTTTTACCAAATATCCGACACTTGTAAAAATTAATTACGTACAGTTTCTTTTAATCCATTTTCTCAAAAGAAATGATTATATTTATTCAACAGTTAAGGAATCTTCCCAATCCTTTGTTATAACTTCATTTGTTACAGAAAGAGAAGAGAAAATAAGAATTAATAAACTGATAATATTTTGAATGATATAATTTCATCAAGATACATTATTCAATGTATCAAACTGGAGAAATTTCCAGTATAATAAATATTGAAATTTGAATAAATACATTTAGATTTAAACTTTTTAAATAACGTAAAGGAAAAAATATATGATAATAATAATAAATAAAATTGAGTCATTGATATACAATAATACATTATTTCACGGCGGATAAATTATTAATTTTATAAATATGGAAACTTCAATAAATTTAAATTTAAATTTATTAAATATTATGATGCAGAGAAAGAAATATATATATATATACGCATAAACTTGAAGTTTTCCGCAAAAGCTGCATTCACAGCAAAATCTTCGAACAAACGAAAACTATAAACGATTTGCTTTTACATGCTTTTGGTTAAAAACGTAAGGCGGTTCTTTCAAAGGTCAACGAATCTTGGCGACGTATAACAAGAGACGTGCATGGAAGCAAACATCTTCGTGTGTCGTGTACCTCCTGAAAGGAAATTCGCGAACGTGCATAAACGTGGATATTCAGTGGACATCGTACGGTCTTTTAACTCTCCCCTTAGATCGGCCACCCGAGAGTGGAGGATGGAAAGAAAAAAAAAGGAAAAAGATGAACGATAATCCGAGCTCTCCTCGCAGGGAATATTAAGCGGGGGCAGTGAATGGAAATCGAGAACTTAGGCGAACGTCCATGTCCATAATGCTTTCTAAAACTGTTATTTATCGCATTTGCTACACACGCATCGGGGATTTCGTTAGGATTTATTGTACAATGTTCACCGTGGCTTCACTGGTCATCGACAAGGACGTGAATCGCGTGAAACACTGGCTGCAAGGGATTTTGTCAAACGAATTCCAAGAAACGTTGCAAATTTATCGTTAATCAATAATTTCGTGCAAATACGTAAGAGTATCTTTGCGAGATTCTGTTTGACTTGCTTGACCCAACTTCAAAGGAAAATGACTATCTGCTAATTTAACATTAATGCGATGAAATTTAGCACAATTTACAAACCATTAAACCTGTTGAAATTTCCAGTTTTCTTTCTTTTGTAATCGTGTAGGGGCTTTTTAAAAAAATGATAGTACCTTTAGTGACAATACAGCTACCAAATCAATCGATATGACTGGTATCGGACTTTTAATTTTCGAAATTCTTTAAAAATATACGAGTATCTTAGGAGACGTTTACATTTGCTGAGGCAGAAACATGAAATATTTAATTAATTATATAATTAACCCTATAAAATAACATTTTCGTTACAAAAGGAATTACACAAAAATGCAGAGCAACAAACTGTCTAAACAGATTTATTATTATGTTATATACATTCATATAGTTATTTTACTAAATTTACAATCAATATATATTATACTTAATTTGCAATCTTTTACGAAAGGGGAATATGCATCTTATAAATTAAAGGACAAACTTGTGATTTTTTCTTTTCTAAGATAATAAGGTAAGGCGGAATAAATCTCCATCGAGATTTCATATGCTTAAGAAGAAAAAGAAATAAATTATGCAAGCTGCGCAATATTGCATAGTATTGCAATTTTGCTTATTTATTTTTTATGTGCTCTGAAATCCATGTGAAATTATGGATGTTCTTGTTTAAACGAACAAAATATCTATAGTGAATCTATTGCGACTGTAACAATCCGGCGTTGAGGTAAATTCGGTCGATTATCGCCTGGATTGAATATTTTCAGCGTCGCTATCGGGAAATAGCACTTATGCAACTGTGCATTCTTACTACATTCTGAATAACATTATTTACATGTTTCCGGGAACACCTGCCGGAGCTACTCGTTAGCTGTGATTTCATGATTCACCAATACTAATGTATCGAAGCTACAGGTTGTTACAAAAGTATCTTACAGTGATTCTTACGTAAACTTTTTAAAGCTACGAGTATATATCATTTGTATAGCTTTCGTTCTGAAGAACACCGAAAAATAATTCAAATATACACGTTTGTTTCAAGAAATGTAAAACAGTCTGCTTAAATATTTTAATAATAGGGAACAAATTTATGAAAGTTTTATTACCATTAAAAATTTTACTCTAAATTATACATTTTTGATTAAATTTCTTATAAGAGTAGCCATGTCCGAGAAACTATTAATTTGTAAATTTAGTAATATCGATTCACTGGAGATGTACATAATTGGCAATAGACGAGATAAGATTTCTAAGATTAGAAGTGCGATAATCAGCCAACTTGTTTCTAGTTATTTACTTCGATTAACATACTTGTGAACGAAGCCAATTAATTTTATGACTTTGACTATAGTAACATAAAGGTGAAACGAAGTAAATTAATGATCTTTAAGATTTATTCGTTTATTTCAACTGTTATAAAATATACTTTAAGGGAATTGTAAGTGAGTAAGATTAAAAATGGTACTAACCAAAAAAATTATCTCAACACAATTAGACTAAAGGCGATGATATTACATATTAGATCTCATTCGTATTACGTAATTGAACATTATATTCGGGACAGACAAATCTTATAATTAGGCGATTATGGAAATACTCCAGTGTATAACTAATTTTTATAGAAATGATTATTTCTTGAATAATGATAAAATCAGGACGTTAATCAATATCATTTGAAGGAACATCGCACTTGTATTTTTTCGTAATCATAATTTTATTTTGATTTTCAATGAAACATACGTCGTAATAACGATTACGTTACTTTTGATCGCGCGAATAATTTACGTAACATATACAGAAAAAGTTGATTTATTGCATATTTTTTACACAAATATCATCCAACTACCATCCCTAATTACATCACAATACTGTATTTTTTAATTAATCAATGAAATAATATCGTTACATGTATCTTTGGAAAATTGCAACGAAATACATACATACATATGTATTGCCTGATATTAATCAACTTCCTCGCATTAATTCAGTTTCAAGGATTATAAAACTGCCTTATTTCTACACAACCTTATTATCGGTATATTTTTAGACTACCAAATAATTGAATTCTGATACGGATCTTATTTGCGTTTTGTGAAGTAGTATGTTGATCTTGTCTTTTAACTCGTTTTAATACATTTTTATAGGATGTATAGAGGCCAGGATTAGAATACCTTTATTTTAATTAATTTATTATACATAACACCAAAAGAATGTGGTAAAAATGATATTTCCTTACTCATTCAATATTCATTTAAAACAAAAATAAATAAGTTTAAAAATCTATTTGATGTACGCATTTTTGCTAAAAGTTCAATCTATGTGAAAGAATCTATTTATTTTATTTACAATTCTCTATCAAAATTTGAATCTGTATAATGAATCTATTTAAAAATGTACTAATTTACAGTGTGAACTCTTTCTATATGTAAAAAAGTTGAACGTAACGGACAAAGAATTTCTTTCTTTTTTAGCAACTTTAAATTTCAAAATTAAATTTTATTACTTTGCTCCATAAATTATACATCATACTCTCTCGAAACGTAAATCCATCATAATTTCCACTTTGACGTATTATTAGTTAGAATCGAAATAATTTATAACTGGAGAGCATTAATATCCCTAATGCAATTCGCTTGCTCCATTTTACGAGTCTTGTAATATTAATTCGCCATAATTTGTTGCCTAACGTACGTAATCGTTGCAATAACCCTTAACTTGAGCTCTTCAGTCACTGGAACAAAATCCGATTCTCTTATTTTCCCTGTTATTCATTTCTCAATATGCCCAACTATCAATTTACATAATCCTCGATGCAAGCGTAAGTATCATTTAGAATCGGATTTAATCCTCTGTAATGTTATGTTATTTTGAATTTATACACTTATTTACCTGTGTTTCTTTAAACGTTATTCTATGTATTCATTGTTGTGCTGTAGTAATTTAACACTACATTATTGATGTATTGGCGATAAATCTATTCGTAACGATTACTGTTTCCCAACTTTCGTGATCAATAAGTAAGATTGCAGTAAAAAAAAGATTGCTTTCCTTTATGAAACATTCATAGCGTTGAAAGAGACGAGCTTAGTACCTGACACTGATCTCAATGTAATTAACTGTCAAAATGAACAATTTTTCAATTGACAGAATTTTTACAGGTTGGACACGTGTAGCTCTCGAATGAAGCATTTTCGGCCATAAATTTATGTAAATTCATCTCATTAAATTCACCTACTTCATCTCATTAATACGTAATATAAGTTTGATTTCTATTTTTTCAGACACCCTGTATATTCATAAAACAAAAAAAAAAAAAATGGATTTTATCTCGCACGTAGGGTAGAAAGGGTTAGTACTTTGCTGTAGACACGAAGTTAAGGAATTCGTATTCAAGTTCTTTGGATTTTCTTTGCCTCAAGGACATCGTCTTGTTCGCCTTCGACGAATGCGTCTCGCATATCTATCGACAATAATTCACGCTGGCTATTCTTACTATTTTATTAGGATTATGGCATTTTTCAATGGACCACCGTATGCCACCCATAGCTGTTCGTTTCTTGGTTCGCTAAAGAAACCGGTTCGATTGAAATTCAACAATTCGTCGTCTCCATACGTCAAAGTCGTGAAGAAACATCTCGATTATGGCTGAATAACTTAATTTCAGATTTCTTGGCTAAGTGAATTCGATATTCGTAGTTAATTACCACATTATAAATTGATTTGATTGAATTTTCCAGAAACAAAATTTCGATTTGTAGTCATATCTCATAGATGTGTTTTTAATTTGTCTGACATTTCCTCCGGTGCTTCTTGAATATTTCTGTCTCTAGAAAAATTAATGATATATCGAATAAGCAATCTAACGATCGCCGCTTGGAATAAGAAAAATAATTCTCTTTAATATTTTGCCTACATCCTACGTATACTTGCTTTTTGTATTTTCTGTTTTCTAAAGATTATCACACAACCTTTAATACAATTTTCTAATATATACTAAAGTAAAGCTTATCGTTTGTGATCTAATGCAAGAGCCACTTCGTCCAGTAGTTTTAAAATGTTTTACAATTTAAGGTTTAAAATCTTGCTGGGTTAAAGAATAAAGCTTCAAACATAGAATTAATAAGAACATTTATAATACGAAAATTCTAAATAAAAATATTCTTTGCTTTTAAAAACTACCATTAGTGTATTACTAATATAAACACGTGCACTCATTATTAAATCATTATAGAAGTAATTTCATACGTATCAAAGATATGTAGAAGGAAACTAGTGTAATTAATTATTTGCTATAGAAAAATTTATCAATACGACATGAAGTGTCAACGTTATGTATCTAAATTGATATTAGTCAGCGAACATACGTCAAAGGAATGCCGGTGTACGCGATAATGCGCGTAAAATAATGTCTTCGAACTATTATCTGTCCAAACAAGATATCTAACATCTTCGATTCTATGTATTAATGACGCATTTGATGAGATAACAACGTGTTTTAAATGGCAATGATTAAAATGTACACGGTGAATATGATTGGCTTAAGTAGTTGCTTAAAAAAAAGGTTAAATTCGAAATATTATTGAGTTGCATGTATGGATATATCAAATTAATGATTCAAATTTTAAAAAAGAAGATCCACTATCAATAGATTAATCTTTTTATCATTTTTATCGCCATTGGTTGATTGTGACAATTCACAATCTATGCCTGTTATTAATATTAATATTGTTTGATTTTTGGTTTGATTTGGAAAAGTTTGATATCCATGCAATACAAAAATTACCATGGATTTTTAATTATTAATATATATTTATGGAATATATGACATAATTTATGGAAAATTACCAGAACTTTATTTTATACTATAACAAGTTTTTCACTGTTCGATCATATTCCAATATTAATTTCTTTTCTATAAAAGATAATTGAACAACTGTCACAATTTTTAACACAATTCTTGAAACAAACTTCTTTCTCAAAAAATTGTAAAATTCCACCGACGATTTCAACAGAATAATTCATTATAATGATTCAATAAATTCACAGAATCTCACTGTAAGCAATCAATTAAAAAATACAAAATCATATAATATTATCTTATTTAAATGTATCGATGTATGCTGTCAAGAGTTGGACAATCTTTCAATTTAGTTTATTATTCCTGTGATTCTCTTTCATAATCGAATGTTTTAAGCTTAAAGGTATAAGTGTCCGAAGCGACTCGTTTGAGAAAATTACATATATTTTAATTTGATTCGTATGATATTCTCTAGCTTGTGAATGGAGGTAAGCGTAACATCGAGTAAAAGTATACATTATAATGCGAATGCTCAGTTTTAAAGTAATGCACGTCTTTATAAAGTATAATTCCATTTATCATGGTGTTGATAAAGGAACTGGCATACTTTTATTCAAAGGTGTAACATTATACCTTCTAGAAATTTCTTTCCTCGCATGTTAAAAATTGCTAAAACAGGTTGCGATTATAGACCGGTTTCAGAAATTGAGGACGTCTGGATTTAAGAAACCATTCCAAAATTTCTGACGCCTCTGTCTACATTCTTAATTTTTTGAGAATTTCTGAGTGAAGTATTCGAACGGAAACATGTTCCAAATGTTATGAAGTAACATAATAATCATAATATATAATATATAAGTAACATAATAATAATTGTAACAACAAATCTGCAATTTCTACAAATTAATTCTTTAAAATATGTTACAAGCTTGCAAAAATTTATGAAAGAAATTTCGTTTAAATAGAAAAACTTAAATAGAAACTTCTATCAAGTCCGACGAAAAATTGTTATGGCTTTTTTAAAACAACAAATTTATGTATATGATAAATGTATCGTTTTAGCTTCCTATAACGAAAATACTTCTGTTTCATAACGTTATAGAGGATTAAGTATAATAAAATGTATTACATTTAACAATCTTTTTCTAACATGTATTCAAATCTTATACACGTATCGTTACTTTACAATTCAACCTTCTTGTTTGTAAGGTACAACTAATTAAATAATTTTTTTTTACTTCATTATAATTTTGTAAAAAAATCTTTCATGAAAAAGATGATAATCTGTGAATGAAATACAGTGAATGGAGTGAAACTTCCCACATTAAATTAGCAAATTTAAAACAAACGTATACGTCAGTGAACGTCACAGTTAACATTTTCGATATCACCTGTACGATACAACAGACACTTACAATACAATTTATCATAAATAAATAAAATAAATAACAACTAAAATAAACGAAAAATCCGCTTATACATTGTATTTGTAGTACAACAACCATAAGTAAAATGTACTGTTACGAAACAGAAGTTTTTCTAAAAAGGAGACAAATTTTATGCAAAACCTAACACGATCTTCGATTCAAAAACTCGAAACGCTCCCTAAAATTTGAAACATTTACCAAGGAAATTCCTCGTCAAACGCTCAAGCTCCAATCTCCAAAATTCCAAACTTTATTGCATTCCTAGATCCAAAACTACTGGCAAAATCACATTCTCTCAGAGTTTCTCTAAAAATGTCATCAAGTCTTGCGAGATTCGCAACACTTTGCAAAATTTCGTGTACCAATAAAAGTCAACCATCTCTCCCGATCGAAGAAATGATCAAATAGAGGTGGATAAAAAATGGAAGAGCATCTGTTCTGAAATCACGAACGGGGAGATGGAGCGACGGTCGTTTGGCGCGAGGATCGTCCAACAGGTGTCTTCGTGTAAAAGCACTTTCGATCTTAACAGTTACCTCTCTCTCCTCTAGAAGCCGGTCGTACCACTTCTCCGTGGCTTGTTCCTCTCCCACGGCCAGCCACGATGTCAGAGACCTTTGCCCCAATTCACTTTTCTCTTTCTCCGCCGCGAAGGTTAGCCTCGAATCGCCTTATCGGTTTCATTTCCCCGCTTCGTCGTCCCACACCTTTCGCTCTCCTTCCTTTTTCCTCCCTCTCGAACTGCTCGCGATTCGCTCGACGATTACTCGCCTCGTTTCCCAAGATTCGATCACTGTTACCTCGCGCTTTAACGTCAACCGTATCGATCACTGTTTATAGAGACCTCCTGTTGCTTTTAATCCTTCCGATTTATCGATTTGCTTCGATTTATGCTCGCGACACGATCGTTCCTTTCTCTTTCTGCTCTTCTGTTTTTAAAATCAGAGTAAACGCTCGGTTTTGAGCATGGCTGCTCTACGACGTTCTCCACGCGCGTTTGACGCGCCCGTTCGCGATTCTGACTCTTTGGTCAACCGATTCACGCGACACGCGCGGATTACGCGCGAAACTTGCTTCCAGATCGTGTTATCCATGATCTATGCTTGCTCATAGTAGATGGAAATCAGTCAAAGCTTACGATCTTCGATGATCGTAAGAATTAATATTTAGATGAGACACACTGTCGGAGGATAATAGCTGATATTTAACACTAGAACTACCACACCAGTCAAATTGACCGGTTTTACAATTTTATTTTAAAATTCCTACTTCATGTTATATTTTTTTCCCCACAATGATGTAATGACTTTCGCAACAATAACTAAAAGAATAATATAATGAATTTTATTTTGCTTTTTATATATTCAAACAGAAAATAATTTTGTATCAAGGCTACTTAAAATGACTGGTATTTGCCAAAGTATAAAAGGGTATTGCATTCTGTTTATCGAACTCCAATTAACCAGTCTGCGCGTTTTGTACAATTCTCCACGCGTTTTTAAATTTTTACCGCGTTTATCAAGAAAATTCCGGATCGATCGCTAGATCGCTAGATGCTAACACTAGAAATACCACACCAGTCGAAATGACTGGTTCTACAATTTTATAAATGTGTCAACCCTCGTTTAGGGATGATGGATTTCCCAGATGGATTAATAATACCAAAAATGTATTACATAACATGGAATTCCTTCTGTAAGAAAGTAATAACTCAATAAATGTAAAAATGTTCTATTATTGCGTATTTTTTAAAGACCAGTCATTTTCACTGGTTTTGGTAAAAATAGCTTCGTGTTAACTAGCGGATGTTCTAGTGTTAATGCAAATTGCATTCTTTTCACCGCTTTTATTTTCTAAGTATTTTCTTACAATTCTGTTATTTCATTCGTCTCATACGTGTCTTATGATGTGAAGTACTAAACAGGATAAAATTTGTTAGAATTTTTCAATACACGTAGGTGTCGTAATATCCGTGATCGACAATGTATTTATAGTTCTCTGAATTTCGATCGCATTTTTAATAGTATTTCGCGCATTGTTCCCATGTTTCGTAAACATTCCAGCTCGTTTTTCAGGGCAGATCTGACGTTTCACGCGTTAGCAGAAGTTTCAGTTGAAAAGCTTCGGGCTTGCCCTGGAAAGGTGAACCGAAATGTTCATGAAACTTTGGCACAAAGCGCAGCGTATTATTCAAAACACAATTTACAGTAAACCCTGTGAACCACAAATATGCCGGTATAATAAACACCGTGAACATCTTTCAAGAGAGGAAGCTCGTTATCTAACCAAAATACAAGTGTTATTAAAATAACCGATCACAGATTTTCCTAAAAAGGAGTAAGTAAAAACAGTAGAATAACAATATTTTTATATGAAACCTCTTTTTTTTTGAGTAAATTGATTCTGCGAAGATACGTAGATTACTATATAATTTCAAACATTCTAGGTGATTTACAACAGTAAATTCTTTTATTAATTTATAATTTTTTCAATTCTTCTTTATAATGGATTTTCTATCCAGTCGTTCTCTGTATCTGACGATTTGTTGAAGTTTCGCGAATAAATTTTCATACATCTATGAATGCAATTAAAGAAGTGGAACCTAAGCAATTAAATATTGTAACAAATACTCTAATCTGAATATTCCATACGTATATTTTTACATATTATGCAATGCAAAAACGTTCATAAGCAACTGATGATAGTATGTATGTGAAGCTTTTATTCACATATGTACCCCAAAAATCGAATTCATTGACCTTTCACGAAGCTTATCAAGGAATAAACCGTTCCAAGGGCAATCGTCTCTCGAGAGATTCTCAGAATGAGCGACTTCCAGAGGCAGAAGGAGGAAGTACTTATTTGGCTGGAGCACGGCCACGTAAAGGCACGTGATAAATTTTCCCTCGTTAATACCTGGACGTCGTTGGATCGGCCGAGGTTGCAGGAAAGAAAGATTTTGCCCGGAAAAGGTGAACTCGCCGGGAAAATGGAAAGTCGGAAAGTACGGTCGCCTCGGCCTGCCTGTCATTCCTAGGTTTCATAGACGGTCGCGGCCAACCGAGAAGAAGAGGCCAGCAACCACGATACCCAACGAAGATCATTACCTGCTGATTGCCTCGCTACTTTCCATTTAATCGCCCGAAACCATACACGTGCATCGATCCACACGCGCCTGTTCGTGGCTACATGCTCGATCACGTATTTGACTCGTCTATACGCGCGTCCCGTAATTTATCGCGCGCAACTTACTTCAGAAATCCGCCTGGACGTGGTCTTCGATAGGGAATAATCGATGCACGTTGTTTTTGAAATCATCGGTGAGAACGATTATTCCTGCTGCTATTCATTGTATTTCCATTATATTTTCAGGTCATTTCACGAGTAATATCGTTTCGTGTGAAAAGTACAAGATGATAAAATAATAAAAAAAAGGAGTGGAAAATATAGAAATAAAATCTCTTTCTAATTAAACTGAAACTTAAATATTTTAGAAGTTAAAATATGGGAAAGGAAATTTTTGAAAATTGCAGGATTAAACTAATATAAATTGAAAGCTAAGAACAAACACGGTTTTCTTATCGCCTTTCAGGCAAATAAATCTACAAACGAGTGTTCCAGAAACACGACGCGAGTATAAATGCACACGTAACAATGTATGTATATCAACAAACAAAATATCATTTTCCTTTCGTAACGCGTAAAAGGAGCAGGAGATAACGGCAGACAGGTGCTCGTGCACGTATAAATTCACGTGCACTTCACGTCGCATAGTGTGCACTGCACGCGTGTACAAGGTGATATACACGGAGAAAGCTACTTACGCGGAACGTCATCGTTAATTCTGTTGAATGACAACGTGATACCCGCAGATAATCCTCTTATCGTTTGCCTAAATCGTGTGTACAGAGTAGAGTAACCGACAGAGAAGATATACCGATCACAAGCTTCATTTTACGTGGTCATCGCGTTTAATGGACCGATACGAGGTTTACACTTGAAAAAGTTATGCGAATAAAATGGACTCGAGGAATCAATTTCTTTTTTCTTCGCGAAAGTCTGTGCATATATTTTACTTTCGTTCAGATTAAGATTTTGGACGTTGGAATGCTTTTAAGCGTTCTGTACCAGTAACTTATTTCATCCTGTAATTGAAGAAATTTTATCTCCGAGAATCGCCGATGTGTCGTAAATATAATCATTGCTCTGCTTTGAAATTTCTCTTTATTCAACTTTCGATGAGTTATTGGCGATTTAATTGAATATAATACTAGATATTGCAGATGGGATTTTCATGATGGAAAATTTCTGTCAATACAGCTTGTTAGTATTATAGAAGCGAATAAAAAGTCTTTTGAACGTATTGAAGTATATTTTTATAGAATGTTTGTTTGATGGGTACTTATTGTCAGTTCACTCGCTTAATATCATAATCTCGTAGTTATTTATAAGCCTTTTTTGCTCTTCGGTTTGAATGTCCATTTAAATGTAGTATTCTATGAAAGAATAGTAATTCTTCTATAGTAGAATTATTATATTAAGTACTATACAGGATATCGATGATTTACTTTACTTCTATCTAGTCCGAAACTAACCGAAGATTAAATTCACTCGACAAATTTTCAAATTCGATTTTATCGGGAACGAAGCGTCATATAAAAAAAATTTTCTTCTACGCGTCCTTCTTATTTTTTAACAAGGAATCGCTTTATGACTGCTCATACGTGTTATTCGAACGCATTACGCATATTTTCAGATTTATTTCAATCCTTATCGAGACAATCATATTAGTAGTCGAGTCTCGCAACAGTGTCGATGAAATTTCAGAACGTTTCGTGTAACGTACGTAATAAAACATATCTACGAGTGTACAAATACTTTACTAAGCCTGTATAACATATCTACGAGTGTACAAATACTTTCCTAAGCCTGTATACATATATGCACACATACTTTTCTCACATTTCTTCGAATCGAACGCAAGTCACTCTCATTAACCGCATCATTGAATTGCGAAAATTTTCATTCGTCTCAATTTTCCCAGAAAACTGAACCTCTCTCGGAAATCACATTCAAAGAATTCATAGTAATAACTCGTTATATCCACTGGCTCGATCACATCGATTGTCATTTCACTGGTTGTAACGCTCGGTAATTACACTGTCAGCGTGCATACGAAATTGAGTTCGCGTTCCCTCGCGGGGAGCTTTCATTATCGGTCCAGTCCGGCTTTCCTTGATCGAATTACGCAAACGAGAGCCCGAGCACACGGTTCGAAAGCGGCCTGAAACTCTTGAACCACCGCGATTTTCGTCGATCCTCTACGCTTGACAGCGAGTAGACACATTAACGATCCTGTCGGATGGATATCAAGCTCCGTTGACGGCGGACAACATCGTAAAAGATTGTCAGATTATAGACCGAAGAATCGGCTTCTCTTTCTTCTTTAATCTCTCTTTAATTACGCATTCTGTGCATTTATTATTTTGTAAGAATTAACATGTTTATTCTTTTTATAAGAATTATGAAATAATAAATGCGTAGTAATTTTTACAAGAAGTGTCGCCGTGATGATTAAACTGCGTACATGTGCGTAATATACAAAAATATGTAAAATATCCAAAGTGAAGTAATTTTTGTGATTATTAATGGTTAAAACAAATATATATTTAAATTTTATTTCTTTAGTTCTGTTTACGAAAATATAAATTTTCATAAAAATTCGCTGTCCAATGATGTTGACTGTTTGATAATTATTGTAATAATTGAGGGATGTAGGGTGAAAAGTGGTACAAGTGAGAAAATTTTTAATTTAAGGAACTGTACGTGAATTTAACTGCAACAGAGAAATCTCCATTACTCAAACATTGACATATTTACTACGACCATTATTGCACTGCGAATGTTTATACAAATTCATATTTTCAGAGATACAGATACTTATCATAAATGTGTAAATATCTGCAGTAAATTGTATTACTGTACAATTTACAAAGATTTGGAAATTTGTAAGAAAATACTCCAAATATAAATATGGAATGTTATCCATTGATTTCTCTATTTATCTCGCTTTCGGGGGAAGATTCAACTGTACTATTCTTTCATTGAATATCTGAATTAATACTATATAGTAAACGATAGAAGACTTTCAGTAAAAATATTGCATGTAAAGTTGTTTACAAATATTTGATTTTATATGTGAAGCTTTTAAACGCAAGATTTTCAACATTGGAATTTAATATTTGAAGCTTTCTAGAAAGTTTAAATTTCATATTTTCACTAAAAGGTACGAAGACAACCCTTTCACATAGTTAAATTTTTCGTTAGAAAAATTTCTATTGAGACCAGAATTTGTTAAACAAACTTTATTGTACCCTGGAGGTCTGGTAATAAGAAATAGAAAGAAAATAAGAGATCATAATCGAATGAATTTTACTTTCATCACATTCTAATTTATCATTATTTATTTTCTCATAAAATTAATATAAGAAATAATAATTATTATATATGTACGATAAATATAATTGTGATTTATTTTATCACAGCATTAGGCGAATTTGCCGATCGTAGTTGTAATCTCTACAATGTTCATCTTAACTCTTATCTAACTTAACTGCCTTTCATTCGCGACGATTATGATACGTACGCATGTATACCTTAAACGTCTTTCTAACGTGTCATGTTATCGAGACAGTCCAGAACAGGTCGGAGACGAGTCAAATTTTATCTTTCCTCTGTTCGTCGTAGCATGTTACGTCGAGATTTACATAATCGATCGGACAATGGCATCCTGGTTTCACCTTGAGGTGCGAGAAGCTGGGGGATGATATGAAGGAAAAAGGAAGAGTAGAGAATATTCATGAAGTGGTTGACTGTTATGTCTAAAAGAGTATTGGCGAGAAGAACAGAAAGCGTATTCATTAATTGAAATTATTTTAGTATCGTGTTCCTTTTCTCAAAGTCTGTTATGTTGCAAATTAGCTTGATTTGTAATCCATAACTTCGATGTAAATGCCACTGTTTCACTTCATCGTTATCTTCTTTTATCAATTAGACTCGTTGGTGGTAGACTTAGTTTCATTAGTTCGAGTACTTATTATAGTAATCAAATATCAAAGTCTATCGTTTATACCTTAAATTGCCTGTAAGTATTATTAATTTTCAATAATTCAGATTGCTTATGTGACGTAAGAATCAATGAATCCAGAAATTAATTAAATGAACTTACGTAGTTTGAAGATTAATGCCTATGTATGTTTAAAAAATTGTAATATTTCATTTGTAATATTAACATTTGATGCGTTTAAATTTAAAGCTTTAGAAATTTTATCTTTTGAGGACCTGTTTCACTTAAATGATATATTATATATAGCAAAATTTGTACTATTATGACCAATAACTAATTATTTATGAATTAATAACAATTTGATAAATTTTTCAAAATTTAAAGCCATTGAACTTCGAACTTCTTTTTACATTGATAAATCTATTCTATAAACAAATGTGTAACGTCACAACGTGTCTATACATACATCACTTAGGTTCTCTTCACAATTAAATGTTACATATATAAATTAATTAATTTCTGAATTCATTTTATCCTGAACTATGATTTAACTAACAAATTTCTACATAGGAAACATTTTGTGCACATAATACGCACAAGCATAGTATACGTGTAGCTTTATTTTACTAACCAAAATTTACGCTTGAAAATGAAAGGGGAAGAAAAAGGAGGAACGACTTGACAAGCTAATATAACTATCTTATGCATACCTCTAATTTTCTACTCGAGATATTATAAGACACTTAAGTGTCTCGTATGATGAAAATTGCAACGATTTAATTTCCGCTGCGATTAATTATCGCAACACCTTAACGAATTTAATCTTACATTGCTCCGTTAATTACAGGATAATATATGCATTGCATGACAACTGAAATATGTTGCCACTGCAACATGTTCCTTTGCAATCGTAACACTCATTACTCCAACTTATTTGCATATTATATTCCAAAAATTATTCAAGTATTAAAGTGGACGATAGGTGTCGGGAACAAATTTGATCGGCAATATCATTTTTCACCGTGTCGAGGAAACAACTTTCCTCGTGCAGTTGAAAATTGTTGCAAGCCATGAAAGTCGAACACGAACCAATGATTTTGACATTAGAAAATATCAGCAGTTACATATCGCATTATCATAATGGGATAATTTGCATTTATTTTGGTTGAAGATTCTAATTTTTTTTTAATAGTAACTTTAATTTAAAAATAGTAATTATTATGAGTTGTTCAGGACAATTCCATCTTCGTGTATAACACGGAAATTAAATATAAATAAACTGAAACAAAAAGCAGGTATAAATTGAAAAGCAAATATTGAATGTTGGCAATAATAGAGATAAGTTTTGGTAGATGCGTATATTTACAAAACATGAATAAATGGCGAGTATTTAAAGAAGAAAAAGTATCAATAGTATAATACATATATATTATATTCAATTTTTTCAACAATTTATATTTCGCTGCAGAATACAAACGAGATTTTTGTATAAGCAGAATCTGGTGCAAAAATGAATCAAAAGTGGGCTGAATATTTGTTTTCTCTTGAACTTTTTATATAATCTCTTTCACGCACCAGACCCAATTTGTAATGGCAACGTAACGATATGGAGTAATTAAAAGCTTGACATTTTGCAATTACTTTTTACGTAATCGCGAATCAAGAATGACATTAATGAAATTAAATTAGAGTTTCAATCTTGATTCTCGTTTATTCTTGCAAAATTTTTTATTAATTCGTTATATACGTAATATAATTTGAACGACAATGTGCAGTATAATTTATGTAATAACTGGAATAAATTAATTTTCTCTTTCGTCCTTCAAAGCAAAATAAAATTGCACAATTAACTCATTAAAGTGATCAGATTATGCATCTAGATAGAAATACTAAATTGAATAGAAAGTTTTTCTATAGGATGCCATAATTGCAAGTTTATTTTTAATTAACCAAAAAGGAAGTCTTTAAGAGGAAATGTTTGCATATTTTATGGTATCAGAAAAAGAAGAAATTAAACTGTCAAATTATGGGAATTCCTTTCTTTATGTTCTTTATGTTTCTTTCTGTATGTTTATCTAATTTAGTAACACCCGATTATAATCTATTTACATCATCGTAAGAATCATTCGTATAAAAAAGAATTCAAGATTTACGATGAAATGAACAATTGGTGAAAATTGTTCCGCATTGAAGTAACAACATTTTTATGAAAAAGAAATTGAGGAGCCTGTAAAACGTTGGAAGATTGTATTACAATAGAAACTAAAGGAGACTGAATTACTGGTTATAATATTACGTTCATTCTTCAAATACAAAACAGCCATATCAAATATCATAAAGACACGAAAATATTTCATTCAACCAAATAATTTCTCGTTTTGTAACAATCAAACGCGTCGGTTCCAAGATTGAAAGCGTTAAATCGCGTTGACTTATTCAAATGGATATCATGAACTATTCTCGAGATAGTTTCCGTTGAATTTACGTTTATTGGAAATTTAATATCCGGATAATGACTTCGTATACAATGACAAATAGCCCCATTAATTTTTTGTTTCTTTTTTCCCATATTTATTCCTCGTCTCCTGCCTTGTAACGAACAAGAACAAATTGCACATGTTTAACACGCAGATCGCGAACATCAACGAGATTACCTAATACAATTAAATTTACATACGAACCCTCTTTAGTCTCCATGTCTTGGAACTTGTTTCAAGCTGGCATAATTTTCAACGGAGAGATTTCAATCTACCGTCATAACAGTGACGAATATTACGTGACACTTAAAACGTATGTTCTCGCCACAAGTCATTAAACTGTTAAGGCAGTATGTTACGAGTACATTTATCAACATGAATTTTTGGTTTATAGGCAAGTTATGGAGAAAGTGTATTGATTGATCGAGTTAGTTGTACTTAATTATTGGTTTATATCGTTATGGTGTCAACAGTGAATATAAAGTTACAAATATATTACATGTTATATGAAACAGTGTAGAATTTAATCACCATTCATACGATATTAGGCTATCGTGATTGTATTAACAAAATTTGAAACTTTCAAAATATACATATAAGGTACGAGATATTTACTGCAAAAATACTTGATAATAAAAATATTTAAATAGTCGATTACCCTAAAAAAACTCAATTTTTGGTAGGACTATTTTTAACGTTTGTTATATGTCTAAGACAACTATTCATACTATGTATTAATCTTTTTATCAACTACAGTCGAGGACAAGGATAAGCGTACAGGTAACAGAAGTTGGTATCAATAAAGTTTAATCTGATACTAAAGTTTTTAACTAGAATAAAGTGTTCGTACATAGATTGTTTATTAAACAATTGAAATTGACATTTACATTTTTGTGTAAATAAATCGCAATTAACGAAATTTCGTTCATACCTATTTTCACTATTTTATTTTTTAGTAAATGTTTGCATAAAAAAATGCAGTAAATATCTCGTTAAGCTAAAAATTCATACAATCTTCCTCCCACACGACGCGATGGTAAGATATCCAAAAACGAAAAGAAGGATTAATTTCATATCGTATCATATCAGATTCGATCGCGTCGAAAAGAAGAAACCTTGTCAATTTTCTTCCCATGCTTTCGCAGCTCATCATCATCATTCGCACAGCAGAAATGCGTCTGCATGCTTCGACGTTCGAGCATGCATCTCGTACCGTTTCTCGAAACCTGTCAGAAGTTAAACGTAATCGCGTGGCGGATGCACGAATCCGACGTCGAAATAATAATCACACCATGTGAGACGCAGTCACGGTGTAGCCCTATGGTTCGATTTCGCAATTCCACGAGCGTAAAGTGGACCCACTGGACCGGTGGTCAACCGCGAATGGCCAAGCATACAGACATACGGTCTTTCTTGCGCACACCTTTCACAGACCTCCTTGTCCTGCCACGTCCTGTTTTCGTCCTGGCCAACTTGCCTTATCGGCTGTCCGCCTTTGCTCGTTCTCCGATCGCCATTCGCGTCCAGCTCTCGCTCTCCTTGCACGGGCCGCGATAAAACGAAGGTTTTAGCCGCTGCCCGATTCAAGGCCAACCCCTGGACCCCTCTTGGTTACGACCTAAATTATAATTAAACTTATCTGCTACCCAGCACGCGGTAATGAGAAAGGACAAGAAAGTAGTATACAGCGAGGGGGATTCCTCCAGGAGAATCGACTGAATTCGAGATCGGGCGACACCCACGCGATGTTTCAGGATTTTTTCGTGATCGAAAGGAGGATCGTTCGTTGATAGGATCTGAGTTAGAGGTATTTTGTACCGACGACAAGGGGATTGGTAAATTTTCTGTAAATGAGCGTTCGGTGTTGCGTGTAGCTGGAATTGATCGTTGGTGGGTGAATTGTGCAGAGGAACGTGTGAATGTGTGTTTTTATGCGAAGTATCTTTAGGATTTACGTTGTAAATGGATTTGAATTTATGGTATTTGTTGTATCCGTTGAAGGATTTTCAAGTTCCGTGGTTTTAATAGTCGTGAAATTCAATGTTGCAGTGAATATCATATTATATTGTGTGCTGTTGGCGTCTATGAAAATCGAAATTGTACAGTAAGTGTAGATAAATAATCGGAATTCCTTCTCTTACTCAGATGAAAGAATCATACTTGATTGTAGTTTCTCATTTTAATTTAACGACTGGCAAATTACTATAAACAGACTTCTTGACAGTAATATAATAATGGTTGATAAGATCTGAGTTAGAGGCATTTTATACGGACATTTTATACTGACAGCTGGGGGATTAGCAAATTCTGTAAATGAGCATTTCGTGTTGCACGTACCTGGAGTTGCACGTCGTTGGCTGAATTGTGTAGAGGAACATATGTTTTTACGTTTCTCGAAGTCGTTTTAGAATTTACGTAGCATACAGCTTTAAATTTTTAATATCTGTTGTATCTGTTGAATGATTTTCAAATACTATGGTTTTAATAATCATTTCCAATATTATACTATTTTCAATACTTTAATATTTGGGAAAAATGAAATTGTATAAAGTGTATAAATGTACACATCCGCTCTTAGGGCAAATCTTGTTGGAGAACATCTATTATATTTGTTGCAAAATTGATAAAGATCATAAATTTTTAATTTGATACTGTATAGGATAAAGAAAGCATACACTACTGATAGATGAGCAATTTTATCGAAAAAATGTATACAGTTTAAAATTTGTAGTCTGCGCGAAATAACAACTTTTAATTGAAAATAGGAAGCGTCCTTAGAATTTTGAATGGAAATGTATAAAAGGCAAATCCTTTTTGTCTCTGAGAAAAGAGATTATGGTCAAGAGATAATAATAATTGCTACAAGTAAATTTCTCAGCAGTGATATGATACTACGAAAATTTTACAAAAATTTTAAGAAATGCAGACGTGTGTAACGTAAAGAACAAAATTTTATGAAATATACACATACTTCCAAGCTTCCAAATCATGTTTCAAATCCTACAAAGAGTTAACTAAATATTCGAGATTTACGAAACGAATTAAAATCTCACTTTCGATAGTCTTGAATTGAGCAAGCACGAGTAAGGATCGAAATTAAGCGATTGATGTATGCAACTTTTTGTAGTAGTTACTTGAGTAAGATTGAACGTTAACGATGCTGGTTGCTATGTACGGTAGACGATTCGAGTTGCAACTAAACGACTCTATAAGGTGTCTCTTTTAATAAGCGATTCATTGACGAAAGAAGAATTCATTCGTGAATGATTTAAATAATGGAGATCTTCAAACGAAACATTTTTATATTTTTATATGTTTACAGTTTTGTGTTATGTATTCAGATTTTCACATCTCCGTAAATCTATCCATTTAAATTTACTTAATTTACCTAATTTGTCTACCTATTTATGTTACTTACAAAGATACTTAATTTTCATACAAAAGGACAAATATCATAGTGAGAAGTATCGTACTTCGAATCAAATTTATGATAAATAAAAATACTTTTCTATTAAAACACCATGAAAATGAAGATACACATATTCACAAGAGTATATCAGATATATTCAGAAATATTCAGAATGAAACTACTTCAAATTTATTTCAAAAAATTTATTTTTTCCAATATCTGATACTGGAAGAGGTCATTGTGAACAATGAAGTCAAGTTTTGGAGTCTCTAATAAACCTTCGATTTATTTCAGTATTAGCAAATTTAAAAGTCTGAAAATGTGCGAGTAAGGAAATTCAGCGAGAGTTTGAAAACTTAAAGTCTTGGCAATACGAGAATTAACAAGTTTAAATGTTTCGGTTCTGTTAAATTAATAAGTTGAAGAACGAACGTGCTTGAAAATAAATTGCTAATAAAACGCATAATATCCTGCAGATAGGATAAGGAATTTCTTAAACATATACATAAATAGAAAATTTCATCTTTTACGAAATGCATTGTTTAAAAGTAGCCCTGGAGCTAGTTACATCGAACATAGAATTTTTTACTAAAAATATTTAATCCCTGCAAAAAGGGTTAATACAACCGACGATTATCGAATTACACGCAACAATCGAAAATCTTTATCTTTGCCTCTAGATCGAAAGGCTTTGATCAAACGAGCCGATGGAAAGTCCACTTATACGATTTATCGACGGTCCTGGCGAGACACCGTGTGCACGCGTTATGCCAGTTGGACCTGCTACGGTAACCCACTTCGCGGCAGGAGACATTTCTGAAATGTCACACCGACACCGTGGCCGTAAGTTAATGACAGTCGTTGGCGCACGTCGCCGTTTCCCGCGCGGGAGAACCAGCGAGCCAAAGAAACGCTAAGATACAGAGACACGTGTCCGGCAAGAGATCAACGAGAGGAAAAGTACAACCGTGAAAAAAAAAGGCGGTGACCGCAGTAATCGACGCTGCTGCATTGTGGTTAATTAATTTTTCAATTCGCCGGCCAGCAAGTCGACCCGTAAATCACCGTTTACCACATTCCTTCGCTTGGTTCCGTCGCCTTCACGATTTTTGTGGGTTTCACGTGTACGTAACTTAGGATGCCAATTCATGACTACCAAGAACGATTCTGCACGGAGGAATTTTTATTTGGCAATAACATGGTTCTTGGAAATCTGCAGAGCCGTGCGAGAAAATACTCGATTCGTTGTTATTGTAACGATCAGTTGGCTTCGAGCATAATTTATATCCTTCGTTCGAAATTTTTACTTTCTTGCAAAGGTAACAAAAAACACGGTTTGTTAATTACAAAAATTACTCGATGAGATAATCGAAAGGTTTCGGATCAATCGAGCCGCTGCGTAGCGATAGTGTAGCTCACTTATTCCGTAAGTTAATTTTATTTGCAAATAAAATCCTACGATCACATCGACTTTTGATGCAAATTTCGACGATCAAAATTAAATTAACAATATGTAATCTTCATATATCTGAAAAACTGAGTGAAAAACTTTTATGAATTGATATGTATACATTCTTGCATAATTTTACAAAGCTATTCAGACAACATAAATTATCCGAAATGATTCACTCGAATATATCATTACGTGTCACAATATCCCAAATTAAGTACAATGCACATTGCACATATCATTACCTACAAATACAATATTTCATTCAAAACCACAAAGTATATTTATTCACGATGCTTTTATATTGAACTATATTATTAACCGCGATTCTATCTCCAAATTAAACAAAATATAGCTTTGATATTTGACGGAAGTTTATTGCGAAGTGTATTAACTCGTGCAACAGATGAGCCGGAAAATGTTACTGATGCCGAGACACATGAATCAGTGTTGTCTCACGGGCAAAATAACGAAAAGAATACGCGGTAGAGACTGTAATGATCTATGATTAAGTGCACAGACTGTGTAATCACTGTTCACAATGAGAGGCTTTCGTTTGGAGGAAGTAATTCGAAGAAGGGAAAGCGCGTTTCGATAGTTAGTGGGCGTTCTTTTGATCGTCGAAAGTGATCGTGATCTGATAGTGACATATTGACATGAAACGCGATTTCATTATCCTTTATTCCATCATTCAGAGCTAAATCGTCGATCAAAATATAACTCATATCGTTTGATACAATTTAAAATAATATTAGTCGATCATGTGAATATCTTTGCAATGTTTTTCGAATAACATGCTGCACGAATGGTTGACTTGTACTACTTCCGAAATAAAAGAATTTGGTTTTCCCTTCATACTGTCCCATTAATTATAGGAAATATATATATATATGTTGAATGTATCCAAATTTTAATTTTGTTTAAATAAATATTTGCATGTGCGCATTTGAAAGAGAAATAGTTTTATTTCGTACGAAGAAGATTATGTAAAGAAATCTCTCGTAGATCATTGTTAACTTTGCTTGAAATTCTAGTTAAGTGTCATTAGCACATTGCAAACATTCATATGGCTGTTTATAGCAATTATTTAAATAACTGGACCTGAAGTAAAAATCGGAATTTCCAACCGCGAAAAACAAAGGTATTTCCGTGTTCAAGCGTACAGCTCGTTCACACGGTATATGTCGACGGAAGATTATAATTCTCACCTACAAGTATTTATCGAAATCAGCCGATAAATTCCCATCTGTAATTTGAACCGGAAAATCATTGGAATTCCAATCAGAGAAAAACAAATTACACGCCCCGTATCTTACTCGTGAAACCAGTAAACATCCGTATTCTATTTTTGTAAAACACGTTCGTGTTTCCGTAGAAAATATTTCCTTCATCTATACCATAGAAAATAATTATTGGCTCGAACAATTCGTGTTGCGCTTTTATATTTTACTAAATCTTTTCTGATGAGTAACATTATTCAAAATAACGATTATCTATTATTTCTTTTATTATCAAATTTTTAAATGGTGTATTTTTGGTTATTATCTATATTACTTTTCAATTGGAATAAATTCGTAGAAAAGTGTATTCGATGATTTAGTTTTAGGTACTAGATCTAATTGATCGTAGTTAATTGCTTAATTAATTGCTTCGTGCATTCCAGGCGATTTTCCTGAAGTCGGTTTCTCATAGAAATGCTGTTAGTCTGGTACGCTTAAGCATTGCTAGCATTTCCAGTATTTCTAATAATGTATCCTTTATACTTCTAATATCTGTATATATCTGGTATTCAATATTTTAAAAGTTTGGAATATTTGTAATAGATCGGATATATTTAGTGCTCATGTCTTTAATTCTTCGAATATTTACATATTATAATATACATATTATTATATATTATAAAATGTGTTCAATGTTCCCAATATTTATTCTTCAGCAAGAATTAATATACAAGATAATACTCTAAAGTATCATTTTTGTTTCTTACATTTCAAACATTCCTACACGCATACCTCCTACAATTTCTTATTGCTTGAACTTAACATGATATTGCTATAGTAATACTATTGTATAGTCACATAAGTCAACGGAAGATTCGAAGAGACTCATATTGTTGTGCCTTGGAGTGTCAACGTTGTTTTGGTTTACTCGGCTCAAAGGTAAACTAACACCGAGCAAAATATTATCGCTGTTATTTGTAATCGTCAACCGGAGTTACATTCGAACGTTGTATAATAACAACTGTAGTTATAAACAGACGAACGTGCTCTCTAGGACAGTGATCATCATATAGCGAGTCATACAGTCGAATAGCAAGACGATTACGACCGGCGTACACTATCTCTGTACCTGTACTTACAGTGATTTCAACCCGTTAACCTACAACTACGGGCATAGCCCGTAGTAGATGATCGAACCAAACATAAATATTACGGGCATAGCCCGTAGTAGATGATCGAACCAAATGTAAATATTACGGGCATGGCCCGTAGTACGATGATCGGGCCAAATATAATATATAATATAATATATAATAGCTTGTTTACATTTTCGGCCCAAAATACTCGAACGTAAATCGTAGGTTAAGGGGTTACTATACACACTGACTGTTACTATTTTATCACTCGGCTATTTAATAAACTAATACATATAGTAAACCACCTCTCTATCAAATATATCAACCAAAATATTCTCATTTTATCTGTTAGAATCTGTATACCAATTTTCGTATGAGAGTTAAATGTTTACTTAACAGAGACGCATGGTGATCCAAAAATCATGTGACCGAAAATCGCTGCACCCAACTTTCATATTTGTTGTAACCGTGTATATAATACATCTGATAAGAAATTCACTGTAGATTCATCGCATTTCTTCTCTATTGAACCCAATATTAAATACATCGATAAAAAAAGGTTGAAGTTTCATCGATAAAATCAAGGGAGCATAGTTTCTTTCTCCCGGTTCGGTTGTTTAACTCGTCCAGATGAAAGAGCTCGGTAAACAAAAAATCCAATTTCAGTAGGTTGATTGAAACCGGAATGAAAAACCAAAGGGTCGTCGTTCTTACGTGCCTACACGAAATATTTATCTATTGTGTGCTGCTGTAGTAAAAATGATTGTCGAGCAGGTCAACGACCACCTGATAAAACATCGGGAGGCGTGAAAGATCGAATGTGAACGCATACCATCTACACAAAAACCAGTTTTATCGATTATGAAAGGTGTCTTTAATCTTTATGTGCTACATCAGTGCCATTCACCCTCGCCAGCTATCACATCTGTAATCATAGAAGAATATTGTCTGCATTGCTTTTAAAACACTTTTATAACCCCTATAATTTTATTTGAAAAGAAAATCGACATAATTCGGGGTTGTTGTCGAAACACGGTGTTCCAAAGGAGATTTTTTATGGCTCGTAAACGACTTTTATACTAATTCATAAATAAATTCAGTACATGTTATGTTTAATACTTAATACATGTTGAGTAATGTTTATTGAATTATACATTTTTAGATATTTTATTTTATCTTTACGTTCACTTTGCATAATCTTATATAATTCTGTGTGATACATTTCATTCTCCACATCGTAGTATCTTTAAATTTCCCATAAATATGTAAATATTTGCAGGGTACTCGTTAGGCATTCTGAGAGAAATAAGAGTACTTAGAACACGATATGACCAAAATAAAAGTTTCAATATTTAATTTAAGAACATAAAGGAATATAAAATTAGCATTAAAATAGAAAAATAAATTTTTCAAGCTCATATTTTATGCAAATGAAGATACGAGAGCAAACCGATAAGCAAATAAAATTTTCCATCAAATATACAGCATTGCGTGTAATAAGAACGTAAATGATACATAACATATAATATACACCGTACAAAAGAAAGACGCTTTAAATTATAAAAATGAGAAATTTCATTTTATTACAATATACGCAACCTCAAACTTTAATTAATCTTTAATTAAATATACGATTTAACAATCAATTAAGATTTTATTAAATTTTAATTAAAGCCCCAATCTTCAGCTATTGTCAGATATCATCTATAGATAGTCTTTGATATTTTCTATGGCTCAAATTTTCAGTTAATTTATACAATTTATATATTTCAATTTATGTTAGTTTCCGAATTAAAAGAAAAGTCGACAGAAAACTCATTTAAGGCGAAAATCGGCGTGGCTAAATTGAGATGAACCAGGCGATGTCGAGAAAAAAAAATATGTTAAACCACAGAGTGTCCAGAATATGATAAAACGCATCGTTGGTGGCGTCTGGTCCAGAAACGACGAGTGTTTCTACCGAAAATGAACTTAATCTCGAGAGAACGTTGACGTGAAGTGACAGGTTGACAAGGGCGGAACAGGGTTTCTCTGGAAATGCATAATTCAACGAGGGCACTGTATAACACTTTTATAATTACTTTCCTCTCAGCCGCCAACGAATACTATTCACCGACCTCGTTCTCGGTTCATCGAGAATTATTTTAAGACTCTTACGTCCAGCGTGTTTCCTTTTTATAGGATCAAGAGGTTGCACCGATCTGTCAACTTGTATTTGAGCGACGAATAATTCGTTCAAAACACGGCTTCTTTTTGCGTGTCACTTATTTTTGGAACAAAAGTATATAATCTAGATTCTAGAAGACTGTAATTGCGATAGATTTTAAAATGAACAAAGATATTTTTGTTATAATTGAAAAAGATTAAATGGGAAATAGGAAGAGTTGAAGATCATTTGAAAAGCCAGAATATGAATTTTTAAAAAGAATAGAATTACATATCAATATGATATTGACACGTTGGTAGTGAAATTTGAAATTTTATTCTTACGAGGCAATGTTAAAAATTTAAGAGATTACATTATTTTCTTTTTCTGACGTTTTACCATTGCTGTTTTCTATGCTATACCTGCGAATATGAAAAAGTAAAAGACATCCAGATAATATGTTGAACTACCGGTACTAATATATTATCTTATAACTTTCCACCCATCTGTTTTTACTTGATTTATCTTCCCTAAAGAACTCAATTTATAAACAGAAAAATATATAATATCAGTTTAATTATGTAAATTTCATTCTTCATCTTCCACTCAATCTGCCTTCCAAAAATACAGTCTCCTTTCAACACACTTAATTAAAATCATGATTAAATTAATTATTAAATAAGACAAAAAATACAGATCGTACAAAACTGGAGAGATACACCACTTTCTACAAACATTCAATTTTCCAAATTGCTTTGGACATCGATTTACGACATACCAACCATTTTTCTCACAGCACATCTCGTTCACACGAATCGGTCCTATTAAACCGTCTCCCGTAAATGCACGGGATTTATCCACGTCACATCCATCCAGGAAATTCTCTCGTGAAATTCAAGCATCTCCTCTCTTCATCTTTCTCCCTGGTGTCTTCTTTTTCGCCAACTAGATCGTTAAACTTACGAAACTTTCTTTTATGGACGAGCGATCACGCGATCCAGTCACTTCATCGTAGATGGATCGTCGTAATTAGGAGCGTCTGCTTTTGGATCAAACTTTTTCGTTCTATGTCTTGCTCGAGATCGTCTACCGGCATAATATGCCGGTCTAATTGTCGATGCGCCGTTTATATGGAACCGAGCAAACGTGACTTCAATGCACGTTCGAAATTTTCTCTCTCTTTCCCTTTCGCTTTGTAAATTGTTCGAACGAGCTTCTCGTTTTACGGCCAGCACGATCGTGAAACAAATCGTCGAACGAAACACGAGATTAGAAGCCCACGCACGAATTCCCTTTAAAACCAGAGTTTATCGGTGCCTTGTCGAACGAAAGGGAAAGGTTTTCGTCGAAGAGACGACTTGGAATTCTGTGGAAGACTACCTTTGTTCAGATTACTTGTTAACCTTGTGTAATTGGATTTTTCGTGTTCACCGGGTTAAATTATGGCCGATTATTATTTTTCTATTTTGGTAGATAAAATAGGTGTCAGATTTAGAATTCTTGTGATAAATACATACGTTATTTGATAGCTATGTAATAATGTGATGATAAGTATAAATACGCAACAATGGACCAAAGGGTAATATGGACACAGAGTGATAATAATACGGAAAGATATACATATAAACGATAAAAAGTAAAATTTACATTATGGTATTTAGTAGTTAAGATATACCCCTTTCGAAGCGTGACTCCTTTGTCAATGTAAAAGTATGAATTTGCATAAATACGTACAGTCTAATGATAATATATATAATATAATGCTAAGATGGACTAATAAGTATAGGTATGTATCCTTTTCAATCCAAATTAGCTGCTATAGTTCGTTTGAAAAAGGATTAACGACTGGTTTTTAAGATTATTACATGTTAATATTGTTTGAATTTTGGAAATATATTGTCCAAATAATATTGTGATTTAGCGAAAATTAAAAGGAAAAAAGAAAGAAATTTACTATTAATTGTATATTTTCTTTTTGATTACAGGATTTATGTTGCGTCTACCATTAAACGTTTATAATGATTTTTGGAAAGAGAAATGTTGATCGTGTTAAGTTAATTAAAGATCAGAAATAGTTGAAAAAGTTAATTTAAGTTTTGGCCACTTTTTGATGTTATACAGAATTATATCTAAAAATTCCATTGATATATAAGGAATAATTTCCTTTTCATTAATTGTCTATTATTAATTCTTTGATCATTCCTATCTAACCATACCAATCACAGTAAATGTGGATTTAAGTACAATTTGCAGTCTTGTTAAAAAATTCCATGTACCGTACAAGGCGATATTTCTTTCTTCTTAGTTCTGAATTAAATTACCACCAGTTTCTCTCTCGATGGTTCTACATTTATTCCACGTTTCAGATCAACTTACTCACGAACTATGTTTGCGAACTAACTACATTAAGTTAATAAACTTGACAAGTCAATTATACAACGTGCGTGAAGTTATTTAGAATGACAAAAGTTAGAAAATATTGCTGAATGAAAAAATTGCAATTAACATTAAAGACTGTATATGTACATATACATTTTACATCAAACATTTTAATTTCTAAGAGAATCGTTTGAAATAAATATAAAAATTAAAGTATTACAAGATAAACAATTTTTAAGTTCGAATTTTCAAACGCTAGAAACTAAATATAAAATTATTAGTAAGTTTCTAAATTTGGAGATTTTTTAAACTTATGAACTTTAAGACCACTTAGTCGGGAAGATTTCGAGTTCTGATCTTAAAACTCATTCGAAGTTAGTATGTATCAATAAGAAAATGGTTATTTATGTAAATATAAGCAATTTTTAATCACCTGATCCCGGCATTCTCCAGTAAACTAGAAGAATCATAAAGACAGTACAGCGTAAATCTTGTCTGAATAAAACCCAGAAGCACCCACTTATACCATCGATGCTCGGAACCGTGTTACGGACCTCAAGGCGCCTAATCGTACAGTCTCGCTATTCGCTCGTCACTCCGAGCACTCCCCGACGAGGGAAATGGCATATCGACCAGCCTTTCGAGAAGCTGAACGAAAAGCTCTATTGCAAATCTTATCATCTGTAACTTGTTCAAAACGCAGCATCTAAAGTACGTACTTCGTTATAGAACAATTAATTGATCAAATTTTTAACGACAAGTAATTTTTTCAGCAGTACTTCGTGTGTGTACGACTTTCTATAATATACAAATATATCGATAGGTAAATTATGATATCAGCTCGGATTTCTAGAAACGAAGTACTAAACGTGTATAGTAGTATGTACGTATAAAGAAAATCTGACTACAGAATTTTCCAAATTACTGCAAAGATGATCATTTGAAAAGTTGTAACGAAGCATTACAAATTGTAATTTCTAAAAATTTTACAACCAAACCAATCTTTGCATAATAAATTATATTTCACGCGAGTTAATAATAACTTAACATAGCGGTTGATACAGCTATAAATAATCAATTAAAGGAACAGAACAAAATCGGAGACCCGTTTTTCTTTTCTGTATCTTATTATTTCTCCTTTCGGTATTTGAAATTTATCTCAGGATGACTCGCGGACGGTTGAGTAAATCGCGCGCTCGTCCCTCAAGCTGAATGGGATTTCGAGACCGTCTGTCGAAACCAAACGATCGAATCGCTCTGAACAACTTAACGGAGAGAATTGTGCAGCTTTCAGAAACACTGCCCCACGATGTAGAATAAATACGTCTGTTCGCGGTCTGACGTCGATGTTGTCGGTTGCCAGGGAAAGGAAAAGCATTACGATACGCGGTTCGATGTACGTGATTTGTAACCGAAGCCCAGCTTAAGCCGCCCACCGACCATTTTTCGTCTCTTTATGCCTCGACCATTATCGTTACTCTAACAAACAGAATAAATTCTTTTTACGAGGATTTGTATCGCAGAGGAACGCGTTGGTTAATTGCTAGCTTATAATTTGTCCAGGGCTTGCTGGATCGACGCTGTGATTCCAAAAGCGTTTCGTTCAGATTGCAATATCATTCTTTAATACCATGCTATGTAAATGGTTTGGCAGATAACAAGAGTGGAGTGTTTTTATGAAACAAACGATCGGTAGATGATAAGTTTAGATCGATCGATAGAAAAAGGTAAATTAATTTTTTAATACTCTAACAGACTGACTAAAGTACAGTGGATAAAATATTGGGAAAAGTATTTGCACATTTAGTTCCTTAAAGATAGTTTTATATGAAGAATATGGCTTACGATTAGTATAATAAAAGTAGCAATGAGGTATTATTTTAATTTATTATTATCGGTATAATCGCCTTTTCGAATAAACATTAAAATACACGCAATTTCTTCAAAAGATCGTATTAGTTGATCAAAGAAATTTTCACATAATTCTAGATGCTAGAATTCAGAAGTTGTTTAGAATTCTCTGTAATGGAGCTAATTTGAAGAAGCTGATGGAGCCAGTTTGAGCTGAGCGAAGATAATGAAATTTTTATTATTTAAAGAGATAATATTTACTAAATAGATTTATACTATTTTAATTGAATTGCAATATAAGTTTCTGTTAAATAAATTGATCTTCGTGATAGTTTCTACTACGATTACCACAAGAAGACATTCTGAGAGTGAATAATCGGTATAAATAATTTTCATGTTCACAATAATGTCTTTACAAAGTTCGTTTGCATAACAGCACTATAAGTTACGAATTGATCAAATCCTTCTTTTCAATAATAGTTATTATTATTGTTCTTGTTGTTATTGTTATTATTAGTTACTTATGTACGGGCTCTCTGATACAGGAAAGATACAATAATAAAAGAGGGCCAAATATCTGCCATTAGTAATAATAACAAATCATAAATGGTACGGAAATATCAGGGAATTACGTACTGCATTTCTAACACCTTCTTTTAAATACAGAAAGCGATTCGCAAAAGTGGTCTAATCGATGAGCAAGTAAATAAACGTGTTTGGAAACGCGAATAATGCAACTAGTAGAAGCGTAATTGGTTGTACACAGGACGTGTGGAAAATTGGGAATCTTCTGAAAGATCTCGATGGAGCAGTAAGCTTAACAAGCTGTAGAACCTCTGGGCAGTGAATTTAATGGTTTACAATTTATCTTAGATTATGAAACTCGATTATTTTGCAATGGAAAACATAAGGCAATCATGAAATGTCTCGTATATGATGTTATTAAAATAACGACGCATCATTTTATAAGGCTAACAACCATCTGTTTTATTTCAAATATTGCATCACATTTATTTAATCATCCGTTCATGCTTCCCTTATAAACGAATTTTCGTCCTCCTGTTCTACTTTCGTTTATGAACGTTTAAGGCAATCATTACACATATCGAATTTTATGAGCCAATCAGAAGCTGATTTTTAATAGCGACAGTAAATCAAGTAAACTTATAATGTAACGTTAACTGTCCGATACGAATGAATAAACGACACAATTAACTTTGAAGTAACGAAATGTTGTTTCGACAAAATATATAAATACCAGAATCTTTTTATCTTTCCAGAAATATTGATTTAACGAATTACATAGAATATAATATTCGTTTAAAAACATTAATTCATTATAAATTTTCTCGCTTTGATTACTTCCCTTGTATTTTACGGTTAATTAGGAGTTAATTGGCAAAATTGTACAGCCTTTGTCATCCTCTATTGCACCAAAATGTGTAGGTACGTTATTGTCTCGAGAACGTATGTATACTTTTTACCGTTTGTCTTGGAACGATACCGATCTAGTTAATTGGGAACATTACCTTGAAATACCTCACATAATTGAATCAAACGGTAATTTGAAACGAATTTAGCTACGCGAAACCATTTGGTTCGTTAAACAAATGTCTTTTATTATCTTTTCAACAGTATGCCAATTTAATCTTCCAACCTATTTGAACAGAACCAACCATTTGGATTCTACGAAAAAGTGGAAATAATCACTAGTGAACACATAATTTTTTAAAATCTACTCTTCCTTCCGGATTTAAATCATAGAAATATCGCCGTCTAAAATTATATAAATATAAATGATATGGCCGTCTCAAAGACAGCCAGTATACAGGAAAGGACACATCCAGAGTTAAATATATGTGTGTATGAGAAATCATTATGAAGAATCATGCCACCCGTGTAAGATCTAATTTCTCTCAATTCTAATTAAAGTTGGTTAACAAACGTCTAACTAATAATTTTTAAACGAAATCTATTATTATAATCTTAACGAATCAATGTTAAATAAAATTGCTTAATAAACTATTAAACAATCATTTTCATTCAATTGTAAGTAAAATTCCTCAACAGATTTCTAAAGAAAATTCCTTAACAGATTCTTAACGAACCATCTTCGACTAAAATCCAAGCAAAATTCCTATCTCTTTATCTTTCATCCAAATAAATAATCTCGCGAAAAAGGTCGGTCTATTTTCATGGCGATCGTTTGTACGAGCATGGTGGACCATTCACACGCTCGAGATCCTTGTACGTCGGTATATAAGGACGTGAACGCGTGCAGATATGCCATCGAAACGAAATTACGCGGAGTTTGTTCCCTGGAGGCTGTTCGAGGAGGATATGCAAGAAGAACGCGGTTTCGAACGTGGCCTCATTAAACCGGTCTGCCACTGTTAGATGCTCGTCCGGCACTTCGAAACGAAAACGCATCCTCCAAGTTCCGTGGCTATCAATTGCTGGTCCATAGGGTCGAACATGATTTCGAAAGGCCGCGTCTTCCTCTTACGGTTCGCCACGCGAGGATAAACTCGTGCATCGTACGACCTCGCGGCTACATTCGCGTATGGATGAATTTCTTGATCATTTTCACCGAGGTGAATGGTTCCTTAAACTCGACTTTATGACGTTTCTCGCGTCTCCTTTGCATATAAATCGAGATGCTTTTCCTTGTTATTTTTCTATTTGGTTTCTTTGAAATAACTTAAAAAGTAGCAAGGGGATAAAATGAAGTGAAAAATATCTCATTGGTGTAACATTTAATATTCGATAAGTACTCGTTAACTTTCATACATAACGCTAAGATCCATTATAAATGCAGCCTGGTACGTGACCAACGAACTAATACATCGCGACCTCAAGATGCCAACAGTCAAAGAGGAAATAGCAAAATATAGCGACAGATATAGCAAAAGAGTCAACAAACATCGAAACCCCCTAATTACTTGATACGTCGGACCAGATCCGCAGGCTGAAGAGACACTACCCGCTAGACCTAAACGCTAGATTCAATTAGTTATTTAAATTAAGTAATATTTACTTATTTACAACATTTACTTAAAAATTATACTTATCTATAATAAGTATTAACTTATTATAAATATTTAGCCATGTCACTGTACCACGCCAGAAAAAATTACTGAAAATTCTCTAAATTCTGAAAAAGTTTATATTTTACTATTTGTAGATGAGAAATATAAGTATTCAATTATGATTAAAACATTTCATATTAACGCGATTAGTGAAAATTCATTGATCGCTATTCTATGCTCTTTACTTGCAGTAACAATTATTAATTTACCACAGTTTTTAAAATGTTTGCAAGTAAATTCCCATAGCTTTCAAGATTGCGTTTGCTAAGATCAGACTTTCGATAAAGTTCTTCAATTACAGTCATACTCGTATACCGGCCAAACGAAACATCGTATGATCTGAGATTTTGAGTAGAACACTGTGCATTTTATTATTATACAAATTTTTGTTTAAGTTTACTCGTAATTTTTACACAACGGAAAACATAGGTGATTGGAAGTGATAGGCAAATAATTTCACGATTTAACACGCTCTAACCGATCCTAAAACCGTAATCTTAAACATAATAGAGTTAAGTTATGTAGAAAACCAGTAAGAAATAATATTAAACGTGTAAGAACGAGGCGTTCGTTGTTATAATCGGAAAACAAACGTATTATTTTACTATCAAATATTGTCGCTTCTTGAGATGGCTTTGGAAGTAACATATAGGCGATATACGATCTAAATTTAGTAGATAGTTATGGAAACCAAGTGTGGTAACGCGATTCACGGTTTACAAGCGACAATTTTGATAACGATGAGTCATACGTTGAGTCTAAGCTGAGAATATTTCGAATGATAGCTAATTTCATATTTTATTCAATACGAGAATCGGAATATTATAAGACAGTAATTAGAAACATAATCGGCATAAGACATAAACTTTATTGAGTAAATAAATATTTCAACATAATTCAATTTTTATTGATATTTGTAATAATTTTTATAGTACGTTTTCTCTTCGGTAATTAAGGATATTAATGTCATTGATTTCGTGTATTTTAAATATGTTGTCGATAGACTGAATGATATATCGCAACTTTCACAAGATTAAGTGCTTTAATAGTTTTTAAATTAAATTTATCTTTAGCATCTCAAATTTATATGACAATATTTCTTCTTACTAAGATATACAGCGTTGCATTTCAAAATACGATTTCCAGTTTACAACACACGAAATAGAAGAATAAATTTCTCTTTTAACGCTTTAAACCTGAAACAAAATTTTTATTTTAAATCATTCAAGACATTTTCTTACGAGAATATGTAATTGATTTACAAATTAAGAAATTTTGATACTCGGTGCTTGGATAAAACGAATAAATCGAGAGGTAATCTATAATTTGAAAAAACATTGTAGCATATACAAGTTTCGAATCATCAAAAATACTCTTCTAGGGAAAAATGAATTTCAACTAAATTCTCGTAGGGAATTTTGAAACTGTAGACTAAACTAAATTTGTAAATCAGTGTAAATAAATATGCGCATAATTTTCATACCGACTATACAATCGGTAAAGAAGAACATAGATCGTTTGCTAGCGCCAGTTGTAAAGCGTCCAATTAACTCACCGGACTACCATCGGTAAAAGAGACGTCTGTAACTTGCAGACTTTCTACTTCTTGCATACTTCTGTTTGCTGGGTATCTCTATTCTTGCGACGACGGCCGCGAGATTCCCTTGTTTTCTGTTTTTCTTATATGGTCAGAACCCTCTATTTAAATAACTGTGGCGAGATCAGAGACCTACTTCTGTACCGGTTAAACGCTAAGCAAAATTTCTATATAATTTACTTTGCTGTGAGCGAATGAAACATTTAATCAATTCTATATCCTTTAAATTATTTCTAAAGATTATTGAAATACATATTATAACACTGATTATAATGTACTTTTGTTTCATTTTGAAATTCATTTTCTTCGAATTATTGTACATCTAAAATAAATTTGCTCATAATATTACTTTGAAATCCACCAGTTCCTTCTTTTTATAATAAAACAAAATAGCTGTCTAACCAGTTACTACAAAACTATATAATTTCAATTTAATCAATATATGCGATATTATTCAAAAATGGAACTTCAATTAAAAAGAAAATTGTTCCGTCCGAAGTAACAAAAGATGAGGATTTTCGTTGATAATTTTATGCCACAGCTTTCGAAGACAAGGGGCTATTTTTGTGTCGAGACATTGAGACTTACGGCGATTTATTTCAGCAATAGTAACAATCTCTTTTACTTTTATGTTCGTCATGTTATCGTGGTTACTCCCGAATGATGTCTTAACTAATTGTAACGATCTGACCGATCGAAGGTCACTTGAAGGAATTTCCACGATTGCTACCTAATCGTTCGAAGCCTCGTGTTCGTCCAAATATCGTTCACCAGCTTCCTGCCAAGAGCGACCTGTGCTTCGGGCGCGCGGAAATGCGCGAATGACGATGAATCCAACGAGCTTGCTAATTGGATCTTTCTTGCGCTCGATGATCAGTCAATCAGTATGAATGATTTCGAATTTCCATCTGAGCCCTACCAAACTCTCAAGCGAATCGAGCAAATTAGAATCGCTAGGTTTGTCGTTTCGGAGACAATTTAGAATCGCTTGGTCTATCGACAGTGAACGCCTTCATTGTTACAGAGAGAAATTAGAATCGTATCGAGAAAATCAAATTTGTTTATTCGTCATTATTTGTATTTCATTCTAAGAATCGTCTCGAGAAACAAACCTTTCGTGCTGCTATTTTCTTGCTGCTACGATCAAGCCATGAGATTTTGAAGCTTCGCTACGCACATTCCCTTCGTTTCGATCGCATATTTTGTGTCTAATATTCCTTTATATTCGTTTGGCGTGCGATAAGTGTAGTGTCTCGAGTGAACGTGCCGAATTCGCGCGCAAGCACAAAAAATTAAAAATGAAATGAAATATTTCACAGATCTTCGCGCAAGGATATACAATATTTACATTTATTTTGTATATTGTAATTTCCAATATCGGTTGCGAGGCACGTTCGACAATAATCATCCCATTTCTCCTTACTTTCTTTATCTTTAACGATATTTTGTATAAAATACTGTTAAGCTTTGAATAATTCAATAGCCATCTGATGACAATCCGTGTAGCTTGAAGATTACTAAATGATTTATGTAATTTAGAGTGCAACTTTTCGTGAATATATTATTCTGAATTATGAATTATGGATGAATTATTATTTTGAAGAAACCGGAAAATTTTTGAGTAATTTTATACAATATCCCGGATCTTCAAACCAATTATCGAGTCAGATGCTTGAATGATTATATAATTACAATTTATTATATTTATTTTCGAATGAGGAAGAACTTTATTTATGTGAATTTCTATCTATTTAATTCTTATAAAAATATAATTATTCTATTTTATTTATCGAGTCGCAGCAGCAGCGTTGAAAATGTAATTTTAAGGAAATATCAATATACAATATTTCATGTTATTTCATGAAATATTCTATATTCATCGTTTCTTTCCACGATAGTAATTATTACAATTGTTATTACCATACTTCATTTTTATTACTAAATGATTTTATTTTCATAATAAAAACAATATATCATGGATAATGAAAGTTATCGATTTAAATATTCTCAGTGCCATGAAAATACGATAACAATTTCTTTTACTAAAAAATATTTTGTATAGTTGTAGATCATTATGATGGTAATGACCAACTATTGTAACTAAAATCATGTTTATGTGCTTCCTTAAGACGTTATCGTTTGTTAACTCTTCTTCTTACAGCAAATATTTTAAAAGCAAATAAAAATCAATTATTACAGGCGTACAATAGTTCTTATTACATAAAGTAATTTTATTTGAAATTGAATAAACGAAACTGAATAATTTAATTGAATTTTCTCTTTTAACTTTAAAGACATCCAAAGTATAATAGTACATACTTCTATTCATCCAACCCAGTATATCGACTATCATCTTCTACTTTTATTTCTAATCATCGACTCTTTCAATCCTAATAAAGTCCGATTTTAAACAAACTTATTTCCAACTTAGAACGAGCTTTATAAACGCTTTTTAACTGTTCCCTGATAGTTTTAGTTTTACGGAATGTTTTATAGTGGCCATTATTGCTTTGACGTTCACGTTTAGGTAGTTATTATCGATTACCGCGAAACGTTCAGGTTGGCAAAGATACGAAGAAAGTTAGGAGGGCAACTTCATCATCGGCCAACACCTTCGATAATTAAAGTTCAAAGCGTTCGAGTGCTAGTTGTAAGTAGACATGCAACGACGTCTGATAATTGCTCGATGATAACAACGTTTGATAAGCGTCTAACAACTGCTACGCGGGTTAGGGCATTAGAAAAATTCGCGTTATCTTAAATTGCGCTTGACCCCTACGAAAGACAAGAATCGCTACTCTTCGGCTACCTCCTGTTTGAAACGTTTTTACAAGCATTGCTCTTCGTCTTGTACTTTTTAATTATCTTGTTGTAACGCGATACGTGAAATACATCCACTTTGTATACCCAGTTTGAATTCTCATTTAGGATATTTGATACTATTCGAAATTGAATAATTCAGTAGCAATTTGATAACGACCAGTGTAATTTAAAGATTGAATGACGAGATCGACCAGGGAAATTATCTGCACTATCTGCATATATCTGCACATATCTGCACTTAATCGTTCATTACGAATTGTGATATACAGTTACAAAATTCTAATATAAAATGATTAGAGTTTCATTAGCTATTATTCATTAATAAACTTCCATTAATAACAATATGTATAGTAGATATTGGAGAAATACATAAGTATATTATGCAGAACTTTATTCGTACACGCGATATAAGTTTAGCAAATTATTGATGCTTAGAAACATTTAATATTTAATTTATTCAAGAAATTATGTTATTTCTCTTATCGAGATTTCTTGTGATTATGCATATGTTACTTATTAAGGGTTAGTATTTAATTTTAGCAAGTTATCGTTGCTTAAGAACATTTAAAGTAATTTATTCCAGAAGTTATGGTATTTTCCACGTAAAAGCTATTTATGACTACATACTACTTATTATTGTATTTTATTGTAATTAATATACTATAAATAATACAGTTCAATTCTATATTCTATGTGATCTAAATGCTTGACGATAGTAATGAATGCAAACATGGTAATAATATACCTATTATCATGCTAAAATATTTGCATAATGTTTATGATAATTAAGTAAGAAACGTTCATATAATTTACATACTATCACTTTGCAAAAAATAAGACAATTAGATAGAATAACAAGATTAGAATGACAAAGTTCACAGAAGAATGAACTTTATTATTTTGTTACAAAATGATAAGTCGATAAATGTATTGCTCATGTTATTATTATGAGAATGTTTCTTAGAATTCATTACAATTAATAAACTGAAAATAGCAAGCACGATTTTATAAATATTGTTCCTTTTACCGATGAATTTGATTGATAAAAATAATCTATAGTGTTTTTTGTAAAATTACTATTTTTGAGTTTTCTTACTTTCGTAACAATATTATCAAAAATAATAATAATAAAATATTAACAATAGACAGATTCTATATATTCTCTTCCAAGAAAAAAAGATCAACTGATTTTGATGGTAAGTAAGTTTTGAGCAAATGAGCACACTATGATGAATAAGTACTGTCTATTACCGTTAACACATTTATTTAAAAAACTAAAAATAAAATTAGTCAAAATTAATAATAAATAAAAATTAGTAAGAACTAATTGCTAAAAACAAATGGAAGAACATATCTGATCTGTATATTTCTTCACAAGGAATAAAAGTGTATTGATAAGTTAAACTAAATATTTTTGTAGAACTACTACTACAAGCATTTGACCCCGCTATGGTATCCGAGATATCTTCCACCTAATCGTTTTTTTATCACTAAAAGCTTTTTAAAGTTTCACGATAATACGAAGCAGTTGTTCCGCATATTCTTTACGATGCTAGTTTTCTAAAAACATTATATTATTTTGTTTATCGGAAAAGTGAAGTTACGACGTAAAACTTCGAAGACCATAGGAGGGTCAAACATGTAAAGTATAAAATATATTGTCTATAGCACTCACCCTTGCAGCGGAAATGAAGTATCGTCCATTTTCCTTCTTTTTTCCCACTGCAACCATCTGCAACATCATAAGGAATATACACGTACATAAGCGCGTTCTTACATTCTGTAAGCAGACGAGAAAGTTGATGAAAAAAGCCTAACTCGAAATTTAACCTGTCATTATGATTGTTCTTACAAATAGCTCAAGAAAATTCCAATATCAATTGATTTCAAACTCGAGTTTAGCAGAAAAATGTTTTGATCGCGCTTCGGTTTACGATTGTAAATTAGTCAATTTCAATTCGTAACACGCACAGTCACAAAACAAAATACATAATGTAATTTAAGTTACAGCATTTGGAATATTGATGCAGGTCTGTTTCTTTATTTGATTTTGCGTGCAATTATTAATTTTGTTTAAAATTAGATATAATAGTCTTTTGGAGAAGCTAACCATTATGAAATAACACAATACGAGGAAATTGTTGTTAGTAATATATTAATTATAAAAAAATATAGATATACAAGCAGCGCCTAATTCTTCTTAATAATGTTTGAAATAATAAGAACACGTAATCTTTATATTATTCCTCACAAAATACAGTTATAACTAATAGCAATAATACAAATACACTAATCTGAAACATGAAATAATTTGTTAACCAACTCTTCGCTCCAATTACTTTTTACATTCTCTCCGACTTTTTGATTAATAAGATATGTAATTCATAAGAGAGTCTCGATAATCGTCCGAGATGTTATCTTCCCGAAAGTTAATAATAAAGTAGCCCTCAAAATTAATTTCGATCATACTGCAACACAGGTAAAATACTTATTAATAACGACACTGCGCTCTCATGTAGATAATTTGGTTTGTACGTGTTTTGAGACACGAACATTCTGCTTCCTTTAATAAAGATGCAGCCATCTTCATAAATCATAATCTTATTTTATCTCGAGTCAAACTTTCTTTTATCTTCTCCACCTTCCTTAAAGTTCATGTTCCAATTTTAGTAGACGAAATAAACGTGTAAATGATTTATTTTCGATATAAGATTCGAATCGACTTACGAATATTTTTCTTTTTTAAACCTTTTAATCAAATACAAACCAATTTGCAATATATCTGGTATCATCCTTTAAAGTAACAAATATTCGATATAAATAAAAATACAGCAGCTGCATCAGCAGTATTTTAATTGCTTATTCATATGATGCTCATCATTTCTATGCATCTATAGCAAATTAAAAAATACAAAGACATCGACTACGCGCATAATAGAAGATATACAAAGTATTCAAATCATAATATCGATTAGAATATTCAACATGTGAAATAAACTTCTATTTATGTTCCATTTCTACAGTTATAGCGGTAGAAATATAGATTTGCATAACCATCCGCGGTCTATCTACTATAGTTATGAATTTAAATTTAGTGGCCACAGAAAATATTAGCATATACTCTTATTTCTCAATAAACCAGTTTTTCATTAAGTTCTATACATTTCGTTCATCAAATATCAAATTTTTCTACTTCTATGAAAGTACTACTGAACGATACGAAATGCAACATATTTCGATCGAATTAATTACTATGCAACAGTTATGATAAATACAATGATGTGTCAATAGCAATTTTCGTAGCCACTGTATACCTAATAAATTCTTTCGAAATCAATAAATTGCAACGATATCGATGCCATATCTTCTCAAGACGAGAACCTGTACTTTCTCAAACCCGTTCCAACCATCGCATACCTCGCCATAGGAAACCACTGGAGAATTAAATCAACTTCCGGCGATCGTCGATCCAAATCGTTTCCACGTACCATTACGACCGAATCGGCATCGACATCGATGGATCTCTAGCGGACGTAGCGCGATCGAAGTCCGCCGGGGCTCGTGTTTATTAGCGCGCAACGAGCCTTTTATCGGACACGAAGAAGGCCTCACGGTGCTATATAACTCGATTCGAGGCAGAATCGAGACGAGTTGAGGCGATTCGCTCGCAGGCACGGGCCGCGAGATGGAAGTTCTTTAGGGCGTGGTAGATGCATTATGGATACTGTTTTACGAAGCACGCATCGATGCAACTTCGACCCGCAACCTGGACCCTGTGCTTTTATTTCGCTTCGCGCTCGTCGAGTATACACGCTGCTGATTGCTCGTGCTGCGCGAGCGAGCACGTGGATCCAGCTAATGGAACGTTCTGTGTGCACGTGTTCTCGTTTGCGTGTATCGGGCTACTTCAATTAGAAGATTTTTCGATTCGACCGTGTAGTGCAGGTAACTATACGGATCGTATATTGGTATTGAAATTAATCGAGCTACTCCTTTCCATCGGATTGCGCGTATACCTTCGATCTACGAGGTTCGCGGAAATGGTTGAATTTGAAGAGGTTTGGAGGGTTTTAACGTAGAATACGGTTGTTGATTTTGTGAAATGAATTGAGTATATTAAATTTGAAAGCTCGTAAGGAAAGATACGATTTTTAGGAAAAGTTGAGATGGTAAATCGAGGAAATTACGTTGGTAGTTGTAGTTCTGGGTCTTTAATGTTAGCTACAGTAGCTACAGAAAGTATTGACGCGCCGTTGTGTCTATTATAGCATTACATACTAATTAACTACGTTCAAGTATTTTAAATTTCGTATAATTTAGTAATATTTTTATATACCTACAAAGCTTTTTTACTATGAAAATCAAACATAGAATCAAACAGGTGGCCTAATGTGGAAGATACATGCTTAAATGAATTTTTAAATGGCAATCGTTACTTATTGTCCTTCGAAACATACTGTAGAACTGCATTTACCTCAACTCGTCGGAGGACAAACAGCTCGCGTAATGGAAATTCATTTTTACCATTTTAGGGTATTTGTTATTAAATTTTAAGAAGGGGCAGGATCTAACTGCACTAACTTGCAAAATCTCCAATAATCGAATAATCCTACGCATCTCCAAAGCATGTTGACTCATTGTCCGTATGATAAAGGGGTGATTCTACGGGAAAAAAGAAATCGAAAATATAGAATAAAAATTTTTCGTTTGAGGTTTTGTTTTCGAGAAAATCGACTTTGAATTTTCGCTCGGTACGCGTGCACTTTATCACGTCTTGTTATAACGGATCTCACTGTAAATCTTTGTCTCGATTGACAATCGTTATTTTTTTTAATTTTAAAAATTTTTAAATTTTTAAATTTTTAAATTTTTATTCTATATTTTCGACTTCTTTTTTCGTGTAGAATCACCCCCTTTCCACTTGTACCACCAATTACCAACCACCCTGTATAATTAGAATGGCTCTTTGTTTTGGTAACTGAATAGACATACGTTCGCAAAGGATTAAAAATTTGCAAAACAAGATGGACCAAGATGCAAACTCGATTCCACGGCAGAGTATGAATCCGATATCTCTATATCGGATCGTCGTCGAGTGGCATGGAAACAGAAAGCGGTAGCTATCCGGCAGCAGCTCGGCAGCACGAGAGACAAGATAAATTACCAAGCGTGGACGAGCGCATCCTGATCAGCTGGTAGCTCGGACTTTTGATGGAATCGTGCACGACGCTGGGTCTGACCAGCATCGAATCTAACAGTGAACGTCGCACCATCGAGGCGAGAGGGCTCGAATGCTAATGGCAGATGCGATGCTCGATGCCAGACGAAAACATTCCAGCCGTGCTGAGATCGTCTATCGGCCCGACCCTCTTCGTTAGCGCGACTACAAAGAGTTCAGCCACTCACCGGGCCTAGACCGCGCTTCGCCTTTGTCTAAACCGGACATTTTCACCGGCTGGTCACTTCCTACAAGAACCGTGATTCATTCGTCGGTATTACGTCGACTGGTGCGTATCAGACTAGTATCTTTACAACCGGGGACCGCCCGCGCTTCTACTGGAATGTGCCAACTGCGGACGCTTAGCCTGGCGTAACGGTAGGTTGTCTTTCATTTCTTCTTCCTGGAGCTTTCGAACGGTTCGCTTTGTATAAGATCCATTTGGATGATTTGATTCGGTATGTGGTATCTTCGGTGAACATTTACGAGTTTCTAACAATGACCTGTATGATTAGAACAGCGATGGGTGGCCGCCTACTGCATAAATATTGTACGCCCACTGTTAACGTTTTCGAAGAAAACGGTTAAAATAATTCAATGGTGCTTTGTAATTAAATAAACATGGACGATGGTCCTTGAGGATCTCTATGTACACACTAAGTACAGAAAACAGAAATGTTATTTTTTGACAAATTTATGAAATAGATGTGAATATGATTTTCAAGCAGCATAAAGAAACGGTGGAGAATTATTTGTTGCACACAAAAACAAATATTACGGAAGATGAACGTACAATATTTGTGCAGTAAACCATCGAGGTTCGAATGGATGTGATTCGAGTGGACATTTAATACAGTAGGACTCCGATTAATCGGATCTCTTCTATTTTAAAATTAGTGGAAGAAACTAATCTATATAAAATTGAGAAAATAGATCAAATTTAAACACAGATATAAGAAGAGAGAACTTATTTTGGTATAGAAAATTCGTTTTCACTTGTTCCTCGTGGAGCTTCGATTATCCACCGAGCATTAAATCGGTTAATCGAAGTTCTACCGTATTGTGAAGATAATTTGTATGTCTTTGTAATTGATTAGCACATAATCATTTAGCCAAAAATTAGCCAAAATTTGTAAAATGTCTTTTAAGACTTTCCAGAAGTTTTTATGTTTATCACACTCAATATCGTATGCTTTATATTTAATTGACAATTTGACACGCTATTTGCCCAATGATTAATGGATAAAACAAAACGTTTAATCGATGTAATTACATATCACGTTATATCAGCGAAATATATTTAGGATGAATGAAAGCTTTGTCAATCGCAAAAGTTACGCTCATGTTCTTCGTTTAATATAGATAGAGTACAGGTATAATAGATTTAGTTAGGTGATTTGCGTATTTACGTGGACGATTTATGTTTTAATATAGGTAGTTTGTACCTGCATTGGAACTTATTTGCAACTTAATTCAACGATTCGATTCGACGTTTGGTACTGTGGAAATAATTTGTGCCCGTATATGATTGATTTATGTCTAGCGAAGCTTATATTTGCATCGGAATGTAAACATAATTGAATGATTTAATTCGACGTTTCGTATTGTAGATACAACGTGTGCTTGATATATGTACGATTGTATTGTAGAAGAGATTTAATGGGATAGATCAATTTTTTTGGTACGGTTACAAACATTTTTATAGTTCCCGTGATCGCTTTATTTCTGTAGTCATCATTGCATATAATAACGATTTCTGTGAGCAATACACATATTCTACATACAATTGTTCTATGTTAAAAGCTGAAAGGCAACTCGTTGCTAGATAAGGCTATCGATCTTCTCAATGGAACGTCTGCATTTCTAATCTTAGAATTGCATAAAAAAGAAGAAAAGAGCCAATCGACAAGCCCTTTCATATCAAATTACCACGTAAAATATTTTTAATAAATCTTTCTATATCGGATGAGTATATACGTAAACATCTCTTAAACGAATCTCTTTATATCAAATTATTGTACATAAACACCCTTCAGCAAACCCTCTTACATGAAATTAGTGTACGAACAGCTTTCAACAAATTCTTTTACATCAAATAAATACACAAACTCCTCTTAACAAAACCATTTCATATTAAGCAACTATACAAATTCTAATTATTTTAATTAATGAAACCCAATGAGGGACAAGCTCCTCGAAGGGTACATTAACAAATGTCACTGCTGCCATTAAAATGTCAGTATCTCATGCACCCACGTTTCTGTCACGAGTTCGTCCAGTCAGACAACGCAACTATCCAGCCCTCAATAAATTAACGACTAATATCGCATTGGCTTGGCCAGCGCAATTACAATGTGTCCAATCGATCTAATGGCTCTTTACTCATTGTCTGAATACGTGGGCTCCACCGGGACACCGGCCAGGAACGTTAGCCGGTTGACGTACCCCTTGCGGACTTTCACGGCGAGACACCTGTGACGTGGTCGAGGCATTGTGCCGACATTTTACAGGTGACTCCACCTTCTGCGATCCAGGTTTATACTACCACCTCGGACACTGCCGCGTTGTATTATCTTGCCGCTAACCCGTAGATCCTTCGACAAGATACCCATTGTCCGGGAAGGTTACCGTACTGCCCACACTGAGCCTCTACCACGTGCACTCTCCCCCATATTCATCCGTCCGTCTGAACAAATGCTCGGCTCTTTGAGCATCTTGTTCTTCTTCTTTCTCTTCGTCCTCTCATTTCTGATGTTGGTTACCTTGTTGTACTATCGTTTTCAGCGAGGTTGGATCGATAGAAAGGAAAGGCTAGGAAATGGTCAGAGCAAACGTTTACAGCGAATGCGAAAAATACCGACTCGCAGGTGCGTCGTTTAGTTCTTAACTGTTCTACGTCCATTAGTTTACAAATTGAGAAAACTGTGTTTAAGGTTTATGAAGTTTAAAATGATCGCGTGGAGTTAGAATTTAAACAAACTGAATTCAACTGAATTCGTTGCTTTCAAAGCAGAATTTCCATCGTATTATAAAAAAAACGTGTATTCTTTATAGCAATGAGAGATATGTGAATTGATTAATTACATTTTTCTGAAGGATGGAGTTAGAACAGTTAAGAAATAGAACGCCGGTATATAGGACGTGTGGACTTTTTGATAGCATATTCAGGAGCATGTGTTTTCTAGAAGATTCACGAGCTTTCGTGTGTTTTGTAAAGGACTGTCAGGATTGATTTCATGTTGAATATGACAATGACCTGCTAATCTATCTTTAAATTTCAATCACGCTATGAAAATAACATTGAGAATATTGTAAATGTAAAAGAAACATTATCGAAGTTATAATCCTGATTCCATTGTTCCCTTTTTCTTTTTACCTTTTTCTTTAATCAATCAGAAATAAACGATTCTGGTCTTCGTTTCTCAGTGGAATTCTCGACAAGGTATCCATTGTTCAGGAAACACGTACCATTCCCAGTTGATTTACTCGTACAAATGTTTCTTCTTCGCTTCGCTCAACCTGCTCTTCATCGTCTACCGAGCGAAGCGCCGACAGTTCCTTTGTCGATTTTGATTTGTTGCCTCTCGCATGGACAGTGGCTTCGCGGTTTCGTGGATAAATAAGAGACGCTTCCACTCGAACGAGGTAAGTACCTGGTGCCAATGTCGGCAAATAGAAATACATTACTCAACAACGCCGAGAACCAGGCTATCTTATTCTCTGTCTTATTCTACTTTATTTTACTTATTCCTCTATTTATTATCGCATCGTTCTCTGCCGTATTGTTAACTTCTTTCAAGTTGCTAGTTTATTAAATCAAGAGAATTTGTTTCACACTTGTTATATTACTAATTAAATTATTTTATTATTTCATATAACTTTCTTTTTATTATTGGCATTTGGATGAGAGATGCTTTAAATTGTTAACAACGAATATACACTTCTGTTCAAAAATTTGACATTGTTCTTTCAATCTTCTACCAATTTTGTGATTAATTTGAAATTAATGCTGGGGTATTAATAGTAGATTCTTTTATCACAATAAATTCTTAAACCATTTAAAGGAACAATAGAAGCATTTGATAAAATCACCGATATCGCTGAGAAAACTACTTGTTGGCGAACAAAAAAACGTTGTTTCTTCTATTTCTTAATTCATTCTAACAAGGATCAACATCGTTTCCGTCATGAAAATCTGAAAATATATTTGAAAAACAATTCTTCGGATAGATCATTAATACATTTTTCTAACGGAAACAAGAGTTCTTAGCTAAGCCGGATTAAACCGTAACGATATAGTAATAGCCTGATTAGGCCGTGACTATATTCGCGGACTATAATTTAACACTATACGGGCTGGGATAAAATTCGCAATTATGAACATTTTTTCATCTTCTCTTAATATATCCATTTCTCTCTGTTGCGAGGTTTAAACGATCGATTCTGCGTGCATTTCGTAGGCAAGCATTACCCGCTAATGCGAACTCGATCGAAGACGAAGATAGCAATTTTACCGTAAGTTTTAACCTCTGCAGTATTTAAGCTCTGGACGGTAGTAAACTGGGACTAGATGTAATCTAACAGATACGAACTTGTATGAAAGAGAGGGAGAGAAATTCCGTGAGGCAAATACAACGTGGAAGAACGGTACAATTGAATTACATATCGTACCGAGAATGGAAAAATATTTCGAAAGCCGTAATTGTTGTAAAGTATGAACTGATCCGCACGAAAAATCGTCCGCGTTATGAGTGTATCGTGTACACGGTCGCCATTGTGCACGTGAAATGTGAAAGGTGTATAAAGAATATCTTGCATCGAATCCTACGTTATTCCAGATACTTTGCAATCTTCTCGAGCATCGATTAACTATGCATGATTTATGATGCAAGTCTTATTACGATTAATACCGTGGCTAATCTATTCCTGTTATCGAAGGATCGAAATCTACACGTACAATAATAATCTGCTCGGAAAATGTGAGAGGTTGAAGTTTTGGTATCATGTCATGTTTACGTAATATCACGAACGATTGAATTTGTGTCATTCAAGCAATAGAATGGTTAGATGAAATGTAATACAAGTTTCGAAATGTGATTCCTCGTGGCTGTTTAAAAAAATTACATTACCGTGGAATTATATTTGTACATATATATTTGATAATTAAAGTTCCAATGTTTATAGTTAAACAGAAACGAGTGTCGAATTCCTATCATATTTGCAATAAGGAATTCACTAAAATACGTTTTATTCGTATCAAAGTATTACTTGTTATTTATGCCTTTCTCGTTTACATTCTGGCAGATATTATTACAGATATTTCATCCATAACTGATTTAGTTGGACCATTTGTACTAGATTCATTGTATTAAATACTTAATTTCATTCTTAAATTTGTATTTTATATTTTAAATGTCATTAATCGTCTTTATCATATAAAATACAAAATAATATCAACACGCATAAAGCAAAACGAAACTAAGATTAAATAACAATCTATCTCCTACCATACTAATAATATCAATTGTGGAGATTAAATATCCAAAATGAAGTAAAACGGTTACTATTAAATTATAAAATATATTATAAAAGTTGCACGTTAAAAAATCTAGAACTGAGCAAAAATTCCAATTATTTTTCATTAAAAATTTTCTTCCTCGTGTCTTCCTTTTCACCCTAATATTTATTCATGATAAATGATATCCTTAATGCATATCCATTATAGAATATACCTTCATATATCAATATCCTGAAGAAGCAATCACGGAACATGAAAACAGTGGCTGGAATTATTGACCTTCTGGTCGACGAAGTAATTAACAAAGGTGAGGCATTTATGATTTAATAGATCAATTGCAATTGACACGAGGTTAACCTCGTACCTTCAGCAGAGCTTGTAATAGGTTCGAGTGTCTGACAAGCGATCTAGCCTCTTTTTGCAAGCATTCCATTCGTCGATCTTTCAGATACCGTTACCACCGTACGCTCATTAAGGTTATAATAAGTTGGAATGAACAATAACGAGCATTTTACCCTGTACGTGTCACATAATCGTATCGGCGCTTTATCGCGAAGCCACATCTCTTTAAATACGTTCAGATTAATAAGTTGGATCGTAGCTAACCATTTTCCCTTCCTTCGCTCTCTTCAATAAATTCTATACTCTCCTCTTAGTTGCTCCCGACTCGTGTAATTACTCGCTTGACAAGATAATGATAACCCTCATAAATGAATAGAAGCGAACGGTCAACCGTTCTACTGAACAATACGAGAACAATCAGTTCGTTAAAATTTCTTGCTAGATATTAATGAACCACAATTTTCATTTTTTCCGGAATTTACTTGAGATTCAATTTACTTGGAAACCATGGTAATTGTTCACTGAAATTGATATTTAACAGGAATATTTTGTGTCTTAAAATTCATAGAATCATGATTTTATATGAGCTTCTGAGAAGTCAAACAGGTCAACCCTGTATTTTATTAACCCCTTAACCTACAACTACGGGCATAGCCCGTAGTACGATGATCGGGCCAGACGTAAATATTACGGGCATAGCCCGTAGTAGATGACCGACCAAACGTAAATCGGCCCAAAATTCTCGAACGTAAATCGTAGGTTAAGGGTTAAGCTTTTATTTTCATTACGTGAGTACACGATTGATATTCAATTCTCAAGAAACTGTAGTGGCACGTGAGTCAACGGGAGATTTGAATCGGCAGAGACTCACATTATTGTGTCTTGCAATACCAACGTTGTTTTGGTTTGCCAGGTTCAGAGATAAACGAACTCCGGACAAAATATTATCGCCGTTATTTGTAATCGTCAACCGGAGTTACATTTGAACTTTTTATAATAACACCGGTTGATACAAATAAACGAACGTGCTCTCTAGGACAGTCATTATAGCGAGTCAAATAGTCAAATGGTTAGTCGAATAGCGAGCGTATTATACATACACTCTCTCTGTACTTGCACTTACAGTGATTTTAATGCAATTGACTATTACAATTTTATCACTCGTTCCTTTAATAAACAAATCAACATGTTTAATAGTTCACCTCAAAACAAATGATTCACTTCCATGAGTTCATTCATTGCAAAAAAATCATAGGAATAATGGTAAATTCTAAGGTAAATTTATAAAATAGTGCTTGGGCGTTTCCAGTATTTTTCAATTTATGGTGTTGATTTATGTGACTTTCGAATGACTCGCATTACGAATATTTGTGATTTTCGAAACAGAGAATTATCCTAGAATAAACATTACTCAACTACACTAATTTTGTGGCGAGGTTCTGGAATATCCAATAAAAAATTTTTACCACGTACATATATTCGTTATTTCAGCCTCATAGCCAATGTATTTGGACTTGGTTTACATTTATCCTGGCTTTAAAATACCAACTTAACTCACCCATTCTTCTCATTCATTTTCTCCTTTCATTTACCTTAAACATTAACCTATTTCTTACTCTCTATTTCTTATAGATCTATCTTTTTTTTTTTTTTTTGCTTGATTATACCCACAGAATATAAAACACTGACAAGGTTCTATCGTTAAAGGGTGTCGTTTGGCATATCCTGTATATATGTAACTGTACTGGCGGCAAAGCTTAAATTATCTTCGTACAAAAGCGTGAAACCTGTATCATCTTGCAACGTTCGACGTGATAGAGGTTACAATGTATGGGAAGAATTTGCTGGCCAGCGGTCACGTCAAGTCATGCAACGAAATCGCTTGCGTTTACCGGATGGCAATTTAACACGTTGCATGCTTATTATTGCAGCGCTGGCCAGCGTGTTTTCGATACTCCATAAAATTAAGAGGTCATGAAACCGAGCAAGAAATAGGAATCCAAGCACAGAACGTTTGCGAAATCCTATCCAGGAGAACTGACCACGTTAGAATAGCCAGTTCAGAGCCATGCAACTGTTCGGTGTTCTCGGGTTGCGTTGCAGGTCTAATGTCAGGAGAGGTAGACCGGCCAAGCCAGAAACGGGGGATAAAAGCGAGAGAGAAAATTATGGGGAGTCGACACAGTCACGAGAAGGCCTTCTAAGGTCGCCACGAGAACGAGAATTCTCCAAATACCTTCACCGAGGTCGCGTTCAATCAGCCGATAATCTGCGAATTATTCGTAGTGGCGCAGGGACTCGTCGGTGGAACCCTTTGACGACGATTAAATGCTTCTAAATGTAATTACTGACTCACGTGGATAGGTGTTGATTTGATTAACACATTTATTGGTAATCGAATTTTCATTACTTATTAAGATTTTATTAGATGAAACGAATTCATTGGATGTGCCAATTAAGTGACTCTGCGTATGAAATTTATTTCTACACGTGTAAGACTCTACATAAATAGATGTTTTATTTGCGAATTATTATGTTATAAACGTAATGTGTGAAAAATGTCTGACACGAATATATCACACGTGAATAACATCGGTCACTGTACGCGTGACCATATACAATACACGTGAATATTAAAACTTCGTGCAACGACCCAACATCCGAATATTTTATTTTATCCAAGACTAAAAACAAACAATTTCAATTTAACCACTCTGTGTACGACGAGATATTTCCTTTTAAAATTTGATCTATCATAAATCAATATCTGACAATAAGTATTCCATTTCACAATTTGGTACTAACAACACTGCAATGAATCAACACTTAAATATTTCATTCATTAGCTCATAATTAACAGAACATATCCACTACAATAAATCACTGATTATAATTCAATTACTCTACTCAACTAAAATTTGAAACCAAGACAGTACCCTTTAAGACAAACTAGTATTATCAATAAGTATTATCAATATAATCAGTAATATCAATATTTCACTGAATAATACAAAACTAACAAAAGAACATCCAGCTAAAATTTTTCACATTATTATCTACCACTATAAACCAGCGCAATATACATACTCGTGTTCGATTCCAATAAACTGCAGATGTTTATGTATTTACGTGAAATTAAAAGTTGTAAAACAGCACAAAATGTATATAAAATGCAAAAATATATAAAATATCCAAAACGAAAAAGTGACTCTTTCTGCGTAAATTTCATCTTTCTAGTTTCTTGCATCAAGATACAAATGTGCATAAACATCTGCAGTTCTGTGATTACTGTACACACGGCCAATACAAGTTTCTCACAACAATACGTCAAACATACGTAAAATTCTCAAATTGTCCCCCTCCTAATTGCACGCACGGCAAACACTTTCTCTTTTAAGCGTCGATTTTTTCTCAGTCGAACGACCTTTGTCCGATGAATCTCGCATTATTTCGTCCCGAAGCATATTGTTTACAAATGATCCGAGGCCGATCTACGATCTAGGAATGCGATCGAGAGCTGAGCGGTAACGTGGGTTCCGTTTTTACTTGGCAAGGAACAGTCGGCTGAACGGAAAACGACGAAAGGCGTTTAAAGTTTCGGATTATATCCTTCAGCGTGATTTTTCTCGGCGCACCTCGCGCATACCTGTCGTATCTTTCCATATAGCGGCTAAGTCATTGTCGATCCAGCTTCGCTTTCGTTCGCTGTTATGAAAACGAAACGTTTCTATTCCATTTACCAAGGTACTCGAGCTCTTTTCGATCTCGTTTTCAAGTCGTGTCCGATCGGGAATTTTAATAATGTGAAACGTCGTCGTAAATAGCGATACCGCGTAACGATTTAATGGATCCACGGAACAGCAGCGAAACAACCGTCCGAGGGTTTAAAAGCGATCCAACGCAATAATTAACACGTAATTCCGAGCACGGCATCTTAATGTCTCCAGGTGTACAGGCGCCGTTCCACCGGAGTTATTACGATTTAGTGTGCTCCCGACGCGTGCATCGATAAGAACAACGATGATTATCTTTGTCGCGGTTAAGGTGTGTCCCGGGAGGGGAAACGTAGAAAGTTATTGCCGAGTCCAATGATTTGTGCTGCTTGCAAAAGATTGAAATGTGTTTGTTGGTGTCGCTATTGGTGTGGTTAAAACAATGCTTTCTATAAAACATCGTCTTGACAAACGATGAGCATATGTGACAGTTTATTGAATAATTTTTTGTGGGAAAATTTGCTCATTAATTTTCATTGCAGGGATTGTATATATATAAACTGTAAGATGTATTGAACAATAACAAGCGAAAAATGAGGAAAAAGGAAATTGTCTATGACTCGATCTAATCACTTTCATTTTATTTTATTTACCCGTCATTTATTTACTTGTGTTGTTACTCATCATTGGTACAGCACCGTTTTAATATCAAAGGTTTTGTTTATAATAACCATCATATTTCACATTGATAGATCGTAGAAGATTTTAATAGAACAGTAATAAGTTGGGAACATCAGATAAAATATTTAAAACCGTACAATTGGAAATTAGATATTGTGTTATTCACTGTATCTTTTAAACGTAATATCGATAGATTCTCAATTGGACATTCGATTACCATAAAGTGCCATAGAAAGTAAGTAACAATAACGAATTTGAAAACGGTAGTCGGATGTCTTGTGTCAATCTCCTAAGAAAGGAATCAAAAAATGATAAAGAATCCAGAGCAACAAGAAGCGACTTTTAGTAAGAAGCAAATATTATTTGAATGTTCTTAAGTGACATATCTAAGGACGATATTACTTATGCAATAATTGATTTCTCCGTTTCAATCTTTTCGCAGAAAAAAGATACATTACTTATAAGGCAACATAGCGCTAAATATCCACACCTGCTCTCAAAAGAAAACAAATTTCCATCGCAAAGAAACCAAGTCATTTTTCATAGGACATTACCCAATACCGTTCGACGTTATTTTTAACCATAGACCGGTTAAACGTCCCCACAAATCTTCTACGATCCATGAATCCTCTACATTGATCTACCTACATTGATCATAGTGTGTTGAAAGCTCGTGTGACAGACAATAAACGTGCAACATTAGAAGGATGTATGAAAGTGGCTACGATGATGGCGATAGATCGAGAGCCGCAGGTCGAATAATCGAACGGAGAAGTTCCAGGATAAAACGGTGCGGTTAATTACCTAACGATTGGTAATTGCTCACTTCGATGGCTCGTCGATTGCTTCCTCGTTCCTGGCCGACTCGTCCAATCCTTCACAAGCACAACGGCGTGCTTTGTGTAACGCGAAGAAGAAAAGGGAGGAAAAAGTAATGTATCGATATCGATTGATATGCTGGCTGGTTGCTTAGTCACTCGGTTAGGCAATTAGCTGTCCGTAGGCTAACTTGTACGTGGGATAAACGAGCGCCTTGATTAAAGTATGATAAGCATTAATCGCCGAGTTCTATGTCATTCGAGCAGCCTGGCTAAATTATTAATAAGCCGTGGTTCGCGAAAAACCACGCTTCCTGCTTTCTAATTGGCCAACGTCCACGTGTTTCAGATTGTTTCTTCCGTCTCTATGTATCTCGTCTTTGCTGTTTTAGAGCCTTTCTCCGCCACAATTATAGGAGCGTGCGATATGAAATGGATGAATCCATAAAATCGAAGCATATTGGTTCTATATTGATTCTTCTTAGCTGCATCGTACCTACGTCTGTCCATTTCGATAGTTTATTGCTCGTTGAGATTAGAGGAGGACGAACATTAACCTTTTTATCGATTTTAATGATTCTTATTGGAAGGAGCTTGACGGATATTTCAGTGATATTTCAGCAGACAGGTGTATACATATCTATACATTTGTTTTCATGTAATTATGTTTGTAAGAAACAGTATAGGATAAAAGATTTGATCCTCGGGGGATTTTGTTTATATTGGAAAAATTGTGCAATATATTATACCTATGTGATATAGTGAATTATGTATTTTCATTTATATATTACACTACGTTTGGTGTGAGAATGAATTGATTGGTTTAAGATAAAAAGGTTGATTTATATCAAACAATAAAATTCATTTTTATTTAGAAAGAACTGTAGTGAGATTGTGCTAATAGAAATCAAATTGTATTTGATAGTAATTACCATCGTTCAGTTACCACATTAAAACACTAATATCTTGTTTTACTTAATTCTATACAGTGATATAATATTTAAAAGATATTTTACAAACTCTATCTCACTTGTTTTCTATTATATTTTATTATATTGCTATCGATTGCATCCGTCTAGGATTTAATTAAATATTATATAATTTGTTTCTCTCACATACAGATAATCATTCTGAATTCCATTTGCCACAATGAAAGATATTAAACAGTGCTACAAACTAGACATCCAAATTTCTTTTATTCGATCACTCAAATTTCAAAATTCAAATTTATTAGTATTTCACGCGTTAAAGCCCCAAAATTTATCAAAAGATCTCATTTTCAACGAAAGTCCACAAAACAAAATCTCAAAGCAACCTTGTACATGGTAAAGCGTCCCCGATAATAGAACAATAGCGTGTTTCCAGGGATCAATGTAGGCCAATGAACTTTGATCGAGGATCGGCAAATGATCTTGCTGGTGCGCGTCCTGCGGATCGCGGAACGCGCGCGTTTATTCTCGACGAAATGAGAGGACGGATCGTCGGATCTCTGTTGCGGCGATTGCCCCGTCATTCGGTGACATTTTCCGTCCATCGCGGTCGTCGCATCGTACAAGAAGATTGTGGATACCCGGCAGCGATATTATCATACGTCCGAGTCAGCCAGGGCACGTCGCGTGCAACTATTCTCTTCCTCGGAGGCCGTCCTCCGTGATAACGATCGAGGCCGAGCGAGAAACTTTTAACCCGTGATCCCGCGGTGTCGATGTTCAATTTCACGACGGTCACGAACTGGGACGAGCGGTGATTTCATTTGAGTGATTTTGTTTGAATGATAATGAATGTGTCGAAAATGCAGATTGTGGAATATTTATGGAATATTTGGAAAATTTGGAGTAATTGTGATATTTAAAGAACGCGCGAGAAATACTATTTATTTGTTACTATTCTGTAATTCTTATGTCATTTGATGGGTAAAAGACGGTATTTTAATATATTGTAATTCAATTGGAAAGACAAATAATTCGTTATGTGCAAAAACATATTATGCAACTTCGAAACATTGGTAATAAATCCAAGAAGTATATTTATTACCAAAATCGTACTAGAACGAAGAAATTGACAATAAAATTGACATTGAATTGAAAAATATCACTTATCACGTTCTTCTCTCGCGATCTTCGTATATATCTTGTGAAAACATTTTTGTCACAATTGTCGCACAATAAATAAAGCATCCATGGCTAGATTATCTATATATAAATCATATTTTTTCTTAATTACATATTCTAAAAATTATAATATATTCTGGAATGTAGAAGCAAGTCCTGAATAAAGAGAATAATAGAACCTACATGTGGAATTCAAATGATTATCACAAGTTAAAAATTAAAATTACAGCTCGGAACGGACTGATAAGAGAAACTTTTTACGTACATTGTCGACTAAGTTGCATCGAGACGTTGGTATACCGATCCTTGCGAATCGATTATTATTGATCGCTGTCAAGCGCTAACCTGATCGGACTGGTTCAATGAGATTGCACACGTCAGATGCGTGCAGTAATTAAGATTCGTCGAATAATAATCTCACCATTGACAACGCGTATATGACGATAATAAATCGATAGGAAGTCTACGATGGTTTTAACGCGACGGATCCTACAATTCGCTGTTGCGACCATTATTAGTAATTTACGAATAAATAAATAGTGAGATGCTTCTCTGTGCAACGTTGACAGAGAAATATGATGCGATAGTTTATGCAGGTTAATAATTCGCTGTGATTGATCGAATGTCGATCGTTCGGGGTTGGTTGGCACTTGCACTAAGGTGTGCCGACTAATAAAAACAACTAACTCGAAGGACCACCCACTACTGAGGGAAATAACTATTGGTACGACTAGGTACTAAATAATCTTTAATGAATTATGATCTTAGCGCTACTTATCCTGAATACTGACTTATTGTTGAAGTAATTATATCAAGAAAAACTCTACACCTTTTCTTTTGCCGCTGTTACGAAGAGAATAGAATTTAGTTAAAAAAATTGAAAATAAGGAGAGGTTCATATTATTATGCCCTTGAATATAAATTTTGTTTGGTTACAAGGTCTAGAAACAAAAGAGCTATAAGTAGATTTCTATTGCTGTTGTTTGTAGTCTTTAGCTAGAGCTACACACAAAGATTAACTTTTTGCTAATGTCCTTTGCTATAAATATATCAACGTGTTCCCTATCACACCTTCTTCCTATTGTATTGTAACACTGTAAGAGAAGATCTGGATCAGCATACACTATACCTGTACTTATACTGATACTTATACCTATACTTATTTCAATATATTTTTCTATTACAAATTCAACCACTGGTTCCTCTATCAGTCAACCTCAACATTTATGATACTTTGCTGGCAAGAAAACGAGCAACGACCGACCTTAAACAGACGAGTTTTTGCTAAGTGGCGCGTGTGGGCTGCGGGACGGCTTGCAAACGAAATTTGCTGAATAGCGAAACAAAAATACACGATACTTAGCTGCAACGCACAAAGTCACAGTACTTCATCCTTTACCACAGGTTGTGTTAAAAATTCGTAAAAAAATTCGATAATACGTGGTATAAAATTGATACACGAGATAGGACATGAAAATTTAAGTCGTTAACTTTTATGAGTAATTTATTCATTGATAGAATGTCAATATGTTTGAAGTAAATTTTGTTTTTTACGTGCTTTTCAAAGTGTTCGCTTTATGTTCTGCATAGAAAATAGACAAATTGTTAAAGTAACGAGTAAACGAATATTTAGACGAAGAAAGATAGAATTCATCTTTTATACGTTATCAATGATTGTTTACAATTACCTATTCTTTGTAATTACGATAGCATCATTGGATATAATTAGCTCACAGACATTTACGCAGATTTATATTTATCTGAACGCAACTACGGAAATGAAACTTCGACAGGGATTTCTGTCGTTTAATAAAGATCATAACGAGTACTCTATTTTGAATATCTCGTGTCTTTGTATCGTCGAATTTTCCATAAAAATCCGCAGTCTGCACATCAGGAGTCTAGGAATGAAAAATTTCCATTACCTCGATTCAGCGCTACTGAATCTAACGTCATCGTTTGAAAGGATTTTGTAGGAATATCTAAATTTGTAAAATAGTTTCATACAATCCAACAATAATGAATATGCCTGACTATTCTCACGAAGAAACGCTTTTACACAGTTCACAAATTTCTCAACGAAGTTACATTTTCCTGCGATGTCGTCATCTGGACATTAAGTACAACGTAGAGTGTCGCCCTCGAGATAAGAAAATTGTAGCAGGTTCGCTCGGATACGAGCATAAGGAAGCGTGAAAGAAAACATCACAATATGTACTACGTAATTTCAGTCAGCCAGTTTACAAATTCTCCGTCTCTCACTACCGTTTTCTCTATTCTCTCGTACGTTTCGTTGTCGTGGTTTCTTCTAGTCGTTGCAAAACGCCTTCATCAGAAATTTAGCTTCGAATTACGCTTCCATTACGGACAACTGGCGATATCGGATCTCATCGAGTTTAATTTTCATTCTACGAGCAATATTTACAATCGTTTGCAGTTTGATCACTGTTCAATTTATGTAGATATATATCTGTTCAATTCATTGATATCGGCATTTGTTGCGTAATATAGTAAACGAAAGGTGGCCTGTTTTCTCTTTCAAACAATTTTATTTTATCTTAATGTTGATAAGAAACTCGCAGCGAAACGAAAAGCGAAGTGTCGGATCTATCGAGACAAATTATTCATTCTGTTTTATCGTTGTATTCTTCTGGAGATACGCGTCAATCGTAAATTGATTTCAGAATGTGTGTTTCTATATGCATAAATCATAAAGTAGAATTTTTCTTACGATTGATTATGCTACTTTAAAACGAGGTTAAGTGTTACATCGTGCAAATAGATAGCAACCTATTTCGGTATTTTAATATAGTACCCACAATATAATAGTTATGACAACATTTGTAGGAATATCAATATTTATTTAATTTATACTTAATTTGTATTAATTTTAATTGTGTTTATTTAATTTCTATATAATTGAAGCTTAAAGTCTGTGGATATTCGAATATTTCAGAATTTGAGAATTTCATGATATAAATCAGTTTCTTTAATTTATTATCGATATCTGTTACATATTATTCCAGTTTTTTCTCAGCACACTTTCACACATACCGGACTGGCTTCGTTATAAAAATCAGACAAAGAATTTTAAAATGCAATTTATAACGGCACGTTGGTTGTAGGGTATGTTAAGGTGATTAGTGGAGAACTTCGCTTAGTTATTCTAATTGATTGCTAAAGAATTCTTGTAAGAGGGAACAGGTCCTGAATTCTTAGAATTGTAGGTGGTGCATTCCAGGAATTGACGGCGACTGTTATTCAAATACTATTCGAGGGTGGCAATTTATCATGGTGTCTGTTAAAGTTCAAAACAATGTGTCTTGAACTCGCTGTCTTAACTATTCGTGTACCGTTTTTCGAATACCTTGGTCGGTTACGGAATGGTCAAAAGGCAAAAAGATATATAACCGCTTTGTGAATTGCGAAACAAAGTACTATTTGATACCCACTGTGTCAAGTATGTAATCTGTCGTTCGTTTAGATAAACAACTGAAGGCAAGTGAAAGAATATAACATAACTCTACACCTAATACAACTTGACAGCTGCTTGATAGACGAATACATGTAGATACGTGTATGAGTATATATGTGAAAAATATCTAATATTTATTTATATAACTAAACTAAACTATAGTGTTTTATTTCTGAAGATAAACTTCACACTTCTTCGGTTCATTTTTCTCTGGTAATCTTTCGTTTCTTTCTTGTACGTTCGTTAAATATTTAGCTATAAATAACGGTGGCGTGCCGGAAGAATTTTCAAAACATGCAATATCTGACTGTTCGGTCAAAAGCATTCATCTCGTTTCTCCTAGATAACCAAATAAAAATAAAAACATTCTTTGGTGCGCCGTAGAATTTTAGCAACTGATTTCTGCATGCCATAAGATGAAAATAGCTGGCTTAAGTTCGTTACAGGCTCACAATCGAGAACGTCTTATAACAGCGAAACTAAGGAGATTCGAACCCATTAATATTATTTTATTTTATTATTTATTTATATTTATTAACGCTATCTTTCTTGTTCTGACGAGTACTATAAATTCCTGAAGTTTTGCATCAAAATTCCGAAATAACCTGTTTATCGTATAAATTGTTCAATGAACAACTGTAAAGCAAAGAGCAACATTTCACACGAATTGAATAAATTAATACCATCCTCCGTCAATCTTTCGATCTAAAAATCTTTATTCAAGCATCTTCTCGAACTCATTCCCAATGCTGAGAACTCGCGTGCCGGAAAACTCATTGGCTAAGATCGATAAGCGTTAGAACGCGTGGCGATCGCTTACGTCTTACGTATCCGCTGGCGCGCGAGAATTCAAGTGGTACAGCGGCGCGAGGCGTTCGTGAGCAGGCAATTTCCTCATTCCACGAGGCCGGTGGAATCCCGCGCGCCGACCGATCCAATATTTCATCGCATCGGAAAATAAAGGCGGCGCGACCGTTCTCTCGCATGCCAACAGCGCATTACGAACGCGCTATTAATTGCTTCGTATGGTCCTCGCCGTGGACAGGATCCTTGATTTACGCGGATCGACCAGAATAAGACGCGCTGTTGCGACCGCTAAATCATCTGCCTTCATTCCGTGGCTGTGCGCGCGCCATTCTTTTTCCAACGTTTCTTATCGTTTATACTTTGCATTTCAATGAAAATCGCGCGAACCTCGACTTCGCTATTTATGGACTTTAGGCAATCAAGGTGTAGCATCGAGACGCGACGCAATGCATTTCCATTGAAGACAATTTTCTTAGTTTGGGTACGCGGTGAGACCCAATGAATTAAATTGGTCTGTGAACCACCTAGGGATCATGCGATCTTCTCAGAAGACAAATCGATTAACTCCACTTTCTGTAAATTTTTTAACTTTATTATCAGATACGTGATTAATGTCTTAACTTCTCGGAAAATAGAATGGGTTAATGATAATCGTAAATTTAAAGTAATGGTAAAAAATATTTGTAACGTGATTACGTTTCTCTACTTTTTATTTCGTGGAGCCGATCAGTACAACCCCTGAGCTATTTATAGCGAGTAAGGATTCGTTTCGGAAAATGCACATGTAAATTGGAATACACGAGGTGCACCGTCGAGGTAGTTTATAAAATTGTTCGTTGAATAATAAGAAAGATTGAAATGAAAGGTTTTTTGTAATTCGATGAATGTCTTCTTATATCTCGGAAAAGTTTAATTGACAGCAATTTTCTTAAAAATATTCATAGAGATCAATTGATTGTAGGCTATATAAGAATTTCTCCTTATATATAAGAACTCTTTTTTTAAAGTCTTTAGAATCACAGTTTCATGTTCTACTAAACATGATATCGTTTTTAATTCTTTTTAAATAATTCTTTTATTATCCCTTTTAATATCTACATTGTGTGGAGACAGGTTTTTGAAGTCTTAAAATTTTCATGTAAAATATAATTTATTCTTACAAAGCTTGTTGCCCAGAGAATTTTTATCCAAATTTTCTTGCATATGCCGCTGTTAATACTTCCTTTTTTTGCTTGCATACCAAACGTAGTTAATATCATAATAGGTTTGAACTTCAAACGTAAGATCGATTCAAAAATATCAAATTAAAATGCTCGCTATTATTCTTATACTATCTTTTCTAATTTGGTAATAAGTTTAGTCAATCGTCGGTTTTATGCGCTTGATTATGAAAACTAAATTTTAAAGACGATTCTGGCTAACAAAACAATACAGGTAATATCGGAACAAAGGCGATTTCATCGTTTTTCAAAGAAACCGGTCTTCAAGAAGCCTACGGCCGCGTAATTCTGCGTCCGCGGTTGTGCGCCTGCAACGTGTAAATTCTTAACAGCATTTCTGCAATATTGTTCCGTCCATTGCAGGTATCAGCATTGGCAGCCGCAACGCCTGATTCCAATATCGGAATACAGAAATCGGTTAACAAGAGGCGGTCACGCCTTTTCATATTTTTTGACCAGTATGAACTACAGACTGATGCATGTATAGTTGGTCACGAAGCTATTCAACCGCCTGAATATTTTACATTCAGTTTTTTTCATTTATTTCTCATCACTTCGTGTTCTTCGTCAAACATTTTCCAATCTTCTTCTGGTATAAATGTAATACAAGTATTACACGAGAAAATTAATATATTATTATAATTGACATGTAAATCTTAAAATGTTTATATAGGGCACTTACAATCTCAATTTACGTTTAAAAGAACCCATGAACTGTCTACCATTAATCAAGCAACAAGCATCTTTCTTCTTATTTTAGATTATAGGTTTCATGCATCTTTAAATGTAATTAGTGACCACTTTATGTTGTCAGTGTACAATTTTCTTAATATAATGTACATACGCAGTACATGAAACATGGAATAATATGGTAACCAAGAAGGTTTTATCTGATGGTAAACGTTGGTTGTTTACGTTAGATGACAAAGCCCAATACGCTTCAACAGAAATGATAAAATCTCTAATAAATTAGAAAGAATGTCGTATAGCGTCCTTTTAGTCCCATACATATTAGGAGCAACTTACAAGAACATATTTCATAGAACTTTTAATGTTACATATATCAAAGGTGACTAGCTTTCCCTTTGTGATAAGAAAAAGATTAATTAGATTTATGTGGCTTGTTCTTAATCCGTTTAAAATTACTCCATCTTTACGATCCATAAATATTGGTGCACTGATATCAAAGACTTTCTTTTTTAACTTTATTTATATCGACAAGTATCGAATTTCTCGTACGAATTTTCCTACACGATTAGAAGCAGGAGACTATACTATTTCAAACGCTTTTTGTTTCATCTCGATACCGTGTTTCACTGTTGAGATATCATCTTGCAAAGAGATCCGCAATTTCGAGCACTCCGCTATGTCTATCTCTTTCGTACACTCGCACCTCTCGCTCGCACATTCTCGTGACCTACCCTACGATCGACGGGCGTGCGGTGATCAGTGACAGACAACGCGTCAGCTTTTTTTACTACTGTTGCTGCTGCTACTACTACTATTACTACTACTACTAGTAACGTACACGTTTCCAAGAAAAAAATGTAGGCCACGCCGATTTCTGGAATTTCGGCCACCATTCAAGAAACCGTGCAACGTGAGTATCTTGGGTTTCAAAGATTCATATGTCGGCAGTCGGTTGGAATATCGAGTCTAAACAAAAGCTGTTTTTCAAGGCATGCGTTCTAGTATTTACTGAATATGTTCGTATTAAAAATTATGCGAAAATTCATGACTTTATTTTACGTCAAACGATTCGTTGATATGAATATTTTGTCGACTTAATCGTGGAATTTTTGTGGAAATTTGATATGTTTGGATGTAGTGCGAGTATTACTTGATGAATTAAGAGGTTAATGCCTAGTATAATTTGCATTTACGTATTTGTGTAAAATATTAGTAGAATGATCTGTTGCTCCAACTGTTATATAACATGTATAAGATATTTCAAGTTTGCAAACTTAATTTGTCTGCTTTAGTACGTTTTATTATTTTAATATGTTTTATAGTTGCGCAGAATTACGCCGTGAATTATAATTATAAACCAGTTCAATTACATCGTATTCAATTACATTGTAATTCGTAATGCAGATCTCTCATTTGATTAAATTACAGTGCAATCCATAATTGCAATCGAAGCATAATTACAAGGTGCAATTGAATAATATAATTGAAAAACGTAAACATAAGATTGAGTCACGTATGAACGAGAAACAGAAGATACGGCGTATGAGCATGATAAAATATAAACGTGAAAGGTAAATATAAACATTTATCTCGCTTCTTCAGAGTTCTGGCCTCTAATTCAGTTACATTATATTTCAAGTACAATGTAATTAAACGACAGCATAATTCAATCTAACTCAACTATGAGCTATGATAGTACATATATTACATAAATAGCAAAATAATATAAAACAGTATAGTATAAACCAACAATAATATTTACTAAAATCAATTAAAATAGTTTTACTGTCTAGTTTTGAAATAATAAAAATAAAAATTTAATACAAGAATGTAGCAATGTCTTTAAGTTTCTACTTTCGTTTTCCAATTATTCCTACACAGGAGCTTATCAATGTTGCAGTACTCAAATTTTTACTATACGTTTATTCGTATATTTAAAAAAAGAGAAGCTGAAAATCCTCACAAACATGATACAAGTTATTATATTACCTTCGAACTTTTTCAGATCACGAATAGTATTCGTCGGCGGCAAAAGTAGAAAATAATTCATACTACGCGTAACTGTTTCTCGGTCTCCCGAGGCTTCGTAAATTGCGTTAATGGAACGGAGGTGTACCGCGAGCTCTCGATCGCGATAAGCGGGAATTACGTACCATTAATTAAATTCCAATTGAGACAACGTATTTATTACAGGTGTTCCCGGTTAAGAAAAAAGTCCCGTGCATCGACGAACCGCTGACACGGTTCAACGCTGTTCCACTTGCGAAACTTGCGTCCAAGGATTTAGTCATTCGCTCCGCACCGCAGCGTGGACTCTAATTTGCGCCTTACCGCGCCATTCCGCGAGAAGATAAAGCTTTGCCAATGTTACGAAAGCATGGTACTGGTAGCTGGCCGCTAATTGATACCTTAAAGCGGCTAGTTTCTTTGTCTGCATTTTATTTTGTAGAAATAAAGATAGGTTTTACTCGACTGGGATATTCTATTCGGCTCGAAGTCGTTTGATCTTTCCCATACACCGATGTAAAGTGTTTCATTCATTGCTAATGTTGGGAGAAATTTACGACACCTGAAGGATTCATTTTGCTATACAAAAATTAAAAGGTTCATGAGAGCAACAATACTTGTTTATGTTTTAGTTTCTCCAGAGAGCAAAAGAATTCTCTTGAATATTTTTAATTTTTGTTTAATATATTTTAAGACTTTTTTAACAAAATATTCAGCATATTACACGACTCATTATATTATTCATTGTATCATATTATTTATTATTATTCGCACATTCATTGCATTATTGTGCATATACCTGTAATTACATGGCACAGCTGTATCTAATTAAATTGTGCACTTATGGAATCCTGACGAAGGCTGTTTCTGAAGTCACGACATAAATCATTTTTATAATATTGATTCCATCATGTTGTAAATTTCAACTTCGTCTATCGTATGCTTTATTATGAAGTTAAAAGATTTGAAAAATGGTTTCGTTACGAGCTCGTCGATTGTTCTGATTAATCGATTTCTCGTGTTAGTTACGGTGATAAGTTGAAAAGCTCTTGAAACGTATAATTATAGTAGATACGATATATGTAGTTCTACAATGTTTATTAGTTTCGTGCACATAGTTGAATCTAAGGAGTGGAAGAATAGAATGGACTTTAAATAACGTGCGAAATGTGGAATTAAAATTTAATGCTCTAATGTTCTAACAATTAGACAAAATAACAATTGCACAAAATCTACAAAAAGTTCGTATGCATAATTCATCTCAACTTCAAAGTTTAAAATATTCTATTCTTCTATTCTATATATTCTTCCTATAACACTTTCTTTTACTTCCCCGTCCAATTCTCAAACTTTTGTCGAGACATTCGAATCATTTTCCTGCCAATATTACATAAAATCAGATTTTTATGAACATAAGTAAAATGAGATTAGAGATTCATCCACCTATTAAACATTCTCACAAATATTTTATTTTTGCATATTTTTACATATCAGCTATTTTTGCACACTTCTTGCATCTTTACATTTCCCACAAATGCCATAAATCCCATAAATCCATAAAAATCACGAGTTGATGACGTGTGACCGATCTTCCAAATCGTTTTTATGTTCAAAATAAAAACACAATTACCCCAATCCCAGTTATACATCCCACATAACGATCCATCGACTTGCGATTAAATTTTCCCACGAACGCATAAGCATCTGCAGTACACAATTAATTAACAATTAATTGCAATCTTTCAAATTACACTCAATCTACAAAACGATGAATTATACCATATCGGTATTTATCCTCTAGGAATTCGCCAGCTTCGTTTCTGCCAGTTCCTTCCTTCTAATTCTTTGTTCCTTTCTCTCCGTGGACCCAGGTTAACGCGTTTATCAGCCCCGGTAATCGATTCGAACGACGCGTCACCTTTCACATAAATCAAAACTGGCGCGTATATAGTGGGTGATGTCCAGTTTCTCGGCAGAGAATGAGAAAAGGGCAGGGAAGGCAGAAGGTCGTAGCGGAGAGAGTTCGTAGCACGGTTCGTGCGAGGGTGTACGGATCGTGTCAACGATACCGTGGATTTACGACGGTCACCGAGCGAATCCATTTGTTTCATCTGCATCTGCTTAGCACGCTAATGCTGCCTTCCCGTGTACTACTGCCCGTTGTTCCGTGCCGTTCGACTCGGCCAGACCTCCAAGATTAAGGTGGACCGTCTGTCGTAGCGGAGAAAGAGTTCCTCCGTTAACGGAAGAGGCCACTGCATAATTTCGTAGTCGCGGTTAGTTTCCTTTAGCGAGTCGACTCCGCTCTAGGACACGAGCAACGACGATACACGATGGTTTGAATGAAGCGTCGTCGGAGCTATGAGTTTCGTGATTTAAAAGGTTGGATTATCTTAGGTGTGGCTGTTTGAGAATAAATCTTGAGAGTATATTTATGTGACATTATATGACATACAATATATGTATACAATATTATGTGAATATTATATTAATATTATATTGATATTTATATCGATCAATTACAATTCCTTGACATTTGAGATTGTTAATTTCATTGTTGAAGGAAATCTCTGTAGATTTTCATTTTACAGGATAGACTTTAGAATATAATGTTGCGCGTCGATAAAAAAAATAATGTATCCTTGGTATAAAGTTGTATATCGTTAAGAATGTTGTAAATTGAAGGTGAAATTAAAAGAAGGTAAAGTAAAAAATCCGAGAAGTATCTCTACTAGCATTCACTAATTATAATCGTGTTAATGATATACCCACTATAAAGAGTTAAAAATTAGAAAAATATATTGTAGAATTAAACATTTTTCGAAGCTACAAAATGTTATTACTATATATAACAGAAAATTTAAAAAGATAATTTCTAATGGTCCCATATTTGACACTTATTTTCTGAAATGTATCTTTCAAAGAGCCTAACTACACTAACTTTATCTTATACGTATCTTAATGTTTCATCATATCTATACGGAATTTTTAACATTTTTCTTTTTATCTCCCGAAGTAGAAAATCAGGTTTCCGTGCCATTTCCGTTATATTTTTACGAATTTTAATAAATTACAGTTCATAACGTGCCAAACGAGATCACATATGATTAGACTGTATCTCCGTAAAAATACTTTATGACGCTAATTAAGGTGTCGATTAGATCGTTTTATATCCGTCTCTACAATGCAATACATATGCGAATATTCAATTTGAGCAAGGAACATCTATCATTGCTTATTTAAATCATACCTTTGATTAAGGTTTTTGTTACCGGTTCAGATTAAATAAGTGCATAAGCGTCTTTAATAAAGTGACTGAAAATTTATTTAAGTGGGCAATTAAGCAAGAGGAAGAAATTCAAGAGTAGAGACTCAAATAATTGGTTGCACAGACTAATAATACACCGTTGCAATTTTACTTACAAATGTACTTATAAATGCACGTTGCAGTGATCTTTCAGTCGTATTTATACCTTTTTTTAAGTGAAAGGTGTTGCCCATCGATTTATTATTTATGTTATTTTTAATCACAGTAATATTTGTGAAGAAATGATTTAATTTTTAAATATTAATTACAAGTTAAATATCCAAATCGCTCAATTATATTGAACTACCATTAAATCATCAAATTATCGAATTATTAAATTGTTGAATTACACATTATTGAATTATAAAATTGCTCTTCTACGAAGGACGACAAATATGATTTATCATGTCCATCACCTGTAGCCTTTACGCATACATTTCTGCCTATCGTGTATCAGATGCATTTTTGTACCTTCAAATATTTTGGATACTGTACGTATTTATTCGTATAATGTTCACAACTTTTTTCTTTATTTTTTGCATTCTCAAATCCCCAACAAGTACATAAACATTCTACTCATCGCAAAAGGTTTCCAAATATTACATGTCATTCGAACTTCCAACCTACAATCCTCGCTTCATCGAAATAGCTACCACGTAGCCGTAAGTCATTGACCAATTAGTTATCCCAATGATCTCTCCCTCCCTCTCTCTCTCTCTCTCTCTCTCTCTCTGTACCGCCGGTGTTCCATTGGAATTCGATAAAGCACCGCGTGACCGATCGAATATCTAACGACGTGGGGGGAAACGGAAAGAAATGATTACGAGATGGCCGCTGGCAGGTAGAAGAGGATCCGGCCAGGATCGGACCTGGTTAATATACCTACGTGGCCGCGGGTAATGAACGCGTGTTAACCAGTTCGTTATCGACGAAACGGTGCCCACCTTCTTCTCGCATGCGAGTTCGAACGGATACGATGCCTGGGGAAACCACGACGATCGCCAAGAGGAAGAAGGAGAGTCAAGAAGAGAAAATAGAAGAAAAATAGTAGCAGCAAAGAAGCGAAGAAGGAAGAATCGAACCAAGCGGAAGAAACGAGAAGACCGTAGACGTAGAAGGTTCAAGGGGCAGGAGGGGTAAAAGGGAAAGGCGAGTAAACCAGGATGGGCTCGGTTTTATCGCGCGATGCTTGGGTAATCGTCACCCCGTAAGAAGTTATGATTACAACGTTTCCAGTTATCGGTGCTTTTCTGCGCAACTTACACTATTCGCCGCGGTGACTAAGGACGCTTTTCGTCCATGGGGATCGTTGTCAGAAGCACGGAATGACCGCCTGGAATTTATCCCGCGTGTATAAGCCAACGAGCGACGTGTTCCATCCTTGTGCGATTCAACGCGATCCCGCGAGAGATTGCGTTGATGAGAACTTGTGTGTTGGGCTATTGACGATCTACATTTTTTTGCTTTTTTCGCTGGTAGATTCTTTTTTCTTTTTGGTCGCTTTAATGGCAGAGTCAGAGGGAAAACAAGAAGTCTACCTTTAGCGAGAAGGCTTGACGAGCGTGATATATAGAGCCGAGAGACGAAACGTATTTTATTTCATACAAAATGTTGCGTTTCTTGTTATGCAGCTGCTCTTGGTATTCTTTCGATGCAACGTCAATTATTAATCGAAGTCTTTTGTGATTAATTGTCTATTCACTATTTATTTATTAGAGATTTAACCCGAGTATTATAACATTTATTCGTATTTGATAATTAGACTGCGAATGATTATTTATGATTGGAAAGATAGAACTAGAGTAATAAATTGTATTATCTGGTAAATATTGTTACTCGCGCGCCAGTGGTCTTGCTGTATAATTATCTATTTATGGTAATGTATTTTACAAAGTACAATTTACAAGGCGATCGATTACACGGATATCATCGAAGTTCGATCATCATTTTAAGTTTCTGCCGCAGTGCACGCAGGCCTTAACGTTTCGAACTATAACTGTCAAATACTCGCAACAGTATCGTAGATATTAACAAATTTTAACATAGCCACGTAAACTCCTTATACATTCTCGTATACAATTAATTCAAGTTCTCAGTTCAACTCGCTTCAAAATATTGAATCTGTCCAATTACCTTAAAATCCGCAAAAGCACATTCCGAACTCTTTAATACATAATTTCATCGAACCAAAAAATAGATAGAACACCATTATAAGGTGGCTGTAGGTTCATATTTTCCCGTATCAAACCTAATGATCGGAAATCTAGCGCAATAAACATTTCGTAGGAAAAACACGAAAAGATAATCGTATCGATATCCAAGCGTTCGATTATTCCTATTCAATGTAATTTAAAACAGCCGTGGAACATTTTAAACGTCTCGGTACACGATCTACATGAATATACATACATAGAAACGTTTGTTGCGAGCGGAATGAGCCTCCTTTGCCTCCGGTTTCGCCGGGTTTCACCGCGCGTAAAAAGTCTAACGAGCGAGCGACGGACGGCAAAATTACGACGAGCATTTATTGTTAGAGTGTTACTGCCACTATTTTTCCTCGTTGTTACCGCGTCATTCTCTCGTTAACACTCTCCCTATCGTTAACACTTTCTCTTGTTAACGTAACCGTCGTAGCTACGTATATAGCTATGTACGTGCCTAATGCAATGCAAATTCAACAAGCGTCATTGAGATATCATATCGGGATCGGGGAACGTAGCATGAGGCTAACGCCCGGTCTGAACGCCCGGCCTGAACGCGACCGAGAATTAACAGTGCTGTTTATCGCTGCAATAATATACGAATAAACGTGCAATCGCATTATTCTCGCGTCCTTATAGTCTAGCAGGATGTTCTTCCTAGTTCTCTTCGGCATCACTTTGTTCAACAGGACTCCACCTTAACCTGGCATCTTTCGTGCATGTGGTTAAGGTTGTCGATTTATTGGATTGATTAAATTACTAATTCTGAATGATTTTATTAATTAAGTTTTTGATTCGATTGTTTTGAAGAAGACATTGGTGATATATTTTTTTTTTAATAATATCGTTTAGCGTTATTCGACCTTCGTTGGTTGTATTTTATGTTCTTGATGTTTTATTATTCTATACTGTATTATATTACATTTATGTTGCAGAGATTCTTTTCGAAATGGCACGGTGACAGGATAAATTTGGTAAAACGAAGTCAAATATGTCGTTACACATTATTTTATTTATTTATGTGGTTATTTGAAATAAAGATTTGTTTATATAATGTATTACGATCGCTTTCTTATATATTGCATTAATATTATTTTATTTTATGTAGACCATTTATTAGATTTATTAGATTAGTTACCGTCAATTAAAGGAATATGGCTAGGTTATTGTACTATTTTATTGTGCAATATAAGTACTAAAATATTTATGTTCCTTTGAAATATCTTACTATGTCATTATATTCTTAATGAATATTTTTTCAATGAATGTTAATTTCCTGTCAGCGTAATCGCCTGTTACAGGGTACAGTATGTGAAAAGCAATTTCGGAAAATGTTTTTCTTTCTTGCGAAGTGATATAGCAATTTTTCTATCTTCTGCGCGCAGATTCCTAAATTTAGTTACTTGTTATTGTATTATAAATCGTTATTGTTACTATCAATTTAATATGTCACGTTAAATAATCTTATTATTGTTTGATTAATTCGATGCCCCACTAAACTAATGTTCGTAGAAAATGTAGCATCGAATCGTTCCACGCTCATCCTCTCAAGTATTGTTCGTGTTTTGAAAGTCTCGTCGCTGTTTGTAAATAGAATCTCAGTGTGCATGAAAGTGCAAGGACAACTTCGAATTGTTGGTTATTTAGTATGTATAACATAGTGCGATAATTTGCAGAAAGATAGTCATTTTAAACTTTTGCCCTCTACTTTATATAGCCAAAGACACAAAATAATTAATTATTATGAATAAATCTTCTATTTATCCAAAATAATTAATTATTATGAATAAATCTTCCATTTATCCAAAATAATAAATTATTATGAATAAATCTTCCATTTATCCAAAATAATTAACTGTTATGAATAAATCTTTTATTTATTTATTTATATGTGAACTATCAAAAACATTCATATCAAATTTCTTTAAGTTCACGATTAGAAGCTTTACGAACTTAATAACGATACATCATTACGCTGGAATTAATCAGATCTGTCTTACTTTTTCTATTCATGGAAACATATTTTGTAGGACATGTATTGTTTTTCGTTCGTGTTCGGCACAATGTCAAAATATTGATCGAGAACTGTTTATTATTTTATATACTGTATTCCTTCTACGTTTTGTCCTTGAATGTACATTTATTGTGGTATGTATACCGTACATACATAATTTAAACCTATGCTTTACGAAAAAATGCCAAAATACGGAAGAGGTGGAGAACTGAATTCCTGATTTCATCTTCTTCAAAGAAAAATCATTTCATCGTCATAAAACGTAGCTTCTATCTTATATAATGAATTAATAAACACATAAATTAATGGAACGTAAAGAAACAATGACATAAATGAAGGAAGTTATTTTGGTTACTTAACATCATGTCAGTTACTAAGAAGCAATAAAGTTTTCGATTTACAAACGGCTACCATTTAATATATTTTAACAACGTTCCAACGCTGTTTCTTCGCTAAAAGAAACATTAAGAATTAAAAATATAGAACCACAAGAAATTCTGTCGGTGATTATGGTAGATAAAAATAAGCGTATCCCTTCCGGAAATTATTTAACGCTCGGTCAGCGATTTTGCATAAACTAACTATAATCGCTTTCACTGACGTATTAAATTGCTCCGCATTCCATCCACTACGAACGTGTTCAATCGCCATCGAAAATTGCGATTGAAACGTTACTAAACGCGAGAACTTTGATAATTGAGGCGTTGAAATAAGCGATGTAAATAAAAAAAAGAAGATAAATAGAAATCGGTCTTTTTACTGAGAAAGGAGATAAGATTGATATGGAATGCGGTGGAAAAATGTAATAAATATTGAAATAATTTATTTTGCCCTTAAACCTATCTCGAGATAGAGGTATGATAATAAGTGCTAACTAGATTGTGGTTGAAAAACATGAGGGTACAACACTTATCACATTTATTTTTCTTCTAAACGTACTGAACTGCAATATAATATTCGTTTTATTTTCTTTGTTTCCTCGACCGTTTATCAATTTCATTCTCACATATGTTCGATATTTTCAGATTACATTTAAAAACCATTCAGCAACCATTTTGATGAAAATTTATTGTGATCGATCAACCGTATCACCTATGAAATTTTTAATATCTCATAACGTAAAATTTTCGTCGTGTTATGTTTTTTTTATTACCAGAAAGCATATAATAAATACAAGAATACGACGAATTTATATCACAACTCAGTACAAAGGTGGTAAATTTTGAAAACCCATAGCATTCACGTGATGTATGCAAGATGTAAATATCAAAGTTGGTGAAAACATATTTTTTGATTTTACTAGAAATATTTATTTCTGGTATTTATGTATACCGTTTATCGTCTCAACTTTTCAGTTGTAATGTAAAGTTCTTTTATTATTAGTATGAGTCGAGAATTTGGTGTATGACGAAGGCAAAAAAGATTTTTCAAGAATTTTATTTCATTTTTTTTTTTTTTTTGGTTCATGTATTTTTATCCTTCATAAAGTTGTGTAATAATAGCCTACACATAAAATTTATTATTTTTAAAATTTGGAAAAATGTATAAATTTTTTGTTTCATAAAGTATGTATCTTGAAATTCCTGAATTAATGTTTTTGTTATTCACTCATGACACGAATGGTGTACTATTTTACTAGTATATTATTCATCCTCATTTAATACTTGACTCTTCGTTTTTTCAATATCACATTTTCTGTTAAAAGGGTGTAACTAATGCAAATAAATAAAAATATTATTCCTCCATCAATTAACTTAACTAATCCTTAACCAATCAAATCAGAAATATCGAACACAAATTCTGTACTAAAATAAATCAAGCTGTCAACATTTGTTTTCCTTTATAAACCTGTTTTGTGTGACATCTCCTATTCTTTCATGTTATTCTCCCACATTGCTGTCATAATTCGTGTAAGTCATTTTATGAATGGTATTTTATTATTGAAGAAAATATCATTCAGTGATTTTATACTTTGACAGGAATGCAATTCGAGAATCTCATTAATAAACAAATATGTCGAATAAATTATTTCACCAAGAATATGTTCTTTATACACGCAATTTTAATGTGTATAATATAGTATCTTATAACAAAAAAATGTATAAAATACAATTTCAAAGAATAAATTTGATACTGATATCTCTGTAATCAGGAATCTCATAAAAAATTAAAGTACATATATTATAAAATTGCATCCTGTTAAATCAAATAATTTTTCTTATGCGTTCAAGCTGCTATTATTAGCACAAGTACTGCAAAAGTTGTGTGGCTGTTCTTTGAAATAAAAATACTAATTGGTCGTTCATCTCCTTCAACAACATTATTTAAGAAGTAACTATTTAGCTATTACAGTTTTCTTATTTTATTTACCAATTTTGTTCTACCATCTTTGCTTCGGTTCTCAAAGGACTATTATAAAATTCTGGTAGCATACAGGATAATCACGTAGATACGATACGATGAAACGGGTTGTACGACGACATAGATCATGTGATTATAATTTCTGTACATAGGACATAATCGTTGAATGTTCTTCGAATTAAAATGTGAATGGATCGAAGTTGCTGTCAAACAAGATTAGAACAGAATGTGCTTTCAGTAATTTGAAAGAAAGACATTCTGTTCCTTTTAATCTTATTTCTTTCTCGATAGAGTATTGTTACGTAATTCTCCCTTGTGTTGAGGAACATTTATTATGATGATATCTATTAACATTTATTGAATTATATATTATATGCATTACGATATTTATTCTGATGATTATATTATATTATATCCTTATCTTTTGTCGTACATATCTTTCTTCCTCCTTCTGAATAAATGAATAGTGATAGAAAATAATTTTATTCATTTGTTCTCTAGTTTTATATAAAGATATCTCTTTATATTGAATTAAAATGCAGATTCAATTCAATACATTAGTTTGTTTTCTCGAAGCAATAGTTATACTTGTTTCTATCGAATATCCAGTAAAACCTTTAAAATACTAAATAGTTTTAAATTATTCAAAGTACATGTATGTCAAGTTTTACTGATACCTAAACTGGTATCTTTAATCGTAAGCAGCTGATACTCGAAATAGAAATCTCTCTTACTATTACAAAAGCATTTTCATTGCACCTTCAAGCGCAAGAAACAAACAAGATAATTCGAATCTTACAATCATTCATTATCACCTCGAAAATATAACAAGAGCGTAAATTCCGGCTCAATAGTAAACCAAACTAACTTAAATCGCGATATAAATATTACCTTTGGTACGTAAGAAGGTTTTACCTGTATTACTGCATTTAACAAATAGATAGGATATTTAACCGACGAACAACCATTCATTATCACCTGGAAATCACAGAAGAATGCTAAATCCAGATAACCAATAACCTAAACTAACGTTGAATTCCAATATAAAAGTCACCTTTTCTACTCAAGAATGTTTCAATTGCAGTTCTGTATTTAGAAAACAGACAAGACGATTTAACCCAGATAGCCATTCATTATGACGTTGAAATCACACAAGAATGCAAAGCCTAGATTACCTAGGACCTGAGCTAACTTTAGTAGGTGCTACTATAAAAATCACCATTCCTACACGAAAACTTTCGATTGCATTTTTAAATTAATCGATAATCATGTAACTTATACAACCATTCATTATCACCTGGAAATCACGCAAGAATGCAAAGTATCTATGTTGTCTATGATCCCAAGTAATTTAACACTAGTGCCAATGGCGAATAAAAATAAGGCACGTAGAAAAGAATTCAGAATGTAAGATACAAGAGGAAATATAAAACGCGATGAAAGAGCTAGGTTTTAAATATAAAAATACATATACACAATAGTTCCAAAAATTTAGAATACCATACAATGTCTCAAAAAATTTACGAATTGTTCGTTTTCACTACTTTTAGTTCTGATATTAAATCCAAATGTAAAATTGCTTTACGTGAATGTGTTTTAACTGCATCTATACATTTAACGAGACGAAATCGTTTAGTCTGCAGGATCTTGATATTATGCAAGAAAGCAACCGCGTACAAAAGCAAGAACGCAGGGTAACTTAAAGCCAAATAAAGAATTATCTTTTCTACAAAAAAATCATTTTAATTATATTTTTACACTTAACAGGGCAGGGCAATGCAATTCGTACAATCGTATATGTGTTACCACAAGAAATTGCACAAGAACGAGAGTTCCAAATTAAATCCTAGTAGAAAAATCACTCTTATCCTACATGATAACGTTTTAATTCCTATAATCATATATTACCACCTCGAAATTATACAATAAAGCAAAGTCCAACATAAGTCGCCTTTCGCACACGAAAACATTTTAATTCCAGTTTTCTTTTTTTTTTTTACGTTTAGCTAGACAGAACGATGTAGTTCATATAATCATATATCACCATCTTAAAATTACATAAGGTTTAAACTTCGATTTAAAAATTCCCCTTCCTATATAAAATTATTTCAATTACACTTTCGAGTTTAACAAACACGCGATCTGATTCGATTCACTTAGCCGTTCACTGTCAGCCGAACGTTGGGCAAGAGCAAACAAAATCACAACCCCTGTGACAGGGTCAACGTGTAACACGCGTTCGTTGAAACGGTTGCAAAACATAGAAGAATTCACTGGCGCGATATCCTAATTGCGAGATACGAGCCAGCGAGTCGATAAGCCGCAGGAATATGACTCGACACCGCAGGCCCGCCCTCGAACGTCTTAATAACAATAATTAGTTCTCACCCCGGATCTATTTCGCTTTAGGTGCTTTCTGTACGCTGCTTAACAGCTCCCACGAAAGGTAATAGCGTCGAAAATGCTTACACGTTGTCGTAGCTCAAGGTACGCGATTAACGCGGAAAAGTGTTTTTCCTTTGCTCGAGCTGCGTTACGCGAGATTTTCAAACGTGCCTCGTTCGCGTCGTAACAGTGTGCTACTTGTCGAACGTTTATGCGAGATATTTTATGCGACGATCACCAGGCTGTTGACTTTTCTGTTTTGGATTTATGAGTACATGATGTTGATTTTTTATTTTCCTTTCTTAAAAGTAATATGGAATTTTGTACGAGAAGATAAAAATCGATGAGGAATTTTTATTTTTGTGAGGAATTATGGTTTTCGTGTAGTTAAATTCATTTTATGATCGAATTTGGTTGATCGATGCTTGTCGTTCTTTTTTCGATGTACGCTTAATGTTGATTTTTATTTTCATCTTTCAAACGACTTGGATAATGTCGTAAATATTATGTACGAATTTTAAACGTCGTCAAAAAATGTCTTGCGTGCGCAGGAAAGTAAACGCACAAAAGAGATGGAGATGTATTTTTTTATTTTCATGTGGAATTGTGTTAGATATAATTAATACACATTAAATGTTATATTAGGTATTAGTGGGAGCACAATGTTATCTGTTATTGAAGATTCCACTAAGTACAGAAGAAACGTTCTATAATGTAATGCAAACAGCAATAAAACTTTTTTTAGAATAATATAGAATAATTATAAGCAGTTTTCACAGGGAGGTGTGTTTAAATACTGACAAGTATTGATTATACAGATAAAAAATATGATAGGTGCAGTCTACATTTTGTAACTCTCGATAGAACAGTAGAACTAAGATAACAAATTGTAGCTTTCCAATCGGATAAATGTAGGCTTATAATCAGATAAATGATCAAGAACTCTTATTACGATGTATCATGCCCAGCTGACACTAAACTAATTAGTATCGACAGAAAAATTTTGCAACATAACCCAGCAACATAGTAAAAATTATATTAGTAAGATAAGGAATTGTAGTACTGTAACACTGAGTCGATGTTCTAATTACGGTGTAATTATAAAGTAATTAAGAAGTTGTTTCAATATCGTGGCATTATGGTTCTCTATTTTTACCTATCTTTTCTAGAAAATTATTTCGCATTTAATATCTTCATCAACTAATCCTCTTGTCATATGTTGTGAGAAAATTAATCATGTAGTCACTTTAATTGAAGCTATAAATAAAACCAACACTGTTGCCGCAATTGGATATGTCTTGTGAAATATATGGCTGTAACATAATTTCAATTGAATTTTTATCATGTATCATTTAATGGATTTTCTTTATAATGTTCATCGAAATTGAAAATATTTTACCGTACAGTTATCTTAATAAATATGAAATTCATTGCTTCATCTATTGAAATGCGTTAAAATATATTTATGTGTAAATGTGGCGTTACATATGTAGATTTTATATTCCACACAATTCATTTTAGCATACACATTTTAACACACTTATCATAAAAAAATTTTTCCTGTATATTGTGAGTGTTATATAAAATATTTAGAAATTCCACTAGCACCCTAATGTGACACGACTGTCACAATTATATTGGTATTATTTGAAATCAATCTGGAAATGTATCTAAAAGTTAGAAGTTTTTTACTGTAAATATATATCAAATAGTATAAATTACGTCCTTGGTATACAACATGAATAGCCATCTAAAGTACATAATACACTAACTATTAAACACCTCGTAGTAAAAGAAATAGCGAGGTCTAAAATATTTACTAAATACCCTTTAATTCCTAATTTTTCCTGATTTATTTCAAACTTGACCAACATAATCACGATAGTCGAATCTCGCAACCATGCTAATGAAAATTCAAAATGTTTCGTATAACACGCATAATACGTTCATCAGAAGGTACCCAGAAGTGTTCGAATACTTTCAACCTATGTATCGCCTAAAGAATATTTCACGTAGTGCGATATACGACCTGCTCAGTAGCCATATTGCTTACTGTTGAATGCTATAATCGTTTAAGAATTTCTTTGGAATTTACAATTATTTCTTGAGAGTGGAAAGAATTTCTACTAAATAACGAAAGTGGATTGGGATTGGTATTTCAAAATTGGATATTAAATGTAACAATTATGAAGAAAAATCTGCGATTAGACAGCACAAAGGCTGCTGTTATCCAATGACACAATGTTAAAGCTTATTTATTGGTGAAGAATAGACAAGAAATATCGTACCATAGCTGAAATGTTCAATTACATCTATCCCATTCACCACAGACATATATCATCATCAGGCTATCATTTATTTTGATCTTTACGAGACTCTTATTGTAACAGGGAACTCAATACTTCAAAAACCTACGGAAGTTACTTCAAATAATCTATCTTTGTAAATAACAAATTTTAATCATATATTTTTTAAATTATCTTCAGTTATATATAACACGTGTAATAAATACACATTTCTCTACGAGTTGGAATATTTTCGAATATTTTTATAATTATGTATATTATGTACAACAACTTACAATCCGCTCGCTATTCAACAATGCATAATAGAATCGTGCGAATAAATAATTTGACCATAAACAGCTAACGATGTTTCGGCAATTATCCCGAACGAGTCTATCAATCCGCGTGTCTAACTGTAAATCACATCGGCTCCGAATCACCGACTCGCGGTTCTGAAAACCGGTTTCACGGTTCCTAACCCTGACTTAACCTATGCCTAACCCAGACACCTAAACCCTTTCGTCTTTCATCGTTCGTAAACTCGAGCGCTTAACCTGGTCTAGACGAGCATGAAAGATTCAGTGAGCATGGCGACCCGGCTATAATTCACCGAACTTCACAAGCCACGTCTCGCAAATCTTACCCCGCAATTAGAACATCGCTGCAGGAGTTTAACCGTACTTTCGGATCGATTGAATTTTGTTAGAAGTTACGTTTTAAAAATGATCGATGGTGATGGATCTTAATCTCTGTTTCGTGACTTTTCGTAGATCTCTTAGCAACGAAGCAAATTGCATCGTTTTCTAGCGTTCATAGAGAAAGTTCTTTTTGGAAAAACTTGAGTTTTATGTTGTTTCTAAATTGCGTTACTTGCTACGAATATCGATTCATTGATACTTTAGGATAAAATAATTCTGTAGATGATAAACTTTAAGTTTACTACTTTTGAGTTTGTGCAAATATTTGGTGAATTAATTCCGTTATAGAAAAATCAGTAATTCGACTGAATAAGAATAAATAAAATAATAATATCTATAATAATATGTTTTAACCAATAAATCATTTATGTTTGTACCATTACATTTTATAATCTTTTTCTAAATTTTGCAGTTCTCTAAATATATTCGATAAATGTTCCTTTAAATATTTGCTTCTCGTTCATTAAGATTTCTTTTCGAAGCAATTTGTAAATCGTTAATTTTTTAAATTCACCTATAGTAGAACATGGCAAAACTCACTATACATGATTAATAATAATTCATGAAACGTCTTTACGTTACTGTTGCAACTTCATTCCATAAAATCTTTAAGTATTCCGTAACCTCTCGCAAAAAGAAAAAATTGTACAGTACATAAATATAAATTATGTATGGATTATATCTGTTAGACGTTTACGTGTCCCAATTAATGATAAATAAGGAGGCATACACAGACACAGGCGGATCAACGCTTGTCACGAAAGTCGTGTTCATTAATTTCCCAGCCACTGAGATCTTAGAACGCGATCGATCTGTTAAAGACGATATAATTTACATTTACAAGTTCAATGGTGGCCAATCTTTTCATTTCTTAATGTCGTGCGAAGAAATGGTCAAGAAGATGAAGAGACTTTTTTTAAAAATTGGCGTTTTTAGACTAGACGACAATTTCCCCATTTGTTCCACTCAGACACGTCTTAGCGGCTGTGCATGTGACTTGGTAAGACATTATTTTCCATTTTATTCGTCATTTCTGCGAAAACATGAACAGACTATGGTCGTACTATTAAGAGTTTAGACATAATTACTTGTGAATGCATTTATGCATTAATACAAATAATTTATGTATACATTAACTAATAAGTATATATATACATATATTTATTGAATTAATACATTCACTGCAACAGCATTATATAAGATGGCATAAATATTACTGCTTGTAACCAAATATTTGGAATTTCTGCTTCATAGGGCAAAGTATGCGTCGAGGACCCAACGCCGTTTGTATTTAGTGGCCCATTCGAATTAGTCGACTCTGGTAACAGTTTTGCTGGCTACATAGATCTGGATGTTACAGTTATAAATTTAGGAAGGTATTGTGCAAGTTTTATATGATGAACTGAAGTTCGTGAATTTAATCAAAAATTTAATTCTTTGCTTTGTATAGTCAATCATCCTCTATTGACAAAGTTTCCAATTTCTTAAAAGAAATTATTAACAGTTATAGCATTAAAAATAAATGTACTAATAAATAATATTTATTAAATTTTTCAATTTAAAGAAATGACATCTAAATTCACATGAAGTACCTTCTGCACATTTCTTCTGTAAATGCATAAATATTCATAGTGTGTAACCAGACTGTGAATTTTGATACACTTATGGGAGATTTAAAGGTGTAGAAATGTTCAGAATGCATGTAATTCGCAAAAATATAAAAAATATTCAAAGTGGAGTACTTGTTATAAAATAAATCATTATGTAGGTACCATTTCTTTAATTATGTTAAATACAGATATGAAGCTGCAGCGTAAATAAAAATTTGCAGTCTACTTATGACAAAATAACTAAAAATAACTACAAATAAATAACTAAAAATAACTAAAAATAACTAAAAATAAATAACTAAAAATTTATGAAATATAACGACGACTCATACATACGACTTCACAAATTTTATAAAATCTTATTCCATCGTTATTTAACCGTGCCATAATTATAATATTATTTAGAAGTCTCGTAACTCCATACGCCCTCGCACCCAATTGCTTTGTCTTCAAAAGCCACCCCCAGGGACCAGAATATAAGTGCAACGCTAAGGAATTATCGAAGCTATCTAAAGGAATGAGCATACCGGTCGGAGATAATTTAGCGACCATGGGAAATCTCATGATGGATAATCTATTGGATACCGCTCCACCGGGCAACCTAATGAAAGATATCGTTGGAATTTCTCCGGTAGCTGATTACCTTGCTCTAGGAAGTCCGCCTCCTAAATTACCGCGCCCACCTTTAGTAGATCCAACATTGATTACGCGCAAGAAAAAAGGAAAAAAAAATAAAAGGAAGAAATAAAAAAAAAGAAACAGAAGTGAATGCTAAATGTTATAGATATGAAATTGTGATTTACAGAATTGAAATTTTTTAGACAAAGTTTTCATCGATTCTTATAGCTTGTTTGACATAACGAAGTATAATCAATAGATTGCTAATATGTTTATGTAAGTTCAAATGTTCATTTTTTAGTACAACTAAGGAAATAGAGCTTAATCGATGATAAACGATGTTACAAATATCATACATCTATGAATATATATTCTAATTTACATATTTTATGTATTTAACATGTCGTGCGTATTTTAAATATTTTTTCATATTTAAATTTCCCACAATAGTCTGTAAGAGCCTGTAATATAATAATAACAATACGTGGTGGGAAAATAAAATTTAGGGGATACATAACTGTATTTCCGGTAAAATTAGAAAAATGTAGAAATTATATCCCTCAAAATTATATTTCTAAAAGATTAACAATATTATCCATTATAATTATCTTATTTATATTTCGAGTTACTGTTACATACAGTATTTAATTTTTAATAAAATATTTTCCCTTCGTAATACATATCATTATATGCAATAATTAATTTTTATTATACGTTTTTATTATAAACTAATATGAATTATGTAAGATATCCTATAACTAATTTCCACCGTTAGTTGAACTTTAACAGTTTATGTAATTATCAAATCACTTTTAATTTCTTTAAATTATCTCTCGATCAGGCGAGCTAAAGATAAAATACTATAAATCAACAATACGATTGGTATTCTCTTAATTTCGAATGTAAACTCCAGGAAACTATTATTAATGACCGATACACGTTTAATGAAAACACTTCTTTTGTGATAGCATTGCCTTGAGCGACAGTTGAACTGTTTTACTCGAGTTCGATCGTCAGAATGCGTTTCGGAAATCGTTCCACGAGCCGTCTTCCAAGCAGGCAGGCATATCCTAGAGTTAAGAACATTACGTTCTCATAAATCAGGTTCGATTCGATTCGGCATAAATCATAATCGTGTCGTCGGGCATATGCAGACATCTCTGCCCTATAGCGAAGAGCTCCGTGAGAAAGATCCTCCACGACGCTGAATCGCTCTCTCTTCTCATGATATGCCGTTAACTGCTTTTCATCTTAAGCCGACGCGTTTCTTTCGATCGGTTTCTCGGTTCCGTCTTCGAACTTACATCCCACGAATAACCTCCGTAAAATTATTTCATTTTGAAACAAATGACAGATTCAAAAGCTTGTACGGTATTGTTAAATAGGTACTTTGGAGCTACTTTTTTAAATCACACCGTTTCGAAAAATGTAAGTATATACATTTTTCAAGATTTGAATAAGAACTGTTCGCCATGGACTTCAAAGTATATAATAATCAATAACGAATGGAAGTTTTCAACACCTACCGTGGCAAGCTTCCTCATAAATTCAATGAATTATATTGTAAAAAGTTTTATTTCTATTTTTTCCATAAGTTCGAAATACCTTGCTTTGACTTAGAAGCTTTTAAAGCACACAGATTTTTATTTCGCGTAAAGATTACAAACTAAATTAACTGGAATCTGGTATAAGACCTTCCCTTAATATTTTCTTCACATTCTCAAATATATTAAGTTCGAGAAACAATATTTCGTACGCACCAACCTGATAAACTATAGAACGTGATAGTCTTCATATAATTCTGCCTTCGCAAATCAGGTAGCTAATTGGAACGCGAGTGAAAAACGAGCATCGGAAAAGTGCATCCTACGTTTGTCACGAACTCGAACATCTCGGCTAAAACAACTTTGGTATCGTCCCACGGACAACTGCCGGCTACTCGCGCGTTATTATTTATTTTCCGCAGTGGGAGGAGCGAGTGAGTTTCGAAAGCGCCTCGCGTGCATCGATTTGACTTAGCCTCACGGTTACCGGTATCCCGTAACGACTTCCTGTCGTAGTTGCTCGTAGCTGCAACCACCCGTATACAGGGTGTGTCTGCAGTGCATGACAACACGTATTTTATAAATTCTTTCATTTTTTAATCGGACAATCACGATGTTTGACAAAAAATATCATTTACGTTTGGAAAAAGAAATTTTAATGGAAAAGAAAAATAATGCGACCAGAACGTTCGATGGTCGCACGTGTGTTTCGTGAATTTTACCAGATGTCGTAGTCAAATTTGCTTCCAGGGAGGTTAATCGATTACTCGCGTAATACGTGAAATACGCACGATATGCGGAAATGAATTATTAATGCGACACGTGACCGCGACACGCGAGTGCTCTGCACGAGGGAGGCGGAAGTCTGCATATATAAATTAATGGGAGAGTTGTGGTGATAGTGACATCCTTTGGACTGTAATTTGCTTTAGAAATAATATTCTTATATCGTTTTATAGTTGTTATCGTACTTTGATATCGTTTAATGAATAATTTGATTCTATATATAGATTGAACGGTTGATAGGAATGAAAGCTCTCATATTGTTAGGGTACTTTACAGATAACGTGTTGTTTATATTATACGTTAGTTTTATAAATTATTTGTGCAAATATATGAAACTCTTAACAAAATACATTAAAAAGGAAGTAAATTATAAAAAAATAAAATTTCGCTTACAAAGTGGAGAATAGTACAAATGTGCAGCACTTTTCACATAGACCGATCGTAATGGAAGTAATTGTAATCGTAGTATTTACATAACAATCACAAAATATTAAAATTGAGATTAAATTACGATTCTAGTATACATTGCACAAGGAGTACAAAACATAATCTTATAACATAATGAACTGAATTTCAAATTCAATTTCCAAGCTCAACATTTCTTCAATTGGATATAGAATCGCAAATAAATTCTAAATTGTAAATCCTATAATATCACGAATTGTTAGATTGAATATTCAATTTAACTTCCAATATTTCCAACTTTCCATTCAACATGTTTTCATTCGAATATTGTTAAACATCACTTGAAAGCTATAACCTAAATCACAAGGGGCAATGAAAATCCAATTTCCTAACTTCACATAAAATTTCGCTTGTCAAATCATAAATTAATATCTGACTGCTATTCAATAAATATATTCTCTGTTGCAGATACACTGTGTATATCCGATCGGGAGCGTGCTGCTTGTTCGAAGTTCACGCGAACGTTGGCTATTATCCCGCCGCGGACAGTTCCTTTTCGTCGAAGGATCACAATAATTTTCTACCGTACAACTTTGAGAACATTTAAATCGGCCGAACCCTCCGGAACACGTACGTGTATCCGTAGCACTTACATATATTTACATCGAATTAACCTCGGTCAACCTGGGTGGAAACAGGTTGCTTTCCCGTAATAATTATTACACCACTGGAATTATAATTATTAATTCCGTACACTGATTCGATCGTTCGTCTAATTAATTCCGTGCATTAATTGACCGCCATGCTGACACAGAGACGCGTTCACAGAGATCGATTGCGTTCAAGCCAAAAAGGATTACGAGAAGTATCTTTAAATTGCTCTCAGTCGTATCATTCGAATTGAATTAAATATACGTCTTGGAACTTTTTCATTCGTCTTTTTCCCCTAAGAATCTTTCTGATTAATGTAGATATCAATTAGGCGCGTGAATTGAGCCTCGAGATTGTAAATTGTTAAATTAGCTACTGGTTTTGTGTGGCCTGATGCGAATAAATGAATTAATCTTATAACTGTTACTGTAATTAATAATAGTTTCAAAATAATTTCGTTTCGCTGGTTGACGAGATAAAATATATGTTTCCTGCATGATTACGATAATGATTTATCAAGCGAAATATAGTTTGTATCTATGTGTAGCCGCTTATTTCGTTTTATAATATAAATGTAGCACAAGTACAAGTATACTTACTACGTGCTGTATGAGGTATATCGAAATTGTTAGTATAATAGTTGTTAGATTGTTTAAGTTGACGTTTTATAGTTTCACAATGAATTTTGGAGAAAATTATAAGTAACGTGTAGTTAGTATTTCAATTTCAAAATAAAATTATATGTAGATATGTATGTACCTACGTACGTAGATGTGCGTGCACAATTGTTAAATTACGCTTTAAATAATTGCCATGCTACGTATATATATAAAATTTTATAAAAATAAATTTACTTTCTCTTTATCGAATAGAAAATTATTAAAAATTCTGCGCTGCATAGTATAAAGATAGATGGTTAATAAATTCACGGGCAAAATAGATAAAATTACCATCCTTCCAGTTGCATCGTGAACAATATTCTATGTTTTATATCTTGGAACATGTTTTTTAACATTATTAAATAGTAACAATCACGAATTAAGACGATCGAACTATTTCGTATATTTTAATAACATGTACCTTATATAACTAATGAAACAAATATTTATTTCACTCACTCGTATCCTGCGCTGACTCTCCGAATTCCCTCGAACAACTCTGCACTAAACCTTCAGTCTGCCCTTTTTTAAGGGCTCTGTTCCTTTTATACCAACGCACTCCTAAACTTACTACTACCACAATTTCATTTTGTTGTACATGCTAATCTCAGAATTCTTATCCTGAAATTGTACTTCTAAAAATTCTTTCTCTCCCACAGTGCGAGATGATCCTTCAAGCTTCGTTCAGAAAAAGAACACTTGTTCAATTTCTATTTTTATTCAATTTTAGATACTAGCGACGACTTCCATTCTAAAAATTCCCTTTCTCCTGCAGTGCCAGAACTCTTCGAACCTTAGTAATCAGTATGCGTATGCAGTTTCTATTTTTAGCGAAATACTATATTAATGAAATTAATTACGGACTTATTTTTGACTGTAAGTCCCAAAATATGTAAATATTATGGATATCATTATAAGAATATCATTGTTTTTAAAATTCCTTTTTTAAACTAAGAAAAAAATTGTAATAGAATATAACGCAAAATGAAATACGTACCGGTACATCGTTTTTTAAACTAAATCAAAATACTTATTCAATTTCTATTTCCACTCTACTTCTTTTCGAAATTGTCCTTTCTTTTTCATAATCTTTACTCACATTATGTTGTTATCTCATATTATTTTGTACACATTTATATTATAAGTTGACAGCTCTGTTGAATCTACAGTTTATTATCAATCGCCTTTCTATCAATTGTAGCTGTATGTTTCACATTTTTCATGCTTCACATTCTCCTACTTGCTTTGTATTTCTTTTTCTATTCGTATCTTTCCATTTTTCGATTTATCTTCTGCTTTTCTATATCCATTTTTCTATTTTTCTATTTTTCCATTTGCATTCTACGTTTCTATATCAATTTCCGCCCCTTATTTTTCTATCTGCCTATTTCTATATCGATTTCTCTTTTTTGATCATTTCAATATCCATTTCCATTCTTCTATATTTCTACCTCCATCCCAACACTACAAACACAAAGAAGACGACCACCACCATGGAATACGAACACCGGCGGGCACGCACTCGCGTGGGACATCCTGTGAAAAAGAACTCACCCGCCGTGAACGCGGCCTGACGCGTAGGCGAGGTCGTATGCTAATTATGGCAAATCGCAGCGGGCGATGATTTGTTCGTCGACGAGCGTGTAAACGGAACTTTTCCAGAAGGAAAGCGGGGCTAGGAAGCCGATACGAAGCGGACGAGGTTGTGACAACGGTCCAGCGAGTAACGGCGCTCCGACACGCGAGACTCGGCCAGTACACGAATTCATCCCGCGCGAACACGCGTGCCTACACGTGTACACAGGTCTCTCGAGTATGCGTGAGCCATACTTTTCGTTCTCTAGATTTCTTACCTTGCAATTTACGATGATATTTCTTGAATTTATTGTTATCTATTGTGGAAATATTACGAGTAATAAATAAGAATTTATTATGAATGTTGATGACAAACGGCGGTAGGATGTATAATGATTATAATAAATTAATATACCACTCGACACGACTGAAACGTTTTGACAACTCTTTCCTCGGATACGATATTCAAACGGCTCTCAACTCACTCCGACGATACTCAATATACAGTCAGTTACGAAAGTCTGCATATATCGGATTCTGTATATTTGCCTTAGAAACTGAAAGAACTGAACTGCCGGAGAAACTGAAATTATTTATGCTTAAATAACGATGTTATTATTATCAGTGTATTCGTAAATTGAATTAGGAAGATTAGAGTATTTAAATCATAGATATTTTGGGATAAAATTACAGACACTTTATTACCAGAAATTACAAACACTTTACATAATTTTCTCAACGTCGAGGAAATAGCTACACTTTGATAAACACTTACATGAAGAAGAGAGAGAGGATCTAAAAGATATGAATAGGTATAATATTAAGCCTACCATTTTTATGAATTCACGTAAATATAACCATTGTATGTAATTTTTGTATCATTGTATCTTAAATTTTTTCTTAACTAACTTAACCAACTATTTCTTCTTTTCTGATACTCGTTTCCTACTTCTTTTCTTTTTAATAAATGTCAAAACGATTGAATTATGTCACACTTTAAGAGTACGCGTCTTAATGCGTCAAAAAATTTTCAGAATTTCCATATTTAATTTCATATTTAAGGAGAATATGTACCCATCCGTTTACCTACAAAAAGATATCTGTTTTAAGATTCAGTAAAAGTACGTTACAACTTAATAAAACTTAATCGCCATTTAATTACCCCCCAAAGTCCAATATACGTGGAAAAATAACTTTCGAAGAACTGCCCCTTTCATCCTGCTGCGCCGCTCAAACTCAACATATGCCTTTTTACGTGAGAAGGAAGAAACTGCAACTCCTGGTCGCTTGAACAGCCCTGGCAACCATACCAGCTTAAACAAGTTCGCAAAACATTATACTATACCGAGAAAAAGAAGCCGGGAATAATACAAGGCAAGATAGATAATCAAAAGGGAAGAAAGAAGAATATGAAAAAAAAAAAATTGAAAAAATTCACAAGCTTGGTAGAAAGAGATTACTCGGTACGGTTGGTGTACAATGTACGAGTGGCGTGAAAAAACGGGCATAGGATTCGCGCGGCCGATCTTGTACCCTGGTTTACGGCCTCCTCGACGAGCAGCCACAGCAACGTATGGCCTATGAAACGGCCATACCCGCGGTACTAAATACACCATAAACTAAAGGGAATTGCCTGTGAACCTTTAATGCCACGCGCTTACACACCGCCCCGCGTACCATTCGATACGTGAGACGCAAAGATAAGTGTAAGCAACGTTGCACCGATCGCGATCTAACAGCTCAAAAACTGCAATTGCCGCGTACAAATGTACTTATTTTGCGACAATGCACGTTCTTCTTTCTTTTTTTAATGATTCTAAATGGTGATCTCTTGGGGACGCTGGACTGGAACGTTTATCGATCGGAAGAACGAACGAATCGTCGACGTGTTTCGAAAGGCTACGGTCTTATTAGACGTTTACGTCCCTTTGTTCGAGTTTGCTGAAGAATTTTACGAGTACTTTTAGTTGGATAGTTTTGTAAAATAAAAGCTACCGGCGTAAAGAAATATTCTATTTTCGCGGGAAGAATGTGCGAATGTTGGGAAAGAAAATCGTTGGTTGTAAGGAACAAGGGTAGTTTCAAGGATATATGTATACTTAAGCGGTAGAGGTTGTGATATATATATGTAACAATTTATTTTCTTAATGAAAAAACATTTCATGCAGTGCTAAAGTTGGTACAAAGTGATAAACAAAATGAAATTTGAGATTGATTTGTTAGAATTTTATTAAGGGTGAAGAATATAGTTATAAAATCACACGAAACATATTACAAATAATAAATAACAGGTATGTGCAAATTTATCATAAATCGTGATTATAAAATAAAATATTATAATTGCTTATAATTATAGGTGCAATTTATGGTATTTGGTAATTTAGAGGATTCTAGAAACACGTATTATAGGTAGAAATCTCCAAATTTTTCTTATGTAATTTATAGCTCTAAGTACTTTGTATTAAAAGGCACGTTCACTGAATAACTTCCGATATAAATTAAACCGTGTTATCTCATGGAATTTCCATCAATAAAGTTAATAAAACATATGAAATTCATTAAATGATGCAATCGGCGTCATCAACACGAGATTAAACGCACCATAAAATATGAGATATGTTTCCTCGGAATCTTGTTATCTGTTATCATTATTCTTCTATACACTTAACACACATATATGTTCGTGCGAGCAACATAATTTCGATATACATACGTGTAGCAAAAATTGTTCATCCAGTTTTGCTTCCGATAGAATATTTTTGTTATCAAATGCTACGGATCTCTTTGAAACTTATAATCTTATCTATCATCGATAATAAATTAGAGAAATAAAAACATTAAATTTTCATTTAAATGCAACAAGCAAGCAATGAAAACAAAAGAGAGCAATCAATGAGAAACAATCAGAGAAAAAGAATAATTATATCTTTTAATTATTTAGACTATTTTTATTTATTTTTTGATTTTGCAGTCAATAAATATCAAACGTTTAAAGTGTCACAATAATATCGATAAAAAAACGAAATGAATTGTAAGATAATCACGAAACCTTTAAAGTAAGATCCATTCAAACTCCTCTTATGAAACCTCGTTCAGTCGGTAATTACAAGCAGCAGTTGTGTTACCTTTGCATTTTACAATCTCTACCAGTTACTATACTATATTACGCGTAGGACTGTGCGATATTAAATACATATTGTTCCGGAGCAACTTGAAATGTTTTTCAATTAAATTTCCCGCGTATAGGTCATTGCAAAACGGCAGCCATAAATCAGGCATACACTGAACGCGAACATTAGCACGGAACAACAAATCAAATGCAATGAAGACTTCTTGCGACTGCTATACAAAAGCATTTATTATTCAATCTCCAGGGCCCCGTTATGTCGTAAAACCATCCAGGTTGCAGATAATCCGCGAGAGATAATCGAACGATTTAATCAGCCCTACCTCGTCATAAAGTAGCACTAAAACACGCCGTAAACTACGAAACTTCCCTTGTAAACCCTTTAATGTCACACGTGGAGCAACCACTATTGATGTTCACTTATTAAATACAGACCAATTTGGATAACTCGAATCTTTATATATATTATGTATACTTTACACATGTATATTCAGTTTTATTGATTTCATTCCGATTCGCAGTGAAAACGTCTATCATTCGAAGTATAAACTTACTTTGTCTCAAATTATTATTAACTATGTGTTTAGGAGTATTATTTTATCTCTGTAACTCGAATTCAGAAAGAAATGCTCAATATCTGCAAGTTGATGTTTACTTCTATAAGTCGAAATTTGATCACTGCTGCCTCTACAGTTTGATAACAGGTGCTTATATGAATGTTTACAATTCTGCAGTGAAAAATTGGAAACCTATACTGCTTCAATAAAAATATTTGAACATTTACTGTAGAAATGCTTTATGTCCATATTACACATAATTGTACGAATTAGAAGAAAAATGAACCCATCCTGAAATGTATGTAGAGATCATAAAATATGTATTACGCGAACGTATATATATTTAGTGAAATATTAATATGTGGCATGAATAGTCATCTTAAGCAGTCATCTTAATTAATGTATAGTTATGTTCCTATTGAATTGTAAGGTCTGTTAATATAACGAAAGACACAAAAATTACATTTCATAGAAGAATTTGGTGAAAAAACCTATGTATTACAAGCACGCGCAAAACTTTATAGGAAAATCTGATTTGTGTCAATAGTATAATATTTTCAGGAAATCAAATTGCTTTGTTTGTACATATACTTACCACCGTACTATTATCAGCGAATATCTAAACCTTCTGCTTATATATTTTACCATTATATTACGTCGTATGAAATATCCCAAGAAAATTGCTTTCTATGGAATATTTATACACCGAGATAATCTCAAACGATTATACATTTGGAACAAGTGTAATTGGCTACATGAGAACAATCCATCCAGGTGATGACGCATACTTGAGAAAGAGAACTTTCAACCAGGAACCGCTCTCCATGGTGGACGAACCGTATGAGTCCGATTACACGGTCAGATATTGGCTAAACGAATAGTGCGATAAATAAGCTTCATTAGAAATAATCAGCAGTCGTAAGACACAATGCTATCTAAATGATCCCTTCAATTCATTACAAACACTTCCGCGTTTAGGTTGGGTTCTGTATGAAAAGCATTGTTTTTACCGGACTATGGAGAAACCACGATCGAAACTAATCAGTCGGTCAGGCTTGTCGGATTCTACGCACACGCAAAGATTCTAGATAAGGTTTAGCATGTTTGCCCAATATTAGCGATGGTTAGAGCGAGCGTTTTGAATTTTTAATTACTTTTTTTCTTTTTTCTTAGCAAATTGTTTGGCCATCACGTACATATGATGAACAGATTAGGAGTTTCTTTTTTGGTAAAAATAAATTTCATGAGTATTTTCGGAATTAATAACAATTATATTTTTCACATAAAGGTTGAAAGCTATATTTTATTTTAATGTAAATTCATACAGGTTCTAACAAGATGAGCTAATTCTGTTCAACACTGTAGTCATGAAGAAAGAACTTCATTCAAAGAATATTATATCACTTTTATTTCTGTAATATCGCATAATATCTTCTAAGAATTAGGAATACGACGACTGAAAAGTAACGAAAGGCGAAGCTTTCGCAGAATCGATAGACTGTGAACGTTAGTATTATGTGGTGTTGTAATTGCAGAGAACTTTTTTAACTTCGAAGAAACAAGGGTACTTTGTAGCTAATTTACTGTGATTTATCACATTATCATTTCGCTCCCTTCAATTTCATAGCCATCAATCTCTCGTTAAGTCTTCCGGGACAGGTGAGACTAGCGTCGCAGAATTAACAAGTACTATTTTCCGCAGAATATAATGTATCATAAATACGATCTGCTTAACTTGAATCTTTCTTATAGTGTTTAACGATGTATGTTTAAAGCATGCATTGAACAAATCGATAAAACAATCAAAAAATAAGGAATAGAAATTCAAGTAATAAAAAATTGAAATAATCTTAGTAAGGAATAAAAATTAAAAATTTAACAAATGCGAATTCCATGTTAATCCTAACTTTTTCTTAAAATATTCCACAAACTTTTATACAAATTTTTATATAAGGAACGCTGTTAGATTCGCGGAGGAATTTAGAGAAATTTTATGTCTGAACTTCTGGTGGCAAATACAAATTTTAAATGTGAAGTTTTACTATATCTTTAAGTTCTACAATTACGAGATAGTTTTTGAAGTAACAAAGAAATTTTAATTTGTTATACCCAAATGAAATGTTTTTAAGAATATTTGGACTATGTACTCAATAACGAAAAAGAATCGTACTTAAAACTAGAAATCTATATCTTTTCTATCAAATCCTGTACATATAATAATTTAAAAGCGATGAAAAATATTCAATGAAACTCGAAAAATACATATTTATAACTTCCTCTATATCGTCAAATTTTCTTCACGACGTATTCTATAAATAACATAATTTTAAAAAATATAATTACCTTTACAAAATGAATAGCTGCCTCAAGAATCTTTTAACAAAATGCATGTGCCTATTGTGAAACGTAACGTTTCTCGGTATTTACCAATGTCTCTCGATAGATGACACGTCCCTGGACAGAAAAAGTAGCACGACCACTATACCATTTCATATTCTTGAAAAGATCGTAAATGGAAGGAAATGTGGCTGATCGCAGGAACAACGAGGCATATCCGGACTTAAAGACTACAATCATTAATGTATCAACCATCTACACATATATAGCGCCCCTAACATATATTCCCTGTATTTCTACGATAGCGTGCACTCAAATATTCATAAGTGTCGCAGAGAAATATTTTAAGATACGGTATCTCGTGTCGATCTGTCTATAACGTAACATTATGCAAATAACCGTCGTCGAAATAACTGATCCCTGGTGAGAAATTGCTGCCTCTTTCTTCTCTGATCTTATTACGACGCGACACTTTTATTTTTTCCATACTGTTGCAAAGATACAAGTGGAAAAATTGCAGTTTGTTAATCTCTACGGATTATCGTCCGTGTGATCTTGACAGTGTATGTATACAATATAAAGAACAAGCAACTATAGTCCTCACGAAATAAGATATTTTTTATATCGACCAAAATGTGAAGATAGGGAAGAAAATTTTATATCAAGGACGTGCATCTGCTTTTTATTCTTTGATCAAATTGTCTTAGTATCTTCATAGCAGATATCTTCTTTTTTTCTGTGTTTCTTTAGATACGTTAACTGATTTTCGTTGAAATAAGAAATTAATAAAATGTTATAGAATTCTTCCAATCACATTGTGTACGAATTATCAAAGAATATTCATTGACGATCGATAATTTTAAAATTATTCTGTAAAATATATAAAACGTGGCTTATCACGTTCCTCCTCTACAGTCTTCACATTTACTTAACGCGTGCTAATTGTAAAAGTAATCAAAAAACTCGAATTTGATAAAATCGAGTGTATATACAAATATATCCACGAGAACACATTAATTAATTTATGTTGATAACAGCAACTTTCCTGTCACATCTAAATAACTTTTCTTTTACCACATAGAGAAAATATTCTTTATACATATTTTATCATAAAACTACTTATTAAACTTTGATTAGCTTATAAAGCAAGATCACATGTACACTCCAATTGATTTTCCTCATAGACAAATATAATCCATTGTAATATGACTTTAACAGTGAACATTTATTTAAATTTCGATTCATCGCTGGTTCATGACTAGTGAAAATTTATTGCAATAAAGTTTTACCATTTTAAATACCACTATCTTTAAAACATCGCAAATGACACGTCCAAAGACAGACGGCGTTAATCGTCGTCCGAAGCACTTGTCATGTATCACCGAAGACTCCTGTTCGACGATCCTGACGCGGTACAGGCGCGAATGATACTGGTCATTAATAATCATTCCGAACAAGGATCCGATCGTGCTACCATTTAAACGACCATGGATGATGGGTACGCGCCGTGAAGCATCAATCAACCGTGAATCACGCTTGGTAAAAGGCTGACAAATTATTGTCCGATGCATACGTCGTTGCCTTCGCATTTATAGCAGTGAGTTCCTCAAACGGTGACGTCGTTGATTCGTAAGCCAGCACCGGAATTAGAGTATCTGATTGAAATTAAACGACGACACGGAGGATGAATCCTGGTGTGATAAAATAAACGACAGTTTCAGGCGCTAATTCGATTTTTAGTGTAATGGTGTTCAGAATAAATGATGATTTATTTATTTGCGTATTCGATTCAATCTTTAAAATTATATGAACCGCTACCTAGTTTAAACAATTTTAGAAAAATATTAGATTAATAGATATTTCTGATATTTGATTCGTTTAATTTGATTGTGTGGCAATTTGATGATTTTTTAGAAACATATAGACATATGTTTTTATGAAGTAAATGATAGCAACAATTGTTAACATTTCCAGTTCTATAATAGTGAAAATAACACCGAGTAAAGATAATAAACGTTCTTGCAGAATTATTGTTTTATTTTATTTGTATTTTTCAAACATTTATTTATTTGTATTATTCAAACATATGATTTAATTAATTTAATTGTGTGGGAATCCGGTGATTTCTTGATGAGATACATTTTCATAAAATAAGTAAAAAAACACATACGTTCGTCGACAGTCACAATTTTATACAAATCTGATAAATCACAGTGAGATAACGCAATTAAAATTCTTGTTGTAGTAAAGTAATTAGAAATTCTGCGGAGTACAGAAAACCAGAAACAAAATAAAACAATATATACCTTCTAAAATAAGTTTCGCCATAGCAACAAAGATTATAACTGAACTAGTGAACGTTTTCATTAAAATTCCCAAGTAATTATTTTCTGTAAAAGCGATGACATAAGATATAATTGATATTAATAGCTCTCATATTTCTATCAAGCTACAAGATTATTTTATTTAAAATAGTTTAATTGCCAAGATCGTTGAATTAAATGTAACGCGAACTTTCTTACCGAACCTGTTCTGCTTGTTATTACAAAAATTTGTTATAATCACAGCACCGAGGTAAACAAAATTTTCCATCCAGAAAGCCAATCAAGGAGGAATATCGATTAAAATAACAAAATTTCGCCCGATAAGATCGATCCAGTAAAGACGGCTTGTCCCATCTCGAAAACGATTTAATAAATATTTGTGTATATCCACGTAGTTTACTAGTCTCTGTAATTAACTAAAGATGGCCTTGCAGCGCGTCGTCGTTGTTTCTATGAAACCAGAGTGAATTTACTTTAACTGTCGTGTACTGGTTGATTAAGAAATGTCAAATCGCAAAACTGCACGGTACTGGAGTCTCGCGAGTTACATTGAAATCAAACACCGTGGCTGTACCGATAAATTCACGTCCCACGTTCCAATGGATATCATAATTAACTGTAACAAATTAGTGGTAAATTATTGATTAAAACGCGCCTCGCGTTATTACCCCATCGTTCACGTTTAATGAGATAGGAATCGTTGGCGTGCTTTTTCAACTATGTTTTCTCTAAACGGGATCCAAGATACGTGTAGTTTGCAAGAATTTATATCGTAGTTTATCCTTGTTTCTTCTTTCCAGAATAATCAAAAGTATTTACGGCTAGTCATGAAAGTATTCGAAACGTTCCAATTAAAATTTTATATTCGTTCTTTTCAGATGTACTTATGTGTATGGCTGTGTATTTGTTCTCGTAGTAAAAATATTTCATTTATGCTTGCTTACAAATTTTTCTATATTTCATTTCGTTATTATATGTTTAGATTCTATCAAAAATCGTCTATATAGGTTCTATTCAAAATTGCTTGAATTCCATTTGAAATCGCTTGCATTTAGTTAAAAGTTGTTATCCGTGCCTGTTACTTTATTAGTCGAATGATATTTCTTTAGGTTTTCCATATCCTATGAGTAAAATCTAACGACAGGAACAACATTAAAAAACTCCAAACACGTAAAAATTTTACTTGACAATCGCGGCCTAATATTTTTTTATCTAACAATTTATCGACTATTAACATTAATGAATTGGCAAGTTACAAAATGTATAAGCTTCCATTATAGTTTCACAAATTACAAACTAAGTTACCAATATTATTCAAATATTTCACAAGTGTTCGTTGCATAACGATTACAATTTTATATATATTTAATTATAAAAATTCCTTTTTTCAAATTTTAAGAAACTAACGATTTTTATTACGAGTTGAGAATATTTTTTGATTATAAATATTAACGATTTTTCTCGATTATATCGATTTATAAGCATGCTCGTAGAACTTTGCTTATTTTTTTATCAAACCGGATACTGTTACACGAAGGAACCAATTAGCTTCGTTTACTTCTGATTTATCACTGGAAAATTTCACTAATAATATTTACTGAACTCTCCAAACGTAGCCAGGCATATTTACGCCGCTATAATTACAAAATTCGGCCGAAAGTTTCACAATATGGCGACGCAAACACCGCGATTTCGATCGCATGCGTTCGAGCACTTACGCCACTATCAATTTATTATACATATAGTTCGAATATCGTCGCGCTCGTAAAGCATTCAAGGCACGCACGTCCCTCGATTTTTCGCAAGCTTTCGCCCTGACAAACGACTCGCCTTTATAATATTTAACATTTAATAATTACAATACCGTCCGGAACGTTCGTTGTGCAAACGTCCTCGTACTTTCTACAATACTTTTGCCCTGTGACGCGACTCCAGCACGATATAATTGCGCGTAAACGAGCTTCATAAACTGTCTCGTATGACGTTGGTCTGCTTTCACCGTAAAATGATCCTTTCTTCGCTTTTTTTACTTTTTTATTTTTTTATGTTTTTTTTCGACAGAGCATTTTAGGTGGCGAAACAGCTCATTCGGAGGTTCATTCGCGAAACCACAGCACCTGTTGCAAACAGCGGTTTATTTGAACCGAGGGATAGTTTCTTCGCATAGTTTTGCGATAACGTAATGCTCCGTATTCATATACTTTAAACATTCTATTTATATTCTATGGTCGGTGTATATATCGAAATTCCTCTACGAGGAATTTTAATGAATCGTTAATTTCGCTGAGAGACGTGATTTAGTAGGATTTAACACTTCGAGTTTCTAATGGCAATTCAGAGTAGAGAAACGATTACCGTTTGTCGTGCCCGAACGAAAGCGACACGCCTTAGATGTTAAATTAGCGTCAGTTCAGTGTTGTGTTTAAAATATTACCAAGTTATGCGTTGATTTAATGACTTAAAGGTTGCTTTATACATTTTTTCAAGGAAGTTTGCTACATGATAACGATCCAAGATAATAATCGTTATCTAGTGAAAAAGAAAGTTAATCAAAGTTTTATATTATTATTGTAAGTTTTATATTAGTATTGGTATTAGAAGCATATGAATTTGTTAGTTTCTGTTAATTCGTTATATTTATATCGATAGTGGATTTCATAGGAAGATTGTATTATTTTGATTGTGATGAGATCATCACTTTTCCTATTTTTACATAAACTTTTGTATCTTTTTAGTACACGTCTCATTTATAATTTATGTATTATTTTTTACTTGGATTTGTTATACTTATCGTAAGTAGTACACATGGTTTGATTTCTCTGTGTATGAAATATTCAAACATTCTCATGAATATTTAATAAATTGCATAATTACGTACAATAATAATGTGATGAATGTTGATCACGCGAAACAATTTACATATTTCATATATCATACGTGACATCCTGATGTACAAATATAACTACAGCATAAACTAAAATTAAAGCGTCGCTGAATATACCAATTTTCTATTTGAACGAGAATTTCTGGCACCTGAATATTAAGTATCGATTGAATAAGCTTCGCAGTTATCGCATGGTAACGGAAAATTATTTGTATCATTCACAAGTCACGAATTATATATCATGATATATGATATACCGTGATACATGTATAAATATAAGTAGACAATAAATTATAATTGAGACATCAAGTGTATTCATGGCGATTTTCTGTGGAAAAACTTACTGACGTACTAGATTATTATTACCGATTAATAATTCGGAGTGAAGTTATCGCATAGCAATGAACAACGATTTCCATAATTCATAAATTACGTGTAACATAAAAATTGATAAAATATGCAGACAGATAATAAATTACACCTACATTATACTGTTTATAATTGCTGAATGCGACGAAGGGGAACTCTGGTTCCATTGACTATTTTCTAGTGCACGAAAAATATTATCTTGTACGAATATACAATATTTTTCATTCTTCCTGATTTTGGCTATGAATACGTTTCTTTGACTGCGTGTAATATTTGATTATAACTTTACAATAAAGCATTTGTAGGAACTTACATAGTGTTTCCTTTTCCTATTTTCTCTTCAAGATTGCACTTCTACAATTTAACGAGAAGAAATAAACGAACAATATAAATAATACGTTAAAGTTATATTTATAATTATAAGTGGGAAAAATCAGTCATATTTTATTCGTGATGTTATTTATTACTTTTCATCATTTCCTATTTTATATTGATAGCAATATACAATAAGTTAGACAAGATCTTAGGTAGATAACGTATCACATAAGATAAATGTTTATTAATGTTGACTACATATGGTTTTCACTCAAATATTAACATAATTTTAACACATTTTGCACTGCACAACATGAGTTCTTATTAGCACTTTTAATTCTAACACAAGGAGAAAGCGCAGTATAATCCCTGACAACCTCGTACGCGAAATAAACAGCTGAAAATAAACGGTTAATCAGCGAAGGGTTTGATGAACAATTGGCCTTGCGTTCTAACCAATTATCGAAAAAAGTGAGAAATGTAACGTTCTGAGAGAAAAGATGAAAAACATACGAAGGAGAATAAGTTCAGCGCATCGATTCGAACGCATCATACCAATTGAGTATGCTAAACGGAGGATGACGTTACTTTATGATAAATAGAAACTAAATCAGTAATCTATGTATTGCGAAGAACCGAGCCGCCATATATCGCATTGCTACTAAATTTTCAGTAGAAGGAAAAATAAGAAGGAAAAGAAGAGAAGAGGAAGAAATTCATTGTCGCTTCTAACAACTGCTACCAATTAAAGAACGCTCGCAGCAGTGGTGCGATTGCGATAGATGAGCTGTGCAATTTCAAACTTACATAAGATCGGCGTACACACGCTTCTAATTAAAACTGTAATAGAACGAAGATTAACGCAGGCATCTGGTCTGCTGGGTCGGGAACAATATTAACTCAACGGAATGCGAAAAGAAACAAAACGAAGATGGTTGCTTGTCCAGCGATTTCTTCAGGCCCCTTCGGATAAGTTAAAGGATTTCGTCGGTTCGGCGTATATACCGGGGACCCAGAAATCGATTAGAAACCTGATTTCTGCTTTCTCAACTGGCTTGTACGCGCGTTCCAGCGACCGTGATTCAATTACGTGGAACATGCTCGCAAGAAGCCACCGGTCATGCGTGCGCCAAACAGACCAAAGAAAGATAGAAAAGGACAGAGAGGACGCGAAAAATGATGATGAATGATCGCCTCTAGATTACCCGTCCCGTATTTTAATGAATCGGCCAATGCATTTAAATGGTCTTGGAAAACAGCCGCTCGATATTTATGCGACCATCAGCTGAACCTCGTATGTAACCCCGCTGATAACTACCAGTCGGCGTTCCTTCCTGTCTATTACAGATTTCGCAAGATGCCTACTCTCCTTGATACGATTCGATCACATTAATGTTTGATTGAAAAGTAACCGGTCTCTTTCGCGAATTCTGCTGCTTTAATTTATGTTATTATTTATGCTACAGTTATCAATCGTCGGTGTATATCTGAATATGTTGTCTGTAAAAATGATTGTAATTAAAGTGACTCGACGATAATAAATAAATATATATTCAGTCGTCTTTCTATCTTACTTGAGGTCAATGTTAATTTTGTCAGAAGAATTTTGTTTACGTTTAGCATGTAATTTGTAAGAAAACGAAACTTGAAATCTCATATTTTGATCAGTTTGATAGTTTCAATGTTCTTTATATATATTATTATTAAGAATCTACTATATGTAGAATGTGGATTTAAAAAAAGAAGTTTTCAAATAAAAACACTGTATGTAAAAAAAAATTCCACTTTTTCGACAGCCGTTATTATTCTTAAATTTTAGATCGCTCGAATGTGACAGGAAAATGTATTGAATGTAGAGTAATTTTTTAATTTCTTCGTTTGAGTTATTGAGTTTGAGTTATTTTAACATTAATCAATAACACTTTGCAATGTTTGAACGAAAAGATATCCGTCTTATTAAGAAGCCAACTACGAAATCTGTGTTCACGAAGTTAATAATTTCCATATCAACGATCTTCATAAAATAATGAAAAGAATTAAATTGTAATAATCAAATCGATTCTACTTACTCACAAAATAGAACTTCTGTTACTCAAAATCATTAAATAGATTAGTCTGTAATCGAATTTCGATAAATCGTAACACCTTAACAACATTCTATCACCTGTCTATTTTAAACTACGGTTAAATCCAATGCAACAAAATCAGTACAATTATCTTCTACCAGATTCCACATAAGCACCAAACACATACCAATCTACCTAGAAATACACTTCTCTAGATCCCTGGACAGTATAACAAATCTGCCGCATACGAAACGTAGCGATCATCTATCACGGTGTGCAAAACCTCATTGAGAAAAAGTTCGGTGCTCCTAACGAGGCCAAACGTTCGCGCCAGTGGAACGTTTAGCCACCTCGAATCCATCAACGGCGTGCTTGCATAAGAATAAAAACCTTAACGACCAACGTTAAAACATCGTCTCAATGGCCAGTGTGTGTCTTCTGTTGACGGCCATTAGCCACCAACGGCGGAACCGATTCCAAATCGAATCTCCCCGCTCTTCGTAATCGATATAGATCGCCGTTGTCGTGGTCATTTTCACAGGCCTTGCCTTCTTAACGACTTCATTCGCCGTCACATGAAATTGACTGCTTCATGATCGAATCACGTCGCGTACACGAACAAACACTCGACAGATTAACATTATCTGTCATTCAAGTATTCGAATTATTATATCGTACGTATGTATATACTCAGTAAAGTACTTCGGACTTTTATAGACACTTTTTATGAAGATATTATGGTACATGAAACACTTTGAAGTTTCATTAACACTGTAACAAGACAAGATTGTCACAATTATGTTTTATATTTAAAATAAAATTTGGAAGGTGGTAAACTTTGGAATGAAGCAAAATTTCTGAAGACCGCAAGTATATATGGAAAATTACGATATATTTCATACAAGTATATATTTTACAGATCATAAAAGTATCTAAAGTGTCAATCGTTATTTATATCAACGAGCCTCGATATTCAGCGGATTTTTAACACTTACATGCTTAAGATCGTCATTCGTCTTGTGTAGTAGTTTTCTATGAAATATATGTTTGCAATAAATGTTTTCCAACTCCCATATATATTTTCAGATTGCTTTCAAATTTTACCGATATAATTGTGGCAGTTGTATCTCATTAGAACATTAGTGAAATTTCAAAATGTTTTATATAAAACACACATAGAAAATTTCTAAGGTAAGTGTTCAAATACTTTCACGAGCCACTGTACGCATATGTAGAATTATTCTATTTCTACAATTACTGGTTGTATTATCGATTATGAGTTTATGGGATATTCGTTATTAAATATCACGATAAGTCCCATACTTCGTATATCTTATATATTTTCGCATATTCTGTATTTATGAACCACCAAATTTCTCATAAATGCATAAAAATTCCCAATCTAATTATAATTTTTTGGCGATCAGCCGCTCAAAACTAAAATAAGGCGTACCATGAATCATGTATTGGAAACACTTCGTAAAACGTCTCATAAGCGACAAAGTGGTATCGGAAGCCGATTATTATCGATGATTCCGATCGGTGCAGATCTCTAATTTATCGTTGAACGCCGCGCCGTGGCGGCTAGCTAATTAATGTCCACGACGCGACGCGGTATCCTCCCTTTTTCTTGTCTTCGAGCCTGCTTCGAGTGAGACTAGTTAGCGCTAAATACAGGCCCATTGTAAGGGCAATTAATGAGCGGCTACGTGGCATTAATTGCAATCACAAAATCCGACTGGACGATCGAGACAGCTAGCCCTTCCAGGCTTTCGTCGCTGTTTGCGCGTTGTTGCATGATACGAAGAGGACGTTTAAGAGAATCGCGTGCACGGGTGATTATCACGTGTGATTTTTAACATGGCCGGTGCTATTTGTTAAGATTTCCATTAATGACGAGCGGCTCGTAAAGTTTAAGCAGCTTGTGAGCAGGTCACAGGCAACGACAAACGCTTTGTTACTAATTGTGAAAAATTATAGGCTGCTATGAAATACGTTGCGTTGCTTGCAGTTATTCAAACAGTACCGCGTAAACATGAAATAGAATCTGTAAATTGATCTTTATCTCGCGAGTTGTATGGTGATTTTTAATAAGCGACCAAACCTTTTATTTTTATTGAATTCAATCTTGAACCATTTGAAGATTAACGATATGTTCGTGAATTATTCTTTACAACTTACTGACGTTAATTTTTTCTTAATGTTCTGTTAATTCTTTCCAACAGAACATTGAAATTTATAATATTTTATTATTGTTTTATATTTATTGGTTTACAATACAATATATTTATATATGTTGATATGGTTGATTGTTTATTGGTGTACATATATTTGCAGCTGTGAGATATATTAAATGAGTTATTGATCTTTTATCAGAATAGGAAACTATTTGATTATAGAAGATTGTCGTATGAGAAAAACAGAAATCTGAATTTTTTAATGATATATACAATTACTTTCCTATTGTTTCACCGAAGTTAAATCCAAACTATAATTTTTGCGACGAAAGTAAATTGATATTATATAGGATTAATAGAATTACAAGGATACTTGTCTTTTTTAAACGATTTAATTAAAATCATGCTGACGTCAGTCAGTCCATTCTTATTCTTCCTTTTCGTCATGCGTTTATTATTCTTATTATGCGCGTATTTACTTATTATTTAAAAAAATTCAAGTTTACTTTTTTGCGTCATGAAATCGCGTTGAAATAGAAGATTTAGAAGATAAAATACATGATCAAACTCGAATTGTTGAAAAATCTCGACTTATAACACTACAATTTCGAAAATAAATATCTTCGATTTCGCAATCGATTGCACATGAAATTTAATTTACACAAATTCCATCGATAACGAGAAGCTAGTTTACGAACCTCATCAAAGAAACTAACCGACACATCTAATCTAAGATATCGGTACTAATTGTCAGCTTATCACTTTACACGATAATAAACCGTACACTAAATCGCATATGCATAACGTATATATGCCTATTCACAAGTTAATAGATATTTATTAAGACATTTATAGATTCCATACGAAAGGTAACAATTAATCTAAAGTACCAAGAAAACGATTAGTCGATCAGAATTCTATATTCGCGCAAGGTTACTATCGAACAAGTGAGAAGCAGAGAGTTAATTCTACTTAAAGGAATTACACAATATAATAAATTATAAAAATTATATTGGCGCTCTGACCTTCCTAATTTAAATCCTATTGAGAAGATTTAACATAAATTAGATAGTACATTCCAAGAAGCCTAATCGAAATCTAGATTTCTATTGTAAATTTGACAAGAAATACTGTTAAATTATGAATGTCAAAATTGATTGAACGTCGCGACAGATATGCACAGACGAGAAAAAAATTAATTTTATATCAAATTGATCAAGTTATTGCTATGCATTTTTGGAGAGTTTGAGGATGCTATAACGCGCAGAATGCGCTTAAAATATACAAAAGAAAAAATCCAAATTGTAATATCCTCTAATAATGTTTAGTAGGTAAAACAATTCCTCACTCCAATTTCTTAATTTATTTTAATAAATTAAGTCTAATTACTCGAAGATATCCGCAGTCTAATTATTCTAATATTGAATATATGAATCCTATTGAAAATGACAACGTGAGTTCGTGCTCGCCATCCATATGCAGATGCGTTAGTTATAAGAAATAATAACTAGAGGATCATCCTAATTACAATCGATAGATTTGATCGATAGGCTTAAGATACCTTTTTGTTTTCATCCCTAGTTTTTGTAAGCGCGTGCAATAAAGGTTTTTTTGGCTCAGAACGGTGTGATAGATTTATCCATTCAATAAAATAATAACTATTCTGATCTTACCTCTGAATATAGAAATAACAACAAATTGAAATAGCCGTCCTTAAAGACTTTAATAATTCCCTAATGACTTTTCAAATTTACCAAAAAATTTTCGCAAGTTTCTTAATGCTTCTGAACATTGATTCATAATTGACACCAACATAAACGAGTCTCAAAGACATCATCGATTTCGTCTATCTCCTCCATCTCCGTCAAAAAGTGCAATATCCTTCTACCACCGCCTATTTGCAAAGCATGCTCGCAAACATACCGATCCACGGCAAACAACATCGAAAGCGTGGGCGGAACGAGCCGGACCGCTCACTTTCCCGCGTGCATCGCGCTGGTTGCGCGTGCAAAAAACAGGTCGGCAGCTTTTTCACGTGCCAACAAGATCGTTATCGTTATCACGATCTCAATCACGGCAGCCAGTGTGTATTCGTTGTTCGCCCTGTGTTTCTTGTGTATTTTACAGCGTCCTCGAGTACTATGATCGGTCTCTGATCGATCACTCAAACTCTTCGTGTTCTTCCGGCAATTTGCGACGTGGACACACGACTCTTGTCCGATCGCGTTCTACTCGTTCTTTTAGACATTTGATGTTAAAAACTCTGATAGCAACAGCTGTTTAACGTCTGCATATAATCAATTAAATACACCTCGGCTCGATTTTAGTTCATGGTCTTGTGAGGTCTTAGGCTGTAGATGTCGCTGCTGGGTATCTTCTCAATTTTGTATCGTGGAAGAAAAATCGGACTCCGGTCGCCGGGATTCGAACCCGGGTTCTGAACGTTCGTAACCTAAGGCACTAAAATCACTGCGCTGCCATCGTCCGACACTAGTTAGCGTCGAGTGATGGTATTTGTTATCAAATGCCGCCACAAACCTTTTTTCCACGATACTACACACTCGGTCATACCTGGCAGTCACATCTGCCCTCAGATGTGCTCGTCAGCGCTAATTTCACTCGCTGAATTTCTCTAGCGAGTCCTCTAGGGTCTTTGAGCGTTAACACTGTGCGCGCTTAAGGTTCCGTCTCGCCTTGGTCGTCTTATAACTGGAGTTACCCGAACTCCGCCGTCTTGATTATTGAGATCGCGATTTTCTGGACCGTTGACGTCTAAACGGTCGCCAAATCACGCCAATCTCAGTTTTCCCGCTCTAGATCCCGGCTGAGCCCCCATTTGTAATATCGGAATACTTAAGGCTGTAGATGTCGTTGCTGGGTATAGCTGGGTACGGTCTTCTCATTTTTTGTATCGTGGAGGAAAAATCAGACTCCGGTCGCCGGGATTCGAACCCGGGTTCCGAATGTTCATAACCTAAGGCACTAAAACCACTGCGCTGCCGTCGCCCGACACTAGTTAGTGTCGAGTGATGGTATTTTGCTATCAAGTGCCGCCACAGGCCTTTTTTCCACGATACTACATATAATTATAAATATTATTACCGTTTATAAGTATTCGAATACTCTAACCGACTTATAATAATAGTGTATTAATTTCACAAAATATATAAATTAATGAAAAAGTACTAAAAACAATACATACATACAATAGAGACTAAAACTAATAGACTTTCTCTAGGTGTAAAAGAATCTGCTTTACTTGATCTGTATCGTAGCGACAAGATAAACTAGGGACATCTTGAGAGAAATATTTCCAAATTTTCCATAACTTATTTGACTGTCACAGATTCATTATTTCAACGCGCATCTATTAATCTTCCTCAAATAAATTATATCATAGTAACGAAATAGTAATACGGAATGTAAATTTTTTTTTAGCAACGCATAATTTTTACCTATATAACTACGTAATCAAATTTCACCCTGTAAGAAGACGAGCGATAGAGTATGTACAAATGCATATGCGCTCCGTACGTAACAACGATAAAACTTAAAAAGAATCTGTCAATATCGAAATACGTAATTCATTTCTAACAATGACACGTATCGCTACTTGTAACCAACGTTCTCGATAAACCACAAAACATCGACCACTGACGTCAAGTATTACACAACCCTATCAACTAGACAACGCTATAGAAATATTATTATAGTCTCTGAGTCATCGTGTAAAAAGATTCGCAAAATGTCGACACCTAATAACTTTCGTCACTAGAAACGTGAGTTCATGCGCTACGTTGTAACCAGCATCGACTGCATTCATTTCAGCAACGCAGAGCCAGGTTGCGCCGCTATTAATCGAGTCATCCAAGCATCCAGTGGTATCCACAAGCTTCTTGCTATCGTAACTTCGGATCTACACGAAAAATTCCTTCCGTGGACCTGATCGATCGAGCCAAGCGTCGCTTCGTCGCCATGAATCGATCAGTCGATCGATCGATCGATGAAAAACGTTCACGTATTCGGTGTGCCTCGCTTGTTCGCTTGATCGCGCTGCACCGCTTCGTTGCCTCCCTGCCCTGTCTCTCATCAAATGCACGCGATCATTATCCTCCATATAATTACACTTGTCCGTGGCATGGCCGGTTACTTTTATTGACGAATGATCTTGTTTATCCGGTCGTTTCGCGGGACGCGACGTTTTAATTGATTTTTCCGCACTCGACTATTGTTAAAAAATGATCTGTCACGCGGGATGAAGAGAAACGAGCAGCATAAGAGACGCGGTTACGTTTTACTATGTAAATCGGTTGCTAACTTTTCTGATAATACGTATTTATATATCGTCAGACTTAATTGGTATTGACTGTGAGTAACAAGGTGAAATTGAATCCCCTAGAAACTTTAATCGATTACCGGACGTAATAAGCTGAGGATAAAAAATGGGAAGTTCTCGCTGAGAGCTCGCCAGGAGATATGGTTCTAAATTGGTACAAGGACTTCCGACAATTTAACTGAAATTATTGTTTGTTTATACGTTTCAGATCGATAAACTGCTGTATGTCGCTTAAGTAATTATTATAGTTTCACGAATATCTAATTCCATAGCATAATAATGTTAATTTAGAAGTAAATAGTATTTCAGGTAAGTTAGGTAAATAAAATGTTCCCATTTCTGTGCTTGCCATTTTATGCCATTATTGCCATTTCATAACAAATGGTATTGATAGAAAGTGGCATTTGTATCGAGAAGGAGATGAATGTATGATAAAGTGAAATTTATATTGACTTTTATTCCAGTATTTATTCTCGAATTTTATCTGCCGGCTTGTTATTATTTTTCAAAAATTGTAAAGTTACTTATGTAATACACATAAAACACTAACAAAGTAGGCGAATGTGTCTTGAGATATTGAATAGCAAAGCTTCTCGTAAAATCCCTATAATTATATATTATCTTTCATTTAATTAAATTTCATATATGATTGGAAGTAATCTGAGATATAATTCAAAAAATTGTGAAGTATTGAAACGCCACAAGTTCCTAAGTAAATAGACGAATATTGAAATGACGAATATTACAATATGAGATACTAAATACGAAAACTTACAGAAGTTTTAAAATTATGAGAACGAACGTTTCGCTTAATTAAATTCGACATATGGCGAGAATTAGATCAAGATATCGTCGAAAAATTGAAAGGTATTAAAACACATTAAATCGTTACCGAAGTCGACGAATGCCCTAAACTATCGAACATTAAAAATTCTAGCGGAATTTTTTAACTTTCAGAAAGAGACATTCCGTTTAACTACATTATCTAACATATTGTATTTCAGTTAAACAAAACAAACAAAAAAAAAAGAAATACGAAAAAAGAGATATACATCAGAATAATTTAAGTAAGAGCACTCTAGATATATCAAAGGAGGAACTTGATATTAAAATAACCAGACAGATCTCGATCAAAGGAAAGAAAAATAAAAGAAGCTCTCCATTAAACGGAATATCGAACAAATTAACTCCATAGTTACATACAAATATATAACTACTGTAACATACCATTACTACCACCATCTTCCTGGGTGTTTGCAAAATGAGAAAACAATATCAAATTACGAACACATTAATCGTATCACCAACGTATTCATCAGGATAAATTGTTGACGTCACCGGTTGACTGTATTCGAACGAACAAAAATGGCCCGAGATTAACGTTACACCCGATTACGCCTCCCTTGAAATTCTTCTCTCTGAGGAGATTCGCGATAATCGAGCATGTTGCTTTACGAATCGCAGGAATCGCCCTCCGGCACCAGCCTTACGTCCGATTACTTTCTCTACCTCCTCATAATTACGGCAATTTTCACTATTTATAGGCCGTTCGACGAATAAAAGTAAAGAAACCGCGCGGCCATATCAGCGAGAGAAGGTAGCCAACCCGTCGACTTCGAATGCTCGGAAAATCAGGCCCTCGGGTAGATCAGCGGCAGCGTTGGTCACAATTACGTTTATCGATGCTTTGTATCGGTGCCATTACCGCGTTCCGGATCGATAGTGGTTGGCACGATGTGTCGTTTAAGCGCAGATTACTTTCGAAACAGATTTTATCCCTGTAATTTTTTCTTATTGACAACTAGAGAGAAATCCGTGGAAATATATTACCGTTCAAAAGTACATGGACAATCGTTTATTTTTGACAAAATGAATTTTAATTAAAAAGTTACGTATAATAACATGCGAAGATCAAACGGGAAAAATACGATAATACCATGTTACTGGTTTTTTGATTTTTATGTCACTTGGTAGGTGAAAAGAAGTACTTTTTCATGTGAAATAGTCGAGGAAAGGTATAATTCATTGTTTTGATGTTTTCATGTGCAGTTGGTTGACAGTGTATCGCGTTTTAGAATCGCTCTTCTATAAAAGACAGCAAGTGTGACTATGTTCTCCACCTGTGGCCTTCATATTATTTTTGAACGCCAATATGCAATATTGAAAGCAACATGTTACTTAATAATCTCTCCATCTTCAGGTTCTTTAATTTTTTAATTATAAGATGAATTAGGACAGATAAGACGGATGAAATCAATGTAACTAGAAAGATAGAAAGGCGATCTCGATATATATTACTTTCGTATTTAATTACAACCTTAATATACGCACAGTTTGATGCAAAATTTCAATCGCTGAATACTACACCTATCAATTTCCTATCGATCTTGCAAGTCAATTATAACGTCAATCAATACCGAACATTCTACATAGAACCTCGAGTTACCATGTAAAAGTTGCTAATTTCAATTTGCAAAATAATCACGGAAGGGACTGCAAGCCTTTAAATGCACGTAATATAGGCGTATCTAAAATTTACAAGCATGATGAAACTAAACATGAGCCAAAAGAAATAATTAACAGTTTCCGTAGCAGTAATTTCATGAGAGCAACAAAGTATATATTTCCTTCTTAAACGCGATCCACGTTGATTATGCAATTATCCGTGTTTGCTATGATGTTACAGCAATGCGAGAACACGATTGTCCCTTTTAAATATTAAATGATCCCTTCTGTAAAATCCACGAGGATGGTATTTGGAAAATGAACGGTTGTTAAAAAATGTTTCCGATCGATGCGTTTGACATTGCCAGGAAAAGGAACAAGCACCAATTGCCCTAGGCTATTTTTGTATGTCGAGATACCTAAAAGCGACGCGTCTTTAAATCGCGAGATACGAAAACCTATGATCAACTCTTCAACCTATCTGATTGTAGAATGGTTGTTGCGTGATGTGTGCGTGGAGGAAATATCATAAGAAATGGTTCCCTTGCGTTCAGTTTCAACATGTCTGACATTTGGTGTATATGGTAGTAGCTGTCCGATACTTGGCAAGGTGGAAATTATGTTGATATCTGAATACATTTATTGGATCTGATGCTGTCATTAATTTAGAAAAATTTCTGAGTGATTTAATGGATTAATTATACTGGTCGATAAATATTACATGATAATTTGTATTTTTCGTAACCGTGCACTTTCTCTATTTGTTATCGTATATTACCGACGAACGTAGCCTTTATTTATTAGGTTATTGTTATCGTTAACTCATGAAAATTGGTGCCAATATTTTGATCTATCTTCGATTTTCTTAATTACGAGCAGGATTATTCAGACACGTAATACATTTTGGTTGCCGTAATATTGAGCTGAATGATCCATAAGGAGTTCTTTCCTACATCTTCGATAATTATTTGCTATAACAAAACTCTACATTTTTATCATCTATTTGCAACTTTGAAAATAAATTGTTAAGAATCTTTTCTAAACTCAAGCAGATATTAAAATTTGATAAACAAAACGATGCATGCATGTAAATCACTCGAATGATAATTAAATGTAACAGCTTTCATCGGAAAAGATCAAGTGATAGTACGATACGTATGTGAAGTTTTGTACGATAAAAAAGGACGAAAGTAATAATTGACGATTTTTTAAAACGACGCGCTTGTCGTTTAGGCACCGATTACTCGTATATCTAACATGCTAATCAAGTTAGAATATTTCGCAAGATATTCTATTCTTCTTTCTTTCCTCGAAATAACTCATAAAAGCTGACGTTCAATCGCTTCCGATTAAATGAGAAATACAGACAATTTAACTCCAACAGAATCTACTTTCACCTGGGCCATATACTGACACAGCTATTAACAGCGTACACCCCTTTTCCATTTGCTCACAGATGCCAGTCCACTGAATAACTATACCCCATGTACGATTCATGGAACAAGAACCTCAATAATCATCTCAACAATTTCAATCATTCTACGTTGAGCAATTAAAACCTGTTCTCCTTCTACTCTCGTTGCCCGGTAAAACGGCCACGACCGTTTTAGTTCGCGTTAAACATACCCCGGCACGCGATCCAATATTTATCAAGGGACGGAACGAAAGTGGCGGACACTGTTATACGTCTGAATATAAAATTGCATAAGGTGGCTGCAAACGAGACGACCAAAATGGCTGGAATGTGGATACCATCTGTTCGTTCGTTCGTCCTTTAAGCTTCTTTATCCCGCGTATATTACGCGCCACCGTACTGCAACTAATCTTTCTGTCGACCGACAACCACTGGCAATGAGCTTCGAGATTAGAAATCGAGTTAGCCGCGTCGACGAGAAGCGGATTCTCTCTCTCTGAATGTGAATTGTTGTTTATTTTAAGTAATTTAATTTTAATTTCTCTCTGGAGAGTATTTTGTTAGCAGACTGCGGATGTTTATAGGAAATTTATAGGGAGATGCAAAAGTTCATAAAATGAATGTAACAAGCAAGGATATATAGAGTATCAAAAGTAGGGTACTTTATATAATATCTAGCGAATGAAGCGAATTTCTATTTGGATTCCAAGTACTCACTTTTATGTTTATAAAGGTATAAAAACGTGTAAAAATCTATAGTATATTTGTCGGTATAATTGGAGCTTTCGTTGGTCGATTTATTTTCCATATCGATAGCAAACATGTTCTTAAGCACATCTCTGTACCTCAAAATGTACAGGAATTTAAGTGAAACGTCGAAAAGGAATGACTATTTAAATAGTCAAGTAGTTTGAATTGGTAATACGAAGTCTCAATTTTACAATTAATCTTCCACTTAAAAATCCTTACGTCAATGTTAACTTAAAAAATGTATTTGAGCATATATTTTCCTTTAATATGGAAAATAAACAATCCACGCATCGATTCAGTTCAATTTTATTCAGATTAATTTACTATCAATGTCGATGAAAAAAATGTAAGAAATAACAGGAATTCCGGATATGCTGTGATTCCGATGCAAAAGGAATTCCGATTTGCGAAAGTGGATTCGAAATCTCTCTGACTTATTTGAAATTCATATGTCGTGCGAAAGGAATTCTCAGGTTATTCTTTAAGCGCGTATTGCTGTTCTGTTAATGAATAATATTTAATATATTCAGAATGAAAACAGTCACGACCACATTCCTCTGTGATCGATCTGATATAGCGTTTATGCTCTACTGAATCCCGGCTTACGCGGACGACCTCTTTCGATTGTAAAGGCTAGAAAACCTATGACAAAACGATCGCAATGTAATCATTGAATCATGGCTTTGTCGTGTCTATTATATTAAACTTACTAAAAATAGATGCTCACCATTATTATATGTATAATTATGTACAATTCATGATGAGAGGAATAAAAGTTAAAGAAATTTTGTTCCTTAAGGTAAAGGATTATTAGGGAAATTTTAATAATTAGAGAGCTTTGAGAAACCCTCTACAATATTATCTCTAATCGGTTACCTCTAATCATCTTACAATATTTTTTCACTTTTCGTATTCAAATTATTACCAATAAAACTTCTTGTACCTCAAAAATGTCCAAATTTTCTACTGCAACTTTCTAACATTAATGATAATTTCTTAAACAATTCAACCATTTTCCCACTCTCCACATTCACAAGTCACTGTTGATACAATAAAGTATTTACTTTTAGCAGTTTTAACGTTTTTAAGGAATACAAATATCTATGGGAGGAAATCTTAAATAAAACCTATTCACTAAATAGTCAATTACTTTAAGAAAGAATAATGAATTGCATTCTTGTTAAATATTACGGTTGTATTATAAAGAAGATCGTAACATAGTTCCTTAAAAATTGCATATTATTCGTGTTAAAGAAAAAATTAATTTCAGGAATATTTTAATACTAAAATAATGCATTAAAGACCAGTTAATAGTCATAGACTAAATATATATTTTTCAATTAACTCAAACATCTTTTTGTATTCGATAATAGAGATTTCTATTAGTAAATAGAAGTGTAGTATATTTTATTGTACACGCAAGAATCGTAATATACAGAGCAGGCTTCTAAAATGCACGTTAGCTCCACATCACGTTTCTAAATCTTATTTGAACTTATGATAGATACACCTAACGCCAGTGCAACATATAATTATCTTATTGCTCCGCAAACAAGAATCGGTCCAATACGTCTTATAAACCTTATCGATACTAATCGGTCACTGTCTAAGATTATAAGTCCCGACGGTTTCTTTTATTAAACAAAACCTGTAAATACGTATAATTGATACGTATAATAAATAAAATAAATTGTAACTGTAAGTTTGCCTGCAACAGCAAAAATAATCTTTACTTTTTCCCCAGTACAATTCTCTAACCAACGAACAATTTATCTATATTGTGCAAACTGCTACCGACGCGATGTTGCAGCAGAAAATGATCAATCACTTCGATTATATCGGTAGAATTCTGATACATATTTATGAACTGGCTCCTCTATCCAAATTACGATCATGTATCTCGATACAAACTGAAAATTTAAACTGAGAATAAATAATGCTATTGTTAATTATAACTGTAACAATATTTGTAAATAAATAGAAACTTACTAGATATTAAATCGTTGCAAATATCGATAGGCAAATCCATCGGATAATATTTTTAATGACGCAATATTTTAACAAAGAAGCTAACAGAATTAACCTTTTCACAATGTAGCATGAGGCAGACTTCTACCATTTAGGTGTAAAATATAGTATGTAAATTTGATATCTTAAATATCATTTCACTTAACCTAGTTATTAGTATTTACTTATTCTATCAATTTTGTCAAAAGGTTGAAAAACTGTATTTTATATTATATCTGATATCAACAACGCAGGAAGTCTTATTTAAGACAAATCTTGGATAAGCAAATAATTATTTTCTAAATCGTACATTTTTAATTCTTTGTTGTTTCATTATATTATCAAAAGGTTCAAACCACAAGTCACGGAATATTTACTACATTTACGATAAGCATAAATGGATATTCTAATGGCAAAATGATGTCGATACTTATTAACTGCATATAAAGACAAGAAAAAGCATCACAGACATATGATTTTCTGATCTCAGTGTCATTCCATGATTAGAGAATAATTGAAAATAAAAACAATTCAGAAATTTTTAAACTAACTCTAAATTTTGTAAAAAGAAAAGAGAAAAACACAGATACAGCTATGAAGAGAAGCAATATATTTTTTACTTTGAAGAGGAGGAAAGAATATATGATAAATTCCAAAACCAAATAAAAAGACAAGATTGACTCACAACACACCGAATCTTGAAACTGCTTTTTCATAAAAAGTAAAGAGCGTGTCCTATCACACTTTCTCCCTGCAATCTTTATATTTGTCGAAGTAACTACTTCAAGAAAAACTCTACATCTTTATTTGTTTATATCTGTAACCTTAAGACTGCTTACACAGAAATATTCTAAATAAGGAGCGGTGCATATTATTGTACCCTTGAAGATATATTATGTTTTGGGTTGCAAGGTCTAGGAACACAGAAACTAATAAACAGATTTCTATTTATGTTTCCTGTAGCCTCTAACCCAAGCTGTAAGGTTAACTTTTTTGGTATTCTATCATTTATCATTACATTGTCTAGTAACACTAGGAGAGTAAGGATCTGAATCAGCATAAACATATACATTATACTTATACTTATACCTTTAATTATTTCAATATACTTTTCTATTACAAATTCATTCACTCGTTCTTCAATCAGTCAACCTCAACCTCAACAATACTTTAAAGGAAAACTGTGCTATGCTATGTTTTGAAGGTTTTAATACAGATCAATTTCATTAATGTTTATATTTAAAATTAACAACTGTGTGCTAACTTATACACGTGGACGTATTTATCTAATCCATTGCAAATTCTATCACCACTCTACTCTTTATCACGAAATTACATTCGAAGCGATGATTCCAAGTAAAATACCTAAACATCGAGAAACGATCTATCTTCAAATTAACTCATTCGCATCGCATCGAAAATGCGAAAAAATACCCATCAGACAACCACCGCGTTATTTCTAATCGTACTAATTACGACCGTGTATCCAACATCAACGCAATCCGATAATAACGAAGTAGCTCGGCCCAGGAAGCGATGATTTTTTTTCTACGGTCCATACGAACTAGTAATTTCACGTACGGCTTAATTAAGAATCCAATATTTTCCATCCGGCCGGAGGATTTCAAGCTGATCAACGTCCAACGGAGCATGAACGACGCGACATTTGCCGATTGCCATGGAATGTGGTTAGCAAACATTTTTACCAAGCCCTAAAGTCTATTAAATATTATCCATCTACGAAGTTGCTCTCGAGATATCTCGTCCCCTTTCGATCAAATATCGAAGCTGTCATCGGAAACTTCAAACAGCCTATTGAAATTTAGAGGTATGCGAAAAAAGTTAACAGAACAGGATTTGCAGATTGGAAATAAAACGAAAAATTTCTATGTATCGCTGACGCAATCACTTTACACCGAACACATTTTATTTGCAACTCATTGCAACGTCGTTTGCCGAAACGTTGAGTCACTTATCATCTGTGATAAACAATGTTGGATCGATCCATATCAATTAATGTAAACGATCCCAACAAAAGCAAATGATAGAGTGTGCGGCAAGAAACTTGCAAATGATCTAAGATACGGCTTCGAACGTTCGAATCGTATCAGTTGAGGAGTTGTCGCTCAGCCGTCATCGCGGTAAGTCTTTCCTTTCTATCATTTACCTGATTTATCTATGCGATTTGTTAATAATAAATGAATAATAATAAACTTAAAATAGAAGACAGATTATCCTTTGTCACAAACAAAGGACACTCTACTCCGATCAAGTTACAATTCTGTTGATCTATGTGTTTAATTTTCTGAAATGAAGAAGTATAATGCAGATTTAAAAAGAATTAAATAGATAAGAAGATTAAGATAAAAAGAGAAATGTAAGTATTTTCCTTTCGCAAATGATAGTAGCTTAGAATTTTTCTTGGCCTCATCAGATATACACAGGTATACCGGATGATGAAAAACTCGATGCTTTGGCTAAAACAGCAGCTATAGAGCAATTATAGAGCAAATTGGTAACCGTATTTTTGTTTCATCTACAGATTTTCGTGAATTATTTGTACAGATGTAATCTGAGTACGAAAGAATTTATAGAAATTCGTTTCAAAGACAATAACAAAAAGACCTCTCATATGATTTCATGGTCAATGTTAATCGCTGTAGTTTAGGATTATCTGCATCTCTTTCTGTGCCTCTGTCCTGTGTTGGAATATAAGTGACGCAAAATGTAGTTGAGAAATAGTAAATCTATAAATATAAGATCTTTATGTAAAAATTTATGCAAGAGCGAAAGTAATGTAAAAACTAATGCAATCATGATTTTACGTAAATAGGTATATTTACTTATTGTAAAGATAAGGGTAATATAAGAGTAATATAAGATAAGGGTATTTTGAGGGGCTTAATAAAGAAAGAAAGAAAAAAATCATATTGATTATTATTTATGCGTCTTTCGACGTGATCTACGATCGGTTGTATTTTTTACAGTTAGCAGTCTCTTAATGTCGTCAATGATGAAAATTTATTGTCGTTAAGTTGATAATCTATCCTGTTCGCTTTCGTTATCTTTGATAAATGATGGATATTGATCTCGTGGTTGATACTACGAGGATAGAAGGATATTGAAAGATGACAGATGGATTTACATAAATTTGCATGATAAAGGAAATTTTCAACTAGATGCAGTTGCAAAGAGATCGTGGAAAAATTGTAAGAAGATTAACAGATAAAATATATGTTCCTAGGAAATATTATTTTGAGAGGCATGATTAAAAAAATTTGCGACAAATGAAATTAAAGTAAGATTAAATGGATTGACAAAATTGGAATTCATCAATTCTCCGCTGTCCATGATTTTGTGTTCGTATTAATAGAATCTGGCGTTCAAATAATTCAGTGAAATAAAAAAATCTCCTTTTAATAAATGATACCTTGTATTCGATATTTTACTTATTTATTTACAGTCGCATACACTGTCCGTTGCTCTGTATTTGAACCAGTTCATACGAGATCAAGGTACTTTCTGTATGTAATTTGTATCTGAAACGATTCCGTATTTCAATTGTTGCTTTTTATCTTTATTTCAAACTTGCAATCAAGTCTATCGATCTTAAATAATCCAACAAGGTGCAACCAACATTTGCAGCACCGTTTGCAATAATATCGCTCTATTAAATTATCCATGCAAGCAACGATGACAGGTTTCTTAAATTTACAACCATCCTATTCCTCCTTCTTCTAGTCGATCAGCAAATTGATCAAATGTAGAATCTATTAAATTTTATGTTTGCGATAAATTAAAATTGTTGCATAATTTCTGGAAAAATTTAGATATCTACGTTTTATACTGTTATACTGCTATATGATTACATATATACTAATTTTATATACAACTACTTTACTGTAAATAATAAGATTTTGCAATGTTATATGAAATTTAGTAAATTTTATTCCCATAATTAACAATGGTATTATGATTAAAGTTGGATAATTCTTAGTATGCATTTATATAAATAATTTATATAAATAATAAATAATATACAAGTCTGCTGTACGATACTAAATTACTTCAGCGTAACATGGACTGTATTGAATTTCATTTTTAATTATAAACAATATCCTGTATAAAAAAATTTCTCTCACCGCTGGAAAAATTCCTTGAACGAGAACAATCGACAAATCGGTAAACTTAGTAGCGGTATAATTGAAAAAAAAAATTAATTAGACGATAAGGACCATGTTGGAGCGGAGCTGAGTCGCAAGATATCCTCGTGGTGGTCACGAATTCGATAGTAACGGTATACACGACGGCGTAGGTGGACGTCCTTGATCTTGCGATAGTAATCAGGACCTCGCCACCGGTTGTTGTTTTGTTGTTCGCCGATATACCCTAAGTGCCGTGGCCTGATTGGGTCGAGACAGAACTGGATTACAGGACCGGTCCCGAGTCACGTGTCGATGACTTCAGCAGGAATCGATGACCGAAGAAGTCACTAGCCTACCACCGATTATGTACATATTAAGGGAGGAACGCGTGTTGACCGTGCGTTTTTCACGCCTTTCGATTAACTTGCTTCGATGAACGCCGAGTTCGTTTGGAATTTTGCTTGTCTTCCTCTATAGAAAATATTTCTCTATAACTCTTATGCTGAATAACTTCTCTTATGGCGCCAAGTTTACGATCGTAACGCTGTTAACTCTGATTAACATTTTTTGCTTCCAATTCAGATAGCGGGGTATCGATTAAATGGTTTATTTCTCGTTTGTCAATAAATTAAGCTGCACGGTGGAGCGGTTTGTTAGGAGTTGTGATGTTAATTGCGTTTCAGTTTGTAGGAATTTCTATAAAATTCAAGGGGTGTATGAAAATGCTTGAATATTTTACGCAAATTGTTTTCGAATTCGGTATAAAAAAATGAAAGGGTAAACATGCTGGAAACCAGAAAATCGTGTATAGAATACGTCTTTTTAAAATAAATGTATTAAACAAATCAGGTATACCAAAGTTTGTATTTTGATTATCAACGTACTGATACTAATAAAAAATTAATGAAACAATTGTACTTTTATTATTGTATAACAGTGCAACAATAAATACCTCAATAATACACTGAATAAAAATGTAATAACAATGTTATCTCAGTCTGACCAAAGTATTGATCAAACTTTTCATCGATCAGTGTGAATAATCCTGATTATCACTCCTCACAGAATAAATACAAAATGAACTGAATTTGAAATGAAATGAATTTTTATAAAATAATGTTCTGTTTTTATTGTTATAAAAAATTCACTATATTTTTTCATGTCGTGATTTTCATACCTTAATATGTTCTTCTTTCGTATCTTAAGTTAAATTATGAAACTAAAGTGATGATACATATAACAACTTATATACGGGATAAAATTAAAAATCTCAAAATTTTGACTTACACTACTATAATGTTTAGCCCGCCAATTGAGAAACTTGTTGTATAATATCTACTTCCACGCTTGTTATCCGTATCAAAGTATCCAATAGTGATTAATCTACAACAACTCGTGCAACCACTGAAAAATTCTAAAATCTACCTAAGTTTAGTTAAAAAACGAAGCTACGCAACAACCATAATCCTACGCTTCATAAAGAACACCTTGCGTAGTTATCATCGTTGCTATTAATATACATCTCGAACTTACACGTCATTGCACGCTGATCGATCCAAGGAAATACATACCTAATCATATTCTACACGATCATGCAAAATATCGTTCCCGACTAACATCCGGCGACGCATCGAGTTTATTTCTTCGCTCGTACACTCAGGGTGTCCCGCGTCGAAGTCGCGCCCAAGGCGGTTTCTCATTACTGCTAGAAAGATATCGCATGTGCCTCCACGATTGCGGTGAAACTTTATTTCAGCCCGAAGCGACGACGAAGGACCGCGATAAATTCTTGGATTAATCGTGGCGAACGGAATATCCGCTTTGCATCGTGACATCGCGTCGTCGTGTTTCTTTCCCGATAGAACCGCGCTGTTCTCCGCGATCTTGTTCATATATGTCGTTTATTTCGTCGTATTTAAAGTGTTCTAGAGAATTTGTCATTTCGTTCTTGGAAATTTATGTGATACGAAGATTACAGGGAAAAAACACGAAAAATCATACTTTCCATTTTTCACAAGGAAGAGTTTCAAAATTCGATACATTTCTCATGTTTTACAAAATTTTAAAAACATTAAGTACAGTAAAAGATGTTATCGAAGATATAATCGAAGAGATTAAAATATTGATTGCTTTAATTATGACTTCGGTTCTCAGAAAACTTCTTCAACTTACCATTTATCTTTGAAAGGTACATCTATGGATCCAAGATGTTATTTTTGTTTTTAGTTATGCCATTAAAATTCTTCTGTTTAATCGTAGGATTGGAATAAAATTCCAAATCGAGAGAAACGTACATATGTAATGGATATTTATTTTTGAATAATTTTCTTTACGAAGAACAGAAGATTTTATTAAGAATGTATTAATTACTCGTAAGAATAATATTAATAATTTAATTGATCAATATTATGAAACTGTCATACCTTATTCATAGGTCAGCCTAGCTAGCTATCTAATCTTATGTTAACTCGTATTATGATCAATTTTCGTTAAGATATATCACGTAACGAATAATTTATTTATATTTTCTATAACACTTATTTGACGCCACATGAACATTTTTATTTGATTTCGTCCTCATCGATGAAAAATAATACAAATAAATTTATATACTTTTATAATCTTCTCCTTTTGGAACTTTTGATTTAAAAAAGATTCACTATAAGAGTGTTAGAATTCCTGACAGATCATATCATAAATATCTTCGAAATACAAAGAATGTATTAATCATAAATTAACTACTATCAATCTCACTTAATTTCATAATCCATGAAAAATTCCATTACACTAAAATAACTCGATTTACTTCCCGACAATTCAAGAATGAAACATAAAATATGCTACTTAACCGCGTTTTCCTTTCGCAGCGTGTTCACTATGGGTAATAACATAGTTTACCATAAAATCCGTTTCCCTAGGAGCGTATACAGGGGTAAGAAAGTAAGTACGCATTACTAGTCGTTCCGTGGATATTTTTCCACGCGCGTAGGCGTCGCGTAGCCCGAAGGGCGCGACAGTACGCGGCGATGGAACGAGCGGAGAACGCGAGGGCGCGACGCAACCTATGTGTATGGGCCCTATACTATGGGGCGATCCGTTACCCAAGGCGTCTCAATAGAGCTCGCAAGAGTGAAAGGGAAAAATCGCGAAAAAGTAGCTAGATCCGATCAATGATTTACACGCGCCGTCCGTTTAAACGTCTTTCTGTACGTCTCGGGTGATCTACGAGCTGATTTAGGGCGATTGCCGACGCTCGAAATCCACGTGTCTTCTAAGTAAAAGACTACTGGCAATACGAGCGCGTCTCGCGGTATACGTAGATTTTAGAATCTATTTTGCGACCGATTTTTTAACCTTCGAGAAAATTAGATGATCTTTGAACTGTAACGACGTTGAGGCGATTGAAACCAACTGCCCCTTCTGGAAGGGACAAATTATTTACTTTCATAAGTTTCTTATTATGTCTGCAAGAAGATGACATCAATAAGCGTAAATTCCAAAGAAATCGTTAAATAACTGCAATATTTAAGATATTTCTTTTAATCGTTCAACTTATGGAGTTAATTACTATTGTTACTTAGAAACTTATATACCACGCTACGTCAGGCTGGCGAAATTATTCCAAAATTTGTGGACAACTTTTATGAATATATTATCTGTGCCGCACGAAACATTTTGAAATTCCAGTAGCATTAATATGAGACTCGGCTATCGCGATTATATTGATCACGTTTGAAGCAAATGTGGAAATTTGATATTTAGAAGATAATTATTATGAATATTCAACAGAATCATAGTTAACACTTATTATATGCTTAAAATGACTACTCATCGCGTATACTAATTTTTTAAACATACATTTCCAATAAATATCCTATAACTTGTGATGACCTATCTATGACAGTCGGATATTGTTACAGAGCTAATGAAATTTCAAAATGTTTTATATAACCCACACAATATGAACATAAACATCTTCCTACAATATAACAAATATTAAGAAACTTCCGTGGCCAAGTATATGCACGTTTATCGAAAGACTATGTAAATTAGGATACATGAGAATTATTGAAACTCAAGAAATTTTCTTCACTTTTATTCTCGTTTACACCTGTTCCGTTTTTTATTACGCCGCTCTACTTATCTGCTACGTACAACGACCGAACAGAATGTGGCGATCGACGCCAATGCGAATGTCGAATCCCAGCGACAATTCCGGTACGCTCGTTAACTTCAAAATCACGGGACAATTCAAAGAAGTTTTGCCTTCTCGTTTCCTCGTTCGCTCTGGTTTTTCACGATGTCAGCCGGCCGCGAGCATCGACTTCCTGGAGGACATTCCTCTGTACCTATATGGGGTCCTATATCCTGCTCTTGTCCTCGTGGCCAGAGGTGGATGGTGGCAATGGTTGGCCGTTGGTACATTGGCGCAGGTGTGGCGGCACGAGTTCCACAAAGAAGGCCCCGTGGATAGTACAACCTCTGCTCTCTCTCGGTCCACGCGGCGAGGCGCGGACTTTTTAAGCTGGTTCTCGGGCTGCCAGGTCGCCGGAAGAGCCGCGAGTCGGTCCAGGCCACCTGGGAGCCCTTAAGAAACCTCGGTACGCTCGCTTGTGTGCCGCCCGGAAGAATTAATTATGCTAGCGGCCGGTCCGTTAACTCTCCGCCATCGGGAAAAAATCCAACCGATGGAATGCGATTCGATCCGGCGAAATGTCCGGCCTCGGTGCTCTCAATGCTCGCCGATTCGCCGCTTTCTAAGGACCGCCACACGCGCCGCAGCAAACAGCCGCGTTGCACGCGCGTCACTTCGAGTTTGCGCTTGTGTGGAGGAGTGTCGTGGAATTAGAGCCTTGTCGGGAGTTGTGCGCAGTATCTTTGTTGCATTTGTTGGACCGACATAACGGAGTGGCATGGGTGAATCGCAAGGAATGAAACGGTGACTCTCATACGCGATGATTGATGATGAGATCTAACATTAGAACTATCCGAGACTAAAGCGTGAAATTTGTATGAAAGAAACGAAAACGGAAGGTACGTGGAAAAATATAACCATATGTGATATCAGAGAAAGAACAAACGCTTATATCTGTATATTTTATTAAAGATTATTCAAATTTCTAAAAACGTATCGTTGTTAATTTATAAAATTCCTATGGAAAATTTCGAATTGATCATTTCGATCGATTTGTTAGCTATATCGTTGAATATGCTTGTTAATAGTATTGGGGAGTTTCTTTATGTTTAGATAATCCAGAAATACATTTAGTAAAATAAAAATGATGTTTAGCAAGTTTGTATACATTTATTTGTTTTATTAATAAATATAGTTTTCAATATTTACAACCTAAATCTTCCGTAACATAAATTACATTAACATAAATTTTGATAGTATAACCGATTCTTGGACAACAAGAAAAGCCATAGAAACTAGTAAAAATAATAAACTCGAACGCATCATTCAAGAGTAATAAACGATACTATAATAATTTCCAATTTCCAATTACCGAGAATTTGCAAAATCCTACGAATGAAATCCTCCAAGATTATCGACAAAATACTACGTTATATAAGAGAAACGCGTGTGTTATAATTTTTTGTACCCACTGAATCTTCGACTTTTCATAAGAAAAGAGGAGAGAACTAAAAATTGGAGTCAGTGTCTGTACATAAGTCCATAAAACACAAAGTCACTATTATTCATCGAACAACTCATCAGCAATTAATTATTCGTAAGGTGGCGTTAACATTCATACCGAACTTCAGTTTCGCCAACGTTCTACCTTGTAATTTAATATTTATGAAACACCTCTATCGAGCAACAATGTCATGGCGGCGTTCGTAAGAATAGAATGAAAAACAGATCGCTCATCGACACCGGTGGATCGAAGCGGAGGCTCGAGTACTCTCGGCTCGTGGCGAGTTTATGCAACGCGGCGCGAGCTACGCGAGCAAGCCAGGAGAGAATAGCCGAACCGAAAGATCGCGATCTTCGCCTGCCGCGTATCTCACACCGGTTAGAAGTCTATTCTTCAGCAGAATGCGAGGAAGATCTTTAGATAGCTTTGTGTCGGCCAAGTGCGTAGCCCCTTGACTTGAGTTACAACTGGCTGAAGTTTCAGACGGCGGATTATAAAAGTGTACGACCACCTGCGAAATCTTGCCGACTTTCCTTATTATTAAATCTAATCGTGTTTTCCTCTTCGCTGTCACGCTTGCCGCCGCACGATTTGATGGAGCAGGAAGCATTCTTCTGACCGTGTTAAACTCATACATTTTTTTGTTTCTTCTAACAGTTTTTGGAAGTATACGGTTCTTTGGAATATTTGCATGTTGGATTAATCGAAAATCCGGTATCGTGTCTATTGATAGAATTTTTTTTATTAGTACGTACCAGCGTTCAAAAATACTTAGATATTTGCTTATTTTTGATAAGACGTAATTTGTAACTAAGATGTTATGGATGAGAAGAATTGCAATGATTTTATTATTTATTATCATTGAAGCTATAGGCAATAATTAAAATATCGATATAAGTGATCGTTAGCGATTCTGGAGATCTTTCTTTGTCCTCAGGTTGCTTCATTTCTAAACCATTCGATCAAACATATGTAGAATGAAGGAAGTATAGTTAACCTTCTTACAATAAGAATCGATATCGAGAAATCGAAAATTTTTGTTTCAAAAAATAAGAAAAAGGGATCATATTTACAGGATTCTTAATAATCTCAGAAATGAATAAAAAATATAACTCTACTCCTTCTGTAATATTTCAATTAAAAGTAAGAATAAAAATAAAATGATATGAAATAATAGTACTACAAATCCCCCCAAAAAGTTCACAGAAATGTTCGTTTACCAACTTTCATCTTTAATACTTTTAAGTTAGCTAATGAGAGAACCATCCTGTATAATTTTGAAGTATAATACAAAGTGAAACTTCAATGCATATACGACATGTGTATACCTACTATACATAATAATGCACATACCTGCTGGATCTTCTATTCTCCTAAAACCCCTCGAATTTATATCTTTTATTCGCCCTTCAATCGAAATATTTTTCATTTAAAAAACAATATTACCTAAACTTTTATTTGTTCGTCCATTTAAGACATAATATTATTTACTCTGTTACCTAGTTTTTTCATTTTTTCTTAATTAGAATTTTTAAACTATCTATGGATAGCTAAACTTCTTGCATTTTTCCATACTAACCACTAGACGTACCGATGAATTAATGAGTTACTGACAACGCAAATATTCCTTATTCATTCGCTTGAAGTTCTGTTTTGTACAAGAATTCTCCAATCTTCAGACCATATTCTATCGAAATCACTTTCTACAGCGTATTATAAGTAGAATGCTCCGTCCATCGTCAGACCGTATTATACGAAAAACGTGTTGGCAAAGTATAGAACTGGAAAGAAATCTCATGGCACGAAACAAAGCCAAGAGAGGTACTGCTGCCTGTCACCACCGCGTGTTGCCATATTGTTTTATTTGTGTATATGACATTTTCGGACAATACGCGTGTTTATCTGTATGTTTGTGTCGAGACTATCAGAGGACTACTTTCCAGCTTCCGTCTATAAAGTAAAACTCCACTTATCTGAACTTGTCGGGAGACAAACAGTTAATACGATTAGAGTTCGTATCACAAGAGCTAGACACAAGAATGGGAGCTCACGTTCAGACAAATGAATGCAAGCAGAAAAATTGTTAATTCAGTTAATTTTGGGCATTAACTAAAATTTCGTTCAAACAAATGTAGTTCTACTGTACGTGCTATAAGAGACATACTTATAGCACAAACCTATTCCAACAAATCCTAGCTTCTCAAGATCTAAATCATCTTTCCATTCATCAATGGAAAATCTGACGACTCGTGAGAGCACGAAACATCAACGAACGTTTATCACCACTTATATCGCGAAGAGGCAGGTATCAGTGCGTCCAATTTAGCCGGTCTTCTCGGATAAAATTTTGTGTCGAGATCGTAGGCGTGCACACGCGTGGCCGTGTGTATATACGGACTGTACGTGAAACGTACGAGCACACGCAGGAAGCGTGTTGTTCGACTTAATACACGAACTAGAGTTTCGTGGTGGGTTTCTAAGCGACGCACGCAGGCGAACACGCAAGCACGCGGCCGCGGCCGCGCTATAAATTCAAGTAATGACCGTTTATAGAAAATAATGGCGAAGCCGGCACGCATTTATCAGCCGCGTGCGTCCCCGGAATCTATTCGTTCATTCATGCGCCGCGGGATCGAGAAATAATTGAGTGGATCGCTCCTTCTTTCTCTCCGCGCCGCTTTCTGTCCGACGATTCGCTGTGTTTCGACCGAACGCGTTATAAAGGATAGGCGAACGTATTATCGAACGATGAAAAAGAAAAGGACGGCCAGTCGGTTCGAACTTTCTTTCTTCGTTCACGTTTTATGGAGTAAATTAATAGTTTTAATGAACTATAAATTATACGGGATACACATGGTGCTATAACCGAGAATGGAATGATCGTTGCGGGAAAAATGAAATTGATACTGCTCCGCGAGAGATTCTGTAACTTGCGCTTTCGCTCGTGGAGAAGGAGGCTTTTGACGAGACTTAATATCAGAACTATCGGTGATTAAAGAGTAAAATTTATGTTAAAGAAATTATAATGAAAAGTATATGAGAAAATATATGGTGTAAGGAGAAGAATTAACTCTTAGTTATATATTTTACATACGATTATTTAAATTTTCAGAAAATACACTATCGTCGATTTGTAAATTTTTCTGGGAATTTCTTAGAGAGAAGAGTTTCTAGGAGTTTTCTACAATGATAATAGTCACGCTTATCACGAATGAATTGCATGTAACTTTTGGATAACTTGGGAAACCATTTATTACGTGAAATAAAAATAATGTAACCAACAAAAATAAAAGAAACTCACTGTTAAGATAACGATTAAAAGAAGTAAGAGTACTCTAAATTACAAAAAAGAAGAAATTTATTCTAAAATATTAAAATATGAATGAATATAAGCACATCACGAGACATCTCGTACATGCCATTGTTTCCGATTAGGATGACTTCCCTATTCCCTTCGTATCTTTCATTACCCATTAAGTACACATACAACTGGCGAGTTAAAGTTACAGTGGTATAAATCGAGATTTTAAGATTGTAGTCACGTACCTCGACTCATAAAATTGTCATCCCTTTGATTTCATAATTACGTTATAGCTTTATTTTATTCTCCGCAGCATACATTTTCGCGACTTGAAAAGATATATGAATTATATATGTCCACGGATCATACGAAATATATAAAATATATGAATTTATATAACAATAAACATAAAACACTATCTTACAAACAATAATAGCGCATTGATTTACACCACTATAATTCCTAGCCATTTATATATTATAGTGAACATACACTCATATTTTGCTTTTCAATCACGTTCAGCAAAACTCATTTATTAAGAGTTCAACTTACACATTCTCAACCGTCTGCATTACCAATCTTCTCCTTCTCCTCCCTCTATTGTCCGTGCTTATGACAAAATGCGAAAACGCGGTTCGCACAGCTGGCCCGGCGACGTCGCCGGAGAACCGATACCCGCGTCAGATAGAAATCGATGCGGAATCAGGTTGAATCTCCATTTACGTCTCACTCACCACACCGTCTAGCTATATCTGCACCGAGATTTCCGCGATTATTTATCCACGCTGCGCTGTGCGCACAGACACGCGGCACACCACGAGGTTCGCCAGGGGTCTGCAACCCCACCAATTCAGCTTCCAACCGCCCACGCTCTTTCACGAACGTGCACACATGCACAATTTATGCGAAGAATTCCGACCGCGCAGCTGCACGCTGTACTACGGCCGAGTGTCTGGATTTCAGCCGGCGGAAATACGAACGAGACCAACGATACGCTTTGATTCGCGATCTCTTCCGGTTCGACGTGTGTCATCACACTCGCGATACGGAAACGTAGACGATCGAGGTCGAAAAATTTGGCTGATGCAAGTAGGGTGGGGATGAGTGTGATTGAGGTTGCTCTTGGACGTTCTTGCTATGGTTTCTTGGAAATTATTAATTAACAGATTCGTAAGTGGAACTTGCCCATGGATTACAGTTACTCACGAAAATATTCAAACAAGTGCAGGGATTTTACATAAATAGATATACTATGTGTCTTGTTATGAAATTCCATTAGCACCGTTATGAGAACCGATCATCGTGATTTATATCGATAAAGTTTGGAACAGATCTGAAAACGTACGTGGATCATAAAAATCCATAGATCCATGATCCAAAGATCATAAAAAAAAAAAATGATCATAAAAATATTTAGCTGATCAAATATTCTTGTCAACCACTGTGAGATTCACTGATCTTGCGCAATAGGAAATTAGATTGATGCAGAAATTGGAATGTATGCTGCTTGCTTTTTATATATTCAGGTATATTTTTAACGCGACCTTGTAATTTATGTGTATAAGTATAGTATTTAATTTATATAACATTTACTTTTTTAAACACTTCAGTTTGCATAAATCGACGAAGATTAAACTAGGAAAACTTGTCGTTCTAAAAAACAGCTTCTCGTAAATTTCCATGGGACAGTCGATTAGTATTCACCCGTTCGATTAGTATTCATCCGGTCGATTGGATGAAACATAAAACACTCGAGCAAATTGCTACCATGCTCGGGTTAGTCGATTTTTCAGCTGTTTCTGTTCCACCTCGAAAAATCTTAAATTGCTCGTTGCCGTTAATCAGTCTGGCGGCTACTCCGCCACGAGACTAACCTTTTTAAGCTTTACACGCTCGTGCAAGCGTGTATCAATACATCGCTGTGAACATATAGTGAACCCTATTATGAGTGACGTTGATTGAATAATCGTATGTAATTATTCTAATCAGACTTCTCTGCTCATGGCGCTGTTCTTCCTCGCCTCTTCGGGCCACGATGATTGTGATCAGGAGCTTCAACAAATGAACGCGAACTAAGCTGAATGGACGAAGAACGGCGAGTGGAATTTCGTGGATGCTCGGAACAAGCTCATCAGAGATGTAGCTCAGGTGTGTTAAGACAGGCAAGAATATTGAAAGACTAATTGGATCATTTTCGACCATTAACGATTTGGTATAATAAATTACTATTTTTTACCGGTAAGTGTAATTATTCGCAATATCTTGATTATTAAAGAAAGATAGGCAAATGAAGAGGAAGCTTTTCATTTCTGAAGGAAGATTTCGAAGGAAGATAACACAGGTAAATGTATATATTATTTAAAGTAGCAACAGGTTTTTATTCAACAAAAGTATAACAAAAGCTTCTTTAAAATTTCGCTGCAATATTCCTATATTAAATATATAACGTAAAAGTACGCAATGAAAATGTGAAACCATCGTACCAATTAAAATTCGAATAGGGCATGTATTTTACATAAATAAAATCACAATTTGCAACACGTTTAACATCCTTATCTACTTCGTAAAAAGTTCTCCTCGATCTTTCTCACGTGACACCCGTATCCATTGTAATACGCAGTCATATACACGCAATTATATCGTATGACAAATTCCAAATAACAATCGTCGTCTATTACCCAAGCCATGTACCAAATGACCAAGAACGATTTCTCATAGTATCTGACACGCTGCAAATCGGCTAGTACAAGAATCACGCAACCAAGTATTATCGGTTATAATGTAGCTGAAAACTCGCGAAGGAACGATGTGAAATGGCATAGAACGATGTTGGGCTAGTCGATCGTCCAATAAATCCGCCTTAAACGCTTTTGTTCGAGAACTATTCGCTGAAGTCACTTCCAGATGCATTGTGTCCTCGCGAAACGGCGTGTTGCGCAAAACGCAGCTGCGAATCGCGCAATTGAAAGCTCGCGGCTCGTTAGAGCGTTCGTTCTCTCGGCTAGTCCAACCCGCGCATAGTGCACTCTTTAGTTTTGTCATGGTGTTCCCTCCAAATCAGATCCACCCACAATTCATGTCCTTTAGCGACATGATATACGGCGCTTTTAACGGCTACCAAGCAACGAGACGTGATTCAGCGGCGTATATGCAAAGTACATATACCGGTGCCCGAGCAACGCCTCTTTAGGGCCGACTTGCACATTCGCTTTTCCCTGCGCCATGTTAATCCGCGAATGATTTACACGAGAAAACGTGTTACCGTCTAAGGCTACGGTTATAGCGGACGCGTAGTCGGACGAACTGCCGTTCTGACGAATGTAACATTTGAAGACTGGAACGCGTAAAAAAATTACAAAAATTTACATGTATACATTTTTCATTACAATAACGTATGGAGTTTGTGCGAATATCAATTCAGCCGAAAAAAAATCCATTGTAATTGTAGCGTAAAGGAGCGTTCAGACGATCAATATTATTGTCAATTTTTGTATTTAATATTTTTGATTAAAATAGTAAAATTTAAGACATAATAAATTCCAAAAGATGTAACCCTTGTCGTTTTCTGATATTCTTTGCTAAATAATGCAAAGTAAGTTCTCGTTAATGCAAGAGAAGAAGGATGTAAGAAAACATAAAAAGTTACGATTCGATAATGACGAACGTAAGCCACTAACGACTTGTAATTGAAAGTGTCGCAATCGTTTCTTACGTTACAGAGTTATATTCGCTGAATCGTGCAATTCAAAGATAATCAGTACGCTGCAACAAGTCGTACGTGATATACAAACTGAAATTCTTTTCTTCCGACCTGATTTGAACGTCGTTAACGATTCATATTATTCTGTACGCATTAGTTACGTGAAATTTCATCACATTTCAGTGATACATGAAGATACATAAAACTAATTATCAACCTCTACACTTACTTTTCACATAAATACCCACCTTTTTATTGAAAATTGACGAATAAAAAATAATTAAACGTTGCGCGTAAATAAAAGTTCTGCAGTTTTAATTTTATACTTTTTTTCAAATTCAAGCATCTCGTTTAACATCCGAATGTAATATTATAACTCGATAAAAATGATCGCAAATTCAATGACTACCGATAAAGGGCATATTCAATGTTGCATCCTTCTTACGTTTTAGCTTAATAAAAATGTTGTTGAATTTACTGGAACGATCTGTTCTATTCAAAAGAAATTTTGACTCTCATTTGATAAATCATTGATAGACGATATAATTCAAATTATATGCATGTATTGCTCACAAGATCACGTGAAATAATCTAAAGGCTTAATATCTGCGCTTTATAAATATAGCTTCGACAAAAAGTGGCACGGTACTTGTGTTACGTTGTACCTGCATTACGTTATGAGGTATTAAATGAGGATAAAAATAAAAAAATTGGAAAGCCACGAGTATCTTTATTACGTAAAGAATGTTTATTGCGATCGTTAAATAGTTCGAACTAATTCTCGACCGTCGTAATTTTATCCCATAGACCAATACCGTTGACGTTCGGATCGTGCATACTAATTAACGATTACTATTCCGATGATCGTTAATCGGTACGTTGAAGATTAGTAGCGAAGATTATTAGTAGTAGCACAAATCGCTAACAAAACAGCGAATGGTTATTTGAACCGATCATCTATACATGGCCGACTATATAATTGCATGAAGACATCAAGGTGGTCGATACTGATAAACCGTTCTTGTAAACCACCTTTCTTTCGATCCACCCAGAAGCTGCCACGAGGAAATGATCGCAAAAGGAAGACGCTTAAACCAGGAAAAATAAGGATAAGCGGAGCCATTGAGATTTAGAGTCGATCGCGAATAAATCTTTTCCTCCTCATCTTTATCTTACATTTTTCTTATTTTCTGATTTTCCTTCCTACGTATCACCCGCCCTTCTGTCTCTTCCTCTCTGCCTCTCTTCGTTTCTTTCACGGTTATCCTCGTCTGATTCGAGGAGAAGCCACAACATCCACGGTTATTAAGATGTTCGAACTGAAATATGGCGTCCAAAGGAAATAATTGCTCCTTTTCTCCCTCTATCGCCGCGCTCAGATAGCCAGCTACTAATTTATGGCCTAGCTATTTCGAATTGCGAATAGTACGTGCACTACGTGCTCTTCCCCTTCGTAATCGAGACCCCTGCCGCGGTAGCTCTTGCCTTGGATCTTTTCTACTCCTTTTTCCCCTGCTTTTCGACGTTCCAACGTTTCTTTCCACTGGCTAGTTCACTCGGTACCAGGGAGAAAATTGTAGATCCCCGGAGGAAGATTGAAGGCAGGAAATAAAATGGTACAGGGCATCTTATAAGTTAGATGCTGTGGAAAGGAAGTGATTTAGGTAATTAAGCGGTATGCGCTGAAATTGACGTAACGATATGTCTCTGAAATTGTAGGAAGTAGAAAGTATAGTTAGCTTTTTGCGAGGTACATTAGAAGTATTTTGTATTTGCGGTGCGTTGTAATTGACATTGATTGAACGATACGTTTTGTGGAGATATAGATTTGAGAACAGTTTGCGAAATTTGTAGACAAAGTTTTAGAAAAGACGAAGTGATCCATGGAAAAATAAGCTTCAAGAGAAATAATTTTGTCAACAAAATTTAGAATTAAACAGTAATTATATTAAAATGGAATTAATTCGGATGGTAAATGGTATAGTATTATCAAATTTCGATTGCAAAATTTATTTAATTAAAATAATTTTCATTGCCTCTCACTTCGAGTGAATTATACATTCAGTAGCTCCTATAACTTTGATATTCCGAACTAATTTAGGACATTATAGTTTATTATATATACATACGTACAGATTGTTATATTGCTCTAAACATGCAGTATCTTCTTCGTGATAAAATGTAATTTATTTTTCTAAATAATTGAAAAGCATTATGTCCCAATACTTACAATTTTACAAAATATGTTCTTAATTATCAGTAAATTTTTTCTATAAATATCGTTATCATTATCTAAAGAAAGAGAGAAAGAGAATCTTTAAAATTATCTCTAAGTACCATAAAATGCATTAAAAACTATGATTTTTGTAGAGCCACTCTATTTATCAGTGACACTGTATTTTAAAATACAGGCCATCTATGGTACAACAAAAATATTTCCCTGTGCCATTTCTTCCACAGGCAGCAATAATTCTTCGGTAAAGAGAAATAATAAAAAATAATGCATAGGAAGGGCTAGGCATTATCTTTCTTCTGAATCGCCAGATAAACCGCGAAGACGCTATTACATGTCCACATGTATCCGTTTAAATGTTCTTTGCCTATGGCTCGGATCGATATATTTATCTGTACTACTCGAAACGTTGTCGTTCTCAAGAAGATAGATCGCTTCTCAAGTAGGAGATTATTAAGTAACATTACTCGAGACTGTTTCGTCTGCCGTACGTTTTATCTACATGAGACAGACATCGTGTCCTTTGTCACAGAGCAAAAAAAAACTTTTGCTTTCGAAGAAAACGAGTGACTCGCCTTTTCCCCAACATTTCGCTCTCTTTTTCTAACCGTTTCCCTTAATGTTCGACCGTCTCATTAATTCTGTGACAGAGGAGAAGAACCAAGGACTGGTGTAACTGTCCGCATGATAAATGCACACAGATAGTGCACCCTGGCTACCGTGCTACCATGCGTCTTACTTCTGTCTGAAGACCGAGTCATGAAACACGAGATTTCACGCATCTGGAACGAAACGAATCTGGCCTTGACGTTACGCCGAGATTCCACCCGACGAATTATTGGGCAGTTCGGCAAGTTCGTAACGAAATTTAGGAAAAATTTAAAAGATCGTAATTTAAAGTTAAAACTTTTGTAAAGCTAAAGTATGAGCTTTGATGCTCTGATGTTATATTATGCGAAAGTCTTGTTGAAAAATGAGACCTCTCGAATCAAGAACAGTAGTTGTTCGAAAGATCCAGATGAATAATCCTCCTACAGTGTCGATAAGTACGACATAAGTAGATACATTATGTTCATTGTCATAGTTCTTTGGATTTTTTCGGTTCATCAGAGGCCGCAGATGAACATCTCTGAATAAGAATGTTCGGATACTGTTTGATTAAAACTATAGCTAACATGTGGAAATTCTACTATTTATCTTCTTCTTCCTCTACTGTAAATTTGACTTCTATTTCCGATTCATAAAATACTTCAAATTAAAAAGGGGTGTTACTACAAAATTGTAAGAAAGTAGAAATTCTGCGAGAATTTATGAATTTAAAAATTTCTTCACTATTTTATATCTCCTGTGTTCCGTAAATCGTAATTTTGAGTTTCTCTTATGCTTCTCTTTAACTTAATTTTAAGTTTAATTTTAAGCTTAATTTTAAGTTTCTCTTATAACTTGTAAATAAATTCTGAACTTATGCAAAATACAGTATCTTCTACTTTCTTCGTATTTCACTAATTTCTCAAATATAACGCTTCCATAATTCAAGATGTAAATACGAAAGAGAATTAGTAAGTCAATACTTTCTCATTAAATATTCCACAATAATCAATTGTCGATGTCAATTCGACCGATGGTTTAGTGTATCTATGCGCAGGATCAATCAGCACTTCGAACTCGCAATCTCTACGACCGCATCTGACCCTTCAAATCTCCGAAGAGATCGCAAAAGTCATCGGGTACAAAGATTTATTCGCCATGATACACATTCTAAAACTCAGATTGAAACTTGATAATCTGTATTATTCATGTGTAGATCTTCGAATACTTTCTGAGTAGACACATTGCGAAAAATGTTAACCATAAATTAACCAGTATAACCAATAAATTTATAAATAATTATACGATATTGTTCCACCAAATGAACGTAAATTCAAATTGTACTAAATAATCTTCCTTCGACCGATTGAATAAAAATAATACAGCAAATTGTCTGTACAATTTTACTTTTTTACCTTCCATTACTTCTTCCACAAAAAAACAAGTTGAGAGAACGTAACTCAGTAATTTATTTACAAGTTCGACGATATCGTTGCAAGAGAAAATTGAAAGTACAGGCTCACCGAGCAACGATAACGTCCCAGTGTTCGATTTCAGCAATGGCAATACGGTTACATTATTAGAATAATCTCCTTAAAACTCATGGCCGTTGTAATTTCAATCGAAGACGAGCAACGATGCACTGTTATTACGCGGGTTATCGAGGAAGATGTAAATCAGCCGGCTGTTTATCGCGGTTCAATATCCGATTACGAGATCGAAGGACCTATTACTATGGATTCCGAGCATCGAGACGCAAGAGCAACTGGAAACAAAACGAAAGGGAAGGGAGTAGAACGTAAAAGAATACTCAAAGTGGTTGACATCCGCCGCGAACCGCTTCTCGTTTTGAGCCACGGAGAAAACGACGAAGAAATGTGGCGAATCGAGCCAGAATCTGCTATGGTACGGTTATGGTAATAAATATTGTTCGAGAAGGCTGGTATCGGTGGATCTAAGCGTGATTGTATGTAATGATAATCAGCAACCGTTTTACGACGACTGCCCAACCATAAACACTGCATCCAGCCGGCCAATTAACGGTTTCGACTAACTAAGAAATGCGCGTACACTCGAATACAGAGCGAAATCGAATTTTTGTCGTTTCTGTCGTCGAACAAGCATGATTCAATCTGGTCTGGATCGCATTCGATATGGAACAGTCGCACGAGGGTGAGAATATGGGGTGACTGTTCGTGACTGAATTTTCAATTTGGTGAAATTTGGTTTAGTTTCGGGTCTGATGAGCTGATTGGATTTTCTGCTGGATCACCTTTGTGATAAAAAAAGAAGTGAATTAACTTCACTGTGACAGAGATTGTACAGTATCGGTGCACTCTGGTAGGATATACGATAGGAATTTCAACATTAACGAAGATAATTCATTTTCACGTAAATGCGTAAAAATGCGCAATTCCCTAATCACGAGCCGCATCATAAAACTTGACGCAAGTTTGCATCACGAATTTGCTCGCAGATCACGGCGATCATCCTCGTAAGTTTGAACTATCGTTGAATCAGAGATACGGATAATTGCAAGCGTGGAGGGGCCAAATTACGCGAGCGATAATTCAAGCGTCTGCCTCTGATTTCCGTCATCGATTAACTTATCGTTCGATTGGACACGATTGAGCGCGGCTCGAGCGGAACGTTAAAGCTCCTTCGGTCTGCGGCGGCTAACTGGTTTGGTCGCGCGGTTTTTCATCGGTCCCGCTCGCTTGTTATTAGCGAGCAGCGTGGCATTAGCGCGAGCTCCGTAATGCCGCGTCTGTTCTAGTTACTTTATGTTAAGCGAGGGGGCCGAGGCGAGGACGGTAATTTGAGACCATTAACCGCGTCCTTGCTGGGCCGTTTAATCCCAACGAAATCCCGATTTCCATAAGTGGACAATGTAACGAACAAAAAGACACCGCGCTGGACATGCGACCTGTGAAAGTAGAATTCAATAGTTGTTGGAGATTGCCGTTGGGTGCAACGCGATGGGTGACGATGAACGTGTGGAAATTGTTCATTTAAGAAGAGTAAGTTGTAAAAGATAATGAACATTTAGCTTGATCGACGAAAATTGGTGCAAGTTGTTACAGATTGAAGGATGATGGTTACGATAGGTTTTGTTTAGAGGTTGGTGACTGCTAACGCAACGCTAGAATATGGAAAATAATAAGAATAGATAAATTACATATAAGTAGAGTTTGTTATTAATTATACGTAAGTTAATTAAATATAAAGCGTTTTTTACCATACATTCTTCAAAAATTCAGCAAGTCCTTACAGGGTTAACGCGAAACTTAATATCCGAAATTGTAAGACAGTTAAACTTAAGCGATTAAAACTTTCGAATACTAGGTACATAACTTTATGCAATTGAGGGATAGTAATTGAAATCGTATTTGGAGTCTATTAATAGTGTTGTCAATTTTCTAGAAAGATGATAGATATAAGAAAAATATACTGTTCTGAATTTTTAGAAAATAGGAAGTCCTATGCAGAGAACTATAAATTACTTATCTATTTGGCGATGATTTTGCAAAATACCATAATAAATATAATTAAACAGTATAATTTGCAAAAGTACAACTATAGCGACTTTATATATAGAAATTTTTCGCAGTTATCAGGCTGCAAAACAACCATAATTTTGTTTAATCTTTTAAATGTGTATTTTCTTCTTGCCAAATCTTGTATCCATTCAGACCTGAACTACCAATTCTGATTCTTAGGATTTATCGTTGCATACATTTGTAGTCGACGAAGATTTATTATAATCGATAGGAAATCTCAATAAATTAAATTTTATTCAGCCACGAATGCATTGCAATAATTGCCTTTCATCTTCCCATTTCCTCATCTTTGGTTAAAATATCAAGTAAAAGAAGAGTTATTTTATAATGCCAATTGTAAAATAAATCTACGAGAAAAAAACTTATGACATCGAAACTATAGCACTTGAGTCTTCTGGAAAATATTCAACTTTTTACAAATAAATTTTCTTCTATAACACGATCTTGTAAATTCTTTACTGTAATTCTTTTAGGGCATTAAGTTGGAATTAGGAGACAGTATTTAATTGAAAAAAACTAGCGAACTATACAAAACCATAATTACGCGGCATTTGCCAGAGTGGTTGCTCGCAAAATGGCCTACATACCCTTCCCTTTTCTTGTGTAAGTAGTAGCCGAAAGATAATCGTGTAATTTAGACGGGAATTGCCAAAGGTGGCGAAACGTGAAAATCTATTTGATGATAGTCCAGACGGTCGTTAACAGTTCTAGCACGAGATTGTGCCGGCTTATCTTCCGGTCGATCGATAAACCTGCTGCTCAATGGGCCCGGAAAAATTTAAATTGCGCGTGATTCGATCATAATCGTCCTTAATCGTTGGCACGCTATAATCGTTTTGCGAAACGACTTTCGCGTGATTTTTATTCTTTCCTTCCTTTTTCATCGATTCTCTCGATCGCGACGTTGGAAATGATTCGACGTTATGATGAAACGTGTAGCTCGTGATACGATAGGAAGATGATATGGGATCTTTGTGTGTGAAGCTGTGAAGATAGAGATACGGTCAAGCGATCGATGTATTTGAAAGGAACAGTATGTTATACAATGTTAGTGGCATGAAAAAGATTCTTTTAAACAAAATTATAACATGGTTGAGTGGTTCGGATAGGTAATTGTAAGAAGGGTATCTAATTATCTTAGTTGTTCGCTGTTTTTGAAACTTAATTGGTGAAATTAATTTAAAGTGGCCTGTACTTGTACTTTGCAACGACCGTACTTGTTCTTTCTATCTAGATAGCGTTTAGTTACGCGTTTCGATTTTATAGATGGAAATTTTATAGGAAACTAAATTTTTGTAATTGCTGTAAGTATAGTTTTGCAGTTAAGTACGTATCTTTGGAGTTAGTGTTTATATTTTTTTAGTATTTTGCTTTTTCAATTGTTTTATAGGTAAACATAAAGAGATTTTTAGAAATAAACTTATGAAATTTTAATAGAATATATATATATTTTTTCTTCTGATCAACAAAGAAAAGTAAGTCAGATAATTATAAAATAAGTTACATAATTCTATAACACTGCGTATGCCAAGGAAAGCACGATTTCAATTCATTTAATTTACATTTTCAAATAACTGGATTTTGCTCAACATAGGTTGATTACATTAATTATGTATGAAACTAAATGTCGAGAGATACAAATAATTATATAAAACAAAAATTTTTGATTCGCGACATTGCCCGTTACTGTTACTAATTTTTGATATGCAGTAGATCCGATGTATCCAAATAATGAATTTTATCATACATAATCACATAATTCAATGTAACATGAAACTTTATAAATTTCATTTCATCCAGTGCTTCAAACATTACAATAAACACTAAAAATCAGTGCATCTTTACCTTTATTTTTAACTAGAATTACTAACTTTTAATATCTATTTTTAAATATATTATATAATAATTATAATTAAAATCATGTAATCGCAGCAATAAATAGGACATTCATAGACTGATATTCAAAAAATTTTATTGTAGCAATAATTCGAGATTTAGTAACATTTTACAATACGTGCAAAAATGATTATAGTCTATAATTGTTAAAAAACGAAATACATGATATTTGTATATTGAAATAAAAGGTGGTAAGATTGGACAAAATACCGAATTATATGAAGTATATTAAAAGCTAGTAGTCACGGCTATTAGTTAAGTTTTGACTTACCTATAAGTAAGTTTTTTAAATATTTCTAATAATTTTTTATGAATATTAAAAAATTTCTTGAATACGTCGGTTCTACCGTATATTATAGTATTCAAATTCTTTAAAATTCGTAGATCTTGTATCACTTTGTATATGTTTGCGTTGTGTCCTACATCTTGAATATTGGCGATCGTTACCGAAAAAGTTCCATATCATTAAAGATTCGTCAGACTGAAGAGCTAAAAAAATATGTACATTCACTCGTTAATTTCCTTGATGACATTAGAATTTTTAATTTACGTAAGAATGGAGATACGATAATTTCACGAAGTTCACAAACTACATAGCAGTACTACGAACAAAATCATACAAATTACAGAACATTAAATTGTTAGATTCCTTCTTTAACCATTATCCAAAAACACACGTTTTCGAAACTTTTGTAGCTTCCTAGCTGTTAACATTTTTCACGAATTTCATAAGTCTTTTTGTGAAGAAATATGTATCGATATTCAACAGAAACAACTGCATTCTTAAAACCACAAAATAACTTGACTAAACAAACAGTATAAAAACCAATAATTTACCGCTCAAACTAAGAACTCTCCATATCGTTGCTTTATACGATGTTGATAATGTCACAACTCAAAAAATGTGAAAGCTTCAGACGAGAGTCTTCTCAAAATTTATATTTTCGAAAATACTAAATGCAGACCTTATTACTTTAACGTAACTACCCTCTCACGGAAAACTGATTATAAATATTCATGATAAAATAACCGTGTTATATGATAAAAATAGAAACATAACGTAGACCTTGTATGTAATAAAAGCAAATTAAAAATTTTGACAGTTGTGTAGCTATCCTTGCCAAGCAGTGATATGATCATACTTCCCACTCGAAACCTATCTACCAGAATAGATACAGAAAAACATATTTCAAATTCAGCATAGGGACATCATATAACATCAAAGGACATAGTACTAGCATAGTACTCACAGAGAGCATTCTACGGAACTCATAATTGATCACGATCGATCACAGTTACAGAAATAACACCAAGTGCAGATACCATGGGACTTAACGAATTTTTATATTTTCATATTACGTCTAATAATCTTCTTCTCGTCTCATAAATCACTAGACTCTTCGAATCCGAAGCCCTTATTACGTTTAATACACGTGACACTTATCACAGATCCAATTACGATTTCACAGTTTCATCGAATAATAAAATAAACGAGAGGATTCTCACGTACCTAACTGCGTTTGATCAGAATTCCACATAATGGCGTTGATTCGCATTTCCTTATCCAAAGGTACCTCGTCCACAATGCGATCGAGGCTTGCGAGAACCGGTATCGCAGTGCATGTGTCATTATGCCGCTCCGCGTACGACCAGTGAACGACAAGCTCACCACTGTGCTTATTCCATAACATATTCTTCACGATACCTTGGAACCGGACGTCGCGATAAGTCGGTGTACTTAACCTGTTCATGTCCCAAAGGGTCAGCGAAGCGTCACCCAGGCCACCGCCTATGCATAATAAACCACTTTCGTACGGGTGCCAAGCTAAAGCCTGAATATAGTACATAATTCATTTTAAACAGTGTCCAACTTTGCAGACGATAGAAGTGTGTAACGGGAGATATCGACTTACTAGAATAGGCTCGTAGTAAAGAATGTCAATGTGCACGATCAAATTTGGCCACTGGAAAATCCGAACTTTCCCTTCTATCGCCGAAGTTGCGAGATATCCATAATTCGATGAAAATGCGATTATTAAAATAGTTGAAGAAAGCGCGGGGAACGAATTAACGACCTCGCCATCCTGAGCTAAATATATCGTGATCATACTTCGGTCAGCACTGCGCAATATTAAAGAAATATACATATAATTTATATCCATTTTCTAGCTAATTACAAACGAAATATAAATGAAAGCAAGCACCCTACCGACAGCACTCTGAACTTTGTTAACTTATTGAAACACCTACTAAACTGGTCATTAAATTGTAATAATAATTGAAGATTGAGTAGATTTATAAGTAGTTTTATGCAAATTCGTATCTTTATGAACACAAGTAGAAAGATAAGACCTAGGGAAAGATTCGATTCACTTATTAGATTTTATAACGAACATAAATTGTAATGTTAACGACATAGTAATAGAATAATTAAAAAGTGGCTCACGGCGAGGCGACGCGAGACCGCAGACGATCAACAAGTACATAATTGTGGTAAGTAAATCAATGACATTTATCAAGCCAGATCAGATCGTAATAAAACGTCGTTAATAGATTGAAATGATATTCGATGATGAATGGTCATTCGTGTTTATCTTATATTTATGCAACAACCACAAATCTCTGTATAGATGGATACTACTCACGTGACGGCATGTTGGTCATTCTTAGACCAGCAGACGCAAGTCACGTCACTATCGCACGTGGCTGTCGTCCAAATCGCCTTCTGCCTATCTGTACAGTACAGTCTCACAAACGACGGAGTGCATATCAACAGTTTATTACCTGGACAGAAATGTAGAATTTTCTTGTAAGATAATGTCAATATTAATTACAACAATTGATGTTTGCAATGCAAAAATTGAAATTAGAATTATTTTAATGTAGACACGATCTCTTCGTTTATGGATTAACGAATTTAAAAATTGATATTAACTTCCCATTTAGGTATTTTGTTATAGCGTTATAACTTGCAACTCGCAAGTCCATGGATATTTGAATAATGGATTTCGGATATGGTATATCATATTTGAAATACTATAGGGAATTTTCCAAATTTATTAGAATCTCCAATCTATGTTGTTTCTAAATATCAATTGGTAGATGGCGAAAAGGAATGCAGAATTTTGTAAGTCGATAAGTTCGTAGCCAGAAAATCTCAAACGCGTTTATTTTTAAGATTCGCAATCGATATAATAAATTAGATGTGGTATTAGATTGAGATTATTTATTTTAAAATAATGAAAAATTTAATTCTGTCCGGATATTCAATAATAAAGTAAATAAAAAAAATATGTATCTAACGATATCGGGAAAATGTAACGAAATACGTTAATTTTATACTTTTGTAGCTATGTTCATTGTAGGCAGTTTCAGCTTTCAATTTTTAATAGATTTAATGTGCGTAATAGAGTCTTTAACACATCAGTAATTATATATTTTGCGTAGCGTTACCTACCAGCGTTATTCCATTTTAATGAATCAACATTATGTATTTTCAGGCTTATCGAGTCCAGAATATCAGATTTGAATATATTGTAAAATTTCACTACATCATCAGTTGCTACCGCGATTGCATTTGCTGAACTCCAATCAATTCGTCGTTTCTGATACTCTTAAAAACAAAGAATAAACATAATTTCAATATATTCTCTCAAACATATTCCGTGCATTGTATACTACGGCGTAATCTAATATAATAATATAATATTATAGTATAGAGTACTATAAACATCTGGGAAACATACAAACTACGGAGTACATAATCAAGATCTTTAATAAACAGTGAGACATATTATTAAACAAGTCAATAAGGAAAACATTAGTATCAAAGTAGGTTCATAAATTTTCGAAATAAAAAGACAAATATGAGAGGTATAGTAATACAGTCAATTTAAGTATATAATTCGTAAATCGTAATTAGATATATAATAATACAAATGCGAATATCGAAAGATTAAAATACAACTTTCCATGTAAATGAAGGAAGCTGATAGTACACGATGACATGCCACCATATTTTTATACATCATGGGAAACGTTCTAAATACGCCATGGAATTCTTACCTGATAACGTGGAGAAGTCATGCGTATTTAATATGGAATACATAATGCCTATTAAAGGCCTTTTTCGTGGCTTCGATTTCCACATTCCATCTTTGAAGTATTCCTCGTCCCACAGGTCTTTAGGTAGGCCTACTAAGCTTCCAGGCACCTTGTTTTCCGAGGATAAGTGGCTGCGGCGCAGCACTTGTTTCTGCCTCAGCCCTGGTATTACGTTTTCTTTCACCATTAATTGGTGCATAAATTTCTTTCGCCAATTATCCGACAGAGATTCCAGCTGTGCCGTTTGTCAGGGTTTAGTGACTTAAGCGACACTTGACAGCGAAAAATTTGCACTGTGTGTTCCTGTGAATTTCTACATTTTCTCTTTCGTTTCCTTTCTTTTTGGTAAATCGAATGTGAATTTTTGAAACGTCTCCGTATCTCGCGGTTTCAACACGAGAATTTTCAACCGGAATAAGATAAAATACGAACCTTGGTAAATTGAATGCGAATTTTACAACGTTTTTGTAATTCTTACTTCCAGTACAACTTTAGATTGTAAATGAAGCTTCAGCTTGGATTGATCAAGAGAAATCAAGTATATGTACAATAAAGTTGTATATAATAATTAGACTGTGGGTGTTTATGCAAATCCGATTTTTATAAACACAATTAAAGAAACATAAAGATTCTTTTCACACACTAAATACACGTTGCAATGAGAATGAGATTTCGCATATTTTATTTAATATGTCTCTATATTTTGTATATTTCGTACAATTTTTCGTTTTTACGTTGCTCACAAACGTATAAACATTGAAAATGTAATAATAACGATATTACATTAATTTACAGTATATAAATTAGAACAAACTAGAATTTACAAAATTTCTTAATATTCTCGACAATTTAGTTGACCTTAAACAACAAATTCAATAGATGATCGATTAGAGACAAGTATTTGAGCGATAATTTGAGATCCAAATTATCATTTCATAATTAGGTTTCACATTAGCTTGAAAAATGTTATCATAGAATTTCGGAAAAGGTGAAGACTAAAATAATGTACTATGATCAGAATTAAATACGTATAGAATACGTGTATAATAGTTGATTCCCCATTTTCCTCAGGCGTCACGATCTTAATTAGAAATCGATTTATCGCTCGTGAGGTAATTACGATCGATCGATTAGGTCTTTAAACACGAACAATCGGAGTCGCTAACGATCGATTCGACATCGTAGTTCGCGTCGGCGTTCGTTTATAACACATTCATCGATTATGAGGATTTAATGACATGATAATGATCTTGTTTCGTACTATCGGAAGTGAACTGTGTATAATGCGATAATGAAACGGTATACGTTTGAGCTCGTTTAACATCCATCTAAACATTTACATGTAACATTACTTAAAATTGTCATTTGTTTCATCACATATTTGATTTCTATCACTGAAGTATTTTATAGTTCGTGAAATGTGATAAATTTTGATTTAGAATCCTTAGAAGAAATGATTTTTCCATACTTCGAAAAATTTCTCAAACTGAGATATTCCATTCATCTTAAAGTTTAAAAGCTGTTACATTCAAATAGTTAGATCTTATAAATTCATAAATCATGGATCCAAATCTAACGTTTAGAAACTTATTGTCAGTTAATGTCGAAAATGAAAACTTGCGTAACATTAAAGTAAACTAAACGATAAAATCAGAATGCAATTTACATTTGAAACTATGGTTAAGTAATTATCAACAAATCATGTCTTTATTATAGTATCTTCAGAAATCTCTTCGACAAAAATATTTCAACCCTTCTAGAGTTCAGAAACATGTACATTGAACGCCATAAAATCTATAATATTTCAAACTCTTTAAGATCGAACCTACAGGATTGCCTCTCAAGGAGAGAAATTCTTCTCATATTCCACCTCCTTTATCATCTACTTAAAAACTTTTTAACCTGCTAACCAGGTCATCGTTTAAGTAGAAATTTCTATAATCCTGCAACAACGTTACAAGTTAATAAAAACAAATTAATCTCTGATAGATGATTTTAATTCTTCCATATATCATATACGATACATCCAATTTATTTTCAGCATAAACGAGGTAATACATAAAAAAGTAGGAGATTCATAAATAATGAAATTATTATGTTCACGAGATTAGGGAAACCGAGTAACGAGTTAACCCGTTTTTCCTAGTTAACGGATTGTCATTTTTTCACAATTCATTCAGAAAATGATCAAATAAAAATCTCGTCGTCATTATCTACATCTGAATCTTCTAAATAACCCACTATTGCACACAATCTCCCTATTCCCTAGGGTAAAGATTTCCAAGCTTCCTCTCGTCCCCTTCCTCTCTCTCTCTCTCTCTCTCTCTCTCTCTCATAATAATAATAATCTCAGTAACTTCTCTCTTCATCTTTAAAACGAGACGAAAATAAGCCACAGCGTGCGATTATCGCCATAAATCGCATCGTGAAACGGTGTGCATCAATGAAGCTATATTCATAGATAAAGATCCATTATACGGAAATAAGGATAAAGTGAAGAGTGCTCTGGTCGAATATCAAGCAGAGGAGAAGAAAACAGGTAGAAGGAAGAAAAGGACGGGACATAGAAGAAAATCGGCAGAGGAAACTATGCTACCATGTTGCTGCCTGTTATTACAGTAATGATATCGAAGTTGCGTTACACACAGGAAATTACATTCCTGGAACTTCTTCAGCCAACAACTTTGAGATTTCCGTTTAATTAGAATTTTCCGATCAATTTTATAACTTCATATCTCCTTTCTACTTTTCTTGTATATTAATCATCCAATAAATGTTCAGTAAGTTCGTGTCACTTATTTCCCTGCTGATTAGGTTCACTTCAAAAGCTTCGGAATTCTTTATTAATAATTATTAAAATTCTTTGTTATAATTTCTAATATTATGTTTCTGGTAAAAAAATTCTAGATTCTATTTTTATAATTTCTTTTAGGTCGTTTCATAAGTTCTCGTATTCTTCCATTGTTGTTATTCGATAAAATATCGTTGCTCTACGTAAAAATTATATCGTTACTTTTCGATTCTTCTCTTTATTATAAAATCTTTAATAAGGAAAAATTTCAAAAGGGCTAGCAGAATGATGGAAGAATGACAATCAGAACCACAGTATTTATGAATTTCGTAAGAATAGACAAACAAATAATAAAAACTGGGAATAATAATTTAATCTGTCCGAAAGTTCTGCATGTAGAAACATGTCAAACATCGTTTCGAAGTTCCAAGAAAGAAACTTCGTTCAAATTCTAAACCACAGTTTTTTTTTGAAGCGAGATAGAAAAGCGGGAAGAATACACTGACGATTGAACTCGTGTGGAATACTTTCCTATACTTCTATACCAAATTCTTGACAAGATAAGGAAACAAAATAAAACAACTTACGAAACGACTTATATACTACATTGTATACGTGCATACTACATTTTGCAGCAATTTTCCAATAAAGCATCGTGGACATTTTAGACCGGTTTCACGCGAAGATACGTGTATGATAGATACTGAATATTCATGTACACCAATGGAAACATTCACACGACGATTCTCGTTAAACGCAGTATCGCGATACTCATTTCGTGTATCCATCGTGTATCTTGACAACCATGTTTTTTCCTATAAAGAAGTCAGGCGAAACATTGAAACAAATGGCGACATTCACACGGTACGCATTTCGCGATATGTGTATCGCTACAGGCGTGTAAAACCGGCCTAAACATCATTGAACCTTTATGATACTTTCACGAGACGAATTCGCATTAGTATTATCAAATCCTATTGTCGGATTATGTGTACGACCTAATAAATATTCATTCTGAAAATCATCTGTTGGTAGTCCTTACACACCACAAGGGACAACACGATACATTCAGAGATAGAAGAAGATAAGGACGAAGTTCTTTGTTTTTCCATTTATCTTCTTTTTTATTCCCGTGAAACTTCAACTATTTTCTCGGCGTCTAAGAACAGTAATTTCCGTGTAGTGAGTCTCTTCTCCGCCGTGATTTCGATCTTATCTCTATCAATTATCGAAGATTATATACCCTTACGTCGATAAACATGAACAAGATAACTTACGCCTACATCCGGACAGCATTTATGCTAATTCAATGTTTGATGTTGCAACAACTACCGTTCAAACATTTTTCTAACATTCGGATCCATTAAGATCGCGTAATACGACCGTTTCGGACGATGCTGTGAACAAGCTTTAAAACCGGTACGTATTTTAAGTCATTTATTTTGGGAATCAAGGATATTCAACATAGAGATCCGCCCAGATTGAATAGTTTATGCATAATAATCTTGTAAAATATTATATGTGCAAATTGGAAGTACGTCTAATGGTCCGGTCAGAGTGTCATCATTTTACTTCAGCGGAGCTTGTAACATTAATAAGATTCTTCATGCAAAAATTAGTACAATACTGTACTTTATAAGATACCGTATATACTACTTACGTGACTGAATAATTTTTTATTCTGAAACTTCACAGTTCAACGATATAATAATATTACATTTTGTCCGAAAAATTCTGATAACTGTCGCGTTCGTTGTAACTGTGTTCGTTGTATTGAATTCCTTGGAATAGAAAATATTTGCGGGTTGAAAATATGTGTAATATGTAGATTTTTAAATTTTAAGAGCTTAAAATTTTAAGATCTTAAGAACGCTTAAGAAAAATTTAATTGTATAATTGATAAAAGGACGAACCTTTTGTTTTTTATCTTCTGTGAAAAAGAAAGTGGAAACTATTATAGAGAAAATGTAGAATTCTTATAATATATGAAGTTATCAAAGTTCATGGTCTACTGTATTTGAAAATTATGTAACTTCATATAAATCATGTTAAAAAAATTTATCAAGTATAAAATTTATTATTTCTGTTAGATTATTGAATTAATGTAACTAAATTTAGCTTACCTGCTTAAACACATCGATTTCATTTTGCTTCAACATACTATTGGGTTTTTTTGTCAGAAGATAATTTGCAGCTTCCTTGTTGTATTTGATGTTTATAAATCTATCTTCCGCATGACCCTGACTTGGAAACTTAAATGGATACTTTCTAGCAACTTGCGAAGTAGATTTTGCATCACAGGGTTGACAGTTCAAGGCAATTGATCTCGGAACATTTTTCTGAAAAAAAAAACTTCTTTTTTAACTGATCTATATAATATACAATATTTTATATTATCTATTGAAACTGGAAGTAATATAATTTACACGATACATTAACTTTAATTACTTTACAATTTACCTTATACTCTGATTAATAACAATAAAATTGTAATGTAAGAAATATTCATAAAAACAATTAATTACTAAAATATAGATATTAGAGAATATAATAGAATATTCTAAATAATATTATAGATGAGATACATCCGTAGAATATAATATAATTCAATTTATATTTTCAATCCTATAATACTATCTATCCATAATTCTACTTGAATTTTCTTAATGTCTTATTATTGGAACGAAAAATACAATGCAAAACTATGAAATAAAATATTATGTAAATATTAAAATTTATCGATCGTTATATTGCTGCTGAATCCCTTATCCTATACCTTTTCGCAGATTCTTCAAATTAGAAGAGAACAAATTAAGTCACACGTAAAATTCAACATTTTATTTATCATTGTACGAAGATAAAGGACTTTTGGCAAAATAATTTGAGCTACTAGCATTATGTACATCTAGTAGAGTGAAGTACGAAGGGATAATATTTATATTGAGCAGGCCTTATACCCCCAGCGAACATCTGGTTTCGAACGAATGACAAATAGAACTGGGTCTTGAACCTGATCTTGTCTACTGGATTTTCAGCTACGTACGAACAGGTTTGAATTTCTTATTCTTTCTAATCGATTTCTTAATGTTCGTGACATTATCTAAAACTTCTAAACTTCTTCTCTTCAATCGCCTTCATCGTTCATTAAAATTTATTAAAATTCGTTAAAAACAGCTCGCCCGGGCGCAATCGCAGGTCCAATATTTTTGCCAAGAGGAAAATTTTGAAATTTATGCGTTCGGGGCCGAAAATCGCGATATACCAAACATCATTACGTGATAAAAATCACGATAAAGGTTAATGAAATATGAAGACCATAACTTATGCACAAAGTTATATTTCCAAAGGATTGAGTGTGTGTTTGTTAGGCTCCGTGCATGATATTTTGGACTTATCGCGAGAAATTCCTATAAATATACTGGCTCTTCTTCTGCTGCACGAACGGCCACAAGCAACGCGCTTCTGCCTTGGATTTCCGGGACGATACTTTAAACGGGAAAGCAGAAAGGTGGCATCCTAATTCCGAGTTACGATGGCGTTCCCTCGAGGCCGTTCTCTCGGCCGTAACGGTGAACGATCGTCCATTTAAATCGTCTGTATCGCGATTTATTGCTCCTCGCTTCTGGTTCTATGTCATGCGGTTTTCTTTCGAGGATGTTACTGTAATTGGTTATACGCTGGCATTTCTTCGCTTTCCTTTCTGTCACCCTTTCCTTCTCTTTGTTGGCAAGTCTGCGAAATTGATTCGAGGAGTTGGAACGATCAAAGATGCGAGTATCGAAGAAAGAAGAAAGGTAACATATATGTGCCATGTGAGATACGGTGGAAAGAGTCGTAAGTGCTAGAATGATGTATTTTGGCTTTTAGAAGCATCCCGAGGTAGAGATATGCTCGTATCCATAAGTATCAAGACACTTGCAGAAAGTGAAGTTATCCCCGAGAATGATTAGAAAACTATTTGTACAGTATTATCTGGTTTAAAACTTAATGTAAAGATAGGCAGAGATGGCTGAATTTTAAACGAAGAATCCATATGTTTAGGGTTATTATAGAAAAATCTTATCTTTATACATATATTATAATAACATTGAATTTCTTCATATTTGTGCCATTTATGTCACTCGGCGGCTGCTTTAACTAATTCTGGCAATTGTGTTAATTTTGCTACTCGGAGTTTTGCATCTACTTCATACGGTACGTTTGTATAAAATTTAGATTAGGGGATTATGGGGATATAAGAAAGAGTCCTTATAAATCCAAGCAAAAGGTAAGGCCAATTAATCTGTGTTTGAGAAAAATGAAAGAAATGAAGTAAATAAATTTAGTTAATACAATACATTTTTTTACCATTTATTCTCATTAAGTCTGTAAAGACTGGAGGTTTACAGTGTTCAAGTGATAAACTATATTGTATAAGTGATATACGTCTTTTTTGTTTGTTCTTATTAGAAAGCTTTGCTTCTGACACTTACATTGTTTATCATTTAAATTCCTCGATATTGTGGGGTCAAAAATTAGAATAAGAAATATAACCAACAATTTGCTATGAAAGAAAAACCTTGTGGAATTTCGGCATTGATTATTCCGTATAATAAATTTATTGCTCAAATGTTTCATAACGCGCGATAACATTTATACTTTTTTACAATTTTTCAACATATACAAATTTTAGAAACGTATTTGAACGCACATAGTATAGCTGAAGGCAATACGAAAGAAATCTTGTAGTCTCTATTTCTATGGTCAGACATCAAAGCTAACAGAAAATCGAGTTTTACTAAACTGGTTTAAGGCTATACCCCATTTATACTATATGAATAGGCTTCGCGTAATTTTTGAACTCAAAGGGGGAGTTGGCCCGACACAATTCACATTTCTAAAGATTATTACGACAAGGAAACTGCATCGTTTCTGTAATAAATTCTACATCGATTGCTTTTTGTCTTTGACAATGTAAGAAATTTTAAAAATCTTAAAACTAGAAAAGGACAAAAAATTGTAGAAATTATTGACACCAGTTAGAGTTTTGGTTTCAAAACTATTGAAATGGCTAATTGATAGTAGAATATAACTTAATGGGTACTAAATCATCAGATTGAAGCTTCAGTAAAACGACATTACGCAAACACCAACCAAATAGTAATAACTAAATCAACTGCTCTTGAAATCAATTAAAACTAATATTTTCCTAATTCATCTTATTGTCTCTTAACGAGTCCACACACACAGGTCTTTACAAGCAATCATTCCATGAAATCAAACCGTGAATTACTATCCAAAGCGCCAAAAATCATGTACACGTGTATGTATTAGATTGTTCCAAAAGTTCCTTTCGTTTTTTAAGGAAATAATGGATTCATAACATTTTTTATTTTATATTATTTTATTGAATTATATATGATCCATTTTGTTTCAATAGAACAAATAATGAGTTAAATATGAAACACGCTATAGCATTGAAATAGTATTTAGCCATAGCATACAAGGTGTCCAGTAACCGATGGCATCATCGAGTAAGCAATGGATGATTCCTCATAAAAAAGTAAGTGGAAAAAGTAAGACAAATTTATCACACATGAGGCTTTGTTTTCAAGAGAAACAATTTTGAAAATCTACTCGGTATGTATATGCGTATGTGTGTGACTAAGCTCAAGTTCTGATTATACATTTTTGGATTCTGAACTTCTGTTTCTGTTCATATTTGAATTAATAAACAAGAACAATATCAATACTTTCATCTTACTTTCTCTCGATTTATACCATACTACTAGTCTCTTTTATTGAATTCGATTCAAACAATTTCATTAATGATAAGATTAAGTGACGTAGAACAGTCAATGTAGAACAGTTCAAAATGTCAAGCATAATATTTCGCACGCAGTTATGCCCTTTAAACTAAATAATTATTACACAGTTCTCTTAATTGGTCGAAAACAAGAATATCGATTAATTTCAATTCTTCTCCATTCTACTACTAAAATATTAATATATCTAAAATACACTGTTGACTTAGCAAATAACATAAGGAGAAATTTATCAAGTTGAAATTTAGAATTAATAGCAGATGATCGAAATCGTTCTTCTTGAAACCGAAGCCTCATGTACAGAAACTTTACTCTACATTTTCATCATACCACTGCGCTAGTAATCATATCCTGGTCGGCTGTAACGCCGTTTATGGTTACCGGACACCTTGTATATTCGTTCTTATCGACGTCGGGGCAGGCTGAATAAAATAAAGTTGTCGTCGCTGAGTGTATTTTCCGCTCGTGAGTGCCCCGCGGCGCTAAACACGCGATATGGCGTTAAGGTAGCAAAGGGATCTGGCCCCGGCATAGGCACCGGCCCATTAAATGTTGTACGCCCGGTAATTTATGGGGTGCGAGAGAAGAAACGTAACCACCATCTCTCTGTCCGGATGGTGTACAGTGTACATAATGCGAACCGGCGCGTCGCATAGGAGACGTCCTCGTGTCCCTCCCTGCAACCCCGTCACCGAGTCTCGCGCATTTGCATAAAGCTGGACGGGACCACGATGACCGGGAGGTAAGGCCGCTCGGAGATTAAACGTTCGAGATTTCGTCGGTCGTGTTTCTTGCACGCTACTCACGCGGAAAATCCGCCGGGATTCCAGCTTATCCGTTTAAGACGAGACCCTGTCGCGTGGAAACCGTGGATCGAATTTTATGGACCGAGATGATGATTGCCAATGATACCCGTGGGAGCAAATTTAAAAAATGCCTGAGCTGAAATCACTGTAGGCAGGTGGAGGATTTTTGTAGATTAGAAGGGTGGGAATTTTACTCAGTTTTATGTATTTTGTTAATGTATTGTGAGTTATGTATAGCGTATTATGTTAGAGTATAGTAAAACTCCGTTTAAATGAATTCTTATTGATCGAAACTATTTATCTGAATTATTATATGAACCAAATATTGTCAGGGACTAGAGAAAATCAATGAACTGGTATTACATGAACTTCAATTACATAAACTGTTCGTCTCCTGCCAGTTCGACACTTGGTTAATTTTAACAAGATATATTTTTATTACGAAAATGATGATTAATCTCTGTAAGCATCATACGAATGTATGCGTAATAGAATTTTATGATGGGATTAAATTGAATTTTACGGTTAATTGAATACGGTTAGTGTAAATACACATAAACGACGTATTATTAGAAACGCTACAAATTCAAAGACTATTACGTAAATCGTGAAAGAAACATTTTTTCATTACTAAATAATATTCTATTAATATTATACAAAGTGTCAACGTGAATATACAATAAAATTAAAAAGTCGATAAAAATCAATAGACGATTAACGAAGATATTTTACAATTTTATCTTAGAACTTATTCATTTTTGTAATACTTGTTTCTCTCTCTGACTATTTTAATTATATTCCAATCGAAAAATTGTTCATATCATCAGGTCAACGTGCGTTCTCATATACGTACACCAGAATCCTCGGCTCATTCTCACGAACTCTAGAAAAAAATCAAACAGGAAAGCTTCGAGGAAAAGATCGTCAAGGAACCAAGTCCCACGGTGGGCCAGAGGCGTATCACGATTTTCTCGCTGCTGTCTTTGATGACGTGACATTCGAAGCCAATAAATTCAGCGGTCTAGCGTCTGATTTGCATGAAGCTAAACCTTAAAAACTTCAAACAGCTGTCTTGACGTTGCGTAGTAAGAAATCGCGGAAGATTTTCCCATAGGCACCGAAAATGTAGAGGACCCCCAGCGAAGAGCTGCGAGCGCCGTCGAAATGTTGTCCAGCTGGCGCGAACCTGTCTGACCAATATTTTCTAGACGGATCTCTTGTTGCAAGGTGCTGAAGGGTTGATCCCGGTTATGCAGAAGGTACAGGGGAGGTTAAGATCGTCCCGAATATTTCTGGATTTCAGCAATGTTTCCTTTTAACTAATCGCTTTCAGTCACATTGGCCGCTACAATAGGTTTATTAGCAGGTCGATTAAAATTACAGATAGACTTTTATCGTTTTTGGAACACACTAGTCTTGTTTATGCAAAAGAATATAGTTAAAAAAAAGATACGGGCATCCTAATAATTGTCGTATATAATGAAAAGACTGTGGAAGTTTGTGCATTCATAGGAAATAAAACGTACACATACGCGCAGAACGCGTATAATATGGAACAATTTCGGAGATGCTCATAGAAGTATAAATTTGCATAAATTTCGTTTGCAGTTTAGTAATAAATGAGTGAAAAATTAAATAAATATGTTCGGTTGCCAGATAGAAATATTATGTTTCAGTGAATTTCATCTTCCGCTTGGGATTGTTTCGTATATCGTAATTTTCCATGGACAGATTGATTTATAATATGATGATCGTAAAGACGTGAATAAATTGGACGGTAATTACGTAAGGCTCAACTATAATTTTAAATGCCAAGAAACGATATAAAGAACAAGATCAAATATTCCTTCCTGAACATCCACACATTCAAACACAGCCATTCAAATTTTGACTCGGAACACTGACCCAGAGACTACTTGCAAGAACAAGGCAAAGGACCTTCGAAACTCGGTCAACGTAGCTGAAGGAGCTCCTCTTGCAAATCTAACTCTACCTCACAGCCATAGAAATTACTGTCCAATATTTCTTCGCATTTTTCTACGTCCATTTCAGACGATACTTTGTCCTCTTCAACAGCTCCTTCTTCCCACGGTGGCGCGTTTCTATCAGCTCAAACCGGTCAGCAGATGACATCGTACACGCATACCGCGTCGCGACGCGTATGCGTCGCGTATACGTACGTACCCAGGCGCCTTGCCATCTCCGAGAAGCTGCGCCACAACACCTGCAGCTCGATATTTACCGGTGGATCAACTTCGCAGGGGGTCCTCCTTGAGAACGGAGTTGCAACACGACAACGAGGAACTATGACAGAACAAGGAATTAAGGGATAGGAAGAGCGACTCTAACAGGAGAGCTCGTGTCCCTCGTGAAATGTATGCGTGGCAGAGAAATGAGCATCACGCGAGACTGTCTGTTCTTCAGGTTCATCCTTTCTTTGCTTCGTGCGTTGAGTCTTTCGAGCGTGGAAAAGTTGATATTCTCTTTATTTTAATCGTTTCACTTTCGATGTTGCGTATTGGAAATGTTGAGTTTGTAATTGCTTATATATAGAAAGAACAAATGAAAGATAAGTTATATATTTTTTGTTTTATAGGAGAGCAATTTTCAAATCTAAGATACTATGGGTAGATCCTATTTAAACAAAATTCTATTTGATTTTTAGACTAGATATTAATTCTATCACAACCTTGCATATTTTGAAACTGTAGACTATCATAATATTAATTATTTTTTACAACCCTTTGTAGATGTATTTTTAGAAAATGTATAATATATAATAATGTATAATACATCTACGTATTTCAACGGGTACAATGTTGTACTTTGAAAATTAATTATGTGAAAAAGCTTTTAAAAAAAGATAACTACGCATCGAATTATACTGATTATAGTTGAAACGAAATGGTAAAAAAAGCATAATATATTTTTGCAAATGCTTAACAAATATTCTGAAAAATGAGCTATCTACGTACTATCTTATCGAAATGCAATTTAATTTCTTCCGCATCTTTCATTACTTGCAGCTTCTGCGTTAATGTAACATCAGCAACAGACTAGACACTTCCGTGAAGCGCATACAATGTAACAAAAGCATTAATTGAACCGTGATACGTTATTATATCATCGACATCTTTTTAAGACGTCCTAGAAATCGTTTATTATGTAGCGTTTTCTCTATAGCAAATGTAAATCTTCTTGCATCTTGCAAAAACAGTAGCTTCGCCTTTATGCTCTCAAGATTCAAGTACCTGAATAGCCAAGAAAGAATCGAGAATTCCGAGAAAATTCTTTCCACGGTTCCGCAAATCGGCCGAATGCGATCCGTTTAATGTCAGCTTTGATCTGGTTGTCAGAAAGTGGCCTGTTGAATACTTATGAATAATTCAACCGCGGGCGGTATCGGCGTACGCACGGGAAACAAATTAATGGCATGAACATGTAGCATCGTGCACGTTGTACTCTTCATTCCGTAACGTCAAACGTTCTGCATATGCATCGACGTTACGATGCGCAGGTGCAATTGCACACGCGAGCCAGAAATCTCTGATCTGAATATCAAAGATGCCGACGCATCGTAATCTTCAACCTCCCATGAACGTTTTTATTCGGATTACGAAAAAAAAAAAGAGAAGGTGAAAAAAATTCAATCAAGTATGTAAGTGTACATCTCTACACTGTCAACGTGTATGCGAACGATTTCTTTTGTTTCTCGTTTGGTAATCGCAATGTCCTTTTTAACGATGTTTTCATTGGAACACTTCTCTAGCAATTAACCGCTTATCAAAAGTAAAAGATATCGAATAGGTTTATGTTCTGTTCTATTTTTCATGTAGTTTCTATACGCTTGGTTAGACAGTTCTTTTTCTATTTGGTTATTGAAAGCTCGAAGCGTAATTATCCAACGATGAGTTTTCAGTTTTCGTGATTGAATGAGGACAGGGCAATTGGAAAGTATTTTCTTGTTTGTGACAATGTAATTTAATTTTAAGTTTCTTTTATTCTGTCTCTATAATTTATAATTATAGCAAGTTGTATATTTAATTTCATACTATATAAAATGAATAGAAAATGAATTTAAATTTCCATTTGATGAAGAATAGTATCTTGAATGCGGCACGACAGCTGCGGTTGCTCATGAAGATATTCAATCATCTGTAGACAGCTTTCATGGATATTCTCTATATTACCAAGCTTCGTCTCTGATAAGTGAGATCATTTTTAACATCTATTATTATACTTCGAATGGTTGTTTACGCTGCATAATGTTGCTTTATGTTTCTATCAAATATATTTCTATTATTTCTATTAAATATACGTTCACAATAAACATCTCCTTACGACAAATATCTTTAATCTTCGAGAAACAACCAATTAATCCGTAATTCCACAGTCTCATAGAAGCATGAAATATTACCGAAAATTTTATTAATGATGACAGAAGCGAAAACTGTCGTGGCTACATCGTCGACGTCGAAACAAGGACAAGTAGATGTTTGCAGAGGCGCCATTAATCGCAGAGTACGTGCGCGGGAAATCAGTAGAAAAATCCACGTACACAAAGCCGTACGCATTAGCAACGTGTTCGCGGGAACAGGTTGTTCCGCTGGCGATTCAGAATCTCGCGGCGTAATACAGATATTGAGTTCACGCGTAGCGGGTGCGGATAGAAAAAACGGATAGAAAGAAACGCTGGCTAATGAATTAGTGCTGTCGGTATCGCAACGGGTCGTGCCTACGTGCGACAAATTATGCTGATCGTATCGTAAAATTCTATGGAAACAGCTAAATGCTTATTAGAGCCACATACGCGGCCGTAGATACAATATATCACCAAGTGAACCGTGACGACATTTATGTTTTCATACTTCTAGCGATCAAAGTCATCATTTTTACAGTTTTACATTGGCATTCTTGTGGCAATTGGGTCAACGGACAGTGAAACAAAGTGTCGCCTACTTTGTGGCCCCGCTGTATGGCCGAGCACGTGGGTCAATTAACGTGTCCATGCTAATTACACGGTCAACGATTTTAACGAGATCCAGTCTTGTTGAATTGCCGATCGAAGATAATACAGCGAACGATCAAACGTTACAGGATATAAAATTGAGGTGGTCCTGTGATTCGTAATATAAGATATTTACGAATGAGAGATATTTAGATTTATTAATCGATGAAGATCGATTTGGTACGGTTCGACGAACCGTTGGTTTTCTCATTGGTATTGATTCAAGTATTAAATTAAATTCTTAAAAATTTGATGTATCGAAAGGTTAGTCGGATAATAATTTCAAAGTTTCCAAGTGAGTCAGTATTTTTATATGGGTTTAGCACCTATATATTGTTATACTCGATGTGCTATATTATGTTAGCATAGTGTATGGGGATTTAATTAAATTTCTGTGTATAAACTAGTATCTTCACTTATCCATACAATGTGCCTGACTTGTCGAAATAATCAATTTAATACATCAATTCTCTTGCTCGAACATGTTTCTCCTTTTTCCTAACAGTTTTGTTTATTTCCCTATGAAACAAAGCATAAAATATTCTCAAAGCTGTAACAAAAGAATTTCTTACTTACTTACAACCATCTCTAACTTCCTGCCAACACCTGTTGAACCTTACCCTAAACATCAACACACCTATTATACCAACATACCTAAGCCGCTATTTCTGACGCCAATATTTACAGTCCTATCTCAAATCCATCACGAAATCATGTTAAAACCTCGACAATTCCTCCAAGAAGTCGATCACGAAACTCTCGTAACAAGTATTTTCTGGATTTTAATCTTTCACGGTCGTTGAACGACGTATTAGTGATCCTTTAAGTGACATGTAGGGCAGACGAGAAACGAGATTTCTTGTTCAAATTTGCCCCGATGTTTAGACGATATATTTGTGAATTTTCAGGGTCCGATCGTGTTTTTATCAGTACGTTAGTAGGCCAAACTAACGGCAGATGGGAAACGCGACTCTTTTTTTTAAGTCTGCCCGCAGAAAGTGAACTGGAATGCTCGCGAAACCTTGAAACGAAACACAAATAAAGTTAATGGTGGTAATTAGTCAAAATAAAACTACTAGCAATAAAAACGCGATTGAAACCCGAAGAATCAGAAATATGTCAAGTATTTTCTACTCGAAGCTCGATCCCTGTAACAATCCAGTCTGTCGCACGTAGAACATAGTATGTGCGTGCGATGCAATACAAGCAACAGGATCGATCTCCCTCCACTTTCGACACCCGTTACAACCGAGACATTAGATCGTACGTTAGACACGGCGATTGGCTCCCGTCGGACGCGAAGAGGTTGGGCCCAGGTGGGCCATCAGGTTCGCAGGGGGGATCCAGGATGCGATTGGCAGCAGGAAAAGCAACGGAAGAAGGGGGCAAGCTATCTTGGCAGGCTTACTACGATCGTCGTACTGCATCGGCTGGTTCAACGAAAGAGGAGGATTGCTACTACGCCGTGCAACATGTTCGAACGGGGAGAGATCTCGCGTACAGATACGGTGGAACGGTAGGCAACGCGAGAACTCGCGATATTCCAGTCACCGGTGCACCGGCTGCAAGTTTGTCAAATTCGAATCGATCCGCGAGAGATTCAACGAAGATAGGAGGATGACTTTCGAGTGACCGGGCGGCAGCAGTACTAGCTGTAGATTAATGTTTTACAAACGAAGATCTGCGAGACTGATACGTCAGAAAGACGAAGGGGCAGGATTCTGTAGAGGCTGATAAAACGAAAATGCGATGATTGCAAATCGCGGTAAGCTCGTACCGGCTGATTATCTATGTAAGACACGTCAAATGTAGCGTACATAAAAGCGGCAAGACAGGATATCGATAAGAAAGAAGGATACGTTGCAACTAAAATCTCCGTTCAAGAATCGTTACAGGCGTCAATGCACTAGAAGTAAAATGAATGAAACCCGTGAGAAGCGTACAGTAACTCGATTATATTGAATTTAAAAGTTTCTGTAAACTCTTCGATCAGTTATCGCGTCTTGCTAGATCATTTAACACACAGACAATCTATACATCATTGGATACATTTGAGACAAATATAGATGATAGGCGTGATTGTAATTACAAAGTAGAGTTGATAAATATACCAATATTTTACATGTACATTGTAATAGTAAGAAAAAGTAAATTATACTATGCTTTGATTTTATCATACATTTATTTCGTATATAGATGAGAATATACATTAGAGATCGAAGGGACTGCGGAAATAAGGAAGTAGCTCCACTTTCCAGTAATTCGAGTAAACCTGGAAAAACCAGCTCCGATACAATTCGTCGCATCTTCCTTGAGTCATAGCAAACCTACGTATATTTAAAGAAACTTTATATTCAATTAACGCCAAATATCACTGCCGAGATTGTAGAAGAGAAACACGCGCAAGTAAAAGGGAGTTCGATCTCTGAGTCACCCTCGCGGGCACCTAAAAGCTTCGATGGTTCGATTCGGCGCGTTCGGTCCCCTGACCACAGCCAACTCGAGGTTCTCGCGAAAGAAGAGATTCGTCAGCGAGCACAAGGGGGCAACGCGTTCGAAAGGGGGGCGATCTCGACGAGTGACGTGGGGAGGGGGTTGCGAGAGTAGCAGCCAGCGAGCAAGGAGGCTGGTGAAGGCAGAGGAGGGAGCCAGAGGAGGGGATCGAGGGGCAACGCGAGGAGTGAGCAACCACGCACGGCATCCTTCCTTCGGAGCCAAGTGAAGCGGCCGAACTGGTCCTGAAACACGGTGCAGTGCTCGAGCGGATCGTGGCGTGTCGGGTCCCCAGTTCCGGGGCCCGGCGTCTGCAGCCCTCAGTCGTTCGCCGATGCCCCGACGAGGAGGAGCACCGAGTTGTCCTAGGGCAAGGTCATCCCTTGGATGAGCCACCCTGTGAATCTCCGACCGATTCGAACCTCCCAGTTCGCGCGTGCCACCCGCGACCCTCCTTATCTCGTGCTTCTCGACGTTCGTGTAACATTTTCACGGATGTTCGCGTCGCGTTCGTCGGGGTCGTGTTTCAGGCTCGTCGAACCTCGAGTTTGAAATCTCGTTTCGATCGAAGGATTTCCTCGCGAACGACGTTCCAACGTGACTATCGTTTCTCTGTTGCCATGGACTCGAATTTTACGGGAAATCGGCTGGGTAATCGAGAGTACCGGCATTTCCGACGATTACCGGCGAGGTCTATGATCACGCGGATCGATAGGGGATCGATGGAGGAAAAAGGAGCTCGGAGAAGATGGGATACCTTACGGCGCGGTGGCCAGACCAGGGATACAGTGAACGAGCTTTATGTACGGGACAACGTGACGTTCCATCCAGTGAACCACGGACCGTTCTAAGATCGTTCGATCGAAAGAAAACATATTTTCGTATACGTCGATGATACTAGGAGAATGTTAACAGAGGGAGCTACGGAGAAATGGTCTTATTAACAGGTGTCGAAGCTCGTTTGGACTATTTCCTCGTGAGAAGATACACGGAGTGCGAGATCGTCCATTGACTGACAAGTTCGATTCGCAGCGGTCGTGCCTTGTGACGCGTGACGAGGATAAATCGCGTTTTCACCGTATCGGCAAAGTGGACGATTAGGCTTGGTACGCGCGCGATCGAGGGAGGAGGTGCAACGGGGGCAGTGAGACGAAGAAAGGACGTGAAACTGCACGGGCACGGCGAAAGAGCGTAGAAGAAAGAACAGGTGAAAAAAGAGCGAACGATAGAGAAGCACGAGGCGAACGAGGCCGAGGGAACCGGAGGAACAGAGACGGAACGAAAAAAGGAGGATTTGCCAACTTCCTGCGAGCCGAGAACGTGAGAGAAAGGCCGCCTCGAAGCATGTATAGCTCGATCGATAAACAAACCTTCGTCGAAGCGTAATATCGAGGTGTGGACTCTCGTGTACCCTGGTCAATTGGAATGTCTTGGTCTTGTAGAAAGATGCCGCCTTATCGATTCTCAAATTTGAAATTTTTCAGTATCTTTTAATTCCATCGAGAGCAAAACGCCGATGAAAATACTACGATTTTGTAATCCGAATGAAAATTCTGTTGAAAGTCAAAGCACGTCGCGGTTAACGGAGACCCACGCGCAACAGTCTGACAGGTGTTGCGCTTCCGGTTCCAGATCGGAGTCCATCGAGCCAGCTCCGCTACCCAAGGAGCATATAATGCGGTTTTAATGCCAAAGGTGTCGGGTTTCATAAACGAACCGGTACGAGCTCCGTATGCGAGTTTGTCACGGGTCATTCGCGTCGCGGGTTACGAAAAACGAGCGGTTGAAACGAGCACATGGCACGTGGGCGTCCGACGGAGAGCCGTTTCCTTTTCGCGCGAAAATGATACCAGGCAAACAAAGAAAAGGACAGGGATACGTTGAGAGAACGAGAAAGAGGATGAAATCGTTGAACCGTTCCTTTAGGTGTGAAGCTAAGTGTAATAATCTAATTGTATCGAATATCCTCGAAATATGAAATTGAAATGGTCATTTTCGTGAAATGGTTGTGATCCGGAACTTTGCAACGAACGGAGTTAGATCATTAAAATGGAATATTTTTAGCGAACACTCGTTACGATACAGATAACACGTATGATTGGATAGAGAAAGAGGGACTTTAATTCGATGAATAATAATAGGACAGAAGATCGGAAAGAAAATTTCAGGTGCGTATGTACGTCGTCGAGCAGTGGTGACTTCGTCGTTGGAAGATCGAGGCCCCGGGGACTTCGATGCGTGCACAGACGATGGATTTCCGGCGCCATTGGTAAGTTTCCATAACTCGTATGAGCTCGCAAACCAAATGTAGACAGACACGCAGTGATACATGTACTTGGAACAGAAAGAAATTTATAAAAATCCACGTATCCAGGGATTCTTTATCGATATTCTTCGATTTGATCTAAGTAAAGGAATGCAGAAACCAAGTCGGGTAGAAACTTTAAGATCGAACTTTTACCGTGTTACGTATAACAGATAGCGGGTTTATAAGCAATTACAATGATGTACGAGCGTCGCGAAAGACAGTCACGTAAGTGAGTTCTTGAAACCTAATAAAGCGCGATAGCCCATCGAAATCCGCGCTCGGATCGTTCTTGCGTGTGTGTACTCTTCCTGCTCAATAAATACGCGTTCGATAACATCTCGATAAAAATGGCATCCCATGCTTCGAGATACCACTGTCGACGGTAGTAACAAGTCATCTTTGTTGATCAATCGCTAACCGGTATGATACAGCATTCCGTGCATCCTTTCCTAGGCTATTTTCAATATGATACGCTCGGAACAGCTGAATCTTCGTCATCAAGATCGTCGGATTAACAAAAACTATAGCCTCCTTCCTTTATCCTGGTTCTTTGCGTCGTCCGATCGACCATGATCGAGATTAACGCGAATAACGCGTGGAACTTTTCAATATCTGATCTCCCTCAGATGCAGCAGGAAATCGAAGTTTATCGTTAGTATTCCCTCAGACTATTAAATATTTTTCATGCGGTGTTCATGCATCGTTTTATTATTACCGAGCGTTCGATCGAGGCAAGGTCGATCGTTTCTTCGCCTAAGATCCGAGCACCTAACTATACGTACTCGCTGATCGTTCGACTTTTTTTTGTAATAATATATATTCTAATGGAGCTGTTTTTTGCAGCTGTATTATGATACTCTCCAGTCCTGTTCCGAGAAGTTAATGATCGTTTGGTCGCGACCAAGTGATTCGAGAAGATATTGCAACGATATCCTGTATTTCGATGATACTCGTGCGTTTAAAAAATTTTGTTGTTCGTTGCCATACGATAATTGCGTTCCGGTGATTAGAGAGAATTTTTCGACAGCGAAAATAAAGTACTGAACGATGTCGCATGTTTTCAGAGATCGATTTAGAAATGAATTTGAATTAGAAAGGAAAATTGAAATGACCATCTCCCGTTTCAATGGAAGTCTGTAATCCTTTTGACACCCGTCAGGTATTAGCCAGTCGTGCTAAAAGCTCCATTCGATTACATGATGTACATTCAGAGCTGTCAATGAGATATTACGTACAATAGATTCAAAATCGTATTGTGTTTAAACAGAACGGATTTTTTTTTTTTTTTTTTTTAGATGAGAGTCACGTATGTCCATTTGAAGTTCGTAACTACTACTTTGTCAGACAGTCGATTCTACTGAATCGATACGCACAAACCACGGACACAGTACAATGCAGTTAATTAGAAAATTAAACGCAGACAACAGTTACATTTGTTTAGAGGTATTGGTTGTTATCTTTTTATGATTAGATAAAAATATCTTACTTATTAAAATACAAGGCTCTTCGTAATTTAAAATCCAAAGAAATCTTATTGTGATTTGGTATTGTACACCTAATGAATAAGGAGAAAAAAGAGGAAGTGTGCGGTTTTAGTAATTTCCTAATTAGAGTATACGCATCATATTGTAAGTAATATAATCCATTTCATTGATCTTCTTAATAACGACGTTCCTTAATTTTTCTTCGATTAGAATTTGTAATTATATAACTACGTATATTACAGGGAAAGATGAAATTATATTGCACTTTGAAATTTATTTCAATAAATATTATGTTTAAGATTATCGAAGATAATGATTTACAAACTAAACTATAATATCATGAAAACTGAAATTTTTGGAAAACTGACAAAACAGTTGATCGAACATGCCGATTATCAGCGACACGCCTACGCAATATTCAAACGCGAACACAAACACTTCCATCCATTACTTGCCAAGTGACTTTAAAGATCGAGCATATCAACCTCTCAAAATTCCTTCCGCGATTGCACGCGCCTACGTCTGGCGGATCAATGAAAAACGAGCACACCGTCAAAACGGTCTCGCGTAGATATCATAATAATACATTGTGATGATCGGCCAGTCAGGGGGCCTAGAGCAATGGTAACTATCAATTCCAATCAGCTGCAATCGCCGTTGCTCGGCAGCGCTAATAAATTCCGCTCGTTCCACGAATATCGCCCGACTCTCTCGTGACTCTCCGCCTGTTCCGGCTCCGTTGCCCTCTTAATCCGCCATCAGAGAAGTCACAATCGAAACTCGGGTAAACGAAAGTCCGAAGAAACAGGAACGAATCACGAGCGATACAGTAGAGCCCCATTTATATAAATCTGTCGGGAAACTAGCTATCGGTAGGAATTTAGTCAATAGAAGTTCGCATTCATATCAGAGGACTCCCTCAAACATTTGCTCGCAAACACATAATAGTGTTAGGAACTTTAGGAATTTAGGAATTTTGCGAGCAAAATAGTTGCGTATCCGTTCATGAATAAACTCTTCGTTTATGTTATGATCGGAATTTTTAACTGGTATGCCGCAAGAATTTTTAAAACACGCAATATCTGACTATTTAGCCAGGATCACCGAACCCTTTTCCCTTCGATCGTCGAGTAAACAAAATAATAATCGGTGCGAATTCACTGTCTTGAATCAAATATAACATTTCTTATAATATATTTTGTTACATTTAGTATGCTGCAGAATTTTAGCAATTGGTTTACGTATGCCTTCAGATGAGGAAGCTTGAAAATCGCTGTCTTATACCAAAAATATACTACACACACATTTACCGGACAATGAATTCATGCGGCATAATACGATGCATTAACATGAAATAAATCGGATGTTTTATGGAGAATAGAACGACAAATGATTTACATCGTCAAATAAATCAATCTTAACGTAAAATATGCGTTTTAAAGTAGTAGAGATAAATGTGAGTAATAAACGTTTAGAGAAAACTCAATGCTCTGCTGTGCGTTTACGTTCTATTGGAACGGAATTGGAGCGATGTCTTGTATTAGTTGTTCAAATAATAGCAGCTCGATTAGAGTTCGATTAATTAGACAAGTAACGAGTAAAGCTCATATAAGTGGAGTACATATAAATTGGCTTCTATAGTAAGTTCAAGCCATGACTTCACGAGGATAGCTGAGTGTCAACTGACCTGGCTACGTTTATTTCATCGCCGATAGATCTAGTTGCTTTCGTAAGGCATCTATTTACAGATAGCCATGAGTGAACAACAATTACCTGGTTGTTTCTTCGTGTCCATGCAATGACAGTATCCTATACAGAGTATACACCTTCTGGTAACGAGACTCCAACTTGAAACGATCACCATATTGTCCTACGCAGAGCTGTTCGAAACTTCCTCCGCGTCCAGCGATACAGTTTCCAATCTCTTCGCTCTCACCTACCTTTCCTCCCACAATCCAGCTGCCTGGGCTCTTCTGTTTCGCGCTGAATATCGCGCGTCCTCGCTAGCTATCCTTTATGGACTTAGTCGTCGCAGTAACTTGCTCGATTCAGTCGCATCCTGTCTCGAGAACGACCGTGATTTTGTCGCGTTCCACGAAACTTCGGTTTATCTGGTGCTATATGGAGATTGGAGGGTATTTCTTTTTAACAGAAATCTGGTCCTTGTTACAGGCTTGGTGTTATTTGAAGAAAATATTTGGAGGATGATTGTTTAAGTGATATACGATGTTGTTTGGTTGGATGTTACTTTGAAATATTTATGGATTAATTTATTTATTAATTACGCGTCGAATTGTTTTTGACTTTTTTTATGGTGTCCGATTTACAAATTTGTATTATATTTATCGTATCTTGCGATATTGACGATTGAAAAATTGAAATCCTACAGATTAAGAAAATAATAAATTATTGCATTAATATGTTAAATATTCATATTCGATATTTCTTCCTTATTTCAATGTTTCCTCTGTATTCCAATGTATTAAATCTCTTATTCCAGATTTTCGTGCAAATATGAAACACTAGATGTGTTAATTACTCCTTTCGGAAACATGTTTCACATGTGTGTATTTCTATGTATGATTATGTTATGTTTTTCTACATATGTATGAAGAATCAATGATACACTCCACAGATTATATTATGTTAATTTAGCCTACGAAGAAAGAGTAATTACTTGCAGGTATAATCCTAATCTGATCTTGGAGGAACTAATGATGAACTTTGTAGATAATTTGCGTAATATGTTAATTACGTATGTTGAGAAGCGGAGATTAGTTGCCAGATGTGAATTATCCATGAACATTACTTAAATACCGAACTATAAAAACTAAATTATTATTTAAACATTTGTAGATGTTGTCTTACTCAATTTTCTGACCATGTTGAATCGTATAATCATTCTCGCATCATATTAAAATGGTTGAATTATTAAATGTATATTAATTTACGATGTTAGGAAAAACAGGAAATTATATCTGTTAGTATGTCTTTATACTAATGTATCTCAGGCATATTAAACATTGAAAATTTTTACTTTCAAATTTTTAAGTATCTTCATAGATATCTTTTATGTCTTTCTTTCTGATATGTTATTAACTTATTTACATAAATGTATGGGTTATTTGAAAAGTTCTTCAAGCGTGGTAGAAATTCCTATTTTATCAGAAATTTGCACTTACCTATGAATAATTATAGCACGTTAAATTATTCTATCACGCACTAAATTACCCAGTTCAGCAGAAAATGAGAAAAAGTCAGCGAATTAAAATACTATTTATTGACACACCTTATGCTAGTTTATGATTATGTACTTCGAACGAAAAGTTTAAAACCATGAACGTCGTATAATACATACAAATGTATTCCATAACGAAAGGATTATTAATTAAAGAATAATAAATTAGAAATTAAGAAAAAATAAAAGTAATTTGAAAATGTCATGCTGCCCATTCCATTCCGACATTCCCGAGAGTCTAAAAACATGTTGATAAACCAAAAGTGAAACAAAAAGCGCATCGAAGGAATAAGAAGAAGAAGAAACCAAAATTCGTAATAAATACAACGAAACAAGCAACTGCTACAAAATTCAACGAATCTCAACTACCAAACTACAATATTATTGATCTTCCATGACCCTATAAATTCAAAAATCCTCGACTATTCTACACATAATAAACCGTTTGCCTAAAGAAACTCGTCCTCCTTTTATAAACCCCTATCACTCCGATAAAAGAGATCCAATTCGAGTCGAGCGCATAGGCGAAGCGCTGCAAGTATGTGTACACGAACAAGAGGACAAAGAACGAAGGGGTGTCGATGAAGCCTCGCGAGCAGGAAAGCAAACCGAGCAAGAGGTTGACCAACGATACAAAGAGACGAAAAAGTGGAGGAGGGTGGAATATGCGTTGCAGCGGTAAGGGAGGTCGGTTATCAGCGAGGCGCAGTCGCCAGAAAACTGCTATCACGAGGTGAAATTATTGGTCGGTGAAGTGGATAAGCTACGGTCGAAATCGGTGCATTCGAATAGCTCTGACTAACGGATGCTGGGCCTGCACCATCGAAACGGAGCCGAGCAGAACGTGACAAGAGAGACGGAGCTCGTGAAGGTGCCGATGGAGCAAGAGAGGGAGCCAGACTTCTCGCGAACCAAGCTACTCCAATCGAGGAGCAGCTCGCGAGGTGGAGGAGGAGCAGAGGTAGGAGGTGACGTTACGGAGAAAGAGTTGTGAAACGGGTAAACGCGCCTTGCCTATCCACGTAGGATGTTGCTACGACTCGTTTACTCTCGTTAGCTGCTATGTGGAGAACTCACCGTGGCACGGAACGATTCTTTTTGCCTTTGCAATGACTAAACAATCTTTCGTGGACGAAGTGGAAGTAGCGTGTGTAGGTCTTGATGAGATTTGTTCAGGTCTGGGGGAGGAGGAGAAACGAACGCGAAGTTCGTTTCTTATCTCTTTGAGAATATTCATTGGGTGGCGGGAAAAAATCTTTGTTAATATTTATTGATAGTGGAAAAGTGTTTCTCTAATGCTCCTGTAGGAATTTTTTATCGAAAATATACAACAACGAGCGCGAAATAATCGATCGAGTTGCTCAGAAGCTATAACAGATTGATAGTTATAAATTGAAAAATAGAGAAAAGTGATGATGGTGCGATATTATATTATTTTTGTTAACTTGTCTTTGAATTTATGTATGCTTTTTCCTTGCAAAGAAGAAGCTTATAGGAATATATTCTTTTTTCTTCAGAATTGAACGGTAATCAACTGTCTGAGAAATTGAGAATGGTGCTAAAAGTGGAGTTAATCAGTTGATTATTTTCAAGAAGTCGATGCTGATGAAGTTTCTTGTAAATTCATAATTTTGGAAAACTGTGTATATATCCATAACAAAGTTCTTATTACATTGACGAGTACTATTAGTACTCTTTATGGCAGAAAATATGTAGCATAGTATATGGAAATAATATTATTTTATTTTTTATTTAAAGAAAATGTATGTGCTGGTGCCATCGTTGTTATAAAAAGAAATATTACACAGAACATCTGAATTAATTAACATAAATTTGACAAATTTCCAAATAGATTAAAAATTTAAACTAATTAAATTGATGAATTTCTAAATAGAAGATTTCTAGAGAGCTAATGAGATTTTGAAAATTGTAATTTAGTTGATTACAATTAATAATGAAGACTTTAAATTATACCTACAAAACAATGCTTTATTCCAAGTCAGAAGAATTTTACCTTGTGCAAGCAAATGATCATCCGTATTGTGCAAGTTTCTGCAGCCCCCATACATAACTGCCAACTAACGACGCTTGAAAGGACTCGAAAACCATCTACTTACAAAGATCTCGCGCCACAAATCCTATTAACGAAACCGGAAAAATCCTGGCGTGGTTCAGTCGCCATAAATAAAGACAATCGACTAATTGAAACTTCACGGGACGGTGAATCTTCGTGTGAAATCTCAAACTTCTATATAATTGAGCAATAATTTAAATAAGGACTGATTCAAAAATAATGACGAGAAGTAAACAGGAAATTTACTTTAGAAAAAAAGCACCGTGCTAACGTTTGCATCTATTGCAATATATTAACTATGTGCATATACTAACTGAATAATAATTTAAACAGATGAGCAATGATTTAAGGTCAAAATCAAGAAATTAGAATATTTTAATATCTATCGATCGAATAATAAATTTAAATAAACTGGAATTAATTTCAAAGTGAAGCTGATAAATCAATGATGAATTTATTTTAAAGAGGGCACTGGAGGCAACTGAATAATGAAGGCACAGTTTCTACGTTCGTCGCTTGAATAATAATTTACATAGACTAACGTCGATTTAAAATCAAAGCCAACCAAAATCAAATTATAAATAAATGGTAAATCTGTCTAAAAAGAAGATAGCAAACAATATGTTACAAATCCGGATAATCGCGATAATACGGTGCGTAAGAAGAATCGCGCAACTGGTGAAACTCGAAGGTTCAACCGATAGCACGAGAAAGGATCGATATGAACTCGTGCAGAGATAACGCGGCATCCAGTAAGCCATTTATATTTCCAGAAGGCAACGTGGAGATGGATGACAGTTCAGCGTCGACACGGGGGAGGAGGATACGGTACGTCACGGGCCGGAAAACAAGAGAAGAGAAACTAACGCGTTCCTCTTTGTATCCATTGCATTCCGTTGAGCGGACACTCGAGCATATCTCTGTATTCGGTGATCGATCATCGTGACGTATCGTCGATCATGTGACGAACGATCCTCGAAAGTTATCCAACGTCGAAGCGTGGCTACACCTGATTCGATCCGACGCTAAATCGATTTCGTAGCCAGCCGGAAACCACGCGATCAATCCCACTCGTACGCTCCACTCATGAAATCTAGCGAGCTACGGGATATACCTACGTGTTTCGAGAACAAATGTGTGAAATTTTAAGGAGATTTCGATCGGACTGACCCCGGTATTAATCGAATGCTTCGAAGTTTGAAATTTTGGTGATCGACGATATGAAATTAAGTTGTGAAGCTTTCTGGATCTAGTTCTTGTTAAAATAGTATGAAGATATCGTTCTGTGTATGACAAATTTGTGTTAAATGAGAAATGTGGTTACTTTATATGAAACAATGAATTACCTAGATGATATATCAAGAGAAACGAAATTTCAACCAATTTTGTAGTAATTTATACTTATATTCATATGAGAAGTATTAACGAAGAGTAAAAGGGTAAAGCTCGTTTCAAGTTGAAATTTACTTGATTTTTAAAATTTCAAGACCTGGATGTAATAAAGTAAGACGAAGAAAGAAGGAGGAAAATGCAAAGACAATCAACTTTTACGTGCAAGTTTAAATATAAAATTCAATAAAAAGCGGGGCATTGAAGAAGACAAGCTCAAATGAACAGTGATTTCGTTTTTTAATATTAAAAGCGCATAAGGAAGCAGGTAATTGATAGAATGAAATTTTAAAAACTAACAACGATAGTATAGCATTTTATCAAAGAAAACTTGAAAGACATGTACACATATGTACGATACATTAAACGTTATAAATATAAGCTAATACAGACTCTTAGGATTTGATTTTGGAAGCGTAATCAGCTCAAACTTCCGATAGTTTAAACTACCACTGATTCGATAAAGTATATCAAACATTTCAAAAAGTCGAATCTACGAATTTTTATCGAATCTACTTCTTTCTCCAGCTGAAAATGATATTCGGCGATTCCACCACAGCAACGCGTAAACGATTTCGTTACATCGACTTGGTATTTCGTAACGATGGTTCAGTTAATTTCCCTGTTTTAATTTCCGTCAGCTACCCTTGGCGAGCGCGTAAAATTATAAAGGCACCACACCAACAACGTTGTATCTTCTTCTCTTTCTCTCTAGCCTAGTTCTCTTTTACGTGAGATGCGTTCGTTCGGGAATCCAGTTCGGTCGATGGCTTCTCCGACAATGGATTTCGAGGCCGCTTCTTTGTCTCTCCCTAAAAAAGACCTGGGCGTGTCCGAAATAGAAACGCGATAATTAACCGGTTACCATCGCGCATATCGCTGGTTCGTTCGCTATCGTCGGAACATTATTAGAGGGCTGTTTCACCGGTGTCATCATGCGAAAATCCCTTACGCTCCCTCGTCGATTACGTTGGTTCTCAAAGAGAGACACGGTTTACGTGGTCAATGAAATTGCAGAGATGCAAATAGAAGTGCGATTGGTTTCATCGAAATGGTTATAGCAGGGAAAAGGAAGCCGATGATATGGCATTCTTTATCTTTCGTCAGATAAATTATATTAACAGGCTAATCGTCCATATTTATTTAATTCACCACTTTCCATTATCGAATTCTGTTTCTCAACACTATCATTGAAAGGGAATTATAAGGATTTGTTTAGTAATTCTTTTTTCGCAATTTCTTTCACGTAGATTCTATAATTTTATGAAATTTGATGAAAAATTGCTTGGTCTTTAATGGGTTTCTCAATCAGAGTTTTCCATTGGGTTACGACAGTTGGTTTTAGAAGATGGGGAGATTTATGAACGGTTTCTTTAAATTGCATTGCTCAAGATAAGAACGTAGCTTAGTCAGAATCGATAGCTCATTCCTAAACGAACAGTTCTCGCAGGATTACACAAGAATACCGTTATAAGCCCATATTTTATAATTTTCTGACTTTTATGTCATATGGATAAGTGAATATGAAATAGTTGAAAAATAGGTGGTAAATAAAAAATAAATGACATTAGTCAGTTTAATTTAATTAATATCAATCTGCATATATCGAACATTGTTAGTATCTTCCAAATATTTAACAAACTAATAGAAACATACATTCAATCCCAGAATGAAATAAAAAGATAATTTTGATGTGAAATTGGTTGACAATATATATTGAATTTCAAAACTGCTCTTTCACGAAAGATGTAATTTTGACGCTTTTGTTACTTATGGTTTTCGCATAGAAGTGAAAATGAATCGTCGTCGGGTACCGTATGTTCATAGTTCACCGTAGAATCGGGGTTGCAATTTACTTTAAAAGGTTGCGCGTACTGCATCCTGACAACCAAGAATTACGGTTGACTATGTAGCTGATTTTAGCCTCGGTATTAACATTATCCGCGAGTTTTAGCAGCGTCACGAACGATTGCGTAGGGATGTGAATATCAAACGCCCCCGAGGAAACTCGCCGTATTCCGAAAGAAAACTCCCTTCCCACCGAGGCTAGCGACTAAAGCAAATAACAGGTATTAGAAGATATTACGTTAATAGCCCCACAATTAGCAAGTAATTGAAAAATTAATAATACGCCACTAGCCCAGAGCTTTCGCATGTACCTACTTACCGATCATTTCTTGCATAGTCGAATAAAATATTAAATACGAATATAAAAGGTCTTTGGTTGTATTTTTTCTAAGAACTGGTTCGAATTTATATTACTTTTAGTGTGTTGAATTTGAATTGCTCTTAAGATGTATCATAATTCTTAATCCTAATCATTGGTCGGTTCTAATTTATCACTCGCGTGTATATCACTTTTATATTCTAAATGTATACAAATTTTATAGGTTGAATGCTATTAGTTTAAAATATTCAATGGAACTATTAAAATTTATGTTATGACTGTTTCATATTGATTTATTCAACTGACTTAGCGCGTGCCTGAGATTATTTATTACAAATTGGAAACGATCAGAAGATTTTTCATCGAGATACTACTCGAGTATTTTATATTTTATATACAATATTTTATCAATTAATTGATATTCCCAGGCATTATTCTTATCAGCTCGTTAATTAAAAATACTTATAAGAGACTAGCAAAATAAAAATACAAGCTGAAATTAGAGCTTCATATTGAAATGATAATTTTCTACAAAATGATTAAGAATTTTATATGATTTTCGTTCAAGAGGAAAATAAGTGAAGTTAACGAGTATTGAATATTACCTATTAGGTTGACCGGTAAGTTTCAATACCTTTGTTCTATGAAACGAGAAAACAAAACAAATTCTTCCCCCTAAAAATCAATTATTCTAACGTTTGACAATAGAACTTTCCAAGATCGATGCGATAGAAACAAAAGTTAAAATTTCTTCAAAATTACTTCCAAAGTAAGTTCAAAAATCCCGAATGATCAATACGGACAAAATTCACAATTTCCAACATCGTCGTATAAAACATACATATGTATATGAATCTCAGACATTCAACATGCCCATTCCAACGAAAGATTTAATCGGCCCACCGATCGTTTACGCTTCCAAAGACTTCATTAGCAATGCCCATATCACGTTCCGAACAAATTCTTCTCCGTAACGAAGCAGAAAGCTCCGTGTACGGGACATTTCGAGCGAACAGGGTCGCGAGGCGTGACGAGGCCGACCGAGACACGAGCCTCGAATAGCGTAGAATAGCGGGTGTGGAAGAACGAGAGATGCCATGTGGCGGATTAGATCCGCGATCAGGAATTGCTCTGTAGAACGAGGAAGAAATGCCGGCGTAGAATGGAAAGGACGATAAAAAACGATTCTTGGAATGGTGTTGACACCTACATAACAGGCTTGACACGCAACGAGCCGGCGCGTTTCCATTGTGGCCAGTCAGTCAACCCACCGGATCTGTCACTCGCGAAGCTCCTGGAAACTGATGAACCGCTTCGGTCCGACGAAGAAGTTTTCTCACGGCCAACAGTGTTTCCACGTAGGTATACAGGCTGATTGATCGGTTAAATATATTTATCTATCCGGTTCCGTGGCCGAGAATAACACGTGTTATTACGCGGAAAGTGGATAATTGATAAGGCGAACGAAACGCGGGGCTAATTAAACGGGGCTGCGTGAACCGGGAAGCTACGAGCGGTCCAACGGCCGGCTACGTTTTCTTCTTCCTTCAGCTGGGTAATTAAAACGGCCCGGCTATTTATCGAGTGGTCGTTTTACGCGGGAGAATCGAACGATTCTTGAATAATGGTCTCGTTAAGATCGCGCGTGTCGATGGGATGCGAAACACCGTTCTTCGTTTACACTCCCTGAATTTCTGCAGGCTACTTTCATCTCCGTAATTGCGGTTTTACGGTTCCAGGTGTATTTTCGATGCTGTGCGGATTGTACAGGTTCTGCTGGAATTTCATGTTCCCTTCAAGTCGAGTTTGTGTTTGTTAGAATCGTCGAATTGTGTTGAGTGTGTATTTTAGGGAAAGATGTAAGAAGATGTAAGATATAAGAAAGAAGTAAACATGTACTTTCAAACGATGATTTTTATTAAATGTTATATCCTAGATAAGATACCAATATTTCTCTTTCGTATACGTATACATGCGTGTTGTGCATCGTTAAAGTCGTCTGAATAATATCTTTCATATAATATTTAAAAAATTGTAATTGTTTATTTAAAATATTCAGAATTTTATCACGATGCAGAAATCATGGTAAGAAAAAGTTTCTCAAGACAGCTTATTGCACGTAGAAAGTAACGAATTTATGTATCTTTTCCTATCTTTTCCACATATGAACTATCCAGAAGGAAAACATTAGATACTAGTAGCGATGTATAGAGTTAATTGTTATTACATTATAAAAGATCATTTGTGCCAGAAACTCTTTATGCTATTCAACATTTTCAAAACGTAAGTTCAATGCATAATGCGTTAAAAATTGCATTTTATAAGACAACATTAACGCTCAAGCAATTCTCAAGTCTTACACCTTTGATATTTGAATCGACTTGCACTTTCAATTGACTCCTCCTATCAACTTTCCATTTAAATATACGTGTATCCCTGTTCTTCTGAAACGTATTAGCAGCCGAGCAAAAGCTACAAATTGACTTCTGCCGCGACGACCAAATTCAACATTCCACCATACATCGGTTCCCATAGAGCTGTGATGTCTAGAGCTGTTCAAGCAGCGTTTCACTGGTTCCAGGTTTCGCACTTAACTTCATCGCTTTGCATATATTTCATCAAGACTTTCTACTCCCACATCCTACTAACTTCGACTTTGTCGACTTCGTAGTCTTCTCTTGTTTAAAGCGTCGTCAAATTTCCATGCTGTTTCGACACTGGTCGTTGAATTTACTGGTTGGAAGCAGGCTGATACGCCGGTCTCACATCGATCAGCCGATTTCTCCAGGGTACTACACCTGGCTACCATGCCACGTTCCAATTTCCGTGCTCTGTCGCACCTGAGCGACTCGAATTTTTGCCCCGGAAGCGCGCGCTCCTCGAAACAGGCCGCACACGCCCACGCCTCGACCCGGTAAGACGACAACGATCTCGTTCGTTCCGTTGCGCAAGCAACCCCGGCCCACGAGCGTCGCGTCGTCACGCGACGATCCCGTGAAACGAGAGTCGTTGGTGAAAATTTTTTCAACCGAACCATGCTGCTTCTCCACGTGCGATCCACTCGAGTCTCGCGCTCTGTTCACCCGGCCGTTTATGCGTGTTGGCACGCGAGCCCTTTTACCCGAGTTCACGCACGATTAACCGCGGATTCGTTCCTCATCGGGAAGAAGCGAGCTTCAGGAAAATGGCGATTTGCAATCAACATTTTTCTTTTTTCGTGAATTTCTTTTCTCTCATACTCCACAGTAGAACTCCGTTTATTTGAACTTTGAACTTGTCGGGGAATAGCAGTTTATAAGTACGTTGTAATTGAAGTTCATGTAATAGAAGTTCACTCATTTTCCCCGGTATTTGTTATTTTCTGGTCACATAGCGGGAGCTCGCGTTGAGATAACTGGATTCAATCGACAATAGTTCAGTTAATTGGGCATTGACTATTTCGTTTCAATAAATGAAATTTTACTGTGCGTGGTCCGTAAATTTGTGGTACGATTGAAGATATTCTAATTCTATTTTATGAATGGAAACACGGCGAAAATCAAGGATAACAAAAGTGCGTTGGAAGTTTCATTTCCGAGCAAATCAAGTTTTAGAAATTTGTCAAGTGTACGCGAATTTGCCTAATCTCATTCAGACAATCGCTAGGAAATTATTTTATGCGTGTACCAGGCTAATTTTTGCCCAAGCATGGTCAAAACCTTTCTTCCACAACGAGGTTTTAAATTAAAAAATTTCTCGTTTGCGAAATAATTTATAGCTATAATTTATATATTATACGAAATAATAAGTGATAGCTAGATCGTGGATTGTTATGCATTTATATATATAAATTCTCCTAATTTATAGTATAGATTACAAGATTTCTTTTATTCGATCATTATTGATAATGATGCTAGTTTCAAACATATATGAACGCTTTTTTATGAAGATACATTAATGCTTTTAACAAATGCATTGATGGAAATAGTATGAAGCAAAAAAAAGTCATCTAACCGCATTTTTCATTAGCTGATCACTCGTTATTTTAATATAGATACATATATGGCCGTACTTGTTTTTGCGTACACCAAGATTACAAAATCACAATGACGGACCACACAACGAGGAAGTATTATTTTTTTCATTGGAAACCTGATTGTATAATGTCGCTTAATATCCGTATTCAATACGTTATTACGCGATTCCATAGTGATTGGCGATACCGTATTTACGCCAACGGCGTACAAGATCCAGTTTCACACGATTTGTTTTTAAGATGTTTGGATAATTGTTCAATTTGTGTGCTGTTTCATTCGTATGTAGTATAAATTAAGTATTGTAAAAATTAATTATAATTCGTACTTAATGTTTTAATGCATATTATTTGATCCTGTATATCATTAAAAAATTGTACAATCATCCAATTATAAAAATTTCTGCCATTAGATATTACAATTAATTGTTAGTTATCAAGGAAATTGTTACTGTAACATTATTCTTGATTCAAGTTAGTTAAAACTTAAAAAAATTAAAAATACTGAAATAATCCTGAAAATATCTCGTTTAGTTTTTTAAAGAAATGCATTCATGTTTATTTATTTATGAATATTTATTTTCTGAATTAGATTTCCCATTTTTTCTATCTTCATTGGGATTAATTTTACCATTACCTGCTGTTAGAACTAATTTTAACTTAAACCTATATTTATATTTTTTAAATATTTCTATAATACCTATTATTCGTGTTTATGTCACTGTGTAATAAGATCATATTCCATGACACGATCTAAAAAATAAATATCATCTATATACGATAGATAGAATTTCAACTTCATCTATTATTTATATCAAATAATTTTCTTTATAACAGCAAGAAATTTAATTCTACAAAAATACATTATCTCTAAATTGTTTATAAATTTCGCTACCAACTTTCCCAACGATCCCATACTTTTTACTCTATTTATTTTCAACTTTATCATTTCCATGAAATCTACACAATTTGTTTCTTCTAGCTTTATCACGGTTTGCCCTTTCCTATTCTTATTTCTACAAAGAAGTAACCAAGCTGGAAGCAACCGTTCTGATTGGATACGCTCGATTTATCATACGACACCCGGTCGAACGAGAAATTGAAAAGTAACGAGACGAGATGTATCCGGGTAATGTCAGTCGCGGAATCACCGACGGACACTTAATTTACGATCAGAGTGATCGATTATTATTCTTATCAATAACACAACGTGATAATTATATAATATAGAACGTTATCCGCGTAACACGCAGATACGTATCGTGCCGCGAGTGATTTTAAACGATTACTAGACATCCGAATTGATTGAAACAGATTGCATTTGCGCGAACCGAGCAGATGAAAATGCACCAAATGAATATAAGCATAAATAAAGTTGATACATCATGTTCAGGATAATTTTCGAACAGCCCGTATTTCATTTGCCAGCTAGTTCCTGTTAAACGGCGCGATAAATGTTTATATGTATAAACTGAAAGGATTTATTGATGATCTAAAAGATGTAACGCGTGAATACCCTATAATGTTTGAGCAATTTGAAGCTTCGACGATAAATTGCGTACAATGATCTGAAAATAATGACATGGATATGTAACTACCTCGCAGTGGAAGATATATGCTGCAACGTCTTGTAATATCAACCTGACCTTGTTAATAATAACGTTTAAAAGGTGATTTCATCGTTAGCTGTGATAAATGTTTTTATCAACACGTTGCATATAAGTAAAATTATATTTTTCATTTGTTATTTTTGTGCGAAAACAGAAAAATAGAATATCAAGTGAAAGGCTTTAGGCAAACGATCTTTAACATAAAATTCATTTTGTTTTCTTTCGTCCTACGCGTGTGGCAAATTATCACGTAATTTTCACATCATTTGCGAAACATATAAATTTTTCATCGACCATCGTTAAAACTTCTTTACGATATCAAATGGACTATGTATAAAATAGAATAAAATATATAAAAAAGAATATGGAATATAATCGAGCGAGAGATATATGAATATTTTTTATTAGTAAAAAATATCAACATTTTCATTACGGAGAAGGATGATTTAAAATTGCATCGCGGTCAACCTAATATAGAAAGGTTCGTTGGATCGTGCAGCTTGCAAAATCCTCGTTGCTTGTTCGTGGCGAGGGTAATGGTCAAGTCGTGGAAACCTCGCGTGAGTAGATTGATAGAAGTTCATTGGATCATTACGCGTGAAACCATGCATTAAGTAGTTTGCACTGTGCAACTGTTGAACATCCTTTCGGATCACATGGTCGTTTAATTGTTTCTTTTTAAAGTGCTTCCATTTGATAACTTATCTCGCCCACTTCCTTCCAAATTTCATTGTAATTTGCGTTCTCCTTTTATGATAGATTCATTGTTTCTAAAAAGTACGACGTATTTTATTTTTTATTAAATTATTAATAAAATTAGAAATAGAACAGTGTATTTAAGTATACCGTGACATGGACACGATTTAAATTGTATATTACATTCATCCACTTGGACGTTATATTTCAAGGCTTAATTATAAACAAAATAGCGTTGAAAGTTTCATTTCTGTTACAATCTGGTGATTGTATAATAATTATCTAGAATACAGTTACATTTACGACACAGATACCCTTTTTCTTAGTCCTTTCCCTTTTCATCTACTGCAATAAAATATATACATACTCGATGAAATTCAGCACAATCACCTCTCGATTCACAATCACCTCATTCTCGTCGATCGATCAATGGTTTCCATCGCACTCGGTCATAAATCAATTTTCGACACTTTAATCTGCCTCAAAAATCTCATCATCGATGTTCGACGTATTATACAAGCTCTACAAATTCATCAAACAAGTAGAAACAAAAATCTGTACAACATTCGACGCGACTTATAATTTATGCACCACATACCACTATAGAAGGCAAACAAAAGCAAGAAGCGCGATGAATGAAGGATTTAAACGAAATATCGATGCGAACCACAGACGAAGCTCGACGTGTTCTGACCAACTGCAGTTCAGAAATTTATTGACGTTCGAATTATCACGAGATGCGGTTTTATTTAACATAGAAAGTCTCGTTCGATTTCGTCGTAAAGCCATGCTCGTGTTCAGATTGGAAGTCACGTAAGACATGCCAAAGGATGTCGTTTATAATGAATTTACTGCCGGACTTCTGCTATCTTTGCAGGTGCATCCAGAAACTTAATGCGCCCTTGTCACGCGTAATAACGCAAGGATTCTCTTTTTCCCTTTCACCTTTCTGCGCTGTGATTTCTTGCGGTCCTCGAAGAAAGAACCACGAATATAAAGTCGTAAATGATAAGCAGATACGCAGAAAAAGTTTGGAAGCTTTGGAAAGTTATCTGGCTAGTTTCATATTCAAATCTTTCGCTGTAACGTGTCGTCGACGTCTTAATTAGATGTATGGCTCGATAATGATCAGCATAATTTTAAACTAGGCCATATGACATCTTATGCGCGTCTAAGAAGGTGATCAATGCGATAAGCGAATTGGCCCCAAGACAGATTAATTCTCACCTCACGCATTCTACGATAAAGTCAATATCCTATTTCGAATCTTAAGGATGTCGTTATGGTTTTCTATTAATATTTTATGCGTTGCTTAAATTAAGATTTATTGCTTGGTGCATGCATTTTCTAGCGAGAAATAGGAAAACTTATAAGAGATATAAATAAAAATATAAAAATAGAATATTAGCTTCTATTTTGCGAAGATTTAAATGCTGTTTAATAAATACTAATTATAAGGTAGAACATCGCTAGGTCATATGACATGTTGTGAGCGTCTAAAGTCTAAAAAGGTGATCAGTGCGATAAACGAATTGGCCACAAGATAGTTTAATTCCAATCGTACGGATTCTACGGCAGAGTCAATATCCTATTCCAAATCTTAAGGTTGTCATTAATATCTTAGTTTAATATATTAGTTTCCTATTAATATTTTATGAGTTGCTTAAATCAAGATATATTGCTTGGTGCATGCATTATTAGTACATACTTTTTCTATCGAGAAATAGGAGATTTTACAAGAAATATAGATAAAGATATAAAAATAGAATAGTAGATTCTATCCAGCGAAGATTTAAATGTTGTCTAATAAATATTAATCATAAGACAAAAAATTGAGTGAAAAATTAGTAGCACCTAAAATTTATTAAATAAATCCTTAGAAATGTAGAAAATAAAAATATTTTAATTCTTCTAAAAAGTTGCTTCAAATTCCAAGTCTTTATAATTCAAATATAAAGCTATTTCATTACTTTCCATCCTTTAGGAAATCTCTAAAATTAAAATTTTGCATAATCGTAAATTGTTTCATCTTCACTTGCAACAAAATATTTGTAATCATAGGATTTCAAGATTATCTCGCGGCAATTTATAAACAAGGAACCAAGCGGAATAATATTTCATCGGTGTCAAATTTGTTCGTTCATCGTTGATTCGATTATCAATCATGATCAACGAGATCGATCGACGAAGATGATTCACGTGGCAGAATTTCTTCTTAATAGATTAATATTTTTGCGAACGAATCCGCGTTTGCATTGTTCGACTAGCGATAAACGAAACGTCAAATAATAAAGATGATAAAATCTTGTACACTGGTATCGTGCGCTTAATGGATCTTCTCATAGATCCAACGAACTTACAATCTGTCTTGCGGCTTTATGACAGGATAATAATTACGAACGGGCTACCGATCTTGACGAACAGGTAAATAAAGCAGCAGAGAGGAAAGAGATCGCGAGCAAAGTAAATTGATAGAAGTTCATTACGTCATTACGCGTGAAACTGTTTACCTCAGAAAGCTAACCAAGCGTTGCACAGAGGCGTACTAATAATACGATATGCAGTTACCATTGGTACGCTCGATCGATGGTGTTTCTAATCGATTTCGACTGAAAGACGACGAATAACGATAGAACAACTTTTGTACAGTACAGTTGAATAATATTCTATATATTAATTATGAGAAAATATTTGAACGTCAAACGTAAAAGGATCACCGGTGATACAGTAATATTATAGTCCTCTTTCAGTTCTATTGGAATTTTTATTCTTCAGAAAGATATAGGAAAATTATTAATAATACGGATTTTGTTTATTTTACCATGTACAATAGGCACAGAAAGCATTTGCATGGCATTGTATTTATTATAACATTCAAATAGTAATATATAAAATGTATAAAGTCCAAATATATAAAATTTTGTATCAGTAAGTAGTATTTTGGTCTGATTACAAAAATCTGGTATTATGGAAATGAAATGCAAAGATTGATGAAAAATGCTCGTTCGAAAAATGAGATAAATAAATTATCTGAAATCTTTCCTCTGCACAGAATGGCAAGAAAGATATGAAACCTATATATATTATCTCTTCAGAAATATTTTATCAAATCAGTCAAAACAGAATGAAACAAATTTATAAAAACTTCTAATTTCGTTACAGTTTCTAATATATAGTTTTCACTAAACAAATTCTATAAGAAACAATTATAATATACCGTATATAGTAATGAATGGTTTAAATAATTGTTAATTCAATAATGATTAACAATTAAGCGAAAATATTAATATATAAAAAAGTTAAATAGATTCAGGAAATATCACGAAAATTTGTTACAGTTCAAAGAGATAGGAATAAATCTTTCTCGTCTTGAAATAAAACTTTTGATTTGAAAGTAGCTGGAACAATCCGTCTGAAGAGTGGTACGCCGTCCCTTCTTCGTCCAGTTCGATCCTCTAACTGTTGCCTCTATCAGGATTGGGTAGTTAACCCCTTTGTCCAACCCCTTTCAGCCGCCCTTAACGACAAGCAGGGGTTACCGAGGGTGTATCCTAGTGCCAACCCATGGGGAACATTCAAGTTCGTTCCTATACAAAGCTAAAATGGAGAATTTACAGGGTGTGGCATCAAGTTGTACAATTTAATATAAGAACGAAACAAATAAATTAGAAAATAAAATACGATATAACATATGGTACGGTATAAAATAAAACTGCCAATGGAATGAAACATTTAGAGGTGTGCAATTATTAAATTAGTAATGAAATATTATTTTGATATTCGACTAATTCGTTTCTCCATACGTAAAACAATTTTGTAAGGTTTACAATTTGTAACATTCATGTAAGTACAGAAAAATGTAATGCAAACGATATCAAGTGAAATAATAGTAATAAACAAATAAATTGAGTAAAAATTGAAATAGCATTACTAAAAATCGAATTAAATTTAGGGCACTTTAAGAAACGAAGATAAGAGCAAAGATAAGATAAGAACGAAATATATGTATACGTACTGTCAATCAGATGTAACATTTAACGAAGGATATAATCTGAATCTACAGAGAACCACGTGGCCACTCATTCCAATATTAAATTAAAGAGCTGATTTTGGTTTCTTTATTAAACTCATTAAATTCAGTAAGAGATTTTTCTCTCTGCATTAAATCGTTCTTACTTTTATTTATATTGCCAATATTTAAACAACAATTTTAAGAAGGCAGATACAAATTCTACTGGTACGAAATACGATGCAACGATTCGATTCGTGGGTGCAATTTTCACGCGATTAGAAAATTAATTATTCCTTGAGCTTTCATCGTTAAGGGTACAGAGGACGCCAAAACATACAAATTTCATCTAAAATCTAGATCTAAAATCGACCCTGAAGATACATTAAAACAAACAGATGACTCTTCTAATGGACAGCGAAGTAAATAGCACATCTCAATAAGCAGAGTAAAAAAGCTGCTTCATCACAACCTGCTCTATATCGATCACGAACGAATTAAAAAACACATCGTACGCTTGCATAAAATATCGAGATCCGTTAAAAGAAGGAAGAAAGATAATTTGCACGTAAAAGTAGGGCAAGAATGCAGGCAGGTTGTAAGTCGAGCAGCGAAGAGGAAGTCCGAGGGCCGTACGCAAATTGATAGAGAAGTCTAATTATATCATTAGCCGTGAAGCTGTTTACATCGAAGCGGAGCGCATCAGGACGCAATAATGCGGTTGCAGCGGAATGACGGGATGACAGGAGGGACAGAGGGAAAGCTACGGGCGTAGATATCCGCCAGGACGTCGGTATGCCGTGGATCAACGGCCAATTTGAACGTGTCGAAACGTTTCGACGTCGTTCATTAAGGTGGTACGTGATGCAGCGGGCAAAATCGTCCGAGAGAACGGCAGATCCATAGTGGTGGTTGGGCTGCGCGTCCAGGAATCGCCGTTTACCGAGATTCCATCAATAATCGCAGGTTGCACCGCGATCGGGCGGAGCCCGGAACGAACGACTCGCCGAGCGCGAGCGGTGGCCCGACCGACGGCTCTTCACGCGATAGACAGCGCAAGAATTCCTAATACACTTTTGCGAAATCCTCTGAGAAGAGTAGTAACGAAATTAAAGTAGTTTGGAAATAGAGAGTTCCTCTGAGACCTAAGATTTAAAATTTGATAAATAGACACGCAATATTTATGGGAAATATGAAGCTGCAAGAATACATAGAATGCGGATAATATGAAAAAGTATATAAAATATGCAATGCATAGTATTCGTTATATTTCACGGGTAAAACAATTCTCAACTCGGTCCTCTTTTTTTTCTGTAATTATATTCATGAGGATATGAATTTGCATAAATATCCGAGGTTTATCGGTGAGTATAGGAGTTGAAAGTGTTGGAAGATTATACAAGAGTTTCGTAAAAGAGAAATAACGAGACTAAAAATGTCTGAAAATAAAAAGTATTTCTTATTTATTTGATAATTTTTAACTTCTTGAATATTAAGAAGCTTGAAAAGATAGTAATGCGATAGTATATTAATTCTTATCTTTGTAACCAGTAAACAGTACGAAGCATATTATCACTAAAAAGATCCTACCTAATAAATGATTTATTTCCCCATAACCTGCACAACAAAATACATAACACACATTGTTAGGAAAACACGCTTTACACCGTAGCATTTTTCTGTTGCAAGAACTGAAACATTCCTCCGTCCGCCCGTGAAATCTTGGATTTCACAACGAGAGCAAAAATCTCGGCGATATCACAATTTACCGTAATAACAATTCCCTGGTCGGTTACCGCAAAAATCGGCCACAAGCTCGACGTTCGTATTCAAATGTCGCGCGTATTTTAGCCTGCATTCATGTAAATTTCCACGAGGCCTAAAGGATTCACTCTCGACTCGCGGTAGTTACGGTCGATTTCAATCGAACGGCTTCGCGCGGAAAATCTACCGTGGCTGGCAAATTTTCTCCAACTGGCAAGGAGAGGAAGAGTAACGCGGCTGCACACGGTGTTTTATATTGCCTCAAATTGTCGAACGATCTCGTAAAAACACGGCAAACGATTCTCTTTATACCTGTTACACGCTTCGCTGCGGCCGGCGACGTCAAGAAAGAATATAATATAGCGATAAACATTGCTACGAGAATTTATCCTGAGGTTGGCGTCTACTAAAACCGCTGCTATCTCGTTCAAGTATGGTATGAAGCTTGTTGGTATTTTTATTTCTTCGTTTTCTTCTTTATTTTTAATAAAAACGAATCAGCGAAGCGATCTTAGAGAGGTAAAGAGGAAGACATGGTCGTTTGAATTACCGTATTGTTTGTTGAATAACCGCCAAATTTGGTTATGAGCAATTTCTAAGCGACTGCATTTAAAAACAGATAATTTAACACGTTCGACGGACATAGTTTTCTACGAAAACGCGACGCCTTCTCATCAAAAGAAAAATAGTTTGTTCAGCTAAGGTTAATTAATTCAGTAATTCAGTAATGTACGTATCTTATATTTTTTGCAAGTTATTTTCTAGCTTATTATATTAAACATCTCCACTGTCCACTCGAGCTTTGTCATACGGTTATTTGAATCATGTGTATGTTTTTTTAGATTTTACATTTTTGATATTTTTCTTGCTAGACATAGAGTACACGATATCTTCTCATTCTCTCGTCTTTGTATTAAAAGTTAAGGATATCTCGTAATGTAAAACAGGTTCGACTAATGTGTGCAAAGTTCAAGATTGAATGTTAAGATGTTGAAGTTTAGCTGACTCAGATAATTTCTATACTGTAATATTCAGTGATCTAATTCATTGGCAAAGAATCGAATGCTTTCGTTCTAAGTCTCGAGTATTCCACGAGACTGAATACCTGGCTATCGTATGATCGAAACTCAAAGCACGTCATATCTTCGCGAATATCTCCATCTCATGTCGTTGGCAACGTTCAATCACAGCTTATACGCTGTAACCAATGATCTGGACAGACGCAAAGGTATTAAGGTGGGAAAAAATAGTACTGTGTCATTTGCATACAACATTATGCAACCAAGTGGTCGTAATCGTAATCCTCGAGTGGAACAAATTGTTCCGATCTTGTAACAATTATTCACGGAGAAGAATAAGCAAGATGATGGTTAAAAATCGTGCCAATATGGATACTTGAGTCAGCTTTCGATACGAAGGCGTTTATATTATTATAGATCTTGGTATCTTTTAGATTCGATCTAACGTTGACATACCTATCATAAGTAATGGACAGATGCAAATGGTATTCAATAACAGTCATATAAAGTATAAATTTATGATAATTGAAATAATAAAGCTGACAAAATTCATCTGGTTTTTAAATTTTACAAGGAAGGCAGTTTAACGAAAGTTGTTAAAAAAGTAACCTTAGAAATGCGAACAAAATGTAGGAAAATTAAATGAATTTTTTAATTTGTGAAACTAAGCTTTTTGTGAAATATGTATCTCTGTTCTGAATACCATTTTACAAATTTTGTCGCATTCAACTTATATATACTATCTTTATTGTTTCAAACCAATATTTACGTGGTTTTTAGTAAAGTAAACATAAATTTTTATTTGATCGTTACGAAGAGAATACTGAAAAGATTTTGGAGCATTATGCAGGAGGTAGTTTTCGTATACATAGTCAAATTTCATGTTCTTATATTGTGATTCAGGTACAACTATGCTAGACTGTAAGATTTGTATTTATAATTCAAGAACAAGTTATATGTTCATACATACGCAGTACGTGCATAATGTATGCAGAAAAATTCCAGAACTAGACAGCTGTGAATTCAACTATGACACAAATATCATACACGTAGTGTACCGATTTATTAATACGACGGAGAATATAAATTTCAATTCTTTCATATATCATTTTTCTTTCATTAATCAAATAATCGGTTAATCAAATAATAAAACATTCAGCACTTCAACCAATTTTTCTGTGCTTTTATTCAAATATACATGCACACCTTTCACTCATTCTCCAATAATTCTAATGTTGCTTAAATATATTGCAAAAAATACAATTTAAGTGCAAAAATTCTACCTTGAAAATTTTATATAACGAAAGATTAAATGTTTGAGGAATCTATCTTTGACTCAATTTTTACAATGAAATTTTTCACTATTATATCCGATATTAAACATATTGGAAACGAACAAAATTTAATGTACGGTATCTCGATGATAAATGGCGCAATCTTTCAAAGAAACGCTGCAATCTCTCGGAAACAACTTTTACTTAAACCACAACCTTGAATTTATCTCAAGCAAAGTCCGTTTAATAATTTCATTTTTCAAACTTCATTGGATATCAATTTTCTCGCCTTGTCCTTAAAAATTCATTTCGATTAAAATACGCAATCATTTTAATCACGCATGCAGCCTTGACAATCTCTCAACTTGGTAATATCAGAACAATTCTTCTATCGAGATACTCGATATCCACCATCAAATCTTATCGTTCGATTAACATCTTCGTCTTTCAAGTTTCACTCACACACACATCAATTTCCTAAATCTATTTCCAAAATTAAATTATCCAATCACTCTGATCATACAAACACACAATCTCAACCAATCTCGAATCTTGTAATCCAACAAAATCCAAACAATGCTGCTATCAAAGAATGAAACATCAAATTGCCCAATCGACAAATAAATAATTTCTCCGAGTAATCTTCGAAAGTTCGCTGGATGTCGATATTCCCAATTTCTCAGGAATTCCTTCCGATCGATCTATCCAATCGCTATGATCGCACGTGCGTGCAATCTCAATTCTCCGACCAGTTCTTCTACCGAACAATTCAACATGCAGATCTGCGACATCGAATTTATAAAATCTACCAAACCTAACGCGAACCACCCACGAACTCGAGAGAAAGATCTTCAACAACAAGGAATCGACGAAGCAAATGATCTATCGAGCCAACCGGCCAACCTCGGCCCCTCAACCTCACGATCGCTCCCGAATGGATTCGATTAATCGCGTCAAGCGACAACGATCGATAATTGGCGTTGCCTAATCGCGACACGACGAGGCAGCGGTCAGCCGAAGGAACGATTATGAGACGACCTAACCCCTGTTAGGCGGACCAGGCCACGATCGTTGGGCCTCATGCTGGGCCCACTCCTTATTTACCTCGGCCGCAGCCGCGGTGAGGCAACAACGCACCACTCGGAAACCAATGGGCTTATCTCCATCAATAAGTACCTGTCGGGTGCACGAGCGACCGCGTAGTGCGCCTTCGTGAACGTATACCGCGCACGGCCTGCTATTTCATCTCCATTCATAGGGTGATCTGAATAACCGGCGAGACCTGTGCACGATCGGCCGGCATTCTGGCGGGATCGAACGCCGTTTGCGAAACGAACACCTCTGTGGAAACGTGTTTTCGGTAGCGTTGCCGCTTGTTCGCGATCTACTCACGAGACTGGATCCTTCTCCGAGTCGTTATAAGACTCGTTACAAAGAGGGTCAACACGTGCCACTTGCCGTTCTTTCGCTTGGTTCGTGAATTGATTTTTTTAGAACCGCTAGACAATGTTGAAATAAATTTGCAACAACTGTGAGCGATCGCGGAGAGAAGCGAGCGTTTGATTGATGTAGACTTAAGAACGTGTGTATGAAATAGGATTGTCGTGATGTTTGCTCCTTTTTATTTGTTAACGCTAGAACGACGGACCAGTGAAGTACGAGTATCATAATGAAATTTAATAATTGTATACGTGATTTCGCCAGAAGCTTTGATCGAGACTTTTAGATCACTGTTTGTATGAATTGTCCGTTTCTTGAGCCGTCTTTTATCACGTTTCATGATTTCTTCAACATGGTATGTAGATTTGCACTCGCTTGCCATGTAGACACTTGCGTATATATGCACAATATGAAATTTTTCATTGGAAAAATTTTTCGGCGAAATTAGATATCGAGTTATTTAGGTAAGGTAGTCAGCGAAAAATGTTGTATCACGAATAATTTAGTTTTATTAATTTTTTAAGGGCATAAAACTAGGTAATTAAATAGCGTTGTTAGTACGATAGATTTGTTATATCGAACACTGATAAATTGTACTACGTACATGTACATAGAAATTCACACAAAAATATTAGATTAAAAACACATATCCTGGCTCATGAAAATATTTGAACATCTACCACAGAAAATTTCTACGTCTATATCGTATATATTAAATAAATCATTTTGAGATTTTTACCAGCTTCGTAATCAGACATAACTGTCATGAATGTATTGGTAAAATTTGAAACCAATGAAATATATATAGGTAATGTTACAAATAATACAATTTACAGAAGAAATCTACAAGTTTTCTCTAAGGAAAGATTTTCTATCAAATTACCGAAAACATAACGTCGTTCGCAATTTCTTTCTTAATAAACGAAACTGGCGTTATTGATGGAAAATCATACTTTTTTCCATGCAAGACGTCTATCTTTTCAATTTAATCCAACCAACATCACGTTATCCTTATTATGTATTTATTATCTATAATAAAACGTTATGTTAAACGTAAAGTAAATATCTTCTATATCTACAAAAATTATATTCTTCAGACGATATCTAGCTTCTCTCAATCATCATCATCTACTAATCCATCGATTCGTCTATAAGCTATACTATATGTTTGTTTTTTAAATAACGTAAAAACGAACGCAGCCGATAAATGGACCAGGTGTTAATTTACCGTGAAACATTTTTTCGACTGAACGCTTCCTCGATTGCAAATTAAAAGTCGCGAAATTATAGCGTTTCCCAATGCGAGGGATCGATAATTACACGAGCGGCGGCAAAGTCAGTCGACGCGTCAATCGTTGCCCGATCGCTTAACGCTGTCGTTACTTTAACGAGCAGCCGTTTCAGCAACAATATTGTTTTGCAAAGCGTAAAATTGGCTGCCGGTTCAACAAGGGATATCCAATACATGGACACACGATTGGGCCCTTTTTTTTCCTCGAGGAAGGCTGGCCAGGACAGAACGCTGATAGAAAGCGTGCACGGCTGAAACCTGTGGTAATCTCGACGATTAAAGTCCGCTTACCGTAATGGAAGAGGCAATATCCGACCGAACGGTGAACGTACGGTCCGCTCTGTTGCATTGTGCTTTGTAATTGTTGTAAATTGAACGACTCGACAGGACCTCAACACTGGTCAGCCGCCGATAAATATCTCGTTTTTCCTACCGTGCGTTCACGTCTCCTTTGCAGCGAGCGCGATGACGCACGGTTCTATGAGACGCGTTTTAATTTCCAGCCAACCTGATCCCCTCGAGCTTTTCCTCTCGTTTCTATGCAGCAATTCTTGTGGAAGGGATACAAGGTTTCTAAGGTTGAGACACAGGAAACTAAAGTTAATTTGATATTGTCAATTACATGGCAACAAGTTTCGAAATTTTATTTGGTCGTTTTAGAAATTTTTTCGTATTTTATTATCCGTTTTCGATGTAGTTCGATGATAAATTTCTTTTATTATCACTTACTATCATTATGATCCAACTGTGGGATTTTTATACAAAGAAACATAATAATAATTATAAATTATATTCTAAACTGAATTACTAGCAATTTTTATAGAAAATAGCTGCCAACTTTTAGATATATTTAGTGTTTACTGTCAACCACACATACTTTATACCAAAAAGATCAATCGCATTGTTTTAACCCATTAAGAAATCCGCGAAAACTATTATTTTCACTAACAATTATAACCATTCGCAAGTTTTTATCTTTAAAGGAAGGCAAATATCTTTTTCATGTACTTTCCAGCGACCGCTTTTAAAATACAAGAATATTTATGCTTAAAAGAATGAAAAATACATCGAGAGATATAAGGAAAATATCTACAAGAAGGAAAATTAAGAATATATTAAAGAAAAGAAACCTTTGGTATTTTAAGTGTTAGACAATCACACGAAATGGATGATCACGTGAAAAAGAAGTCGCGCAGAAGAACGGTAATTAATATCGAAGAAAATTAAATCGCGAGAGCACGGGATGTCCCTTGCTCCGTAATGGCTTCATTAATAAAAACGCGAGCGTGACGATTCTGCTTTAACAGCTTCCCGGGAACAGAGAATGACCTTCTAAGAATACCATTCAATACACGATGACTCTACTACTAGTACAACCAGAACTAAATCGCGATTTTACGCTGAAACCTGGGAAAGAATAGCCGAAACGCGACAAAACCCGGATATACTTCACCAGGCAATTTCCATCGCGTGAAATCAACGATTGAAAAACGCTCGTGGCAAGAAACGGTTTACCCGTTTTTTTCAACGATCGCGGAAAAATGATCACGTTCACACGAGCGGTCAGCTTCATCGAAGATGTAATCGACCGATCTTGCACGCCCTTTTAATGGAAAACCATAGCAAACCTTTTTTCCTTTTTTATTATTAACGTCACGCTGTACTTGCGATTTGACAGTCATACTCGTCGTTGGAACCGTTACTGTGATGTTTTTGTTGGTATTTAGATTAGTTGTTTACGTAGTAACAAGTAATTGTAAAAGTTATAAAAAGAAATTGACGAATTTTTGAGAAAATTCCTAGGTTGTTTATTTAAGTGAAATTTTCCAAAGCGGTGTGTTCACGTTGAAATTTGGCTGTCAATTCTTTTTGCTTGGCTTAGATTTATTATATTTAGATATTTCGTGTGGAAGTATTTTTTTATTTTTTAATTCGATGCTTAAAGTCACGTCGACCATTGTAATAGGCAATTAGCAACTCGCAGGTTGAGTTTTATAATCTTTGCAGAAGATTGGTTTGTCTTAAAAATTTTAACGGTTTTAACGTTTGACGTGATTTATCTTTTAAAGAAGAGACATTGGCATTAGAATATTATGTAATTGAGCTAGTTGATAGTAATTCTTGCGTTACATAATTTTGTTAATAATCTGATTTGTTCATAGTCAACGATTCTACTATTTATATATTTTCGTTTATACTATAATATAAATGAAGTGTATATTTTTAGAATCAGAAAATTGTAAAAGTTGTTGTTTCAAAAGGGACAAATCGTAGGAGGTTGAGGGAAGGTGAAAGTATTATCTCAAATACTTCAATAAACTTCTATTTGGAATTCTAAAAGATTTTGGAAAAGCAAATTCCTATACAACGTTCCTGAGCTTTGTATTTATCTTCCTTGACAATTACGCATTTGCATTGCTAATTGGATTGTAATTACATGCAAAAAGCAAGCTGCCTGTGCAATCGATCGATCTTGATCGTCACTTGAATGAAATAGTAAATCGTCCATTGCGACATAGTAGAGTAGAAACTCGTAGTAAATCCTTTTTCGTCGACACCCATTAATATTATTGTCGACCTATAGGTCATAATCATTGAAACTTTAATTACGTAGAAGAAAAACCTCCCTCAACCACTAGAAAACCTCATTTTGTAACAGCAAACATTCTATAAAACGCTATAAAGTCATATAAAACCTAATTTAATTCATTTAATAACTTACATATCTCATTAAAAATTCCTATTTTACTTCAGGTTATTGGAAATTTGAATCCGAACTATGTTCTTAAAGTTCTAAAATTTTAACGAAGTATAAAAGTACCATTTAAGATTAGAGTTTCAGAAGTTTCGAAGTTTCAACGAAACATAAAACCATTCTTCTTTTTAGGATTTCAGAATTTATGGTATTAGTATTCGGTATTAATATCCATAATTGCAGCCAATTACCATTATGAACAGTTTTATTATCGCGTGAATAATGCTATGATGGTAAAATGGTGAGTAAAATGGTATCTAAACGCCATTGAGACTCCTTGAAAGGTCGAAAACAGCTGACAGTGCACGAGCTATTTCTGTATAGGGACACACCTTCCATCGGTGAACCGTTATAGATCGGGATCGATGCAATTATTTCCGTAATTAAAGACAATTATAGTTATTGGCCGATCGTTCTCGATCTTCGAGGGGTGCCAAGAATGCGCTTCAAGCAAATTGGAGTCACGAAATTATATTTTCATCGTTCTAGCTTAGAAAATATTTTTATGAAAAGATTTTTAATCCTCTTACAGAAGTCGTAAATTCAATTTAATGCTTTTATTTTCATTAAATATTTTTAACTTTCACGTCCTTTGGAATACTATGCTTTGTTGCATAGAATGTTGAGGTAAACACGTAATGAAGAAATTAATAGTAACACTTAAACTTATCGAAAGAAATCGAATTTTCTATAACATAGGACGAAGAAACATACTTAAACTAAGTCGTGTTTCTTATAAACAGCAGTAACATTAAAAGATAACATTTATGATCGTCTTATCCTTAAGCAATAAAATTGTTCATAGTATAATATATCCTACAAAATAATTTCTTCATGGAGAATCCGAGTAGTTTGATAAAAAATATGGACATTGCAGCTTCGAATATCGAAAGCCAACGTCAAATTAAGGGATTAATGCTTAACAATTTGTCACGCGTCTGTTATGTCCAAAACAAGCACCTCCGATATAAAAATTCTCGATTGCAGTTCACAGTATACTTTGCGAAGAGGTTCATTTGACCGACAATAACGTTACCCCGTATTCCGAAGGAACAAACAGAAGAACGAACGAGACACGAGTTTTCCGAACTCCATGTCCGTTCGGTTCGGAACACTATTTTACCTCGGTTGGTGTCGGCCGGCCCGTTTACCATATTTCATCCCATAAATATTTCCAACGTCGGTGTATCCTCGTTTCGCGATCGTTGAAAAAGCTTTCTTGCATAATTCCACGGCCTCTTGCCACAGCCACAGATCCACTTCCATCCCTGCCGGCCGCCTCCTCTCAGCATCCTTCTATTCGTCTATCGTTTTCTCTTTGGCCGTCGCATATCGAGCTCTCTGCAGCAGCATGGATCCTGGCATACGGCCAGGAATATTTATGGTATTACTTGGCGAAGCTTGAATAGCAAAGCCGCGGTATGTCCTACAAGTTATCGGAGAGTTTGCTTCTTGGGTGGCTTCTCGGCTCCCCAGGGGGTGCCTCGATCCTTTTTTCTCTCCTTGCCTCCCTCTACTGCGCCCATCTTCTCTCCATTCGTGTGCACGGTTCCTTCTTCTCTCCTGGCAGAAACATGCTTTCTCTCTCTCTCTCTCTTTATTTCGTTGCTCTTTCTTTATCAGTCCTTCTAAACGTCTGCGTTCTTCTTCGTTCCATCTAGACACCGTAACGTATTCTAATGGAATTACCTGCCTATTACCACGTACTGTGCCCATGTATTTCTCATCGTTGCGGACGCCTTTCTAGAACCGCTTCCGACGAAACGTTACCGATCCGGCGCTTGCTTTTATCGCGAGCCGGTTCCAGCGCGATCAGAACTTGGTTAGCATGCATCTCTCTAGCAGGGATCGTACGCAGTTTGCAGATGCGTTAAGTAGTGAGTGAAAGGTAGTATTTGCTGGAAGTATGATTGGAAATTTGCGAACAGTAGAGACAGCACCGAATTGGATCTGTAGATTCTTATGGAATTTCATAAGTTTATAAACAGTAGCAAAGAAGTGGAAGCAATGTAGAAATTTCTTTCATCTACTAAGAACTGGATATCTTTTATATTTGTGTATGTTATACAGCTTTGTGCGTTTTTGCACCTGTTGTATTACAAATGAATCAATATCCGCAGTCTCGTCAATTATAGTTGGGAAAAAGTCGTCAGTTTGAGATATTAGACAAATATTATTGTGTTAGCGGTACAGAAGTAGTTTTTGCTGAGATATTGGTAATTTTATGCTAGACTTTGTAACCATCCACAACGAGGGAATCGAAATCATATCTGTCGCATGAACGAAAGTACGAAATAAATGTCTCGTTATAAAAATCTGCGGAAAAGCAGCATCGTAGGCTTCATTTATGAATTTGATATCCAACTTCGCGTCAAATTAATCAACGTGCAATTAAAATTCGACGTGTATCTCTTCTAGAAAAAGCTTCATACTTGAAAAACGTTCGATACATTCAAAAAACCTCGCCGGTTAGTATCTAACAGCTTTTCCATTTCATCCATGGAACGCAATCTTTCTAATTTCACAACCTCGATTAGAAGCGCAACAAATTCCAAATAATCAGTAGAACGCTCTATCGCAACGATTTCATAAAAAGTAGCAATCTCAGACAAAATAGGAAACAGTAAAAAGACGTGGAGGATCGTAGTAACACTAAGGGCCTTTCCTTCAGACTTTTAGCTTCTAATCCACGAACAGCGCGGATATTATAAAACTTCAATCATCTATCGTTATGGAAAAAGTACATACGCCGGTTATCCCAGTACAGAAAATAATCTTGAACGCAGGTCGGCCCTTTTTCTCTCGGAACTCGTATAATCAAAGCGCGATTCATAATTTCAAACATCCTGCCGTTGGTGGCTCCGCCGGGCTAATTAAATGCGCCGTTCTCCTCTCGTCTGAGGAGGCTAGGCCTAGAGAGGCAATATATCGACGAGATCCACGACATGATGAACAGGTTTCCGTGGAACGTCGGCGACGAGAAAAAAATTGCTGTTGTGTTGTCCGCGTGGCCGTCAGCCTCGCGATGACGGATACCCGCCAAAGACACCATTTTGTTCCACGCTCGCTCCAAGCTAGTGATTTCAACGCATCACCAGTTTGAAAATACGCCCCTGGTCCAGGAATACCGATCTTCTACAGGATTATTTGTAATTATTAAGGAACTCGAATGCAGCTTTGCCGTTTGAAATTGGTGATATTATAGTTGGTTTAACTTGGAAATAATAGTTTCAAGTAAGATAAGCTCGGCAGAGATGTTATTATACAATGTCAGTATCTCAAAGTAAGAGTAGAAGATATAATTGACAGCTTCGTTTCTTTAACTTCGATAATCATAGGACAAGAGAATATTTGATAGATTTGTTGGGTTAGTGGAAAGTGAAGTATAATAATTCTAATATAATATTTGACTAAATGTTCGGTAATATTTGTCAGCACTTGGATGATTCTATGACAAAATGAATGTACTAATAAGAAATAACAACATTGTAGCGATATGCTTATTAACCTTACCCCATGCTATTTCGCAGAAACTCGTTCCTTCGTAGAACAGTCCAACTTGTTTAGAAAACCGAACACTAAATTATACCCACTCTGCTCATTCGTGGAAACTATTCGATAGCGTGAGAAACGCAAACATTCCAGATGCAATGGAACGTTGTATCGAATTCGCGAATATTTCATTGGTTCGCAGAAATCGTCGATCCGGATTCTATCTCACTCAATAAAAGCGAACATCGTAGCATCTCTCTATACAACAAATCGATAAGAAGAAAAGGGAGACAATGTACAACGCCAACAGTCGACAGACGAAAATTAATATCCTGCAGTATCGTGGTAGCAAGATTGTCAAAGGAGTCCATTTAAAAAGTAATTGAACGCATACAGAATACCGTGTCTCGTCTTCGATTAAGATACCACATATCGTTGTCACGGTCGGTTGAATTGTAATTAAGTTTTTCCTGCACATTTAAGGAAGATTATGAAACGCGCTGTGTTTCGTGTCAATAATCGATGCTCTCCTAATCCTTTCGGAGAGACGCGCGGTCGTGTCGAGCAGCGACACAGGTCCCCGAGGGCATTCGATTTAATCTTGCCAAGGTGAAAAAAGGGTTACACAGCCTCGGCCGAACGCATTTGCCTCTGATAAATCCAATCAGATCGGCTGTCGACACAGAGATCCTTGGCTTCTTCCTTCCTTCTTCTACGCTCGAATCCAGCTCTTTCTTCTTTCGCCTTCTTCTTTCCAGCCACAAGCTCCCTCCTGGTTCGTTCTCCGTTCTCTCGGTGTAAACTAGTTTTGTGAGAGGGATAAAAAGAACCAGTGCATCCTCGAGTGATCACATAATCGTGCGTTCACCCCGAGAGACCAGGCCTACGCGATCTTCCCTTCCCTTTCTTCTCCTCCGCATCACTTCGCCACTGACTTCTACATCGTCCTTTTCTTCCCTTAGATTTCTTCCTTGTCTTCCTCCTCGTTCGTGCATCTATTCGCCTGGCTGCCTGTGTTCTCTTTCGTCTTCGTCTTCTTCCGAGGCTTCTTCTTCATCGTCTTCTTTCTTCTTGTCCTTGATTCTCCCTTTCCTCTTTTTTCCATCGGTTTATTTTGGGACGCCACTTCATGCTGCGTCCCATTCATCGTTTCGCACTCTGAACTTCGTTGCAGCTTCCATAATATACCTCTTACGACGTTCAATTTGCTAAATTGCTCGTGGCTCTTCATCCCCCGTGTCCTTGGTAATAACGGTACAGCTTGTCGAGGAACGAGTTTCATAGGGCGAGCGAACCTCAGAGGCGGTCCTTTTGAGAGCTGTTTTTCTGTTGGGGTGGGGATAGGGACGAAGGTCCCTTCCAATGAAGTTATACGCTTTTTTAGATGTCGTAGAAATTAATTCGGTTAACTTTGATTTTTATATGCTCGGTCTGAAGTTTTTACATTGATTATAATTATTTGCGATTGTATATTCAATTATAGGGATATACCCTTTCGCCACTAGTTCGTTATATTTTTATTTGATTTATTTGCATGAATATTATTATGAATTACTTTATTATATACAAGCGATACAATTTTCGTAGATTTACGTATATATATATAATTGTTACTCAAGATCTAATTATATTTGTTATTCATCATATTTTTCGTCGTATCAATTTGTTTCGTGTTTCAATGGATGTTTGTTCTTGAGATTCAAATTCTACTTGGCAATTCAATATTCACGTCGTTTATCTCTTCTAACCTTCCTATCCTATCTTCTTCTTCAGATCTTTTATTTCATTCTGTACTTCACGATGTGTTTCGCCTTCGCTGCCCCTGAAACTTTCGTTATCTTAACTTCAATCGTACTTCTCACTTTATTCTTCCTCGCCCTTTCGTTTTGTTCGTTTCTCACTTTTTTACTTATCCTCTTTCTTTAAGCCCTCTTGAATAGTGATATGTTTTTTGTAGTCTACTTCTGCTTTATTCTCTCTTGCTTCCTTTTCTCCCTTCATCCCATTTACTTAATGGTTTCAAAAAAAAAAGCTTGTCTAATATCATATTCTCAAGATTCTACATACCATTTATTTTCTTACAGAGCGAATTTTTTCTTTCACTCTCTGAATTTTTCATCTTCTTATTGTGCTACTTATGTCATCTCACCATTATTACGAAGGAATGCCAGTTATACTCTTATGTTCTTATAATTATTTTAAATCATCTTTTCCTATACTTTTTGAACTCAAAATAAACTTATTTTATGGACGTTTTTTTTTATTTTTACGACTTTTTAGTTTTAATTAAATAGCGATTCTGTTTTATATTTTTACGCTGTTCTTATGTTATTTATATCATTCAACTATAATTTACTGTTACCGAAATTGTATAGTAATATAAACGTTATAATTATTATATTTCCATAATAATTTTCTAATGATTTTTAATGACCTTCGAGTCTCATTTTTATTAACATTTATATTCCGCAGATTCCTTATTTCACTTTTTAATTATAATTACACCTTATTACCTTGTGACCTTATTTTATATGGCTTTCGTTTCTCTTAAATCTTGAATCGTAACTATATCTTATCATGTTCTTATTTTACCCTTTCCCTCACCTCATCTGGCTCACAGGAGTAATCACTTTTACTGCTATCTGCAGCTGGCTGATCTCTCTTACCCTGCCAATCTCTCTTCTCTATCGTGTATTTCTATCGTCGATCGAATCGTCTTTCGCGCGAATCGGCCCACGATACACCGCTGATGGAAGTTCGATTGTTATCTCGAAAGATTAAAGCATCCAGTCGAGATGTAGCAGACTACTGGCTTGGAAATTTCCTTTTCTCACGGCTCGCTGATCAAACTTTATTGCCATATGAGAAGAATGATAATCGTCGGTTTATCTGCTTCAAGTTGAAAAAGAAAGGCACGCGTACATCATTGCAGTACCGATATGAAAGGAAGTTTGCGAACCAGCTTTCGCTGCAGACAATTTTATATCGAGTTTCGATTATTAAATGCATCGATTCGTAGCAAGCGATACTTAAAGCTCTAGAAATTATGGTAAAAAAATGATAACTTTATTGCGCTAATTATTAATTATCACCAGCTTATTGGATCTATAAACAAAATTAATGGATTTTTAGGACACTGAAATGTTTGCCCCTTTTAATCAAAAGCATTTGTCGAGCTGATCGACTTTACTTCTTACAATTTTTTCAATTTTAACGGTCGAATCCGTGTGGTTAGGTAATATGTAACTTATAACAAGACAAACGTTCTCTCTCTACTTCTAAAATTTTACTAATCAAAATAATGCAACATAAACAATCCTATTTCTAAATTCCGACGAAGGTTTTACAGAAGCAATGTTCGTAACATTATGAACATTTATGTATCTTTCAAGCGGTAGGAAATAACATGATACATTAAAAATATCTGGAAATCTTAAACAAATATCGAGATCCTCTCTAACCACAAATGAGTATTTATAGGATACAACAAATAATGGAGAAGATAAAGCAAGTCAGAATTTAATATCTTCAATACCGCTGAAAGCAATACGAGCCACTATCACAGATAGTCTCAAACAAACTGGAAACGTTATTTTCCACGTTGCTCGTAATCGATGTTATTAATAATTTGAAAAAATACACTCACGTTTCTCCAACCTTCGATAAAGTCATCAAATTCGCGCCTACGCTGTGAAGTCCGACCGATCGATCGCCACGCCTCGCTAAACGTTGGCCAAGAACCACCAAGGAAATCCGAAGATATAACCACAGAAGCATCATCGGAAATTTTTCTCCATCCGACGAAGATCCAGTTCTCCGATTCCATCTAATCGGTTCACAAGTCTATCAACCGATCTTGAGTCTCATCGCGCTCTTATCTCCGCTGGCCAATAATTATGTTCCACGCGGTGAGACACGATGGATCGGCGAGATCGATCAGCGAGATCGTTCGCGATTAGAGACGGCCGTGTCGCTGGAAGGGACAGGAATCTACCGGAAAGATACGAATTCGCGAATCGAACAGTGCGTGCACGACCAAACACGAATAAGCGATCCGATTTATCGATCGCGATCGAACCGGTCCTGGGAGCAGGCTCTTCCAGCGGATCGAAACGACAACTTCCCTCGACCAAGGCGATCCACGCGTGGGAAAAGTATGAAATATTCGGTCGATTGAAAAGTTTGTTCACAGCATCAGGTAGAAAGAACTATTCGAACACTTGTAGACGTCGTTTTGTGAGTATATTATGTGTGTTGCACGAAATATTCTGAAATTTCATTAGCCTTGTTATGAGGCTTGGCCATCATGATTGGTCAGAATATTGGGTTGGCAATTAAGTGATTGCGGATTTTTTCACTGGTGGTACTCACAAAATCCGCAATTATTTAGTTGCCAACTCAATGAAATAGAATTAGTTTGATCGTTGATGAAGTTAAAAACAAATCTGAAAATATATGTTGAAACTAGAAGCAGTCTATTTGCAAACGTAGATTGTCTATGAGTTTCTTGTAACCGAATTTGGCGAATGACAAAGTAAATTCGAGTGAAATATTCCTCTCGCTTAAATAACGTCACCTCACGTTACGATGATAGTTTTCTGAAAAACTCGAAGTAGCTTTTGCAAAATACTTGGATTATTTATTTTCTCGCCTGATAAAGATCGGATTGAACGATGAGCCAACGAATAAGAAAGACGGGGATAAAGATTATTGCTAAGATCCAACATTTTTCGTTCAACACTCGTTAGAAAATCGTAGAAAATAAGTTTTTTCTAATCTCAAAAGATACTACGAAGTTTTCAAATAATCTGATACGACGGAACGCAAGTTAGAGTCGATACCATGGAAAACTGTGTAGCAGCAGTTCTACCATTTCTCGTTTTTCATGCCCGCCCACGCAGTAGTAATTATAGCGAGTAATTAATTCCTGCGCCGCAAAAAATGTGTGGTAATAGCGCAGTTGGTAAGGAGGTGATTGTAGATGCGAAACGCTATCTCCAGGATGATCCATCGTTGAAGAAATGGTGGTGCGTTCCGAGAGAACCGAACGATCGATACATTGGTTGTGCGAATTCTAGCTCGTTTAAATGGAGTTAGTCATGTGATAGAGTATAGATGGATGATGTTGGTTGTTGTTAGAGAAGGTGAATGGAGAAGAGAGTGGTTCTATCTAGGTACGCTATTGGAATAAATTGGTGATCGTAATTGGTGATAATGTCAGTTAGTAGTAGTAGAAGAAGAAGAATTAGAAAAAACAAATATTACAGACGATCGTGCTGGGCATGAAGTTTGTTGGAAATACACGTACGTATAGGCAATGAATGCTTACGTTTATCACGCAATTTTAACGAGAAAATCGTTGATTGTTTTTCGTAATTTGTATAACTTGAAGAAGATTAGATTGAATTTACGTCTGCAAATGAATTTCTGAGTTGATATGTAATATATGATAATATTTTTAATATAAGCAATAGTTTCTATCCTTGTATATCAATAGACGTAATTTTATTGGAGAATGTTATTGGACTGAAATATGAGATTCTGTATATGCTATTTTCCTATAAATAATCTTTAGAAACGGGAAAGATTTGTTAGGAGAAATGAAATCTTATGCGAGAAAGATATACAAATCCATTATGTATAATATACTGCAAATACAGTTTACGATCGTAATTAGTGGAACAAAACAATTTAGACGTACTTAACATTCTCCCTTCCATCGTTCTATGAAAGTAGGTACAGCTTAATATTAAAACCTTTTTACTTCGGTATATTTAACGGTATATTTAATTAATATTCGCTCTTCTTTCATTTTATGAAGCTACTTAACGTCACACATTAAATACCTTCTGACATTATTAACGGTACAGAAACTAATTAAGCTACAATTATTTGTTACAAATTTAATCCAAGAATGTATCAAAAATGTGCACAACATATACAAAGTGTAAAAATTAAAATCGGAAATAATGATAATTAAAAAGTAATTAATAATCCTCACTTCTATTTCCATTCGAACAGCGTTCAAAAACTATTCAAATACAATCGCGGTAGTTGTCATACATTATGATACTAATGAATCTACACAAAATTTTGTGTAATGTGCACGATATATTTAGAAAAGGATTTCTATAGCTTCTCGTATACCTTTATGAATTACTGTATTTTTTCCCAAATAAATCCACCAAGAAACGTCGTTCGATTAAAAAACCTGTAAACCTGTTTCGGAGCTAAGCGCGGATGGAAGATTCTGTGAGCAGCGAATGATTCTATTTAAATTAGTATTAAAGGCTGGCCGATCGGAAATGTCATTACGAAGGTGTAAAACTAATTGCGATTAATTCGCTGTCAGTTACGGATAATCGTTATATGTCGTGGAAATATCGACCGGATGAAGTATAAACGACGCAGAATGCTAATGCACGTGGCCATTAGTCTCGATTGGAAATTTATTCGTCGAACGGTTTTATCTCGATCGCGTTAATATCGTCGCTCGATCGCGTTAATATCGTCGCTCGATCATTGTGGTTAACACGGTAAATCAAATCGGTTTCGCGCTATCTAACAAGCCAACGAACAATTTTGTTGTTTACGTGGAAATTTTTGCGAAATTAAAAAGTTTAACCAGATTTAAGAATCGCATATATTTCTGTGTTATCGTGTACCATATACTCGACTAACGAGCCTGTAATTAAGATTCTTACAGCTACGTTATCGTGCAGAGAGTGGCAGAAACATTTCAACAAGATGTAGAATCGGACAATGAGAATAAGAGTACATCGAATTGAACGCGATTATCTTGTCCATGGAAAAACAGACAGTCGGCTGTAACATTGAATTAGAAAGAGGTAAAGTCGAACTTGGACAACGAGCTCGAGTTTGTGCGATAACGTTAAGGTTTATGGTGTAATAAATGACATTATAAGAAGGGATTTGTGAGTAGTTAGAGTCGAAGAAGAAATTCCGACGAATGTTAATATTTGCAAGAGTTAATGAATTAACTCAATATGTAGTAGAAAATGCTATTAGAAAAATATAATGGCACACGAGAACTCGAACGATTTATATCGTTAGATACAGAAGGTAGATTAAAAGATCATGCAGATCTTCGATATAATTGATGGGACATTTGAACAGAGATCACGCTAGCCGGTTAGAAATATATTTATCTCTTTATTATTTCATGTATTATGTTTGTATGAATTATGGTTTATCGTGAAGATACAACAGATTGTAAATTTGTAAGATGTCTGTTACAAATATAATATGCAATGGAAGACGTAAGAAGGAATCTGATTAGATTTGAGATTGGAAGCTCCAAGAGGAAGAAAAAGATAAAATCTTCTCTGTGGAATCTTTTCTCGAGAATTTTAAACTTGCCTGTTTATAAAAAAAAAAAAAAAAGTGGAAAATATATATCTCATCAGCTCTGGCCTAATATACCCAAATTTTGTCGTGATATTCTTCCTCACGAGTCTGAGCTCTAAATTAAAGATTACATTATTTTATTACAGTTCGTTAGATCTTTCAAAAGATAGCAATATTGTTAAAACAATATCGGACAGTGCTAAGAAATTATAAAATAAAATTAAGTATATCTATAAAAGTAGCTAAATCATGTATTTATTTACTCAATCTTTCTCCTACAATTAGAACTGTACAACAGATTCCATAATTACATAGGGAATTCCTTTCAGAAATTTCTATATGTTTAAACATAATACATTACTCTTACCTACTGGACGGCGATTTCAACAAGGTTCTAATTACACGAGAAATAAAATCTGGCTATGAAACTAACATGGAAAAAGATCATTTCAATTTACGTTTTGCTTTCTCTTAACTGCACGAACACATTACTAAATTAAAAAAATCTACCATCACGGGAGCATCATCATTTAAAGAGGGTAAACTCAGCAGAAGTTACAACGGAATACAAATTGCGCCGGGATGCAATATCTCAGAGCGGAGCATTCCTTCGTGTAAACACACAAAGAACGCAACTCCCTAACATAAATCCAGCTAAACCCTTAAACGAGCAAAACCTCGAGCAGGACTCCGCCAAACTAGGCATCAACAACATCTTCTGCTAGGCTGTCAGCGATCCAACAGTTGCAAACGCCGCGTTCCAGGTACTTTATCGCGAGAGTAATCCCCCGCACCACGTGAAACACGGCGTTTCCTTAACATAAATTTAACGTCAATCAGAGACACTAGTCGATTTCTCTGCGATTTCGTGCGCGCGTTGCGGGGGTGCCAAGGGCGTGCGTGTATCAAACGCAATCAAACACAAGAGCGAGATCGCGCACGAGCCGCAGAGATGGAAAAAAAATGCGCGGAGGCTCGTGTAGGCGTCGAGTTAATAACCTTACGCCTCGTCGTATTAACGTCTTCTTACGGGAAATTACGAGCTATGCGAGATTCGCGTGGTGCCACGAGGCCGCCTCTCGAACCGCCATAGGATCGATAATTATCGGTTTCACGAGACGTGCCGCGAGAATACTACGCCTAATTGCGATCTACAGGGTGGTTTCAGTGGACGAACACCTTGGTCTCGATTTTCGATGGCTGAGACTGTTTATAGTTTAGAACGAATGTTTGTCTCGTTCGAATTTCTATCTTTTCGCTTATTTTATTTATCTTCTCGTTTGAAGCTCTTATATTAAAATATAGCACTTTTGTTGAGGTTTTTTTTACAAAAATTTCTAAATAGTATATTAAAATATATTGATACATCGTTTAAAATAGATTCTTTTACACTAAGGGTGAGGTAATAATTTTGTTTGCATCTTCATTGGTTTAATAAATTAAACTCACGAGAATATTTGCTGGTGTGTGTTATTAATCGTCGTAATTTAAGATGATAATGTTACGATAAGTTGAGATAAATTGTATTGTATACTGCAAAGTATAAAGTAGAAAAAATATGAAATATAGAATGTAGCATAAAAGAAAGACGATTGATCGTAGAAATAAAAAGTTAAGAGTGAAAAAATCGAGGCTATGTTAGCCGTAAATCAGAGAAATATCCTTCAACTTCTGCTCTTTCTCATGGGGTAATAAAATTCCTAGACTTGTTATATCACTTAAAAGGACCTTTTATTTAATTTTAAATGTTGCATACGCTTATAAATTTGACGAGGTTACTTTAGAATAACCCTGTATATCAGTGTGAGTTTCACGAGACGAGTTGACCTTTTCTCTAGTATTCTTCGTTTGACATTGTTCCACGCTTTCACTTTTCAATTTTATATTAATTTTTTAATAATCATCCATAAATCCGATACAGTGCCTATAACATATACGATGGTAATGCGGTTCTGATGTTATTTAAAGGTAACCTACATTCTCAAACTTACAACTCATAGGTGACAGATTAGTTGAAGCATTCATCATTACATAGCGACATGGACGATTCTAAAATATATATAAATGAGATATTATCAATTTGTTCCAGCATGAATTATTAATTAGAATCTTAATCCTGGCGTCAGATACCTATACGAAATACGAAAAATTGAGCCAGATATATAATTAACGCTACAAAGATCAGTCACATTGATCTATTAAAAAAATTAGCAACAGTTAGATATTATTTTCTCTAATATGTAATTATCTACAAGTTTTAACTTGAAAGAAAGACAAGTTTTAAAGATAAGGAAGAACGATGGTTCTTTAGATATAGAAAGAACACCTATACTTTAAAAGATTACCAGTGGAGAAGAACTTTGGTATTTCTAGTACTAAATAGTTAGAAATGTTCACTTCTGTTCATATTGTAAATGATATACTGTTAAAACATCACACGATTGCGACCATAAAATCTATTTAATTATGTCGCTCTTCACTCAATTTTCAACATCATTTTCCAGCTTCGAATTTCAAAAATCATGTCATCAAACTCTCAACATAGCCAAACTCCTCTGTTCACCGCCATCGATACCTAAATCATTCCTCTCATAAACCCTGACTTCCATAGTACGCTCGAAGAAGTATAAGGCAACAAATTTCAAACAAACCTTTACTCGATTCTGAATATCATTTTTCAGCGTTCAACTATAAAAATCGCTAAACTCTTTTACTCTCTCTTACGGCGATTCACCGCCATCAACGCCTAAATAATTCCACTCATAAAACTCCGCTACCATAGTAGGTTTCGACGAACATAAACCAACAAATTTCAAATAAACCTTCTTCGAAATTCAAGGAACTATACCTGTGCATCACCATTCCGTTCCATTCTTCACGGTCTCCAATTCGACATATTCACTGCCATGGCGGTCACTGAGCTTTTCATCTCCGTTTTGTTTTCCAGATAAATGTTTCAAAGTGCGTATAAACGCTTGCACATCCTAAGATTATTCTTATTTTTGAATATTTTATTTTATTTTTAATACTTGATTTTAGAAGAAAGAGTAATAAACAAATCGCATTGGTGGTAGATAAAAACGTAGTATTTTTACGCCTGAAAATTTTCAAAATGATTTCACGAGTACATTAGACCGTATTGAAGCACGGCAAGGAATATTAAGGTAATTGCTAGTACAATCTCCACCGAATGTTGTCACTTTCACGTACGAGTTTCTGCAAATTTTCGACCTTCGCGTTCTGTCTTCACAGCATCTTTCGCGTTGTTGCTTGGTTTAGCGCGTGTTCCCATTTTTGCTTTATATTTCGTATTATAAGCGTATAAGAGCCGGGGACCCAAGAGACGTGAACGGAAAGTCCGTGAAAATACGGTGTGCGTTAACGAGAAATTCCAGGCTGGACGAGGTTCCCAAGTATCGTAACGTTTACGCGCGTCGACGAGCTACCGTGGCGCGACGCATAAAGACGAAATAATAATAATAAAAAGAGGAGTGGCGTGGCAGGGAGCCGATCGGGAATGGAACGGTCGTGCAGCTGGTTCGTGCACACTTGCACGCGTTTACCCTATGAACGATAGGATGATGGCGCACGTAGGACGCCACATTCAAACGACTTCATTACCGTCAAGACAGAGTGCTAATTACCGCGGCTCGTTAAGCGTCGCTAAATTGTTGACAGTATCCACGCTGTGAGCTGCGCGTTTACCAACCGCGTAACGACTGAATTCTTGGCCTACAAAGTGATCGTAAATGATTCCGACTATCGAGCACATAAGCCGATATGCGTCTCCTCGTTGAATAACGGACCGAGTCGTGCAAGAACGAGCCCTCGAAACCGTCCAACAGATCGTACACCGTTGATGATTCCTGGTAATGGTGATCGAGCCGCGCAAATTACGTCTCCGTCGCTATACGGGTTCAAGAAGCTGTTCGCGAACGAAGATGACACTTTAACTGACCACGTTTTGCTGAGAATTTATTGGCACCGTGTAGCTCAGCCGATTGGTTTAGGGGCGCCTCGTAGCCTTCTAATGGTATGCGAGAAACAGAAACAAGCGTTTAAGGTGTTATGTATGAGACGAAGTTGCCTTTTTTTTCTCGTTACGCGATCCTGCAGAAATGGGTTGTTTATCAACGTCAATTGGGGACCAGGCAGACGTATTTTATGTTTTTACGTTGTTTTGAAATTGCCATGGGAAGGTTCTTCGGATGAGTTACATGTATGAAGTTTGCTGCTAGTACCTAAAAGGGATCGAGAGATGTTGCATTGTTAACTATTCTGCTATTAAGATAATGTTAATAGGCTAAAGAATTGGTGAGAGAAATATGGAATATTTGTGGAATATTATGTATTAAGATTATGGTATATTCATATTTTGTAAGTCTACCTTTTCAGAAATACTAGTACATTTTTATGTACACTTCCTTTTAATTCAAATTTATATGTATGTACGTGTTTCCAAAAGATACAATATATATTATTCTGAACAGATATTTCCTGGGTATATAAAATTCTTCGATAAATAGTTCATCGTTTGATATGTACGTGTATCATTTCTCTTGCAAAATATAAAAAGTAATTCTTGCTAGTCTTTAAAAGTTCGTATCTGAAGAGATCAGCAATATAAAAAAACGTATTATACGAAATTCATTTCCCTTTTTTTTCAACCACATATTTAACACACTCGTAAAATATTAAGAAATCTCTTTGACAATACTTACGTATATCTCAAATATATAGGAATTATAACTTAAAGTCATATATATTTAATTTAAACTCCTACAATTCCATGTAAATTCAGAATCGTTTATTCCACTGCATTTAGCTGCCAGATCTACAGATCTAAGTGGCAAATTTTTTAAACAATGATTTCTAAAACAGATATCAACCCCATGAAGTCTTCAATTATCTATCTTTTGAGCAACCTAACCTGCTCGTTACTCTATCTACACGTAAATCTATAAATATCGAAAAACTTTTAAAATACTTTCAAATCTAACATTATGCCAGAGAAAAGAACGATACGGTCGAGCACTGGATAACATGATAACTCCGCGGAGATTTGATCTCCACCTGTGCCAGGTCGAATTCCGATCTTATTCTCGGCTGGCTCTAAGAAACGAATGCAGATCGACGTTCGATAAAGAGACGGGACAAGCGGGTAATTTAGCGTGGAGCACGAGGCTGGAATGTTTACATAGAGAGTAATGACAGGCATCGGGCAACGCGAAGCCACGATGTTCGACCGCAAATCGATTTCACCGACTATCGTCCGATCACCGGCTGCCATATTCCAGAGACACATTCGTCTACTGCAAGAGTCATTTCAGTTGCATCATTCCACCGAACAATTTTTCAACGAACGAGTTATTCTTTTTTCTGAAAATAATACCGATTGCTTCGTCTGCTGTATCAATTCGGCGTTCGAAGATGTTAAAATATGATTTTTGATAACGATTTCTCGGATATACAAAACGATATGGTGATAAAAACCGGTTAGAAATTATGCGTTAGAAGTACGTGTCAGAATACTAAATGTTGGAGTAGCGAAGGTTGCGTTGTAAATCCGTTTGAAGTGAACTATGGTGCAGTAACAAATGAGTTTGGCCGTTTTTTAGAAAAGTGAAATAATATATGGGGAAATATTGGATTGCAGTAAGAAACTGACGTATTCATTTAAAGTCTGTTCATACCTACTGCTGAGTATGAATCATTCCGAGAAGTTTAATATTCTTATCTATATTTGGCTATTTGTCATAGTCATTATCTTTCATGGTGTAAACGAAGCGAATAGTTAGAAATTATAGATCATGATAAAATCATGAATTACAGTTTCTGAAATATTAATTCTTCGAACTATCTGCAAGACGTAAGTACGGTTCTTCGTCTTCGTACTCGCACAATATTCGTCTTCTACACTGTATCATTTAAATACGTAGCACATGGTTGTTCTATCACGATAGACGATGAAATTTCACAACTCATTATACGCGCACATATAATCAATAAAACTATGTTCCGCGCATCTAAAACACTACACTGATTGCCGATACGTATTATAAAAACTAGATCCAATTACACTTCATCATTTTGTTAATCCTTTCGTTCAATTACTTCCACGACCTTATAATCAACCGAGGCCCATCACCGTCTCGATCGTGAGCTCGACAGACCCGACAGTACGATGCGTAAAGAAGTCAGTCTAATAGCGGACGATAATCGAATTCCGCTAATTGAATCACCCATGAACGTCTGCGTGTCCCTAATGAATAATTCTAACCGGACTTTTCGCGCGTCACGTTGCATCTATCGTGTCCAAAGTCTGCGTACCTCGTCGGCATTTGGAAGCGAGTTTTCTTTTTTCCAAACGAAACGATTCACGAAGCGTTCACGAAGCGAATGCAAACAACAGCAAGAAGGACAGAATCGCGCAAAGGAAATGACGTGTAATCCCTTTAATCGTCGATGGATAAAGTAACCGATAAACATAATTAGCTGCAGCCGGACGATAGCCAGATTAAACGACGCAAGGGAGTAGAATAATTAGATTACCGGTTTGTACTTGGCGCGCCTCGCGTTCGAAAAAAGAAACGAAGACGATCTTCGATTTACGCGTGCTTGCGCATTCGTGCTTCTCTTCCAAGGCTGAGACTGTAGAAAAAAAGCTGAATGGAAGGGCGTCTCCGTCTCTTTTCAATTGGATTCCACTTCTGCTCGTCGAAGCCGCGAACGAACGAAGAGAAAACGCAATCGAGATAAATCAATCCGCGGCTGGTGGACGCGGTTCTTCGCTACCATTCTCCCTTCTTTCCTTCCTTCCATTCCGCGGACATCGTGTGGACCGAGGATTGGAAGATTGCCAATCAGGATTACAAACGGACTCGCTGCGGATTCAGAATCGCCGGCCGATTTTTATCCCGGCGGCTCTCTCTGATTGACCGGATGCGAGCGCGATTTTTACCGCGAAATTAGATACAACCAGCTCGCTGTTGGATCGAATCGAGCCATCGGCTGTGTTAATGCCCGAACTCTTTAACATTGGAAACGACGAGCCTCGGTCGGACTTCGATTTTCAATCGGCAGAAGATGTACCGAGGGGTTTGCTCGTTCGACGAAAAAGTGGAAAGATTTGGAAAGCAGCGAATCCGGGATGGAATGACGCAGGTGTTTGAAAAAGCTTGTTTGTTGCAGCTGGTGGTTTGGCGTGACGGGATTCTGTGACAGATTCTGTGTACGGGATCTCATTTTGACGAAACTCAGCGGTTTTTAGCGTGCATGTTGCTATGGAAACGATTGCATGTTCCTTTCAAATGAGATAAATGATCTTTCTGAAATTTATTTCTTTTTATTGTTTAGTTGGATATATGGTATGGACAGAAATTGCGGCTGCAATTCGTTATTTATGTATATCGATCCTTGTTATAATGTTATTTCTTAAAAAAACATATCTTTTTCCATAAATTCCATGTATATTTACTTATGTAACGATTAAACCATAATTCGTACAACATTTGATTTATAGCAAAGTTAATATAACGTTATTTATAACTGATAATAATGTTCGCGTTATAGAATCATTTTTAAGATAGGACTATGTATAATCATATATCCTTGATATCTTTTTCAAACACGATATGTAACGCTATATGTTTCATAATTCTCACATTGTAACGGCCTTAAAAATTCTTACTATTTTAGGATAATAAGAAAACGCGTAACAAATTTCTATGTACCATATGTTGATTCAATAAAACACTGTAAAACAACATAGCCAATCAAGAAAAAAAGAAATAAATAAATGATTAAAATTATTAATAAATCACCGATATACGTGTATACTTGTATTGATCTATATTTTTATCAGCACTACAAACCAAATAAAATCCACACAAGTAGAAACTTATTTCACCCCTAGATATTATGAGAGGTACTCTACGTTGAATATTTCGTATATTTAACATGTTATGTGCATTCTGTGCGTTTTATATATTTAAACTTACCAAAAATGTCTAACTGTCTACGATATAGAATAATTAACCTGTTTCATCTATGAGAGAAATTATCTTCGCAAAGCGTTTTACGATTCCGTAGAAGAGTTTTGCTGTGAGAAAGAAATCAGCAAACATAAGAAGGAGAAGGTCCAGACAGAATCGGTGGTAGAGGAACTTTCGGGAGCATTAAAGGACGAGCCGACGTCGGTTGGACGTGAAAGCACGGCCTTTCGCGCGATAAACGTCGCGGTGCACGAACGTATCGATATAATCGCGCTGGATCGCCGTTCGAACCTCGGAGAAGGAGGGATTTATAGATCGACCGGGGCCATTAGATCGGATGTTTATTCAATGGACCGCTTTTAAATTGAAACGTCTCTCTCCGTCGACAATGTCGTTCCCCCCTACAAGCTGACACACGAAGCCGCTTCTGTTGCATACGAAACTGGCTGCGCATCGTACGCCACTAGACTCGCAAAGGAATACGATCGATAGCGAACCGCGAGCAAAGAGCCTTTCAGATCCGATCACCTCAAGAGGTTACCCCTTTGCCGAAGGGCGAGCCTTGCCCTCAGCTCCTAGTACGGCTAGTACGCCGGTATGCTGCATATCTAATTCTATTTTTATGGAAATTGCGCATAGTTTCTTTCTAAACACGTTTGAGACAGGGATAATGTAGATTTATAATTTATATGGGAACCTCGAGTAAGGATCGATAGTGTATTTTGGTAAAAGTTGAATTAACAGTAAAGAATAGCTGTACAATTTTTCTTTGGTGCGAATAGTTTGCAAATATTTTGTCGTTTGCTTGCAGATACGTTGACGCAGGTTTACGTGTTTATGACAAAGTCGAATATGTAAAAATGCATCGAAAGCACACAGCATGCAAACCGATTGAACGGAATGAGAATAAGAATCGAATATTTGCTTCTTAAAGGAATTGCTATAAATGTGTGACTGATTGTCAGACGATATACAATTAATAGACGTGTTGGTGATCTTTTTGTATTCCAATGTTCATCAAGATGTTAAATTGTATCTATTAAAGATATAATTACATTCCCACATTTTTCCTCTAAGAGATTAGTTTCATTTACCATTAGAATTTGTGACTTAAGAGATTACCATATTGTAATTTCTTTAAGCAACTTAACTTTCTCATACAATATATTTCAATATATTTCAATATGTCCAAACAGTCAACAATATGTCACAAAGAATAAAATTCTTTTCCTAACAGAGATATAAAAAAGCTTCTGAACTTTCTGATCAAACCAATCGAAACCAACAGTATCTACACGTTTATTAAACAATATCCCGCCCAACTTCTCCAAAACCTTGAAAACATTCCGCTACATAATAGCGTTTCATTTTGCCCGAAACGTTACAGGTCAAGAACAATCTCCCATAATCCGTCTCGATTGCCAACTTTAATTCCTCGATCCATTCTCGCGGTGAAGAGTACTCGCACGTTCGTTTAACCCGCCATTACTCAGGGGTTAATCTGGCGATGATCTCTTGCCGATATTCGAACGAGCCCCGTACTATGGACACGTCCAGGCGATTTGCAAGCGATCGGTGGCATCCATCGCGGAGGATCGGGGCGTGATGAACGACACCAGGCTCTGTGTGTCACGCAGCAAAAACGAGACGCGCTATGGCGCATCCTCTCGTAATGTATCGACAACGTTTCGCGTCGCTCCTCGTATACATCGGGTAATGTAATACGAAGAGTAGAAAGCTTATATGGCGCGACTTGATCACAGTGCCACGAAATATTGCCGATGAATTGACGGGGCATGGAACAAAGAAAACGAACGTTACACAGTGTATACATAATTCGACGCGTGTGTTTTTCATTCTTACGAAGTCAACGATGGAAACCGGTAACGTAATATTCCGCGTGGCGTTCGTTTTTCACGCGGATCGACGCTGAACGATATCGAGACCGACTGGTTCGTTTCGATGAAAGGTAGAAATCCTCTCGATGCTACCAGTTGATGGGATGGCTTTTCTCCCCTTCTTCCTTTTTTATTCTCATTTTGTTTTTCGTTTCTTCGGTTTCCATTTGAAGTGGAAGAGGTTCCATGGTGTCGTGGAAAAACTGGAATGGGTTATGTATTTTTTCTTCTTTCCTCGTGAAAGCAGATGGAGGGAATTGGAGAAGGAAAAAGTTTAATGAGACGTAATGTCTGCTATTTTCTTACATATTTTCTTATATGTATACATATATCTTGTATACGCGCTGCTTTCTTATAACATTGAACTTTACGTTGAATGTAATACGGGGTTGCGTTTCGTGTTTGAAGGGTATTATGCAGCTTCTACTTGGGAAATTGATTCTTTTTTGTTAGATCGGAGAAAAAGCGGTATAACACGGGGCCGTTGAAGAATAGATTACGAGGGCAGAGACCATGCATTTCAGAAGAATGAACTGTCAAGCTTTAAGTTCGAGTTACACGTTTCATTTCATCCTATGCGTTTAAATTGTATCTGCTGTATTTAATCATAATTTTATTATGACGTGATTTTAATGCACGAGTTGAAAAAGCGAATCAAAGCACGTTTACTGTAAAGAAAATGATATCTCAAGCGTAATATTATCTCGTTCGTATCTATAGTTTTCGTCGTAGGCAGCTATCAGTGAACTGTAGCTACGTTTCTTGAATAAAATCTACGGCATTAAATCATTCTGTAATATCATAGAAGCTTTCAAGATTCATGTTAAGATATTTTTCCGTACGATAACATGTTTGATACAACTACTTTACTCTTGAGATCGTAAATGATTACGCAATATGTAATAAAATATAAATTATGAAACACGTAATAGCAATAATAACAGTAATGGTAGCGAAACTAAAGAAAAATTATACAGAAGAGAAGGATAAATAATATTTAGCAGAAGACTGCTTTTTAATAATAATAAAACCACCGCTCACAATCCCTTTATAACGTATTAATATATATATTTCATACTAATTATACGCATTACTGTCCCTAAACGATCAAGCAAAATCCTTGCTCTTGCAACAAATTATATGAAATCTAGTTTCTTCGTGTTCTGCCATCACGTACGATTACCATATCGAACCGAGATGAACAGTTTCACGTAGTTCGAACAAATTCTTTGCAGATGTCCAGCAGGAAACGTCCTTAACGAGTACTCAACGTCCACCATGGACATTTGTACACGTGACTTTTGCGTGTCGCGAGTAAAAGCATCAGCCTTTACAGGATGAAACGATCGTGCATCTGCCATCGTCGTCCAGTTTCTTTAGCATAGAACCGATAATCCTTTACGGCCTGTTTGACTGCTAGCACCTACTATTCGTTCTTCGACATTTTGCTCGTTTTAGGCGTTACTTCATTAAAAGATCGCATGTCCACGCCAGTGTGCGTTTCTTTTGCCTCGTTGTAAGTTAAGCCGGTTATAAATGTCCGTTGGACCGGCGAAAACTAGCTACCGGCTCATCGAAACGCTGCCTGATCGATTTATATGGCTTACTAATCAATCGCGCTTACGGCGTTAAGAGATTTCTCGTTGCGAACCTCTTACAATGTCATTTACAGTAGAAACATGACGCTTTTCTTTGCCACGGCGAATGAACGGGTCAAGTGTCACGCGAAGAAACGAGTGAACATCGATTATCCTGATAAATAAATGCTATTAATCTTCTAGTTGCCGTGAGATGAATGGTGTTTGCTTGAAACGAAGTAAATGGGCGACGAACGGTTCGTTCGTATTGATGAGTAATTGAATTCGGTGAGAGCCTGTTGCACAAGGGATGTTCCTTCCCTTTATCCTCTCCGCATTGAATTGTAACGTTGCCTCGTTAGAAATTGAGGAAAAAACGCTATGGGGATTTGTACTTTAATACGATTTAAAATTAAGATTGCTTGTGTAGACGTTGTAGAACTCGATATAAAAATAATAAGCTTCGTTCTATTGATACTGGAATCTTGGATACAGTTATTGTGACCATTCTTGCTTTTTCTTATTCGGTTTTAAGACTTTGGTGTTCGATGATTTCTCGTATTTTTGTTAAAATATTACGCACACAAATTTTGTGCTTTTATCTGTGATTTTTGATAAATTATCACACAAGTGTCCGCGAATAGAAATACGAATAGAAATGAATGAAAAATGAAAATATATATCTCGTTAGAATATACTTAATTGATTATAAAACTGAACACAAAAATTATTAAATTATTAAAAATTATTGTTGTTAATATAAAAACAAAATGATCACTAACGGTTAAATGAAACAAAATTTTTAAGGTTCTTAAATCGAAATTATTAAATTCGCAACATAAACTACATAATCTCGAATATTTTCTTCAGTTATATAATCATAGTCATAGTCCAATCGACGCGTAATACTGCCAGATCGCATGACCGCAAAATACATATTTCACGTTTTATTCGCAACCAGTTCGATAAGCCTTTGATTGCACAACAGCCACAATCTACATTATTAGAATAAAACCGATCTGCCTTCCTCGTAATGTGAAAATTAAAATATCAACGCCCCAGTGTTCTCTTCTCATTTGATTATGCGATTTATAACATTGCAATTTATACACTGATTATATTTTTAACGTGAATTCAATCGAACCTGTGCAGAAGCTGGTTCAATGACAACATCAATGATTTTTCGTCGACCTCCCACGACTTTTATGCTACATTTATCCACAGGGTGCAACCAGTGCACCATATAAGCTGTAATATCACGTCTAGTGCCAGCCTGATATGTGGAATGCGCAATCCTAATACGTTTTGATGCTAGTTTGAAGCGCTCAAGTTGTAAAATCTAAACTTCAATATTTCGTACATTCGAATAATAATGATCCATAATTTATTTTTGAATACTTTATTTCTTGATTACTTTATTTTTACAATTTCTTACAAATATGTTAATTTTTTGTTGGATTGTTCGGATAAAGTTTCGTTTTATTCTTAATTCTAGAAACATTTAGAATTATTTTTTCGTCTCGTAATTTATAAAACAAATTTGATTACATTCTGTAGACTAACATCTGTTTTGAAATCTTCTTTGTTTTTCTAATTTTGAGAAAGTTAAGTAAGCAAAGCTAGAGATAGCTTTCCTTTCATGCAGAATTTCTAAGATATTCTTAAAATAAATTAGCCATGCAAATGGATACAAGACTGGGAAAATAAATCGTGAATAATGTATAAATTAGCGTTAGGTTTTATCTATCCTTTAATTTAATTAGAATTTCTAATCTATACAGAGTTGGAATAGGGAAGAAATTCATATTTTCAACTCTAAAAATGATAAATATAGTTACGTCCATGCCATAAATCTAATTTATATAGTGCACTTTAACAGAGTAAGAAAATCACATTAGCATGTATAATACGAAATTACTACATAAAAAAGTTACACGTTATTCATTCTTTATTTAAACAAAAATATGTCTAAAGTAATAAAAACAAGAAACACTTGGTAGGATATACCTACTTTGTACCGCATTAGCTGCGTAGGATGTCTGACTCTGACTGCTAGTTTCCACTTACACTTTATTCACGTCATTCAATCGGAACAAAATTATTATTGCAGCTAAAATACAAAGAGCAAGATTTTATACATTATTATCGCGAATATCGTCTAAAGCTCTTAACACTTTACATTTACAAAGAGTACAACAATTATTTATACATAATGTTGTTTGTTTTTCAAAGTAACGTTTTACATGTTTCGCGTTTCATCTTCATATTACATTTTTGTGATCATATGGCACTGTAACTAAATATTACCATAAATAATATGCTTGGGCCTAATTCACTATTACGTAAATGCTATAGTAAATCGAATAACATACTTGTAATAAATACTTTTTCTAATAAATACTTCTTGTTATTAGGAAGTAGAAATAAATCTTAAATTTCCTTTCAATATTCCACGATCAACTTTCGCAATACAAGTTCTATTTTGAATACCCTTCCAGGAATAATGAATAAGGCAATTAATAAATAATAGATAATATTCCTACTATGATTAAAAAAGCCGCTAATGAAAATACATAAAATACTGTTCTAACAGTTAAATCTTTGATTCTTAGCCGTACCACGAGCCATAAAATTATTATTATAAATGAGATTTTAAACACCCTTTCCTTTCAGTAATACACATTAAATTAATGCACAATAAAATTTACATTCTTCTCACGGATATCCCTTGCAGTGAAGTTAATAAAATCTCGCAGGTGAGAAACGTTACACGTGACGAAGTGAAACTTAAACTACTTTGCCGAAGGGAAACGAACGCTACGATAAATTTTCACGAAACCATAAATGCAGATATCCGAAACATCCCCTTGGAAAGTTATTTACAATACCCACGTGTTCACGGCGATCGCGCAACCAGCGTGCACGTTGGTCACGCGTTTTATAAGTTCCGCGCGGTAGCAAAAACGTTAATTAACGTGACAGGCAAGTGGTAATATTAAGCTGGATGAACATTAAATCACAAACGAGTACGGGGCATAAATATTACAGCAATAATTGCTTGACCTGCCCATTTCCGCAATCGTAAAAACACGTAATTTACTTTGTCGACGGCAGGCACATAAGGAGAATATAACGGCAATCCATTACTAACGATGCCATTGTATAATTTATTGTAATTGAATAAATAGCGAGCTATTTCGTAGGAAAGATTACGCGGATTTTGTACAAAAAATGTCGAAGAAAAAATGAAATTCATCGATCTTTCGAATACAAATTGAAATCGATTTTTCACTGTGAAACTGGAACGATTTTAGATGAACACGACAAGAAAGTACTCACAGTGAAAGACAAAAGTATTCATACAGTTAACCTACTGTGGGAATAAATACAGAAATAAAAGTTTCTACCAACGTTTATAAGTAGGTAATTAAAAAATTTAACTTCCTATCGCAAGCTACTAACCAGAATAACTAACGTCTAAATAAAGAAATAATTAAATACATATATTACCTGAAATTGTGAAGCAAGCACATATACAGATTTGAAATTTGTTTCAACTTCCACGCCGTTATATTCAAATTGCACGTAATTAGGTTGCCATAAAACAAATGAAACTTGAAACATTTTTACTTTGTGATTTCATATTATCAACATAGTTTTATATTTCCATCTCTTTCCACGTATTTTTATTATAAACGATAAACACGTAAAGAAGAACGATCGGACGTTACTGAATCCTTCTTTTTTTCGCGATTTCCGAAGAAGCACATAAAATTATCATTTTACGAGAGTTGAAGCTATCGTACCGGAATTTCTTTTTCCGTCGTGTTCCCTCCTTAATCATCCCTTCGAGTTCCTGCCGGACGACGTAGTTTGCATAATCTCGGCGAAGAGTAGAGAAGGATCGCCTACAGTCGTTCGTAAATCTCCCGAGATCCGTTATCGAAGACGTACGAACAACTTTCGCGTTCGCAACGTCTGATCAGTGTTCCTAGATACTACTAATGGAAGGAAACTCGATGATCCGGCGTTAAAATTTCAATTTCAACCCGATATCTTCCAAAACTGTTCTCCCGAGCACGCGCTTACGCATACACGTTGGCTGCGCCAATGGCAAATTTGATTACACGCTATATCCTCATTCCTAGAATCAATTTCTTCATTCCTGCTTTTCTATCTAATCCAATTTATTTGTCCGCTAATTTTCCTAGCCGAACATCTATATCATTACCGCGTATCAACGGCGTTAAATACGCTCGTGATCAATCTTCTCGTTGAATACGCTCGACTTTCTCAATTATTAAGATTAATTTCCCGTTGAATCGCCACCGTAATGGCCTCCGTAGAACTACCGAACGGAACTCTTTAATTCATCGACGAATAAGAAAGAAATCTTATTCATTCCGACGATATTTCATTAGAAAACCGTTACGTGATCTATAGTCGTAGCTTTATACGAATAATACAGCGCAACTTTCGGATATAATACGCACAATTATCTCGCCATTCAGACGAGTATACTGCGCGTCGTATATCGTCTGTTGGATATTTGCGAATGTGTTCGATATTTGTAAGATTCGTGACAAGCAATCGTAGACTGGCTGGCTTTTAATAGGAAACGGACTTCGACGATCGTATAAATATGAAATATATGTACATACATACGATTGATGTAACGCGAGAGAAGCGGAGAACACGCGTTGCCGTGCGTCGCGTATCACAGAAGTTAACTCGTATCTCGCGTGTTCAGCCGCGATACGTTTCGCTTGAATAATTGCGCCACAAGGGCGGAAGCTTTAACGCGCTGCCCGCGTTTTTATGCGCCGACGAGAAATTTCAGATCGGTCGATAAATCGCGTCTCGACTCAATTCACTATGAGTAAGAACGTACTTTTCGTCCGGTCAACTGAAATTCGTCTTGCTTTTGATTTTAAAGCAGTGAAAAATACGGTATACATATGTATCGAGGTATACATATGTATAAACTTGAAACAGTTGCGAGGCTTTCCCTGCTTGCTTTTGTCAAACAAACTGAAGGTTGTTTCTATCGAAATTTTTAGAGAAATTGAGCATATTCTTGGAATATTATAGTAATCTGTGTGTATAACGTGAAACTAGCGTTCATTCGATATTATCATTTGCGTTTGTAGAATATGTAGAAGAAAGAGTGACTATCGTGGTAAATTAAATAGAGAAGTTTGGAAAATTATTTGAAATAATGGATTTTACTAGAATAATTTAGTTTAACTCTGACAATATACTCGTAATTTTTAAAAATCAGTAAATAAAGTAGTAAAGCATCTTCGTAAAAGTAGAAATGACATAAGAAAAGATTCATGCTTTTAAGGAATAGAAATGAAATCTTTTTATGCAACTGATAAATTTGTAAATCTGTGCTGGAATTGTAAAATCGTTGAAAATAAGAAGGTTTATTGTTTATTTAAAATGATTTCAGATTAATGAATTATGGTTTACGTGGACAATTTGAATTTAAAATGCGATCAGCGATACGATCAGCGAAATAAAATTAGAAGGGAATTAGAGTGAGGCATGAAATTTGTCACTGCATAAATTCGAGGATGAAAGGAGCTACACCTAATATGTTGTAAGATTAATCTATCACAATTTAATTTAAATAAATATATCCCGAGACGAAATAAATGTGCGAGAAGACAAGATCTTAACTGGTTCTGCAACTTTGTAACCATGACATGTTACATGTTATATCTCGTGGATATTTTCAGTTAACGAATGGCTGTTCGATGATCGTTTTCCGGTTTATGAACCTATTGAATGTGCAACTCTTCAATTTTTTTGTTATTCAAACTCGAATCTTTCTAGAAATAATTTAAAAAACGAAGAAAGTTACAACGTTGCCCGACTACGTCGAGTGAATGAATGAAAGAGATAAGAAATCAAAGATTTAGGGTAAAGAGATTCTAAAGTGACCGAATCTTCCAGATTTAAAAAAAAAGCTACGAACATAATATAAATTTGCAGTAGTACGTAATTATCAGATCGATATCTAAATTAAGAAATATCTAACCTAAATATATTTAAAATAATTCAGACCTAATAAATCTATAAGAAAACTCAGGAGGCAGATATCTTGCTTTAATATTTTTATGTAATAAATCTGTTCGGACATTATTACTTAACGTCATGAATCACCGAGATAATTGAAACTCAGAAAATAAATCGTAGAAGCTACTGAAATTCCACATTTAGCATTTGAAGAAAATTATATGAATAGTACGATAGTCCAACGTTGATTGATGATCTTTCATTGGAGAATCAGGAGGAAGGACGGAGGATGTCGTCAACTATAATTTTTTAAAAGATATTATCAAACATAATCTGTGACAAACAAGGAGTAAGATACAATTTGAATAGTTGATGTTAATAGACAAAAATAAACAAGATGGACATTAAAAGATGGATGACTAAACGACAACGTACCCTCGAAATTACTATATTCAAGATGTCCCATTCGAGTTCAAGATCGCCGGGGAAAATCCTGATAAATAACAATTGCATTTTTCAGAGAAAATTTATCGTGAAATTTACCAATCGTAATATTATTTCTGTACTTGATTTTAGGATCAAACACGTGCTTTCTCAGTCTCTTGGACATTTCAAAAATATCAAACCTTACAAGATTAAGTTTACAATGTTCTTTCATAAAGTTCCTTGAATTTTAGAATTAATTCTTCCCATTATGACAATTTCGCATTGAGATGTATTCTTTTAGTAGGCGAATAATATAAAATCAGAAACCCAAAGAAAACAGATATGTCATATTTTTCCCGATAGTCTTCAATCGTGACGCATCGATCAACGAATCAAACGCTTTCCACGGCAAGATCGAGGAACGAAGACAGTGGAGCGCAAAAAAGGGCGATTGGAAGAGGCGTGCGAGAACCGTCTTCATGCCGGAGAACGAGTTCGAAACGTCTCGAGGCCATCGCTAATCGCGATTCGATGCAACCAAAGACTAATGCCATGAGTAAAATTTTATAGCGCCCCCGAGGGAGCGTAACGGTTGTCATACACCCGTAATCTCATGCTCCACACTCGCTCACGAAACGATCGGACGTTCCGCGAAGGGAAGCACTTAAAGCGACCGTGATATCTCGCGGATCGTACTTCGTCCAGGACCTCGTCGTGTTTCCATCCAGCGCAGCTGACTCTATCACGCCGCCAGTATTTCCTGCGATCGGCTCTTACTCTCTTCTCGAGGCCCGTCGATTTCTCACGGTAGCTGTCACACCTGTCGGCCCTAAAGACGAGTTCGTCTCCGCTGTCGCTACCAATCTCCCATTTTCAATCTCTTTCTCTCTTTCTTTCGTTTTACGAGTTGATGCCTTAGGTTCGTGTTTAGGTGCGTGTGCCTATGCTTGAAAGAAACTGGATGGACTTATTACCGTGGCAGAGCGAGGCGTACGTTCTTAATTAATCGTTCGGTCGACAAGCAGCCCCGAGTTATGGCCGAGTAATTAACCGTCGAGTAATTAACAACGGTCCAACGAGACATCGGTTTTTAAACGGTGAGCGGATTTTATCGTAGGAAATGGTAGCGGGCGGTAGAGGAGTACACCGTCGTTGTCCTAACGAGTTTCTAACCGACGTTGGTCGTGCGACTCGATGGACCACATTATAGTGCTTTGCTCTGTAATGCTACGATGATGTATGATAGATATGATTGAATAGTTATGTAGTTTAATCCCGCGGCGATCCTCCAATTCTTGATTTTAATCTCGCCTTCATTTTGGTCGAGCAAGGGACTTATGACGCCTTAAGAACGTTTTTAGCATAGCAACGATGTTACATGAATAATGATCCCTTATTATTTTCCTCAAACTTGAGAAATTGTTTCAGGACAGAGAAATGCAATTACAAAAAAGCACATTAATACGCTATATTAATATATTATATTTATGTATGTATTATGTATACAGTGTATGTATATATAATATATATAGCATATACATTATCACATAACTGATAGAGTCGCTTTTCATACAGTAGATAAAAATAATTGTTTATCTTTTCCTATTGAATTTTCTATTCCAATTTTATAAAATTTCCATGATAACAAGTTCCACAATTTTAAATTTAGTTCGCAGAGAAACCTCATTACTTATGGGATGATCCTGAGACGATGATAAATGTACACTACATTATTTATAACAAATGTAGGTAATGGATGTGCAAATGCAAATATATATTTGTTCTTGGATCTCGTGGCAAATCCTGTACATAGTATATGAAGTATAATAAGAAGTATGGAATCTAAATTGTGTTTCGCAACTTTATCGTGTACTCCATAATATTTCAAATAATACAGATGTTTGTATATGTGATTTTATAATTTGTATTAATGAATTTCGAGTTATGACATGATTCCGCGATCTGTAGTTTGCAAATGTCAACTGTTAGATTTATCGTTGTAAGAATGTGATCGACACGAGTTCTAAATTTACAATTTGTGGATATCTCGTCCATTAAAATTCCCATAAAAAGGTAAAAAATGAAAATCTAATAATATCCCGATTGAGATTCCTCGTAAGGAAACATAGATATTTAATCAAATTCCAACGTATCGATTGAATTGATATTAATTAGTCCCACGGATTAATTAGACATCAAAAGTAGCGTTAATTAGAGAAAACTCACATGGACGAAACTAGTGAACTTTACATAAGACTTTAGAAAGACTACTGACCGTTTTAACTGAAAAAGAAAATGTTCCTTAATTCTATGTAAAACGTAGGACGTTTGTGACAAACATATATAATTTATTGCTACCGTGTTCGTTAAATTATGGCCTAATAAAATTACAAGCGATTGCTATTATTTGGAGATAATTAATTGTTTCCAATATCTTTCACCGTCAGCTAATTGATTTAGTGCATACAGGTTTTACCGATATAACCATGATAATCGAATCTCATAACAGCTTTAGTGAAATTTCAAAATGTTTCGTATAACGCACGTAATATATTCATAACTGGTGTCTACAAGTGTTGGAGCACTGTCAGGAGCCTGTGTAAGTACCTCTCTGCATAATCTCAAAATTAACGCACGCACAGGTCCGTTAGCCGTGCCAGCAGGCACAGCCCTAAAAGACAAGAAGAAACGGCAGTGGCGAGTTTCACACAGACGCTATTACTGTCGCGGTTTCGATTTCTCTAAAAATGCTTCATGGAAAACGCGGTAACAGATGATTTCCGACACCATCCATAACTCTTTAGGATCGCGCGCGAGCGATAATTTGTACGCGTTCGCTTAATGATTCGCGCATTAACCGGAGGTTCTCCCTTTACCAGCGATCAGTCATAACGCGATAAGCGGGCGATAAGGTGGGAAATATCACCGACACAATGAACGCCGCGTATTTCATAAAGATGGACGCGCTCCTTCCACATTGAACGCCGATCGTTGACTTTTAATTGCTATATGCGAAACCCGAGACGTCGCTGGTAATCGTCCACGTTGATTTTCCACGCCGATTATTCCGCTTCCACGAAGACATTACACCTGCCCGAGAATCCGGACAGGTAAGCCGTGTGTATCTTCGTACGTAAGCGTCGTGGCTGTGTGTGGAAACGCAAGCAGATAAATGTACAGGGTGTGTGTCGAGAATTGACTCTCGGATTGAGAGAATAATGAAGGCAATGAATAAGTATATATACGCTTCATGCGGTTCGTCAATGTACAACCTGTACACTTTTGCATTCTTAAATTGAATTTTTCCATCCTAAGATGAATCTAGACACGAATAATCGTAATTCTGGCTAAGTGTCTATTAAGAAATATAGTGCACGCTCGTACGCGGCATCTACGTATCGCCTTGTACGGACCTGTTGCACGGATAACGAACGTGTGTAAAAATATTTGCATAAATAAAAAGCCGAGACTAAAATGCTGAATTTATCTAACACATGATACACGAGCTGTTTATCGCGTACTATTTATAAGTACTGATCGCAATCTTTTCGTTCCGATATATGGTACCTAAGGGTCTTTATTAACATCGCTTTTATTTCTATTCTTCAATGTAAATATAAAGTTAATCAGTAGACACGGCTTCTGAATGATTCGTATAACCCATATAGGATGCACATCCGCAACCTACGACATATGTATCCAACATGTTTCCCGAGAAACACCACAATGCAACATTCGAAACACCCCATAGGAAATAGAAACGCATGAATACCGCGGTAAATTAGCGAGGTAGGTTCGGTGTAACGCGATCTGCCGACACGGCTGCTAGGATCACGCCAGATACGCAGCAATATTAAGGCGGATCGCGGGACTTTGAACGCGATAAAGCATTTAATACCTGCCACCGCGTCCGATATTTTTGTCGAATTCGCTACATAGTTGCGATCTTACCACGTACCTCATCGAATTCGAGTCCCCAGTATTCCAACGAAAAATAAAACGATCCGCGCGCGACTCTCAACGATTTTTCATCACGTCCTCTCTGCGTGCTCGTTCCACCGACGATTATCGCGGGATAGCTCGAACCCTTTGCCCGTTTCGCATGAACCGTTACAGTCCAGCCGGCTGCCTAGTTACTGTCCGCGGAACGAATTATGCCCGAACGTATTAAGGTGGTAAATCACGTTCGCCGCGGCGCGCGACCATTTTTCCGCGGCCCGATTTACAATGGCGGGCTTGACCCGACCGCCTTGTACCTTTTTTTCCAATTCCACGCGGAAACGCTCGAATTTAGACGCGCCACAGGGGAATTGACACGTACGACGCGTAAGATTTATACTGGCTGCTGGAATTGGAATTGTTTCAGTCGACAGAGGCGTTTATAGGTACTGGAACGTTTATTGGTGGGTGCGTGTGTGAATGATAGAGGCACTGTTTTGCAATTCGAGAGAGACAGTCGTGGTTATTGATTGATGGGCTGGTTTGGTTGTATATTTTATTGAAGAATTTTGTTATGGTTATGGGATGTTGTAATACTTTGTTCCTTGGGAGAGAGTTACTTTTATATATAGTGGCGTACAAAAGGTACTTGCACACCACTATATTTATTATAATATTTACGTATTAATTAATTACATGCAAATATATTAAATTTCGTATAATTTGGCAGTATCTTCGCATGACTACAACGATTTAATATTACGAAGACGAACCTGATTGGAAAATGTTAATTGTAGCTGGTTGAGCTATTGGACCCAATAAAAATTGTTACTCCCATCATATTTGCGATATCTTTAGAAAAATAGAATATTGGACCACTAGCGAACTGCAGATGTTCATACAAATTTATATTTTTATAAACATTTTTATAAATGTTACAACCGGTACTTTGTTTTGCATATATTGGATATTGTTGCATAGTACATACATACATTTAGGTTTTCCACAAATGTATAAACATACACAGTCTAATTATGAGTAATAAATTTAATTTGACATAAAATAAAAATGAAAGCAAATTAATACTCCAATCGAGGAGACAATATTAAATTTCCTATTAATCGGTAGAGAGCTACAAAGGAGAGAAGAGATCGCTCACACGATATATAAATATACAAGACGCCACCAAATATACAATACGTTTTAAATAATGTAACGTTACATCTAAAAGATTTATTTCTTATTTAGAAACTATAAACACCGTACAGTAACTTTCTACTCCGTCTACTATTCTAATACCGAAGACACAAGAACAGACGGAAAATTCGTAAAATTAGTAATATAGCCAACATTGCATTGAATTTTTTGGAACGATTCGATACTTGACAAAAGGCGATATAAAATGAAAATTAAAACAGAATTGAAACAAATAAACCATTGGAATATCTACAATCGATAGACGCGCATTTTCCAACAAATGGCCACCTATGTACTATCATGGAGAATGGAGACAACCAGGAAAGCATGAACACGTTGCTAAAATCTGACAATCTGGTACTCTCTGAGCAAAGGTAAGATGAAAGCGGTGAACGTCGGTATACACGCGTAAGCGAATACGTGCGTGCGGAGATCACAAGGAGATGCAAGAACGATCTGGTAACGAGTTGGCGGCATCGCAAAGCGAACACGATCTCCGATCTCTGCGATCTCGGATCTTGCTGGTCGCGGCTCGCTAAGCGTGCACGAGCTCTGGCCGCTCTGCTTGAAAACGACGCGTCGTCAACGATGACGAGAATGACGGGGAAAATGACGACGACGACGCGCCGTGACTCGCTTCGATCGCGATCTTTTGCGATCGTTCCGCCTTGCTGATGAGCCGTACTAGCTACATAGCTGATGGAATCTGACGTTTTTCAGCGACGGAGGTCTTTCAGCTGTGTCTTTGCGCGGTTCATGGAGATCGAATTATTTTCCAAGATACGTATCACCTGGTTGTTTCGATAATCTTCCATCAACGTGATTTTTGATGGGAATTTTTATGGTACGATATGCGAAAAGAATATTATCAAACAAACTAAGCCACGGACTTTTATGCAAATTCATATTTTCTTAAACCTGATTAAACAAATGCAATTTAAGCAGTTTGCGTCATCGACGATCCATAAATATTATAAGAAGTACCGTACTTTGCGTATTTTCTATGTTTCTGCATATTGTATTTTGTTGATTTTTATAATTTCCATGAAAATCAGCAGTCTAGAAATATCATATGATATGCATCGTGCGTAAGATTGAGAATTTACGATAAATTGTTGGTAGATCAATGCTATGAAATTATAGTTTGTATATAAAATATTTCAAATTTAGCAATGGAACTGTTTATTTGATTGGAATAATTTCAGCTAAATAGCGAGATTTGACCCTGGAAAATTACGGTCTTGATAAAATAGATCTCAAATTTGTAATATGCAAGGATTAATTTTATATGATGTTATTCGATGGCATGTCAGTTCCAATCATTCGTGACTATACTTTTCAGAATATTTTTCATAAATTATGCTTCTCTCTAAAAATAACGAGTTTCTGCAAAATATTTAAAAAATTGAAAATTGTGTCAGAAAATGTAATTGTGAATAAGTAACAATCATACTGAGTTTCTAATGTTGCCAGTTCTGTCTGTATTTGATAATTTGCATAGAAAATGTAGAGATTGATATTATGTTACATTTCTCATTCTATAATGTGTATCTTTTACAGGTGTACTTAGAAAAACTAAAGGTTCCGTAATTACGCGAAAGCAATCTTTTCAATTCACATCAATAACAGATCATGCTATATCTTAATTAAATATCTTATTCCTCTATGATCTATGAGTTCCAAACATGTTATTCTGTATTCACGTGTAAATGATGATTCATTTATCCCCTATGAATAAATCTTGCTCAATACAGGCCAGACATTTGCAAAAAGATGCGATTTCCTATCATGAGTAATATTAATTCCTACATACTTATGTGAATATTCATCAGTCAGATGGAGAGGTAATGAATTGCACAAGTTGTGCAATGTTTTTCCAATGAAAATGGATAAAAAAGCCAAGGTAGAACTAACTGATTATAAAAAGAAATAAATGACTTTCGAATATTTTATACTTGTGCCATTGATCGAAGCTGTAATTCTATGTTCATGTAATTTCTAACATTCTTCTTTGACTCTAAGTATTTTCTATTTGACCCAGCGTTTTTATATACCCGTATGAAAAAGCGTGTTGATTCATTCAGTTGATATTACATAAATAGTGATTCAGAAGTGTATGACATTATTTACTCAACTTATTATATTTTTACCTATAAAAATATTCGAAGTATAACGTAAAGTTATAATATTTATTGCGACATTCAAAGATATTACTTTAATGATTACAACCATTCTCAATGTTACGAAGATCAGAAGTAAAAAGAAAAGAAACTAAATGACTATTTTACCGACATTGAACTAACCGAATTATCAACTATCCTTCTCCCCTCCCCCTAATTATAAGTTTTATAATTCATATACATATATAATTACCGCTTGTGTCTTTAAAAAGGAAGTTGGAAATAAGCATTCCGTAAAAATATACGAGAATAAATATGAAAAGCATGCAAATTAAAGCAATTATTCATACGGTTAAATTTTTGTTCTCCTTATTATGTGTCTCTCATTCTTTATCTTTCGATTAATTAAACCTTCTGCCATAATTCCACATAATCTTGCAGCTTCGAGGCGATCTTTAGCCTTATTATTCGGTTCGTTCTTAATTAACCACGCGTTAATTAGCGCGATTCGCGTATTGCGCGTAAAACATAAACGCTGGCACGCACGCGCGTAAAATCGCGATTCGGTCGATCGATCGTAGTTCCACTTCTTGCCGCCGATTTCTTCCCGCACACCGTGCGAATGCCAACAGAGATCGGTTATCTGTACGGAAATTAAGTGGCGCGAAGCAATCGTATTTTATACGAAAGGTTTTACAAAGGTGGAATAACTGGAATTAGAAATTTCAGTGATGAGAAATATGATCTTTCCCCGTATTCTTTCTTTCTCACCATGATTTTCTGTCGATTCCTATCTTATATCAAATAGCTTTCCAACCCCTTTCTGCACATACAAATAACGAAAATTCTCCAGATTCTAACATTTTATTACGCTGTAATTTAAATTTATGGTATATAAAAATGGAATAAAACATATATTATAAATTATTGTAATAATAGGTTGAAGATATTTCATTTTAAGGTATTTCATTTTATCTATTAAAAGCAATATTTTATGGATATTTCATTTCTTACCAACATATCGAATATTAAAGCAAGTTTTATTAGTTAACTGAAGAATAATTGAATCTGCAACTTGAATTATACGATTCTGAGCCTGTAATTGGTATTTCTTTCCAAAATTAAGTAATACCGATTTCCGTTTGATTCGTTGTACATTCGTAGGAAGAAGTCCTTTTACGTCCCAAGTTCTTTCTTTCTTAGCCATTTATTAAAATTCTTCTAACGATGTACAAAAACACGCGAAATGGAACGCGTTAATGGACTAGAATGATATAAAATATGGTGTTTCAATAATAACAAGCAGCTACTTTCTATAATAAAAATCCTGGCAAACATCAGTCCTCAAAAAGCTTGTTAAAAAAATGTTTATTTCTTCCTATTTTGCCACTAAGGAAATATTACTAGTCTCGATTAAATGTTTTCTCTATGATCCAAAATTCCAATGACCAAAATTAAATTCAATAATAAAAGCAAATGGATGATCACTAAGCCAATACGAACATTCTTGACTCTTTAATAGGAGAAGGTTAATTTCTTACATATAATATTCTTTATTTAAAAGTCGCCCAATACTTTATGTATCCTTTAATATTTTTAAAATTAAATTCTTTGTCATCTCTCTTCGAATAAATGTAGCAATATTTCAATTACATCACATTTACATTCGCAAGAACTAAGACAATCCTAACTAAAATTAATTTGCCTCTATTTTATCGGGTTACAAATGTTCCTAGTTAACAGACGATTCCGTTAAATTGAAACTTCCTAATTATCCATTATCTAAGAAACTTCTCAAACGAAGTCTCCACTTCAGCCACGATATTCTTCCAAGAATCTCCTCAGCGTTCGTGAATCGCGTCTCTAGGAAAGAAAAAAAAAAGAAAAGGAAAAGAGAAAGAAGAAGAGTTCCTGTGGCAGCTCGTTGTATGAAATTCAATGTCGATCGCGCTGACATCGTCTTCGCGGGCCTGCGCCGCGATTCGAGAGGAATCTCAAGATCGATCGATCGTGATTTCGAGGAGAGACGCCGCTTAAGGCGAGACTCGAGCGTTGTTCGTCGCTCCTCCGCCTCGAGTTTCTTCGGGATCGTCGGCCTTGTACGGCCGCGCCACGATGTGGCAGGTGCAACCTCGACGACCGGTGGGTCCTTTTTTTCCTCCCTGCCCCCGCCATACCAACCGTCTCATCGTCGTTTTTTGCCGGCGTCCACCGGTTTTCGTCTCGCGCCCCCGTACGCCCCTTGGAACAGCTGACCACGGGCCAACCTTGGCCGACTGATTGCACACAGAATCCCGGTATACGCCACGAAACTTATCGTTCAGAGCTCTGGTCAGAATTGCATGCATATTTCGGGTTCGATGAGATCGTTCGTACTAACTCTTCGACGCTGCGGTAAAATAAGGAAGAGTTGGAAATGAATGATTTGAGGAGCGCTCACAGACGACCAATGGTATTATCGATGTGATCGTCGATATGTCAGGGTTCTCAACATTGTATTGAGGATATGTAACGGAGAGCAAAAGAAAGTTTGACAGCAATACAGAAAATAGGACAATTTTAGAAGCAAGAGCAATAATTGACAAAAAGAATTACATTATAGAAAGATATAATGTGGATGATCGATATTAACACGCACAAAAATGTTTCAGACAACAAAGCTTAATATAGTAAAGTTTAGTGCAAAATGTTAATACAGCAGAGTTGCTAAAGGGTCTCCTATGTACGATAATGTTGAGAACATTAAATATTGATAAATACGATAATACTGGAAGTAATATTGATCGTCTGGACAAACATTTAGAGAATAATTATTTCTTCGTCAGCAAGATTTCTTGCATTTTTGGCTATCAGATATAGAACATACATATTTTCCAATATACATAGGGAATAAAAATTAACAATTGCGCTATGCATGGCGATATTTAAGATGTGAAATCGATAGTGCTATTTTTCATCATTTCTAGGCGTATTTTCAGTGCTACTCTGCAGGATCTCCAAAGGATTAACATGAAAACTATCCACTGGAACTAAAGTATAAAATTTGTATCAAAGAAATTAGAAAATGTGTAATGCAAAGAGAAGAACGAACTTTTCCATATATTTTACAAAGAATCATACAAATTCACAAAAATGTAAGATGACAAGATAAATTGGCATAAGAGATCTATTTTACATACCAATACTAATGCAGCTTGCGTGATAATAATAAATTTAGCGACAAAAGTGAGTCTTTTAAGTAGTCCTGTATAATATAGAATTGTAACGTAAGATCAAAATCTATAATCTACAAGGCGTGACTCGCCAATTTCTTAATATTATTAGTCGTAAAATTATCGTGCGAAAGGACTCAGTCAGAGGTTCAATCGGATGGCCACGAGCTGACCAGTGTCGCGTTACAGAGCTTCCAGCTTATTTTGCGGATAGATTTCGTGGTGCGAGCTACCAGTAGACGCGTAATTCTAACGTCGTTTCAGTGTTCTGTTGCGAGAGCAGCGAGGACATCGTCCTTTTAAGCGGCTTATGCCTGAGTCTCCTGATCGAGTTCACGAAGAAGCTTATGATTTCTTGCACGGGTAATCATTACGACTTCTGGTATATCGGGAACAACAAGATCGCTGTCATTCCGAACGCTGACTTCTTCGTTGAAACTGTCGAATCAACGTCCTGTCTTCGGAGCTAATGCGTATTATGCGATCCTCGTTCGCTGCTATTCAAACATCCTGTGCGGGTATTATTATAATAAAATATATCGCTGGCGAACAGCGTTCCCGTAATTGCGAGTATTCGTTGCAGAACGAACGTTAATAACTCGAGTTATTCGTATCTTCGAGGAGATTTCGAAACAGACAGAGATACCGTGGTTTGGGTAATCTTGAAATATTGCAACATTTGATCTAGACATGCATTTTATGGGATTTTTTTTTATTTTCGATTCGATTGATTTAATTTTCTGCTCACGCATAAAGTGGCAAATATAAAATATAATATAGAAGAGAAAGATAGGATCTTGAAACCATTGCAAGTATTTTTATCTCTTGTCATTTATTTTGCTGGGTGAGAATTACTGTAACGAGCACTGAAATACAAGTGTCAAATAGCTGATAAACGTCCAATGTTGTTTCACAAATAATGAAAAAATATGTCACGCACGCACGTGCGTGCACGCGCGCACACACACACAGAAGTAACTATCTTGCATTCTGTCATAGATCGTTAAATTCAAATTAATAGCCGCGTTTTATATCTACATTTTAAGATAACGTTAAAAATATTTGAACCGCGCTGTGTGCATATAAATAAGCACGTGGTTCTAATAAATTTAAAAATCTGATCGTATCGTAACTGAAAGTGTTTAACAAGGCAATAGAGATCGAAATTTCATGCTCAATATATAAAATTGTTAAAAGTCGGTTTCTTATGATTTTTATTAATCTTATCAGATTATCGTGCAATGTAACTGTTTGTTATGCCAATGATCCGCATCAAGCAGAACGAAACGCATTATCACGTGTTATTAATTCAAAATTCATACGATCTCGAACTAACAAAGAAAACTGCAAAAATTTGTATAATGAGGGGTTCGATCACGTGCACTGTACGCGTGTACTGATTATTATGGTAGTGGTCATTATTACATCAACATAATAATTCCAACGACTTCGGAGGTACGTCAGCTCCCAATTTCAGAGCTCATAAGACGCAGTTTCCGGCATTCTGCGAGCTCGTAATGCGAAAATAATAAGCTACGTTTTATGGTTACAAAATGTACATATTATGAAGAAACTGAAGCTTGAAATTGGCTCGACTTTCTTCTTTCAGTTTTTAGAACGTGCATTCGTCGATATTCATAAATCTTATATTAGTAGAATAATAGAGTTTTACTGTATTTTTCGCTGCACAATTGAAAATTGACGTTGCAACTAATGTAGTAGCTGATGATCGATATTGAGGATATCAGATTAATGAAGAAAGTTGAAATATTCATAAAGAATCTGTTTGCTTGTTTTATGGTATCGATGATAACGACGATGAAATATAAGTAATAGTTCTTTTGTTTTTATTTATCAACATTTTGTTTGTTCGGAGTACAGTATGAGTTTTAGTTTAGCTGCAAACGTAGAGTAATCTTTGGTTTAGCAAATATTCTAGAAAACATTTAGTATATTGAAATTAATAAACCTTGCATCTCCAAATGCTATCACTTGAAAAATAGAAAATTATACTCTGAGATTTTACTGTAAACCGAGGAACGAATATAAATATTAGCAGTCGTTTTTAAAAAATAATTAAACTGCGTAAGTGCTCTCAAACTCTTTCAGTTTCTAATTTTATGATAATTTAGCTGTAACAATTGAGTATCTCCAAAAGCGTCAGTAACACATTTTTTAATGAAATATACTTTAGGTCATTCCTTCGTTAAACAATCCAGAGATATAATCATGTTACGAACTAAACTACTTTCCACACCAACAATTAATCTACTTAATCGTATTCAATTAAATATCGCATACAAGCTAACAATGAAATTGTACGCACATTCGTGTTCCTGAGAATCGAATGTTAAAAATCCAACGAATCATGTTCCACGGTTCTAGCATTCGCTTTTCCAATTACTCCAGCTGATACCTGCTACGCTCGAACGTTTATCTAGAGTACGAACAAACGAGTGCGATTTGTCAATGAAATGAATTACGCGAGCAAAGACGAAGAAAACACGGCGATATTTCGGCCTTCTTCGTGAAACTCGATAGCGTGCACAGGCAAGCGATTAAAATGACAAAAAAGAATCTACGAAAAACAATAATAACGCAGATAAATCGCTATGGTTGCAACAACTGCAGCTGCACTTAGAATGCAGCCGTGTGGTTCAACGCTATTAAACAAGTATACTGAGAAGTCATTGTTTAATGCGATACATGTGTGTTATGGTGGATAAGAATATGAGTAACTTGATCATGAATAATACGAAAGAAATTACGTAACGATTGATTAAGAATTAAAAAAAGTGAAGAGTTGAATGTTGACAATATGTAATTACGTTGAACAATTATTCTACATGATTATCACAGTTTTCAAAAGATTGTCGAATAGACAAACAATAGGATATTCTTATACTTGTTATACGTATTTAATTTAAGTATCTAACATACAATACATACGACTGTATTTACGTATTTTTATTATACGAATTTATTAATGAAACATAAAATCGACACAAATAACAATCTTCACTTCACTATTCTGACCTTTCGTCGCTATTCAGAAAATTAACACTTGAAAAAGGAAATAAGATAATAGTAAGCAATAAACACTAAAAGATAACGATGTATTATATATGCTAAGACGAAGAAAGTATAAAAACAATTTCAATGCGAACGTTTTCATAAATATGTCAGTCGTAATATGATAACTTCCTGAATCGACAAAAACCAGCAACGAAACACTATTTTGATATTTCGAGGAAACAGTGCGACATGAACATGATCGTGTTACGGTCAACAACAGCTTCTGCATGCTGATTACGAGTTTCGTAAAACCAGTTGCCGTCTCCGTAATGGCGTTTAGGCGTCATTAAACAGGTGAAACAGGGATAAGTTTGCGAAGCCATTTGTAAAGTCAACTGCAATTTCTCCGGCGTTGATTACACGTCGTTAGGCCGGGTGAAATCAAGTTAACGTATCAGGCTCGTACTCGCGCTCTAGGAACCCGATATCAATTTCTCCTTGGCTAAACAGAAACCCATTGGCGATGAACGCGAAACGGATACAGAACCAGACTCGGCTTTGGAAAGAAGATAATACACCGGTGAAACGGAATCGTGACGGATAAACGGGAACACTGAGAGTCGTTTGGAAAATCGTTATCCTACTCGTTAAGCGTCATTAAGCAGAAACGAGTCAAACTCGCGATCCGATTCGAATGGTGGCCACTGAATGCGATTACGATAGAATCGGGCGCGTGTGATCTACGAAAAAGATAGGAAAGAAGATGAAATAAAAGACTTATAACGCCAGGAATGTTAGTGAATGCAACGGAAAGATTCTTGCATGTGTGACTAGAATGCTCGATATCGAATCTCGATATGGGCGCCGAAGACCGAGGATACGAGTTTTCTCAGGACGAGGCCGTAATCTCTATTAATTACTGCCGGCGGCGAGTTCGCATAAATCAATCGGGAAACAGAGATAAAGCACCGGGGAACTGGAGAAACGAAGAAAAACGGACCTGACGGGGTCGAGGAGAGAAGGGAGAAGAACGCGGAGGCAAAACTGGCCGCGTTTTCGTGAGTCATACTCTCCTCGTTAAGGCTGTCTCGATGCAACCCTTTTGCATCGATCCTTCTCGTTCGATTATCGTGAAAAATCTCGAGGAATGAAAAAACACGCGTTGCTTTGGACAGCAGAACATACCGGAAAGCGTAGCTTGTACACGATTTGTCATTTTCAGTCGATCAAATTCTTTGCGGTTTTGTTTCCCGTTGTATGTTTCTCAACTGTATGATCTTCCTTGTGTATAAAGAAAATGATTAACGAGGGTTTAGTTGGAGGGGAAAAATTAACCACCACACTGAATTCGTATTTTCATCATCATAATTAAGGCAATAGAATCTGAATAAAAATTTGTTTCGCATACCTAAATAGTCAAGAAGTGTACGATGTTGTTCAGCGTCTCTAATGAGCGAAATATGAATCGTTAGAAAAATTGAACGAAGATCTGTTAGAAATCTACATTTCTCTCTGAACGTAAAAGGAATGGCGAAACTGGATGTATAATAAGAGGAAATTTTCAGATGCAGGTTTCTACCATACACTCACACATAGAAATATAAATAAACACAGAAGCGTAATAATTTAAACAGTAAAATAATGATAAAACAAAGACGCCAATTAAAAGATACTCGCATTTCAAATTCAGTAAAAATCTCGTGTTTCACGAAATTTTCATTTGATCGTCCATTAGCGACAGCCGCATTCAAAGGATTAAAATTTTCTCTTACAAAATCTAACAAGTATGACAGGAGCTTTAAAGTTGTTGATAGTTGAAGCTCAACTATCGCAATTATGAGCATAAAAATATTAAATATACATACAGCAAGGAAAAATATATTCATCTATTTGAGTCTTTATCAAAATCACTAATAATAACCAAAAGAAACACTTCGATTTATCCTATTGATTCAAAACGTCGTAATCTACTTAGAGCCATCATGGTGACTGAAGAATGTATCAGATGGAAGCTACATCACGCGATAAAAAATAATAGGCGGTTTTTCGCAGAGCAATATAAAAGTAATACACAAAAGGGAACACAATAATCTCGTAATTCGCCAGGAACGCGATTTATCGTTTATTTTCCCTATAATTTCCAAATACAATTTAACGTTACATTCAGACTCCAATTCTCAAACATTTCTTTTTCCTTTTTTCCAGGACGAAGACCGAGTGTCCATCAGACAGAAACCACCCCCGCATCGGATTCTCAATCTGCCCAAAGCGAGGAGGTTTCACGGGCGGTGCGGAAAAAATCCCTGGTCCGTCCGGTAAGTGGAAAGTACGCGCATAAAAGCGAACGCTCGTAAAACGATCCTCCTTGAGAGGCGATCGCGGCAAGCGTTCGTTAAACGACAAATCGGTTCGGCCATTCACAAGCCCCTTTCCAGCCTCTACGGCCGCAATTTATCGCCGTAATGAAACTTGCCGGGACGAAGGTGTCCGTATGGAAGGGGATTCTCCGCGAAGAGGGTGAAAAAGGAAGAAACGGCTACCGGTCATCTGCATGACGAGTAAATAGGTTCGCATTACTCGCGCGAACACGGCAGTTTATACCGGGTGATCGCGGCAAATGAGTCGGGACACGGTGCGCGACATCTACCGCGATTAAAGACGCGCGCTGTTCCTCGCGTGAAAACGCCTTTTCCATCTTTTATCCCGATCGATTGGGACGATCTTTTGAAATCTTATATTTTTGAAATCTCAGTCTCCATTAATCAACCGTGGACTGTAATTACGTTGGCCGTTCTATGCTCTCAGCTGTTGTAATCGTGATCGACAATGTTGCAGTCTTCTGACGGATAACGAGAGATTCGTCGTTTGTTACTTTCCCGGTTTCCCCTGAAATGTGATTTATTGTACGGCGATTTGTTACGTTCTGATCTTCGTTCCAGTTGTAATCTTATATACCTATTTGGCAAGGTGTTGAATCAAGAAATATAATTTATTATTGGAATTTAGTAGTGAGATGAATGGAGGAGTTGGAGAATGCTTGATGGGTATATGATGGGATTTAAAGCAGGTTATTTATTTTGCATTTGTGGAACAGTTTTTTTTTTTTTTTTTTTTTTAAAGAAAAAACCTTACTTTTCGTTTTTAATCTTATTTGGGTTCAAACGTTTGTGGATAGTTAACGATGTGAAAAATTGGTCGGAGGCTTCGTTATAACAATAATACAATGTGATATACAACTTATTGTAATAGGGATGCTGAGTGTAAAAAGTGTTCAAATTTTGTTAATCCCTTGTCTAATAATATTAAGTTGATAGGAATTTAAATTAATACAAAAGAAACAAAAATTCATTATTTGAAACACATTACTATACGAACACATTACTGAAACTGTCAAAGCCGCTAAAATTACAGGTGTTGGATTACTAACAAGATATTTTTGGTAACATTAATTTTTACTTTATTGAGATAGAAACATGATTGCATATGTCTATATATCTCTATTATTGTATCACTTCGATTATAATCATCTATGAACAATATACATCTAAATACATATTATAAATCGAGAGTTTTAGTATGAAAAACGATATACATAAATCATAATCTATTTCATCAAAAATTACATAATTCGCAAAAGAATTTCTCAACCACTACTTGGAACAATATCTCCACTGAAAGCGGAAACCAGTGAATTTTTAAATAATTCCAGGCCCATAATCGCCACAAAAGAAAAAAAATGCAACATCCGTCGACGAAACGAAACCCAGCGAAACGAATTCCTCTAAAATCTGCTCCCTGGAAAAAAATCGTTAACCTCTGCAAAAATAACCCCGATAGAGGAGGGAATTACAGTAATCGTGGCCTGGAAAGAATTACGAAAGCGTTCGAACAATCTTGTGGCCTGTTGTGCAAAAATTTCGTCAGTCGATACGCCCATGTTTCGATAATTTCCAGACATTACCGGGGAAACTCATTACTCGCGCGAGGCGAATGCTTAGCCGATCGCCAGATAAGTTACCGAACGGTAGGCCACAATGAAAGTCGCATACTTGCTTCGACAAGTATCGTTGCGAACACTGAAGAGAGTAGCTGTTAAGTTTCTCTTCCTAAACCAGTATCTGTCGCGACGATGAACAGGTGCGCGTAAATACGTATCGCGGTATCGTGAAAAACGACGAAGGAAATCGACGAGACACGTGAAATTAGAGATTTGCTTTATGGTCGCTTCTACGGTTTCGATCAGGCTTATAATGGTATCTCGATACGACATGCCTCCTGAGTTTATTAGATGGAACGATGAAACGTGGATTTATTATTAGATAGAACGTAGGAAAGTCTTATGTCATAGAGTTCTATCTTAGTTATATGTTACGTAGAAGTTTTACGGTATAGCTTGTAGTTAGAGGAGTTATTGTGGAAAAACGTAAAACGCAACCGAATCGTTTGTGGTTTGAAACATTTATAACTAATCTACGAAGTATATTTTATATATTGTTTATATATTATACTATATCGATGCATATATTATTTGTATCGTAACTTTTTAAATTTCTTTCGTATTAGAATTAAAGATTAATTAATTTCACCTAAATGTATGGAAAAATGTACTCTTTTTTATATGGTTTGCTACTAATGTTTATTAAAATGTATGCAATACTAGAAATTTCTTTTTTCCGATCAAACGTTATCAGCGTATTCTACTGGCCAAGATAAGGGAAAAATATCGTATAAAGACGTGTCATTGTTGAAAAGTTATAACAAAGAAAAACCAATATACGAAATGTGACGTTATAAGATGAACTTGCGGTACTACGGTACAAAGTACGAATAGATCAGTAATAGTTATATCTAGTAGTAGTCAGAAGATATAATATTTTTACAACTCAAACTACAACTCCATTTCAAAATGTTCAGAATTCTTGGCGATACAAGACTGGCAGCGGCAAAAAAAAATGAATTTATTACTCTTTGAAGTTCTCGTTTATTACTCGTGAAGTTGGAGTCGTAAAAATGTTATGATACCTTCTGACTACTACTAGATGTAAATATTCCTGATCTATTCGTACTTTGTACCGTAGTAACGCGTGTTCATTTCGTATATCGTTTTATTGTTATGACTCTATAACAATGCTTCCAATGCCATTTGTTTATGCGACTATTTTTTCTTATCTTGATCTATATAATACACCAACAACGGTTGATCGGAAAGAACTGAGACATCTAATATATTTACAACAGTATTAACTGATAATTTATAAATAATTGTGTAAGTCAGTTCATTGGCGATTGTATCGATGATATAAAATCACTTTGTAATTATATTTGTTTGTAATTATTTCAATACATTTCATTTATTTTCAACAATTTTAATTCTACTTCAAATCTCAATAAATACCGAAGGTATAGTTTCAACATATCATGGCTCGTAGCATACACATTTGAAGTTTACGAGCGTTTAAATACTCCGAGATTCCTTTCATCTTACGAATGCCATGTTTAATACGAATACGATAAAAATTACATACTTCTTCATTTTCAAAACATGCTAACATACATTGCAGATAATAAAATCGATCTTGAACAACACCAACCACTAGGAATACCATGAAGATCTCTACACGAATCCACCAAGTCCACATTCTCACGTCCTACTTGAAGTATCCTCCATCGAAGAATCTAGCTAACATTCTCACCAAAGACCTCTATAAATATTCCCACGATTCGATAATAGAATTATCAACAATCCCCAAAATCTAGAAAGATTTCTTAAAAATAATCACGCTACGAAGTAATCAGATTCAATGTTTAGAGTAATGTACTTTCAAACATTTCCTCTTTTAAATCGTATCATATAGAAGTCAATTATTAAAAATTTTAAGAAGATTCAACAACCGATAAGAGAAATTAAAAAATACACGCGAAACATATAGGTTATAAATAAATATCAAACTTTGAAGAAAGAGAACATCCTCTACCACATTTTAGCCAGCACTCGATGGATTTTAATAACGCGTTAGACTGCAACGTTACGTAAACCTCGCTTGTGAAGGAGTTAATTGAATTTATAAAAGACACGAATTTGCATAAACATCCACGATCTACTTATAAATAAATCAAGGAAACAAAACACGAGCAGGGAAACCTGTAAGGACTGTCTATTCGTAACCATAGCAGCGTAGACCGAGCCTGAACAGCAACTATCGCGGAAATTGTTTCTTGGCCCAATAAGAACACGATTTACCGACGTCCACGTCGACCAGCTGGTCCGGATATTCTGGGCCGAGTTCAAGGGTTATGGAAAATATCGTGTATCCTTGTTGACCCGCGCAGACGCGGAACACACGTACGCGCGATTCCTGGCATTGATAAATAGCGTTGCAAAGTGCAGCACGGTGCAGACGGTGCGCCGTAATTGACCGACAGTGGCACGGGTCACGGAAGTAGAAACTGGACGATGGAAATTGGAAGTACGTGGCATGGCACAGTGCCTGCACCCACATGATTAGAGGAACGAGTGATCGAGAACGACGCCCGCGGCCGGTGTGATTTAATTTCATCTTGTTCCGCAGAGATTAATAGTTGAAGTGTGTTGTTCCATGAGAGTATAGGCATGCACTATGCGGGTTGCTTCGAGACCGGAATGAATCGTGGAAGACATCGAATAAGAAATAATTGTTGTGGAAGTGAGCCTAGTTTGGTGGACTCTTAATAATACGCGTCGAAGAATTGGGCTTCTGTTAAGTATATTTACTTTACATTATATGCTGTATTATCGCGTACAAAGTGCGTACTCTCGAGTGCTTTTTATTTTTTTTAGGAAATTTACAGTTTTTACTCTTTTGGTATACGAAGATATATATCGTGGGTAGCTTAATCGGTTCTATGAACATTATTCTAAGGCAATCACAATATCGTTTTACTTGGAAAATATCTTGCTTTTATACATAGAGTGATATTGATAAGAAATTCTTGTTCCGTAGTAATAAGGACATTAAGTATAGTCAACGATGGACCTTAACAAAAGCTTTCGATCAATAATTTAATTATTTAGTTATTAGTTAATGGTTAAGTACTGTCTAAATTGATTTGAAAAACTTCATCAATTTTTTATTCGACCGAAGGTAATCATTTATCATTTCTTCTTGATAATGTAACAGAGTGTAATTAATGATAGCGATGACAATCTGAAAAATAAAAATTTACGGTAAAAAGCAAAGCAATGTCCAATTAAAAATTTAATGACGTCAAACGCAATACTTAGTTTAACCAAGGCAATTTATGTGAATATTATCAAGTGAAATGTACGTGTCTCCCGAAAGCCAAACTAATTAACTTCGCTTTCACTAAATTTCTCAATTTCATTGCCCAGATACGTAATTAGCGTTCGACTCTTCAAGGAACAAACGACTAATAAATTTATCCATAAATTTATTTATCCTAAGAAGATAACACAAATAATCGTAAATTTCATGGACAATTTTGAATAATACTATAGGCAATTTTACTCCGTAATACCATTACTGTCGCTTACTTTTTAATTTATGAAGTTGATCAACATCGCTTGTCGAGCGATTCATTATTATAAACATCTCTAATCGTAAATTGCAAGGAAAATTTCAGCAGATAATTATTACTTTCAATCGTTATTACTTTTTTGTACTTTTTAATTTATGAAATTAATCAACATAGCTTGTCAACTACGCACTGATATTACCTTGTTCCTTACATATTTTATATCAATATTTGCGTTAATAAGCAGGCGTGGAAGTACATACGTAAATATTTTCTCATTAAAATAATTTCGCTAGATCGAAATTGCAACGAAACGACATTAAACGTGGGAAAAATTTAAGTTTTTTTCAATCAGCGACTTGCTAAACTGGTATCGAATAGATTAATCGATTTTACGACACCGTGAACAAGGTTTCAACTTACTCACGTATCCTGTATGAATATGTAACCTCGAAAAATTTCAGTGGGCCGATTCTACATGGTAGCTCATATTATCAATGGCTATTACTCATGTTAACTCTACTAGCAAAATGATTAATAGCTATTCGTCACGTTACCTCTTGGATGCTTGATGGCCGACATAGACGCATGAAAGAGCGAACGAAAACTCTTTGCAAATTCTGTTAGCTATGGTGCTTGCCCAAGGTGTTTGTGAACTTAGCTTGTGCTGATGTAATTAAGGATAATTAACTACCACGCATCTTTTCGAGATACCTAACAAACTTGTCGATCGTGCGAAATCGTGATACGTGGGGTTTAATGAAATTTCTGTTCGATATATTCTTTACTTGATAACTGGTTTGTTCGAATTGGATATTATATCATATATAATAAAAAAATTATTCGTATGCTTTACAAAAAATCGTTAAAATCCTTAAAAGTGTCGTAAATCTATAAAATTGCTACAATAGACTAAGAATTGATCATTTTAATGACCCTGTTTCACTGTCAAGTATGTATATATAAATAGAGAGAAAGAAATCTAAAAAAATACTTTATAATATTATTATTACTATTTTATAACTATATACATAATTTTAATTAATCGTTTGAATGGTTTTAATATGTTTGGAAAAAATTACGTTGTTTATGTATGTGTTAAACGAATGTGTTAAACGTAATAAAAAATTCTTCCACATTTAGTGTTTCAAACTGCGATCTTATTATCCTATCGATCTTGAAGAGCAGGTTATTTTATTTATAAACACCTATGTATAATAAAACCAACACTTGGGAAGTACTTACGTTACAACAACTTCTGATAAAAAATTCACGAGTAGAACCTCCTACACTAGCAGTGCCTGACAATGTCTGCCACTTCTACTGTAGCTCTATCTCCCATCTAATACTAATACTAAACTTCAACGATAAAATCCTATATCGATACAAACTTCGTAAATAAAAATTTACAAGTACAATATAAATGTCTGACAATGTCTGTCATCGTACTACATCAATAGTCAACTGCTTTAATCCTAACTACACCTAATCCTTTACAAATTCAATTATTCAAATTCCAGGTAATTCCTTTCTGTAGCCTTTCCTTTCGAGTAAAATCCTCGCTATACACCTCTAGAGGCAACGTCGAAGTTTTACTGCTGTGCTAGGAAGAATTATTTTGCCACGTTAAAGGCGCGCGGCTAGTCGCCGAGGATCGCGAGCGACCCACGCAACGCCATTAACATCCAAAAGTAAAGCTTCTTCCCGTCTACAAATCTCCACCGGTGATGGGAACCAATTTAGCGACGTTCACCCCGCGCCCAACCCTCTCGCGTCTATCGTTAACCCCTGTCTCTCTTTCTCTTTCTTTCGTCCGTGTACAGCTATCGACTCCCACTAGGAAACCGGCTGGAACCGTAAAAAGGTTGGGCGACGTCTGCCGTGGTGCATCGATACGTCGTCGTAAGAAAGTCCACGCGACCTCCACTGTGGGCGACCCTACGAGCCGGACCGCGGCTGGAAAAAGCTAAAGCGGCTGCCACCGGTCGTTAGGTTGACGTTTACGTTTCGCGCTTAACGAAGCACGGCAGAGCAATGTCGTACCTAACGATCGATAAAGTATAACGTCGTAGAAAGAAAGAAAGAACGGGGCATGCGGCTGCTAGAGATAGGAAGGATGAGGCAAGGTAAAGTGAGTGGCGAATGAACATCGAGGGTGATCGTACAGTCGAATCACTCGCGGCCAGTTTAACGATTTCCACGATATCCATGTGCAGATCAATCGATTATTCTTTCTCCCTCTATCTCTGTCGTTTTCTCGGTGCTCGTGCTTTTACCTGCTTCCGTGTGCAAGCGACGAACTTCGTGTTCCAAGCTAGTTGTGCACACGCTACATGGGGGTGTTTTCTTTGGTGGCGATCGCGACACTGTCACTGATCACCCGCTACACGTAACCGTTTGATCGTACCGTACTGTGGTCGGATATACGCGGTGAGGTGAAAGTGTTGTTTTCTGTGGGTTTTTGAAGGAAGTGGTGTATCCTTTCCCGGTGTATTTAATTTGCAATGTGTTATAAAATTGTTTGAGAATTATTGAACTATTGATAAACTTCTTTGATCTCGTCATGTGTCGTAAGAGGGAGCTAAATAACAACGTGGGACGAAACTTTATTGATTGTTGAGATTGTTAAAGAAACGTTAAAGTTGTCAAGGTGATAGATGGTTTACTGCTATCGACCGTAATTTTAATTTATATACGTGGACGTATCGATACTTGGAGCATAAGAAAAGCTACAAGTATATGTTTCCGGAATTTTGAGTATTACGAAGACTTTGAGATTAGATATATAATCACAAGGTAAGATTAAGTTTACGATATGTTTAAACGAAGAAAAAGTGAAGTGTTTTTTTTATACATACAAATATGTGCTCACATTTACTCTTGCCAAAACTAGACGATCATAAATCAAATTGTACGTTGAACAGGCTGGGAAAATGTTATGTTAAACTAATTCTATAGACACTTCATAATCTTAGATTAAACGATCTATCAGTAACATTTACGACAGTCTACGTTTTTTATGTTTTTATCCTAGATAGATCCTATTAGAATTGGAATTACTTTCACACCTTTTTGCATGCAAATTTAGAAAACGATTTGTCTCCTTCATAAAAGTTATCGGCACGTGAATAGACTAGTTATTTTTCGATAAACACTTGTAGGTGATTTCAATTCTAGTCGACCTGAAAGTAACAGCAGAGATTCTACAAGCATCCTGAAATTGTACATTAGGAGCACAATGAACGAAATCGAAATATATAAAAAAAACACATAATGTTCAAATACCACGGAACACTCATAGTAAATAATTCGGATAAAAGATATGTGTTCCATAGAATTTCTGTCAAGATTATCAAGCAACGAAGAACCTATTTCAAATTTCACACTATGAATTTCCAACGAGCCTCTTCTCGATTTGAATATCGCGTGAAACACTCACAGTAGTGATGACTAAAACAGAAAATACGTATCCTATCCTAAATTTCAAAATTAAAAATTATCAAAGAATAGAAAGCCTATTCCAACGAATCTCTCCACTGTTTCCATATTCCACAAAATACTCATAATGCCGATACATATAATATTAGGTTGTCTGAAAAGTTTCTTTCGTTTTATGAGGAAATAATAGACGCACAACGTTTTTTTTCTTTTATATTATTTTATCGAATTACGTACGATCCATTTTGCTCTGTTGAGATAAACACCGCGACATTTCACAGACTTGGTTTCACGTTTGTATAAAGGTGCACTGTTGAAAAAAACACATTTACGAAAGAAAGACACTTTTTGGACAACCTAATACTAATGATATAATAGAAATCAAGAATACATGTACCATAAAATTATCCACAAAAATGATTAATCAGTAAAGAAATTCGCATCAGAGGAACGAGACGTGTAGATTCTCTTTAGTATCACCCCGTATGTCGATGTGGTATCATTGTCTGGTTCTCGGACAGAATGCTTTATCGAAGGCCGAGTGAGCTTTCGACAGCGAGTAGTAGCGATGATTGTTCATTAGCGCCGAGCATCCTGAGCTTTAATGCATGTATCGGTGCCCATTCCAGAGGTAGAGTAGCTGTGTTACGCTCGACGTCCGTTCGCCAATGCCGCCCATTAGCATGGAACCCCACTTCTCTCTACAGATAGACTAATGATCATGTCACCCGGCTCCTTAATTGCTAATTGATCTTGCGCCTGTACCTCCGCGTTCTGCGTTGTCTACGCACGTTCCGTCATTCGTCCAATGACGTGGGTTTTAATTCGTCGTTTATTTTCTGGTGGAAATCTCTTTGGATGTTTCTCGAATGATAAAGCAAGATTAATATTCAATGAAATAATAATGATAGTGCGAGAAGTTAGGCTATTAGGTAGAGAAGAATTGTTAAAACATAGTGAGAGCTTTATACATAGTACGATGATGTTATAAATATACTTTTAACGTTTATTTGGTATTTCTTACAGAAAATATATCTAAGAAACGATATTTATGAAGAATATATAAAATTTGTGTCTTGCATTTGATTAATCCATTAACAACCAAGCAATGGTTTTACGCAATAAAATTTTTCATAAAATTTAAGTGGAAAAAGCAGTAAAGAACCCTTGGCAAAATCTTAAAAAACAGAATTCGATCATATAAATTGATTGATAAAAATGCAAAGAAAATTTTGCAACAACATAACGTTGGCCTTTACTGGGTTAAAAAATGTGAAAAATATTCATGGAAGGAAATAAAATGAAATATCTACCAAATGCTGTAATCTATTGTAGCAGACTTTATATTACTGAATCATAAGACTCTATTAATCTTTGACAAGGCTTTCAGACAATTCTGATACGCTAATTAGTTTCATGATCTAAAAGGATAGCTATACGAAACGATATAGAGAGATATTGATTGATACTAGAAGATACGTGATATTTATAATAAATTCTATCAAGAAGGAAAATAATTAACGCCACAGCCCTGGAAACATTAAAATTATTATTTATCACCCACATTTGATATTCAAATTGAGAAGTCGTAAAGATACAATGTTTGTAGTCTGTACGTATTCATACTTTGATATGAGTGGGTTGACTTCCAATCAAATACTTTCTCGCCATAATTAAAAGGAATCATTCATTCTACTATTATTACTTGATAATAGGTACCGCGGAAATAAGATATAATTAAAGCCTTACGCGTTTTATCATTTATTAATTAATTTCGCGTAGTAAAATCAGTCAGGAAACAGAGAAGCGTCTCTTATCATATCAAGAGTATATCTTTCTTAATAGAAACGTTGTAAGAAATAAGATATTGCTAAAACCTTTTATACTGTATTGTCATATCAGCAGTGCAATACAACACTGTATCGTCAAATGTTATTTTCGAAATAGAAAATCACGTTTAGTATTCGAAATATATTTTTTGATGTTCACAAATGATTAAGTTCTGATAAGCATCGCGCTTCGATGTATAATTTTTTATATATATCTGTTCCTGTTAGACAATAAACAATAAAATTCCTGATGCAAAAAGAACTTATGACTTATAATATTTTAATCAGATATTTACAAATTCTACGTACTTATAACATAATTCATGATGCAGTACATAACACAGTAATTAGCTCAATCTGTATGAAGTCTTATACCTATATCATGTGATTTTATCTTCAATTAAACCCATCATCAGCAATCGTCGAAAATACACTCACGAACAATGTCGCGAATCTTAGAATTTATCGATCATCCAAATCTGGAAAAAATTTACGCGGGTAAACGTTCGGTTTCACGCTGCGTGAGAACATTCACGTTGATTTCACACGCGGACTTTCCCCGGCTGCGTGACATTTCTTCGGGGTCCTCTCTTTTCTCAGGATGCCACGATATCCCCGGGACGATTGAACTTACGATCGAACCCGAACGATCTCTCTCTTTCTCTCTTTCGTTCCGTCCGCTCGCTCACGTTCAGTGCGCCCACGCTGCTTTTCACGGCGCGTACGCTCGATCCGCGGTGTAATTACTAATTGTAATACACACATCCAGCGAGCCCACTAAATCTATCCGCTGCGTCCCCGATAGAATATCCGACGTCGTCGAATCGCTTGCGTTACCCTTCTAACGCTTCAGCAATGCGGATGCGCTTTGTTCGCCGTGCATAATTAAACGCGCCGAGGGATTTGCGTCATGTCGCGAGGCCATTTTTCGCTGTACCAAGGCTGCACGATCGTATTAATATGTAACGATCAGATTGGTGCCGATCGAGGCAACAAAAAGTGGTTCTGAATACACTTGCATAAAGATCGAGGATGTAATGATTAGATTTTCGAAAGCTACTTTGAAACGTATCGTAACAGAGATGTATTTGGGAATTATAATAATTATATGTCTGTGCAGTTTAACATTTCAAAAAAGATAACAATTCTCGAACGTTTGAACAATTTCCTTATGACTTTTCAGTCCTGCTTAAGTTTTCACGAGTTTCTGAATATTTATGAACGAGGTTGTACACATACGTATCGTTCTTAGGATTCAGTGAAGTATAAATCATTAAAAACGTAACATTTCACGTATAGCAATCTATTCGTTCATTTCGCCTGATCCTCTAAAATGCTAGTTCAATCGAGTACCACGATGTATGATTAAACCACGAGTATCCGATTAAACCACGAAGATCCACAAGTAACGCAATACTGTAACACTGTTGCCGATCACACGAAACCACTTTCAACAAACGACCTTCGCTGCTATTGCGCGCACGATACGCGAGTAAAACACAAATGAGAACAACGAGAAGAAGCGTCGCAGTGAATAAGAGAGCAAAAAGTAGAAGCAGCACCTGTCGCTGCAAATTCTCTGACAATGCGCCATCGCAACCGTAAAAGGGCGGCGAAAAAATGCGAAGAAAGAAAGAAAAAACTGGCGGGGAAGCAGAGGATTTACGCGAGTCTCGCTTTGATGCGCGCTTGTAACTCGATGGCATCGAACATCGGCCCAGGTACACCTTCATCTGTCGCTGATGCAGCCTGTTCCAAGCATCCTCCAACGTCTGCCTACTGTCCACGATACTATCTCGCAAGATGAATCGGTCGGTGTACCAAGTGCAAAGGGATTGCTGTGACCCGGCACCGACGAGGGCACAACACCCCGTCTCGTCGTTCTTCTATTTCTTCATGACACGACGCACAGTGGTCTGAGAATCCGCTTATCGTAGCCAAAATTTAATTTTTCAACTTCGATATCTTCGAAAAAAATTTCTTCCTACAAAGTGAAAACCCCTCGAAACTTCAAAATCTACGATGTTATTCATTTCGGACAATGGTGTGATCGAGGGCGATGTTCTCAAGACAAACTCCTGAAATTCACAATGACGCTAATTGTTCTAAGTAATCTTTATAGAATATCAAGTAGAATTTAAATTTAGGGAATTTTCCGTGTAATTGCGTCGACAAATGTACGAAGAAAATATTATTCGCGACGGTTTAAGTAAGAAACAGTTCTACCTTGCGTATAATAGATCGCAGACTGATTAAATGCCTCATTTGTCACATGATTTCAAAAATAGATACTTTTAAACACTAACCTTGCTATAGCCTATCTGTTGATCTCAGTTATGAACTAACTTACATATATTACTTGTGCTCGTAAATCAGAAATATATTCAATACCATACATGAACTACATACGTCATACAAAAGAATGCTTAATAAATCGTCGATAAAAACGCCTGGAAGTCAAAGCCAGAATTACCAAGTATGCTTGATTAAACTCGACACAATGGCCAAAGACACACATGATACCAACCGTACAACATACAAAAATGAGTGTGCATCATCAGTCGTGTTTCTAGTGCCTTTTCGATCAGACAAATCCTCTTGAGGATCGATAAAACTTTGAAATATATTCAGGGAACGCATTTTAAAGGTGGCCACTGACGTTCGCGTTACAGATCCACGATAGGCATAAAACAGTCCTTTCAATGAACTATCGTGTTCAGGCGGCCAAGGGATCAGAAATTCCTAGCTCGTGTAACGTCCGGCGATGCCCCGTGTACTACGTCCCTCGTATTATATCGCGACCGTGTAATCCACTGTCATCTATATCGAAGCTCTATCAGACGAAATGACAGGCTATAAAGCGGCAGAGGTACGGGGCAGCTTGTGCTACGTCGGATTTATCGCGTGTGGATGTCTGCCAGCCTATAAGCCACAGGGCGATAGCACAAGGAGCGCTAGGATAGGTCGGAGCTACCTCGATTAACCTCCGTTTCAGCTGGTTAGAGGCAATCCGTGTCTCACTATGTGGCAATCACGGGGGCTTGCAACCTTGTAAATTGAAAAAAATACGCTGACGTGACGGCCGGTCACGGTGTAATAGATTGCGAAACTAAGCTTTCAGGTTAAAATCGTTGAACGCGCTCTCTTTACCAAAGGATCCTCTTCTTTTAACAAGAGTCGAATCAATAATTAACGCGTAGAATATGTTCGGAAGAGAAAAACGTTCGAGAGTGTTTCGAGATTCGGTCCCTGACCGTATCGAATGATGGATGAATATGTCCGGTATTTGTAATTAATTAGTTGCCACGGGGTTGTGTCGCGACAACGCCGAGCAAGATTGATCGAACGCACCATAGGACATCCTATCTTTATTCCTGGTAATTATTTGTCGGTAGTAACGATTTGTACGCGTGTCTTTCGTATACCGTGCAGTGAAAACAGGTGTGTTGGTAGAATCTATAATTAGCAGAAATTGTACGTGCACGAATTGGAGTTTGAATATTTCTTGTGTTTAAAATGCTATCAGAGAAAATATCAGAAGATACGAAAATTTTCTTTCGATGTATTTCAATGATTTATGAATCACTTCTCTCCTGACGTTAGATTTTGAGTTATGACATTTAAAGATAGGAAAATGAGACTTACTTCTTGTATAAAGTGTAATACAATGAATATCTAAAATGTTAATTGGTTATCATCCATAATAATTTCATTGAAAACCATCGACAGAACATATACACATATGATTGAAGATTACAGGAGAAACATACGATAAGTACATACATATTTATTCATTTTCTGACTTTAATGCCGCCTTATAGTTGAACATGAGAGTTTAAGTATGACCGTGTTCGATCCAAAGGAACAATAGGTATACTTATTAAGACAAATAACACTTTACTATGTTCGATACAATAATATTATGATCATAAATACTTTAAAAATTCTCAAGGGGATGGAAATACGCGTTTATCTCCAAAAACCAAATACGCAGAGAAATTTGGTAATATGAGATTGATCGAGAATGTAATGAATCTTAAAACCGTTTCCCCATGAAAGATAGGAGATACAATTTATCGCGTTCTTCCCCTATAGTCTTCGATTACAAATTAACTCGAAATACAATATTCTGAGAATGAAGAACGTATTTCATCATCTTAACGTTGAAAACCTAAAACCACGAATTTGATACGCAACCCTTGATACCCTTACCAGCCACATCAATCACACGTCAGCCACCCAACAAGAGATCCGGCTCAATTAACATAAACTTCAGAAAGAGTCAGCGAACACGTTTTCCCACAAAGGAGTCGCAGAATAGTACCAGCAGTGACAAGAGTCACCAATCCTAGTCGACGATAAACAGTCCGATGCAAGCGAGTTGGAAAGTCCAGCCGTCTCTATCCCAGCTGAGATTCGTAACCCATGGGACGATTGCGAAACGGTGAATTATTCGCGTGTACGCGGTCGCATTGATCGCGAGAGAGCCAGCTCGCTCCCATGGACCAGCTGAATGCACGGAAGCACGAATCCACGAGCCTCGGACAAGCAATGAATTTTCTTAGCCGATACGCGCCAAGGTAGTCGGATGCCCTCGGTGACACCCATTAGCCCGCGCTCTTGTCTAACCATACAAATTATTAATCGATGCAATTAGCGAGCTACGGTCAGCTAACGCCGTTTAACCTTCGAGCGGGGAAGGTTGGGTCGATTCTGACTCATGCAAATATTTCATGCTTAACGCATTTTGAGTCGCACTACCGGTTATAAATATCTGGACACTTCGCTCGATTTGTAGCAACAGTACGTGAACTTTAATTCCACAAGTGCTATAAATTAATAATGAATCAGCATCTGTCGTTTTAATTACCAGATTATACGTTTAAGTTGTCTGTTAAAAGAGATAACAATAATATATTTCGCATTTACTATTTATCTAAATATCAGTGGTTATATTAATAGTAAAAATATCTCTATCAGTTCAGGAGATACTGCTTCAGCTTATTTATAGTCTAAAAACCAACGATTTTGAAGTTTGATCATTCGAAACGAACATTTTCTAATCAAATTCATACTACACGCTGAGTTTTATTTTTCTAACTACGATACTGTGCTATTGCCATATATTCTCAGATACTACAAGAGCCTCCTGTGTATATCTCTTTTTCTCTTTTTCGTTGGTCGCGCCACGTGCAATCTTGCGATTCCAGCGAAGCAAATTCCGAAACTATCTGCTCCAGGTGATTCAGCGATAACGGGGCTAGACGTGGCGAGCCACCTACATTTATCAGCGGAACCTCGAACCTCGCCTTAACGATCCTGAAAAGCTGAGCCGGTTTCCCAATAAAAATCATAATCGAAAGGCGTGACTAATCGTTGCGTGACGACTACAGCAGCGAAACCATCGCTAAATCTCGACCGGCTTGCGCTAATGAATTTCAGATCGACGCGCTACGCCGTGATCGCGGCCATGGATAACCTGATGTAACGCTCGCCCGAGGACAATCACATATCATAGTTGCGGTGAACGCACGAATATCGACGAAAAAATGATAATCTACTTGGTTTCGACTAGATGAGTCTAAGTCTATGACACAATTTGGAAAAGAGAGCAGTTTAAGTTACACTGTGCCATAAGTCTTAAACATCTAACGCGTTTCTTATGTTGCACGTTGCATCATCATCTGATGAAATATCTGTAACTCTGTGTACTGAAACGATCGACAGAAACTATAGAACCATACTTTATTGTTAATTCTACTCTGACCAAAATGTACTACAGAGTCTCTAGAGAGTTCAAAGATTCCATACAATTCTTGCTAGATCTTTTATTTTCATATAAGGTAACGTACTTGAAGATCGACGAATGAGTACAAACATATCCTTCGATTCTTTCATTTTTCGTTCGAGTTTCCAAAATCTTTTGCCTCGCAATTTATCGCCACTTTTACCATCTATAGAAAATGTAGAAGCCATCACTGGATCGACAAGGCGATCCATCATTCCCACGCAACAAAGGCACGGATCCCCTTTTAAGACTTCATCAATTTTCCAGACGCGAGTCAATGTACCTCGATTATTCAATCACTCTACAAATTAACGTCATTCATAAAACATCATCGAGACACGTTAACGACAGTCACGAATCCGTGCGAAAGTTCGTTGCCTACAGTGAAATCTCGATAAAAAGGGATCACCGTGATCAGTGATAAATTTCCAACTGATGAACACCGTGTAGATATCGAATGTTCGAACGTATAGGTACCGGTATAGACACGTCCACGGTCGTCAATTAGGTTTGTGCCGTGTCGTAGTTAACGTGTGGGCTGAAAATGATTCCTCGTAAAGTTTGTTTATGGGATTTGAGCGCTAGGCGTTTATCGTTTATTAATTGAAACCCGAGATGGGTCATGTACGACCAGGCTTGTTACAATGTCCATCTTTTCCATCTCAAGCAACAGCCTCGTTATTCTTAGATCCTAGCATAGCAATAAAAGGGACGTTGTCAATGTAAATATGTACGAGCACTTTCGTCGATAAGATCCGTACGATCCGAGAAAAGCTAGCGAGTAAGCTGTTCATCAGCGAACATAAAAATACAAATATTATACGTAATCAAATTACAATTGCGTACATAGTTTTGAATTTTTGTTGGATATTTTATTCAACTAAATTTTCAAGCAAAATTAGGTTTTATCTTTTGTAATTTTTTTGTAAGTTATTCTTAAAAACTTTTAAAAACTTCCTTTTTATTTTTAATTAAACGTTCATATTTTGAAGTTTCGTAGTTTCATTTAGAATTTTTATGATGTAGGTATCTTGTAATAGCTTAATTCTGAAATATTTCCGCTTATACACCTTTTTTAATTAATTTAAAATTTGTTGCAGGTTGAAACTAAATTTAATTCCATTACAGTGCAACTCTATCTATTCGGATCGCTATTTGGACGAAATTCTTATTGTGAGTGTCTGACTCTCGCCGACTGAATCTACTTATCTAAACCAAATACTCTATTCCTCCGGATAAATGGAGTTCTACCGTCATTTATAAATACTACATTCCCCGTATTTAGCGCTGCAATGCGATACATTTTTTATTTCAACTTAGCAACGTGTCAATCAGTTTTATTATCTTTTACTATAAATTAACATTAATCCCATGCAGGATAATCGTAGGTGTTTAAAGAATCCAGTGCGAAATTTGTTACGCGACGAATCGCCAGTTTCCTGGGAAAACCAGTTCTTTAACCCGCATATATGTAAATGCATCGAAGAACGTGCGACGATAAAATTCTACCGTGCTTGATAATCTTTCAAAGGCAACGTGGAAACCACGCTGTAACTTTCTAGACGGCAATTTATAATCAAGTGCCAGGATACCGAGTGTATTCTTACGAGAATATTTACATAGCCGGCTGCACGAGCGATCGATTCTGAGATCCTCGCGTTATTTCGTGCGAAAGGTTTCAAAAATGACTGGCTCCGTCTTGATACGGTATAATTAAAAAGATAGTTTGATGAACAAGGTAATGAAAAGAATTCCCGGAAAGTTGACAACCAGAAATTTCACGTAATAATCACAGAGGATGCTCGTGATACGAGAGTAGTAAATTTCGCGGGAGATTGCAGTCAATGAGATGTTTCATTTTCCTGCCACTATGTTACTTATAACATATGAATATTTTTAATAGCAGCCAATGTTTATGTAACACGATATCTGCACAATATTGTGATTTAATAATAAACATAAATAGAAGTCTACAATTCCTATATATCTTCCAAACTTGGTATAAATTAGTATTTGTACCTGCGTGTCTCTCTATTTTTTTTCTGTTTTGTAGCATTGAATAAATCATTTTGAAACTAACTAAATTTATAAAGATATCTACATAAATCTATACAGTGAAAGACATATTTCTTACATCGCACGAGTTTCGCATATTTATCTAAATGTATCTATCCTCAACGCAGATATCTATAAAGCAATAATTCACAAACAAAACGCCAACTTAAGAACTACACAAAGTGGCAAATAAAATTTGTATTCGAACCCTAAAATCGTCTCACCTGAAGCCTATAAAAGATTCAGGCATAAAATAAGGCCTCTAAGCCCTCAAGACAACTTTAGAATAATCTAAAATTAACCTGAAGGAGAATTATATTCCAAAGAATATTTCCTAAATATTTTCAACGAACCATCGTGTGGCGACAAGATTCGATGGAGACATTCTCGATATCTCTGAAAGAACGACGCTTCAATCTGCGGACAAAGGGGATGAACGAAAGGAACGAAGGAGAATAGAAACGAGGAAGCCACGTGAATATCGAAATACTGGAGCAAACGAGGTACAAAAATACCGGCTGGCAAAACGATCACGTCCAACACTGGGATATCACTCTTCTCTGTATACGGGTATCCGCAAACCCATGAAAGGAGGAACCAAGTTTTACGATCCTGAATCGTACGAAAGCGAAACGGGGAACACGAATGGGACGAGTGAAAGAGGAAGCGGGACAAGGAATGGAGAGGGCCCGAGGTTTACGATGTTGAATCCTGTCTACGATCACTGATAGAGTCGTGTCTGTCAGTTTGCATGTTCGTGCCACGACGTTGACCGATGCCTTCTTCTCCACTACTCCACTGACGTCATCGACAACCTATACTGGGTGGTCCAAACGCACACCGAACTATGGAACTACGAAATTATATTTTGACGGTGATACATTTCGTAGTTTCTCATATTCAGGTAGCACGTTTGGAAAGAAAGCTACCTTTGATTCTAATAGTAGAACGGAATGTTTGTTATTTGAATTTTCGGATTTTATTATTTATCGATTTGTAATAAGAAAACGAATTGTCATAAGGATGTTTTTATCGTTAATTTCATTTTTATTCGAGATAAATAATATTTTTGGGTAGACGTTTTAGGAAATAAGGAAACGTGATGGTTAATTTCATTCTTAAGTGACTTTTTTTATATTAAATATTTAGTATCATTTAATAATTCTTTTGGGGAAACACGTTATAGAAATGAAAGGATTTAGGATGCACTCTAAGATCTACTCTAACTTCATACTTCCCTCTTTTATAATTATGGCTACTGTTACGTTCTTAAAGTATTATGATTATATTGAAGCAGTACATGGTCGATTTCTTATTGTGTTATATTTCGAAAAAAGAGAACTGGAATTTTTAAACCAAACTTCTTCGTGTATTCTTGTTTTCGAAGCTAATAAGTAGAATTTTATGCTGGGTGATTCCGAATATTCTAGGGATAGGACGATTTTATGTTTCTTCGTGAACAAATTGGTAGAATGAAATATAATTTCGAGTGAGAAAATTATCATCTTGAATAATTCATATATGACTTCGACGCCGTGAAGATGATCTTCACCAGTAAATTGTCTAATTGCAGATAATTGCTCTGATAGCAATAAAAGATGCCAGTTCCAACAGCTAACTAGCAATTATGGTTCAATAAATACGTCGACAATAAAAGTCGACTCACCATTAATATATGTGATTTAATATTTTTTTATTATCCGATTCGTATTCAAGTTTCCTTGCAAAAAGCGCTAATTGTGTATATAACAACTTCAATAAGATGGGAAAATTTGCTACCATAAAATTGACATTATTAGACAATTATCTCGGGATATACATATATATTAAGTATTATTTTCTATTATTACAATAACAATTAAAGTGCTATATATTATAATAACTTCGATTTTTTTATGTACTGGTTTCTAACCACTTACTTTAGCCACTTTTTCACTATATTTACTCACTTCGACATTGAAAATCTATATTTATAAATTTATCAATTTACACCTTTACACATTATTAATATACTCGTGTAATCGCTTCCTACGTTATATTAAATTATTGCAGATAATAGAAACATAAGTATTTCTATATATATATCGATATATTGTTGTGAAACGTTCCTTCGATTGAATCGTCCGTTTTACTTTCTCGTTATAAACTATTTATGATCTCGTTAAAATACTTTAAAACGTTTTATATTTACATTTAGAATCAACTAACCGTCCATTATATACTTCCATATATTTTTAATTTTGTGTTAATAACCCAATCATCCCATCTCGTTCTAACATAAATCTAAATTAACAATCTACCATGAAGAAGCAGAAGAAACACGAATAAATCGAAAGCAGCGAATAAATTACCGTCAGAAGAGTACCAAACTAAACGAACACAAATCAACTCGAACAATCAAGTTCAACTCAACATGCTGAGACATGAACGACCGAAACAACTCTCGATATCATTCCAGAAGCGCTACACCGCCATTCAGTGGTTTAACTCGAATCGAGTAAATGGTTATAGAGTTTGAAATCGACGCTTTGCAATGCGCTTCGGCATAAAATTCGCCAGTAGTCGTAAAACCACTGCTGTGGATATTCTCGTGAAACGCGAATCGCGAGCATAATGTGGAAGCTAGGTGTCGTGAAACGAGACCAAGCTATAGCATTGTGCGGAAATAAAATAATCTCGGAAGCGTATTTTACATCTTTCACCTCGCACGAACGCTTGTGGCGCTTTCATAGAGCCGTAAAGCATAAAACAAGAACAGGGCGCGTTGACTTTTACGAGTGGCTCATGTTTGTTCGAGGAATTATCGAGTAGAGAGCAGCTTTAATTGCTGATCCTTTTGCCGCCGCCACTTTCAATGCTCTCTTTCACCCGCTCGTTTCGCGGTCGCCATAGGCGTTCAGAATAATTCAATTACCGCCAAGGTTGCACGCCAAACACCTTGATGGAAATTGAATTTGATTATGGAAAGACACCCGAAGTTGAACTTTTGCAGTTAAAGAGTTATTGTCTTTTTATTTCATTGAAATATATAGATTTTTAATTAGAACGTGAACTATTTGTACTTAAGATTCTACAGACAAATTGGATGAACAATTAACATATTGTTTCAGTTTGTCTTCCAAGTCTTTGATGCTCACAAATGAAAAAAATTACGTATATATATATTAGCATTATAGTAGTTTCTACAGGAATACTTTTACTCATTAAAAGAACAGCTTATTTAACTAATGTCGATGTTCTCGATAATTCCTTTATCTTAATCGTTCTTACACATGCAACAACTCTTCGTTGACTGAAATAACTCTACCAAAGAATTGTTCGAATTATTTTCTCGTTTTTGATATTTTTTCTTATTGGATCCAAAGTACCTGATATTTTCTCATTGTTTCGTTATTACATCAAAGACCAACGCTGTTTCACAATATACAAGTTTAATTATTCCGTACAAAATTCAAGACAGTGCATTAACATGTGGATACTTAGGCGACTCAAATAACTCTGTCTTGTTATATGCTCCAAATTTCCATTCACAAGTTCCCATATCTTGTACCAAGACACGAGGGACTAACGAACGTCCTCCCGAGCAAGTTCCTTTCAGAAAGCGCAACGTCGCGTCGCGTCTCGTTCAACAAGCTGCGCACAAGCTCCGAAGGTCTGTACACGGGAATCGCGAGATCGATGAATAATAACGGAGGGGAACGAATTCACGTTGGCGAAGCGACGAACAAGTGCACGGCTGTTGGCAAGGATATGGAGGAAAAATGGTTGGCTCGAGTTTACGACGGATCGCCTTCGCCGTGCTGGCGTTTGTCCCGATCGAAGGTGATTTTATAAAGGAGACCGCCGTGACGGAAGATATTGTAGAACAAGTTCCCTGTGCCGGCTGGGTGGCCCGTCGTGCATACACGGCCGACCAGGACGGTTTCGCTCCCATTGACTCATACGTTATGCAACCTCTATCGCGCTGAAAAACCCGCCTTATTGAGTAAAAGCTCCGCGCAACAAACGGCCCATCGAACGGACAGAAGGAACGCCAAGAAATTGCGTACAATACGAAATTGCGTAGTTCAGCGCGTTTGTTGAGATTTTTTCTTTGTTCTTTCGTTTTAAGAATTTATCAAGCGCTGGCATTGCTGAGTTTTCCGTAATAGTTGTTTCGAGGTATTTGAATAACTTGCACTCGTCAGGATTGTTGGATGTAGCTGGAATGTAATAATTGACTGGCTTCGAGCAGTGATAGAGTAAGGAGTTTATTCGAGTGCAAGTGATTACCGCGTCAGGCTCGTGCACGTAATTTTTAATACTTTATAGCTCGAAATGAAGTTATGAAATCTATCGGGGCTGGAAAGTGTTGCTCGTTGAAAGCTTGACTCGTACGAATGTCTTCTGACGAAGATTTATTTACCGAGTTACGGCTTGAATGTGTTGAAACGTTCTGAGGATTTGGTGATTCATACGTGGTTTTGATCCACAGTGTTTTACTTCAAGCAGCATTAAATTATCGAAACAACGATATTTTGTAAACAATGATCGCAAATTCTATGTTGCATGTTAACTTTCTGAAACAGATTTTTTATCGTATTATAATATTCTACGATGACTGTAATAAAAGATGTGATTATTCTTTCGTAGTTGCTCGACTACTATAGCGTACGATTATATCCTCGTCTTTGTAATTATGTAAAATAATCCTTCAATAATATCAAATTCTTTCGTAGCAATACGCTTAATCAAACTTAAATATACATAGCTTGCAGCGTAAATAAAATTATTCGAATCTAATTTATCAAGCAACGATAAGAATTTTATCCAATGAACATACATATATCATCCATCTTCCTAAGGAAGATTAATCAGTTCGAACGAAAGCAACAAGATATCGCGGTGCAGATTACCGGTTTCAACAGGTTGCTTCTTCGAAGGAAGGAATTTCTAAAAAGAATGATATTTTGATGAGACTATATTTTGCTCTCTCGTTAATTTATGCAAATATGCACGTACCTACTGCCGATGTTTTCCACATCGTAACAAGATCTAGCCGCCACAGAACGTTCAACGCATACTACCTACAGCAGTGCCATTCAGTCGTTGTCTGTCGTACGGGCAGCGTGTTAGGTTTGCCCGGGCGTAAACAAATCGGCGGGCAACGATGCGTGTATTACGTGCGTATGTACGCAGTAACAATCGGCCGTTTCAAAAAGGAGAATTATGCTTCGAAGAAGAATTACGTAAGAGAAACCGTGGAGACACGATTTTTACATGTTTCTGCACATTTAAAGTCGGATATTTGCGATTCACTTACACGATAATATTTCTTTATAATAATTAGTTTCGCAACCGAACAGTAAACACTGAATAACACACACGCTCTTATGGTTTACGAGCCGTGTAATATCCACTCCAACCTCAAGCGTCTTTCCCCTGCTGCGCTTTAACGCATGTGACATCGCTAGTCCGCGACCACTTTGCTCTCAGCTCTGCCCTGAAGGTCTGCTGAACGGCACTAACCTGCGGTCTAAGCCCCGTCAGATCAGGGCAGATCATAATGTTAATTGCAAAAAGTAGCGTAAAATGAGAACAGGTAGGCTCGTTTCAACTGCAACTTCTTCCAAGCACTTGCTCTCCAAGAAGGAAAGATTCTCTTTTAGATGATCTTCAAGCCTTGATATTATATTTTATTTCGAATAAAATAGAAATAAATTACGAACGATGATACATAGACAGGTCCTGGTAGTTCTCACACGTTACAAGAAATGTGAAGAATATTAGTTACGATCAAATACGTAGATATATGACCGATGACGACCGAGAAATAAACGTTAGACGTTATTCCGAGATATAATATATCATTCGCAAAAGTTTTCCATTATAACATATTCTCACGTTGATTATTCATGCAGGCGATTGCTGCAGCTTATGATTTCGATGGTTAATGTAATTAAATCTAAGGTATGATTCTATGTTGTTTAATTAATCGATCGTTTGTCTAATAAGGATTCGTTAATTTTTCATCTAAAATGTCATTTCTACCTCGAGAAATTTCTTATGGTTATTTATTTATTGACGAAATTCTGCGTTTTCATCGGATTGTTTAATGTTATCGTAAATAACGTTAAGATACAACTACATCTGTTACACATGGATGGTACGTGATAATAAACCTTTTATCATTTAATAACAATCGATGAAAACACAACTGTAACAACAAAAATATATGAGTTACAGGCTAATTCGCCCAACATAGTTATCTAAATAAGTATATACATTCACCTTGAAGCAAGCTGCTCAAAAACACTAAATATTAAAAACACTGTTATCTACATTAAAAAAGAAACTCATTTGTACCTCTACACAAAAGAGAATTAAATCAAGAAGAGAATTAATTAAAGAAGCTACTTTACTTAATACTCTATACAATAAATAGAATACACGTTGCGAAGCTTGTACCGAGTAGAAAAGGTAATTCTCAAAATTTGCTGCGTAGACCAAAATATTACGCTCTTATAATATTCAAACTTAATCCAAAGACGTGTGACATCTGAAAGTACAACCACGAAATATGCAAAATAATTGCTAATAGCCGCACAAAGAAGCAAAAGAAGCACAGAAAGGTAACCATCGTTCCACTGTAACTTCCGACATAAAATAGCGAGCGTCCGTGCAACTTGATAGAAGGAAAAGGAGCATTGGCGAGGCAAAATGGTTCGCAGAGTATCACGGGATCGTTGTGCATAAACGAGCGAGTGGCAAAAACCACGATCGGTCACGGTCAATAGCTCGCGTTGTAGCCGTTGGCATTCGATCAGCAAGAGATAACCGTAGCCTAAGGGCCATAAAGAAGGATGCGTCCGTAGCGATTATCGGTGTTTCGCGCGGAGCACGCGAGCGGATCGGATCCGCTGGCCGGTCGATTCGGACCGGGACGGCATAATTCTCGCGCAATTAAGTCATTTGAATCGCGCGCACGAACCCGCCGCTCCTCTTCGATTCCCGCTGCTCGACCAGCCGCCATTGATTCATGGCCCTGTCACTGGTCCCATTGTACCGGCAACCGATCTGCTCGCGCCTGTCCTTTTTCTGGCGTCTGCGAAAAAACCGCGAGCGGAACAAGAACAAGGAAGCGTACGGCCACGATGGAAAGAAGCCAGCGAAAGGGAGTTCACAGCGGGGCGCAGGAACCGGCAGCAGGACGCCACACTGTTTTAATTTGTCAACCGACGGTTCTGGACTTTTTGCTGTGAACGGGCCACAGATATCCCACCGATAAAGACGTTCGGCTCGCGCCCTGCCGCCAACGCGCTAAGGATTCTCTATTAATCATCTTGATCGCGGACATTGCAGCTAGAAGAAAAGAGATTGCTAGCGAATTACTCGCGGTTTGATGATCTTTGGATTCTCATGCACCTATAGGTGTTTCTTCTTCTGTATTTATTTGATAACGTGAGCAAATTGATAGATTATTGATTTTAATGCGTTTGAAGTGGCTACGAGAATATTCGAAGATCTGACACAGAAAACTTTGACGTGTATATCGCGTGTGTTACGTGAGAATTTTCCGACGTTCTAAAAATGTACATAGAGATTGCGAGATATTTATTGCATGTCAGGTTGTCCGAAACGTTTCTTCCGTTTTATAAGGAAATAATAGACGTACGATGTTTTTTGTTTTATATTAGTTTATTGAATTATGCACGAATATAATAATGGAAATAGAACGAAATAGATCACACCTAATTCAATAAAATAATATAAAACAGAAATTGTCGTTCATCTATGATCACCTTATGAAACGAAAAAAACTTTTCGGACAACCTAATATATATCTTGCAAAGGTCACCGAAGTATTGTCACTAAGTATAATCATTCGCTATGTTAGTAGGCCATGATGTTTAAAAATATTCTAAAAGAGAAGTTACGTATTTTGAAAATTAATTTTCAGTTAGATCTCTCTGTTTGGGTAGATTTTGAGTATGTGAATTATAGTGTGCAGGAAGAAAGAAATGTAGTATTCCCTGTTAAGATATCCTTGACAAGATAAGGGTAACCTGTTCGTTCGCATCATTAGAAATAAGTTTCAAATTGTTAGTAGTAATTTTGTACGAAATGAATTACGAAGATGGCTATTAACAGCAATCCATGTATGTAGATATAATCAACTTTCGACGGAAATAGCTAACGTGATTTGAAATAAATTACGTGGAAAGTGACTTTACTTATAGGAAATTAATTTAACTCCCCTTTAATCTCAAATTAGATCCAACGGTGTAATAAGAATGTTCCATTGCTTAAGAAATATTTCTAAAATTATCAGTAGATTGTATCTTTTTGAAGTATTTAAAATAAATTATTAATAAAACACGGTGTAATAATCTTTTACCAATTTTTTAAATTACGCCGGTACCATTGAATAATAAATATAATAAATAAACAGATAAAAGTAAAATAAATGATATGGATTAAATTTGAACGTATATTCAAAACGCAAAAGACGTATTGTCTATAAAACGCGATAAATATCTCATTGTCGGTGCATGTTCTACGATATTAAAAGAAAGTGTCGTCACGTAACGATCGGATTTTCGGTAAACCTGCTTGTTCCTAAACGCGTTTATCTGATTCGATCTACAGGTGTACAAGAGGCGACAGCATTCTGTGTTTCACTCGCGCTATCTGTGTCATCTAGAGTGTACAGGGTGACCCAAGAACAACCTCGAAGAATTATTAGATAGAGAAATCAGCGGACCGCGGTCGAGCCTACGCACTCTTTGTGACAATAAAAGTGGACACACCTCGATGGACACGTGTCCAGAGGCGCTGCAGATAGGAATTTCAAAGACACATTCTCTACTGTAGCCACTTGCGGACAATAATGATTGCTAATCAGCTATAAGAAGCGCAGGATCAATACGTACGAGCAAAAAGATTAGGTAAATATGATACTGAAACAATTACGAACACGTTCTACTAGGCAAATTGACAAATTTCACTCGTGTATTTTCGACGGTTGCACAACCAACAATATCGACAGCGTATCGGTCGCACAAATGTTTGAGCTACCATTACGAACAACGAAATTGTTCTTAATTTCAACAATGTCTATATTCAATGTATTCTCACAAATATGAAAATCACAGAAATTGTTAATCCAATAATTAATCACCCGTTTCACAAGTCCACTGTACATGAATCAGTAAATTTGCCTTCTATGATCATCAGTGAAAACAAAGACGCCTCTATGTCGCGAAATGTGTCTCGTAAAAAGCGTATGATGCCGACGGTTAGATAGGTCTTTGCGTGACTTAGGAAAACGGCCTGGACGAATTTGCATGTTGGCCTACATCGGAAAAGGCCTGAAGGAACGCAATTTCGACTTTGTACGACGTTCACCAGGTGGATGTTTATTTGCCACTAAGCGACGAGGAACTCGATAGAAGTAACTTCGAACCAGGTGTTGGCAACTGTACTATTCATCCGTGTTCCATGCCTCGATTTCATTAACGCGTAAATTACCCGTGAAGAAAGAGCTGCTTAGCCTCTTTCCAGCCTCGCTTTGATATGCTGACGAAACATATAGGTACTGGAAATTCTTACGTGTAATTTTCAGTGAAACAGTTGGAATAATATAGGAAAATGATTTGTCTACTGTGGTTTGATAAAGTATGACGATGAACGATGTTTGGAAGCAAAATGTTTGAATCGAAATTTTAAAACGAGAAAATTCAGGTTTCCTGACGTTTGAAGTAACTTACATTTTGAAGGTAAATTTTAGAATATTATTGTAGCGTTATTGATAACCTGGACTAGTAACATTATCATATAATAGTATTTAATAGACGAGTACATATTTATGGTTTTTCAGGATTCGATTATGGCTTTAATAGTACCTTGCAGGTGATGTCACGCGAATATTGCATAAATAAGTATGCCATTCAACTGTTATCATGGAACAAATCCAAAATATTTAGTGGTTTGATAATCTAAGATACCCTCGAATGATTTGAATTCAAGGTAATTTTCATTCTTCCGTACGCATTCTCTTATTTAATTTAAATTGTATTTCTAATTTTCATATTTTATATTTTCATTCTTTTCGAACGTAATGTTTTGAATTAGTTGACAAGTAAATGATTGCGGATTTTATCAATACCACTTATTGTCAAAATCCGCAATCACTTAGTTGCCAACCTAATACTTTGCAAATTCTATATCTGAGTTGAATGAAGAGGAAACTAACAACCTTGCAACAGTTAAAAATTTTTCCTTTACGGTTAAAGAAAGCTAACCAATACCTGAGTGCCAAATATTCGAATTTCATCTTTATACTTCTTTATATAATGCATCTATAAGTCCTTAGATTGCTAGTTTCCACTTTCAAACTACGATGTAACCCTTAATGGGATCAATTTACGTAATCTCGTTGAAGTTAAACGAACACTAACGAAGCCACGTCCACGTTCGCCATTTCTAACGGATTTACCAGCGACATTGACGCGAGTGTTTCGTCACTTTCACAAAGAGCAGGTTTTGAAGTTTGTGAATGAAAAGTAGTTCGATAGGCAGCAGATACGTACCTGATCTTTTTCTTTAAATTTGCATCAAACTAGCGTGTAAAGATATCAATTATTTAAATTCAATAGATTATTTTCTTAAAAAGTGAGTCTATCGTCGGCAAATGGAAGATTTGTATATTGTATGCACGTAAATCGTGGGAAATTTAATAGATTAAAACGATTAATATTTTTCATTGCTCCCAATTTATACAGCGAAAAGCAGGAAAGTAAAGAAATGTCAAAATGGAAAGCTGTTATACCTCGTGCAGAGTTACGATTGATGGAAAATCGTTTTCTTTTTTATGCGTAGTTCAATTAAAAATAAAAAAACGTGTAGTTCATTAAACTAAATAGGAATATATATAATATTTTTCGATTCAATGATATTTGTAATGATACTGTGTCGTTAAGACGAAACATACCCACGTGGTTTGTTTAGCGGAGGGGAAAAAGTTTCCATCACTATGAAAAGGCGAACTAAAGTTCGCAATTTAATTAGTTCTCATTAGAAAATTATAGGATCGTCCACTTATTATAAAAACATAAATAGAATGTAATTCTCACTTTCTAATATATACAAATGAAACTCTCATCTATTGTACATAATAAATCACAATCAATTAAACGTTACAGTTAAAAAGACGCATAATATTTATATATACGTAAGAAACCTTTCTTTTTTTCTAACAGCAAAAATTAATCTGTTAATTCTCGAACCACTCATAAGCAACATCTTCATTCTCCAGCCAACAAAAGACATTCTCACGGATACTACCTCGCTAATATGCTCTACAAACCAGACTCGTTCTTCCATAAAAGGAAGTTGTAGTCTACAAAACGACCGCTCGTTTCACCTTCGTCACGAACGATTCCGCCAAGAGTTTTGACGCCGCGCCGCAGAGGCGAAACGGTTTAATAATATATATAATTCAAATGAACGATACCTATGCATACATTCGAAAGCGATTCGCAAGTCTCGGGACAGCAGGGAGAAAAACTTAAATTGGTAATTACACGGTGTGGCATTCCGCGATTTCGAGTCGTCACGAAGAGAGAACGAGGAGGAAAGAGGAAGAGAGCAAGATATAGATGGAGGGAAGGAGAAGCGACTTAATTTATTCTGGCCAATAATCGTCAGGGAAGCTGACGGCCGACCAAAATGGATTTCAGACCAGGTAGACCGACCAATGGAATGTGACACCTGGCTGCCGCGGCTCAAGTCCTTTTTCTGCCGTGTGCTGCCGTCTGGAATCACGAAACCGGACCACTTCCGTTTTTACGCGTCGGCCGCGCGCCAAATACGCGACGCGGACGCCTACCGCGGGACTCTCCAGACTCGTCGTTTTTTCACCTCCAGGGTCTCTTTAACAAACTGAAATCGTCTACATCACCGACTCAATCCAGGGTGGAATCCTTGGACCGCGAGCTGAACGCGACGCAATGGTGAGAGACGAGTCGCCGACCGGTTCTTCCGCCGATTCCGGTCATTTATCGCGGGACCAAATTTAATTGTGAGACGTGTAACGTGATTCGGGTATTAATTGTCTTGGTCGATCGGCTTGAAATCAAAATCAGATCAGAGATCGCTCGATTTTCGTTGACGCGTACGGGATTCTGCGAATTGATCGTTTGATGGGAATAGTTGGAAATTCGATTTAACGTTTAATTTTCCTCTGACGACTTTATGAACGGTGCAGATTTATTTGCATATTGCTGTATGACAACGTTCGAACTGTAGGTTAATCGCTATGAGAATTAGCTTTGTATAAGGCAGTGCGCTTTGAGCGAGACGGTTAATTATTATTTTCTTGGTTCGCGAGGAGGTCTTCCAAAAAGAATTCGACGATTTCTTATTCGCAATTTATCTTTCCTCTGTAATAATAAAACTGTTAGAAATAGAAGATAATTTCTATATTCTAGATACGATTAGAAATGATTATTTTTAAAAAACAGGAAAATATAAATCTTTGTATAAAATTCATTGATTCACCAATCCATGCTATATCCTCGTTCGATGCAACGTTTCATTCAATCGCAACAGAAAAAACAAAAAGAAAAAGGGAAAAAAACGAGAGCTAATTTTATAAAACCCATCATTCACATTTTAATTACTTTTACGTAACCGTGTTCTTCCTCCTTTAAACCATTTCCTGCAATCCAATAACAATCACGAGCCACAAAACTCGTCAAATACAATGCGATGGAGAAACTGGGGATTCAGGCGGCAATCTCTTTCGTGCATTCCATACTCCACAAAGCCAGGAGCAACAGGAACAATCATACGATCGACGTGAAAAATTTCCCTTTAACGGTAGCCTCTCGTTCCATGGGGCCGTCCGGCGTGATTGCACCAGGAGTACCGTCGGTCAGTCAATCATCCCTCGCCTCCCTTTCTCCCTCAAACGAGGATTTACGGTCTCGATCGTTTCTATTACCACGCTCGCGATCCCTCTTTACTTCTCGTTTTATCAACGCATGAAAAACCGAACCGGGGATTTTCTTCCGGCCTGCGAGCGTTCCCATAAAGTCCAACTAAGGCGCGCAGTGCAATATGCATGCTGTGCTCTGTCGTTGACTTACGTTTCTTCTCGTTAAAAGGCCTCGTAGATCGATCGGTCCCGGCATATGTACTCAAGCCTTGCTTCGTTGTTATTCCTATTTCTGTTCCTTCTCTGTCTCTCGCGATTTTACAATCAACTGTCTGCACTGCGTTTCGTCGCCCTAGCTCTAGATTCTTCTAACTTTATTTTTTAAACGAAAGCGAGAGGATCTTTGGAACGTCGAAGTTTAATCATCGCGAATAATGGGCGCAAAGGAATTTTTATATACGTATAATCGGAAAAAGATATTTTGATTTATTTTATATCGGTTTTCCCTTCAAACAGCTGACGATAATCATACCAAGCAATCGGAGATAATAGAAACGGACAATAAGTTCATAATTCGCTAGAAAAGATATTACGGTAGAACCTGTCACATCCGAGCTAATACAGAGACACAAACGTTCGATCAATGGAATTTTCTGATCATCTTTCAAAATGATCCTCTTGTCCATCGACCTGCCCTCTAGTATTAAATCTAAACGAAGATTAAGAAAATTGACAATTTACTTTCATATTTAAGAGCGACATACTCGTTTGTCTGTCGAATTGCGTAACATTAACACAGAAACTTTCGATCGTCTCACACGTTCTTTCTGGCTAACATACCACTACAATATTAAACCAAGTTTTCTCAGTTTACAAACTAATGAAGGTAGGATAGTTAAGAACTATAGCGACAATTTGTTTTCCCGTCTTTCTCTCGTGAACCCGGCATACATTTTCTCGCGCAACGATCCCTCATTTTGCTCCAATTGTTCCAACTCGTTGCGCCTTACTTCCACGCTGATCCCGACACTTTATAGGCGGTAATCTAATCCGACTGCCGATAAACATCTATCTCGATGAAAACGAAAGCGAAGTGGTCGTAGTACGCCTTGCGAATCGCCCATTAAAAATTCCATGGATCCGAGAGCTTGCACACGTTAATAAATAAACCTGCATTTATTGTTTCCGCGTCGGTGCGATCCCCTGCGGGACTTCCTTGTGAACGTTGAGGTGTCGGGTGAGAAAACCGGGACAGGATGTTAGAGTGGAAGGTGGTGATGCTGGTGGCGGGTTTAATTTACACGATTCTGTGGATAATAGTAGCCTGTCTTTACCCTTTCTAGCGTTACGTGATAGACTCGTATATTCTTTATGCGATATGCATGACTTGGTGATGTTAACAATATTTTCATAGTTATCGTAAATACACCGTTAAACAGAAAATACAGAGAATCTTGTTTTCCCAATCGCTTTCGTGATAATCGTTTTAAAGTTAATCTTTATCACAATATCAGAAATACGAAGAGTTTCAATCTGTCAAACCTATTGAACCTCTTTGTTTCTGCTGTTCTGTTCTGTTCTGTTTCTGAAAGAAACAATTGGATTTCGCAATACGATTTTATGAAAATTGATAGAGTTACAGGAAAATTATTTACGGCACGCGATTGCCTATAGGATATTGTTGAAATAATAATTTAGTTTTGCGATAAATAACGTCAAAATTATCAGGGTTAAAGATATGCATACCACACAGAAATTCTAAATATCATAACAAGTACTACTCTTTGGATATTTTATATTCTCTTGGATGCATTTTGGATGTATTTTGACATTATTAAATTTTTCATAAATATACAAACATATAATAGTAAGCGATTACATTCAAGAGATTAATAGGCTGATATATTTGAGTCATTTTAATTTGATTCGATCTCGAAATAAAGTTTAGGAAAATTTATTTCACTGTATTTGAGAAATAAAGATAAACATAAAATGAATTTTTACGGATAACTCAACTTTTACCAAGAGAAAATAGCAGTAAGAGGATAGAAGCTATTAACACAAACTTATGAAATACTTATGTAAACTCTATTCCACCGTACAACTTTAATATATATTATTATCCGTAAGCCTAGTAATTACTATAATGATCTCTTGTGCATTTACCACGTGAAATCTTTAAAGGAAGTAGTAGTACCTACTTATCAACATTCTTTAAATCTTACAATTAGTTATGAAAGAAAGGGAGAACGAAACACGTAAAAGAGGCTTTAAAACGAATGTGACAAAAAATATTCGCGAGATAGCAAAGTAAAATTCTTTCTTTTGTCATAATATAATAATTTCGAAATGTTGTAATATCCGTTCCTTTCACTTTTCAAGAAGTACACGATCGAACTAAGACGCAAGAAGCGACATGAAAATTTGTTAACGTTCAAACAAATTGAGAGAACATCCGACATTTCTAAATTAATCGATATATTAAAAGATTGTTTAAGTAAAATAGGAAATATCATTAATGCTGCTCAAATGTCAAATTCGTGCTTCCAGAAACCTTCATAGCGTTTTTCCAAAATTTAAATTCTCATAGAAGATCACACAAATATTCTGTTTATCCATCAAAGTCACAGACGTAAAGTTTCATATTTTTGTCATGAATCTTCTTAACATTAAATATACGCGATTTACAATAAATTTCTCGTACTTTAAATATGGTTGGGAATCAACGATAGAACAAAATTTAATATACATATTGACGCGCCAAATTCAAACTTCAAAGAAACGTTTCGTATACACCAACAATATACTAACAATCTGATACTTCCTGATGTTATCGTCAATCGTATTTTAATTATCGTCAGTACGATTTTTCAACCTTCTTCCTGTTTCATTCTTCGATGAAAAATAGCTATGAAATTTCCAAGTGGAAAATTATTTCGTACAGTGCGTTGTACACAAATCTTTTTCGAGCGAAACGAGTGAAGTTAAATTGTCGCAACATCCGACACAAAGTGTCCTACATAAAACCAATCGTACAGTGTCTGCGCTACGCTATGGCCAGTATAGCACGACTTTTCACTGGACACAAATTTTCAATCACCCTCGACACGTTTCCCGATTACCCCACGTTCCAGCAAGCGTGTCGATATTTGACGCGCCCGCTACTTCCCTTCTTCCTCTCTGTCCTTCCATTTGCCTGCGATCAAAACGACTGAGAATCGTTGGCTAAAATTAAAATAAGCGCACCATGAGAACGATATTTCAACGTGAGTCGACGCGGAACGATCGGCGATCCTTATGGTAGAAGGCGTGTTACAAGCCGGATAATTCGAAACAAGTGTTGCGTCTAATTTACTACTTTACACGTGGTGAATAAGTAACAGGGCGGACGCCGGTACTTTCTCTGAACGCGAATACGGCCAATCGAATTGGCGTTATGCATAATGCATTGGTCAACGGAACCGCGAAAATTTACGGACTATGCGGATACCGATGTCTCAATTATGCTCGGCTTCGGTTTAATCCGTACGGCTCGTTTGTAGACACTGGGGATTGAGATATTGATGCATGCGTCGAGAGAAAGGGGAAATGAATTAATGGTTCCTGTTGGAGTAATTCTAAATGCAAATGCGTTTTCCAGGGAAGAGAGATAGTTATTGTTGCAAGAACATTGAAGGGATCGTAGAATGTATCAGGTTGTAAGATATGAAATATCCATTTGAATGTTTCAGTTTCTTCGTGTGGATTGTATTTTGATATACCAATTGCCTGCAAAAGGATCTAATTATGTAACAGAGTATAAAATCCAATGTCGATTTATATTACTTTATTTGCTGTATACTTAGTCTGAAATATAATAGTAGTGGAAGATTTTCAATACATTCTTTGTACAGCTGTACGATAAATATGAATAGAAATAGAAATATGAGCCATCTTCACGAGTTTGAATTTAGTTATTGGGAAGTTAACATTGTTTTTGAGGGAAACGCTACTAACGAATTATCCAACGTTTGAAAAAGTAGTAGTAGTATATGAAAATTTACATTCATAAAAAGCGAAAGAGTATGTACCTTGATCGAAGATTAACATTATTTGATAAGTATTTATGGAGTAAATATTATCAAGTAATATCAATATTAATTTCATATATCTGATGTATTTTTATTTTCCAATTCAAAGGAATTTATATTAGTAAATTGTTACCTTCAACGGGTTAATCAGTAAGTAATTTAATAAAATTGCAAAGTGTCCGTTGCAACTCGTTGCTTGAGATTCTAATCAAATAACGATACAGAGTAAATATAACTTAAGAGATAGAAAATGTTTGGTAGGAGTACTATGTACTTTTAACCATTCATAATGACAGTATTAAACATTTCCTAATAAAATTTTATGAAGCGTGGATATTTCATCTGATATAACGTAGGGTGTAATTAGAAGAACTTTCAAGTCGAGTTCAAATATGCTTATTATTTTAAAAAATGAAGATCTTGCGATTAAGATCAAATAATGGCACAGGATAAATGCAGAATAAGAGCTAAAAAGTATTTAGTATGAGTCTATAATAGTAGCGTTAAACATTCTCTAATCAAATTATATGAAACGAAGATATTTCTATTAGCATATATGCTAATTATAACCTGCGTAAGAAGTATGAAAATTACGTTCAAATATTTTTGTTATTTAAAAAATGTATACACAGTTTGAAGATTTACACACATATACATGTGTCTGCGATGCCTATGAGAATACAATGGTCTAATACATTTTCTTTTAGTGTGTAATACAGGCTCTTTCACAAAAGAGTTATTTCTTATCGCATACATGATGATTCTATGGAATACGTGATAACTCACGAAGAATTAAATCCATCCATCGTTCCTAAATTTCCAAGTACTAAACTCAAACGAAACTCATTTACTTATTTATTTATTCTTCCAAATTTACACGAAACTAATTTATAGATGAATATCTTCTAAAAAAAAGGACTATCTCTGCATATTGAAATTATTTAAAAGAAGAATCGTTTCATAAAAGTTCAAATTTATCGAATTCCCTGAAACATTCAGATGGTATCGCGAACGTCTAAATCGATCTACCAGCTAAAACCATAAACACGCAAAATCACCATGAAAGCTCCAATTACTCCAGGAAGCAACGTGCATCTCTTCGAGCGCATTGAAGTCACCTTGCAACGGCGTGCACGCGATTGTTCCGCGAGTGCGCTCGAACAGCCGGATTTTCTCGATCTCGTAAGTTTCATCGTTCTGTACGCTGATATCGTAAAGTCACTAAGTCGTCGTGCGCTGGAAACCCGAACGATTTCTCGCTCGAGCGAGCAATATCGCTCATCATCGGCATACCATTGTCGATCGTCAGCGCCAAGAATCTACGAGCGCCAGGCGAGAAAGCAGGACCGAGAGACGCGATATGAAAATGCAGAAATCGTTCGTGCCCTTCCACGCGTGTCTGCTTCGTTGCAATGGATGTAATTTGAATTTTCTGATTCGATTCAACAGCCTCTCAAGCGTCTCGCTTCGCTCAACTCGATCATAAATATCTGTCCGCGGAACAGCGTCCAGCTACGAGACAAATTCTGAACGCGATTTCGTTTCAGTGACCGCGACGGAAGAATTGAATATAACATTTCTACCTAACGGTGTAACACTATCGACGGATGATTAACCTTTGGTAACCCTTCCACTTAGCCGTCGATCTCGTCTCGTTCGATTTTATGGGCGCAGCATCTGCCGTTGAGTAGATCGACTCAGCAGACGTTCGAGTTTGTTTCCTCGAGATCGGGCGAGAAATCGGAGTCGAATTTTTTAAACGACCCGATTAACATTATTTCAAGGCGTCGCATTTTGGAAAGTTGTAAAGGCTTTTATACTTTCAGGGATGTTCAAGTCTCTTGCAATATACCACGTGTCTTCTACTTCTGTATCAACGAGTAGAATATGTCATGTATGCACGTATTATGACAGGAAAATTGTTAAATCAGGAAAATTGTTATACCACCAAGCATATGTAGCAGTTACATAAGTTGTTCGATTCGTTTAATTTACTGCTGCAGCATGTCGCCAGACCTGATCATTGTATTGTTCTATCCGAAAGCAAAATTTCAGATTGTTTATCAAAGCGACGAGAACACGAAAACATACGCTGAATACGCTAAAAGAAATACGAGCTGCAGGACGAAGACAAAGGAGGAAAATATAAATTGTCATTTATGTGTACACCATCTGAACATATAAATAGTAGGTTAATAAATCTAGTTACTAAAGTTGCCTCGTGTCTCTCAGTTTTACCAAACGGATGAAAAACGTAGAAAATTTTCACGACGTTTCCAACCACCGTCAAACAGCAATAGTCAAACTATTGCAAAAAACCCGAAACGCTACCTATCAAATAGAAGTCTACTTTCTTCGTAGCAACTTAGACCGTGCAGATAGGTGCAAGCGTAACATCGGGAGTTAATAAGGGGAATAACATTAAAATTCATGCATCTACCGTGGCGAGCCGTATCTGCGTCGTCGGTTCTTGATTGTAATACCGCGAAGCTGGCCGATTAAAATCGCCGATACATAGGTGCTCTTGCGAGCGTAATAAAATACTGGCAAGGAAGGTGGAGGGAAGAAAAGAGCGCATGTGCTGCACGGAGAGATGGTCGTGCCGAGGCTGGACACAGGGGAGAACGCATTATGAACATCGGCTGCTCTAGCGGTCAGCTCTCCGTGGCCGAGCGTGGGCGTTCACGTATGATTGCTATGAGTTTATGCTCCTACACTTTGAACGCTGCGCCTCGTGCGTGATACGTTGCTGTTGCGTACTACGTATCCGAGAGAACGATTTTTCAGATCGGACGATGCCATTATTAGGATTTTGCCGCCGTTCAACGCTTCGAAGAAGCTGGCGAGAATAAAGTGTCTGGATGGTTGGTTTGGCTCGTTTAGGAGATGCTGTTTTCAAAATGGTTATTCTACGGTGTTAAGGGCTTTAGCGATGTTGAACAATGTCGCAGTTTCGTCTCGTAACATGGGTATAGTAAAGCGTTTAACGATGTATTTATATGTATTTATATGTTTATGCGCGTATGGCTATTCGCAGGAAGTTGATTATCTGACGGTCGAAGTACTTGAAATTAATTTTGTTCGTAAGCTGATTTGTAGGATGTTAGGACGATGGAAAGCAGATTTTAGTACCAATTAGACGCTACATTGTCTGATTTATGGATAAGTTGTCTACTTGGGGTTATTTAAAGGACGAGTTATTAGCAATTTTCTAGGAGGAGCCGATTTATCGAAAAATTGAATTCTCATATTTCCGTTACTCTTCTGATAAACCGATATACATATAGTTCATCTCCATCTTCTCCGTTTTGTGTTCAATATTACACAGTAGTTTAGATAATTAGAGAAATACTATAAAGAATTATATTAAAGAATTAGAAGGAACAAGGAAACTGTTTTTTGTGAAATTTTATGGAGAAATGAATGTAGAAGCAATGGAGTAGTTAAGTAATGAAACTGAAACAAGAATGAAGCAAGTAATCAGATAACAGACAATAGTTAATGATTAATAATCGATGCAATAGAAGATTGTTTGATTAAAAACGCTCAATTTTGTAGGAAATTAGAAAGATAACGAGAAATAACGGAATAATGCGGCAATAAAAATATCAACAATATCAGCGATATTGCATACCTAAACTGTGTAGAAATAAAAATAAAATACCATTCGAACGATTCCTTGAGACTTCCTCGCGTATTTAAATGTCAACGATCGGAGCTAATTGCACCTTACGCTGGATCGTACGTAGTCTCAAGTGACGCGTTATCCTTGCACCGTTGACAGTAGTCGGCAGTCGTTGACATTCGTTCTGTTTTTGTTTCAGATACGTGAAATTGGCCTGGCGGGCAGCAGAATCGGCGGGCATAATCGAGGTGAGTCAGTGGATGGTGCAGGCCTTAAACCGCTGTCGCCGGTGAAAAATTATGGAGCGATTATGGAATTTTTTCTGCGATTTGTCCTTGTCTTTTTTCGCGAGACTGAGAGGTGGAGATAGGCCATCACATGGGTAACGCGAGTATGGCTAGCCCGTGTCGAGCAAAAAGTACTCAAACGAGCCCCGATAATAGCCGAGATTATCATAGGAATTATAGTTAAATGTTCGAAGCCACTGGCTACCTGAAGCGTGCATATTCTATACAGGGTGATCCGAAAAAGTATAAGCCAGAGCTCAGAGAATTCTCAGAAAATGATGCACATAATTCTACTTTTTCGAGTATTATCAATTTTAGGTACAACAACATCTTATAATTATTCAGAATTATGAAATTTAATAATTCTATACGCTATTGAACAAAAATCTGGATGTCCCTGTGTTTCATAAAATATACGAGTTAAAAAAATATAGCGATTTAGGCTTCTGTTATCTTAAGAAGCTTCATCGTCAACAATTTATTGAGACGATGCAAATGATATCTGCATCATCCATTTTGAGCCAATAATAGGATTGGTGAAAGAAAATACAGGCGAAACACTGAGTAAATGTTCACAAGACTCTCGTCTATCTTTTAACGTTTAATCGGTACGACGCTTTGTATTAAAAATTTGTAAGATTGAAACTAAAATGGAAGCTACATTTTCTTTAAAACACAGATCCATTAACAGAAGAACGTAAAATAGAGAAGAACTAGCTGATAAAGCGGCGTATCGTAAAAATGAAACTAAGCCATAAAATACAGTATTTGGTTTGAGGATTAACGCTGGATACGACTTCCTAACATTTTTCGTTTTCACTTAGTACCTCATTTTTATAAAATAATAACGTTTTCTAAAAAGCGAGAACAACGAAGCAATTCTGGTGATCGGGCCGAGAATTTCCACAAAGATCACCCAGTGGATATCGCGGATCAAGATTCGTATCGCACGGTGTTATCAACGTTTTCTTCTACTTTCTAAGGAAGTCGGTAATCCACCGACGGACACGGATGCTCGGTCTAAACGGTCTCGCTTCGGTTTTAATCGCCAGGCTAGTGATTCATTCGTGCGCCGTTCATACGCGAACCGGCAATTTAAAATTTAACCCGCCATGTTATCGCGGTAGAATTAATGGCTGCTTTCTTGCACACCCTGTATTTGAAATCGATACACAGAAGTACATGCTAATCTACGCGGCGCAAACAGCACGGAACTGTTTGCAATTAATTTCAGAAAGCCGGTATGTAGAACTATCGAAGAGTATCTCGGAATATCGGCACCGCGGAAGTTCACTGGATCCGGCATAGCGGCGTATATTAAAATGCATCCAGCCCGTAATAAGACTAAACTCCGTAATGTACACAAGTGTTATTTATTTAGCTGCACTATGAATATTGCCACTTCGTCCTGCCTCGACCGTAAAATCTCCACCGTATCGCGAACAGTCCGTGGGATGTCCGGGATCGATTAATCAAACGTTTTACGATAACATCGGTACTTAATTTTTCAGGTCCTCAATTACGTTATCACGGTTTTTCTATCGCAATTCTTATTCTGAATACTTAAAAACTGAGCAAATAGTACGTACAAATATATTAAGTAGAAATATCTTTCGCGATCGATAAAATATAAATGCGTATAACGGTACCGATGTATAACTATATGCGACAATTATTATTTTAAAAAACTAAATGGAATTCGTTTGATTCACATCGTTTTTGTTTCCGTTATCGATTCATTCGTACGTATAAAACACAGCTTATGAGTGGCTTCGTAAGCGCAACAATACGAACTAGTCTAAGAAGACGAAATAAACTGCCATCATATACGTACGATGAAACTTTATTTCCATGTAATTACATTGTTTTCGAGTGTTAACATCATCTTGTAATACCTGAGATTCCATTTCAACGTGAATGATACGAACGAAGCATCAAAGTATAAAATCCATGGAAATCTATTCGTTCTAACGTTGGAAATTTGATTCTCGTTCGGAAAATAACGAATTCGTTAAAATATAAATCTATCTGAATTCTAATAAAATGTTGTTTAAAGTTCGAACGATGGCTTTGAGTCTATACAAAAATATAATTACGAATCTCAAACGATCTATGACCATATCTGTATCTTTTTCTAACTAACTAATCTCTAAAACAGCCAACATTACAAGCACGAAAAACACTGACATGGATAATAATTCTTTGTCGAAAGAAAAACCAAACGAGCTTAATAGACACCATATCTTTCAAGTGCAGCGAACTTTTTACGCTCGAAGTTATGGCAACCAGTTTAAAGAAAACCACGTCCCTGAGTACTCATTTAACGTTGACGAGTCTAGCTGTCTTCATCACGAAGTTTCAATCGCGACTTCGCTCTTAAAGGAAAGCGTTCGATCTACGAGATCAATTTACGACTACGATTTCTTCCCTTTTTTTGATCAGACGAAAGGAAATAGTCGATCGACGCATTCCAAGCCTATTCAAACATCATCAGCGAAATCCGAAGAAACAGCATACAGGCGAAGGCAGAAGAAAAAGGAGAGAACGGGGCGAGTAACGTAACGTGCACGGTCTAAGCGGCACTGATGTCTTTCATTTAAATACATCTTCGATTAATCAGCCGGCTAACAAAAGGAGGAACCCGAAGAAATCACGGATCGATGATTTTACCGCTTTGACGACACACATACGTCTTCTGTCGGCTCGAACGAGCAGATGTCTGGCATCGGTGCTTGTCTTCGACAATTCAATAAAGCATTTCTTCCGAGTAGTGCCGTGTTCCGGCGAGCTCTCAGCCTCGTTCGCGTCTCGTCTAGGCGGAGCGCGGCTATGTTCTAGTGAGAACATCATCGATCATCATTAGCTGCTGCTCCACGAGCGCTGTATCCACCTCTAGTACCAACATGCTAGCCGGAAATTATTTAAGCGGCTGTCGTACCAAAAATCGAGCCGCGTTCCTTCGATCATCCAATCTTTCTTCTCTTTTCCCTTTTTCTACCATTATCCGGCCACCAGGTTTGCTCGTTTCAACGGATAATTAATAACACATTCGATCGGAAAACGATTTTATGACGGATCGTTCAACGATTCTTTCTTGAACCATTTTGATGAGTGATGATGCGTGACTCGGCGTTTAATTGCCGAGCGAATCGAGAAACTTGTTCGGTAAAGTTGTTTGCGTTAGTCGTTGAAGGGTCGTTGATAGCTCTTAAAACATTTTCTTAGAATTACACACGTAACTTAACTAATCGTGTTTGGTTATCAAATGTTGCGAAGTTTGTATTACAGAAGTTGCAACCTGCCGAGGAAAATTAATTTCACCAGATGACCGCACTTCCGTGAATATTTCGCGAATCTTTCTCGATCTTAAAAATATATTTTATTAAAAATCTAGTCCAATCATCGTTGGTTATAAAACCTAAGTTTCCATAAACTAAAACTTATACAATAAATATAGGAAATTAATATTTTGATCGTATTACCACGAAAATTTATATAAGCAATTAATCTTCCACAAGATTTTTAGCTGGTACGAATTTACGCGCATTAACTTATCTTGACAACATTAGCCATCTTTCATCCTGATATGTAACGCAATTAAATAAATCTATGTCGAAACGAAATAGCCCGAGTCCACCTATAAATCAACCTAACAATTCAGCCCGTCAATTACTATCAATAAACCAAAAACGATTCCATTAGAACGCTATACGAAACACTTGTAAATACCTTTCTCTTCGGCGATCGCGATATTTAAACGAGAAGGCAGATCGTCGTTCATCGAATCAGCGTTTAGTTTCGAGGAGACTGTTGGATCGTCGTTTCCGATCGTTTCAGGCCACGATCGAGCTCCTCGTTAGGGAGAAATTTATGATAATACAAAGCAACGTCTGTTTATGACGGAAGAAGGCGGAACGACATTAAAGGGCGAAAGGGATACTAATGCAAACGATTGGACAGAACCGGGTATGAAGCTTAGATAATGCATCGTGCTCGGTTTAAGCAGAGAAAAATCCCGTTTCTTTAGTCACTGGAATAATTCGATTCTCCCTGCTCATGATTCTAGTCGTTCTTGTTCGCTGGATTATGCTGGTTCCTTGCCACAAATACGCTATTCAGTAGTTACGTGGCGCGTTTACATTTCTCTGATTTACTTTGCGTAACTGGACTGAATAAGATATTTCCAAGTTACTGGCGGAAGTATCTGTATTTTAGTTGAATTTCGGCTTTCAAGTCCTGTATTTTAAATAAATGCATAACATGCGATGAAGATAATATATTATATTACATTGCAACGTAGTGTGCGCGTGTCAAAAATAAGGAAAACTGGTTATAACTGGTTTATTCCAAGAAAAGCTGAAACGATATGAACGTTTATGTTACGGAAATATTTTAATACTTAAAAGATTTTAAACCACGCCAAGTAAAGTTTCCATTTCACGAGTGATGAAAGGTAAAATTACAACAAAATAATTCCTCATTTTAAAAACAAAACGAGAAGAAACTACAATTTCCAGAGTTTGCAACCCCCTATTCGTTCACTAGAAATTCATTAACGTAAACTCTGCACATCCGACTCGCGATACAAGACCTCGTCTACCACAACGGATAATCTAGCGTTATCGAAAACGCGAGACAAATCTGTGTCCGGTGAAATTAACACACGTTCGTGTATCTTTTGGTTATCTGTAAGCAGGCGTGTGCCCAAGCTGGGAAAACACACGTCCGCGTATAAACTACGCGTGTACGTACAGTGATACGTATCCTGATAGCCAACAGTCAACCAGCACGATAAAGCATAAGTTAGGAAAAGAGGCGCACGTGTTTATGCGTGATGGTGTGCAGTCGAGGCCCACGCAGCCTGGCAACTAAGCGAAGCGGAGGACGCAAGAACGCCGTCACGATCTATCGATCAGCCGCGACGATCCGGAGAAGGTACGCGCGTAAATCTTCCACTCGATCGGTGCCTGGGAACGAGACTGTCGTCGCTAGCAGATATCGCCCTTCTCTTCCTTTTTCCGCTTGTCCGATCTCTTATTCTACTTGTTATCGAAACGACAGATTTTCACCTAGCGCACGATCCTCGAGGAAATGCATCATAGTTCGACGTAATTGGATGCGAGACTGATAACGTATCGAGAAAAAATAGTCTCATTAGGAAATTTTTCATCTGATAAGATAATGAAAGTTGACAGTATGAATAACATGGGATATATAATTATTTGATGGAATTTTTGATTCTACGAAACGAGATATATAGCTCTGATATAAAATATGGGAAAACTAGTTAGTTACGAGAATTTTTATATACTACGATAGAGAAAGTCGATAGCACTTATTTAAGGGAACTTTTTGCTTTCCTTAAAGCAAATTTCCTGAGGAAATTTTTAATTTTACGGAACTAAATGAATCGCTGCTAATTTATCGAGAAAAGTCGAGCAAATTGCAATGTAATAAGATTATAGAAGCTAATAACGAAACTTTATGGAATGTTGCGTGCAATATACAAGTCTTGCATATTAGTTAAAATTTTGCATTTCTCAGAACTGAACGGGAGATTAGAAAAACATTGATTAGACAAGAGAATGCCGATGTGACGAGTTAATAGCAACAATTATAGAGAAAATTATGACAAATATCATTGAGTCTTATAGATTAATTTGTCACGTGAAAAATTATTTAGTAACTAACTAAAAGGCTTATATTCTATTTACATATATTTTATATTTCTATTCACTCTATGAAGTATTTATGATAATCTTGTACGCATTCGTGTATTTATTTATTTCAGAAATTTAAACATTTGTATACCACTCGTAGAATCATTCAAAATTAATATAATTTCTTACAGACCGGATCACCTGAGTTATTTTAATCTGACACAGGTATGTAAATCGCATTGCATCGATGAATTAATTCGTCGATCAGTATCATCGTTCAATGCATAGTTTCGTAATTTTGAATTTCCAAAATGCGTGAACCTTCTGGCTATTTGATGTTTCAGCAACCATTTCGCCTATTTCACGCTCAATCATTGCGACATTTGAGACTCCCAACACGCATTACTTCCGCATAATTCAGCCTTCAAAGACAACATACTTCAACGCAGGCTTCGAAAACAACAATTCTCTCTGCTAAGAAATCAGACATTCGATCCAGGGTCTTCAGCAACGAATAACTCCTCCGCCCCCGTATGTTTCCCGTTTTTTCTCAACATCCGCATGCACGTGTACTATTCCACGATGTATCCGCTTCGAGCATTCGCCGGTGGAATCGACACTCGATACCTAAGCGTAGGGTGGTACGCGATTCCCGAGTGTCGCCATGCGTGTAACGGTCCATTAATTACGCGATTAATTACCTCCTAATTACCAGTATCTCCTCTTTGGCCTGTTTCGTTCCGTGGCGAGTGAGTGTATTCTCGAGTTCCGTCCAGACTCCTACGAGACGACTTCGCGGCGTGACACGCGAGCTTCTCGTCCAACGAAGAAGAACCTTAAATCTGCCTACCTGTCAGCTCGACTGTCTCGCTGTCTTCCCGCGACTGCGCGTCTTCCAAATGGTACGCGTGTCCGTGGTAGGATCGTGCGGCGTAAAGATGGCAGGTGAAATACGTGCGTGCGCTCCTTTGCTTCCCTGGCGAGCATTCGCATTTCAAATTGAACGGAATATTCGCTTAATACAGATATAGCGATTCTGACAGTTGGTAATTACCAGACTGCCGGCTTTCATGCGAATTCATATTTTTCAGAATATGATTAAACGAGTAGAACCCCGGTTGTTATAGAAACCACTATATTTTAGGATACTTTATACATTTTTGTATATCACGCGCATTCTCTGCAATTTTTCACTTTTAAATTTCCTGCAAACAAACAAAAATACGGCACGTACTAATTACGATTTATCGTCACTGACGGTTTCATTCGTTTAAGTCAAGACGCTACTTAGTTAGTTAGCCATATTGTTGTTAGAGTTTGTTGAAACGTCTGTTAGATTTTCGTAACGATTAATCACAAGTATTTCATCTTGTTGTTTGTTATTTTAATGACGAAATTGGCTGAAGGTAAAAAAGTGATTGAATTTGTATCAATTATTGGGGAAACTTCCGAAAATGTTTATTTTGTATTCCATGCACGTATTTTACTCGATGACAACATTATGAGGACATTTAAATTAGCAGAGATATTAGGAGAATATGCGAGAATATTTGCACAGTAGGTTTGCAAACGCGGAGATTACGCGTACCGTATCGGTGGTTACATTTGTGTCTGTATAAATAATTCAGTGGCGAATTATTCGAGATACGTACATCTTGATAATTTGTGTTTCGCGTACCATAACTGCGTTAAAGAGTCACATATTAATCTTTGATTTATGTTCTTTTGAACGTAAGCATCGTTTAATTGCAGACTAAAAATTAAAGTGCAAATGTATTTGAGATACATTTATGTCTCGTAATAAAGATAATTTCAGTTATATAAATTATAAATTCTCCAATATAAGTTTGCAGAAAAATTTATGGTATATGAATGAACATAATTCATACACTCCATATCGATAAATAATAGACAATCTTAATCGTAATAGTTAAAATTAGATTATTCTTGACGATCTCGGAAAGTACTCTTGACGATCGCCAACTAAGTTTAATTGATCAACTTTCTCAGCTTTAGCTTGGAAGTTGTTCCTGACACGGCTGGATCAACGAGGGTTGCCATAATTTCATGTATCCGGTGATCCGGTCGAATAATAATATAAACCGGTCCGATAGTAATGGCAATTATAAGAAATATTATCGAGTCAAATGCTAATGGTGATGTCGCCTTTCAGTAATATATCAATCGCCTGGCATCGGGGGATATTATCGCAAGTCAATTTAAAATGTCAACTTAAAATGAATATGTAACACGCGTATGTCAATATTAAGCATGTTACGAAAATTTTTCAATATCTCGAAAATATTTGAAACACGACCGCCGTTATCTTAGGAACAAGTTTACGAAAAGGTATTTCTGTCTTTTTGATATATTGCGTTTCTACGTTGTTGTTGAAGGAAATATTTATAAATGCGCTGCTGGTAAACACAACAATATTTTTCAATCTAGTTACTTCGCGTTACTACGAAATAGCGAGATTATTCAGAAGATCTCACAAGAATACAAATTATATCTATAACTTTACAATCTTTCCTAGAAGTTTAAAAAACGGCTTAAGAATAAATTTTTGTATATTCAGCTGAGATTAGCATATATACGTAAATTGCTCCCTTAAGATCGTAACGCTATTTTACAACATACATTGTATAAATAAGCAATAATTCTCTATTTAAATAATTCTTATTTAACGGTTGAAATTATTTAAAACGTAAAGTATTTACATTCTTCAATAAATAGAATTATTATATGCAGAGAATGAATTCTATATTTTCAATCAATCCATGATACCTAAGTACATATGCTCGACCCTAACATTTACCGCCTAAGCATTAAACTATTAAACATGAAAGTTTTATAAATAAATGTTAAATGTAAATCTCAAATCAGTGACCGATATTCCCAGCAACCGATCGAAACCACCCAGTCGATCTCGCGTTCCACCAAAGAGAACGCCTCTTTCTCTCGCGACTAACCGCGACTTGACACGAAATGCCGGTACATTCTCCGCGTTTCTTCCGCGCGAATTACTTTAAATCATCGTTGTAATGGTTGACCGCGCCTATTCCTACACGACGGTTACGCGATGTTAATGAGTGCACGCGAATCGTTCGCGCCCAGTATGCAGTCGTAATTATATCGCGACTACTGGAAATCTTTCCGCGATCTACGATAACTGCACGTCACCTGGCGAGGTTGCCTAGCCACGAACACGCAATTCCCGGCCGATTTCCAGCAACCAGCAAGCTCCAAGGCACGAACGACCTGCAACACGCTTCGTCTCACTCGCCAGCCACTTCCAGTCTCTTCTACCATTTCGAATTCCACGAAAGAGAAAACTATGAAGGCCAATAACAAGCAAATATTTCTACCTAACCCTAACACGCAAGCTGAGCGGACTTCTGGCAGTGTTCGATTATTGCATTCTCAACGGACCTTCCTTGTGTTTCGAGGTTAATAATTCGATAATTTCGACCGACGATTAAAACATATTTATAGACGCATAATTCCTTCTATCATTTCGAATCGCACGAAAGAGAAAGCTGTAAAGGCCAATAACGAGCAAATATCTCTAGCTAGCCCTGAAACACAAGCCGAATGAACTTCAATATTTGACTATTACATTGCCAACCAACCTCTCTTTCGCTATTTCGAATTCTACGAAAGAGAAAAATGCGAAGGCCAATAACGAGCAAATATTGCCAACTAATTCTAACACGCAACCTGAATGGTCTTCTGGCAATATCAGGCCATCGTATTTTCAACGAGCAATCCGTTTCATTCGATGGTTAAAAATTCGACAATTTTAATCGACGATCGAGAGACATTCGATTTCTGTCAGTCAACAACGACACCTCCGTATCGTATTTTGATGCTGAAAGATTCGAGAACTTGGCCAGCTGGTTCTCCGAGCAGGGCCAAGATTCTTCGAGTCTTGGTACAACATCACGAGCCAGCGTTTCCTGCACTTTTACGTACTTACTCACAGGCGGCTTAAGTGGCCCCGCTCCTTGTCGAGTGCACGTGCGACTACACGAGCGCGTACTTAATGGGCCGCGTGGCCCGCGGTACCTGTCTGGTACTCAGCGCCGGTACCCACAGGTATTACGACCATCGGTTCCTATTAAACCGGGAGCATCCCGCGATTTACTCGAATCCAGAATCCCGTTCATGTAAGCTATGTGCGTGTGGTAAAACGGCTGTCGTGAAAATCTTATCTTTTTCTGTTTCTACCATTGCGTGATGCTCCTCGTTCGAATTGCTTGCATCGTTCCTACCTTCCTTATTTCTTCTCCTTCCTTTTTCATTTATCATTTTTTCTCTTTTCTTTCTTTTCTATTAAATGAGAGGAGAACGATAAATCTTGCGTTTTTCCAAAAGGTGGAAGGGAAATTATAATCTTGGACGATTTTCCTTTTCGAAATTTATTTGATTCACGTCACGTTGGAATTTTTCTTTTTCTTTTCTTGTTCTTTTTTCTTTTGTTAAATGGGATGGGAAAGACGCACAAATACAGCGTTTTATTAAAAATCGTAATGGGGATTATAATCTCGAGGGATTTTCGTGCTCGAAGTGATTTATTTGCTACGCATCAGGTCGGATTATAATGTTGATGGCTTTCCAGTCTGGATCCGCGTTACCGCAAAGGAAGTTCAACGCCAATAAGAAGATAACCTGCTCGCTTCGGTGAAGTTTAATTTAATTATCCCGCCTCGTGTTCTCGTGTGTTCGCGTTCTCTTTCTTCTCCGAACGAGTCTATGCGTCGCTTCTTATCAAGATTGCGATCTTTCTGCGCCACGATGCTTCTCGCACTTGCATTCTCATTTTTGTTCAGGTAGTAAAAAATTGAGATTAACCCAAGTTCTTCACCATCGTAGATAGCTTTTTTGTTGAACATGCTCTAAGATGGATTAAGATTTGCTTGTCTCCATTTAAAATGAAGTTTGTGAAAAAGATTTAAGCTATGTCGTTAGCACAAAGGTAAAAAGTTTGCTTTTTAGGCGAGTTTTATTCATTTTTAGACGTCGACAATTTTCGACTCTAGTATTTTTGTTAACAAAAAAGTCTTTTAATTTAATTTGAAGGGTAAAATTCTATTTTCGACGAATTTTCTATTTCACGACATATACGAAGTATTTGAGTATGAGTATGACATTACTGGTAATGGTGATTGTGAGAGTTTTTAAGTACCTCGATGAAACAGCAACTTGAATTTTTTCCACGACATCGAGAATACGTTCATAGATTGCTTACGGTTGTGAAAATAGAAAACTTAAGTATATTATAAGTTATAACTACACAACATTCCTGCATATCATTATATATGCAGAAAAATAAAACTCCTGATTGGCGAATCGCTCTTCAATATACCGAATAGATTATGTATATTAGGTTGTCCGAAAAGTATCTTTCTTTCGCAAACGTGTTTTTTACAGCAGTGCACTTTTATACAAACGTGAAACCAAGTCTGTGAAATGTCGCAGTGTTTATTTCAACAGAACATCGTACGTAATTCGACAAAATAATATAAAACAAAAAACGTTGTGTGTCTATTATTTCCTCATAAAACGAACGAAACTTTTTCGACAGTTTAATACATTTTTCCAAGTGTGACTCTATTAACAGCGTTATCTCACGCCATAAGACCACGTGTATCTTTATTTTACATACACGCACGTACGACAGAATTTAAGTATCTTTTATCAATTACAAAATTTTCTATAAACGACTCGTCGCAACGGAAAGTATTAATTTATAGACCCTTCGGAGGCCTGAAATGAAATAAAATTATCATACAGCCTACAGGAGCACGATAAACTGTCCCAACTAAATACATAATTTTAAATCTACACCCCAAGGGATGGAACGCTCGCATTCTTCGCGGAATTCTTCAAAAAGACAACCTCGTCGAGCAACTAACAACGCACTTTGTTCCTTCCCCGCGTCTCCTTTGTATCCAAACATGCTCTTCTCCCTGTACAAGTGTACCTACAATTTACCGATAAATATTCATTCCGCAGCATGTTTCAATGCCCCGGCCCATAATACTACGTTCGCTGGAAGACCAGTTTGCTGCGCAACTTTCGACCGATATAATAACCCGGCCGTTATCGTTATCGCTCATCCTGTATTGCCGCTTACAGATTTTTCTAGGCTATATTATTCCCACGTAACGATTGCAATAAATTCAGGCGACCGTGCGTACAGAACATCGAGCGAGCTCGATGCCATCGAGACGCTTACACGTTCCGTACCGGTTCCATCGCGCATTAAGACTATCGAGTTCAATTAAATGGACGCGGTGCTCCCCCAATTTATTTCTGCAAAATCTTCGAGAATCGTCGATTAAATAAACCCTCCGTGCTTAGTCTCGTAAACAGCGAATCGGTTAAGATAGAGACCATTTCCAGATACTTTTCTTTCTCCTGAGGATCAACGCGCACGCGTACACGATATTCTAGATGGATGGACAATATATCGATCCATTTAATTAGCTTATACTACAATTTCGTACATAGAGGCCATTTTGTCGAGCTCGAACTTGAACCTTTACGTTGCTGAGAAACGACGAACCTGTTTCGGTATAGTGGATAGCGACGTTGGCTTTGCTTTCGAGATCCAGTTTCTTGGTTTAAGATTACGGTTAGGCTGATCGGAGGGTAAGGTAATGGGGAAGAGGATTGTCTACAGGATTTGAAGAGCGTATGCACGAACGAAAATGGCTGACTGATGGAGCTGGAGTATGAGGGTTACATTAAAGAAAATTCTCGAGATTTATCCGAGAAAATTAAGAATAATCCTGCGAATTCTACGAAGGATAGCATGGTTGGAATATATAAACTGGATTGGTCTCTTATTTCTTTCTTTGCAATTAAACTACTAATTTAGATTTCAAAGTTGATTGTTCACTTGGTGCGTGCATTTATCTCTTCGATTTCCAGTTAAATTTATATCTGTGTAATATTCACCATAAGAATAATAATTCCTCCTTATGTACAATTAAATCGTCACGTTCAAATCGCTTCTCACTTACAACTATCGTGTGCACGAATAAAAATATATATCTCAAATATTCGAACTTAGTGCATTCACATCTACTAAAATATAGCTACACGCTAGTTACACTTTTTTTCATCGGAAAGATATTCATTCCAAATAATAATGTCTATTTTAACAAGCTATTTACTACTTCACTTGTGTCTGTATATCAGTCTATCGAAACACGCAAACTCAAAAGCTCAACACACGGTATGTAGCGTTACTATTTAGAATCCGTGTACGATAATTGAATGGACGCACAGTATGCATCAGTAGCAACAAATAACACGTTAAACTCTCGAGCCTTAATAACTCTAATCCTCAGAGCGTGAAGCTTGGAAGCACGACTGTAGCTTTAAAAACGCAAACTCCTAGCTTACTTTAATACCACTAATTCCAATCACGGAACAATAAAACCGTGGTTTATCCCGAGCGTCCCGCTGGTTTCCTCGCATGTAAATCCGCTGCTGTTCCCGCGGCGATGCACGTGGTTTTCTTTACGATTTCTTCGGCCGGAATACCGATGCTGGCCCGTGCCAATTAAAGAGGAACGAATTATTATATCGCATTGTGCGACGGAAAAGGGATCGACCGGCGGGACCATCTAATTAGCTTCGCCCTCATTTAGCACGGCTAGAGGCGTGCTTCCGTACGCGTGAACCCACACGTACGTAGCACGCGCGTGCACCTAAGCACTCTGCACACGTGTGCCATCGCATTATGCGACGTCGGGCTACGAGCCTGCGTTTTTTCCTCTTCCGGCCAGCCGGAATGGTCAGTGGTAGTATGCTTCCCCGGCCATAGTTCTCGTGGCTAGTTCGAAGCTCTCTGGCGATAGCCAGCACTCGCGAACCAAAGCGAGTCGTACGTTTCCGATCGCGCACAGCTTCCTTTTGTGCGGATAACGACGATCGACGTGGCAGATAAGCCACCGCTCCGTGTGGTATTTCGCGTCTTACTAAGAGCACCATTTTTCTTTGGTTTCTTAAAGAGTTCAACGCACAGATTCTACATGGACAATGGAAGTTCCGGTGGTGGCGGTACCGCCGCATCGAGATCGCGATTATTTCTCGCTACTTCTGAATGCAACAAGTTCGATAAGGCTGTTATCTATAGAGCCACTTGGTTGGAATTACAATTCTAGCGCCCGGTAGCCAGTATCATTAAAAGGATTTCGATTTCGCGTCAAGTAACCGAGATCGGTGCGGCTAAAACGTGATGTTTATTTTGATTTCTGGTATTGCTATCAAGACTCTTGCTTTTGTACCTCTTCGAATGCCGCTTTTATTCGACGCAACGGCGCGCTATGCTCTTTCTTGTGGGATCAATAGCGTGCGTGAAAAAAAAAAAAAAAATACGAGAGAAAGCGTTGATTTTTTCTCAAACGATACAAGCAATAGATATTTTATTGTTATCTATAAAGGAGTACGAAGGCGGTAGAATTTCTATCTGTTTGCTAATGTGATTTGTCGATAATTTATTTGTTTATAAGAGAGTATTGTCTAACGAGATACGTTAAGTATACAATCTTCGATGGGTTTAAATGGTATGTAAATCAGATGTACATGCTAATGGAAAATACTAGTTAATCAGCAGATAATTGATAGAAGATATATAGTGGGTGAAGTAGTTATATTTTGAGTATTAGGACAAGTTTAGGACAGATTAATTTTTATTAATCCAAACGTTTATAAAATACATATTTAATAAAATACATTTCTAATGACAGATTTTTGCAGCATGGGATTCAAAGGACTCCATACAACTGTTGGTAGACCTACATCGATAAATAACTCTACTTAAAGCTTCGATTTACAATCTTACCAGGATATATTGGTTCTATCGACTATACTGACTGAGATTGATAACGTCACGTTATATGTAGCAGTAAACTGCTCAATGTTCGCAGGCTACGAATACCAACAATAAAACAATTTCCACATTCTTCGTTATATAGCTTCCATAACCCGCTGTGTTTATGTCACAGCACAACGGTTTAAAGGTTCCCTTTTAACAATGTGAAGAATTTTCTTCACTCTGGTAACAAGCTCGTATCACACGTAAAGTTAACAGCGTATACGGGGACTATAAAACTGAAGAAATTTTATCTCCTTATAGCACATCCATGTTTATTAAAGCCTAGTTGCTAAAATAAATCGAGGATAGGTCCATTTCGTCGCGAGCACGATACGAAAGCGAGCGCAGGTTGACAAAGGAAGAAGTTGACTCGTAAACTGCGCTCGAAATGCTCGCCTATTCATAGTCCGGCGATCTTTATTCCTTCATGCAACTCCCTCGTGTAGGTCCGCATTGAAAAGGTCGGACGCAATAAACCAGTCGCCGGCAATTTACTTCTTGTGTACGTTTCCCTCCGTAATTCCGATAAAGCTACGGCTTATCAGTCCGTACGGTTCCTGTGGAATTCACGCGTGCCACTGGCGCCACGGCCTCGACTAAGTATCCGCTCGGTGCTCGCCTCTTTTACACGCATTACGCCGCGCTATGATAATGAAACGCATAACTCCGACTGGAGACCACGCCGAATCGAATTCCCCGTGGAAAGCTTCAACACATGCCAGCCCACGTAAACGCGAATTGAAATTCTAAACGATGATACACGTCGTAGCGAGAGTCTTAGTAACGCGTCTGCGTTGTCTGCTGAGTTATCTGGTGGGTTTAAGAGCGAACGAACAATCTGAGAGTTAATGGTGTTTATGGTACATTGATCGTTCCACGTTAAGGATCTTAAGCTTCTTTTCACTCAGTTTTCTAACTCAAGTTATTGTAAGACTGTGGACGTTTGTACAAACTCACCTGTTTACGAACACAGAAGCGAAGAAACAGAACCCAAGCAGAGGTTTGTTTCATCTATTAAATATTACAGAGTGGCTATAAAAGTACGCCAGTATATTTATTGTAGCATTTACATGCTAATTAATTAAGTCCGAGTATATTAAATTTCATATTATCCGCTACTTTCATGCGACTACAAAAATACTGTAAAGGTGAAAATGCTATAAATCCAGCGAAAAGGACACTTCATTGGCTGATAACAGCATATACCGTTGGTCCACTTTTTGCAGCCACTGTAACTAGACTGCGAATTTCTATAAAAATTCTTATTCTTGCAAATACTGATAGAGAAGTGGAGTTTGAATAAGAACGTGCTTTATCTTTTAAATATTGTAAAACGTTTTACTTATTCTTGACGTTTTATTTATTTTCTATATTCTTGTATTTGCACCAATCATTGAAGATCTTTAATTTTTTTTAATTCTAATAAATCCTATAATTCGGATATTGTATAGCCTAGCACGCTTGAAAATTATTTGAAAGTTGGAAATTATTTTATTATCAGGCGTGGAGAAAATTTGTAGATATGAGTTTATAGCAATTTGATAGCGGTAAAAGACGTGGAAATTTTTTTCATAATTTCTGATAGTGACTTCCGCCCGTATTGAAAGTGCATATTTTCTATCCGTATCTACTCGTAAATGCAAGGAATCGGAAATTATTATCATTATTGAAGAATGCAATTACTGTGGCGATGTTCCTTTATGACATATACGGAGCTATATGCGATATGGCAATTAAACGTGGCCAACTTCCTTTTCAGATAATAATTAAGCTTCATTACGAATCAACGTTGCATCAGCGTAATTCTCCAACTGGTTGTCACAATTACTTATTTCAACATACAGACTTATGTTATTGGAAATAATTAATAATAAGATAGTTGGTCGTTTACCTCTTCATACTTGAACGTAGTTTGCAGTTATTTCTTTCGTCTCTTCGATTACTATTTAAAACAATTTTGGTGGTCGACGTGAGTGATCTCGCGCGATAAAATGATTGAAACCCTTTATGGATCGCAAAGGATTTCATTCCAGTCGTTTAAATACCTAGAGTAAATATATGAACTGCATACAGTCCATAACTTTAAAAATGTTTCAATATTTTCTCAGCGTTATAATTAGTTTTCCTTAGAAGCCTAAAAGTTAATCAAATAATAAATATTACGTAACAGAAATTTGTATTGAAAGAACTACACCTATTATTTCACTTGGAAATTCTTTTCTCTATTATCAACACGAAGTTATCGATCTATGTCCAATTTAAATAATGAAAAAGTAATACACATTATAGTAATACGACATTTAAAAAATGAATATCGTCATTCCTGCATTTCTTACTATTTTGCCCGTTCCATCAAAGTCCGATATCACTGAAATTTCATAATATATTGTTAGGAAACGGGATTTTACGAAATTTTTTCTAAACACACGCGACAAGTAAAATTCCGTTCCTTTGCCGGCAAGCATCGATTAAGCACGCATAATCGCCACGATATTAGCAAAGGGCAAAGCATTAGCCAGGAAACGATGCCGGTATTAAGCATCAGCAGCGACTTCCTCGTGAATTGAATCGAATTCCCGTTCCTCCGGTGCCGGTTAAATAGAGAAACAAATAAATAACCAGGTGTATAAGCAGAAGCACGTTCGTCTGATTGTAGCCCCGTAGTAGGTAGCATTTCATAATAATTATCTCGAGAGGGACTCTCGAGAGGAGAGGCCTGCAACAGCCACGAACATCGTTTCTCCTCTCTAAGGTCGCCTTATTAAGGAAGCTATCATTAAGCCTCCACTATCTCACCTATTACCGTTTACTGGCCCATGCCATTGGCTCGGTTCCGTACCGATGATCAGGATTTTCATCTATTCGCTCACCCAATTACGTCACGTACCCACCGATGCACCTGGCCACGTTTGTTCGTGCAACGTTTTATTCGTTTGCTCGATGCATTTGTCTTCGACTCGTTGTCGGCCACCACAAATCTCTGCGCGTAGTCCAACATGATGTGCTCGCATCCTCTTGGAACAAAATAATATACAGGATGTTTCCTCTTTTTTTCGGCTAAACGATAGGAGCATAATTTGCGATTGAAAGTAAAAAGAAAGCCGAATTCAGCCTCGATAGATTCTACATTATTTCTATATATAAGTAAACTAACTATACTATAGCTGCTTTACTTCATTTTCAGTACTGCATGTTATAAGCAACCATAACTGCTTAGGTGGTTAAGCTCTGATCGCGTAGCACGTTGTCATGGCACGTTGTTACAATATCGACATCGATGTACAATTTCTTGAGAATTTCATTAAATATCGGTAACTGGTTATCAATTCGTTGTAGAAATTCTTGCCGAGTAGTTACTTTTGTATTCTATCTACTACTATTTTCTATATTCCGTAACAGTGAATTTATTCTTGTGGTCAAATATTTCTCACTACGTTCAATATCGGTTTATTTACTTCGTACCAAAGCGTTTACAACAAAGTTCCGCGTGAAAATTTCCCCTTACTTTCGCTTGTAGATTATATTTCTACAGGTTGATCGAAAAAGTAGGAGACACCCTGTATATCGGTCTGCTCGTAGAGACTGACAAATATCGACACGTTGCTCTTGCTTTTGTTTCCGGTGGGGATGATGATTGATAAATTCGTGATTTCAGGGTCTTTAAATCATCGCGTTGCCTTGATCGAACTCCTCTCCTCATTTTCTACCGTGAGTTCTTCTCTTTTCGCGTCGAAAGAGAAATGTTTTGCTGCTGATATTAATAGTACGGGGTGATTGATATGTTCGAAGGTAGAGATGGGTTGAAGAATTATAGTTTTTGGGTCTTCATTTAGCTACTTGTGTTTTTGAACGTGTGAATTGTTTTGGACTGGCGATGAGGTTTAATAGATATCTTTGCAGTCTTTTGTTGAAGTTGTTAATGGCGTAGGTAATTGTTCAATTTGAGAATTGCAGATATTTTTTAGTTGATGTGCTACTATATTACATATTTTATTGTTGCTATACTATATTTAGTTGAGTATAAAACAAATAACTGCCGATTAATTATTACAAAGAAATTACCTTGTTTTGCTTTAATTCAAGAATTACGACAAGGATCCATCGTGCATCCCCGATTCGTGAAAGACCTAACAGAAAATTGACACAAGATCAAACGGAAGAAAACACCAGCTCGTCTAACTTCAAAAAGTACTTCGATTTCGATTTCTTTATCGATTGCTCGCAAATATCAACGACAGCTTTCAATCTTCTTCGTGTACTCTACTCTAGATCTATCTATATATCTGTAGCTCCTATTTTGTTCTTAGATAGGTAAGTTAATAATCACCTTCCATGGTGTTAGAAGAACCAATCTACGCCAACACGATTTATCAACAACTTTGTAACCATCGTGGCTGCTGAATCGATCGTTCGTATCATCGTCTAAAATGTGTTTACCTTTCTTTTTGCTCAAAGCTGCAAGAAACAAACTGTGCTTTTAACGCCGGAGAAACACGCAGAAAGAAGAATCAAACGCAACTTCCATTCCATTCAGAAAGACAAATATCGTCGTTTGCCTCAAACCTGAACGAACAATCGTAAAACGAAGCTGTTGGTGAAAGATCAATCGCGTGTCCCGTTCATTTCCGCTTCACGGTGAAAAGTGATCGATCGCGCGCGAGTCGTAAAGAGATCCTTCGGCCGTGGTATCGATCCAGCCGCATACTCGCGCCTGCCTGCTACAGATTTTATGTAACTGTGTGAAATACGCGTGTGGAATGGCGTTTCAGAGGCTGGTCTCGTTCCACCGTGGAATACCGCCATCTTCTTTATCGGGCGATAAATTTTAAGGCGCCCTTTCAAAGACGACGTCAAGTCCCGGCGATTTATGTCCGATATGGGGCAGGACGGAACAGAATACCTGTCGTAACTGGGCCCGAACACCTGTACGACCTCCGTTTGCATCTTCTACCGTAGGATTTGTAGAGATTTGTCGAAACCGTATCACACGCTTCTTCGTTCCTCTTGCGTTTACGATTTCTACGAATTCTACTCTATTTGTAGACTTCCTGGTTCGATTTTACATTTTCACGAAGCGTTCTTCCACAAAAGTTCGCTTCCTTGTGAAAATCGTCGATTACACACGACGGTTCTGTGAATCGTCCAATTGCGGGAACAGATACTTTTTGATCGAGTATTGTGATTCGTTCGAGGAAGAATTTGCAATGGCTGAAAATTAACGAAATAGTAGCATCCCTATTTTAGAAAATTGTGTTTTATACGAGGAATTGGAAACGTATATTTTCTTTTCTGAATTTTCCTCCAGTTTCGTTTGGGAAACACAGTGGATTGTAAGTGATCGTAGAATGTGGAAATAATCTGTAAGTCGTCTGGTAAAAGAAGTCTGACACAAGGATGAAACAGATATAAATTCGACAAAGAATGTATACAAATTTATCGATATCAACGACACTTTAATTAAAGATTTTCCAGGAAGCTAACTTTCTATTTTAAAATAACTCTTCTTCTTATTATGCCAGGAAATAACTTTATGCGATTATTAACATAAAAATAAGGCAAGATAACGAGCAAGTAAGAAAGAAAATAACGAGAAGAAGATCTTAAAGTTTTTCATTCATATTTAGCCTGATAATTCACCTTATTAATCTTCACGATAGTACAGACTTAAGTACGATCTTTCCGCGATGAATTACGCCAAAGAACTATGTTCAAGTTTTTACAACGCGGTTATGCCATCGCCTAATGCAATATTACTCATGGCAAAGGGCATAAACAGTCGCCGCGGAGAAGATAAGAATAGAATGTATGAAAGTTTTAAAGCGCAGCTTCGTACAAAGTCTTCATTTCCACGATAATGCCGACATTAATTCTCGACTTAGCACATGGACAAGTACGTGCTGCTCATAAACGACCAGATTGCCATCTTGCGATCATACACATTCCAAGGGAAGCTTCAATTAGCCAGCAATAAGAATGCAATAAAACTTTAACGATTCGTAGACAGTCGTCAGCGAGAATTGACCTCGGCGTAACTGCAAATCATCCATAATGCATCGGATTTCTTTCCTTAATTGGATCAGAGACAAATCGATGTTTCGTCGATTCTACGAATTCTATCGGTCTTTCTTGCTCTTTCTCTTTTTCTCATTGAAAATTTAATTATCGAAGGTTTGTTTAAACTTGATACTTCGTGCTTTCATCTTTTGTAATAGGTGTAGCAGACAGAGCACTCGTTAATGACTGATTCCATGATGATTGTAATCAACGGAGATGCTATTTCGATGGGAGAGATTCAATGGATTATTAATAAGAAGGATGGCGAAAAGTTATAAAGGAAACTTGATATTCCATTGAATATTTATTAGTATAAAAATAGTTGATGCGGAGCAATTTCAGACCTTATGTATTCCTTCATCGTTTACAGATTTTCTGTTTTTTATTTTACCCGAATACCTCTTTAAAAAAGAGACACTAATTTTTATGTAGAGAGAAATTCTGTAGGAACGAAGCCTGAATGTTTTATAACGTCGAGATTCTCAAAACTTGATTAAACGATTTAACTACTTCATTCAACAGCTATGATCTCTCGTAAGCAAATATTTCTATTTATCTTTCCTTATATTACCTTAAAATATTTACTTTATCCCTTCCGAAATCCTTCAATTTCTCCTGCAACATCTCATTTCATGCATTTCAATGAACAACAAAATTTTTGTTCAAAATGTTCAAAATGAACAACGAAGTCCTTATATATCTAAGCAACCGTTTCGTATCTTCGTGAAGATTGCATATAAAGAGTGAAAGCAAGTCGAATTAAAAATTAAAGTTAATCTCTAATCGCAAACCATTTGTCGAGAAATCTAAATTCTAACTAATATTCATATTATCATAGATCTTTACATTTTTTGCTCAAGTATGTAAAATCCTCTCACAACCGTCGTTTTAACGCATTTAAATTCTATCTCAACGTATTTATTAATTTCTATTAATTGCCAAACAACCGAAGCATCCATTTAATCAAACAACTACAAGCCCAGTTCGTGTAACGACGTTACTCAGCTTCTAGCAAAAGATCGCGGTGTCCGCTCGTTCCTTGGCCTCACCTAGCGGTGGGAAAAGCTCAGAAGAAGGAAGGATCGCCATATTTCAGAATCAGCGACGGGACACGGGCAACCGGGCCGAACGCGAGAAGCAAAGGTCGCGAGTCTTAAAAAAGTCAACCAGTCAAGCCGTACGTATGGTGAACCTTAATCCGTTTAACCGTGGCACGCCGCACCGGTACAGCTGACAGACAGTATCTTGGGCTGATAAGCGGGACGGAGTTTGTCATAATTATTGGCCACAATGTCAGCGAGCGGCTCGCTTCATCGCTTGCGAATTCTTGCGGCGTTCTAAGCGAGGCGGCTAGGTCCGCGAATAAATTCGAGGACATGCAAAAATGCGCGCTGATTAACGACGATTCAGCCGAGGACGGTGACTGCTGTTCGCGTAAATTAACGCAAGAGACTTCAACCACGAACAGCTAGTGGCTGCGTGGTTTGCGCGTTTTTTTCATGCGGGCACGTGAGAATGAAAACGAAACGCGCTTGGAAATACCTAAATTCTGTGAAAAGCAGTTTTATTAAAAAGATGGTATTTTCTACGATATTAAGAAGATTGTTGGTGAAGATAAGTCCTGATATATTTGACAAGTGTCGAGTAATGTTATGGGTAGAAATAAATTCTTTCAGAGCAAATTTCATCTTTGATTCTTTAACAAAGATTTCATCTATTCTATCGTATATATATATATATATTGAATCTAATTTATTTAAGTCGAAATAATGGTGTAAAATAATGGTGTTCTATGATACTTGTAATACCTACGTTTGTAAAAATTGTCTACTATAAAGTTTTTAGAACGGTATAAGTCTTTTAATGTATGCAGACCCTTTCCCATATTTATTCTAATCGATATGCAACAGAAATAACAATGTACTGCTCTATTTTACTTGAATAATATTACACAAATATTCTGTGAAATATCTTAAACGTTTGTAATTTCGATCGACAGATTAAATTGGTTATTTAGATTCATAATAAAAATTCATAATAGAAATTAATCTAACTAAGAGATGAAGGATATGTATTAATATTTTTCGAAGATCTTGCTAATCCCTTACTTTCCTACGTGTCGCACGTCTTTAATATTCTTAGCTCTTAGATCTAGATACCATACATGTGATTATTACAAAATTACAAGTAAGAAACGATAGTAGCTTCAAAAACAGTTCCACGATCTTTTATATTTCTTTTATATTATAAATGATGGGCATGATAGTCGCAATATTTAGACACGTATACAGTAATTCAATAATTTGATCATACTGTGTTAAATTACCAAATTAGTTTCACAACACGATAATTCCCATCGATATACGTGATTCGACCAAAGTAATCGATTATGAAGCAGAAAAATATTCTTTACTCTAAGACTCTATAAACACCTTCCCGATAAACAATTCAAACCTGTAATACAAAAATCCCTGAAACATAAATTCCCATCTCAAATTCAACACGATAGAGAACTACCCCAACGATAATCCTAATTTTATTCGGAAAAGCCTCACTCGTCTCCTTATTCCTTGCCATTTTACGCGTTGCTCCGGAAACATGTCCCTGTCTTTATCGCGGAAACCGAACCAACGCCCGTCGCCCATCGAACTTTCATTTCTACGCTTTACCGGGCAATTGCAGTGACGGTGGATGGCAAACTCCGCCTGAACAATCCCCAAACGCGACGTGAATGGCAAGTGCACCTTTTTGCGAGACGCATCAACCACCGATACCAACGCCTCTCTCTCTCTCTCTCTCTCTCTGTCTCTCTCTCTCTTGTCTGGCTCTATCAAGAGAGATTGGTACGGACGAACCATTTCCCTGTAGTCGTGGCACGAGAAGACGGTCGTGTGACGCGATAAGCACAGAGGATCGTTGAATTTACGAGCGGCCAATGCCAGGAATCAATCCGGCCACATAGTTTAGCGAGATTACACGTTGCTCGTTACCTTCGGGGGGAGAACAAGAGGCATACACCGACGTCGTACAGAACTATGGCTATGTTCTGCCGCCATCTTGTCAGGCGTTCCTGCGCAGAAACACCCCAGGGCTGCGTTTCGATCATCCACCGACTGTCCTACAACCATAAAACAGCGCAGCCCCGCTGAAACCCCCTGTATAAATACGCATGGTCCGGTTCTACCGGTCTCGAACCGTTCGCGTAATACGCGATACATCTTTTTCAGTCTTTGTGATACGCGACACGCTGCCACGGCTGTGTAACCTCTGGTCGATTCGAGGGATAACGCGCGCAACGAAGCTACCCGACGATAAATTAACGATCAGTGAGTTCACGTTTTAGTCCGTTGATAAGAAGCACCATCATGGCGAACCGGTATCAGTGGGTGGTCGCATGTTTAATCGGTCGAATGGTGATCCGTTTATCGAGCTTGTTAAATGTTACAAGGTATGGAGGTGAACGTTTTACGGTTTCGTTCACTGCAGGAGTTCACTGTGAGTAAATTCGCTTCGGTAATCAGTGATATATTGGAATAAGAGTGAAGAGATTTTTCAGGAATTTTATGATTTATCATCGAGAGATTCAATTTGCGAAAGATTGGAAAATTGTCTGTTAGACGATGATTGCGATGTTATTTGCGAGATGTATGGATTAAAATGATTCTCGTTAGGCGTAAGCCGTCGCTTTGTTTCAATATGTTGCAAACTTTGACTCTTATCTTGGCTACATATTCAAAAACTGCATTCTGTGAATATCATCGGATATGCAACAACATGGTAAAGTTTCACGAATTAAAAATGCGTATAATATCCAGCATAGCTTTCGAGAAACTGAACTTGAAGAATTTTAAAACGTTTGGAAAAAATGTAAGAATTTCAAGAACATAAGGAAATTCCCCACGACATTCTACGTGTCTTGATATCGTTCGCAACTTCCTATAGAAATCTTGGAAGAAGAAACTACGCTTTCAGAAAAATCGGATAAGTCTATATATATATTGGATAAATGGTGACGTTAAAATTTTAATCCTGCTGCGCACCTTGGGTCGTTTTCTATCCGATCGTATCCTGTCATTGTTAAACATTTTCTTCGGTTGAAGGATAGAATTGAAAAATCGTTGCTCGTACGTATAATTTCACGTAGCAATTTTATGCATAAAACCTTTCGTTCATTAAAGCGAGTTTAAGATTGAGATACAAAAATTAGGAAAACGCGGCGAAGTTTCTCATCACGAAACTCGATCTCAAATTCTCAGAAATACCCAATCTAAATTTTAATTAGGTTTCAACTAAAATCAAAATCTAAATTAAAAATCTATCATGCCATTTCGTCTTCACCTCGCGCAATATGATAACCCAAAAAAAAAGAGAAGAAAAAAATAGAAACGAAGAAAATAGAAAATTGTACAAAAAATAAATATTCACTGCAGCTTGGCCATCGGTCGGAACTGACAAAATCACGAATATCGCGGAATTGGTCGTGCGACGAATGAAAAGTCTGCTTCTAAACGAACACGCGGAATGCTCCGGTTTTTTGCAATCTCGTGGGGGATTCCAGGATACGCAGCGTAAAAAATGAAAACGTGCGGAACAAGGTAATTTCCTGAAATGGTCATGCGAGGAGACGATCGTTCGAGGAGCGTCCACGTGCCAGATACGACACGCGAGATTCCAACGATACCATATACCGTAGACCGGGGGTAATCGGCAAGTTGTTTTCCATAGTTGCCCACAGCGGCTTATATCCGCAAAAAAATCCTATTACACGGTTCTTCGCGATTTCGCTTCGGCTTCGATTCAACTGACAGTTTTTTCTTCACGCGTCGATCGCGATTGCCGCTAATTAATTTTCGCGCGAGATTCGACGCGCGTGTAATTCACTTTGAGTTCGTCTCGTACGCGTCGGAAGTGGGCGACATTGTATTTTGAATTTAAACAAATCAATAAGGAATTATCGTTGTGAATAATTTAATTTAGAACTAAAATACGCAAGTTAAACGATTCGTTTGGACAAACAAATACAGTTGGAGGATTTGATTGTATCTATGGGATTTAGAGCGTAGAGGTCTGAATTGTATTGGTGTGAATCTCATGTACGACATTTAATTCAGAATTTGTGAAAAGTTTAATGACACGTAAAATGGAATTTCGTAATTTAGCGCAAAATCCAGTGGAAACGATTAAATGAAAGAAATTGAAATAGATTCGAGATGTAAAAACGGGAGCACATAATTTCTCGTCCTGAAAATTGATTTATTATCACGATAGAGGATTCGTAGAAACTTACGAAGGACTGTAGAAACAATGATTTTTAACTTTATACTTGTTTCTCAGAATATGTGCTATACAAAACTTGCGGATATTTAGTTTGCGATATTGTTTACGCGTTAGAGTTAACAATAAATTCTAGAATCCGCTTATTAAAATCCTGCTATAGAAAAACAAGCAGATTAAAAAGAATAAAAGTAATATTAAACCACAACATCAGAATACTATTAACGTTAAAGAAACTGAACAACAAATAACACAACAGATACTGCAGTATCGTTTTATAGAACATCGATACGCTAATCCTGCTATTATTCCAATATTCTAAAAAAACAATATCAACATCAGGAAAAATAAAGCTTCTAGCCCTTGGAAGGACCAAAAGTCTCAAAAATCCCACATCCTCGTTCTTCATCTTGTACTCTGCGGTCATTTCAATCCGTCGTTTAACAATGAAACGGCATTACTCCGAATGAAATGCATCCGTCCGATCGGTGGATCGATCGATGCTCCACACGACGACGGATAACGCGGCTTAATTTAAGAGCGAAGCAACATCAACAGCAGCAGCTCTTCTGTTCCGCGCGCATGTCACATTTTTGCCGGCGGACATGTAGAAATCTCAGGGCGGTGTAATTAATGATTCCTTGTTGCCGCTTATGCACGTCAGCCCATTAAATTCAAATCAGCCCGGGTCCGCTGGAACAGCTGCAACGCACAATAGACAATGTGATTGATTAAAAAAAACGTGGGAGCGAACGTGGACGCGGAGCGTGTGCGCTGCTCGAGATACGGATGCGTCCGGAGCAGAGAGAACTGTAGCTGTGCCGCAAGAAGCGTCGGGATGCAGCAACGGCAGCAGTCAGCCCCGTCTATTCGACGAGAAAGCAACTGCGGCGTATGCGCCCAATTAGAAGGAATCCAGGAGGCAAAAGGGACTGGGACGCCTGGACTCTCACGCTGCCGGAGATTCGTATGCGAGTCGCGTGTCCGGTGTCCTGGCGTTGTTCTCTGCCGTTAAGCTTCGCTCACAATGCTCGAAACTTTCAAGTGGATGGAAAAATTCACGACGGAATACGGTGGATGTAAAAAGTATTCGCGCAGTATCTCTCTTTCTTAATGAAGCATTTTCTTATCCCATTACTTTATACGATATTATATTCGTAATATGAAAGTTTTGTAGTCGTAATAAGATACTGTCGAATGATATAAAATGTAATATACTTGGATCTAGTTAATTAATAAACGTAATGAATACAATGATGTGCAAATACTTTTCGTAGCCGGTGTGTAGTTGATCTTCCGTAATTTGAATAATTGTTTAACGCTAGATCTAGAGACTGGTAAAGTATAGAAATTGTACCCAGAGAAATCAAAGCGAAAGATATGCGAAAAAAATATGTAATACAAAGAGAAAACCAAGCTCTTATCGATATATTTGACGAAGAATTATCGAAATCCTTAAAAATGCAACCTTGTAAATTGATAAAATTTCAATGAAACATTAAGAAGATGTTAAGGTGCTTTGGTTATTATTTTTTGTCACAGTGACTTTGGGACAAAATCGTCGATTTACTTCTAAGAAAATTAATATCTAAACGATTGTTTTATGTTTGAAATATTTACAAGCTCCTCGAAGGTTCTGATCTAGCTCGGAGATTACAAGAACAAGAAATGGACCATTTTTCTGAACTAAATGACACTCGTTAATGTATTTCGTTTATTTAACGATGGATTTAATGAAGTCGTTAACCTTCTCGTAAAAACGCGATCTGACAAAAGCATTTTTTCTTTCAATAAATATAGGATTTTCGCATACATTATTAATTAAACAAAAAATGATTGAACCTTGGTTTCTTCGTAAAGGTATAATATAATACGGAACGGTAATATAACCATAAATATTTAACAAATACCTATACTTTGCATAGAAATAATTAAATTGATTAAAAAATCGTAATTACGTTTCTATGTACTTCGAACTTTAATGCTTCAATCCCTCCGAGCAGTAGGTAATTTCACTCTGAAAATAATGTAAATCGATGACAAAATCGGTAACCAAAGTTTCACCACTTAATGTAATACCTTAAACCATGTTAAGCGGCGCTCACAGGGTGTCCACGAAATTACATTAAATCGATTCCGTGGAATCGAAGAAACCCAATCTCTCTGTTCGACATCTGAAAAACGCTGCTCCTCTTCAGCGACGCTCAAACTTTTTAACATAAAGACAAAACTTCTGGGTTTAAAGATCAAATCCACCGTTGAAAGATCGAGAGCAGGATTATCAAAGGTATGAAACGCATCTCAGCTTTGAGTTATTGCCTGTGCTCCTAGTTCCAGAAGGTAATTGGCCGTGCTCCGGGGACATGTCTGACAATCTTTCACAGAAACGGCGATTTATTGCAACGTTGCATTCGCCGGTCGAACGAGCGGCGATCCCCGGCGGACAATCGTGAAGCGTTGCGATTTAAATTCGCGTTAGGACGCGAAGGCGAGGACTTTTTGCGGGACCGGCCAGTTCGTTACGTACGGTGTATGACGGAGCCACGGCAGGCGCACGGCATCATTAGATGAGTGCCGATTTTTTCTTCTATCAAGCAAGTTTTTACGCGGCCGGTCTACCCCGCGGTATAACGTGCAGCGGCATAACCAGCGTCACCAGATCGGGAGAGAGATCTCGATGCTTCGTTTCCACGGCGAGATTTCTTTTCCGATTTGCTCGCTGCCTCGAATCCGGTCCGCCGCTTCGTCGACCATGTCCCCTCGGAATACCATGCTAAACGCTTCTTCTTTAAATCCTCTTTGCAACTGTTTCGATCATCCGCTTATGAAATTGGAATGCACCGATATATCGATAGAGCGCGACTCATTAAGGATAAGAATGGTTCTGATACGAGGATGATAAGCGGACAATTTAGTTCAATCGAAAAGTGAATGAGCGTAGCATAGCGTAGAAAGCGCATATCTACGTTAAAGTTATAGGGTTTCTAGCTAGTAACAAGTGTCTTACAGAGGATTATTCATAAATGCATGTCGATACCTGCACTTCGACAGGGCGTGAATCCACGCATTATAATAGATAAAAAAGTGTCGTATGAACATAATAATCTCCCATGTGCGTGTTCGAGTTATCGATAATCAAAGAAAATGTTGGAAACGTCTGCCTGTTTCCTCCAACACGTGCTTCTGCGTCTCTGCTTACAGTTCACAAATTTCACCACAATATATAACATTTGCCACCATTTACATACTGTTTCGTTATAACATATAAAAGTTCAGTTTTATTTAATGTCTAAAAATACTCAAAGCTTGAGAGAAACAGAACGGTGTAAAAGAGCATCTTACCAATATCGGAATATCGCAATGAATATTTTATGGTTCGACTTTTTATTCGCAATAGACTGGTATCTCGATTTCGAATTCCCTGATCTATGCTGTGAACCAAATAACAGCAACTAAACGACAATTTGTTGCATACAGAAGAAAACACGACTGAATGTTAACACGAGCTTGGCAGAACGAAGAAGTAATAAATATGCGTACGGAGGTAGTCCGCGCGCAACTCATATGGAAAATCCTCAAGAAAGGAAAGAAAATGTGGTTGTTTACATTATAACGTTTTCAAAAATTCCTGCTTCGGGCTGTTTTACTGGTTCAGCTCGCCTATATAGTCAAACACGCGTCTTCGTAAGCGGTCCGTGCGCGGCCAATTTATCTCGTCACGGTTCCGAGAACACGGTTCTTCGTGACACAAATCAGCCCTCGTACGGCCACGGATATTGTTCGTTTTGCCGCGTCTCTGGCGCGACCACTCGCGCATACCGACTCGCCTATCTCCCGTCTCCAGTCAGATATATCCGCAGGTACGAGCCTCGCATCGCTTCCACTCGTTCCCCGCGTTGCAATCCGCGCTTTATCGATGCGATCGACTAATATCGAGCGCGCCGCGGTCTTACCATAAAAGACGACCTATTCGAACGATACCGTCCCGCCGACCACAGCTACGGTTATCTGCCGGAATTCCGCGTAGCTCCCGACAAAAACCGATCGCGTCTCAAGTGCGGCAGGAATCTTAACGAAACGGTGAACCGAATATTTCGTCGCAGTCCCGGCATACGTGAGTCGCGGAGTCGACGATCGGAACGACCAGGTGCGCATTCATAAACGATGCTTCCGCCTAATACCCAATTCCAGTGGTGTGCTCCTACGTTCCTTCGATTTGCAGTTTTCACTGTCTGATTGGTATTACGCTGTAGCGAACGAGCAGCAATTCTCGCCTTAGACGGTATTTCAGTCTTCGAGTTGTAAGGAACATTTTTGCGGTCTGTTCTTGCTGCTGTTCTTGGTGCTTGGTTGGAAAAAAAATAATAGGTACATATATATGTTAAAATGGAAGAACGAGGGGGATTGGATATTTTATGAACCGTTGGTGGTGTCTGATTTATAAGGCGACTTTGTTTTATTACGAAGAATTAATTTGATAATATTTTATGTGATTATATAAAATATATATTCGACCAGTTTGTTTGTACAATAAATATAGAAACAGAAATTCTAATGAAATCCAATATATCATTTTTAACTATTGAAACTCTTTGATTGTCCTTTAAAAGATTCGATGAAGATCCGATAATAACTCAGTGACTCGTAAGAAAGACATCGTAAATATTTCTAGGTATCTGTACGTTTCTAAGGAAATCGATTCTCGTCTGACTCCGTTGAATTGTAAGCAACGAAATCGAAAAATAAAGATATACGAAGAATCTGTATCAATTTTTCTGACAAAACCACGATTTTGATTACCTTGTCTCTCCAATCTCACACTTCACACAGATGAAATAATCTTACTTTATTCGTCAAACATACGCGTAATCCTATAGGCACATTTACGTAATGAGTTATAAAATGCTGGCTATCTAAATATAATTATGCGTTATATTCCAAAATTCTGGCTAATCTCAAATGAATACGTCGCAAGATTTTACCTAATCTCAAGTGGTTATACATTCCAAAAAACGAAGAATCTGCACTTGCTATCTTGAGAACCACTGTCGAACAAGAGGCCTCCGTAAGGGTCCAGGTAGCATCTCCGCTTTCTACGTCAAGGTCTTTAAATCATATCGGTCGATATACTCCCTAAACAATAGCTACGCGGGCGATATGGTCGTTTTTGGTGTTCTCGACTCGCGCCGCCAGAAAAATACTCGTACGGTAAGGCACGTCGGAGACAATGGGAGCCCGCGGATTATTCCTTCCTTCCAGAGACCATGCACCCTCCTCCGAACCAACCCTTTTCGCTAAGGTGCAGTCCTCTAGTTTACAGAATAGCCGCTGCAGCGCCCTCACGTCGTTCTGTGCGGGTGGCCCAGCAACGTGTTCATTACGTTCCCGGACTCTGTTCATAAAGAGGGGAAAATAAGAGAAGGTGCAACCGAAAAAATCGATAAGTACAACGTGAAAGTGGTGGTAGTAGACGACGTGGTTAATGAGTTTGGAGAGAACAAGAGATCTTGTTTAAGCGAGTAAATTAAACGCTGTTCGGTTGATTAGTTATTAGATGAATGATCGAGAGATAGGTATTATGGGGGTTGATGGTACTGGTGGAGTGGTAGGTGGGTAAAAATGGCTGTCGCCTAATGGCCGCCATGGCAGATGCAGGGTGGTGGTAAAAATCTAAATTCATTCTTTAAAGATCTTTTGGAAATCTTGTACGTATTGCTGCAAACATTAAATTATTCGAATATTTGCATGTTAAACAAATTTTTACGTTAAATTTTCTTTGCTAAAAGGAAGGCGAAGGCCGTGTTTTAATTTAGGATCGTCTTATTATTTTCAGATATTTCCATACATCGAACGTATCGTACAGAATTGATAAAAAAAGTTTCCGAGAATGACAAATATTTCATTTTTAATCTCAAACTACTTGCAAATTCAAACCTGGACGAGAGGAGAAGCTTTATCTAACAATAAGCATAGAATTTCTTAAATAACGACGAAGTACAGGTTCTATAGAAATTTCTTGCGATATTCTCTCTTTCCCTGTCTAACTCGAATAGAGAAAGAAAAGACAGCAAAATGATAATATCAGCTCGATTTCAAGTCGATGGAACTTAAAGAACGAATCTTACAAAGGGTGGTATTCCGAGAAACCAGTTCTTGTTATTATTTCCCACGATAAATATTTAAAACAGACAAAAATGTTGCTTAATGCCCTGCAAAATTCATTCACCCTAGGTACGTTGCGAATCATCGAAAGTATTAGACCGAGAAAGATGGCCGGGGAGACGTTTGTTAACTGTCTCTAGTGAAACAAGTTCATGCATCCATAATAGCAACGCCCCTAAAAACGAGTAAGAAAAAGAAGCCCCCACACAATACGGTGCCATCATATGGTGGCAGTGCCATTGTTCGTCCTTTAAACTGTACTTTAAATATGCAGGATACTCCTTTTGCTCTGCTGCAGGCTCCTTTAAGTGTAAATGAGGTTACGGCTACGAGGAGCTCAGAAACGATATTCTGCACGCTCGTCCGCCTTTAATGATGGAGCCATCTTTAAAATCTAGTTGCCTGTCCAGTTGAAGTCAACACAACCCATTGATCGATATTTCTAAAGATTCTTCCATTCTTTAGCAACCGTACGGTAACAAGAATAACGTGTTTCTCATTTTAATTATTTTTACCGTTGCTCCGAAATGTTGGGGTTAATTTCTACATAGGAAACGAGAGATCGAAGGATTGCTTTGAAGAAATTGTTCCAAAAGATGTAAAAAGTTTCACTAATTACGGTTAATGTACCAGAGGACGATAATAAATTTTCATACGATGTAATGAAATAAATTTGTTATTTACGCGGTGGGCAGAAAAATCACTTTACGCCATAAGTCAACTTTGTTCGAATATAAATTGTCCCTATTTCACAATCCTCCAAAGGATTACTTTTTTAATCAAGCTAAATCGTGATTTTATTCTGCGTTACGACACGTCTTTCTTAATTTTCAAAAAATACGCCTTGTATCTTCTCATAACGGTAAAAACGAAACAGCGTTTCATGAAAAATAGCAGTGACATAAGTACGCCACTATGATTTTCACCCATTATTATACTCCCTATTTATCATTATTACTGCTCGCGACGTATCAATTATTTATTTTAATATAATAAGTTACATAGAATTCCAAAGGCATTAATGTCGCCATCTTCAAACTTTTTACTTCCGGCATGTATGTTGCTCCTCCACGATAAAACTTGAAACACTACTTACCAACTGTAATCCTTTCATATTCATCCTCTTCTGCAACATTCATCTTTCTTCGTCTACATCGGTAACCTTCCAGGGTAATGCTGTTCTTTTTCCAATCAGATTACGATAAAATCTTCCAAATGCGAACCTGGAGACGTTGTAGGTGCCATCCGTACCGGTCATGGCTGTCCATCATCCTACCACCATCTGAATTCTGATCCACTAGCGAAGAGTTCCGGCAAAAAGCGACACTGCCCGTTTCAGAACAAACTCGTCGTACGTATCGTGCGGCAATAATTTTGCATTATGAATTAGCCGACGGGACATCGATCATCTATGGCGACATACGATTCTCCTTCGGTCATTCTTTTTATCTAAAATGGCCAACGACTTTTCTTCTCTCTTATCTCTCAGTAAGAAACTCTTCCGCGAGCGTGGCTTTCGTCCGATCTAGCAGTGTCATCGAAGCTCGTCTTGATCGTCCATCATCGCTGGCCAACTTCGATATTAAACCGAAGATAGTCTCTTCCTGCTTCTGGCGAAATATTATTCGTTCGTGATTTAATGCCTCTGCAACTTCTTGCCATTTCTCCTTTCAATGATTGTATTTTCCTCCAACGTTAGTCGTGTCATCGATACCAAAGATCTTTGATTCGAATAGATTTAGCAAGATACGATTTTATGTTGTTAAGGTCGGTGATAAGTTTCGACTGCGACGTATCGTATTATCGTGTTGTTATATCTTTATCGTTGTTAGGAAAAAGTTCCATATAGATTTTCCAATAAAAATTCTACGTTGATCGGGAGACGTCTACGTTGATCATAACTGATTTATTGCCTGTTACATTTCTGTTTAATTAGTGCGTAACGGATTTGAAATCCTGAGATCTTGTTCTTGAAATACGAACGTTATGCGAATATTAGAAAAGTGTTAAAGTAACTGTTAAACAGAGTTAGACAGGTTCCTTCGTAAATATTTTAAACCAAAACGAGTGCAGATTCGTTTGATTAAGTCACTCTGCAGTTTATGTCGAAAGTTTCTATAAAATGGGAGAAAATAATAATAATAAATGACTGAACGACATTATGGGTCAGCGAAATCACCTCGTAATGGACCACAGGTCTAACAGAACGAAAATATATTGAAGACACTAAAAATCGTCTTTATCAAAAATAGCACCAAGTTTGAAATGTAATATATTATCGTATTCTTATAGTTTTATAAATGCTGGAAATTCTGTACAAGTTTTCTACAAACCAACTCTACGAAATAGATTCCTACATTGATGACCACTTTATCTTTCATTGATTAATAGAAAAGATGCTTTTCAACGAAACAACTTTGGACATCGTGTGGGCATTAACGATGAGCGTATTAAAAATTATACAATCTCAGCAGAAATGTTATAAATCTTAATAGCAAGAAACAGAATAACGTACAATTCTACAAAAACCACTTGAAGCAAACGCTTGCTAAAAGGGAGGAAGAATCCTTTGGAAAATCATCGATCTATCCGGTAAATAACGGAAGGTCGTCATAAAAGAAACCAGATGCATAGATTGTTTAACGAAAATCCTAGTTCGATAAAAGCGATATAACCACGACATTTTTTTACAAATACAACAACAATACCGTGACGCGCAAATTAATGAAATACTGCGTCGACAAAGGTTACGTGACTTTCTAACCAGGCGAATATTTCCACAGAAATAAAGCAAATCTAGCGCAAACAATGGCGAGCGAGCAGCTGGTCGTTTTGCATTTAATCTTCGGCACGGTTGAGGCTCGTGGCGGGATCTCTGGTCGGTTCCACTTTCCTGCGATTATTCCACGTCGGCATCCGGAGACCAGATCATCGATCATCGGCCGCGGTTCCCGATTCGATCTCTCTGTCACAGGCGGGAAAATACGATCGGCTCGTACGTTATTTGCGGTGTCCCGATAGCGCGACTCGGAAGAGAAGTTAATGCCATGGCCACTTTATCAAGCTGCAATAAGAACGGGGTGCCACGGGATCCGAGAATGCAAGAACCTTCGTTCCTGAGTAATTGCTTCGAGCGGAGGATGTTCGTGAGAGACGAGGAGAGAGCCAGGGAGTCAGCGGGATCGAGGAAGACGCTGAAGGAAGACGGATAACTCGCGGGACGAAACAAGAGGACAAGCCACAGGCTGGTTCCCGACCGGCTTCCAGAACCAGAACAACCTGGAATCTTCGCGATCTTAAGTGTGCTTAATTAAAGCATCAGCTCGCTTTAGTCGGGGGGCCGGTTTTCATTAGGGCGGCATTCATTCGGCCGATAAGGTGGCAACTCTCGACGACTGGTGAAAATATTACGAGCGACCAGTTTCCGTTCCCTCCTTCTTCGATACACCGTCTTAGGTGAAATTTAATTTTGTCCCAGTTCGATGTCGCGCGAACCAACGATTACATGCTGTCACTTTGCAGACAGGTGATCTTCAAATGAAAGAATGTTAACCGTGTTCCGATGTCTATGTTCGATGGATATATCCGCTCGATTTAAATAATAAGCGCCTGTCATGGAAAATGAAATTTGTGAATCCAAGTAGACATGTAGCGATCGTTTATTACTATCAGTGGAGAAATAATAAGTTTAACGACGAGTTCAAATCTATTATTCTTCTTATCGCGTCTTGCTTTCCATTTGCGAAATAATTTCTTACATACGATATAAAGATATGGAAATATAGAATCATCTTATGATTAATATACCATATTCGCTATGCTTCTGTGTCAAGCGCGCCACGATAATATTCCGACTATTTATCAGTAATAAATTATTACCACAATTCCAGTCGAAATAAATATCTCAACCATAATTCTCTAATCATCGGACGACTCACTCGACAACTTTGCCTCAGCTTTATGCTGTTACTTCCATAAAAGTCAAACTACATCAAAGATTGCACTAAAACCTCATCCGCTACTTCTACCAACAGATCGTCCGTGATATTACGAGCATTATAAATGTTCGCGTGTAAACGATGCTGCTCCGCCATGGGACGTTCTGCGTTGACGCCTCGGAATAATTTGCCTGATTTACGGGGGAAAAATCAATTTCAGAGACGATAATGACCAGGTTCGTGGACCTCCGTTCCTTTTACCCTCGTACAGGCTGCACGATATCGTTGAAACGTTGCGTCTGTGTTCTCGGTTCCGTGAGATCGGTGAACGATGAGCGTTTAAGAACGATTATGTCAATTATTGGATGGCGGCCTGTAAAGAAAACGACACGCCGCCGTTTGCGAGAGAAGGGGCCACGATTAGAAGGTGTCGGCCAACGCGTAAATAATCATTCGCCGCGCGATAAAATATTTACGAGCCCATGGGACGTGTCTCCGACATTTACAAATCGCCGCTGATTCAGAACGGCGCAGGCTTTCTTGTTTTGCAACAAGCAAGAACGCGACCGCGGGTTTCCGTTGCCAGCTTTCGCGTAATTCAGCGCCCGCGACTTTTTTCCTCTTACGCGCATTCCCGCGCGGAATTACGACCGCCGGTCCAACGCGAAGAACGTGGCTAACAATGTGGAATTACGTAAAGGGCGTTCGTGAATTATGGATATGAAACCTCGCAAACTGAGTGACTCATTGGAGAAAATAAAAGGTGTCGGTAAAGAGATATACACGGTGGGACAGAGTTATTTGAGTTATCTAAGCTTCAACATTTTTCAATTGCATCTTATTCTCTGCATAGAATAGTCAAGCTTGTGTATATTACGAGGCACTGTTAGCCTTTAACGCAACGACAAAATAATGAAAAAGTATCGTGTGCTTTAGGTTCGGCAAGAGAAAATGATTTGAACAACCATGTGGTAAGATCGCTTGAGTCGGCGAAGAGGTATTGCGTTATACATTTTCAAACAAACGTAGAGCGCATAAAAATGGTCCATAACCGAATTACAAGGAAAATTACTTAAAATAAGAATTAAGATAAGAATTTCGTGAATAAAAAGGATCCATACTCTTCTTATGTTTTCCACGTTATCACAGAAGAATGTTTTCTCACTTGTTGCCGTAATTGGGATCAATTGTTCTCCTAAAAGACTGAAACAAAGAACACCGCGTAACGTAAGCTTCGTGCTTATTTACTTAATGAATAATTGAAATTTCATAAAATCTGTATAGTTTTCTAGAACGTGAGTAACAACATATTTCAATCGCTTTATGATCCCAACATCGAACAAAAGCGATGAAACGTCACTTAACCGTAGTGTCTTTGCAAGATCAATTTTCACGCATCTTCGAGTATTACTCTTTTATTTATAGTAATTCATATTAACCATTACTTCCGTGAATCTCTGCTAACCGCATAAGATTGTCTGGGTTAAAACTACAAGCGAGAATTAGATTAAAGAGTTTCACTCGAAGTATAGAATATTGTACATCTATTTGCAATAATTTGAAAGCGTTCAAATACTTCTGCAAGGTACTGCATCTATTGAATGTAACTTGGGAATGGCAGGTGTAAATTGTTCGATTTTATGTTCCTCGTTCGTTATTGCAAATTTCAATCGTAAACAGAGGTATTAGGATCTTTGTGAGATTTACCGAGGAAACATATTATGTTGCGTGTAGGCGTAATAGATGGATAATGATTGATTCACAAACTAGAAAACTGAACATTTTTGAGATCTATATCGCCGGTAAGTCGAAGCCTGTTTACCATTCTAATGTTGTGCTACTTCTTATTTAACTTTATTGCCGATGTAAATCTGAATCTGATTTCAAACGGAAAGTTCAAGGCTTCGACGCACAATAGAATCGTAGATGTTATGTCCTAAGTTCTCAAGAAATTATTCAATTTTCATTCCAACTAACATTCTGTATCGTAATAAATCCAATCGTGTAACATTGTCTGGTCTTTCAAATAAATCACCTTTGCGTTAGCTTACAATTAGAGTTATGTTTCTTCAATTCTCCTCAGGTTTCCAAAACCCTAGCCTGTTTCGCTCGCATGGTAATTAATTTCTCCGTGCGAATGACACTCCCTTTACTTTCTTCCGAAACTCTAATTCTTCCAAAGAAATCGTACCTGCCTCAACTTACTTAAAAACTTGTACAGACACCTATTTCTAATACTTAAATCTTGGACCGTTGTCCTCGAGTTTCTAAAAAATTAAGCCATTTTATCTTACTCGCTTTCAAATTAATCTCTCTACGTAAATAACGTTGTCCTTACTCTCCCCGAAAATCCAATTCTTCTAAAGAAATTACAGCAGCGTTCAGTTAAAATCGTACTTACTTCAAACGTCCCAAACCTCTTTCCACCTAAAAATTCGAGCCAGTTTCTAACTCGGTTTCAAATTAATCTTCTATCTTTCAACGTTTAATTTTCCCAGAAAAATTACGCTTACGTTAATGTAGAATCGTGTCTATCTAAAATATCCGAAGCCTCTTCGATCGCCGTGAAATTTCCAAAACCGGAACCCGTTTCCACGTCGCTTTCAAATTAATTCTATGCAAATGACACTCCTTTTTCCCGGCGAGAAATTTCAATCTGTAATCCCGTATCCGGTTGATGCGCGTGGCGTCCGCTCGGCAGCTCGTCCGCCATTCGTTTCCCGGCTTTTTACCGGGCGGAGCTCGAGAGAAAATGAAAGACGACGCGAACGCATCGGCGCTCGGCCGATCCATTAGAAATCGCGGCAAGACACGGTCGCGAGTCAGATCGCCAACCGAGTGTTTCGCCAAGATGGACGATACGCGAAATCCGCGAACTTTCACGGTAGAAGAACTGACAGAGTCAGGTAGACTTGGCGGAGGGCTGAACGGGTTGCCCGGTTAGCTTCCTCCCGCGGTGCTCAGCTGGACGCATTTGTCCTGTCAGAGTCCGAAGATATTACGCGGAAACGAGCACGTGGGCGAGGATAATGGGTTAGGGGTGTGATCGCAGCTAGATTTCTAAGCCGGAAGACGAGTCCTCGGTCGGGCGCAATCATTTTCCTTCGTTTGGTCAGGCCACTCGAGAAGTGTCAGGACGGATGAAATAGTGGCGCTCGTGCCACCATGACAGCGCCCATCTGGTCAGCCTTCAGATTCAATTTACAATGCGTTATACCTTCTCTCTCGCTCTCTTCTGTTGGCTTCTTCCCTCGCCCTTCCTCCTCGCCCTTTTCTGCCTCCTTCTTCCTCGCCATACCCTTTATTCCAACTCGCCACCTCTCTCTAGCCTCTCCGCCTTTATTCCACGGCTTTTCCGTCCCTCACCGCGGGACCCCGCCTCCTACACTTGTCTTGTAAAGCACGACTTAGAACATTGCAAAAATCCCGACACCGAGTGACCCAAGATACACCGCGCGCAGCCTGTACGGCCGTCTTCCAATGGAATTCAGGAAACCGCCGGCTCCACTCTTCCTGCTTCTTCCTCGTGCTCTTCTTGCCCTCGACTTCTTGTCTTCGACTTCTTGCCTTCGCTCGCTTCGCGCTTTCTTGCCAGTGTGTTCCAGACTTCGTGATATTCCCAGTTTCTGACTGCAGTATACAACATATCGGGATCGTGACGCGTGTACGACTATTTAATCAGAATTCGTAGGCTGCAAGGCAGAATTATCGTTGCACAGCGATGCGTATCTTTGATCGAGATTTGTTCGTCGTTACAGGAGAAAAGCTAAGCGTTAATTATCGTTAGGTATATTGAAATATTCGTAAGAGGATATCAAGTTGATTAAAATTCGTTTAGAAGTAATATCCGTGATAGGATATTGAGTTGATAAAAATTGGTTAGTAATTAATGACCGTGACAGGATATTGAACTGATTAGTTGGCGTAATGTCAAACGTAATGATTTCGGTATTTTTACAAATTCTGGATATTTTTTTTAATATGGTATTGCAATTTCTTTTTCTTCGTAGCATATTATATCTGTGGTGGACTAAGTAGCTGAAAAATTGTCTACGGAAATTACGAGGCGTACTTGCTTGTGTTCAGCCTTCGATTTTACGTAAAACGTAAAGTTTCTCGGTGTATAATCAGCGAGGAATTTCCTTGTAGAAGGAAATGAAACTGAAATGGTTTTCCATAATAAAACGTAAGTAGATTTATTGCAACCTGATAACGAACGGGTTTATTACAAAATAACCATTTTACAAAATGCAGAAAATATCGTTAAAATGCACAAAAGATATATTTGCTAAAAGATTAATATACAGCGTGAATAGCCATTTGTAATAAATATTTTTAATGATCCCACTGACTATCGAAGTTCATTAATATAATGGATAATCGAATAACTTAAATACCGCCTACTCAAATACCTCCGCGATCTCTGAAAAATATATATTTGCGCTAAATATATCCTAGCTCCTATATATATTTTCTGATTTGTTTCAAACTTTCCCAATATAATCATCGTCGTAGAATCTGATTATCACGCAAGCAAAATTTCAAATTCACTCTCGTCTAACGCGCATAGTACATTCATAAAAAATGTCTACAGGTACTCGAATACTTTCGTGAACTATCGTAGCTATTTTCAAACACACTCCAACTCCTATTAAATTCGCGGCACACAAAATTTAAATTTAGCGCGGAACACGTTAACCAGCCGATTTCCTCCAAGCTTGAATTATGTATGTATCAGGAAAGAGCGCCTTCCGACACTTCTTTCGGATTCCAGTCCTTCTTTGACGCTTTCTGTTCACCTGTTCGCCCTCATCCTGCTGTTCCCTTTCTTGTTGTACGCTGTTGTCGAGACATCGCATCTCTCGTGGGCCCTCCTCGACTACTGTTTCACGGTGTTTTCCCTCGTCCAGAAGAAGTCTGACCGATCACGCGCGATTTTAACGACTTACACGGCCGGAATATATTTCCACATCATGCATCGACGTAAACGATCGTCACAAACTCCTCTCGCATTCAATATCATGACCATCTTAATATCCCATTTCTGTTTCCACGTTCGGAGAATTTTCTTCCATCTTTTTGGATAGAGCAAAAGAAGGAAACGAACCTAACGAGAAGTACCTCGTGTTTCCTTCGTGGGCGTGGATACTTTTATCGTATCATTGTTACGTCTTCTTCAATGTATATGTACCTTTTATACGTAAGTTCATCAAGTAAAGAATGCTCTGAACCTATAACGCGTACGAATACTTTTTAGCTAATCTTTTTACTTTCGTTTTAATATATTTTGCTGTTGCAGAGAAATTCGACGATATCTGTGATACTTAAGACACATACGTGTGACACATATGGACCTAGATCTTTTTTTTTAATATAATCGATTATTTTAGCCACTGGAATTTGTTAATCTACGAGCAACGATATATTATACGCAATTATATTATACACCCAATTTCCTTATTAATGTTCTTTTATTCGAAACAATATTAATCATTTTCGTTGATAAACCAAGTAAAAGTTTGATAAAGAGTTAAAGATCGTAATATGAAAGATCTGAAAAACTATAAAGCATACAGTTTGCTATATAACATTAGACGTGGTCTAGATTTATTCTCGAAGTGAATTGGAAAAGTCGAAGGAAGAATCGAAGGGAATACGTATGCGACCTACCTTCGGTATTTAAATACAATTATTTTATGATCCATCCAGTACGACTACGACCATCATCTGCATGTTGATCAGAGTGCGGCTTTACGAATAATATAAGAGATCGTGTGGGTTTGATGGATGTACTGTAAGTGGATGCACTTTGCAATCTCAAACTTGTATTGCTTGTCCCGAGTATCATCTTGCAAGCAGTGTCTGACGACGACAGTGAAATAACGTCGTTATTTACAGCACTAATAATTAAAATAGAAAGTACGTATTTACTGTTTTAATTATCAACTACTCTGGGATCAGAGATTATTTTCCAACGTAACTATAGATCTCGTATAAAACTTCGGGAAGGCGTGGTATAACGAGATACTACGAGTCTTGTCGTAAAGAAAATATTGAATATTCATATTTAACATATTTATCGAACACTAACTCGTCACTTTCTCGAAATCCCAATCTCTTAGGCAGAATAATTTTTTCTCAAGATTTTTCTAACTTGTAACGCGTTGTCTCGTTTCTACCGGAAAATAAATCATTTAACATTATTTTAATTAACTTTTAATATCACACTTGTATCAGGTTTTACCACATGAAATGTCCCATTCCCATTTAGTTGTATTCTCCCCTATACTTTGGATCGTTTATACGTAGATCGTTTTGCAATCAAGGATTTTCTCTTTTCTACATCACTCGAATTCCTCAACTATTACGTACAACGTGTATAAACGCGTCGTCTTAAAGGTTTCGCGAAGTATAACTCATTTACAACTTGATATAAAATTCCCGGTTAAAGGAGGTGTCGATTAACATGCAACGTAGACGCCAACTAATTACCATAGAGATCTTTCTTGTTAGTTGCTGCTACAAAAAAACACCTAATGTATAAATTTGTCAAAACTATCGAAACTATCGATGCTCACAGATCTAACGACACGATCCGATACATACACCAAGAACGAAACATGTGCCGTGATTATTAAATGGCAGAATGCTCCCACAGCTACCAGAAGAAATTTCCGTAAAATCCAGAAGTTACAACCGCGCCTTTAACCCCTGCGGTTCGGTGTACGTGTGGATTCGAAGCGAGCGTCCATCGTCGGTATGCGTTATACATGTTATAATTCACCCGGAGAAGCCATAACTCACAACACGACTCTCGGCTTCTTCGGTAGACAGTCGACCATGGGCGGAGTTCGCAATGCTCTCTTCCTCCTATTTATTACGTTCGATGCACCGTGCGCGCTGCACACCGCCACTTCTTACGTGATCCGCCGCGTTTCTAACCGTAGCCATATGCTGCCGCGAATTTACTTGGAATTTACACGAAACACACGCGTTGCGCCCGAGAGCACGAATAGGAAGCACGAACTCGATATTTATCAAAGAACGCGACGCTCTCCACGCTGGAACGCGATCGCGAGTTCCTGGCCTCGTTCAACAAAGTGAGGCAAAGAGACACGTGCTCCGTTTGCTTTTCCCTCAGGTACGGCTGGTGCTTGCAGCAACGTCTTCGGAGATTAATTTCTTCTTCAACGGGCAGATTGAGAGATCGCGCCGTAGAAATAGTTCTATTTGTCAAGCTTTTTCTTATTAAGCCCGAAGGAAGAAAAAATTCATGGAGCGTTATATGGTTTTACGTATAAATTTACTATTTCTCGAGGTACACAGGGTTTCAAACTCCGATAAAATGATACAAATTTGAATATAGAAATTAAATTTTGTAAGAAAATTAGTATGCAACACGAGCAGACATGTTGAACGTATAATATGTGTTAAAGATGAACCTAGTGAATATTGAGGTTTATTAATCCAGCGAATAATTGGCTGCCTACACTTGTAACTGCTAGGTAAGTATGTTTCCGTATTTGTTTGAACCTTTGCCAACATAAATGATAATCGGATTTCCTAGCAGTTCTAATGAAATTTCAAAATATTTCGTACAAAACATATGATATATTCGTCAAAATTTTGTAAATATTCGAGTAACTTCGCGAGCCACTACATGTAGAACGGGTAATACGTTGACTAATATGTAGGAAATTTAAAGATGCAAAATTATACGATAAGTACATAATACATAAAAATGCATAAAATATCCGAAGCACAGTATTCGTTGTAATATTCAACGAGATGATATAAATCTTCCATAAATTTCACTTGTTTAGTTACCTTTATGAAAGAATAAATTTGCATAAACCTCCACAGTCTAATAATATAATCTGATTGATGGAACAGCAAATCGTTTTTAGCGAATGAAATACGAATGAAAGCGTGTAGCTTGTGAAACACGAAATATATGTACTGGTAGTAGGCTATACGAATAAAGGGGTAAATATATCACATTCAAAGACGCAAAGAAACGTTATAAAAGCGTTTGAACATATTGGGTCGCCATTAGTTACCACCGAACCGTACGAATATAAGTATAATATGGGAAAAGCTGCTATCAGTTTGTTATTCAGATTGCACACATTTCTATACCAGAATCGTTCCAACCTAATTGTTTTACATTGCAAAATCTTTAGACTTTCAAAGGTAATTTTACTTGCTACGCAAAAAGCCAATACCATCTGTGTGAAAAAATACGAAAATTGTAGATACTTTTCCAAATACCAGACCTGTTGACTGCTTCAGATCTTGCAAACAGTATCTTATTATATATATTCGAGTATCTTTATAATCTAAGATTTAATAAGTTTCAATCAAACGCATCGGCACTTTTCTCTGAACGAATCTTTCCTAATCCACTGTATCCAAACAAGCAACGATAAATCTAACAACACGAAACACGAATATCGGCACTCTTATTTTCGCAATCGCCTTGCAATCTCTCTCGTTCCTCAAATAATCTCAAACAAACAACATCCGCTTCACATTTTACATCCAAATTTACGCGATATACCTAACGACAAGACGGTTACTATCGGCGGAATCGACACTCTTATTGCCACAATCAGCCGGCAATCGCTCCCATTGCCCGGATAGTCTCGAACAACCGACCATCGCTGTTCTCGAAATGATGCCTGGCTGGTAACGAACAGTCACTTTCAGATTCTCGGCTTATATCGGCTGGAAGATGATCTAGCGGTTAACCATCGGGAACCGGGTAGAAAAAAGGTGCATAAAGCTGAAACGAGCGTGGATCTCGGAGCGAGAGCGTGCGGAACGGGTATCTGTGGTGAGGCTGGAATAGCGGCGAGTCGTATCGATCAATTACAGGCCCCGTCCTTATAAGGCAATTATTAAATCACGCGAACACGTCGTCTTACACACGCGTGTATCGGTAACAAGCGATCTCCGTGTCACTCAACCGGAGATTCGCCATGGATCGCGATATATCCCGGTCTCCACGACGTCCAGGATGTGTCGGTAGGAATATCGGACCCGGAGATCTCGAGATCGAATTCTCTCGAGCCGCGAATAAAAGAGACCCCTCGAGAGACGGCGCCAGGTTACAGACGAGTCCGAAGCAACCTCGTGCAGCCGCTCGTAGAGAGAAACAAGGAGAGAGAGGAACACGTGGTCGAGCGTAATGGATGCGAACCACGCTGTAGATTAGGCAGATTAGCCATTATGCGCGTAGCCCGGTATGCGGCTATCAGCGAAATACGATGGATTATATGGTAATTACCAGAGCGTTTTTCCACGCGGATTGCTTCATCTTCGGACGCTGATACCATTGTCTTACCAGGTCCACGAGCGTAATTTACGAGCTCGAAAAAGTGGAGCGAACAATGCGGCGACATTGTTTCGCACGAGTCGTACGCGATATCTGATGCTCGAATTATTTGTAACCAGAATTTGCTGCAGCGACGTTACTGAGTTATTGGTACTGATTGTTTAGTGACTATTTTTCTGTAATAAAGTGACAAGAGAGTTGAACATGAGTGTTATTCGGTGTTATTCTTCGTACTACTTTTTCCTATTCTTTTTATTTAAGCAATTTATATCTCCGCGTAAAGATTATCGCATTACAGCGTACATTGTTCATTATAGTAAATATTGGTAGTGAATTTTGGAAAATAAATCAACACGTGTCTAAAATCGCGAACAAAAACAATATCAACGATAAACAGCTTAATTGAAAATCTTGCAAAACTTTCTAATTAATTAATATTCGTAAGAACATGCATTCTTCTAGTACAACGTATAAAAAATCTTCGTTTAGGCTAAACAAACGATCGAATCCGAAATCTTAATTCTAATCTTAATCTAACAACAGTGTAATTGGAAAACATTCGATAGAAGATTCGGCACGAAATTCGGATTATTTATGCAAGTCCCTGAACTAATTTAGAATCTCTAGATAACCTGACATAGTACAAATATAATTTACAATTTATCGTTTAGTACACGCAAACGGTAGCTGTTAGCCCGATAATTAATTAAATGGGTTTGAAAATTGATGCGGCTGGTTAATAAATAAACTTCGTAAAACGTGCTCGGAGAAGCACGTGATCGACTATAATGAATGCGTGATTCACCGCAGATTAGGTGGATTAGCCATTATGCGCATAATCTACGCGGCTACCAGAGAAATACGACGGATTATATGGTAATTATACGATTTTTCCACGTGGATTACTTAATCCTCAAAGCGAATTCCGTTGTTGCTTTTAAACGTAGCCGATGCATTAAAATCGAGGGTGGTAATACTGAAATATCGTTCACTGAAATTTTATGCAAATTAAATATCAGGATATTTCATTGGAAACGTAATGCGTTGTGTCGGAGGAGAAAATCGCGCGCATTTCGTTATTCTCGCTGGCAAGCACATTTATATAACGTCAGTTTGCTACAACTAATCATATCTGTGTTGATGTCAACTGTAAAGAAACCTGTTATATCTCAATACATCAATCTTTCGGTGTAATGGAGTTGTTTAAAAAAGTCGACTTTGTACGCGCACTCGATGTTCTGCGTGAAAATCGGTTTTAATGAGCGTAATTTGCAAAATGCCTCCGACAAGAAACATTTTAAAATTTCGGCACTGCGATTCTATGTAAGTGATAAACATTTGCATAACGAGCTGGTGCTATTAAGAGTTCGGTATAATATTCTAAGCGAAATATTCTACTGACATATCATATTATATTGTGTTACCTTCTAAAGTAAATGTACTTCATTCAATGCATTGCTTATCTGAATGGAACGGATCATTCTAATATTTTAAGAGCATAAAATTAAGAAACAAAGTGATTGATCGAACAAATATAGGGGTGTTTCTCAATATGCATACACTCTATCACGTGTGAAACTATCACTTATCAGCTTTTATTAAACGATACTATACGATATACTGGTTATTACTAGACTACCAATGTTGCATGCATGTGTGAAATATTTAAATGCGAACATAGGTGAATAGAATATATACGATATAAGAAAAAGTCGAAGTAATATATCGGATATGCAAAGTATTCGTAATATTACGTGTTAAACGTTGGTACTTTATTAATTAAATGAAAATTAAATTAAAATTAAAGTGTTCGGTGTATTATTTCGTAAACGAAGCTTTCTATTTACATTCCATTTTCTTCTTCAGTTATCTTCGCATTTACGCACGATTTTAAAGATGAAACTCTCCACTCGTTAGCCTAACGCGAAATTTAATTTCACAAGAAACGACGAATGATCCAGTATTCGTATCTCCATAAATAACGAAGCGTGAAATTTAAATAAACTGGAACAGTCCATATGCAGTCAGCATATCGGTGTATCAAAGAGAAACGAGACCGGAATAGGAGAAAATACCTACCCTGCATCGAAAGCTACAACTACATCCGGTGTCACAAATAGGACTCGAAGCTGCTCCTCTTGGCAGATATACCTTACCAGGAACAACTATACGCTGCGTGCATAATGCACAAGTATACCGTTTCACGCACCCACACAGCTCAGAAACGGATACGGCCAGCGTTGAGATTTCGCGCCATTAGTCCCCGAGAAACGGTGGCGTTGTCTCTTTCATGTCTATGGAGCAGCTTGTATTTGAAATTACAATTCTAGTCGTAGCCTACAGTTTCTTCGAGTTTCGTTCGATACGAACGTTGTGATTGTTGCGTGGCGGTAAGTCCACGTTCTTATACATTTACAGTCATTCTTTCAGATATTATTCGATCGATATATCCTAAATGGAGCACACGAAGAATTTAAACTTGCCCAAAGCTATTTTTAACATATTCGTTAAACGATATTAGATATTTAACTAAATCACACGTTTGAATACAATGCTTTCTGGCGTTTCGGTTTATCACATACTATGGCTCGTGTTAACGCCAGTCATATGGGATTTGAAAAAAACACGACGTTTGACTTTATATTCCGAATATTTAGGTATAAAGTATAAATGACTGTTTACAGGCAAAAATATCGAATAAAGAAATAATATTGCGGAATAGATTTTTATCGTTAAAACATTGTCAGACGCTATAAGGTATAAGGAAATGTATTACAAATACAGATCAAAAATTCTATTCATTTACAAATATATGTACATACATTATGCACCAGACTGTTTGATTGTACGATTCCATGCTTGGCTATTAATTTGCAAATTGGAAATTGTGCGAGATATTCATTTGAATTAAATCGATTGGTGTAATAAAGCAGCTGGTCTAGTCAAAGTGTCCGATCATAAAAATCCATTCTTCTTACCAATAAACAAAATTATCTGTACTTTCTCTCTAAAGAAATATCTTTAAAGAATACTTTATTTATTACCCTTTTTCTCACAAATGGAAATCCGTGAAACGAGATTCAATTGTTGCATTCTATCGAACAGAAGTGTTCTAAACGTTCTTCGTGGGATTGCATCGTTTGAGCGTGAACGTTTGCAATTCTAGTCGCAGATTCTCATACGTGGCGATTCAAAGAATAGAGTACCGATTATGTTCTCAATGTCCTGCGGCAGTCTTGGGACAAATTCATCGGCTTCTACCGAAGGCGACCGATCGGTGATCTTTAATTCATCGGCCCCCGCGATCGTCTCACGATCGGCGTGCCCGTGTTCCCCGCCAACGATCCAGGATGATCCAGGGCAAGAATCTACATATGCTGGGAACTACCAATAATCAGCACTCTTATCGTTAAATCTTCCTCTGGCATTCTTCGTCGATCAAGTAGCTCAGTTAATGTGAATTGATCGAATCGTTCCTTGGTCATAGAACTTTCGATAGACATTGCTAACACTCCCACATTGTACGTGGTTGTCGATTGATAATTATACGCCTACAAATAACGCGCAATTATTAAATGAATTGAAAATTTATTGGCAAGTATGAGTTTGGAGGTTTACAAATTTGTGAAAAGTAAATTCGCAAAAATTCTAAATAAAACTTAGAAATTCAAAGATGCAAACGTTCTAAAATCCGAGAGTAATCTTTAAATTTTGAAAAGCCTCTGTTGCCAGATCCTTTTATAGACATCCTTAAATCCGATTAAAAGTTTTCTATTGGGAAAAAGTATTGCAATTTGGAAGAAAGCGCTGTTTAAAGTAGGGTAAAAATTATGTTAAATATTTTCGTCTATATCATAAACATCAAGAAGCTTTGTTCTAAACAATCGTGCACTTACGATAATTCTACGCTACTTGTCGTACTATCTGGAAATCGAATGGTAATTTTCTGCTAACTCTATAGAACATTGATTTTATAATATTTTTCGTTAATGAAGAAGCGTAGTTAATGTCGATCGTGGCTAAACTATTCCTTAACCGGATATTTAAATAATCGTTAAAAATAATTCTAGGCTATTTACCTTGTTATATGAAAATCTGAACCTGTATCATTTTATGCTAATTGAAACAAGTTGCCTTTACCAGCCACAGAACAACAACGATAATGGGATCACATTCCAGTACTATTTCGATCAGCAACAAACGTACGCCTCCTCAGAGAGGCATAGAGAGGTATGCAAAAAGATGAACGCGGTTAATTGCGCGGCTTTTTCAGATTGTACCCAACTATGCTAAGCAATTCCTAATTAATGGCCGACGACCGAACTCTCGGCATATATGGAGAACAAGAATGGAAAATAAGATAAGGAAAAATCGAGATAAAATCTGGCAATAAAGTATGTACCATTACGGATCGGTTCTCTCCATAGTTGGTTCCATTATTTTCAGCTTAACACCTAACTGTATTCAAATAGGTTTCGTTTGCAATTTTCTAGGCTCTCCTGCATAATGATTTACTAATTAAACAACATTGGTAGATTGAGAAATGATACGTTGTAAGTTATAGATCTCTAGGATTACACGATTTTACTATTTTATATCGAACAGAATAATTAGTTTGTTTATAATTGAGGGATTCGTCAAAGCGACTCGTGTTAAATTTATTGACCTTTTTATGATCTACATCTTGACTGATTCCTGATTTTATAAAATGTTCTCACGATGATCGCAACATGAGAGATTAAAATGTATTCGGCAGAAACTAACGATGCTAAAATATAATTCAAATATAATATTTTCGTGAAAAAGACAAGCACGGACAAACGTGGTTTTTATTACGAGCTGTCCAATTTGTAATATCAACGCGTAGAATTTTACCCGTTTTATTTCGAAACGTGGTGTTATAACATATATGAAAGAATTTGTACCTCGTGGTAACTTGTAAAATTTTGTTCCTAATTATGCAAAATATTAGCCTAACTATGCAAGATAATTCTATTCACCTAAAGCATCCACACACCTCTTCGGTAGAGATAGTTGAACACACGATTCGGTATCGAATAAAAAGACACGAATAATGAATTTCCTAAGTCGGCGAGAATCGTGACACGAAGAGAAAATGAAGCTCGTAACGCAACTTCCGTTTGATAGGCATCGGTCTTCTGTTCGATAACAGGCGCTCCCCCGTTTAATTTAAAGCTTCGAGAAGCAGCGTTGACGATGCCCAGATTAAACAGCTTGTAAATGAAAAGGTGTGAGAAAGTCCAAGCTGCGTCTTGCCTAATCGGGTTGGAATCAATTTAAAAACTCGTTTCAGTTCGCCTGGCGCCAATTACCCGCCATTTTGCATAATCTTCGTCGGTCGTGGAACGTGACAAATAATGTTCTGCCCGCGTACGGAGAAAACACACGATCCCCACCCGTTGGCGTAACTGGCACGTTAATTAGTCTTGATTGCTTTTTGCTGAGACACATCGGTATCTCCGATATTCCATTTGTAATATTTCATTTTCCTTCTTTTTTTAATCCCATTTCCTTTTCACGTATCACTTTAATGCATATGTACATATAGAGAGAATAGGTCGTCGAACTCGGCTCCACTTTTTGCTTTACATTCCATCAAGCGGTCGATCATAGTACTTCAACCCTCTGTGCAACGCCTGCAATATCGGTCGTTCGATCTATCGAGCCGTCTCGATCGAATTTCTATGTCGCTAAACGATGCAATTAGAAAGGACAACACCGCGAGATACTTCAAAAGGATACTCGTTATGAAACGTTAATGTACTGCCTCGACTTCGGTACTTCGAAAGGTAATTAGGTAATTGATTCGTTGACACGCTGCCTAAGAAGAATGCTGCTTCGAATTACGGTTAGTTCGTCGCGCTTCATAGGCTGAATGGTGAAATATCAATTAGACGGTATTGGAATACGGTGTTTTTAAAAGGAACAGCTACAGCGTTGTATCGTTCGGTGATAACAATTATTTGAACTTTATACGGAAAATTGTATTTCAATATTAATCCCATGCAATTTACATATCTTGAATTATCTTCTTACAATATATCCGTAAAACTATAAATGCGAAGCTATACAAACGTAAGACATCTTAATATCGCTACTTCGTTGAAATTCATCTTAAAATGATTAAGTGGAAGTGTTGAGACGACGAGGATATACATGCAATTTCCATAAAATCTGTTTTAATATTGCCTCTTCCCAGAGAAATCTACTCCAACTATAAATGATAACTTAAAATGACTAAAAGGAAGAAGTATCTTTGTATATTAAGAAGGACAGTCTGATTTCTTTGTTAATTTCTATAAAATCTTTCATGACTTTGCTACTTCATAAAAGAATCCATTTGAACCCTACCTTAATATCATTAGGACGAAGAATCCTCTGAATTTTATAGTAGGAATATTTCTACGGTTCATATAATATTTAAAGCGTACGAGCTTAGTCAAACGTCTAATATGAGGTTTACTCATTCAATTGCACGCGGTTTGGCCACCAACAACGTTAAGAGCCAAGCACTGGCGCCATTAAGTCGCTATAGAAGAAAAACACCTAGAAACGCGTTGCACTCTTGAAATTCCGTTGAATTTCTAAGAAAAAACGATTGGATACGCGCGTCAACGTTTAATTCACGCTCGTGCGTAACCGTGTGCAACTGCACAGAATCAGAAGCAGCACACGGCTGCAGTGACTGTCAATCACCTATCAAGGTAGACGTGGAATTAACAGTAGTGGACATGAAACGAGCACCGTTAGAGGTACACAGTCAACTGTCGATCTCTATGAAATGAATGGGCATACGTATCTCTGTATTAAAACAGCAGAAAGTACCAAGTTGATTATTGAAAAAGCACGTTTGTATAAAATCGCTACACTTGTAATTACATTGTACTGATTGAGATATTTCAACGCGATTATTTCCAATCGTCTAGAAGACTTTGAAAATCTACTCTTTACAGACTCTTTGAATTTCTGGATTTTTGGAAGTTTTAAAATAATAAATACCATAAATTTTCATATCGAATTAAATGCGACAAAGAGAAATTTCCTTCTTGTAAAAATATTTGCCTATTTGTTGAAAAATTCATTAAAGATTTTGCATTTGATTTTCTAATAAAAAATACGATTAAATATTACGATAAATAAGATAGAATCTCCCGTTAATCGACGAGAATTATTTCTTAGAAACAGAAAATAAATATAATATATCGATACCGTTTTAAAAAGGAAGAAAGTTAAAATGAGCTGAAAAACATATTTCAGATATCTACCACGTATTATCACCGTTTCAGAGGGAGCCATTATATCGCGACATGTGAATTTTTTCGCCATCATCTTATTACAAACGCATTATCATACCGCTCAAAACCGTGAATTAGTCTTCGTCAAGGGAAAAAATTGATTTCGTTGTACTTTGGGATTATGTTTTCGGTATATAATCAACTAATTGAAATCGATCGCACCGCTTCTCGTGTGATAAACCAAACAGGAAGCAGCCACGTAAGCAGACTTTAGACACGGCGCCAGGCGCGTCCTCTTCTTTCCTTTCAATCAGAAGCATCTTATTATTTTTCGATCGTTACCCCTTTACGACCGGTTTTCGCAAGGGAAAAATAACATGTCCCGATGTCGAAATCATGCTCCGTATGTGATATACGTACTACGAAACGAGAAATCAATTTTCGAAGGGTGAATTTTACACGTCCTCAGATTATGGTGATTAAGTTTTACACGCTGGCAATGTGAAAAAAAATTATAACTTAACACGTACTTTACGCGTTCTTTACGTATACTTTGCGTGTACTTCAGATGTACGTCACGTGCAGTTCATGTATATTAAAGAAACAAGCTGCTATAAATTATTCTGAGAAAAATATAACTGAAATTAAGGAAATATAATATTAACGGGATCGGTAATTTCGCACATATGCATCGAATCATATACCGACCTAAAAATTTTTCTAAATAAAGAGTTCATTTTGTACAAGTATACTTTTGTATTCTATTGAACCATCTATACAAATATTTCATGTAACATTACATATTATCGCACGTTATCCCCGACCTATATTAACTTTGAAACTCAAAGATACGAACATTAACATTAATTTGAAAAATTCTGACAAGAAAAATATTAAATTTATCTTCCGCAGTTGCAATCATAACTTGAAGTACGCATTAGAAAGTACGCATTAGGTAGTAATTTGAAGTACGTATTATTTTTCAAAATTACTCTCTATTAATTATTTTATTCTATAAGAATCATTCGAATTTTATAATCATAAAAATACTTCACGGTAAAAACACACCAAGTCTTACTGCGCAATCTCTCTCGAATATGAAGTGAAAATGTTTTTCTTCAAACTACCAACAAACCGGTATGTACCATTTACGTAATGTACAAATACCGTAAGAAATATTAAATACTAGCATCCTCGAACAATAGACACTTAACAAATGAAACATTTCAATTCTGAGCAACTTTATTACTCGCTTTTCATTTTGCTTTCATCAACAACACGAACTTTATCGATAATCCGCCGAGCAAGACGATTATCGTGTTGCTCATTTTCTCGCGTAAATTCCATTTTGACGATGGCGTCAGCGCGTGAAACGACTCGTAACTCGGAATAAATCGCTGGATAATAGAACCGAAACGTCTTTCCTCGGAAAGTACAGGCGGGAACGCGACATAGAAAGGAGGAAAAATGTGACGAGACATTGCGTAGGCCATTGTGGGCCGAGGACAAGAATTCCTCCAGTCGATCCTCTCGCGTAAAAATCCGTTTCAATGGCAACGAAAGCGATAAGCTATTGGCGATCACACCTCCGGGAAGTACTTTTCAGATTGTTCCTCGAACGTCTTTCTTCAGTTGGTACGATAATCACAGTGTCTCGACTCCGAGACATTACCAAACGAGTTGCATAAAACATACGTTTATTTAACGTTGAATTCCTATTACTTGAACTGGTGGAGCTTTTTAACGAATGATATGGCTTGTAACTATCGTGTCTGTTTATAATGTGATACTTGGTGATAATTGCGATTTCTCTATTCTCTTATAGGTATACGTTACTGTTCCATAGATTACTTAGAATATTTTTCGTGAAATGTTTTTCAATTATTCGAATTCTTTGTATTTCTGAATCAATTTAGAATTAAATTTATTTAAGTTTTTGTATTGCAATATTATTATTTCTAAACGTTACTTTTATAAAATTCTTGAATAATACTTATCCGTATAATATGTATCGTCATAAATTATACTAATATCTTCTTTCACTAAATATCTCTTCGTAAAAATTTTTTAATTTTTCTTACTTTCTTATAGTGGCCTCGTCTTATCTTCATAAACATTCTTCACCTAACTAGAGTTTCAAATGAAACTTGTTCCATTTTCAGTAATAGAATGTTCCTAACGATATTTAGAAGAAAAATTCACGTTAAGAAGTGATAACTATGTTTAAGCGAAACGATGCCGCAGACAATGCTTCGATAATATCTGACTTCAAGCACAGGCCGAGTTGTAAGATTCGATATCGGAGGGAGTCGACTGAAACATAAGCAGGAAAGGACGAGAAAACATATTCTCTGATGGGAACAATACCGCAGAGATAGAAGACAGGCCGCGTTGTGTAGCTTAGTTTATTGCATAGACAACGTTCCAACTTGGATTTGAAAGCCCCGGGAAATTTAAAATAGAGCGAAGCACGCGAACAATAGCGTCCCGAGAATTTCTATAATTCCAATGGTACGCATCAAACTGCTTTATATCATATGGTTCGAGGAAAATTGCGAAGAACTATAATATGGCGTGAAAGTAGATTGAAATGTTAGATGCAGGAATTCATACGCGGAAATTGTTTACTCAATGGCATTCCTGATTTCCAAAGAGAATAGAAATATCCTTGCATTCGAGGCGAGATAAGAATTATTGTAATAAATGTTTCAAGTCGGAATAGTTAAAACCGATTGATACATTTACGGAATTTCGAAATACTTTTTCTTCCTGTTCTAGCCAAATGTGATAAATTTTTAACAGTGTTACGCGAAAAAGTGATTCCTTACTCTCAATTGCAATTATTTTTGATATCAAATGAATTTACTATGGAGGATTAAAATCGTTATAAAGTTCAAAGAAGTAACATCTTCTGAACTATGTGTTGTATCTTATTCTTGGTCATTGTAAGAACGAAAGCTTAAGTCAAATTCTAAAATTATATCTATTTTCATACCTCTCCTTGAATCATTTATTTCCTAATCATTTCTCTCTAGCAAGATCGCTACCAAACGAAAATCAATCAGATTTCTCACCTCGAACAAATTTAAGTGAAATCAAACTCGAGCAAATTATGTTTGAGGTAAAGATAAAAAGTCACGATTTGAAATATCGAAACATTTCAACTACTACTACTTCTACTTTAACGTCTGTAGGAGACACTGCGAAGAAATTTATACTTTTGACGTTATTTTTGTAAGAATCAGAAGCTATTTGTGGAGATCGTTCCAAGAAACATTTATACAAATAGTAAACACCAAATAAGATAAGAGATTGTTTCATGTGATAGTTAAATAATCCGAAGAAAAATCTTGATCAAGTAAATTAACGCATAATTACTTCTACATAACATTCACAGTCAAATAGGATGATGTATCATTTAAGCAACTATTTTTCACCAACGTGTGATCTTATTCAAATAATTGGCAAGCAAGCCGAGTGAAACTTGATTCATAGTTGAGTAAAAGGTATACCACCAGATTCGTTATCTTAGCAGACACTCGAAAATCGTATGACGACGTGATGGAAAAATATTCGCGAAAACGTGGCAAGGTGGGGTGAAAACAATGCGGCCAAGAGATAGGGGGCAGGCTAGGGCAGCTTGGTTTATTGCGCGTATTTGTATTCAATATTAGCATCCACGTGGGCAGAGACACAATAGCCGTGGTCTTATCCAGTCGTGTCCCATAGCGTGTTTCCCTTCCGTGGTCTTCCTGGCTCGGTCGCACCGTGTCCCAGATCGTTCGACCGGGGACAAGAGAAGCTCGAAATGGTATCACAGGAAATTACGCACTGCATCGCCGCGTAAAACTGACCCGCGTCTCCTTATCTATCGTGGAAACGTTGAAACGTGGGCGCGAGACTCTTCCTGCACCTAACCCAGCAGAAGACGAAGCGAACCCAAGTAGACAGGAGATCTCGAAGAAGAATGCTACCGTTTTATACCGTTTGCGCCCACCACGGCCTGCCATTGATCGAACAAGCGTAACTGTATCGCAGACATTCCGAGTACAGCGTGGATTGGCCAACAGGGCACCGTTACCTTTTAATTTCCCCGACAGACAATGCAATTCCCTCCTATCTGGTGCGATTTATTACCTTCACGGTGGTTCATTGTACTTCGTTGTTTTCGCTTGTAAAACGTTAGACAGGAAAAAAGAAGTACGTACTTCGTGGATGTTCCTTTTACGGTGAAACTGTATGTATTGGATTTAAATCGGTGCAAAAATATATTGATAGATGGATAGAAGGATGGGGAAATGTTTGCTACGGTATGGGAAGATTTGGAAAGCTTATTTAGAGAAAATGAAGTAAATAAATCGATATGTGGCACACTATAAAAATTGGGGAGACAACGTATCTGAACGATAGACGCGTTATAATCGCATGATTCATAAGAACCGAGTATCAACTCACCGTGAACAAATTTTCATTGCCAGACTCGAAGGAACTTATTGTCGGGTTTAAGTTTCTTTGGCTATTTAGATTCCCATTACATTACCACTAATTTATAACACTGTTTTCGTTTCTAATTGATTACTAGAAAAATTTAATAGGACAGATCAAGCAGAATCGTCAAAAGAGTCAAACCGATTCATCTCTATTTTTAATCCTAACCAATCGTTTAAGGAGAAATAAACGTCCGAAGCATGTATAATACTTCGCGATCGATTTGTGAAAATTATACGCACGAAGAATTCATATAACATATTTGGATAGCGAATTCTTAGGATTAAGCTTCGCAAAGAAAGGTAATTAATATCTAAAAACAAGTTACCACAAATACAATACAATTTCTGCATAATTACAGAATATCACGAAATAATTAGATATATAAACATGGGATAAATGTTTCGGTTGGATGTAAATATATGTCGAATTATTATACATGCGTAATATTCTTTAATAATATTTCTAATGACGGTAACAAGTGAGGTTAATTGGAGCATGTAATACTTTAACGAAGATACTATCGCAAATATTTGTAACTTCCACTACATCAAGTTATATCTGTAAAAGCGGTACAAACTTTTTTCGCTTAATAGATATGTTAACATAGTTTTTGCACCAAGTAATAACGTAAAATATTTAATCTCTTCATTAAGGATGCTTCACAACTTTAACGAACAAAAAGTTTAGATCCCAAATAAAACGGTAGGTTTTAATATTGCAAACATTACGAATACTTTACCAACGGAAACAGCAGTCGCCGAGTAAATTGAACGATAGTCCTTAGAAATCTGACGATTCCACAACTTCGTGCATAAAGTGTAATTGCTCATTACCGTGTTTACATGTGTATGACTGAATAACAAGTGCCGTGTTCGAGATCCGATAATGAGATCCAATAATCAAGTAGTCTACATAATTATCAGCTTTTTTCCACTTTATTTCTCCATCCTACTACCTGGAAGTTGTAAGTTATCGAGTTATCACGTATACACTTCTTTTATTCATTACTAAGCTGCAGAGTTTTATACAAATTTATATTGTTTTGAACAAATTAAGAAAATTAAAGACTCAAACAAAGATCCGGTTTATTTATTAAAAATTGTAATGAATAATTTTTTCTGTATTTTAGGCATATATTTTTGTATATTAAGTTACTTAATTAATCTGTTCGTCTTTCGATGTTTGATAAATTTTATAAAATTTTGGGGAGCAGTATAAGGGTTGTTATTATATCAATTGTACATAAGTAATATGGATAAATGTTGCTTGTAAATGGATTTAGTGACAACAATTGAGAGCAAACGAACATTATGATAATTTAGTAAAAAAATACGGCACAAATTGTCACAGTTTCGTTCGATCTTTCAGATCATCGCAATATTTACGGCACTAAAGATAATGGAATGTTAATTACTTCGATCTTCCATTCGGAAAACTCTTTTTACTAGTCGTTAAATAATTTAGTGAATATAAAAATGCACATGCGTAGAAATTTTTCTATAGAAGAACAAGAGCATTGAAGTGATCAGATAAATAAATTACGTAATCCATCCGCAAAGTATAATAGAACAAAATTATCCTTTAGAATAAAATACAACAAAGTTATACAACTTAATATGAACTCAACGCGTCTCTTCATCTTCAAATTTCGCATCGATGCATCAAAATCTACCGTCGATTCATTACGAATATCAAGCAATAGCGCAAAAACAGCAAGAAGAACAACTTCGTGATACCGAAACCTTTCACGACAAAATTATTCCGTGACATATAAGGTAGGTATGTATATATTGCAGAGAATTAAAAATTCCATGGTGTAGCATGGGCCAGTGTACGACCAAATTTAGGCTTTCCAAGTTCTTGTACATTCGAAATTTCTTGTGAAATCCCGGTATAATCAAGCCCTCGATTCTCGTGTACCAGTTAACGATCGTATTCCGGACCACCATCGAGTTCCCATCGTTCGAGTTCTTTTTCGCAAATACGGTAGTCCATGGGGGTTTCTCTGTCGAGAAATTAGCCACAGCTAATTAGGAATTAACGAGCTCTTCAGTCTCGCTGTGCACGGCAAAGAAACGAAAGCAAAACGACGAATTACAAAGGATAATAGAGAATGAAATACGAATTGAAGTGGGTTATCAGCTGCGTACATGTGTACAATGAACCTATGCCGATTATACGTACTTCCGTTAGCTCATGCCATATTTGTTTACGTCGATTCTACCGGAGATCGCTATCGCTGCAGCAAAAGAAGCTACGTAGTCGGTATTAAAATTCCATCCTAAGTAGTCGTGCTCTGGAAAAGTTTCAGAAAAAGTCTGTATAAATGCGCTGCTCGAATCTTGATTAGCGGTTCAAAGCAAAAAAAGCAACGCTTTTTATACCACTAACTGTTCAATTAACGACGCAATGCTGTCTGGTAACTTGTCAAATGCAGTTATCGAAACGATGAGTCCAAGTACCAACGACGGGACCATCCGATTCGTTGAACGAAGAAAACAAGTAAAAAATGACACGAAGAAAAGATCGCCGCTGACGTTTAATATCGGAGTAACCAGCTGGTATTCCAAGTATTTCTTACGTTCTTCGTTGTCCTATCACTGCGTGTCCATTTGTCCTGTATCCTTGTATCCTATCACCGTTGCGTATCATCGTCGTACATCATCGTTGCGTATCGTCGTATATTGCGTGCATGCGTATCATTTCCTTGATGTGACGACAAAAAACCGACAATGAGTTTTCGGACCCATTACGTATGCGTATCCTGTATAATTCGTAAGCGTATAAAACGTATCGTATCGCTGTTACACATCAACGCGGATGGGCAAGCGTTGCACCGTTTTCTTCTTTTGTTTGGTTAGCAAAATGTGATCCAAAGATACAGACCGAACCGATCGGTTACTTGTCGGTTTCTCGTTTTTCGTCGCCACGTCAAAAGCCGTACACGTACAGAAAAGCGATGTCGTAAAGCGGTTACGGAAAAGAGACAAAAAAAAAAAAAAAAAACGGATTGCTCTTCTGCATGTTCACGGCCGAAAGTTGACGCGATATTCGTTTGAGCCAATATCGACCGAGTAGTGTTGTACGCGTTCGTTTGCTACCGAAAAGAGATCACTTCGACGCTATTTATTTGTACGTTTATACGCGATCAGCGCGGTGAGTGCAACCGAGGAGGAAACTATCGCATTGATAGATACGTATCGTAAATGGCTGGCATTCTTGGAACTTGAAACCCAAGTAACGTAAATTATTAATGATAGAATAAGGAAAGAAGATGCATGGCAGGAAATGGCAAAGAAAGCAAAAGGAACTATCGAACAGTGCAAAAAATAATGAGATATTCCAACCGGCACTGAGAAGAGAAGATGAAGATAAAGGAAAGTACTGGAATGGGAGAAGGTAAGTCATTTCGATTAAGTACGATAATTTTAGGTTCATTCCTGCTTTTATTTCTAGGGACAGACGAGATATATAGAAGTTCCTGATTCGTCTTTAAAAGCCTACGATTTCTATCATACAAAAATAATCTACAAAAAATACATTGAGTAGAGTAAGTTAAAAAATAAGAATGATACTTAAGTAAAGTTACGCTTCTTGTTGGCTATATTATGTAACCATTGCAATTTGTTTTCGTTATACATAGCTGTGTTATATGTTTGATACAGATATATTTACCATACTATTTTCTATAGATAGTCACCTTGCCATTCTAGTTTTCCTTCCCTCGAAAAATAATCAGCCAGTTCTTCCCTTATATTTAACAATGTAGATCTTGTTCGACATGCAATTCTTAAGGGAAATAGCGAACCTATTTATTCGTTATTTGTCCCTCTCCAACTCTCATTTGTTACAACACCTGCTTCTTCAGAATCAAACCTCCCTTGTGAAGCGTACAGTGCGGTCGAATTGGATCCTCGTCGCAAGAAATTGTGTGACAGAGCAACCGTTAGTCGATAATTCATGTTTTTTCTAGTTGAATAACGGAGATTTTCTCAGCACGTGGAAGGTCGACGAGGTTCTGCCAAAAATATTTGCAACTATCCTTCGGGCTCTACAAAACTTTCAGTTAAAAGTCCTTTGCGTGGATCCTTTAATACAGGAATCTGGAGAGAGTTTCATAAGGTTTTCAGACGAGGAAAAAAAAATTGCAATTCCTTTTCTCTTCCGCTTAAAACAATAGACCGAGGTAGATTCCAGCGGTTCTCTTTCATTAGTGTATGCAACTCGGTATCTGCAAATACCCTTCTTCCTTGAGAGAAACTTTTCCTTGACAACTCACGTCCAAAAACATGAAGGTGCAATTAGCATCAACTCTAGAAAAGAGCACAATGATAAAAGACCCTTTGTACTTTATGTACTCGCTGCCGCTTTTCACAGAATGCTGCGGAGTACCGCGTTTACCACCGCAAGCACCGATATACAGTGGAAAGTTCCACGTAGCGTCAAAATCTCTAGCTACTTTTAGCCATTTTTCTGCTTCTCTTGTTTTAATTAGAGTTTTATGTCGCAGTAACTACAATGTTATTGGCGACAACTCAAGATTAACTATGTATGGTAAGTACCATAATAATCTGTCGATTAATTTGGATTCTTTTATGAACTTCCGATCCCGAATCTTCTCATTTTCTAGACTGTCACACGTTTTTGAATTTTTAACAATACATACGAAGTGACGACAAATGAAAAAGTCGAAAGGCCATCAGAAACTACGATAGAAAATGCAGAGATAAATTTCCCCAAATTTACCAACGTTAACGTTAACGTCAACGTCAGTGGCGAAAGAGAGAAAAACAACGGATAATCGACGCTTTGAAAATAGAACTTTCGAAATATCGATGAACTCCGGCAACATCATGCAAGATGAGAGTTTTCATTTTGGAAATTTAATAGCATGAAAATAGCGTATTTACGATGACCACGTACGCTGTGCTATTCGAAATGACATTTCAAACATATTTTTAAGAGCGAACAGAGGCTACTACAGAAACATTAATTATACATTCCACCCTAGTCCAGGCTACCATCCAACCGAACTTTTCTCCTGAATATTTCACCTCTCAAAGCCATCGCGCTTACGCATCTGAAACTCCTTCGCCCTAAATACAACCTTCCAATGGACAGATCTTTGAAGATTATAATATTCACGATTTGTCTTAAATGTTTTTCTCAAAATATATGTGTGTATATATAATTATAAAATATATCAACATATTGTAATAATATACAGTTAAAGATTTTTATTAAGTTATAATGTTAAACGTTAAATCAAAATAAGATATACTGTATTTAATTGAATATGATTCTTCGATACTTCTCACACAATGGTATCACACACTTCTGGGACAACTTTGCATATTGACCGTTTGGAAATTTTAAAAAGATATTGAAGACTGATATATGAATCTCTGGTAATCAAAAAACGTAACGCCACTCTTCGTCAATGTTTCCTGAATGAGTATTCCGTTTCGTAGTACATTTCTTTTTAATATTTTCGTATCGATTAACTATAACGAAGACTCGAGATCACTAGGATGAATTCAGTTCCGCCAATAAACTATATTCACTGTATATATCTCTACTTTTATGTATTAGGTTGTCCGAAAAGTTTCTTTCGTTTCATAAGGTGATAATAGATGAACAACAATTTCTGTTTTATATTATTTTATTGAATTAGGTGTGATCCATTTCGTTCTATTTCTATTATTATGTTCGTGCATAATTCAATAAACTAATATGAAACAAACAACATTGTGCGTCTATTATTTCCTTATAAAACGAAAGAAACAATTCGGACAACCTAATATTTGAAACATTCACCAACGAGATGACTTCCTTTTCCTTTTCTTTTTCTTCGGGAGCAGTCTTCAGAGTGCGATGTATAAAAACGTAGAAGGCTGTTGCTGACTCAAGAGGTGAAAACATTGCAGTCAGAGGAGAAACCCTATTTCTGCAACCCTATTTCTCATGACAGATCGTATCCTCAGGTTTTATACGAAATACGGATACGCACGCAACGATGATACGCAACGATGACACGCTACTATGACACGTCACGATGACACGTTACGATGACACGCAACGGTGATACGATACGTGGATACGCACCTTACCAGGTTGCACGATATCCGCAGCATGTAATCAAATACCGGATGAGCTCTTAAGAAAGGGTAACCGCATGTCGCGTCGGATCGTTGAAACGTCGCGCAGCGTCGATCGACTGCAGTCGGCCGACGAATCTGGTGAATTGCGGCACGACCAACCGTTTCGTTCTCGCTCTTTCCCATTTGAAAGATTCTTCTGTCTTTGTGTCGCTCAACGTGACACAGTTCGGCTTACAGATTGCCAAACTGACAGGCGACAAGCTCCTGCGGTCGTCGTCTTCGGTTCCAAATCGACTGGACGCTAGTTTCGTGGAATTTTTCAACGTTATCGCGGAGAACAGGACGACAGGATCTTCTGAACGTCTTCATGCCAAGAATAAGTAATGTATCAATCGTGAATGTTGGTTGTCGTTAACACTTTCGATATTCGTTCCGAGATTATAGAATCTCGTTATTGGATATTGATTTTATTAGAATTAGAATTATCATTTACAATTTGTGACACTCTTTCTATCATTGCGTTGCTATCTTCTATTGGTTCCTTAAATTTCAATAGCGGTAATAAAGATGTCTTTTTTATTTTTCTTATCTACAGCATCGTCAGTGTGAAAATACTCGATTCGTTCAAACATAATCGCATACTTTCTATCATTCATCTTATATATTTTTGTAGGCATATTTTTATTATTGGGCAAAATATTTACAGATGTAGGAAAGCAAGATTGCATACTTACATGTAATAATCTATATCTTTAATAATCGTCTGATTTCGGTTTATGAGGTTTCAAAGAACGAAGCATCATACCTAACGTATGAGATGTATTATATATTATAACAGTATTAGTATTGATATAACAGTGTAAGTATTATCATAAACGATGTATTATACAAATACTATAGAATCAGATACGTAAAATCGTATACAAGTTCAATTAAGAAAGAAAGATGAAATAACTTATACGCGAAATAAAACTGAACCAATATCGGTGTAGTTATATGCATCTTGCTCCATAGGAAAACCTTTAAGCGGCGAATATTTTCCCGCATAAACACCAAGGGAAAATACATAAATACTCTACGTATGTACATAAAAATAAAAAGATGCGTTTACCTATTTACGACAAATAAACATAACGAATTTCGTGCTTTTTTCCGATACAACGCAAACTTATTCAAACGGTATTCGTAACGCAAGGAAGTAAGCGAATCGACGCTAACTTTTCATACCGAGTTACATCGTCCAATACGTACAAGAGTCGTACGACTTGACGTGTAATTAACTAGAAATCATTCTACGGCTCGGTAGCAACGAAGCAGAAACGCTCGTGACAGTGAACCGTGTCGCGGTGGCATCTAAGAGCGTAACACGCTTTGCCAGGTAATAATTAAAAATCCGACCGAACGACCTTACCGGAGCGGGGAGGAGACGAAAAAGCAAAGAAGCGTGTCTTCTTTAACGTGCTAGGCCGGCGCAAATGATCTACCATGGAGAAAATTAATCCCAAGCCCTCGCCGGTTATTACGTTTTACGATGTATCGCGGTTTATTTAGACGTTTGATCAGCAAATTTACTACGCCGTTTCGCGAAGCCACGGTTCGCGTAACAAGCTGCTATTAACGTGGACGGCATCGGTGACTGTAAAAGCAATTCCGAGGTGCGCCACGCAGAAAGAATTCGACTACCCGTCACGCTCGAATCGTGTCGAATCGCGACTGCCGATTACGCGATACGCGCGTAAACGCCGGATATTGAACTTGTAATTGAGAATACCGAAGAAGGAGGGATTTTATTTTCTCCTGCTTCTTTTTTTTTTTTTTTTTTTTTCTTGCTTTCTCTACAGTTGTGTTGAGTTAGTTACACTGATCTTATTCATGTTTTCATGGATTTGGACCACTACATAGATATAAATATACATAGATAGAGAGAAATTTTTGTAAACTTCATAAGAGAGTCAATTTTATTGAAATAAAACGTTGCAAAAGTTCATTTTAATGTTAATGGCTTTTACAATTTGTCAAGATTTCTGTCGTTTGATTATTTCGATATAAACGTGTTATTATATATTATTATACGATGCTTCATATTTAGAAACAAAGATATTCTTTCTATTCAAATTATTTTTCGAATAGCCTAAAATTTCCTTTAGTATCGCAACCTATCTTTATTTCCTATGTATTCCATGCTTATTATCAGTTTCATTATCACGATCACGTTATCGCATAAGTGGTAACTTTGAAAATGAAACAAGAAAATAGTTACATTTGAAAATTGTAAGAAATTATAAAATTTCGTTTTAGTTCAGTACCATTTTATGTATAGTTTTTTTTTTTTTGTAAAAATTTTGTTAAACGTTTCGTTAGAAATATATCACAAAATTCTAGCGTAGACATGTTTATTGAAACTTTTATAAAAACGATATACTAAAACTTGCTCTAAACAGGATTCATTAAAACTCTAAGAAGAATTGATTAAATCTTCTTTTACGGATGTAATGATAGCTTTTAATAAAATCAACAGCGTCGTTCTAGAAAGACGTATTTTAACGACCACTATAAAGGAAATGGAGCAAAAAATCTTGCACGCTTTTAATATCATTTTTACGCTCTTGACTTTTATTTACACTCGATGTAATATATCACCTGGAAAACATAGCGGAGATCCGTTTAGAGACTCGCTATAAAACACAGAAAAACAATTTGAAACGTCGGCAACTGACGTCGCGAGACTCGCACGCGTTATTATTACATGAACTTTACTGTCATAATGAATCAACAACGAGGAAAACCGGCGAATTACCGTTTGTTGCTCCACCCTCAGCCTCGAAACCTATTAAAAGTATTCTCGAGGTTATCTATTGTGAGGAGATCATTAGTTACGTAAAACTACGAACAGATTTCTACAGACGGTTTCTGACTCAGGAATTGAGAAAAGTTTCCATTCAGTCACTTATGATTGTATAAATATGATTTATTCCTTATTCATACACATTTCACATTTTCCTTACACGACTATGTATAATGGCGTATGAAAAGCATAGAATGAAATTGAAAAATCACAATTATGTTTCTGGTTTACGATTACCGCTTGCAAGTTTCCAACTCGTTTCCTCATTCTATCTTGGACTAAATTGATTCGCTCGATTTTATCCCGCGAATTTTGTTTTCTCCTTTCTATGTTGAAAAATGACGAGGCTGGAATGTTGAAATTTCTATCGAAATTCTTGTGAATTAAAGTTTTATCGTGATTATTATACGACGAGAATTGTTAGAGTAATCGATCAAGCGAAAAGTATCCAGTAGATATCAATGTTAATATAACGACGATTCTAAAACATTTAAAACATGAAATTCGAAATAAATAAACAATCGATAATGTCGATATACAATGCGTTTATACGAATTTGTCTTCTGTATCGCGGAAGTGAATCGAACTTCTTTGCTTTCGTATGCCGTGTTTCTTCTCACACAGTTTAATGGCTCACGAACAACAGTTTCGCGTGTGTCGCATACTTTCGCGTGGCGAACAATGCTGCAGTAACTTCTAATTTAATGTGTCATCGTTCATTACACACCAAGTATACCTAGCAGTTGCTTGCTTGCAAACATGTGTTACGCGATCAAGCGTGTTCGCGTCGAACAAGAGGTGGCTAAATAGCCACTTTTTACAGGATTTAGAAAAAATCCAACACTTTCCCCGAAGCGTTCGACACCACGTTGTATTAAAAACTAACTAATGTCTATTTCGTAATCTTTGAATTCGACTAACGACAAATTACGATAAAATAATTCTGTTATTACGATGATTATATTCGTAAAGTTTAAAAAAATTCTAAAAATATATATAGAGATTAAAAAATAATTAGTGCAACTATATACATATTTCGTAGAAATCACAAAATATCCATTGTATTAATAAATCCGAATATTCAATGGGACAGTATTTAACAATTATACGTTTAAGATGACTATTCATGCCGTATACTAATTTTCTACTAAATATACTGCGTTTGCAATAAATGTCTTATAATTTCTATATACGCTTTCAGATTGGCTTCAAACTTTACAAACATTACAATCGCAACAGCCGTATCTCATTACAGTGCCAATAAAATTCCAAAATATTTCACGCAATACGTACGATATGGACATCAATTTTCCAGGGAAAGTGTCCAAACACCTCGCAAAGTGTAAACGCGAAGAATAAACGAGAAGACTGATAGAATTAATTTTTGATGTAATCGAATGTATTCGATGGAAAATGAGCCAATGGTGGAGATTAGAAAAAAAAAAGAACCTGTCCGCGTAACAGCTAAAATAAGTCATCCCTGTTCGGTCGATATCCTTTTCCCGTCTGAAACTCGTATAACGATCTCACATTACAGAAGAAAACCCGATGGAAGACGGTTGGTTGATTTCACGCTGGCGGCGGATCCTTTCATGGGTTCCCGCGAAAAATAACTTTACTCCCAGGGGTATGAAAAGAAGACGTGCAAAGTATCGCGACGAGTATAATCAGCGCGCGACTTCTTCCTTTGATATTTATCGTGTTCCACTGGGACAACGACAGCTGGAAACGCGTTTGCACTTCTGTTTTGTAAGCGTAACTCGTTTATTAGCTGTAGCTGCAACTCGTTCAATTCTGTTCGTTTTTCTAGCAAAAAAGCGACTGCCGAACAGGCGTGAAAACGCGCGTGAAAGATACAACCTACCATTGGTACTCGATTCGTGAGGCTGTAGACTTCGTTTACGTAAAATTCTTTGTATTAAGAATTTTATTCGCTTGATAAAGCTATAATGAACTTTTGCAACATAGACAGAGCAGTAAATGATAGAATTGATAGAATCTAGATTGATAAATAGATTGTAATGTTACGTTTGTCGAATATGACGTTCCAATTGACTCCAATGAAATATAAAACATGGAATAAGAAGCGATACAAAAATAAGATCGATTTGGTCGTAATTTATATAGAGTATTTAATAACATAAATTATCTGATAAACTTAATGAATACAAAAGAAACATACAATACTAAAAGAAACATTCGGAATTAATAATTAATAACATTAAGGAAAGAAAGCAAAAATCAAATTATTATATCGCTGAGCTTACGATTCAAATCAAAATTAAATATCTATTGCAACAAATACATATATTTTCATATCCAACAGTTGCTTATGATAAACGTTACAAACCTCCGTTAAGCAAGAAGTATAAAACTCCAAAAAAATGGATTAAAATGAAATAAATACCACAGCATTATACCATGGGACAGTCACTTAATGGAATATTAATAGCCGCAACAAGAACGAGTGGCACTTTGTATCCTTGATGAACACGTAGTCCAAATCGAGAGCTTCCTGAACCGATTAAAAGAGAATCATTTTTCAAACTATCAAGTGGAAAAATCGCTAATGCAAGTTGGCGGTACCGCACCGTGGCAAAGCAAGTCTCACAATCAGACTACTGTCCTTATTAGACAACGTACATTCATATCGGCTGCTAACTCGCTCGTAACTCCATACTCCGCATGGAGCGTACAGATAGGCTCGCTTATCTCGCTCTCGACCAGCTGCATCTGCCTTGTTCTTTTTCTTACAGGTAGCTTCTTCAATCGGAGCAACAGTGAACATAATTTCATGACGCCAATAGTATCTCTGCTTGGGCATCTTTGAGCTTTAATTTGCAGTTCGAAACGAAAAAGAGTAACCGGGAATCTACGTGAATCTCAATTACACAGTGCGTTTATCGATTGAAACCTATGATTTCTAAATCTAAGGTTTGCTATTGGCTTAGTCGTTCGATCAAACATTTGATCGAAGGATAGAATTATTATCCAGATGAAATGGACAAAATAATTGCATCCTTTAGGTATCCGAACATAGACAGGAAAAATATTATTGCGAAATTAGGCTCTAGTGGGTTGTAGATATTAAAGGGAATTTGCTTATATTCGTATCTAAATGTTAAAGATATTAAAATTTTATATGACGAAGACAGTTTCCTGAATTTTGATCCTTAGGAAGGCAACCAAAATGCTACGGTGTTTAACAATTGTATAAGTATGTTGATAGTTTTAATACTTGAAACTATCACATAAATTACGGTATAAAAATACCCAAGAAAATTAAAAAATTGGTAAAAAGAATAGAGAAATCGAGAATATCCAGATTACCCACGATTAACTAGAGTTAAAACGATATACGATAATACGTCTATAAAAATAGTATTATTTAGCGAAAAAGAAAGTATTTAGAAAATTGTCACAACAAACTGGAATATTTCGTACGTTACAAGCTAGTAATTCTAACTTACACTGCATAAAGGCAACTACGTAGTACATTTTGCCATACACATAATCAAGTCTCTCTAAGTAAACTGTGATTCCCACGACTCAACGTTACCAACATGTTTCAATAACGACGAACAACAAGCCAAATTTATCGACAATACCATAATAATTCTCGTCGAAACGTATATAATTCCTTATCTTCGAAGCACAATCAGCCCGGTAGTTCGTTATCGTTGTTTCGTATAACCAGAACATGTACTTTCTGAATATTAATACCAAAACCGTGTAAGCCTCGTCAAAATTATCGTGGTGCGATATGCATGCACGGCAGCCTTTTATCGGCCAGAGGCACGAAAATCTTCGTCCGAGTGGAACGTGTTGTAGGAAGAACGGGTGGTGGTATCCCTGGTAGCTGGCAAGGAGCAAAGATAAAGAGTAATGAATGCGATACCCTTGTGGTTCGTCTACCAAGAATAGAAAGAGCGCGTTTTTCTTCGTTCGTGCCGGCAGCAATCTTCTAATGCACCTTCATCCCTCTGCGCGTAAATCACGCGTAAATGTGACTTCTGTGTTGCAATTTTACGAGTCTCTTATCGACTAGGCGTTTACGTGTCATACTTCGCTCTTGCAGATAAGTACTTTGGATTACGTGTAACAATGTTTAAAAGCACCAAGGATTACATACATTTACAATAAAGATTATTGTACATACATAGTTGAAATAAAGCTTGTTTGAAAGCCATATTTATGATGAAATCTTCTTTACTGTCCTTTTGTTCTTTTTTGTTTTATATATATAAGCTATCTTCAATCTTTAGTCACACATATGGACAGGAGTTTACGTGGATTATCTTTTAGAGGAATTATCTTTTAAAGTATAAAATATATTGTTGAATGTACTAATGTTAAAACGAAAGGGAAAGAGATTTTTAGCAAATAATTAGAACGTGCTTTTTATGAGATCATATTCTTTTATATTTCTCATATGTTTTAAACAGATGGAATAAAAATTCTGTATCAATTCTGTGCAATTAAAACAAAAAATAAAAATGGGATTCTGTTATTCTAATGCATTAAGCATCCTGTCATTATATAATACTACCACAATATATTTATGTACGTGATACCAATGCGCAAAAATTCATTGAAATGACTGATACAAGATTGAATAGCCTCGATAAATATGTGCTTCAAAATATACTTGTATACCTATGAACAATTTCTCTTGCCTTAACAAACGCAATTCATATTCCAATCTTCCCCAACAGTTCTGAAATACTCTGCTCTCCTGTAACCGTGCAACGTGTATCCAATACGAAAGAAAGACTGCAACAGCCGATAAATTATACCTTATTCACCTATCCGGCTAAAAAAAAACTAAATGTGTACACGTGTTGGCGTTTTAATAAGATCTCAGTCAGATTACATTGAGAATTCGGTTAGATTTTAACTCGAACAAAAAGGGGCAGGGTCGTTACACGATTCATTTTGAAATCCGTGCAGCATCGGGAAATCGCGTGCTACGTATCTAATACACGCGATCGTACGCGTTTGAATGCGTGCATCTGTCCTCTCCGCGTGGATGCACAAATGTTCGCATCACGCGTATACGTTCCACGGATCTGCATCACACAAGCATATGTGCATGCACGTGGCATGCATCTGCATACGCGCGCGCATACGCCGGTTTGCTGTGTTCGTAAACATGTCCAGAAGCCGGCCAGAGCCATTGTTGCCGGCTTAAGATCCATTAGGGACCTTCGTTTATTTATTATGCGACCGGTTCAACTATCGGTACTAACCCGCCAGCCGAACGTAACATTCGCTTTTATCGGATTCTGCGAATTTTCGATATCGTACCGACTTCCAAGGAAGCGCTATGCCAGACTGGCGAGTTACCTCTCCTAGAGAAACTTAAATTAGTGCCTTTCATTTGCGAGTAGCAGATAAGCATTCGCTCACCTAACATTTATTCGATACAGTTTTATAACGTTTAATGGAAGTGAACTTGATGCTCTATGGTTTGGAGTTAGAAATTGGATCGGTAGTTTTAGGATACGTTAGAAACTGTATCGCTATTAACGCGGGATTGTGAAAAATATGGAATTTATTCGATTTAATGTACTAGAAGCAGGTTTGCAGCTTCGATGTTTAAAATAGAAAGCGAGGTCTGTGATGTTTTTACTCAGAAGTAAGAAATTATTAAAAGAAATGTAGAAATAGAATCAAGTTATAAGAAATGTGTTTTTATAAGATTAAATATTATCCTTCGAGAATCTGTCCAATTATTATTTACAATATTCCTGTACTTGTTACCAAAAATATTTAGTCAATTTTCAATTTAATTCTACTTAATTGTAAATAATTTCATGAAATCAGTTAATCGATAAAATTGAAACTATTTGTTTGTCTTTTTAATATCAAGTTATCTTTTCATTCTGTTCGAATCCATCTAAGAGTCTCCCTATAGGACGCTTGAAACGTGTTAACAACGAACAATACGCGAAGCTCCACAGGAAAGAATTCGATATTGCTCGTAACTCTCAATCGATCATCGTTTGAAAATGCAACGTTCGTCGAGTCTTTTCAAAAATGGTAACAAAGTAACAAGCCCATAAGAAACTCTCGCAACCAGCGTACAATTCATGTCTCGAACGTTTGTGCAAGCATCTACTTCGCGAGTAGCAACCATGTTCCGCGAAGCTTGAAGATCCGGACGCAATCCAAGTGTACTTCACGGTAAAGTGGCGCTCTCAAGGTTTGAGCCACGAAGAAGAAAGGAAACGGCAAGCTCGTGCTACTCAGGACGCACAAGATCCGCGCGTTGCATAGCTGCAATGCAAATGATAAACGCAACGAGGTTCCCAGCTGTGGACTTCGACACCAGCTGACTGTCGGATGAACGATCAGGGCCGAAGATCAGCACGCTCGTAAATCCTGCCCGGGACGATGGTCATCGGTATTTTAATTGACCCTCGAGAGTGCTCGAGAGTTCGTCGCGATTTCGTCGCGTACGGAGAGAAACAACGACGAAAGGATGTGAAAAGGGCGGAGGAAGAGGAACGAAGAGAAAGAGAGAGAAAGAAGGAGGAAGAGAGAGAGAGAGAGAGAGAGAGAGAGTGAGAGTGAGGCCAGGCCCGTGGCAGGGAACACGCTGCGTCTCGAGCAGCTGCAGAAACTCGGAAGAAAATCAATTCGATGGATCACCGCTAGCTGGGGTTAGACTGGCAATTATTAGCGAACATGCGGAAGAGATAATTGGATGCTCGGGGGTTCCCTCTAAAACCTCTGACTTCGTTGGCAATCTGCATAAAGCGAGGCGGTTCCGCGCGCGAGTCGCGTTCTCTCGCTTGTGAAAATGGCCGATTCTTTCGAAAACGATGAATCGTATGCCTGATGAGGAGTGACAGTTACAATATCGCCAAGGGTAAAAATAGGCGAACAAGAATCAGAGACTCTTCGCTCGGTCATGTTACCGTCAAAAATTTGCATTTCTATACGATCTTGGGTGAAAAAGGAAAGATGAAATTATTCGATAAAGGTGGAAAGAGATTGTTGACGCGAATGGTTCGAGAAGGAATTCTTTATGCAATTCTAAATCGTTTCAAATGAAAGCGTATTATTTCTATTTCATTTTTATGTGGTACAAGATCAACGACAGATTTATCAGCCATGAGTGTCAATAAACTATCGGATAAAATATTCGATCGAATCTTTTGGTATCAACGTAATATTAAAAATCCAGTGTGAAATTTCCTTCGTGATACTCGCGATCATTGACACAGAATCCAAGGAAACAGATACATGCACGATAAACGCTAAAGGTAATAAATCTTTAAGCAACCGTAGGAACGTATTGTTAGGAGAATCTCTGATCTACTTTAGAAACTGGTAATCATCGATGCGCACACGCGGAAGAGATAATTGGACGCTCGAGGGATACCTCGGAACCTTTCGATTCTGTTGCCACAGTAATCTGAATAAAATAAAAAGCAGTTGATACGTCGATAATATCGTCACGTGTACACCTCCGCATAATCGATGACGAAACATAAACTCGTTGCGCGAAAATATTCCTAATATAATGATGTTTATCGATGAACTGCGAAATTTCCATATGAAGTTGGATTCGTTCGGTGAAATAAACGGAAACGAATGGTCGAACGAATCAGAAAAACGAAAAACTTCTGCAAGCAGCTGCAGAAACTCGGCGGCAAATAAACTCGAATGGACCATTGGTAACCAGGCCAGCTGTTATTAGCGAATATGCAGAAGAGATAATTGGACCCTCAGGGAACGCCTCGAGGAATTTTAACTTTCTTAGAAGGCTAACCTCAACGAAATCTGCGTTTACGCATCAGCAACCACTGATGCCAGGGCACCACAAACAGAAATGTTAGATAGATAAATCTTCCCATAAGGTATAACATTACGGGATCGCAAACTAACGCGCTAAGGAAATTTATATCGGTGTTTCAAGAAACTAAATTCTCCGAATAAACGTTTATTTGCGTTAGTTTATTTACGTTGTTCTTGGAGTAGGCTCGAAAGAGCGAACTTATCCTGTCGAAGTTATAAATTTGCGTTGCTCAATATGTAAGACGTATTTTCAAGATGAATACAATATCTCGGAATATAGATGATTAATGCTTTACTAATACCGCCGTTTCAGTAAGGTTCCTTCGTGTTTCAAGAAACGAGTGTATGAATTATCGTGTTTCACCGTTTGTAATATATCTTTGCATATTAACTGTAATGAAAATAAATTAAAATTAGCAATGATTAAGGATTCACTGTGATATTTCAATGTTTGATATTTTTTGTGATATTTATACAATTAAATGAAACGTGGAATTAGATAAATTGCGTGTTCTTAATAGATTAACGAAGACGTACAGTGACTACAGAAACTATTTGCGTATACTTTTATTTTTCCACGAAGCGTTTTCTATCTGATTCTATATTTAATTTTCATTCTATCAAATTTTTGTAATAATAAAAAAGTATTACTAAGTGATAAAAAATGTACATAAATTCTATAATAAATTCAACGGTGTACAAATAATTTTCGTAGCCATGGTAAAACGTAACATAGAAACGATATTCTCTCCTACTAATATAGCTACCACGTCAACATCTCAATTCAAACTCATCTTTTCGAAACTATGATTTTTTCTCGAAAAATCAGCTAGATATTATTGAATATTACAAATATCCATATTATATCTACGTCAGAAACATAAAATCCTAGCTTCGAGACTTTCTCAGCCGATCTCGGATAGTAATGCAATGGCGAACAACGAACAACATCGAAGCGACGATAGCTGATGGCAGTATATGAATTGTTCGTGCTTAATATAATTATTGCTATCGTTACAGTTTATCAGACGGTATCGAAACGATGCATCGATTAGAATCGTGCCGGCTGTATCGATCGCGGCGAATAACTAAGATTATTTACTGAACATGTCGGCGGTTAACGCAAACGTGCAACGAGATTCGCTCGCGCGCGCATAGATTCATTTCCCACAGTTTAGAGCCGCTATTGCGCTAACGAGCGATGCGCTTCCCGTGTTTGACGATTCTCCCGCAAGAGAATCCAAGTCGTTTTCTGGTTGCCCACTTTCTCTGTTCACCATCATTGAAATATCGCGCCGATTGAGTGACACCCGAGCAGAACGAACGAAGCCACCGGTCGAATCGTCCAACTGTTTCGCCACGCTGGATATTTGTTTCAGATCTCGAATAGATGAATCATGTATGAGGATCTAAAAGATCATAGTAGTTAAATCGAGAAACTTATTACGTAACGCGAGCAATACGAACGTGATGACTCAGTTCGATGAATTGAAGGTGCAAGATCGATTGCAATTATATAGCAATGCGATCGATATAGAAAATAAGATACGAAGATGAAAATTTCCAAATACACATGTCGAGAAATATTTATTGAAATAAATAATGAATTGTACCAAAGTACTGTATCGCCAAAGCAGCGCGAGAAGCTTATTGAGACTACACTACAATTACTGCAGTGGACAAAATGACTTACAAAATGACGTAACTTTACATAGAAGATGTGTAAACCTAGAACGATGTATTTTTGGTGATTGCTTGCGACTTTCTGCAAAGTTTCTTTACAATTTTCTTTAATTACAGTTTTCTTTACTATTTTCTTTTAATAAATTTCTATGGCAACGAAGATAATCGATACGTTCTAAACTTGTGACAAATCCAAACAAAGTAACAATATCCTGTGATTTACCTTTGCACGCTAGTGAAATAAACACCAATGTAATACTATTAAAGCTGCTTTGTCATTCACATCATAGAAATTTGTTTTTGCCTTATACTAAAATTTCCAAAAATATTCGAGTAAAATGGCATCTATTTACAAAATCATAACACCACACCAAGAACATTCCAATTTTCAACTTACGTTTAGAAGGCAAAATAAAGCCAACTCCACACTGTTCTACTTTCCCTGGGGAATTTCAAATTTCATCCGTTCTGCTAGCTTTATTGCGCGCGATTTATGATGTTGAACGGAGAATCACGAAACGACCTTGCCGCATAGCGTGCGCCACCATAATCGACCACTCGTTACGTATCGCGGCGAATAGGATATTTTCCATCGGACCTCCCAGTGTTTCGTCCAAACGATAAACAATAAGGCGATCTAACGGTAAACAGCAAATCCTGGAAAGTGTATTATGAACTTTTGCAGGCGCAGGTGCCGTGGTCGGCAGGTGCGAGCCTGACCTAGCCCAGCGGGGAGGCTCGAGAATCGAGTGGAAAGAGAAATGGCAAATGGAAGGAACGAGAGTCGAGAGAAGACTGCCCCGAGCGCTGGAGAACAACTATGCCCGGTAAGCAATCGTATACTTCGAGATCGGAAGCTTTCACCCTCCAGCAGAGTCGAGCAAGACCTTCGTACAGCGATTGTAACACGGTATTTTTCTTAACCGGTTCTGTTCAACGAATTAGGGTTAATTTACGGTGAACATCCGGTCGAATGCAGAGCACGCAAATAAGATTTTATTATAGATAAATTTGTCGGAGAATTTGTATTGCGAAATTGTTTGGAAAATTTTTTGGATAAGTTAACTTTCTTGATTGTCTTTCAGGTCAAGGGAAAATTTGTTAGGTTAAGTTTGAAAAGTAGGAAAATTAAAAGCAAGGTGGAATGAAAGACAGGGCGCGGAAGTATTTTTTTTATAAATGACAGTGAACAAACTATTAGGAGAAAGAAAGAAATTTTAAGAAAACCAGAAAGCTCTATTATCTAATTGGAATTGGCAAGGCGAATAAGTAAGAAATTACAGATCATTTTCTTACTGAAAACTGATCTTTTCGTAAGACTAGAAGAGTATGTTATAAAGCTAAACCACACGATAAAAGCAATATTAATATTTCCAATGTATCGCGTCATGTAATATGCAGCGATATCTAACAGTCAATATTATAAACATTTTAAAAAATATTTTCAATGAATTGAATAGAAGAAAATTCATAATTTCTTAATTAAATTGAGCCATACACAGATTAAAATAATTATGGAACGATAAGATAAGACGCCTATAAGAGTATATGTGTAATTGATCCAAAGATGTAACTTCAAAAGAGACGTATAACGTACAATGATTCATATTTGCAGATGCATCCCTATAGCATATAACTTGTAACGATAACATAAATTTTCAAGAGATATTTTCGCGGATCTCTCAGATGTAATACGAAACTGAAACATCCAACAAAGGTACAACGGGCTGTGCGATCATCCAATTTTATTTGCTCTTCTTGCCCGATGCGTACTATTTGCCATGATTTATTAACATTTATTACTCATACACGGGACGTTAATTAGATTCTAGTTGTCTTATTGTTAGCAAAGAAATAGCTAGCACATGAAAGGATGCTGGTTAGTACACAAAAGAACCGAGAGGTTCTCGCGATTTGATGCGTACACCTTCCAATGGTCAGCACTCTAATTACAGATGAACCATTAACTTTATTACGATCCTTAAGTGCCACTTAAGCAAACGCGTGCACCAAACTAATTGAAAATTAATTATCACGCGTAAATCACTGTTACCCGCGAACGACGGGACGCGCCACAGTTGTGTCTTCAACATGCTTCCTCATTCTTTTGACGAAGTTAATCTAGAACTTTCAACTGCACCAGCAGAACAATTTCATGTCGTTTAACATTTCAAGAATCTTGAATGTAATTTGATGATTAATTGGTTACACGTTACGAATTAATACTACAACAGGAGTTACAGTAACATGAGAACGTATCTAGCCAGACACGATGTAAATCTGTTCTAGTCCAATACAAGTACGAATATTAAAATACTAATTTTGGTCGAATTAATGTTAAAAATCGACTGCATAGAAGAATTTATTTGATGAGAAACTGGTTCGTGACGTTGTATAGATTTAATTATAACTCTTCGTACCGGGTACAAATATTATTTTCTTACCTTTCTCACAATTTCAACATTTTTTGTGATTTAATATTAATCTAAAATATAGCATTGTGTGATTAGATAATTCAAATGAAAAGTTTGCATTGCGACACGTGGATAATGTTGTAACTTTACGGTCAATTTTCGGCGAATAAGGAATACAATCGGAGAAACATTGTTTGCTTGTATCGTTAGAGTTTGAGTTTATATCTAAACCGTTTTCTCTCCCAACGCTACTGCGTAAATCGAGATGACTCACTGCATATTCCGTACCATTCCGATATGCAGCATTTTGATATTACATAGAAACGTGCAGTACATGTGGTCAATGAGAATACAGCAATTTCGTGCATTTGTATATACAATCCATTCACCGGCCATTAGAAGAATACCGCATGACCTTTCTGGACGCTTCGAGGCAAAGTATAGTTATTGTCAGTGTTCTGCAGAAGGGTTGCTTGTAAATGTGTTTACGCAACAATTGAGATAGAAGTAAATTCTCAAATGATTAAAATTTCTAATGCTATCGTTTTTAATTTATCATTTTTCATCGTTCGAACGTGTGCAATCTTCGATATTTTTCCCATGCAAAGTGGATAGATTAAACTCTCTTTAGAAGGTACAGTTGTTCTCATATTGATATTATAAGTTGCGTGTTTAAGAACTTTAACGTTTAACGACATCTGAGATTACATGATCGCGGAAAACTATATCCTAGAAAATAAACAACTAACAATAAGTATGATAAATGGTACCTATCATAATTTCGCGAACAAAAATATCTAATAAAATACACGAGATCAACTGAGTTCCTAAACTCCACGGAATCAAATTATAACGATCCAAATCGGTTTACTCCGCGAAAAACAACTGGTAAAATTATACAAGATAAGTATCGATCAAATATTTCGACGCTAAATGACGCTAAGAAAAATGAAGTTAACCACTTGGACTCTGAATAGCTCAACTATCAAAGCAACTCACGTTCTAGGGAACTTTCATGAGATTCTCTTACTTCAGTGTAACATTCCACGATGTCAGTATCCTCTATTTCTCTCGCGGACGCGTCGAAATAGAAAGCACCGGAAATGGAATCGACACGTCGTATTTCTCGCACGCTGCACCATATTCCGATTATATTCCATTATATGGCGGCTCTATGAAGAAGCATGTTACCGGTACAGCCTCGCTACTGCCCTGAAATGGTTGCTGTCTTAACGTACCAACTATTTCTCGGCAAGTGTAAGGCCGTGCCACGACGACCATTGTTTCGCGGCATAATAGAGCGTCGTCTGAAGCCGATGCGCATCCTGCACGTATCCTGCAGGCTCGGTAATGAGTCCATGCGAGAGACCACGTCGCTCCCGACACCGACAACCTCGTACCTTCTCGGGGACTCTTCGAGATCCTTATCGCGGTGTGTCTGACATTTGACATGCGGCGTGTCGTCTTTTCGACTCACCCTTCTCTCCAGCCACCACGGACGCGTTTCATCGCCATTTTTACTTCAGCCAGTTCTCCACGAGGATACGTCCCACCTCAAAAATTTCGCTTCGCTGCATTCGACGTTTCTCGCATGCCGATTCTTACGAGCGAAACGAGTTTATCAAGCGGTTTCCACGTTGATGAAAGACGCGCGTTTTATGTAGCCGTTTCCACGAGCAAACAAGGGAAATCATTTTTGTTCAGACGGAGCAATCACGGTTTTGATAAATTACAGTTGGCAGATTTTTGTTCGTGGGCTCAATGCGACGGTTTTAAGACTCGCGGAAACAAGAAGTACACTCGATGATCAAAGTACGATGCTCAAACGAGTTCCACGATTGTTTTTGTCCGTCTCGATAACATGATTTTCTGCAACTGTTTCACGGTTTTGCAAAAGCGTTCAAGACTCGATGTATCTCTCTTCTCGGTGCGACCTGCGTGGAATGTGATTACGGCCTCTGATGCATTTAGTGAGCGATTACGCGCACTTCAGGCCCGCGGTTAATTTATAGCGGGCTTGTTTTACTATTAAATGCTATTTGCGCGTTTTCTGGCATCGTCGGTTGTTACGTCGTATGAAAAAAGTTCCGGCGAAATGATCTATCACTGTCATGTTCCGAGGTAAAGTTCACACTCATTACGGATAATAGAAACGTACGGATACAAACGCGCGTTCGTGCGGACACGTTAAGCGGACGAGATCGAGAAGTAAAATATAGCGTTAAGAAAGTCTCAGGTTCAATCTCTGCAGATTTATCAAATTTATAGAGATTTGTACTGTCTATCTTTTAAAGGTAATTCTAGGAACAGGTGTAAATACGCTAATTGTAAGACGGATTCGATATTCTTCTCACTACTGTACCTATAACCCTTTCACGGCAGTTGCATACACACAACATTGTGCTTTAAATTATTATCTAGTGAAATGATAAATGTATTTGCTTTCGATGAAACTGATCTGAAATTTTATTCGCATCAAAGAACCTACGTTTCTATTATTGATGATAAAGAATATTTTTCCCACGATCCAAAAAATGTACGATACTAAGATGAATAAGCGCGATGCTTTTTATTTCTTTTTTGAAATATCGCACTGAAGGAACACATTGTAATTTCATAAAAACAGGCTACGATATGAAACAATCCTTGTAGTAGTTTATTTGAACTGTCGCAATAGATTCTCTGGAATTTCTCAAATTCTTTTCAGGATATTCGTTTAATATCTTTGATTCTTATTTTTGAACAAGCAGTACATTTTTCTAGAATCTAGAATAATAGCCAAATAATTTTCATATTCCGTCTTTCGTGAAGCATTTGTAGCAAAATATAAAAAACCGATATTAACACCGATCGATCGTCGAATCTTCGGCGAATTAAAAATATTTCGTGAACGAGAAACATTAAGCACAGATGCGCATAACGCGAACGTTCTAGCGAAATCTTTTGGCTAAAGCCGATACGTGCCGTACGGCAGTTGACCGGTAGGTCGAGTCAGCTCAGCCAACAATATTGCATTATTATTTATTAATTCGGAGCATACGAGATGTGTATCTCTTACGATGCGGTGCTGCACTACCCAGGATCACGACTTTCTTATCTCCGCAGGCAGCCAGCGATTCTCAATCCGAACGAGAGAGTTTCTTGCTCCTGATCGTCTATTTGCACTTTCATCGAACGAATCCACGAATCCTCCCGGCATTAATTTAATAACCAATCTTACGTAAATTTTCAATTTAAAATTTGTTAAATAAGTTTATCAAAAACTAGATTTTCAGTTTTTAAAACATCTTTAATAATGGCACAGAATTGACCAAACTTCATCTTTACAGTTGAATAGAATTACTTTGTAAAGATTTATAGTATCTATACAACGGAGTCAATGTTTGCGTAAATATAAAATTTCGTTCAATTTCCATTACATAATATTCCGTATTTCCTCGTAACCATTTTCATTCTATACGATACTTTCCTCGTGGAATACGTGAAAACGAAAACAACGTTCATTATTCCACCAGCTTTTCATTAACATTTTCTACCTTGCGAGTTATTTTACCACGTTATTTTACAGTTATTCGCCGGCCAAGCTGTTAAATTTTTCGAAACACCAAAAACCAGTTCGATCCCCTTAAGAACTTCTGTACTGTCACGAAACAGCAGTTGCTCAAAGCTTCCAGTACGGAATCCACGGGCTGTAGTACACGCGTTACTCCATTTCCTAGGGAGCAATGTTCAGCTATAGAATCGGTACGAGCCATTACAGTGTAGTCGCGTTACACCACAGGATACCACTGTATACCATAGGCAGTGTCCACCTACGAGTACCTCGGAGCAGTGCAATCTAGTGGCATCGGTCTGACCTCTGAGTACCAGCGGCTACCGTTCTGTGATTACCATGATAATTCGTTGGCTCGCCCATACTCACTACCAGTACCCCCTGGCAGGCCAGATAATATGCAATACCGTCCGATAGAGCAGATTCCGTATTCTTAACGACGACCCATGAGCATATCCGGGCCCATTGTTTCCCAGTCTCGACCTCGCCGAAAGCGCGTGTATATCGCGTATATCGCCTGGCGAAAAAGCGCCGACATGTATCCCGAAGAGGCTTTTCAGGCTGTTGAATACGGGAGAAAGTTGGACCCTTTACGACTTTGCTTTTCAGCAGATTACCTTGCTCGTTGATACCGTTTCGAAACGATTCGCCGGGAGTCTTCCATATGTGGCAAGGTGTGGTACACACACGGACTAGAAGCGTGAGATTGCCTCGGTCTTGCCGCCGCTGCTTTTTAGGACGGATTGCTGTGGTAAGAATTCGAGCTGCGACGATTAGAACATGTTTGTACCGGCGTAAACATTTGCAATGGTAAATTGCTGTGGTAATATGTAAAGAATGGGGAGTGGCGCGGCTCTATTTTATTCAACGGTTTGCGCTCAAACGGAAGATAAATTTGTATATCGAACGTAGATGAAATTTTTGTATTCTTTTTTAGTGCTATGCAATCGTGTATTATTCTATACTTCGTTGCTTCAAATTCAGAGAAGCGTCTCACTGTCTTTCATTGCATCTACACTTGATTTAACATTCCGAAGATGATCATAACTACGATGCTAATCAATGAAGTGCATCTCTAATACAGCATTCATCTTAAGAAACTAAACTTAAACTAAAACGGTTTAATGTATTCTTAGTGACAATGCCATGACATTATATTACGTTATAAGCGATATAGATTTTTGAAAGAATAGTTGAGCTCTAAGTGAAAAAGAACGTCTTAGGGATTGGAAAGAAATTCAAAATACAGATATGCAATAAGAATTGTTTCATCTATCATAAATAGTCGAGAAATGGGAAGATATGTATCTTAATGGCTGAGGATATTTCAACTTTTAATAATGAAAATATGTTTTATTTACGCCTTCGCAATTGCTAAAAGCTTACAAGTGTTTATTTTCGTTGAGACAGAAACATAATTACATATGCATATTTGTCTTGGCCATATTTCTTTAATTCTAATTATTAAATTATTAAGGTTAAGATCGTATATATACAAGTTTCTTATACCGAAATCCAATTTTATCGTTTTATTGTTTCATCGTTTTACCAAATCTTCGTAAAGGTATATTTTCTTCCTTTATTGTTCTCACGTACCTCTGTTTAATAACACACGTTTCTACCTGCAAGGCGATTATTCGTTCATCACAAGGCAAATTAATTTATCCAAATGGCTGAAGTAAGCGTTTCTTCCCACATCGAATAATAGCTCAGGGCAAAAATGTCGACGCCAATCTCCTCTCACAGTCTTTATTAAGTAATAATTCGCAAAACCATATTCCAGATACGAGCACCGATCCATCCAGTTACGACATCGATGTTTCTAACATAAATAAAAGATCTCATCAGCCGTCTATCTTTATCAATCCCATAGTTCCATGATAAATTCTCGAATCACGTTCACTGATTCGTACCAACACCATAGTCCTTTCTCAATTTCTTCTCTACATATTCTACATAGTAGGAAGTATAGTGTGTTTGAATCATCTAAGCTTCAACATTTTTATTGAGGTTATCTGATAGAGGAACGCGTGGATGGATTTGTAATAGTATAACTATAAGTACAGGTATAGTGTATGCTGATCCAGATCAACACTTTAGCAGTGTTACATTACAATAGAAGATAATACGAAGCACGTTGATACATTTATAGCAATTACCAAAACATTAATCTTGGTGTGTAACTCTAGCTGAAAGTTACAAGAAACAGCAATAAAAATCTACTTGTAGCTCTTTTGTTTCTAGACCTTGTAACTCAAAACAACAATAATATTCAGGAGCACAATAATATGGACCTCTCCTTTTCTTAATTTTTTTGCTTCACTAAATTCTATTTTGTTCGTAACGGTGGTGGTGTCCAGAAGAAAAGGATGCAGATTTTTCCTAGAAGCTATTACTTCAACAATTTTAAATCTCAATCTCGAACTATGCACAGAATAATCAAACCTGTCGTATATTAGGAGACACCGTTGTTTCTTAATATCAAGGAACATGTCAGATGCAACAATTCACAATTTCACGGTAGAATTAATTTGAGTTCTGAGTTAGAATTAGTTTGATTTAAAGAACACCGTATGAAGAACTAAAACTAAATACTTAAACGAAAAGATAATTTTCAGAAATAAAGTAATATACGCGCTACTGAATTGCGATAATTACAACTGAGAATATTAACATCAAATCAACTATAGCCATCAAACTGTCAATGCATACGATATATTTCACTATTTGTCACCGCACGAATAACGAATTAACGTGTCTAATCTTCAACGGTGGATCGGTCAAAAAATTATTTATAGCCAAACTTATCGAATTACGAGTCGACTTATTTAACTTCACTCGAGTAACCTTAACTTATCCTATATATTCTTCGTTTCATTAGCAATGAAAGCAGTCGCAAAATTCCACCGAAAAGTACGAATAAATCGCGAAGTAAACGACGCACGGACGATACGGTCGTTTAAATTCGGCGATACGAAAGTAGCGGACGCGGGTGACGTCTACTTGACGGTAGCTCGACAAGCATCGCACAATAATAGACGATACATATGTATGCGAGGAGCAGAGGATTCATAAGCGAACTGGCGAGCCGGTGCTACTCTGAGGCCCATGTCAAGCCCGTTTCTCTACGCTCGTCCTTATGCAGAGCAGGGACGATTTCCTCGTGTCTGAATGGCTTGAATAATATACGTTTGAAGTTAATGGTCTCCATTCAAGGCGCCTGCCATGCCTCTATATACCTATATATGCGGCACGCTACTCGGCGTCGCGCCGGTCCCACGTCCTATACGGTTCTCATGTGTCACTCAGGATCGCTGCGTACGTAACTTAAACTGGGCCCCCGAGTACCGTGGAGCCGCGGTATGCAACCGGGAATCGCGGTACCGCGTTTTAATCCTTCGTGTTGCAGCGTTTCCAACGTGGCGCGGTATATTCCCCGATGCGCACGATGCGATGCTCGCGCGGGGTTCCCTCGTGATCGCGGGAACGCGATTTCTTTCGCTCCGATGGACCTTGCTTTTTCTTTCCTTTACGTGATCTTGCCTCCGAATGGCAAACGAAGAAGCGATATTTTTGCCAGTGTCTTTCGTAATGGAGAGGTTTCAGGTTTTATCGTGGATCGTCGAGACGTGTTTGGTGGTATACATTGGCATTTATTAGCTCCTTCTTTCTTCCCGTTCACTCCTCTCGGCTCGATCGTTCGGTGAATCGGTGTCTGTTATTCAATGACTCGAAAAACGTGTTCAATGGCTTCAGTGAAGCGCAAACGGAAATCAGTTTGGCGTACAACTTGCAGAATTATATGTAACAGTCTCTTGCTCGAGGTACGAAGATCTTTTTGCTAAATAGCTTTGATTTCTGTCGGCTTTTTCTTAAGGAATGCCCGACTTTTCGGCGTTTAAAGTCATCGCACTGATTGCTGCTGCAGTATCGGTAATATACGGATCGAGTCACCAACGCGGGCATTTCATCGATACAATTCGAACTCTCGTTTATGGTCGATATATCTTCGTTTTCGATGATACAATTTTATTTGCCTGTTTGGAAAAAGTAAAATAAATCGAAAGAAAAGATTCAAGAAACACTGATTATCGACGCTTTTGCAGATTAGAAACTAACCGTTCTGGAAGTCACTACTACAAACAAACTTCTACAAAATCTACCAACACCTCGAACTTCGTAACGACACAACTTCAGCAGATTTCTCTACCAAACGTCATAAACTTCTCATGCTGCTCATCTCCCCATAATGAGACCGAAAGGAAGAGTTACGCGACACCGTAACGACTGACTTCTCCGAATCCTCCAAGCTTGTTCCACTTAAGGCGCTAGGAATAACGACAACACACACCAACAAGTGGCATCGCGTCGTTAATAAAATTCCCTTAGTACCGGCGTGTAGTCAAAAGTGGCTACATACGGAGGGAGACTATATACCGGCTCCGCGTCACAAATAGACCCGTAACTCTCCGAGCGGTGCGATCTCGATGTCCCTTTTTATCCATCAATTTCTCGGTAAGGTCGTAAAAGCGAGGCCGAGGTGGGCTCGTTTCGCACGGCTCTTCCGCGCGTACGATCGGGAAAACCTTAAGCAGAAGTTGCGTTTGCATAATCGTGTGGCCCGACGGCCGAGCGAGCGCCGCTCCGCACTCTTTATCCGGCGATTTACCCGCGGCTGGGCCTCGGTGTAATGTCCGTGTCTCCGCACGAGTGTCGCTCCGGACGGCTTCGACTGTAACTTACTTGCGCCAGGACGCTTTCGAGCGAAGCGGCGCTTTCGCGTGTGTTTAGCCGAAGGAGAGGCCGACTTAGGTGCCTACCGCCAACTTTTACGTCCGACTCGGCCAGACTTCTCTCGCGACCTCGCGATCTCGACCGTGAGAAAGGGCACGACTGTTGGCGCAGAGACACAGCGCGAACTGCTCCGCTGTTATAATTGTATCCGCGAGCCGAGGGCATTTTCGCTTCTCCTCGGAAACGACCGTGTCACGTACGCGGCTATATGTGTACGCGGATGGACGCGGACCGCGCGAACAACTGGTCTGAGAAAATAGACGAGACGCGGCCAATTGTCGGGCGGTTGCTTCTTCTCGCTGGTCGTGAAAAGCACGCGAGCTCTCAGCTTGTTTTAGATTATGCGTTATGCGCGTGACGAAAAGCCGAGGAAGAAAGGAAGGGAATGGCGATGCAGGAACTGACGGCAAAGATTCATCTCGCAAGAAAAATCAAACGTGCGTGATATTTCCTTGTGCTCACTGAACGATCTTATACGGGCATTTTGTAGAAATCTAGGGTGAGAATTGATTTATCTTAACCTTTTCACGCTTGATTGCACGTAAGCAATATCGTACTTCAAGATGTTGTTAATTAATTGAATGGTAAACGTACTTGGTTTTGGTAAATGCGTTTCTAGTTTTTAGTACGTTACGTTTTCCTTTCGAAAAATCGGAAAGATTTACCACCAATGATCAGCAAAAAGATATTTTTTTCCACAAGCTAGAAAACATTAATAGGAGAGTTCTACCTCGTTTTGTTTAAATATATAGAGTGCGTGTTAGCGTGTAAAAGACAAGAATTACCAAAGCACCCTCTTGGATGTATCTAAAGCAGAAAAGATATATACTCTATGCAATTCGATATCTTCCTCCTGAATTCTCTCAGAAAGGAATGACACAATAAGGTACTTGCCATTCAGTACCTCCGCTAAAATTGTGTACGTCTTCCCTTACATATCAAGACCAGTCTCTGCAATACGTGAGACCACTGTTAAGCAACTAACAAGTTTTTTTCATTTAATTGCTAAATAATCTACAGCACGTACCATTGGAACGCTTAAGATTCTTGCAAAGACTTCGTAGCAGACAGAACACAATAACTATTTATCGTATCTTGCTAAAAAGTTGCCATTATCAAAGGATGATATAAGTACTCGGCATATAATCGGTTTGTGACATGATGTTAAATGGTATTCATTTCCACATCTGTCGGGACGGACAGTCGTAAAGACGCGCAAAAATCTGATGGGATGAATTGAGCACGCAGGACGACGTGTCGCAGAACGAGCAACGTTACATTAGTCAAATTGCAATGCCCCGAAGAAACGTAACAATTCATTTCGCGACGTCTGTTCCCTTGGTGCGACGCGCAAGAAAGAAGAGGAGGACTGACTCGCGGAAGAACATAAGCGCGCATTCCTTAAATTCTGAGGATTCGTTCCATCCGTATTGCGAACGCCAATAATTGAACCTCGTCCCACGTCTCGTGGAGACTCGGTGCAATTTCTGAGCCGCGCTCGCCGACAAAGGGATGTATTGATTTAATAACACGCGTCATCCGTCAACGAGCAAATAAAATATCAACGTCTGTCGCCTGAACTCCTGCGTCGAATCGCGGTAAAAACCGATCGCGACCACGGTTATTCGCTGCTGCGCGATACAGTACGCATTTACTCGAGAACCGCGTATTAAATCTGGTAACCGGCAACCGGACAGGCGAAATTGCTCTTTCTCCGAGTAACGATACGAAATTGCCTTAGTAAAATAGGCTTACGGCGCAACAACGGAGGGTAACCGAAGAAAAAGAAAGGGCCACAAGAGAACGTAACAAGGATTTCATTCAAGAAAAGCGAACGATTACGCGAGAACGAGAACAACGTACATCGAAAGACTGACGGATGCCATCGTGTCTTTCGAGACGCGTTAAATCACTCGGGGCATGCCGAGCCTCGTCTGTCTTCACGGATGGCCTACTATTTGCCTACCGTGGCACGGTAACTTTTGTAATTACAAGTTGTCCAAGTTTCCACAGATCACCGGGTAGATAGGTCTTCGGTAGCCGGACGATCGGTTTCCAGCTGCTAGGCTCCGGCCAGCTCAAAGAAGAAACTAAATTGCGCTTCGTTAAACCGCCTACTTACCAATTTCGATCAGGGCGTACGTTTTTCTCGTGTGTTCCCTTTCTTATCGTCCCATTACATTGAAACATTATGTCGCCGCGAACCTTGAGCCGAGTGTTACCGAGAGACCGGGCCTGGCAAAAACCGGCTCGACCCATTCGATGCTGAATCATTTCGTCACTAACGGAGCCACCTATCAAAAAGTTGCCTTCGAAACGTTCGATCGCGACCAGAATGGCAGTGAGTGGAGCACCACGGAAAGATCAGCCAGGGTAATGTTTATATCGAGAGGCAAGACTTGGCTGGTGTTACCCTAATGGCGTTTAGGATGCTGCACGCGTTTCTTGTTAAACTGTTCACAGCGTTTGCTTATTCAAAACGACCGAAGGTGGTCGACACGCGAGGATTTTGTGAAATTTCACCGATTAGCGTGAACGTGCAATGTAATTTTACAAGGCATCGAGTGGAAAGAGCAAAGTAGTTTGAAGAAATCGAATTAAACGAAATCTTGGGGACCGGCGAAAGTATTCCTTTGCTATATTCTGGCTAAGCGATGACAAAGAAAGAGACAATTACGAAGAAATGTTTATAACAACGAGAACTATTTCGAGGTAGAAAGTTTGTGAATAAAGTTATATTTCGGATATTCAAGATCGCGTCGTGCGTGTGCGTCGAAAATAAAAATTACAGAGACAAGATGTAACGCAAAATCTTAAGTTTCTTCTCAAATAAAATTGTACCTTACGTTTTGGGACAAATTTTCAAAGTCACATCCTTGCATGAAACGTCGTACTTTCCGAATTTACATAAAAATACACATAGCGTCTACGATAAATCTCTCGTTGAAACATTCCTCCTTTTGGGTATACACAACACAATGCATCTCTCTGTGGCATATACCAACGCCATATTGTACAACGACATATTGTGAAGCGTACAATTAAAATTCTGACACCCGAGATACCTCAAAATATAAATCATTAGAAACACCGAGCACCGTTGCAACCGATTCATCGCCCCTCGCCATTCTCACCGGCGAATGAAATCGAAAGGGTAACGTCTGATCGAAGCAACAAACGAACAACTTCGCACCCGATAAATAGACCACCGGTCCCCCACGAAGATTCTTCTCCTAATATTTTCCCAAAGCAAAATAAAAAGGGGGTTAAGAGGATCGTGTATGACACCTGGACGGAGAACGTCCGATCCGGTCGGTCCAGTTTCAAAAGCGTACAAAGATAACACGGGGCGTCGTATTGAACACGCGCGCGCTCACGTACAGCATAGATTTTCGGCTGTGGAACAAAAATAAAGACTCCTTCGTCGATTCTCGATTCGCCTGGTTCCCCTGCCATCGTATCTGGTAGCGTGGCAACGGCAGAAATAGGGGCAGGGAATCAAAGAAGTCCGCCATGATAACCCGTGACTCACCCAAACCCAAGGGAGGGATTCGAACAAAAAAAAAAAAAAAGAAAGAAACAAAAAGAACGGGGTGGATAGAGGATCAGGGGAAAAGGAAGGAGAAGGCATGACGTTGTCGAAAGAGAAACTACCCTTGCCCGTATTCGCACGGAATCCATGCGAAATTTCGCGACCCCACTCCCGAGACAGAATAAACTCGACGAAGGGTGGCTTTTCTGCCCGCCTCCCTTGAAGCTCCGACCCTTCCTCGGAAGCTAGGGGTAGCGAAAGACGATGCTGACTGGCCATCGAGCCAGGCATCCTGAGCACCGACCCACTCCCGGATAGGTGGAAACTGGCCGGAGTATTTGGGAAAGGGTGTGGTCGAAGGTAGCGAAATTTATGCTAATCACCATGGCCTTTAAAGCCCTCGAAAAGCGCGCGGGTTAAAAAGAAGAAGGGTTCCCGTGCGTAGCCTCTCTCCTGCCAGCTCCATCGATTTTTCTCCCTTCTATGAACATCGCCCGCCACGTATCGGCCGTGATGTGTGAGTACCCGGTGGCGGTGTGGGTTGGGAACGAAAGAGAGGAGAAACGACCCCGTACGTACGCGCCAATACAGCCCCGTTTCGAAACCCATACAACGAATCGTTTCGAGCGTTCGTATACGCGGACGCACACACAGGCGCGTTGCGTGAAAGCGAGAGGGATGTGCGTGCGGAGCAAAAATATTGCGTGCGTGGCCCGGCAGTGTCGGAGCGACGAAAAACTCGGCCGGGCAAGCGACGAAAAACGTGACGCGCGACCGATCGTCTTCCGCGGCGACTCCTCCACTTTTCGGGCAGAAACTGCTCCCTCGGCCGTGTCTCGCAGTTCTGTTTCGTCTCACTGTGCTCTCGTCACCGCGTCCCGCGATTTCCTTCCCCTGGTGTTGGTGCATTTACGGAAGAGGACGGTGAAAGCCCTCGACGTTTTGTCGCCTTTGTCGAACAGAGATGGACAAGGATCTGGATACGCTGCGCATTCGCACCTGCGTCTTCGCCGCGACCAACGCGAACGCATGTGTCGATATGCCGGATGCACGTGCTGCACCGATGCTGATGAGGAGTGAGTAACGAAGCACGGGCACGGAACTTGTGTTACTCTACGATTTTTCGGACGTTTCGTCATCCCGAAAGGCTTCGCGACAGACGAGATTGCATGTGTCTCGTTCACTGGCCAGATTCCGACACATCACCCGTCGAGATATTTCTGGAAATTTCGTTTCGTTTCGTTTTGTAACCACGTTGATATCCGGTATCGCAGTTTCGTGTATCGTTTTATTAACGCTCAAAGGATTCCCGGTGATTGGCAGTGCGAATGAATTGGAGCTGATTGGTAACGAGTTTCCAGATATTTTCAGAAATAATTGACGAGTGTGTCGCTGCTTCGACCGGTTCGCCTTGATTAACACGTCTCTCGCTGTGTTTTATGCATGTATATTCGTGGATTGAATATAGCTGCAGCCTTTTTTCTTTTTTTTTTCTTTTTTTATTGGCATTTGTTATCAAAGTGCTTTTTCATCGTACTCGATCCTTTGACGTTCTACTGGAAACTATAATTTTCTAGTCCATTGGCGCTCGATTACATAATGTTTATTCGTTGCTTTGGAACGCAAAGTAATTGATGCAAGCTTCGTAGAAATCTGTGTAACTTTTGTTAGCTACTTAACCCTATTACTTTGACTTATATTATTATAATCATATATATAATTATATGGTAATATACAAATATTCCCAAGTGTACATATACGCTTTCTACTTTACGTATTTTTCACGGTCATAAAAATAGAAGCGTGCTTCGCTAAGCTCCACGCTCTCATTGATCATCGGAATCGTTCGCTTATTCAAAATGGCGTACACCCCCACTACGTCGTGTGAGTGATGTTCTATCGAGCACAGTGACACACTTCAAACGACAATTTCAATCGAAACCAAATTAACAAAGAAGCTCTCTATGAATAAGAAACCTAACATACTATTCGCTATTCTACAATAGCAATCTATACCGACTAAAGGAACGATTAAATCAGATATGTAAATCGGCATCTTTGTGTACAACTTTGTCACGAATTAAGAAAACCAATTAACTTTGTACCGCATAAAGCATCGTTAAAAAAGAAATTTCGAAAAATAGGACAGAAATGTAAAATGATACTACTTAAAGCGAGAGCATCAGAAACGCATCACAATCATACGTATCTTTTAATTTATCCCTCGTTACGCGCTATTAGTTGGAAAATTACTTGGAAAGAATAGATTCGAACGAGGATACAGAATGATCAAACGAATATCATTCGAGGGCAAGGACGAGGTTAGCGAAGAAGATGAAGACGAAGACGAGGGCGAAGAGGACGAAGGTTGCCCGAGCACCGTCTACGCGTACGCGTGGGTGTATAGCACGCGTGCAAATAGTCGCACGCATAATGCAAGCCGCTTGTGTGGGCCAGCCGCCTCGGCATGCCTCGCATTTACAATTCAATTTATATATCAACGGTAAGATGGTGGCCGCGAATAAATCCTCGCCGCGGCGAAAGATCCCGACGCGTTTTCCTGCGTGCGTCTCCTCGACGCGGCATGGCGTCGCTTTTCTAAAATGGCAGACGCTTTGAAAGTCGCATGCATTCGCTAAGAATCGACGCTGCACGCGATAGAAAGCGATTGTGGTATTTGTATCGTTTCTGTTTCTGTGCTTTTCTCATTTTTGTTTCGATAAAAATTAAAATTTAACGAATATTTCGTAAAAATGAAAATGATTTCTTTTCTCGTGCGATTAATTTTCATGCTTTTGATACATTTGATATACCTATTTTTCATAATAAAAAGATTAAATTTAATTAACGCCAGGATAAATAACTTTGAAAATATTGGATAGTGAAATAAGATTTATTTTTTATAATTTACTTTTACTATACCTTTTCTTTTACGGTTTTTAATCAAGTAAATGAAGTTGTCTTTCGCACCGTCTTTGAAAAATGAAATACAGAAAACTTTCGCAAGCATATAAAAGAACATTCGCATGATCATAGCAGGTTTAAATATTTCCTTGAATAAAACATGAGGTGTGTTCATTTTCCTGAGTCATTGCATTCATATGTTAATACGGAGGTCATAAATAAGAAATAATTTTCTTCTAAAAATATTTTTAATCTAAAAGTTACACTTTCCTCGCAATATATTACTATTGTAATATCGGAATATATTAAAGGTGTAATTTTGTCCGATTAATTATAATTTATTAATAATGGATTGAAAATACAGATATTAGTTAGACAGAGAAACGATGTTTGATTAACAGGAAAACTAAATGCAACGCTCGTATTTACATCAAATAACTTGACAACTATTTGGTAACTCTCTCTCTCTCTCTCTCTCTCTCACTAGCAACTCTAACACTCGACAACACTCGCAACTCAATTCTAACGACTCTATGCTTCGACGTCTCGATCAACTCTCTCAACTCTACTCGATCAACTCTGACTCTCGCAACACACACACTTTTCGACTTGCATACTCTGACCTCTCGGTCATCCCCCCTTAAAACACGAAACCGTCCTTCTGCTCTAACGTTGTTTATTGTTTTTCTCACATCACTGTAAGAACTAGGTGACTTTAGTCACATAGGCGCTCTTAAATGTAAACGAACCACAGAAAGACGACGTACACGGTTTTTTCTAATTTTAACCGACCTCTAATTCAAATTATTTTACGATATTACACTATATTTATAAAAAAAGAAAAATCATAAAAAATAAATCTTGTTGTATCACTCGATATATTTCCTAGTCTTCGTTCCAACAAAAATTAACTCGTTCTAATATTCTAACTTATTTTGCGAAATTTGTAAATTTGGATAAAAAGCATCGAAAGTTTCTAGTTTTTCGCCTAAACCACATATATTTTGAGCCACAGTACAAACGAAGAACCGAACAATTCTATTCGCATCAGTGCCTAATATTATTAAACGCTAAACATTTCAGAAATGTAAATTAATCTTATATTATCAGTTTTTTACTCAATACCTTTGTTGTTTTGTCACAAACTAACAAAGCTTAACCTGGAGTACAACATTATTTGTTCACTGTTCACCAGTTCATAATTTTGATGTTAACAAACATACGCAGTAACAAGAGATAAGCTAAGTCTGTAACTAGAATATTTAATTTATTCGATTGCAAAAAGCCAAGGGAGTTGTACGATATACAAGATACTTATTTACACGGAATCATGGAAAGTGTCTTAAAACACAGGCGACGTTAACGTAAGTTATGGTTACGACTTTAAAATGAGGCTCGTTTCCTTGTTACGGCTATGATTTATAATTTTCTAACTATCATTCTCTGGTTCTTCAACGATCGCAGTAAATTGTCCGTCCTCGTTACTCTAACTACATTTTTTACGTCGTCACGCTGTTATTTTTAATGTGTAAAACCGCGACAAGATAGGCTATGAATAACATTGTACTAAAGTATCTTCACTGGCATAAAAATATCGCAAAGTAAGATATTCTACTTAAAAGCTGTCGTCAAAAGTAAAATGTAAATTACAGCGAAACATTACACTTTCGTACACTTTCTCTCTACTAGAAATTTAAACAATTCGAGATCGAATGTAGCGAATATTAAAAGGAAGATATTCCGAAAATAATACTTCCGACTATTTTACACACCACTTAATTCGTTTGTAATCATATTCCAATACAAGTATGATATTACCAACATTATGTTAACGATGAAAGTCGCGATACTTGAATCCCGAAGTATCTTAACAAGTGGCTTCCATTGGAATATCTCATATTAATAACTCGAAACTACAATTACGCCAGCGTAAGCAACCATTATCTTCGTGAAAAAATTCTCGTTAATAACGTACCGGACCTGCTGGCAGGAATTCCATTTTCTCGATTCCCGGCCGAAAGATCAGAAAACGCGTACGCGTACACCAAAGAAACTTCCAATAAATATTAATCACGCTATTAGAAGCCTGATCGATTCCGGGGAGAATCGAATCATCCGCGTTCGAGACGATCGTCAAAGCGATTCCAAAGGAACGATCGCGTCTCACCTTTCGTTTGGCGAGTATATTACCCGATGAGCGATCGATCGGATCGAGCGATCGTAGAAACGTTTCATGGATCCGTTTTCTCACGCAGATAAAATCTGGTGGCGCGATACTCTCGGTACGGGCGATGGGTAGCCGAGTAAATGCGCACGTACACCGTGTCGCAATTATTACTTGAAATAAGTTAATTAATAATTGATTTCAATTGATTTCAATAATTGGTTTTTAATTAATAATAGACTGCTTAGACGAAAGTTAAATCAATAAGTCTGAAATATTCAGTGGAACCATCTTTAACATTAATATGTTTAAAATGATTACTCATAGTGTATGCTAATTTTTTACTAATTATATATTTGCAAGAAATATTTTGTGACTTCTGTGTACACTATCAAATTGATTTCCAATTTTACCTATCATAACAGATGTGTTTCAGTGACAATAACATTTTTTAATGTTTTATATAACACATACACACCATAGGAAAATCTTCCACTGTATATTATATAGACATGAAAAAAAATAATTTTAAGAAGAAAGAAAATTTCGAGGAAAGGAGCTGATGTAGGAATTAAAAAAAATTTCAATTTTTTGTCGTATATTTCTAGTCAAAGGATGCGATAATGTTGCGAATAATCTATCATAAGGTTGCGTTTATTATTTCGGGTACGGGTTAAACAACCTTTTAATCTCTTGATTTGCCAATTAAGCCAAAGTATTTGCAATATTGCAGCGTGTTAAATGGTAATACTCGGTGGTTGGTCTTTATAATATGCACACCAATGTGCTACGATAATGGCGTCATATACAAGGAGTTATAACTCGTTTACTCGCGGTATGAAGTATAATATACGATCTCTAACAAACATTATGTATTAATATCTAATATATGAAACTCCCTAGCAAGGTAAATTATTTGCCTAAAGTCATTCTTTATCACGACTAGCTATTCCAGCTGGTAAAATAAGAAATTACACAACGTAACATATTAGTTTTCCTAAGATTTTATGAAATTTTCCTTCTTCTATCGACGTTCCTTATCTAAATGAACGCTTTCTCTTTATTTCATGTTTCGAACATGTCCCACCGATTGCATTGTAGCTTTAGGTTTAGGATTTATTTTTTATTGGTATTTCCTCTTCTGTTTGACAACTAAGCGATTGCGGGTTTTGTCATTAGGTGGTATTGACAAAATTCGCAATCAGTTGCCAACTCAATATATCGAAAGAATAGATATTTGAAGCAAATCTTTTTTTTTGGCATTTTAATAACTGCAAGCAATTGCTTGGTCGATTGCTATGCTTGTTATCGTTTATTAGATATAACATTACGATGCTATATTGTTTATGATCTGTACTAAGTCGCATAAATAGAGATGTAAGTTTTATTTATGACAATACCTTAAGAATTTGTAAAAAGTGGCAGAGGAAAAAAATAACCACACGATATAATATTGTCGAGTTTACGTATTTATCGTAATAAGAGTGAAGATAAATTGCAAGTTGATATATTTTCGTTAAAAGTTTCAGAGCAATTTCAATTTTATCACGATAAGTGTACAGAGTAGAAAATTTCACATTTCGGAAAGTAGAAATGCGTTTAGAGAGGATAGTGGCGGGAATATGCACAATTTCAGGTGACTCATATAGCACATAATAAAAGCATATTATAAACGACAAATTTTGTAAAATTATTTAAATTTATAGTGATGTAGGTGTATTTTTTAATATAATGATTTTCTAATATTAGCGATTAGTATACTGAATTCTTTGTCAATACAGTAATTCTATCAGGCAACTCTTTCTACTTACGAATCACTCAAACTCGTTTGACATATGTATAACATACGTATAGATGATCTGAAAATATTCATAATCTATACGACTTGACACTTGCGACTAAAATAGAAAATATTATTGCGTATTGGTGATTAGCATAAGTTGTTAAATTTTTCTCGCGTTTAACGTGTAACGTACATGTGTATATCTCTATATACGTATATGCAGAAATACATATAGTATCGCGTACGCGATTTTTCACTTCCAACGGCATCTACACGTGTACGGTATAAACGTTACAATCGTAAAACGAACAAACTAAAAGCGATGAAACGAATCTCGAAAAGAAACTCAAGCTCCATCTTACTTACACCTGTACGATAAATTTGCACATCCGTGCGTCGTTGCATCAATGTGTGTCCGAAACGAGGTCCGAAACAATACAGGCGCGCATGATCAAACACGTCCCACGTAATAATCGCGATGTCCGTCGAGACTGTCCGATCGAAGCGAGCGGCTCTTTCTGGTTGTCCGCTCCCTTTTCGTCTCGAACGTCCAGTGGTTACCGACATTCAGATCTGTCGGAAGCATTTAACGACTGTCCGTTCAGCTTATTCACGTAGCTGTACGCCAGAAGTGTTTCAACGGAGGCACCTACTCATCCACTGCGATTTTATGTACACCACGATCTAACGAGTGTGCCGGAAGTCCGCGGACCACGGACTACGCCACTTCTTCGAAGGTGAAATACCAGTGCACGCGTATAATACACGTGCACACACGCATACATATATATATATATATACACATATAGATATACTTGTACATGTACGAGCAGAAGGAAACGACGGAGGAACGAAGGAAAAAGGTTGAAATCTCGACCAGCGCAAAGCTGAGATTCGCACCCTTGGATCCCTAAATTACAACTGCTTCTAGCACGTGAACTGCTCATTACTATAATACATTAATTACAGTCTGTATACATTGCACCGTACTCGAATCGAGCGTTCCTTCGTTCTTCTGCTGAACGTCTTCAAGCTTTTCCTGCTGCCCGATGCCATATGGCGTCATTAAGTTTTAGAGGCTGCTTCCATGATATTTAACGCGTAATGATAGTAAGCAGCATCATAATTGTTAATTTCCGGAATGTCTGAGAGAGCGCCCCGGGCTTTCGATAAACCATCTCTGCCCCTCTCTTTCTTTCCTTCTGTTTTTCCCTTTTCTTTCTGTTTCTCTTTCTCCCTGGTTCCCGGGCGTTAGCCGGTCGAGTATAATGCTCGATCCGGCAGATAAAACTCAGGTGAGGAATAAGTGAGTTCCTCGCTCGGCTGGAGATTTGATTTGGATAACGGCTGGATTTATGCGAAGGCTCGAGGGACTGTCGTTCGCGGCATTTTTTAGTCAGACCGAAAGCTAAGTTGCGCTACAACCTCGCGAGCTTACGTAGCCACGATCGAGGATCGTTAACGTTAGATACATCTTTCTCGCTGAATCGTTCGGATATAGTAGCAGCTTCGTTCAGAAAACAACCATAATACCAAGGTTTCTTATCGAAATACGTACAATTTTCAATGAAAAGTCAGCTTGAAATCTATCAACTTGAAAGAAGCGAAAGATATGAAATTTTTCCAACATCAAACTGGCATGTGAATATTTGAATAACGAAAGAAACGTCTGAAATTTTCATTCACCAAGCTTGTTTCGTGAGATGTATAGAAATTATACGGTTCATTTAGGAGTAGAATTGTTAACAAGGTGCGCATTCACGAGAAAAATTTCAGCGAATTCCAGGATGAGATATCCAAGACAGAAGCAGATGAAACGGCGAAATGAATTTGCCCGGAGGCCTCGGTCATTTGCCAAAGAGTAATTTCCGGTACATGCGCCACAACCTAACCGCCATCGGATTTTAACGATTCCCAATTAGTCTCGTTGCTTCGCAACTAATTACGAATGAGCCGTGACTCGACACAGTAAATGTGAATCTATTGCTCGATAAACGTGGCTAGCTTGGTAGCATGACAATCGTACAAAGCATAAAACGCCTAAGCCTGATTCATGATTGGAGTTTACGGCACAGGTTGCGCACGTCTTTTTCCTCTTTCCGATCTGTATCTTCTACGCGCGTACACGTATCACGCGTATGTGCGTTTAATCCACGATAGTCACGTTTCGCGATTAAACTAATCGCGATCAGGAATCTCCGACGTGATGAAAAATGGGAATTAAACATCGAGCAGAGATTCCATTACGAAGAAAATTGAGAATTCGTCCAGCAAAATTTGAAACAACAATCTTCTTTTACGTTCGAGCTTCGTAATCATACCGCGTGTTGCAGTCTCTTTTTCTGGATGATGTTCAACGTTGGAGCAAGAAACTTCGAAGATGAAGGGAATCGAGATGAACAAACGCAGCAAGTTCGAACAGCATTAAGAAGATCGAATGAAATGCAAAGCAAGTGTGAATGAGACTAACGGCATTAAGAAAGGGAGACTCGAAAAAGATCGTAAGTGTTCTCCGACAAAAAGCGCAAACGCTCGAGCTGTCGAGATTCCCACATAAAAGATCCAATGGTTTTTTACTAATGTGCCGTGTGCACACATGGAAATATTATTTTCTACGATTTCAGTTACCCACGCTGTCTTTTCTACCATGTTGCAACAAAGAAAGCATCGAGCCTGGCTCAAATATACCAAGGGTTGTACACGTTCAGAAACCCGATTAGAATTCAGCTGATGGTGGGGGTTACTACTTGTCTGAATCTCGTTAATAAGCTAGTCAGGATGTTTTCCCCTCGTGCAACGAGCTTGCTCTACCTTCGTGGATCCCGTTTTCGCTATGGCGTCTAGCACGGCACCTTAGCTCGCACGATGTTCATTTGCTATGTGCTCACTGTCCAACTCGACCACTTAAATCACCCCGTATTCCCACTTACTTCTCAGTTGTTGCGTCCGGAGAAGGAGAAGGGTGCAAGAAAAGGTGGTTGATTCGAGGAATGTCTCGTACAACGAGCACGTTTAATACGATCTCTAGCAGCACCCTTTCTTCCTACCTGTACCTGAATCGATCTCATTGTGCACGGATTGCGTCATTTTCGCGTAAACCGAATTGTTCCCCCTCCCTGAGACGAATCTCGATTATAAGATAGACTACTAAAATAAGAGTAAAATGCATAACATAGTTTTTACGAGAAAAGCAATCCCCGGCTCTGTTACTTTTATTCTCCTTTCAGCGCGATCTATCGATACGGACGCGGTGCACCACGATCCATGACGAAAGCGAAGCAACGAAACACCAGGCGGCAATGGAATCCGAGCAATCGCGAAAGATCTAATTAACCAGCTCGATAATAGTCGCGAGATATGCGCCGATGAAGTGCACGGGTGCACGGCTCGAGACGCTCTTATCGAGCACGAGTAACAATAAATAACAGCTCGAGAGCGGTGAGATTAAACCGAGCTCTCGGATTAATTGCCCGACGAAGTGGCAATGCACGATCTAGCCGAGTAGTTGCAACAGCGAGGAAAGTGTCAATGACAGGGCACACAGCTAGCTCTGAAAACACGCTCGAGAGAGATCGTTGCTCGACTGGTAACGAAAAGAACCGATTATTAATTCGACGATCGCTGGATCGACCGGTATGTACGAGCCACGAATCCCACGAGGTGCTAAATGGTCCACGAACACAGATTGCGCAAACGGTAATTCCCAAGTCGAGATACGTTTTCAGCGTAACGAAGAAACGCCCCCCGAAATCTACCATTACCTGTCTCTTGCACACCATGTGCAACGGACTATTCGTAACGAATCGAATCGTACGTATCTCTGTAATCTGTTTAGAAGACAAGATCCTTCCGAGCGCTTGCATCGTGGAACACGGTGCTCGTACTTTTCGCAAAAAGTTAGCCGGCACGCAAAATGGGTTAGGGTGAATTATAATAGGTCCGTTCTTGCTGAACACGCGAATTTCCGTTAGCTCGTATAAATATCAGCTAGTACCTACGTGAACTCGTTTCAGACAAGTTGTCGAATCGCTGTATCTGTAAATCGTACGGACATAGACAGCTCTGTGAATAACGTTTTTGCCATGTTATAAGACAGATACGCCGGTGGTCGGTCAGTTATTACTTATAGCGTATAATGTAATAAATAATCGCGCTGGCAGCCAACTGGTGACATTATAATTACGCGGCATTTCGATGATATATGTATACGCGCGGAAGAAAGGAGTTGCTCGCGAAACTGACTCAACGTTAATTTACATTTGTTCGAATATAGGCCTGTGCGCGTACTTTCAGTCAGATTGCAGTGCATCGAGGTTAAATCGGTAGATTACACTACCGTACTCGCTAATACCGTGGGGCAGATGCAAGTTTGCTGTTTCGTTGTGTAATAGAATTTCGTAGCATTCGATCGATTCCTCGTTTCATTAGAAGCACGCGATTCTTAGATTTCCCTCGTCGAAAACAGCTTCAATTGGATTAACTTCTGACATTGTACGATATAATCTATTCTCTAAAATATTTTCTGACGTTCTTTAATAACTCACACTATTTCATTCAAATATTCATTTACATCGTCGTCACGAAGGATCTCAGTTGCATCATTTTCTGATGTTCTATGATATAAAGTCGCTACGGAAAGTATTTGCATACCGTTATATTCGCTGGAGCATTAAAGTAGCGATCAATTAGGTCCAGATATGGAAACGAAATATACAGCTTGATGGGAAAACGCATTATTGGAAAATAAGGATACGTGCCAATACTTTTTGTAATGACTGTATTTTGTGAGATATTTCCTGCCGTTTTCAAACAATCCGCACTTTTTGGATCGAAAATATTCATATACATAGGCTAAATATTAAAATGCAAAATTGAGATCGCACGTAGCTGTGATCCTGTTGTAATTCTTGACTTTTCGTGTTTCGATCGCGTTTGAATCTTCTAACATAAGAAATTTGTTAGCGACAGAATAGTACAATAAGACCGATTGAAACGACCGAAAGAACACATCAGGGTTAAAAATGCAAACGTGAAACGACTTGTAAGAAGCGCTGACGTTCTACCATAATGGTTAAAGAACACTAACATATGTACATAGTTTACGATCTCCAACGACTACAGAGAAATTATTCACCACTAAACTGCTTAATACTTTTCGTTACAGAGGAACGCTGACAAATACAAGGAGGGTAACAATACAAATACGATGAAACGACGAGCTCCGACTCCGCCAGTCCAGTTTTGGGCGTTGCGCCGTGCAAAGGGACCAGTAAAAGCTGAGGGTGATTTGGGCCTTAGTGGTCCTGTGGTGGCTGTGTATGAATCCTACTGGCCTGCTAAGTCCCAAGTAATCCTCAGCGCGCGCAGCAATAAACGAGTGCATAACCGCGCAGTTTCGACGATGAATCGTCAGCTTATTTTTGCCAAATAAAGTAACATCGCGTCGTGTCGAACATAGAGTTTCGAGATCGTTAAACTAATTGCACGTGAACTCGCGCCGCGGGTGGCTTTTTATTGCCTCATCGGCGAAAACAGACAAGATTTCGTGGCAAGCACATTTTTATTCCGCTGATCCTTTTTTTCTTTGTGAAACTGTAACCGTCCAAGTACGTGACTCGTTAAGTTTGGTGATTTACGTCCTTTAAATCGGCCCATTAATGCTTAATGGGATACCACGAGAGAAGGACTCGCAAAGGTATGGCGTATCGATTTACGTGCAAGCTTTTAACGTAGTTAATGAAAATCGATTTAAGAAAGTGTTGATCGGGAACGGAGGACGGCGCACAATGGCCTTATTCATCACGGCGAAGCTGTCAAGATCGATGCAACGTAAAGTAGAAAAAAAAAGAAGTAATCGACGGCCGATTTAATCATCGTGATACGGCGGGCGTTCGGGATACCTAACATAGCATCGATGCGTGTTACAGAAGCTTGGAATTTTAAGTGGCTCCCGGGAGGCGTCACGACACGACCAACGTGTGAGTAAGTTAATTACAAGTCTGTCATATTCCTTACATATTTATCGTCTTTCTAATAACATTAATATCGGCCGGTTGCAGTACCGGTAGATTATTCTAGATCGGTATCGGTTCGCAATAATTCGCAGCGAACCTTGGCTGGCGACGTTCGCGGAAAAAGCGACAGCGATCTGAACGCGAAACGCCTGAAATTATTGCAATACACTGTGTTAACGGTTATTAAACGGAAAACCGAGATAGCAAAAGGCGTGAAATCATCGGAGCTAGCGGTATCCGAATATTAAATACTTCCTGACGAGCCGATGATCGTTTATTATCGCGAGCGAACATTTCCTTCGCGGAATATCTTTTGTATCGAAAAGGCAAATTGGCCTGCTCGAAAATTTATTTGACGTTGCTTACCTTTCTGCGTACCTTTCTTCGTGCAGCATGAGATCGTTCGAGAGGATTCTTAAGTGCTCTAGTTAGTCGGCAACCACCCGCTATGCGACCGATGTTCGAGCATATGCTGCATCGCTCGAGTAAGCTGCTCTTCGCGAACCGGGTACTATTCTTGTTGCCGATCCGAACGATGCTATGCAGAAGGACTTTTTTAGGTCTCGCTGACGACCATGCAACAAGCATTGTGTTTTAACGGGCATACAAATTTAATCGTCCTCCCGCGGTCGGGATACGAAAGCCGAATACCGAGTTCGATGCAAAGCAAGCGTCGCGTCGGTTCCTCGTGTTCGACAAATTGTTACTAAAAGCCGTTCGAACGGGATGATCGTAAAACACTCGCGGAATATATTGGAGACCGGAGAGATCGAGTGGAAATGAATGCAAACGAACGTGGGATAGAGTGGCGATGAAAAGGGGTATCGGAGCTTGTTCGCGAAACGAACGAACAGGACGTGGGAAAGAAGAGCTAAAATTGGCGAGAAAAAGAGTGAATTCTCGCGTGGCTTTTAAGGCTACTCGTAGGTGAAAACAGCTCGAGCTTGTTTTACTTTATTGATCAAAACTTAGTCGTGTTTCTTGAACGCACTAACACTGATACTTGTAGACTTGCCTAACTTCTGAAAAATTTCCAAATGTTACAAATTCTTCTTCTATAGATGCGTGTCTTTAAATTTATCGTCACTGATTATTAACTGCTCATATTAAGATTGCATTTCAGTAAAAATGTACTGTATACTTACTGTTACAGTTTGAGATTTAAATCGCGATTTCGTAAATTTTTAAATCGATGTAGGAAATCGATTATTCAACTTTAATATATTCACACATATTGGATGTATAATAAAAAATTTACGTTTCTTTCTATGTACAGATTGAACTTATCGAATAGTTATCTATTGAAAGAAAATAATATTACAAACGCTGTAAAGATAATCACCGACCTTGATCAAGCGAAAACTACTGATTCTTATCAATTGAACTAGATTCTTATGCGTACTTTTCAAGAATTTTAAATAGTAATGCAAATAACGTTGCATTTCAATTCTATAAAAATACATGATTGATCATAACTAATCATAAATAACTAAAACGTAAATGTAATATGTTACATCTAAAATACTTCAGTACGTTACTAAACAAATTGTATAAATGCAACGATATTTACGAAAAAAATGCTCAACCTTAATATTTAAACATCTTTCAACAAAAATATATGGATTCTCAAGCTATTATCAAATTCACTACAAAATATGATTAACTTCAACCATTCTTCGACAGCACATTGTGATCGTAACACAAAGCTATCAAGAGATTTAACTACCTAATAAAAACAAGATTCTCGTTCTCCGTGGAATCTCAATGATCGTCTTAAATCAAATTCAGACAGGGTCAAACAGTAGAATTTTTAATCAGGGAACTAACTAAAATTCCAACCAGATTTTACTGCAAATAACGAATATTTCGTATCTAGTCGTAATACCAGAGACGTATGAAATCGAGCTATAATAATTACAATTGCTGTGCTGCCTCGAGTATTCCCCTTTTCGCTTATCGAAACGCATAGCTTGCGTTATACAGCCACGAATACGAATTTATTAACATCTGGCAGAGATACGACCTTATTTAAATGCACGCGCGCATTTATGCACCGCGTAGAAATATACGAGGACGAAGATCCACTCTCGCACCTTCTTCTTCTTCTTCTTCGTTCTTCTTGTCCTCGACCTGCACCGAGTGCATACGCCCAACCGTTGTCCAAGTCTCTCGACTACCGCGTAAGAAACCTAAGCTAACATGAAACTGGTATCTATAGACGTCTAAGGAGATGTAATGGGAAATTACACGAACATTACGGAGAAAAAATATGATAAGTACAATTTTGTTGATCCTCTGATATTAATATTATTGAATGGTTGATAGGATATACTTTAACGTAATATAGTTAAAAAGAGGAATAAGCTATTAGGGTGCAAAGATATACAGTGGCTATAAAAGTATTCGTACATCACCATTGTATTTATGATAGCATTTACATATTAATTAATTTGATCCAAGTATATTACATATCATATGTAATGGGGTTTTCATGGTATCAAATAAAGTTGATGTCTACTATGAAAATGAAATGTAAAATCTGACAAGAAGAAGAGACTCTTCACTGAAAAACGGGGATATGTACAAATGCTTTTTGTGGCCACTGTAAGCCTCTTAACAACAGATGAAAAATTCATGTGAAGAAAACTAATGGCATACCCTATATCTAAAACATGATAACAGATACTTTTGAAGTTGATATGATTTCATGTGAATTGAAATCAATCAATATCCTTAAGATCTTCTATATTTAGATTCGTATAGTCTAGTTAAATTGCATAAGAAACGTAGTAAGTAAATGTTGCTTCTAATTAATAATTGTAATCGTTAATTTGTTCACCTTAGTACGATTCTCATACCGTTATTACAAATCAACCAAAGCATCCGGATATTTATAAACATAGCCATGTACATAACTTAACAATACATGGCTGATTTACATAAAGTGAATGTGTTAAAAATTAAACGACATTAAAACGCGTAATTTACATACACCCAAGTGTAAAGAAAAATGTTAATCACATAAATGGTGCGTCTACGTTTTAGAGACTCGTCAACGTTAAAACGAGTAATAACGTAGCAACCTTCAAAGGATACTAAACCAACTCCTTCTCCTAGCAACGAATCGATGAAACTTCGTGTACGTGTACGTAAGACAATGAAAGTCAACTATTATTGCGGTGTCTACCGAAAAAAATTTCCGTAACATGCCTATTATAGCAAGGACCTTAATAGCCCATGGAAGTCTGAACGTAATTCCATAAAGGAGCCGACCTCGTAAAACTGCGAAAAATTTCTAGCTGTTAATACGGAATTATCGCCGACTCTATAATAACACGTAGCGCGGTTGGCAGGATGTGAATTTCAAACAGAGTCCGCAAGAACTTCATCTGTATGCGGAGATACGGCATCTTTTTTTACGCGGTCTGCTTTTAACCAAGATATATGATACGATGATAACGACGTTTGCAAATCATACTGCTTGTAAAATAACCACCGAGGAAATGGAAACAGCTTGTACGAAAGTTTCGAGTGCTCTTCGGTGGAAAAAGCACCTTACGAAAGCTTCGAACGTCGTTCAGAGAAATATACGTGACGAAAATGAAACACTGTAGTGGTGTCATTAGAATAGCAGCGGCACAAGAGTCAAAGGACGACGCGAATTGGGACAAATAAACTCCGGGCAAAACAATGTCGCCGCTACATACAACCGTCGAATGAAGACGAATTTGAATTTTCCGACTCTCCCCCGATCAGTATAAATAAACGTACGCGATCGCGAGCGAGAGAGTATCGAACAGTATCGTAGAGTATTGTACAGTATCTACAGAGTATCTTCGAGCATCACGAGTATCTAACAGTACTTATAATATGTTCGAGCGTCTATCGAGTTACGCGACGAGCATTTACGAGTATTTATTCCGCCAGTTTTCTTGCGATTTATACTTCGTACTAATGACTCACGTATACGGCTGTATATTAATTTATTATTTTAAATATATTCGACGGTTACAACAACGAGCAATCTCGTCATTAAACTTCACGTACCAACGTTCTCTTCACATAAACATCTACAGAAATATATATATATATATAAAATATATAAAAATATATATATATATATATAAAAATATATATATTTCGACATGCTGCAAATTCACAATGTGTCAATGAAGAGTTACGGGGCGCCACGGCGCTTTCAACTGCTATTATACATTTTCGAGATAAGATGTTAATTTTACAGGTCGACAATACGAGAAGGTATACCGATATCGTCCTACCGCCTGGATTATTCTCTTCGACCAAACCGCTATTGTTTAACGGAAACGTATATCTCCACTGTCACCGTCAGTCTTAGAAAGAACACTTCTTCGGCGGTCTTTGCGATGAAAAACTACGAACGAAGATATGCAGGGGACAGGATCGACTGTGCGTAATAGAAATGGCTAAGGTATGAATAAAAGAACACGCGAGTAACTGTAATGATTGATTTTAATTGATTTTACGAAGCGTCGCGAACGCAAATTTCTTAGTATTGTTCTGGGAAAATTTGAAACAAAAGATCTATTGGATTGACAACTAAGTCATTGCGGATTTTGTCAATACCACTTAATGACAATATTTCAAATCCAATATTTGTAGAAAATATTAAAGAACAAGATGAAGTATTCGCGCTTCAATTAGAAAAGAAATTTGTTTTATCCTAATAATACATAATCGCAGGAAAATAACACTTGATAAATCTGCATGCTAATTGTGAATTATTACCCTATCTGTCTCTAGATTTACTTTTATATATCTTGAACAATATAAGATTCTATAAAGCGTTTTAGCGCAGTAGATGTAGTTGCACATGAATCGGGAGAGACTCATATTATCGTGACTTGGAATATTAACGTTGTTTTGGTTTTCTAGGTTCAAAAGTAAACAAGCTCCGGACAAAATATTATTGCCATTATTTGTAATCGTCAACCGAAGTCACATTTGAACTTTTTATAATAACAACTGTAGTCACAAATAGACGAACGTGCAGTCTAAGACAGTTCAATAGTAGAGTAATTAACGAGTAGAGGAGTTGAATTGTTTCGAGCGAGCGACGATCACGATCAGTGTACGCTATTTCTGTACTCGTACTCACAGTGATTGTAATATATCGACTATTACGATTTTACCACTCGTCTCTTTATTAAACGAATCGACACGTTTAATAGCCACCTCGAATTGAATTTAAAGAAACCGAATTTTAATAATATTTTATATAACCAAGTATTTTGAAATCGTACAAGTCTTCCAAGAGAAAAATTGAAAAATTACTGAAAACTGCTAATGATATGTTATTCGTTAAAAAGTATGATTAATAGATACGAGGTTCCACTTTGCAGCGCTTTAAAATTACATATCTACATGTACAGAAGTACGAAATTACTTGTGATAGTGATTTGATATTTATCCCACGCGAAAGAACCGAAATATTAAAAATTGTTCGAACTTATCACAACTTGACTGGTTACGACAACCCCAAGGACTCGAGAAATGAGATATATAATAAGAAAATGTCGACTTTCGGCTGACATAATTAATTTTAATAATCTAAGAGCAGAACTTCACGCCTATTTACCACTTGTACGTTTCGACGTTTCCCTAACAGTCAGTCATGCAAGTTATCTTTCTACGAACGATTGATTACTTGTCAGACTGATCGACAGAGCAGAAAGTGACAAGTCGAAACTGTCCCACGCCGACCGTGCAACTCCTACCCTGGTCGAAAAGAAACTCTCGTCCGGATAGAAACGGTATTACGTAGGGGAACGAAGTCGTATCATTGTACGATGCAGTGCTGCCGGGCACAGTAAATCTCATGGTCTATAGAACTCGAAGAAATCATTACAGTGCAGTGGGACGCAGTATATTGCTGTTAATATAGCGCAGCACGCCCTTTTAAGCTTCGCTCCGTGCAGAGAGATATATACAGGGTGATCTCGTAGAGAGCTTAGAACTTGGCCAATAGAAGTTGAAAGGCTTCTATACCAGAGACCCGAGGAAGTGGAAATTGAATGTGATTTGTTGAAGATATTGCTTTTGTAACATATCGTGCGTCTGATATTGAATTTTTAATCGATTTGGTTCTAAATTAGTTTGAAGCTGGTGATCACTAAACTGTAATAATGTATAGAAATATATTCACTTAATAATAATTGATATTGCGGCAAGTAAACTATATCGTTGTGTATATTACGATAATTTATTATTATTTATTATTTTTCATATATTGCGTGATTTAAAGGAAGATCAAATAACTTAGAGGCAAATGTTCACCGGACAAGATAAAAATGAGGTTCCAAGTTAACTTCTTACTTCAACTTGCATCAAGAAAATATTCTGCGTGATGATATTCAAGATAGATTAAATGATTAGTCAGTAACATATAAGAATAATAAAAAGGTGAATAAATAATGCAAATGATCAACGTAACACAACACATTATAGTAATATGTTTATATACAAACAACTAATATCGTAAAAAGCGTTGATTATGTTTCCATTAGATTTAATTTCCAATAGAGATTAAACCGTCTTCGATTGTTTGATCTTTTCTTTATATATTTACTTTATCGCTGTATTCGACGTAAATTTGTGAAGAATCGGGCTGATATTAGATTTTTTAACATACTGTAAAAATATAAATAATATAGCAATTAGTATAAAAGGTGTAAACTTTATCTCGAATATTTAATAAAAATTCGAAGGATACTGCTATAATCGCGATAATATCTAATCCAGAATTTCTTTGCAGTAAAGTTAGGTATCTATGATACGTGATACTTTCTGAAGCAAAAGGTGGTAGGAGAATGTCGATCGATTCAAGATACGGTCAGTATACAAAACACAAAGAAAGAAGGACTGTAAAGTGCGAAGATTCTCGCAAATGCCCGAGGTGTCGACGAAGAGAGAAGCGTAAAATCGCAATAAATCAATGTTAATGGCGCTATAGCTAGATGCTGCGAATCAGGCAACGAACAAAACATCCCGTCGTAACCGAGGATCTTCCGCGCTATCGATGCATCAATAATATTTAGTGCCGGAAGTAAGTATCGCAAAGAATATCATAGAACGCCTCTATTCAGCATATCGTGTTCAATATTCGTTAAAAGTATGATGTCTCGCGAGAAGACTTTAAGGCCTCGAATATTTTATGTCGAAAAAGTTTGTTTTTTAATGCTGCGTATGGGATATTTCATCGTATTTTAAGTACGATTTTCAGTGCCTTGAAACATCTACAATATATTTAATAGCCCAATGTAGTAATAAAAACTGCACAAAAATGGTATTTACTAGATTCGATGCTGTGAAGAATGTTTTATATTTATTCAATTCTAAGCAGCAGTGTAAAGTAGGAAACCTGCAAAAGCTTGTTAACCTTGTTGTTGCTTTGTCATTTGTTTTGTCACTTAAAAGTAGACCATTAAAAAATTAAAACCGCTAAAAGATAATATGCTTGTTTTGTTATACGAATTTATACTAAAGTTATTTTTCAAATTTTAGACAGTTATTGAAAAACAACTCGAGAAACTACTCTTGAACGTAATCAAACCAAATTTATGAAAAACAAGCTCGAGTGCCCTTTTTCTTTCATTTTAGTTCTCGAGTCAGAACACAAATTGCAATGACAAGGCACAATTGTAAGATATCGCACAGTGCCACATAAATCAGCAAAAGCGACGTAAGTGTCCTCTATCGGCCACACTATGAAGATAAATGAATAAGATTTTCATAATTGGCCGAGGAGTGTCCCTGCAACTTTTTTATAACGATAATTCGAAAATAGCGTTTTTCAATTTGTGCCAGTTTCCACGAAATGGCGCGATATGTATTTCTATGGTTTTCCAAGAGCTGCCTCGACGATTCGCCGCAAACCGCTGGTCCGCACAGAGCCTAACCTGGTAGAATACTGAAAGCCACTCGTGAGATTTCACATTTGAAGTTGCAACATTTCTACATGCTTACTTGATTTGACAGTAAATCACAGATGAATGTTAGTATCGATCTTTTATCTTTTACAGCTGCTATTACGATCGGCAGTAAATATTCTATTTTATTACTCGGAAATTTTATCACCTACCGAATAAAATAAAAATTTATGTTTCCTACAATATTCGCACTCTAATAATGTTTTGTTTTACATGCCGTATCAATTCGACGTTGTATATTGTTCTTACACAGCGATAAGGTACGTCTCATGAAAATAAAAATGCAATTTGATTTCAGATGTGGAAAACTGTACGAGATCGTTTTGGATTTCGTTGAGGCAGGGTTGGGGTTTCTATGCGGCATGTGCCTTGCTTTTACAAATGCAATGCCCTTCGAAATCCCAAAAATGTCCAACGCTTGTCTACGTTACGAGAATACAACCAAAACAGCAAACTGTTACTCGACATAGCTCTAGTTCAAAGTTCAAACTCGAATATGTTCGCCGAAGATGCAATGGATATTTAATGTGCAACAAACATTAAATATCGGATTCTGTGTTTGAAATAAAGAATTACGCTAATTCCATTTCCAAAAAAATATTTTAGTTTCAACGATACATACATACAATATATAAACAAGATGTAATTATTTGTAGTATTTTAAGAACTGAATTTTTGATAAATTTTTAAGTCAATCAACTACAATTTCTTTATTCACCATACTTGTTAACTTACTTATTTAACGAATAAGTAAGTGTCAAATTGGATATTATACAAAAATTCCTATTGGTTATCACATTTTAAAATTGTTAAAATGAAGAATGTAAGTAAATAAAAAAGTATCCCAATTACCCTATTTATAAAAATATTTATTTAAAAAATAGTTATACTAATTAATAGTAAAAAAATTGATCATCTATTTTATATATGTGTACATAATATATTTCACGGAGTTAATTATTTTACATTCTAAAGTTTAATGTCATTTGTATACCCTAGATCCGTTAGAAAGTAGAATTAGGATAATCTTTGCAACGACTGAATCAAACATAACAGAAAAATATCAAAGATATGACTCACCGGTTTGAAGTCTAGCAGCCGTACTCGCGGGAATCTAACGCAGCTACTGCGCCGTGGAGTCGCATCGATATTTTCATTGTCTTGATCCCGATAGTTCCGAAAGTCCAATAACATTCTTCGCATTTTGAACGATCGCGAATCTCTGTCCATATAGATTAATCGTACGCGTACACTTCCCAAAAAAGAACGTGCGATAGAAAACACGTACAACAATCACTATGAAAATCACTATAAATTCCCGAGAAAACTGTCTTACTGTCAAATAACTATGTATCTCGTACGAAGCACAACGAACGAATCTTTCAATAAACTCTAATATATTATTCGATAAACATTCGAAAAAGCAATTTCGCGACGATAAATCGAACTGATCAAGTAGTACCAACTGAAATTAGTCACAACTGAACACAAGCAACCTTGCAAATACGTACCGATATTACAATTATTGATATTCTATCGTTCGATAGCGAATCATTATTTAAACATGAGATAAGAAATAACGTATCGTCAAATACTTAATTAAATAATCGTTAGAGTTAAACAGAAATTTTGCTACGTCGTAAAATTTGTTCGAAAGCATGGAGAAAAATATCGCGTACCGAACCACGCGCAGGACAACGTTCGACTGAATAGAATTTGACAACATTCGTGGACGTTACGTGCAAGGTCGCGCGTATTTGAAAATGTAAACATATGTAACGTATCGACGATCCATAAAAAATTACGATTATTTTCGACGTCTGTTTATACCTTCGTTTTATCTCGGAGTGAAATCAAATATTTCCTATAATAATAGAGGGTAAGAAATAATTTCTATAGAAAATCTTTATTCTATTTCTATATCGCAAGAGTTTGCATTTACGTATGCATTTATATGAATTGTTACAAACTATTTTTTAATTTTGTGGCTTTTTACAAATTATTCTATAAGTAATATTTATGTATGTAACTGTTAAATGTTCAAAAATAGGACTTATCTATTCGAAAGATTACATTGATTTAATGTATTAATAAATTAATAAAAAAATATTATAATCAAATATTAAATTTATTAATAGGAACATATTTATTGTAATAATTCTAACTCTTTGTTCCATCTTTTTCGGTAAATCATTAATTTCTCAAAAAATCTTTGAAGCCTTAACTTTCTTTATAGGGTTTTGTAATAATCGAATGAATCGATAATTTATACGTGCTAACAATAAACTTAACTAAGAAATAAAGTGGATAGAGTAATTATTTTCAATTACACATTCTCTTTAGTTTATCTAACGCTCGTAATAAAATAAAATTCCTTTCTCATTCATTACACATTAGCATTGACTTTTCTTGCAGATATCAATTTTACAATCTTTCTAATTGCTGGTTGTAAATTTTAACTGGAAATTCAAAGCGCAAAATAAGAAAAGACATTAGTTATGGGTATGACCTGATAATTTGCCTCCTGTGTCTAAGTCGATATTATTCCCATATCGTAAGTCGTAAAAGTACGCACCAACTTGAATCAGGAACGTAAGCAGTGAACGTGTTAAATGGTGTTTTATTGCTTCAACAGACTCTAAGAAATGCTCGGTTTCAAATGCATGCAAATGTAATGAAATCTTTCGGATGCAAATCATACGTAAACCTAAACATTTATGAGGCTTGAACCTTTAATTTCTTATTAATATCTTAAAATTCTCGAATGATTCAGAATAGCATTGCAGGGGGGATGCGAACACGTTAAAGAACGTTAATTGAACAGGATACACACGAGAAGTTTGTTAGAAACTATTGATTTTTTAGTTGGTTAGTAACTCTATAAAAGTTGCATTAAATAGTAGTATTTTAATGAACTACCAATGATATTTCCCGCGCAAATGGGAACTAGTTTGTAAATATCAATTACTTCCATTTTTTAGTACAGGTTTGCGAAAGCATAGTGCAAGATATGATATGTATTTTATGATACAATAAACATAGAAACATACATATTCGAATTTTTCTCAGATAACACGATATGAGTAAAATATCAAATTTTGTAAGTTTCAAAGAAATAAACACATATACTTCTTTGCAAGTGCTTTCTCTTAAAAACAAATAATCAAACAAAAAAAATACATAAATATCTACGGTATGTTATGGATTAGGCAATTAAATCCCAATATATATGCAAATTGACAGCTTCTAGAGAAAAATGACCTTTAGAAACAACACCGAGCGTTTTAATATAACGATACAATATCTTCAACGTGTTTAGAGAATCGAGAGCTTGACTACTTAATATTTGTTAGATGGCTAAATATTTCAATATTTAAATAATGTAACGAATGAGTAAAAGAATAATAATAAAAAAATTATAAGTATTATTATACTATTAATAGACAATTTACATTATAAGTATTAAAAGTATCAAAGAAAAATTATAATCACTGATTATGAGTAGCGATGCTTATGAAAATATAGGGGTCTTTTCAAGAAATAAATAGCACGACGGAATGTTGATTTTCAGCAAATGCTTTATTGTATTAATCCATTTAGTGTTACATTTGATAATAGACTATATGTAATCTACTAGATGTATAGAAAAAATATTTCGTCAAATCGTATATTTATTTCAAAGTATTTAACAATATAAAGCAGTTTCGACATGAAACTAGATGAGTACATATCTGCGTCAGGTTATTTAGCTACATGTACAATTCACAGATCAGAATACATATATTTGTACTAATTGTGTTTAATGAAAATATTTGATCTCATACGTATAAATATAAAATTTGATAAAAAAATGCTAATTTACAGAACATAATGTTAATTTTTGGTTGACGTGTTATTACGATTCGCTGTTTAATTTAGCGATTAAACGAAACGAGAGGATCAATCATCTACATTTTTAATCGTAAATATTGAATGCTTTTAAGTGCATAAAAAGAAAAAAATAGTGCCATACAAAGTTTCAGTTACTATTGATATCATTATATTGATATTATGAACGAGAAATAAAATACAATAAAATATAGTCGAAATGTTTCAGCATTTTCCAACTTATTCACCGTCTCTCCACAGGACGATATGTTATAATCCGAGACTTGGCTCTTGTGAATAATGCTATTCCCAAGAGTCAGCCTCAGGGAATTTCTGGTTCGTTTTTCGTGCATCAGCTACGTCCGTACGGTCCTTCCGCTTCCGGCGTCGTTTCCCTGTGCACATAACAAAAATCGGTTTATGCGCGACGACATAACCCTTCGAGTTTATTAGTTGATACTAATACTTCATTTTTAATCGATTATTTCATAGATGAATTTATATAGTATTTCGACACATACACACAGAAAAAGAGAGAAATAAAACATATCATTAACGTGTTGTAAATTAGAAAATTTTCTATTTCACACAGTCATTCTTTTGAAACATTACAATATCATCATTAATATGTGACATAACACATGTGTTATAAAATATTCGAATGATTCGTAGACAACAAATCTTGTCTCGATACTGCAGTTTTAATTCTACTAATCATTCCATTATAAAAAATAAAGATTACAAGATTGTACTTATTTTAGTTGTCAATTTATGGAACTGGATATTGCTATTATACAGGTGAAATATAAAATAATTTTGTGAAATCCGATAATAAAAGTAGAATGAAGTATTTTGAGTAATTTCGTTCTGTATTTTGTAATTTACGGTAAATATCACGAGTCGGTACAAATTTAAACAAAATTGAAATTTTTGTTTGAAAGCAGCGTAGAAGTTTGAGTAATACAATTTCTCTTATCAATTAATACAATACCAATAAGTTAACAATCTGATCACAGAAATACAGTTACAAGTGACCACAATTTCATCAATTTTGCACATAACAAAATCGAAATTGTCTTTCACAATGTATTGTCTTACAGTATGTAAATCGTTAATTACAAAGATTCTTCTTATGTAAAGTGCAACAACTCTGTCTTTCCTTTCCTTAAACAGGATGTAAAAGACTCATATATAAAAAAGAGTGTAAAAACTTTCTTAAATAAAATGTAAAAATGTAAATATATAAAATTCTTAGTTTATAAAAATGCCTCAAAAACGCATTCTGATAAATAACTTTCCTAAAAAGCGTATATCCATTCTTTCAATAATTATTAATTGCAAAAGTCTTAAAGCACGTAGTTTTATAATATAAGAGCTTTAATCGAACTTTATTATGATAATTATTATGATGTCATTATTTCACTTTTATGAAAACAATTTATATATCCGCTTTTTTAGACTGGTCATTAGTTAAATTGTATACACAACGCCCAGCCATCGTGGATAGGTAGATGGAGATTCCCTACGGCGAAGTAAAGAGTACAAAACAAACTTTTTGCTGAAACTTCGTTTTATAATCAGTAGATGTGTAACTGAATCAATTTTCGACAAAATCATTCTCCTCGTAAACGAAGTTGCATATACAAACACTTTGTTGTGCATCTTTAACTTATCTTTACATGAGAAACCACCATTCGGTTCGCTGCCACGATAGTTGAGACATTTTGTATACATCGTCACATGTAGCTCCAATTTCAGTTCCGTTGCATAATAATTGCAAGTTCTATACATTTATCAAATGAAATATTTTATAAAAACATGTATAAAATATTAAATACAAAAAAACATGATCATTAAATAATGAAAATCATATATACTAACAATATAGCTTAAGACAAGGATTCCTCTCCTTGACTGTATAGTACCCAGGGCCTCTTTTGAATTAAAAAATAAATACTTTCTAAAAACGTCATCGAACTATTTATGCTTTAAAGTAGAAACAAATTAAGTAAATTTAAGGAATTGACGATCGAGCACCAGGAACAGTCAGCTATCGTTGCATTGTCAACAGCATTATTCTTCGAAATTCGAGTAAAAATCACATTTCATTTCCTTCAATCCGTCTTAATCGCAATGTAATAAAGAAAAATTATAGTAAAAATTTTTGCCAACATGATAAACAAACATTTGCCTCTACTGAATCGTTGTTTAATCCGACTTACATCAGATGGATCAAAGAACAATTCTGAATCATTTTGTTTCTTATCATTTGACAAAAATTTTTTTCTATCAAGCGCCAAGGTATTTTTCGAGCTATGGAATTTTTCTACTACTATCGGTTTCGTTTTCGATTGTTTTTTCGTCCGGTTTCCTAGATGAGGACTAGCTGACGGGGAAGAAGCTGTACTAGACGTCTTTTTCAAGGAAAACGAAGATTCAACTGACGCTTCACTTTCTTTATACTTTGTCGAAACGGATGACTTTCTCTCAGACAATTTATTACTACTCGAACCAGTTTGCATTGACACAGATTGTTGACTCGTGCCTTTGTTAGAATTATGTTTCTTTGTTTTTCCCGGCTTGCAGCTACGATTGCTTAATGTCAACGAATTATGACGATCGTCTTTGGCCGTGTTCGACGACTTATTTTCAGTACTTTTTGAAACTTCCCTCGTGTCGTCTACCTTGTTATCGTTATCAGATCCCGCGTTTCGTTTCATTATCGTGTATTTCGGCACCGCGTCCTTCTTTCGTTCGTTCTGGAAATCCGTAGGCAAACTAAGGCTGTTCTTTAATTTGACTTTCTGCTCGACCTTCACTGGCTCTAATAAGAGCGGCTCGACGGCCTCGTGATAACTTCCACGGGGCCTCGATGTGGCTCTCGATCGTTCATGAGGATAGGAGCAAGGGATGATGGACTCTGATGATAATTCGGGGTCATTACCTGTGGCTACTTCCCAGCCATCGTCGTCCTTAGTGGTCTTCACGCCGTTCGTTGGCACGGAGTTTTCCCCTTTCTTCGGCGAGCCAGCCCTACAATACAAAAAGTACCAAAATAGGCGCTATCCTCTTTGACATAACCTTTTTTTTTTTTTTATAAAAATTCTATGTCTTAAAAAGTAGACGAGTAGAATTAAAGGCGTAAAGAGTTATTGAGAAATTCATTAAATGCCAAGGCAGAAATTACATTAATGGCGAGTGTTCGGAGGCACTTGTTCACCGCTACAAGTAAATACATAGTTATTCTATTTTTATATAAATTATCTTTTAGTGTCAGTTATTTCTATTTTTTCCGACCATTTGCAAAATTTCAGAGTATCAACTCTGCCCATAGACTTGATTCGCATATCGAATAGTTTATAGTCTACTATATACATTGAGACAGAGAATATACGAAGCAAAGGACGAAGAGAAATTTTTCTTTCGATCATCGAGGAACGTCAGTTTTAAACAACATTACAAATATCATACATAATCCAAACGTTTACAGCAATCAAACTAAACACTACTGTAAATGTATATACGTTGATACGAAGGACCAAATGGCTAATTGACAGAACAACCGAGTCAAAGTTAGAATTCTGTTGTTCGTAAACCACGCGCGATATCGTACAATCAACGTTTCTTACATACATCATTTTGCAATCATTTTCGTGCAACCATATCCTGTTGTGTATCTGTCTAACTGCTGTAATATGTTGAGATATGTAAAATTTTCTATACGCAGGATACTGTGCTCGAACGTTCGAAACATTCACGGGTACAAGTCACGCGTATTTGTCGTGTTTACGTATGCATTTCGCGATCGTGCATAAAAAGGCGTCGATCTCTCTCCCGTGTACGCATTGTACCGATTACTTTTATACCGAACGAGCACGATTATTGGGCAAAGTTTACGCAAAAAATAGATCAATTGCCTTTAATCGTGCGCTATCGAGCATTAAAGAGTGGGAAGAATTTATTCGGTGCACGTGTTGAAGCTTGCCACGGAAATGTTACCGCAACTGTGACCACAACTTATGAATATGCAGCATCACGTGCGTGCATGCGGTGTACATCGTCGTTAAGTATGGCTGATCAGTGCAAGAATGTCAGATATCCTGTCAACTGGGAATTTTCTTCCAATCCGTGCCTTTCGCGAACATCAACCATGTCACCAGCTGGAATGGCTGAAGTTAACGAGTCTTCGAATCGCTCCTTCTCCCCCTGCGTTAACGAACCTAACTCAGGATATATTTTGACTTGACGGTATTCACAAGTCGAAACGGCTGCGTAAATTGTGCATTTTTATGGTTGTAAATCACGTTAAGATACTTTCTCTATTCTTGAACTTTGTCGAGGCTGAAACAGGTTTCGATGAAAGCGTATACCTCGAAATCGAGAGGGTTTGATGCGGATTGCTATGAATCTGTAATTAGAGATCTTTTGTTGTTTTCGTTGAAATAAACGACGTAGATTCGAAACGTGCGAAATAATGATAAATTATACTAAATACGACACCTGCTTAATAATAAAAACAATATTAACAGTGAGCAACAACGATGCCGGCCGAGCAACCAAGAGTTGAGAATTTTTCTCCAGAACGAAAATACCAGTTCTTAAAGAGATAGAAAAGAAATGGTAAGGGAAGAGACAGTTAATGTAAAAGAAAGAAAGTAAGAGTAAGGCGGGAAGACTTGGAGAAACTGAGAAAATAACAAGTGAGAGAATCGAATGTAATCGAAAAGATCTAGACCTGATTGATACCTTGGAGATTATGAATAGAAAATAGGGAAAGAATTAGGAAAAGTTAAAAATGTAAAAGATTTTTAAATAGAAATAGAATTAATATCCTGGCCACCAAATTTGTACAGAAATGATTGGATTGCCGTAGAAAAAATCGTGAGATGCGTAGATAAAAAATAATATTTTTGAAAAGGTGGAAAAAGCGCAGGTAGATGATATAAACGATAAAGACCTTATGGCAGTGTTGTAATTGCGGCGCATGCTCGAGTTCAAAAATAAATTAAATTAGCGTATATTCGTTCAATTCTTGGTTTTATTTTCAGAAAAATAATTCATTCTAGTAAAACATGTCGTTTACGATCTCCCTAAGATACGCAACGATTCGTATATCCGTTTCATTGCATCCCTTCCAACAGTATATAGCGAATCTCAGTCCGCGCAAGTAGTGCTCCATCCTGTGCATTGTTCCATTAAAACTAATCCTTTCGAAGGGATTGAAACGAATTCTGCAATAAAATGTTGCAATTACATATATAAACTTTTAAACAAGTAGTCGCACACAGCAACATATACTGTTAACGTCAAAGAAAAAGTAATTGATTAATAACGTAAAATGACGTAATATACGTTACAATTGAGTTATTCATTTACGTACGCTGTTAATATAAATTTTAGATTGCGAAAGCACGAAAGGAGTTTCTGTAATTTACTGAATTTCGTAATTAAGAGGTCAACGCACCGTCAGGATGATATGATATTACTCCAGAAATGTAAAGACGCTATCCTCGTGGAAAACGAGGAAAGAATGTCCTTATCCTTTGAACAAGCCTTAACGCATTTTGTTGGAGGTACGATCCCATTGTCACAACCCTGGCAGCAATCCTATGAGACAGACAGATCAGACTCGCTGGCAACGCGGTATTAATAAGGCGCCCACGTGCCCGACCAATTACTACGTTCATAACTCTCGTCATTTCACGGAATGGTAACTGCGTTATAACTACAAACACAACGGGTGACTGCCAAGCATTTTATTATATCCCAGACCGAAACCTTGAACTTTGTGCATCTCGTATCTGTGTAAACGTAAACTTCCGCGAAAGCATTGAATAACAAGGAATTCTATGCGAGTATAGCTCGAATTATTTCAGGACATTCCGATTATTATTCCGAAACTAGATATTCCCATTCGCGTTCGCCGGTTAATGCATGCGAACGTGTCTCGAATCGAGACAACGTGTTGCGTGTAAAGGGATGCGAGTTACGGCCCCATAGTTTTTCAAGTATTCGTGACCATACGATATTATTGTCAATGAAAGTTTACAGATTCCGAAAGACTGACGATGATTTGATCAAAAGAACGAAGTGAGTTTAAATTTGTTACATACGACCATACAAGTTTCTTCTCTGATAAGATATTCGTTTATGTTTAATCTGAAACGAGAGCCTATACGTAAACAGCTAGATGTCCTGGAATTTTCAACGATATTTTAAACAGAAAATGCTATTTGAAAACTACAAGATGAGTTAAATTTCGCAATAAAAGTTTTCTCAAACTTCTTTCGCTCTTTATGTTCTTCTCGTCAAATTAAAATACCTGAATTGTCTTTGATATTCGAAGGATTTAATGCGGATCTTCGTAACTTAATTTCAAATGTAAAAAGAGGTTGATAGTAGGGTAGAGAAAAAATTAATTTCCCAGAATGCGAAATCGACTCGGAAATAACGCTAATGAGGTAGCAGCCCAACGAGTATACATACTTTGAAGAAAAAGACAGTGAAAGATGAAAATAAATTGCAAAAAGAAAAGAAAAATTGGAGGCATGTTAAACGCATTACAGCCGCGATCCCGAAGGCATAATACAGATACAGGGGTTGTGCTCGGATACAAGATATACTAGCTGCTCTAAAGTATTTGCATTATGCATGGAAATCTACTACCTCCTGCTAGGTGCAAGTACCTTTTTCAAACCACAAACATTATCTCGACGCATGAAAATATCATCAGATATTCCCATAAAGCCAACCCATTAGACGTCAATACTGTTTCTAACAGATATAATACGTCTGACTTTTTCGCTTATTTTCTCTGTCAATCTCATGCAACCCGATAACATGACACTTACATAAAACGCGCCTCGTTCTTCACTGGGAATGTTGACATCTTACTTAGAAAATACCGACACAACATTATAATTTCGCTTTCAAAGATTTATGCCATACAGTTAAAATACAATGGAATTGATTCCATGGAATCAAACGATACAAAAACATTATACTTTTATTAATACTCTACTGATTACCGATACTTCCTTTTCATTGAGTCGCAGAAAAGAGTTCTACAAAACGTTAAAAATCATACGGTTACGATGAAATAGATAAAACGTTAGGTTACCTCCTCGAAAGCTAAAGAAACAAAGTTATGGTTCTTGTCTATCAAAATAACACTTCTGACCGTGCGAAGATTATTTACAATTAGATTGTACCGGCATGGCACTCGACGATCAGCGATCCTACAGCGTTATTACTGGCTTTTTCCGTAATAAGCCAATTTATCCCGAACGCGGTTAAATTTTAATCTTTTTCTAATCTGCGGCACTGGAAGAGGCTACGTATTGGCCAGATCGGATCCACCGCTTCAAGGCAGGTAATTACGAGAGTGGTCGAGCGCGGTAACCTGTTTCATCGTGGCAATTAATATACACGCGTGGAAGAATGGGACAATTTTTTTTGGCCGCATTAGTAATGAAACATACGAGGCATAAATGAAATTTATTGAACAGTCTCGGAACGATCGAAGTATAAATTCGTGTCCCGTGGTTCGATAACCGTGTCGACCAAGTTCGACCTGCCTAATGGCCGTTCGACGTAATAAAAATTCTCACTGTTGCTACAACGTTCGCGTCGTTCGTACCACTTGCTGCATGGTGACGAGCAGGAATTTATTGCGATCAACTCACCGGCTCGATACCGACGCAACCGAAGTAGATGTCTAATAATCTCTTTAATAAACGAATTGCCGTTGCAATAAATAACATTTAATAGGCGTGCTACGTGCGATTCCTTTCGAAGGTGGGAAGTAATCTAGCTGGGCCGAGGGTTAATGTCCCGCCGCGCCGGTTGATATTAATAGCTTAATGCACAGCCGCACAGTGATCCGCCTCGTAAATCGTCATTACTTGCCGCGAATTGCTTCGATTCGCGGGCTGTCCATTGAAATCACCAGGGTGTAGTTACGCCGCCAGATATGCAAAGTGACCAGACCCTTCGTCACCGCTGTTTCTTGCGCGCACGAAGAAAAGTTTTAATTACACGCGGGGTAATGAGATATTGCCGTCTGCTTTCATTTGCAGAGCAAATTATAATTTTAAACTGATAATACGTTGTTCGATTTGTTTTATCAACGTCCTCGGAATGCAAATGCCTACTCGCTCGATAATAAAATTATTAATGCGTTTTTAAAAGTATAATGTCAATAACATTTCCTTTTTAACTAACGTTACAAAGAAAAACTGACATAATACGTTTCACTGCACTCCGCCTGATCCTATTTACACTACGTTAACGAGTAATTAAGGATATACTACGAAACAAGTCGAACAAAAGTTAAAACTTGTTGCAGACGTTAACCGCACTTAACGATAATCAGACTAATATATTCGAATAACGTACGCTATATTTATTCAATACGAGCATTGTAAGCTATTCAATTAATACAGCAACGTTATCTTTCTATAAACGAAAATGAATAATATAATTGAAAGTCCTTTATACTATCAATTATAAAGTAAGGATGAGACTTGTATCATTTTTCATCCTCATATCAACCACCTTCAAACCGATTACGCTATAACCAATTTTCGCGATACTTCGATAACAAAACAAACGTACAAATTTCCCTACAATCTGCACTTTCGTCCACCTTCGATCCACCTCCGCTTGCCTCAAACCACTTAACCATAGGAACGAACCAGATGTAAAGCCTAGAACAAACCCTATTTCAAAAGAATAATCACACACGACCAGTCTTTCTTGGTAAAGAAGAATAAACGAGACAAGCGACAATAACAAACAAGAGTACTCAAAATTAATAAAGCACCGCGAGGGTATCGAAACTATGTCCGTGGATAGGCGCGCGCAGTCACGGCACGCGAACCAACATCGTCGATAAATTACTGGTCGCGCACGGTGTTTCCGCGTGACACGAAAGCTTCGTCCAAAGGAAAGAAGCTTCTCGTGCACACGACCGAAGGATAGCTGGGGCACTCCAGAACGCGGCAACAGATAAAAGTCGCATGCGACACAGAAGCAGTCCGCGATGGTGTTGGCGCGCGTTTGCGGAGTGATGCATTGGTACCGCCAAGTGATATATGCTTATGGGGCATGCCAGAGTACCGAACACGCACATGCACACGCACACGCGCACTCATGCCCAAGACTAGGTAAGAGATACACGTGCGTCCGGCTACGGCGTGTTCATTATGTACTTCGGCGAATCATAAAGCAGACGCGGAGGGGGAGTGAAAAAATGAAGGATTAAAGTCGCGAAGAATTTTCCGACCGGATCCGAGCAACCGAGTCGGAGAACGCAAAGAAATCAGACGAGTGCGTATGTGTGTGTTGAGGCCACGACTTTTCCGATCGATATGATTTAAATGGCGTTTTAAGAAAGCGAGATCCACTGAGAAAGAAAAAACGGCGCGCCGGTGTTCAACTCAAATTGTAATTTATACGGCTATTACCGGGCCACACGTTGACCATTATAAATTGTCGCTGTATCTGCTGGCGTTCTTATTTATAGTTGGCAAATAAATACCGCGATAATACGCCGCGGCCACGGCGTATTTGCGATTCTAATAGCCGTGCATTTAGCACGGCGCGGTACATTCGGGTAAACGCGAATGACGCATGGCGAGGGTAATTAAGCAATTACGGGAGTACAATGTTCTTGTCGCTCGGGGGAGAATAAATGTTCGCGTGCCGTCCTGGGATTGTAACGAGGAAAGTGATTTCGAATGGAATTAAATTCCTGTAACTTGTGCGCAGGGAGATGGTTTATTTTTCAGGGTGAATTTTTAAGTACTTATATAAATACTTGGGCTTAGAAATTGTAATTTTTAACGAGTTATGCTCGATGAAACTTGGATACAGTAGGAACTAAACTTACTAGAAATGATCGATGTTAAGTATTTATTGATAACGAGGAGTATAAAGAATTAACTAAATTTGAATTTATGAAGATATTGTAAATGAATAGAATTAATTAATTAATTAATCTTGCTTATAGAATAACGATGTTAATTTAAGAAGTTTCTGACCAACCTACAGAATCCAAAATACTGTTTATCAATGGGCCGTTTGGTTCGATAAAAAATGCCTATGGTCAAGGTAGAACAAGTCAAAAAGAAAGTGAACAGAAATGTACAGCGATTCAACAGAGGTAGTAATTATCGTTAGAAATTTCGTAAAATTTCCTTAGCTTGGCAAATTCAGATTTTTATGAATGCAAGGAAATGAAGAATCTCTAGAGATATGTTTCACTCCTGAAATATTAAATTATAGATTACGCACTTTACCGTGGATAGTTTGTATATACATTTTTGCACGTTTAAATGTGCTATAAATACACGAACATCCGCAGTCTAGTTATCATTAGTAGCTGTTATGTCTTCTCCTAGAGAACATAAAATCTTTCAAATTTCTTATAGATCATCAAAGTCTCGCGTCCTGAATTCTTGTACCTAACTAAATACATACTTAACATTTTGTGTTGCATTAATTATGTACATAGCTGTCGAACGAATAAGTATCTTTAATCATTTCGTGCGACGTATAATAATGTTGATAATTCAACAGCATAGTAACTAAACGGTAAAATGAACAGAAGAAACTGGTACAGGATACTCACCAACGAACTAGTTTGATTGCGAGCACATATGTAGCATTTTCTTTTTCTTTTTTTTTTTTTAGTAAAGAAGTGTATCCTCCGATTCCAATTTGAGAATCCATCCACAGTAGCTGTCCACGTGTCAGATGTAACTGATTCATACGCGTGCATTTGCATTGCGGTCGCGTCCTCGTCGAGCGACACGACACGTTATTCGAAGCGTGTTACATTATTCTAATCAAGACCCTAATACCAGCATACTTTTGCTTTTATTCGCACGTGGGCAATGCGGCTCGTTTGTACTCGTAATAGTCGCGATCGGGCAGGGAATTATATGTCGCCGCGATTCGACTCTACGGGCGGTTTCAAGCTGTCTTTTCATTCCAAACAAACCATTTTCTCTCTAAATTTTCTCAAACATATCGATTTATATAGTACAATTTAATACGAATAGGTTTTGTTCCACTGATCATTCTCAACTTGGTCACTAATAACCATAAGAGGTGCGTGTGACCTCAAACAAACAATAAAAAAAGAAAAATATTCTCTCTATTTCTTTCCTACTTTCCCACGAGGGATTTCACAAAAGCTTTGGGAAAACTAAATTAGATTTGGCTTATTATTTTATAAATTATAAAGTATTATGTATCTATATATGAGTAATCAATCGTTTCGAATATTACATGGAATATCTTGACAGTACTACATTTGAGATATAAGGTTTCTAGTTAATCCACTGAATATAAAAATTGCTTAATTTGTAGAAAGACAAGATGAAGGACTTTATTTTTTTTCAAATCTCTTCTTGCAAAAATATCAATATTAAGTACATTTTTAAATAAAAATTAATAATAAATAAGGATATTATCTTTGATTAATCGACCAAGTTGTAACCATTTTCCAACTTGCAGTATAATAATAATTGTATTGATTAAGAGAATTATATATATATATCCGTTTTATCTATTTAGAACTGCATAACATTAGCTAATAACCAATTTCGTTAAATACATCTTAAAATGTGTAGGGTAATATGAAGGTAAAAGAAAAGACATAATTTTCTTCCACTCTGTCCAATTCCTACAACATCGTCAAAAAGTCATAGTTGACATATAATTTTTCAACCATATAATAACAAGTTTCCTCCTGGAATAATTTACAACATACCCATCTAAAACACATAATTAAGAAAGTCCAAGTTACTACTTGCTAAAGTACTTGTGTCTAACATTATATGAAACAACATTAATTCCCTCTTTCGATTTCATTCGTAAATCTTGTAGGTTCATTAATCATAGCTTAGAAGTCATTTTTCAATACGCATCGATCAATTTATTGATACTCGCCAGATCGATACTCGATCGGCGCATCCGATAAGTTCCGTCGGCAAGGGCGAGGAACTCTGATTTACTGGCGACTTTAGCATCATGATGATCACGAGAAGGAACGAAGTGGCAAAGGAGTGGACGAAGAAAGAAGAAGCATCGAACGAACCAAGCACAAGAGAGAGAAGAAGAGTACAGGCGGCATGGGAAGCAGGAGAAAGAGGAAGTCAAGACACGCGTGTAACAAGCGTCGCTGGCATTAATTTAAAATGAGCTCTACGACCCTATGCAAATCTTTCGTGTACAGGAAATTCTCAGAAGTCGACTATAGCTTGAAACGTTGTCTCCCTCTGCTCATCCACACCCCTTCTGTCCGCTTTGCGGCGATGCTCGCTTGAAATTATTATTGTGCACACGCGCAACTCATTCCGCACTCCCCTATAACGCGTTAACTTCCTTCTTTTAAACTATGAAACGCTACCTCTTGCCAGCGTTTAATATCCCGCATCCCGCGACATCAACAGTATCATCCTTGGCTAAGATAACTTATGACTATGATGGACTGAGCTATGTGCCGCCACTCGTTACCATCATTATGCTCATTCATCGAAGATACCGCTGTAGATGTTCGCGACAAGCAATAAAATTAGTCGATAGAAATTACGGCGATCGAGCGAAATGCATGATCGAAAAGCAATAAATCAACGAGCCAAGAGAAAAAACAGTCGTAACTATCGAGAAGCTGAGAAATTAACGAGGGAAACTTGGTAATTTTATATCAAGAGGCACAACATAATGCAACATTACATCTGCATAATATGTTGCCTTATGTGTTCAAAATTGGGGAAAAGTTTCATTTATATAAGATTCATAGGTGGTGTAGAGGAGATACTTAACACGTTTGCCATTATACTGAATTAAAGCAATACGTTTACCGGATACTATGTTCTGTTTTTTGAATTATTACTACAACATATACATACAATCATATATAGGCTGTTCACGCTATTAGTAGTTTGGCCAATGTTTTTCTCAAACGGTAAACGATAAGTACGAGGAAAAAATGAAAGAGAAAGAAGATGAAAGGTTGTAAATGAAATACGTATTCACGATAATACCTTTTTTGCAAGTGGAAAAATGCATGTTCATTTTGCAGCTGCACTAGTTTTTCTTTTAATGAAAGGCTTCCCTTTTGTTTGCATAAATCGAATCCTTTTGTCATTCTACGAAAAAAAGATAAATAGAGTGACATGGCCGGACACTGATTAAACTTAAAAATATTTTAACTTTAATTTTGTAGAATTTATCATATGTAAGACAAAGAAAACATAGATACAAGGGTACTCCGTTTCATCTTTCCTTGTTTTTCATAAAGAGATATTATCGTGAATATGTAGTTGATTTATAACCATTCGTCTTTTTTCTCTTTCATTTTTTCCTCATACTTATCATTTATGAGAAAAATACTGAGTACTAATAGCGTTAACAATCTGTATATAAAGTTAAAAAATAAAATCTGAATATCACACATGTGGTGATAGTGTGATGCTGGTAGTGAATATGTTAAAGGTTATTCAAGGGTTGTTTAAAGTTAAGAAACCTGTGATGTAAGAATGATTCATTAAGAATAAATCGTTTGATTCCAAACTAAAAATATATATGTATTCATTGTAATTATGCTTACTCATACGAGGATAATTTCCGTTTACGATCTCCTGCGCCAACGGTCACCCCTAGAGAAGCTTGATAATCAGCATACCTTTGAATCTTATAGGTATTCGTTTTACCTAGAATTTTCATTACTGCGTTAACTTGATCTCGACGGTATAGTCCTATATATGCAGACGTGTCATTTAACCATGACACATGCACACCTCCTGTAATAGTTATATCAATTACATTAAAATAATAACATAAATGTTGGTGCGGATTATCTAATAAATGAAAGAATTTTGTAACTGTATACTTACCAAACGGACTAAACAATTGAGATATATCATTAAACCTCCACTCTTTTGGGAATGTTATATGTAATATATGATCTCTATTTGGATTAGCTGACAAAGAAAACATATATTATTAACATAAGATTCACCTTAAAATATATGAATAAAAAGGTAAGATTTACTTACGATCTTCTCCGACAAGGTTTATGTACGGAATATCTTTCAATCTTGCTATGAGGAGTCTATAACAAAATAATAAATTAAACGCTATAATAGACATGATAAATGATATTAAATGTAATAACACCTACTTGTTTAGAAAAGGGTCGAGTAATGATGAATCCGATAAAACTATCGGCACTTCGGGGTTTTGTAAGGAACCTGAAAAAGAATATTCCTAGTGAAAAAAGTTTACAGATCATGTTCTTAGGATAAAATCATGTCAGTTACTAACCAAGATAATTAGACAATGCAATGAAACATATTCCAGTTATATATGCATCGTAACCGGCCTCGTGACATTTTTCTGCTAGCGTTGAATAACTTCTGCCATCGATAGGTTCCACTTCTGTAATTTTAAACGGTGATTTACTAACTGTTTCTAGCAATATACCTAAATTCGACGATGGTACATTTTCCTTGAATTGCTGCGAATGGCAAATTATTTTTGTATCTAAAATTCTATAAAAAAAATATCATATAATAATCATATTTATTAAAATATAACAGTAATGTTCAGAAAAAACGTAGGAAACTCTTACCTTGGAAATAGACCATGAAGAAGAGACTTAAATTCCAAATATGATTCTGGCAAATATCCAAAAAATTGATGTATTATATGACAGAGATCTAGTAACATATTGTGACCAACTAATAACTTTCCCTGAAATAAAAATATGTATCATTATAGATTACACCTCACTTACTTGATAAATTAAACACGATTAACAAAACGCACAGAATCTGAAATTTTTCTCATGAGTATACTTAATCCAACTGCATGTTGAATTTCTTCTCTTTCTTTCTCTCTTTTTTCAATCTCCCTTTGTTCTTCTTCTTCTTTAGTTCCTAATCTTTGTATAACGAGATTACATCCAAAATTCTCCATTTTACTTTCAATCCTCAATTTATTTGGCCACCTCAGCTTTGCTTCCTGATAAACTAGTCGTCTAATAAAAGCACCACACTTATCAATCACTAGTTCTTCTTCTTCAGAAGCGATGAATTCATCCATCTTTCTACTAAAATGGTTTTCAATTAAATTTCGTTTATATTAATGATGGAGAAACGTTGTTTAAAACTAAAATTATTTTTACCAAATATCCTCGATCTGAGGCCTCTCAACATCCGTAATAGGCAAAATCTCTAATGTTTCATCCCTTATCTTTTGCTTCTCCTCCAATCGTTTGATCAATTTTTCTTCTTCGCTTGCAGTTAAATAAGGAATGCCTAATTTGAAAAGTTTATTGAAGTCGAATTCTTGCGATGCTAAAAACGACATACTGGATGTCTGACACATGAATCTCAAATCCGGAGCTGTACGATTTAGGGGACGCGGAAAAACGTAAAAATTGTATGATCGTTGATTGTACCTACAAAAAAAGAACGATTATATTAACACAAATCTGGAAATATATATAGACACGAACACCCTGTTAATAAGCAATCAGACATACAATCAGTTTATAATAGTAAATTAATATTATAGCTGCTGAAAATGTTGATACTTATTAACTGGATTATTAACTTAACTGAATAAAAAATTACTTTAATAAATTTTCAAATTAGCAAGAATATTTAGTACTTGAAAAATAATAGGTATTTACAAAAATCTATTATATATATGCCATATATTTATCTATTTAGTAAAATATTAATGCATGAAATTTTAATTTGAAAACATTTTATTCAGTTAAAATTGCAAAAGTGTTTATTAAGATCAACTTCGTACTTTTGAGTTTGTGTATTAAATGTAAATACAGAAAGGCCAAATTGTATTAGAAGAAAATCCATTGATCCCGATCTCAATTTTGCATAATACTGAGCAGGTGTGTCAAAGGCACCAGCATCAGGCCCTGAATTCAGTCCTGTAAATTCACCATCAATGGCAAGGAATGTTGCATTTTTTATAACTTCGTCCAATTCCACAAGGACTTCTCGAAAATCTGTAAAAATTTTCGAAACTTTACTTGTATCAAACATTGCATTGATTTTAGTTACTTTGTTTATATCCTACTTCATATATATTCGTGATGATTGAGAAAGGAATTTTTAGAATTATTTATAGAATCATTATTAATTATTGATAACATTTATTATTACATTATAATAAATATCAATCAAGTATAACAACAACGATGCATCTTTTTCATTTATGATAAATTATTATATGTATATATTAAATTTAAGAATAAAACTAGAAAAATATATTAATTTGAAACATAGTAGTAATTCAATTTCGCGCTGATATACGGAAAGGATGTCTTCAGTGATCAAAGGTTGGTAGCATGTAGTGCTTTTAGGATTTTCAAATCTAACGCATTGGTCCGCGTCACAGTGCGATAGTTATTGTTAAATTAGTGTAATAGATAAGTAATTAATCACTACACTATGTTATTTTTATAATGTTCTATGCAAAATAGTACTATGCATAAATAATTGTGACGAAATTCATGATGCGACGTTATAAAATGAATTCAACATTGCGACCAGATGTAATAGAGAAGCGCGGGATTTCTCCGAGAAAAAAGGTAACGCAAATTTTCAAATTGTGAAATATATATATGTATAAACTATATTTTAATTTTCATACAAAGATTTTGTTTGCACACGTACACTACATATACTTAGAAAATAACATTCAACATTTAGAAAAGTAAATACTCGAGAATTTTTTCATTTCAAATAATTCCAACTAAAGATAAAATAATAGCAGGCACTGATCTGACTTGATCATTGTCATTGGAGAAAATTTATAAATATATATTATATATATAATATTAATTTGAAGAATATCGCAATTTAACTCAGATAATAAATAAAAAGTCATTCATAAATGTAATACAAAATAAATTACATGAATTATTGAAACAATTTAATAAAAAAAGATAAGAATCACATTGAAAGTAATAGCTCTATAGTTATATTAATCACTTAAATGCTTTAACGATACACTTGATAGATATAATCTTTTCTTCTTATCTAAATATACTTAATAAACTTATATCCATGCAAGAAGACATGTTTAAAATAAAAATATCCTTTCACAATAATAACAATCTTTCTTGCTTAAATTTTGAAATATACAGATTGTATAACCAAAGTATCTATTTGTGATTAGTTTGATATTTTGAGAATAAAGATAATTAGCAATACCTAATGATGCATATATATAAACAAAAAATAAAATTACATATAATACAATGTCAACATATTTTGGATAAGCATGGTATTGAAAAATATTTTATTCATAGTTACTATTTAAATATTTTTAATTACTTATAGTAGGAAATGGATCAGGCTATGAAGTGAAGAAAGTCATATTAATATAAAACATTAAACTTATATTTTCAGTTCCTGCAAATATATAAATTAAATTGAATCAAAAATTATAATATTCATATTTTCATTATTTTAGCTACGCTATATCAGTATGATGTTCATATTATTTATAGATAATTATCTAAGTCTAACCTTATATAACTCTAAAATAACTATATATCTTCCTTTTATATAGATGACATATAGTATATTGCCTAATATATTAAATTCGATTAATAGAGTTTATTATTTGCAATGATATTTTAGAAATACACAGTTATACAAAAATAGATAAATAGTATTGTATTGAGAGATTGATTGTTAAATTTTTTATGGATATATATATATAGATAAACAGTATTATATAATAGATAAATAGTATTATATTGAGAGATTGGTTGTTAAATTTTTCATGGATATATATATATATATAGCTAACAACATTGTTTCCGTAATATTACTATGTTATAATATCATTATGATAGTGTTATTGTAATACTGTACATTACTTTGATTTCTTTCTTGCACACTGTGATTGACGCTTACATTGCTGGATACTGCTGAATTCTTGCGATTGTAATGCATTTTGTTAAAAATATTATATTTTCTATCACGAGTTCACAATAATTCCATCTTCAGCATTTTGTTTATTGCGCCAATTACATCTTAATAAACGCTGAAATTTACTATATCCACTCCAAATCATACAAAACATCATAACCTAAAAAGCTGTAGATTACTTTCAAACAATCATATTAGTTATCAAGAGATATAAAAAACACAATATTATATAAAACGTTTCCACCAAAAGTTTATAAGTTACATATGTAATACTGCAATTTCATAAAGTAGTTACAAAATTTTATCAAAATCTATGCAGCAACAATAGCACGTCACGTGAGAAAGACAAATTTTGTTTTATGCTCTAATTTAATCTTTTCCTGATAACTGTTCACATTTTCATACGTTTAATTTTAAATAAACAACGTGTTCGTGTATAGAATCTTCATATTACAAATTAATTATAAAGGAACTACAATATCATAAATATAATTATAAATGTAATAATTATAAATAATCCCACTCTCAATCATCATAAAAGCTGACAGTATAATGTTTATTTTTTACGATTACTCACTCAAAGAAGTCACTTCCATCTTTTTTTAACCTTGCTCTTACTTATCTACACTGAACTTACAACGGACATCTTCTATTTCTTTCCCGGAACTGAAATTAGACGCGAAAATTAACGGGGTCCATCGATCCTACACGATCTTCTCGTAGTTGACCACATTAAGTAAGTAAATCAGAATGAGGACTCTATAGATAAAAATAACATCATACATGGATTGCCATCTGGAGTATAACTGACATACTATTTCCCCACTCTGCATTTATTATGTTTGAAAATCTAACGTAACGTAACTACCGATGAGGTACAGAGTAGATGGTACATCACGGATCTGATGCTTAATACTTTTTTGTGTCCCACGTTTTTGAGGTCATCATTTTCATGTCACATGTGACGTTATCGACTCTGTATAATACTAGCATAGACGAAATCTCGCTTGTGATACTAGTTTGAATGAAAAGTCTTTTATGAAATTCCGTATGATATAATGAGTAAAATGTAGAATAGCATATCTAATGATCGAATAATCGCAATAAAGTATAGAATTTTATATTTCCACAATACTTCAAACAGCACTACATACTATCAGAGAGAAAATTTCCTCTCTCCTAGATAGCTTTTAGAAATATTTAATCCGTATGTTTAATAATTCAAAATTTTTTACCATTAGTGTTATTACCTGTCTATTTATATTTTTCTTTTATAGAAAATAAATAGATATGCTATTAGAAATAGTACTCGATAAAAAATATTTCTATACTAACATTTTTTACCAATTATGAAAGTTATTTACTACTATTATTTAATAAAGTTGAGCATGTATATAATATTTTTTGGCTTCAACATGTTAAAAGTATGACAACCAAATACAGATATAAGAAAATTAGAAAACATATTCGAAATATGAATGTATAATATCATTGAATTTCAATAAAAATAAAAAATTGAAATAAAGTAGAAAGGATCAGAATTACGTCCATGCAAGGATTATATTCAGTCACTGTACAATCAGGCATTGTGTTTCGTCATTTCCTATTGAAGAGTACCGTTAAAGGTCTGCTTATATAGTAAAAGATGAATATAGGTACCACTAGTGAGAAAAGAAAAGGCATATCAGGCAATCTATAGTCGAACTCTAGAACTAAAGTCACACGATATATACGTTTCACATGACCACACTCATAAGTGACAGTCCCTTATCTACGTTATTATTGATACATTGTTAATATTATTGTAATATCATCCATAGAATTGTACTTATTGTATGTAACTAAAAAATGATTTTCACTTTATACTAATGGGAAACTATTTTAAGATTTTGTTTTAAACAGAAATAGACATCTAGATCGTAATATGATAATGGACAATTGCATATCGTGAACGTTTTATGAAACCATATAACGCATTCCTAAAATAGCGTGCGAGAAAATCTATTCGAATAAAATTTAAGATAAATTGTATCCGATCAATCCTATAGCGAAATAACCGGATAGATTGTTCCAATGGGGCTGGAATCTTGGTAAAATACTTTCACACGTATATCGTCCTGTTCACCTTAAGCTTGAAAAATTCCGCTTTCTTTCCGACGAATCATTCAACTGGTAATTCTCTGAAATAAAAAGCATTTAACGATCTTTCAAAATGATTTGTACAGGTGTCTCCTTAAAATGCAATTTATTTAAAGTAAGTCTACGTTTCCAGAGTTTGCGATCTTACGTCGTAAATCACACTCGAGATATGAACAGAACATACTACTGTTAAGTACATAGTAACTACATTTCAATATCTTAAGCAACTTTTCTATTAAATTATAAACTATTTTTTAATCATGTATCGACACAGAAAAACTATTACATGAATTTTTTAATAATGGGAAATTATGAATAATTTCCTTCAATTTTTTATGTTACGAAATTGTTTTTCTAGCCTTGAAATCTAGTTACCTACGAACTCAAGAATTATATTAGGTATTTTCTGTAGTTTGGAGTGTGTATGGATTATATGAAGATAATGTTTGAGGATAATATTTATTTGAAAATAACCTAGTTTCCATAAATACAATGAATTTTTACAATTTGCAGCAAATAACGAAGCGGTAATATAAATCAAATCGACCACACTGTTTCCACATTTACATTCGTTTAACTCTATTCTCTTCATTCTTATTTTCAAACGTAATAATAAATAATTTTCGAGCATCGTCAACATTACGCTAACACGATCTTAATACCACTGATATCTTCCACCGAAGTAGACAAGAACAGGACAATTTTCTTTCTTAAAAGAATTCTAGTATATGATGAAATAAGTAAGCGGAAATAGAATCCAATCATATCGGCAAACAATTTGCAGTGATAACAAGCGGAGGTTCCTCAATCCGTTACTTCCGCACCAGAACTAATTAAAGCGAATTGAAAGGTAATTGAATTAAGCTTTCAATCGTTATCTCCTCGATGTGTTCCAAGCTCGTGGACTGCGATTCGCTTCCTTCAAATGGTTGGCCGAACGGGAAGATTGGAAGAACAATACTTCGAAATAAAAGCGAAGGACAAGATTCGAAGGATCCAATTTAGAACGGAATACGCCTATTCGAGGTTCTGCACAATGCCAATTTCTTTCCTTCCCAGAGGGTTTGACCGTTTTTGGGGCGGTTAATAGTTTCTGATCAAGTTTCCGCTTGTGTTTGTCATTCATTATTAATTATGAACCAGCTTGGCAAAGCATATTACGTTCCTGGATATCGGTGAAGATTAATAATTTAATCAGAATATCACTTTCTAATTAGAAAAAATTTGCTTTAATTATGAAAATAATTAATCGAGAAGCTTATGACAAGAACGACCCTTGGTCGCGTATTTTTTCAAGAAAGCAAACGAATATTTTAGCATCTTTAATTTTTATTCTAGTTAATTCGATTTCTGAAAATAAAACATTTATCGTGTTAGATTTTGGAATTCAAATTCGATATGTTGTGAATCCAGCTTCTCGCTACTAGAACGTATTATTCATCATATTGTTCGTTCAATTCTATGAAAAGAAATTAGATATTCTATAAATTACATGACATTGTTGGATGCCAGCTTGTCGAGACAAGGTGGAATTAAGTCATCGCCATGTCACTAGCAACAAACACTTATTTCTACGTCTATGTAAACAACAACGCGTCACGACGAATAATCAAAATCCTCAACCTTAATCATTCGGAACCTTTCCCCTAGCTCCTTCCACGCCATCTCTTTTCCCCGGTACTTTCCACATAATTTTCTCAACCATGCATCTATATATGTATGTGTATACATATACTTGCGAACAATTGTAAGGTGTCGCAACTTGTTCTATCACATAGAATCTAACAGTATATTAGAAAAGATGAAAGATGGATATTTCTTAATGTTTTGAAATTCTTCTGTTAATGATAGGGATCGTTGTTCTCTTGTCTTAGGTTTCAAATTATTTGACCGTCGTATAATTTACTGGCTTGGCGAAACGTGATTACGATCAATGAAAGGTTTAATACCTTGTAAGAAGCTCTCGATAGCTTCGAGTATTCTACAGCCGCAGCGCATTATTTTCATTCGAGCTGTTTGAAGATATCGGGGGTCCCTGCCACCCTAATGCCGTTACTTGAGGTTCTATCGGGTGTCCGTAATTTATATGACCACTCGAAAGAAAAGTTGCGCAAGGTCCCGTAGCCGATAAGGAGCCATTTTTCATTTTGCCTACGCAAGACCGACGAAAGCCAGTCGGTTGAAGGTACTGGCAATAAGAAAAAGAAAAAGAAAAAGAAAAGGACCACCCTTCGAGATTTCGCACCATTGCCAGAGGGTTGAACCATTTCCTGGGACTTAATTTCATTGTAACCCCCCGTCGACAGTTATTCTTATTATTTTTCTCCTTCGCTCCCTAAATCATCAATTTTCCTTATTAGCTGTATCCCTGATTAGGAAAATACCTTCCTCGACGAACTGTTTCCCGGGAGATATTTTTGCGGCAATCTAATAGCGTTATGGTACCAACCAACCGCTGTAATTCCCCACTGAAATGATCTGGAAAAATTAATGGGTTAATAAAAGTACGCGGAACCGCGAAGAAAAAATTGTAAGATTCGTCGATCCGATCGAGCGGTCAGGTGTATCTGCAAGCGATTTTTTAAATCGTCCGATTTCCAATTTTCTAGAAATCATGGCTATGTGGTTTCTTTCAATAAGTAGCAGTCTATTCGTATTGTGATGTGTAAAATGTAATTTAGAAATTAGTTGCTTATTACCAGCTTTCATTCCATCTTTGAGAAGATATACGTACTCGTGTGTAAATAAATTAATGTATCTTAGATAAAGCATTGCAATGGTTTGTTTTAACAATATATAGAGACTATAGTCGTCAATTCTAATGAAAATTACAAGCGACCTGTTTTATTTCCAAAATATCATTTTATAGTAGGCACTGCATTTGTTCAAATAAATTTTATTCCATTTCTGAAGTCAATCCTTTACAATACATACATGTGTCTTTATCTATGTTATGATTAATCAAAAATCGAGATATATATTTTCGAATGAAAACTAATATTAAACTTATAGAGAAAAATTCACGCTCTATCCTTCAAGAATCACCTTCGAGTACTTTTTACCTGCAAGAGATCCTCATTCTCACAATAATGCACTCTCATTTTTCTTGAACAAAATCGATATCAATATCCGATTCTTCCATATCAAACACCTCGAGCGAATTTACGTGCAAATTATGATCGTATATTTCAAGTAAATTCATAAAAATTTTAATAAAGGGACAGTGGCGAGGTGGAAATGATGTACGATTTCTCGTACCTATCGAAAACTTTTTCTAAAATACAATTGGTACGATCGGGCTTTTTTTTTTTTTTCTTATATATCGACGTTTCACTGGAGAGTTCAGGTTCGATTCGATATTCCAGCCGGTTGATTTATTAAGTCTATTAAGAAACTGCGAAATTGTTTTGACCGATAGGAAATGGTTAGGGTGGGACAAATGAAAGTTCGTAACGTGGAGGGTGGCACAGTGCCTCGTGTTTTACTCGATTGCAAGGGCGGAAATCTGCGAAGGCATCAGAAGTTTCTTGTACTTCTGTTATGGTACTATAAAGCGAGGTTCCCCAACTACAAGTTACAAATTAGTCACGGTGATTTGGTTTCGCGGATATTAATCATTTCTTAGATCCTCAGGACGTTTATCCGCCCATGTATTCTAACTAATAACTCTTCTCTAACCTTGGTACTTGCACGATAAAGAAGCTTTCAAGCTGGTTAAATATTAGCACGTTCGAATGTCTACTTAAATTTTCTTTCACTTTCCTTTTATTTATTCTGATCTAGAAACTAGAATGTGTTGTAGATAAAAGTCGGATTATCTAAAGCTATATATTATATGTACATGTACCGAACAATAAAATTTATAACTTGAAAATTAAAAATAGGGTTTAGATGATCGAATAACGTAATTTTATTAACATATTCAAACAAATTCACACTTAGATACTACTAAATATTTTTGATCTCTCCGTGTCGAAAGATTAACAACGAAGAACTACTATTTCTTAGAAATAATTAAAACAAAATGACCTGAAATGTCAATGCCAATTAAAGAAAAAAAGATCGTTGGAAAGTGTAATATCTCATTTTAGTAATCTAAGAATTAATACAAGTTTTTAATTTCTTATTACGATTATTTACGCACTTTTTCTTCCTATGTTCATAGAAGTAGCAACTTTCTTTTAGATTTCTCTATATGAACATCATACTCTGAAATGAAAATAACGTTAAAGATAGAATTTTCTTTTAAGTAGTAGCGTACGTTAATGCTGGTTTGCTAATAGTTTCACATTCTTCCAAATGAATTAAAGTATCATGAGCGTGTGTTAGGTTGTCTTGCAGGATTACCGTAGAGCGTCGGACCACTTTCAACAGTATTGAGTAACCATCAATATTTGACGAAAAAACGTTACAGGAAATCACGGAAATCTATTATTCTCCGGTTCGATTTCGAAAGGGAAGCCGGTTTCACTACTCTCGAAATCAGATTACGAGAATTTATAGGGTCACTCACGAGCTCTCAAACCTCGGGTCGTTCCCGCGAGATCCACAGAAAACGTACACAATTAAACTGCCTTAGGGCTTCCGTTACTACATCGTATCAGCTTTAACTGTACTACGATCATTTTCACGTTCATGAGAATTTAAACAGTAAGCTTGCTCCAGATTATTGCAACGCGATTCTCTTCAAAATCGTTTAAACAGCGTTAACGCTTTCGTAAATTTTACAACGATCTAGTTTATTCGACGATGCTGATTATTCCAGTAATACCTTTCAGAATAATGTATTATACAACAGAGCATATATTATTAATATGTATTAGTATGTTCCACAATATACATAATATTCATTCTCACACGCTTTCTCAACGTCGATAAATCAACTCTTTAAACGATTCCAAAACAAGGATGCCCACGTTGCACTCGAAAAATCCAACTACGTAGGTATTTTTTCTGTTGAGTGTACTTGGGAATAGGAACAGAACGATACACGAAAAATCCGCCAACAGTATGTTCCCGCTCCTCGGGAGGGCGATAACCAAGAACCGGAGAGCAGTCGCTAAAATCATCCGTCAGAAGCCGTTCGATTGATAGACTCGACGGGCATGAAATATTTAAACCGCTTAGCAAAGCTCCCGCGTCGTTTTTCGGCCGGCTTAAAACGTATTCGCCGCATCCCCGCAGAGGAGGAGAAATAATTACAAAGTTACCTCGACCGACCGAAGGAAAGTTTTCCCGATACACACGTTGTAGGCTGGAATATCGTTTCCATCAGACGGATTGCTATCGTCCGTGTCGGAAGGGTCTTTCGAGTCGTAAAGCGGGTCCAAGTGCTCTTTACATGCATATTGCCTTTCGTCGAGGAGCAGCGTGCTACGTTCTGCGAACCGTTCGTCCGTTTGTTGAAGCGGCCTCGAGGATTCCGGTGCTCGATGCTCCGCGACGCGACGGCCCAGTCGTACGAGGACTCTTCAAATTTTATGCTACATTTAACCTCTGATCGATTTTCCTCGGCGAGATCGTGGAGAAAAGAAACCGCGAAGGGAGGGTTGGTTGGACGAGCGAGGCCGGAAAAACGATGTTAACACGTGACGCTGCTCACGGCCGAAAATGAAGTTCCAGTTTTTGCGCGCGGTTACGAGCGACGATCATTCTTCCATCTCGGTCTTATCTTGTCCCGACTGAATATTCAAAAGGCTGCAGCCAGGATAGCCATTATCGCCTGGCTTTCGAAGTTTCACGACGACGAAATGAAGTCCTCGATGATGGCCTACGAAGGATTAGTGTCTGCAGGGAAAACTAAGATTAGGCAAGTTAAAGTGGCAGATCTGTGAACTATTTCCTAAATCATTGTAATATCAAAATGGCTTTGTCAAGCTTTATAAACTTTCGTTTTTCTTAATTCAGGAAAATATATAGTTTAACGCGATAAGCTAAAGTACCGTTATTGAGTCAGAGGGATACTCGAGTTAATTTGCCTTGCAATTTGCTCAGTTCGGTTATGAACAATTCTTAGACGATCTACACAACTGAAAACAGATTATTTAACTCTTCGTTATATAAAATTATTATATATATCGAAATTGGATATATTATGTACTTTCGTTAATTGCTCGACAGCGATGATTTTCTACGAAGATGCAACTTCTATTCATCAAAATATAATTTGTTCGACTAATTTCAATATTCTCGTTCTTGATGTCGTTTTGTGAGATCTACGGTATACGTTACTTTCTCATTTTTTCGTTCGATATTCTATCATAGATCAATGGTGCTTTATAACATACAAAAATTCAAGAGTAAATCTTAAAATGTTGAAACTTAGATGACTGAAATAAAAAGTCTAGCTCGCTATATGTATATTTTTACTCGTTTATTTTCATCATTTAAATATAATACCATACAGTTGCGCGTCTCATATTTCCTGGTGATGAGAAACATTAAATATGCAGATAAAATGTTCGGAATGTAGAACGAGTTGCGGTAAAAATTACAATAACGATATGAACTGCAACGATGAGAAATAGAACGAATCACGGTATTTTTTGTTAACTGAATGTGTGATACAGCCATAAAGCCAGCTGGGTAACAAGTAGCTCGTGATTAATGTTTTTGCAGGAGCTCGTTCATGGGGATGAGCCCATAGGGAGCTTTCACTGTTTTGTACTAGCTATTTGCCACTCGGTTCCATACCGTACATTGCGACAGGCAGGGTGTCCGCATCGGAATCCGTTGCTCTGGATATCAGGCTGATTTAACTGAAGTATCTTGGGTTAAATCGTATTTTTAACAGCTATCGTAAGAGAACCGAATTGGAATAAAAGAAAGACCCGAAATAGCCAGGATTTTAGCGTTTATCTTTCAAAGTATTAACTGCAGATTACTATCATTTCAATCAGTTAATGTAATGTAATACCGAAGGGAATTAACGCGTGAATGGGCTGTTCAGAAGGATTGAATTATTTTCTATTATATCAATTTCATCTAGATTTCTTTGGAAAAGTAGTACACTACAAAATTTGCGGCGTTCGTTTACATTCTGTTTTCTTAGTTATGTTCATAAAAATATCAATTTGCACGAATATCCGTAGTCCAGGTATAACGTAATATTACTTACATTTCTACGTGATATACTTCTTTCGTTTCATAGTCGGCAAAAGTATCTTTTTACCAGGAATATCATCGCGAAGGGAATATTTAACACGTATATTACGCGAACGGCAAGCTACACTTTGCCTAGCATTCTACAAAGTTTCAGCAATGAACAATCATAATGCACGCATACGAGACCGGTGTTAAACTGTTTTATCTGTTTCGATGTGCGAACATGAAACGCAACATCGGACTTGGTGTTTATTCGTAATCGTAAAGTTTCATTCGCGTTCATGGATCTACGACGTTGAAAGTTGTTGGCGATGCTAATTGGAAGTGGTTAGCTCGCCAGCCAGCCCTATTTCGCACTGTGCCACCCCCAAGTTTTCTGAGATTTATGGGTTCATGGTGAAACGGCACGAGTAAGCTTAAGTCGAGACCAGAGACAGAAGACACACAAGATTCTGAATTAAACGTCAACCACACGACAAGACACCAAACTAACGCCATGTACACAAACACCAGCATCCTTGACTTTGTTGATGATTTGCACCGCCCATCTGCATAATAATTCACAGAGAAATATTCTGTGCGTAACTTCTAAGATCGTTATATGCCTTTATCACTTTAACATCGTTCTTTAGTCGACTACACAGAGCGTCGTTTTACGTGAACTCGTATTCCTATGGAAATAAGCAATTTTGAATGTACGTGATACTAGGAATTATACGTTGCGAATAATTCAAAATTGTCGTCTCTTTCGAAAGATTGAATTATGTACGTTCGTGACTGCGTAAATGGAAAATAAAATATTGGTAATTGTTACTTACCTGAAATATAATACAAGAAACTAAATAGAGAAAAATATGGCTAGAAATTTCATCAAATTGTTGAATTTTTGGTATTTAGATTTATTTAAATAATTACACAAAAATAATTACACGGAATTCTAAAAGAGAGCTTGATGAAATAGATTTCTACCGCGAGGATTCTCAGAAGTTGCTAAGTATAGAGAAATTCTATCGATGCTAATGGTCCCTTCTTTATTGCGATAACGCCATATCATGTCTAAACCATAGGGGCTGTTGGGGATAAGTTGTAAGAACTCCATGAATGATCAATCACTCCATCATATTAGTCGTAATAAAGAATGATAGTCTTCTAGTAGTTGCTGGTCTTATTTTAATTGTAACAAATTCTAATTTTATGATCTTTGTATTATTAAATTGCAATTTACGAGTACATTATATTTCGTACACATAATACATACGTTGTCAAATCTTTACATAAACTCTAACGATTATCTTCATTTTGTTGGAGTCACATAACTAACTATTTATTCAACTGATATTACAAAATACGCGCAACAATAACAAGCTGTATTATAGTAGGAGACGATCGACTCGCTAATCACGAATAATACAACGTTATACAGGCGAAGAATCTTTTCTTCCAACCTTAACGTCGACGATGGAACCAGAATTACGATCTTTAAAATTCCGTTTCGCTAAGGTTAGAATTTATACTGCCGATCACAGCCATTGAAACGAAGAAAAATCAAACGTATACACGCAGAGACAGTAGATACAGAATCGTGCCATCACGTTGTGCAGAATCTCCGAAACAATGTCACCATAAAGCGGAGAAAAGAATTCGTTAGTGGGTGGGAGTTGGATAGTAGTCGTTGGACCACCGGCGGACCATCGCCGAGCAGAAATTCACGTTTCACCGGGCCGAATCTCTGCTCGGAGACAAAACCACTCACGTTCACCGTTGGACGTCAAGACGACGACGGGGGAAAGGGCCGATAATTTCGGCACAAAAAAAGGTAGCGCGGCACGGCAGTGCAGTTTTCACGTTTCTCGGTTCTCCGCGAAAAGCGACGAGACCGTTTTACAAATTCACGGCGGTGCATCGCATTTTTCGCCGGAGCTTTCACGCTCGAACGCGCTTCTAGTCCGCTGGGGTGCACATGCAAGCCCGTCGTCCCCGGGTTAAGCTGCGTCGGCCAAATATTTCGTGGAACGCGGAGGATAGAGAGAAGAGGGAAACCGGTCGGTCGGTCGGTTGGTCGGTGGATAGGTATGGGTATGGAAGAGCCTGTTAGGTTGTAACTGGTCTATTACTGGCTTTATTGAGATTGGGAATCAGCCGACGATTACCCTGGTAGAGACAGCAGTCGGGATCGGAATCGGAATCGGCATCGGCATCGGCATCGGCGACCGAATATACACTATACACACCGAGCTATCGGTCCGACACGATTTCCATGGCCGGAAAAACAGCCGCGAAAGAGTCGTTATTACTCTGACACGAGGGCAATGTGTACCCATTAGAGAAGCGGCGAGCAATGCGTTCGCGTGGTCGTTAACGTAATAGCTGGTAACACCGAATTTTCCCATTTCTACAGTTAATACCGGGACGGCTAGTGTCTGAGGGAAGAACTGAAATACAGGTGCGAACTGTCCGAGATTACAGATATCGATCATCGGCTTGCGTGGCTGGATCTCATGATGGACTGACTGTTGGTCCACCTCTTTCTCCGTTCCTCGAGAGACAGGGCAAACACTGGGGGGCCAGGAAAAAGAAAAAAGACACGCGTAATAGCTTTGTCTGTCTGTCGTATGCTTGCTTCGCTATATTCCACGGATCTTTATCAATCGTAAAATACGACTGTTTTGTATTGTCTTTGAAATGAATTTTTGTATAACAGCGTCGTCGGAATGGTTACGGTGTAACTGTCGACTATATCAACCCGGAAAAAAGTAGAATAGCTTCCGTTCTATCTCCTGCTGGACTATCGCCAATAGCGAAATATCGTCCCGTGTATTATTTTCCTCTATGACTTTGCTCCCCACTTTCGTTTTTGTCCAACATATTCTTCCTCTTTTCCTTCCTCACGCCGAGATATTTCAATATTTGGCCGTTAATCGGTCGGCCGCGCGTCTGCCTTGTAAACGACGCATGATCGCGTTAAAACTGATCGTTCCGTACGGACACGGTAAATACTACGTGGTCAGATAAATGTGTTCGCTGCTGTGCTACGCAACGAGATTTACTGGTACTGTTAGCCTTGCTGTTAAAACGATAACAATCCTACACGGTGTACAGTGTATCCTCACTAATGCAATGGTACTTAGCAACGCTACATTACACCTCCAACCGCTATTGCCCTGGTAATTTAGCATCGACGCCGCTGCGTTAACAAACGAAAAGACACTTCTGTAACTGGTGTATGTTTTCAAGCAACGACATCCGCCCGTAAAATCCGCCCAAGCATCTCGTTCAACTTTTTACACCGCCCCGTTTTTCGCCTTGCTCTTCTTTGCTCTCCCTCTCTCTCTCTCTTTCTCTTTCTCTCTCTCTCTCTTTCTCTCTCTCTCTCTCTCTCTCTCTGACTCTCAACACGAAGTAAGAGCCGTGCTTGAATATTCACAGTCGTTTGAATGTTAAATGAAAATTTTAGTGTATATAGGAAGAAGTTGGGTTTTATGAGGAGCATAAAAGAGAGGATGATAGAAAACAGCCAATTTTAGATCGTTCTGCAGATGATAAAAATTCTTTTGAGTCGTGTGTCTAGTGGTTTTGAGAATTTTTAAAACTATAGTAGAGTATATTGTCGATATTTGATGAGAAGACCTAGAAGCTCTGTGACGAGGCTTTTTCCTGACAAGAATAGGTTCCACCGTGGATAGTCTCTAGGTTTCTGCACATTAAGTGCATTCTGTATATTATTTTAGATTTTATATAAACGCATAAACATCCGCGGTCTAACTATTAAAAATATTAACCTTAATTGACCCAGATGTGCCTATCATTTCTTTAGTAAATAATTGCAGATATCTAATTTTATTTTGCAGGTGAAAAGCTTTGCGATAATAACACCTATGGACCTGTAATATATGCTAGATGTATCGAGATATCGAATATATTTTCTAGTCAAATAGTTGATTATTATGAAATTTATGTTTATTTTATAAGTATAGAAAGAACAAAGCTTTAAATAGTTATTATAATTATGAATAAAAATATAGCTAATGTTACACAAAAATATAATCAAAGCTCCAAAATTTTTAAATCACCTAATTATTTTATCAATTTATTTACCGATTTGATGACTCATTTATGTAGCAGGAGATTTGTGGAGTTTATTATTGGATATTTGAATCTTTTTATCTTCATTACCGATTGAGCAGATTGGTATTTAAATAATTCCGTAAACACAATTTCTTGTTTCAGTGGAAACGTCGATATTTCAATAATTAATTACGCCGATATTTTCTTTTACTGCACATTTCGCTCTTTGCTTTCGTAGTTTGTTTACGGCTAAATGCTAAAAAGCCGTATCATGTTTTCCACTATACCATTCAGTATCTTCAATTTTTGCACGTGGATTAAGTATCGTGTTTTCAGTCTTTTGGTTCACGTTGAGCAAACTGTAAAAATCCAATGAACTTTCGAGAATTTCAGATTTTTTAATAATAATATATGTGTCTGTTTGTCGCGTATTTTTTTAATTTAGTATATTATTGTTCGACATTTAAAATATCGTCCAGGTATCGTTGCTTATCTTGCAATTTATATTATTGCAATATACTATAATAATTTCATCGCAGTCTGTAGCATTTTTATAAAAAAATCTCTCTGATTGCTTACATGTACAAAGCTTTAGATTATTAGTAGCCGTAACTTACATTTAAAGGTTAAGTGAGTGGTAATGGTGGATATATCTGTTCGTCCCTTCGTACAGATAACTTATGGTATAAGATATATTCGCCCCTTTAGTACCATTTACTATTTCGTGGAGTGCTCTCCAATATTCGATCTCGTGAAATCGAGTATCTTGTTTCTGTTTATAGGAACATTCAAGTTTTGATTTGGTTCTTTGTATCCTACACAAATCGAAACATATTGTTTATCTTATTTTTATTCTTACTTTCCTGATGACAAAGTCTTTTTTAATATATTATTCTTGTGACATTAGTACTTAGACTATTCTGGTTAAATCATTAGAATTATAACATTTCAAATTAATTTAATTTAAAGATTTTAACGAAGGCGGAATATCGATAATTCCACAAAAAGATTCTTTAGATAATTCAAATATTATTAACAACTATCACTTAGAGGCAAAATGTAAACTCTAAAGCACTGTGATTGTTACCACCTTTATCAGTACTTGTATCAGGTAAATTAAAAGCCAATAACGGGAAATGTGCAGACAGTTAGCTAAAAATCTATGATCTCATCTGAAAACTAATTTTTAACTTGCTCTTAATTGTCAGTTCCGTTGTTGTGACAGTCGATAAGAAGCATGCAACAACTCTATAAAAGCATTCTATTTTCCTCAACACAAGTCCACAAAAACCTAAAAAGTATCAAAATGCTAACAAAGACGATAACTATAATCCTGTTTAACCAATCGTACATAAAAGATTCTATTTCTTGAAGACTACGTTTTCAATTTGTAAAACCAAAATACGTGAAATGAGACAGAATTAGGATAGTGAAGTTCTATATTTAACTGTTAAATTTAAAGACGAATTTCCCAATTGGTCACTCGTGTTCCCTCAAATGCTCTCATTCGCGTAATACTCGTTTTCTCGGATCGTTCGAAATCGGAATTTCCCACGTGTCGACCGTGCAGAAGGTTTCACGCGTTAAATGATATATTTTTATCTGGTTCCGATAGCGTCGGAGCCGACGGTCTTTCCGATGTAATCCTGCGGTGTAACTTTTCACCCCTGACTGTTCGAACGACTGACACGCGCGCGGCACACTCTACGTGGAATACTTAATAAAACGCCCTGCAGAGAGATGTTTTTCCAGGAGATTGTGTACCATAAACTGAACAGCATACGGATAAACCTCTCCGGATACATATCGTGCATATTAATACAACAACACACGTTTCTTCCAATTCCCTTGCACGTGTTATCTTCGATCTCGATTATTTTCCAGCACATGATAAATCATCCTTGGTTGTACGATGTCTGGTTGTTTTTCTCCAGCCGTGCAGCAAAATTCTATTTCAATTTCTGTCACACGAAAGATTTTCCAAACGATGTTAACTATCCATGAGATCAAATTTGCCGCTGATTATATTAGGTCGTTCGAAAAGTTTCTTTCGTTTTATGAGGAAATAATGGATGCACAACATTTTCCGTTTTATATTATTTTATCGAATTACGTATGATCCATTTTGTTCTATCAAAGTAAAGATTACAACGTTCGACAGATTAGGTTTCACGTTCGTATAAAGATGCATCGTTGTAAAAGATGGGTCTGTAAAAGAAAGACGCTTTTCGGACAACCTAATAAATATAGGTTTCATGTTAGGGTTGTAATTGGAGTTTAATTATGATTTCTAAGCAGCGATTTTATTAATATCGTAGAGGAAAGTTATTTAGGAATGAACCGATCGTATTAACGCGTTTTTCAAACTTGTTGAAATTTTCACCAATGGAGTGTACTTAACAAAATCCAATTAGCTATACTCATTGATGTTAATTCAACGTTTCTATAGTAAAAAGATATTTCTTTTGGATTTAGACATTTCTATTTTTGATCTTCGCTGTATTTTCATATATATACACATATACGAGCACATAATTTCACAGTTTAATCTTCAGATTTTAAATTTACTTCCTCAGGAAAAATGGCAAATATCTTTCTTTCTTCTTGAAATTAATATTTTCTGATGAATTGTATTACATTTTTTATAACTCTGTTCGCTACAATTGGCATTAAGCGCGACATTAAACGAAATCCTTATTGCCCTCCAAGGTAACAATTCATAATGGGCAGTTCTGCGAGTTTCTCTTCAACGGCCTTCATAAAATATTCACCCTAAGTCGCGTAGTTGATGGACACGCATATTTCACAAACTTAATACACCGTATTTATTTTATCGGATGTGTCGACTCAACAGATGGCGGAATCTCATAAAATACACAAGCCAGGATGACGTTCTAAAGTCCATCCCGATTAAACGTTGCCACATATTGTTCCCTAGGGGTGACCATTTTATAATACAAGAAAAGTGGCCGTTTTAGGTTTTCTTGTTCGATGCTTTCGCGCCACCAGAGCTCCGTTAGTTGGAGAAAGATTCAAAAACCTATGGTGAAAATAAGTATATGTAGAAAAGCATAACGTTCAGAAGGGATATTTATGCCATAATGTATATCTTGTACGATAATTTCCTTTAGCTAATTGTTTACAGTCACAGCGATCACTATAATAGGTTATTAAAGACACAAGCAAAATCATAAAATTTTTATCATTTGTGGAAAAGAAAAACTTTAACGGTTGTAATGTTCGGTTAACATTTTTTCCTGAAATTTTCTTTTACAGACGAGAGCTTAATACTAAAATTTATTGCAATGTAGGATGAAGCGGTCCATAATAATTTTTGTTTAATATTGTGATATTTATGACAATTTTATTCTATGCAATTTATTGATTATTCGAAATCAAATTTATTGCAACAGGCAAACCGTATTTTGGGCCGATCGTGTAGTCAATAATTCGGATATGAATCTTGGCATTAAACGTCAAATTTAATTATTGTCTTTACTATTTAACGTGCTGTGACACAAATTTCACAAAATTTATTTATATGTATTATCAACTATTGGCATTGTTTCAATTTTGTGTATCTTTTACGATATCTTTCTTTCATCTTTCACGATTTAAGTATCAATAAAATAGATACTTTAATTTTTCGTATAGTTTCAGTAAAATAAAAATTATATGTTCTTGTATAAAATAAAAAATTGAATGAATGTGTAAAGTAACTTTATATTCAAAGAATTTTCGTAAAAGTTATTATTTCTTTTATATACATCTTTTATTTGCGTTTTTATATAGAACCATCTTCTTCGTGTTTGTATCACAATTCAGATAATGTTTTAAACAACATTCCGAATGAAAAATATTCTGCCAGCAGAAATATGTACATCCAGCGCGAAATTAAAAGTCGATATTCGATACACATTCTTTAATACATTTTTAAAGCAAGTATTGAACAAGGAAATATACACAACATATGTACAATTTTTAAAGTGAAGGATAATCACTTACCAACAAAAAACAAAGAAAATAATACCATTTTATAGTAATTTTTTACAAAATTTTTCAACGACTAACTAAAAGACATATACCACATGCTTGTGACACTTTTCCTGAATGTATTACCTACGTTATACAATGTTACACGTTGTATAACGAATTTTTCTAGAATTCTATCGATGAAGTTTGAAGCAAATCCTATTTACATGAAACTATTTATACGGTCGATTATCTGCGATGTTAATACGTTTTAATATTATTTAATAGGAGCATCTTTGGTACTAATTATTATATTTGAGACAATTATTGATACTAATGCTGTGATAATACCTTAACAAGTATATGTTTACAATAAACATCTTGCAACTCTTACAGACACTTCGAGATTTGAAATACGAAATACGGTGAAAATGTATAAAAATGAAAATGTTCGTACTTCCATAAAAAAAATCGTCTATTGTAAATTTTCTACAGTAAGTGTACAAAGATTTTCGTCTCGCGCTGTACATATTTATGTGTAAACAAGTGAAAAAGAGGATCACCCTTCTCAAACTGAAATAACACTATTGTACTTTAAATTTGCTGGCAAAGGATATTAAACGATCAATCAGACGAGAAATAGATATCGTCCCACAATAGCAGTTAAGTGGTCGATCGAAAGGAGCTGAACGTTTAATAGAAAACACCCGTTGACGTTCTAAAACGCGGGGCGACGCGCGACGCGACATTAATCTCGGTGAGATCGAGGCGAAGGAATCGTGAATCACGAAGTTGTAGCTGGGAAACGTCGGAAGAAAGTCGTCGGGCCAATATCGAGCAGTCGATACCGCGGTGAGAGAGAGTCTGCAAAGAAAAGGGACAAGAGAGAGATTGCACGTCTAGATTTTGTCTTACAGCCGTTAGATATATCGAGGCAAGGCGCAAAAGAAGAGGGTAACGTCTCGTGCTACTATGCGGAGGATGCACGCGATCTAAATTCCAGGTTAAGTAGAAATTTATGTCTAACGCAAGACGAGAACCAAATAAATCGTCCGTATTTTAAGCTGGATACTGCAAGCGCGCAATAAATTTTGAATATATCGTAGATTCCGTAAAATTTTCGGGCCCGCGTTATCGCCCATTTTTGCGCATTCCCATGTTACACACGGTTTTTATTGCATCGGGGGATGTAACCGGCTGTTTTCTTTTTCTTCGTCGTATATCACTGGGAATAGCGTTTCATTGATTTGATAACGTGGAATTCTCTCGTTAAAGGGTCTCGAAGAAATAAAATATAAGCAAAGACAATTTTTTAAATATCGATAAGAGAACTTTATGTTTCTGTTTTCTACTATATCGAAAATAGAAGACTAACAGGGAAGATTTGTTAAGCTTGAAAGTTTTTTAAACGTGCTTATTAAAATAGCACGAATGTAGTAATTATATTACTACATATTAAACAAGTATTGGTTTTGCGTAACTTCAATCACTATTTTTCTTAATCAATAGCTTTAACACATTATAGTGTGGCCTACTTTTCCTAAGAGAAAGAAAAGAATTACAAAAATATATCAATTAATGTATCAAAGAATATATTTTAGATTTTTAAATTTTACTTTAGGAATCTTTTTCTACCTTCAGTTCAAAGTTAAAATTTCAACGTTTTTCTGTGAAACATTTTACGGACATTAGAGCTTAATATGCTCATTTATTATCAGAAAGGAAAAATTTAATTTAACAAAAATTGAAATAACGAGGTCGTGCATTATGGATATTCATTACGTTCAGAAGTGAACAGTAATGTAATCATAAAATTTTCGTTTTAATGAAACTTATGTGTCTAAAACGTTTTTAATGACTTTATAACGGTAATAAAAATACGCAACTTCCGTGCTTTATTATACCAAATATATTTGAAATTGTAATTTTCTTCTTTCTCTTTTTACTCTATTCCTACGCGAGTGCATATTATAATTTTCTAAAAAGTTAAAAACTAATTCCTACATGACTAATAATACATTTCGAAGAGACGTTTTCACAACTTTGTAATGAAGTAAAGTAACAGAAGTGTAATAAAAAAAAACTGTTGTTTATAATTGTATTTTACTATGGTTCAATGAAAACTTTAGCTGTCACAAAATAAAACTCACGAGGAGTCGCAGTCGTATAGTCATTTATTTTCATTCAGTTTCTTCTAATGGATCTAGACCAAAAATAAGCTGATCTATGTTTTTGTCAGTACTCGTTATTTGGAAAGATATCCGATACAATCGATCCACATTATGGAAACAATAGATTCCTATTAATTGTGAATTCATGGGACGGACGAAACAGACATTGCTTACTTTTAATAACATTTTTGCGGATGACGATAGATATTGTCAACAAAATGCTCATGTAACTAAGAGGAATTCTTCTCCTTATCAAATACTTAACGAATGCTGCTAATGCATTAAAAATGCACGATTGTAACGCGAAGGTAGTTTTTTGCGAGTTTCACGGAAACTTTTATCGCGGTGAAAGTTGACAAATGCTTCTTACCGCGTACAAGGGGTGCGACAACAACGGTCGCAAGAAATAAATGAACGTTCCCACGAACGGGATTCGATGGTGGTGGTGTTACTTTTGAAGCCTCAAGGAGCACGATGCGATTACCGAACTAATCCAAAACAATCATTAATTCTCGAGAGAACAGAGAGGTCTTTCGATAGGAGCGACTCTTGGAGGGTCGGAAATCGTCATCCCCTTGGTAAGGAGAGACCCGTCATTATACCTGACTTTGGCAGTGCCAAGGAGATTGTTCTAACTAGCAAGCGTAATCTTCGGCGAGCTAATTCATCTGGCTCGTAATTCGGAGAAATCAGGCCTGTACCACCATTTCGAGAAATTAAGACAAATGCGAAAGGGCTGTCCCAGCAGCTGTCGCTTCGGGAGCCATCGGCCTTTACGGTCTCGAAAATACCTCGAAGAAGGACAGTAGAATGGATTCCATTTCCGCTAAACGTGCACGCGTGACCTGAAACCTGAATAATTTATGTCTGATTTGATCGATGCACCGCGCCAGCCAAAGCCGACCGAGCGAAAGGGGAGGATGAATTCGTCGATGCTCGTACTCTACAGGAAAACGTCATAAATTCCATGATGTTCGTATTGTTTTAAAATGTGAATTTTTAATCGAACGTTTTAAAGTCACGATCGATAACTCTGGTTACATTGTAGTTTAAATTTTCATGGCATTTCAAATCGGAATTTATGAAGATTCTGGTAACCGAGGTTTTTTTTTAGCATACCGCAGATTGGTAATTCTGCACGAGGAGCAAATTAATCGCTTAAAAAATATATAAGCTTTCGAAAATAAAATTTTCCCACTATTTTACGTGTTTATAGATTTATTAACAAAGTAAGAAATTTAGGATTTTCCTCGATTAGATGACTCATTAATTTACACCTTAATCTACACCTTTAATACCAAGTAATTTTGCTTTCTGTTTCTCTTAAATCGACAGAAATTACCGAAAAATTTCATCTTAAATCGTTTAATCATAAGCTTTGGAAATTCCACTGAACCGCATAAGTCAGATATCGCAGATATTAAAAGTTATACCTATTACCAACATTAAAGTACGTTTTCTTGATACGCTAAAACTTGCGGCATTCGTTCAGAATACCGCGATACATTTATTAAACCGTTAACTCACAGCACTCATAAAATGCAATGAAATCTCTTGTATCGTCGACAATTTCTCAAACGCATATTTTTCATCTTGAATCCTAGCACCGTGTAAAATCTTATCCCGAAACTTATGCCGCTAAAACAATACTTTCTCGTCGATACGTAATACCTCCCACGATCGGCCGCCCCCATAACCATTCGTTATAGCTGTACCGCGCGAAGGTTACCTAACTGGGAGCCATATCGGCTACGTATCCGCGAATTCAAAGTTCCACGGAACGAAAAGAAGCCAGGCGGTTAGCTTTGTTCAGTCGGTTAGGACGTTGGAGCGGAATCGCGCTCGAGGCGGAACGTCTCGAAAAAAAGGCCACGTAGGAAGCGTGTAGGTGGGCTGCACGCGTGTTTGCCGAGTTCCGAGTGCGAACTTGGTACGGTCTGAAAACTCCGTCGTGCGGACTGGTTTCCTTGAGCCCCGGCGCGAGAGCACGTTTGCTCACTCCGGTCACGTACGTGAAGGCGGTTGTTTTGGGGAGGCTGGTCGCGTGGTATGGGTAGCCGTAAAATCCGTTTGGAAAGGGGACGAGCGAGCAGCGAAGGTGGGGAAGAAGGAAGCGTAGACGGGATGGTTTTGGGAAAATGGCAAAATACGAGATCCGAATTATTGGAGCGGTTCGAAGCAGCGCGATTTCCAAGTGCGACACGTATGAAAGAAGGATATATCGGGTAGACGAGAGAGTCTTTGCTATCCCGTCGCCGCTTCGAGGATCTTTGGTCGTTACGCGTGTCCTCGTGGTCGACCCTCCGAAACAGCTCGTCGAGAGGCGACCACGCCGCGCTGCCGGGGGGGAAATGCATGTCGAGGATGTAATCTTCCGGCTTTCCGAGGGTGGAAACTGAGACTCACGTCGAAACACGACGACGACTCGCGAAATGACGGATGCCGAGCGGAACGCACCTGCTACCCGCCGTCACCCGGAGGAAATCGAGGCGATCGAATTATTTTTCCAAACGTTCGATCGTTGAAAGATCGAGGGTCGGAGGGGATGAGGGAGCAAACGGAGGGAACGACGTCTTCACGAAGAGATTTGGGATTCTACTAGGGGCGAAAGGGCCTACGAAATAAAAGAAGAAACTCGCGTTACCCGGGAATCCCAGTTTAGGGCGCGGTATAAATCATTATGGATTTAACCTGCCCCTTTCTGCTTTCAACGAAGAACGCCGATTTCGGGAACTTGAAATTGCTAATCTTTATTCGAAACTAGTCCATTCTTCTAAACAGATTGTAAGGGAAACGGATTCTTTTTTATTCCTTTTGTATGACCGCTGGTCGTGTTCTTTTCTCTTCAAGAACGCGGAATTTATTATATATTTAAATGTATAAATTCGGTTTGTAACTTCAGACCAGGAATTTCTTTCCAATCGTATCTTGAAAGAAACGTGGCGCTCGAGGAAATTGCAAGACTGCTTCGGAAAGTATCGGAGAATATCAGACAATTCGTATTCAATATCATAGATAAATATAACACAAAAGTGATATCGAGATAACGATCCAAATAAGCGGTATAAAAGTGGTCGTATCAATAGAATTGTTATTTAAATCATGCTCGATAAATACGCTCGATGTATACTTACAAATATAGTGGCTCGCGAAGGCATTTGAACAATTAGCACAGAAAATTGTGTAACAACGCGTGATTAATACGATTAACGAGCCGTAACATACTTAGCACGGGCATGAACTTGGTAAAAAATTAGTATACATGACGAACAGTTGTTTCAAATACATATATATAATTAGCACTTTGCTAAATATTGTAATTTGCTAATATAACGAATAATTTCCTGTCCAAATATTTCGATCTTTGCGAAATATATGTTTGTACCGAATATCTTGTAATTTTTCTAATCACAGTTCACGATAACGTTTCAAAATGTTTTCCGCAACACACGTAACATATTTGTAAAAGCTTTCCATTTATAAACGACTAAACATTCACCCAGGGTACGCTATATTCCGCGCCATTACAAATGAAGAGTTAATATTTAAAAAATTGTACATTTCGCTATATGAATAGATAAAAATCAATAAATATCTGCAAAAGAAGCATGCCAGAAAAAATCGGTAAAACGATACGGCAATATCGTATATTAATAACTGAAAAGGAACAGGAAGCCGGCATCAATCAAAGGTAAAATTAATCGAAGCAGCAAAACCGGAATTTATTGCATCGAAAAATTCGCAAGCCTTTATATCGAAGAATCTCATCCGGTTCGTGATGCATTTAATAAAAAAAACACTCGAGCCAGCGTGTTCAAAGGTGATCGATAATTTTCCAGCCGGCTGTTTTTTGCCGTGGCGTGCATCGGCAACAGCTGAAAAGTTGGCTAGGTCGTCTGTCTCTCCTATCATCGGGCCAAAAAGATCGGCTCCCCTGATCGAGGGGGTAATGCTTTTCGCGCGTAACCCAATTATCAGGCGAAACGGTGGTCCGCGCGCGGAAAGCACGCGATTCGGGGGTGCATTCTGGTGAACGCGCGCGCGCGAGCGCGTGGGAAACGAGGGGACGGAAGCTGTCAGCGAAGATACATCATTTCACACTTTAACGATAACGTATACATGCGCGTATAAATAAACTAGGCACGGGTGGTTTGAACGAGTAACACCCGAGCCAGTAAAGTATGTCCTGCTCGACGAACCACAATGAATGACATATCCACGTTTTGTGGACGAGCGAAAATTACGATGTCGACGTCGTTACGTCGACCAACGACGAAAATTCCGCGGTTTCGTTGCATTTTATTTTAATTTATGCACGAATGCGATGCTGTTTGCTAGCCTCTGAGCAGGCAGACGATAGATAGCCTGGTTAATCGGGATATAGACAGGATTTCGTCCGCGTGTCTCGAATATCTAACGGTTTGTTTTGCGTTCAGCGAGCTTTCTGTATTAGTAAATTCTCTTAATGGTTAAATGAAATGCCTGTAAAAAGTATTGGCACGTATCCTTGTATTCCAAAAATCTTTGACAGTCATACGAAAGTATTACCAAACGATACGGTATATATACTCGAATCTAATTCATTATGGTATGTAAATGATATAATAAATTCAATGGTGTCCCAATAATTTTTTTAGCCACTGCATATTCGAAGATCAAAGTTTACAGTTAAATGTGATACTTTTAAGTACATGTTAAGAAAGTCCATGTGCAAAATTTTATGTTTAAATTCGACAATTAACGATGCTGTTAAGCTGTTTGACGAATGCAGAGTGCGTGAAAGCGTGTTTGGATCTAATTCTCTCAAAACTGTTTTCTAAATTTCATGATATTTTCATCTCATCGAGATTAACTTCAGGTTTGATGTATAACTTCAGTTTACGTATTTCTATATCAGAATTCATTCAACCATCTTCGTTTTTCATTTTTTATCCGTAAAAAACACAAAGGAAAAAGAATAAGAATAATGGATAATTACACTTATAAGTATCGTCATATTCTTAATTATTATCTTCTATCTTCCATTCTGCTATCTACTATAGCGACACTTACGAAATACGTTCGAGAATTTATATTACCGAAACGTAGAAAAATATATCTGCAAGTTATCAATGACAAAACTCTTACTATAAATTTCTTTCATAAAAGAAAGAAGAATAATGGTTAGCAATCACGTATCATTATTTTCCTCATATTTATTTATCGCATCACGTTCTAGATTCACGAGAATCGAGAACGAAAACGATTTACAAAGAATTCAGAAAGCGTACGATTAAATGTTAACAACGAAACGTTTGAAATACAGAACGTTTAAAATTGGCGCAACATCACGACTACTTCAATTTGCCGATCGTTTCGGCCGCATTACTTTAATTAAAAGAAAGAAGCGTCCGTTCATTTGCATCAATAACATCAAAGCGACTTTTTCAAGCTCGGAGATGCGGCGACCGTGCAAATATTTTAACGATGCAGCCAGCTTCCAATCAATCGCGTTTTGCAAATCAACCGCCGGCACGCCGTGTTTCCCGTGCAAACAGACTCGATAAAATATCCTCGATAGGTCGCGCCGCTTCTGAAATAAAATTCAACTTCACTATGAGTTGAAAGCCGATCGGTCACGGTCTCGTGGATCGACGGAGGTCGTCAGGGTCGACGGGGTGGTATTGAAAATCGGCGTTTAATCTCGGATAAATCATGACGCGTGCCAATGATACGAGAGACCGAAGAGAATCGACCAACTCACAGTTTCGTGATCGTGGATGGAAAGAAGAAGAGGAACGAAACAGAGGAGTATAAAGTATCCAGTGTGTTCACCATTTCAAAAAGTCGCTGGAAGGAAGAACGATAAATTCACGGGGATGGAGCTCGACAAAATGCAAAAGCCGTGAGGCAAGTGCAATGAAAGTACCATTTGGTGCAGCACACGTGGTGCTCACCCTTAGGACTGGTGCGTGCCTCGAATATAATTTATTACTGTTAGAATTTTGTAGGGACCCGTGAACCCTCTTGGTGAGACAGAACGCGGCAACGCAACCCTTAAGTCCTGCATAGACCAACGATGTAACTTGCGCACTCCATACTCTGGTTACACGCTGTTCAACCCTTGCGTTAACACTTTACAAGCCCCTAATGGTTCGCATTTTATCGCGTTCCCGTAGGCATTCGCGCCAGGACAATGCGCTTTATTAGGCCTACCGATGGCATTTCATGGAAACGATGGCCACATCGATTCGGAAGCGAATGGTGCCAGTCGATATTTTCGTTTCAACAAACGGGGACGATGATCAATGAAATATATCGCGGCTCCTTTCGGTGCTGTGAAAAGCCAGATCGTTGGAGCGTTATTTTCATTTCATTTACTTGTACGATAATATCGCGCATGTTCTCGTTTCCTCGTCGATTTTGTGTAAACACCGTTCTTCGCGTTTCACCGAAATCGGCCAGATTCGTCAAAAAATAGAGCTTGTAGAAAATTTCCGAAATTTCACACGACACCGATATTTATAATTATTTGAAAGTCGCGCGGTGAAAAATTTGCAATTGTACTCTTCATGGAATATGCGTTTATTGACTTTCAATCGTTGATATTACATATTATATTCCATACTGTAAATCGAAAATAAATATCTACTTGTTGATTTGAATATAAATATTGTAAAAGTAGGCAGTTGTTTTACAAAAATTTAATAAAACGTCGAATGCACGTTGATAAATTTAACCAATGGGATAGATTAAAGTTTTGTTAAAGATATCATATACATTATTTTTATTCCACTAAATTGAACATATACAATAAGTTTATTATCCAAAACTAGTGTATATTTATTCTAATTGGAATCTCATGACTTCGTAAAAAGCTTCGATTCTCTATCGCTCAAATAAATAAGGTCACAGAATTACACGTTCATCTGGAACAGAATCCCAATTTATTCGTCGGATTAATTTAATAAACGAGCATCATAAAAATCACTTACGTTAAAGATCGTCGTAGAGGGTTACGTATAAAATCGTTGGCTTAACGGTTTCCTGTAATCATTATACATATATATGCACACCCTGCACAAACTCGAGCCTGAAACGCCTGTCACAAATAGCCATTGTAGCGTCTCCGAGGACCATGCTGGTACACCGAGGATAATCCGTATATACCGAGGGAAAAATAAATGTTTCCGAGATTCTCAGGACTGGGACACCATTACATGTCACTATTGTCGACACCACTGCGTGAGGCTGTCCTTTTATTATCGCGCAACGCTTCATAGACGACCCATTGGTCGTTGTGGTCGATTAACCCCCCGTGGCTCGCGTCATTTCAAGAAGAGCTGTACAAAGGTTTCGATAAATCACCGTTCGGGATTTTCCACGATGAACTATCGCTTTCCACGAGTCATTTCCACTCTGCTAACGAATCGATTATTTGGATCCTATTCGCTTCCTTCATCAGCGAACCATGTTGTCAAGTATCGGTAATTCGACCACATGGAATTCGTAGAAAATTGGTGAATGATTTTTGAATAGGATGTCTCTGGATCGCCATTGCCGTCATCGTGATTAATGTTCTTTTTATTGGAGGACTATGAAGTGGCTTAAAAGAGGGGCCAAGATTGTCGGGGGTGAACGTCTATTCTTCTAGCACAATGCTCCTCGAAGGATGGTTACTAGTTTCGTGCTCAAGGCAAATCATATATCATAGGTGTGTCGCCGTTAAGCCGCGAGTTTTAAGCACTCAGGGTGAAATTGAATTGTCGCGTCGGAAACTTTTTCACGTACCTGTTGCGATAAATATTTCGACCTTTCGAGAACGTGTCAATGGAACCTCCTTTTATACCGCTCTTTTGTACTTGAAACACGGTTCAACAAAAAATGCTCGTGAATCGTGTTGCTGTGGATTTCAGGTTATTCCATGATTTTTCCCCTAAAGTTATGAACGATTCCTCTCTATAAATTTTATGATGTTTTGACTTGACATTTTGGGAACGGAATTGTTCGGTTAGAAGTATTTATGATGCCTCTGAACATCAGTCGAAAAATACAGACAGCGGTATTTCCTTGATTTATGTATTTCTATTCTTAACAAACCACCGACCATCACTGAGTTTAAAATGGGAAAGATCGGTAAACTCGTGTTTTTATATCGAAGTTTAATATAGTTGTCAAATATTTCTATTGGAAAAAGTTACGTAATGTTTCGAGAGGTTTTAATTCTTGGCAATTAACAGCGCCAAAAAACATCGGCTTGTTCCGGTGAGTTCGCAATATCGTGCTCGACCAAGTTTTGCCGCAACGATTTTCACCCCCCCCCTTCCCTCGCCTCTCTCAATTAATACCTTTTTAGTTTGTTTTCCGGCGCTCGATTTCCCGGTCGGTGCCGTTACGAATTAAACTTTCGGATCATTCCGGCTGAAAAACGAACAAAGAGATCGTTCCCTGAGCGAACGGTCCCTAATCGATTCTGCTAATCGTTCCGTCATCAGGAAAGAAAAACTCTACGGTAATCACAAACGAAAATAACAAACACACTATCTGATGGTGTGTACGGGTGTATAAAAGTTTCTCGCACTGGTAGTACCGGTGTTTGTGTGCGAATCATAAAAGGGCGGCTCGAAAATGAAATGTTTCCAGTTGGAAATCGTTGTACCTTGGCCCGAGGTTGTTGCAGATCCTTTATTTTATTCGACACGCAAACGTACCACTGTAAATCGACGTCTGGTTGGCTCGCCTCGGGTCACTATTTATTGCAAGCCGCGTACCTCAATTTTATGTCGTTGAATCGCGGTATAAACCACTATGGCCCCATCTCTCTATATCTCTCCCTATCTCTCTCTCTCTCTCTCTCTCTCTCTCTTATTCTTTTGTGGCAGTAAGGTAAATTCGTTGTTGGTGAAGCACTTACATTATTTTAAACCGCCCTTCGCAATACGGAACGTTTGAGTCGCGGCGAAGGAACGAGGTGGATTTTAATACCAATGTCCTGGAATCTTTCGTTTACGCCGCCATTGATCGATACTGTGATTAAATTAGTCTATCAGACCTGCTCTGACGCTTCACAACATTATGAAAATGATTTACCTTTAGTAAATTTAGTAGGATTTGCATTTAGTAAAAGTAGTATATATATTTCTGACAATTAGACATTTAATCTCTTCCATTGTGATATTAAATCATACTTGGGACAGACTATGACCAGCTCATTACGAAGGAGAATCATGTTTCAGTTGAATCTTTGTCTCAATATCCCTTCCAGTTCCTAAGGTTGAAAATCATCGAATCAAATTAATTAAATATAAGTACTTTACATAAACAATGATTCTTGAAGAACGAATAGTCAAGTTCTGTGAGTTTCATTAGCTGCTAGTAACGTTATACGGATTAGCGTGATTGTATGTAATGTATATAAATGTAGTATAAATGAAGATTAAGTGGTTGAGAGGACTTTCCAATTTTGAAACGAATTATCCGAACAGGAAGACAAGATCCGAAATGTTATCTCATTGATCGTAATTCGAAAATTTCTGACAATGTAGCCGATGAAATCTCGTAGATTCATGTCTGATCTTCCATAAGCAATTTGAGATATCCTGCGATGAATGAGATTGGAATTCGGTCAACTACAACTGCTATACTGGATTATGGTATATGTACACGTATGTAGTATATTTACGTTACCTGACGCTTTAATTAAATATTAGCATCTTATTGTCAATGTGTAGACTTCAGTTTGTGTATTTTTGTAATTATACTTTCCTAACGTATTGACAAAGTTCGCTCGAAAAATTTAAAAATTTCCTACATATTTTATACGCACTCGGGAAATAGTAAATAACGTTCAAAATTTCAAGTGCTTTTATTCTTTGATTTAATATTTATAGACTCTTTTAAAATCATATTTGGATCGATGGTCTTTAAATATATAAACAAGCAATCATGGTTCCGCTAGAAAATTTTTGCACGACAACTTCGAATGACCCTGGAACACGAATCAAAGAGGAATTTCGAAGAACTTAACTCGACATAACTAATATTTTGATTGCCATATTTGTCTTACCTTCGAACGAGCGCCACTTTAAAAAGGTACCAGAAATATCGATTTCCTTTCGACAAAAATCTCGATGTCTCTCACAAATATACAAAAAAAATGTGTACTCCTTTTCAGCTGTAAAAATAAAAGCCAGGTTATCGTTGTTACAAGAAAAATGTTTTGAACAAAGCTGGGAACCGACTATTAATAGAGTGAAAAATACACTGGCAGCGTTTCAACCGGTCTGACAGAATTTGTTTTCCCCCCAAAAATGTATGCTGCACGGTTCTATCTACACATATATTCGTTACACATCCATCCAGCCTTTGTGACGTCAAGCAGAGAAACTCTCGATAGAATTCCCAGTCCTAATAAAATAACGATGCTAATGAACGCATAAAGTCGACCAGAAAGCAAACATACATTCGGCTTAAGATTCCTCAGCGACGAAGATTCCGTCGAACAACGAGGGGAGATCCACTTCGTCTGGCGAGAGAGAAACGGCTGTTTTTATTTTTCAAAAACGTGGCGCAAATCACCGAGACGTTGAAGTCAGGCTCGTTGATATACTTCTGCGGACTTTCCCGTTTCCACTATAGCAACTTCGCCTCCCGAAATCGTCTTAGAACAATCCGAACTCTTATCATATGTCCGTGCTCGAAACTTTTCCTTCGCGAGCACCGCGGTGAAATAAACGCCTGACGCACAAATAAACTTCATCCCCCGATGAAACTTTGGCGACGTTTCCAGCGGCGACGTTTCGTATTGCGAGCGTCCCAATTCGCGAATATCACCTCGAACCAGCCAACGCAACCGTCGAACCGCCCAGTGGAAAAACAATTCCCGCGTGAATAACTTTTCTGTCATCGCGTCGTCGAAAAAGTATGGACGCGAGGATTCTCAGACCGTTTTCGGTATCTTCGAGTCGCGAATGAAAATTAACGTCTGGAACGAGCCTGGTAACGTGCTACAGGGGACAGATTAAGAATTCTAAAGGCGCGACAGCATCTTCGCTTTAACGTGTGTTCATTTTCACAGGTTCTGGTTTAGTCAGCCAACCAGAAAATGCAGCTGGCTCACCGAAGGGATCGAACCATAGCCACGGGGATCGGATCGACGATCTCGAGGAATCTCATCTGGCGTGAATGATCGTGCAGAAGGGAATCGCGTTCACGTGCAGACCGGTGAATAAAGCACAGGGTTCCTTATTAACGACGTGGACTCACCGAGTGAGTCCGAATAATCTGTGGAAACGATCTTCATGACAACCTATAGATTGTATCTTCGGTGGTATATGTGCCAGCACCTACGTTGAACACTTAGAGTCCTAATTATACGAGGAGGCACAGAATCCGGGCTTAAAAGCTTTATATATAGAGCGGCTTGATATATCGCGGGAACGTTTAGTGGCAACCGCGTTTACAAACACTGGTCGAACCGACGCGTCGCCGAAGATAATCGCACCACATTTAGCTTCGCCAAGAATTATAGAAATCTTGAAGAATAGGTGGTGCATTTTCAGAAGGTAAATGCGAATTTGGGAATTATTTCAGCTGAAAATGATAGATTTTTAATGATTGTTTCGTGTCAATTTTTGTTGACAATATATAAATCATATTTGAAGGAACTTCAATATTCCGAACGTTTTAAAAAGTATAAAATGATATTCTTTGGTCGAATGAAGTTATTTTTCTTTCAGACATTTTTATCCGAATAATTCTAACGAGAAACATAAATGCACTAAGGAAATGCGTAAAGTATAATACTTTACCAAACTTAAAAAATTCACCGTTAAATAACGTTATCGTCGACAAAATACTTTCTTTTGTTTCTTGAAGCATCTTCTAATAGAACGCAATCACGTTTGAAAAAATGAAATTAAATTACATACATTTTCATGAAACACAAGTAGGTCCTTTAAGATACAATAATATTCTTAAGAAATCAAATATTCTATTATCGATTATATGTTCAAGTTAGATAGAATATATTACTTTAAATTTCAACAATGATACTAACAACAAATTGGATTATGCACTAAATGCATTTATTCTTTCAATACAACTAGCTACAAAAAGATACCCGAAGGAAAAATAATTTTAATCAATCGATAAAAATTATTTTCTTGCTTTTGAAATAGCTATATAAATTAACGTTAATGGCACCCGTAATAGTAATAGAAAATTACAGCATCTTTTAACTTGAAAAAGATGCGAATACGAAAACTATGACAAATGCACGTACGTAGAGACATAACGAAGAAAATTAGAGAAGTCAGGATATTTAGAAAAGCCTGTAAATAATAAGCATGTAATAAATCTTGCAATTTGGCAGTAGCTAAAATATTAGTTGAATTATGATGCTGCATAGTTTCTTGTAAGCGCTTAATTTTAGAGATATATTTATTCTCATCACTCAGCCGTTCCAGCTAGTGGCATATGCTTCTATGCATCTTCGGTTTGGCATTCGTACAAAACTGCAGGGTAAGATATTAGTGGTTAGTTGTAAACCGAACGATCCATATATAACTTTGCAGTAACACGAACCTTATGCATGTAAAACATTAATTAACAGAGGATAGCGAATAATCATGAAGACTGCTATGAAAATGTATACCTATACATATGGAAAAGAAAAGGTAACTCTTTATTCTATATTTACCATTTCCATGATTTTATATTATATTTCAGGTAGAAAGATTAAGCTGTGGAAATTCAGTAAAATTTTTATGCTTGTAAGTTATATTAAAGCTTTTAACAGCGTTTCATCTTTTAAATTGTATTTAAAATTCGTAATTTAATTTCTATCCGCCTATTTTCCATTCTCTGTGAAATCACTTCATTCTAATATTAAAGTTAGTTATTTCCTCATAACTTTAAACAAGTTAGCCAACTCGCTGCCACATTTATTTACGTAGCCTACAACATGATTTTTATACCACTAACGATACTAAAATTTCAGGAATATTGTTTACCAGTAGCACGCAAAGTCTGATATTTTTATATGTGACCTACGTTATAAATTTAAAATTTATATACACGCAGACGAAAGAATATTAAAATTTAGTATTTTCTATACATATATGTGAAAGCAACATATTTATTGGACATTTGTTAGTATATCGGTAAGTGCTATCTATCGTATTTTAGATTACACGTACACTATATCTATTCATTGCTCTTGTCAAATATAACTTTGCTTTATAAAATTAAATTTCGTACCACCGTATAAATAAAACAGTTTGTCCTACTAATCTTGATTCCTTAAATATTCGCGATATTTTTTCCAACGTATAATCTTGGAGAATTTGAAAAATCTGTCAGGTATATGTCTTATAATGTAATCGTATTTGTGTCAGCCAGAGTCAACTATCAATTACGTAATATCAAGCAAGATCATCGCAATTTCACATAGCGTGTAATCCCACTCTCGTTCGTGATTCGTTCGACTATAGCAACAAGCGTTGGAACGTAGGAAAATTTCAAGCGACATTCTCTAAACCGGCTAATTGTGAAGTCGTCGGAACAGGTGCAATGCGATAACTCCCAGCGCAGAAGGATAATCGCAAGGGGACGCGATATCGTGAGGTTTGCTTGGTCGTTCAGACTCATACCGGGACCTGGGACTCCTATCGGACAGACGAGAGAGAAAGGGTATAACTGGATTCAAACTTGGATGAAACTTCCAGGAAAACTGCTCCTGCGGGACGCGTGAGTCGGGCTAATACACTCCAAGGATGTCACAAACGAAACTCGTGACAGGAGCAATCTCGAAAGGCGCCATTGTACTCGTTAATTCGGGCTAAACAAGCACAGTAAATTTCGGAAAAGATATCTCTCGACACGACGGAACACTCTTCCACCGACGGAGTTGTTGTATGAAATTTGTAGATCTTATCTCGTCCTGCCCCTCTCTGTCTCGACTGGGACGCTTTTCATTTCGGTTGATAGTGCAGCCAACGCACTAGCACGCATCTGTAATTTTTGTTTTACCAACGCCAACGTCGCATAGAATCTTTTTGTCCAACTGCTTTATATATCTGGCTGACTCTTGTATTCGTGAAATGGAGCGGCGCAAGATTGTCACTGAAAATTTACCCGGACGGGGTAAAATGCGGTACAAGAGTGCAAATTAGAAAGATCGGGCTTGATTTGATAGTAGCTTCTTCTTCGTAATTGGATAAATTTACATGGCTCGTAAGATTAATACAAAACGAGGTGAAACTGTTCAGTTTTTGATTCTAGAAACATCGCAGAATTTTTAATAATTAAATTGAAAGCTTCGATTATTTAATCATAATTATTTTGTAGTACTGAAGAGACGTTAAAATAATTAAGCGAGAATATCGTTATATTATGTTAATAAAATTGTATAAAAATTTCCAGAAATTTGATTGAAAAATAGGAAAGATCGTTGACACGTTGAAAGTACAAATTATAGAATTTATAAAAAAAAGAATTAGGAGTAAAAGATATTTTTTTTAACAAAAAATATTATTAGAAGCATAAAAATTATTCAAATGCCAATCTACGATATCTTATCGTATATTGCACACATCTCTGACATCAAAAGGAACTACCTCTCTCCGAGCGGTCAGATCGTAAAGGTGAGAAGATAACGCTTAATCGTGGAGAATAAGGGGAAACGAATCACTCTTAGGAGGCAGCGGAATCAATAAACGAACTTCCCTTGAATAGCAACACCAGGATGTTTTTACCGGTCGCTTATCTATTAAACGTTCAAGAGGAAAGAAATGAAGTTCCCTGTATAAGGCGTGACAGGAACATAAGGCACAATAAAACTCGGCTAATTTATAACAGCCCCGAGAAAGGTTCTGGACGTTGGCCGAGGAACATGGCTGGCTCGCTTGTCTCCGTTACAATAAGAAAGCCGGCTTAGACGGATTCCTTCGCCTTTGATCGGCGTCATAAAGAGATACACCTGATCAAAGACAGAATTCCACTAGAGATCGCGCCACGAAGAATTAATTCGATTCTTTTGACGTTTCGATCGCGGTACACGCAGCGTACGTTCGACGAACTTCGATTACGTCGCTGAGAACATCGCCACGAACATCACGACATATGTACATTTATCCGGGACGTCGAACAGTTCAGGGAACATGCGGGGATAGTGAAGGAGGCAAGAGGAAACAAAAAAAAAAAAAAAAAGAAAAAAAACATACTACCGAAGGTAGAATGCTATCTGATTTGTAATACCCGCGGGACCGGTATTTATCACACGTCCGAGTGCGCACGTACTTTCAAAGTGGTGAAAAACAGCCGCGATAGCGGACTCGTTGACGAAACAGGTAATTTGAAACGTGGACGCGCCGACACTGGTTTTAGTCATTGAAAAATTTTCTGGATCACCTATTTTCATCGTTACCAGTCCGCTCACTTCATTCTTCGAGCATTTGTTGTAGCAAGTAACGCATCTCTGAAATCCATCGGTTCTACGATGACTCAAAAGATACTTCCCCTGTCTTGGGACAATACACGAGTACGTTTGGTCGTTTCTCGAAGAGAGGGAAGGGCAGACACTCGAGAAAACGATACAACCGTGGATATCTCTTGGAGGAAAGTAAATTTGATGTGGCGTAACGGTTGGACCGGGATACCGAGGTCCTTGGAAACGACGATGCTCCAGTCGATGCGATTATCTGAAAAAGTATCTATTGCGTAATTGTTCGCAAAGTGGCAGCAGAAGAGGGGCAGTGACGGTGGCGGGAAACGCATCGTACGATGAGCATGTTATCCGATTCACGGTGGGTCAAAGAACATCTTGTTGGTCCAGACGCGGGGAGTCTGATCGAGAATACACTTAGTGCACTCGGTCAAAATAAGAAAGCTGGCTGTAGATGCTTTCCTGTGTTGCTTTGATCGGGAACGTAAAAAGAGGAGCACCTGACCAAAGAGCTGTCTCACGGGAAGAAAAGCATCGTCGTAACGGAGTCTGCGTGTTACAACGACGACACTCAGGGAAACGGCGAGGGGCGAAGAAGAGGATGGAGCCACGGCCTGGTGGGGGTAGATCAGAGGGAGAGGATGGTGGAAGCGAAATCTGGCCTCAGTCGTGCGCGACGCGCCATATGCGGTGGACCATTTGTCAAGGCGCTCACAAAGGCCAATAATCTCGCGTGACACGTGTGATTCCCCGATAAAAAGTGTCACGTGCTGGCTGCACACCCCTCTACGACCGGAGGCGAGTAAGCCCCCACCATCATCACCCCGCGAAACTTCACGGAAAAACTTTTTCCCTCGAAGCCGCTCGACAATTTCGTTCCAGTGTCGAACAGAGAGCGGTGTGTCTCGAACCTCAGCCGTATTTTTTTCTCGCGATTGAATCGTCCGTAGAAAACTAATCTTTCCTCGGAGGAAGGCGAAGAGCAAAAAAAGGGAACAGAACGAAGGTTGAAAGAGAGGTGAAATACCTTTGGTGCGGTGGAACAACGCTACACTTATTCGGCCAGGGCCCTTTCCGAACGAACGCCGATCGAACTTCCAGAGAAAAGTTTGGACCCTTGGTGCCGGACGCAATGTCGCTGCCAAACGTAAAAGCTTAGCACTCGGACAAGATTGAAAAAGTGGCACGAGACGATCGCGTAGGACGAACAAGGGTAGGCGCCTTTTTTCCCTTCCGACATACGCGAAGTTCGATTAAACAAAAATCTATACTGGCAGTCTATCAAAGCGAAAGTGAAACGAAGATTTACGTTCGTTATAATCGAAGCTCGTTCACGATGGAATCGGTGTGATCGAGCGTAACGCAACACATCAGGTTGACGTTTAATGCAAATCGCTCTTTTTTTCCACGGTATCTGCTGCTACACGTTGATCGTGTGTGTAACGCGTTCCGACGCGCGATCCCTGATGGACAATCGACGAGGATCTCGTTAAGGACGACCGGTGGAAAGAAGCGAAGAAATTTATGGTGCGACGATCAGAAAAGGTAAGCCGCAAAACACCGAATATAGTTGGTAATTTTATGCTCGAAAAAACTTTATCGCGTGCTCGGTAGGCGGGCCGAGAAATTTATTCAAATTGAGTTGTCGAATTTTTCTACTCTTACGCCGGACAGGTGAAGCCAATGCAATTTCAATGCTAAAAAGACACTATCATTGATGCACTTAACTAGCGCGTATTAAGAAGCACGTGCCCCGTCGACCGGAGATATCGAGTCAGAATATCGGACTTCGGTCCAACAAGTAGATTATCCGGAATCAAGGTCGGCTTGTTGACGATTCGTTGTTATTGTCACGGGATCTAAATTTACGGGGGCAATTTATTTTCTGCCTCTCCTTTTTTTTCCCTTCTTTCTATCCCGATGCTCCTTAACGAGCCCGTGTTAGGAAACAATTGAATATATTTCCCCTCCAAGAACGCGAGATACCTCGTTGCGCATAAAAGAATAATAGGGACGGAAAAATTTCGCCGGGCTTTCATAAAAGTTTGGCGCTACACCATTGTGCAAGCTCTGGTATTAGCCCTCTACCCCTGACAATGTGCAGGCTACAATAGAACGCGGGCTTATTTAACCTAACATAGCCGTAACACGTGTAGCTAGGATGCACAAGAAAAATATACAAAGTGCGTTCCGAGAAATTCGCACACCTGTTGGTACGAGTGGTAAGAAAGACGCGATTCTTCGCGGAGCACCCATAATCCGCTTCCATGTAGCGTTGTGCTCGATGCTTTTGTGTAGATACAGCCAATGATAGTATACCGGATAAACGCGACGAAAAAGGAAAAAAGAATCTGTTCGTTCGATTCTCCATTCGATGCGCGAAATAACATTGAGGTATAAATTTGATAAAAAATAAAAAGCAAAAGGAAAACAGAGACACGGAGGATGTAACAGAGACAACGATAGAGATAGCAGATAGAAAAGAGAGAAGAGGGTGGAATCTAATCGAGACACCGCGCGTTATTCATATTCACGCGATCCATCGATCACACGGATTTATCATGCGGACGGTATTTCGCATGTACATGCGCGTTTTATATTTAGCGCGGCTCATTGGCACGGCGCGTTATCGCGCTGCCTCGTATTAAGGCGGGGAATAATTAATTCGAGCTGTGCGATTCACAGATTACAGCTGGTGTTCGTTGATATTTAGAGGAGGAAGGAATTGAATCCCAATACCCATGGACTAGGTTGTTTCTCATTAAACGGACCTCCGGTGCAATTAACCATGACTAACATATTTGTAACACTCGATGAATGGGCCGAAAGCTCACGGGCCGTGACTATGCGACTCTGATTCTCTCTGTCAGGGTAAACATTGGTCCGCATATGCGAGCAGTTTAAACGTTCATACGTTATCATGACGACCGGGCCGAAACTGTACGGCCAGCGCTTCGTTCCTGGAATCGATAAATCGTGTTTTTCGTATCGGTTCTACCCAAACGGGCTCAATGGCCTAGAAAATGCCCAGTGTCGGTCTTTTCGTTCGCTCGCGAACCATCTCTGTCCGGGGCTCTTTTAACCGGGGTTAACGATCTGGAGAGTTTGGCCAGTGGCTCCGGACAACCGTTCGGAAAACTCGTAACACCACGGCTGACACGTCGCGCGATGAAATTGTAAATGGCCCCGTGAGACGACTCGTGAGACTCCGCACTTTAAGCACCAGTCGATATAGTTACCTACGAGGGAATGTTGCTCATGGTCGTGCGGCGTAGATCGAGGTAAAAATACATTCTTTAAAGCGAGTACGTCTGTGTTTCGCGGTGAAATTTTACGGGGGAAGATCGCTTGAGGACTTTTTAGGTAGAACGAATGAAACCGTTCATAGTGTTTGATATGAGTTTGATACCGTGTTTTAATTGTAGTTGTAGCAGATTTGGCAACTTTATTGCGAAAGTAGCTAGCGAAAAATTTGGCGTTACTTACTCGATGGAAAGTGTACTTGAATTTTTTGATGGAGAAAGTATGAATAAATGTTCGAGTGTATATATACTTTAAATTAGTATATTCAACCGCAGTAAAACAGTCGGATTATGATTATCATTTAAAGTATTTTGGCGACTCCAGCTTTTTTATGAGATACTATTATTTCTTTATGTTTGCGTTTTATTTCATATAGCTAAAAATTATAAGTATTATAGATATAGCTAATTATTCAGTGAGAATTTATTTAAATCTATAGTGAAAAGTAATTTCAAATTGGAAACTGCTATAATTCGTTAAATCTCTCGTTCTTAATAATATACAGATTCATAAATTGACATATCAATGATTCCAAACTTTCTAACAAACGCGTAGGTACGAATCAATAATTCTATTATATGAAGATTTACGAGAGAGAGAGAGAGAGAGAAAAGTTATAAACGCAGATATATTGAAACGATCATATGATAATGTGACAACATATGTTAAAAGTATTTTAGTATTGTTTACGTACAGAGTTTGAAAAATTATTTATATGAATCGAATGTCAGATTATCTTTTATACCACGATAGTCTTCACTATAAAGTTGCGTAATGTTATGAATCTGTGCGATGAAATTATGTATGGGTCAGTTTATGTCGTACACTGTTTACGTTGGAACTATAAAACTGCGTAAGTACATATATAGAATAGCATGGGAAAGTTTTATAGTCAGAATATTTTTTATTGCCATCATCTAGCTTTATATATATCCAGAAATACTTTTAATTAAAAATTACTCACTTCGTTTGGCAATAAGCCTAATTTAACCCATTAAATAATATCCGGTTGATTAATCTTGAAATCTGCAAGTTCAATAATACATCGTCGCCGATTTCATTTAAGAGAATAGACTTTGATTTATTAAATGGATCTAATTGACCTGATCTGTAGTTTACGAATCGTTGATTTCCACTGATTTTAAATGGACAGCGCTACAAATAATAATTCACAAATGTTGTTGAGGTTAATATTTTTCGAAATTCGCGTAACATATAATGGAATTGGCAATCTGTATTTGTGAATTTGTATCTGAATTTAATGTAATGTATGTATATTGCGACGTAGTTAACGTTACATGTCTAAAATGTATTAAAATCTTCGAAGCCGTTCAATAAATGGCATTAATCTGCATGTAAAATAATGCTTTAAATACCGTTTTAATATATGCATTAATCCTTCGGCTATATTCGATTATTGATTCTGACTATTGAAAATAATAAGTATAAATAATGTAATCTCACCGATACGTGTGTTAATTGCATCATTTTCAACTATAGACAGATGCTTGTCAATTTTAAAGATAAAATATGTATCATTTAAACATTCAATTAAACAACTCCATCACGATATATCGAAGAATTAAACTTGTTACAAGACGTTCAAAGTTCAAAACCAATCATATCACATTAGAATACATTAAAATGTTCCACATTACGTAATAAAAGCACGCTCGTAATGCAGTACTCAATCTGAACAGAGATATAAAGAAGTTCAATTCTATAAGAAATCTTGCATACATGTTACTAAATTTTCATAAAATTACTAAAGTACTACCTTTAAAAATCAATTCTTACTTATATTGATAACTTTTACGATGGACGAAGATTACATTGATGGAAGTAATTTTTTAAAAATATTAGATAAATTATTATGCACTTAAAATTTTGCACGGGGATGGTGCGACACGACGTCGAAAAGTACATCTGAAATGAAATAGTACAGATAATTAGAAGTTACGCAAGAGGATAATTTTCAATCGAATAAAAATCTTCACAAAATTTCCTGAAGCAAGCTGTTTCAGTAAACGACTTGTTGGTAGGATACGTCAAAAGCCGTGGCCAACTAATTAGCCAATCAAACAGCTTATTAATTAGCGACCATACGTCCCATATGATGACTGAGTAGTTATTAGCAGAAGTTCGTGTTACTAATACCCGCGGGGAACACGAAATTCGACGTATTGCCGGGCTCGGATCGATTTTCTATGGATTGATGTACGCCGAAACAGATTACTAGATTCCCTGTCAAAATACATTAGTCAGATCGATTGAAATTAACGTTTAATACTTTTATTGTGATAAATTCATTACATGAAAAGAGAATGATGTATTATCTCGCGTGTCGGGGATTAAAATAAAGTTAAATATCGTCTGTGTCATATACCGATGTACATAGTATACCTATCGCCTGTGCGTATTATTCATAATAATAATCCATAAAATAACGCGGATAGGGTGATCGATGAAATTTTCGATAAAAGGATATAAATTAACAAGAAAGCCGTCGAATTCTCTGCCTCGTTCGATAGTATATAGCCGTAACCAGCGTTTCACTGTGAAAAAAAGAGAGGAAAGAGAAGAAAAGTTCGCTCTTTCCATTCATTGTATCGGCGTTCTTTTCAACTTAAATGAAAATACTTTCAAGCTTTGTTGTATGCTTCTATCATTTTTTGCTTTTCCCTTTTTTCTTTAGTTTTTTTTTTTTTTGATTTGTTTAAATTCAATTAATCGCAATTGAATGGCTCTTACATATTTATCGCACAGACGAGTTTCATTCGATTTAAAAAGCCATTAGCCGATGTATATTATGGAGAATAAATTCTGCTTTCTAAATTCGCAATTTAGGTCGCATTAGGTTGGAAACAGTGCTTAACACCGTGCGTCTGTTACGGTCGAACTGAAATACTTAACTTACAATTAGAAGCCTAATTACGTGCTATTAAGTAAACGAAACGTGGCTCATTTACGTATTAATGCTAATCCGATATAGACAAAAAAGCGGAACTTCTTCAACATTCTAAAGAAAGAGACAGAAATATTTAAAGTAAAACGAAGAACAAATTAATATTACTTTTACGTGAAAGTGACGATTATTGTATTTAATGAACTCATTATATTCAATACTTAAAAACTATCTCGTATTTAACGCTATGATAGAATTACGACTCTCGGTATTTGAAAAATTGTATTAGAAAAGTTGGTGGTTGCTTAAAAGAGTTAACATATTTGATTGAACAGTTTAAAAAGTCGCATCTATAATTTATTGAATTTACGTCAATAGTTCTACGATCTAACGAATAAAATTTAGTTTTTAGAACAAATAACGAAGAAAAATTATAGTATAGAATAAGCGTTTAACATTAAAACTATCAAATCCGCGAAAGTAACAGGTTTCAGTCTCGTATTTGTATAATTACTAAAGATATATAGATAATTTGGATGAAATCAATGTTAGCTTTTATCGAGATCAAAATACAATTATCTTACATATACGGTATTCCTATTTCGTGTTCGACGTACAATTGCTTAAATGCACGTTAAATATTTAGACTCTTCCAAGATCCTACTACTTAGAAGCAGAAATTGATATACTCCACATAGTACAATTTAATACAAAAATAGTATTCATTACGTATGAAACAATAAGCAACGAACTTCACTAATCCTTCGATATACCAGAAACGTATAGTGACAACTATTCCTATACGAACATTCTTCTCAGTTGACCAAAATCCCTCTGATCGATCCATTCAAAACCATATCGTATCACATTGAAAAACACATTACGTAAGAGTAAACTATCAAAGACGCGACATAGCCTACGTTGCACCAGTTCTTGGCCTCGTCTGTAACGAACCGTTCTATGACGGTCTAATATAAAATTCGTTCACACGAGCCAGAAACCAGCGACAAAGGTGCAAGGTCTTGGTATCTGAGATGGCTCGTCGAGGGTGTCGCGCCGGCTCGCCAAGGGTAGCTCGTCGAGAAAGACGCGAGGAGAACGAGGGGAAGAGCTGGAAAAGGGCTAGGTAGGGGTCAGAACGCGCGAAATAATCTCTCCTTTCCGCGAATAAAGTGGATGCGAAGGTGGGCCCTCGTTAGTTTCCGCTTGCCGTAACTCTTCGTGGCAAGATGCACGAGCCGGTATTATTCTTGGCCGGAATAGTGGATCGTTAGGTTTAATCGTGCGGGCGTTTTCGTCGCGACGAACGGCACAATCAGCCGCGAGTAATCCCGCGCTCGACCGAACCTTGCCCTCTCACCCTCGTTTTCTCTTTTTTACCTAGACGGTAAGAGGGGAAAAAAGTGATCAACGCGGTGGGGATAAAAGCGAGGAAAAATGCTTCTCGCCGCCATTCGCGTCTAATATACAAAGAGGCTGATACAACGGACCACTTTTCTGCAATTTCGGGGGCCAAGGAGATTGCAACCGGCTGGCACACAATACAATCTTCGCGTCTTCTTTCTACATCCTACTGCTCCACATAATTTGCCGCACTCTCTATCATGTCAAGACGAACGTTCTATCACGAAGCGAGGGGATGATCCGGTCTGTGAACGTTTTTCGTATCGCATGATGGTATTGATATACAGGGCGATTCCGAAATTGAGATATAAAAAAGTAAGTCGGAAATACAACATTGAGATCCATTTTTGTCTCGTTTGACTATCTAATGGTATGGTAGACAATCTGGTTTGTCGTATCTACTTTTGTTCGCGTGTATAAATTTATAAAGACGGTGGACGCTCAACAGTCTACGGTATAATTATATGCAATGTGCGGTAAGTTTCAGTAGTTGATTTATGTTAATAATATTGTAACTATCGTCGTTGATTTCACAAATACGTTCTTGCTTTACGGAACTGAGGAACCGCAACCTGGTAACGATTGATGTTTGAGATCTTCATCTTTTCGAACTTGGTATTGTCTATTAATTAACAGTTATTTTTAGTGTGGACTATTTCTATGATGTAAGAGCAACACCAAGAGCAATAAAACCGACCAACATCATAAACTATAGTATTATTGAGATCATTTTCAGTATTCTGTGAATTGTTACAATAATTCAATTATTGAATTTATTATGTCGTTTAAAATCATATTAAATAGCGACATTTTTTGCAAACACAAATAGGAATATCTGTAATTGGTCAGATCGAATGAACGTATTATTTTTAACAATAAATATTACAGGTAAACGGAAAGAAATTTTCGAACTCGATTTTCTAAAAAACGAACGCACGTATAAAACAGTTTTGTTCGATATTTTTAGCTCACCTTTACGTTATGAAATCAACTATTTTTTGAATATATCGCGATTTCAGAATCACCCTGTATGAATTGGCCGTTACGTTCGCTTGCGATCGTCGTTAAAACAAGGTACACGGACGATGTGGCTCGATGATAAATCTAGAGTTTCTCGTGTTTTCATTAGACGCGATAAGTCGCGGTAAAAGTGCACTACGCCTGCAACCCTTGTGTTTATGCGGATTAACGATAATGGAACGTCGCGTTCTACGGTTTCGTGAGAAATACACTGAAAATTGTAACTTAAACTTTTACGCGTTGTTCGTTGCTGGAGTTACAGGTCTGTGCGCCGCTTTTCCCTTTGACTGCTTCGTTTTTCCGGCGTGGAAAACGTTCTGGAAATGTTGAAACAACTGACCGCTTTTCCTTTTTTCCCACTTTTCGTTCGAGACATCGTTGGGACATGGAACCAACTGACTTTTTTTTCTATTTAATACAATAGCAAGTTACATTGCAATTATTTCTCATTAATTTCCTTCAAACTTTTAAGGCTATTCAATAAATCGGACGGAAAAGTGTGTGACGTATTTACTTATGAATATTAAATACAAAATTTACTAAATAAATGAATAAATTTTACTAGATTTTCGCAAACATTTAAGATATACTTCCTCAGCGTTAAAGATCATAATATTTAACAAGTAATATCATATTTATATTCAATTTTTATTAGTTGAAACTATTTTTCTTTAGCAGTATGCCAAAATATTAAAATGTAAAAGAAATTGGTATTACCTTTTTTTTTTTAATATTACCACGATCGTAGAAAAAGTAAGAATTATAAAACAAAAATTGCAATTACGAAAATATCGAAAGTGGAGAATTCGTTTCTGTATGAAACATTTTATTCGATACAATCTCCTAAGTAATGTCTGAAATTCTCGCTTGCGCTTGTTCTGAAACGCATGTTATGAATAATAAATATTTTGTGAAACACGAGGAGAACGGTGTTCGTCCATTTAGAATAATAGATTGCATTTGTTACGAGCAATTGTGATAGAATGTCTGTAGATTTCTTTATTAAACTTTAAAGCACCTTTAGTGGATGGAATTACACCTCTTCAACTTGCTTCCTTCGATCAAGTTTCCTTCTCGCGTAGGAAGTCTCGTAAAGTTAAAAGTTGTATAACTCGTCTTCCTTGCCTTGAATACTATTTTAAACATCATCTGAATTATTTAACATTATTTTTCTCATGCATGGATTAACCTCATTACGACGTATGGGAGAAGAACCCGTTTCCCATAAAATGCGACAAGATCGCAGTTAATTATTGACACTTCCCCTATTAAGTACTAAAAAACGGAATCTCCATGAACTCATTAAACTTTTATGATCATCGGATAGAGTTACACTTTTCTAACACGATTCTTCATACAAGTTTCCTTCTTCGCATAGGAAACTTTCGTAAAGAAGTTCAACCATCTCTCTCAATAGTAATTGAACGTTATTTTTAAGCACTGCATAAATGCTAGGTTCTCTCTCTTTATTGCTAGTAATTACAGTATGCTTTTCTCCTATATCCTTTTTACATTATTCGATCGAATGATACCTCTTCAAGCTGATATCGATATCAATTTTAATCTCAGAATATTTATTACTATATAAAATTCAATCATCCATGTTTTACGTCTTAGTAAGAAATCTTTTAGAATTCAGTAAAATCTAGTTTTTAATTTGTTAAAAGGTGTGTCGTTTATTAAACATATCTTATACGATACATCTACCTTATCAACACTTCGCAATCGAATTGACAATTTAATTAAATACCATTACAGTTTTTCAATTTTAATCACGTATTTCTTTCAAACCTTGCTTCCATCTTCTTTCTTTTATTCAATAAAAAAAAAAAAAAAAACTAAAGATTCGATAATTAAATTCGATAATATGTTTCACATTAGAGAAGACAATTTTCCTGTATTTAAAGTAATGGAACGAACTGGTTACCAATATTAATATTAAAACTCATACCCTTTTCTATCTTCATCCTTAATTGTCTTTCAATTTTTCCAATTATCCTCTTTCGACATCGAAAATTAAGGGACGCTGTTATTGTAAGATTACACCTAACGAAATTCAAAATTCTACGAAAATGATATCATGTCACGTGTTAAAAGAAGAAATTTTCTTTCACTTAAAATAACAAATTACATTTTGAGTGTCAAATCGAAAACTACATTTCTGCAATTTGATCCATCGTTTGCCCGCAATCTTCTCTTTCTCCTCGTGTTATTTGAAATAAAAAATAACTCGATAGTTTTCAATTGGACGATCAAATCGTGTCAGAGTTACTGGTATGCTGTTTTCAGACACTGTTCCGAATCGAGCACATCATGATACTGCACGTCCCACAGATCGGTTTTTCCTCTATCGGGGCCGACGTATTGCGGTTAAAAAATGATCTGCCTGTTATCAGCAATTGACGCGCACCCTTTGATTCGCTCGCAGACGATGAAACTATTGTTCGTTCTTTGCACTTTGTGGAGAGCAAACGTGGCACGAGATACAGAATCGTATCGCATCCGTTCAGTCGTGTGTCCCAATTCGTGAATCGTCAAACGTATTTTAGCGGAATTTGATGGAGCCTGGCTTCGCTCGGTCAATACGTTTTCGCCGCGTAATTAAAAGTTACTCCGTTTTATAAAAGTATCCCGCTGTAGGACTGTGTAAATTAAATCGCGCGGAGATACAACATCGAGGACGAACAGACACGCGGCGCGCAACAATTTTACATTTAAATTCTGGAAACAATTCTTTTTCTTTTTCGTCCTCATTTCCTGGAACATCGTTGGCCAGGAACAAATTGAAAGAACGAAATTTTACAAAACGCGATCTCTTCGCTTGAGAAAGTGGAGGGTAAATTTCGTCGCGGCTGGAAATTTTTAAGCTGCCGACCGACTTTGTGAAATATACACGCAGGCTGCAATTTTTGTAATTTGAGAAACGGCGAAGGGTAATTTCGTTTGCAATTTCCTGTCGAAAATGCGGGGTGCGATGTTCCTCGGCTACGTAGTTTTTCCACAGAGTTGATGTTAAACATTTTGAACACGTTCGTGTTTAGCAATTGCAATATTATGTAGTAACGCTAATATTTAGACGCTACTATTTGAACTTAATGAATTGATGAATATATAATTGCGTACTTGGTAATTCAGGAAGCCACGAATTCAAATATTCTCTATAATATTCTATATAACGATTATAATAATATAAAAGTAACGATATGTATATAAATATAATAAAAAACGTAATAAATATTTGTTTCCTCTATAGTTTCATATTACTCTGTTTGATACATGTATAAATTATTCAACAACGATTTCTGCGTACTAGCGATTTATCGATTAGCAATTATACGTACACGTTCCTAAACCTTTGAAATCTTTACCTATGTTAGGTCAATAGAAAGAAAAATATGATGGGCCTAATAAGGTCAATGACCTATCCCGATTGTAGTTACCGTCGAATCCCCTCCAAAAAAAGCATAATTTCATTTAAACCATTAAAGTTATAATTACAATTACAATCAATTGTTCTTTCATGACATTAACAGAATTGATTTAAGAATTCGCTATTATAAACATTTTGCCCAAGTATGTATTAAAAAGTTATAATATTCTTGACATATATATATATATATGGAATGTATATACGTACGTGTAATATTCATAAATAAGTATAAAATACAAAATACTTGTATTACATGCAAATTGTTCTTCGTGTTGGAAGATTCTCGTGTTAAAAGGTAACTTTGATCAAAGTATAGATTTTATGCGTCACTAAATCCCCACGAGGCGTACGGTAAAAAAAAAAGAAAAAAAACACTTTACGACTCGACTGCATTTCCGTATCTCGGCGACTCTGTCTAAAAAAGTTTCGTAACAAAATTTCTAACGGGCCAGGAAGTTTATCGCGACGAGCGTCGTCAGCGTCAGTTCATTTCGATTATCAGCCGGACCTTTTTTCTATTAAACCTTAACTTCTTATCGAGTTACGCAAATGGACCATAACAGAATATATTAAGTCGTTATTATAAGAAAAGGCAGGACGTCTCGGTTATTCAATTAAATATCGTACAGTTTTCCAGGGAAAGTTTAAATTGACGCGTGCCACGTTCGACGATTAACATCGTGGATTAAATGAAGAGGTTTAATAGAAGAGATATTTTTAAAACGAAACCTTTAACGCGCAGAAAAAAGATTCATCGTGATATTCGGCACGATGAGTTACGCAATAAATGTGTCTCGATATTTTGATAATAAACTATGCATCAGGCGTAGGAGAAGAGTCCGTGCTTCTAGTTTTATACCTTTTGTATTTTCATTCTTAGAAATTGAAATATTCTTCGCAGTCATTTATAACCGAATCACGTATAACTGGATCATTTATCGGGACGTGGAATGGTTGGAAAATGGGACGTTAATTGTAGATATCTGGAGAATGAAATTGAAAAGTCTACGAACGGCTGAATTGCTTAATTTATCTTTCGAGAGATGCGTATAAATAAATAAAAGAATAATAATATAATATCAGGCATTGCTTAATATTTAAGTTATCGGTCCGTAGTTGAACTCTTGAATATAAAGAAAGCATCGTATCATCTTCAAGGAAGACTTGTCATACAGATATAGTAATCGTATAAAATAAAAGATAAGTGGAAATAGCTTTATGCGTTCAATATTAGAAAATATACAGTCTCGGGATTTCCTCTTCGGCAACAAATTATCGAATCATTACAAGAAGATCCAATTAATTTAAGAAACTATTACGTGATATCGAACGTATAAAGAATCATCCGCGATTACAATTTAACAATGCCATGAAAAATGAGTAACTGTTACTTTCAACACTCGGCAAAAATGCGAACAAAAGTGTTTGAAGAACAAATGGAACATACGTTTCCGATCCTAAACGCATCAAGAGTTACGCAATCGTTCAAGAGTCCATCGGTTTATCACCAGCCAACCCCAAACGTATCAACAAAACAGCCACCCAACCCTAGTCTCTCTTCTCTTCTCGCATTCATTCATCCCCGAAAGGTTTCCGCGAAGGCTATAAAACGATCGATCGAGTAGAGGCGAGACTGCGTTTATACGTGCGAGAAACAAGCCTGCCAATAAATATCCCGAAATCCAAGTTAACGACCGTTCGCGCGTGCTACAAACAGGGCAAAATTCCTGGAGGACCCGTGTCACCGTTGCCACTATCGTAGACGCTTCGTGGCAAAAACGGGGAGGAAAAGGACGACAGGGAGCAGGTTTCGCGTGGACTACAGCCGGGCCACGTCTAATTACGCCCGTTGATTTATCTGCCGCGAAGTGGTCCCGAACTTGAACGTAAGGGTGAGCTGCCAAAACGCGCGATAAACGACAACGAGGAGACAAACGGGCAACGATGGCGTAAGCCGAGCAGGAGCGACGAAGAGGGCGAGAAAAGATCCACCGGTCGGTACCGTGCAAACCATCACTGAATCATGGATGTTTGAGACGGGAGTATGTAAACGCGTCTTCGTGGTAGCCGGCACGGCACTTAACAATTGCTTAAAATAACCAGAACTGCACGGACCGTTCGGTGGAAATCGTTTTGCGTCTCGTTTTCTCGAGCCGTGGCCGCGGATTGTCGTCGGATCGAGAGGAAGGAAGGGAGAAGATAAAGAAAGAAGGGAAGTCCGGAATGGATGGAATCGCGTTTTAAAGGGAGGAGAAAAAAGAAAGGAGGAGGACGAGGGGCTGGAAGAGGATAAATAAACGCGAAACACGGACCGATACCGAAAGAGAAATGAGCTGAGAGCTAGAGGGAGGGTTCCGAGGCGAACCAGGGTAAATGACGGAGGGAAATCGAGAGGGAAGAAAGAGGAATGGATAGGAGAGCATAGTGAGTAGTGGTGGCGCATAACGTAGGACCCGCAGCTGCGGGAGGTCTGCGCTCATTTTAGGCAGCCCCTTACGAGAAGGAAAACAGTGTTACACGATATCACGTGAATATATTATTTCGACGCCGGTCCGTGTGTCTTCTTCTCTTCGACTCTGCAGCCCATCCGGCTGTAATATATTAAAAGAAAACAGGCGTATTTAGTTTCGAGATAGTTGTAGTGGGCGAACGGCATTGTTTTGCTTTCTAACGCGTGCCGCTAAAAGCCGATGTTGCGTGCAACGACTAGAAAGTCCATCGTTTTTTTAACGTAGCCACAAAAAAGAAAAAGGGAGAAAGAAATAACAGAGAGAGAGAGAGAGAAAGAGTGAGAGAGAGGCAAAAAGAAATTTGAGTTCGTTTTTGGAACTGGATGTATAGATATAACGTAGCATTTGTTCGTAAAGCAAATACTTAACTAAAAATAAACGAGTGTTATGAAATACCTTTTAGGTAGTAAGAGCATTGTATACAAAAAAAAAAGAAGAAAAAAAATAGGAGAAACAGCTCGAACAACGATCTTATGGATGCTACTCTCATTCTCTGGCAACTGTATCGTGTCTGCGTTGCTCCTCTGAAATTGCATTAATTTATTTCTTCCGTCCGCTTTTTCTCTTTCGCCAACCGGTAAAATATTAGCCACACGACAACCTGACAATGCAACTTACCTGATAATATTTCTCGCCTTGCCTCACAACGAGATACCGTGTAATATCACGAAATTGCTGTGTCGAACGGACGAATCAATCACGAGAATTAATTACATTCAGTTGGTCGGTGTTGTTCGCCGTTGATTACTCCAAGGTTAATGACGCTTCTGTGTATGCGTGGGTATGCGCTATCACGATAGATACGCCAAGTTATTGTTGTTTGCCATAACAACTGTGTCCATTTAATTATTCTAATTTAATTATCATCACTCGGTTAGGAATATTCCTTCCCTTCACCACCCCCCACCTCATCCACCTCTTCATCCTTTGAGTAGAAGGGTAGGGCAATGTCATGCGATCCTGTAGGATTACATTGCACAGAGCTGGTAGTACTGGCTTGCATTTTCATGGAAACAGGATTACAGCTGAAAGTTATTTAACTTTTCAGTAGCGACAGGAAATTTAACTTGCTTCGAAGTGCCCCCTTAATATAGTCGCTGTGTTCTGGCGAGGTATAGCGACGATGATGAACCACATTTTACGAGCGAAATCAATTCGAGAAAGGAATTAAAACGGTGAATTGGGCAAGTAACGGGAGAAGAAATAATTTTATGAATTTCTAATTTGTGCTTATATAGTACAAGCGCTTTTCCATCACATACTCATTCGTATACTTATTTGATAGATTCATTCATCGCTTATTATACTTATTGGGTAAAACTTAAAATATAACGAGAGTTCAAAGATGTGTTCGTATCGTCAAATTCCACAAAATGAGAAATCTGGAACACGTGCAAAATTTTTAACCCTAACACTATCGACGACTAAATTATAGAACTAGTACCAAGAGAATCAAAATGAAATATGAACGCCGTAGAAGAGAACCGTGATAAGCCACATTCATCAAATGTTAAATAAAGCAGTTTCAAAATCCAATCCTATATTACTAAATATTGTTCGAAATCAAATATGTATTTTCGTCACTCTAACTTCTAAGTATTTCAAAACGTTATTTGCTATGTAATAAAATATACAGTGTTTTAACAATATTTCGTGTATTCATATAACAGATTAATGCTATTTTGATGTCATACTAAAATAATTTTCTTCAACCACCAATTGATATAAATTGATACAAATACCAATTGATATTAATAAAGATCAGAAAATTAGGAAAAATAGACTTATCTTCCCCACCTAGTTTTTATATAACGTAAAAAGGATCAAGATTTCATCTATAAGCTTTACAAAAACTCACTGAAATCCCTCGAAATGTACCTCAAAAATTATAAATCCATAAAACTGCTCTAAAAAGAAAAGTACGAATTGTTCGTCGAAACCTCCGTGGAAACACGGGAATCGTAATTTATCGGCAGCGATACTTTACGGTCACAGCGTAAAGTAGCTGGTGACGCGCCATAGATCGTTACGCACTTTCTCTAGCATGACTAAACTACGTTGCGTAGCCAAACTGGCAAACCTGAAGCACTATTTACGTCGGGAATGCACGAAAGTACTGTTTTCCGGTGACTTCGTTTCGGATCATTATTTTTATACCGCGTTTTCGTCAGTTTCGCGCGTCCTGCTGCTTTTCTCTCTTCTTCGTCCAGTATTATGGGATCTCCGCGGGGAATCACTCGACTCGTTTCTCTTGTTCGTCGTGCATATTAAACGTCCGTTAAAGAATTGGTTACGCGACAGTATAACGAGGATTTCAGTAACCCCCGCGACTATTACTGGTTTCTTGCGGCTCTGTGGGCTTTTTAGCCGCTTTAAAGTGTCCCCCGTGAGAGGCAAAGCCGTCCTACACGATAGTACAGGATTACGCGGCACAAAAGCGAACGCCTCGCCATGCATTTTCATGAAAACAGGATTACAGGCGAACTTATTTAACTTTTCAGTAATCGCGCGCCCGCTAGCTCCGGCAACCTCTCCTTTAAGGGAGTATTCTCTTGTTTGGACGGTTAAAGAAATTGATTTGTTTTTCGCGAAGCTCTTTTTTCTACAGCTTAGCGTTAGAAGGGCGTGATTTTAAATTTATACGTAGCAAGTCGGATGAAAGGAAAGAATTAAAGTTGTTTAAGAGAAAGGAAAATGTCGCTAGATGTTCCGGGATTTGGATAAGTCGGCGCCTTTCGTGTAATATATGTTTCGTATAATATATGAGAGAAGAGGAGGAAGAAAAAAGCTTAACGCCTGAAATTGGAACGTTAGGTGGAAAGATTTAATATTGCGCGAAGATATTCGAGCACGTTCTTCTTGGAAACGTATCGCGCGAATTCGCTCCCCCGCTATGTCGATGTCTGCAATAATTTTTCTTAATTGCTTATAAAAGACGACGAGAAAGAAACGAAATCAATGTATTTCTCTTACAAAGGTATATCTCGTATCAAAATTTACTACTCTGTTTTTTATTTTCATATTAGTATCAAAACACCAGGATAGCAATTTCTGAAATAATTTATTAGTTGATAAACTACATTAGCAATCATTTTGTTCTAATTCATCGAAATATAATTAAAGCTTCATTTCGATTTAAAAAATAAGATTACTTTACGATTTTTGTATTGTAAATTACAGTCAAAATAAAAAGATATACAGAAATATACTCTACATAGTAAAGATTCGATAGTGAAAGTGAAAGTAATTTTTCAAAACTTTCTACAAATATATCGAAAACAATCTTTTCAAAATTTCAAACAATCTAATCCTGTAACGTTAATTCAGTCTGAAACATAGACATTGTGTAGAAAATGGCACTGGAAATAAAAGTATCGATTTTAGCAATCAACTGCTGGAAACTGGAATGCGAGCTATGGAATTGCATTGCATTTTAGTCGAAGCTACGACTATTTTTCGGCGTATTTTCAGATAAACAGTTATCGGGGCTCAGGATCGCGTGATAAACCAACGACGCGGGCTATTTACGATGAAAGTATAATTGGAAAAAGAGATGTTTAATCTGGTTAGTGGTGGCTTATGGGGAAGGGTAATAGGGCAGGCTAATTCGGACTAATATTTTGTCAAACTCTATTGTGAACTCTATTGTGAACTCTATTGTTGCAGAGAGCGCGGTTTCGAGTAACTGGAGCAAACGATGTTGCTCGAGTAATGAGATTTTTTTAAGACACTTTTCTTTTTTCTTGTAACACGGGCAAAGTTTAAGTAGCGTGTAATGGGTGAAAGGAAGAAAACAGAAGAGCCATGTAGATGTTTCCGTAGTTGAATCGGAGTTTCCTTGGAATTTTCTGAAAAGTAGAGCATAAAAGAGAAGAATGATATTCATTTGTTACTTTGTGGAATTTTCTCGAATGTTTTTCGTAGATAATAGTAAGGTTAAGGCGAGGGATTTAAATTTACACAGTAGAAAAAAAAAAAAATTGGAACTTTCACGTAAATTACACGCGTGTACCTACTGAATATTATTCATTATTATTTCTTAAAAATATTTATCCAATAAAGAGGATTGGTACATATATATACGCGTAAAGAGAAAACAATTTATCTATATAAAATACAAATTTAAGTGATTTGCGTAAACTTTTTGATTATAGATATTATAGAGAAGGATTCAGAATGTTTTTTTTAATTCAATAAATTAAGTAATATTCGTAAAACGAAATTCAACGTTGGAAAGAGAAATTAAGTATTAAAATCTATGAATTTAAATCTTTTCGCGACTTGTTTAAAAACATTCATTTTAGTAATCAAGGAAAACTTGACTAGCTATCCAAATTTTTCAATGTACTGTAAGCATAGAAAGTTTGCTTGACGCGTAACGAAGGAAGGAAGGGAAATGCAAGAAGTAGGTTCGTCGAAAGTTTCATCAAACTCCTTCGTAACTTTTGAAGTTTGCTCGAGTGATTGAAAGAAATTCTACTTGTTAATTAATCAGTATTTTTAAGCGTCTTTTAAAAATCACCCAGATCAACTCTACCGTTTTAAATCCATCCATTTAACAGGATTCTCGACTCTTTCGTTAAAATGAACGTAGCACATAAAACGCCCTTGGTAAAACCAATCTCCATAACAAAGATATAATAATTTCTACTTTCATTTGTTACAACATAATTAGTGAGAAACTCAATCTACTGTAAAAGAAATTATAAATAAAAGAACTTTCTCTCTCTCTCTCTCTCTCTTTCAATTTCTTTGATCTCTTTGTACAAATCTGTACGAGTTTGTATAACTTTTTATATCAGTATTTTATCCACGCCTTAATAACGCTCAGAACCCTTTTTTAAAAAAAAAGGAACAAATATTGGCGGTAATGTTGGTGACCGGCTTAAAAATAAGAAATCATCGAATAGTTTCCATTTCGACTATTTTACTCATCCAACACAAAAAAGCTAAATATGTTCTTAATTAAAATGAGCGTCTAGAACAGGTAGCAGAATAAAAGAACGAAGTCAATAATTAATCGATTTACCTTATCATTTCCTCTACGTACTTTTAGTTAATTAAAACAATAAAAATATATATATTGAATTACTTTTGCCAAAGGTTATGAAACTAAATGAACCTAATATTTAAAGCCAATTAAATTAGGATATTATAGAAACAATGAGAAAAATAGTTTCCAGAAACGATTGTTTTGGGAAAATTGCATTCAAACGTCCTTTTTATAGCTTCGTTAATTACAGAAATTTAGACGTAGAACTTTGTGCATATTTCCATATATCTTAATTTATATCCTTTACAAAAATACAAAGAGAAACATAGATACGCAGAAGGCAAAACTATGTCTGTATACTAATATTGTAGGAATACTGTCAATTCCAAGGATATTAATGAGAAAGAGCAAAAAATTTACAAAGAAGAATTCTCTAGCGAGACCACTGTCGCAAAAAATACTTGTATGCAAACGTCTCATAAATTCATAAAATATTTACGTGCAAGTCATAAATGGTTTTGTGATGCTCAATGCTCATTCAGATGTTACAAGTTGCAAAAGAGTCCGCCAACGCGTATGTATGTCATAAAAGTATCTTTGTCGTCTCATTGCCATTTTTATGCTTACGAATCGTGCCAAAGTGTCGCGATAAAGCTAAAAAATACAAATGAGATTCGCAACGTCTCGGTACATAAGAACGTTGCCTTCTTCATTGTACCGTGGCAGTAACAGCTTTCGGCCCAACGACACCGCCTCCGATGAAACCTTCTTCCTTCAATCTGCAGTGACGATTTCATCTTATACTCCTTCTATTCAAGTTTTATCACGACTATGGTAGAAAAGTCATCTGCGGTAGAATCGAGTGCAAGTAGATTCTCGGGCAAATAGGATGTCGTAGACATGTAACGACTAAGATCTTTGAGATCCGTGGGCGCACAGTTCTGAACCTGCAAGCATAACTTTAAGAAGTTGTATAATTCAAAAAGAATTGACTGATTTCTCCATTCTATCGTTTAACACAGGTATATTTTTTAGATAACAATGATAGGAAATAATACATCTCAAAAATTATAGAAATTTTTTAATTGAAAATATACCATAAAAGCTCTTTTACCTAGAAAACTATTATTTGAGACAGCAAACAAAATTACAATAACGTGCAAGAGTATCTTTTAAATTTTATATCCAATTTAGTAGAGATCAGCAATTAGAAGATTATAGTAATAACATACATAGGATGAATTACTACGAAGAAATAATTCTTCGGTTATGTAAAATTAAACGATAAACTAGATAATTATAATACGCTTATCAATTACGTTCTCCGATGCACATTTAAAAACATAAGCCATCAATAATACCAATGTAATTCGATTACGATCTCTTCTCCGCCCTTCCCTCCATTTTCGTCTCGTCGAAAAGGGAACATCAATCTTGACCGTTCAATTTTCCCTCCCATTGTCACATTAGAATCGATAATTCATTTCAAAGCTTCTGATATTCCAATGATATCACACGACCATCGTTCGCGTCGAACGATATTAGACCGCAAGTTGACGACACTCGATGAATAAAAGAGAAAGAAACAACGCGGAAAAGAGGAAAGCAGGAAAGGAAGAAGGAAAGAGTGCGTACATGTAAGAAGAAAGAGAAAGGTAGAGAAGAAGGAAGGAAAAAGACTCGATGATCGAAATGTTGGAGGAGAAAAGTTATTGCCGTGGCGGTAATGAAGCCAGAGGCACGGAAGACAAGCGGTCGGTGTCTGTTTGGAAAGAAAACACTTATTAGCAGGGTGGATCGTGGTTCTGGCGAGGGCTGAATTTAAATCGGTACACGTGGCACGGTGACGGTAGCAAAACGTAGAAAAGGAAACGAGCGACAGCGCGCGACAAACGTTGGAGAAAACCGGTGAGGAAACGACAGACAACGCGAATCTTGCGTTCAGCAGCGCAAATCCAAGCGGGCCCAGGGGATCTATTTTAATTATGCCCGGAGAAAATTTGCAAGAAAAATATATATCGTGGCCCCGTGTGCGTATTTGCTCCACGCGGGGAAATAAACGGATGACTCATAATGTTAATAAAGACGACGGAAGAGGGAACTTTGAAAATCGAGCCGTCTGCCCGGGCACTCGATGTACTCGCGATACTCTTCCGTTTTAGTATTTCGTTCCTTAAATGACAATCGAGTTAAACGTTAACTCGATCATGTTCGTGCTGCAGAGAATCTATTTGAACTGTGCGGGACAGATAGAGAAAGAAAAAGGGGAAGAGAGAGTTCGACGGAAAATATCGTTATCCTTCTTGTTCGTGTCAGAGAGAACGTGAGACTGTTCTTTTTCGTTTTGGTTCTAGAACGATGAATTTCTGTATGCAGAACTGTCTGTTTTCTTTAAAGGGTTGTCTTGCTTCTATCGATGTCGGTATTAGAGGCATATGCGGATGAAATTGTTAGTATAAGGGGGAAAGTTTGACGTCGAGGAATACTCTTTGTAACGTTACGTGTTTTATGTAAATCCGAAATGAAGATTTGCAAACATTATTAAAAATATCTTTGAAATATGTGAAGATCGTGTTCAAAACATGACAAGATATCAGGAATGATCTGGTAAACATTTTTTGCATATGTTTCATTGACTACAGATGTTTTAGGTTGAAGTATGCAAGAGATAATAGAAATTATTCTTTTTTATTTGCATGAATTTTACAATCAATTCTCATTGAGAATTATAAGTAAATTTTTTTGGCGTGGTACAATGTCGTATTTAATAAGTGTTTATCGTGTGTTTGATTCTAATTGAATCTAGTGCTTAAATCTAAAGGGCAATGTCAGATAATAGATATATAACAATATATATTTCGAAAAAAGTTATCGTTTTTAAATAGTGCCAAATAGATCTTTTCCTACACCAGAGACAGGAACAGAAATAAAACACGTTCACAAGCAATGTTATTCACAAAATCATTTGGTAAATCAAGGCATATCGAAGAAACGAACTAGAATTCTAGGTCGATCTTCAGTGAAAAATACTTCAATTTTGGGATTAAATATCGCGTACCAGCATGATACAAATATAATTAATAAATATGCAAACGTGATTGTTCGAATTCTTTATTTCTATCAATATATTCATTGGCTCTAGCTTCGATGTAATATATTTCCTTTTTATTGTTATGAACATAATTGAGATGATTGTAGTTCCTGTTGTGTAAGTTTTACGTGCATACCAGGTCGATGAAATTCAATACGATGCTGAAATCAATATTATATTTGCTGTAGAACAGAGTAATGTTGGCATACCGTAGTAATGACGTGCCATGCCGATACGAATTTCAGAGCTGAAATTTTTCAGCTGTTGTAAATTCTGTTCCGGATTAAATTCCCTTGTTACCGTTAGCAAATCTTAACAAACGCGTTATAGTAAAAATATTCCGTTTTAAATTGTTATGTCTTTTGACAGGTTCCAATTAACGTGAAAATAATGTTGTTTTATTCCAATCTCGTTTGTTTCTACAATCATTTCTGCTTTATTTTAAATCGACGAAATAGAAAAAGAAGCATGCGAATTTTTTAAGAAAGGATACAATTAATCTTTTGAAATGTTGAATCGTTGTATAAGTTTAATTTAATATACCTTCGTTTAAATCTAAAGTAAAGACAATATTGCTCATTCGCATAACTTGTTCTTTACATACACTATATTTCTATATTCGTTAATATAGAATTCACTAGATATGACAAAACATAATCTCGCTATTAGAATAAAAGTCACATTTCTTACAGAAAATTTCGTTTCTATAAGGAAAGAAAAACGATCTCTTTGTAAATGTGCCGAGAGTTCGTTTCGTTGACATTTCCAGCATACACGTATGAAAATACATACAAAACAACTGCTACAAATTCTACGAACAGAGCCGTGGGTTGCATGTTTAGCATAAACATGATGAATGCGAGACAAATGAATGAGAAACAAGATATCCGTTTCAGTTTGAAGGAGCAGAAAGAGTTCGGCATTATCCATTAATCAAGGGCAGATAATTAAATTGGGATAGCTTAAGATTTCGGTGCTTCTAAAGGATTCCCATAGGAGCAACCAGAACTGGCTTGGAGAATTCGATAAGAGGAGCCCACAGGATTTCGGAGAGGGTGCACAATAGTGAAGGACGCTCTCGACTGTAAAATAATTAAGCTTCACGAAGCCCCAAATCGTTCCTGATCTTCTTCCGACGAGTCGATTGCCGTTCATTCGATTAATTGTGAAGAATTCAATTGTCCAGGCTGAAACTTTTCTGCTTAGGTACGGGCTATACGCGCTCATGACGCGACTAGGCTTACACAGTTTTAAGGATTCCTGATTAAAACATTTCTGTTAGACCGATGGACATCAAAGTGAAATCTGCATATTATATAAATCCTCTGATTTTTGGCAAAAATTTATACGCTTGGTGAATAGCTATGTTACTCGAGTCTCGTTCGAGTATAAATTTCCAGAGATATTCAGTATCGTTGATATATTTGAATTATGTGATGCTGTCTGTTTCAACAGACTTGAGCAATATTTTTAATTTTTTTCGCGCGGTTTAGATTTATAGTTTGGACGTGACTATCCGTTACTTCTGAAATGGAAAATCTGCTTTTTTGCATTTCTGTCCGTACCATCTTTGAGTTTAGTTATGTATGAACAGCAGAGCTTTAAATTACACCCAGGACTTTGGAGAATTTATGATTAAAGGTGAAAAACGGAATTTTCTCTCTTTCTGTCGAGATTTATACGATATAGTAAAATATATAATGGAAATTATAATAAAAAATATAATAAGAAAATTTATTAAAGATTGTAATGGGAAACATAAAATATAAACGTTTCTGCTATCAACGTTGAAAGTATCGATCGATATTTTTCATGCTATCGGAAAAATGATGTTCGCGAGAAAATTATTTTCTTGATAACAGTCCACCGTGAAACAATAACATCAATGCACAAGAGTCGTGACACTCATAGCGCGACAGCTTTCGGTAATTAAAGTTCATTACAGGCTCTCCTGGTCGAAAGACAATCTGTCATAACGGTTAACGTGGCAAACGTCAAAAGGGAAGTTTCGATCCTCTACCCTTCCCCTTCCCCTTCTGACTTGGCTCCGCTCGCGCAGCCCTCCATCTCCGAGAACACGTTAAGCCCGCGAACTCGAAGGTTTTTGCGAGACACTCTTCAATTTATTATTACCCAGCAGAGAGCCATGCCACCTTCTTTCCCGGGGACTACTTTCGAGATCCTCCTCGGCTTCTCCTCAGCTTCCCGGATACACTACCGACTCCCTTGTTACTTCCATTTTATCGTTATTCCCTGTTCGCAAGCTGCGCCGACCCGATGCCAGATGATGCGAGGGTGGAGAGTAATTCCTCGCGGAATCGACCGAAGGGTGATTCTTTCTACAAACTTTGCGCAAATACAGTCATGAAATAAATTTTTTAAACCGACGATTTGATGTTTTTCCATCGTGCGTCAACTTGATTTAGGAGTTTTAAGGTAAAGATAAATATCGCTTGGATTTCGTAGAACGTTCAGGATGTCCGAGACGTACGAAATGTTCATATACACAAAACAAAATATATGAAAGATATTCAAATAAGCGAAGGTAATTGTACCTTTACCTGTATTTGTACGAACGAATACGAATTAGTACAAAGTACTTGTGTCTGTATAATAAAAATTCATTTTATCATATTTTAATTTGCAAACATGCTGAATGTGCAAGAAGACATCGTGCCGTTACGTTGTAAGGATATAGATGATTGGAATAAAGTGGACTTTTATTCTATCGGTAAATACAGATAAAGGTACATGTTTTATTTCGTTGGCAGCCAAAATAGAATGGAAAAGTGGGCGTCTCAATAATGAAACAATATCACATGTCGATCGAATAAAGTCATGAAAACTTTCTTACTTTTCGATAGCTAGATTTTTGTAGTCATAGATTCAAAAGTAGAGATAAATCTCGGTACACGTGAAACGCTCTATAAGTACTATGGTTAAATCAATTTCTTGTTTAAATACAAAATCTTATTCCAATGAAACGAAGGTTCGAAAATTTTCCATCAATTTATTATTCCCATCTTACTTACTAAGATTCACATAACCACGACACATAAATAGACTGAAATTATATTTAATATTCATGATCTACAGCCAATTTATTTACATACTTCACAACGAGACTCGTTTTAGTCTTCATTTCCGGCTTATCTTTGTACGCGAAATAATTCATTTCTCGTTCTTACCATCGAGTCGTGTTCCATTCTATACACCTGCAGGATTTCCAGAGCTTCCGTTCTCGTTTATGTGCCACCCTTTATCCACTTTGTTCTCCAGACTGGTACGGGCACATCGTTTCCTCGTCGGTTCCCTTCAATCCGATTTCTCCTCCTTCCGTGGACAATTTTTCGGCGTGATCAAGAGAGATTCTCCACCCACTGGTTCGAAGGATTTTTTCCTGCACGAATTAGCAAAGATTCGCTGCTCGAATTCCTGGACATCCGGCCAGGCCTCTTCCGGTCCCGTTGTTGCCACATTGTTTGATCGTCCTTCTTTATGCTCTTTTGTGCCCTCGCACGATACAAAAGACCGCGTTTAGATGGTCGGAGAAGAGAGAAAAATGTCCCTCGATTCGTTTAATTGTGACGTCTAGCGAGATAAGGAACCCGATAATGGTGATTGATGCCGCGCCACGATTCTCCAAGCCCTTTTCTCTCTTTCCAACAGGAGAGAGCTTGCGAAACGCTACCGGCTCTCCACTCGCTCGTACAATTTTCTCCGTCTGTATATATTTTTTTTCCTCCCCCACCTCAGCCTTCCGTTTCTCTGCTCTTTATTCCCTTTTTCACCCGTTTTACGAAACGTCGAATCGAAATATTTTCGAACGATAGGGGTTGAAACGACCGTGCGAGAACTACGCGCCTCGACGGACGATATATTTTCTTGCGCGCCAACGTTTCTAAATAAATATACGCGAGGAGACTATGCAAATACAAATATCGGCGAAGCGATAAATTCAGCGTAAAGCTTTGGCCGGCGTTTCGACGGGGTGCCGTTCGATCCTCGCCAATCGCGAAAATATTGTCCGAGCGAATTCTCCATCGAGTTCCTTCGGAATCGGTCAGCCGAACCGTAAGAACCTAACGTTTCTATCTTTTTCGCCGGGCTTTCTCTTCCTCTGTCTATCGGCCCATTCTATTCGTCGTTTAATTGATTCCATTATTTTCGATCGGACGTCGAATGAATTTTACAAAAGCCACTACCAGCTGTATCACGTCACGATCGAAAGCAAGAGTTCTTTGGCCGTGCGTTTACCGCGATTCGATTAATTGATTTGCCCAGCCTGCGATACACTTGACTTTCAAAGCAGCCTTAATATTCATTCCTCGTTAGAATGCGGGCGAAATCCGATAACAATGGGGCCAACAAAGAATATTGTTTAATAGATTCGATTGAAACTACTTTCCCTCTCAGTTCCCCAATAGAACTTCTCGATATTTTTGCAACAATAGAGATTTGTTCGCGTAATTGGGAAGAGTCGTATGTTTCTTTCTTTTGCTTTCTTCTTATTTTTCTATCTTTTTTTTCTTTCTTTTCAACGAAACTGTAATTCGTCCTTTGTCGAATCGAACGGGAAAAGAAAGGCTTCCTGCTCGAGATAATTACAGATTTTTTCCGGCATAACGAGCATCGCTTTTCGCATGGTTTGCTCGCATTCATTAAAAATATTAATTATTTCGGTTATAATACCTTCTCTAATAGGCAAAGGAAGTTCGTAGATTTATTTTTTTATATCAAGACTGAAAGTGCAAATTCTGTAGCAAATTTTGTTCTCTGTTATAACGCCCGATATATGGTTCATCCTTTGCGGAATTTCCTATTTCTGCGAGTAATAAATCGTCGATACAGCTCTATTATGAATTTTCCTGAAGCTTAATCATAGTTCGGATTAGATTTAATAGCAATCTCAGCTTGTAATTTGCCGCCAGCTATCGCTAACATACAATTTAATTAATCGATAATTTCGTACATTATACAGTTATGCATGTTCTACTACGATAAACATATAGTAATAATAACGATTAATACGATGATGAAAGTTACGCTTCTACCGTTTGCTCAGAATTATTCAACAATTTTCAGGAATTTCTTACGTTAATATCAGCGAACGATATCGCTGCAAAGAAATTCGTCAGTAAGTTAACAAATTCCGGGAAAGCAGACCTAGCTTAGCTGACGGGCGAATTGCCTGTACTCTCTCAAAGCGTTCTCTCCGGTTAAAGAACAGCGCGAGCAGTCACGCTACACGTGTCACGTAAAGCCAAACAAAACGCGTTCAAAATCGAGGCGCGTATTCATTCATTCCGAGAACAGAATGGAGAGAACCTCTTAGCTCGATGCTTTCATATCCATAAGTGAATGGAAATGATTCCGGTGTCGAACGGAGAACCGAAATAACAGAACTGCACGGAAAGGAGAACCAGGTAGGGAAGTGTCGCGTCAGTAAATCGCGAGACAATATAATCGACTCTCGTTGTGTAGCACCGTTGGGAGGCTAAGAGCAACAAAAGATCCCGGACAAAGGGAGACAACGGAAAGGTGACGTCGACTCCGGAGAGGCAGAGCAAGAAGTCGGCGTGAACGTATAAAGGCAAGGAACGTTGGCGGACGACGTGAAGGAATCGCGAGGGATACGAAATTGGACAAACTGTTGGATATAAAGAGGGCCCGCATATCTGCTCGAGTCATCGAAGAATTTGGCTTGGCTGCAGCCAGTTCCATGGTCGACAAACAGCCAGTTTGGCGAACGCTTTACTTGCCGTTCCGGATATTCGTTCGTTATTTACGGGATACGGTTAAATTGTCGAGCCAAGGAACTCGCGGCAATTTCCCCTTCCCGGCTCGAACAGCTCTTCGTTACGCTTGTTCTATTTCGATAAATCGTCGGAGAACGAGCTTTTCCAGCGAGCTCCGAGGGGTATCCGGGCTAATTCGAAATAACGACGGACGTCCACCGTCGCGTCCCGTGCAAGAATACGCAATCAACCGTGATTGGAGCGACGAGGAGATCTCTGGACACGAACCGGTGCCGGTGCATCGTGGAAAGGTCGACAGGAAATCCTAGTACGTCGTTGTCGATGGGAAATTATAATACTTGTAGGTTGCGTCGAACGTGGATCAGTTGCGAGGTTACACGATACATCGACGGTATACGAGGTCGTAAAAATGTATATTTTAACGCGGATAGTTGAGAAATCGAAGGTATTCTATAGACATAAAGCGAGGTTGGAAAGTTGCAGTTCCAATGTAATATAATGGATTTTCGCCCGACTAAACCGGAAATTCGCGGCACAGATTAGGTCAGATCGAACGCAATCTCGTCGCAATCAGATCAGGTGGCTCATCAGGATCAGTGGAATTCGATTTTCCGAGACGATTTAACGTTTTTCACATTAAATTGATAAATCGGCGAGACAACGAACTCGATTTTCCTTCGGTTAAATACAGCGGCAAGCGGAAAAACATTGGATTAAAACAGGTAGACCCGGGGTGCCACTTTAACGAAGCGGAATTTCCGCCCGGTCATGGCTATATTAACAGAATTCTGTCGTTCATTACGCTAATGAATACAAAATCGATTGATACGTGTATATCCATAATTTACCGAAACCAACTCAATTTCGAAGTTGGTCCGTCGCGGGGACGGACTCATTCAATTATCGACAGGCCATAAATTCGCGCGAACCCTATCGGTGTGTGCACACCGTAATTCTATAAATTTGATAATTACAAAGTACTGCTGATACGGCAAATCACGCGACCAGGATCGAAACAAGCAGTGCCGCGTATTACGAAAACGCGAGAAAACGCGTGGTGGAATTGAGAAGAAGAGAAACTCAGCACTGACGATCGAAGGCGCGAAAGAAAAGAAACGAAGAAAGAGGCGCGTCGTGTGTTTACATGACTGATAACGAAACTAACGAGCCTAATCCAATTTGAAGGGGACCCTCCATGACTTGGCCCTGGGTTAGATAAAAGGAAGAAAGCTCGCTTTTGGCCCCAACATTTTCTCACTGCAGTCGAATTTCATTCGGTAGCTTTTCTAATTCACAGGGAACGGCCCTTGTTTTCCAGCGAGCGTGTCGTCTCTTTTACGACGTCTAAGGTCGTTTTCGTCTATTCAACTTCCAATTGGATGCGGTAATTGCCGCTAAAATTATCCTCTAGCCCGTCTCTGACTCGTTCGCCTTCGCCGTTCCTTCGGCTAGTTCCTCGAACAGATCGATTCCGCACCTGAAATCTGCTTCCCCCTTCTCTCTCTCTCTCTCTCTTTTTCTATATATATATATGTGTGTCTCTTGGTTCTCTATTTTTAATTGACTCTCACTTCTCTAGGTTAGGCTATTCGAAAATGCGTATTTCAATCTCGGTTTAACAGAGAAAGTTCATCGCTTCAATAGAATTAACAGATTGAGTGCAGTGCCTTATTTCTTGTTAACCTCGTTCCAGACCTTGTACCACGAATCTAACAAGTTTCGTCCAAGTTTATTAAATGAAATCGTGTTATACGAAGTTGAAATTTTGCTTTAGTGAATTAGGAAATTGAAGATGTTTATAAAGTATTACTAAAATACTAAAATGTAATTTATACTACAAGTTTTATATCGTGCGATTTCTTTGTCATACGGAAATATTGTTTAAAACTTCCGTGTCATGCGTCGTTGTTAATAAATTTTCGCTATACAAAGCCAAAGTGTCTTGGCGATGTAATAAATGAGATGCAATACGACATTAAACGTTCGCTATGCGATTATTTGTAGAATGCAGAAACAAGATTCGTTAAACACGTAGTATCGATGACGCTTAAAATCGACATTAATATTTTCAAAAGTCAACTTTCCTTTCTCGTAGTCGATTTATTTTAACAAAAACGAAAGTGTCTCTATATTAACCTGTAAATACATAATTTTCATCAAATTTCTATACTACAACACAATAGAAAGAAAAATATAACTTTTAAATTCAATAGAATCAAATGACCTGTATTTTATAAAATTTATTTACGAAATTTCTCTAATTATATATTAGTTCAGCTGCGTAAGAGTAGCAAGATGAATACATTCAAATATATCACATAATATTAGGTCGTCCGAAAAGTTTCTTTCGTTTTATAAGGAAATAATGGATGCAGAATATTTTCCGTTTTATCTTATTCTATCGAATTACGTATGATCCATTTTGTTCTATCAAGATAAAGATCACAACGTTCGATAGATTAGGTTTCATGTTCGTATAAAGATGCGTCGTTGTAAAAGACGTGTCTGTAAAAGAAAGACACTTTTCGGACAACCTAATAATTTGTCTGTTCCGCTACAAAATACAAGTATCTTGTTCCAAATAGAATTATGATATGCGTTTAAAACATCGAGAGATTAAAATAGCCATAACATAAATTTCATCTCTTCTTTATCATTTCTTCGATCGTCACTCGATATTCTCGCTACGATTGCTTCATCAAGTTCTCCAGCCTTCCCTAGATTTAATTCTACCTCGGAACTCGAAGTCGGCCACGGAAGAAATCAAGCGAACGAACGGTCGAACGAAGAACGAGGAAAGTTAGGCCAAGTCGATCAAACGTGGCTGCAATTAGAAACAGCTAATTGTAAGTAAGCGACGAAAAGCAGCGTGGCCGAACGACTTCGATCCTTCCCGTTGGCCGGCAACCGTGTACACAGGCAATAAAGTAGTTAAACTAAGTAACTTGTTGGACCGAGGCCGGGAGTATCTCAAACTATCCAATTACCGTTCAAAGATTCAAATTACGCGCACTTGTACGGAAACGGAAATTTGTTCAACTGGGCGAGCTTCGTTTCGTCCCCGGCGCGGTTCGGTCAGATGGAGTGTGCTCTTCTATTTGTTAGGCCCCTATTGACTCGAAAGTATGTACACGTCGGGAAGTTCAAGGGTAGACAGGAATCCGTATACGTGTGATTGAAACAAATACCATAATGAATATTAGGTATACGTGGTTGTTAAATATGTGGGAAATAGTATAAATTAAATTAAATATACAGGGTGGTTGGTAACTGGTGGTACAAGCGGAAAGGGGGTGATTCTACGCGAAAAATGAAGTCGAAAATATAGAATAAAAATTTTTCATTTGAGGCTTTGTTTTCGAAAAAATCGACTTTGAATTTTCGCTCGGTACGCGTGCGGTACGTTATAACGGATCTCACTGTAGATCGTTGTCTCGATGGAAAAAATTAAAAAAAAAATTTTTATTCTATATTTTCGACTTCTTTTTTCGCGTAGAATCACCCCCTTTCCGCTTGTACCACCAGTTACCAACCACCCGGTATATCGAGGGTTTTTTGACATTCGCGTTAGCATCGAACATGAAAGAGATAGAGGTTTCTGATATTTTGAATATTTTCACTAATTCCCGTACAATGTGCAGTAGATCGTGCGCTAATAAAATTGCGTTGATGGTTTAATTTTGTTATCATTGATAGAGAATGGCTCTTAACATTTTATCGATGGGCTTTTACTGCAGAATCGATAGAAGAATAATCCGTTACTGAAGGTATTTTCAGAAAATTGGCAAGACAGATTGATCGTTTTTTGTGAAATTGTTTCTCGAGAATCGAAGTGTGCTCAATATATACGCATGAAAGTATAGTTACGATTGAAAATACGAATTATCGCCCATTTATAAAAAAAAATCTTTCGAATGATTGAACGACAAAAATGATTGCATAAATGAATTTTGTAAATTACAATTAATGACATTGTGACGATTGCAAATCTACAACCTACAATTTTACGCAAGAAGATTTTTTTATCTAAATAATATACTTTATCTTGTATCACACAATACGTACTTTGAAAGTTAAATAATTTCATTTCATATATGATCTTTTGATAATGTTCGCCTTGAACGATAGATGCTTTAAAAGCTTTATTTGTACACCATCTACAATTTTCACAGAAGACACTATGTCGTTTATTTTTAGGCAATTAAACGTATCGTATGGAGTAATTGAAACATAAATCGGAATGGGGATATAAAATTGTACGTAAGGTTGTAAATGTAGATGGTGAAATGGCAAATTAATATCTTGGTCCATAAATTAAATTGTATTTAATGTACTAGCAGTAGACGATGTAGCGGTTAATAAATATAATGGGCGCAATCAACAAACTGTCAGCAGCGCATTATTAAGTGCACACGTGCGTTTAATTGTTTTTGCAGTCACGGAATTTAATAAAGAAGTAATCAGAATGAATAAACAGTCGGAACAATTTTCACCCGTAGATTGATCAAAAAGTTTCAACTAACATTCTTCGTTAATAACCTGATCAAATGAAAGCTAGATATTGGAAATGTTTCCATGTTGAATATGTACCTAATTTCTGGTAAATCAATAATACATGATACGAGGTGACATCATCGAGATGGGCAAACCAGACCACGTTTCCAACAATCAAACATTAAATGAATCGCTTCGTCTTATAATTTGAAAACCCAGCTATCGCATAAACATATGTTTTCTCTATCTTTGCTGCTTTGTTTATTCTTTCGATTCCCTCGGTAGCTAAAAGCTACAATCCTCTTTCAATAAAAATCTTTTTATGGAGCAATTCCAATCTAACTTGTGTGTCTATTGGATAAGGATATTACATAGAAAAGTATAGAGAAGTCAATGTTCAGTTTTCAAGTCCATCTTTGTTACAAACGTTTATCGGTTCCCATCGAATCAGACCCTCTTCCATTGATATTGTTTTCGGAGTTTATACGATTATTGGCGCGTGTGAGAGAAATCTTACCAACCAAACGGCATGAAACCGCTGGTCGTAACACTGACCGTTCCAACTTCTACCGTGGTGGATTCGATCGCAAGTTCGATCATTACGGTTGAAGTGATCTCGAGCTCGAAGTTCGAGATCCGATCGTCATTAAGGAGCGGAACTTTCGAAGCGGCTACTTACTTAGGCTACGATAACATCGTGTATAGGTATTGGCATTGTTTCTGGATACGCGCGTCGCTGGTTTCCTTCTTCGGGAACATAAATTTCACGGCAGACGAAACAGCTCCTTCGGAATAGAACGGGCGAGAATATGACGTTGCACGAAAATAACTTATGGAGGAATTCTATATCGGGTTAGATAAACTAGGAATTTTTTATGAACACTGGGATTTTTATCGTTGTGCTTTAAAATTAAAAATTACCATCAGGTGAGGATTATAAAAATATTTTGGTATTTATCATGAAAATGTCTAATCGCATATTACTAATACCATATCGGACGAAATAAAAGAATATAATTGACTTGTCGATTCTTTAAACTTGACATGGATAGATTTTCATCTGTTCTATTGTTTTATGGTGGTAATGTGCCGCTGAAAATTGAAAAAAGTAATAGATGTCGAATTGGTATAGAGAAATGCTGCGAGCAAATATTCTGTTTTCTATTTTTAACAATTTTACGGAAGAGGAATTAGAAAATTGCAAAAAAATATAGTTCTAAGAAACAATGGATAATACTTTGTTTATTAATAAATTTCATAGATCTCATTTTTAGGCATCTTATATCAAAATTATACATCGTCAGATTTTTCTTCTTTTGTAGAAAACCAGCTTCCTGATTTTTTAAGAAAATCAATTTTCTGAAAAAGCTACTGTTCTCATTTTAGGAAATAGTTCGTGTTCAAAATTAATTCCCGCGTGTATCTCAAAATTAAAGAATGTTTCATCTCTTCTAGTAAATTGGCAAAATGAGGCGCAAAAGAACCAAACTAATCCACGTCATTCAGATTAATCGTTTAATTTCTGAAGAATTAAACACTGTTTTGGTACTAAAATTGAGAAACTTTCAGGATATAAAGTTGATCAGCTTGGTTTATCAGTGATTTACATGTATATAAACATGATATTACCTGAGCAATGACTACTACAAGCTAAATACTACTAACTAAATACTAACATATAACTACTAAATACTAAATACTACAAGCAATGATACGTAGTATGGGAAGAAGATAAAGCGATACTATGTAGGTTAGTAAATAGGAAAGCTATTGAAAGTTGTAAGAGAATAGAAAGTTTTCTCTTGTAAATTGATATTTAAACACGTAGACATTCAAGAATTATAAAAAATTAAAGCTTTCTGTTCTTTTATGAACGAAACTGTTCTCACTGTTATATTCAGAACACGGTCTTACGGCACGATGTCGAGAATTTGCCGAATAGTTGAACTGTTAAGGTCGCGTGCTGAATATAGGAGTGTAAAAAGCTTCTGTTAAAGGTGTGCTTACGTCCGTTAATAACGTGTCCTGAATACAAAATACCCAGTCCTTGTTCTTAGCATTTCCTTTGTGCGTGAAACTTTCCTTTAAAATCGCGAGATGTGAATACGACAATTACGTTGTACGAACGAACAGTAATAGCAAGATTCTCATCGGTGTTTCCACCGAGAACACGTTCTAATCGTTAAAAACCCACTAAAAAGATTAGAAAGCTAGAGATGAAAGTGAATATAATTCTAAAGGAAGGTATGCCACAATTTTTTATTATTTCTATCTCTTTATAGAGATTAAATTAGTTCCTTTCTATTAGGAATATCGTAGTATATTAATATCGGCCCATATAAGATAATTCAATAATAGAAATGGAATTATTTTTGTTTAAATAAAAAATCTGCTATTCAGTAGAAGCGTATAGCATACAATTATTAATATATTCAATAGTATTAATTTTTATTTTTTTCTTCTTCGTTTTTTTTTCTTTCTTTTTCTCTTCTTTCTTTTCTTTTTTTTTTTTTTTTTTTGACACATCGACTTGCAAATTTTTGTTTCGTTATTATCTATTTCATGGCTGTAGTTTTCCGTTTAATGAGACATATTAAACGATCGAAGTCATCTTTTTTCTGTGACATTATTTTCTAGAATAATTTTGTAGTTCTCTGATACGAGAATTAATTAAACGTTTTACAAACTCTCTCAATATCGTGCAATATCACTGTGATTCTTGATGGAAGAATTTCTCGTTGCAATAACTTATCTTATCTTCATGAATGAATTAATGATGGACATTTTAGTTCAAACAGAGTCGATAACGCATCGCTGTGTATATTTTCTGCGACTATCGGAAAGTTTCGATAAAACTGAGTCATTTAACATCCACGAAGCAAAAATATGAATGATTTGAATCGAATAGCGTTGTCCACTAATTAATAATAAATCATATCTTCCATGCATAAATGCTCAGAATTGAAATAATTTTAAGGTTTTATTTTCATACCGCGAGAATGTATGATTCATTAATAGAATAGAAAAAAAAAGAATCTAATTAAGTCAGTAATATATGTCTATCATAATATTTCAACTAATTACAGATTACGATTTTGAAATTAGAACATGTTCGAAACATGAGCGTTTCGTGTACCATAGAAACTGATACCTGAATCGTAAACTAAATTTCAAATTAACAATTATGAAGGTTTCATGAAATATCACGTTTATAATCGATCATGATACCTACCATAACTGTCAGAAACTGTAATATCAAATAACCATATACGAGTAATGAAAATCATCGAAATTATCCAGTTACGCTAAATAACAGCTCGCATACTGAAAATTAGTACGAACAAAATGAACATCTTTAAAACGTACGAAGAAAATAATTTGCGTTACAAGCCAATAATGAAGCAAAAAGTTTCTATCACATACACACTCTAAATCAATATTGTTTATTTGAAGTATAACGACGATAACCGAGCAATTAGTAATTGCCAAACCAAATAACCATCCGCGACACTCAATATATGAGAAGTTGAAGTGGTTTTGATTTTGGAACGAACGCGTGGAATGGAACAAGTGGAAAAGAATAAAAAGGACTTTACCAGTGGAAAGAGATGTAGATTCTGAAAAAAGTTATAAGTGGTAGATTAATTTATTTTAATTATTAAATTATTTATTAATAATTTATCGAAAAACATAATGATCATACGTAGGAAATAAATTGTAATTGAAAAAAATCGATACAATTAATCTCATATAATTTTTACTATTTATTCTTCGTTTGAATCTGCAAAGGCGACACACGATGAAAGTATAGATCGTTTAAAACATAAATGATATAAATGACAGAATTAACTGAAATGTCTTTTTGTTTCTACTGCAAATCTTCGCTTCTGGCATTTACATCGTTTACCATTTCAATTGCTCTATTCGCTATTATCAGTAAATACAACGTCAAAAACCACCTAGCAAACCGCTACAACTACCAAACGCAGCAAACAACAGCGTACGAAGTTAAAGGGTAGCAACCGCAGGATGCATCGAAAAACCATAAGCGAGGCTCGTCACGTCGTAATCCAATTTCGTCGATGAACGAGAAGTGGTCTGTTTAAGGCGAAAGACGGATGCGTTAACGAAGACGTCTCGTGACAGGGAGGGAGAAGAAGCGCGATACCTCTCTGGCTGTTGGGTTGCCGCAGGCCCGAAGCGAAGACCAGGCATCGAAGGATTAACGTAGCCTAATTCGAGCAGCTTAGAAGTGGCGAAGACAGGAAAAGAAGGGTCGGAAGCCGGTAATTCCAGAGGCAGCTTCGCAACTACCCGACAGAACCCGTCCAGGGAATAAAAAGCGACCTGATTATCCTTTGTTTTATCCCCGGGGAATCCGAGCGGCATCCCAGCGTCGGATTCGCCGCAATGGAGCTAGGAAAAACTTTTTAAAGACCGCCACCGTTCCTCCACGACGGCTCTTTCGTTCCGTGACCTGTTTCACTGAGCAGGAACTTTCGGAATTTCGTTCCAACTCCTTAACCGAGACTCTCTCCAGCTCTTTTCCTCCCCTTTTCTCTTTTTCTATTCGTTTCCATTTCTTTTCCCTTCCTTTTCTTTTCTCGACGACGAACACCGCCTCGCCGGATCGGCGAAGCCACCTGAAGAAGATCGAAAAGAACTCCCATCCAGTCATCCCTTCTCGATCCACGTCGAGGATTTAGCATAAGGAGCAAGGCAAACACGAGGGCGGTCGTGCACGTAGACGCGTCGGCGAATCCCATGGATCGCGCCGCGAGGATCACGGAATCGGAATAAGTTCACCGTGGTTCGGATAAAGAGGCACTTTTATCGCTGCAAAAACGGCCCATCCGCGACTGGCCGCCGCGCCACGACGTTACGCCCGCGATGAAATTGAAGAAAGATTCTATTATACCTGTATCTTTATGGTCGTTATCGTTTAATGGATCACCGAACGATATCCTCGAGCTGAGACACACTAGGGATTCTGCTCGCTCACGGGATACTATGGGAACTCACGGATGCTTTACGATGCGGAATACCGGGTACTTTTGATTGCGCAATTCCGCACCGTGACGAATGCCTCTGTTCCAAGAGATCTTAGAAAAGTTGTTCGCGCGCGATGGTAGCAGCGATCGATCTTGTGACTTACGCGAGTATTCTGACCTGTAATTAGAGAGATGTGAGATTGAAATTCAAGATCGATGATATACGTAGGGATCGATAAGTTTTCGATTGGCTTAATTAGTTTACATTCATTAAAAAGTTACGTAACGTTAAAATATTAAAAAATGAACAAACAAACAAAAATTGAATTAAAAAACAGCGTAAAATATTTTGAAATTACTAATTAGTGTGCCGCAGGACTATACAGATATAGATAAAAATTATTTGTAGGGTATAGTATAAACATGGAATAAAGTAACTGTTTTGAAAATATAATAAGTTGCTAATCTTGTTGGTTGTATAGCACAACTTCTAAGATACTTTATGGTAAGAATATTCTGGATATTATAAATTCCATTCCTGCTTATAAAACCCTTATCATCGCGAGGTCTAACGTTTTGAATTCAGCCCTAAAAAAATTATACCATTCACTTATGGGATGACCTAATATAAAATTCTGATGGTAGGCCCATAGTACCACATATGAGAATTCTACTGATTAAGATAGACAACAGTTTTGTTATTCTTCCCACTTATCTAACTACGTCTATCATATAAGTACCTATATTTACAAATGTGATAAAGCGTAGTATATTTTTAACCAAACACGATGCTTACCTCACAAATTTGACTATAGAATTGTCTTCTTCTAAATAGAATTAGTATTTTCAATTTTATCAGCCAACTAGAGAAGAATTTTACATATTCAATCTCATAAGTATCTTTATTATACGAAATACAAAATTTATTGTATAAATTTTACTATATTAATTTATCAATTTATTTATGAAACGTAACTGAACCTTTGAATAAGCAGATTAGTTAAATTTATTCATTTGTACGCTATAGACTTATCTCTTTCAATCACAGTTTAATTGTCACTTGTATCGTTTGTTCATTATTAATTAACATTTACATTTCAACCTTTCGATTGTACTTATAATTTTATCAACCAACTACAGAGATTTCTGCAATGTACATATTATAGTTATGCATATTAATATTTCAAAAAAGCTCTCTCGCTTTCTCTCTCTCTCTCTCTCTCTATTTATTGGTTGTTAAAGAGCGAATGATTTAAATATCGCGTTGCATATTTTACTTGTTTGCGTTTCTATCTAAAAATTCTTAGAAACTGTCCGAATTGCGAAATAAATTTATTCTACATAATTGTAAGATTGTTCTATAGTTAACGCCAGAAGAAATTGACATCAATATTTCCATAACACACCAAACAATTTAACATGTCACAGAAAGGAAAGAATACTGGCTTTGATAAAAGACAACATGTAATTCATCATAGGGGAAAGGGTAAAAGTTATCGTGAAATTGCACGATTATTATTCGCTGACACGACGAAGAAGGCAGCATCGAAATTCGGAAACAAAGTGAGCAACCTCCTTTCTGTTAAGAATCTTTTGTTACACGTTATTGTTAGAAAGAAACGGTTCATATTATATACGCAAATTAAATCATCCCCCTCTTATACAAAGCAACAAACAGATACTGTTGCGTGCGAATATTAGCATGTATAACACATTATATTTATTTCAAAGTTCGTGTCCAATTCGTTCTTTCCACACGTCTGTAAGTTTCCTGTTTTCAGTTTTGTTCGAGCGCGAGGGTAACTTTCCCGCTCGGAATCGTAAAAAGGAAGGGACAGAGGATCCCCACGGTATGTTTCCCTTAATCCACGACCCACTAAATATCTCCACTCATATTTCCCTTTTATTTTCCTCGCAAACTAATTTCACGACGCTTCATAGAGGCGGCGAGCAGGTAACCACCGCGAGCACCGCTTCCCATAGATACATCCAAGAACGAATCCGCAGAAATGAATTCCGCATGCGAGAGAGAGAAAGAGAGAGAGAGAGAGGATCCGGTTAAATCAGCCGCTTTATGCGCGGAAACCGTGGACTCGTTCGTCCGCTTTTATTTCAATTTCGCAGTACGTACGAGACTCGTTAAGGGCGCTAAAGAAAAGCTGGAGAAAAAAGCGAGGAGAACGAGAAACAGAAAAATAGAAGAGTAAAACAACTATGTATGTATGTAGGATGCTTACGCTCCAACCTATAAACTACGAGACATTTAGTAGATTGAGATGGGGACGAGTTTATGTGATAAAAAATCAGAATTATGAAACAAAAGTTTCCTACTGTGGTGAAACGTGAATCATAGAACTCCTGAGAAGTTAACTTTTTGGTATTATTCAATTCGTGTATTATCATATGGTTTTATTTGAATATACGAGAAAAGAGGGATGATGGATACATAGTTTGATTCTCTTTATTTCTTAGCTAACTACCTTATAACATAATAATGACTACCAGTAGTTTCAGCAGACTTAGGAAACTTTTCTGCAAACATAGATATTAGGGCAATTTCATGTTTGTAAATTCTTAAGAAATACTTTTCTTTCAATTATAAATGGAGTTCTTTTTATTGACTTATCGACGTCAGATTTAAATTAACAAAATCATATCACAAGACAAATTATTACAACTACTCGGTAAAATCATATTTCTAACTTAAAGAGAAATTTGAATGAGCCCTAGCCTCTGGAAAACAATTTGTCCGAGTATATTGACGCTAGAACTACCAGAATTTTTTATTACAAATGATCGATCGACAATTTTTCAGGTATTTTATAAATTTATTATTCCAGCTATCGTATGTATAAAACATTTCCTCCTAGGTATTTTTCATTTTAATTTCGTTGGCACAAGCTCGCGCTTTGTTCGGTAATAATTCTAGCGTTAATAACACAGTCAGCAGGAGATCCAATAATAAATAAAAGTGAGAAATATTCCAAATTTCTGGCTGGTTATATATACATATAAGATAGAGGAGGAGCAGAGAACAAATTCCTCACTACCTTGGGATTACCAGCAGGTTAATTACACGAGAAAACGTAGCCTCTGTTTACTACAGTGGCTATTTGTTTTGCAGGTGTTATCAGCCAGGTGATAAGCACCCTTGCACCGACTGGGAAGCCGAGCACGCTGACACGAGCGTTCTTCTCGCTCTTTTTTCACCGTTTCCCCGCATCCTTGTATTCCACGGCTTGGTGTCGACTCGGAGGGTGGCCTGTGCTGTGCGGTCCTCGAGCCGGAACACGGAAGCCTTCGCGGCGTGCACCGTTGAAAACGCGCCGGGGGATGATAGAAGATGAGCGCGACCGGTGAAGGAGGGGCGAGAGAAGAGTGAAGGCAGCCACCGAGAAAGCTATCCGGAACAACGAAGATGAGATGGGATGCCGCGCTCTACCTACTTTCTCTGCTGCTCTTCTCCTTGGCCAATCTTTGCTGGGCTCTCGTCGAAACTCGAGGTACGTGCGAATTTTCGGACTCGATGCTTCCGTCTCACACCCCCTGACGGCTCCGAGATTAATTCATCCGATCGAGACTATACTTCATCTTACTAGACGTTGCCCGATAAAAACCTTGGCGAACATCGTCGAAACCAATTTCCACGTGAATACTGTTTTTGTGCTCTTGATATATTGCACGGTTAGAGGATATCGTAGAAGATATTGAAATGAATTTCTGGGCACGGATTTCGGAACAAATATTTCGTTATGTTCTACTGTCTTTTTTTTTTAGGTATTTTTAGATAGGAAGAATACCCTTCTTTTTTGCTACTCCATTTTTTCCTAGTTTTTTCAAGGGAAATATGGAAACCTGCGGACCGCCTAAAGGGATGAGTTTTTCATCTTTCGGTTAATGGGGAAAAGGTTTCTTTGAAACGCGGAGAATAATTATGCGATTTCGTAGAATTAGTAAAGATAGTTTAATGATTATTAAATTTCTCCGTTAGAATTATTCTACTTTTATTCGGTGAATAAATTACGGAAGAAAGTAAATTCCGAAAAATAGACTTGTTGGCCGTTAAAATGATTTTATTTCAACAAGTATGAAGATTTATTTTAAAAGAGATAGGCAGACAGACAGAAAGAAAGAATTAATAATCTAGCTAAAATTAGAATAACGTAATATTCAAATATAGAATAAATTAAATTAAACAAGAAGCAAACTCGATAAACAAATATAAATAACATTTTATTCGTACCAAAAATTAAAGTAACGTATTTCTCTTTCATTTCATCTCTATTTATTTATATTCGAGAAAAAATCAGAAGCATACAATCGAATAACACGATCAATGTATAAAATTTTCTAACGAGAGCAAATGGAAAAAGGCTTTGCCTGGACAACGGAATAAAGTAGCAGTGCTAAATCAATGCAAACATGTTTCCGATCTCTACTATCTCTACAATTTCATCGCAAAAAGGAACGCTGGTATTTGCCTCGGTTTCCAGCGTTGATTCAATAACGAACGAGGAGGTAAGAGGAGGAAGTTTTTTCCCCCCGAGGATAAAAAATTCCCTAGCATTGTTTGAAATTCCGCGCGCGATACTCAGCGGGAGAGGTGTTACCCAAAATAAAGAGCGGCTGAATTAAGGATCATCCGGTTATCAGATACGTGCCGACGCATACGATTAATTATATAGAGCATTCGTGGGCCGCTCTGTCGGTTGCTTAGGAATTTTTCGCGAAGGGGTGAAACGCTATGAATATTCATACGGCATCGAGCTCGAAGTCGAACATAATCCAACGGTTCGACAACGTGACAATCATTTCTGATTTTCCCTTAATTCGACTCGCCACCACCGGTCACCGATATTCAAATCGTGCGGGTGTAAAGCGGCGAACATTTAAATTCCACGTACTCACGACGATTCAAATTAAACAATTCGTCGGTCGCAATTATTCGAGCCGTACGCTCTACCGTAGCCCTGCTATTTTAATTAACCGGAGAAATAATAACGTCAATAATTGCGTGACTCGATTCTGCGTTCTTCTTTTTCGTTTTTCTCTCTTTTTTTCCTATATTAAATTGTAGTTGCACGAATGAATAAAAGAGCGAATGGACGCGAATAAAAGTTGTTAAATATTTCTATTGTTTGATTGGAAAAATGTTCGCACGATAGGAAATTGATTCTTCGAATTGTTTGAATTGTAGGAGATAAATTTTGTTACTGCAGATTATGCGTTGAGGAAGTTTGTAAAATTCGTAGTTCAGGCTGGCTTTTAGTTAAAATAACGATTGCAAACTTTTATATTTATTTATTATTTTATATAATTTTTTAGGATTACTTGATACATAACTTAGTAGTAATAAATATTCGTGAATATTTTTGTCGTATTTTCCGATTTATTTAACAAAATCGTTGCGATTACTAGATTTGAATACTTTCCTTTTTGAATTCAACTTTGCCTATATTGATCTTAAAAAATCTGAAATATAGGAGTTCTTATTTAACCGTCAGGCGTGTATAACCGGTTTTTTGCATTTTCACTCTACTACACCATTCTCCACTCTGCCACGAATATTTCTACTCAACAAAAAGGGAAATTTCTATCTGCTTGGAACATAATATTAACAAAACCATCTACAACCAGCACCGTAGCGAATGAAAACAAAGTCGTTCATCCAATCTTACATCCTAATAAATACAAAAATTCCACAAAGCTAGCGACAACTAAATTCACTTATTTACTTTTATTTTTACTAGATAAATAATATGAAAAGTTACAAATTTGTATTTACTGTAGAACTGTTGACAATTGAAGCATGAAGCTTGTAGGAAAGAAATTCAAATGAAATTCGTATGGAAAAATACGCAGTGCAAAAAAACAACAAACAAACATTTCTCTATATATTTTATGAAAAATCAATCTGAAATCCCCAGAAGTACGCTATTTCCAATCTATAAAATTATTATGAAGAATTGTGAACTGGTTACTTTTACCTCCTCTAGTAACAAACGGGGAAAATCCCTGATCTATATACAAAGTTTACTAAAAATCACTTGTATCCCCAGAAATACAGCGTTGCAAATCTGTGAAACTACTACGAGAAATTATAACTTGTTCATCTTACAATTAGTTGTTCGCGTAACAAAGGAAAGAATAACTCCATACCCATGTGCATACAATATACCTACGTACTTCACCAAAAACCATTCAAATCCCCGTAAATGCTCCATTGTAAATCAGATATAAAACTACTATGAAAAATTATGAACCGATCAGGTTGACTACTTCGGTAGTTTCAACGTTAAACCAGCTTAATCGATCCTCGATGCGTAAAATTTGACAGAGGTGGAGAATGGAAAAAGAAGTACACGTGGCTCCGCGGCGCATCGGACGAACAACGCGTCCTACGTAACGTTATTCGAGCGACGTAATGGCTGTTTACCATACAAGGCAGACCAGGGGAACTTAACGATTCGACACCGGCAAAAAACTCGGCAATTATACGCAGCCGCCGACTAATTTGCAATTGACTCGCGTGCGAATCCACCAGTAATTATTAGTATCGGCCCCGCCATTATTGCTGGGCTAGAGGTCCTCACGTTCGAAAGGGCTCGCGCGATATTGTATATTGCCGTGGTCGTTGAATTATGGAAATTGGTCAGCTCGCTTGGCCGACAGGCTCGCTAATTAATTATTAATGCAAGCGCTACTTATTAGTCGTTACGCGGCTCCGCGTCGATGGACCGCAAATGCCTCCGATTTTTAGCCGTTCAAAGGCGCCCTTATAATTGGCTCGTGACTTATGGTAGCCGAGCAGAGGATGTCTTCTGAAGAACTGACACGGCGTGCAGTCACGACTCGTTCGTTGTTCTAACTGATCGTAGCAGAATGTCTTTATTTTTAATTAATTATAAGATTCTTCCCAGTCGATTTACATCAACGAATTCTATTCATTTAACATCTTGACGATGAAATAGGTCCCCTGAATTTTTTTCTTTCGTTGCTACTTCTTTATGAAATTTGAAGAAGTTAAAGTATTTATAACATTATGATAGATTATTGCTGAGAACTTAATGGGTTAAGTAAATTACGAAGGTAATCGAGTATTTATCTATTGTTATTGTTATCTATTGTGAAATTTCTTTGTTTATTTTGTTTTATTTGATACAGGGCAAAACTGTAACCTTATAAAAAGATGTTCATTTGATTGAAAATAATTAGGAAATTTGCTGACAAAAATTAAGGGACTGAAATATTATTTTTTTGTTAGATGTTTATCATATTATTCATTTGTTATTACATTATTTTATTTTATTGATCACATCATGAAACATGCATTTGGTTTTTTATAATTCACGTGTTTTCTTTTTAGAATTAATTTCAGTTGCGTATTAATCTTTATTTATTCTTTGTGCATAAACGAGGTAATATTATTATTTAAAATACGAAAGACAAATAAAAATTAACTTACAGTTCTCAAATATCGCGTTGAATAAACATAGATGAAATGTTCATTAGTATAATAATTAACGATCAGAATCAACAATTAATAACACAATTAATAACAATTTTTTCAGCAATTCCATGCAAAGCGTATAAATATATCGCGCAAACATACGTGAAAATTCCAAAAATATATAATAATATCTCTTTGTTTTGGAAAAAAAAATATTTCCAATTATTTATATGTAATATACAGTTTTGTATTAATTTATACATTGAAGCCGTTATTACATTTTCTAAAACCTACCTATATAAAATGCCTAAAGTATTATAGAAATAGGTTCGTAAAATTGTTCGAAAATTAGAGTGAAATAATCAGGAAGGAAATTACTTTGCATATTCCCTTCACTATTAATTAGTTCAGAGAATCATACAGATTTAGCTCAAATAATTATAGTTCGACTCGGAAATTTCAGAAGTTATTAATTTTTGTTCGGTCCCTCATTCATTCTCAGTGATTTAAGGGGCGAACGAGAAGGGTTTCGAGATAAATGAAGACGATGGGAAACAGGTCACGCAATTTGACCGAATTCCGTATAAAATTTCGAATTATGAAGATTGCAGGCTTCGTTCCTTAAAGCGTGCAAATTAATTACTAATAACGCCTCACTTACTACTAATTATACGGCTTAGTAATGTCGTTTGTGTTGCCGACAACAATATTCGATGCTGTTCTTCGACTTTCCGCCGAGTAGATTTTCATTAATGATCCGTCAAAGGTGTAATCATTTCTCATTCACCTTTTTTTTTTAACCCTCCAGCAGCCACCATTAATTATCGCTCTACAATGTCGTTACGTTATTAAACAGGAGCGCGTTGTGGGAACGTTAGCTCGAAAACTGGATCTTAGAGAGATGGGAAATGATGGCAACTTACTTTTGTTCCAGTTATATTCAAATAATATTAGACTGTAGTGTATACGAATTGTTTAATTAAAAATCAAGTTGCGCATGACTTAGAAATTTTATTTGAAGCAGCTCTAATCAAAGCAATTTAAATTTCATTTTTATCATGTTTGAGTTTAGGACAAAAATAGTTAGTTAAATAGTCGGTGATAAATGTAAGGAATTTAAAAGTTATATAAAAGTTAACTACATAGAAAATTGATTAAATTAATCAGTGGTAAAAGATTGGAATTATTCTTATTCTTATTCTAAGATATTCTCTTATTATACATTATGCATTATACATTTAGTATAGGAAAGAAGATATATTGTATTAAATATAAAAAATTGATATCGATAAAATATAAGTAGAGGGAATTATATAGCTCGAACTTCATAAAGGTTATTGACTAGAATTTTTAAAACACGTCTAAATTTTGAATGCCACTTTCTCGGTATCAAATAAATGATAGATGAGAATCAATAAATTATTCTCTGATTCTTCATGCACTGTTTGCTAATAGAATTTCTATTCTAAATTTACTAAATCTAAATTTACTGTCAATTTATTTTCATCAATTCTTTACATTTATTTATTATTCGACGTAATCTAAAATTCATATCAATTTTTTGTCAACCCTGTTTAAAAAAAACGTAGCGAAGTACACCAAAGTGTATAGCAAGCTTTGCACGGATATTAACCCCTTAACCTACAACTACGGGCGTAGCCCGTAGTACGATGATCGGGCCAAATATAATATATAATATAATATATAATAGCTTGTTTACGTTTTCGGCCCGAAATTCTCGAACGTAAATCGTAGGTTAAGGGGTTAAGGAAAGTTTGGAGAGGAGAAAAATGTTGATACACGTATAACAACACGTAAATGAAACTTGTTTAAAACAAAACGCCTGCACACGAACTAAGCATAGATCTCGAGAACTGCCAGTTATAAATGTACATTAAAACATCAAAGAATGCACAAGGTAACCAGACACTCGGGTAACATCCAAATTAAACAAAACAGAAAACCTCGAAAGGTAGATACCGTGAGTTAGACTAACATGTTAGTACGAAGTATGCGGTTCGAGATGCTTCTGTTATATTTGTCCCTTTTGTTTAGGCAGAAATAGATGCACTTTAACGTGCATACTTCGTGCTTCTATTTCTATTTAAAATTACAACCCCATAAAAGATAAGACACGCGTGTACTTAACTACTAGGTGATTACTAAAATAGAATAGAAAATGCTTAAACGTTCAGGATGACAAAACTATATTTTACGCCCCTTCGATACATAGAGTTAAAAATATCTTCAAAATTACAACCCCCAAAACAGAAGAAAACTGTCGTACTTAAATTCCATATGATTTTACCAGACAATTACTACAATAAAATAGAATATAAAATGGTCATTTAAAACCATCGGCTTCTATTTTTTACTTCATATAATATATACATAGAATTGGAAATTTCTTGATTTTTTATAGACACGTCGTTGAGCCGTTTTGTGTCTTCCTCGAAATTTTGGATTTTAGCGTTCACCAGCTAGGGTATAAATAACTAACCTTTACTCAATTCTCGGCATAAGCCTTTGAAGCTTAGTGGGTTATACTGCGACCCACTTAATGTAATAACGATAATGCATAGCGGATCAATTTTGATCCCACCTTCCCCAAAGCACTGTGTCTTTAAAGCACATGGATCCAATACCTGCTATTATCTACCGGTGATGGATGGTGCGCACAATTCATGCACGTACGTCGCGTGCTACAGGTGGACAATTTAATCGTGATTCATACTTATAATTATGCATGAATTGAAATCTCTATTCGGTTTTGATGTATTCTACAACACCATTAACAGGATTTGAAATTTTACCTCCAATCTCTAGTCTATTTCGATCTATTGTATTAATATTATTTACCTTAAATAATCGTAAAATTGGAACGCTTTTCTATTCATTAACGTTACGCGAATATTCTTTGTGTATAGGTGTAAATTGCATGACGGAGAAGATTATTTTTTCATCAAATATTCTGAAATTATCGTGGCTTTCAAACCAGATATTTTATATACTATTTTTAAATAGTATGAGAATTAACGTAAAATATTTTTCCTATTACGTATCGACTTCAGCTGTTACGTTTTAAAGGTAATTTTTGTTGTGCCGCAGATAAAATTATAAATGTGGAATATGTAATATCGTAGTGGAAAATATCATGAAAATCAGAGATTGTAATAATCTCTGTACTTCAAGTCGAAAATTCTGACTATGCTTTCTAAATTATACGAAACTCCGTCGTTTTCCTCTATCAAATTCATTTTCGGGTACAAGGGAAACAAACGCAATAAGGAACGATTCACTTAAGTAGCGAAAATTCTTCGTAAATAGGTAGATTATGGTAATTGGCTGTTCCCTTCTCTGCTACGATCGAATTAATTATTACCCTCAATGTAACATAATGGTAACACTATCATCCGACTATATTTTTGCATGATAGCAGTATTATCGTAAAAAATGTGGCATTTTATTAGGTATTTTTTAATTATCAATTAATGTTCGATTGTCTAGAATCCCTGATAATAAGACATATAATGCATTTCTGGAAAAACCTAATATGTTTACAGAAATATTAATAGTTTATATTTGTCTTACATCACTTTGAATAAATTTTATTTTTCGCTATGCTATTTTTGTCTACAACGTATCAATTATATTGATCTCGTCATATATCAGTTACTCATAACAAAATCTCTCTCAAATAACATTTTCTCTTAATATATTTCTTACACGATATTGCAAAATTTCTATCAACGCATAATTTTCCACTTTCTTGTTTTCTAACGAACCACTTCCGATATTCCACGGGAAACATTTATTTTCAAGGAACGCAGCGTTGTATGCAATAGTATTTGCCGAGACCTAACAGTTTGCGCGGAAATTCATTAACTATATCAATAAACAGTTGTTGCTTAAGCACTTGCAAACTGCACCCTAATTTTCGATTATACGGTTAGCAAGCGTAAGGCTTTCATCGAAAGCAACGTGTTCTACCAGGAAACTGCTTGGTAATTGGCTATTAACGCGAGCATTTACCTTTGACTCGTATGCCCTTATTACGTATTCCTTTATGTCGTTAGTCAGTGTTTTAAACCTTCGTGTTTTTCTCGATTGACACAGGTTTTTCGCTTGTTCCGGTACGCTAATTGCACGCCCAACTTCCCGAACCAATTTCCTCCAAACGATGATTAAAAGGAGATTCTTACAAATGGAAAAAAAATATCTCGCTGCCGAGGGAAAGTTAAACAGATTAAAAATCTATGATATTTATAATTACGCCCTACCATCTACGCTACATTAACTTTTTATTTGAACTTTGATAAACTCGGCTAGCTCGTCGTGTTATTATTAATTAAAAGTTCCGAGCACGTTTCTTATAATTATTTTTCTCCGGTTTTGTTTCTGTAAATTATCGGATATATATCATAAATATTTGTCTTTTTGTGTGCTATCTTAGTATATAAGTTATAATTTGTAATTTTGCTTTCTTTATCCTTTGAATTTTTATTGACGAATTTCTTATTTTAATTTCATACAATAATTTCAACATTTACGTTTATTTCATTCCACTTAAAAATAGGAAAAGAAAACAGTGTCTAACCAAAAATGTCAACCCTCTTCACGCGTGTCCTATGTGTTTCCTCTTCCACGATACTTACAAAGTTTATACCAATTAAATTCGTTACAATTTGTCTTACAATCTTTCTCAAATTATATTTCATGTTCAAAATATTCGCGTCAAGCAACGATAGATTTTAATTCATTCGAAGAATAACTTTCAATGTGCCAAACATTTCATTTGGTTTGGTGATTTATGCTTCACTGAATGTTGGAAAGGATGCGATTATATGTAGATATATGTAAATGTCAGCAAAATAGAATTTTCATCTTTAACTTTGTCGCGTTATGTTGTTTATCTTGTATTGTTCTGATATTAAAAAATATTTGAAATTTCAGCAAAATAGAACAAAATTGTTCGTGTGCATGACTTCTCGTTTGTATCAAACATTTTCTTAAAACGTTACAGATTTTTTTTTTTTTTGCTAAAATTAGTGCGGTCGAAATATAGAAATTCAAAAATCACAGGACAATTAAAGGAGATATAATAAAGTAGATATACAACGATTCATTTACAAAGATAAAAATATTTATCAAAAAGGGAAAGATTTAAAGAATTAATGCAACAAAATCCAACATTTCATACATTACCATCTGAACAATATATTAAGTTTGGAATTAAGGTACAAATGCACAATCTCTTGCATTTAACGCTTAGCAACATATTCCGAAGAGGACAGTATCGATTCAGGACACTTGCATAGTGTCTCACGGGGGTTGCATTTAATTTTACACGATTGTATCCTTAGAGTTTCTGAAAATTAGTTGAACTCCGACTCCCAATAGCGTCGCAACACCATCAGATCTTGTTATTATATTCTACGTATGATTTATGCAAGCTAATTTCTCGCCAGTTTATCGCGTGGCCCGATCGTATTCAAAGGCCAGGCGACGCATATGGAAATATACGGCTGTTTCATGTCGTCCGGATTCAATTCGTGATATGTTGCCATATGCTTTGCTCGGTCTACGGTGAAAATTATGCAAGGAGCTTCCAGTCATTCCGTTAACGACGTTTTACTTTAATCTAATTTGTAAGAGATTCCACGTTTCTGCATGTCTGCTTGTACAGCCCCACAGATTAACAGATTAATTCAATCTGTTTGTTGCGAGTTCCTTCGTGTACAGGCTACTTAATTTCTTCCTCGAACTCGATTGCGAGTTCGCTTTTTCCTCCCGTGGTCGTTCAGTTGACGTCATAAAGTACGAGCTGAAATTTCATCAACAATTTCTGGCTTCCTTTTGATATCTAATCTTGACGCGCGTAAAATAAGGAATTTTTATGAAAATACTAGAAGCTTGTTTATTAAAATTCGCAGAAGGGATTTTTTCTTTTAATTTAAAAGATTAATTTTTATGAAAAAATTTTATTCATAGATACTTTCAGGGAATTATCTGACTCATTAAAATAATTAAATACATACCAGACATTTTTTTGAAGTCAAATAGTTTCTTTTTATCAAATACAATCTCGTTAGAATTAAAGAAACAAATTTATTCAAGTGAAATCGTATATAAACTTTCGTAAAATGCTACCTTAACTAAGATCTTCCTTCAAAATATGTACAAAATACATATTTTCATCCAGTACCTTCTACCAGTATTTTCTATCGGTTACTTCAAATAAACAACCGAGTAATTTGAATTTATCGAATAATTACCTTCTCAAATACAGCTTCCATCAAGAGCATATTTCCGTTTATCTACCACTGTTATAAATATTCGAATCGCAGACAATTCGAAGAAAATTAATGAAATACACTGTCATATTGATGAAATAAAATTTTCATCTGTTTTATTTCCATCTCGAAATTATACAACATTCTTTCCAGCAAAACAATTTACGAGTAAATAAATCGTTAATCCTTTTACGCTCGATGTACACCCAATATTGTGTTACATTTTATGATACGTTATTAATTATTAATTAACTATACATAAATATATTTATGTTTTCAGCAAAACCGATCTCAAATTTTAGCGCGTTATACCTTCTTTACAGAATCACCCCAAAAAGGTCTCTATTATTAATAATTAATACAAAACAATTCCAGGCTCATATCAAACTCTTTCACTTCAGATATTAGCCAGAAACTAGACTCACGATATAGTGTTAGTAACATTATAAAAAGTGATTCATATCTTGATTTATTATCGAATGAAAATTCTATAAAAACCCTGATCATGAGGTCCACAACTTCATGACTTAATTAGATATAGCTCTTGCATGATATAAATTACAGATACACTCATAAAAATTATGTAATATAATGATCATTTTATTTTAAAAGATTAATATATATTGGACAAAGATTAAAGATGCTATAACGAAACAGGATAAAAAAAAATTGATGATTGAATTGAAAGGGTTAAAAACTGTTCACTCGTCCTCGTGTTCAGTTCTAATTGAACTAGCTTCGTTTCACGATAACACAGACCCAAGCACTTTCGTACAATCGAACTAGTATCATTAGCGAAGTTTTACAAGTCGCAAGTTACAAATACTAAATTACTGATATTAATAAATTCGCTTGCATTAGCAAATTTACCGATCAACCAAACGTTATCTTAAAAGTAGATAAATTGTGTAAATTACGAGTCATTTCATTATCCGTCCCATTTGACGTAAGAATCGTAAAATTGTAAAATAGAAAGTTTAATTAATTAACGTTAAATAATTTACAATTTGCAACTTGTCGATTCGCTGATGTTACATCGTTACTCGGTAAATTATGGCGCAAAGGGGCCCTGTAGACACGCGCTAGCTGATCTTAAGGCGTATTGCTAGGCGGAAAATGAATCTTTAATAGGGAGTCCACGTTATTCTCCGCATAATCGGCGAATTTCAGTCCGGCAGAGTATTGTCGCGGTCTTTCACGGAGGTCCTAACAATCTCGGCTAATTAAGTTGTCCTTCAATCTACGCGGATATTATTATAAAAGGGATTAACGTCGTTTTAACAGGGCGGAATCTCAGCTCGACTACTTCGACGATTTCGTTTGCCGCCTCGCCGAGGGACAAGGGTGTGCAATCTTCCCCGCGGGACATGCACCTATGGGAATATCTCGTTAAGAACGAATTTACATTTACTCTTTTGTCCTCGATTTTTCTCCTTTTTCTCGCAGCACACGTAACACGCGACTAAATTATCCCCGCAAACGACCGCGATTGTTGCCAAGTAGTACGACCAGACCGCGTTAAAATCGAGCCTCGAGGTGGATGCAAGTTCTGTTAAGAAAAAAAAAACGCTTCAATGTTTTTTCATTAGGTCCCCTTTGTTGAAGGGAGATTCAAGGATTTTTTTAACGGTGTCGTCGCTTACGCATCGAGTTTGTTAGGGTGGATTTTTGTGTGCTTTTAGACGCGGAAATGCGTCGTATTCATGGAAATAAGAGAATATTTGTAAGTAAAAGATGGGGTGAATGTGGAAGAGCGGAATTATAAAAAATCAGAGTATTTTTAGATTGCAGGTACGTGGAGAAATGAAAATTATTTTAACTGAAATGCCAGAGATAAAGTATTCCTCTGGAAGATTTTATCTTGCAAAAAATTTTTATCCTAGATTATAAAAATATCGCTATGTACGTATTGCGTTATCGTGGGCGATATTTCTTTTATCGAACTATCATGCAAATTATGTCGAAAGGTATACAATTTGTTTTCGTTTAGAAATCTAATTAACGTGTGACAAATATTTTATTAATCATAGTACGGATTCAAAACTGTATATGAAATGCGTTACTATACAAATTTTTGTGAAATTTTGGTGATATCATAAAAGATCGTTCTTTTTTTTTTTTACATATTAGTGGAACGTTTCCTACTAAAAATAACAATTCGATGGTATCTGTAAAAAGTAGTGTTTCTTGTCAAATTTTAAATTGTAGATTTCATCCTGTTACTGCACACTAGTACATACAGTGCGCTCTAACCATATGCAAAACCCGAGCAGAATCGATGAGTCGAACATTGTACGTTCCCCTCGTAAATCACTTGCAGTAGCCAAACAGGAAATAGCATTTTACTTGACAGGGATTGACTTTTGGACTTACGTGTACGTAGCATTTTTCACGCGCGTCGCTGAATTCTACAATACTCAAAAATTCTAGAACAATATTTTTTAGCGGGTCCATTCAATTTGCCTTCCATACTACGTTTAATTCCATTTCGTTCCATTCCCAATTTACTGAATGCTTCTCAGTTCAGGTCATTTAAATAACGCGGAGCTGGTTCGATCGGAATAGTCGATTTCACGGCGTACCTACGTATTTTTCAATATCATAATTTAATGAATACCATACACGACGCAATTCACCTTCCAACGCGTCCAAATAGCCGTACAGCTTTGGACACGATCTGAATCGAACGAATTACAAAGCCAGTGCGATTAACAGAGTGTAGAAATTTTGTTTAACAACGGTCTCCCCTTGCCTCTGGTCATTTTCATACGTAAAATTGTTGATTAAGGAAAGAAAGGAAAGAGAACATCGAGTGGAGAGGGAACACGAAACGAAAAGACTAAAAACAGGCGCGTAAAAACTGGCGCACGCTGGGCGTGTATTAACCAGCGACGGTGAGAATGATAAAAATATAAAGCCGCGTGCCGGCAGGCTGCTCGACTACTAAAACCCCACGGGGCGCGCGGTAATTTTGCCGTTAAAAAATCGAGACAATTACCTGGCGAAAAAAATTAAACTGGATCAAGTGCATCACGGTTTGAAAGCGCCATTAAGTTAGTATGGCCGCATTTTACCCGTAGAAATTCAATCGGTGCACTGATGGACAAAGCGGGGGAGAGAAAAATAGGGTGGAGGAAGCCATGACGAGGACGGAGAAACGAGAGGAAAAAGGAAGCTTGAAACGAGAAGAGAGACGAGAAATCACGGTGGAGGACGACGAAGTCACGCTGTACCGAGTACAGGATGGAACGACGAGAAAGGAGGGGGTTTAGAGAAGAAAAAGAAATATAAGAAGAAAGCTAGGCGGATGGAGGGGATGAAAAGGAAGGAAACGGCGAAAACGGTTGAAAAGGCCGCGTCCGTATCATAGATTCCTGACGATAAGACGAGGACGGCTAACGACAGGATGCAAAGGAGACTGATCAAGAGAGATAAAGATCAACGATTTGACGGAGACAGAGTGGAGAAAGAGTGGGAGAGAAGGGAAGGGAGAAATAACATGGGGTTGGGGGAGAACATAAGAGTCGCAAAGAGGAAATAGCATCAACGAGCGGCGCTTCATTTCAATGGAATTGGCTGCATCAATGCCAATTAATTAGCTGGTAAACTCCTGTCGGTCGTCGGCCTCTGAGTAATTTCATTAGTCCCCGGAGCAGAGAGCCGTTGAATAAATAAGGTCCTGTTTTCACCATGAATACCGTCGTCCGGCGTTTCGGGAACGATTCCTCACGTGGGTCAGCCCCTAATCGGTCGATCTACCTCGAAGATGCCCGCATGCCGCTGAGCGATTCGAATCGCTCGTGCAGACCAGCGCCGCGATCCTTAATCACTCTTTTTCCAACCAACCGGAAGGACACACGGAACTGTTTGTGCTTCCTGACAAACAGTATCTCGTCGTCGCTCACGGTACCAACGCAAGAAACTAACTCGTTTACGTCGAATAATCTTTTTCTCTTCTTTTTTTTTTACTTCTTCATTTTTTTCTTTCTTCCCCCCACTTTTCCTTTCTCTCATACCTCTTTTCCACGTTTCGTCGGCAGAAATTGATGAGGTTTCGTGAACGAAATTTCGTGAGAAGAACGCGGTAGGTGATTTATCGAGACACGACGAAATAAATGATTTGAGCTGATGAGTCTGATGAGAAAATGGTGGAAATAAGAATCGTAAATTTCGAAGTTTCGATGTATCTGTTTCGATAGTATTTTCTTTCGATAGTATTCTTCTCGCTTACATCGATGAAAATTTCTGTGAACATTTCATTTCTGCTTCTATCTTTTCGGAACATCAATCATACAATGCAATGCAATGCATACCTTTCGCTCCTTGCGTCTAGAAAGATGGTTTTTAATATCAAGTTGCGCGTATTTCATCATCGTGAAATATAATATAAACACCGTTTCCTGTTATTATATCGCGTTTAATTCATTTTTGAATTTCAGTTTCCCAGCAAAGTGCTTGTTTATCCTGCATTTAATCCACGCTTTCTGTTCCATGCGCATTGCAAATAACGCTTCTGAATTTTCTATAGCCGCCAGTTATAGCTTCAGTTATTTTATGAAATTTTCAATTATTATTATATAGAGATGGTAGTATAAAATGAATTTTGATTATATAAAATGAAAATCTGTACGGTCGTGTGAAATTAAATTATTTTATGAAAATGATTTCCTCGTAAATTAATCGATTTGATATTATCGAGAAGATTTTTAATGGAAAATTGCTTGCAACCGAATTGAAGAACTTAACGACGAATTTTACTTTGCTCGACGAACGAAGTCATACGGTATTTCGTGGAGAAAGTAAGTATCAGGAAAAGCTTTTAATATTTTAATGCATTATACTCTTGTTCGTTTATTCGAGGCGAGAATAATATCTCGAGATACGATTCGTTTTTGAAAGATAGTTGAATTAACTCGTTTCGTCTTCCTTTTATCTGCGCATAAGTGCATTCAGGTTTGAAAACATCGCTAGAAACTCTCATCACAAGAAATCGTTATTCCCTCGTTTTTCAAGTCATTTAATACGCGCATAAGTTTTGCTTGACTTTAATTGTTTTCAATTTATCCCGGCCAGAAGTTCTCCTAAAAAAATTTTTTCATAAGTAATTTTACATTGGAATTCGCTTCAGAATTTTTTAATCAATTTTTTAGAATCGTATGGAGTGTTATATGTGAAGTGAATTATACGAATAATGAAGCTTCAGATTATTAGTAAAGAAACTAACATATTAAAAGCACGTTTTAAATCAGATTTTCCTATTTGCCGTGATGGACGTCCAAAATGAGCTGTCGGGTAACTGATTATCTTTCTTTTGTTGCAAAAGTTAAAATAAAAATACACATTTTCCTGCAATAACGATAATTGAAATTTTTAAATGCATATTTGATAAATTTTTCAGAAGAATAAAAGCTACGATTGGAGATAATAACTTTATCACTAAATTAAATCACCATCAAATGTGGTATTTACCTATTTACTCATAATATATGTATGTGGAATTAAACAAATGATAAAAACACCAAAGGAAACAGCGCATTACGAATACACATAAACGATACGAATTTAATTAATTACCCTCTCGTTATCCGTTCTGACGTTATATTCCACTGGTATCTCCATGGTCATTCATTTTTTGTTATTACCTACCATACTTCATTCCACTCATTCATCATTTAAGATACACAATTAACTCTTTCAATCCTCATATATCTAACTTATGTTTGTAACAAGTATAATTATTTATATCATTCTTAAATTTATGGAAACAAGTTCTCAACCGTCTACCTTAGCTTTACAATGTTCAATTACGCTTGTAACACAGATTCCAATTCATTAAAGATGGTTTCTATTTGTGACACTTTCTAATATTAATTTGAAGTAAACTACATATGTACATAGCTTAATTTATACTGCAATTTTAATTTTAATTTTGATTTCGTAAACTAAGTGCATTGTAATTCAATTTTTTGAAATTACTATATTATAATTTCTAATTTTAATTTCAATTTTAATCTCATCGCTATATGACTAATATTAAATTATGTACAATGCAACAGTATTACGACACTGAGTAGCTAACGTTAACTGAAATTGCTTACCAAATAAGCGGAATATCACAATTGAAAATCACGAAAGATTATTATTGCACAACAGAAAATTATGAATTATTATTTTTCTGCAATCGAAAATTACGGCATACAGTCTTTCGCCTGAATGAAAAATCGTGAATGGTTATATGTATACAAATCTCGTCTGAATGCAATTCTATTGGAAATTATAAAAAATATCCCTTCACAATAAAAAAAAATCATAAAAAACAATTTCTCTATAATCCAGAATCCTGCAAGGATTTTCCTTCGCGACAAAAATATCACAACAGATCATATAGAGATTTTCGTCCAAATCGAGTTCTACCGAAAACCAACGAAAAAATTTTACTCCAAAATAAAAGACCGTAGATTCATCCAAACGCAATTCTTTTCCACGATGAAAAATCATAAAAGCTCGTATAAAAATCTCGTCCAAAATGCTATCCTCGGCTAGCAAGTTCCCCAGTTCGTATTTCGCTAAAATCATCGAACGATCCATATTTTGTCCGGATCCCTAACAACGGCGTGCAGAATGGTTGGAGATGAGGACGCTTTGCAAGTTTTTAGCCGGGGCTCGATCGTTTGTCGGACGGGGAATCTCATTAACGAGGGGCCATACTATAATTGCGTATCAGGATCGAACGACATTCGCGAATATTAGGGGCTCGTTCGCGGAGCTCTGTCGCCGGAAAATAGTCGGATTAGTCCGGCAAGCAGAAATATAGCAGGCGCGTGATCACCGGCTACGATTAAGGCTCGTGTACAGAACGAATCGGGGTAGGAGAAATCGTTTAATTAACGAGCCGTTCAAGTGACGATATTAGCAGTTATGCGTGAAAACAGTTCGCCGTTATTTTGGTTACGATAATGAGATCGGATCGCGAGGAAATCCTGCTTATCGGGTGCTGTAAATTATGTTTATTTAACGACATTCAAGATGATATATTGACCGCTAATGACAGTCGTTAAATGATAAAATATTTATTATTCTTCTTACTTTAATCTCCGACAAAATTAATAACGCTGATGTGGTATGGATTCGTTTTGCATGTATTTTGGAATTACGATATTGATGAATGTGTATTTTGGAATGTCATTATCGTCATCGATGAATTTATTTATTGACATTTACTTATAATTCGTGATATAATTATGCATTTATATAACCATAATTTAAGGAAAGAACGAGATGTATCTCATTAAATAAAACTTTAGCGGTTATGCTTTGATCAGAAGTTTAGTCACTTGCTCATACAAAAAGCTTCGTTGGTACATATTCGACCTATTTGTAGATCCACTTACGATTGATATTTATTAAGTTATAAGAAGATTTATAAAGGATATTTAAACGAATCACCTACTATATTTACATATATCGATAAGAGCAACGGATCTCAGGATTCCGCTTTCCTTAAAATAAGCCATCAAGAGCTCGAGAACACTTCGGACGAACATCAAGCAAAGAATACATCCGCGTTTCAGTATGTTCAAGTCGCGTGTACTGTCATTTCCGTTTTGAAACGCGCGCTTATTTTTAATGTGCAGTCTCGATTCGTCGGGCCTCTATACAGTACAATCTTCGTACAATATACAACGTACGAGCGACGGGCGAAACGTTAAGTCCCCTGTTTGCGCGATTGTCCTAACAATATTCGTGGCGCGGATGCGATACGGCCGGTATTATTTGCACGATACAATGGAAGCGTTGTGCGAGTAACGATATAAGCGTGAATTACGCCCGTCTGCCACCGGCCGATACAGTGGCTTTTCGCGCTCTAACGATTTGCTTCTTTGACTTTATGTCGCTTGGAACGCGCCCGGATTAGTGGCCATTGCGTTGGACTAACGGGGAAAGATTCTCGGACACTGACGATTAAAAGGACCGTATAACTTTTGGAATTACTTGCCACGCAGCTTTCCCGGTAACGTATACCCTTGTGAAGGGGTGAAGTTCACCCTCTCGAAGATAGGGTTGCTAGCCAGTTTTGGATTGTTTCTTGTGAAAATGGTAGGAAGGAATGTTGCCTATAGTCCGTGGATGTTCGTGCAGATGCATATTTTTGCTGAAAATGTAACGGAAATGGAAATAAGATAGAAATTTGTTATGCTACTAGTAGGTTAAACGTGTACATTATTTTGCATCGTTTGGTTAACGTGTATCATTGTATTTGTTATAACATTTACATATTGGTTAATCGGGTACAATTATATTAAATTTCGTATCACTTAGTAGTACCTTCGTATAAATACAAATATTTGATGCTATGAAAATGAAGTTATGAAATCGGATGGAAAGACACTTCGTCAAAAAAATAAGGATATGTGGCATACTTTTTGTAGGCTCTGTATATCTTTTGCATATTTATTATTATTTTTATAAACGAAATTATAAAAATGAAAATTAAATAGAGTTGCTTTAAATGTTGTGTCCAGTACTTTACTTTGAATATTATATATATTTTTATATATTGTTTGCATTCTGTATATTTTTACAGACTTAAATTAGTTACAAATGTATAAATATCGGCAGTCCAGTAATCAGTCTCAATTTAAAGTATATACTTACACTTTTGAGTCATTGGTCAAGCGTTGGATATATGCAGGGTGGTTGGTAACTGGTTGGTAACAAGCGGAAAGGGAGTGATTCTACGCGAAAAAAGAAGTTGAAAATATAGAATAAAAATTTTTCGTTTGAGGCTTTGTTTTCGAGAAAATCGACTTTGAATTTTCGCTCTGTACGCGTGCACTTTATCGCGTCTCGTTATAACGGATCTCACTGTAGATCGTTGTCTCGATGGAAAAATTGAAAAAAAAAAATGAAAAAAAAATTTTATTCTATATTTTCGACTTCCTTTTTCACGTAGAATCACCCCCTTTCCGCTTGTAATAGAACAAATTAACAGAATAATCGTAAAAAGGATTTTAACACCTTGTTTTACCACAATTTAAGTGCGATATTTCCTTATTTTTCGACACTTTTATATTTTCACAATTGAATTGTTCAGTAGCCTCGTTATTCAATAAATTATTCTTTTTTTATGCTTTGAGCAGATTTTTTCGTTATTATACACGTACGTTAAAAACTTACTATATTACGAAATTATATCATAAGAGAATTATAAATGTCCTGCTATTACCCTCGAAATAGTCGACAAGCCGTTTCATGTTTCTTTGTATTATTATTACGCTAATGAGATATTACAGAGAAATTAACGAAGAAAAACTACTTAACATTCGCTGTGCTACGAATACCCCTTTCGTTTGACTTTAATCCACTTAACTGCTACTCTGTAGTACCTTTTGTAGAATCAAGTATATTTGCATCCTTTTGTTTCCTGAACGATTTTAATAACGAGTTGTATTCAAACAGTAATGGCAACAATCTCTATAATTTCATGAAAAATATAAAAGAACGTGTAGAAATTTATGTAAACTATAGGAGTGAAATGTTCTTTCACCTGTTATGGGTTAAATTTTTCGTATAAACTATAAGATATGTCGTTAATTTGATCGTATATTCTATATAATCTTATCACAGAATATAAAAGAAAGAAGGAAAATTAATTCAATTAAGAGAAATTAAAATAATGACAAGAGAATTTTTACGGATTTTGTTGATTTAAATTATTAATTAATACTGGAATCTTATTACTACAAATAAAATATAGTCAATGACGTTGGTTCAATTATGCAGGAAGAGTTAATAACATTTTTTAAGTAATACAAATATATAGGAATGAACATCGAATCAACTCAAGCAATATACTTTCTGTAATTTAACATCAAATTTAATAAATTATGAAATCGTAAGTTTGTCAGGAAAGCTATTGTAAAAATTGAAGATTTCTTTCTTTCCTATCGAATTAAAAATAATAATTCTGATATTACTGCAACGAATAAAGTTAGATTTTATTTTATTGGAAAAAATTGGATACTCGTGGGCGTAACACGAATGTTCATGACTGTAGGACTTTGTACAATTAAATATTATTTACGTTCGTCGGAAATGTTCTCAAATTGAAAACAACGAAACTGTTTTTACATTTGGATTTCATACAGATATACAATGGACAGTTGTTTTTTCAAATTCATATCCTGTTACACCTTTCTGCCGTAACAATTTACGTCTAATTAAACGCGGCTCTTGTTATACGAAGGATTAAAATCACGTGTTTGTTTTTCACAGGATGCAATCGCACTGTCAGGAATTCCGTTGGATGGATACGATGGACGGGACGAATGGGGCGATGTATTATTCGCATCAGAGCGCCTCCTAGAGATCCTCAGGTAAATAAAAATTCTCTTATGAACAATTGTGAATTAAATATTTTGCATTTATTATATTTTTTCTTGCTTTCTGTAAATCAAATTTTCGCTCTGTATAAAGAGTAAGTAAATCGAATAAAAATCACGATAAACGAAGCAAAATTCGTTAGTTTCATCAAAACGAGAAGATTAGTCAAATTTTTGGTAATGAAATCTCATAGAAACGCTGTACACAATCTTGACCGACATTTTTTCCAGTCGAAGCATATTAATAAAATTTAATATTCCTTCCTAGAAAAATCAAACAGCTCTTTAGAAAATGAAAATCCACGCTATTAGGCATCGAATACGTAAATATCTTTTTATACAGAATTTCATTTCGTAATAATGTTCTGAAAACGCTATAAAGATGTCCTGTAACAAAATTTGGCCCGACGCAGGTGATCGAGTTAAAAGTTAGGAGGTTGCAAGTTGGTTTCCTGAAAGAAACCAGATGCGAAGGCGCTTACGTTCAATTCTCTGATGGCAGCGAGGATCTTGAGGATGAAACAGGACGTTACTGCGGCTATGTGAGTGGCAACACAACCAGGTAGAATATATTTCAATTTGATATTAGCTATTGTATAGTTACTGTCAATTATATTACTATTGCAAAGAATTTTATATATAGATATGTCATGAACAAAAATATCGGCACAGGCCAGATTTTCCTATAAAATTCTATATAAATCCGCAAAACACACGAGTTTTCAACCAATTTCTTTGTAAAATATCTATAACTTTCGAATTCTGAAGTTTAAGTACTTCATGATTTATTGTCGTTGGACTCTATGACAAAAGTACAGTAGAATAGAACAGTAGAATAAAACATAAGATTTTATCTCAATTACTGTTGAATTGACCTAAGAATCGATTCTGGGACATTTTTTGAGCCGTGGGTAAAAAAAGAAAGGTAACGGTTCTATAAATTTTAATAGAATTATATTCATTTTGTAATAAAGGTTATCGTAACTGTTTTCAGTTCTTTCTTACGATGCACTTTGATTTTAAATTCAGTTATTATATTTTATGAAGAAAACTGATTGCACAAATACCTTTGTTCATCGCTCTACATTATACAGATCATTATAAGATCGTTATGCAAAGAGTTTCTCTTATATCGTCAATCGGTTATTACTATATTTCACATAATTATACTGACAGATTTACGTAATTGCTTTATCGATAGGTATACTTTGCATACATAATTTCCTATGAATTTTATTCCATTTTTTATCCTATTGTACCTACTCAAATCTGAATAATCAGATATCAAAAAAATTTGCATTCGCAAATATACAGAACTTAGCAATTACTACAATAAATCATTATCAGAGTACGAAATGTTTGTACGATAAAATACGAGTGTACTAAATATGGAGATAAAAGGGAGGAGTGATTGGTGGGATCGTTAATGAAAAATAATTAACCGGTTGGAATAGTATTCACAGCAAGTTGTAAACCAAATGTGTGTAAGTACCTCTGGTAGATAATGGATTAAACAGATGCCTGTTGGTTGAAATGTAGCGATTCCAAGCCGCTTATAAACGCGGCATTTAATGTTTGTAAATATACCCCATTTCGATATATCCGATAATTTTGGTTTGCTTTAATTTCAATTTTCTGGCTTCCGAGTCTCTTTTGTAATCCTTATTAATACGTTTCTGCGTTACGAATCATTTTAATACAGTTATTTAATCATTCTTTAATTTATCGAATGTACAAGCGAAATATGTTATTTAGTTTGAAAGATAATTTGCCATAATAATAACAACGCATCATTAAATTTTACTTCGATATTCAATTACGATAATTAGGAAAATGGAGAGTTACATTTGTTATATTTATAATGTATTCTAGAATTTAATTGATTACCAATTGACCCATTACCAGACAGATAGTTGCTACTTTGATGTACGAGTCCACCGATCTTGAAAACTCATATTTTACCGCATTACGTATCTTATTGACCTTCTTATTCCAGCTATATTTTATGCTAATTATAATAGCAGAGAAATTAACATTGTTACTAACTTGTGGTTGTAACTATTGCGTGTATTATATATAGTAACGTTTCATAGATAGCGACAGCTTCCATAGCGATAAATTATATTTATTTATACTACAAAAGTGTTGAATGAAAAATTAGATCTTTCCGTTTCAATATGTCGTTACAAACGTAAACCAATTGACTGAATACGTAACAAAATATTCTTGAATGATTTATCAATAATTACTCATATGTATTGAAAATCTTCCCAAAATCTTAGAATACATAATAAAATTAAAAGATACATACACGCGGCAGACATTAAAATCAACAAAGGAGCTACTATCCACTTTTCAAATTCCCAACATTTTTAACATTACAACGAATTCTTGGGTATGTTAAACGAAAGTTTCGAACCTCTATATTTCATCCACTTCGTATTAGATACCGTTAAACGTAGAAATACCAGCGAATCCATTACGTTTTAGTTCGTTATGTCGCAAAAACGTAATCTAGCCAGACCTTACCTATTCGGCTATACCCTTTTAATTATCCCGCAGGCTGTTCCTGCGAAAGGGACCGAATTTAACGATCATAATGGACTCGGACGTAAAGTTCGCCGCCGAAAATCCGGTGATCTTCTCCGCCCAGTTTTCCATACTACCTGCCCAGCTGGCCGCCGAACGGCATCGTGGATTCTCCCCGTCTTCTTCGACAGAGTGCCCATTGGAGTGCGCCGTGAGGAATGATCGAAGGTCCTGCAGGCTCGCATCCCCGGGTTATCCGGGCGTGTATCCACGTGGTATCAAATGTAGGATTGCTCTGGAGTCGAGCGCGGGTCGCTTTAAAATCGGCGGACAACCGGACGACCTTTTCGACCTGATGAACCGTACGTCGCAGGACGGTTGCCAGACGGAGAACTGCGAACAGCACGTTGAGATCGTGGCGGAAGTGACGAAGACGAGGGTCGCCAGATCGAAAGACGGACGATCTCTAACGGAAGAGGTTCCGGTTGAAAGGCGAGCGAGAAGGAGCCCGGATCACGACGAGGAAGTGGAATTTATCATTGGGCAAACGTCGCACAAGACCAGGAGAGGCAGAAATAATCGAAGAAGACTTAAGAAAGCCAAAAAGGAAGCGGACGGATCAAAGGGTCCGCGCGGCAATTCCCATGGAAAAGCAGCGAACGGGGATATCCGGAGAAATATCGGCCGTCCAAAAGAGATCACTGAACAGTCTTCAGCAGACGCGTTCCACGGCTCGAGGAGCAGCTTCAGGCATTCCGGTGGCTATCGCGATCAAGGAATCCGGCTAGAATCTATCCCGAAGAGACTTCGTCACCCGCAGCGCGTCCATAAGAAGTCCATGGATTCGATAAGCTCAAAAAAGAATTTCGATCATGATCTAAGAGATATATCGGACGCGAGGATTCTACCCGACGGGTTAGGACACGAGATTGCAAGGAAAGGCTTGAGCCAGGAAAAGATCACCGCGTTACAGGTGAGTTATCCCCGGAAATTTATTTCGGACGACACCTTCGGACGCTATCTCGATCGTTTCGATCAGGTTGCCTAGCGTTTGATTGATTGCCGTGTTATTCGACAACGATAACGGGGGAAAAAAAATCTCGTGTAAATACTAATAAGCAAGTAAAGATGTGTAGGTATGTATTGATCGCGGTGTATATTGTCGTTCTATTCTATGATACATATAGAGGTTATCTGATTTTAGTTGAACTTATAAGGTTTACCGCTTGGCAATCTGATAACCGAACTTACAAGGTGCTTCAGTTAGCAATCGGATAGACGAGTTGAACTTATAAGGAGTTCCGTTTACCATAACATGTTCAAAGTGTGAATCGATATATTTGAACGAATAAATTGCTTAACTTATAAGGAACGAATATTATGGTTATAAAAATCGCTCTTAAAATTTAAAAATTATTCATTCTTTTCTCACCGAGACATAATAGAGAAACAATAAAACGAAACAATAAATTTTTATTTGAATTAAAATGATTATTAATAAAACGAGTATTACTTTTCATTTTTTAGATAACGTATTAAGCAACATGTTTATTTTACAAACTCTATTTACAAGCATCACGTATAAATTACAAATACACGATTTAATTATATTGAGAAGAGAATTGAATTAATTAATTTGATCGGTTTACTCAAAATTAAGCAATCGACGTATCTACTGCCTCTTTTTAAATAACTTTCATCTTCAAGCAATTCCCGATTCTTTCAATAATTATTGCTCACGTAATTTTCGTCTTCCCCCGACTATTCTCATTCACTGGAAACCAACAACGATAAATATCTCTCGAACCCCGATAAATACTTATCGATCATTCTGTTGGTGTGAAATAGAGGTTGCAATTGGAGAAATTATTTTGCAAGTAGATACCGGTGCGCTTTAATTTCGCTGTAAGGATACAACAGTAACTACCAAACTCTTGCTAAACAGTTCGCGCGAAGTTTCCTTTTGCGGACCAAGTTGATTAAACGTTTCGCTTCGCGTCTAGCGCAAGGAATAGATACAACGCGTGAATCTAGTTAGACGATCTAACGTAACGTAGAGATGAAACGAAATAATCGAATTACATTTCTTCACCCAATAAGGTTCCCGACTACAGATACGCAAAGAAGAGTCGAATACCAGAAAAATTAGCAAGCACCAGTTGCGTGGGCGATTATCTGGCGTTGCTGGAGAACGTGGACGGAAAGATCTTTGAAATTTTCAAGTTCTGCGGAGAAGGTCACGTTCCACGGATCCTTTCGAAAGGAAGGAGCATTATCGTGGAGTTCTTTGCGGAACAGGACGGCACTATAATGCACGACGGGTTCCAGTTGTCGTTTCAGGAAACGGAAGAGGCGCCCGGCGTGAAACACGATCGAAATTGCGAGTTCGTTTACAAAAGTACGGAACGAACCAGGGAAAATATCAAGTCGTTGCAGAGCTGGTATCCGCCGAATACTTTGTGCAGTTACAAATTTATGGGCAGATCGTCGGAAAAGATCTCCGTTCATATGAAGATAATCAGGAACGAGCCGGACCAGGAATACGCTTCGCAGAAACGGAACTTCAGCCTGAATTACTGCTCCGGAAACGAGATTGCGGTTTACAATGGGATCGAGGTGAGTAACCGTCGAGCCAACGTAAGAAATTAACGGCTTGTGTGGTAAACATAATAGCTTCCCTGTTGCTTGTCTTATTGTGCTATTCGAAATTGTTCTTAAATGGTCTTCGTTCTTTTAAAAAAAGTCAATAAATTACGTAGGTACAGCGTCTAATTTCGTTGCACCTATCGTAAGAAATTTTTCATTTACTTTCGATTCAAATTGAATTTAAACATTGTGAACATATTACGTTCTTTTTTAAATTTTATTATATCGTTTTAATGTTCATATTTATCGTATTTTCTATTCTATGAGTGTAAGAATTGCTTCTTATAATTCAAACAAACAGTCGGAGGGTTGGGGTAAAAATGGGAAAAATTTTTCCATTTTATAACACACTTTGTTTACGAGAATTGAGATAGCATAAATTGTAACGATTATAATGTTCGAAAAATCATCTTCATAAGATAACATTAAAGATTTAATATGCTGATTAAAAAGGGTATGTATAGGGTATGACCATTCTATTACTGGAACAAACACGGATAAAAATGATTAATATTTTATTAATCGCTCCTTTTTATGATGTCTAAGTAAGATATAAATTTTATGAACACTGCCTTTATGAACAATTTAATTGAATGCAGTTCCTTCCTTAGTGGACTAAAACTCAATTAAAACTCAATTTTTTCAATAAAGCTATTTTGTAACATTCACTGTTTTCTCCTTTTGCTCTTCAATTTAGATAGTCGAAGTTATCGAGATAGTCGAATAATAAAGTTATTATAATTGTTAAAAATAACCACAAGTTTTCGTATATTTAAGTGAAACTAATTCCTAAAAATGTTTTGGAAAACTATGAAATAAACCACGAACATTTTTTGTGTATTTTAACATGCTGACTGTAGACGAATATTGCATCTTTTACTTATAACGTTAACGTGTTGTGGTTTGCTTAAAAGTTTCAACGCTCGAGTGCTTCTATATAGAATATTTAATACTTTAATATTATCACCGCAATATTAAAAGCCGTTGAAAATTTTACAGATATGTAGTTATTTATTTACTTACAACGATTCAATTACGTTCGTCGTCCTTAGAGCGTCACTGACTTATCTAATAGCGTGACCCGCATATTAATCAACGTGTTAAACAACATATGACTATCATTAACAAGAGTTGCATATATAAATTTTTTAATTTTACTTTTATGCTATCGTCTGACTTTTTTCAACAACAAAACCACTACATCTGTTTCTATTACCTCGCATTAATTTGATTCGCATCTTTTACAAAGATATTTTATTAAATTTACTCAAACTTTTGTATTGCAAGGAACATTTGCATCTTTCGAGAATGTTCTCTTCCTCGTTTCGTTTATACTATTTCATTTCCATCCTACAGCGAACTTTTTCATCCTGCAATTCCTGTTATGCTAATTATAAATCTCTTCGTCAGGATAAAAAAAACATGAATATATTGAACTTCCAGGTGAACAACAGCGTCTTGATGTGGTCTTACTGCGATGTGTCCCACCAGGATATTAATAACATTCAAGTTCCTCTCACCTCCAGCGGAAATGAATTGTTAATACAATATTATAGCGCGAAGGGCTCGTACGATGGGCAAGAATTCACTTACACGATATCCTACAGATTCATAAAGAAATCGCAGAATTCTACCACTAGACGTCAAGTCCAGGACGATTTCAAGCTGATCTCTCTCAGGCCGGTAAACTTTTCAGCGTTGAACTTCAACGAGAGTGAGAATTGCAACTGCGATTTCGGCGACAGAATCGGCAGCTTTAAAAACTGGTTTATGGTACTCGTTGTCTTAGGAATAGTCTCGTTTCTCGGTGCCATCCTCACTATAATAGCTCTCCTTGCCAAATGCATCAAAATGCGATCGATGGAGAAGAAACTGCTGCAGACTCCGAAACTATAAGCCCAATAAAATTTTGTACAATTTTCTATCTGTTCGAATAAAACGATTTTTTTTACAAGCGAAAATAGATTTAAATCTACGCATATGCTCATTTGATCCACATTTGGACATCTACATTTATTTATCGATTGTTGCAATGTGATTAAAATTTGGCCGGATGTAATGATCTTCAAATCTTTACAACTCGAATCAAAATTGAATTTGGAATTGAAGAATTTGGAATTGAAATAGATATCGCAGATATTTCTCTTGATATAATCTATACGTTGCATTATTTTTGTCAGAGGAGTTTCTTCTTAAGTTACTATTTTTTAATAAAAATATTTCTATCTTGATTTATATTCAAATTATATCTAACGACAGTTCTTGATATTCACGTTTCTCGTTCTTTTCCTGTAATTTTAGTCAACTTTGCATTCACCGAACAAATTTTCATTCAAGATAGGTTTTATTAAAAATAGATGAAAATGTATATACAACAATCCATGGAAAGGAAGAAATATAATGGCAGCACAAGATACAAAAACAACTACTACTTTTGTAACTTTGTTCTATACTTGTCACATTCTCACCTTCGTTCGTTAATTTTTCCTTTAATTTCCACTTTCGATATCAAGAGAAATTATGTCTCAAAAAATATAATTTTATTTCATGCTCGATAATTAAACCTGAAAATATAACTAGTCGTATAATTAAGAACAAATCGTATGATGCTAAAGCAATCGAGCATCTTGTTCGAATCAAAAAATATCGCCTAAAAGATCAAGGTCTCACCGAGATTTGAACTCGGATCGCTGGATTCAGAGTCCAGAGTGCTAGCCGTTACACCATGAGACCTTGAGAATTTTTTTACAGAAATTAGAATAGTATGCATGTGTAAGTAAGTGCATACTTTACACGTTTTTATAATGAATTAACATCGAGAAATATAAATGACAATTGTGATCGACGCAATGGCCAAGTCGATCAAGCATAAAATTCCATCAAACTGCGAACATGTAAATACGGATGATCCTCGACATACATATCTAATTAGAAAAACATAAGAAAATCAAATTGTTGACGTGGAAATGAGAGAAAACGAACGAAAGAGCGTGCGAAGTAGATATAAATACATACGATAAAAATTATCATACTTTGATAGGAGATCTAAGGAAATATCATCGCTTGAGGAGAAAGCTTTAAAAAATTTTTTTTACCGATAACAATAAGGACTAATTGTACGGTCGTTGCGGACGCTAATATATACCGTTATAAGTGTTATTTTGCATAAAAGAATAAACGTCGCTTTTATACAATATGATAATTAATCAAGGGGAACGTGTAAAGTCCATGTAATATAAAGCATTCTTCGTTGAATAAATTGCTGTATTATAAACACTTCCTATACCATCAAATGCTATTGATTCTCATTGTTGGATCTGAAGTCAAAGATAGAGAGGTTTCTTCGTGCATAAATTACGATTATTCGGTGCTCGAGTCAAACCTTGAATATTCAGATCTCAGTTGAATGAATGAAAATTGCTTAGGACGTATTAGTAAGTTGTCCTAAGCAATTAGCAAACATGAAAGAATTAGCGTCAATTGTACATAATAATTTACCATAATGGAATGAGAGGACAGACGTATTTCTGTGTTGCAATGAAAGTTGAAGCTGTAGAAAGATATTGTTATGTAAGCAAATCTCAAAGCAAAAATACGCAAAGAAAGAAAAAATGCAAAAATTAACAAATCGTACAGACTAGTAAAATCAGAACATTGAATCCTAATTCTACTCTCAGCGGCATACCAGAATCAAAGATATCAAAGAGTACGTTTTTATTGTTGCGATCGTGAGCAATTCAAGTAATTTCGCGAGCAAACTTTAACGATATAATGTGGACAGAATGGAGGTTCAAATCAAAATATTTAATTATAATTATATTTCAAGCGACAAAGAGTTATGAGAAAATCATAAGTAGATGTGCTTGGAAACGGGATGAAATACGTGTGAACGAAACACTTGGGGGCGTAATATCGTCCGACATAAACTATCGCCCTGCTTATTGCATCTTGTGATGAAATTGCAATGTTACATATAAAGAGGAAAGATAATCACAAAACAATATCACATAAGAGATTAGCTAAGTATCCACTTGAGAGGAGTAATCTCTTAAGTTATCTGTATTCATAATTTTTGCAATTCACAATTTATAATACATAAAATAAATGAACCACATCGTTAACAAATATGAAAATTAAAAAATTTCTTAGGCAGACTTAAGATTTAAGAAGACAAAAATGATCGCTAATCATATGTAAAATGTTTTGCTAAATATAAAACAAGATTTCCTCGTTGTTCTTAACATAGATTATATTTCATTTTTTATCACTTACGAATTATTTAAATTAATTAACTAATGCAATAGTACAGCTATTGTTAAAAGCGATAGCAGAAAGATTAAAATATTATCGCTGAATAACTAAGATTTTAGTATTATAGTTATAACCGCTGTTAAAAAACTGTACAACATTTCAACAAAATTGGATTAAACGGGATGCCGTTAACGAGATATTTTTTCTTCAAATTCAAATGATGATTTCAAAGATGTAATAACTAAATGTTTGTTTTTTAATTTGTTTACATATAGAATAAACTCTTTCTGGCATCACATTTCGAGGTATTATAATGTCGTTTTAAAAATCTCCATTTTAATTTATACAGGTGCTTCGTTTATGAAAATGGTAACTTTTCCATTAAACCGCAATCTACCTACATTAATTTAAGAGCAGTTTCGGTGAACGCATAATGCGGGACACAATGAAGCATTCGCACTGACAGTAATTGGACGTTGCGCAAGCAATGATTTACCGGAAATATATTACATTGGCTAAGTCAAGGCATGAATCAGCACTTATTCGTGTATTTTGCCCATGTTTCATAATGCAACGAGCAAAAAAAGTGAACAAGCGACACAGCTGCGGTGCCAAACAATAATTTGTTAAAATGTTCCTACTCGTTTCGTACACGAAATATCGCGAGAATGTTATCGAATGTAGATCTCTAAGTATTAATTTTTATTATCCTCGCATATTCACGTATCTCCGTCGAATACTAAATTGATCTACATTTATAACAATGGAACGTATTTTTGTAAAAAAAGAGAAAAGAAAAATAAAAAATAATAATGAGAAAAGCAACTTGTAAATGTGATAAATATTTAATCGAATTGTAAGCCCACTAACAGTAAGCGATCTACAATATGTAATAGCATCAAAATGCTCGAACGATGTGTAACTGTATCAAGTGAAATGAAAACACTTCATAATAAAAACAAAAGTATTGCTAATTGTATACGATTGCATAATTCTTCTTATTCTGGCATGACCTAATTTTTTATTTGTTTTATATAATTTTGATCGTTACTCTACCAAATGAAAAATTAGTTTGATGGATACATCGCTAGTTTCGTTTTAATTACAAGAGTTTCATGATAAATGACATGATAGAGGTTTTTAACTCTATTAATTAAGCTTCTTTTCATGTTAATAATAGAACGATTAAAAATATTAGTTATTAAAAGTATTAGAAACATAATTGATAATTATAGATACACTTATATATATTTCTGTGATAAGATATTTATTTATTATGGAATAATATTTATTTATATCTAAATAAATCTTACTTACGATTTATTCATTATTACATGTACTTCATGATCAATACATCAATCTCTATATTATAAAATATTGACAAATAGTAGTCAAAAATATGTATACATTTAAATTTGTTCTGCTCTTAATGGTTCTCCTATTTTACCAATAGATGTCGCATTTGAAGTCCTGATATTCCTTTCTATGTGGTCGTTTGTCAACGGTATCGATTCGATACATGTAAAGTTAGTAGTGAGCTTGCAAATTCGCGGACGGAGTGTCGTTTCTAACTGTAACTTTGTGTATCGAAAATTCGAACAGAATGGCAAGAATAGCAGCCATAAAACAATCTTTGGAAAAAGCGTTACACGATGAAAGCAAAACATGGGCAAAGTATCTAGGCAAAGTCGAAAAAAAGACAGGAGTCGATCGACTTTATGTTTTTTTAAGTATGGACGTTAAAATCATATACTTTGTAAGCTTTTTGTGGCAGTTTTTGTCTTGCTTGATAAATCAATTAATTATCACTTTACGTAACGAGAACCTAGTACAAATTTCTCTTGGAAACAATAATTTAATCGTAATTTTAAATTTAATTCTAAAAGTTTTCAAATTACGCACATTTCACTCGCATTTGACTATACTACAACGATATCGTATAGATTGTAGAATATAAAAGAACCTTGACAACGCGGTTATTTTATAGCATAAGATTCTACAAAAAGCATTCGATGACAATTGAATATTCATAGGTATAATAATAATAAAGGGAATGATCGAGTTTTTCCGCATTTATGTAACATACACATTTTACTGTATCACAATAAGATTCCTGCAATTTGCTTAGAAATTTTGCTTACAATAATTAATTTCACTGGATTTTTTTATAATGTTGTTTAATATTTTTTAGGTTTTGTTGGATTTACAGCATTATATTTGGTGTTTGGTATTGGTCAGCAGTTAGTTTGTAATATCTTTGGATTTATATATCCTGCTTATTGTTCTATGAAAGCCTTGGAAAGTCCAAAGAAAGAGGATGATACAAAGTGGCTGACCTATTGGGTGGTTTTTGCAATTTTTACAATCGTTGAATTTTTCGCAGATTATATTTTATGCTGGTTTCCAGTCTATTGGCTGTTCAAGGTACTTTGTTATATTTTAATTACATAAATATAAAATGTAAACCATATACTTATTATATTGTTGGTTTTTACAGTGTCTCTTTTACATTTGGCTAATGGCACCTATTGAACGTAATGGTTCCTTAATATTATACAACTGTATTATTAGACCAAACTTTTTAAGATATCATCACAAAGTTGACGCATTGATATCGTCTGCTCAGGATGCTGGTATATTTTTTATGACAAGATATATATATGTACATAGTTAATACTTTAATACTTATTACAATCTACTAATGAAAATACTTTTATTTCAGCTGTTAAAGCTGCAGCAAATGCTTTGCTGACAGAAAAGCAGGAGTAATATTTATAATTTTGAATTCCTGGAGGCTTAAAAAATATGCCTTAAAAATTTTTACTGTTTTCTCGTCTCGTCCATTTTTAATAAAAAGGAAACTGCAATATATTTGACAGTTTTAATTTCCTATATATAATGTTTATATAGTAGTATAAATTTTATAATCAATTGTGCCTATTATCAAGATGTTATAAAATCCAATTACACATGTTATTGTGTATCTTACAAATTTCTATAGCTTGTCAGGAATGTAGTTCATCAGATCATAAAATTTTGAATGAATGTAATAAATACATAATACTGTCATAAATGCAAATAAAAATTGTATGAATACATAAAGTTTATAAATACAAGTCTTACAAAAATGGCTGTGTAATGTTACATTCTGTAGCAAGATTTTTACATAAGCCAAGCCAATTTAGTAATATTGAACAAATAATTCTTACAATATCATTTGTGATTGGATATTGATGATATTTTAGGCAGTTATAAGCACTATTTGAGCAAATGTTTTCTATCGTAGTATAATTGTCTGTATAAAGATATTTTTATGCCATGATATTACAGTTATAAACAAGGTGAATATTTTTAGTGTTGGAAATGAGTGTATAATGATTTGTAAAACCACCAAACAAACGACTTCTGTAAAAAATACGTAACACGAACGACGAGATTTATATTTGCAATTTTGTAAGTGAGGGTAGGATTAGGTAATATAAAGATTGAGAATATGTCATAAATCATGATACATGTGTATGATGTATGGATACTAAAAATTAATGAATTGTAGGTAAGCGCAAAATTTTTGAAATGATAAATTAGATATTAATCTTGCACAAGTATAAAGACAAGCTTTTATATGAGCTTTAAGTATATTTGTAGCGCCAAACTTATATTTGAGCAGACGTTATTATCTTATAAGAGGTTGAAGAAATATGTGGCATTTTGCGACTGACCAGTCGTATCTTAACAATCGGGAGACAATGTCAGGTCATTGTTGATCCATGCCAAATTCGCGTATTCAGACCTTATAAAATAAAGTGTAAGAGGTTCCATTATTCTTAAAATAAATTCTATACATTTGAAATATTTACGGTTTATTTTCAAAACTAGAAAATTTTCAATACAAATGGAAACGTAAACATCGAGTGAGCGAGACGGAATAAAAACAAATACATTTTCGTTCTCAAGCCAATAAATCGACAATATATCTTGTGACAAGGTCAGTGCACTTTTTACAACACAACTCAGGTCCGAATTGACCATGTACCGTCGGTGAACTAATACATTTTACGGTAATAAGTGAAAAATAATCTGTTTTTTTTATATTGTTCCTGCTTATACAAGTCGACTGGTCAGTCGCGTTTTAAACATCTTCGCACTGAAGAGTTTCGCTGACTCCTTGTTATTGTTTCTGTTGAAAATCTTAGTCCAACGTTAATATTACAAGCCAATAGGTATGCTGAGACTCCTATTCACTAATAATTTATTATTCCTTTACATTTTATTCAATTAAGAAGACATAATTATATTTAAGTATACAGATTTATTATTGGTTGATAAAATCTCAATAAATGTGTTTTAGGTCAATTCAATAAAGATGATATCTTTTATTTCATATTCTTTAAATGAGCACTTGATTTTTGTACAGTATTCGCAGCGCTGATATGTTACAAATGATAATCTGTTTCTTCTAGTGTACTTCTACAATTTAATAACGGTAAAATTAATTAAATAATACATACATATAAAACAATTGAAATAACAAAAATACGTACATCTCTTTGAAGTGTAATTTTTCTGCTGTTAGTGCAAGTTTCCTAATATTTCGAATAGTGCAGGCAGCGGCGATTTGCACTTCCGGGTCATCTGATCCCACCAAACGTAGCACATGCTGTAAATTTTTAATATAAACACACCAACAATTGTAGAACACGTAGAAATTATAGGATAAATGGCTTTAGGCCGTTTTAAATAAAAACCTTGTATAAATCTGTTGAAGAATTTTGACGAAACATTATTATTAACTTATATTTGTTAATATCGCACGGTTTTCATCTTAATAATTTCTTTATTAAAAAATAATGTAGAAATGGCGTAGTCGAAATACTTTTTATGTGGAAAACATTACTGTACATACTACATACCTTTATAACACCGGCAGAGTGCATGGTGATGCAGTTCATGGGCTCTTTACTTAAATGATACGCGGCTATGCAAACCCCCCTAAGAACATTTGTATTTTTGCTAGTCATGTAGTCAATTAATGGTGCAACCGCGTGCAATCGACCAAATTTAGCATTATTCTCCCCCCATTCGCAACAATGAGCTATGGCTAAGGTCAAATTTGCACGCAAATCTTCATTTTCCTAAAAGAGAATAAAATGTTAAATTGAAATAAAGCATTAATATATTGATTATTAAATTAAATAGTTCTAAATATTCAGGGGTTTAGTAAAATGTCGTTATTTCTATGTGTTAAGAATTACTTGAATAAGAAATTTGAATCAGTTCATTTTCGGACAAAAAGAATAATAAAATATGTTAATAAACTTGAAATTATAGATAAAAGCATGCAAAAATGTTAGGAAATTTATTTACTGTTTGGACTTACTGGATTCTCTCTCTCTCTCTCTCTCTCTCTCTCTCTCTTTCTATTTTACATAACAATAAAAACGTGATGATATACATTATGCATTAAAAATATACTTTTATCATAAATATCATGAGAGGGATATTTTAAATTTCTGTGGAAATTATTTAAATTAAATCATTCGAACAAAAATGATTTGAAACAAAATTAAGAAAAAAGAAACGTAATAAGAAAATATCATTCCCAATCTCAAAATATTTTAACGAAATACTTCCATTAGTAGAACACATAAATTCTAACTGTCACTTGATATCTGATCTGTAATATGTTAACATGCTTCCTTCTTCTTAAACTAGAAAGATTGACCCTCTGAAAGAATCTCAAAAAATGCCGAAAGAATTGTTAAAATTCTTTGGATATTCTGCAGGAAAGAAGAAAGAAAAGGTGTAGCGCCGAATAAAGATCGCAAAAATTACCGTGGACACAAGATTCGCCAGTTTCTCCACTACTCCATGATCGCTGAGAATACCCAAATTTTCCGGGTCCGTAGCGATTCCGGCAATAGTGGCACATACTGCGCTTAGTACTTCAGTATTGCTACTTTCAAGAAGACTGACTGTAAGCTCCAATCCACCTACAAATGCCCGTACCATTTCTGGAGAGTCTTTGGCATATTTGATACAGGATACCAATGCGAGGCAGGAGTTTCTTTTGATTATGTCACTAGGATGTTTCAGCAATGACCAGACCAGTCGAACACCATCATTGATGTGCTCTGGATCGTTGATGATGTCCATGCATTGTTCATTTTGCGCGCACTCCTTTATCACCAATGGTATGTTCTCCAATAAAGGCTCGTACGTAGAGCTTAATAATTTGATCTACACAGTGATTTAGATCTTATTAATATTTTTACTGCCATATGTTGACGATGACCATACTTGTTGGACCACGAATGATTTTTCAAATATATTACAGGAGAATTGAGTGACATTTTTCTTTTCCTTTAATGTGTATTTCATACTATATCTCATTCTACTTTTGTATAGATTATATACAGTTCAAAACTGAATTTTCTAGCTCATATTTAACTTCAAGTTAAAATCTCAAAAGTAAAGACTTTCTAAAAGAATTCTAAAGAAATTCTAAAACAATAGTCAAATTAAAATGAATGCCATGAATTTTGCGTTTACTTTGTTATGTATCTATTACGTTGCTTCACCGCTTCTTTCTAATACTTTTTCAGCTACTGTAACTCAAATCTACAGAGTACGTGCGAGAAAACTTTATGGGATAATTTAAGGAACAAAGACGAAATCGGCCTTAAAATATTGAATCAGAGGATTAAAACGAAGATAATGACCACTTTAAAGTAGCAAATAGAGATTAGAGATACTCAGAAGTACCGAAGGGTATTAAGAGCCAAGATTAGGAAAATAATGATAATACCTCTCATCACAGATAAAGAAACAACTATAAACAATTAAAACCCGTAATCCATATTTTGATTTAACATATTAAATTCAGTAGAGCGACGAGATAAAAATATTTCCATAAAGAGAAATAAACGTAGAATCACCAGATTTGGCAAACCATCGTTGATCCTCAGAACATCTCTGTTAGCAGGATCTTTACAACATTCCGCCAGTGCTCCTACAACATTCGCCTGCACGTCATCATCCTCGTGTTCTTCTAAAAATGGCACTAAAGCAGCGACCAAACCATTTTGATTGAATCTTATTACGTTCTCTGGACTTATGGCACATTTCCATATTCCGCCTGTGACTGCAGCTAACAATTGTTTATTAGCCCGGACTTCTTCGCATTGTAAAAGCTTGCACAATATATCCAGACCAGATGTCTGGCGAACCATGTCCCTGGCAATTTTGTTTGTTCCACATTTGAATATCGCCAGAGCGCAATTTTCTTTCAACTTAATATTGTCACTTTGCAGGTGTCGTACAACGTCACAGATAATATCTGTGGTCTCGAACGCTTTGCGAAATACGTTCTGTAATTGTGAAGGAATTATCGATGGACATATGTAAGTTGATAAATGTTTTATAAATTTTTAGATAAGGATTTGCTTATTATCTCGTTTATCGCAAATATATAAACAGCATTTATGCAATAGTATCAATCTTGATAATAGATAATATGTTGAACATTGATAAGAAATATTGGTATTATTGAATATTGATGAGAAACAAAAGATAATTGTTATATAATAATTCTGTTTATACTGAGAAAGTTATACTAGAAAATAAGATACACTATATCATATAAAATATACCACCCATGTAAACATCATATAAAACATGCATCGAAATTCGTGAATTAAAACACTTAAGTAAAAATATAATAAAACCGAGTTAAAAGAATTAAAGATCCAAAATATTTTAAATTTTAGTGTCCACAGATTGCAAATCAGGTATTTTGACTTTTATCATGGAATATTACCTGAAATTCTCAAATATCCACGTTTGAAATAACAGTTTAACATTTAAATCTCATTTACCTTAATTGCACATTGTTGAACAGCTCCCATCATCGGTACTACAAGAGAAGTGTGATGTGATTTCAGGAAACGTTCCATGAGCTTCACCACACCAAACTTGTGAAGTACGTCTCTCACTTTCGGACTACTGCTCAGAGAATCTAAAACTTTAGCACAGCCTATGGCAACCGCAACTAATTCCTTGTTAGTTTCGTTCAACTCATTGTACGATGTTCGAAGAATAGAATCTGGCACGTCCATCACATCTAACTATTAAAGGTTACAATTTTTTTATGATATAAAATCTTCGTTATATGATTATTTCGTTGATGATATGCTAAGAATTCAAAAAACAGAGGCTTCATAAGAAATTTTGCAAATAATTTCATTGATCACAAAATCAAAAAGTTAAATAAATATTTAAGAAATTATAAACTGATTAAGAAAGCTTACAATGAGAGGTATGCCTCCTCGAATTCGTATTTGTTTCCTTGCTTTCCTAATTCGTGCAACAATAGCCATAGTTTCTGCAGCTAAAACCTTCGCAGCAATAGAATAGAACGTCAATATAAAAATTATTCTCATTATTTTTATGCCATTCAATCGTATCTTTAAATTAATGTAACTTATTTTGTATTGAGCTTTATTGGAAACGAATCTTATTACTTTATTTTGTGAATGAATTTTTCATTAGATTTGTTCAAAAAGGTGTACTATCATTATTATTGTACAAGAGGAATAAAATTGTAAATGTTCTTGTGCAAATGAACGATCAGTGAAGTATAAGAAAGTATACTGAACGAGCGAAAAACTAACTTGAATGTCTCTAGCTGGATGCTTTAACATTTGAATCAACGGTGTTACAATACCAAGATCGATTAGGTGCCGTCGCATTTCTGTAGATGACACGATCTGGAGTAAAACCGACAGGGAGCCATTCTGGCATTTTAAATCTCTCGTTTCGAGTAGATTCACCAGAATCTCCAGACCTCCCATCTCTCGAATCGCCTTTTGTATAATCTGTTATCGTAGGAAATTAAAGGTGCATTTTATTTGTCCTGTTTTATTAACTCTAATTATGGAGTATATTTTTGGAAAATTTGAATTTCTAATTGTCTTTAATTAATACATTAAGAATTTCTATGAAAAAGTTCTCCCCCTATTTCTTTCTCCATTATTTCATTCTAGATTATTTAATAAAAGTAATAATAAAAAATTACATTATTTAATATAAAATAAATGAAATAAATTTAATGTAAATATAATCGATAGTCAAAGTAGATTCTTAGTTTTCTAGTCGTTGGCACCCGGCATTACGATATACGATTAATTTTCATTTTCGTATGCAATACAAGTAACAATGATTAAATATCGTATAATTTTTTGAAAATATTTCACGCGAATGAATGGAATGTTGTAGAATTCTTCGACATGTGAATTCATCGAATCTTCGCTTGGAAATTTTGTGCTTAATAATTAAAATTATAATTATATGGAATAAAAACTAAGTGAATTACCCTATTGGTCAGATCATAATCTTTTAAAAGACAGACAGCCACCATAGTTGCGGTTTGATTACCCGCTTTCATGTATCTGATAAGCTTCTGTATGTGCCAAAACTCTGATGGCACTTCCGGAGCTTCATCCTGCACGTATCTTAATTCATCGTCACTTTCTGATTCAGGTTCGTCATCTGTACTTTCTTCCTCCTGTTTTTCGCTGATGTAACGGACTCGAGGACCGAATGGTTGTCCAGTGACTGCTGATATTAGTGGCTTCGATGGTTCTTCCGGTTCGATTACTTCCAGCATATCCGGCTCGATTCTTTATTCGAAAAAAAAAAAAGAAAAATAGAGAAGATCAAAATGAAATGTCATAATTGTAGATCGTTGAAATAAAATCATAGGTTTCTTTAATTAAGCGATTAAACGCATAATGCAATTATTTAATTACGAAATATCGTGATATTACAAATACTTACATATGTTAAATACTAAGGCTGTGAGACAAAAAATATTAAAAAACAAATAACTCTGTGAAATGACGGCTCTGGAACAAAAGATATTAAAAAATAAGTAGAAGCATGAGTGTTGCAAACGTTATATAAAATTTGTTTTAGCACTTTGATGCGTTACAAAATGAAAATGAAATATTTATGAGATGATTGAGATTATAAGACGTATCGTGTTTTATTTACTCGGAAACTTATTTCATTTTTCAATTATTAATTTATCAAGTTTGACAATAAATAAGTAATCAATCGTCATTTACCACCAAGTATTTCTATACACACGTTAATATAGTACAATACTATATAATTAAATACTATAATTTATGTTTGAAGTACAGTGATTCTAAACTTACGTTGGTGGCGGTTCGATGGATATTTTCTTGGCATCTTTTTTCCGTTTCGGTGGCATAATCTTCTATTTCCAACTACAAGGAACGATGGAAACGTTGAAAACCTTGTTTCGTGTGGATAGGATAAAGTACCCTCTTTGTTTTGGACGCTTGGATTAAGAAATTTGTTAAGCTCCTTGTGCACGCAGCTATCGATCAAACAATTCATTACCATGTACAGCCCATGTAGGCATCTGTTCTGCGAATGATATAAAATTAATTTTATTTAATTTTCTTTCTTATGATACTTATTTACACGTCTAAATACTTATGTTTATATATATCGTAAATGTGCTTTAGTTAGCAACTTCTTCTATAATCTCTATCAAAAGATGTATTTTCTTCTTAAATATCTTCGACGCGCATTTTTAATTTCGTTTAGTTAAATTACATACTTGGTATTACAATACAAAAAATTGATCACTCGCTCGATCGATCAAATCGTTGTTTACTGACCTGAATAAATCGATTAATCGGACATATTTTTGTTTTATATACGTACATACTACGAGGGACAAACAAAGCAAAAATAAAATCGGAAAATTTAAAGCTATGTACATTTCTACAGCGCGTATACAGAAATGGACGATATATTAAAGTATAAACTCACATGGCAGATATATGACGCTGAAATTATTCAGTGTAAAATATTCTGAACGTAGCAGTACTTTGCCATACGATATTTATTTTTCGTTTAAATGACAGTTTCGTTTCGATTCTTCGCGTTCAGTCGATAACGTTCCAGGTTAATCGTGTCAATTGAGATTTACAAATGACAGAGTGAACATAAAAGCATTGATCGTTCGTCATTCTAAATTCTAGGTTAAAATTCTACAAAATTCCGGTCCATGTGTTCACTAATATCGAAACAAATATTTTCAGAACACATATATTCAAGCACAATAATGTATAATCATAATTGATGCATGGGAAAAGGAATTTACTGACCAAATATCGTTTTACGCAACTAATTAGATCGATGTAAAAGCATACGATGCACGTGACGTAAGCGTAAGGTAAGCGTAATAAATAAAATTAAGGGTGTTTTACTGTTTGATCTTTGGGAAACTCAATTTCGTTGTATTTTTTAAACTCTTATAGCTTCAAAATAAAAACTCTGGAGAATGTGGCAAGTAGTGGCTAAGATTTACATTTTTGAATTATTAGTTTTTTTATTTCAATCTGTTTACTGTTGCAGCCAAACTCATCGTAACTAAGAATCTTCGGATTCTTTTATCTTGTAATGTGTATCGTATCGTATCGTGTATATAAGTCGTAAGTCATTTTTCTTACCTAAGAGAGCGCGTTCTACGGTATATAATACTGCCAATTTGTCTATTTCTTTTTAGCAAAATTTACAGACGTTACTGAAACATAGATAAATACAGTTTTTGCAAAATGTAAAATGCTAATGAAAAGGATTGTATAGATCATTAGTAAAAAAATGTAAAAAAGAATCTAATAATACGAGTCACTTTAAATGTTACAGAATGAAGAACTTTATGGAAAAAGGTGGAAGTACGGAAAATCTAAAAGCGGTTTGTAAAATTGCTAAGAAAATCAAATGTTCCGTATACACATATATGCTACTCCATTCTCAGTAGTGTTGCTTTTAATATCCTTGTCAATATGGCTTTGTATATGCCGCTGGGGATTTCGGTATAATTTGAAAGACCGAGAAGTAATTAATTACTTATATAAAATTATAATGCTGTTGAAGTATCTTTAATCATCATAATTGTGTTTTATACTTTTTAAATTAAATAAATGAATGGACACAGATTAATGACACTTATATAAACAACTTACACGTACAGATTTTATCCTGTTTAATTTTATACTTCATCGTCATTACTATGTTGAACATGCTTTTTTTGGGTCATATGCGATTTTATTGCGAACGTCCACGAGGAATTAAGAATTAAGAACCACATACTGTAACAGGTAAAAGCAATAATATTTATAAATATATATTGTTCATACTCTTTTTAGTTGATCTTTATTGAAAGGATAAAAAATGAAGAAATCGATTAATATTTTAATATACGTAAGAGAATATATTACACATTAAAGTTTTTACAAAATGTATTATTACTTTATAGCCACAGCATCGATTATCACAGTACTTTTATTATCTTAATTCGTTAATCGATCAAGAAATATTTTCTTTATATTGTTATGAAAATCAAGGAATATTTAAATTGAAAGTAATTTATCTAATAATATAAATAAATAGAGCATTCAAATGAACCGCGCTTAGAAACTGAATATGTCGATCTATCGGAACGGTATACTTACATAGGTTATATTCACAACAGGTGATCGTACGCTTATTTTAATTTTTTCTGAATAACTATACGTGTTTAATCAAAATTCAAGGTATTGTATCAAATGATCTACTAGATTAATATTGAAATTAATTTAAATAATAAACGTAAACAGTACTTTTAACATTTTTGATACATTACTAACCTATCAGTGTAGTGTTATTTAAATTCAACATAATTATTGAGATAAAATATATTATTAAAGAAATTATATTAGAATGAATCCTATTTTATCTCTTATTAAAGAAATTATATTAGAATAAGTTAATGTCATATGTTTATTACTTACTGTTGTTTTATAATATCCATTTTATGTTAGTGAATACTTTTATATTATATGTATTAATATATTTTAATCTCATTGTAAAAGGCAATTAAAATGCATATGCAAATGCAACGATTGACATAATAAACAAGGAAAATATTAATAAAGGTCTAATTCTGGATATCCTTTTCAGATGGGAATGCGTAAACATGCTCAATTTCTTGCTCGGACAGTTATGGTTCAAGATAATAATGTAGAAAAAGCTTCTCGTTTGTTAAATAGCATATTGTCAAAAGAAGGTATTTTTGAACAATATAGACGTACTAGATACTATGAAAAACCTACCCAAACAAGAAGGAGGATTAATTTTGAAAAATGTAAAGCTATTTATACCGAGGACATGACTAGAAAAATTCAGTTTATTTTAAGAAAAAATAGAGAAAATCCATATCCTGGCTCTGACTAAACTGTACTTATGTTTTAATTAAGTGTCTTGTATAATTTTAAAGTCATCTGTAAGTTTGTATGCATATGATATAATGGTAAATATCCTTACTTTATGTATATTCTGTATAACTGGTTAAAAGACGTTAAATAAATTACAAACGTACGCCGTCGGTATGTCAGAAGCTGATACACAGAGTTCCATTTAATGTCACGTCTATCTTATCCTTAGCCAGTTATATCATTACATCTGTACCTCGTTTATGGTCATATGTCATATATTATTTCATGCTGAATCGGTAACGTCAGAAATTACACAAAAAATTACGGAAAAATAGAAGTTCAGAGGACGCGGAATAAGATGGTACGTTAGATATTAGATCAACTTGTAGTTCTTGTATTAAACTACAGTTTCAAATAAATTGTATCTGAAAAGGAATACATATGCATATAATCCAAAGTATGATTTGTATCGTGGCGCCATCCTATGAACTACTTGAACCACTGATTTCTTTAAAACTTGATGGATAAGGGTCACTTTTCTGTTTGTACAATTTTTTAAACAATTTTCATCTCTGGTATAATAGATATCATTTTCATTTAAAAATTAATTATAAAGAATTTTTCAATGTATTAATGGAAAAACAAAATGTCGTTAAGATACACAGTAATTTCATAATTATCGATTTAAAAGGATATGAGATAAGGGTTCATTATTCAACATTTAGCCTTATTTTTATATATTGTTTCTTATCCAAAGTTACGAAATGAGAAATTTATGAAAATTAAATCAAATATAATACCAAAAATATCGTAAGCTACGATGCAACTAATTTTATAAAGTATTTGAAGTATATCGAATAAATATTATCAAAGGTGCCAGAGTAAACAGCATGTTTTTGACAGATATTTTCAACGTTGTTTTCAACGTTGTAACTTCATTGACTGTTCTAATTTCAAAAAAACCTTTTACCGTAGTATTCTACGCATGTGAAACCAAACAATATATATATATATATATATATATATATATATATATATATATTTCCAATTTTTCACATTTACAAGGTGCTACACTGTATTAATTCTGTGACGTGTAACTGGAAATGACGAGTTTTGTCGCTTTTTAAATTTACATTTGTTTACAATAGTCAAGAAAATGACGTGTATATTACAATGGTAAGCGTTAACAATAAGCGTAATCTAGTTCTCATGGAAAATTACTTCTGGTTATTTTTAATAACGCTGTATTGTTCTTTAACGAGAATAGTTGAGCTAGTTATCGTTAGCTGCAATTGAAGCGATCTTGATATAATTTGCGAATTGATTAGCAAGTTGCAGCTTCGTATCGAAAGTGAAACGTAATGAAGCAGAAAGTTATCTTTCTCGGTATTATTTAGAGTTACAATATAAGACCCAAATTTTTTATTAAATCTTAAAAATAGATCAAATATGTTTGGATATGACCTTTAAAATTAAATCAGTATTTTCTTAATAATCTTAAAACAACGTAATCGTACGAAACGTACACACATACGCAAACATAGGAAAGTAACAGTCGTATTAAATTTCTTAACGTTATTTCTCCCTTATTATTAAGATTAAATGCTTGTAAAATTAAAAATAAAGTTTGTTTACCTAATCAATACATTATTTATAGTGAGTGATATGAATCGGAATAAATTGTGCGATCCGTATTAATTAAAATAAGGAAAATAATAATACACAGTATATAAAATATAATCAGTAATTACGCATAATATTTAGTGTGTGATGTGTAATGATACAATAACAGATGTATGTACAGTGTGGTTGGTAACTGGTGGTACAAGCGGAAAGGGGGTGATTCTACGCGAAAAAAGAAGTTGAAAATATAGAATAAAAATTTTTCGTTTGAGGCTTTGTTTTCGAGAAAATCGACTTTGAATTTTCGCTCGGTACGCGTGCACTTTATCGCGTCTCGTTATAACGGATCTCACTGTAGATCGTTATCTCGATTGACGTTATTTTTAACATTTTTAAAATTTTTAAATTTTTATATTTTTTAAATTTAAATTTTTATTCTATATTTTCGATTTCTTTTTTCGCGTAGAATCACCCCCTTTCTGATTGTACCACCAGTTACCAACCACCCTGTATATAAGGAAGGAGATACCAATGAAGTAATAATGTTTATCAGTTTATAAGTAGACCGCAATTATAGTTTGATTTGTTTATGAGGAGTGTTCGCTTGCTTGCGTCTTACACGTATATTGGCAAAATAGTTTATTATTCAAGAGTAATAAGACTACGTGTATATGTCTGCTATCTTGAAATATACTTTCTTCAGTAGTCTGTATATTTTCTCCTAGGGCTGAGATCCACATTTAGAACGTTGGTAATAAGAACGTAAACGTACGCGTGACGCGCATGATGGAATTGTGAATCGTCTTAAATTTTAAATTTTCTGGTAACCTGCTATTAAAAATCCGATTATATGAATTAAACAGAGGGGGATTCTAAAATATAATCTTTTAAATAATTCAGTAAATCTATCGTGATATTTTATGGTTCTAAAATCTAAACGTTTCTGTCAATATGTATAAGGTTTACGTTTTTCAAAATGCAATTTGTTTAATTTTTCTAAGGAAATGTTTAGAAAAAAAAATAGAAGATACGTTATTTTACGATGTAAGATATCAAGTAATATTTTCACGTTAATATAAGAAGTTACGGTCAGTTTATTAAAAAGGAGAAATGTCGTTCGTGCGTTATGTATCTATATCGGTCTTCTGCAAAAACATAGTCCGGGATGGTAAAACTTTTTCCAAGTAGCGCACCATTTTTCCTAAGTAATTTTCGTTATCTTTACTTTGGAAAGAACTTTAATCTAGTTTTTGCAATCATCTTACCAACTTCAGGTTCTCGACTAAAAAGATTATGAAATACAAAATTTTATTTCGTTTATTTTGGTTTTATGTTTAATTGATTCTTTGCTTCCACTGTATAAATATCTTCACATATCCAATAATTAACTTCTGATACGATAAGTACGTAAATAATGTTGCAGTTTACAAGAAAAAACATTCACCATAGTAGAAAGAGGACGAAACTCTCATTGTAATATGATGAACGCATTAAGAAAAAATGATTAGGAGATTTTTACGCAATCGAAAGATACATGAAATTATTCGATTAAAATAAACTGAATAATGATTTTAATAAACTGAATAATAATTTTTTGTCCTGTCTACGCTGGTATTCCTGTTTTTCCTTCTTGCTAGGGAACTTGGCACTACTATCCATTCATTTTTGCTATCTATTCAATTTTCGCCAAGTTGGCGAATTCATTGCCAAGAAAACCGACAAAACGTTTTGTCTTTGCTCTGGTTTCAGCACGCGAGGTAGAAAACACGGAGAATGAAGTCAGAGTTTGTAAAAAACAATTCAACGAGATTTGTCTTCTTGGATGACAAGCGCAGATTAGGAAAGCAAGACGTGAAACGACGAATACTTTTATTAAAATTGGAAAGTTTTAAGAAAGAAAGTTAGAAATTGAAAGGTAAAATTACGATTCCATAGATTACATATTTCTTTTTCTTCTAACCGGTTTATTTATTTGCATTTTTTTATAGATTATCTTCTGACCGTCTACAGACTGTCAGAACTAGAACTTACAAGTCGTTCTAAGAAAAACAATTTTGCGCACACATTTTACGATCAGACGTTTGTCAAAGTGACGCACTAACTGTTTACAATCTGTAATTTCCTCGATAGAATCGTTCATTCAGATACGAATTTCGTTAATGATGATTGCATTATACAGGGTGGTTGGTAACTGGTGGTACAACCGGAAAGGGGGTGATTCTACGCGAAAAAAGAAGTTGAAAATATAGAATAAAAATTTAAAAATTTAAAAATTTAAAAATTCAAAAATTCAAAAATTTAAAAATTCAAAAATTTAAAAATTTAAAAATTTAAAAATTCAAACATTTAAAAATTTAAAAATTTTAAAATTTTAAAAATTAAAAAAATAACGTCAATCGAGACAACGATCTACAGTGAGATCCGTTATATCGAGACGCGATGAAGTGCACGCGTACCGAGCGAAAATTCAAAGTCGATTTTCTCGAAAACAAAGCTTCAAACGAAAAATTTTTATTCTATATTTTCGACTTCTTTTTTCGCGTAGAATCACCCCCTTTCCGCTTGTACCACCAATTACCAACCACCCTGTATAATATAGTTACGATATTTTGCTTCGATCTTTCTATCTTTCGTCGCGTTTTCAAAAATATGAATTTGCATTTTTGTACAATCATTAATAAATTATTATTCAGAAGGGATCGATCGATGTTAACGAGATTCAAATGCAGTAACGAGGAAAGAACTATAATAGATTCTGTATAGGAGCAGACGAGAAAAAGAGTGAATTGTGCGGACAAGGGGAAGAAACGACGAAACAAACAATTTATAGAAGAATGCAGAGAGGTTGAACGAGAAAAATAGTTAACTAAACTAACTAGCAATTAATTGGAATTTAATAAAAATTAATTAAAATTGATAAGATTCTCGAGTATTTCGAGTATCTCGAAATACCGAAATTACCTTTAAATTTTTGTATTTATGAATAGATATATCGATTGGTACACATTGTACGGTACTGCACTGTATTGAGCAACCCGGGAAGTTAGTTTCGATTTACATTTCGATGCTCAGGTTTTTCGGTGAGAAACTTTTCAATATAATCTTTCATGTCGACCAAATTCCATAGAAAACGAAACGAATTTTCCAGGCAACCCAATATTTATATATTGATTTTATTGGCTATGCCAATAAATGATCAAAATATAGAAAGAAGAAGGCAGATTTATCTATCGTCGTGTTTCATAAAAAGTCGGTCACATTGCATGGTATAACGATGTCAACTGACAATTGGTGAGTCAGAGCGTGAGCGTGAAAATTGGCAAGTCGAGGATTTGAAGATGGATAAGGGAGAAGCGGAGGGTAGTGTGCAAACGGACCGATATAGAGAGTACGAAGAAATGGATAGTTTCCCGAGAGAGAGACAGAAAGAGAGAGAGAGAGAGAGAGAGAATTCCAGTTCCAGGCAAACTGTCTTGCCAGCAGTTCGAAGATAGTTTCGGTCCAGATTCCTCGGAGTTAGGCCAAACCGCGTTTCCAACCAAAACGTCCACTGTTTTCAACGGAGTCGCTTCTCCACGTTGACTTCGAAACGAGCTTCTTCCGAATGCTGAGTGTTGGATTTCCTGCGTAATCAATTCAACGAATACGATGGTTCCTCTTCTTTTCTAATTGTTGTTTGTATTAGACGTTTGTATCGGTAGACTTTATTCGATTACACGACAATTTTTCGCTAATGTTCGTGTCAATGATAGAAATTGCTTTTTCCTTCTAAAAAGTAAGTTGAATCTAGATACAAGATTTTAGAAATACCATGGTTTCCATGTGCAATGAACAAATGATATTAGTAAATTAAGAGATTGTATTATTTAGCAATCGCAGTTTGTAGAATTCCTTTGGACAAACTGTTTTCGCAATTTTGCAAGTTAAAGTAAGAAAATACTACAAATTGACAGAATGAGCGAACATTATCCATAATCCATAGTCAGCAACGAAAATTATTAATCTGTCGAAATTTGTGAAAATTTTGCAAATAATCTTTTGCAACTCGCGTCGCTGTTGTACAATGAACGCTTAAGAAAAAGGGAATGAAGTATTAGTCAATAATTTTTAAATTGTTTACGGCTGTCGTGTTGGCTTGCATGCAATTAACTAATTCGCAATGTATAAAATCTACTGGAAATGCTTTATTTGCTTTACTATTACATAAGAGAATTTATTAGAATTATTAGAACGACGTTTTCATAAATTATGGTATTTTATTAATATTAACAAGTTAATTGTGCAAGAGCCCTATGTGGTTATCTTAAATAGTAAAGATAGGATTCCAAACTTTGGGTATAGGTACAGGATACCACGTGCTGTTGCATAATATACATTACTGTTTCCCTTTCATTTGATTCCTACAAATGTTTTCGAATGGAAATTTATTCTTCTGTGTGTTTATATATGCACATGTCATATTTATGTATACGTCCACGTGTACGTTATACAAATGTTCATCTTTCTAACGGGATGTTTGTTGTTCATAAATATTTTCATAGATTAATTCCAAATGGATTTCAATGTTTGAGTTGCAAAAGTGTCAGCTTTGACGTAAGAGAATGGCAAACATATTTTTAAGAACTTACACAGAATATCATAATTTAAATTTATTCTGAAGATACTTAGTGACCTTAGAAACTTTTACCTATCTTAGAAATAACGACGAAGTATATTTTTCATACTTTACCTTGTATATTCTTCTGTTCCAAGATTTTTTTCACTTCCTATTGAATATTCATGATTGTGCCTGATTTGATGACATGAATAGACATATAACACCAGTACCATAATTTATACATACATCCGTGACATATATATGGTCAATGATCCTACTCATTCGTGTTGTGAAATACTGGCAAATTGATGGGTTCTCATACATTGTGTATGTCAATTCGTAATATCATTGGCAGAATATTTGATTCTGTTTACTTCTCAATTGCTTCTTTTATTTGTAAAACTAAACCTCTTTGTTATTCGTTAAGGTAACAGAACACAATGAAAAGATTGTAACTTGCGATAAGACTACGAAGGAAATACGCTTTACATATTTCTTCAAAGTACAATCCTCAGATCCTTCGTTTTCTATCAATCGAGGTAAAAACCAATAGAATTTCCTATATTGCTGGAATTTCCTAAATTATTGCTTTTGAATTTCAGCCACTCTAAACATTTGAATAGATAAAAATTACTGCAAGATTTATCGCCGTGAGCTTCATTTGATTAAAGAGCCTAGTCAAAAGTGTCAGAAACAAGATTTCCGGGAAGGAAGACCGTGAGACAGATTTTCAACCGAGGCGGCAATCCCAACGCTCTTCTAACTTTTAGAGCGCTTCGTTGTGAAGCGATTACTCTAGTCCGTCAGCTCATGAATACCACTCGTTAGGCGTACGTGATGAGAGCAAAAGGAATCGTCGCGTATATCGTAAGGGGAAGGTTGAAAATTGCTTCGAAGCGCACGATTAACGTGGCAAGATCCGCCTTTAAATATGCCAATTCGATGGAGAACTTCGTTTATGATTGAAATACCGGCGGATCGCGAGCGTGTTTCTTGAAACTGGGGACCTGACCCCGCTATAACGAGGCCGAACTTGAAGCAACAATCTCGTTTTGCAACTTGTTGCAGCTGTTCGTTTCGTACAAAGGGAATTAGAATTGGACGATCCGATATCTTTTATTCGGGTTTCCAAATAATAAGGAATAGAGGATTATAAGAGTTTGAAGTAGAACTCGTTCTTTGCGTTAGGGACGAAGAAATGCTGGGGGAATTAGAATAGAAAAGTAAAAAGATCTGATCTTATCGGAGTTTCTAAATAACGAAGAATAAATAATTATGAGGCTTTAAAATAGGAACATCTCTCTTTACATAGAAGATATGGGGTTGTTAAGAGAGTTGAAATCGAAGAATGAAGTAAATCTGATTTCTACTATGAAAATCGTATCGATACGGCGTATAGTATGTAGTATCGTATGAATTGACTTTTAGAATAGAAAATTCTAGGATTGTCGAATAGAATCCACTTTTTGTGTACGCGAAATGTTGGGGCAATTGAAACTGTAGGAGAAAGTAAATCTCATTTCTTCCGTCGAAATATCCAAATACATCGTGATTTTTCAATTTTCAGAGTAGAAAATCATAAGAGGTTCGAATAGAATTCTTATTCGATACATAGGAAATGTTGAAAGGATTGGGATTAAAAAGTAAAATAAAACGAAGTACATAGTGTCAAAGTAATAGATTATGTTAGTTATTATAAATTAGTTTCTTCGAAGATTATAAAAATGGAATACTAGCACACTAAAATATAATAAATGGTTATGGAGATGTCGTCTTCTGTATATGTAATAATAATAATAGTGATCATTGATAAATTTCTCTTAATCGATTATACGAGAAAATAGGTGAAAATTGATGTTTAAAATTGTGTTAATTATAGTCACTACAGCTCGAAACGGACTCTCGGGATAGAAATTTCAAAAATATTTTTTTAACGTTTAACGATTCACAGTTAACGATTGACTAAACATTAATAGGTTCAGCATTTTCAGTATTATATTTTTAACAGTATCTTCGGACTCGGTAAATGATTTTATACGAGTTTAGAATTAGATAACATTTAGGGCGCAATTTTAAAATAACGACGATTCGATGATTAGAATTTATAAATGAATCACATTTTAAAACGAAAGCTTCGGCTATTCGTAATTTCCAATCCTCGGATACTAATTTCAATCTGCTCTCAGGAAATTGAAAGACAAAAATATCGTGTAATCTTCCGCTACTAAAAAGAGCGCAATTGAGAAATGACAATCCCTGTCTGGGAAGAATGCAGAGCAGAGAACGGAACGATTTCACCAAACAGAAGTTCGATTAAACGAACGATAGAGGAAGGAATTGGGGAAAAAACCAATCTGCAAAGCGTTAGATTTCAGCTTCCTGAAATGTATTCTGCTGAAAGATCAAAGAGTCCTCTTGCAAATATCAGTTGGTTCCGCTAGAACAACCGCACTTTCAATCATTAAACCTGCCAAGCGATATCGTCGATTACTACACGTAGAAACTCATCATTAAACGTGTAGAAAAGATCCGTTATTCTGCACAATTTGCTTGTAATCTGTGAACGATTGCTGGTATCAAAGGCGCTCTTTACAAAGCGTAACTGATGTTAATTTTATTCGTTTTCTCTGTTTGGGTTATATCATTGGCAACACCGTTACAAAAATTGATTGATTTTAAAATTACCAAAAAATAAGAATTTAAATTTTAATCTTCGTTTAAAACTTGTACTTCTGTGTTGATTATTAAATTCGAATTATCAACGATATTTTAATGGTTTTCGTGTAAATTATAAATTATCTTCCTCGAGTTTGTTTTACTTCTGTCTATGCTAAAATTACGTGTTTTTAAAATCGAACGTGGCTAATTAAATATCATATTCACGAATTTATTAGTTTCGTATATTGGTCTTCTCCTTTTAGAGGATATTTTTAGTGCAGTTCTTCTAATATTATTTCAAAATAAACACTACTCATTATACTTATAGACTTATACTATTTTAATGTAACTACAGGACAGCAAATAATAGTAAATAAAATACATTTGTCAACGTAACAATGTAACGAATGAACAGCTTATGGATGCTTCTTCTAAATTGAAGAAGATTTCCATCGTCGATTTAACGATAAAAGATTCGAACCAGATAGAAACCTAATAAGAAATTATAATACACGTAGTGAATAGAAAATAGGTATTTTTAGAATTAAAAATTACCGAATACACTGAGCGAGAATTGTTTAAAACGAGAGCACCGTGCCTCTAAAAGTCAAATTTTTCAAGTTGTTTTCGGGGCCCATGACGAAAAGTTGTACGCTGTTTGTGACGCTTGAAATGATTTAACGGGGGCTGGGCCGGATAGAAAGAAGCTTCCACCGCGCTAGACAGGCAGGATATCAAAAAACTTTCAGGACAATATCTTTATCTCGGACGAGATATTCGCGTAGTTCTTTAAAAAAGTTCACAAGTTGGAATTAACCGGTACTTTATGACTGACTCTCTTTACACGACAAACACACTCGCAGTTCGTAAATCACTGGGAATTTAATGCGGCTGTTTTCACATCATGATACTGCACGAAGTTTGACTTTAACACGGAGTAGGCACTATTTAATCAATTTAATCGACAGTTACTTTGGAACGCGCTATTTGCCATCTTGATATTTCTGTGAAATTCTTAACGAAATTCTGATGAAATTCCTCTTTAAGCTTCAAATTATTTAGTATACTTACTTTAATATAGAAGAGTGACACGTATCAAGGATCGTCAGTATCAAGATATCCGCGAAAATTGATGGGAAATTCGGTTCCTATTTAGTCAAATTATATTATTTAAAAAGAAGAATGTTACGATTAAAGAAACTGTTTTATTGGTAAAGAATAAAAGACTCGTAGAATTCAGAGGCCATTGACTGAATTGCAAAAGAATGATGTAACACTTTGTTATCGCTAAATAATTATTATAAAACAGACCGCTGCGATGCATTTCAGAAAAAATTCACGTGCTCTAGTTGTAATCTGGCTTTCCCTAATGTTATCATTTGCGGATAATTCCTTTGTACAACACTTATCAAACGTTGTTCTTTTTTTCGTAATATGTTTGCTAGTGGTAGAATAATAATGTCACGTATTAATGGTAGGTTAGATATAACTTTTATCATAAAATTAATCATACAATATCATCACCATTAATGACGAAATGTTCTTTTATCGGTAAGTATGTGTCATTAAAAAGCTATTAACGAGAGAGTAATTCTTTCACTGTTCTTATTTCTAATATTCTGTTTCAGGCCAGTGAAACGTAGAGTACTATGTTATTCAGAAATATCGCGTAGCAAGAAAAATTTCACATGATCACTCTTTTATATCCAACTGTTATATCATTTGTACAAAAACAACATGACCCTACACTTGTTTATTATTTATTTATTTGTTTATTATGTACAATTTTCAATCGTACATATAAATAAAAAATCTGGTATTATATCAGTAAGACAGTTGATACGATTTAAATAATAGAACAACAATAATATACAGAAAAAATATTCAATCCTATATAAAAGTGAAAAAAATTTCATTTATCATTCAACTTATAGCCTTATTTTTATTTTCAAATAATCATAGCAAAATAATGCAACTGCAATAGTATTAATTTTAATTATTTATTCAACATTTTGAATGATCACATCAGATTCGGTATTTCGTTTAAATCTATCTAATCAATTTAGAATTTATTAAGATACGAATTATGTGTGGGTAGAAGTTATATAGAGACAGTTGTGTATCAGTAAAGCAATGCACAGAAAGAATTTTTCAGTCTTAAAATTGGCCATTTAAGACTGAAGAAAAAAAAAGATTCAAAGACTCAAAAAAGGATTCAATGTTTCTGCTTATATTATAGTCTATTTTTAATTCGCAAAATGAAAATTATTTTTCAATTTTCAAGAAAATATTAGTTTAGATTAATTAAATTAAAAAAAATGAATTGTTCAATATAAACATTTTTTATTAAATTAAACTGCATCTGCCACGTTAAAAATGTAAAAAGAAACTTGATTCGACCATTACTTTTAGAAATAAAAATTCCTAACTGCAATTTTATAAAAATTCAAAGTTTCGTATTTTCTAAATATATTCCAAATTGAAAAAATAATAGCTTGAAATGCACTTAGTTTACATCATATTTCCATTGAAAAAAATTTCTAACATCGATGTTGTAAAGCTGTCGATGTAATGTGCAGAAATTCTATTAACTAAACGTAATATGAAATTAAAGTTCAAGAATTTATTTCTTTTGTTCAATCGAAAATAAAATAATTAAAAAATAAAATAAAATTGTCTTGTTGAAGGGCTATGCTCGGTAAATTAAAAATTCATAAATGTTGACTTATGAATAAATAAATTGTTATTTTGAAATGAAACAGATTGGAAAAGAGGAGTAGTAGTTTATAAAACGAGACATTTGAATAAAACTTTTCATGTTTAAAACGTTTATATCTGACAAAAAGCATTACATCCCTGATGATCAGAAATTTTTTTATGCAGATACTATATTCTATTGTATAACTGGTCGTTGTTAATTTTCCGAATAATTTCTAGCACATTATTTTTGTCTATTTTATTCTGCAAATGACGAGGCATGCGATAAAGTTCGACTCGATTTTTTGTACGTATTGATATATAAATATCAATATTTTATTTACAAATCCATTCTCGCGTCATTTTATCTTTTTATTAATGGAATTTTTAAATAAGTGTCGTACGTTTGCAAGAATGTAAAATGAGTTTTTCATTAATAACAAGAACATTCCAGAAATGATAACTATTATCGATAAGATTTATAGAACATCGCAGTTTCAAGAATCGTATGACTGGCTTTTTTGAAAGTGAATGAACGAAAGCCACTCCTGTGCCTCCCTCCACCGATGTCATTTATTATTTACGTAATACATCGTATGATCCTAACGTGATTGGTTCGCTACAACTTCGCCTCACCTAATGATTTCGCTAGGAAAGATATCATGCAATGTCATGTACATACATTTGAATGAGATGGAATTACAAGAAATATATATATGTATCTTTTTTGATAATTAGATAGTTGAACTGATAGCTACTGATTACACATCAATAAACATGCCATGAAACAGGTAATATTATGCAAAATTATGCAGAACGTGAATTTACAAGAAAGACGTGAAAGGTGATTCATTTAATTTCAAAGATAAATTTGATAAGAACAATATCTACAGCTTTTATCTCAAGGATAGGAACATCTGAACGGTCCACGGGAAAAAGAGCCGATGTCAATTTTAACACATTTTCGTATGCTCTCGTGTATGCTCCTTATCACTGGCTGTGTCGTATTACGAATTAAAATTTTTCGAATTTCACCGTAGTTATAAAAGTTTGACGCGTAGAAAGGAAAATGGATGCCTTTCATTTTGTACAGTTTAATGTGTTATATATCACTTGAAATTACAAGTAAAAGTTGAAAATCACGTAGAGTAAAACGATGTTTTATTTTGATAATTATTTTGAAATAGATTTTGAAAATTTGTCAATCATAGTGGAACTTGGCTAATTCCGGAACGGGAGTAAATCATCAAGAGTTAAATTAAAGTTAAATTACACGTGAAAAGGAGTGAAAAATATCGACTACAACTTTTTCATAAGACGCTTTGTTTTCGAGAAAAATAAATTTCAAACGCATCACACGCGTATACCAAACCAGTTTTTAACTACACACGTTCAAGCTTTCTTGGCTTGATCCCTATTATTACATTTATTTGATGAAGTTCATTACAGTCTTAACTGTCATTGTTTATGAGCGCAACGTTTGTTCGCCTTTATTCATTTTCATACTAAAGCATTTGTATTAGGTTGTCCTATAAAAGTTTCTTTCGATTTATGAGGAAATAATAGACGCACAACTTTTTTTGTTTTATATTATTTTGCCGAATTACGTACGATCCATTTTGTTCTGTTGAGATAAACATTTCACGGACTTGGTTTCACGTTTGTATGAAGCTGCATTGTTGTAAAAAACATGTTTGCGAAAGAAAGACACTTTCCGGACAAGTTACTATATATACAGAGTGGTTGGTAACTGGTGGTACAAGCGGAAAGGGGGTGATTCTACGTGAAAAAAGAAGTCGAAAATATAGAATAAAAATTTAAAAATTTAAAAATTTAAAAATTTGAAAATTTGAAAATTTAAAAATTTAAAAATTTAAAAATTTAAAAATTTAAAAATTTAAAAATTTAAAAATTTAAAAATTTAAAAAAATAACGTCAATCGAGACAACGATCTACAGTGAGATTCGTTATATCGAGACGCGATAAAGTGCACGCGTACCGAGCGAAAATTCTAAGTCGATTTTCTCGAAAACAAAGCTTCAAACGAAAAATTTTTATTCTATATTTTCGACTTCTTTTTTCGCGTAGAATCACCCCCTTTCCGCTTGTACCACCAGTTACCAACCACCCTGTATATATCGACGTTTGAAACGATATAATACATTTTATCTTATAATACTATACATTTTTACATTGCTCCAGAAGTTTTCCATTAATTTCTTTTATAATGCGCGTATTTAATTATTCTACATGCAAAAATAAGTTGAAAAAAATAGAGTAAAGTTCGCAGTTTCAGGTCTCGTTTTCGAGGAAATCAAGTTTGAAAACTCGTCGAATACATGTGCACTCAGCTAACTTTCGATTGAACGCGTTTAGTGTGGTTGTCAACGAAGCGTCGGCGACTCCCAATGCAAACTCGATTTTCTCGAAAACTAAGTGCCCAACAAAAAAAATTTATTCTGCGTTTCCTACTTATTTTTGCATAGAAGATAATTTCCAATTCTGTCATTCGTTCTGGAACATCCTGCTCATATCATAATAAAATATATACATAAATACATACATACAGGGTGGAGCAGACAACTAGAATCACTTCCATTACTGAGCAGTTAATGATTTTGAAGAAAAATGTTTCAAATAAAAGTTGGATGAGATAGGAGGACACATGGAGGACACATGAAATTTGTTTCTTTACGCATATCGATAAATATTTTTTATTATACTCATTACTTAATCGAAGTGATTCTAGTTAGGTATTCCATCTTGCTAAATATATGAAATCAGTATGTACATAATAAATCTGCATAAGAAATATAGATAGATACAAAATTTTCAACTTATGTCTGAAATATAATGAAAATAAATGACAAGGAAGGGAATCTTTTCAAATTTATCTCTAAAAATTAATTCAATAACTGTGTCAACCCCATAAGTATTTAGAAGATTCTATGAAATTCAATGATGTCATATAATTCAAAGACTGCATAATCCAAAAAAATCAATACATCTATCAATCTATCAATTTATCATATGCTTTCTCTCCTGTTAAGAAACAAAAACTATTGATGACGCTATTTATTCCTTAACACTAGAGCAATACTGGTCTTTAGTGTACATATATCTAAATATATTACACACACACACACATAGACTTCAAAAATGTGCGATACGTATTTACACACAGCATTATTTTCCAATGAGTCGTTTTTTAATCAGGTCTATGTACTAATCAGGTCAACTACTATGTATACTGCTGTATACTACTACTACTGTATACTACTAAAAGATGCGAAATTTAATAATATACTTGTCCCTAATAAATTGGTATGTAAATGTTGTAAGAAATACAATGGTCCGCAAACATATGTTGTAGCCATTGCAATTAATCAGAATTAAAGCAATGTGACAAAAATAAACAAGTATATGTAATCACGTTTCCAGCTTAATTAAAAGTAAACATTGATGGTACCAGAAACACGGTTGCATGTCTTTGATAATTACTGAAATCAAAGATTTGATACCAGCCATTGTCACTGGTTTGGCAGTTCTGGTATTAACACGATGCTAATTTGAATATCGCATATCACGAGATTCGTCCTAGCTTCTGGTAGTAGCCAGCGGCACTTCCAGCCGCACCGTGTCATCGCATCCCGTCCTGGTAATTCGGTAATTTTTTCTTCTCAACAACGACTCGAAACCTCTAATTGCGGAATTGGTTGTCCATGAAATTACTCGGACGCATTAGTTGCATATGTAAATGTACACGGTGGTTAAAGTAGATGTTACAAATTAACGTAGCGGTCGCGTAATTAACAAGTACCGGTCGTGGTAAAATCAGAGAAAGGGAAGAGCGGCATAAACAAGTGAAATGATAAAGTAATTACCCTTAAAGCTGCTGCGGCCGAAATTAATGCGCGCCACGGGAAAAAATAAAAATCGAATTTGAAATTATCTTGAACGTGATTCGAAATATTTGACGGTCACGGAACAAATTAATTTTTGTGGAAACTAATTATTTGTCGCGTTTTAACACGGCACGATTTCGCGAGACTGCTTTCGAGTATCAGTTGTGTTTTTTCGCATATTGTACGTGTTTTTCAATAACGAAAACTTTGGTATTACGAGCAATGAATATTTATATTGATTCATCGCCCAGCCACGTGTATTAGATTCGATTAGATAAAATTTTATTTTATTTATCGTTTTACACTGTAGAGCACGTATAATTTGCATAAAATAACAGATTCATAATAAAGTAACTTGCAAGTAAAAGCAGTAAAAAGCGTTCAACTTATAACTAGATTGTGGAATTAACTACGACCAGCATTTGTATGGAAATTCGTATTTTTGAGACTACAATTAAGAGTTGATCCTCGGCAGAAAATTGTTTTACCTATCAAATATTATAAGAAGCGTTATACTTTGGGTACTTTATATATTTTGTCATAGTACCTAGATTTTGTGCAATTTCCCGTTTTCAAATTTCCTAGGAATGCAGAACAATTTGTAGTCTACTTGCAACAAATGTGAATAAGTGTACGTGCGTAAATATCAATAGTACGTTTCGTTTGTTACGTTCGATGTGAGAAAGAGTATAGAAAAATAGAATGTGTGCAAACTTCATGTACACAAATTTATTTATCGAGAAATTAGCGATTCGTGGTATATAACAAAGAATTACGTTTCGTTGTGTGAACATTTAATAAAACAATGTCATGAATTATAATAAAATGGAATTAAAATTAATCTGAAATCATCAATTCAAATATTTTGCTTCATTCTTTTACGCTTTCGAGCTTATTTGTGCACCGTATGTGTTAAATTATTTCTTATCCGTGCAATATATATACTGTGGAAATGTATTTAATAATTCGTTATTCACATTATGTTTTGAATATATTTCTCAATATCCTGAATTTTTCTTGCGTTATCTTTTATTTGTGTTTCTCGCGTAGCACGAAACGCTTTTACAAATCGAGATTCTTTGAATCGATACGATAAGAAAACTGATATAGTTGAGAATCAGCATTTTCAATATTCTTTTCAAGATAAGATGATAGTGTGGAATACCATCAAATTTTTCTATTCATTCTCTGCAATGTTGCAGAAACTTGTGATAAGAAGACGCTCTGATAAAGGGACAGCTACATAAATATTCCATATATTACATATCAAAGATTCAGATTACATATAAAAAATTAACGTGTGAACTGTGAAGGTAAATATTTCATGCCCAGGCTATTTCGGCCGAATTGAATTTCTCGCAAGGTAGAAAACCTTTTTTCGCCTACCTAAAGAAAGTTATTTTGCAAAAGTTTTATGGTAATCATAATTTAGTACGTTTGGAAACATTATATGTATTCTTTTTTTTATCTTTTCGACAATTATTAACTATCGAAAAATGTATCGTACATAAGAGTCCCATGTTTACAGTTTAAAGGCACCGTAAAAATATTTACAATCTAAGGATTAAGATAACATATCACATTAAACAGGTTACAAATAATTTACATACTTATTACTAATACTATACTAATACTATACTAATACTATACTAATACTATACTAATTGAGTTATGTACATAACTCAATTTATATATTAGAAACATTTTTCTGAATACATACGTATGTCCGATGCTTACGTAAGAGTAATTTTAGATCTCCACTACTGCGAGTGAACGTTCCACTTTCTTCAAAGCGTTTCATTAACTTATTACAGGCTAAGGTGAAAATTAATTTCCGGCCAGCAATTTTCCCCTTTCCAACAAATCTTATTTAACTGTCTATGACATCCGTACCTGTAAATAAACGCTACTTCTTATAGAAATTATTATTATTAAAAATTCCTTCTAATACAGATTTTATTGCCTAGCAGTTACAGAAGATTTGTATAGTAAATCATTAAGTAAAATTTTATCCATTGATTAACACGCATTAGCACACAATATGGTGATACTCGTATCTGCATACTGTACATATATTAACAATCTAATATTGACGAAATCTATGGAAAAAATGCCTACTTGCTTTTTTCCATAAATTGATTGTCTGAGTCCAGGATAAAGTAAGTAAAAAATCATAATAATAAGTATATCACATACTTACGTAAGTAATTATATAGTTTATTATAAGTTGCCAATTAGAATGTATTTTAAAACATCTTCCTGTACCTTGCTACGTGGAAAGCATAATTTACGTGCTTTTCTCTATATTAATAAAACAGAAATAATAAAATCGTGTAAAACTTTCCATGTCATGTCCAGTGCACACGCAAACGAAATACGTAAACCCGTGACTGTCACTGGTTGAGCTGTTAAAGCATTAACGCAACGATGAAAACCCTCGTTTATAATTACGAATACCATGAAAATAATGTTCGGATGTTGTAAAGAGGCGTTGCTTCTTCAATTAGGAATCACCACGCGTCCCTTTGAAAATGGCCTTGAGTAAAAAATAGGGAAGGACAATCACAAAGGGCAGTTGACCTCGTGGTTTTTCTCGTTGCTCCATTTTGCCGAATGTCGGCTCCCAGCCAACAAAGCGACGATTTACCAGCAGCGAAATAATAAAAACGGCTCGTTTAATGGCGTGATGTTTAGCTACGTGCTGAACGCGCTGCGTAATAAAACGGACCCAATACAATCGAGCTAAGTGCTCCGGTTAACGTCGAATATTTTGCTTAATTGCGCAACGTTATAATAATCTTGCGGGGTAATGTAATTATCATTATTTTCAGACAGAGCTGCCTGCAACCGTTTCGTTGAAAATTTTTAATGATTCCTCGTTAATGAAACCTCGAACAAGGATGTTGTAGCGTGGTTTCGCTATATTTCCGGAAAAAGATTCCGGCGTTTAATTCTCGAATGATATTATGTCATAAATGATTCGAATAATTTACCTTAGATTACTAAAATTCAGACTGTTTAACTTATCACGCGTTTTACATGTTAAATATTCCAAAATTAAACTATCTAATCCTACATTTAGTTAAGAGTTAATAACGTCGTGTTGAGATTAAGAACGTAGAGTTGTAATACAGATAAGTTGATACTTGACTCGATCCGTAACTTTTTACTTTTAATGATTCCATCTCAAGTTTTAATACTTTCCAGAGGTTGCTGTTTATCCTTCTATCCAATGCATCGTTACCTCGTCAAGTATCTTCTTCCTTTAACTATTTTTTCCTGGCTCTTTCCACCAAGTGAAGCCATTTTTCATGATGGTTCTTTTTTTTTTTTTTTACTAAATGTTTCTTGTTTCAAGGTTTTACGAACCATGATTTTTCTTTAACTTGTATGTTTATTGTTTTATAATTAACTGAGTTCAATGGAATATGATACATTTAATTTTATTACATTTATTTAATTTATTACACTTTATTTGAGTGAGTTATTTAATGATTAGGATGTGACTACGTTCAGAGAGGATTTTTATTATTTAATATTATGAAATATATTTAATAAATGTTTCTTTCATTAATGTATATGTAAAATTATGATTCCGTGTAATATTCTAACGAGACATTAGTTTGAAAATGATTCGTTAAAATTCGAGTAAATTCTGCGTTTCTAATTTTTCTCCTAATTAAATTCTGATATCCTTCAAAACACGGTGATTATCTGAAAAACCAATGGGTTCAGAGCCCATATTAAGCTCAGATTTTATTTGAAAAAACCAATGAAATTATTAGTAGGTCATTAACTAGATATTTAACAATAATTTAAATGTTTAACGCTTCAACTATTGATAAAAAAGTGACATAATATCGATATGATGAAACATGCTAACGTCATAGACAAATTAACTGAAAAACAATGAAATAAAATTCAAGTAATAAAATTAATTAAATATAACAGACAAAAGTATAAAAAATGAGAAGGTACACACACACAAAGGAGAAAAAAACAAAGTTCACGTGAAATTTGAAACATAGAAGCAATATAGTTGAAAATTCAAAAGAGGAAACGGTCACTTAAAAGTAGTTATTCTGTAACCTTGAATTCCGTAACTGGAACGTTTAATCGGCGTTATTCGACGACAGTCTGACTGGCACCGGCCATGCGTCTGATATTCCTTTAGCTTTTTGCTAGCTTCTCTCATTCCAGTACAAAGATGCGACGTAGGAGGAGTTACATGTTATCCATTCATCACTTCATTCAAGGTTGTTTCCATAAATCGCCGAATCTCGGACTAATAAACGAGATATATGGAGCGTTACTCGCCCCAAGTAATAATAAAAGACTGTGAGAAACAACCATGAATCCAAAGTATTAGTTTAAAATATTAAATTGAAGGGAAGGATGTAGAGTTAATTTATTCACTATGGTCGCTTTATTTAATCAATTACTTACGAATATTCAGTAAAAATTGAACGCTTTTTATTGATTTTATTTTCTAATTATTTCGATATAAATCTACCGTTAATATACCAAATAAGGTAAAATTTGTTAGGGTATTTCAAGAAATCTAACGAGTAATACTTATGTCCAGCAGTATGCATTATATAATGTCATTATAAAAATCGAATTCTTAATTAAATTTATCCAAAAAATAATTAATAGCACCTGATTTACCTGTCGAGCTTGATTAAAACGAATGACGAATTGTTAGTTGCAATCTATAAATCTTTAAAGAGCAACATTTTAATTACTAACGAGATTCAATTATTTCGATCTGCAATTAGAGAAATTAGAGTAAAATAGAGATTAATGCAATTTTCACGGAAAAATGTTTCATGTGTTTTTGTATTGTTCTTCTACATTTTTTCTATATTCATTTTGGATAATCTTTGAGCTCGTAAGAGAAACATCTTTTTCGTTTAGATAATTTTGTGGAAGTTGAAAAAGAACGATGATCGAAATTCGTTACAAGCAGTGACGTGATTAAAAGTTGACGTTGCCACTTAAGAAAATGAAGATAAAAATACTTATATAACAACTTATATAATTACCTTTATTCAATATTTTAACATGTTTAAAATCGTACATTTTAAAAGATGCTTTCGTAAGAAAATACAAATTTTACAGGTATTGGTATCTGACTGTTATTGATTATCTATAAATACTACACGAGTTCGACAGGAAAATGTGACAATTGCACGATTAAACGCGCAATTTAATGTGAAATGGCTCGTCCTATTCTTCCATTTCCTTCTTTACTTTCTCTCTTCCATTTTCCGTGTCACTGTTTGTCTCTTTGACAGCCATTCGTTCCCAGTTCGGCGTCCAGAAGGACTCATGAAGAAACGAGCAGCAATGTCAGGGGAAGGGAAAAATAAAACGAAGGACAGAGGACGAATGAAGTTTCTTGTTTGTCGAGACGTGGCCCAGTTTCGCGGGAACACCTCATCCGATGGAACGGTTCCAGAAATACTTTACTTAAGTGAAATGTAAACAGTCGGTAATGGATTCGTAGTGAATCTTTGGGTAATTGCATCTGATTTTCTGTACAGCTTTACACTCCTCCAATTACACGTAGATCCGTATGAAAACGTAATTTCCGCCGGATATTCATAACGGAATGATCGGCTATAGAAATATCCCATCCTTTCAGAAATACCCTCGCACTGAATTACGAAGAAATTGCTCGGACGATTTAAATTGCTTCCAACAGTTTAAAATGCTTAGGTATACTTTCCATATACATATTAATAAACGAAGAATTTTATTGCACGGTTTTTTCTATTTTTCTTAGTATTGATATCATCATTGGCATACAGATGCTCAATTTGACGCGTTCGGATCGATAATTATGATAATCAATTTTTAGTGCTATGACATGGTTATAAATTATAGCTGCATATCAAAGTGCATACAATGCACGTACTAGGGAAAGATATATAAAATATAATATAATTATAACGTAATAATATTTTATAAATGGAATAAATATTTGCTTATATTCTACTTTTCCAATTGTGTTCATAAAAATATAAATTTTGATAAACTTTCATTGTGTGATTAATCTAGCGCATGATTTTCCGAGATAGTTTCTTAGATCGTACATGGATATCAAATAAGTTTTAAATGGCTTGTTAATCAACTCTCGATGACAATTGTATTTCGTACAATCTCCGAGTAGATCGCGAAAATTTACCGTTTACGAAAATGAGTCTTGGCCCATAAAAGATTGGGAAGCCTTGATCTAGCATATGTATTTGTGTGTATACCTGTACCATTCATTATTATGTTATTAAAGTAATGATTCCTTTAATTATCCACGATTGTCATGAAATAAAAATTTCTAATTAAATTGCTCTAGTACAAAAAATGTCATTCATCAAGATAATGCTTAATTCATTAATCTTGCATGCACAATTTGCAGCATAAATTGATGACGTATACTGAAATCTATGAATAAAAGATATATTCCATTACACTTTCCTGATACAATGATAAAGTTAGTGTTAATGGAGAAACATGATTATTTACGATTTATTGTTTTACATCTTTCATAATAAAACATAACGAGCAAAATTAAAGGAACGCTAAATTTTCACCGAAAAATTGCTAATATTTAAACTGTTATATTGCTATATTTTATAATAAGAAAACATACAATTATTTTATGTTTGTTTTAAAGCGTAAAGCCTGCATTTTCAGAATCCCTAAGCTAGTTTCTCCAACAGAGGTTCCTGTATAAAAATACGGAAGCGAAGATGTTTTTTCTTTTCCAAAATTTTTCAAATTCAATCGATTCCACAGACATCAAGATATCTCTCTCTCCGTTACAACGATTCTTATAGAGTTAATGTACAATTTTTCATTGTCGTTTTATTGAACTTTGAATAGAAGGTGGCTAAATGTATACATTAATCGCACACATTATACGAACGCGCTAAACACACATACATTCTATGCAACCTTGTGTCACCTTGTAGCACAAGGTGTACCTTGTGTTATTCTAATGCCGGTGGCACATTTGTGTATTTCATTTTTTCAGTCAGTCGGACTATTGTTTCCTTTCAACAGGACAAGTCGTGCTTAATTTAAATTTCGACGTACTTCATTTTTACCAATTAACATGACCCCAAGGTGAATATATACAAAACTGCAAAATTGTCGAAATCGATCATTTGATTGGATATACAATATCACGCACCATCCTCTCTGATGCCGACAAAATTCTTTATTTAGTATCGTGTTTTATTACGCGAGAGTTATGAAAAGGGACGAAAGGAACTCTGCGGCGAAACTGCTGGTAAGTTATTCAATGTTATTTTTCTCTCTTCCTTCCGATGCCTAAGGTTTGAAAATTGAAGATTGTAATTTAATATCTTACGTGTAACGGAATAATCTAACTCGTATTACATTCTATCATGTTTTAATTTATAAAATTACATTTCGAAATACGTATTGTGTTTCAATTTATAAAATTATACTTTGAACTGTTTTAGCCGTGAATATTAATACATTTTCAATAGAAAGGATACGTTGTACAGGGTGCTTAGTATAATATGATACGTTCATTACTTTTACCGCATCTGTCAATACGGTAGACAAGATAGTATTTAAATTTTCTTCACATAATATTCACTTTTACGCTAAAAGCAAATATCCCGCGTGTTTTTCTATTTCTCTGATATAATGTGAAAATATTGTTATAAATTCTTCTTTACATCATACTACAGCAACAACATAGACTAATCTATCGCTTCTCGATTAACGAATTCCGATAGCGCAACATACTTCAAATGTATCTCAGTCAAAAAAATGTTTTCGATAAAGCAAGCTAACGGTTACTTTGTGTTAAAACTCTGTTCTACGCGAAAACACAGAGATTCAACACGTTGCGGTAAACGAATTTATCCAAAGCCAATAAATCACGATCATGCGATTGAGTTTTTTTTTTACAAAGATACGAGGATTCCGTGTTTTTCAACAGATTTCCCTTGATCAGCGGGAATGTACAATTTTTCCATGACGATAACGGGAAATACTAGATGCGTAATCGGTGATTACGCGCGTGATTCGCAACGCGATTTTGACATTATCACCCGACCGCTGACGTTATACCGCGATGTAAACATTGTCGAAAACGCATTTATGTACAATGTAAGTACATGCATCGGACTCGATGTTTCGTCACGATAATTTCGTTGATTGGATTTGAATGGTGTTTGACTGTGCTCGCGCTACGCGCTCACGATATTATCGGTATTAACCGTAAAATGTCATCCACTGGTGAACGTGTATCGTTCGGAAACCATTAATGTGTGAATAATTGCGAAAAGGCGATGAAAATACATAGAGCGTACAATGACGAGCCATGGAACTCGGCTTAAAATTAATATACATATTTATTTCAAAGGAATATTATTGCTATTACATAACGTTCTTTTAAGTTGACCTAAATATCGAATTATAATTTTTCTATCGAATCAAGAATATATAGAAGACTTGACCAAAAAATTCGTAAGACGTTTATCACTTACCCTCTTTTAAGTTACCATCTTCTTAGGTATTCAAAATGCTATTCTTTTACGATGATACATTGTCTGAGATGAACAATAACAGTCTGTACCGTGTCATCGATTGTTTCAGGGTGAATAGCATCGCACGCTCGAACTATTCTATTTTTTATATCCTCTGGTGTATTGTAGTTCGTTCTTCGTTATAAACGGTTCATTTTAATTCCCGACAAAAAGGATCAAAATTGGTGCGAGGTTCAATGCACGCGATGGCCATGTTATAATTCCATTACGTCCAATCCAATAATTTGCAATGTTCATATTTAAAATTTGTCTTATAAAATGTGTACGATAAACTGGGCAATCCTCGTACTAGTATCCACATTCTTCGACCAAGATCTAACGATGCATCATGTAAAAGCGTTCGTAGCTCATTTTGCATATTTTTGAATGCTGCATTCTTTTGTCCGCTTAATGTATTATTCATAAAGTAAGGTCCACTTATTTATGCCGCTTCAAACATTTACGTTCCACAGCCTTAATTTGTACGCATATTTCAATCATCGTGGGATTTGAGATTTTCAATTGACCAGTGACGCATATTTCTCAAATATAAACGGCCATGGTTGATGAAAGATGTCTCGTCAATGAACACAACATTTTAAAAAAATGTTTGAAAAATCATTTTCATATTGTCGTGGAGCCGATTAAGAGAAATGCACGTGATTTTCAAAACCTCCCTCATGGAGATCCAAATAGCGAAATGAATAAATAAACGAAATAAATGATACGATTGAAACCTTTCTTCGTAAAGCATTCGTATTACGCTTGTTCCCGGAATACCACTTACACGCTCAAATTCAAATTATTTCTAATAATTTTTCTATTACTTTCGTTTCTCACAGTTTTGATACTCACACACGATACTACTACTTCTTCACGATACTACCAGTTTTACGAACATTCTTTACTACCTTTGCTTATGTATGTACAATGTAATGTGATAATTAGCTTTAGAAATCATCACATGTGTATACATTTGAACCTTTAAGCTGCTTATTTTTCGAGTTACATAAATGATTATCATACTCATCTTTTGAATAATTTATTACAGATGGTATATCGAGACACCATTAGAGTTGAAAATCATCAGATGATTCTCAGGGCTCTGTAGTGCGATAATAAACATATTTCCATATTTATAAGCTTCCACTTGTATTTTTTTGCCAAAACTTGCGATTTCGATAGATATTCACCTTTAATCTTAATTTCACAGTCATTTTAGTGTCATGTTTTTATATATGTACATGGGTGTGTGTGTGTGTGTGTGTGTGTGTGTGTGTGTGTGTGTGTGTGTGTGTGTGTGTGTGTGTGTGTGTGTGTGTGTGTGTGTGTGTGTGTGTGTGTGTGTGTGTGTGTGTGTGTGTGTGTGTGTGTGTGTGTGTGTATGTATCTAAATGAGTTTTACCATAAGATACAGTAACAAAAAGAAAGTGATGGTAATAAATAAAAAAAAAATCGATGACTTGTAAACTTAGAAGAAGTAACCTTTGAAAACAAATATTTTTCTATGATATTAATGCCTTTAAACATCCAAGTTATCTATAAAATGTTTTACGCATCATAATATTTAAATGGATCACTCGGTATATCTTATAATATTTTCACGTATACATTTTGTATATTTTAAATGAAATAAGAAATGTAACGTATTGAACTTCGTCCAGTGAATTATCCTCCGATAAAATCCATACTAGAACATGAAATGAATTTGTTTAAATCAATTTTCCGGAAAATCAAATTCAAGATACAAGAAACGATTGCTTGGTTGAAGATACAATCGTCATTTCCATCTTATTCATCCATCATTCTCTGAATTTCTAAATTCCTTATAGACATTTCGCCGTCATAGCTCGTAAAACTGTATAGGATTTTATATTTTCATGTCTAACGTAGGATCCAATTTTGTCGACTTAAAACAAATCCTTTTGATTTATGTCTATCAACTTTGAATAATATCTTTGTTCGATTAGTTCTCCGGTAAAAGTTGAATACCGTTATTTAACAATGATTTTGCAATGAAATTATCAAACGTTATGCCAATAATATATTTAAGTAGATTTCGCTCATATTGATACAAAAGTGATATACGAAATAAGTTTTTCTTCAAATAAATTGACATTAAATGTTATGTAAATGAGCGTTTCTGTCAATTTTGCGAATTTCTTGCAATTATAGAAACGATATAGAAATGAAATAAGAAAAACAAATGGGTTCCTAATTTTCCAAGAAAAAGTGAAATTGTAAAGTTAAACAGCATTACGAATATTATAATCGATTATCTGTAAATTGTAATATCAATTAGATTACAAGGTATCAGAGCAAATTTTACAGTAACGCGAAAGTGTATTGGTATCCAATAAATGAACTTGTGTACGTAAAGGTGAAGGTTTGTGTACTTGTCGAGATTGGTTACATGGGAATTTAAAGTGATTTTGTAATTATGTGTATAGTACTACATACTTCAAAGGCAAACACATTCCATGATTCGATACACGTTTTCAACTACCTGAGAAAATTGAGTAAAACTAATGTAAATTACTTCTGGTTTCACTATCCTTTATAATCATGCTTGTTTAAATCAATATTGTTTTAAATAACATTAATGTATAAATATTTAAAAATACGTTATAAATATTATTTGATTTTTGTACATGCAAGATGAAAAATCTCTTTTAAATGAAAATTAATTTTACGATACATACTCTTTTTTCAAATTCACGCAGATATAATAATAATTGTAAAATTATTTAATTTTATTAAAAGCTCTCTCGTAGAAAAAAGAAACTTTGTCTTAACTATCACTACATATTAAGCATGCTGATATAACATTCAAGTTTAAATTCAAAAAGGAAATTTTTAATCAGCATCAAATATATCTGTAGATTTAAATACTTTATCTTAATGGCTATCTTTTTACTGCTTTCTAGTCGTAGTCCATTATTTTATCTTCGTCTTTTGTCTCATACACGACGTCCAGACCAGCTTGGTATTCACCAAGAGGAACAGCTCTTAAAAGGATCAAATTATCTTCTCCTCCTCAGCTTCGATATTTTCAGCTCCTTTCTCTGGAAATTGTGACTTTATACATTTCTTGTTACTAAAGCTTTCTCTTTTTTCGCGAACGGGGCAAAACTCGTGTCGGGTCGTAAAACTTTACGAGTTTCGTTTTCTTCTTGATTCAGCTCGCACTTAGTAGCGACCGCTTTCTGATGCGAAAACCTCACCATTCTCAGCGCACTCCGTTTATCCTTATTTGTTTTATTTAATTCTTCATTAGCCCGAACGGTAAACGTATATGCCACAGCATATTGCCCAATATTCTGTTTGAATTTTGCAAATTCTCCAAGTTGTCGGACCGATACGTTGCACAATTATATATATATATATCTTTCGTTGAGTCTTTCCAGGGTCTAACCCAATATTCAGAAATGGAGGAGCAAAATATTCCGTATTTCTACTTTTTTACTAAGATAGTGAGGCGGGCTTGTGAAGTATTTGAACAGTAAGATAAGTTCTTAAGGTTCGAATGAAAAAAAGACTTGAAAAAATTGCTTGAAACTATATAAATTATATAAATTATGTTATAAGAGAATAGGAAAGAAAGAGCTTTTTGCAAAGGGATAAAACCTGTAAACTTTTTCAAGGTTTATAGATGTTAGATTATAAAATTGTATTGATTTAGGGGATAACTGTTGGTTTATACATAATTTATCATTTCGTTGTTTCCAAAGAATGGCACGAATGAAAAATACAAGGAAGAATACTAACAATAAATCATATTTCCTATTTTTTTTATAAGAAAGTAATTTTAAGATGTACATTATGTTGTCAATGAATCCCATTTCACCGAAATTATCTTCGTACTTGATTTTCCAGTTAAACATATATTTTTATATCCTCTACAAAATTGAAGATACTAAAACATTAATTGTTTTAATAATTATACGTCCGGCTTTCATAAGAATTCGCCAATGTATCAGACATTTTTAAAAGACTTATATTTTCGAATGTAACAGGTTATCTTCATTTTCAATTATCTCATATTAAAATCCTTCTGTTTAATCATACAATGACATTAAAATAAAAAAATCGACGAAGCAACCTATTTGCTCTGTTTTTCCTGTGATCTTCAAATAGAAGATTTTAGCCACTGGATCTATTTTTTCTATTATTAAACTTAAGCTTATTATTATTAAAGGTATGCTTAAATATAAAATATATATATTGGAAAATCTAATTTTGTAAATGACGATGATATAATAAAATTTGAAAACCATGTTTTTAAAGATATTTAAATAAAGTTCTTCTTTTTATATCGGTGAAATGCCCTTTTCACTAATCGTATAACGTAGTTGAAGAAATCCTGGTCCCGTGGTCGAGAAACAGAAATTAATCTGTCGCCTAAGTTACGATTTACCCGGATTATTTCCCGAAATTATTCTGTTCCCTTGTGAACAGAACTCGCGGTTAAACTCCGCCTTGGTCACCGGCTCGATGTAATCAAATTGGAAATTTGCATAATGCAAATTCGACGAACTAGAAAAACAGTGAACGTTGAAGTTTCATGAGAACGCGAATGTACGAGCGAAGTGGGTTCATCGTGTATCCACGAGCATTTCTATGCTCAATTAAGAGAGCACACGGAACACTGCTCAGAGGTAGAGCGACCAAAGAGGGAAAATCATTTTTATCCAGCCTTTGAAGTAAAAAATTTGATATTTCTATTATTTTTAAAATATACCGCAAAAAAATGGATACTTTGCCTATAAATGAGACGGGAGAAGCGTAAACAAATCATAAACTTTTAGGACGCAATAAAATTAATTTGATAACCATTTGCTGTTATCCAAAATTAATATTTCTAGTAGTTTAAATATCAATTTATTTTATATCACGCAGATTTTGATTCGAATATAACAAATATAATAAATACTCAGTATGAATTCAGTGATATTAGGTTATTATTATCTAAATTTATTATTTAATTATAGTTAAAAACATCTATTGCATCGAAAATAAAAGAAATAACTTCCTGTTCACAAATACTGCGTTTCTTTTCGCTATGATAACAGCGATTCATATATAGTAAGCTCACAGAAATATTTAAGCATTCTTTAAAGCAGAATAACTTTTTTAAAATTGAAGTAAACGACGTGAGAAGATGAATTAGAAGAACGACGAATTAGTTTGCTAGATGACACGTAAAAATATTTTGAAATTGCAATTGGTATAGCCAACCAAAATCCTCGTAATATACGTAATGGAACATTTGTGAACAATAGAATTTTCTAACACTTTTAATAAAGTGCTTGCATTAATTATCGTTCAGTGCAAAGGATAGAAAACTTGGTTCACTACTTCGCTAGTATTCTTTGTTTCATTGCAAAAGCATATAATTCACACGTCTACGTAAGCTGTCCAGATTATTCCCAGTTGCGACGAGTACTTATAATTAGTAATCACGCAAAACCATGACGAGACACTTTCAATAATTTACAATCTAGTTTCATTATGTCGATTGATCGCCACATATAAAATGACTAAGTGTTACTCGGGCTGATTGATTTATTAGATTATAATAAGTATAGTATTTTCCAGTTTTTATATGGCCTGTATCTATATTTATTTTACATTTCTAAATAATACTCGCGACATAGTTTCAGCTTTAGGAAAGCGTAATACGACGAAAATTTTCTTTTTCTTCTAAAATGCTCAAAATTTCACAAAAAAACACCATATCACAATAAAAATTTATATCGTCAGAATTAAAATTGAAACTTTTATTATTAACGCATCAGTTAAGTTTTTATTGTTAAAATGGCCGCTGAAACGTAATTTTTAAAACGATATATATAACATGCGTGGATGTGAAATTATCTTACAACCTGATAATTGACATGCCATTGTATTTGAGATTAAACTTGAGATTAAAAAGACTTTCTTCTTTCTATAATTAATAAAATAACGTTATTTGCGTACTTCTTTTATTCTTTTCGGTATTTAAATGTCCTCGACCGTGTACGACTTGAATTGTAGATTGAGTGTTAACATTCCTCCCTTTTTTGTATCGTTAGCCGCAACCGGTCGTAATCTGTTTAATGAAAACGTATTATTTTGAAAGGATCGACGAGGAAAACAAGAAATGAAGAAATATCGTTATCCTATCGATAAAGATAAAAGATTTAATGGAAATTATTTCAGAAAATTTCTTCTATAATATTTTCTTACGTTAAAAGGTACAGTATTGTTGTACCTTGTAAAAGTAAAGTATCCTTGTTACACGAAGGACAATAAAAGTTTTTATGATAATGAGAATTGTATTTTTATAAAACGAAAAAATATAAAAGCATTTCTGAAATAAGTATTTTTGCAGCGTGTTTTCTCTCGTCGTTATTTATGTTATTTCGAACAAATGGTTGCACAGGATTATTTTCACTGCTGAAAATCGTAAATTTTCCGGTACTTTGCCGTAATGGCACAAAAAGTACAAACGAAGCAGACCTGAACATGTGTATGTTTCGTGATCTCGTCATTAGCTAGCTTTTGTAACATCTACATAACGTAACATAATAACACCAAAAGTATCATTTTATATAGCTTAATTCATTAATTCGTAAATCCTTTTCTGAAATTCATCTGTTAAAGCATAATTTGTTAAAAAGGAAGATTAATTAATAAAAGAAGCATCGTTTAAATGAATGTTTCATTTTTAGTTGTTCAAATAAATCTGATTGCTTCTTATATGTATGTTAAAGATTGACTTGTAACATTTACAAACAAAAACTAGATTATTCCTTCGAAAATAATAATTAAGTAATCATTTACATTTCATACTACGTTTTAAAACATTTATCAGAGGGTAACTTTATCCATTCATCATTGTTAATTTTATTAACCTCACACGCATATCAAACGACGGTACGTTTACTTTTTCTAGAACACACATATCTTAATCTCCAATCTAGTTTCATTGGAACGACGGCATTTCACTATCACTTTTAATGCATCTATAGAAGTATCATTTCTACGATCTAAATAGGAATGAAATTTGGTTGGCTAAGCAATTATTGCAAATTGACATATTGAATAAGCAATAGAAAATTTTCAAGTGTATCCTGATGTATGAATTTCTCTGATGTGGAAGAATATAGTCGTTATTTGATCACATCTATCAATTTCGAACATGCCTTTATTATAGATCATAATAGATAACTGTCTGAAGTCTAACTTCTTTATTCAAACCAAGCATATCAAGGTGTACCGTGCAACTGGGACTAAAATAACTTCAAAATGATTATAAATAGAAAAATGCATTATGAAACAAAATGAAGCGGTTCGTTTAAAACATGCAATTACGTTTTATACTTCTGCTTGCATTTTTGACGCATCTTCATGCTTTAAAAATCATTTATTTAAAAATTAAGTATTACAATCTGAAATTTGGATTATTTTGACATATTATTGAACGTCATGTCATATTTATGATATATTATTATATACACTTCCATCTTCTTCTTCGTACTATTTATCATATGAGTCAAGTCTGATCACCATCAATAATGTTATATTACGTACATACATATATGTCATGTGGTAATCTCAAAACGAAATTTGTTTATAACACATATGAATATTTATATAAAATTGTCACTTTTCAAAAAAAGAGCGCTGTAGACATAAAAATTATATCAGTTAGCAATTATTTCTTTTTCGGAATTTTTTCAATTTCATAGGAAAAATATTTCTCTATCACTGAAAATATTCATTCATTCAGCTTTCTTGTTATACGAAAGAATTATATAATCAGTGTTTTTAATGGAAAATGAAATGGATTTTCTTTCGACACTATATATGAACTGTTGTACTGAAATCAGTACAACAAACTCTCGTTTTCATCGCAAACATAATCTACTTATAGGGGAAATCCTGTTATCGCGCAATTGTTAGGAATCTCTGTCCTATCGGATCTAGTAACGTACTCGCCACAGTGTATTGATTCACTTACTGATTTTGCTATACGTACTTCCCAAATGTAAATAATGGAAATCTTTTAATGTAGAGTGTAGATCATAATTTAGATAATCGGTAGTCGAACAGTCGATAATGCGAATAATGCGATTGATACCCAGAGTTAGTGTTATCATAGTAGTGACGCGATACAGATATGTCTGTAATAAATCCAACAAATCTTAGACACAGGACTATTACGCAGGCCTGAAGATCACGTATTCTACGTTTATTATTATACAAATTTAATTATATTTTGTAAAGCCATAAAAACGTGTTATGACGAAGAATAAGGCTATAATTTAATAGATTATGAAACTCTTACGACACTTGGTAAGATGATGCATTTAAAACTATGGTCTTCGGAAGTTCACAGAATCAAGTCTTGATAAATCTATTTGTTACGACCGTTCGCGAAAACGCGTCAGCGAGACTCGTAAATTCTCGCTACGATTCTGCTAATCGACACCGCGAAATAATCGTTCCCCTGTTTCGATTAAGATAACAGAGGTAGTTCGATGAATTTAACACTGTATTAACAGGTTAACCTAAAATAGTATATTTGACAATAATATGATGAACACGCCACAAATTGTTTAACAATGAATACAGTAAATATGTTACAGAAGGTTGACCCGACTTTACGATATCTCTCAATGAATTCGTTAGACTATGCGACTTTAATTTTACTCGTCTGACCTCTCGATGTATAACGTTTGACTCGTCAGAAGGGACTGATTGCCCTTCGATCATTTCTTTGTCTTCTCTGGCAAACGACCCCCACTACGCTCGGGTCACGCCACCGTTCGCGCCTATGATCACGTATACCACCTTCTTGTGTGGAAAAAGTAACGGACCAAAATCGACGTTTCTAGATCTCGCTACTTGGTGACAACTATACGCTCGTCGATACATTGTGTATGTTTCGTCGGGTAGATAAGACGATCTGTCTGCGACACTGTAGGACCGTGAGCGATGGTTAGAAATACAGTCTGTGGTAAGCCTCGTGGCGTAACACTATTATTGTTGATTTTCTGTTTATTTATGTCGTCTAGTAGTTGTAAAGTGCTTTAATATATAAAAGTTAAGATGGTGATAAACTTAGGTTGCAAGATAATCATTTTAATCACTGGTTTATAAACAAATAATTCAACAGGTTTAGAATAAACCGTGGAATAACTTCATAAATCCACGAAGACCTGAGTTCTGTTGATAAAGATTAAATACTATTCAGTGTTTATTATAATCTTTAATATCAGTCATGTTTTATAGTTCGTTATCTTAAAATAACATGAAAGTTAGTTTACTTTTCGAGAATATTTTGTGTGATGGTAAATATTTAATTATATGAAATTTAATTGGTTTCACGAACAAACCAATTTGCATTTTAATATTTAATTTCATCGATACAATTAATCAGAATATAAATGGATCTACATCGGTGATGATTTATAATTAGTAGGTAGTACTTATATCGAAGACTGATTAATTCTCAATTGATATCGTTAAATCGTGGATGCCTCGCAATAGTTTAGCCTAAGTTACTTTTAAGATATTTTAAGGTATTTTTAAGTAATTTTAGTGTATATATTTCGTCTTAATTTGTATTTTTATGTTGTGACACAGACCATCAATATTTATGATCAAAGATATAGAATAAAGTTTAAAATTAAATATTATTAACGCAAAGCGTTGTGTGACGTATAACCCACGTCAGACGATTGAAAACACTAAAGAATTTATTTTTAAAGGAATTGACAACAAAGACAGAGTATTGTTATTAAAAACGAGTTTGACGTAATACATTAATGAGGCGCGAAGATGTTCTTCTTATTTTTAAATGATCCAAAAAACGAAACGATATTTCATTTTGTAAAAGTAAAACTATTCTACTCAAAGTTATTTATTTGCATACGTGTCTGTATAATTCAATTAAATTCAATAAAAGCTTAATCGATACACAATTCAATTAAAAACAATCAGTTTTCAGCTACAGTTTTCAGTCCCCATTTACTCATTTCCCGTAGTAATTATAACCATGCGGTATGTAAAAAGATTTCTTTTTTATGCATGTAAAAGCGAAGTATTAAAAAGACAATTATGGATAATTCTTTAATAGATGATTTTTTGATGGAGTATCATAATAGCAAAAATATAAAGCATAAGTATCGTGAAATAATTGGTCCAATTAGTAGAGAAAAATAAATTATAAATGCTATACGCTATATTATATAATATGACAACAATTTTCAGGAAACAACGTGGTTAACTATATAAAACTTAATGTTATAATTAAACAATCATTAATTAGGACTTTATTGCGATCGATACCCATGGTCGTAACGTTTCATCTGATGCGTATTGTATCATCACGATTATCAGGGACACCCGTTGCATACGTAAACACCCAGACGTGTTGGTATTCCACCTAAATCCGCTAATTACCCATCACTATTGTCCATCGACAATGAAAGCATGTTCTTAATTAAATTCCATTCTCGGCAGAACACAAGGTCCTGCTTTGTCGTTGTTCTGAAAAGGCTTTCGATTAATGAGCTTGCACAGCCTGCTACGAAAGCTGTAAGCTGCAATGAGTAACGACACCGGCATTAACATACATAGTTCGGCAAAACATCGCAGAGCTACAGCGAAAGAGAAAGAAGTAGTCTCAATACCCCACCAAACAAGCCGGTGGCGTGAGCGGTGCGCGCACGCGCACTCAACGAGCGCCTTTAAAGCTTGCTGCCGCCAAAATGCATTCTCAGAGTCAGTTGTGCACTACCGGTTGCGAAGTACGGGTCGTACTGTGATTACGTGTTCATTGACTGGTATTCGTGAGTTAAGAATAACATTTTACGGTATCGGAGAAACTGAAACAACGTGCGTGTGACACGTTCTTTGCATTCTATTTAACCTTTCGAGGAAACACGCTCGTTCTACACTATCGTGTGTTAGCGTTTCGAAAACACTTTTGCTCTCGTGTGCGAGTCAGTTGCATTCGCGTTTTTCGCTACGACCTCGTCTGAGTGAAACAGAACCTGTGAAACAAACTGTCGTCGAAGAAGTCTAGAAATGAGAAAACTTATGGAGAAACAGCTGTCTTGGCTTGCCTTACTCGTCACTGCGTTCTACTCTCGTGAGTAACTTTTACGTATCTTTTGTGTGATTTCTCAGCAGAAAGTCTGAAATACTCTTTACGTATGGTATCGCGGACAACAAGATTATCTCAGTTTCGGTCAACGAAATCTCGATCGAACAGTCAAACTCTATACGTGCTGTTGAATGCAATAACGGTGGTATTTTGAGGGAAAGGTGTGTGTATATTTATGTTTGAAGAATTTGATTTTTCGCAACAGTCGACCTAGCGTGATATATTGAAAGTAATGGCGGCATAATTTTCGTATCCGAGGAAACATTTTACTGATCGAAATTCGATGATCGAATACCTAGATTCGAAACGTTAGACGGGGACATTGGAGGCGGCGTTAGTGTTCTATCTTTAGATATTTTCGCTCTATTTCTGACGTGTTTTGCGAGTGTAATTATAATAGCCGCCTGTGAGATCTCGTACGAGCTATTGCGTGTGAATTCGTAAATTTGTTTACACACGCTGCCTCTGGTGACTAAACCATTAACTGACCTACACAGCGTTCACTGTGTCCTTGATTTCATTCAATCAGACACATCTGCCTGCGTAACTTATCAATCGCGTAAATAGTCCAATTTACGACTTCATCATCGAGGACGATTTTATTATCTCTTTATAACGATATCAATGTATTTCATTCACAAGTTTCTACGTTATTTAAAGGATTGAACTTCTTTATTAAAAATACTTATAAGATCGATTATAAATTGAAATGATAATATCGATGGGTGATATTAACAGAGAAAAAAGTTGATGTATGTTCTTTTTTTTCTGTGATGCCTAATTGGTCAATTAAACGAAATATAGCTGCAGCGAATTGAAAATCAACAGCATATGTTGTGACGTGCAGTCGCGATGCGTTTGTATTTTATTAACGTCAATGGTTTGATTTTTATGAGTAAATATAATGTGAAATAAAAAACTGTACTTAATTTCATTCGAAAACGGTATTTACGATCGCATAAAGAGTGAAACACGCATGGCGTGAAATTCTAGAATGATCGTTTGAGAACAGGATCGTGCAATTAGATTTTCTCGTGGTGCGATACTAAAATAACACGATGCTCTTACCACGTGGGTGAGTCTCTCCGTTACATCGTACGAGATGACGTTGCAGTCGCTGATTGGACGACCGGATGGGCGTGCGCCTGGCCTTACCTTAGCAGCGTATAGCGATGGGACTGACTCAGTCCTTGGAATTTTCGAACAAGCCGGTTGTCAAACGTTTTCCACAGTAATTACATAAATCAAGGAAGATCGTAGTGTTTTTCACACATTGCTTTGAAACTTGTTCTGAAAACCAGATGATAATTAAGGTGTATGTTTGATGAATCATTTATAGGATGATAAAGTTTAATTCATACAAGATTTGATTCTGGAAATTATGGCTTTAAATCATTGATATAGCAAATTATCTTCCTTCAGAATGACATAGATTCACTTTAGCAACACTGTTTAGCAATGTGTACATAGAATAAGACACTTACACTTGAGAATTAGAATTTTTGCGATTTGAATTCAAACGAATTTAGTCAGTCGAAATTAAAATTCGGTAATGGAATTTACACTAAAAATAGGAAAAAACGAATATTTTATGTCTTTTAATTTATCATTTTGTATCATAAAGAACAACTTATCTCACGATTATTACTTACGTAAGTCTATATGGATCTATTAAAAGTCAACTTAAAACCGTCAGTATGTATTATGCTGCACAGGAGTTCTTAGGCTATTTTTAGCATTAACTATAAAGTAAGATCATGAGCAGATGCTCAGGGTTAAATTATACTTCCTGTATGTGTATTTTCTATTTTACACAATTTTCTCATTTTGTTAAAATCTAAAAATATACGCACAGAACAAAGACAGAAATAACTTGGAAAAGGTTATTCAAATTATTAAGATGTATTATTTTGTTTATAATTTTAATTGTTACAGGACTCTTATGTTAAATATTGTAATAAAAACTGCAATTATGCAGACTAAGATTAGGTATTTTTTTGTACGTTTTATATCTAGTATGTAAATCCATCGCGTTTTTCGATCATTGTTTCATTCACTATTTGTGTGTATTATGTTTTCTACCATATTTGTTATTTTAAGTCACATTCATATTTCAAGTATACTTCTCAAAGCTTTCTAACTTATTGAAAATTATTTCAATAGAGTGATTTAAATTAGAACATCGTGCAAGTCGACACATAATTTTTCATTCATAATTTTGTTATAATTATCGTAAATGATTTTTGTAAATTTCTGAATACAAAATGAATCCTTTTACATGAATACAAAATTTTAATAAATTAAACATTCCTTGATTTCCTTGATAATCAATTATCACATTTCGTATAAGAGCAGAAAAGGACTACACATTTGTGAATGAAGTTATTATATCTGATCTTAATAAAAAATTTAATGTGTTCTGTGTTTTGCGTTCGTTAAACCTGAAATTCGGTACTCAATATACGCTTGGCGCCACATTGCTTTTTGTTCCAATCTGTTTATATAATATTACGTGATAGTTACGCAGAATCAAAAAAATTAATTAATGTATGAAGAGAACGACGCTGCGCAACAATGACCCGAATGGCAGGTGTCGATTCTCCACCTTAATACAAGAGGTCAACGATGACAATTGTTCTGATCGATTCCATCGCTATTCCATATACACAATGACAAAACTGCGTGTCAAGGTTTTCTCGAATCCATGCAGAAAATGGTCGCATATCAAAAACATTCTCAGCCTCTTTTTCTTCACAGGCCGTTCTCTCACACGAGGAGAGCCGGTTTCTCGCCATGCATTCCTTCGAGTTTAAGTTCTCCTTTCGTAACCAGCCGCGTAGGTATACGTGCACGCCCAAGATAGACGGATGTCCGGTCATCAGTATCTCTCTTCTTCCGCGAGAACTCGCTATTCGCGGAATGCGAAATGGCATCACGTTATTTTCACTCCCGCCACCGTTGAAATGCATTTCCATGCTGCTGCTTTTATATCGTTAACCCTCTGTAATCGAATTTTTCTTTGTTTGCGAGGAAAAGAAATTACAATTCCTCGTTCTGATGGGAGTAGGAAGTAATAACTCTCAGAAACAAGTCGTGTAGCAGTACAATGATATTATGACGAAGGAAAGTAGCGTAATAATAAACGTATGGGAGAGTACTGTTAAAGGTATTATAAATCTTCGCTTCTAATCGAATTTCTTCGTTATCTATGGTAAATAGTAAGAAGTCATTTTTCAGATACTATTATGAATGAATTTTTAAAAATTTCGTAATTTTTTATTTAGAATACACGCTCACTTCTCTCACTATTGCTCAATAGTAATTAATGTTTGTTTAATTTCTAAAGTATTTGTCCGATAAAGATTTTGAAATTCATACAAAGACATTCGATATTAATTGAAGGAGTAAATTAAAAATTTCCGACTATGTACATACATGAATCATATATTTAATTGTAGTATAAGTCCTTTAATAAATAATCGTAATAAATAATAGTCGTGGTGTACGCAGTAGATATGTCGACGGTCATTTAAAATAATTATTGGAAAGTAATTTCTGTTTCGAAATCGATATAATAGTAGATATTAAAATTTGCTAAAGTGATTCTATTATCAGATAACTGAAAATCTAAGATTCAATTTCACGAGTTAATTAATTAGTCTTGTTAAGTGGGAAGAGGATAAAGATTTTCGAGTAACTGATAACAATAGTTTAAATTAACGAGCTCTTGAAAATCGAATTACTTTTTTACGTCTTTTATGGGAAGCAGTTCTTGTAATTTCTTACTTGCATAATCTGTGCATTGAAAGTATTATCAGATGCTGAACACCCTATATAGAAGAAAGTGATAGCGATCGAAGTAACTCGATTTCTATTTCGTTGATACGATTGTACATCTATGAAGGCTCATCATCTTTTTTGATCCTGTTCGCGTTTCAGCTTTAGCCTGTTCGTTTAGATTTAGATTTAAACCGTTTTCTCTACGATTAATTACCGAACCTTTCAGTCGAAAAGAGTGGTGAACTCTTAAGTTCACCTAAAGTTCATTCGAAAGAAAATCAGCGTATAAAGAACCAATGAGTACGTGTATTTACGAAATTCAGGTCTTATAGAGACATCGCTTTAAATTCAGATTACGATTATGGCTAGGATAAGGTAGAATACGTGCAGTTTGATCACATTAAGAGGATTCCTTCGCACAGTGTTCGTTAGGGAGGAGCAAGGTATCGGTATAGTTTTCGTAGTCTCTGCATCTTTCACGATTCGACCACTGTTAGCTGACTTTATACCTTAATCCAAAGTCGAGAAGTTCTCTCGTAGTATCGAAACTTGGCCCCTTCAATTATAACCGTAAATAACGACACAACAACCACCATCGGTCGGCTTACTGGTCCAGAACCCGCGTTTTTTTCTTTTTTGCTAGTCTTGTTTCATTCGCTTGCGTACTCTCTCTCCCTTTCGTTTCGTGCAATTTCATTCGTCGACTTTTACTTTTCGTTTACCTTTTGTACCGCAATCAACGCGCGAGAATTCTCTGGTGAATATGGAAAACAATGTACTCGAAAGTACGCGGCACTGGTCTCGATCTGTTGATTTTAAACGGGCGTCGATTGTATCGGCCCTGTTCATCTGCTTTTTTGATTGACCAGAAACTCGAGCTGCGATTCCGTTGGGACGATCCAGTTGTTATCTATTTATTGAATGTTACTTCATTCAGGACTCCCCCTTTTTTAGCACTGTAGTTTGTTAGTTCCTTTTTTTTTCCTTTTTTCTCAAATTTAATCGAGACGCGATAGATTTGATTTACGTTTCGATGGTAGTTTGTAAACGTTTTGTAAGCTAAAGTATTTATGAAATTAATGTTTGAGTACCGTTAAAAATTCGTTATTGGTATAAAAAATTATTGGATCATACGGTTTTATCCATTAATTGGATGTTACTTGATTCATTCTTCTCTCTCTCTTTTTTTTAAATGCTATTTTGTTCATTTTTTTTAAATTTAATCGAAACGCGATAAATTTGATTAAAAATTTCGATGGTAGTTCGTTAACGTTTTGTAAATAGAGACATCTATGAAATTGATTTTGGAGTACTGTTAACATTTTGTTATTTCTATGAGATTTTGCGAGACTGTTTAAATTCGGTGTAAATGTTTATTCGATTAATTAAGATTCCATATGATTTAAGTAACAAGTACTTGGGAATATTTAAATTCTATCTCTGTGATTTGAATCGCGTTTAATTTAATACTTTCGAAGGTTCACTCTATATTATAATTATTAATTCCGATAGGAGTGACCAATTGATTGGATGACAATTAAATCAGAGCTAAAGTAAATTGAAATATTCCTTCGGTCGTAGACTCTGAATGCAATTGAATATTAATAAAATTAAATCGTTTTATAGTCGTACACCGTTATTAATTCCAATTGCATTTTAAGTAATAAAAGCGACAATTCAGTATCTCCGAAGTAATTGATTTATCAATACAATTAAAGTTTCGCGAACCTCAATGGTATTTGATTTTTCTACATGAATTGTAATTGGAGTAACAATTAATCCAATTTATCTTTACGAATTTTCTAAATTTTCTAACATTCCAAATTTTACGCTTTTCTTATTCTCTTTGCTAACAAGATCATTGCTTAATAATATGTAAAGGGTAAACATTTTCTTTATCCATGTTTGGAATTAATAATTCATAATTTAATAATAAATACGATTCATGGATATAGTTTGAGATCGTTTCATCGTTCGACTATTGAAATAAAGTATTCGGTCTAAAGACTGCTTGTAAAAAGCAGTTTTACGTTGATTTGCGATAAATTGTAGGAAGACGTTGCAGTTCGATACCGAGCCTCATAATTAACGTGAGTTCGTACATGCAACCCGATCATTTCGAGAGGGAAGTCGCAAGACCAGGAAAGTTTTTGGCAGCCGAAAAGCAGGGTCGTTTGTTGGCAGGGTCATCCATCTGTTTTGTCGAGGTGTCGAGCGGAGCCAAGAACTGCAAAAAGACTCGTTCGTATGTCGGTCATTTTAAGTGCGACAGACGAGAAATTTAAACCCCTTGCAAATTATCGCGTACAATGAATCGATTAGCGGTTATTGATTCGTGAATCTTCGATAAAAAGAAAACGTTTCCTCAGTGATAAGATACTATCTTGATACATACTATTTGAGATTACTCGATTCAATAAGTGACTTTTCTTTTTTATCTTTAGTGGATCGTAGCTTGCTATATAGGGAGGATTACAGGAAAACGCTACAATGGTTGATTTAGATTCTTGAACATAGTCAGAATATAAATAGTTTTCGACATTTTAAGGTCTGTGGAGTAGTATTTTGTGATAAACTTTACAGAAGCTTTGAAGAATGGATCTCTGCAATAACTTTCAGAGTATTAGAAATAAATTATTTCTAGCAGTTTTAGTAATTTTAGTAGTTTATTATAATGAGCGAAACGAGTTTTACTGTGATCTCCACTTGCGATTTGTAAAAATGTTGCGCTTTATTTCAGCGAAATATTAACTCGTTGGAGCTGAAAATCTGATAACAAGTGAGCTTCGAAACTGACATCTGCATCCGTTAGATGTTATCGACGATTATTGATTTCTACATATCTCACGATCTGCTTGCAAAAATAGCCTATTTGTTTAAAAAATGTTTGCTAATATTTCGTTATTAAGAGATTTGCCTTTTGAAAGACAAACGTCACACTGATCGTAATTATTTTAAAGTTACTGACGAAACATACTTTCGTATTATAAAAATTCACGAATAAAAGATTGTTGCATTTTTTATTTCCATTCACGTATCACTAAACTTCGTAAAATGAACCATTCTAAATCAGTTGTAAAGCGATGAAAGTGTATTTGTCATATTTCAAGCGATTCAGGGTTGATGGAAGCGAAAAGGTAACAAGATGAAAAATGCCAACGAAAAAAATTCCAGAGTCAGTGAAAGAAAGACGAATTCACGATTGTAGAGATATGTGACGAATGCTTTTAATTTTAATTAAAAGCAATCGCGTTTTGTAACGATGGTAGTAGCGGAAACAATTTGTCGCTCCATTTTGCAGAATCGCCCTTTGAAAGCTTAATTTAATGCCGTTGATACACGTGTTCCATCGTGGTTTCTGATTTTTCGAATTTTTTCCTCCATTTCGATTTTTGCTCGAAAACGAAAATGCTTGCTGGACCATTATCTCTCACGGCCGGTTTGTAATTTACCCTAATGGAAAGGTTATCCGTACTCGACTTGTTCGAGCCCGTACAACGTTATCTTCGTTATTGTTGTTATTGCTGTTAAATACATGCCAGAGGCGACGTCAGGTCAAAGAGTATCCGATTCTGATGCGGGAGATGACAACGTTATCATCATTGTTTTGTCTAGTGTGCCAAAGATAATAGACGTCATGTGTCAGTTGCACGCCGGATATTGTTGCTGATCCGGACATTAAAATTACTGATCGTCGTTACAGTATTTAATTAATGTGATCAGTAATTTTAATTAACGTGCTCGATTAAGACGTTCTTCTGCTGCAAGCTGTGGTGTTTCGGCATCTTTCGCAACAAAACTATACAATTTGTGTTTGTTGAAATTTTCCACATATTTATTATATATATTTATCTATATCTTAATAATATTCATAAATTTTCTTGAATGAAATATTCAAATTTGAAGAGTATTTACAGCCTGGAATATACTTACATATTTATACACTTTTAAAGTTGAATTTTGTTTAATTGGTAAATTAATTAATATGATGATGACGACGAATGAATTAACAATAGCCATGTATTTTACCTAATGTTTTTCTAAAGAAAATACAATTGTCTAGGATTTGGGACCAGTTTTTTTATCATTTGGTTAATCAATAATTTGTTGAAGCGCGAAAGAGAAATGTCTTTTTATAGTTTCCATAATTTCGATCTGCTTAGTTAAGATAGAGAAAAGTAGATTTTTAATTAGGATGAGTTCGGCTATAATAAGTAGCAGAATGAAAGGAGAAGGTCGTTAATTAAAAACGTGACAACATTTTGGAGTCTAACTAAAATAATAATCTTTATCTTTTTGTATTTTTTGTCGATTGGAGAAATGAAAAAGTAAGAGATTTTGAATTAATCCTAGCAAGGTTTATAACAATACATGCGTTAAAGATGTACATAAAATTTAGAGTTGATCAAGTAGATTTTTTTAATATCGCGAAAATCGCTTTAAAAGATATTTAAACATGTATAATTTTTAAAACTCGAAGATAAAATTTTAGACATATATTTAATAATAATTCTTCCTCTTTCTTTGAATCTGGATCTTCCCTTTTCTGTTGAACCTTGAAATGCTTGTGGAAATTTAATTTAATACTAAAAAATGGATTTTTGATGATTATTGCTCGTGAATATTTGAAGGGATGTAACTATAAGGAGATGTCAGAGTTCTGAAAGATAAATTGCAGTAAATACTAGATGATAGTTCTCATAATAATTTCTGAATAGAAAATGTGCTCACTTTTGAGAAATAAAATTACTAATTCATAGCATAGTTATGTTACTATAATAAGGCAGTAAGATATTCATTGCATTTCTTTATCCAAATGAATATTTTCGAGTCCAATTATGTAATGGAACATGAACTTTTCATACAAGTATTTTTTACTTTTGTAGTTGAATTATTTTGTACCAGATTTTATCTCTGTAATTTTCTAACCGATCTAATTTCGTAATTTTCTAGTAAATCTCAATTACGTTCATTATTATTATGGTACATTTTTTAGTATCTTTTGAAATATCGATTGATTCTTTTACTTTGAAACTTTTCAATATCTTTCGAATAAAGAAATACACGCTCCTGAATATTTGATATCCGTAAAATCTTATTAATGTATTATTCAATACTAACGATTTCGTATCTACAATTTGATTCGCGGAAATTGTATTGGTTTATTGTTTCACCTGTATTAACGGGGTACGTTGAAAAGGCAAAAAGTCATCATGATTATTCGGAATGGTACTATTACATTTTCAATCATGATATCTTGCTCGACATTCTGTTTATTTTTACCTTTCAAACGTGGCTGGTGAGATATAAATGCAGGAAAGTTGGTTTCGAAAGCTCGCAAATGTTGCAACATTTCGGAGGTGGATGAAAACGGTCGAATAAATTCACGGAAACGTCCACTCTGATTTCTAGTTTAAAATTACATCGCCAGATGCAATTTCCTGGAGCAAACGTCAATAGTTTTGTTTGCAGTCAGTTACGACATTCTTCCAATAAATTAGTCGCGTCGCCTTGCCATCGTCGATCGTTCGATCGTTGTATAAAGAGAGAACGAAAATGGTTCATGACGCGTGCTTAGTGCTCGTCTTAGTACAAAACAACGCGGTATTGTTCGTTTCATAATTGGATGAGAACATTCCACGGAATTTTCATGCCACAAGTTTCATCTAATAAACATGTCGATCGTATCGAATATTTTAATTAATTCGCATTCCCTTCGATAGATATTTAAATTTCATTTCGCCAGTCCATTGTCGGCTACTACTGTGGCTTGTAATCCGTACATACTTGGAAGAACTTTGGCATTTCGAATAGCTGTAAAGATATTTTGATACAGGTCGTACGTAAATCCTGGGATACGGAAGCGTGAAATTTCAGTGTCTGACACTTTTAGTAATTTCTTTATTATTTTTAGAATGTTAAGCTTGACATATTTCGAGAAGTTAATTTTTTCGTAAACAATAGAACTTTAATATAATATAACTGATTATAATGTTTGTGAAAACTGTAATTACAAAAATTATAAATTACGGTAATTATCGCGCAAGAGGGATCCGAAGTTCAATGACCTTAAGCTTGAGATATGTTGTAGACAGGAAATTTCAGTGTAACATATACTTTGACCGAGGCGTGGGACGATCATGGTTCAAAAATTAGATTAAATCTTTTGGGGGGTCTGATGGGCTCCGCCTTGAAGCTAATGAAATCTAATCTAACCATATCTTACCATTATTAGGATCGCAATCCTGTGCAAATGTACATGCAATTTTATTTTTAACCACTTGTATTGGAGTGAATCTAACAAGTACCATTTTGCTTTTTGTCATAAGTTTCGAACCACGATCGCCCTACATCTCGGATAAAGTGCATGTTACTCAGGACCCTGCCTTCTACAAGATATCCGAAATCCAACAAAACTTAAGTTGAATCCCCCTTTTGCGCATAATTACCTCAATTACAAAATACATATATTGTATTTAGTCACTATTTTATAAAATTATTTTGTAAAATAACTGTCATTGATAAATATTATTGATGTTGGAAAAAACAGGTATAGAAAGAAATGAGTAATCCTTAATAAGAATCGCCAGAACAATGATATAGAAAGTTCGATACCACTTATGGAGGTACATATTTCATTCTAAGATTGTCATCGAATTACCAATCCCAAGAGTGTTTTGGTATCATCTGTATTCTTGATAACGTTCGTAACACGATATCTACAGCCTCTTGTGTATCATTATCAGATTATTAACGAATTTAATTAACCTAATGCATCCTCGTGTTCATCAATTACATTAGACTTGTAATCGAGTATACAAGACTCACATGTAGCCGAAGTTGTTATTATTACGTTATGATTTTATCGCTGGGACGTACGTATGTACATATACTCCATGATTTTAGTGAAATTTGTTTGCTGATGTATCATATATACTTTTTGTCCAGACTGAATATGTTTGCTAATGGATTTGGTATAAAGCGTTTCGTAAGAAGATGTATCGATGCATAAATATCAATAAAATTATGATTTTCTGCAGCGTAGGAAAAATTGTTGATTTTGGCAACTACACGCGCGCTGTTTACGAAAACTCACGGTAAATTAACATTTTTCCTGTTATCGGTATTGCTGATAGTTTCACTATGAATTTAGTTTTCGTTTCCTTACTATTTAATTTTAGATCGTCGGTAATACTCTGTTTATACGAACCTGTTGAGAGAAGCGGTTTATAGAACTGGAGTTCATAAAGTACGATTTACCGAGTTTTCCTACTGCTCGTGATTTTTCATTTATATAGTAGAAATTCACGTTCAGATAAGTAGATTTAGTCAATCATACAATAAATTCATTCACTCGAATAAGTAGATTTAGTCTTCTAGGTAAATAGATTTGATAAGTAGAAATTCATTTAATCGAACAGTGACTAAAATTTCATTCAAATAAATGAAATTCTATTGTAAATTTAAGTACTAAGAAGTCACATTGATTAATTTTATGTATTGAAATGTAAACAAAAGTGTGTTAAGTGTTTCCTTCGATTTTAGTTTATGCAATTTTTCATAATAAATAAATTTATGGAAGTAAATAATTCACTTTCTTAAAAAGTTTAACAGTAATTACGTATCCGGATAACGAAATTGAGATATCTTTAAATCGATCAATTTGATTTCTGAGAAGCTAAATCATAACTCGTTTGTAACTACATAGTTTATATTGTACACTTCTATCGTTTTGGTATTAATTTTAATCTTGAATTTTTATTTAGGTGTACGATTTAAGCGTATAAAAGTAACGACCGTTAATGATAAAAAAAGATATTCCATTTAATCCTTTCATATTGCAACACAAAAATCCTCGCATTAAGCCTTGAAGTATAATATATGCTAGACGTTTTCTATCTTAAGTGAAAAATCAGAATTGTATATTTTGTATATCTGACATTAGGAATGCAAGAAATCCTGACGTTGGAGAAGTAATTATTATTCTATAGAAAATAAATTTCTAAAACAATAATTTTATACGAAACAAAAATTATTCTTTGGTATACTTATTCTCTTCTTCTCAATAATTATTTTCATCCCTTATTTGCTAAATCTTCTACTGTCCCTTCTAAATTCCGGGTTACTCTATTATTCCCCGTGTGAATGAGTTAAATATTGTAGCAGAAATTCATTTACCATACTATAAAGGTGACAAATTCCATTCATTGTAAGTTCATTCACGTTCGTATATTCTCATTAGCAGTTCCTATTCCGCGGATAAGAAATATACTGTAGTATCGGAAGTATTGATACACCAACAAATTAGATAACTACTCTCGTACGTAACGCGGATTACGTATCTCCGGATATGGTCGTCTATGTTTAGTCTGCAGAAACGGAGCTTGAGTGATAAGGAACATCCATTGTGACGCAAATGATTTCATTCCTCTGACACGTTTCCACGGTGTTATCGCGCGTTCTGTTTGCGAATTAAGCGGATATCGTGCTGTTGATTTTTTGCTGTTATCGTTAGCCGAGCGTAATTTCGCCTACAAATCGCGAGTTTCAGCCGTCATTCTAATCGAAGTCATAAAAAATTAGATTACGAAGAGGCTCATTAATATATTATATCGTTACATATATCATATGAACGTATGATTGTATATGTTGCGAATAACAAACGAAATAAGATATATGACGTACTAGTTAGACGAGATGTATAATATCTACCAGCGATAAGCATAACGTCAAGCAACACATCAGTTTTTGCAGACAGTTTGCACAAAACAAGATATGCACTGTTGGTCATAAGTATTAGGATACTACTCCTTATATTGCATTTATTGGGGAACTCTCACGAACCTTGTATTTGACCTTACATAATATTTTAGATAAAAGTTTCTTTTCAAACATTTTGTTTCTTGAACATACATATTTATGTCTTATAATTAACGAGTTCTAAAATTGTATTTAACATTTTACACGATAACACAACAATGACACGAGGTACGATAGCAGGTTTATTATAAAATTACTTACTAAAAAAAATGGAAATAGTGAAAAACATTCAATTCGTATCAGTAAATGTTCTAATGCTTATGATCAACAGTGTATGTCAAAGAAACGTATGTAAATGCAAAAAAAAAAAAAGATAATAATAATCCTGCTGTCTTCTTGTTTTTCTTCTTTATTTTAATAAATTAATTGCATATAATGAGTGTCACTTTGTAATGGTTACATATTTATATGTATAATATCAAAATGTGCCTGTCTACTACTGCTAGTACTACTACTACCACTGCTATTGCTTGAACACGTTTTTGTCAAGCTTTACCTAAACGAATATTATCTAAAAGAACTAGACAATTCTGATTTTAGTTGTTTAGAACATGATTTGTTATTATCAGTGATGTTATAATCCATGACACACGTATAATTAATAAATTAAATAATATATCATATTAATAAAATAAATAAATGTCGCGTTTAAACGTTCTAATTTGTCAATATTATTTTAAAACAGCGGAAGGAAGATTGATTTATTTGGTGAGGTGTATTTTTATCATAGATTATTTAATAATATAATAATATATATCTAATCTATATCTAATAATATATCTAATAATAATTTGTTATGTGCCACCTGTAATTGACTGATAAGGTTATGTAAATTATGAAATATACTAGATCATATGATGGAACCATTGAATTGAATTAAAGAAATAGAAAATTTAATTGGGAGTAATACAATGAACACTTGTTTTTATTATTCGATAAATGTATGTTAATTTAGACAAAATTTTATATGTCGTATCTTCTTTTAGCGATTTTGAAAATTGTTCAAAATGTTTGTATGTATTATTTGAAAAATAAGTTTCATACAACGCGTGATCTGATAAGTAGCAAAGTATGTGTGGTCTGTAGATTCGATGATAATAAAATTCCATTAATTTATGTTTCGTTGCTTACAAATATGCACGCAATTCGCTCGTTTGCAAATTACATTTCCAGGCACTATGTGTTACAATTGTAAAGTCATATGATTCGGATGAAAATAGTATGTACGTGCAGTAGAAACAAATTTCGTCCAACTGCAAATTGTGTTCAGCTGCAAATTGCAAGTTTTTACTCCAGCATTCGTTGAAATTTTTCTGCTAAGATTTTATTTTGATGAAATATTGCAAGATCAAATCTTAACGTTGGCGAAAGTTTTGTAAAAAAGTAATTAAGTAATTTCTGGGTTAAATAAATTATAGAGAGAAAGAAAAATTAATTAATCAGTAAAATGATGTTATTATTAAATTATTTATCAAATAAAAGGTTACTTAATGTTACTAACATAATGTAGATGTAGTACATACACAAGATATTATGCATTTCTTCAGTTCTCATCTTTTACTTTAATTCAAAATATTTTAAAATTTTTCAGCGAAATAAAATAAATTATTCAGTTGTTACTTTTTTTTATATATTTGTTTTGTTACTCACTCTATTTTCAGTATTTCTAATAATAAGCTGTAAGATGGAAAAGTAACAAAACACGTGTTATATGTAAGATATAAACTATAAGGTATGAGATGTGGATACTAGATATCGTAAACACGAAATTTAAATTTTATCGATCCGCCATATAGGATGAATTTAATAAAAAAAAGCGAAACTAAATTTAAAACTCATAGAATTTTAGATCCTGCAGCAATAGATGTTATGTTTAACATAGCTGTTCTGCTGTATACAAAGGGAATCCAAAAGTTATGTTTCAAGAGAGAATTTTTTCAAGAATATAATTTGTTAAAGTACTTCCATAATTTTCAATTTTACATTTTAAATTGGATTCAGAAATAAGTAGTTGGTATTCCTATTTTACACTATTAACGTCTATTAAATTGTATTTTATAATTTATTAAGGGGTCACGAAGTCAACATAATAAATAACGATCGCTGTAACTCGAACAAAATGGAATAAGTAAACACATTTTTCTATAAATTTCACTACTTTTGTTTTGTCAAAAATATATCAAGTCGCGACATGAAATATACTTTTCATAGAAAGTTACAATTAGGAAAGTTTGACAAACATTACCGTAGAGCAACTCATGACTCGAAGTATAATGCCTCCCAACTAAGTTGCTTTAATTATATGTGCACTAAATTGTTGCATATGACGTACTTCTCATAATAAGTTTTGATGAAAAGTTCAAAAAATAGTATATTAGGGAATTAAAATAAACAATTTGTTAGCCTTTTACTATCTTGACAGTAAGTATATATGCAGCTTTTCAGTTTTATCATATTATTATGTAACAAATATTATATGACGAACATCGAAATGTAATTTTGTAGAAAGCGTATTATTACAAGTCTACATTTTTATTGCAAGCCAATTTATTTCCATAAAATACAGGAGACTTTTGTTAGTGTATCTTATTGTGGCGAAACCGTTTGTGATAGTTGTTCAGAAGTTTTAATCGTAACTCCTATGTGGATAGAGGAAATTTCCGAACAAAAATATTGAAATTTGATTGTATATCCCTTTAAATCATTTTTCCGTGGATATTACTGTCTCAATACATATACTCGAAGACCAAGAGAGAGTACTCGCTTCGCGTAAAAAATTGATGACGCGAGAGACCAGGGACATTTTCAGAGGTAGCCTAAAATTTTCAAAGCTTCTCTAAAATTTTCAGAGCTTCTTTGCCTGTTGCTACTCCATTTAACCGTGGAATATTTTCTAAAATAATTTTCTAGATATTCCTTACTTTTACGTCTAAAAGAATTGTTATCTTCTATACTATCGATCATTAACCAAATAATTAAGATAAAGCTTCCAACATCGTATGATAAAAATAAAAATCCAGATAAATTCGTGATTTTTGCAGTGTGTAATTTCCCGGTTACCGCATTGTTATCTAAATAACGTTCATCCTAACAAGTGTCTAATAAACTAAGTACACACTAACTTACAATCAAATACGTATAACGACCTACTACGATAGCCTCCAACCATAGTGCTTCAAAAATTCCAATAAAACCTCCGCATATCTCTCCCACTAGGTCACGATTACAACGAAAAACAACAACGACACGCTCTATCAAATCCTACTGCTCGAAATCCACTACCTTAAATCCTTGCCAATTATTTATCCCTATCACGAGTCTTGTTTCACACCGTTCCTTTGGTACGCGCGTTGCCACCCACGCGAGCGTAAGCTGTGATTAAAGGACCCGTGGCGGTGCGGCGAAGGACCGCGTCGGCTAGAAAGTTTCATTAACCCGATACACTTTCTCGGTGTTATCGTCTGGGCCGCAACGTGGCCAGCGCTGGCGTCGCGCACGCACCGAGGCGCCTATTGCCACGTTCACCTCGGCGTCTCTGTTTCGAGTGTGCGATAGTGGTGCACAGGCCCCGTACTCTCACGTTCGCGCGCACACGACTCTATGTGTATAAGTACTTGCGTACGTATTCTAGTTAACGTACGCGCTGACGCAGCGATACGGACCAGCAGGCTGACTGTCGCGAGGGGCGAGGGAAGGGATCTTATTTATAACGAGACGAGACCATCGTACGATGCCGGCACGACCAATCGCGTGGCATCTCGTGGTCTGGCCTTGCGGACTGTTTCACCGTGTACACGCACAAGCGTGCGACTGTAATTCAGTGACGCCATAGAAAGCATTCCTTGCCTGTCTCTATGTTTGTTTCCAACGCACGTGTGTAAGTGCCTGCACGTCGTGTGTGTTCCAAAGGCGTTCGAACCTTCTCGACCCCCTTTTTTGGACTAAGAGCTTTTGGGTTAGGGGTAGCAAGGTCTTGTTTGAATGGGGATGGATTGGTTACTACATGGGTTTGACTCCCGGGGAATGGAAAGGGTGAGTGGATGATCGGTATTGATCAGTGGGGCACGGTGACATCTGGGGGCGTGGGGAATGAAAATGCGATGAGAATTGTTGAATGACTGCGTAGAACGATAACGTTGACTCGTGGCAGGATCTGGTTGTAGAATTAGCTCTTTTGTCACGCAATGAGAAAATTAATGGTCGTTAACTTTTTATACCGTGAACTGAAACATCGTTCTTTGGTCAAGTTTCTAATTTTTTGAAATACACATATATTTAGGTATAGAATTTTCGAAAAATCTCGGCAAAATATTAGATGTGAATTGGATCTATGTATCTCTGTTAATTGCAAGACATGATCTCAAACACCTGTCCTGATATAGATTATAGAACTGATTCAAAGACACCAGGATTATATTATTGTAAGATATTTGCATATATGATATAAATACGTAACATCAATTAAAATATGCTTCTACCTGTATCAAGAAACTAAAGTAGTCGTATCTTGATATAGATGCATTTTAGAATACATCATATATTTTGCTTTGGCAGATAGAGGTAACGAGTATACCCATATTTTTGCTCCAACTTTCTGATATACCGTGTACATGTCCCGAAGAATGAGGATTATTAACATTTTCTTACTTGTGTAAGTGAAACTTGCTGAAGTCGTATGATTCGCCGTGACTCTCGAAAAAGTCGGTGATCAAGTTGTACGTTGATTAAATACATCCCACTTTTACAGGCAATTTATGTTCGTTTCTTCGTTCTCAGTTCCAACTCCATACAAATATGAATAAGAATGAGGTAGTAAATAAGTCGGTTATAAATATTCGAAATTGAAATTATAGAACGGTTGAGTCACTATTGGGAGAAAATGGGGTGATGTGTGTTGCTTGCTAATTTTAAACTTCTATACGTATTGCTATGCGATTTGGAAGTATGTTTATATGTATATATGTGTGTCTGTATATATATATATATACTTAAATGATCATTCTCTTTAATTTTATTTTGGTTACTTATTGTTTCACGAATGTATTCTATTACGCTGACATTATTTATATATATCGAAATTAAACATTTTTTATAACAATGTATGCAACAATTTGCAACATTATGTAAACATTATGTGTTTCTTCTCAGATTTGCATAAATCCAAATGTAGAATGTTGGAGATCCTTTTAAGACCTTTATTGGATTTTAATTAGTCGATGCAAATAGTTATCTACTCGAATAGGAATTAGAGAATTATATCACAGAATTATAGAATTATCTATCTATATTATTGGATTGATATTGGAATGTTGAAATAGGAGATAGGGTCTGAATGCTTGGTAATTCCAATTTTGTGGAAAGTAATATTTAGTTTGAATAAAAAGTTCTAAGAGGTAACTCTAGTAGAATTTAAATAGAAGCTTTTGTACGTTTTTATGAATTTATTTATGCGTGCTATTCAAATTTCATGGATATATTTTGTGTAACATATTGCCTTAATCAAGATCGATGATGAAATTGTTGATTATGTTGCTGGCCATTCACAGAGAATTTTTGAATTCACGATACGTGAGTGAGTGACCAAATGCAGAAGTTCCACTATTACGTGACCAAATTGAGATCCCTTTTCCTTCTATGTAACCCACGTTGCACCAGTAACATATTCTTACGATTAGAAAGTTCCTGATACAGTGTAGCTTTCATTGCATAGATCACATTTATCTATCATGTTTGATGAGTAGGCAATTTTGTAGATCTTACGTTGTATTTGAATGAAATAATTTTATGCAACTGCTTTAAATAAAAATATGAAATATAGCCAAATCTGTTGTAGTATATATAATTTTTTAAGAACTAGGCTAATCTTCCATTTTTCTATTTTTGGTAATCTTTGTAGAATTTTCAACACTTATAGTTAATCACACAAAATTATAACGAGTCTCTAGAGTATTAAAAAATTTATCATATGTATTTATTTTTTAACCTTTATTTAAGAAACAAGTAGTGGAATAACACGGGAAAATTTCGTGAATTTTGAAATAAAGTAACTTACATATTATTTTATCAAAGTATAAATGGAATAGAAAAATAGGTATTTGCTTAACAGAAATCAAATACATACTTCTTTGTATTAGTTATGTTCATTCAGTATTTGATAATGCAAATTATCTGCAGCAGCTCGTAAATAAGTGACGATTGCATCTTGTTAACGTGATCTTGATGTTTACTTAATTAATACATTAAAAAGCAATGGTATTCAAAGAGCCTTTTTGTGTTCTTTATTATCCTCGTATGTCAACTTGTCAATATCATGTCCTCGAGCTATACGTTCAATTTAAACTCATATTTACCTCATGTCACATACATATACACGCTTGGTACGCACATATGTTCGCTCGATTGAAAACATATGAGGTCGACACATACGTGTATGTTTTTAGTGTCATCGATGATTATATTGGATGTTTCACTATCGCATTTGTCTCGACAGTCATCTCAAAGGACACGTTTCGCGATGTTCGCGTTCTGGCTAGTGTAGCTTGCAAGGTACAGAAAGATAAAAGTTTCACGGTGAATTATAAGTTGTCGAATAATTCTCGCGCGAACACAGGTGCAAACTCGAAAACGTGCTTTAAAAGATCGAAGTTTCACTACGAGATACGTAAATTGCCTTTAAAATGCGTCGAGCTTACTGATGTAGTATGTTACGCGCGGAAAATGTTGTATGTATTATGCATTCATCCGCTTTATTTGTATGTTCTTTGTCGCATTTACGTTTTTGCATCGCGACAGTACTTGATTTTACTGTAGCATTTAATATACTAAATGCAAATAGTCGTTATTAAGATAATTTGAAAGGAAAATTAAGGAAATGAGTATGTATATATAATTATGTTTTTGTGTTAATAATTCTATGGAAAGTACAAACTAAAATCCTTCAGTTTGAAAAAAAATTCAACAAGTTTGCAAGACAGTAAAATTTACGATCTGCTAATATTTATCAAGAAAATTAAATTAGTGGATACATTGGTGTAATATAATGATTCGCGCATAATATGATCTCCCATATTGTCGCTAATAATTGTGTAGTTAGCAGATAGATAGAAGATAATTAGCAGGTTTGATAATTCTGATGTTGTGTTTTATATAGAGTTGTTTTCTAAGGTTAAAATGTAAAGGAAAAGTCTTGTGACTCCATAGGGAAGGGAAGTTAACTCGACAAAGAAGCTAAAAAAATTGGACAAATAAATTAGATAGTTTTTATAAGTATAGGTATCTATTGCTAATTATTCTTGAAAATATTTAGCATAGTAATATGTTGGAATGTAGTAATAATTTTAGAAAATCGTCGTAAAATCTCTAAAATTATGTCGTATTAATGTAAATATTTATCTATAAATTCCTCTGCTTTCAATTGCTAGGAATATTTAATACATAAAATATATTAGCAGGAAGCAACATGAAATCATAAAATAACATTTACTCCTGAAATTATGATTCCTTAAAATCTCTACATTTATGAACAGATAAGTACGTACCTACGTATAAAACATAGTGAAATCTCGTTCAATGTGTATTATAGAGGATGTTAATTTTAGATCAAATATCTGACTTATTTCCACTACTATCGAAGGTAAGAAAAAATGACTAGTGTGCAACTATTTATCTTTCTACTTTGATTTTATTAGACATATCGTATGAAGGGCAAGGAAAGGTATTCGTGCGTTCATGTTTCCTTTGTTTTTCGCAAGTAAGTTTCAACAAAATTAGAGTTTAAACATCTTGCAAAATAAGTATTTTTGTACGCGATTATCGTAATACCTTTTTATAGAGATTAAAAAAGAACGTGAATTGGCGTATAAAAAATATGTAGTCGCAAAGAAATGTCAATGATCTCGAAGAAACTGTCCAGATGACCGCCACAGAATTTTCTTTCTATTACCACCATATTCATGTCTTTAAATTCTCAAAACCATAAATCCTTAATCATTTTTCCTTACCCTCAATAATATTGTAGATAATTTAAATGTTCGATTTAAAAATGGCACCCAGTATAATAGATTCTTTGCTAAAATGAATTTTCGACGTATTTATTGAAACTAATGAAATTTAATTAATATGGCGATCTTCGATGATTCTAATAATTACGGGCCACAGCCAATTGAATCGGAAAATATTCGAGCGAATTCGTTCTTGTTTGAAGAACCAACATTTAATAAAACGTAGGTGGAAACAATAGGTAGGTATTTAATAAATGACCGGTTTGGCGAATGATCACCTATGATTCAGGTTTTTATCGAGGGAGGTCGTTAGAGCGACTCGTTTGCAATTGACGTTTTAATCGCGGTTACTCGATTCTCATCGATGATGCAGTTTGCGCACTGTGCGTTTATGTATACGGATCAACGTTTTCGTTTTGTTTCTCATATTTAATTTCCTGTTTAATTTTTCGCCGTACAGCGAATCGAGGGGGTTGATCGTAAGTGGATTTAGAAAGTTGCGAAATTTGCTTCAGTCCTTTGATTAGACAGTTAAAACTCTACTTGCGGTGTAAACTTATAGAAATTTGAAATTTATTTTCATATATTTGATACTTTCTATGAATCGAGTGTAGAGGTAAATTTTCCAAACTTGAACGTAAATTAACAGTTTTAGATCTTAAACCAGCGCGACGATTGTTAGATGACACGTTTTTATGGTTCTTTGGATTTTACTCGTGTTTTTTTTAATGCATAGCACTTTGAGCGTCTCGCGGCGAACAGAGTTAAGAGTTGTTCCATGATTGGTTAAATCTTTATTAGAATATTTTATCGACTTTTTGTTGAATTCAATGCCTGTTAAATATTAAGCTCTTCAATTTGTACGAGTTAGTTTCAAGTTATACATCAGTTTCAATCTTGTTCCTGTACTTGATAAGATTTGATCGAGTTTCAAACTTTCTTCGTTCAAACAAGCTATTAAAGACTTTCTTACTAAACCAGTGTTCTCGAAGTTAATCCAGTGTTTGGTTGACTTCCTAGGCTTTCATTACGATTTGGTACCTCTATTTTCTTCCGGGACATTTATTATTTCTACTTACGTTACAGACCATCTGTGCAATTAAAAACGTCAAGCGGATTAACCGTTAGCATTCCAGGGTATTATCTGCGATGGAGTTTAGCAATTATTTCTATGAAATAGTTTTAGTATGTTCTTTCACCAAATTTTCAAAGATTAAATTCTCTATTCCATCATATTAAGTAATATATTTATATAACACGTTAGGATATTAAAATTAAATTAATATTTATTGAATAGATTCTATTTTATCGTTTTCTAAGTTATTAGATCGAGTCGTGACAATATATGCTAATGCAAACTATTATTTCTCATGAAAACCTAGGACAACGGAACCTAAATTACATCATACAATTTAATTCAGTATATCTATGAGTAAGACAAGTCGACACAACGCAGAAAGTACTAAATCTCAGAATCAGCTGAATCATCCTAGAATCATCGAAACATATTTTAATAGACTTCCTCATAATCTATTACGTAACTGCACAAACAAGTTTCGAGGTCATAGTTTAAAAACAAGCCATTAGATGTTTGCTCATAATTAACTTTCGTAACAGCTACATTTTTCATTCCTGGAAAATATCCTCGAACGACAACACCAGCTCGAAACGAGGAAGAATTGGTTCAAATCCATGGAACGTACGTACCAGAAATTAGCGAAATTTTCGCGCTACAACGTCTCGATGGAATTCTTGGATTCGCCAAACCAAACGCGCGAATGAATAGACGGAAGGAAGTTACGCTCGTTGAGTTTGTTCTCTGCCGTCTTGACGGATTTGTATGCAGTGGGAAGGTAACAGGACATCGTAGAGAATCATGGTTCTCTTTTCCATTGGCATCGTTTCGCGAATCCCTCGGCGAAGAACGTCGGACTAATTATTCCGGAGCGCGGGAAATTCGGCTGCAGTTTGAGGTTTTCTTCGGTTGACTTAACGCTTGGGAAGCTGACGCTGCCGTTCGCCTGATTTCGAACGTCGAAACGACTGGAAAAATTTGCATTTCGAGCTCGTAGTCACGTAGCAGTTACGATTGCTCCGATTTTATTCCGGTATTCCTCCCCGGAACATCGGAACCAAGTATTCACTGTGTAGAAAGGATAGAATTGGGGTGGAAAATTCGCTTCATCTGAGTAATCAAGCTATTGCGTTCATGCAAACGTTAAACGAACTTTGAGACATTGCAAAGTGGTTGATTGATATGAAAAATAATGAATAAAAGGGATGTTTAATATATCGTATTTTCAATAGAGTTTTTAGATTAATTGCTAGATTGTATTTCAGAGATGTATTCTCTTTTAAAGGGATATGAATATGTATATTGTTCAAGTAAATGTTAAATACTTCTATCTGTAGTCTTGTCAATATGTTTGTTAATCGTTAAGGATCTTGTTAGACAGAAGTTAAACATTAAGTTAAACGTTGTTTATAATTCCTTGTAATCGTAGCAAATATACAGAATTTTAGATACGAAGACTAAACCGTAGGTTTCTGTAAAATTGCTTTTTCATTTTTCTAAATATTTTCTTAGCTTCTTGCTGCAATAAGAGATTGATTAAAGGAAATTTTTTAATGAAGCATTTGATTATTCAAACAATATTGTTTGGGGAAATTAATTTATTGTTTGCTAAATATTCTCGAGTTAAAATGAAAAATATTAATAAGATTCTCAGGATATTGAAATTCTTCTGTGAGTATCAATTGAAAGAAAACAAAATTATTTCTCGGCAATTCGTAAAGGATTTATTATTGCCAGGACTGCTCCAATTTTACTGAAATTCAGCTTGGTACATTTTCCATCGTTTAGCATGCTAGAAGTTTGTTACAGTACTATTATAGTAGTTATAAAATATATTACATGTAATACTTTATATGATAATGTTACAAAGTATGACACTCGTGTCGTAAATTACAGATAATAGTTGATAAAATTTGATAACTGTATAAACAACGAAATTTAAGTTCCAAATATGTATATATATACCTCTTTTGTTAAATATAAATCTTCTAAGCATTTTTTACAGAATGATAAAGCGATCTGTGCCTTAGAATTTGAGCACCGCTGTGTAACGGAATAGGGTTACATAATGATACGATCGTACACGTCATTTTATTTTTAAGAAATAATGCGAGCATTTTTCGTGTAAGCAATATCTTCGAAGGAAGAAACTTGATCGGCTGCGTGATAGATTTAGCAAATGAAACAGATCGAACATTGATGCTTCTTCTGCTTACGAATTCAGAATTTTCTGCGTGTCTACTTATACGTAATGAACAATGGCAAAGAGAGATATGTGTAGATTTTACACATGCGAATGGTTTCTTCCGGAGAAGAATATTAAATCTGTACGTATTTTTCGTGTTGAAATATTTTTTTATAGAAAATGTAGACTTGTTAAAGCACAAAATTATTCCAACTGATTTTTACATACTTTGGGCATCTGCATCTATATTGCTATTATTCTATTCTTCCTCTGAATCGAATTATCATCTTTGTAGTTATCAAACAAAAAGAAAAAAAAAGAAAAAACGAAAAAAGGACTTGTTCTGTGGGAAAATGTGCATTATATGAAGCAGAGAAATGTTTATTGTTCTGTAATTTATTATTTTAAAATGAAGAGATATTTCGTTATTTTCTGGAAATAGAGATGATTCGGTACTTTGCATTTTTACGCTTCCAAAATCGTAAAATTCAGTTACTGCGTGCTTCACTGCGCGCACTCGGAATTAAATGCAGCTTTAACGTTAATTTGATTCTGGCAAGTCGCATCTAGTTGACCAAACAAGGTTGAATATATTTCGTATTAATATACTATACCATGTAGAATGTAACTGTTGCTATTGATCTGTCAGTATTTATTTCATCGGTCTAATTATCTCAATCTTAATATATTAAGTATAATAATACGTAAGTAATGGTATTAGTGCATTAATGTAATACGAATAATTCTTACGAATAATAATAATTTTGAAAAAATCATGGTTTAGATCTTCAGTCAAGGTTCTTTAAATTTATCTTTTTGCGTATTCTTCCAAAACCATACACATTTTCTTATTTAACAAATTTCGTGTTCTCCTAAGACCACCACTACTTCGAATTATGTTTTCGTGTATTTCTTTTTTATCTAAATTCTTAAAAATGAGACTTTTTATGCTACTTAACGTGAAAATATGTCGATTCGCGTTTGTTTTTTTGGCTGGCAACGTCAAATTTGCCCTCGAACAAACAAAACACTCAACCGTTTTGAAATACTGCAGTTTTCAGTCTGTTTTTGAAAGGGACGAAACAAGCCATTTGAAGCACCAAACGCGCATCGTTGTTTACGACCAAAATAGACTGTCGTCGCGGAGAAAATAACAGTTATAATATCGACTTTAGCACGGTCTGATGAACACCATAGAAAATAGGAATTGAATGAACTGATAATAGGAAGCAAATAGGAGCCAATTGTTTTCGTGATTAGAACCAAAATCCAAACGGAAGAGGAAAAAACAGACATTTGTTACATAAAATGGCGAATGAAAATTTTCTAAAGCGAAAATTCAAGTGGGAAACAGTAAATTGAAAAGACTCTTTTGTTCTAAAACGTTCGTAGAAATGGCGTTACAAATATTTTCGCCGTAATATCATATTTAAAAAGATTTCATACATAAATTTGAAAATTGTTCCTAGCAATTTCATTTGTTGCATGATCACTAGAATACAAACATAAAGCAATAATGAATAAAAGATTAAAAAAATTTAATCAAATTCAGAATACTAATGACCAAAAGAGATTTTGAAATATATATGTAAATGATAAATGAAATTGCAAAATTTCAAAAGTCTATCTTATCCTTCACTCATATACATATATGCGTGCATATCCATGTTCATCTACATATACTCGTATATTAAATCTCGGAGAACATATATTGCAACCACTCATAGACTCACATCCTAATTTCACTTGCACAATGATAAATGATTTAAAAATTACTTCTTTAAAGTTAGTATAAAAACCGAAAAAATGAAAGTTCGAAGGAGTGTTTTATTCAAACTGGTATATAACTATCGCGTATAAATTGTGTTAAATACACGTTTACCGTGCGTAACTTGTACTGTAAATCAACAATCATCCGAAGTTTCCAATTACTCTTTCATTCAAAACACAACTCGGTTCTGTAACTTTAATTCGTGACAAACACACGCTGCGTAGTTATCTTATCCGTACGCTACGGGCAAGTTCACAACTCGTGACACTAAACGATGTGCAATATCAAATTCGTTGTTCAATGTTTTAAACAACCGCGAAATATTACGTCTATTTGAAAATTTTTCGAATTAAAACAAACTGAAACGTAAAGTTCATTTAAACATCTTTCGAATGGAATTAGAATTCTAGGAGATAGAATTTTGCCAAATAAATTTTGCGAAATGATAAATGATATGTGAATGCTCTTTGTTAGAATATGAGCGAACCAAAGCAAGTAATACAAAAGTCATTAGAAAATAAAGGAATGTACGCGTGCAAATCTAAATTGATTGTGAAGGATGCATGTATAAGCAAGAGTTAACGTCTTTGTACCCGCGAACGAAATATTCCGCGTTGCACTGTCGTTCATACCTTATGGATGATTTATCTCGTATGTTTGGTTTCCACTGTTTGCTCTATTTCGCCTAGAAGAAAATAGCGTTTCATCTGTTCACACTCGTTGATAATGGTGTTTTGTAAAATTGATATTTCTTAAATGCATGAAAGACATGTTATGGACGAGATATTTGGTATCTTATCTTCAATAATGAAATAGTAGAAGAATATAAATAAAAATATAAGAATTGTACAATTATACAAAATTCTTTCCCTCGATTCTAGTGTTCTTGCATTCTTCATGTTTTCGTGACAATGAAATATTCTGTATTTTATATCTACGTATTTCGAAATAATATTCATAAATCCAAAAGAATTAAGAATGCAAGAAGAGAGAAGAATTAAGAGATTATTTCGTTGAAGATTTCACATATTAAAAAGCTATCCGTGACCCAATTTCTCAAGGATAAAATGGAAGCAACCCATCTCAGTTGAGCAAGTATGATCAGAGCTCCGTTTACAGTCGCCTTTAAAGCACGAGATACCGCATTGTCACAAGCAAATCGTGCCAATTCGAAGTTCTGCGTGCGTATGCATGCATTTACGTGCTCTATGTAGCCGTGTGTGCACTGCGCGGAATTACTGTCGTCGGTTTATCCGTTTTGTCTTTGACGCGTAATACATACTAAGCCGAACTTGAGACAGTCAGACAGACAGACAGACAGACAATCGTGTTCGTCGGATCGCACACTGTCCACGTTAGTGTATTTGGGGCAAACCTGAATTGCTGTACCCGCCCAGTCTCCAAGTACATAGTGTAGTCCGTTTTACAGAAATGCAACAGTTACATTTTCTACAGAAATTAGCCGGAGAGTTCGCTTCCTGGAATAATAGCGGAATTTCGTTTGGAATTTAATAAATGTTCCACGTTTCGTTAACTTTACGATTTCATTGAAACGCTTCCCTTCTTTTTTGGAGATTTTCTTCTTTGCGATGCATGTGCACATTTCTCGTATATTACACCTGTAGCTTGATTTTTTGTTTTCCTTATTTTTTTTTTTTTGTTAATTTGTTGAATAGCAATTCGAAAACGTAATGTTACACGTGTTGATTTTGACCAGTCGAACTCAAACTGTGATTGTGAAAAGGAAGGAATTTATCATCAGGATAAATTATTTGCTTTCAAATTATATATGAAACATGTTTTTACGCCTTCGATTTCTGTAGTAGACTTCTATCTATTATTTCAATGCATTTGCCGTACCTTGACAAAATAGTAACTTACTTTATTTACATTTTTCTTAACACTTAGTCAACCGCGCGCGCCACAGCGAGCTATACGTTTTCACCGCGCTCGCACAAGCCAACCTATACGCTGTCCACCGCGCACTTTTCCAAGCATCGAGAACTAATATTCACTACTTATGAAACAAAGAAGTCAACAAATTATTTAAATGGTTAATTATATATCGTGGTGATGATTTTATTTGACGATTTCACATATTGTTTATACAAAACATAAAATTAAAAGTATGTAATAAAAATATAAAAAATGTAGGTAAAATTAAAAACAATAAAGACGACCAAAGATAAATAACACGACTTGAACGTGAAATTAAAAATTCATAATGCATTTTAATATTTTTTTTACAATGTGGTATCGTTCGATTGTAACTTTAGTTATAACTGATAGCGTAACTTTTCAATTAATTTTAAAACCACTAAATTGGTGTATTTTATTATATACTGTACTTTATAAAAACAGAAAAAGTGGCGCAGTTAATTGGGAACAATTCCAGGTAAACAATAACTGATAATAACAACAACAGCTAAAGTCAAAAAGGGAGATCTCCCCGGCCGGTCACGCAGCGATGTTCTTCAAAGAGGGGAGATCTCCCATTCGGTTGGCTAAGTGTTAATAATGTTGCACATTATTTTATCGCACGTTTTTTAATCGATTAATAAAGAGGAAATGACTCGTGTTCTGTAATTAACTGACTTCTGAACGCATTAAGAGTCACGGAATAGATTATCGTAACTTTAATTTCTTAGAATCGTATAAAATTCTAGAATATAAGTGGGAGAAATATGGATGAAAAAAATGTAAAACCAAACTTGGAAATTTCCTTTCATGATCATAAGGTGAAAAAGTACAATTTGATAATTCAAATCAATTAAAAAAATTGCAGGTGTATCGAGTTAGCTTACTTATCTCTCTTCGCTTTCTCTACTTTTATGATTGTACAAAAAGATACATGTATGTAATAGAAAAGCATAGTATTAGTATCAATAACGTAAACCTGCATAATGTAATTATACTATTATAAAAGGTACGAAGATATTGTAAAGCAGATTCAGTTCAGTTTCTTTCAAACTTTAATATAAAGCTGATTTCGCTTGGTTGAATTTTCATAGATAAAATTTCATTTGCAAAGAGAATCTTTTAAACGTTGCTTCAGATATTTAATTCTAGCAGTTCTCTTACTTTGATTTTGTCGTTCCTTTGAGTTCGTTTCATACTTCATTAGAATAATACTTGTCTAATAAACCATATTGAACTTATTGCATGTCAAAGAGTTATGTAAGATATATTTTTGAATTTTAAACAGCCATACTTATCGATGTGCACATAAACTGAGTGTGAAATAATTGTCAGAAATAGATTAGCATAACATTGACTAACATTAATAGGTTTTGAGTGATACTTATTTATTTTGTGTTTCAAGATTTTATTGTATAAAATAATAGTAGAATTATTGTATGAAATATCAAAGAAATTATCTACATTCTGTAACACGTAATTTTCAATTTCCTGTTGCAAAATACTGTTCACTTTATTACTGCATAATTAGTTCGTGCGGTCATTGAATTGCAATAATAATGACGCTAGGTATTGTTCCGCTTAATTATTATCATAATTATTACGATTACCCCCTCTTTTTTTCGTCATTGTCAAGCTTCGTATCATTATTGCTCTTATTACTCTTAGTAATGTCATTTGGAATAATTCGAAGCGAACAGATTTATATATATATTATTTAGGTTGATTTATTTTTCCATTAGTGTCGTTACGTACATTTTCTAATCCATTATTCGCGTATTTTCAAAAGATTTTGTTCTGGAACTACAATTTTATTCGACATTTTTTATACACATTGTGTAAGATGTAATCATAAGACAGAAAACGCATAGGTGACGCAAGATCATGCATAATCCCAACTACAGGCTGATTATCATCGTAATGTATGCAAAATATTTTTCTTTTTTTCTTTTTTTTTGCAAACAAGCAATAAATTACTCCCAACATACATAATGTAATTACATTTGAGATCAAATGTCTTTATGGATCGATCGACAATACTCGACAACATATTGTTTCTACTTATTACAAATATGTCACTGTTACGTCGTTCGACATGCCGTTATTAGAGCACGTAATGAACTTTAATCACCCGCCGACCAATTGGAATAATGCTACATACAAATTACTTGCTTTCGATTAATTCATTAGCATCGTAATCATATCGATAACGTATGTTCAACTGCCTCCTAGATATTCCATTTTTCTAACTCTTTGCACAAACACATTTTCAACTCCCTTAAACATCAACCCTTCCTTATCATTCGGTCACTGTCAATCCATTAGCATCGTAAATATACACCTGGATGTTTATACATTTATGAGAAATGTGAAGGTGTAAAAATGCACAGAGTACACATTATACGTATACATACATATATATATATAATTATTAGAAATATGACAGATACTTACTTCTCACAATAGCGAATAAAACAAATCTCTATTTAGGATCTTTAGCGCGTCAGAAAAACATAAATTTCCATAAATGAACATCCACATTCAGCTGCCAAAATATTTCAATTTCGTCTGTCTTCTCGCACGAACACCATTTCCACCCTCGAAACATCAAGCCTCCCTTGTTTCATCTGCTTCATATGATACTACAGGAATTTCAACGTCAAAGATGTCCATTCTCGCAGCCGAAACAACCTAACACCTTGTGTGCAGAGAGCAAGAGCGAGAGGGAGAGAGTGCGTTGGAACGCTAACCAGAGGGTGCGCGCCACCCGAGTCACGAAATTAACTAATGCTTGCTCGCATAATGCGCTCGTAATTTTCGCCTCTCTGAGAGCGTTATAACGTTGTGCTCGCTTTAAAACGGAACCTGGACTTTATGGGGCCGTCGACGAGACGCGTACACGTGTACAGCGCATAGGAAAAGCACGGCAGAGGATGGTTGTTCGTGATGAAACTAGAGAGCAGAGAATATCGGTCGATCGGTGGCGCGCGAACGGTGACAAAACGTGCCGCGATTGTCGTCCTCGTTTTTCAAGTTTCCCCAGTTTCGTTTTCGTCGCTTTCCGCTTTCGTTCTTTTTCATTGTGGGCTAGACTGATCAGATTTTACGCCGGAAATAGACTATTTTTGACCAGGACGTTGAATCGACAGCTCTCAGTTCGTTTATTCCAGACCGAATTTCGCTTGACTTGCTTCGTGATATACAATAGCACGATATAGGCTATGGAAGTCTGCTGGTTTCGCGTACGCTGTGTAAATTGTATAACGCGTAATTGTTTAGCATTGTTGTGTACGCCAGTTATGTGCCCTCGATGGAAGATTAATGGAGGTGAAGAGTATTTAATTAGATATGGGTAGAGAAGGTTAATACGGGGGTGTTTGTGATGGTACTACATTTCCATATAATTTAATAGAAACATGTGCATGAATATTTAGGTGAATTTCATTCGTGGAAAACGAAATGTTGTTTATGAAGTATAATGCTTGTCGTTAAAATAAATTGACCGATAAAGCAAAAGAATATTGGGAATTATAGAATGAGATAGAATTAGTTGGAAAATAGAAGGTGAGCTGAATTAAAAAAATAGATTACCTGTCTTTCTGTAGAAATTATGTAGCTTTAAAATGATAAAACAAGTGAAAATACGATAGCCTACAGTAAATATATATCTTATTTGTAGAAGGAAAATATTAAGGTGAAACGCGAAATGTCCTAAAACTTTGAGATCATGTAAAAAATGTTGAAAGTTTGAAATGATCTTCATATCATAAAGTTATGAAAGGAATTTTTTAAAATAAAAATATTTGTTTTCTGGATTTACCAGTTCATTGTAACACATTCATACTGTTCGAAATACGAATGTACGTCGATTGTCGTGAAAACGTAGATGACAGAAAACGTAGAAATTGAAAACGGTCGTCTGGTAGTGATGCTTATAGCGAGATGTTTGCATAGAAAGGAGGCGAATGATGGATAATTTAAGTGGGCTGGTTGAAATTGAAATTAATTAAGTTCTGACTTTTCACGTTGACTTCGTATCCTATTAACGATGCTACTACTATTTTAAGCGGAGTACTTTATCCGTAATCCAGAAGCAATTTCCATTCGATTTTCATAATTGGATCAAGATCTTAAACGGGAATGGATATTGAATAATATCTATTTTTTATTCTTCTGTAACAGAGATATAACGTAATTACCTGTTTGTAAGATGTTTTATTCCTATTAAGCACGAAGTAAAAGAGGATTTTAATAAATAATCTCATTTCACGTATGGGAAATATAAAAACTCTTTGAATGAACTGTGAGTGGAAATTGATAGCAGTTGTACATTCATTTACAGTTGCAGTTGTACGTATTTACTACAGCAATTAAAGAACCTACGAAATATATGAACAGCATAATTATTATCAGATCGTAGATTTGTATATATTTACGGGAAATTTAAAGGTGTAATTTAATAATGTAAATTCACGTAATAAGCAAAAATATACGAAATATCCAGATAATCATAAATCTTTGCTTAGGTTTCGTTTTTTTGTTTAGCCTTTCTTAATAATAGCCTAATTATTCGAAATATGTTTATTTCAACACTAGGAAGACGAATAATTTTTCGTAGCAACTTAAAAAAGAAAAACATAAATTTATCTCAACTTTCATTTCTCGATTTACACAAGCTGAAAAATAAATATTGTTGAAGCTTCGTAGAATACCAGAGGGAAATAATTGGCTCGTATTTCCGGTGAAGTCCATCTCGAAATGCAGTGTATAGGTAGCTCATACTCATACATTCGATATTTCGCGGTTACTCTTCTCCGGTCCGTTCTCTTCTTGGGAATACCGGTTCATTTTCCCCAATTATAAGTTTTGGTACCTATTTCCCTCGTGCACATTGGTCAAAATCAACCTTGATACAATAAAGAGAAGCTGGATTAAGGACAGGTATGATTTAATTCGTTAGGTCCAATTTCATTCCAACTTACAATCATTGAAGTATAGGGTAATTAGTGTCGTTGTGGGGAAAAGTTTTCACGTTGAAGTTGCCTCGAACGTGCATGTTCTCGCATACGTTAATACATTTTTATGGAGATGTACTACGTTGAAGTGCAATTCTCCTTGCATCAGGCATCAAGATTTTAATTAATGTTACCTTTTCATTACGCCATTATCTTCTTTTTTTATTTTTTTCTTCGTCATATGTGTTTTAGAAATATCAAGAACATCCTAATTTTATTTGGAAGCAAGTTGTTCTTCTGTTTTTCACTTGTTCTAACCTTTCGCTGTACTTGATAACTTGATATCAATAATCATAAAATGTGTCGTTATATTTACTGGTCACCTTTTAATTTTATCCCCAAACAGACATTTCTAATTCTAAGGATAAAATTTAGTAGAAACATTGGCAGTCTTAAATAGGTATTTTAATAATTTATTTATAATAAATTACACGATGCGATTAATAACAATACAATTCTAAGATTCTTCATTTATTCCATCTATCAGCCTTTCGAATACTATGCGAAAGTAGAACAGAATAAAAGATTTAGCTACGCTGTTTCTAAAAATTGTTTGTAACGAACATTAATCACTACCTTCTTCCATCTTTTTAGCCGCTTCATTTTAACTCGATCGCATTACGCCCAAGATAATTACTCCCGGTGCGGAGTCGGCGTTCCTATACAGATCCGGCGTAGCCAGTGGTTCCTCCTCCCCTAGCGATAATCGAACGATAATCGAGAATCAATTTCACCCCTTCCAATCTCGTCCCCCGAGCGTACGTTGTCGACGCGAGGTTTCCAAAAAGATAGGTGGATTAATGACGTCGGCAGACATCGGAAATTATCGAGCAGCCGGGGAAAAAGGGGAGGAAGGTAGAACCGAACTCCATCGTGTCGCTCGTGTCTCCACAAATATACCATCACTGGCCCATTCGATACCTTCTGCTAGATTTTCCACTGGATTCCTCGTTTCTTCCTTCCGTTCTCGTTTCTCTGCCTCTCTTCTTCCTTTTTCTCCTCGGGTCGAGAGACTGTCGGCTCTGGCAAACATTAATTCCACAAGCCGCGAAGGATGAAGCACCGCCTCGGCGCACGATCATTAAAATAACGAGTGAAAGGATCCTCGAGAGAGAGGCCAACCCTCGAATGTGGACGCCACACTCTCGAGAGTAGCCGGGTTAAACTTGAGCAGAGCGAACTTGGGTTGTATCGTTAAAGCGGGTAGTTTTAGAAGAGCCGCGGATATTATGTACATGGGGAGTGTAATAAAGGGTGGTTCGGTTAATCTCATCCAGTGGATCGTTGAGAAAGGCAGGGATGAATATATTAAATCACGCAATGAATTGTTGTTTATGAAGAATACACTGCGTCTCATAATTATTCTTTTTATTATTTTCTTTGTAATTATTTATCGTAATTCTTGCCTATCGGCTTACGTCATATTCACTTATCACTATCTTACTTACTAATATTCTGCTATATTACATTTTCTTATCTGATTAAACGCACCTACATTGCTTTTATAATTACTGCACTTCCTCTTTGGCACTTTCTCTTCTACTTTCTGCTAACTATCGCCACTGCGTCTCATAATTATAAAACCACTAAAAGAAATTTATTTTCAGAAATATTTATGACAGGTTGAAAATCACAGCGGTGTAAGCCAAGACTTTGGAAATTTTGCTTTAGTAATTAATTAAGCTTTATTCTCTGTCGCGATATGTTTTTCATGACCTCGGGAAGTAAAATGAATTGTTCGTCACGCTAAACGCAGAATACTGTCTTTATGAAAAATAATAGTCGAGAAACTGGTTTATCGTGCCTCTCAAACGTTTATATGTTGCGTTATATCTTCATATGTTAATCCGATAAACTATGAAGTATGACATATTTGAAATCATACGAAGAAATATAATTTTCTGGGGCAGAGAGGACAGTTTATGCTCACAATAGAGAAGATAAATGAGAGAAAACTATTTCACAGAATAAAATTGTAGCAATAACTTCTACGAGTTTAATTGCTCGATTTTGCATACTTCTAAACAGATTTTATCGCGTTATCTTTTCTATTCCACGTCTGACAGTAACGTTTAGAAGAACTGAAATGTATATAAGAATTGACGATTTTTCGGGTAGTTTCAGGGTAATTTAGGAATCGATGCATTGCAAGAGGTATGCTTCTATTTAAAAACACTTTCACGGTCTCGAAATCAATTAAATTCTGAAAGAAGGTTGTATTAGGTTGTCCGGAAAGTTTCTTTCGTTTTATGAGCAAATAGTAGACGCACAACGTTTTTCGTTTTACGTTTATTTTGTCGAATTACGTACGATTCATTTTGTTCTGTCGAGATAAACACCGCGACATTTCACAGACTTGGTTTCACGTTTGTATGAAGGTGTACTGTTGTAAACAACACGTTTGCGAAAGGAAGAAAATTTTCGGACAACCTAATACACGAATCGTATATTTTTGAAATCCATGAAATTCTAAAAAGAAGAAGAAGAAAAAAAAGAAAGGCTACGAGAAGCCGTCTTATGAATATTCTTCCACGTGGACAATATTTTTAAAACAGAAGAGTGTCAGTTTCTTCGTTTACATTTGAACGGCAGTGTTTACGTTTCGTTATGTAACTGCCTTTCGTTACTCGTCTGTCTGATCTCGATGGTCTCTATCACGTATGCGAAGCTACTTTTGAGGTTTTAGTTTGAGTTTCGCGGTGTTTGATGTACTACGTTTGAATGGATTCATTTGGAGACTCATTCGATGAGTTTCTGGTGATCGTCGTCAGAGAGATTTCAAATACTGTGATTTTGAGGACTTGGGAATGAAAGGAGAGTAGGATGTTATCTACGTTTTATTAAGAGAATGTAGGGTAGAATACTTCTGAAAATGTATAAATTTCTTTTTCACATTATTATGTTTATTACGTAATTGCGTTGCTATCGTTGTTCAGCAAAATATATCAAATTTTTGAGTCTAGAAACTGTTTTTTTAAATATTACTGTTTATTAAATATTAAATATTAATATTACTCGATGTTTTAATAGTTCATACGAACACTTATAGTAATTTTTTAAAGTTTTATAAACCATTGTACTTTATAATATTTTATTTTTTACTAAACGATATGTCTGTACTAGAAATTGTTCTTAACATTGACTTGAGAATGATGCATTGTAATAGCACATATTAACTTGTTAATAGCTATTCATTTTGATTTTATCGAATAATTATTTCGATATTATTTATTCATGAAGTTGCTCTTATAAGAGTACCTACTTTATAATAAATATTTATGACCCAATCTTACCTCTCCAATGCAAAAATAATCGCTCGTAGGCACTGTTAGTTATGATTCATAATACAGAATCAAAAAAATATAACAGTTATTTATTATCTGACTGTTAAAACTTCCTCAATTACATTCAAACTCTACAATACGTAAAGCCATATTCCATTTCATTTGTATTATCATAACGTGCATGAAGTTCGATACATTATAACGCTACGTGAATACGTTGTAAAATCGAGAGTGTAACTCGTGTGCAGTTTGCGAATTCGAATTAAGCCGATCGAAATCATACGGTTGGTGTACAATTGACGAGGAAAGTATTCCTGCTGATCGTGCTCGATCTGTCTTTCGAATTTACATTGGCCACTCGGATGTATACGTATCACACGGGTGTCAGTGTAATCGGTAACTCGTTATTTCATGTTGAAAATGCGATACGACCTTTGTGCACAGCGAAAAAATATCGAAATCGTTTATTTTGCTTGTGATCCGTCGACCGTAAATGCGATAGGAATTGAAATACGATAAATTGGAGAAAAAATGCTCGATAATGTATACTCGCCTCTATGAACAATGTGAAAAGTGAGAAAATAATTCAAGTGACACGTTGGTCGATGCTTTCATTGTCCAATATATCATTTAGTAAGGTTTCCGTGTGGTAAACGCAATTTGAAATTAATGATACATCGCTTCGTGAGTGTGAACGCGAGACAAAAACTTGAGATTGGCCATTTTAATTTTAAATAATTTTTTTTTATTCTGAAATCTAAATTATACACTTTATGTATGCTCTTAATTGCTTTTATTATTATTAAATATATATAATATTTGTTATTCGAATTTTTGGTGATTTCTTTAAAAATGTAAATTATGAACTGTGATTATATACATATAATGGAGGAAACGACCGAAACAAGAAGCCGTTGTCTAAATTATAGCTTTATTTTCCAACTGATAATCTTCGAATCTGCTATGAAAATAGTCGAATACGGACGGTTATTCGATTTAGATTTCAGAACCTCAACACACAGACATACATAGAGTTTCTGTCTGTTTTGTCTCTTAGTTTGTCTAATATCTCTGTTATTGTTCATAGGCAGTTACTCAAACAAACTCGCATCGAATGTACACCAATCACTCTGCTGAACAGATTACGTGGTTGAATTCAAATTGTATCCGAAATTTGTCGCGCGGCCGATTCAATCGATACTCGTTGGTAAGTGCTTGCGCGTGTAATCTCGTTTGCCACGCGATGATAGGAGGCTGATGTCATATGGTTAACCGTTTAACCATTCAAATTGGTTAAGCGATTGTCGATTAATCGGCACAGTTTTCCCTCTGCTATTCCCAACGAATTAACGTTTTACCATCGTTTCGCGTGGATTTTCAAATTTAAAACGATCGGTATTTCTAATGAAATTTGTCAACTGTCCCATCGGGTGATACGCCTTCGAACTGTCGCCGAAACTATTCGTTGGTCACTGGTCGAATCGACGTCGTTTAATTCGATATACAGAATATCGATTTCTATTAAACTGGCGAACCTAGAATTCTCCCCAAACGTCGGCCAAATTCTAACGTCGAGCAAATTGCGGGCTGTGTAATTATGAACAAATGTATTGAAGAACATCGACGACACCCGGTTTGAATAATCAATCGCATGGTTAACTGATTTCCTTGTCAAAGGAGCAAGAGAGGAAATTCTTGAGCGCGAAAATGCATGATTTTCGTTGGCCGCGCTTGATGAAGAACGGTTGAAAGTACTTAAACGAACACAATCGAGGAATCCATTAGGGGCAGTTAACTGTATTCCGGACGATGCGAATAAATGAGCGGACGACCGCTTTTCTGCTAACTTTTTTATGCCGAATCTTCTCTTAATTGACAGGAGCACCGCTCGAAATTGCCACGTAATGAAGATGGCGCGAAAAGAGTTAAACAGTAGCAAGTTATATGATATATTGAATATTCTAAACTATTGTTCGTTCATCGATATTCGAAATTCGAAAGTATGAATAACAATAAACGTATATTTAATCGCAACACGAGGTCCCAACGTTCCATTGAAATTCTGCTCTCAATGTTATTACTTCAAACAACAGTGTTTCAGATGATAAAAACGATTTATACTGTCCTACGTTCTTCTTCTTCCTTTTTTACTATTTGATTAATAACAGTTATAAAGAAGCTAAATTAAAGCATAGTCAGCTAAAGAACGTTGCAAGTTTGCAGGAATAAAAAGTCCTTGTTTTTCTCAATGGATGATATTTTTTTGTTATTTGTCCTTTCTATATCTGTAATTTTCTCTTTTGCGCTCTGCACAACGAACGAAGTCTTCATGGTACATTTCCTAACAAGTTTGTCTCTCATCTGCCCTATTTGTTTATCAGCGCAGAAAAATAAGATCAGAGTTTTGTATAAACTATTTTAGCTAATTTAATCTTCTCGCTCTTCCTACTTACCAGAGCTAGTAATAGAATATCTATATAGACAGATTTCTTCTAAACTATTTCTATCAGTCGAATTCAAATGAATTTACTGGATAGGTAATGCACACGCAGGTTTTTTTGTAGCTGAAAATAAAAATAAAATTTATTCGCTAGTTTCATCCAGCTACGCTGATCGCGTTTATTTGATCGCACTTCGCGATCAGCTTATCGGATTGTCGACGACGTCGATATTAGATGTTTGATATTCGACTTTTCTCTTATCTTGATTTGGGGGTGTATTTACGATGTTGACAGAGATAGAAGAGTGGCTTTGCTTCAGGGCACAGTGACATTTTTCGTTCCGCGCGTATACAGATCGCACGTGTAAGCCGCGCATGCATAAACATCAGTTCGTGTTCCTCCTGGAAGTCACGAAACCTCTGCCCGCCACAGAAATATCGATAATAACTTCTCGCGTGACTTTACCTTGACATTGAAAACCGTACTACTATCCTTCATTCAAAAGCGTGGAAAATAAAATGCAGAACTTAATCAACGGAACGCGTTGTTCGAAAATAAATCTAAATAAATAAAAAAAAAAAATAAAAAAATAAAAATAAGAATAAACGTTCAAAAGACTTTAGAATTCATTACGTAGGTTACAATATACCATGAAATCTTGACGCATTTTATGAATACCATACTATGGTATCCTATTGTCTCGCTGCGAGAGCAACGAGCCGGATCAAGGGTAGAATGGAGCCGATGAAAAATCACGAAGTCAGGCTGAGCAGGGAAATTGCGCAGAAATTCGCATAGACAGAACGATGGAGCTCGATACATTCTCCCTATTGAACCATGGTGTTCGACGTCGCGCTCTGTTTTCCACGATGATATACCGCGCGTTATTTGATAACAGTCAATCTCGCGGAAAATAGGGACGACACGAAATTTACATTCAAATTCGGCTTCGTTTCTGCGCTGATCGAAAATTATACCTCGATTACACGTACACGCGCGCACATTTTCCCAAGGACCCGTTCGAGAAACTTGTCGAATATCAGCCGGATACGGTAAAACGGAATTTACTTTCCACGGGATTGTATTTCTTCCTGTGTGGACATAGTTTTTCTCCGCTTCTCGAAAATGTTCAGCTCTTCCAGGCTTCTGCGTTGGCCTCCGCTGTTCTTATTGTTCTGCGCGACAAATGGAAGTTTGCCACCAGACCGGTTTTTGTTGCGAACACGAAACGGCAAATAACTGCAACAAACGGTTGCTCGCCGCGATGAACTACGCTCCCCGCCGGAAATTATGTTGAATCTGTTGGTCGGTGACATGCTCTCGCGAGCGTAATTCCTTTTTTTCTGTTGGAGCTGCGAGCGATGTTTCTCGGGACTGTGTCACTCTTTAATTTACGCGCAAACGTAATTTCATAATCCGTAAGGTTGGAATTTTTGTGTATACTTGTTTTATGAGTATAGTGTATTTTTTTAATTACACTTTGCATTCGAGTTATATCGAAACGTACATTTGATTAAATTTATAATGAGAATTTGTTTTTGTCGCTGTAATTATTTCATACGCTACTTTGGCTACTTTTGTTGGTAAGATTTTTGAAAAGTACTGTTTTATTTATCCTCTGATCTTTGTATCTCAGCTTAGGTGACATAGATCCAATTCTTAATTGATGTTAACAAAAATATTTTGTATTTATTTTTAACACAGTTTTCTGAATATTAATAGAATTTTTTTTAACCGCTCTTCACGAAATGGGTAAGATTTGTAAAATTCTTCTCTGCACAATCAAAACAAATATAATTATAAAAGTTCGTGACGAACGTTCAGAATTCCTCCTACATCAAAATCATCAATCTTTGATCGTTGATCGAAGATGGGCTGGTAAACGTTTCCCTAACTGTTTGTAACTGGGGCATCAAGGGAAAAATTCAGTGGTCCTAGATACGAAACACAGGAAACGCATTTCCGGTGTGCCTAATGATGACGAACGAGCGTGGTTATTATCATCGGGTAGTTCGTGAACCAACCAGCGGGCAAAAACCATTCGTTCAAATTAAGAAGTTGATTCGGATTTAATGGTCTTTTGTTTAGCTGCTGGAAACAGGCGATACGTCTCTTTCTCGTGTTTTTTCACAATTTCCTTTTCTCTTTTGCGTTGCATTCCCTCCCTTTTAAAAACATGTTTTGAATCACAACATCAAGCTCGAACAGAATCAGGCCAAATTTTACAGCTGATTTTCAGTTTTGGTTGGTTTTGTCCCGACATCCCTTTTTCGTAGCTTCGCAATTCAAATTGGTAAACGAACAGAAACTCGGTCGTGTTTTTACTTCCTAATTATTTTCATATTTTTCACGGAGAAAATATTTGATTATACTTTTCCGTAAAACAAACAGTTTGAGGTTTGAGCCTTGAGCTTTGTCATAAATTGGTTTTACTATGACTTCAAATTAATCATAAAATTTGTAGAAAGAATATCTTAAATAGTCCTTGATCTTTCAGTTATAAATAAAAGCAAAAAAAATTTTAATTTCTAATTACTTTCTTATGTTACTGGGAAATGAAGAGCACCGTTCACATCGCTAGCGCATTTCTATTAAATGGGTCATATCCTACAAACGGAATGTTATTTAATTGCCATAAAGCGGCCCGCTGAATGTTCCGCTAAAATCTATCCAACTACAAATTATCTCGCGAATAACAATTTCAAATTTAGTTGCAAACGTATAAGTACACGTTACTGTACAAATTAACATCAACATTAACATCATCAACTACGTTCAAAATTATCCACTATACGTATATATAATCATCAAAAAGCAGTCGAAAATCATAAAACGTCGCGATACTTCAAAAGAAAGTTTAAGTCGAAACTTGAAATAGTTGACACTGCTGTTCCCTTGACATTTTTTTCACGTTTGTGTTTCTTCGGACATCCTCTTTTCTCAGACTACTTTATTCATAAAAAACGTGCGACGCACAAAAGGTATTAAAATCATATTGAACGTCAAAGGCAAATTATTAAAAACTATCTCCATTTTAATAATATCTATTGAGATATAACATCCATTTCAGGTCACGTCACGCATCTGAAAGGAATAACAAAGTTAAAAAAAATAAAACGATAGAAACCGCCAAAAATATTATTTTATCTAACAACACTTGAAAGACTTGATAACTTTACTTGCCTACACATAATAAACTTATCACTTTAAATAACAATAATATTAATCAAACGTAACTTTGAAATTATTTTCTAAATTAGCAATAAGAAATATTTCGTATCTTTTCGTATTTACTAACATGAAATTCATTTCACTTCGATACGAATGATTTCCTAAACATACGATATACCACTGATAAGTTACAGTGTTAGAGGACCTCTCGTCAGACGCGTTACATGCTCTCACGAGTATGTTACACGCATGTAAGCATTCGGGCAGGTGTGCACGGGTGCAGTCTGCGCAATGTTAGCTAAATTCTCGTTACCCTGGCGGCCGTGTCGGCCACGCGTAATCCGCTTTAATCCTTGCAAAAAGACGAGCCAAGGCTCAAGTGGATCAACCTAGCATTGCTCGGACGCGCAGTAGTATATCCATAGCAGTGCCGTTAGTCGACGACTCGATGTACGGGCTAACGTGGCTATATTTATCGTCCCAGTTTGTGACGTGACATCGTGTTTCACGTTTTATTCAATACGTTGAACTGCCGTGTCATTTAGTTGACATACAGATTGGTAATTGATATCTAACGTGGGGATGAAGGATTCTGGATTTGCTAGAACTTTGACGAAAATATAATATCTCACATCGAGTTGACGAATACAGTGATTTTAATCAATACCATACGAATTTTGGTTTTATCGATGCAATTAACAATTGGAATTATGGATTTATGTTATATCACGAAACAAAGTTCTTTAATTATTCGTAAGTTCACGAGTACTTCTAAGCTTATATAAGATATTCGACAGCTTCATTTGCAAGATAAGATTACTACATAAGAAGATACTAAGATACTAACATAATAATTCCATTGAACTTCTTCTTTATTTATATATATTTATATACTTTATATAATATACATGTAGTTAGAAAAGTAAATAGGTTCTATCCGTCTTGCACTGTATTTCATCTGATAAACTCTAAAGATTACGTAACAAAAGGTTTTCAATTTCCGCGTACGTCTTGTTCAGATGCGATTATAAGTATTATATAGTTTTTGTGCTGTACATACATTATTGTATTATTTGCTTACAAGAAACTGGTTTACATTTTACATAACCACAAGAAAAACGTTTTGTCAGAAATAATTAAAACATCAGCTCATGTCTGTTGTTCTCTTTTGCATTACAAATTTTTCTTTATCGAGTGAGACAGTTTACTCGAATCTGTACCATTATTGTCCGTTTCTAAACTAATTGGTTAAAGCTGAAACGATCGACAAACTGAAGCACGATAGTATTTGCTTACGTTTTATTTCGTAGCGAAACTAGGAGCACACGCTTCCATCGTTATTAATGTTTCACGTGTTGAGCGAGTTTTAGGTGAAAAATGAATTTCTCTCTCTTAACAATCGCGGCACGTATTCGACCCGATCAAAGGCAACGCGTATAACTTGTGTCGAGAGTTTGAGCGACGTGAAGACCAACTTTTCTTCTGCAACCATGTTTTTCGAAGAATAACTATAAGCTGCAAGGTAAACGGCGAGGGAAGATTAGCCGGAAGTGACGCGCTCGAGACCAAACGGAAATCGTCCGAAGGCTATTCGCTGAGACTTTATCCCGTTTTACCATCCTTCGTTTATTTTTATTAACTCGTTTCTCATTATAAACTTGTTCACGATTTGATATAAACACAGAAGTTCAACGCAGAAAAAGTTAGTTTACAAATTATCAGGTTTCTAATAAAACGAACGTTCTTCTCACTGCTATTGTATTTATACTTGCGAACAAAACGAAAAATCGCGTACTTCGTTTATCCTGATAGAAAGAAGTCTGAAATGTGTTAGATTAATTCGCTGTTAACAATGTTCAATTAAATCATCGTGAAACGAAACTGAAGTTGTAAACTGTGTGCATTCGTGATATTAGGCCCACTAAATTTTCGACCAATAAATTATATAGAACTGGAAGCAATTGTTAAAGTTTCACAGCAAGTCTTTGTCAGAATTGTACGAAGGAATAAGAGACTTCGCCGTTGGAGATTTTGATCTTTTTGAATTGCTTTTTAAATAGGTAGATTAAAAGCAAAATAGCATCGTGGACGTATAAACTTTAATCTATCGCAAATTTATAACATAAGAAATTTACTATTTTATTTATTGTATATCGTCTTCTTTCTTTCTAGAAGAATTTCTAATTATTTTCGTATATTTTCTAAAAACTAATTACTATAAATCTTATTTTTATATATTAACTTGGTTAATTAACAGTTAATACGAAATCTCGAGCTATTATTCTTGAAACATGATGTATAAAAAATACAAATTTACAATTCTGTCTTTTAGTTACTGGTATAATATTGGTTTACCGTTTCGTCATTATTTGTCCAATTTCTGTACTTAACGTATTTCAAAATTCTGTTGAAATACGATAAATTAAATCTCTTTTAAGTAGAGTTCGCCTAAAGTAAGTTTTTTTATTTAGCTCTTAGATCCGACATTAATTAACCCTTATCAGTAACTTACTTAAGGACTTTTTATTGCATAGATACCTACGATATTTCATTGATACTTTAACAATATCGTCATAAGAATATTAAATATCTTTAAGTAATTTCTTGATGTGTTTACGTTCGCATTTAGTACAATGACACAATTGGCGAGCGTAGTTGCGAGAAGGTTAAACGAAGGTTAATGTAGCGAATAAACGTACCACTTTTCTGTTCGCGTGGCAGCCGATAAATCACAAAATGGAACACCATCCGAGGCATAAATTCGTCTTACAATATTTTAAAACGACAGCCAGATCGTTCTCCGTTCTTAATTGTTCACTCGTGGAAATATCTTAATTTATCGTTAGGCCACTGAAGTTTTTCGTATCTTTCTTCGTTCTACATTATCGTTGTTTCCGTTTCAGTGCTTGGCAGTTGTCGGGGCGAAGAGTGCGGACACGAAAGGTTGGTGAAGTGCGGAAGACCACTCGAGAGAATCAACAGGAACGATTTGAGTTTCGCCGTGAAAAAGGAGGAACTTCAGCAGCTATGCCCGTAAGTTTTTGGATTAGATTCTTCCGTAGATTAGATTGTAGGTTCGTTTCGATGGTTCTTCTTTTTTTTTTTTTACGAACTTCTTATTTGTAATTTTCATATTCTGTTAGAGTTGAGCAATTCTTTTCAAGCAAGCTTTCGTAACTTTCATTTTTATAGTAGAACTTCTTCTGTTTTTTCTATCGATTCTTTTTTCATAACATGATGTTTTAACATTTCTTTTATTCGACACATATATTGAACAGATAAAAAAAATTTATCATCTAGTTTTTTAAATTCCAAATATCATTCGAGTTTCGAACATATCAGTGTAATATTGTTTGATACAAATTGAACGATAAAGATTTGAAGTTTTGTTTTTAATGTATCAAGTTTCAGAAACAGGAAGCTAAGATATTAATTGGAGAAGCAGATTTATTACATTACTTACCTATTAATAAATTATAATACGAAAAGGAATAAAAGTTTCCCGTTGAAATTAAAAATATGGACGCATAATATCGATACTTTACGTAGATCAATGTATACGTCGGCTAAATATTTCAGTCAGTTTACACCTTCTCGTTTATGTTTGCCATAAATTCCTCTTCCTCGATTACTTTTCCGCCAATTTTTTTTTTTATTCAACACCTTAAAAAACTTTAAGTTTTAACGCTCTGTTCTGGAATAGTTCTTACTTAGCCAAGTGTCGTTCGAATTCTCACGAAGAAAGAAAAACCACTTGGGAGTCCAATCGCGCTAATAATTAGTCCAATCGAGGCAAGTTTAATGCAACTTAAATTTTCCGAACGCCTGCTTATCCGAATTCGTCGATCGTGTTGTCTATTTTCACGATCGAGAAACTCGAGGAACGAGTTTCGAACATTGAAAAAGAATTCTAATAAGCTAGTCCGCTAATTTGCTTGAAAGTTTGAAGGACAGGCTACTCGAGATTTCTTCCGAGTTTTAAATAGCCTCTTAAGAGTTTCTAGTTAATTTTTGAGAAGTTTGGTTATCAACCCTTTGCCGGATTAATTTTTATTTCTCAGTTTCGCGAGGTGACTTTGTTGAATTAATTTGAAGCATTAAAGATACTTGAGATTTAAGCTATTTGATAAATTTCAGACACTAACCGTCTTTTATTATATCAGAAATATGAAATTTATGTTCGATGATAACGCTTGTTTGGCTTGTTGGTGAAAATAAAGATATGATCGTTTTTTTAAAGACTACATTATGGATCGAACTTTCAACGTTACGTGAAAAGTAATCAGAAACGGTATACTAGGATCACAGACATAGGATTTTCATAAATTCAATTTTATTTAAAAATATCGAATTTCATACAGAGGAAAGTACCTGAACTGTTGCCCGCATTTAACGTTTAATTTTTACGGGGAAAAGTAAACAGAGTTTACGATATTTCGATGTGAATAAGTATTTATTTTTTTTATTTTCAGTCGTCGTTTAATTGGAAAACATTCAACGACAGATACACCGTGTTAAATACTTTGATATAAATTCAATAACAGCGTAGTAACGCCCGGAGGTATTTTTTTCAAAAATCAAGATCAGCCGATCGATTTTTAATCCCACCAACACAAATGGTCGTTGCAACGATTTCTCTTTTAATTTGTACAATTTACTCGTGTCGTTTCGAAATATATATGGATAAAAAAGAAAACAGCGTGGAAACAGCTTCCCAATGTTTACTATATTTTTTCTTTGGTATAGTTCAGAAACTTTATTATTTAATGGTGTAAAAATTATCAATTCTGTGGTAATAAGTAATACAAAAATAAGATATACAGTAAGTCACGAAAGTATTCGAATATTTGCAAGAGCCTTATTTAAATACATTATATTAATCCATTCGTAAATACTACAATGTATTACATTAAAACGTTAAAAAATTGCAAATTACTGTATCATTAAACTTTGAACCATATCTGTAAATATTATATACAGAAGCTGCAAGATATTTAGTATAAATATACACATACATATGTCATATAAATACCACTCCTCAATACAATAAATCAATACAATAAATTGTAACTTCTATATATATTGTATAATATATGTTCAGATTGGTTTTATATTGTATCAAAATAATAATGACAATCGTTACAATGCTAATAAAATGTCAAACTGTTCTTATACAACACGTACAATGTTTAATGTAATGTACAACACATGGAAGCTTTTTATGGTAAATGCTCAAGTCTCTTCTCTATCTCTCAGAATAATCGAATAGTTTCTATAAGAATTAAAGTCGAGAAATTTTTCTGCTAGTTCGAATAATGGTTTACGGACAATTCCCTTTTCGTTCGAGCGATTTTATCGAAAAGCTGATATCACTTGAAGTCAGTTGTTAGTCTGATGGCGTAAATTCCTTCTGGAATCGATCAACCGCGTTTGGCGATAGGCATTCTATTTCCTCTGTCGCAAGATACTTACAAATTGCTTCTCCAATAACGTAGCGTCGAAATTCGAATCATTTAAAACAGCAGCCGATTACGTACGTACGTGTGGATATTAAACAAATAAATTACAATATTCAACTACTTTTTGAACGCTTCGTGAACCATGAGATCGAAATTAGAACGCATTAAAAGTTTTGAACACGAGGAAGACGTCTTATGATTGATTTCAAGTCATTCTTATGTAATTTTCTGCTCATATAAAATTTAAGAATTATTATTATAATTTTCGTTTTTTTTTCAAATAAAATGTAATTATCATATCATATAATTTAATATATTTTTTTCAGCTTTAAACTGAAAAGGTTAAAAGAACATTAGATAATTCTACGAAATTTAATTTTCCGTGGAACTTCTCTTGCATTTATAAATAAGGCGTTACGCTTATAAATTGAACGTTACTCTAAACAATTAATTCGCACGAAATGCAATACGTATTCCTGACCATACTGCGGGGAATCTTTTATACGTAAAAAGAAGCCATACAAGATTTATAGTCGTTGCGAATTCTTTTTCCCGGAGTAAAGAGGGCAGTTGATTTGCAGGGATAAAAATTATACGGTTTCGTTCGTTAGAAGCTGCAGGTGCAGCTCCCGTTGCATATGCGGAGTAAGTAGAGGCACAAAAGGTTAGAGCTCGTTAAACCATTCGGCCTTGCTGCTGTTACTTTTTGCGGCATTTGACCAAAAAAGGAGGTAAAGGGGTGTGTTTCAGTTACGTGACTCACTCCTTAAAAGAATAGCTAACAAGTTAGTGGGAAACCGTAAGTCTCGAGAATGAGAGAGTCACTTCTTCTTCGTACTTTAGAACTTTCCCAAAGAAGCATATTTTTTTCCGAACACATATGCGACAGACATTGAACTCTTTAGCGTATATTTATTCATTGGAAAAGAAATGGAAGGAAATTCATGGTTCCTTTCTTCGCAACTTACCTCTTCAATCTTACGATTGTGAAATATAATAGAAAAGTTTAAGTTTAACGAACCTTAAAACGTGCAATAGCTTTTATTTGCGATATAATGCTTTCAAATACTATAATAGAATATTATAAGTAGGATATTGGATTATTAGTATATAAATACGATTTATCTTTTCAAATATTCCATTTTATATAATATATGCTGGACATATAGATACATACAATATATAAAAGTGCACCTGGTATTTTTATCAGATCTTCTTTTATTTTATCATATTTTGTACAGTTGAACTTCGATTGTCATTTAATGCATAGAATGCAATGTGAAAGGAATTAAGGATTAACGTAAACAATATCCATTGTGTACCCGAAACCTTTTTCGAAATTAAACAAAAGTACATACTGAAACAATAGCAAGCCAAATTTATACGAACAACAATGAGCCGTTTGACAACTTATAGATAAAGATAAGCGCTAATTAAGTGCTTTGACATTAAAATTACAAAAATGTCAAAGCGAATGTAAAAGCGAAGATATACAACCACTTTGACTTATGAACCAATTCATTATAAATATTCCGGTAAATGATAGAAAATAAAAATATCGTCATTTGTTCGTTCGAGTTTGTACGAAACCGTCCGATAACAGTCGGAATGTCCTTGCTGAATAGGATCAGTTGAGCGTGCTATCGAACGCGTGGCATCCAGCGTTTATAACTGATGCTAAGGCAGCGAAAACGAGATTCAGAGAGCAAATCGAGCAGGTTTTTGCCCGGATAAATCGCGTTCACGTCGATAGGAGAAATATCGGGGTGAATTTTCGGTAACCGAACCAAATCAGCCGGCGGAACGATAACGCGCGCACGTGTACATAAAACGGCCGAACGTACGAGCGCGCGTGAGTTTCCAAGTAGCGCCGTGCCATTTTCCCAAAATCATAAATTTAGGAAATTATGCCGCGATTTCTTTCCGTAGGAACGAGATTAGAGGATGATGTTCTCAGATTTCTGGGAAATAATCAATGAGGCTGAGGTTGGATTTGAGTAACGCGGATTACGTGAGATTTTAGTGGCGTTAACTCCATTCAAAGTTGGTTCAGATTTTGTACGTATTTGGCTATATTGTGTGCGCGCGCGTGTGTGTGTGTGTGTTATATGAAATATTTTAAAATGTTACTAGTATTGTGATAATTATATTGCTCAAGTTTGAAACCAATTTGAAAAAGTATATAGAAATTGCAAGGCATTATTGCAAACATTTATTTAGTGAAATATCGATATACAGTGTAAATAGTCGCTATAAACATAATAAATGTTAAATATGTTCCTACAAAATAATCGAGGCTTGTTGATGTAGTGGACAGTTGATTGTTGAAATATTTTTGTGATCTCTGCGAAATACATACTATACATACTTATATTAAATATCTTGTAATTTCTGTATAGATTTTCAGATCAGTTTCAAATTTGATCAACGTAATCACGATATTCGTGTTTCATTACGGTGCTAATGGAGTTTCGAAATTCGAAATTTCGTATAACATACATAATACGGGTATATATATACACACACACAGGAGGCGCTTACAAGTGTACGAACACTTTCAGAAGGCTGTGTATATTCAGCGAAAACGTCGATTTTTGTACATTTTTAATTGGCAATGATGACATAACACTGCACGGTAAATCATCTAGTCACGATGTTGCATGCCTTTCAGTTCATTGTTATCGGATCAATTGCAATGAATTATTTCGCGTGCTGGATTCACGTAACCAGTTTACGAGCAGCCGCACGGATAACAGTCAGTTCAAGTGTAGTGGCCCGGTTTCCGCATTAAAATTTCAAATTTCAATCGTAACTCGAGCTGCGGGGAATCATCTAAATTCGTCTTGCTCACGCCACCGCGAAATTACCGGCACGTGTACGCGAAATTCAACAATCACTGTCATTTTGATCGAAATGAAAACCGACTGATTAATTTTCATCCAGGCATTTTATTTTTATTTTATTTTTTATTTTTATTTTTCAAAAGATGTCATTTACAAGCCGAACGCATTTCGGTATACATATTGAGAACGTTGAAATATTTCTCACAGTGGGATTTAATATAATTACGAAACGAAGAGATGCACAGTTTAAAATTTTAATTTAATTTCTGTCTTACAATATATAGGACAAACTTTGTATCCTTTTACGTTCTTTTTAATTACTGTTCGTTTTCCTTTTCGTTGGGAGATGTTTTTTATTTTGCTTGTATTTAGAAAATCGGAAGCAATTTTCTAGAAAAATATTTTTAATTACACGTAAGAGAAAGAGCAACTACGTGGTTTGAAAAAATGCAAAAAAATCACCAGTAAATTTTTTGCAAAATACCTACATGTATGATCAATAATTTGTTTCGCAGCTTTTCACGTTTATTAACAATTTTTACGAAGTAACTACTCTGACAGAAGATAAATTCTACATAGCAGTAAAGCGATCTTGAAAATAAACCATTGTAAGGTTAATGTTAATTAAAAATGTCTACATTTTCAATCAAAATTTCACATTTCAATACTTCTTCATACATATTATTTGTCATTCATGTTATTCCTTTAAAAATATGTGACACTTATCCACATTAATAACTATCGTATAGGCAATAACCATGTTTGTGTAATAATTTAGCAATTAATGAATTGACAAGCTATAAGTTATAGGATATAAACATTGTATAACTAATAGGACGCTCAGTTAACTTGTAATTTATAAAATTTATATATACAGCTTTATTTATTTCATTATCAAACCTGTTGCGCAAAAGAATATTTTATAAACGTCTGCGTAATTTAAACGAGAACTACATGGTAATATAGCGCTTTCCTAATATAGCTGATTCCTGACTTTCTTCTTACTTGGTGATTAAAATGAAGTATTTCGATATTTTATGCAAAAATATAAAAAATAGCGTATAACCTTATACGTTTGAAAATACGATCCTTTGGAAAATAGATGATAATTGCTATGTTAATTTCATTAATATCAGTCTGCATGACCAATATTTAGTAGTTTAGTAGTTTGTTTGACAACATATTGAATTTTAAAATCGCTCTTCTACGAAAGACGAGAAATGTGTTAATAATAAAATAATTTTTAAGAGACAAAAATAAAAATTAAAATGGAAATTTTGTAAACAACACTGCTGCTATTTCATGTGAACAGTTAGAAAGGCGTCTGAGGTTAGATATTAATCTCTTGGATGCTCAATCTGTTCTTTTGCTAGCGGGTGATAATCTGAACGATAATCTTAAATTTTGCAAGTATCGATTCGTGTACACGTTATCCGTCCACGCTTTCTTTCATTTCCTCCGATTCGTGAAATTGAAATTGAAATTGAAATCTGAAATTTAAATGCACCACCCCGATGAAGCCGGAGGGTGATATTCGACGAGTGTCGAGTAAGGTTAAAGGAAATAAAAAGGGAAACTGTCGAGATCACTCCAATAAGCAACAGCAAGATAATTACTCCGCTGGCGAGTAAAGACGTCCCGATTTCCGTTATTGGAATTCTTCCTCCTTTCCCCCCGTTCCCTTTTGTTCTTCTTTCATTGCTTCTGGTATCGATGGTAATGGAATTGTCACGTTGCGGAGAAACTCGATCCTCGAGTAGATCGTTTCCAATTATTTCTCACGATTATTGAAATATTTTCTTATTATCGATTCCTTTCTTATTATTTACAAATGTTTAAAGGTTTGAACATTGCTTAATTTGTTGCAATTCCTCACCGAAGTAGTCGAACACTTCTAAACAGTTTTTAAGAATATGTTGTGTGCGTTATACGAAACATTTAAAAATCTTAGTAGTCTTAAGTAGCTTAAGTAGTAACTATAGTCAATTATCTATTATATTACTAAATCTCAATCCGCAGTGCGACAATTTTTGACACTTTCTATATCGTTCAGATAACTATTCACGCGGTGTATTAATTTTCTACTGCAATAAATCAATATTTGCAGTAAATATCTTTGTAACTCTTATGAGATATTTTCTCATATGGTTTCAAACTTTACCAATATAATCGCACTGACCGTATTTCAGTGATGACGAGATTTTCTAAATATTTTATATAATACGTACTATATAGATATACAAGTGATGGCAAGTGTTCAAATACTTTCATCAGCAACTATATCTCGTTAAACATTTACAAGGCTTTAATTTTTCTTTAATTAAAGAAATAAAGTTACAAGTTCATATTTCTCTTTTTAATTTTTTTAATTTATTTTATTTGTAATTACTTTATTATCCAAATAATTAGAAAAACGTGTAGTTTCGTTTAATCTACAGTCGAAATCGTTTTGACGAAACAGAAACATGCAGTTTATAGTTCACAGCTAGTTGGTATACAACATTCTATTTCGATGAGAACTAAGGCTGATAGTGTTGATCGTTATTAAAGAGCCTTTCCGCTCCTCCTCCAGGATCTTCCCTTAATTAAGAATAGGAAAAAGTACTTTTCGTATTAAGAAAATCCTCTTAGAAACCCTGCGTTATTCCTCTTCAAGTCTCCCTCTATCTTATTAAATTTATTCTTATTAAATAAGTTTTGTTCTCTCGTCGCGTTATGAATTTATGAAAAGCGAGTTCTGAAACATAATTAACTTAATCGTGTTCAATTTTTTCAAAATGTCGTGTTATTTAAAGAGGCTTGAAGAAAATCGACAAGATTTATTATTGCGAATGTGGTTAAAAAAGATAAAAACAAGGCTGTTAGATAGATAGCTGTCTAATAATAAGTTACAGTATTTTGTAGAACAAGAAACTTGTTTTTCTTTCTTTCTTTTTTGAAATCAACTTGATTGATTGTTCATTTTGTGTAACTTAATTAATTTTTTAATATATCAACTCAGAACTAGACGTTTTTCTCGAATATTTTCATATTCATCTTTTATTTACGATGTTCGATTATATCTAATAATATTCAAATTATCTAGCATTCAGTTTTAGTTCTTTTCATAACGTGAGAGAAATTGATCTTCGCGATATTTCGTTGAACTATTAATCCTCTTAAGAAATCGAAATTAAAAACTATCAATATAATCGCTATAAGCCTAGTAGAATATAATATGGCCTTATTAACCTACTTTTATCTCTTCACAAATTCCTGAATTTCTCCAAATTGGCTCTTGTATCACGATTGGCCAAATAGCAAGTTGGAAAAAATTCTTAACTATGTACTTCACTATAATTAGTTATCGTCACAACTCCGAAAGTCGCGGACGAAACTTTCCACGAGACATTCTTTCACCGAGATAATTACCAAAATTGCTTTCGTCGACTCAAAATATTCTTACGTATTCAACGTTGTCGTTGCCGACGTCAGTGCACAAAATAGTTTCTATTACTCTTATTACGGAGTTCGTTGAAACGAATTCGCTGGTACATTTTCGTCCGACATTACGTTAAATCCTATCGAAAGTACTACTTCTTCTCCAGATCCTTATTACCATTATACTTTTATGGTCGCATCATCAAAGTTTCTTTCTTATTTCTTGCAGAGATTTCGAGGCTGGCATGAAGTGCATCCAGACGTACACGTTGGATTGTCTGCAGGAGAAACAAAGGGAACACTTCAATTCATTGTACGCAGGCACCAACAAGGTGGTCATGGAGCTGTGTCAAGATGGCCCTTATCAGGACGGTAAGTTGAATAACTACGTTGTTGCTATTACCCTAATGTAATTATAAGGTGGTTCTTGTCTGGTTGGTCTCGAAGAGTGAATTGAACCTGGCAACCTGATATTTGGTACAGTGTACTGTTAATACACTACATTGCTATTCTCTTGTAATTGATGTATGATATTATAGGATATATTAATTAATTAATTAATTAATTATTGATAAATTAATTAAATTGAAGTAAAGTTTGTACCATTTGCTGACATTTTTATATGGCTAGAAAAATTTGTTACTATTATTATTATTATTATTATCATTATTATTATTACTAAACTTGAAAATAAGATGTAGAATCGAATAACAAAACTTCTTGTAGACGCTATGTTAGTTGAAATTGAATATCGTAATAGAGGACCATATTATTATCGTTAATACTTACCGAATTAAAATATCATGATGGATATTCTTTTAATTGGTTGGATTATTATATTTATAATTGATACTTCTATAATTCTGGATAATAGCATTTCATTGAAAGAATTAACCAATATTACCAGTTGTCAACAATATCTATTCATAGCTACATAATTAATTAACATTTTTTTTCCTTTCATACTCGAGTCTTTTGGAGGAAAGTCTACAGAAAATGATAAATTCTAAAGATAAAATCTAGTCTAATCTAAAAAGATAAAGTATAAAATCTATTCTTTTTCTGTGTTTGCCATTCCTTGATTCGATGTTGTTCTTATAATAGAAATGGGTCGTTGTCGAATTAAGAATTTTGTAGCAACCTAAGATCTTAATTCTGAAAATATATTTGATTGGCACATCGATATGTGGAAATATCTCGAGTCGACTTGAATACAAAATTATTAAGACGAGTATCTTACAATTGATCTACTTTTTTTAATCTGTTGATCTCTTTCCGAAGAGCAATTTCTCTTACCCGAAACATCTTTGAACTATAAGTCGAAATTTGAAATTGAAGCTAATAGTAGAGCATCATTATAAGTTAGCACGTATAAGTTTAATAGTTTTACCATATTCTTATACCATTATTATACTATTTATTTACTTGTTTTTAGATTGTATATAATTCTTATAATTTCTTGCACCATGTAGTACATTTTTGTCTTCCATTTTGATCTATTTTCATTCCTGGTTCCACTAACACTGCTTTTTATTTATATATATCATAGCAACATTTGGTTCCAATAGCTTGTAATTTACCCTTGAACATGAATCAGCTTGCCAAAAGAGTAACTATTTTTAGTTAATAGCTAAGTTTCTTAATCAATTTTTCTATGAAATGACATACATATAAATTTTACAACATTCTCAAACAGGGCATCTATAATACGTTTAAATCACCGAATGTTATGATTTTATTTACGATAAAAAATTAGAATAATATCGTTCATTATGTATCTTATGCTAAAAAAAAAAAAATTGCATTTTCCTACGTACGTAGCTTCTCTCACTTCATACAACTCTTTGGTCATTTAATTCCCTCCTACAATTTTTTCATCAATCTATAATATATTATTAATTTCTCCGCAAACGTTTATTCACACACGTGTATATAAGTAAGTACACGTAATATCTGATGGATTTTACATTGCGTTTGTCATACTAGAAGATATTACCAATCGTTTTTGGATGCCACGATCGAGCATGCTGTCGATATTCGGGTAATCTCCAGAGTACCGAATACATTATTGACTCCAATAGCCAATAGATTCGAAATGCTCGCACATATTCTACACGGTTCCATAGTTTTGTCGTGAAATGCATCCTGTGATAATCATCGCAGAATGCGTCTTTCGTGGGGCTTCAAGATTCCAATTTACATAATATTATCGCAAATTATAATGTTGATCGTTCTATGCTTCGTCAATTTTGCATAAGTTTCATTTTTATGATATATTGCTTTCTGGTGACATTTTCCCAGTTTCAACCTCGTGAAGAGCTCTTGCTATCAAAGAATAATACATTTTTGTTATTGGAATCTACATATCTGTTCAATTATGCTCATATATTCGTCCGCATTGTGGGATATTTGCAAAAATATGTAGGTAGTTTGAGGCTATTTGTTTATCAGTTGTGTTACATAGTTCGAAGATTTTGATAATGACGTTATTCCATTCTTTTATTAAATGAAAAGTTGATTATTTTTACTAGACATTTTCTAATTGTTCCATTACGTAGAAATCAAGTAATCTATTTAAAAAGAGGTGTTAGTTTTCAATTCCATCTAACACAGAGTAATTAACTATAATTCTTTTTCTTATAAACAAATCGAGTTCTGAGCGTACAATGTTTCATTAAATGTTGAATATTATAATTTATTAAAAGTAATATTTACGTCTATAAATGTATCGTGTTATGTTTCCTCCCGTTGGTCAAATTATTTTTTCTTTCTTTCCCTTTTGTTTCATTTTTTTACGTCGCTCTGCAACGTTAATTCGTAGAAAGTTGTATAAATATTTTCATATTATTATAACGATCACTATTTATTATAGTGACACGTTTCATAGAATTTTTGTCTGGTAGCGGTTTTCTTTATGCATTTTGTAATATTAGTAACATTAATACAGTGAAATAGAATTTTGCCAAAGTATGATTGATCCTACCATATTAACTATTCTAGTTAGTGCAATTATTTACATGGAATTTAAATTGGAGTTTCCAAGCATGATATTTCCAACATTTATTTTTAACACAGAACTCTGCTCGATACAGAACTTCGTGATATTGAGCACTCGATATCTATCCGTTTTCGGTATTAGAACTGTGCAAATAAAAAGTTACGTCCCCGGCCAAAGCACTGAATTTATGTCGTTTTCTTTTATACGATTTATTTGATATATTATTTTCGAAAAAAAAAAAAAAGAACATTAGTTCTTTTACTGTTTGCGCATATAGATGTGTTGTCTGTTGTTTCATCCAGGATTACAACGATAACGTGCAGATACAATCTACATTGTGATCCATTGAATTTTACTACGTGTTCTTTCTTAACTAGATTCGCTCTATAAAATTGATTAGATTTGATAAAACTCGATGAACTTGATAGAAACAAACTTTTGACGACTTTCGATGGAAGAATAGATTTTCGCTTTTAACGTTACTTAGAGTCAATAAAATTCTTAAAAGCTCTGGATAAATTCTATTAAAATATTGGCTTGTTTAAACTATTTGTAGTTATATTAATACGTCTTTTTTAATACTTAATGCAAAGCGTTAAATTTTACTTCTAAAGTAATTGGAACCTTCTTTCTTACATTTCTTAGCTATGTTACGTAGTTCTTATATGTTTTGAGATTTTTTTGTGGATCATTCTGTATACAGACTGAGAAAGAAAGAAGAAAAGAAATTAATGAACGCAAGATTTCTCCTACTGTATTAAATTCATAAAGTCAGTTCTTATTGCTTGAGACCGCATATTATACGAAGGATTTAGAGGACTAAGTTAATTAGCTTTTTAACTATGTACACAGAGTAACTTTTTATCCGGTTCAGAAGACAGACTTGGAATCTGAGATAAGGGCGGAACATAATATAAATTCGTATAAATTTCATTTCTTACGCTGAAATGAATCGAATAGGTATTACCACCGCAATGCTAATATTTTGTATAATATATAATACCTTCACATTAATATTCATTTTCAGCGAGAAGCACAGAATATTATTCACTTATTTCACGATTCATGCTATGTCTCTTTTGATATTAACTTATCGATATTTTCAAGATTAACTAAAATTTTACTAAATCATAAAAGAGCAATTCACCATGTGTTCATTAATTGAATGTCACAAAGTTTATATATATAAATATATATGGTATATTCATTTAACAGCAAAACTACTGGGATAGTCAATATATCTAATTCATAATTTTTTATAGAAATTTTGCGATAATAAGTTATTAGAAATACGTAGATCGACATAGAACTATATACTTTTACATACATGTACTAATATTATTTTTCATCTCTTGTCATCGCTCTTAAAAATAATGTTTATTATATTTCCATTTGCAACAATCCAAGACTTCCAAGAACTACAGAAAATCAATTTGCCTTTCTTACTTTTCAATTCCATAATTACAGAACTTTCTGCCAAATTCTGTATGATCCGGTGAACAGGTTAAACAACCTATGTGCATGTATGTAAAAAAAAAAAATTTTTTTTCTTGTTATCAAGATTTAGATTATCTCTCTTGTGTGTCGAAACGTCAAACTAGGTTTCGACCATTAGCCTGCAATCGACTATTTGGTAACGTATATACACACGTGGCTCCATTCTCCAAGCAAAAGCAAAGGAAACGGATTCACTGGCCGCTGTTGTTCGCGGACGATACACGAATTGAAACACGCTAAACACTATTCCAGTCCCCGGGGCATGGAACGCGTTATTGAGTCGAGTGGTCATTGAGCTGCGTTGGCCCCGTGTGGCTGGTCGGTCTATAGTGCTATCTCGAAATCGGTTACGCGATTAGCGCCTCGTTAAGAGCAATACCACGGTACGCGACTCGTAACGAGCCCGATTATCGACGTCGAACGATCGAGTTTATTCGACAGTACCGTGTTCGAGCTGTCCTCGTCGCTTGACGTAATTAGATACCATCCCTGTACTTACTTATCACGTGTTTCGCATCATTTCAAATTTTAAACCCCCGCCATTAGAAACCCCGTCCTCCCCACTGGAGAAAATCATTTTTCACGACGTAATCGTTATTTTCGACATTTTTGAAATTTTACAAATTTTTCAACTGTTATCGTAGATTCTCACGATTAAATTTCGGATATTTGTACAGATTCGTATTTTCTATAAAAATAACGAAAAGCGGAAGCTAGATATAGAACGTATAGAACGCGTATAGAGCGCTGTTTTACCTATGAAATGTACTGCAACGAGCGTCATGCATACTTGTTGAATATTTTATATATTTTTGTATATCACGCGCATCTTTTTTCTTCAACTTTCTTATAAATGCATACGAATTTCTAAACTATTCATAATTTATGTGAAGAGATTCTAGCCTGTACATACGAACGTGATGAATATTATAAAAGGATGGATTAGAATGAATTATTAGATATTCAGTAGAAATAAGTATATTATTAAATTCGTTTTATAAATTATTATAAAAATATATAAATAAGTATATTATCTTATTCACTGCATATCAACATTTACCGTACTTTCAGCGGCTATTTTTATATCTTGTTCCATCAATATTTTGTTTTCATAACTCGCGTACAATAATGAACCATTATATATAGACTTTCATAATAACACGTATTGTTTTGATTTCTAAATTAATATTATTGCTCTGTGGGACAAAATATTTACAAAACAGGAATGGATATTCTACACGTGTACATTATGTATACGTTAGGATGATGTACGCTAATCATAAAAATATAGGTACAGATATTACGCAATTATAATAATCAGATTTCGTTACTACGAAAATTTCAATACCAGAAAATTAATCATAATCGATCTAAACGTAATTAATGCTCGATAATGCATGTGTATAGTTAGCATTAGCAACTTAAGAGGTAAGTTGGCTATCGAAAGAGACGAAAAAAGGAAAACTGACCAAAATCGATGCGACGACACGAGAAATATGTACGCAGTTTTCCACGTTTCCCTGTACGTCAATATTGATAATCGACTTCAGAAATGGTGGACCGTTCGTTCGATTTACCTGCGATGCTGGTCCTGTAATTAATGTTATTATGTTTATTCAAGTTTTCGCTCGATGTACCGCGGGAAACTGACGGAAATATACAACGTGCCGCTGGAAAATTAATAACATGTCGATGTATGAACGATGGTTGTTTGCCGAAGCAACATTGAAGATAAAGAGACTTCATTATATATATGTATATATCTATATGGTTGTAATCATTCTTGCGTATGTATGTGTTTGGATATATCTACCGCAGTTTGCGTTCGAACGATTATTATCGAATCTCGATTGTTTTTCTAATATCAATTTCTGGCGATGTAAATATTCGTTCTGATTTTGGTTGATAACGATTATTAATTTTAGATCTTTGTGAAACCATCGACTAACTCGTCTGTGATGGAACTATTTCCAAAATTAATTTAAGTTAAATAACTTTATTTTATCATTTTTGGAAAAATCTGTATTCTTATCTTCTCCGTGTCTCGTGTTTAAATATTATATTTTTGTTTGGATCTTCATACATATTGGATATGTAGCAAGGCGCTAAGTAGCGAATAAATGAGATTATTTTGAGAAGCATGGTAAAAGAGAAATTCGTGTTTGGACTAACATTGTCGTTTTAAAATAGTTTGATTAAGGAACTATCGTTCTACAAAGCGCTAGCGATGAAAATTAAATTAGAACGATAGTTGAATATGCGTGAGAAAGCTGAGTCGTCAATCATAAATAAATTAGAGACGTACAATTTTGCAAAAATGTACTCTATTAACAATACTCTGATTGCATGCTACGACATCGACATTTATGAATTTTCGAGTTCACGGAACAGCAAATTAATTCGACTGTTTTTCTTGTTTCCTTGTTTCAGAATTCCTACGACATGCACCATGCATGCAAAAGGTGCAACCGAAATACGAGGCCTGTTACAAGAAGTACCAAAGAATCACTCAGGATATCGAAAACGGAAATCAAATTGCGAACCCGAATGAACCCCTCAAGCCTTTGTGCTGGTAAGCGAAAATTATAATCTCTCAAGAGGTACCCTTTAACCTGTTAAGCGGATAGTTCACAAGTTAACATCTCCCTACGCGGATACATTAAAAATACAAGACGCGAAGAATCTCGTGTAAAGTGTATATAAACGATTTAATTTAATTTCACTCGAGATACGAAATGAGATGGAGTTAATGGACGAAGACTTTCACCTAAAAGACCACTTCGTTTTTAAAAATGTATAGGTTTAAGGACTCACGGTTGTTTTAAAGACACGTCATAGAAAAACGATTTGAACTGCACTTCTATGATGGAAAAAAGATACAGTAGTAAAATGATATAGAATAAAATAATGATAACAAATGAAGAAATTTTAACGAGTCTGAAAAGAAAGAACATAAATTAAAAAATATGAATAATATAAATAGTAGTAAATATGAAAATAGTATAACCTCGGTGATTTTGCTTTAACCGCTTCTTAATGCATAAAATATATAAAATTTCATTCGAGACTGGATAAAAACAAACTAAAAATGGTGTTTGTTCAAAGCCCGAAATTTTTTTGTGACACGTGTCCAAAATAGCGTAACGTATCATGTAACACTTTCATAGTCTCCATTGGGATTTCTGTTGACGCACAAACTTACGTCTTTATCTTTTTTTCTCTTTCGGGTTTCATTAGGTATTATAAGTATTCTTGGCCTTAAAAACATATCAATATTATGACCTCATCTACGTGTCAGAATACCTCTTTTAGAATACCTCTATTAGAATACCTTTTTCAGAATACTTCTTTTAGAATACTTCTTTTAGAATACCTCTTTTAGAATTCAATTTAACAGTGTTTTCTTTTTTACATATGCGTTGGGTATTGAAAGCCGTGCAATGCGCAAGACGATACTGTTTACGAGTATTTGAATTACACGCAGTTAAAAAAGATTAGGGCAAATAGAAATTATATTGATCTAAGAATTGCATGATTTACCGATAAATAAAACGAAAAATGATTTCTATCGCGTAAGCAGTGTTGCAGTAGTTTTATGCACATCGTATTTGGTATTAATGTATTTCCATATGTACATATGTAACCGTTGGAATAAAATTGCGGACCAGCCTTGACTTTTGTCAATGTCTCGACTGTATCCGTTACGCTTTTGCGTGAATCTATTGAATCTACGTATCCGACTGAATCTACCGTTGCCGCCAAAAAGACTATACAAAATTATATAATATGTTTTTCCTTTTAATAATACCGTGACGATTGCGTCGGATAATTGTCACGATTTTCACAATATTTTACTTTGCCTTTTTAAGTTATGTATAGTAAACAGGGATGATATAAAAAGAAATGTTTTAAAATGAAATCGCAGTTTATTGTCATTTCACGTATAAACGTGATTGTATTATTCTGTTTGTCTTTGATATCGTAGAATATTTGACTTTTTATGTTTGAAAAATGCAATGAAATGAGCATTAATTTACAAACATTATTCGTCGTTTTCACGTTTTTACGGATCAGGAAATGGACGGACGCGTGCTTTTCATTCTCGTATTTCTGTTGCGAATTACGAAGCACAACTTAGAGCATAGTCGATACTACGCTATCAACACGACGAGCATCGTGTATAACCTCGGAAACATGAATACTCCTGTACGTAAAAAATTTAATTAAAATTTTGCTCCCGAGCTAAGTCAGGCAAGCGTCTGATCGAAAATTCTATTTAGTCTGTCCCTTGCGCCGTGAAGGAATTTTTATAAGAATTCCGTAAAAAGAAATGTAGTTAAAATTTCTTCGCGTTGGCAACCGTGTAAGGATATTGTGAAAATTATTACTCTTAAAAGATGATAAAAATTGTTATAAGGACTTATTAAAAAAAATTCACGAAATTCCATGCAATTTTTCAATATTTATAGTATTTGACGGATGGAAATTTTGTTGGGGGAGTTTTAACGGTGCTGGTTGCTTTTGAACGTATTATAAATTAAGGGTCGAAGACGTAGAACAGAGAGATAGCTTGAAAGCATTCCCTTTGGGCGAGTTATATTGTTAAGCACATTAAACGTAATAGGACGTGCACGAAAAGATTTAATGTAAAAAGAGCTTGCACGGTGAAGGGTGCAATTGAATTTACGCGATAAGAGAGTTAAGGGAGCGTCGTGTTCATATGCGGCGGGATGTGTTTGAAATTCTTTTTTCCTCTCGTGTGCTCAGCCATTTCTATTCCCGGTCGGCTCGCTTTCTGGTCTTCTTCCCTATCACTCTCTTCCTCTTTACGCCCGCTGTTTCTTCCATTTTCCTCCCTGGTTTTTGTTTCTTTCCTCTATTCTGCATCGTTTTGCTTTTTTCTCCGCCGTTTCACTTTGCTCCCACTTTGTTTTTCCCTTCTTTTTTCCATTCAGCTCCTGTATTTCTATCTTCTCCATTTTACTGTTTCTGCGGCTAATTGTTTCCTAAATTTGTATCACTTTCCTTCTTTGTCGTTTTACTCGCTGCTACGTTTTTTCTTTCCTGTACTCGAGCGTGTTTTTTTTTTGTTTTCCTACGTTTCTGTATAATTACATTTCTTTTCATTCGAATAAATAACAAGAATCGCTAGTTCTTTTTGTTTTGTCTTTTTTTACAGTTACAGTTTTATCGATATCAGTCTCTTGTATTTAATTTCACTGCGTCCTTTTTTTCTACACATCTTTTATATTCTGTTTTTTTCCTCTTTTTTTAACTTTCTATTTTTGTCCTTTTCATTTCCTTCTCAAATGATTTTATATATTTACCTTTTCGCCAATTTTGTTTAGAATTATTACAATCTGTCTTCTACCGTTACGATACTGTTTATTCTTTTATTTTAATTTATACAATCATGATTCCTTCTTTTTTTATTACTTCACTGTTCTCTCTTTCTGTATTACAGTTTTCTCTCACTTATAATTTGCACTTTAATTCTTAATTTTTCATTCTCCTTCGTGTAATTTCAAGCTATAATTAATTTTCCAACTTTTCCCCTTTCATGGTTCCATTTTCTATGTCATTTGTTCCCCTCCTTTTCTCCTTCTGTTTTACCCATTCCCTTCCCTTTCTTTCTTCGTCTGTCTCTCGCTCTTCTTATCCCTTTCTCTTTTTGTCAACCATCTCCGACTTCTTCGAGCGGGTGATGCACAATTTCAAAAGCTGCAACAGACCGTGGCGTAGATAAGCTAATGACATTACGTTCTATATACAGGCATCAGCGTGAAAAGCTTCCTCCCTCGCGTCATGTTTACACGGCTTCGTCGAAAAAAAAAAAGAGAGGAAAAAGTACAAACGCGATGAAAAGCTAGTAGCGAACGCGTAACTACAATGCGAATACGTATCGAACGTTGCGCATTATTTTCTTCCATGTTTTTTCTCTCTTTTTTTTTTACATCTCTTGATATTCCTGCGTTTTTCATTGCGGTTATTCCGAATAACAACAGGAAGAATTTTTTAAATCGCTGTTCAATTATTAACTTTTCTGCATTTTTCAGGTCATTTTCCATCGAATTGTATTTTCTATCGGTAGAAAATTGCTTAAGTACGAAAAAAATAAGAAAGAATTGTTGCTGATATTAAGATAACAATTTTTATCTAAGTTTTCTATAGCTAATATCTTTCATCCATTCTTTTTTTCATTTTCTTCCTGTTCCTTTTACATTTTTTTTAAATGTATTCAATTTTTCTCTTGTATTATGCTAGATATCTTTTTATCATCGACGATGAAGAAGGAACAGGTATTTCATAATATTGAATGTATAATATGTATAATGGCAACTGTTCTCTTCGAACAGAATATTAAGAAATTTATGTTATTAACATGGAACAGAGAGATGCGATTTTGAATATTTTATATTTTTCGTATATTGCGAAGTAGCGCTTCTCTAGATTAAAGCTTTAATCTCGTCGAACTAAAGTGCGTATATGGGCAAGCTTTTTCTTTCCTTTTTTGAATTCTTTTTTTTTATGTAAATCGATTAGACGCGTTCGAAATAACTTTATGCAATAACTGTGTATCTCATCTGTACGTATATCGAAACGAGTTATTTCGATAATCCCGCGATATTTAAATTCGTTAAAATGCACGAGTTATTTAAAATTTCTTCAATGGATACAATCGATTCGATTTTTTAAACGGTATGCGTATACTGTTATACTTTTTTTTATGTCCGCAATATACGTACGTAACGATACTAAAAGAATCTACAAGTAAGAAATATTTTCTATAGAAAAATTTATCAATAAAAGTAAGAGCAAAGTCTCAGAAATAATTCCTCCGTGAAACTTTGTTTCATATAGTATTTTTGAACAATGGAATTCAGAAGCTGTTCAATCTGTTGTTGTTTTGATAAACGACAGACGGCTAGTATCCCGGAACTCTGATAGAAAGTTTTATTCCAAAAGATGGTGGAATTACGCGTGTCTCATTTTGACGTCGATTTATGGCATCGCGGACAACTGATGTATTGTACTAACAGCGCGTAAATCCATCATCGAATCAGTCTATTCTTTGTCATTTGCCGAAACTTTTCCCCCCTTAGTCTCGAATTTCAATACAAAGTTAGACATTCCGCATTGAAATCATAAATAACGACTCGCCCAATTTTCCGTACTTTTTTCATAATGTACGATAGCGACAACATATACAATAGGATACATAGTGTACTCCACAATTAATGTTCTTTTGCGAAAACGCGAGATTTTGCGCAGTTCCATCGATGTTCTGTAGGGGGGAAGGGGCAGGGGGATTTGAACGTCGCCGTTGAAATACGAGGAAAAAAAAATTCGGCGAACCTATAGTTGAAATCGTATAAATACGTTTAATTAAAATCCCGGAAACGCTTCCATGGATTTTTCCGCTGATGATATTTTCACATGAGATATTTTCCACCGCATTATGGGCTTCACGCACCAATACTCTCGTATTGTGAAAAATCGGCAGACTGTGTTTCTTCAATGTTACACGCAGATACGATGGATTTATAATAAATAGTTTTAATTTCAAAGAAATTGATTCAGAGTAGTTCTTATAGGTATGTCTGAGATGCGAGTCTACGAATTAATTTTCATTTGCAATATTGTGCCAACAAATCGTTAAATATGAAATGTATTTAGTTTCAAGAAACTACGTACATATTAAATTCATGCTGTCAATGTGTTTAAACATACATACATAATTACATCAGTTGTTTTTATATTCATAGTTTTCGAAAAAATCGTATGCAGATAGATACATATCACATTAGTTGTTTCATGTTCATTCTGTTTTTGCATTGGAATCGTTAGCTCTCCTACTTTTAGTTCTTGACAATCAAATGCAATTACTTTCATATGTGAAATATTATACTGCAGATTTGTGCTATGCAACGTTATGGATACAAAGCGTTATTCTGGATACTTGCTATTGATATCAGGCGAAATGAAATTTTTAAATGCAAGAAGAAAGGAAAAATTATATTACTATAATTTTGGAGCGTCTATTGATTGTTCACATGACTGAAAAAAATAAAAATGGAAAGGATTGTCAGAGAAATTATAATGGCCAATTCGTGATTTCTTATAAACATCATTGCATTTTATAGCAGTGTATTTTCTTAATTGCTCTAGCAGGAATAAAAATAAGTCAATCCATTAGTAGACCGACGTTAACCAAATATTCCATAGATCCAATAAATACAGAATAATGTATTCCATACGCTACTAAATGTATACAGCACTAAAATATGGTATATGCAATTACGTTAATTTATTAGAATTTACAAAGTAGGAAAATAAATGCTCTTGAATCCATCGTATCACTCAGTATATAAATCCTACGTTACTGCTAAGCACAATTTTATTTCAATGAAATTCAACACGATTTCAATGTTAAATTCGACTATAGTCTACGACATGCAGTTAGGTTAACTCTGAATATTTATGTTCCAATTTCGCTCGCGTTTCACTAAACACAAATTTGTAGAGTATCGAGAAAATTTTAATATAAAACTTCAAACAAGAAATCACGCGGATTAACGAGCATTCTTTCTCATTGCCTCGCACATAAGAAATCGTTCAACGATAGAAAATCGCAATCGAATGGAAAATAAAGAACGTATGGTTATAATTTATAATTTAAAAACCTAAAGTAAAAGACTACTTCTCTTGAGTCCGGTTTACAAGCTAATATAGACTGTACTATAAGTCAATATAATACAATATTTACAAGTTAGTATCTAATTTTGTTACTGATTATAGAAACATTTTTCGAACCAGTTTTGTAGAACGAAATTTTCAAATGACAAAAGTGGATTTGGCTTCGGAAATAGACCAGACGCGTGCAATTTGTTTTATCGTCAAGAATCGTAACCACGATACGTTTCAATCGGGGCGCATTCGTCGCAGGATGTAATATAATTTGCATTTCGTTGCGCGTTTTCAGTCGCTGCGCCGGGAAATTGAAAGAAAAACAAGATTGGCTGCGTTGACAGGAAAGAGACGGGTGGCAAAGAAACTCCGACGTCGAGAGATCTCTCGATTCACGCTTCGCCTTTCGAGTTTTAATATCCGGAACGCTCACGTGTATCTTATCTTTGGAGCTTGCCGCTTAGAAGCGAGGATGTAATTTGCCAAATGCGTGCTTCATAAAATTATCCCAGCTGTTAATGTCTTGATAGGTTGTTGACAATTTGAAACTCCTGTATTACAAATTGAATAGATAGTATGTTATCTTCCCTGAACTATTTTTAAACCGTGAAATCGTAACATTACGGTGGTGTGTTTTACATACGTAGATAATTTCAAAACGTTGACAAATCTTTAAATACAAACTGATCGCCTTAGTTTCCAATGAATAACGTATGTGCTATTTTCTAGATTGAAAATTTATTCAGATTTTAACGCAAAATATTCGACTACTACTTTGGCGTTCTCTATTGTGATAATTTTTTATTATTGTACTATATTTTGTACCGATTAGAACAAATGAAAATCTATTGATATGAAGTTTAGAGAATGGAACGGATAATGTAATAATTTTCAATTAACATTATATAAAGAGTAAAGAAGAATATTTCTTTTCGTTACGATTCTTTTTCCATTCATTAAGCTCGATTGTTAATTAATTCTTCGTTATAAATTTCACCAGCTCGCCGTTTGATTTGACCTTAGATATCACAAGTGCATAATGAGGGATAACATTTTTATCTGTAACTACATAACTCTTTTGCCTTGTTACTTTCAAACTGGTATTTTCATAAGATAAAGTTAACTGTTGATTAGACGAAACGTTCATTTGTCTCAAGGTAAAGAATTGATATTGAATTTCGTGTCAGTGTTCGTAGCAATGTAAAGTTAACATTGTAGGAACGAATAAATTATCTAATTCGAATGTCTAATTCGGAATTATCAATTAAAACTGGAACGTTCAAGCGCATACGCGTGGACATCGTAAATCAACTACAAGACATATGATAACCTTAAAGAGAATTGCTATTGACGAAACTTACCTTCGAGCAAATTCGCGACAATTATCTGCAAAGCAAAAATTTATGTAAAGATGTATTCGTGTTTTAGAGTGGAAGGTTTCGAGAGATCCTTCTTGCGAATAAACGTTTCAGCTTTGCAGGCTTTAACGTAAAAGCGTAAAAGCATCGAGTGAGAAGTTGAACTACGAAGTTCTGGATAATCGACAGGACTAAAAATGGGATACGTCTGTTGCAGTGGCTTCAGGGAATTTTTGGAATGCTCGCATCATACGATTCGTCGGCAATGTGGCTATGACACAGCTCAATTTGCAAAGGGGTTCCTCGACAGAATGTCGACCTCACTTCTTAAGGTAAATATTTGCCACTTTTGCCTCGGGAGAAACTGTTGTCGCCACAACGAGGCACGTCCGGTCGTGTAATGCTGCAGCTCTCGTGAAGTTACTTAAAATATGTATCTACTGGCTGAACATACGGTGCAAAATACTTACACGGACCTGTATATCGTTGGGAGACGATGTTACATCCCGATGAAAATTTTACTTTCATCGAAGATATGAACGAATTTTTTAATTTCATTATTCTTTAAGATTTTCATCGCTTTTTTAAAAATTTTTTTTGCATGTTGTGTACAATATAATTGGATCTAGAATTCACCAAGAAGATCAATGAGTACATTTTTTGGCTATTAAATTAATATTTTCAACCTTTTGTTTGATACTTGAAAGGAATTAAAAACGGCAGAATAGATGAGTTCTTTCGCGATACGTCTATACACGTAAGGTCTTCTGATAAAACAAATCGGGTGGCTTCTTCTTATCGAAGATGGTGAAATAAAATAGTTTATTTTCCTGCACACATACTTGCAATTAATTTCTTATTTATCCATCAATATCAATTTTTAGTTTGCCACAGTTCTCTTATGTCAGTGTCTCTTACCGTCAATGTTTACTTCGTTAACGATGTTAAAAAATTGCATGATCCAATACAGGCATATTAAATCAACCCTTAAACGGTGTAGGCTGAGTCAATCCTCGTGCAAGTACAAATATTTCACGTTTATATCGCTTTCTAAGAAATACATTCACATATTATGTAAGCTATCGTATTGCGTCAAGTTTAACAGTTTTTTAGTCCATGCAATTTATCTAGTAACGTGGGTCACCGATGACCATCGTCACGTGTCAACCGGTTGACGTTCCCTGTTCACTAGCGATTTTTCCATAACGCTATTAACCTGTACGCGATTTTCGGATGATTTCAGGAACATTGTGCGCCGTATACGGAGAAGGAGTGCTGGATCGGTAGCGGCGCTACTAGCGTGTACAAAGTACAGACACTAGTGATGGTCGTTTTGGCGGTGCTAGCAAGGTACTTCACGTAAACGATTAGGCGGCACTCGTAGCCAGAAAAAGGGGACGATTTCCGTGCATCACGAGCGTCGTGCTGAAACCGGGGCCCCCGTTCGTTCTCCGCTTCAGATTCGCCAGAATATTTTTTTATTTTCCGACGAGCAACCAAGAAGAGGAAAAAAGGAGGCACGCGCACGCGAGCAACGAGTGGGTCGAGAGTATTAAGAGAGGTAGCGCGAAGGAGAAAAAGGAAAAAGGTAACAAAGACAAAGGGGAAGGATGTGGAGAAAGGAAAAAGGAAGGAGACGCAGGACGAGAAAAAGTTAAGGAAAGGGAATAAACCGGCTGGACACGATCAAAGAGAGGCAGGAAGAAAGTTCTCTCGCCACGTTCTCCGCACGCGAACTTCCTCGCCGCGCTCGTGCGGCAACCGTTTCTCTTTGACGGGAAACGCTCGTGGAAAACAAAGAAGAGAACGTGCTTTCGGACACTGCGACGGGCTTAATCATGCAATCAGAAGGCACGTGCGCCAAGGTGGACGTGTTCCATCGTGCTGTCACCACTGCTCTACTATTCGTAGTGCTTCGATGCTCGAGAATCGAATACATGAGCTGGATCGGTTTAAGATCGGATGCTGAACATAGACGCGCCATATCTTGATTACGTTTTAAGTTGTTATTTGTCAAATAGCTGCTCTGTTCGAGTATTGCCTCGCGTGTCGTACTAAAGGAGAGAACAGAAAGCGTGAAGCTGACGTGATTTAATAGGGGAATACAGATGAAAACGAAAGAAATTTACGAGAGACCATTAGAAGATGTCGATACGACACGTTAAATTCTATTTCCAGCTTTGCTATGGAACAGCAGTGGAAAGGAGGAAATGAAAATTACAACCGTGACACATGAAACACTCGATTCCTTGAAAATCTGGTCATCGAGTGTTTAATCGTAGATGGACGACACGTAAAAGCGCTGATACTCGTCTACTTGGCGCGGAAAAGCCTTTAGAGCTAAGAATAAAACCATTTTCTCATAGCGACGTATAGCGACGAACTGTATGAAGAAAAGGGGAATCAAACGTGGAACGCATCTGTTGGCGATAAACGTAACTCCGACTAGTCAACATTTGCCATATCTGTTTTCGAAGCGCACGCCACTTAAAAGAAACCAGTATATCCTAGATCTTTCTAACGAATACTAGATGTGATTGCTTCGAGTAAGAACGGGTAGAAGGTTCGCACCGAGGATCGGATACCTCAGAAGAACTCCAATTTCACGAGCAGCTTGATGAAGCTGTGGGAAATCAAGCGGAAATGTTCGAGCAAAAAAGTGTGGTTCTTCGATCCATCGAAAAACCGGTATAATCATTCGAATCTAACGTTTGTTTGAAATATGATAATTCGAAAAGTGTATTCAATTAATTGATTTTTCCTATCGTTCATTTTCTGTGTCAATAGCTGCGACGTTTCAGAGCGAACACTCGCATTCGTTTACCTACATTTTAATGAATCATTAATCGATACAGATACGAGAGCAAATTGCGCTAGAAATTTTACCAACAAACGTTCAACTTTATATCAAGAAATGAACGAATGAATAGACTCGAGAGAGTGAAATCACAGGTTTCTATGGGTTCAAACATCTGCGAGATTAAAACCTACGGTACTTTGGTCGCGAATAGCAGATAATAATACAATACCTACTCTCGCTGTTGGATTTACTAGGAGCGTCGTTGCAGCGAAACGAGGAACAAGTATTCGAGAAATAGCATCCTTGTCCCTGCGTTCGGGTCGGGAGCCATGGGACACAGAGGCGTCGGAGAAAATCGACAAACGAAGCTGGTATCGCTACAACGGGCGCTTCGTCTTGTCTCGCGAGGAGCCCTTGTTACAACGAGCGTCTCGTGTACAGTGCTAAGCAAACGTTCGAGAAACGAGGTGAATTGTTGGTCATTGAAAGGGATGACGAAAATGAAGAAAAGTGAAAAGGAAGATGGAGGAGAGAAGAGGGAGGAAAGCGTGTCTTCGTTCAGCGCATAGAAAGACGAAAAATAGCGCAGGAGCTTGTGAAAAGAGATTGAAGGAGGAAAGGAAGAAAAGAGGCGACGAATCGTGAGCTGATGAAAATGTGACTCGTTTTGGTTCTCGAAACGCGATTTCGAATAGTTAGAAGCAGCTTCGAATGGCTGAACGTGACAGCGGCGATCACACTGGTTGGTATCTCGGCTGCAGACGATGCGACATTTTTCATCGGTGCGACCTCGGCGAAATGCTGGCGGAACAGTGCTGTTTCAGATGCAGAACGTTCTCTAGTTGCTCGATTGCTTATGCAGTCGACACGCCGCGGGTGGCGTAATCGAAAGGCGGAAAGTGACAAGGAACTGATAGTCTGCAATTGCGTGCGGAACTATTTCTATGGAGATATTCCGGATAGATTTCCAAGGAGAACCTCGCGTCCTAGGAATATCAGTAGAAGTACCAGCTGCTATTAATATGTAACCTCTGAAGAAGTAGTTGTACTTCGGCAGATCCTCACCTCCTTTCGACTATTTCCGCTTTGAGATTATTGATTCTTGTCTTACATCAGGCGATTTCTAAGATCCGTTTAAACGCTTGTTCTTTGCATATTCTTTTGATGCTTCAAGATCGATCAGCAAAAGACAGTAAAGATATCGGACAGTCGATAAACAATTGACAAGATCGTATTATTGCCTTTGTTTTTATAAAACCATTCGGCCCGTTAGTGTCGTTCGTAAAATCTGTTTAACTTCAAGACGAAGAAAAACTTCATCATAATAAATTGGCATTATTTTGCCTTACTGGAAGACAGTTATCATCAATGTTCTTCTCGGACGCCTTTGATTTTATAGTTGGTACAGAAAATATCCTGAAGGACTGTTGTGTCGATACGAACTATCGTTATTCCCTATGCACCCGATCGAGGAGTGTATCGTGGGTCGTAAGTGAAGTGGAAAGGAAGAGGAAGAAAGGAGCGACGAAGCTTTTCAGTGGCTGGAAGAGGACGCTGTTCTTCCGCTACGTGCTTCGGCTATCGCTGTAAACAGGGGTAGATAGCGAGCCAACTGTTCGAGGGGTCGATTCTCGTGCTGAAAGGGAATTACTTCCAGCGTGGTGGCTCAGCACAAGTCTCACCAGGGGATCTTAAAGTGTTCGAATCGACTTGACGAGCTTTTGCCTACCTACTGACCGTATTTTTTACTGCTGACCATATTTCGTTCTAGAGAACACTGTGTTAATTATGTTGCTGAAGAAAAGAACGTGCAACGATAAACGGTATGACTTCTTCGTTGAAGGAGGAATTAATTATTGAAGAATTTATAATTCGATGTTTATGTGCTAACAAATTGTGTATTAGTGATAGAATATTGTGAAAAATCACTGCCTTGATCACTTAGTAGCACTGATTTTTATTAAAAGGTATCGTTACGACAATATTCTAAAGGGCAGATCTGAAATGAAAAGATGCTTCTTTTGTATCAAAAATTTATTAAACATAGACAATCACAGTTGTGAGTACTTACAAGTATAATTTGCTGTTGTGTCAATGAAGAAGAAAAAGAAGAGCAGTGGAAAATCAACATTGTGACTTATAACAATATATGTTACGCGTTTGAATATAACACGGGCCTATACACTGAATCTCTGTTCAGAAATGTTAAGAACAATATTACCGAGCCTGTAACTAATTCTCAAGTACATCAAATTTTACCCGCTGACGCTTTAAAAATTTTCAATTGTAGAAGAATTTACGTAATGCTACGATCACTGCCCACGTTGAATCCAAGAAAATCCAGCAAAATAAACGAATCCTAAGCAGAAAACGAAGCCAATCGAGAAACAAAAAACGTGATTAATTTCCGCATATCGTACAATAAATTGTTGTTATTTCTCGCAATTCTTTTATATCTGCCACTACGATCAAGCTTAAGAAGAAGAAGAAGAAGAAGAAGAAAAAGAAGAGAGGAAAAAGAAGAAGCTGAAACGCTTCTTACAGAGCGGATTGTGGGTCAGTTGCTTTAAAGCCACTTTGTCACACGCCATATTCCTTCTTGGCGAGAAAGAGAGAGAAACGGTTGACAAGATAGGCGAGAAGTAGAAGAGCAATAAGTGATGAGATCGATTTCGCTGTATCGAGCGATATTATATGGCTTCGATGAAAAATAGATGGTTGAAAGAGGCGGCGCAGGTGTATCGGACAACTGTATGACATTGTCTTTCCACATTAAAGATCCGTTTAAAACGGTGCTCTCTCGAGAACGAGTCGTATGATCGTAAAACACAGAGAATACGTTTCCCGAGAGAATTGTTTAACTTAATTTCGAATAACGTGTCTTCTACTGTCTGAAACTTGAACGTAGAGAAGACACGTAGCTCTGTTCTGTATCAATCATACAACGTTTTAAATCTAAAACGCGGAAGAAGAGAAAAAGCGATGGAATCGTTCAAAATTATACGCTGCAGCGATCCGTGGAAATTAATGGAAGCGGCAAAAAGAGAAATGAGATTTCGCCGATTCGAGGAGGAAAATTATTACTCTTCTACAAATTTCCTCGTCAACGATGAGGAAGCAGCGAATATATAGCATGTACGCAGAATGTTCTGAATGATTGGGAAAGGCCGGACACGAACGTGGTGTAATGGAAAAGAGGAGAAGAAATGGATCGGGTGTCAGCTGCTTCGACCAGGTCTGATTTTCGTGCACGTACCATTTTCCTGGTTCAACTCGAAACGCGCTCTAAATAGCAAGCGAAACGCGGACTCGAGAAAAATCACTTTCATCGTCGCACGCGACACGTGACCACGTCCACGGAAAAATCACGGACGAACGAGAATTCCGCTCTTTTGCTACGTGTCGTTTCTATCTTAAACGGGTCCTAAGCCGGGAACGTGGTTACAGTTTGGGAAACGTCCACGATAGATAACCGTGTACGTGTATTATACCAGACGATTTCTTGCTTATTTCGAACGAAATATCGATCGTGTATTATTTCGATAATCGTTTAGAGCAACCTGTTCATGGAAAGGTTCCGTAGTATAAAATGGGGAAATTGATCCTTTCTGAAACTTTTATTTTGCAATCGTTTTTTCTATACATTGAGAATTAATTCGAATTAATTTTTGAAAACAGCCGATGATTAACTTTTTGTCAGATTCAGAACATAGAATGAGAGGTATAGGACATATATCGTGGCGTAGATAATTAATTATGCAAACTGATATTTGTAAGTAAACAAGTAGTAAAATTGTTTGACAAATCCTTTCCATAGTCGAAATTTATACGTGTCTGACGGTTATAATGATTATTAATGGTTTTATATGTCAGATTAATTGAACTTATCGCATAAGCAATTTAAATGAAAGTAACGTAAAAAGAAAAAGAACTTTTGTAACCATTCATGATCCAAGAATACTGGATTATACTGGATTAACAAAAGGTAGAAGTTTTCCATTCTCTGGAAGATTTTTTAATTATTCAGCTATACTAGTGGATTTATTTTGACTTACAAAAGAGACCAGTTAAGACAGTTCGCGGAACAACACCAACCCTATACGTATAATTATGGTGTTCAATATTTCTTCTATTTCAATATTAGAAAGTAAATTCACATATAATAATTTTATAAACTATCCCTGATATTTTTCTAGTTGTCGTGTACAATTTTTGAATATATGCGGAAAAAATGAAAAATAGAATCAACTTACTATCATTGTTGGCAACTATGTGCTCTCAACGTTCACATTTCCGTGACACTGGTTACACGAATTGAATTCGATAGAAACCGGATTCCAGGTTCCGTCTCTCGCATCTCGCAGAGACATAGCTGATGCGTGTAATTTATGCATGCTTCCATCACGGTAAGCCTTGTGACGTATCTTGCAACGCGTGACAAATAGATCGTTGCCTTTGAAGCCAACATTGTTGATCCAACGACTCGACGTGAACTCAAATCCAAAGTCAGTCAGACGAATTGAGTAACGATAGAACCTGGTACAGGTATCCTATGTGCGACTTATCCCGTTCGTATTAACCGTACGATATCTGTTAAACGTCTTATGTATATCTCACAATCTAATTTGCTTAAAGCTTTCGCTATTATGGAGGATCATTGTCGCTCTTTATGAAGTGACCTCCCTTACGTTACGAGCACGATCCTCGTACGGTTGTCCGCCGCACGATCTTCATATTTTTTTATCAAAAATGATAGAAAATGTTCGAGTTGTACGATACAAAATACAATTTTCTAGTCCTTTGAATAATTAAAAATTATGAACATGAACATCGTCGATGAATGATATAAGATTCACTATAAACAATTGCAACGAGAATACGAAAGTACTTCCGTATGCGTCAATGATATTTAAAGAATGAAATTTAGTGTATTTTATTCGCAAAAGATAAATTACTAGGATTTTAAAGTAAATGAAATTTTCAGAAAAAAATTATTTCGTGGCTAATTAGATAATTTAATATGTAAATAGGTATTGGCATTTATAGCGAAAGGGTAATCTCAAAATGTTTAGAACGCTTCTTTCGTAGGTTAACAAGCAGGTTTTTCAAAAAAGATGCGTCACTTTAATGTTGAACATATAGTAATTTAATCTTTTGCGATGAAAGTTAATTTTTTATAATTCTTCAGAAAGTTCACAGTCGAAACGTTGTTTTCCTTTTTTTGCTATGTCAGTATAAACAACTTGCTTGTTCCTTCGTCCAGGATTATTCGACTTGTTATTGATTGCTTTTTGAGAATGAGCAGTAGCGAAACAACTCTATTAGTAATAATTTATCTTGCTCTTATCCTTAACGATAATTGCTTTATTTTTCTTCCACGGTTACTCAAATTAGCATTATTTCAAGAGTATTTACAATATTCATGTTTATTGATGCGATTATTAGCGAATGTGTCTGCCCTAAATTTGAAAAGAGATTATGTTACTTAATTTCGAGTCAAAAAGTTGAAGCTCTTACAATTTAATTAAGGCTTCCGCATGCAAATCCTACCCTTTTGGGAACAGTATCCTGACGTTTAACATTGAAGCTAGTTTCATTTGAGATCAAGAGACACACTGGAATTGTATCGTCCCTTTATACAGTTCGTGAAAGTTTCGCTTTTGCTTGAACGACGGCGTTGCCGTTCCACGGTGATATTCGACTCGAGTAAAAATAGCCAAGAAACTTCTACGGAAAAATTGTAATAAATGTTTCTCGTGTCACAGTATCAGTAGCCCATAATTTTTATAATTTAGAAAGTTACTTTATATTCGTTCTTAAGTTTCGTTTTCTAATAGACCATTAATTCTTGCAGAATTTGCGAGGTCAAAGTTAACTTTTAATGACGCGCAGTTCGGCATCTGTGACAAACTTGTAACCAGGCTACGCGGCAAAGAAAGATGGAATCCAATATTTGTTGTTTGTGTCAATAGAAAGATAGAGGTGGAGACTGCAGTAAGGGAAATGTTTCGTGTAAATAATCTCCTTGTACACATGTGCAAATAATGCTACCAGTTTCGAAGAGATACTTCAAATATAAACATCTGCACGAACGTGAAATGGTGAATATTAATTGAACATACGGGTGATACGAGTGATCGAAGAATATTTCGTATTATTAGTTGGATGTGAAGTAGCATAATATCGAAAGATATCATAATTTAGAAGCGTATCCGATTTTAAATTATTTTACGTTGTTCATCCAAATATACGAAGTTATATGGAGATTGGAATTTTAGTACACGATTTTCTATTAATTATTCATCGCGTCAGATCTCTATTTTAATTTGACAATTTTCAACCCTTATATATTAAAATAAAAAAAATCGAATAAAATATTCAAGAGAGAACATTTCTACTAAAAACCGGTGTTATTATATTAAACGTTCGAAATGTATAAAACAATCAAATAAGATTTCCACCCGATAGCTATTAGTTTAAAAACAGAAATTATAAAATATAATTTAGTCCCTCGATTCACGTCCGTATTTATTTAATCGTATTTGCTCAAAATTTTCATGAAAGGAAAAATCAAAGCCTGCGAGCTTGAATAGGTAGAAACGCAAAGAGAGACAAGAACATGGCAGCTGGTCTTTCATCGAGTCAGAGTTGTAATTTAGTATCCACATTCGTGGACATAGCAGCGTAATTACCGCGGTGGTTAATTGACGCAGGCAATGCGTGGCTGCTCATCATACGAGCGGCGCCATAACATCGAATCCCTGTGGTTTCATCGGGATTCATTTTTGCGGTCACCCTGTTATTCCTCATTAAACCTGTTCAAGCCCTTCCCTCTAGCATAATCGATGCTAGATCGATCCATGGAACATTTAACGAACTTCTGTTCATTAGTGCTTCAAGTGTATCTGTATTTCGTAATCTTCTTCTACTTTTGTTCTACGATAGTAGAATTTTGGAAAGGATTTGTTCAGACGAAAATATAGCATAGGTGTGAAGTATATAAATTTTATACTTTTTAAGACTAGGCTGTAGATGTTTATGCATTTATTGGGAAATGAAAATACGTAAAAATGAAGAAAATTCAAAGTAAAATACTATTATAAAGTATTATATACTTTGTAAGTGTTATTTTATAAATATAGTAATTTATAATTAGATACGATTAGAGAGCTAAATGAATCTGTAACTTTTACTTCTTTGATCGTGTTGAGGAAAATATAAATTTGTATAAACATTTGCAGTCTGTCTATAAATTACTATTATTCTAGTCACGATATTGAACACGATAATTTAAATGTAATAGATTCGTTTTTTAAGGAAGCTAGTTACTGGTGATAGTAATTGAAAAAAAGAATTATTTACGACTGGGTCTTTCTTTTAATTGGAAAAGATCGTCGTATACGAAATTATTTATATATAGCGGGTGAAGAAATTATTTAAAATTATTACATTTGTGTGGTTTCGTTTCGGTTTTTCTACGAATGAAAAGGACGCTTTCCCATTTTTTGCAACATAACGATCACGTTTATCGACAGAATTATCGAGTAATTAATCGATAATTAAAACGTATCGGGTGCTTTCATTTATTTATTGGCTTAAATTTTTCATGTAAAACTGCTAGTCAGGCATTTGTCAGATTTGTATAAATCATTTTAGAAAATGTTTTATTATTATGTCGGTACATGCGGAGTTGCTTTTAAAAATCTAATAAATTAGAAATGTTTTAGTATTCGTTCCTACAATTCCAAAGCGTTTTTTTAAAAAATTGTTACATGTTATAATTTCTAAAAAAAAAAGAATATACGTGCCAGCAAGCTCAAATTTTGAAACAAGCATATTTGACATGAACGAAACAAATAATAGATATATTCAGAAAAGAAAAAAGACATTGTCGAGGGACAAGATAAAATTATAATTAGTGATTATAATTTTTATCATTACGTACAAAGGAATACAAGTAAAGACACTCACTGTCTTCAATATTTTCACGACTTGAAATCCAATAACGAATTGCTTAATATCGGCATTAAGTATTTCCCACCGAATTCTCGTGTTAATCGAAGAGAGATGATATATTCACGATATGGACTTTAGCGGTAATACTATATTCGTTGAGTCATGATTTTTTAATACACTACAATGCAATGTTAATTATTATATCATAACTTCGTTATTTTTATGGAAAAGACATTCGCCTATCATTAACCTGTTAATTAAGAGCAATTAGTTAAGTTGTCATTGCATCATACTTGCATAGCCATTATTTTTGTAATTATAACAACGTTGTATCATTTTTACATTTTTCACAAAATTATATATTATCACCTAAAATGTGTGGTAAATTATAATTTTCGTTTATTTCTGTCCGTAAGTCACACGCCTAATGTCCTTAAGATGGAAAAAAAGAACGTTTTAATTAAAAAATAAAATCTATATTTGGCAATTACTATTATTTATGTTTAAGGATTGTTGACTTATTTTAATAAATATACTACATATAAAATTGGCATAAAATAACATTTTTTATATAATTAACGTTTAATGGCGTTAATTTATGTAAAAGTAGCAAGTGATTTATGGGCAAAAATAATTCTTCAATTAACAGATTAACACACACTTCGAGCGATCAATTACGAATCAATTACGAGGTAACAATAATCGATCGTACGCGAACATGTGAAACTAAAGGGAAGAAACGATACGTAAGAAACGACAAGAAAAAGCATGCATTTCGCGAAACATTCTGTGGTCAGCAATTAACCGCGTGGGAATACAAAGTAATCCAAGAGCTTCGTTCACTGTTCTCGCGTATCAAACTTGAACGAGTTGAGAATGCGCGCAAACAGCTTTCCACGGAATTGTATCCGAAGCTTTAACGACTAGTTTAAATAATGCGATTCGTGGTTTCTCGAACGGGAAGAACGATCCTTGCACTTTTCCTATTCGAATTGATTTTTCGCGAGAAACCCTTCTTCGATTAATTTATTCTCATCGTCTATTTATTGCTTTTTATTCTACCGTGCCACTGAATTGGGGAATTAGGATTTACTAGTAAAATATTCAAATAATATTTCGTTATAATTATCGTACTTCTGGAGTGGAAACATAAGTGGAAATATAACATTTATTTTTCTATTTCTTCTTTTTCTTTCTCTCTTTCTTCTTTATGTGGAACCGTGTGTTTGACTGACACGAAAATATTAGCACGACTGGAGGGACTAGTAGAAGTGTTACGCGTTCACAGAAGGTTGTTGTAAGTTAGGGGTAAAAAGTGACAGAACCTAGATCCCCACGCTATCACGCATACGTGTCAGGTACAGCATGTGAAATTCATGATTTCTCCATAGCTCAAAATTCTCGAGCCTCGGATAATATATATATATATACATACGTAGTCCATGTGTCAATTAGCACTCCTTTGACTCGATATAATTATCGCAGTTATCTTTGCATTAATCAGTTCCCAAAAAGCAATATCCCACCTTTATTTCTACTAAAAATATATTAAATCGTTTATGTATAAAAGCTCTTAAAATCTTAAAAAGAGAAATAGAAAAGTAATCTGGAATAATGTTACTCTATTAGTACATTACTATGATTCTTGGTATTATCCAAAAGGAAGAAAAATTGTTTCCTACTTTTGCAGAATGAAAACATGGAGCACGATAATTATCATAAACGAAAAGGAAATAAATTCTAGTCGAGCACTGTCTTTAGTGGCAAGGTAGTAATAACGAAAGGGTGTTTAAGCGTTAAGAAGGTGGGATGTTCCTCGAGTCGAGAACGATCGCAGTTATTCTGATTATTTTTGTACCGTGTACATATTGTAGACGAAGATGATTAATTAACCGGGGCCAGGATGAAGCTTAAAAGCTTTTGTACGCCACTCGTATGTATTTCCCACTATCTTCGTCGATTTTTAAACTTAACGTTCCTTTCCATCGTCACCGTGGTCCCTTTCATAAACGAAGAAAAAGGAAACAATGAGATCGCGGACGATACGATCGATACTCGTCTCGCGATAAAACGAGTCCTGGTCGTAGTTACGTTATTATTTAGTCATGATAGTCGTGCTCGACCCATTATTATTATTATTATTATTACTATTATTATTATTATTACTGTTACTATTATTACTACTATTATTAATGTTATTAATATTAATAGATTTGTATATAAGAGGTATTATATGTTGATTTTCTAATGATTTAGAATTAATAGAGCAAAAGGGGAAAAAGCGAAGAATGGTGTTGAATGTCTTCGATAATTTTGTAACTTAGAGAAATTAGTAGCGTTGAAAAAGTTGGTGAGACCAACATGCGTGAGAATGGAAGAGTAATTAATAATAAGTAAATCGTTGTTAATTGTACTGAAGTAAATTGATCTGATAACGTTGAAAAAGTATTTTTGTTCGAAGAATAATATGTAATCGATTAGTTTGAATGCAACCCGCTTGTATATATCGATTGTAACTGATCTATCATATGGTGTATGTTGTGATTCGGAAACTTGGGGTTGGAGTCCTACGAGTATTATTTTAATTCACGCATGATGCTTAGGATGAATTATATTTTTGATATGGAATATATTTATTAATTTCTATCAATTGGCATTGCGGAGTTTATTTTTTCTCTCAACTTTCATATTTGCTAATATTTATTACTTTTTATTTAAATAAAGAATTTCTTCGAAGATACAAGCATATTTATTATATGTGTTTAATCAAAACCAATATATCATTTATCACGCATACAAACATACACGTACGTTCATAATTCTTTACGTACATATTATCCCAGAACCTGTATGTTTCCCTAATGAGAACGTCACTGAAATTTCCATTCGTTTGTTGAAGATAAGTTCGTTCATTTAAGAAGCAACTGGGTGATTGCAGTGGATCTATAACTTATGCCAATATTTGAACGGTTTTAAGTCTTTTTGTATACTTTGTATATCGTTCTTGATCGAAGGAAAAAAGAAATATATGAGAACTTGTTCTCCAGAGATGCATCCATATATCGTATAATAAAATGTTTACCGTGTAAAGTCGTTTCAGTGTGTGTACACTAAGTCGGAAGTCTATTTTTGAAAATCATCTAGTATGTAGCCACGAGAAAACTCAGTTTTGTTTACAAGGTATAAATCTTGATAAAATGAACATCTGTCTACCAAGGATGTGTACGCAGCTCCTTAAAAAAAATTAGTAGATGCTCATTTACAAGGTAGTTTCACGTAAGTATATACATATACAGCACGTTTCATTATTAAAAGACGATGGACCATGCGTTAAATATTTATCGTTATAATTACGCGTGAATAATATGTATGCGAATGAACTCGGTTGTTTTGAGAGAAAACGATTGCATAGTTTTGAAAAACAATAAATAAGTTTCAATGTAAAATAAAATGTAGTGAAACGATTTCTACAAATATATTTATTGCATCATTATTTTACATTATTCTAAAGTTATTACGACCTTAAAAAAATATAAAAATTACGGATTATATGGCACACGTTCTTTCGAAATATCGAATTCATTTTCGAGTTAAGGAACAAAGGACGCGCACAGTTCGAAACGACATACAGAATAATAGGGGTGGATTTGTTGAATGACTGGCTGGTATTGAGTGTGTAAAGTTTCTGAAAAGTTCAATTAACCGGAAATACGTGCGTATATTTTCAAAACTTGAATTATAGACCCTGGACGAAAAATTGAGTGTGGATTCGAGCGAAGAGTTTATGGTCTCGCCAACTTATTCGTATTTAATCGTCGCTAGTTCAGTACATGTATATAATAGCGCACTCGATTATGCGAATGCAGAGTAAATAACGAGGAGAATGCGTTAATATCGCGATATATCGTTCGTAGACATTTATTGTTAATTATTATTTGTCTGATAGATGTCTAAGAATGATTATGGTTTGTAAAGAGAGATGACAGAGAATGTCGTTATTTGTATTATTATAAATACATGAAATTTGTTCAATATCGTCGTAACCTATCGTGGAATAAATTTTTCTTGCCGACGGTGATTTTATCCGTGTGAAAAAAATCGATCGAACGTTGTCCTACAGCGATTCTGAGACAAAGGAACGAATCGAGCGGTGCGTGGCTGTGAAATCTCGTGGCTAAAGAGATTCGGTTAATTTATAAAATATCCTATGTTAGCTAATATGATTAAACCAATTAAAATTCAAATATAAAAATTGGTTAATATTGACACACACAAGGCTGACGTGGTCAACGTTGTATCTGATATTGAATATTGGTAAGACGTTCGTACAAGAGTGGGATAATAGGAAAAAGCATAAAAAAATATAATTAATGGTGCTGATTTAAAATGTTCGTTTAAAATTAACGCAGTGGCGATAAATAATTTTATGAAGATCCTAAAATACAAAGTTAGCTAAAATAAGGCATTTCAAGATTTACTTTCGAATGACGTTATCAACCCTTGAACTGGACTCCGTATTTTATTTCATTCGATTCTTTGCTGTTCTCACTATTCTTTGACATTATAATTTAATTTCAAACAATTTTTAATTTAAATAATGAACCTTTTTATTTAATTCAAATATACGTCAACGTAGGTAAGCTATTGGTTACAAGGATATAAAAATATAATATTGAAATCACAAAGAACTTTCAAAAATAGGTTACTCGATATAAATCAATCGAGATAGAATGCGAAATGCTACTCAAACCGCAAAGGTTAATTGATTTAAATACAACAACTCCTTCTTTACTGAAAGTCGCTGATAACTGGCCTGCCTGGCATTATTTTGCTCGTCTACTACGCCTGTAGTAGTTAAATTAGAAAATTAATTGGCTCTTTAAAAATCGTCTTGTAAGATCACTCGATCTTCCCTTCCTGTCTCGATACACAGTGTACTTCACATAATCTTTTTCTTTTTCTACTTCTCTATAATTTTCGAATATACGATGCATGAGAGTGGAAGGAACGAATATTCTGTTCACGAATAACAGTTGGAACGTTAGTTACGGAACTTCAGAATCGAACGAGTTAAAGGAGATAATAACCAAGTATTGAACGTTGGAGGATCGCTGACAACAGATCCTAAAGTAAGAGAAATGTACATGAAAATCTCGAATAAGCGGAGAACTTAATTCCGCAATGTATAGAAGCTATTTATCGTATGCGTTAACTGTGCACCAATTATATTTACGATCGTTGATACGGATTCGTTTTTGCGAATGAACGTATCCTTACTAGTGTTTGCGCGTGAGAATGTATAATAAGCATGTACGAGCGTGTCCTCTGTATTTATAGGAAAAAGATGATAGCTAGTAGCGAAGGAAGAGATAAATCGTACATGTGCGTCGTTAAAGTCGTTCGTATTTTCAGCACCGAAGTGTATTATCGTTCGCGAACTTCAAGCCTGTACATTTTATTTGCGTCGTCGTTGTTTTTGAGAGAGAGAATGAGAGAGAGAGAGAGAGAGATAGCAAGCATATGAAATGAGAAAGAAAGAATGAACTACGTGGCACATCGCGAGTATTTCGTCTGAAGAAATGTAGAATCAGACATGACAAATAAAGAGAAACGGGAGTCGATTGTAGTTTGTGCGCGTCCAAGAAACGACAGTATGAGAATGGAAAAGAATATTTATTTGTAAAATAATCGAAAGAGAAAGAGAGAGAGAGCCCTGTAAATAAATCTCGTTTACGAACTGGAAAGTTTGGGACGGAATGTAAGATAACTTAATACATTCGAAATAAAAATCAATTATTTTTCTTTAATCGTGTGATACCGTTCTTTATACCTGTTGCACCGACTTAAATTTTGAATTTTCGAACGCTGCAAGGTAATTTTTTTCTTATGAATTTGTGAGAAGATATTATTTTATAAATATTTTATCAAACATTTTCGTAGAAGAGGACGACCAACGAACTTGGTTTAATTTTTAATAATTTTGTGCTTTGGTTCCCTGGATTACTTGGTTATGAATCGTAACGAGTGGCAAACAAAAGATAATGTTTCAAGTAACGCGTAACTAAATTTAGTGTAATAATTTTGTTACAAGAGTTGGTTTTGAGAAAGCAATATCGTGTTAAAGATCAAATTATATTAAACTGATCAGTGTTAAACAATCTGTGACTCAATTAATTCTTTCAAATTACTGGCGAATAACTAAGTTCTTCATGATTTAAATATAAATGAGATTTTGTAAATTTACTTAATAAATTTCCGTTACTTTGAGCGTTCTGTGTAATTAATTTAAAGTTATTCATGTCACTCGATCAAAGTTGAAAACGGGATAAAAGTCAAAGAACGAATCTGCTAAGAAATCATGCTCTTACTATTATAATTATTTTCAACTATAACTAAATTAGATTATTTTTGCAAATTTTATGCTACATATAAACAAAACGTTGTAATTACAATTAAAATTATGATCAGAATATCAATAGTTAATTTTCGGAAGCAAAATAATATTTGATCGTACAAATAGGACAAATAATCAACGTCAACCGCATTGAACGTCATTCACCAAATAAAGGTAAACCGTTGTACAAATTCAACAACTACAATGTGTACATTTTACTTCAAACAAATTAAGCTATAATATGTGTTAAGCATAATATTTCACCACCAATTATACTGGTAATTTATGCAAATTCATATATTTATGAATACAATTACAGAAATAGAATTTACATAGAGATTTGTTTAACCTTATTATTATAAGGGATTATTCACCTCGATATTTTGTATATTTTTGCATATGATGAGTATTCTATACATTTTTGTACGTTTAAATATCATATAAATGCATAAACATCCGGAGTCCAATTATTGCAATGTCGATCTTGGTTAACCCAGAAATGCCTGCACTCTCTGAAAAAATGATTATCAAATATCTAATTCTATTTTGTCATGGAAGAATTTTTAACGATCTTAGAATCATTAGAAGATCACAAATTTATAATTTAATTAGACAGAAGTTCGCGACAGAAGTTGTAAAACTGAAGTTCGCGATTGTCTAACTTTATCTAGAACTAAGTATCTTGTTACTCAAGAAGCTCTTTATTTTCAAATTCTTTATCGTTTGAATCCTAGGTCAGTTTAAGATGGATCTTTTACGCTGATAGAAGATTTACGATGTCAGCGCAACAATTAATATTTCAATATTAAACGTATGTACTAGTACATATTCTAACTAGTAAAATGTAAAAGTATTATTGCTATATGTTTTAACAGACAATTTAGATTTATAAAGTGGTAATTTCATGAAAAGTTAGTAAGTGATGTTTCGACGAGTAATTACTAATTCATCATTAATTTACATAGTGTTAATTATGGATCGAAATGTCAGAATACTAAGGTATATATCGGTGATAGTATATACGCATACATAGAGGAAAAAATTCTCGTGCCAACATTCTCTGTCGTCGCAATAATTTCTCCGACGATTACGCTGTTCGATTTAAATCTGCCCCTTAAAATCGACGATGAGGGGCGAAGAAATAAAATAATAAATGTCTCTATTCGTGCCGTTATTAAAAAACAATATCGACCAGCAAAAAGTACAGCGGGACAAAGCGAGTAGACCCTGAACGACCAGGCCGATAAAATACGCTTCAGACGCGCTCGAAATCCGTCCCCGAATAGGTTTTTCCCCCTCTGGCTATTCTCTTCGTTGCCTCTCTCTTTTATTTCTTTTTTTCTCTCATTGGAGTTGGTAACGTTTCGTTCGCAGGTTTATCCGGCGTTATGCTGTCGCGCGCGTGACACCGCTCGAAAGTCGAGGCCGGCCCCGTTAATTTACGAGTTTCCCGGAGGTATTACAACAAATCCGCGATCGAGAGACAAAGGCGAGCCTGGCGATTTTCACGCGCGCAAATATATCGATCCAAAGTTTAGTTAATCGCCGGAAACTGCCACCCCCGCGGGATGCCGCAACTGGCTAGAACCACCAGCGGAACGTACAGGCCGTATCAAACCTGACGTTACTGATGGTTATGGGGCGAGAGCGGAAAGTGCGTAGAGGGCGTAGAGTGTATTCACCGATTGGACGAGTAGAATGTAGAATGTAGAGCGATGGTTTGTTGGAAATGGAAGAATGATCGAGGAACGAGGATTGTATTGTGTGACGAGTTTTATGATGGTACGTGCTTTGTTTCTCTTTTCCTATTTTTTTTTTTTTTTTGTTATTAAATGATGATTTATGGCACGGGGAAGTGTTTAGAATTTTTTTAGGACTCTGTTAGTTTAGGCTCCGTAGAGGAGATATGGAAGAGTACATAGACTAGATTGATTGACAGGGTGGGAAGGGAGAGCGACTGGAATTTAGGGTTTGGTTGATTGGAAATCATAAAGAATAATCAAGGAACGAAAATTGTATCGTGTGAGTAGTTCTGTAATGATAGAACACGTACTTTGTTTCTTTTTGTTAATTGATAACTTAGGGTGTAGGGAAAGATAGCGTTTTAAGGATTTTTTAACATTCTATTAGCTTAAGCTGCGTAGTAGAGGAGATACAGAAGAATACGTAGAATTGATCGACTGACCGCAGAGAGCAGAATGTAGAGAGTTGGTTTATTAGAAATGGCAGAATGATCGAGGAACGAGGGTTGTATGGTACGATGAGTTTCATAATGGTAGAGCACGTATTTTGCTTGTTTTGTTTTGCTGTCGATTGATAGTTTATGGTACAGGGGAAGTGTTAAGGATTTTTGAACGTTCTAATAGTTTAGGTTGCATAGATGAGATACGGAAGAGCAGCTATGTAGAATGGATTGACTGATTGCACGAACAGGATTGGTACGTAGGGCTTGGTTTGTTGGAGATGGAAGAATAATTGAGGAACGATGATTGCATTGTGTCAGGGGTTTTGTAATAGTCGAGTACGTACTCCGTTTACGTTTTGTCGTTGCTAATTGCTAACTTATGGCGTAGGGAACGGTAACATTTTAAAGAATTAAAAAATTTTAATTTTTGACTGCGTAGAGGGGAGTTCTCCGACTGATTGAGCGAGTAGAATGTAGGGCGTTGGTTTAATGAAAATGGAAGCATGATCGAGGAAAAAAGATTGAATTTTCTAACAATTTCATAAAAATAGAGCACGTCCTTTCTGCTGATTTCTAATTTATAATGCGGAGAGAGGTAGTGTTTTAAGCTAACCTATTTTAAATATTTTTTAGCTCTTTAACTAATTAATTAATTTAGGCGACATTTTACCTAAATTACGTGTATTTCGTGCTTTATGTTATATTACCTTATATATATACGAATTATCCAAATTTTGTCAATAAATATGTCAATCATCTACATTTTATTATACTTTATGAAGTTAAAAGAAGGGATGGGTAATATAAGCGAACTTTTACTTTGTTAGAAGCTATTTTATGGAGGCTAAATTTTTTAACTTTATAACAGGCTAACAGAAGCGGGGTTTTTTTTAAACTGCACAGGACGATATTATCGATTTCCATTCAGGAGGTGACACAGGATGAATTCCGTAACCTGATATCATTCATTGGGAAATGATAATGTCAATATTTGCATTCCTCGATGTTCGATAACTCATATATTTAACAAAACTTGGTGGCATTATTCGACCTGTGAACCAAAGGTGTATTGAAATTGAATACGCACCGTATTGATACAGACACTCAGCTGTGTTAAATTAGATTAACAATACGAGTCTTATTACTTGTGTAAGCGAGAGAACATGGAAGTCAGTGTTTCTACTATGTTATTTGGAAAGCGTTTAGTATCAAATTAATAATCTTTTCTCAGAGAGTTCTCTTCCCACGCATGTTACATCGTTGCCCTTTAGTTTTCTATTAATTCATAGCAATTATTTGATATTAAATATATGGGAACCCCGAATAAGGGGTTCTACAGCATATTTCGATTAAAATTGAATTAACTATAAAGTATGGTTCTACAGTGCCTGTTTTGATCGTATTAGATCACCAGAAGGCTATGCAATGTTGAACTCAAGAAGTACGTTAGAAATTAGATAGTGTGTTCTAAAAACCGTTTTTTCCCCCAAAATATGCTAATGTATCTTAGACCCTCGAGTCATTTCCATTTTAAATATTCCGTAAAATATCCCGGTTTCCATTTCATAAAATGGTAGAATATAGATAGACTATTTCCAGTTTTAATAGACAATCCTTGAGAATACGTAAATATCTAACATTAAAAAATAATCTGATATTCGGTAAGCTTTTAATGTGCATTGACAGAGATGAGCATCATTCAATAAAATATTTGAGAAATTATTATTCGGATAATATATCGTCTTATGTGGCTGGAGGTTATTTTGAAATGATTCTTTGAAATTACTAAGAAAATGATCATTTCATGAATTATTTCATTATTATTATACAAATTGTCTTATATATAGCTTTGTTTTATATATTTTTTCAATAGATAAATAATTAAAAAGTTTTATGTTGCGCAAAATAGATGTTTCATTTTTGATATTCTGGGTCATCGGTGGTGGCACGAAACCTGTTAATTTTAATTAGAAATTCTGTCCGCTTGTACAAACAAATCATATGTACGGTATCTCCTGAGGGAAAATTATTACGTAATAACATTTCCCCGAGTAAATTATTATATCGAGATTTAGGTATCAATTAATTTTATTTTTATGTTTCAATTACCTAAACTCTAAATTATAATTAGAATTGCTATAAGTTAGAGGTACGTTTTATCATCCTTTGCAGTGGAACAATTTTAGTAATTTTAGTTACATGATTACAGTTCTCTTATTGTTTGTAACCATATTGTTGTTAAGATACAAATAAAATTATTTGGAGAATATAATCACTCACCTATTGGATCATCGATTAAATTAACGTAATAAAATTATGATCTGAATTATTTTTTATTTTGTTTACTTGAAAATTACAATGTCTCCGTATTAATTCTTCTTCTGTGCTCTTTAAATTAATTTTATGTTTTCGCGGGTATTTAATTTCTCTATTCTTCCGACATTCATTTTCGACATTTTTATACCCTTCACTTTTCTCAATATGTTCATTTTTTAAATATCGGAATTTGAAGGATTCCTCGACACAGGAATTATCTTCACTCGTTATTAAATACCTTACTTTTCGATTAAGCTTACTGGCTTAAGGAAGATAGTATACTTAACAAACTTTAGAAACGTTCCAGTCATCTTATTCTTTTAACGTTTAATCCTCGTTGAATACGAGTGTTATTGAATTGTCTGTGTAATTTTTTTGAATAAATATCTCTGCTTCAAGAGGTCGATCTATAGTACTTCCCAAGTGTACAATAATGCTTTTGAAAATATTCTACCTTCCGATTCTAAAACCAAATCCCTGGAGGACTTCACATCCACCTTTCCGATGCTGGTGAATAATGGTGGAATTTCCTTCGGGCTCTGAATCCTCGCACCTATCTCTGAGAATTGCTGAAAACTCGCTTCTATTTTATATTGCGAGATCCTCTGAGTGCATAATATCTCAGACTGTTATTGAAAATAAAAAGACTGGAAAACTCTGAATTTGGAGAAACATATTTTATACAATTATTATTTCAAGATTGCAATAGTGGTAGTAGTATTATTTTATTTAAGCGTTCTTTCCGAGAAATGGATTCTTCGGTTTCTCTATTTTCTGTACCTTACGCTCCATTTATTTTTACTTAATCTGTTCAACGTTCTTATTGTACCATTTCACATTATATTAAAGTTTCTAAAAGTTTCATTCTATTATATTGCATTATATTACGTTTCTTCATGTCCATTGTGCATATACTTACAGAGCCGCTAAAAAAGTATACGAAAAATCGCATATTCTTGATAGATCGTAATTTAGTTAGAAAATAGTTATTTAGTTAATAGTTTAGTCACAAATAGATAGTTACAGGACGAATGTATCCTTTACTAAAGCAATCCTAGAATGTTACAATATGATAAAATTGATTTGAGTTCATTGGTCTCGTATCCTCAGCTCTTCGATCATCAATTTATACATCAGAAAAAGATAAATTATTTCCAAATTGATAGAGAGATTATTGTGATTAATTCGAACAATGACACGCGTTTTCAAAATCGGTTAACGCTTTGACAAATCGTGTAAACAAATTTAAAATTAATTGCGCATCTAATTTTAAATATACAGTTCAAAGATTTATGATACACCTATGTTGATTCCATAAGAAAATAGTAAGTTTTGACCATCAGTTTGCTATTAATATATGGATATTTAATATTCATGTATGAATACAAATCCACCAAAATTTTGCATATATTTATAAACAACGGTGTATTTATCTATTTTTACCAATTCTTATTTTCATTTCAAAATATTTATACCATATTATTCCAACAGACTATGCTTTATTTGTAGCTTAAATAAAATATGCTCAAATATGATTTATCTGTGGAATATTTTCACAATGTTTATTCAGCTTTTGTCAACAACGAAAAATATGTTCCAAAGGTCGAATAAACTCCCGATGAAAGACAATAGTAATTTTAGACTCACAGATTAAGTTGTTTGAAATTCAAAGTCGTGGTGGCTTGGATTACGCTACGCAGATGACAAAAATTCATTGCTCTGTTTGTTTTCAATCTGTGCCGTTTTCCTAACAGCAGCTGCGTTGAAATACGAACTTCTTTCTTTCATGACATTCGAGTAAATCTACACGAGCGTACTTCGTGATACGCAGCGAATGCAAAGCAATACAAAATACGGTCATACATTTTTCATTATATGTCCCTCCGCCACTTGAAAATTTGGTTTAAATTACAGATAAAAATTGAAAGTCTTGTTTCATTTTCGTTAAAGAGGAATTCCTTTGTTGAATTCCTCCTAACCGATATTTCATTGCATCTTATTCTCAACTTGTTGCTCTTCGATTAATTCAATGTCGGTAATTTAATTATCAATTAGAAGATTATTAGTGATACCATGAGAGAGTACTAGTTAACTATTTAAACTATATATTCTAAATATGTAATAAATTAATATTATTTATTATTGTTATTCGTTACTTGTTTTACGTAGTCCTTCCCTTTTGGGTTTGGACAAACTTCTGTTTTTATATTATATTACATTATTCTTCAATTTTTCTTAAAATTTACATTACACTTCACATACAACAGACCACAAAATATGGAATTTTAAATAACAATATACATCTTATAATGGGTACAAAATTAGTTATATTATTATTAGTAGTATTTACTATTGGTATATTATACTAGTATATATTATTAGTACACTAATATATAATAACAACACATTAGTAATGTACTATATGTGCAATTATATGCAACAGTTAGCATCCAGAAGTCGAGTGAACTTACAGCCTTTTTTTTTAATTGTTATTTCAATTTGTATCTTTCATTGTGTCATACTTAGGCCAATCTAAAATTCAGAGTTTCATTTCCAAATCCCAGGTATTGTTGTAGAACAATACTTTACTTTTAAATAAAAAATTTTGTACGACTTATGATACGAATAAGTTGATCTCAACGTGTCTGACGTATCGTTCACTTATACTACTTATGTGACGAAAATCGATGTTTGTGCTACTGCTCGTGGCTTAAACGTTTATTAATTAGTTTAAATCGACTAAAAGAAGTTTTTTATGGACTTTTGAATTTATTGTCTCTTTTTCACTTTTATTGCTATAAATCTGGATATAATTTTGATGAAACATTTGTTATGGTTTAAAGATTCATTTATCAGAAGTATATTGTTTATCGTAGAGTAACATATTGAGAAAAATATTGAAATTATTTTTTATGTGGCATATATTATATTGTAATATATTCTGAAAAATATCTCTGTATCGAAAAATGCTTATATATAATTGAAACCATAATTAACTTTAATTAATTATTCACTAATTTCCACTTTTTAACAGTGCAGTGGTATCATTACAAGAATCATAATAGGTTAATATCTTATATCAAATTTATTCTAGTTATGTAGAGGAAATGTAAAATTTTAATTAAAGATAACACATACAGAAAGTTAATAATACTTAGCGTTTTTGAGATTCAGCTTTATGTACACAAATAAAGGAAGTGACTTTTAATTTTCTTCTGATTCCACAATTTTCTGATTACGCTTAGGTCTTCTTTTCCTTATCTTGTTCTCAGTTAATTCTTTCCAAATTTAATTTCTCGCCTATACGAAAACTTCCTTATATTTTCATATCTAATTACATAAACTTTTCCAACCTACTTGAAAACTAGATCAGAAATGTTTTATGATACTTTAATCCAAAGTATATTAATATTTATTCTAAATATCTTGCTGAAGCGCATAAAATTCTTTTTATCAGTTCTCTAACGTAATAAACAAGATGCGATAATGTAAAACATTTGTCGCTATCTTTCCTGTTTCGAAATATGAAGTTTTCAATTTTACAAACTTTCTACGAACCAAGGTAGGAAAGATTGTAATTGAAAGAAAAAAAAAAAAAGAAAAAATGAGAGAGGGAGATCTAGCCAGGATCTCATCGTGGCTTATAATAAATATAACTTAAAGTTTAAATATAAGTTTAATTTTACTTTGGTCTACAGTTTCAATCCACGAGATTGAAAATTATCGAAGATGATAATAAGCAATCAACTGCGGTGTGAGTGATTCATTTCAGAGAGTCATAACATTTCAGAAATATCAGAAACTCATTATTGATTATTGTATATAGCTAGAATATTTCTATCTTCTCATTTGCACATGACTTACCGAAAAATGATAATGGCGTAGGTCAAAATTTAATGAATTTGAACGCGGTCACATATTGCAGAAAATGCCTGAAAATAGACTTGTCACCTTTTCTTCGTTTTCTGGCCTTCAAATATTTTCACGTTCGAGATCCCACCACGCTTATTGTTAGCCAGACTCGTTGCGAGCGTTCACACCAAACTTTTATTCCCACACAGGGATTACTAGAAAGAAAATATCGATCGTGGAATTCGTCCCTGAATCGCATTGTTTCAGGTCCGAAGCTTCTCTCCTCTTTCATCCTTTTGAATACATTACACGTGTTAGTCGAAATCGAGCGTTACGAAAGTGGTGCGTCCTAACGTACGCTCGAATGATGGAATTTCCAGCTTCCGGACCGTTTGTCAAAAAAGGAAATCGCAGCTGATTTCGTTACTTGGATTGCGAGGATGCCACGCCGTGTAACTTTCAATGGAGTTAGTTCACCGTTGATTACGTTACAACTCGAGCGCCCACTCTATGGCGCTGCTTCATAGACGCGAGTTAGACGCGTTGATGTAAACGGTACGCTTCCATGCAACGGTCATTGTAAAGCAATGTGCACCTGTCCACGAAACAGCAGCGAACCGTTTTCGTTGCTACGCGTTTTCGTGATGAAGACCGACGTTAACATTGTCAGTAGCGAAACGCTATACGTTGCAGCTATAAACGAATGTAGCGATATAGGATGAAAGCGTCTTTCTCATCGCTCGACATTTTAATAATGTTACAAAGAGCATGTCTTACTGTACGCTTCGTAGACCGAACACCGACGTAGACGTATCGTCACGTTTAATAGACTACGCTTACGCTTCTGTGAAACGACGCTTCGTGGGTAGTGGGCCTATGTCTTTTATTCGCAGCGGGATTCAATGGACCGACCGGGATTGTCGTAGGGAGGAGCATACAACCTGGTCATGGTATCATTCACGCAACGAGCGGACGAGCCTGGTCATGGTTTCCAGCGTGAATGCGGACGCGTTTGATTAAACGTAATCTCGTGATGGGATCGGGAAAAGTAAGATTGAATGCAGCACGAGTCTCCAGGCATTAACCCCCTTTTCCTTCCACGATGGATCGTTTTGTGTTACACAGTTAATCAATTCGTTGCTCCCGTTATTAGAAATTCCTCTATCAGTCAGGCTTTAGTTTACTTTATTTACCTTTCCTACCTTTTACGTGTTTGCTTGTTCTTGGGGTTTTCTATGATGCCAAGTACATACTGAGACGTGTAAAAATAAATAAAGCTTGGAGATTTTTTTTTTCGTATGTAATTACAGAATGAAAAGTTCATTTTGTTGGATGAGATCCATGGAATTTTTATCTTCGCTTTCCAATTCTTTTAAAACACACACTATCGTCATTGAGTAGGGGATTTTTAATAGATGTTATTTTTGAAAAATATTCTTGCTTTAAATTCTAAAAGCTCTTCAAAGGACCACTACGGTTTTTATTTCCAAGGCTGATATCGTTAAAAGAAAAAAAATTTAGGAAGGCAACCAGAAATAGTACGTTTATCAGTAGTATTCCTTTTAGAAACTATAGTAGCTACAAAAAGTGTTTGCACGCTATCGCATTTATTATAGCATATTTACATAGTAAGTAATTAGGTACAAGTATATACGATTTCGTATCATTTAGTAGTATATGTATACATGTATAAATAATACTTTCATATGACTAGAAAAATTTAATATTATGAAAATTAAATATAAAACTTGACAAAAAATGCCTCATTCGAAAATAAAGGTGTGTGCAAATACTTTTTCGATCCACTGTATATTAATCTTATTTATGCAGAATGATTAAACTTAAACTCATAAAAGAAAAGTAGAATATTAAAGAACTTGGGGCACTGTTTCAAGCAGAAGCAAATAAAATTAGAATGAAAACAAAATAAAACGGTATTTACGTCTGTATAAACCATACGATCCAAGTAACTTTTGATATTATCACCATAAAGAATTAATAAAAATTAGTTTATAAAATTCAGAGATGATCAGTTTGGCTTCTGGCATATTCACATCAGAACCTAATATAAGCTTAGTTTATTTTGGTCATTATGAGTACTTGGATTGTTGAACTGGATATTGTGTTTCTTTATTGTGTTTATAGATAATATTTGCGATTCTGTTGAAGTTCCTTTGGTTCTTTCTTTTTCAATTATTTTGTATACGGTTGTATTTCGGTTGTTTCTCCATCAGTTTGAGGTTGTTCTAATATTTTTTTATTGGTTTTGGAGCAGTTACCATGTCGTTCATGTCTTAGTTTTACGTATTTTTTGATCTTTATTATATTTCGTATCATATTTTCATCTTTGATATTAGTTGTATAAAATCTAATTCTGATATTGTATAATTGCAAAATTAACAACCATAGTAAAAATTCACGTCCAAAAAAAGGTTCGCTAATAATTAGTTTAGAGGATATTTAAATGATACAAACACAATACCTAAGATATATTAATTGGTAATTTTTTAATTATAATGTTTGTTGGTTTTCGTGAAGGATATGTTTGGTGTTGTTATAGATAATTTGATGGTGTGACAGTAATTCGATGGTGTGGCTGGTTAAATTTTAGGATGTTAAGTCATCAGTAAAGCTTGAAACAGTTAGGAAGCAGTCAAGCTTTTGGCATTAGTTGGCTTAAATTAATTAGTCTTAGAAGCAATTAGGCATCCAGCAATAGTCAGTTAACGTCTAAATTGCTTGAGCTGCAGTCAAATTAGCGAGCAATTTAACTCAGATTACTGTTTCGAATACGAGACAGGCGTTAAACTGCTCTTAATCGTTGACCATTCGTTTTTTCTCGTAAGAAACTTATGATTTTATTTCGAACGATTTTAATTTGCAAGTTAAATCAGTCAATTTTAGTTTTTCTGTTTAATCTCAGTTCTTCTTTATTGTTTTTAGTTTTCAAAGTTTTCGAACGTTTATTAATACTAGAGGCATCATGCTACGTGTAAATTTGTAGGAATTTGAAACCCGAGGACTTACAAATACCTTGAATGAACTTTCTTTCTAAACTCCGCATCATATTAATAGTTTCATTATGTTTTAACAATTAGAAGCTTTCTAACCGATGTATAAAAGTATGTAGAGTGTTCAAGCATTGATTTTAGATATAATACTCGAATAATAAATCGTGACGCGAAGAAAGAAATTTGAAGTTCAGATATAAAATGTTCTGAAATGTAGAATACAACAATTTTATATTAAACCTAAAAGTACAAATTTAAGGACGCTATCGTCGCTTTTATTTCGAAAATAAAAAATACAACAAAACCGTTTTCATTTTTTTAAAGATGAAAGATCGAATTCCACAGAAAATGTAGGTACATCACAAATTATTTTAGATGTTTACGCTATTAATTCTTCAAAAACGCTATTTATATTCATATTTATTCAGCGGAAACATCACGATCAGCTATTCCACCGCTTACTATTTTCAACCTCGTCATAATCTCCGAAGGGGACGAAAATCGATATTCGTTGCTATTGCATCTTTAAAAGGTTCGAATTTCTCAGATTTAACCTATATTCGATGGAAAACCCGTGCCATTATAAGTTTACCCATTTTATGAGGTAGTCGCAGGTGAAATCGTTTTTTCAGCGAATTATCAACGAATACATTACTTACGTAAGCCAGAACTGAACTCGCAAATCGCAAATCACGAGTGTACACAGAATATCTATCCTACGCAAGTAGGACAAGCTGTATCATTAAAACTTTCATAGAACAAAATGAAATGATATGGAATGAAAAATATTCTCCGATTAATTTTATTCATTTCCGACACGTTATTTTCAGCGCATCTGAGAGCAACTGCGTCTATTTTTTAAATTAAATTATAGGATTCCATTACTGGCGTTCTATTCCTAATTGATGCAACTTTTCATCCTCTAAAGGGTATTAAGATATTTATATACGGGGTGTCTCGTGATTTTACAAATTGATTTGGCTTCCAAAAGCAATGAAACAAAATCATGGAAACATTGGTGTTTGCTATTAGATAATAACTAAGCTTAGTTGTTATAACGTACATTATCACTACCGAAAATTTGAATCTTGTATCATTAAAGAATAGCGATCGTTCAGAATCGACAATTTGGGGGGATTATGAATATGATCGTAATTCACTGTATGTCTTATTCAACCTCGTTTATGTAGATACGTAACATTATGTAAGATATGTAAGATATCAAGTACAAGTTTCGCGTTTTGTCATGTTTTTTGAACATCTTGAAAGAAGATATTTAAAATGACCACTTTGCATTTCATGTTTGTCGGTATTGGCTTTTTAAAATCAAGTCGAAGTTTCCTCAACTTTGTGTTCGACCATATTGAGCAGATCATCAAACTTTTCTGTAGTTATTCTAAAATGAGTTTTATAATATTCTTTGCTTGATACAGCTAAGTTTTTTGACAGAGTCTTCGATGCAACAAGACTGCTTCTGACGATTCATCTGCTTTTTCATATTAAACTTTTCCTTTATTTAAAAAATACTGGCTTTTAAAACCGTCAACCAGTCGTTGTTTCTCTCAATGCCTTTTTACGTGTCTATTATCTAAGGTGAATTATTTACATAGATTGAATTCAAATAACTTTATCGGCTTGAATGACATGCATAGACACGTTATCCTTTTATTCATATTCACAAAGTAGGAATTTTTATTGTGATATCGTCGAAATAATGAAAAGGTCGAGGAAAATCGCGAATCACAATTCCAACAACGAAATGTCACAGCGATACCAGATAAATATACAAATACTGTGGGAATAAAGGGATTGTGAGACAAGAGGCTAAAAGGAGATGATACTGTGATGGACGAAAACCATTTGGGAGTTCGAAGGCCGCGTGACTTCAGAATGTCCCAATTCTAGAAGATTTCAAATATCCGATTCTAGACTTTAAGAGAATCTAACATTTTTCAAACATCTAGTTTTTAATCGCCAAGGAGAGTTACAAATTCATATTTTTATAAACATAATTAAAAAGATGCACTTGGCTAGAAAATCGTTTTACCGAGTAGATATTACAAAAGATAGTGTGCTTTACATATTTTGTATATTTTTCTATATTGTGTGCATTCTTTGTATTTTTGCACTTTAGAATTTTTCATAAATAATTAATTGGCATAAAATCCTTAATTCGGATTTCTGATATCTTCTTCTGATTCTCTCTTCCTCGATTTTTCTATTTCACTATTTTCTTCATTCACTTGCATACAGACATTCTCTTGGTACATTTGATCAATTTGGCCTTGTTCAAACTCCCTAGACATAGTCAAACATGTTTCTTTCGTAACTTAGTCACAAACACTTGTATTTCCATTCCGTGAAATTTCCAGAATTCCATGTTCACTCTCTTGTAATAAATAATCACCGAAATGTCTAATTCCCGTAAATATAATTAACGTTGAGTTTAATAAATCGATAGAAACTCGAGGACGGCGATGAATCTTGCAAATGAAAATTGAAATTTTACGATTGAGGTTGCAACATTCCTTTGTGCTAATTCGCGATTATTAATCGGCGGTGATTTCGATGGTTAATCGAGACTGGCGATGTGTAATGAGTTCGTGTGACCGCGACGTATATCGTATTGTTTGATTTTAATGGACAATTTATTGTGGCTTGCACACGTGCCGCATTAAATTTTGATTTAACGTTTACACACCGGCCGGTTTGAAATATGTTTTCGTGCATTTTCATGGGCTATGAGATTCTAATGATATACGCGCTCTGCGAACAACTAAAGCTAAATTATTAGTGCTATATAATAGTTGGATAGCTGTTACTTTGATTATCATAGAATTTCGAAAATTCGTGGATTTTTAATATTCGTAGAAAATTGTAGAGCAATGTTGTTCAAAAATATGGATAATTTTATAAAAATATATAATACGTTAAATATTGTACAGTATAAAGATGGGATTGTTGTCAGTAGTTCGATAAAACAGAATACAATAGAACCTTAGTAGGTAAATTTCATCAAAATTTTTATTTGTTTCTTGTTGCTTCGTTATCCAATGAAATTATACGAAATAATAAAAAAAAAATGTTAGAATTTAAAATTGGTTTTGATATTTTATTAAATTGTAAGCAGTGATGTATAATATGTAATACTAGATAATTGTTTATCAAAAATCCTAAAAGTCAAAGATTAGCACCCAAATTATTATATTATTATAGAAGAAACCAAACATTTTCACCCCTGAATGATCGATTTATTAATAGTTTTCTACTCTAAACTATTTGTCTCGAACGATTATCCGAGAAACTTGTTTTTAATACTGTCGTTCTTTTAACAAACTGACAACGTAAACATCCTGACTTTCAAAACTTTATAATAATGGGTTGAAAATCATAGTGGTGTATGTCAACATAATTTTGAATTCCAATTTACCTACCATAACTCCACTCTTCGAAGTATAATTCCTTTAGTTTTATAGCTACTTAAGTTGTAACTTTACTTTTTGTCACGATACATTTTCACGGCTTGAGAAAGTACGATTCATTTTTTCTAATAATAAAAGCAGAATGCTATCTTATTAAAATTACTAATGAATTGACTTATACCACTTCAAACAGCATAAAACTCATTTCTAACTCTACAATTAACCTCTAATGGGATTTAATATTCTAATTTATGAGTTCTAAGTAGTAACACCGCCACCATTAAAATGAGTATGTTGATTTCCTACAAATACATTTCGCGAAACATCTGCGAACGCGTAATATTTCCGACACATAATTCAAACAAACATATTCGTGCGTATCACGGGCGAATCTGCTGTTTTTCAGATTATTCCCGAAGGAAAATCGTTATGTGCTCGCGATACCAGCTGTTTCACTCTTTGTTCGCCGATATTAGTATCGACATTACGACGTTCGTCCTTGCGCTTTAACAATTCGCTAACAATTCGCTGCGCCAATTTCTCGTGGCGCGATATATCGAACACGGGGCTCGTTCGCCGGTGAAAATTCTTCGTTAACTGGAAATCCAAAAGGATTCTTTTCGTTTCTCGTTTTTTCGATCAGGTTTCTCACGCGAAAGCCGCGACAACGCTGAATATGTTTCAATGGAAAAGGAACACCGGAACAATAACGCGTGAAAAGAATTGGAAAATAGCTATAGCTGATCTTTTGTTCCGTGCTACCTTTTTATTATATGCGGAATAACGGCGTTCGATGTAATCGAAAATAAATGTAAATAGTAGTGATATCTTCGGTCATTCCTTGTGCTAATGTTTTTGGAAAAATATTGTTGTTACTTTCAACGATAACTCAGGTTTGGAAGTACAGTGAAAATTGTTGATTTTACAGTGAATTGTTGATTGTTGATAAAAATAAAAAGAGTGTTTATCAGGCGAATAACGATGATGAATTCCTTAGAAGGATTGAAAGAAGGACTAGAGTATAATTTTTATAATTCATTTAATTTCTCGAGCTTTTTCTTCTTTGTCTTTTTAGCGCAGAATTTTGGAAATCATAGAATATTGAAACCCGATAAGAAAGGTATAATTTCATACGCGGTCGTTCACAAAAGTTATGCTTTCATACAGAAGGACCATTTTTATTAAAATAATTGCTACAAAATTTTACTGTAGAGTATAGTGTGTCCTATGCAACGACGATTAAAAGTTGTTCTATTATTACTTTATATGTTACAAATAAATATGTTATTATACGTTTTATTTAGACAAAAATGGTCCTCTTACGTATATACATAAATCTTATCGATGACTGTAATTGTTTTTGATGGATAATTTTTGTACATGTGAATGTACTAATATACCGATAATGAGAGTTATTGTGTTAGGTATTATTATAATACTTATGATTTGGTAAATTCGTAAATTAAGAATATCAGACAATTATCTGGCACATTTACGATTTTATTATACATAATTAATCAGTAGCTTAATTTTTAACTCGATTCAGGCAAAATATATAGTGATTATTATTATTATTTCGTAACGATTTAAAATGATTAAGTATGGCCATGCTTTGAAGTATAAAATGGAACGTCTATTTCAAAGTTAAGTATTATTCGATTATAACGAAACGATCCGTGAATACGGGATTAATTTAATTGGTGAGCATTTAATGCGGGCTTTTAATATTTGCGAATTATGTTATAAATTTACCGAATATGATAATATATTATATAACGAGAACAATTTTCTATGCTTTACAAATATTTCTCTAATTTTATCTCTTGGAGTATACAGCTAACTTACACTTTTTCTTGTTCTTAATCTTACTTCTTTTTCTATTTCTTTAAATTAGAATTATAAGTAGATTTCTGAACATTTTTGTGCAGTCCTGTGGTCCTTACTATCCTATATATATGATAAAATATCCGTTAGAACAATTGTATAGGAATTTTTATTATTATACAATTTTATTGAAAAATATTTTGATAGATGAAATCGTAAAAATTCTCATCTCTCGATTTCGCTGACAATTTTTGATAGAAATAACGATTGCCAATAACAACTTTTTTTCCAATTTTGTGAGTTCTATATTCTTTTGATATATATCAAAAATTGTATGAGATTTCGTTATTAATTAAACAGACAGTCGCTTATAATCAGCAATAGACCATAGTTCAAAGTTCCTATTTGCTACACGATTAAGAGTAAAATTACAAAGTGTCGTACAAAATAAACGCAAGAGTAGGACGTTACGTTTTTTCTTGTCTCCGATACGATGAGATTTACAAAACTAAAGCTGAAGTATTTTTTAAACTGATCACTTTTTGAAGCATGGAAAAAGGTTGATGGTTCCATTTAAAAAAATTGAAATGAACTTCGAATTTCCGGAACGCCACTATTCCCAACACTGACGGATACTCCAGATCATGTATCATTCGAAAATATTTAACTTTATCGAATAAAATCTTTTTCCTCTATTACCTGAAACTGTTAGTTTGACCCACTTGCATGGACCACCCTATACACAAATCTATTTTTCATTGCAATATCTCGGATCGAATAATCATGAAACAAATGATCCACCAAAGTCAATCGCGATGATATTTCGAAATTACACGGCCACGATTGCCGTGTAAAGCAGGGAAGGGAATCGATGCGGACAAAATCGTTCATGTGCATCTACCTTGTTCGCTGTCTCGTCCAGATTGTTTTGCTATGGCCAAAAAGCCGAGAAAAGCTTGGTCCGCGAACAATCCTAATTTTGTCGATGCTTAATGAAAATTAATAGCTGCGCGTCCAGCGCGGGTTAAAAATCGAACGAGCATGATTTAATACGAGCCAGAGCAGCATGGTCTGTACTCGAGGGACGCGTCATAAATAAAGCTCCTCGATGACGTACGTACGAATATTCGACAGGGTGCATCTGGTGTTCGCCACTTTCGGAAGAATTTCCCGCCGTTTTAGCTATTTCCGAAGGAGGATCACGTTTCCGCGTAGAACAGCCACCGGCTATGATGCACGCGGCTGTTCTGCGAAGGCTGGTAATCTTCCAGAAGTGCACCCTCTTTTTTCCTCGACCAGAGTGATATAGGACGATGTAAGAAGTTTCAGTACTGAGGGATGAAGGGAACGAAGGATAGAAACGGTAACGGAAGAATGATTCTATTTTTTTCTTTTTTTTTTATGTTTGTGGAGGAGTTGAAACGAAGAAGAGGATTGCTTGCGTTTATGAAAATTCATATTTCTCTGAATGCAATTGAAGATGCCAAACATAAATAGCGATTTACTTGTTCTTTTTTTAATACTATAATAAGAGCATTAGGTGTAATACTTCGAATATTGTGTGCATTTTTGTGTAAAGTTGATATTTTGTGTAGTATTTAAAATTGCGTAAAATTTAATTGAACGCGGAAGTGGTTATATAGTAAAAGATGAGTTATTGAAAATTGATGTGAAAAATGGATGAAGAATATACTGTCTGCTTTTCTGTTTGAATATACAGTGTGTCCACTTTATTTAATATTTCGAAAAATATAGAGAATATAGGTACATGTTTCATGTAAAAGCTATAATAGAATGTCATAAGGGATGAAACAGTTCCAAGAGACTTGAAAAGATCACAATTAAATTTTTAGGAACCTATATCTTTTATTACGTGGTTCATACTGAAACATATTTTTTGTGCTGACTTACATAGAATCAGTTTGGAAGGAGTGTCCTTTTATATTTCTTTTGCAAATGTTCTTATCCTTCGTAAAATGTCTGAATTCAATTTTTGAAAAACTTTCGTACAATAAATGTTAGATATTTCGTAGGATTTTCAGTTGCTATGAAATTCAATTTCTGGCTACTATCAATGTTTTATTTAGTCACAAATAGATCAATCGATTGCCCTATTTTAATGAACCTTTAAATCAATTTGCTAATCAAATTTCTCTTCTTTGAAAACTAGTCTGCATACCGCGCACAAAATCAACAAAGTAGAAGAGGGTTTCAATCTGACTGCAAATGGCAACATTAATTGGAGAAATGCGAGTTTAGGCAATCAAACTAATTTTAAAGTTCTTGGTGAATAAATTTGAGAGTTTCCATGCAGTCGAGATGTAATAGGTGATATGCAATTACCAAGTAAAGTGATAAAATATTAAATTGAATACATAATTCATAAATTTATTGATATTAAAATTAATTAATTTTCTTGTTTATTGATGATACCTTTATTGCATCGTATAAAGTCAAAATAGTGTAAAATCTAATATATGTAGCAAGAGTTTTTATGCAATAATAATTATTTGAGAAGAAAGATATTAATATGTTAGAATCAAATAAAAAATTCGAAAACATCATCTAAAGTAAAAAATATAAAAGTAAATAGTAAAAAAATTGAATAAATAAAAGTAAGCTATCGACACAGTGTAATGAATTTGAATTTTAATTGAATTATGTTATAATCAATTTTGCTATACAATTTCCAATAATCTCTTAAGAACTTCGTTAACATATATAACTTTATTTAGCTCGTTCATATTATATAGATAAATGTTTGCTGTTCCAACATATTGATTCAGCAAATAATCTTTTTTAACACGGAACATTTAAAATCCTTAGGATATTTTTAAAAGAAGAAAATATGGAAAAAATATAATAAGCGACAACTTGAAATTATAACTCATTATTATATAATTTACTGCTATGATCGTTATAATTGATCTTTGAAAACATCATGAGATAGTCCTTTAAATATTCTGAGTAAATTACTGTGGTCAAAGAGTTAAGTTAACGGAAGTTCAATAATAACATATTTTTCAACATACATATTCACAACCTATAAAATAGCAGAAAAGCAAGTTTCTCTGATTTATTGAATGATTTAAAAGTTTTGCTATGCACCTATGCTACCTATGAATTTTTCTTCAAAATTGTATCGATAATATAGAATTAACTCTTCTTAAGGTATAGGACCATAGCCTTAAATTAGACAAATACTTTTATTCCTCAATTCTTATATACTAGACACTGTATGCAATCACAAGCATAGATATTTCGCTTAGACGTTATATTTGTTCTGAAGAAATATATAACAAATTAAGCTTATTACAAATTGGTCAAAACACATACAACTAATCTTTCTTATACTAATATGCTAATATACTAATCTTTCGATAGAATTCTATCACCATTCGGTAGCCCCGAACTCCAAAATAAGCTCTTACCATAGCCGCATCATAAACCGTTGCGTCAACAGCTGATTCCTTTCAACAAAATCATTTAAATCTCGGGATTTGTACGTCACCTGTTCCGGCAGATACTCAGAGCTTCAAATACGTACTTTGCGTTATACGCGCTTTCAAACGCGGCAGCCGTCCGCGTAACGAGTGGTACTTTCTTCCTATGGCAATTGAAACCGTCAAAGGGACACTGGTCGGACTATTTACCTATTGATAAACCACCCCTGTTCGTAATTTCAGAGTCAATTAACCGCATGAGCGCGTTCTGTCCTGCGCACGATTCGCCGAGCCCTTTAATTTCACGAGTAGCGCCAGATTATATTTAGTCAGATCATTTCGAAAAGTTAAACGACTCGATCCTATCCAACTCACCGCGTTTCCTCGTTCACGATTTCGGAAGGCTGTGCCACTACCGTTAAATTCATTCACGTATCGTTTTAAGCTTGAAAGTTTAATGATAAAGCAGTCGCTTGTAATAAATCGGCACGATTAATTAAATACGAGGGAATAATTTTCTCATTTTATGCGTTTTTTTAGGAAGCAAATTGGCGATCTTTTGGATGCTATGAGGGAAATTTGTGCGATTTTACATGGTCGTTCATTTTTGCGGAGATGATGTTCACCCTGAACGATTATTATTGAGGAAATTTCACAATATATATATGTGCGTGTGTGTATGTATGTTTGTGAATTTTATTTTAATATTCTCCCGTGATAATACGATCGCAATGTTATTATTTATAAGCACTGCGAACAATAATTTTTCTACTTTTCATCCAATATTGGATAACAGTAAAACATTAACTCCACTTGTTTAGTTTCGTTCATTTTTTTACCTTAAGAGGGAAGTGCTATGATGAACTTTCACACATGATAGCGTTTAAGTTAATCTTCAACTGATGGAGCAGCTACTTTTATGAATTAAATACCTACACATTTTTTATGCTAAAAGTTAGAGTTAGGGTTAGTAATGGAAAATATTAAATCATAAAAAAGTTGGATTTCGAAAAGAACACGACGTAAATGATAACCATCCTAGCTTGACTTAAACCAAACATGGGAATACGCATAACTCAGATGCGAAGCTATTCCTCGACATCTACAAAATGGATCGAGATGAAACATACCCTATTTTCTTTCCCGGACACTAAGCTATACAACACAGAAACCTCCATCAAACCCAGTTCAGTAGTCTTTACGTGATGGGAATATAGACAGACTGGCAAAAATTCAATAAATTAACTTTTTGGACTCCATAACTTAGGAGCTCTTCCTGGATGACTATTATATATATAAAATATATATATATATACAAAATATATATATAAAATATGTAAATAAAAAATATATATATATTTTTTTGTTGAATGTACAAAAAACCATCCTACTGTTTTATCATTTTTATAGATACAGATTATTTTACCTATTACTAGAAATATACAAATGTCCTCTGGCAGAATGAATATTGACTTTTAATAAAATTTAGAAATTATTAAGTTAGATATGAAAAATTTAGATAATAAATTCATTGAAGATTGAAAATAGGTTGAACAGTGTAAGAGCTCTATATTCCATTTATTATCGATATCTCTTATACTATCAAGTTTTAACATTATTAACACGAAAAATTACACAGAGTAGAAAATTATTTTTTAATTTAGTTTTATATACTATGTTCCTGATTTTTAAATAATATACCTACATATTATATATTTCATATTACGTAATTTTGAAATACGAGGGTAACATTTCATGAGTTACATATGTTGTTCGGAAATAAATAATGTTATACACACACAATACATTATAGTAAATACAGAAATTTATTTTAATTATAATCAATATTCTAACCAATAAAATAAAATAATACCAAGACAATGATGATGAAACGAAAATCAGACATATACAAAATATACAGAAATTGTTACGCCGGGCCTCTCTGCCTGGCCCAGGTCACATACCGCGGGCCAGACGGACACCAGATGTCCGCTTTTCCGTACGGCGTACCCTCAATATCCTTAAGCACCCGTCATAAACCCGAGTCACTTGCCTGCTAAGGTCCTTCAAAACAAACAAACATCTGTGTTCGAAGCATTTCTAAAGACTATTGTCTACCACGGCGGGACAAGGGAAAGTTGGTTTTTCTCACGCACGCTGCAACTTTCCTCCCACTAACCACTTTCTCTCGAGGGCAGTTAAGACCCTTCGTTTAACCAATTAAAAACGAAGCCTATTCCCTCACTCTCCTAAATAACATCGGCACCAACAAATCCGATGGTCCCGTGCGCTAGACACACCCATCCTTAGCTTTCCTCGGACACAGCATCGTCACTCAACTTCACTTCTTCTACATCGTTGGAAAAGTCAACTACTAAGTATACGCTAATGCCCAACGGGGCAGTCTAAGCATAACGCGAGAGTCGGTCTCGGTATTGTCGAGCATACATTTCCTCTCCTAAATCTCATAGTGCTACGTCCACTAATACACTAAATCTAATTATAAGAGCCCTGCTCTAACGCACATATCTATCTTAGCTTCGTGCGACAAGTTGTTAATTACTTATTTCTCTACGTCAGTGTAATCTAAGTGCTGGAAACATATAATTTATAATTCTGCGAATCACAGGGTTATACAACCTCAATCACCCCTATTATCTCAACGGAAATCAGGGGATCGATCAATTCGTGGTGTCGATTGTTATAATCGTAACGGGGATTTACGACCCCCGTTGACGTCTCTCCTTGCGATTACGTCTCCCCGCGATTGGTCGAAGAAACAGAAATATAAATATAAAAAATATTTTTCATTAAAGATAAAAAATGAATAAATAAAAAATATATCGTAGTATTTCTGGAGAATAGTTTTTACCTATGTATTTTACGACTGATCCAGCTTAATTATCAATACAAACGGTGCGAGTATTCTTATTTACGTTCGACAGTGTATCTTCAATCTCGCGAACTCTATCTTATTTGAACTGACTGGTCAATATTAATTTGGCTGGTGATCAAAGTAGAGTTAGATTGTAACTGAGTTTACGTAACAGGTATCGGTGCACTTCCCTCCCTATTAGAAACTCAAATATCTGCCCTCTTCCAGCGAGATCGTGGCGACTTCAGTATATAGCCTTAATGAAATGGCAAAACAGGTTGAAAAATCCTGTTCGTTACTTGCAATCATTGTAGGACCCTTATAAGGAACCTTGAATTGACGATGTGAAATTAAAATCCTAATCGTGAATACGGCTCTTCCAAAGAAATTAAATTTGTCTATACCGTGTTTTAGATAATGCTCCAAGCTCAGTGTTTCTTTTTTCCAAAAACTATTTGCTTTAAAGAGAAAATAGGAGATAATGTGAAAATGTGAAAAGTAGGAGATAAAGTGAAAATGACATTTAACTGAAAATTATCGAAATTTGCTTTGGCTTAAAATTGTATAATAATTTGTATTTCTTACTGTACGATACTTGGTTTCGATTAATTTCTCGAAAACAAAGGATCATGCGTTCAATTCCTTTCGAGATTTGTTTTACCGCCAACCTAAAGCATTGAATGCACATACAGTCAACTCGTTCAAGATTTCGCAGTTCTTGTCACCTTTTGGTGAATAATTAACTGTTTCCTAACTTAGTCTGATTGAATACTCAGATCGTTCACTATCTAATATAACTCATATTATTGTATTATATAAAGAAATATTAAGAAACCGTTTACTACCTACAATTTTTTCAGTTCTCCTACATGTTTAGAGAATTTAATTCTTTTTATATCTTACTTTCCATTTTTTAATCACTGTAAATGTTCAACATGCTCCCTTATTTACGAAAATACGTGAAGGAAGTATTCTATTGTATAAAAAAACTATTGCATCGTGTGAAAAAATTTCTCAAACAGCTGTTTAAAAGAACAGAAGTTCTCTGACAAGAAGAAAAAGAAGTGGTAAAAATTTTAGTCATAAGAAAACGAGAAATCGTATCTAGAACGTATAAAATATCTAGAAACGTTACGTTGCAATTGTCCAGTAGTAGCAGGATGTTCCATAATAATCCGCAAGGGATGCTTGCCAGAAGTAGCGAAGGTCGACCATATCGGCATCGACAACTTGTAGCGCGTTCCATGGAGTGGATCTTCCAAGGAACGAACAACGGGACAAGGTGGCTCTTTCTAGAGGAATTTTGGTACTCAGTATCGAGAGACGTATGTTTGGTCTAGGAATAGCGCCAAATTGAGAACGTTCCCCTTTATAGCCCGCCCTCGACGTTAGTAACTACCGCATAACCCACTTTACGTAGATCATGCGTACTGGATGATTCGTCCAATCTGGCGAAGCGTTCAATTATTGCATTATTGTCGAGTTTCGTGATTTCAGGAGAATTACGTAGCGAAATGGTTAATCGTCGATAATTCTTTTGCAAACCCTATTTTAAGTAATTGCTATGTTCTGTCTGATGTTCTAAGGAATAGAGACGCGAAGCGATATTCGTTTTTGAGTGAATTATAGAAAATTGTTTATGAAAGTTTAGTAAATTATACCTACTAATTATACTGTACGAATGTTCTTATTTGGGTTTATATAAATTTTTTAGACTATGATTCAAGATTACAGGTTTTATAATGTTCTAAGACGTATAGGTCAGTTTTGGTTTTTTCTTCGATAGTTTTCTACGAAACAGTGTACATTCCTTTGTTATTCTTTTTGGAACATTTAATTCCAACGAACATTAATTAGATGTTTAAACGACGTAAAAAATAGTACTTTGTTGATCCAGTTCAGGAAAAGTACAAGAATGTGTAAAGTATGATTATTATGCCATTATGCATCGAGTTTCGCATAATTGGAAGGTCTTATGTATGAAAAATAGGATGAAGATTGAAAATGTACAAGAAATTTAATTTTTACTGTAGTAAATGAAATTATTAATTTTTAATATACACAACATTCGCAATAAATTATATCTTTTACCATGAGTCTATCGAGCTATGATCTATGATTTACTCATGATTTAATGTTCTTCTTTGTTGTTTTTAATATTGAACTATACTTAACTATCGAAGAATGAAAATAAAATAATTTTATGTTTTTAAAAACGTATAAATTTATCTCATCGTTAAATAAATAAAATATTCTTATCCGTGTGTATTAAACAAGGTGATGGATCAATGAAATTGGTTGATCCATTCAAGTGAAATTGAATCAATTTTTTCACGGACGTGAGTAAGAAGACACAAGATGCAAAATACACACAACTTTACTGTGTGTGGTTGTCCGCAAAATTAATTTAACAAGTAGTTGATTGGAAAGCAAGCGAACAGAATGACGATTGAATCGTTAAACTGTTGACCTGAATAATGGACGATGTGAAATTGCATGTTTGTCATTTCGAATAATCGATATTTCCTCCTTCGAATTTGCTACGAGTGTAATGGTACCAATATTTTATTAAAGTTCTCGCACTGGTTTCATCCCAGCTTTAATTGTTAGTATTAAAAAAAAAACAGAAAAAAAACGAAAGAATGTTTATCTTCTCTTAAAAGAGTCTTTTAACCAACAGAGAATGGACGACGATATTATTCCACTAATCAATAATACATAACAGTATGCATAATCGTCTGCTGACTGTGAAACAACTTAAGATTTTCTTAACCGACTAAAGATTAAAAATTTGTCCACAATTCTACGAAGGTTCACAATTTTTAATCTAATCGAAAACTTCTAATATCCATAAAAAATCTCTCATAAAATGGAAATTCTCCAAAATAACCATTACTAATTAGAAATTTTCGATGACAGGATTTCACGCCAAAGAATTTTCATTCTACAAGAGACGCATAGATACCATAGTATAAAATTAGAGTATTCATGAATAATTTCAAGTTGTCAAGCTGACTCGTGGTTGTGTAGTTTGATCGAGTCGCGCGTGTGCAGCGAAACGAGCGTATAAAGCGTCGGTCGTGTGTGACAATCTAATTCCCGTACGACTGCAACGCCAAGGCCCGGGTCCGAGTGTTTATCGTTAGTCTGTATGGCCCTATGGCGACTCTTGGTCACAAGGCAACCTTCGAGCTGCTTGTGAAATGTTGCTCTGCATACTCGGTTGCGGAATTTCGAGTTGAATTAGGCGATAGTCTTACATACGCGTTGGCTAAAGGTGTAACAGATCAGAATTTAAAGGGTGCAGGTCTTTTGGGAAACAGAATTGATTAGATTACGGAAGCCTCGGGTTGTTCAGTCAGAGTTGAGGTAATTATTAATGTAATCAGTAGAAGCGTTGAGATAAGAGGAGATTGAATACACATATAGTGATTTAGGTTTAATAGCCTTGAGCGATGGAAAGAAAATTTGATTCAATATCGTTGGAAATTAAATTTATCAAATTTGTTAAACTATGTTAGTTTGTCGCATAAATTTTGTCACTTCTTGTTATCACCGGTTTGATATGATATTACAGAGAAGCATTGTCGGTTGGATCATCAATATACACACACACACACACACACACACACTCCCTCTCTCTCTTTCATCTTCTATCACCCATTTAGAAAATAACTTTTCTATATTTAATTTATAAAATCTTTGTAAGTAAAATATTGTTATAAAGTATCACACATTGCAATATTTATATAGAATTGAAGTGTTCGTGAAAGATTTCAATCTTCTTTGGTCAAGTCTGAATCCATGTAGTGTATCGTCTTTTCTTTCTAAAATTCCCATGGGGTTGTTTGTAATTTCACAGTCAAATTGGAATATATTTCAATATATTTGATCACGCCTTCAGTTACTATATATATATATCAAAGTTGCTTACTACCACTACTATTCTTTATTTTTACTGTGAATATTTTCATATAAACAAAGGAACAACTCTGATTGTTCAATTTCAATTTTTACAGACTTTTGTAAAATGTCTACATAGAAATTCTTAGTTATATCAGGTGTCTCACATTTTCTCCACTACTAAAAGTAGTTAAAACTATGATTTATGTAGTTTTAACTATGATTTATGTAGTAGATACATTTGGTGATGATCTCTTAAACTATTTGAAATAATTCCAAAGCTATCATTATCTTCTTGCATAACAATATTTGTTTTTATGGTATCACGTTATACTCGGCAACAAAACGAGTTAACAACCTGTGACATCACCACGTGTTTAGTTGTAAATTTTTCTTTCGCTCGTAATACTTTCATATGACTGATAGAACATAAAAATCTTAATCTTCATATATGTTTCATGTTGCTGCAGCAATGTATATAATTGTAATGGATTTTAATACTCTAAAGTCGCTGTTATCTCTTATGGCAGACAAGCATAAGAAGATTACGGTACTAAAACTTGCCTCCTAGCCGAGTTAGAAGTATCCATTCGGTATTTATTTCATCATCATATTTCATTAAGATGTAGCTGCATTTTGCATGTGTATTTCTGACCTAAAATTCAAAAATTACAATATTGCAAAATAAAATTAATATAAATTAAAAATTATTATGTTTAAAAAAAAGTTACAAATTAATTACATACTTTTGCATTTAAATAAATTTGGATATTTGCAGAATAATTGATTACATTGAACGTTATTTAATAATAACAAAATTTATATAGTAATATGAGTTTTATATTACTTTATTGCTATATGGTTATGACGAATAAAATAATTACTGATATTAATATAACATATTTAATATTATATGTAATACAAAAGATACTATGGATTATTCCATCTTAAACTGTAATAAATTTTTTGCTACTGAATCGTAAAATTTAATATCGATTCCTCTTGTAGAAAAAAATTTTAATCAAACATCACAACTGTTAAAATTTTTGAAACGGATCAACCTTCATAATTTTCCCAAAAATGATGAAACTCAAATTATAATTTGAAATATAATATTTATTAAACGTCTATTATAGTTATTAATGATAGACGATAAATTAAAGAAAAATATTTGAGGTATAAAAGCGTCATTCATTTTGCTTCCACGAATACGATATACCTAAAAATCTTAATCCCTCTTTTAAACAATAGCACACAAAAAACGTCTCTGTATTATTTTTCTCTCTTACATAACGTTATTCACCAAAACTAGTGACATTCTATACGTTTCTTCCAAATTTTTGATGGCAGACGAAGTATATCCTTCATCGTATAACTCACTGTCGAAGTTTTTACAATTTGTCATACCTCATTCCAATCATTGCCCTAATCCTTTCTCCACGATTTATCAATGTAATTTAACGCAATTCATTTGCTCTCGTTTCTGATTCTTCAGCATTATAAAATAGATTTTAGCCATAATAACTATTTTTAATTTGTAATTTTGTTTATCTTCGGTTCGTATAATCTGAAGATCGCTTTTCTTCTGGACGATTCTCTATTATGGGAGACGTCGAGTAATTTGTCCCGATGTTCTTTTCTCGATTCTTCGAGCAGAACGTACGGCAATAAAAAGAAAACAGAAGAATAAAAGTTGAGTCTGGAATACGAATATACACAGTTTTCAGCAGAAGCAGCTCAACGAGAATACAATTCCTTTTAGCTTTCTATTACACTGCATCTTGCGTATTTATTCGTTCCTGTATCATCCAAAGTCTGACAGCGGAAAGAAGCTATAGTTATTCAAGAACAGGATTCATGTAACTCCACTATGAATTTTATCTCTTGAAATCTAAGTTATATCTCGAATACCCGAAGAATATTCTTAAAGAAGTACCCAATTTTTATGGGATTTGAATCAGCGGTAAAAAAAAAAAGAAAGGAAATAGTTTATATCCTTTCGTTGGTATCGCAACAGTAGACTCGGAGATCGAATTTATTACGGTAGTGAAATATATATCTTCGTAATAGCACGAAACACAGTTTAAAAGGCAACGTTTAAAACGCTACGTCAAATTTGAAAGTGTGTTATGTGAATAAAACGTTTTATGCATTATGCAGAAAATGTAGATTTTTGCAAGTATTCATCATGTAGTTTGATGAGAATTATTTTTTCGCAGGAATAAATCGTGTGCCTTTTGTGGAACTAATTAATTGTCATATTATTTCTACTAAACATGCCTCTTTTTCTCCCTTCATATTTTATTCCAATATTTCATTAATTACAGGCAGATCTGCATTTGTTAATTTATACACAATTTATTAGATCATATTTAGACAATTTATGTTGCAATTGATTAAGCTATAATATCAGCGGCTTTCTCTCAGTTTTATAAAAATTAAGGTTGAACATAAAGGAAAGAAGAAGGATTCATTGTAGTTACTAGTAAATTATTAGTGAAATTAGTGCATTCCCCGTCAAAACATTTTTATTTATTTTGCATACATATATGTATCTGGCTCAATACTCATAGATTTATTATTATAATATTTCTTTGGTCTTTTTTTAATTTGTATAAAAGAACTGTCGCAATATAATTCATCTTCAAGCTGGAATTGTGATATAAGCAACCAGAGGTTACGTTTCGTCAAAATAACAACCTTTCTTAACTATCATGTAATTATGAATTCATGCGTAATTTTTGGTAAAAAAATAAGAAGAAAGTAAAATTTCAACATCTAATTTCGAAATTCAATAAATACACTTAATTAATCTCATATAATTTATTCAACTGCTTGTGACACTTAAGAAACTTTCACAAGTGATTAAGCTTTTTTATTTTTGTATAAATCTGCTTTAAAGAAAATTTCAATAGACCAAACTCGCAGCCAAGGGAAAAGCAACTGGTTATCCAAAAAATCCTGACAATCGATACGAAACAATAGTTCTTCAGGAATGCAGCCATCCTTTTTCCAAAACATTTCTGCTATACGCAACTCGCGACGTACTGATATTGTTGCGAAACGTATTGCGAGATTGAAATGAAAGAAGATGCTGCGTAAAAATGTCGACAGCTGTCGATAAAGTTGCAAAGTGATGAGAAAATACGTAACTATAAATTTGCTTGTTTACACGGTGCGAAAGAAAGACAGGGAGAAAAAAGGTGGTATAAAATGTTAGCTGCTTTGAATGGTTTCCAGCTTATTAAAGTCTGGTAATAAATTAATAACCGCATTATTTCCAGCCAGTTAAACCGGTCCAACGTTCCCTTGCGAGGATTCTGTTTCCGCCTATAATAACAGGCGCCCTGAAACAACGAGAAAAAAAAGGAGGAACAAATAAAAATGGATATCGATTTAAGCTCATACACACTCGAGGGTGAAAAGTGGCGCATATTCGTAACCTAATTTCTCCATTATTGACTCGTCGTCCTATTATCCATATGACATTTGTCGTATACATACTTTTTCAGCCATTTAGTCGAACTTAAGTTCATACAGCTGAAGAGGATCGATGTGGTTTCGGTGTTATAAAGGGAATATTTGCAAATAAAATTCCCTTTCCAATGACTGTAAGTTCCAAATCTTGCTTGGTATCTTCTGAAAAACTGAATCACTATTCTATATTCTATATTTGGTCTGTTCTTTAATCAGCGTTATCCTTAGCATTATTTCTAAAGAGTTTTTTTAATTTTCACCTTAATACTTTGATGTTTGGTGTTCATTATCAACTTATTGATACGTAGTTAGCTTAATGACTATTTGGTTCATCCATCAATGTTGCCTACAGATCTATAGGAAAGATAGAATTTGCATAGATGGTCTATTGAGATCTTATCATTTGGTCGATCGATCGTAACGGTCATGGTAACGATCTTTGTTCCCAAGATCATTTATTTTCACAGCGACTTCTTTTCTTCGTTAAAACTTCCAACACGGTTGCTAAAATATTAAAAAAAAAGTTGTCACTCCACTTCTAAATTTGGGTTTTATATCATCAGCGTCCTATTAGTAAGTTATAAGTTACAAACCATTAACCCTAATCGAGTTTCTTATACAACAGCATCAAATTTTGTAATATGATAAATGAAACCGACAAATTAAAAGTCAGCTGATTATCTTACTTCCACGTTAAGCCGTAAAATTGTACGATAGAAGTTTATAATGTATAATTCGTAACTTGTCGATTCATTAATATTATTACTTACTAAATAAAAGTGCGGGAGGGGGCTCGATTTACTTACGCATAATTCATTATTTTTTATGCTTTTCTACTCTCAATACATCGAAAAGGAAAAATTGCAACAGATGTGTAAGTAGAGTTACTTACCTACAATCAGGTAATGGATGCAATGTATGCATCAGTGAAAGTGGAAATGTTAAGCGAGTGCCTTAGATTAAGAACCTTTTTCCCAACATTAGGAATAGGGAAAGAGACAAGGTGTGTTTTAAACAAAGTCCAAACATGGACCAGAATTCATTGCCATGCATACATACGAGAAATACACCTTTATATACATATACGAGTGGCAAAAAGGGACAAAATAATTTAGAAAACACGGTTGCTTTAGTTGGAATGAATTCTACAGGATTATAAATATAATTATAGTGAATAATGTTAGTTAACTGAGGTGTAAAAATTTGGTAAAGAAGAGATTGTTTTCTCTGCGGATTTGCGACAAATGTGAAGCAGGATTACTAAAACGAAGCGAAAAATTAAAGAGGATAGTGTGTCGAAAAATCTTGGTGGGACAAAGGTAACTAATTCTAAGGATAATAATTAGCCATACGAAATATTATAATTGGACTTGTCATAGTAAGGACAATGCACAGGTATATAATTAACGTAAGGAATTGTATTCCAATTAAATAAAATAAATCCAACGTTTGAAACATCTCGACAACAGTTAAAACAGAGGGATTAATTATGCTTAAACTGTCGATTAAGAATTAGAGAATGTATTACGTATGTATGTAAAGATATGGGAAACATGACACTTTGGTGTCAACGATGAGCTTCGGTTGCACGTAACAAGAATATGCGTTGTGATATTTCATGACATTTTTGAATACCAAAGATAGGACCGAATAAAGAAGAATAAGGAAAATTGGAAACAAATGGAGAGATTTATATTAATTACATATCTCAATATCTATTAATTGAAATGTATGTACAGCAAATAATTTTTCGACAAAATTCCGAGGACATATCGTTTTAATATAAAGACGTTTAGAACATGACAGTGTATACTTATTTTTTATGTAATGTAAAAAAATGATTTTTGATTTGTTACTCTTTTTGAAACTTTCAGCAGACGAATGCAATTCTATTGTTTCGAAGAGCATATTAAGTTCATAAATGAAATCTTATTCGGTTTTTCCATTACGACTCTACCTATTGTGAAAATGTTTCCGAATACAAAAGTTATTGAAAATTTTGATTAAGTTTACTTTATGGAAACAGAAAATTACATAATCCAATAAACAATATTTCTTGAATTGTCGAAACGTGAGAAAATTTGTTTATGCATTTAATTACAATGAACATTCCAAATGCAGTCGTATAAGAATAAAAAATTGAGAAAAATGGGAAACCGCTGCATAAATTCAAACAAACAACGAAACCGATTAAAAAAATTCATTTATAATGGAATGTGCCAGACTGAAAGTAATTTTTAATGCATGCTACGCAACAGAAATTTAATCATCAATATTTCACTGATTTACAGAAGCATTCTTCATTAAATTATGCGATTCGCAGAAATATACGAAACTTCTTGAATTGTTAATTTTATTATATGATATTCAGTAAAATGTTTACTGTTACTTTGTTAAATTATTATTTTTTTAATAACATTTATATTATCCATAAACTTAATTAATACAACATTTGCAAACATTCCACTCATATTAATTATAAAATTCTATAACACGCAAGAAAATATAGATATTTTTCTTACTTCCTTTATTCCTCTTTTCAAAAGCATGATTGCACGTCATGTATTCAATTTAATTATCTTTTCATCGCAGACGTATGAAGATATTATTTCATGTTAGATACATTGTATATATATTCAACGTCAGAAAGTAAATCACGAATTACAGAAACATTATTTCTTGACATTTTTACATGACATATTTTCAAAAAAGGAACAAACGAGGTTAAAAATCGCTACCATAGGTTTTGGGATTTTTATTGTAATGTTCACGATATCCAGCATCCTTTTGGAAAGATGACCAGTTTTTCCTAAAATTAGCCAGCAATAGAATTAAACACCCTAAGTTTCAATGGTGTAATATACATTGTAAGTCGTTTATAATGTAAGAGTATTATTCAAAGGTTGAAGAGAGAGAGAGAGAGCGTGATAAAATAATTTCTGTGCTTTCCAACTACATATTGTATAACGTGCAAACCGGAAGTACGTATCGACTGTTATAAATTATGATCGTATGTCGACGAAGGGACTAAATCTCGCACAGTCTATTAAATTTGCCCATTTGACCCTGAGACAGTTGTTGGAAGCTGGCTGACTGTTTATTACTACTTATCTTTAACGTCCATTTCGACAATTTGGAAGAACTATGGCTGTAAGTGGTCGTTCGGTGAGCGTGGCTCCGTCGACGCGATGGAATAGTGTTTCTGCGCTTTATCGCGACCAACGTGGTTCATAAAACGCGGAATAAAACGATTTGAGGATAGATGAGTGGTAGGAATTCATGCTGGAAATACAAAAGGGCGAAAACGGAAGTAGAATGATATAATAAAATTAGGAGATTTATTACGAACAATTTTACACGCTATTTATTAACTTCACCTTGAATGTTAAGAAGCGTTCAGACGATCAATATTATTGTCAATATTCAGGTTTCTCAACATTATCGTACATAAGAGACCCTCCAGACTCTAGTCAATCAATATATATACAACGTATATTGTCAATACAACGCCGAGAACGCTGAATATTGAGAATAATATTGACAATAATATTGGTCGTCTGAACGTACCTTTAATGTTCCTGTAATGGCAAGATATTCTCTATTAATAACTATTATATGTTTAGTGCATTAATAATTAGAGAAAGTAATTGCTGGAAACAAACTTTGCACAAATCAAGATAACAAGTTTACGAAGGTAGAAGATATTCCTGGTTTCCGTCATTTCTATACTGTCAGTTCATACAATCCGATATAATTTGGACCACAGGAGTATACGTATATGACTTTCATCGAAATCGGAGTGTGTACCTGTTCGGAAGTACATTCAATTTTTATACTATTCCAGCAGTTAAAAACTCCGGGAAAGTTTTGAGATATTTATCAATGTATCTAGTATTATTTTGGAATATTTAGAACGGAATATTTGGAATTTCTTTTTCGATAAAGATAAGAATTAATAGAAAAGACCACACTTTACTTGAATTGGGAATAATCCACTTTGTCTACGAAGGATTAATGTAGATACACAAAAGAATGTTTTGTATGAAACTTTGTCAAATTCACGATAAGAAAAATCACTAAAATAATTTATAAAAAGATTTATAAAATATGAACCACTCTAACAATAATTCTATCTAAACCTATGCATTTTCCGTATCTACATATACAATGAATATATCGGAGACAATTTCTTTTTCACAAAAACTAGTGATCGATCGTAACAATAAAAAGCTCCGAGGAGTCTCTTCAAATCTCAACAGTTCATCACTGTCTGAATCGTTCAAACTTACCAAGTACTAATCACCAGCCATTAAATATTTCTCCACATCTGGTCCATTTCTCCCGAATCTTTAATCTATTTCACGTTCTTCACAATCTTCGTTCGTCGCGTATTTCTTGAAACAAATCCACCCTAATTCCTAATCCGCGCGGTATTTCAAAACTCCATCCGGGATTTCCAGAAATATCTGCTCGTTTCGCGTAATTTATCGTCGCGACGCCGCGACAGAGTGGCGAGCTGCATCGTCGGAAGTAATCTCGCAAAAATCACCTCCTATTTCAATTTCTCATGCAAATAACTAGCATTAATCGTGGAGACGCGCGGATTCGATCGTGTGCTTGTCTCGCGAGCATCCTTTCCCCTGTTTGCGATCGACGAGCCGCGAGAGCAAAAAGTAACTGGAATGAAGAATGGAAAAATTCAAGATCCGTCAGCCTATACAAAATCTATATAAATCTAAGAAAGTATTTGGAAACTTTTACATATATACTTTGTGTGTTACACGTATTATAAAGCATTTTGAAATTTCATTAAATACTGTAAAGAGATATTGTAGAGAGACATGGCTATCGTGACTGTATAAGAATTTGAAAGCAACTTGATAATGTAACATACGAATAGAAGTTACAAAATATTTTGAAAATATTGAAATATATTGAAAAAATATACATGTATATATTTAGTAGAAAATTAATATAGCCACAGCGTGAACAGCTATCGTAAACATATATTGTATAGTAAGTGTCAAAGATGGTTTCACCGAAGATTGAAGCTTCTTAATACAATGGATAGTTGACTTTTTAAATCTTCGATGAAATATATATTTGCATTAGGTATCTTGTAACTTTTATGTACATTTTTAGACTTGTTTCAAACTTGATTTTTATTTCTTTCAATCTAATTGTCACTATTGTGTCCCATCCCATGCCAATTTCGAAATGTTTCGACTAATAAACATTTGACATATTTGTGGAAAGTTTCTGTAAGTACTCGAATACTTTTGTGAGCCATGAGTTGTATGAGCCACTGACTATTCCCGTGATAGTGAATATTAAGGGCTTGGATTGCCTGAGAACTTGTATACATAGAGGAAACAAAATACTACGGTCACTCAACAAGTGTATAAATCTCAAATTTTTCAATAAATTTCAATACAAAAATATCGAAAAATTGAGATCCGTGCGTTTTGTGATATTTTCCCAAGAAATAAAAGAGTTCTTCGAAGAAATATAGAAATAAAAGCAGAAAAAAGGAAGAAAAAGTAACAGAAAAAAAGACTGACAGAAGAAAAAAGAACTAAAACCATCCATGGTACACTAGTCGAAATTCGAGCATTTATTCGTCGAACGATTCTTCGGACTTATATCGCGACGGCCCGTTTCCAAACGTCGACATAAATATTATTCCTGCGTACGATTGTACGTTGTAGGAACGATAACTCATCGCGGTACGTTTCGGTTCCTGATAAATTCGCAAAGTTTCCTTCTCGCGATACCACCCTATCGAGAAAGTTCCCCGCGACTCCTCTCGAGCCCCCATGATCTTTTTCTTCTCGATGATATTCGAAACGAGAGACGATAAGAGGCGCGGGGAGATAAAAAAGACTCCCTGACTGACGGCGGAATTTGTTGTACGGGGCTGTGCTGTTCCGTGATCTATGATGCCTCGAATTTGGGTTACGCTCGGTATCGAGATTGGAAGATTTACGGCGTTCGACTCGAATGAAATATTTATTATATTTTTGTTGTTTCGTTTTTAAGTATAAGACGTGTGGCGATATTTGTGACTTTTTAAACACGCATGGTAGTTTTGTCGAGGGAAGTTGTATGTCGAGGAAAGCTGATTAGCAGATTGCGAATATTTATACATTTATGTAAAATTTAATACAAAAGTGTATAAAATATACAGTATCTGTAGAAAACGTGTAAAATATTTGAAGCGAAGGATATGCATTATGATAGATGAAATTAATCTTCATTTAAGTTCTATTTATTGCCTAAAAGAATCTAATTTCAAATCTAATCTAAAGTGTCTACTATAACTCAATCGTATCATGTAAAATCTTAATAAATCATTCTAAATATACTGTCATCGCTACAAAGGAAAATTTTATACGATACAATTAGTATACTAAAAGGTAGTTAATCTTTCCTTCTAATATCAACTTCGTTTGAGTTCGATATACCTTCCCGTTGGCGAGACATCATCGATCAAAGCGGAACCTAATTCTCGACACTTCGTTATCCTCCTCTTCGCATAGTCGAACCTTTGCAACCTTTCACTCGCACATGCGCTATACTGACCTACCCCAAGCATTCTAGCAGTGCTGTGGCCAGTGACAGATGCAGAGTCCGCGTTTTTTCTTTTATTTTTACTACATGGTGTACGTATTTTAGGGGGAAAATATGGTTTGCACTAGTGTTAGATTCGACTGACATACTGTGATATTTTAAATATTGATATTTCGAACTTTTTATGCAATTTGTTTTTAAAGTTGACAGCATGGTGCTGCATTTTAAGCGACTGCAAATCTGAATGACTCGTGGTCTTTTTATGAGATTTGTATTACATGTAAATATGAAATATTTTAAGTTAAAATTCACTATGTGTGACCCCGTAATTGCACGTATCTGATTTCGGATACTTGCAGATTTTATAGTTACAGTTATGAGAAATTGGAGTACATATTCTTCACTGAGAAAATAATAAAAATTATTACTGATGACTATTCAGTTTAGAATAAAATAACATAAAAAAATGTATCACAACACTTTGGTACTTAGTAAATTATTTATGCAAGTTTCACTAAATTTCTCATGAACATCCATACGATAAACATACATAAATAATGTGCATTAGTAGATGAGTAAGAACGATAATCACGTTTAATCTGCTACTACTTTTATCAGGAAACTAAGAGGATTTAATCTTCCAATTAAGGATATGGATATAAAACTGAACATATTGTCTGGTGAATCGAATTTCCTCAATTTAATATCAATTCCTTAATTCACTTCCATTTCGATCGAAATAAAATAGAATACGTATTACCAGTTGCAACATAAATAATTAAATCTAATATCACATCCATTTAAAAATATAATACATATATATCGTTCGTTTGTTGAAAGAGTGACACAGTCAAAAAAATTGTCAATTTTAAAATCTCAGCACAAGTGGACTCCAAATCGAACTATTTTCTATGAGACTGTCATTTTATCCAACAAAATTGCACTATGCAACAAGAAAAATGTTACAAATACTATTTCGATTCTTTTCGTGGTGGTAAGCAATATACAATACAGAAACATCATTTTCTTGCAGATCATTGAAATCCAAAGACTTTTCGATTAGGAATCTAAACTTGGAAATCGAAATAAAGATTTCTTAATTTAGATAAAAAGAGAAAATTCCAAAAAGCAAAAGTTACTTTTCAAATAAAAAAAGAGACGTGTTATTGCTAAACGATCGAGCAATTAACAATTTTCTACTCCAAATCGATTTCCTGAAAAATTTGTTTTCGTCGGTCACGCGACTCTTCCAGGAAGCCAACGATACTCGTATGAACAAAACAACAGGAAATTTTCGATAACAGTTTTCCAAATAAAAACCAACGAATAACTCGTCTCATTTTTCCTCTATTAATCTACAATTCAGGTTCTACAAATCTCGTAAATCGGCGCTTTTCAATAAAGCTTCACCATTTACTGTTTCGGACACCATTGAGAAGACTAGACGAGAATCTGGTGCTGCTCGCTCGATACGCACACAACTAGCTACATATCAGGTATCCCGCAACCGGGACACGTATCACGCAACAGCATTGCCGCGTTTAACGAATTAGAGAGGAATTCTAGGGGATGATCGACCCTCTCGATTTTCTATTAGATTCTTCTCTTCTGGTTGATACGTTTCATGTATCACGTCACGAGTAGCGAACTACTCGTAAACTTTCGTAGCTCTTTGACTGCCACGCCGAAATCACATGTTTCGCTCAGGACACCACGGGAGTATTTTTATTATTCAAAGCATATAATGGCAAAATAATAATAAATTGACGATGTAAAACAACATTCTTCCCCGATGGACCGTTTATCTTATTGGTGGTCACGGGTGACCACCGTGGCGCCTTGGTAACAGTTGATAGCGACATATTATAGCAAGGCTTCGTTTATTTCAACAAATCATTCGCATTTGTTACTTCGTCGCAAGCAAAACGTGCAGAATATATCGTTGAAACGCGTAGAAGATATTAGTAAACAGTATTTGCTTAATTCTATATGTAATAGTAAGGTATGTGCACACTTCTAACTTCAATTATATGATTATAAAGCAGCATTTGCCATTATTTTCTAAGATATGTTTATAATAATATTCGTAGATTACCCCTCAAAGATATGGATGCAAACACAGTGCACCGTTAGATGCAAGATTTTTTCTCACTTTTTTTTTATTGATGTTCTAATAAAAATGTTTAATTGTTCAATGGGGCACTTTTTATTTCAAAGTATCTTCTATTTATCGGTTATACTCAAAATGTTCTAACTGTTAATTTTCATTCAATTTTTACAATTGTAAGAAGTTCAATCGCTCCAGTCACCAATGACATAGTGCTAATAAAGCGAAGGTGGCGAGTTCCGGTCGTTACGTGTAACTGGCGAGATCTTTGGATTTTTCCTCTGTCCGATCGCATTCTCCTTTTGCAAGAACTTTGAATTTCAGGTACAGAACTTTGATATACGATGATAAATTAATAAGAATCCCTTCGTGTGATTTTTTGAGAAACATCAGATTTTCTACTCAGAATTCTTTACTTATTAAAGTATCATTAAAGTACGAATTAAAGTGTCGTTTGTAAGCTTCAAGGGCTGAACGAAATCCTTATTTAGATTCGATTTCTTGTGTCTTATTCGTAAACGTGTAAATTTGCATATAAATATTCACATTCTATTAATCATTTACGTTACTTATTACGGATGTCGAACATGGTAAGTTATGTTCCTTATTGTAAAAATTGTGAAAATGATTCAAAGATCGTAGTAGGTTTAAAACTGTTTAAAGTGGGAAAGGAGGATGTATGGAATATGTGAAACATACGGAGAGAAAAAGGTAGGAGTGCAAATGAAGACGAAAGAGAAATAATATTTAGGATAATGATATGGAAAGTTTATAATTTGTATTTGATGTATTAATCTAGTTGTGTGTTAATATTTAATTGATATGGAGTGAGTTTGTCTAGTCTTGTCCTCTTTTGTGTCAGACATAGTACAATCCTTATATGCCATATTATACGAATCCGTAAATTTTCATATCCTCATTAAAGAAATTGGTTGAACGTCTTTTTTAATTCGATCAAAAGATAAATGTTACAACAAACATATTACCTACAATAATACAATGATTTTATACTAATCTTGATTCCATTACTTTCTGAATTATCTTATAATGTTACGTAAAATTATGAATTTCTATAATCTATCAAATTTCACATTTGTGATATTGGCATATGATCTTGCTAAAATTTAACAATCGAGTAGCTGCTGGATTCAGAAGCTTTCCAAATCCTCATGCTCCGCGCATGCATATAAAAAAAAGAGAAAAAAGAAAATTTGAGAAGGGAGGAGGTAATTTTGAAGGAACAGTCTTGAACTCATTAGCATTCATAACGAGTTCCTTTGGAAGGAACGATTAAAAGCGTCAGCAAAGCTTCCGACTCGATGTCGACAGAGATCTGCAGACACGCTGGTTTTCGATTTACCCGGTTGTCAGAAGGACGGTGTGTTCCAGTGTTTGCCATAAGAGAGCAGTGGCAAAGCGTACAATCGAATGGGACGTTCGGTCTGTGGCGAAATCGAAATTCGACTCGGAATCAGATTGGTCGGGAACTTTGCTGGGCTTCGCTTTTACGGGCGGCTGGTGGGTTGCGGTTGAACGATCGGTTCATTTGCGAATCGAAATGGGCCAACAAAAGTGACACTGATACAGAAGCTGTGTTCGTCTCGTGCATGGATACGCCGAGAATTTTTGGCGGGATTTGATCGTTCGATTGATTGGCTGGGTGGGGAGAAAGTGGAAAATTTGTCTTGCTTCTTCCATCGATTGGAATGGTCGCGTTGTTGTTACGGCGAGGGCACAGTCATGGAATATCTTTTAGTTCGTCGTCGCTGTTGTTGCGTAGAACTAGTCGTCGATGATTCGTGAACAGAAGAAACCTGTAATTACCAGCAGTGAGTTATATAACATTGTATTACTGTTTACTGAGTTTAATTTATTGTAGTTCGATTTGCCTTAGCGAGTTTGATCTATCGAGTTGTTTGGACAGTTTGTAAGGTTTCAGTATGTCGATATTCAGTTTTGTGCATTTGATGGATGTAGAAGAGAATTATTTATTAACAATTTTTGTCAAACAACGAAAATGTTGAATTTGAGTAAACGTTGCTAGTTGAACATCAAGTACGTTAAAATCAAAAATTCTACATCGAAAAAGAAAAGATAAAAATTGGCAAGTTTTTATTCATAAAGTAGACAATTTTCCCTTGTTCACATTTTATCAGTGAGAAGCAAATCAAATAATAGCTTTTACATAACCAGTAGCGGTGCTAGAAAATTAGAATAGTTGTAGTCTAATTCATCCTATTCCCTAAATATATACAGTTTTCTATCATTTATTTCCTGATCTTTATTAAACTTTTTTTACGCCAAGAAAGAAACAAATATTCAAGAAATCTACAGAAACAATCTCAAACGTGGTTATGAAGTCACTTAATAAACGGCACTACGTTAATAAAAAAAGCGGTACGTACGTTATTTTATAAAATTTTATAAAAGTATATTATCTTTTCGAACAATCCGATATTTTAGTGAGTGCTAGTAATGACTTTAATCGAATTTCTGTAAATACGTGTATTGTGAATATCGTGGAACGAGTAGTTATTTTATTTTCACAGCGTTAGTTACTGGTTGCATTGGATAGCTTATTTGTGCTGCGCACTTTGTTTGTTTCGGCATGGAAATAGAGGTTTTGTGAAAATGTCAGTCGAATGCCAGCCATAAAGGGAATACGCGGGAATTGATCCACGTACAATTTGAATAACCTTCCACACATACTTTTACTACTTTTTATCCTTCAATTTTTAGAGATTGAGCAAATATTTCGAAATGTACTCGACCAATTTAAACCATTCTGAATTAACTACGCAATTATAATCTACAAGTGAAAATAGGAATAGTTTCACCGCAAGAAATCATTTTAATTAAAATTTCTAATAATTCAGTCTTTGATACAATATTCGTTTTTATCTTTTATCCATTTGACGATTATATTCGTTCATTTCGTCGCTATTGAATGTTTCGTTTTTGTTATTAAAATATTCTTCCAAGCTTTCTGTAATTACATTTCTGAAATCACAATATTTAATATATTTTCTGTCAAAAAACTTTATAAAGATCTAAATAATCTATTAACCTACATATTTCTAAAAGGCTGTGAAAGCTACCTTCATCGTAAATTATTGTTATCTGTAACTCATACAAAATTTACCGTTTATGGTATACTTTATTGTAGAATAATTTATTGATCAAATTTTCCATAACAAATAATTTTCCTGCAATATTACGTTGCTTCTTTATCATCCGTGTTCCATTGGTTTGAATATTCGTGTATATCAATAAACCACAATTTGTGGAAGCCCACGTAATGTTGTAACTGTAAAAACAAAACCTGGCGAAAGAGTTCGTTGTTTAACCTAATACAGTAGAACCTCAATTATCAAATACCTACTGACGATACAAATTATTTCTTCTAAGGAAATTTGTAAATAATCTCTTCTAAGGAAGATTAAGAAACAAGAATAAAAACTGTAAGAGACTGTCACTCTTTTATTAAACAATTTGTATTTCCGTTCAATATTAATATTCATAAAATAGTTAGGAAAAGGTGAGTAATAAATATTTCATAAGAAACAAAATGATACAAGCATCGGAAAAATGTCAATTATCCGAGTGAGTGTCGCGATTAGTTTGAATAATCAACACTCCACCGTACTCTTTTACGCCATATTTTAAGTCCACTTGGCTTTTGCCATTATCAAAAAATCCAACCACAATCGAAATCCAACGTAATTTCAAACTATTTCAAAATATCAAAGTTGGAAATTTCAAACTATGTATCCATTGATCTTTCCTCGTTTCAACTCTGGATTGAAACGCGTATTTCTTAACTTCGGAAGCTGGCCAATATCAGGTTCTGAAAACTTGGTTGACACGATATTAAGTTGGCCTGCGGTTTGGGAACGAGATGAAGTCCTGTTTCCAGCGAAGCAGGCAAATTGAAAACGGGAGGGAAAATCGATGGTAGGTCTGAACGGCACGCGCGAACGAGTCGGCGAAGCGCGGTTATAAAGCCGCAAAAATACATTTGATTCGATCAACGGTGATCGACGTTTGGAATCAGTCGCAGAGAAGCGGCAGAGCCGCAGACCAGCGCCTGGTTATACGACTGGAACGTGGAACTCGCAGGATTGGTGTAATAGAGGAACGCGAAAATCAGACAACATTCGTGCGACGCGACGGCGATGTATCGAGTTAATGACAGAGATTCCGCTTGTAGTTGTCGTCCATCGCTTTGAAATAATTTCAATACTGACGCGACGTTCAATTGCAGCTTCTATACCTTCGAACATCATACAAACGCGATGTGTTAACGTGTGTTGTATTATCTTGCTTGAATGGCTTCACATTTGTTTGAAAAATGAATTAATTCATTTACGACTTTGACTTGTAATTAGATGTTTATCTATGTTTATAGTTTTATCGACACATTGTATATAGAGATTTTCTGTCCTATTTGTAGTTTTAAAAATATTGCTTATCACAACGTTAAATGATCATTTGTCTTGACTGTATCTGTAGACCTGATAGGTTTTTTCCATTTTTAGCCTATTATTTAACAAAATTATTAGTAGATAATAAATAATAATAAATAATTGTGCTAAAACTGATTCTATTATGTAAAACTACATTATATAAAACTAATTGCGTAGATGGAAATTTTGGTTCTAGGGCTAAAAATCTCTGGATTCACGAGAGAAAATTTCAAGTTATTAGAAAGTTTCAAATTTTGAAAATTTATATTCAATCTAGTTGCCACTTTTACATGACCTACTACTACCTCTATCGCGATGTATTTTAACATCAATTTAGTAGCAGGATATCGATGTTACATAATTTCCACTAGGACAAATTAAATTCCTAATTATGGAAGACTAGCGTGTAATTCGAATTCTCCGAAAATACTCTGACTGACATTTGTAATTACCCTAACAGCAATTAATTTAGGAATTGGCGTACAGTGTCCTTTGGGCAAAGGGAGTATTAATATTCATGTCATTTAACATACATAGATATATTCAAGAAATTAATGGATACCACAGTTCTCGAATTTTTAGGTAGTGAACGTGAATTGTCATTTTTTGTGTTGGAGATTTTATCCATTGGATTTTTATGGCTTGTATGTTTCAAATATGTCTATCAATTCAATATATTAAGACTAAAATTCTACGAGTAAAAATTCTATATTAATTTTGTGTATCTATGTACCGTCATTAAAAATGTTTTTTTTTAGCCCTTGTTATTTAATAATCTTCTGATAATTGATTTTCTAATCTGAAACTTAATGCACGATAATATCATGTAAATGTTTTTTAAAACGTTCTTAATTTCAAATTATGTTTCGCGATGATAATTTATCTTTTAGTTTAAAACTTCTTCTCATTTTGCCATTGCCCGTTGCCAACCAGTTTCATAGAAAATTGTTATTTGATAAGAATGTCAATATTTCGCGTTACATTTTAATAGAATCAACGATTGGATACGCTGATTTCATAAGTTAACAAAAAATCTCGTTATTCCCGCATTAACAATGTTTATGATGACAAGAACATCACTCTGTCGCATGTTTTGAAAATATATTTTACAATCTAATGATGAAGATTTATAGATGACAAAAATAACAATGATTATAAGAAGTGATATTAAATACATTAGAAAGAGAAAGCAATTTAGAGATCACAAAATAATTAAATTTCCTAGACAGATGGGAATATTTTATGATTATATATTATACATTTTTTATAATTAATAAAAATTAGTTACATATATAGACATACTTCAGAACATAATTATAAAATTGATTAAATTCATATTAAGAAGTTCTGCAGAAATTAACATCGTTAATTATTTTATATATATCTTCCATGAAAGATTTTTCGCTATGAATGTACTACAGGGAAAATTAAGGAGAAGATAGTAACCTTAACAAGCCAGCTTGTTAACAGCTACAGCGCACCGCTCTATCAACTGAGCTGCCGAAGATGAGAAAACAGTGATTATATAATATGTAGGTATATTAGGTTCATTGAAGCGATGTACACATTTCTACATGCAATGTAATTAAATCAAGCCAAATTGAAGTAATATGATATTTTAAATTTTACAAAATTTCTTCATATCTACGATATCTGTTACAAAACAATCAGTTACAAAGTATATGATTTATAATTTAGTGGCAAGGAAAACATGGGAATAAATCGGTACTCCTTAATTTTGTCTAAATTGTAATTGATTGTTCGCAATTACCTTAGGTATAGTACTCTAATTAAATTTTTCAATTTTCTTTCTTTCAATCTTCTGGGCTCTCGAGGCTATGGTTTGTCCCAATTGCGTAGGACACGGGACGTAGGAAAAATTTAGCTTTCAATATCGATCTGAGTTCAAATAAATTAACGAAATTGTTCTTCCGACTTTCATTTCTTCGAGCTCTTGACATAATTATATTTAAACGTGTAAAACAAATAATAAACAGAATACAGGTTATCGATTTCATTAGTCAAATGGAACATTTGTTATTATTTCTCTTGTAATTTATTGATATTTATCTCCAATTGAGTAAAATTTTATTTGTAATTTGTATTTTCGTCGCAAGATATTAATCTCAACATCGAGAAAAAGGATAAAAGCAAGCATGTAACATTGTCATAATTTTCCAATCATTTATACGGAATGTAATAAAATATAAATATAAATTATTGAAAAATTCTATCAATATTACATTTTCGTCGATGTTCTTCTGCTTGATGTTGAAAAATAATATTTCACATCAAAGATGAAAAGTACAGATGAAATTGTACTTATTTGAAAATATTTCTACGACCTGAACAAAGAAGATATCTACATGAATGCCTAATATAATTGTTCCGTTTTACTAAAGTGCAAGAGAAGTATCAATTATTGTAATTAATCAATTAACAATAAATTATTGTAATTAGTAAGACTTCAGTTTTTAGATATAGGTGTGTAATTAATGCGTTTATTTAGCTCTATAATTTTCAACAATTTAGTTCTACTTTCTTTCTCAAAAATTTATTCTATGAAAAATAGAAAATAACCTTGTTGGCGAAATACGTAACTCGTACGTAACATCACATACAAAAGATTGCAATATAAAATGTATGAAGTATTACAAAATATAACAAGAAGGAGAAAAAATACACAGAGATACGAATATATTCAGTAAATCATCAATTCTTTTCATTATATTCAACTGGAAAGCTACTTTTTCCAGCCGATATTAAAATATATTGTCAATGCAACGCAGAAACATAAAATTCAACAAGAAGCACAATACATTATAAATCATTTCTTGACGGGGAGTTTTCGTTTGCAATTCGGAATATTACGAAACAAGAGCTCATGCTAATTACAGAGACGCGGGATTTATCGCGTTTGGATTTGATTAAGAGAATATGAATATTTACGCAAAGGCTCGTTACAATGGCGGGGAGCGGCTGTCATCGAGAATAACGCGAGATAAAGTTACAGTTTCAATTAAGAGGTCAGTAAGTGGAAAAGTAAGATAAACGGATGAAGTAGCAGGCTTTCGCGTTAAATTTTACTTCTAATCCCCCGGAGAAAAAGTCACGACGAATCTACGAAATACGAGTGGCCACCGGTGCAGATAAAATAATCGTTATTTGTTGCAGAAATAAAAATTTCTTGCTCACCTCTGTTGGTCAGCGAAACAAACTGCGCTTCGCAGTTTTCTTGGTTATTACGATGGTTCAATGAACTTCAGTTGCTGTGAGTCTGGCAACAGTTTAGAAAGTGCAGTTTTCAGTCTGGGGCTCAGGGTTGAAATAACTTTGATTTGCTGGAACTTTTTTTTAACTTTCTTTAGTTACCAAAGTCTAACGTCTCAGTGATTTGGAGTTCATCGATAGGATTTATTCTGCGATATTGGAACTTTTGAGAAATGAAAATATATATTTGGAGAGAGAGGGAGAGAGAGAGAAAGAGAGAGTTTATGGACTTATAGTAAAGCAGTAAGTGGTATCTTTGGAGCGAGTGGTACTTCAAGTTTGAAGCAGATGTTCGGAATATGTATCTTGTTCAAAGTATTCTTCGAAACCATGTTTCTTCGAGAAAGAATAAAACTATGTTGAAGAAATATAAATTGTAAGTATGATAAAGTTTATCGAATCTCATGAATTAGAGCAATACTTTTTTTTAACAGAACATTGATGTTTAGAAAATACGAACAATTTTGCTTTAATATTTAAAGGCCTCCTCAGGAGGTTACTGTCATGAAAGATCTACGATGAGAATTTAGATTAGAAAACCGACGATAAGTCTGAAAGAAATAAGGTAGAATACCAATTAGAACGGCTCTTTAGGTAGATAATATCGTATAAAGGTGGATTATAAAATACTGAAACCTTTCCAACTTCTTTGATCATATCGTGTATGAAATTTACGTACTTTTCTACCGAAAAGAATTATTCTTTATTTTTTATTTTTCTGTTTTAACATCTACTTTAATACCTCTATCTCGATAATGAGCTCGAGCCCTTTATACAAAAATAGGAAGAGACACTGAGTTAAAACAGAAAGAAAGGTCCATGAAAGGAACCTTCTACGAACATTGTCGAATTTTTATACGCCACAACAAGAAGAATTCCCAAGTATTTATTGCAGCGATTTTGTCAGCCACAGTTTCTCGGTGGCCTGTTAACCCTTCAATTTCCCGGGAAGAAGAGCGGAGGAAACCGGAAAATAGCATCAGTGTCCGTAAATCCGGACCCAGTGCAAAGTCGCTATTGTTCGTCTTGGAATTAAGCGTTCCCCTCGTTGCCGCTTGATACGGTCGCGCTTTTTCCACCCAGCGAAGACTAAAATTTGTCCCACCAATCTCTGGTTAGGTTTCTCTGAAAATGGAGACAGTGGCCAAAGTGGAGGGTGAAACGGAAGATGAATGCACACAGGTTCACGAACATATTCGAACACTTGTAGACAACTCCTATGAATATATATTATATGTATTATGCGAAACATTTCGAAATTTTATTAGTACTGTTGCGAGACTCGATTATCATTATTATATTGGCAAAGTTTGCAATCAATCTGAAAATAAATGTTGAAACCACAAGATATTTATTTAACGCAAGCATATATTTCGCAGAGATCAGAAAATTATTTTATCGCAAACCTCGATATTCAGTGAGACCATATTTAACACTTATTATGTATTAAAAATAGCTATTCATGTTGTATATTCATTTCTTATTACATATATATTTGCAGTAAATGTTTTATAGCTTCTATCTTCACTCTCGCTCACAAGTACTAAGTGTACCTGTTGGTTTTGTATACTAAGCGATACTTGAGGTAGATTGTTAGAGAAACAGTTAATCAGCTAGGATTTTGTATTTATATCTACAGATTGATAATTCAAAATATACAGTAAGAGACTGTGAAAATTATTTGGAAGAATTTTAGAGATAAATAATAAATTTTAACAGTATATTAGCATCTAGATTCTTCACCATTCTTTGGCCTAAATCACGTTAAAAGAACTTGAGATAAATTTTAATGGTTCAGGATATAAATTTGACTTACGGGATGTATGATAGAATAGAATATCTAATACATGGAACTGTAATTACGTAACCTAAAATTGTAAGTAGAACAGTAAGAGAATGATACGACGAATATAAACAAAGGCAACGTTTGAATTTATTATATAATTGATGAGATTCTTATTACGACGTTGATTATACAAACATACTATTTACGATGAACATGCAAATTCTTTACATTTTAAAATTCCAAAAATAAGGATTAATAAGTTCTTAATTGTTTCTCAGGTTGTATCTTATTTTTGTTTTGACCGATATAACGACAGCCATATTTCGTTACAGTATTAATGAAATTTCAACACGTTTCATATAACATATATCATATATGATATAAAAGTTTTTGATGATAAATGTTTGAATACTTTTGTGAGCCAGTGTACAAGAGGCGTGTCTGTGAAACGTTGACGCGTTGGTACACGTAACTTGTTTCTGTCTACGAAGAAGGAAAAGAGGTGAGCTTGCGAGGCCAATTTCGTAAGGGTGGAATAGGTATTCTGGATTACAATATAATTTCACAAAGAGGACGAGCTTCTCAGAGTCGACTGGCATGACTTTAAGCGTATCATGCACCCACACCACTTTTCTCGCGGTTTTCCTCGACAAATTAGAAACTATCAGGATTAACGGTGATGATAGAAGTCGTTCTGAAAATCACCAGACTGACTCGAATGGTACTGGCTCAGGTCCTAAGTGGAAAACCGACGATTCTGCTGTACAAAGTGCTTTCCTTTGTTATGGAGGATTTTTTTAAAGCTGTTTTTGATCGCAGCGTATTGTGAATACAAGTTGGGTGGATGTTTTAGAAAGCTTGTCTGGTTGATTTTGTTGCGAAAAGAGGATTCGAAGATAGCTAAAAACTAGTCAGAGAAAGTGCAGTTATATGTATAGGAGGATTTAATTCTCAGTGATTTCGTAAATGAAAGATTTTAATTTGCACAGTAGAATCTCGACTATCAAAACACCGATTAAGGAAATGATGGGTTATCAGAGCATTGGTCAGTGGAATATTTGAGATGGTTTTTTATACGAAAAGCTGAAAAATAAGAATAGAAATGAAAACAAATTATTACAATTTTACCCCAAAGTTTTTGTTATTACGCTTAATATCATATATTTTTATTGATATTTTTAAAGGTTCTAATAATTGTGCTTTTCGATATATTAGACATTCATAAAACATTATTATAGTCTCATGAACATAACGTATCGTAATTATATGTATCAGTCTTTAAGTTTCTTTTCCTATTGAAATATTTATTCAGAATTAAACTATGACTTATTGGTATGCTTTTAGTTTTCTCTCATAAAAAAAGGAATAAACATGAAGAGTAAACTTAAGTTGTTTGATAAGTATTATAACAATTTGTATAAAGAAATAAGAACACAACCTTTGAATTTTTAAGGTGTATAATTCTTAATACTAATCTTTCCTATATTACCTATATTATTTCTTTATCTTTCCTAAATTATCGTATCATTTTCATTCTGTAATTACTTTTTTAGACGAATAATAATAATTTTACGTTTCACTCTCAATACGATTTCTTCTTTATTCCATTCGTGAGTTCGATATTTCCTTTACGATAAAGAAATATTAAAGTTAATGCTCTACAATATTCCAGAAAGTTTAATTTCATGCAGACGTTCATGTTCTAGCTATAAATATCAAATCAATAAAATAAAACGAAGTTATTTCATTTAATAGTCTTAAGCTTAAAAACTGGAGAAAATGTATATGTTTCTGCGATTTCAGTGATTTCCCAGAGTCTCGGAATAGCTTCAAATTTATTGAGATTTAAACATTCTTTTATGCAGATCTAAGCCTTGTATAAATCTTTTCGTAAAAAAAGTTCGCGTTGAAACTTTAATTCGAAATCTTAGAAGGTGAAACTGAAGCACAATTTACCCTCGTTCGTTTAATAGTTTAACAGGAAATGGACATCGTTGGTGAGTTTATAAAGTTTCCTTTGTATAGTGCTTTCGATTTAGATATACGTTGAATAGTTTTGCACCGACTTTGAACGAAACAGGCTAAAAATATACTTAACTATTTCGCTTTGGAAAACAAATTACGTGTTATACAAATCAGTTTACTCAATGCCAGGTTCAAACAAGCCGCGTGAAAGTTGCATTATTTTAGTAATAGACTCCATAACAGATTTTTCCTGATTTTCAAATTTATGTAAATATATCGGTTCAAGATGTCGTAAACTTTCGTGAAAATAATATATTTTTTCAGATTGATCAAAATGCACAAATTAATAGAATAAAAATGGTGAAAGTTATGGAACATGTAGAAATTTTCGTTTTTTACATACTTCATAATCATAAATTTAGTATTTGTTTCAGTATGCTGAAGCTCATAAATTGGTTTGATTCTATGATTGGTTCGTCATTAAATTTCGTCGATAAAGTTGTAAATAAAATATTAGTTTGCAAAAAAGTTTTATTTTTTGCTCATATATAGTATTTTTTTAAAAATACAATATTAATAATATTATATATATTAAATTGTGCTTATATATTTAATTAGTAAAATATTCTTCATTCATATACGTTCTTCTATTTTTTGAATTGCAAATATTAAATCTCTATCTATAATCTAATAGTTATAACAAAGGAAAGTTCTTGAGCTATACAGAGAAAATCGGCAAAGAAAATATGTTCAGTGATATATGTCAGTTATAGGTCTGGCAACGGAGTAGATAATTGGATCCGATAGTGCATCAAAGTTTTAAATTGAATTACGGTGAGTAATCATCCTACAAATGAAGAAAATAATTTATGTCTTTGGGTCCGTGTATGGTAGATTAGTATTGTATAAATCAATTATTCCATACATTGATTTACGTGAGGTCTTAGGTGATTATATGAAATTGCATATTTCATTCAAATTAACTTTAACATAGAGGTTTTCTGTACAACCAAATTAATCAAATGTACAATCTTAATTAATAAGTTATTAAATAACATAATAAAAATTATAATCTTTCAAATTGAGCTTTCGATTTCTAAATTAAAAACATCTCCTAGTAACTATGAAATTTTTGCACTTCTGTTAAAACGATAATTTAATTACGAGTTGCACTATTACTTAAACAAATTACATTATTTGTAATTGTTAACAAAATTTCTCCATAAATTTTCTGTGTTCAATTTCAATTATTGTACAATTCTGTTCTATATCGCGATAGAAATATACATATGACGAGACGAAAACGAAAACCGAAGAAAATTTATCTTAAAAATCATCTCTATCATAACTAGACTGCGGTATAACCAGACTATTATGTAGATTCAGTTTTATCAGAATATGATTAAAAAAGTGCAAACTCGGCAAATTATTACTTTGCCTATTAACATAAATATTATCGAGAACACCATACTACTTCGAATATTTTATGTATTTTTTGACATTATACGCATTGCGAGTAACTTTGCAATTTGTAATTTCCTATGAATGCACAACAATTCGCTGTCTAATCGTAGTTCTGTCTAACCACGTGCAAACATTGCCTACATTCATAATCGAATTAAGAAACGATCAAGTGTCACTGTCATCATTCCAGTCGGCCCAAGAGCCGACCAAAAAATGATCAATGAAACGTACAAGCAATTAAAGTCCAATTAAAAAGCTCTCCCAGCGAAAATTGCAGGAACGCGGCAACGCGGCAGATTTCAATAAAAAAAATCCGACACGGACACGGAGCCGCCATATTTCTCTCTTATTCGTCGAATCGTTTGTTCGCCCAGTCGATGGATCGTTTGTAAAGGGAAGAACTCAATCCGCCGTCGAATAAAAAGTTTCCATTCTCTCCTCTTCTCTCTCTCCCTCAGCCATCTCTCACCAAAAAAGGAAAACAAGGAGAAAACGAAAGAATGAAATAAAATAGAAAAGAAATAAGAGAGATAGGATCGTTTCGTAAAGGGCTACAATCAATTTCAGAGACGAGTCTAAATATTTAACGGGCCGCGATAAATTAAATTCTATCGGCAGCGTTCGTCGATCGAGCAGCTTTTTCTATTCCAACTTCGACGAAAAATCGTCACCGATAGGACAACATTAATTGACCGGGAATTCGACGAGCTACCCCCTTCTGATAACTTAAACGTTGGAGAGGAACTGGAACAAATAGAGTTGTATATACAACGTGGTATTAAATTCGTGGTACAATTGAAATTAAGGTGATTCTATGGTTAAAAATAAGACGAAAATTAGAGTAACAAAATTACGTCGGATATTTCAGTTTGGATAAAATCGAATTTGCATATCTACTAAGTACACGTCAGCTTTTCTAATCCTTACTAGACTGGAGTAGACAATCGACAGGAGGCGATTCTATATACGAAAATAAACGGCGACAGTGGAATAAAAGCATTTCGTTTTAGGCTATCTTTTGGAGAAAATCCAATTAAAAGATTAATTGAGGACTAAGTACGTGGACGTGTACTAGGCTACTGCTCGATTAAGCAAGTTCAATCTCTCTATCTTCCCCAAAACAGGCTCTTTACTCTACATCTTCGATTTAATTTCACACGTATGATAGTTATCTAATCTTTTGTAATTATGATTACGCAAATTCATGTATACTTGGCGAGTTACCAAATCCGATTTCCTCGAAAATAAAACCTTCAACGTGTAATTTTATTACTCTTGGTTTCTATTTTAGTTTGAAATATAGATTTTCCCTGGCCTCGATCGTACCACGAATCTAGGGCTACGGTGTATATAGAAATGGCAGTGGAACGAGAAAATCGAGGATAGAACCGAGGCACTGACGGTGACGGTTGGAGGATAAAAAAAGTGGTTCTTCTTGCTTCTTCTACTGGTGTTCGCTAGGCTCAAGAGCCACGTATGTTCCCGATGTTATGTACGTCCCGATTTGCCAGAGTTCGATCACGAAATAGACGGATATCAATTGACAAACGTTTTAGGGAAATCGCTGTAGGCGTTTGATCTCAATTAAATTATCTTCCGGTTGGTATTAGAGGCAGAGCCCAGCTTCGATTCGCCGGCATTCAATCCTTTCATTTGATTAATTCCTTCTTACGCTGGATTCCTTGGAATTCGCTGGAATTTTTGGCGTTATCATATTTTTAATAAAATATTATTTTAAAATTGACATTAGTTGCTCCGACCATAATGAGTATTATTATCTTCGTATCATGTTTATTTTATTTGTTTTACTAACGAAAGATATTTGCTTCTTCTGCACCATCGGAGAATTGATTATTGTTATTTCAATATGGTATCTATGTTGTTTCGGTTAGTTTATGTATGACTATCGTTTCACGTTTGTGCTATTAATCGTGTGCTTTTAACTGTGGATGCCAATTTATATTATTATTATTATTAGTAGTAGTAATACTTTAGTAGGTTCATTTTTGAATAGAATTTTCCAGTATGGCATTTGAATTAAAGGTGGTATTTATTGATATAATGTATTTGTAATCTTCTTTTTGCTGTTTCTTCAATAACTATTACTCTGGTATTAAACAGGATCGGTAAACACAGTCTTCTCATATTCATTAACGCTAGAACTACCGATAGTTAACACAAAGTTATTTCTACCAAAACCAAACAAAATGACTGGTCTTTAAAAAATACGTAACAATAGAATATTTTTATATTTATTGATTTATTACTTTCTTACAGAAGGAATTCCATGTTATATAGTACATTTTTGGTATTATTAATCCATCTGTGACCATGATCCCTAAACGAGGGTCAATACATTTATAAAATTGTAGAACCAGTTGTTTCGGCTGGTGTGTTATTTCTAGTGTTAGCATCTAGCGATCTAGCGATCGATTCGGAATTTTCCTGATATCTGCTATCATCATATCGAATGATACGCAGTAAAAATTTTAAAAACATGTTGGAAGTTGTACAAAACGAGGGAACTGGTTAATTGGGGTTCGATAAACAGACTGCAGGACCCTTTTACACCTTGACAAGTACCAGTCATGGTACATTCGTACATTGGTATAAGTAGCCTTGATACAAAATTATTTTCAGTTTGAATACATAAAAAACAAAATAAAATTCATTATATTATTCCTTTGGTTATTGTTGTGAAAATCATTACATCATTGCGGAAAAAAAATATAACATGAAGTAGGAATTTTAAAATAAAATTGTAAAACCAGCCAATTTGACTGGTGTGCTAGTTCTAATGTTAATCGGTGCGTTATTTCTAGAAATATCGAGGTTATTAAAACAACTGTGAACAATAATTTATAAAATGACTCGATGGATTTAATACAGCGCGATACATTGGATAAAGATCAATTGACTTTACGATAATAAAGCGATCTCTAAAGAACATTTTGCTGACAAATTGGATCTAATGTACAAGATGACGATACCAAATGTATTTTAAGAATATTCCATTCGATTTGCGGTCGTGAAAAATTTATGCAATTCGACGGTGAAATAGAAACGTCACTCTACGGTTACGGGGTTATAAATGGAATAACATTTCATTAAATGAAAACGTTTCCGCCTTCAGATCTTTATCATCGTAAAAATAGCGGAATTTCTCTGAAAATGACAATTCCTTCTTAATGTATTTGCGATATTCTAGATCAGGCATTGGTAATATGAGATTCGCGGATACTTAAGTTCGCACGAAACATTTTTATTGCGTCAGGTATTTTTGAAAATGATTGTACTGTAAAAAATGATAATATAATTGTTTGTAAATAGTATTTTAAATTAATAAATTCGTTAAAAATAAGTACTCGTTGAATGTACTTCTAGCTTACAACTACTACTCAAGCAAAATTAAAAATTAATAATTAATACGCCTTGTCATAAGCCAGTCATTTGGGATGCCTGTTTCAATAAAAAGGTTTAGGCCCATCTCTGGTCTAGAGCTAACTAAAGTTACAGTCTATTTAATTCGTTTTTATTTGCATTCGTTTGCAATTCTTTGTATTAAACAAATTCTATAATATTTTCAATATATAATAGAAATATTTGAGCTAAAGAGGTAAAAATGGATACTGACATTTTCATTTATTTAAATACTTCGTTTCAATATTTGAAGATCTCATATATTTCTGGCTCCCATATTATATATATTTTTCGGTATAAGTAGGCCCGAAGAGTTAAATTTGTCTGCCTTTCAAGCACAAATGGATACTTGGTTACACAAGACGCATCCTTCGTTCGTTGATTGAGTTCGTGCAGAAGAATTAAATATAACTTCTCGTGTGCCGTCAAGATTATATTTTGTGTCATACTTTAGTACGATTCTTTTTATAAATATGAAAAGATATGTACAGTGATATATGTTAATAGTATTTATAATAAAAAAAGGACATTTGTTATTAGCAGATATTTTTATTGGATAACAGATTTTTCGGATATTATGGTAACTCTACTGTATCTATATTTGTTTCCATAAGATCAATACTCGGAAGATACTAATCAGACGTCTTGTTATTTCAATAAGTTCACACCTCTCAATCCTCGTGTTTCACAGTAAAACTTGCGATCACGAAGTAGCAAAGCGGCTTTGCGCCTATATTTTTCCCGACTCTTCTTCTTGTGAAAATTGACGAATGATTCATCTTTCCACTATAACGTAATCTCCATCTTTTCACTCTGTTATTCCTTCGATTTTCGATTCGCACCCCTTTGTAATTCTCTTTTCCTTCAAATATTTTTTCCTTTTAAAATTCCAAGTTAAACCGTATCTATACGTGCTTTATAACTTTTATTTTTCTCTCATTCAGCTTTTCTCCCACCGTGATCCTACTTCAATTCTCCTATTTGTTTCTTTATTCTTTCTCTTTCCGCCAAGGAGATAAATTCCATCCCTACCTCAGTGTTCATCCCTTCGCTTTACACTTTTAAATCTCTTTCGGGTCCATTCGTTTCTTCCTTTCCCTTCAATTTCTATTGCTTCCTTTCCCAGCCGCTTTCATCTGACAATTTATCTTCTATTCGGGTCCCCACCGACCCCTTGGTCTCCTCCTCATGCTACTGTCCCTTCTCATTCACATTTTCCCGCCGCCGTTTCCACCATCGCAGCCACTTCGTCGTTCGATTTATTTCCTCCTCTTTCGCGTCTCTCTCTCTCTTTCTCCCTCTCTCTCTCTTTCGGTCTCTGTTTTTCTGTCTCTCTTAATGTCCTTTCCGATTTCTCGTTTTGCCGCTGCCGCCCCTCCATCGATTTCAAGCCACGAAAACGTTCGTTATTGTCATCGTGGGGAAACTTCAAACCAAAGAGGAAGACTCGCGTCAGAAGAGTTCTCTTCGTTTTTTGAAGCGAGAAGTGGATCAAGGATCGACGAGAATCGAAGTGTTTTTCGATTCCAGCGAAATCACAAGACGATGTACACTCCCGTTCATAGATGTTAGAACACTTGGGCCTTCTTGCACAATTGAACTAATGTTATTAGCAAAATTGTACAAGTCACTAGTTACAAGTTCTCAACAGTAATAGATTCTCTTGCATAATAGCAACAAGTTTGATAATGAAACGTAATTATACAGGTAAATTAGACGATTTAGATTATCGGAGCAACGATCAATTGATCGGAATTACATGGCCATGCAAAATGAAGATTCCGCAAGAAAATGTGAGAAAGTCATTTTTAAAGGTTACAAAAAAAATAATGAACTAAGGATTATTTATTATATAGACGTTTGCAATCTTTTGATCTAAACCTCATTAAGAAAATTTTTGATGAATTGGTTTAGAAAATCAGTGAAGTCTGAAAGTTTGAATCTTACGCGTGAAATTATTTATGGAATATTTAGAACCAAAGAATAACAAATAGGACAGAAAATGTAATAATGTAAATGTTAAAATTATGTGATTGGAAAACAATAAACTTTTGTCTGTGACTCATATTTATGAGATTTTTTTATTGTAACCTAGTATATAGGAATTCTTCGTAATCCAAAGATTCAAGTAAGAAGATAATTGAAAATCGTTGGGGCGAAACGTGACAAGTACATTTCTGTTGATCTTTTTATTTAAATTTTTCTTTTTGAATAGACAATGTGACATAACTAAAAATTCTAAAGGAGATAAAAGAACACAAGATTAACGTACTGAATTTGAAAACTGCTAACCTACAACAAATAGGAAATGTGACTCATCGTATTCTTCATATGCTAAGCGTTCAAATTCGATTACATCGAAAATTAAATCTTAGACAAATGATGTTATCCTACATTTTCGATTTATTTTCTCACGAACAATAATCTCCCGTCGATTGTCTATCTTTGTCTTGTTTGGGATTGGATGAATTTACTTGATAAATTATCAGTCTCCATTTTCTCAAGAATAAATCTTCCAATGGAAGTTTGTTATTGCTAATCATTCGTCCAGTTTATCTGATTTTCTGTAAACATTCTAATACTTATGAACGAGGATGTACGTTAGGGAAGCAGACGGGAGAATCACTTTTCTGTGATGTTCCGATCGCGAAGCGGCCCGCTTGACACGTGCCAAGAGAAATCTCGTCGGTGCGTATGGCTCGTATGGAAGATTGCTCGGCAAAGAGGAACAAGAAGGAGTTGGAAAATGATTGGTACCTTTGTGCGGGGAATTTCAGCGATTCCAACGGAGACGTTGTGGTTAATGGAGCTGCTCGACGATTCGCTGGCTCTCTGAAAGGGAAGAAGTGCGTGAGAGTGTGGATCAGAGTAAATTGCACGCGAAATATTTCTGCAAACGGTTGAACAGACAGAGCGAAAAGGGATCGTCGCTGCGTAAAATGGGATTTCGAGTTAAGTGGATGAAATCGGGGAGGAAGATGTGAAAAGAAGTTGTGGGATATGACGAGGTATTTTTATTGGAAACGATAGGGCGAGATGAAATTTCCGTAAAAATTGGGTAGATAGGAGAAGGTTAGAGTGAATGTGGAATTATGCGGAAGTTTACTATGCTGATATGGAATATTAGCACGTGTATTACGGAGGATTGCTGCTAAACCTTCCGCTGAATCTGGTTCAAAGTTTCTGCATTACAGTGGCGATTAGCAATTCTAAAGTAGGCGATTATGTGTTAGGTTATCTTGTAACTATTGGCCGTAATAAACTGTTTAGTTGCTCTCGAAACTGTGGTAATTAGAGGAAAGTTCAACACTTTATCCTACAATTTTTATCTTACAATGATATCATTCATCTGTCGTACAATGATTCCTGAAATGGTATATTTAAATATCATAATGGTTATTACAATTTCGTTAAGAATATCAATATACTTATTTTGCGTTGAGAGAAAAGCTGTTTTAATAGTTTAATAGAATATAGAAATACTATGATTAGTTGATCAATATATATCATTTTTGTAAGTTAATTATAATAAGAAAATTCTACAAGAAATATAAATAAATACATTTTACGATCTTCGTTTATTCATATAAATTATAAATAAATATATTAAAAAGAGAAATTAATTAACTTATAAATAAATCTTATATCTTATTTCATAAATATCTAAGAATATTGTAAGCTGAATATCACTACACTAGATCTTCTATTTTTTTGTTTGTAGTGTACTGGGATAATTCGAGTTTATAATTTCATTTTATACCAGTTTTTGTAAATGCTAAGAACAAGATGTGGAATGATCTGAAATCCGCAAGTTTAGTTTTTTTATATTTTAACTTTGAGGTTACACACGCCTTTAAAGGGTATTAGTTTATTACTGACTGTTTTACATCATCAGTATACAATTATCTTAATATAATATAATCTGTATGAGGAGTACACGAAACACGGAATAGTATATTATACACATTATATTAAATGGTAAAGTCTAACATCTTTCAGAAATAATAAAATCTTCTTACAAGTGTTTTCTTCTTGTAAAATATCCAGTGAATTTGACCAAAATTCTTATCATGTTCTTTTAGTTTCATGTTTTGAGCGACTTCCAGTGACGATTATGTTCGATGGAATCTTTAATTTATATAGGTTTTCTTTGGCAACAATAAAGGAATAAATTAGATTTATATGGACTATTCTTAATGTGGTGTAACCTAACACTGTATTTCGTCATTAATCCAAAAACAAAGATACAGCGAATTATACGTTTAGGCAAGTGGAATAATTACAAGCATTGTAAATTGAAACGAGGTTATTTGCATGAGAACAGTTGATAGTGTGAGAAGCTTTAGAATATAAACCGTGTCATTTTGGAAGAGATACCGTTGTCAGTACATCATCAGACCTTTAGTAACGTATCATCATGCCATCAGACATCTAATGCAGCAACAATGCCAGCAAAATGTCAGAGCACTCTTACGAAAGGACACGTTATGCCATCAGTAGCCTGATATCGCATCAGTATGTCACTCGATGAAACCAGTAATACTGGATGAAATCTGTTTTTCGCAGAATATAGATATTGTGTATTAAACACGAACGATATATGTAAATTTATATTATGCTAAATCCAAATGTTTTAGAATTATAAGTAGATTTCCCGGCAATTTATCCCTGGTAATTTTAAGGAAATTTTTTATTCATTTCTACATTTAACGATTATCGTCGAATTATCTGAAATATATTGATCCAATTGGGACAGAATAACCTAGAATGGTTGGGTTAATAAAATATTATTTCAAGAATAGAAGAATAGACGAATTTTAGTTATACAAGCGTATAAAGATCAATTAGGGGATACAAGAATAAAGGAAGAGTATAAAGCAGCGGTTCTTAATCTTCTATTTACCACGGACTCATTTTAAATAACTTTTTATTGTCACGGACTCCCAAGATTTAACTCAAAATTATGTATATTCAAAGCAGTAATCGACCGGTCATTAACAAACTTCACTAAGATCACTGACATATTAGTAGCATATCCTTCCTTTATCACAATGACTATCATTTCTCAGTGTCCTTATTACATATATACTAAATTTTCTACCCTTTCAAAACAGATGCTTAAATACGTATTTTAAAGCTGTTTTGAAACTTTAAAAACTTTTAAGGGACCTTTAAATCCATTCTGTAAAATAACAGTCTTAAGACATAACGCATCACGCCATTACAAAAATTTCACCACTTAGTACATCCATATAACTCCATTAATAATAAAAACTGCAGGAATCCCCGCTATTTTTCAATTAGGAAGCTTTTAATCGCCGGAAGTTCTAAGCCGCACGAGTGAAGTGTTAATGGAACGGCCGATGGCCACGAGCAAAGGATCGATGGATCGTAGCCCGTAACGACGATGAGAGCGAACGACCGTTGTAATTTAATTAGTAACAGGAAGCTACGACAATGGATTAATCGCGAAATTAGTGAGTCGGTAAATCGAATGGCCGTGCCGTTGTTGATTTTATCGCGGACCGGGCTCGTCGTTCGCGGAGAACGGCGTGTAATGGACTTTAAAACGCTGGATTTCGCTCTTCGCTGATTCTCTGGTCCGCCGAATCGGTGTTTATTTTTTGTCGGGGGGGAAAAAATCCACGGCCACGGGTGCAACTAAAAGAGGGTAATTGAAACGGTCAGCGAACTTTAGTCAAAGAAAAAAGCGACGGACTTTGAGCGTGCCGGAATCGAGCAAATTTGAGATTTTTCGGTTGCGACCGACAAATGAAAGGAATGAGCAATGTCCATGTAGGCGAATGATGTGATGTAAAGGCAACTTGTATCAAAGCTGCTTTTGAAAATCGTTCGGCATAGAAATTTATTTTATGATAATTTCTTATGACAATTTGCAAGAGTAATTTTATAATTTACGATACTTTTCGTGCAATAATCGATAATGGATTAATTCTGGTGAAATATTGGATTTGTTACTTAAATCTATGATATTGTTAAAACACTACGTTTAATTAAAAACATGGGATAAGTAAAATGAAAATATAATAAATACAGTTGCGTGTAAAATAGTTTGGAAGGAGTTTAAAATATAACAAGTGTTACTGTTTTATATGACAAGTAAGTAAATTAAGTATAGTATTTGTACAGGTACTTAAATTTCATGTTCAGAATATAAATCTAGTAAAGTTAATGCAGTGGAACCAAAATGTATTACTTTACCTCTTTTCCAAAATATTTCTTCCATTCTCAGAGATTTGTAAATAACGAGTATCATAGCTCTTGGATGAACATTTTTCAATAAGGATTCCGATGATTGAGATACTTTTAGAGAAATGTTTTATTTTCTGATGTTTTATTTATTAGTCCAATTCTGTCACATCTTATCTGAAATAACTATCTACATATTATTTTGGAAAGTGATGAAGAAATTGAGAAAAGCAACAGCTACAGGACATCAGTGGAATCAGACAATAACACTAGCGCTACATCATTGTAGAAAAATATAAATAATTTTGTGTGAAATTTATCGTAAAAGATGTATTTTTTATCTAACAACTTAATTTTACTGAAATTCGTTCGAAATGACTATTACTTTGAAGATTAATTGCCGAAAATATTGAACATCAGTAGAACAAGTCAATAACGATAGGACCGTATTATAAAAAATCAAATAAGAGAAGATAAATTTTAATAATAACTATTTATAACAATATTTTTACATGTTCTAGCTCAATTTACTTTTTAAAACAGTATTTTTTAACTTGTCTATATTATAGTTCAATGAAATATATCGCATTATTTATTTACACACGAGATGCATTGGTAATATGAAAATACGATGATAAAATATTACTTGAAGATATATGGCCATCTAAAATTTTTTCAGATAAAATATTTTATTCGTAATATGATTCACGTACAATCGATCACAAAAATCTATACACACCTTTTGAATATAAATATCTATGGTAAAACCGTTACTCTACGAATTCTTCCAGCACATTAAGGCACATATATATTGTTAAAATGTAAGATAATTTATTCGTTTTCACATTTATCAAGAAGAAAGAAGTGGGTAAAGGATATAAGTAAAATGTGGATAAAAATAAAATCGTTACTTTTAGGAACATCACATACATTCGTTACAACGACATGAAATCATGAAAATAATAGATTTAGTATTATATTAATATCACGTAATCTCCTAATTCTTTTAATTGGCAAAATCCACCAAATCAAATATTCGGTATCATCGCACGAAATTAACGTAAGAAATATTAAATATCCGGTCATGTAAAATAATTACAGAACTCTGCATTGTAAATCCCGTAGTTCGTAAATAGGTAGTTTAACGAGCATAAAATTATTATTATCTAGCACAGTTCTACTGTTTGTACGTCGTGTGTGTGTGTATTTACTGTTAATTCTTCATGAAACCCACGTTCTAAATGACTGTCTGTAGTCATTGAAAGGTCAACAAACTCACGACGAGAACTTATTATGAATCAGAATATCAACTCGGTATTCTATCGAAATCGTTTATCTTGCCAGTAGAATCAAGGAAACGAGTATTTAATAGTCGAACAATATGATCGGTCGTTTGAATGCAAGAAATATCGCGATCCATTCTGCCTGCCCCGTTAATGCCTTTTCACAGATCGCGTGAATCGGCATGCTCGCATGGCATTAAATTGTGCCACGCTATTCGTTATCGCAATTAGCGGCGTTATTATTACAAACGTCGCGTAATTTCGATCTCGCACGACTGTGAAACGCATAGAGCACATGTGCCACGAATTATAACGCTGTACGCGTCTAATCACAGGAATACCTTCGGTGTGAACAATGTGTCGAATTGCGTACTGACGCGACCGCCAGAGGAGCAGGAACTTAATAACCCTGCCATGAATCGGATTCCATCTGGGGTCGAATGTAATAGCCGTTCTCGAGAATCGTTCGGGATTTGTTAATTAAGATGGAAACGTTTTTGTTTCTAATTCCCTGAGTCGTAATTTAATCCTCTGAAAGTATAATAAAGCGCGATAACAGGAAGAATACGAAAAGATCGATTTAAAAAATGATTATTTTTTCATCGTCCAAATTTTCTACGTTTCTGCTATCAAATTAGGTATGATGGTATTTAAAATGCGAGTTAACGAATTTGTAAATTTTCGTAGAAATGTTATTTATATTTACGGTGTGTTTTTGGAGATTTTAGTAATATTTTGTAAAATATGTGGGTACATGCTTGGCTTTTTCCTTGCTTCAGAAATTTGTTTACGTATCTTTCACTTTTGATTTATCGTCGGTTGTCATAGCGTAAAAATATAATACTTGTTTGCAGCGGAACTTTATTTTCTGCGACAAAATTTTACTACAAAAAATAATTATTTAAATAACGTATCGTCACATGTGTATCTGGATATTGTATTAGAATATTGGTAAAAATGAAACAGCGTAGTTGTAAATCCGAAGGTTGGAACATTGAAATATTTCCAATGGATGCAAGGATCTGAAGCCTCATTTAGAAACACACGACATCAATACTACTTCAAAAGTATATATTTTAATTTTTTAGCAACTACAGTGTTAGTGAGGCTTAATACTATACAAATTTAATGAAGGACCGTAAGCTTAATGTTAATTTGTCCATGATTTTTGCAGCTAACGATTTAAAATGTATCTGAAAACGTTTTATCTGGGACAACATCAGCGAGTGCTATTACTCAGTACTGTAATTTACTAATTGCTTCATGTTTTTATACTTTATTTCAAATAATTATAAATTTTATTCCAAAAATAAAAGAAGACACAGGAAGGAAGCATGATAATTGAATAAACATTTATTTTAATTGTAATTACAAATAGACTAAGAAAGAAAGTAAAATAAAGGATCTCTTTAATTTTCAAGAAACAAAGAATTTAAATAATTGTATATCTTTTAGATCCTTCAAATTCCTGTATATTGTTCGTCTCTCAAAATGTGCTAACTAAATTACAAAAATGATCGTTGCTCAAAGATGTAAGTGAATAAAGTCAATAAAACAAAAAGAAAAGTTGGGATCTTGCTATTGAAACGTGCGTTTTAATTTAACGAAGGTGCTAAATGACTTCCTATAGACTAAATCTAGTTATCTTAATCGAAGTTTCGTTATATGATCGCAAAGTCAGAAGCAATGATTAGAATTGGTGAATTTCAATTACATGAATTCCAGTTATACGAACTATTGGTCTCCAGATAGATTCAGATAAATGAAGATCCACTTTAATTTGATATGAACGCAAAAAAAGAAAAAAGAAAATTGGAATTTAATATCTGTCTGAAGACAGACAAAGAGATAAAATATTATTGGTTTGCTAGTGAACCAGCGTATTTTTCTCGTTATTGGCTCATTTATGAATCAGAATATTGAATTAATTTGATGTATACATGGAAAGTTAAAATTCAATATCAGGTGTTCATAGCTAGCCTGTACGAAAGCTGGATGTAATCGCTGTAATAGAAAATTATTGGATTTTTGTTTATTAACGGAATATGCTTTTACCGTTAATTTGTAATTTATATGCATGCGTATATCATATAGAATATCAAGTTATATTTTGAAGCTAGTACACAAAGATTGGGAATTAATGTTATTAAGCGTAAATACGATTTCCCAAAAATTGTACGGTATGAAGGAGTATTGTTGAGTTTTATTAATGATACAATTGATTGAGAAGTATTTGTTACCATTGATAATCTGCCCTATTTATTTAAAATGTCGAATAATTTTTGATTCACAAAAAAGGAAGAATTATGTTTTTTATATTTAATCCTATTTGGTTTCATATTGTACATGTAAATAATGATTCCATGATTATGTGAACTTAGTTAGATGCTAACCGTGTGCTGAAACTATCTCAGACATCAATCATGTATGATACTAAAACGATAATAGAAGATATAATATAAAAGAATTATTGTTTCTAAACTATTAATTTACTAAGTTACTAAGCAGATTATCGGATTAAAAGTGAAAAAAATGTGAAACCACAGCCATCAATAAAATAACGGTACTGTGCAGAAATAAAAAAATAAAGCGTTGAAACTTTAATGATAAATTAAAATTCATTTTGCTATAAGCAACGCGAGAAGTTGTATGAATGTTAATGTGGAAGTGGCAGCAGAGAGCTAGAATTCTCTCTCTTTGGTTGTTGGTAATTCTGGTGGCTTTCTTGCTCGTCTTTTCGCCGATGGTCAAAGGTTTAAGAAAGTGTCTCGACGAGGGAATGAATAAACATCCATGTGAAATGACGAAAAGTGTGGAAGTAACGAAACGGAATTTTAGATCGGGTCGACTTAAGTGGACATAAAAGTGTGTATGTGTGTATGCTATCTTTCGTGCATCATGACGATAAATTCATAGAGCTATGCTCGTAAAATACGCATTCTTGTAGCGCCTTACTGAATGGAAAACATGGGTAATGAGCACGAATTATGATAATATTACAGGAATTATTAACTTATTTAAAGAGATCATCATTTAATATCAGCATAAATTTTCTTTTTTCTTTGTCTGCATAATAATGATGCAATGTAACGCATATGTGAACTTAGCGATAGTAATTCAACTTTAAATTTATGATGAGGGATAGAATATTAAATGACAGCATATAGTTGAAATAAAACTAAGAACACCTTCCTATAAATGTAGGTAAATTCTTTCTTCTTCGATGTTTCTGTGATTGTTCTTTTTTAATATATTGTTTTAAAGTCGCATCGAATATTTAGTTATCGAAAACTACAAACTACTTTACATTATTTTGGACAGTAAGTTGGTTAGATTTAAGAACATGAGGAGGTTACATATTTTCTCCTTGTAGAAGTTGTGTTTTAGTGGCTGTTATAAGTTACGTAACGAGTTAGAAATATTAAGATCCTCTATAAAAAAAAGTATTAACCGACGAATGTTGCAAAATTATTAGTTTAGGAGATATTTTAGCTTTTATTTTGCAAAAGCTACCGTATGAAAGACAAGGGAAGCAAATATAAAAGTAGTCTTATGTCTTTCTTTGCCGTTCATACGATAGCTTTCACGAAATAAAAATTGAAATATCTATTGAATTAATAATTCTTCGACGTAAGTACATTAATAACTTTTTAATACAGAATGCCTAGCTTTATCGACTAATGCACTGAAAAGGAAACTATTTAAACTAACATAGTTGATCTTCACATGATCTTCGATCACTCATCTAGAATGTTCTTCCATCGAAATCATTCAACTTTTATCTTCAATAGTAGTGACGTAAATCAAGGTATTCATATCAGGCGAGACACTTATGTATTTTGTATATTCATTAACATATTTACATCGACATATATTTACACGGAATCCTACGAATTTATTATTAAAATCCCCTGAAATGTATTCAAGCGTAAGAAAACAAGGTGTCTCGTAACACGAGGAAGAATCAAGAATAGCTTACACAGAAAAAATGAATGTAAATCATCGTTATACAAGAAGAGAAACGTTGAAGGAGAAAAGAATTTCTTTTGACGTTACAATAGAAGGCTGCTGTACCAATTATAAAGTTTTCTCGTTTCAGATCCGTGTTGGACGAGTATAACGAGAGTAATGAGATTTTCATTCAGCCGATATCGGTGATCTGCGAATTCAACGAGGAAAGGTAAACCCCAGGCCTGCAATTTCTCCCTTGGATCATTCGTTCTTATTCTTTCAATCCGCCTTTCTATCGCGATTCTTCGAAACGATGAATCAAAGTATCCGGACATTCTGCCAAATTATATCGTCAGTATTCCAATTAAACTTAACGCATCGATCCTTTTTGAAGTTCCAAGAATTATGCAGTCCACGAACATTTGCTTTTGCAACGATCAAACGAGGTCGTTACGATTGTTATTTACCAACTTCTGATATCGAGCGCAACGATGAAAGGACTTTCTACGAAATCACTTCGTTATTTCTGCTTCCCGTTAAGTACGATAAACAAGTAGACAATAGAAACTTTATTTTCATTTTGGCTCTCCTCTGTACAAAAAATAATTTTTCTACAGAAAATGCACGGATTCGTGCACGGATTAGAGATGAATAATTCGAGTTTCTTAAGAATAAAATGGAAAAAGAAATGAAACATTTGTGTGAAATAGAATAAGAATATTTTGGTTTCAATGTTCAAATTTCTTCAAATCATCGTAGATTTATTTAAGATCGAAAAACTGTACTGATTCGGAGAAAAGAGATGATGGTCCAAGCATTTTTAAAGAATTTCTTCAAAATTGTCATTCGTATGTTGAGAAATTCAATACTAACAATAAAATCCAGAAATTTACAATAAGTGGAATTTGTCTTTTGAAAGGCTCGATTAATTATAAAAATAATCTTTCAATCGTTTCCAACGATCAGTCTGTTTTTCAAAACAACGTTAAAATGATTCACTATAGTTGGATTAATTGACGTGTCTTTCCGCGTAAACAAGATATATTTTTTTATTTTAATTATTCACATTTTTTTCGTTATTATATAATAGCGGAATTCTTTTTCTTTTCATTCATTTAAACTTAATACATTTTTCAGGCAAGACTTCACCTGAAATTGGAACATCTTTTAAGCGTGTCATTACTGAAAAAATCTACATTTATAGCCATACGCCACGGCCAATGTATATACACCTATGTACATACATATGTATGTTACTTTTATTCGTAATAATCGTCGTTGCAACTGTCGTTACTCGAACTAACACTTGTAATTCATAACATAGAAACCGTTTGACACGCACGCAATATGAATCGCAATGCAGCGAGTTACTGCACATGAGCATATTTCCTCGTACAAGTAAACCGTCGGCTGATCCAACCATAAATTTCAAATTAATAGGTCATGGGACAATGGCTATACATTCATACTCGTATATTCATTTGTTCCTGTTACATTGTAATTTATCGAAATTGTGATTATATATTTACTGCTTGTCGAAGTTCAGATCGAAAGAGATTCATAATGGAAATATTCTTGCACTTCATATGCCGAAAGCTAACGTATTGGTGTGAAACAATTTGAAAAAATACGTTGTAGGAAAAACCTAGTAAATTTCCAAAGTTGTAGATTTAAAAAATATCGTTTAAAAAAACAGACGCTTTTAATATTAGAATTTCTAAAGAAGCGTAAAATATTCGAGATTTTGACTTTTGCGTAATACGTTAAAAAGTTGCAACGATAAATGCTTAATGAATTTTAAAAGCTCGAAAGTTTAAATTTTCATAACTTTGTAACTTTTCAGTTTAACTAGATTTCAAGTTTCGAAATATCAGAACGTTTTATTTCGTGGAATTTTATGACGTTAAATCAAATCCTATATATCTCCGTTCTAAAATTCCGCCGAGTTTTTAAGCTTTCAACAATTTCAAATTTTTCATATTGCGAACGTATCGCTGATACAACAATATGTGAAAGATTGGCAAAAGCTAAATTTGTCACGTACTGTATCAATCTATTGCATTAATCTATCTCATGTTATTGTGAAATCATTTTCGACACATATATAATTAGAAATTAAACCGGTTAATGGTATCCAAAAAATAATTGTTAAAAGGTGAAATATTCTAAAGCGTTGCGATGTTACGATTTTTCTTGAAAATACATAACTAAATCATCAATATATTAACTTAAGCACTGATCATATTTATATTTATCTTATTCAAAGTGTGTCCTTCAGAATTAATACAATACTGCATACGCTGGAAATAAACCAAATGAACAGATTTTTAGGAATCTGTTTTTGCAATTAATTAGTCAACCAATATATATACTACATAACGATATCCAAAAATTCAGAAACTTGAACACAGCCATTTACGGCTTTCATGAAGCGATGACGATTCCAAAGCGCGTATAGAACATTTATAGTCCACTTTGGCCGATATTACGTCGCTAATCGTGCCATTCGTGTAACTTGTCATCGTCGTTGCGCGTCTACAGAAGCGGAAGTGATAAAAGAATGATCGTACTATAAATCGTAATGAAACAAACGAGTAGACACGAAGCGGATTCTGGATGGGAGGCCGAGGGCTGCTGACAGCTGCGGTCGTAAATTCCAAATTAGCGGTCGTGCCAGCCATGGGATTCATTTATCTTCATCCCAACTTATCGCGCGTATATACTTTCGCGAACACGATATCCACGTGATACAGATACGCGAGGACCTTTAATAAAAAGATAGGCCGGTATCGATTCTCTCGTAAGTTCGATCGAACAAACAGCACCACTTGCTGTAGAGTTATTCGTATTATGTGCTAGTATAAAAGAATTGCAATAATATTTTTATAATATTAATACGTACAAATTATCCCTCGAGTGATCGTATCGAGTATCATGAGGTGATTCACAATAATTTGGGTTAAATTATTTTAGTTTAGAATATCTATTTCATTTTAATTCGTGATTTGTATTTTAAGCGATAAGATCAACTAATGACATTTATCGTGTAAATTATAAATTTTAGTTTATCGCGGAATACAAATCGATATTAAGTAACCGGTTCAAATCCAGCGAAAACTATTATGGCACCTATGACCTAATGACACCAATTGAGTGTTAAAGGTCAAACCTGTCTATCAAATGTTCTTGTCTGCAAAGTATACGTTTTTCCTACATACGTGGACGACATATATCTCGAAGAACGTGTCTTATTATGGAAATGTCCAAGTTAAAAGTATTATAAGAAAAATGTGAGTTCGTTCAATGAATTTTCTTATGTAGAATGGTCGAGCTAAATAGGGTTACCTAAATTTATTGCCTTATTTATTGCCGTATGAAGAAACTTCTCAAGACAAAGTTATATTAATACTTCGACGGACATGTATGTGATGAGAAAAAATGAATTAATAGAATAGAATTTTTTATTTCGTTTTAAATGATCAAAGATAATATACATGAAAAGAGAAAATCATGCATTTATATGTTTCATCCTTTCGTAATAACGGGCAACAATATTTTATTCACATTCCCAGACAACTATCATAAACAATATGGAAGAAGTCAAGAAAGAAATCGCATAAACATGCTATAAGATGCTATAGGGAGAGCAGATAGTGTGAAATTAACACGTCAGGTGTGTGATCGGCTGACAGAGCAGTGATGTTTGTCATAACGGATCAGGCGTCTTGCTTCCTTCATAAGTTTCGACCATGATATACGGTCTTACGAAACTTTGAAGAACTTGACTCCAACCAATCCCCGTTAACGCGAATATAGAAGACGTAAGATGCCTTAAACTCAAGGTATGACAACGTGTCAACTACTTTTGTAATAATCTATCTATAATATTAAATATAATTCTATCTAATAAATATCTTTTCCTGTTAGCAAACTTCAATTCTATAATTACGATTAGAATAATATTTCTGTTAGATGTTTACAAGTACATTAAAAAAAATAATACAGCTTTTTCTTGTTAGATTTTGTGTTTTAGTTTGTGTAGTTTAATTTCTTCCACAATTAGTTAAATTTGCTTGTGATATGTCAGTTTTAAAGAACTCTAGGAATTATTTTGCTATGAAGGAAGTATGAGACAATATATTAAATTCTAATGAAAGTTTTACATTTTTATTTGTTTCTAATCTTTAATTAAAAAGTTGAAACCTAGCCCTGCGACTACAAACGTCGTTACAAATTGTATTTATATATATGTACCAATTCCTCTTACATGATAAAAGTTCATTATTCGCGGAATTCCGAAAACAAATATTTAAGAATTTTTATTTATATAATAGCAATATTTCTCCGTAATATTTCCATAGGATTCAATGTGGACACATAGCGATATCAGATCCAATGGAAAAGAAATTTTTCATCAAAGTAAGGATATGAAAGTTAACACGATCTTCCTACAGAGACAAAACGTTCAGAGCAATGATTATTCCATAAAGTATTTTCAAGGCGACCTTTCCAATTTCGTTTCATTTACCTTTTTTCGTAATTTCGATGGTTGATGAAGGAAGAAGCTCGATTTAAATATGGATTACTTTTTAATCATTGCTGTTAAACCCACGAAACGAATGGCTATCGCGAAATCTCTTTATCAGTTTATGTCATATTTTCGCAGGGAAAAATTATAGCACGTTGATTATTCATACGAATTAATGTTTCCATCATGATCGGTTCGTTCGCTCGATTCCTGTCCTCGTGCTCCAGCTTTAATATTTTAACACGGTGTATCGGGTCATACTGTTTATGGTATCGAAATATTGATTTCTGATCGTTCAAGTATGTATATGTGTATTAAATCGTTATAACTGGATGGTATTACGTAACTAAAAATATAAAGTTGCTTTTGATATTTAATGGCATATGAATAATACAGGATGGATTATATGTAATGTTGTATATGTATTTCAGTTAAATTAGAAGTAATTGAATCAGTGATGAAATATTTTGTGATCTCTCCTGTTATTTTATCTAATTGAATACGGTTTTGGAGGTAACTATCATTTACAATTAGTGGTCCATTTTTTAAGCATGCTTTAAACAAAAATTTATGTGTTTTAATAAAGTAACAATTAGGTAGATATATTGTTAGCTCTTATTAATTTCAATATAATTCCTTTGCTTATTCGTACTTTCAGTTTTTCAATTGTCGTTTTTCGCTAATTAATGAATGAATATTGTTTAATTTTTCTGACAAGTGAACGCCTTAATAGTCGATACTTCAATTTTCGATCTCTAAGATCAGCACTCTAAACGTAAAAATACAGAAAGCCAAGTATTTTAGACTAGATTAATCTCTTTCACGTTTCAGTAATTTGAATTTGAATACAAACAATTATTACTAAAAAAATACTTCACAAGTACTATTTATAAATATTAAAATAAACATGAATATACTCTGCTTATCGAACTTTTAAAGTCCAAGCCTAGTAGATGCAATAAAAATTGAGTAAAGAGATGAATATCCTTTTTAATGGATTATGAGCTATTTTTGTCCCCAGTTTCGTACCACTTTTATATTGCTACTTGAGAAAGTCTTTAGTTATCATAATGCGTTTAAGTATCGTTTTGAACTAATACGATAAATCAAAGTATTTCTTTTTGTTAGTTTAATAAAGAATTAATTAAATTAAAATGTTCGTTTCTTTATTATACATTGAAATCTATTTTTTGCTCATAGTCCGCAATAGTTAAATTTCAATATTCTGAAACTCTTCTCATACTTGTTTAAATAATTCGTAACATCAATAATTAACTTCCACTTCTTTCGATACGATTAATTTGTAGATTAAGTGTGACTCCGCTTAGTTAATACAGGTACCATACTCCAGCAAATCAATTACAAGCACGCACAACTCAGCAATTTCTCTTATCTGAAACCAAATTCCCAGAACGCAGACAATACCCGCCTAGTAATATCGTAACTTCATTTCGTAAATCTGGATCATCAATCGATCGATGCAATGACAAGTAACGAGTCGAGACGAAAATCACAGTGATACAATGTTAGTCAGTCAATTTCGAAAGAGACATTTCGCAGGTCATCTATGGTCGTTGGTAGGTAGTCACGAATTGCCGACCGGATCGTTAGGTTGATAAATCGGCATGTGAAGGGCCAGGTGCCCTGGATACAGACTGACACGCTAGATGACGAAGGATACGCGTAAATCACGCACGTATCACTGATTCGAACGATGACTTCCTGGAAACTAGTCAACTACGCACCAGAATCATTTTAGAATTGAGAAAAAAATGAAGTGAAAGAAAGGACATCGAAGTTGTTGAAGAATACGTTATTGAAACCATACAATGTATACTTACAGTCAGCCACAAAAGCCTACGCACAAGTATCAAAATTTTCGTATCTGACTTAAGAATAAAAAAAACTACAAAAATTAAATTTGTCGTGAAATTAGTCAGGCGTGTCGTGAGAAAAAAATGAAGACTTCAATTCACGAATGTTGGAATAAAAGTACGTCAGAAATGACAAAACTTCAACCTTTTCAACGTCAAGTAGATGGTAGAATATTATTGATATTTATACAGGGAACTTACAACATATTAATGTGGTATCGTGTCAATTATTTCTATAATTTCACGTAGATATAACAGGTATATGTAATGTCCGCAATTTTATTTTATACCTCCTTTACTTCTTTTTCCTAAATAACGCTGAAAATGAATAATTTGCGTTTTAATGATATGTGTTTTAATATAAAAAGAAATCGTAGCTTCTACTATAATATTTTATATGTAAAGGCTGTACGTACACTTTTCTCACTGATTATACACGACAAGAGTACTAGCTGTATCTCGAATCGTGAAGTGATGATGTTAAAAATTACTCAAAAGGGGATAAATGGAATAGCAGAGAGTATACTTTGACAAGTTGGGAAAATATTGAATGGATAAAGGATTGCAAGAAAGGAAATATTTGAAATTCCATCTATAAGGTGGAACTTTCTCGTTATTTAAATCTTGCATTTGTTGATTATAATTTTGAGTCTTTGTATCTCATTGGAGCTAAACTCTGTGATGTTTTTGTAGACGCATTTCTATCATCTTTTGCTTAAATATAATATCCAGTATGGAATCTACAAAAAGCGTGCAGTAGCATGTGTCGAGGTCGAGACAGACACTTTGAACATTTCCTTTAATCATCCATAACTTTGAAATTAAACTATGCAGGACATATGTTCGTGAGAGGGTTTCTATTTATTTTAATGTGTTGATTCATCTTCACTTTCCTTACTCTGTATATATAGAGAGCATATTTTAATTTTACGCACAATGGAACACTCTAATTAACGAAATATCTCATAATTTAGTACTTCATTCGTTTGTTGGGATAATAGGCATGCTCATTATTGGGTATTCTAATGTATCAATGTCAAGTGAATGACAAATATAATTTATAACCATAAAGCGTCTGAATTTATGTACTTTGTTGTCGATATTGCACACTTTATACTGTATAAGGTGCACTCAAAGGATTGTGTAAATTGCTCTTGAAACTTAATTATTCTGTTTCAGAATGTAATTAAATAGACTTAATATCACTTGGAAAATGATATATGTTTGTTGAAAATTTATTTAATAGAACTGAAAAGTGATGTATGTTTGTACAAATTTATTTAATCGAAATGAAGATTTGTGTGTGAATTCTCGATGTCAATAGCATTGAAGTAAGAAAATACATGTTTGGAAAGTCTCCGTGCTGACTTGTAATAATAAATCAAAAATTGTTTAATTGAAACTGACCTGAAATGCAGTTGAACCTTGCGTCATAATCACCGTAGTACAAAGCTAGCATATGTGTTAGGTTGTCCGAAAAGTTTCTTTCGTTTTATAAGGAAATAATAGACGTACAATGTTTTTTGTTTTATATTAGTTTATTGAATTATGCATGAACATAATAATAGAAATATAACGAAATGAACCATACCTTTACTTTATATGGGATAAAGAGGAAGAAAGAAATACAGAGGAAATGACAAAAACTATGACTCTGGCTTGAAACGCAAAGATTCGGAAAGCATGTATTTTATGCTTTCTTTTACTCAAGACTGCCTTTGGTTCGTTTGGTTGGATCTTTGATGAGAATGACTACAGTGCTATGGAAGCTTAATTTTAATTGCAAATTTTCCTTTTTCTTCTTCCACTTCGACTTCTACGCAGAAACATCTTAATGCGTTCCGGTAGTTCATCTGACAATGAGACTTTGTTATCGTTCTCTAAGATAAATTTTATTTTTCCAGACAAATTAACAATTGCAATGAGTTAATATGATTTCACTGAATGTTATTCATGTTATTTAAGAGTATTATGTGATATTAAATTTGTAATTAAACAAGATACTCGTAAGCAAGAAAAATTCTGTACTTCTGTATATATAAAAAAAGCATTCTATCAGTTTAAAACTTTTTCTTCGAATGATAATTCGATTAAAATAATTCACTGATTTGTAACAATAAATATTATTACTAAATAGGACTTTACTATTATTACTAGATAGGACTAAACTGAAAGTTAAAACTCCTCTCGAATAAAAAATATCCAATAGTATTACAAATACTTTAATATGATTTTGATAAAATATAAAATGTTAAAAAATTTTGAATTAGATGAAGAATGTACTCTGCAATTGTGTTTCTGCAAATGTATGTATATACATGTACATTCGCTTTTTATATGTTAAATTTGATACAACTGAAATAAAAATATTAGTTGTACTAGACTCATGTATCTTAATTCTTTTCTAAACAAAATATTTGATAATAAATGATTTACATAAAGAAAATATGCGTATATTTTGAAAGGAAGTAGCAAAGTGCACCTTTAAAAAGATATATTTTTCGGGTAATTCGTTACATTTAAAGGAAAACCATAAAGTTGTAGAACGATGGATTTTCCTCTATCGCTCATATTTTCCTAATTCCAATCGGAAAACAGACAACACTTGTTTCAGTAACATAAATGATCCTTATATATGTATCTAGTACGTACTATGCGTATATACTACATATACTACAGCGATAACATAAGGACTTCAACATCTTTTCTTTCCAACTTCTTAAAATCTACTCCAACGCCATTAAAACTATAGCGTCTCATGGTTCTTTTATCCATTGAATTTCAAATGAATTCCACTTCTCCTATTCGATGTCTCAAACATCAAACCGGTACATCAAATCATTCTCCATCGTTACGATAAACAACAGATCAAGCAGGTTTATCCTTTATCCAAGCAGATCAATGACCAGCTTACTTATTTGCTTTCCTCTCGGTCCACTGTTTTCTCTTCAACTTTACTTTCTGTCTCCCTTCACCGACGATATTAAGTCGCAACGTTTCAGAGGAAAGAAATCTCGCCGCTTGAAATTCACCACGCGTTGCATTGAGTGCGGAGATCAAGATAACTCAAAACGGTACACCATATATACGAATATGTAAAGGTGTTGGTAATAGTTAGTTTTATGTCAAATTCGTGACGCGCACGTTATGTTATTTTTAGTTCTAGGCTTTCTATATGCATTTTTACTACACACCGTGGGCCTAAATTCGTGGTACAAGCGAGATCGGGTAAATTTGATGATCGAAAATAAAACGAAAATCGGGAATAATGAAAGTTTCTTTAAAATTATGTTAAAATAATTATGTTAAAGACGTGCCCTATAATATACAACAAATTTGATTATTCATGATAAAATTCAAAATTGAATGTTGAAACTTTCAAGTTTAGCTGACTTAAATAATCTTACTATGTTCTCGTATTACTCGTCGTTTCTTTCAACAACACGTAACCGTAGCGATCATACAGTTCACTTTGTCGAACTATTTCACGAGCTGTTCGTATAAGAATTCGTGACGCAAGAGAACACAAAAGTTGAACAGAGAGATTAGAACACGTCCCAGCAGCTGTTCGTTGGAAGGGACGAACAAAGAGATTGCAGTAGCCACGGTGAGAAAGGGTGAACGGAGAGGAAATTCTGTTGCAGTCGAGTCTAGTTCAACCCTAAATTTTGGCTATGCGACGAACTGCGGTGTACCAGACGAGATAGAAAGGGAAAGAGAAAGAGATGACGCTGAAAGAGACTGTCTGCGAAGCTGGAAGCGCGCCGGTCGGATTTTCGGTCGGAAAAAGGATTTTCCGTGTCCCGCGGGACACGTTCGCGGGGTCGAAGGAAATTTCGTATACGTGTTTACCGTGGCTGGATTCGCGTACGTGCTAGCAGACGCGGTACCAGAGACGCTGCCAGCACGTACGGTATCCACCAGTATAAACAGACCAGTACCGGTAGAATTTGCGGAAACGACGAATCCGAATTCGCTTTCCCGGATCATCTTGTTCCGTTCGCGTTGCCGTGGACCACTGTAATTGGGTGATATAATCCTTTATTGGCTCGAACCTTGACGATGGAATTAATTTGGCTGCTTGCAGAATAGTTCTTTGATTTGTGAAATTTGTCTTGGGTGCTTGTATGTAGTCGGAGGAATTTACATAAGTGGTTGGTAGGTGGTAGTTGGTTAGGCAAAACGTTAATAGAAACAGTGAAGAGGAGGTCGTCGTTTTAGTTGGGAAATAAATCAACCAGTACAATCCTTGGCTATTAACTCCTTGGTTTCGCGTTAGTATGACTCATCATAGTGATATACAACGTATACAAGTAATGATAATAACGTTATATACAGAGTATACAGTGACGAGGTAATCTTAATGCAATTCCTGCATCGAGTGGTTAAAGTAAAACCATTAAAGCTTTCAGCGATGTTTAATTTTTTTATGTAGAATTGAGAATATATGAGGGAAGTTTAGTAGCAAAAAGAAAAGGTTGCACAGATATACCTCGTCGTTCATGAACATTAGGATGCCTGATAGTCTGACACTGAATGTGATAATTAGTCCAGATTAGATTATTAGGAAAATGATCCATCGGTCACGATTTTATACGAAATTCACAACAAATGTTTGTAAAAATTATATTCAAGAGAAAATTTCATTTATTGAATAATTATGAACTAGAAATTATATATATGTTATTCTTTATAACTATCTGATCTAAACTTTGCTAAAATAATTCGCGATAAATTAGATAGAAAGCTGAGAAATTCGTTCAAAATCTGAGTTTTATTTATAATATTACTTTGTAGTGTACACTTGTTGTTAATGATGAATTATTATTAAAGACGTATTGATATAACAAGATATTACTGAAATTTTTACGTTCTCTTTAGCTATCGTAATTTCACTTGGATTCATTGAATGTTTTAAAGAGTATAGTTTCTATGGTTAATATCTATTATTTACTAAAGATATTCCCAACATGTTAATTACTGGAGTAGATATTAATACATTAAACGGACATTCAGATATTAGTAGAAGAAAGAAGTGCTTTCAAATCACTAAGTAAATAACCCTGCAATGATTTATGATATTCTACCCTTAAAGAGAAATCAGCGCTATATATCAAAGAGCTTAATTTAATCTTCATCCTGATTCCTTGGAACATCATTAAGCTTAATTACCAACACAATTTAAATAGGAACTCAGTATATTATTATCGTATTTGGTTTTAACTAAATACTAATACAATTCCAATTAAATTATAACTAAGAATAATTAAATGCATAAATTTACAATGGAATTTAATTTTTGAATTATTTTTGGTATTATAATTATTGGTATAATAATGATTTATGTCCTAATATTTTCTTGCAACTATATAAGAGATTATAAACTATTCAAATAAAAATTTAATCATTTGATTCTTATCCTTGTTTCCTTGGTTAAACGTTTGATTTTATGTCAATGTCTGATTCTACTTCGATATATCTCATTCTCCTTACATAAAGTCTTTATTTTGACTGACAATAATTACTTTCAGTATTAAAGATTTCGTTTTTTTTTTTTTTTGTTGGCTGGAATGCTGACGGTAAAATTAAGCTCGCATTGGCGATTCTAGTTAGACAAATCCACTTGGTGGTTGATTAGATGAAACATTAACGGACAGAGAGTGGAAAGGAGTTCATTATTTTAATTGTGGAATCACTAAGTTCAACTCTTGGCTATTAGATTTGTAAATTGGACGTTTATCTACGTTAGAAACCTTCTTCGATCTTAAAATTCACTATATCTTAGAAAAGAATTTTTGTTTCACTCTGATGACTCGACGATCTCATAAAATCCGATAAAAATTCTTTTCTTTTATCTACTAATTACTTTAATAAGTTTAAGTACTAATGAAGTCGACTAAATGGTTTAATTAAAATTCACAATATTTTTTGTGAAGTAATTTTACATTACTGTAACTATTTTAATATCTTCTGAAACTTCAGCCATTTTCAATTTAGTCTTCGTTAACTAACATTCTATCAAAGTAGAACTCCATTGACACGTACCTTTAAGTAACTTCGATCGCGTGCCACAACTTGATACATCTAGGAATAATTTAACTTTCAAACAGAAACGGGAATCTCAAATTATAAAAAGCAATACAAAACGAAGGTTGCCAATTTTTAATAGTAAATTTAATTTGTGCCATTAATTCCTACACGACTTTTAAGAATATCAGATATTGCATTATTAATTTACATTAATACCTTACAGAAAATAAAAACAAATTAATTGGAAATTAATTAAAAATTTGATTGATTCTCTCATTTAAATCTGAGTTTAATTACCTTACCTGTTTAATTGCTGACTGTACATTGATCTAAAACTAAATGCTAACTCTCTGAATACTGAACCATTTAGTGAAAGTTAGTTTCTAACGTTACTAACTAATTGAACTAATTAGATCAAATTGAAAGCTAACGAGTCTATTAAACTGAGCAATAAATTGACACGAATTAATCGTTTAATAACAATTTTAAGAAACGATAAATGTAATTAATAATTATTGTCCCTCTCAATGTGTATATGTCTGTGTGTACATTGTTTATGTATATAAAATATAAACTCACAATCTCTATACGATCTTCTTACTACTGTAGGATAATCACTATGCGAGTTATATTTACATACAATGAATACGAATTGTATTGAAAATCATGTTTTGTTTCTGCAATGAATTTCGTTTAATACAAGTTACACAGATCTGTATTATGTGCACTATTAATGATTAGCCTATTAACGGTTCTTTCCACTATTAATCATTATTGAATATTATATGGCAATTTATTATTATACCTAAATATTATTATGTATGTAGATTATTGATATTATGCAATATTACTTGTATAATATTCATCATCGTTTATCTCTTATATTATTCAATAAAATGGAAATGAAAATATAATTCTTAACCAAAATATAGTTCTTCGTGTTATGTATATTTGATAATTTTACATATTAAATCACAGTATTATAAAAATGAATCTCATATAGCTAAAATAAAAAATCAAACTTTCGAAGAGCCGAGTAGTTTGTAATCAAAGGATGAACTGCATCAGCTATTTGATTGTAATATTATATTTGACTAATGATATTATAATTATCTTTGATTATACTCTTTTCATTACAGATTTTCTAAAAAATCCTAAATTGAGAATCGAAATAAATAAAAAACCTATACTTATACAAGGAATGTTTCTATTACAATTTTAAAGCGTCAACCGTCTATTACAATTACAATTAAAGCGTCTATTACAATTTTAAAGCGTCATTACAATTTTAAAGCGTCAGGAGTTACGCGAAACCATGGAACCCCATGGAAAAGTTATTTTATTTTTATACATATATGTACATCGCATATTCATGGTGCATCATCTACTACGTCTCGTCTATGAATGCGTTGCATATCAGTCTACTAAAAATATGAATATGTATTTCACTTGTAATTTTCCATTATGTAATCAACGCTTGCAATACTTTAACTTGTTACTTTCACCAATTGCAACTTTTCTTTACAGCCTAACCTATAATATGTCTATTGCAGAGCGATTGTTCCAGCAGGATTAATGGAGAGGAAAGCGGTACAATAATCATATAGGCAATGGAATCGTAAATCGATCGTAAGGAATTTGCAACGAAATGGAGCTTCGAATTCTCTTCCGAGATATTCGTTATCGTTCGATGAGAGTTTTCCCATTCGATGCGTCGCAACTTCTCTCTATGATTTACGACCCTGACCGTTTCATAGCTAAATCGCCATCTTCCATCGTACTGGAAGTTGGCTCGTTTTGTCACTATGGACCATCTTCTCCTCGACGATCTTCTCCGCATCCTCTAAAACGCTACTGATCCTTCTGCCACCAGTTGTTCCCTGAAACGAGGAATTACGCTTCGCAAGACTCTCGTGCTGGTCAAATATGGTTTCGTTCCTCACGATCGTGTTTCTGCCCCTTTAATTTTAATGCGAGAGTCGGTCCTCCCTGATCGAAACCCGTTCCTTATGGCTTCCAGGAGAATACGGTTTCACTTGCCTAGTAAGCGCTAGCGTTGCTATAGTTGTATGGAAGATTCTAAAGGGTTGCTGGAGGCGGTGGAAGTTTTAAAAGACGATTACGATATTTGTGTTAGGTGTCGTAAATTACATTTTATTTATAATTGTTTCCTAGTCAATGTACATCATTGAATTCTGTTTCTTAATGTTTTAATTATACAAGCGAATAGAAAGTAAAATTAAATAATTTTGTAACGTTAGTGTTTCTTTAAAGCTTTCTAAAGGAATTAATTAAATATCGCAATTAATAGAATACACTGATTAATCGTTTAATGTCCTTCAATCCTGTGATTTAGATATCCCATTTCAGTTTATGCGGTTTCTTTTTCTTGCATTATATTGCACTTTTTTAATTGGTGCTAGGCAACACGATATGGACGATACACGTTCTTCGTTTAACATTTATAGCACGACATTGAAGTCTCCCTGGCGACTCGTGACTGATAAAAATAATAGATAACGTTTAGAGAACGAGTTTCCATTGGACAGACGATAATATCTCAAAATACTAATTTAAATGAAAATTAGAAGAATATGTAAGCAAAAACGTTTATATATATTTTTCGTAATTTCATTATTTTATTTCGTGTAAATGATTAAAATTATTGAACAATTAAAATTGCGGGATAGACAATTAATACAACTTTAATTGCAGTAAATTTTAATTCATAAATATCTTAATTAGCAACGAAGATTATTCATTTCGCATTTAACGATTGCATGAGTACAAGAGTTTCATTAAATATGTTTAATTGTTAAACCTGTTTCAATTTAAGGATGTCCCAATAAAAGCTCCATTTACATGTCGCTACTTTTCAATTAAAACCTACATTCATGAAACGAACATTGCAACGATGCAATTACGAATTCAACAGTGTAACCAGTAACCACAGAACAACACGAACTTGTTTCATTCTAAAACATTTAAATTCCGGGGCAAGTCGATCTGAAATACAGTAAAACTTTTATACCGTACCAATTCACCACGATCATACAGTATCATGTCACAATGAAACATGAATTGATTACCCAATTCCACGATGTCCGTCCGAAACGATTCTAAATTTTCTCGTTCCCGATAATTTATTTAAGGATAGTTTCATCTGAAGATCTATAATAATTTTATTTGCTGTTGAGAAGCTATTATCTAACAATTTTGGAAAATGTACTTGTAATTTGTTCTGTGTATAATAGCGACGAATATAAAACGTATTATAAAATAATTTCATAATGTAGATTTAATTTTGACGAAAAAAAGAAGATATTTAATTGTCTGGAAATACAATATTTAAAATATGAGATTGCCGACAATTACGGAAGATGGACGTACTTTCGTAAAATGAGAAATTTAATTGTGCTAAAGATAATGGATGTCCAATGGTGAGCTAAATTATGTATTGTTTTTAATAACATGTGTATTTAATGTCGCTAATTTCCAATTTTTCGCTCTGTTACTTTTCGCACTTTATCAACTTCTTTTATAATTGTCTCGTCATATTGACAAATCAATGCGTTTACTTTCTTAATTATCAATTATCGGACAGTGAAGTTTTCTGCATTTATGGGAAATTTAATAGTTCACAGAATGCATATAATATATAAGAATATATGTATAACGTGCCCAAGCATTCTTTATAATATTTAAAGGATGAAACAACAATATCTCCACTTTGATTCTACTTCGTTAATTGTATAAAAATTGATAATCTATGAATAGATAAAGATCAAGAAACTTCCCTGGCGAAAAACGAAGATCACTTTCAATATTAATTCAATAAAATTCTAAGCATCTTAAAATGAAATTCTAGTGACGTACATCCTCCGATTTTATAAAGTCTTAATCGGTAGGAAATTACGATAAGATTAATCGTCGCTCGGTTTCCTACTTCTTCGTCAAAATTGTGAATTTTGCAGCAACTCTTTCGGCAGTAATTTTTACAATTTGCGGATTTTTTTATGCAATTATGAGAAATTTAAATGTTTAGATTCGATTGAAAATATGCCCCTGATCAGCAAACTTTTCTTACAGATGCAAAAGATTTATTTTGTTTAAAGACGGAATAATTGTTATCGTATCTCGAAACCGTAGTACAGTAGTTTTTGAAACTTGCGTAAAACTCCATAGAAGCCTCGAGTTCGATTCATTTCTGCAGCGAGGTAAGACGTTTCCTTTCCACTTCCTTTTTCACCTTATTCGCGTTCGAATGGCTGCAAGCTCTACGATAACTCTGGCTGCGATTTATGCAGAGGTCGCGCGTTAAACCGCTCGAGCGTGCAACGTATGTTAGGCGGTGGCGTCTATAAGGGGTGAAAAAAAGAATAGGGTTTCCGACTTCTCGCATTCGATTTGGATAATATCCTGCTGTGCAAATAATATATGTAAGCCATGAAAATTCGACAATATCGTCGTTGATGCAGGTAGGAATTAATCGACAAGGAGTCACTTGCTAACTTTTCATATATCAGACCCATTTTGCATAACAATTTACCAATAATATTGGCGAATTTCGTGTGAGACGAGTAAAATTGCGAATTTATGAATTGAGTAGGTGGCAAATTGTAGATTATAATCTCGTAACTTTCTACGTCTCTACAATTTTAGTATTCAATTGGTCCTAAAATATTCGAAATACGATAATCAAATGACTTGCAATTTATAAAATTTTCTTTTAGGATGTCACTGTCTCATTAGAAGAAACGCGTTAATGTCACGTAAGGGTGCTTTTTAAACGTCAGAAATTTGTTGCTCGCAACTTATAGAATTTCGCTAATAACTTTCAAGCTTTCTGTAGATACATAAAAATCCGCTCAAATCTAATGATAACGCATCCCAATTCCATAAAGAAAGAGGTCAAATTGCGTTAAATCTTCGTAAACTTTCAAAAACGCGATGTGTCATAACAACAACTCCACCCAATAATGCCACTGATCGAACGTTCCCTAATAATATTCTTCTACACGAGCACGCAACCTTGAAATCAGTTGGCTATAAGAAATTTCACGACGCTGCGACGTCGAAACTTCGTTGGTTCTCTGATCCAATAAGGTGGCTGAAAATTGTTCGTAGAAGCTCGACGAGGGGGATGGCGGGATAGTTCGGTGAACCCTCTTTACGGGTCTATTCAGCAGGCAAAATGCGTACACGGTCGTGTTTCGCGGGTCGGAAATACATGGAAGAACGATGATAAGAGGATGAGACAAGAAGAGAGAACATCTAAAGGGTGGGAGAAAGCGTTCCACGGATCTATGTAGATAGCGTGAAAGCCCTGAAAGGGTTGCACACCCGGACCGGGGGCAGGACTCGACGAATCTTGCCAACTGCGCTTCGAGATCGTAACCGAGCAAGTCTGGAAGCTTTTATTGGCCACGTACACTTACGAATAAGCCCGTAACGAGTTGCAATTTTAAGCCCCGCGGGAGATCCGTGTAACGGTGTGGAGCAACGAGCCCTTCGCTCTTCTCTGCGTGAAGCAACAAAAAAAATGTCCGACGATGGGAGGAGAAGAGGAGCAAATTCATGACGCCTGGAAAAGAAACGGAGCGGTGAATTCTTGGCGCAGTTTTAGGAAATCTATTCCATTCTCGTGACCATTTCTTTCCGTTTCCCTGGAGTTCGAGTTCATTAGGTGGCATGAATCTTGTAAGAAACGCGTTCAAGTGTGCAAATTGATTTCTGAGTCTACGAAATATTTTACGCCACGCGACGATGCAATTTGGCCGATGCAATAAGCGTCGTTTGTTTGGTTTACGTTTCTCGATTTGAGAGGTGGAGGAGCTGTCGGGAAGTTAGAACCTTTCTTCGTTAATAAGACTCTGTTTGTTAATAGGGTTTAGGTTTGTATTGTGCAAATTGAATTTATTTGTGGATAAATGTATTTTGCACTGATCAAAGTGGTTTATTATATTAATTTTTTATAATACTTGATTAAATTATAAATTAAATAATTTAACGTATTATATACTTTCATAGAAGGAGAAGAAACGAAGGAAACTTTCTTTTTTTTTTATGAAACAATTAAAGATGGTACTCTAATAATTCTTTGTTATACATTGTTATTTATACATTTTTTATATCTAAATAGATACCTATATTAGTAAATCAATTTCGATTAATCCTATTAAAATGAGTATATTCGAGTAGTAAAATGTCTATATTTTTTACATACGTCATGAGATAAATGTTTTATGTCGTAAAATTTCTTTTACAAGAATGTTACTTCTATACTGTGTATACAGTTGAATTTTTTTATTTTATTCAAAATTAAATATTATTTTACTTTTCAGGCCAATGTTTATAACATGCTTATGTCTGTAAGATTTTAGGATCACCTTTTCTGCGATGAACAGTCATTCTTTATGAAGAGATAACTTTCAGTTTTATAGAGAACAGCAAGGTTCTTACAATTGCAAGATTTATATTGAGTTAAGTAATTTAAGATGAAGTAAAACGAAGGAGAAGTAGGTTACTCGTGATGCCATTTTTCTAAAGAATCGCTTGGAAAGCTGAAATATGGTAACAATATTTTTGATTTATAAGAACGTGCAAGATTCAGTTCGATGAGCAATCTTGTAAAGGAGAGATATCAATCTTTATAGCTAATATCTTGTAAGAAAAATGGTGTTTTATGTGCAGTTATTTTGTTTATTCCAAATCGCTAACGACAAACATATTTTTTCAATAATAACTTAGTAAATATGTATGATAATCGTAGTAAAGAAAATAAAAAACATTTTGATAAGGAAAAATTGTTAAAAAATTGTGCTTACGTAAATAATACGAATTATATGAACAATATGTGTTCAATTTTTAAATCAATATTTTAACATGATATCTATTTAGATAGATATTAGTAATATTTGGCTTTGAGACGAAATATATTAATTTTCCATAGAAAAGTACATATTTCAAATATAATACTCCAGATACAAATAGAAACGAATCAGATAACAGTTTTCAAAGCGTATGTATATTTAACAGTCCTCTTATCACTATTTATTCCAATTATTTAATCTTGTTGAGTTTCGTGCGACCGATAAGTTTCAAAATTGCGTTCTTAAAGATTATGAAATTCCCTACACGTGACGATAACGAGTAATCGATAATTTTGAGACGCGATAATGATCACAAATTATGTGATAGCACAAATTCTTTCACACAAATTTTTCATATTTTTATTGTACCATCGTTGTTATATGACATTATTTTAAAATTTACAATATCCATGAATAATTCTTAATTATAACATTCGTCATTGGATGAACATATGTAAAATAATTTCACAAATTGTTTACGAGTCATAAAAATTCCAATAGAATTCCTTGTTTCAAAGTTACTCGGGCATTTAGAGGAAGCTTAACACAAATCTGTGTTAAATATGTTGTTTGCTTCCACTTCGCGTAAGCTTCCCCTCTACTGAATTAAATATTCTGAAAAAAGAAAAACGTGACAAACTATTTACTAAGCGAAAATGCAATCAGATACGTTATTTATACACAACTAATTATCGCGAGTAATTTGTCGATATCGACGAGTTGAAACGATTCGAAAATCGTTTTAAGTACACGCGAAAACTCTGCGTGGTGATTTGTTGGGCATAAATTTTCGAGACTCGCGGAATATTTTGCCGGCATTGCGTTTATCCCATCCTCTCCTTTTTCCCTCTCCTTTTCTCTCTCTCTCTCGCTACTCTCCCTTATCAATAATGCCAGCGTTTCCTTTTTACATCATCGCTAAATTCCAGACGAAATATGTCGAGCGGTGCGTATTTCAGTTTTTGCATTATTAATCGTTTATATTTGCCGCAGAGAGAGTGCAAGGCAGACAGGCGTGCCACGTTTGAATAGAATTTTTCCGGCAAAATTTTATCAGTCGAGCATCGTTCAAAGTGAAATATAATTACTGCTATTTAATACGATGTATCATGATCGAAACGGACCGTAACAGTGTACACACACATGACAGGTCGTCATGAAAATCGGCGAAATGCAATGTTAACAAATTGGAGGATATTAAATTATGGTTAGCCTTTTAGGTGATTTTGTTTAACCTTTTCGTATTATAACGTTTTAATGATAATATGTTCTGATAATATGCACATGTTATAACATGGGAAGCTAGATACGGAGATCCTTTGCTTTGTAAATATCTAATGTTTAAGATAAAAAAGATAACGTGACTTTTCGAACGATCATTTTCTATTACCAGTGTTATGGATATTGATACTTCCCATATAACAAAAATTGTCACATTATTACATAAACATACCACTGTTTATTAATTGCACCGAGGAAAATGTTATTGTATTTAATTCAATATTACGACATTTAAGAGAAAGTCGTAATCATCAAAGTGTAATCATAGTACTAATTATTTAATTATAATAAGCATGATACAGTTTTCGTGAATAATCGTGCTTTCCGAGGAAGCGTAAAATATAAATATTATTCATAAATAAATTTAAATTACATCGTTAAATGTGGACTTTCCACAAGTCAATTGTATACCAGACGAAACATACTTTGTCGTTACGTATGTTCGTATAAGGTTTATAAATAAATTCTATATTGCATTTATTACAAATTTCGAAACATTTCCTCCCAGCAGAAATTTTACAGACTTGTTATAAATTTGCAGGAAAAAGTTTGCAATTTTTTCTTGCAATAAGCGCTTGAATGCACTTTCCTTTACTTCCGTTCCAATTTTAATAAAAACTCACGATGTGAGGTTGTTACATGGAAATTCTTGCTTTTAAAACACGAACACCTACATCTGCTAACTTTATGAATTTATTATTCTGTCCCAACAATTTTTCTGGCACAACTTGGAATTTATATAAATCAACGTATATATCATTAATTTGACAAAATCCCACTGTCGTGAACGTACACAAATAATGTAAGCAAAAATCATAAGTTATAGGTGCATGCGCAACTTCTTTCCACGGCCAATATCCATCGTAATTGTGCAATGAACGCGACAAAACATTTGTATTAATATTTATTTGATTACAACCGTTCCTTTCCTATTAAAATTAAAAACATTTTGTTCATATTTTTCACTAATCAACATTAAATTCCCATTACTATAGAATATATTTCATATTATAAATTATAAGACTCAAACTAATTTGATTAACAAGTTTCATATAATTTTTAAATCTCGTACACATAAAGTGGTAAAAAATAAATTTTTAAACATCAGTCTGCGAATCTAATGATTTAATCTTAAGACTAACAGATTCGCTTTTTTCACGAATATACACAACTGACTTCCCTGTGCGTGTTTCCTGTTTATCTGTTTGCAACGAATTATATTTCTCCTGTATAATAAGATGTACGAACGCAAATGTAAGGTATTATATTAAGTTTGGGGTATCACAATAATGCGAGTGCGTTAGGAAGAACAGTTTTCCTCGCGTAACTTCTTTTAAAGTCGGCGCAACGACACTGAAAAACACACGTGGCGCGATAATGAAAATTACGCTACAGCCCACCAAACTTCGCTCGTGCTACTTTCAGAATTAATTTTCTCATCCTTTCCTCTCGGAAAGGATATTACCTTCTCAACATTTTGATTGCACTTTTAAAACTTTAGACATCTGTACTAATTTCACATAATTTAAACTGGCAATTACGTTTCCCACATCATTTCCTTGGAGATATCGAACTTGTCAAATTAATTTCAAGTACATAGAAAATGAGGTTACGCGATTAGAAATTTTATGACAAGCACCGAAAGCATCGCTTAACAAATAACACGATTTTATGTGGATAATCCCTAACAATTGGGAACTCGTACAAAACTACACACATGCTATATTTTCTAATAACTATATCATTATCTAATGATTATATAAGTTAACATTTATTGAATTATAAATTAATATGGTTATAAATTATGAATTCTGGAAATTAGTATTTATGACGATTAGTACATCTTAAATCAGGATACAATAAATATTTTATATTCGTCAATTATCATGAGAACATCAGAAAATCAGAAAAATAATTACCAATGGATTCGTTTTAAACGAACTTCTGTTACAAATACATTGTACGGTATCTTTACGTTTGAGGATAAATTTGAAGGAAAGAATTGTAATTTTTATAACGTACAATAACTAATTAAACGACTAAAAGATATCCAGATAGCAAGTACGAGTAATTTTCCAGAACTTGCTTATAAAAGGTTTTTATGAAAAAAGGAACATTATGTCTATGTATTTTAATGTGAACGTTTAACATAATCACCACCAGCCGGCAATTCTTACATTCTGTCATAAGAATTTTAAAATTTCTAATATAAATTATTAATCTATTCTATCAAGCCATCAACTGAAGGCGAATGAATTAAAAATTGTACGTAAATAAATAATAAATTAACATGTTTAATATGCTTAATAATATTTATAAAAGAACGTATTTACCGTGTTATATTTCTATAAATATTTAGAACGATATTTATCTCTGGTCAGATAACATTGTTAGGTTTCAACAAGCGATACTAATTTTACCAATAATTCATTTAAATCGTAGAATGTTCTATATTTATCTTTGATCTTAATACGTACATCGATTTCTCCATGTAGTTTCGTTGTAATTTCATCGACGTTTTTTCGACTGGCATAAATGAGACAAGCCACGACTTGTTGGAAGCGAGTGATACGCAAGAAACGGAGAGATGTTGGTCGAACCGAAACTAATAAATTTTGCGAGGAATGGAATCGCAAGGAGAAAAGAAAATGCGGCGTCTCGTCGTGTCGCTGTGACTTCCGGTCGATCTAAGCCACTCCGTCGTTGGTGCGGTCGCATTCGATGAAATATGGCCGCAGCAGAAGCAGCTACAAACACGTGCAAGCTTTCCGTTCTTGAAATCCGGGCTCGGTGAAAACGCGAAGTCGCTTTTCACCCGAAGGAAGTCGAGCCAGCAACGCGAATTGAAATGTTCTTGCTCAACGTGTTGGCTCACGAAGAGAGAAATTACTTTGGGACGCGGCTAACTGTGTCTAGCCATACCTTCGAGATATTGTCTTGTAATGGAATTTTAGAAGAGGACCAAAAGTGATAGTTACTGACCTCTTTGACTTGGAGCCTTCAGAGAATTATATCCGCTAGGCATCATTTTGGAGATAAACTTGTTTTCAATCCTTTGACAACGCAATGAAATGACGAAGGATTCGGAATAGACGATTTAGGAAATAGTTGTCGTTTTATCTTCAAGATTTTCTGTATTTTTAGATATGGAGAAGAGATATTTGCACGAATCATTTTATCGAAGAATTGTGGATGTAAAATATATTATATAACGAGTTACAAGGAAGTATAAATTGGTAATTGAAGTTTGATGTGATTTTAATGAAGCCTTCCTGTTTCATATTTTGGTATATTTTATTTTGGAAATATACATACAGTCTTTGACAGTCTTTTATCTCTGTTATTACATTTATACGCAACAAATTGTAAAATGAATTTAGTATTCATTAAATATTATCACTTCGTTTACATTATTGGATTTTGTTGTTTGATCAAATTAAAGACTTAGAGATAGAAAAATGCTTAAAGAAACTTTATTGAATTATGTTTAATTAGAAAACTCAGAATTCTTCATAGAATATTTAGTAATCTGATTTTTTATTATACTTAATAGAAAAGTTTATTATGTATTCTACTTGAACTTTCATGTTAAATATTCCGTAAGATCATTCTCATTTACATCCCATGAGGTATATTATTTAATAAAAAATTTTTCTAAATTACAGTCTTCATCAGGAAGCATATCCTCAGTGGAAAAGTTATGAAAAATGTTAGAAGTTTATGTATATTATAATACTAATGCCATAAAGTAGTTAAATGGTTATTACTGAAACTCCCAGGCAGCAACACTTGCGCTCCGATGTGGCCCGTGCTCTTGAAAAATGTTACTTAATTGTTGAAGTAGAATTTCTTAGGAACTTTGTTGTAATACGTGTGTGCACTGTTCATCCACGTGCATCATACTAAATACAATTTGAAACTTCCATATATTTATGTCATGCTCCGATAACATTTTAAGAAATTAGTCTTGAGAGTTATAAATGGTATTAAAACTTAACGAGAACTTGATACAAATAGTAAAATGTTTAAGACCGAAAGATTAACATATTTCCATGAATTCATTAATGAACAATTCTACTTTAAAATAATATTATATAGTTCTATTCTTGTATTGTCTGTTGTTTGATGAACTTAGCATAAATAAAAATATAATGAAAATTAAACTTAATTTTTTTTTAATTTCCTATAACGGTTAAAAGATAAAACCTTTAACGGTTTAATTAACCTATGAGATAGAATAATTTTTAGTGGACTCGATCGAAAACAATGTTGGAAGGATGTGTGAAAAATGACGAACTTGAAAATTATTCAAATTTCTTAAATATATTTTATTAATCTTGATGCTCAAAAGTTACTTGTTTAACGAAGATTATATTGAAACCAATACGAATAGAAGGTTGCTTCAGGAGATCTGCTTTAAAATCATTAACATTCTAAATGCATGTAAATGTTATAAAATGCAGTATTAAGTCGGTAAATGGAAAGGTCGTGGGAGCATTAAAAGCAACTGTGCTTAGCTATTTTACGCGCTGAAGAGAATTGTTTGAAACCAGCGTTATGCAAATCCTATTCTTAAATACTTTAATTGCTTTCGCTATTGATATCTACTGAAACATAGAATGAAATATTTTTATTCCGTGCTTATCATGTGCGCACAGATCTCTCCTATCTGATCATTGTTAAAATATCTATATATAAAACGTATTTAGAATTTGTACTTCTATACAAAATTTATTCGTATTTAACTCTGATCAAGGTGTTTCTCATCTTTAACTTTCTTGAATTAGGAATTAGAAATTCAAACAGGGAACTATTTGTTGTATATATAACCCAGTAAGGGAATGAAATTGGTAGTGAGGTGACTTAGAATTTTAATAAACGAATGAAATTTATATTGAAATGATACAAAATTGGTATCTAAAATACGGTACGTCCTTACGAAATAAATGATAGAAATTTCTAAATTAATTCTGACAACAAAATTAACATGACAGTAACGAGTGTTAATCAATATACTAATCAAATAGTAGTATCAATTTGAATTTCATAAAAGTTTATTCATCTTCAGACCATCAAAAGTGGTTAAAAATAATTACAATTATACAGCCTATTAAGAATTTTCAAACGCATTTAAATAATTTACTGTTTTATAATAATTCATCTTGTGATTTTAATATCAGATACAGTAATATCAGTAAAAGTAGAATTCGACTCAATCGATCAATATTTTGACCGACATTCTGGTAAACACTGAATTATCAGGAGTTTCTGATATCCGACATGAAAAACTCGATGGAGTAGTTCTATTTTTATATAATATTTTGATATTTTTCAAGATAAGGGAGATGGAGCAGTTGCGAAAATAACGATGGCAAATGTTCAGAGACTTTTCAACGATCGAAAAGAGCGACGTAGATGTGAAATTTCATCGTTGCTCGTAATGCAGTAAAATCGAACCACGGAGATTGATCATGAAAGTGACTAGATTTGTATAGTTGGGATTCGATTTCGAAGAAAGGAAGCAATATTTGATTTCGATTATTTCTTTTCAGTGTTACTTCAATCTTCCTTCCTTTTTCATTCTCATTCATAACATCTAATTACTTTAACAATACGTTTATCCTCTTGCTTAATTAATATGCTTAATTGTTTTATAATTTTTGTCCCTTTGTCACGAAAAATTGCTGTTAATTAAATTTCTTCCTTCATGAGAGTAACGTAAAATAATTTTTGTTACAAAACTAAATTTTCATAATGGACTGTACTTACTTATTTACTTAACAAATAGTAAAAATAACGTAGCTTATTTAGAAGTCGTACAATATCTCTGTAATGCATAAATAGTACTACTACTTCAGAGCCTCTTATATTCTCACTATCTTTCTCCATATTACTAATTTAATACTAATCTCCATTATTTTTAACAAACAATGAAAAATTTAGAAAAATTCCCAATATACAAATTTTAAAGATTCAATTACTAACCTGCTTCCCGTATCTTGTTTTATGATCCACGTGTTTAATTTATTAGGTGTCTAAGAAAACCAAACTAAACTTCCCATTTTCCTCTTTAAACAAGCATGCTGGTGGTTGAAGATTAATTCACGAGTTTACGTTAAATACCTCTACAGAACTAATACGCCATACTTCTAAGTTGTTCAAGTTTTTCTTCGCATTGTACTACATTCGGTCTACTTGCAAGCGTTCTTGCACGTGCAGCATGCAAACGATGCACGATTTCTTGTTTACTGAACTCTGAGCTTCAAGCAACTAAAGTTCAAGATGAAATTCAGCAAGATCCTGCTTGACGTCTAAGTATCACGAAGGCCTCCGGGAGATGTGGTCAAGTAAATAAAGGTATGTCGGCACACTGACGGAACAATATTCATTTCGTCAGTTCAATAACGAAAGTAAGTATTACTATGTTCTTACATTTGAATGTTGCACCTTAAAACTATCATTTTTATTGATAAAGATATATGCTTTGAAATGCAACAAAATCCTATGATGCAAATGATCTTTGAAATAAATGTTATACGTAGCATTGAATGTAATTGATATTGCAACTGCATCTGTAATTGTTCATGAACGTTCCAAATGTACGATTCTCTAATTTGTAATAGGATATTCGTTGCTCAAATGTATTATAGGACACGAGAATAATATGAAATTCATACGCATATGCGTACGCACTGGTAGCGTTATAAAATTACGTAAAATATCAAATACCACAAAAGATGATAAAAATGATATAAAAATTTAGGTAGTGGAGCTGATTCTTGGTTTTTGTTACTACTAATACATTAGCATTATATATTGTTCACTTACAATAGGAAATATCTCACAAATGATAAGAACTTTATCTTCGTTTAATTAATAACAAAAAATTGATAATAAATCTAGATGAGAATTAAATAATCTATTTGAAATTATCAGAGACGAATTTAAAGTAAAATATTATAAATTTAAGAAATCATAAAAATTCAGGGAAACGCATATGTATTTTATTTCAAATAATTTCGCAGTGTTGTTTTTAATTATGTATTAGCATAAATTCAATTTTCTTTCGAATGGAAAATTTCAGAATGTACTCGTAATACAAATCGAGGCAGATTGAAAAATTTTAAAGCAATATTTCTAAATCGTTAGTAACTGTCTTCACGTGAAAGTTTCGAGAATTCATGTGGGACGTAAAAACATTTCTTTACGGGACTTTTTGAAAGTAAAAAATCCCAAATACCCGGTCCCGAGGGGGAAAGTCAAACATTACAGTGAAAAAAAAACTCGCGCCTAAACTATGTCAGAGTAGATAAACATTCGAACCTCAATCAATATTCATTTCTCCAAGTAGCTAGATACCTTTCTCCAGAATGTTAACATCAGAAGAATTCCCGATGGGATCGTAAATCTATGGAACGGTGACTCGTTTTTGTACCTTCTCAAGATGATCTTTGCTCTAATTCATTTTCTGTATGCTGAGAAAATGTTTACTTCTACGTTCAAACATTCTAACCTGTTTCTTCTCATTATCTTTCTACTCTGAACAATTTATGTAATTACTTCGTGTGATTTTTAAGTAAGAAATGACTCATTCATTTTCTTTTCTTTGAACGAATAAGGTGTATTACCTTATTCGAATTTTTGTGTGCTTTCGAATACTTTCAAATATTACATTGTGTGATAATTATGGCAATCAATTTCTATGTAATCACCTTTTACAATCGCAATCAAGGTACATATAAACAAAAAAAAATTCTTTCAAAATTATTCGAACAGTTTATAGTTATTTGAGAAAGTTGAAAAAGTAGAGCTATATGTCAAAGAAAACCATGTATCTCAACTGGTGTATTGCGATAAATGAAACTCGTTCGCTAAAATGCTCGGGCATTCCATCAAGAACACCCCATACAGTGACCATCGAATGGCTAGTGGTCGGAAACATCTTTCAACTCGAAGAAAAGATAGCATGTGGATCGATGGTATCACGATGTTGGCTTGTAGGAAAATCCCGGCGAGAAACCAGTTCGTTCAGTGGTATAGGTTCGTTATGTCGAGGTCAGAACGAGGTTTGCGGCTGAGAGGAACGCTCAGTAGTGTCAGTCGTTTGTAGGTCAGACGTACAGATGGATAGAACTTGCCCCGAACCCCTAGATTCCCTCCCCTTCTTCATTTACCTCACTCACCTCGAAAATTCTATAATTCGAGGATCATTGTTCTCGGTCTGCTGGGGTCGAATTGCGAGATAAATTGAAATGAGCTGAAACGAGAAGCAATTTTTTCAACAGCTGTTGAGTATGAGAGGCGAATAGAAAGGATTTTTGTGAGCGAAAAAGATGAGAGGTTAAGTGTGTTAACTATCCTGTTGTGTGTACTGAACATTCATTAAACTTTCTTTTTATATTTGTTAAAAATGTGATTAAAATATGGAATTTTCATAATATTTCCAAATAGTAATTGAATGATTTTGTCGCATATAATTTTATATTATTACTTTCTGTTTCTTTTACAGTTGGAAACATGTAAATGAACTCTGATGATTTGTGAAAAATGATCTCACTTCGGTACCGAAATATTATCTTTTAATAACAATTTTCACATAATGGGATATACAAGTGTTAGAATTTTAATGTAATTGTTCCAACGCAATTCTCTCTCCTAAAAATTTGTTCTAATCAATATCATGCTGAGTAATATTTTTTGACAATATTTACTACATACATACTTATAATTGCACAGGGGACGGTTATGACATAACATCGATCAATTCCAAACCTTACCTATTATAATTTCCATAAACCATAAATCTTGGGCACTTCGACAATTATCTATAGCAAAAATCTTCTAGAATCTTCTAGAATCTAGTAATAAATTAAATTATCTCCTATGTAAATAACCTTTTTTCAAGACATCCGTTTTTTTTATTTAAGACATCCGTGCGTGAGACTTGTTCTGAAAAACGATACAAGACTATATCGTCAATCCACGTTTCTTCGTTTATCCAACCAGCTTCCTTTCCAATCCCATCCGTATTGCCTTTCCTTTTCAATTCCCAATGATATTGCTAAATTTTTTTCGATGAAATTAATTTGTCCTTATTAAATTCGAATTTCGTGACTGAAGAAATCGTTCCAGCAATTTCATGAACGGTTCTATTCGGCTAAAACATGGAAAGTAATACATACAAAAGAGTAAGTAAAAGAGCAAAGTAAAGTTGTTTTCTGCGGCTAATGCATCGCCTCGTTATGTGGCAAGACGAAATCAGCCACACGGTTAAGGTATGCTTAGTCAATGAGATATAGTGAGGTCATAAATTAATAGCTGACACCGATTAATGTGGTTGCAGCCAGAGCGATATGTATCTAAGGGTAAAAACATAGCGAGTAGATTTAGGTCGCGGTATAGTTGCCTATTCGACTGACTAGTCAGGTTAACCTCTTGCTGTATAGCGAGCTGTATATATGTCACAAATCAAATGTTTATTTATCGTTCATTTTTCTTATGTATATACAATTCGATATATCTACTATTTATCATTTGATATATATTCTTACATGTGTATATCGTGATTATACCGCATGTCATGCCATACATTTGATACATTATGATGTCGTTATTTTTTTATTATTATTTTTCTTACTTTTTATTACTTGTCCCAAAAATGGCACAATTCTTCCTACGGTTAGTATATTTTCTTCAAGCGAAACGGATGTGGTAAGGGCTTATATCAGAGTAAAGTGTCTGTAGCCGCTAGTCAGCTGACAATAAGTCGCTCTGTGTGATGTCGCATTTGTTTTACGTGCTTTGTTCTCTCAGTCAGCTGAGTAGTCAGCTACATCGCGATCTATTATAAATCTGATTACTATGGTTTTACTCTTAGGGCAGTATTTTGAATTCTGAGCTACGAAAGTCATTTATTATTGGACGTTATATCAAGTTTTTGGAATATAATTTAGAATAATTGTGAATTGACATATGAAATTTCTTTACAACATAATTTATAACCATAGTGTATATACGAAATTTCCTTGTAATCCGTATAATTTATAGTAATTTTGAATCGATACGATTTTCTTCGTAATTAGCAAATTTTCTCAAAAATTCGAAATTAATATCATACGGCCCTGAATAAGATCTCGAATTGCCCATCATCTGCTACACGTTTCAAATAACTATTTCTGTTCTCGAAACACATAACCTTTAACGTCTGATCAATTTTATGACCTCGCTGTATCTCTCCCAACACAACCCCGTTGCAGGAAGCCATAGAACAGAAACGGCGAATCCTATTGTGGAATTTTGCGCAACGAGGTGAGAGTAGATAATTAAAAAGAGATCTGACAGTGACGTGCAGCCCCTGCCGGATTTAAAACGCGACATAAAAAGGGAACAAGAAAATATTCCACCGGAATAAAAGAAACAATTGCCAACTCACCCTCCTTATCTTTCCACCCTTCAGATCTTTTTCCTCTTTGCTGCTCTCTATTGTATTCAACTAGCCAGCGCTTTGATTCAATTAATATCGACTTAATTACAATATTTCGCTGTTAAGCCATAATCAGAATGAAATTCGTGTTGGCTCGACTGTTTTTAAGAAACGATCTTCGATGCGTCGAAATACATATAAATGTGTTAGATTCATTGTGCACAAGTAACACGCGTTATTTTTGCCGCTACGTTGCACCAATTTAATGCTACGTCTTCGTCTTTCAATTATCCTTACACGTTGTGATACCAATTTGATGTCATCTTTGGACGAAATATGAAGAAAAATATTGATTTCATCCTTTTCATAATGCTTAAAAAACTCAGTAAAATTGGTGAATTTAAGTGTTTATTATTAGCTCTTATATTAGTATTGAGTCGTGTAATGAATTGTCCATAAGGAACCGTGGTAAGATGAAATGTAAAAACGTTACGATCAAGTGACGTAACTGTACCACCTCTCGAAATGATCGCAGCTTGTTCCTTAATTTGTAACAAGTTCTTCAATTATCTTCATTGATTTACTATATAAATGATTATTGATGCGGAAATTATTTCATTAATTGACTTCGAAGAAAATGCTGTTCTACTTTACGTACATTATCATTATATTTATATTTTGGCGATAATTTCATTCATCTTAAGTCGCAATCAATGGTTGCATAGCTGTGAATTTCTCCATGTACAATGATGAACATATACGTAAAAACAGAAGAATCCTTACGCTAAATTTCATTCAATTTAGTTTGTAATTATTACTCGAAATAAAAATCTAAAGATCTTCTATATTTATATCTTGTGCTTCAAAGTACAAGAAATATATCTTTAAACCTTACGTTACAGAAACAAAAATAAAATTTTTCACATTATAATTAATTGTACCTAATAGTAATTTCCTATCTATAGGCGCGTCAAAAAATACTACAAATACCTATACTACGATATACTGTAAATTATGCATATTATATGCTAAAATATGGTATATACTCAGGTAGATAACAATATCTGATGAAGCGCAATATTTATATAGACCGCTCCAGTATCGATTCGTTTTCCTGGAAAAGGCGCTTGATGTAGACGATGTTTAGTTTGATAATGAAGGCAGAAAATGAAATATGATTCCGCTGGTTCGTTTGTTCATTCTCCCTGTATCCGTTTCATTGTTCGTTGCCCTCTGCTTTTCGTATGAAATTATTAATGTCGGTTACTGCAATCCCGTCGAACAGAGGGGATTCAGACTGATCCAGGACGGGAATTAAGGTAATCTGCTTTTGGATTGTTGGGCGTACGCTTTGTAGCTTTATTGCACGTTTTTCGGTGGTGTTGATATGAACCTGCTCTTAATTACATTGATATTTAGAGAAACTTGTACGTGACTCTTATTGCTTTGTTGCGTTCATTATACGTAAGCATTTATTGAAATATATTTTTTAAAATGTTGTTTAACTGTCATTATGATCAATTTTATCATATTTTATCTGTTGATGAATTACAGAATTTATGAAGACTTTCTATGTGTAACAATTTTCTTATTAAATTCTACCATGATAAAAATGATCAGAAATATAATTGGAATAAAACAATGTTTATCCATGAGTAATTAGTACTTTTCGTTAAAATTCATTTGAATTCTTACGTACATGTATTTTTCCAAATATGAAACATTTTGAAACACCAATTTATGTCTAATACTACAGAAAAATAATGGTAAAAATTCATTGGATTGTCTTATTGAACAGAATCTTCCTAATATACATATGTTTACCACGTATAAACATAACGCAAACTGGCCATTTTGAAGATATTGCAGAATACAAAATAACTTTTCCTCGTTGTCTGCATAATACAATTTCTGAAGTATGTTAGTGTGTAATAAGTAGATTGCACAAGTGAAACTGGAATAAAGGCGCATCTTATTCTCAATCTTGCATATTTACTTTTGACATTCTATACATTTTCCTTTAGTATTGGTAAGTTGTAATTTGTGAAACGACATGAATAATGTTACATTGATTCTGCAAATGATCTCCGGCAGTATAAAAGTACATTTATTTATTGAACATAAATACTATATATATAATATTGAATAAATATTTTTTTTCAGATGGCTATGCATTAACAATTAATGTTAATCAACCTTTCTTTTCTCTACTGTCGCGTGATTCATGCAAGCATCGACAACGTCATAAATTTTTAAACATCCTAAATTTGTATGTATATTGACATAAATTCCATGAATATTAATGAGAATTTCGGTTACACCTCTTAGTAACATTTGGTAAATAGCAAACAACACTCGGTAGAATTGAAACTAATTGATCGCACAATAATTTATGTAGATTCTACGCTCTGTAATTACCTTGGAATTATACGGAGTGCACGATAAGTGAAACATAGTGCTTGGTATTGCAAACAAAACCTCTGGAGACCGCGATACGAGCATTGCGCAAGTGAGGTATCTGATCATTAACTTGAAGTACGGGGACAAGTCGATATATCTACGATGAAGTTTTGATCGACGAACTGTTCGTTGTCTTTGGTATCTGTTTCGAATTCCAATTCGAATTTGTCATGCTGCAAAATATCGGGGAGTATCAATATTTCATTCGCAAAAATATCTAGTCTGTAATCTGAATTAAAAATTTCTCTGGAATGAATTTTCTAAGTTTTAGATTGGAATCTAAGTAGAATTTAGAGGCGAAAAAGATTGTATTTCGGAGCTGAAATATGCAATATTAATGTGACAGAAGATAACGGCAAATATTAGATTTTGAGTCGAAATGTAATCCAGAATAAGTATAAATTTACGAAGTACGAAGTTGAGAAATAACGAGCTAACTAAAAATTATTCATAAGGCCTTTAATCAATATTGATTATACACAGTGCATTCAAAAAGTTCCGGAACTAATATCATTAAGAACACGGATTTTAAGGTAAATGAAATTTTATTATCTACTATTCAACGTACATGCCTTTTCCATCTATACAAATTTTAGGTCGCTCATGCAATCATTAAAAAGTCCTCTTTTAAAATTGTATTTAAAACAGTTGTCACGTTCTTTGGAATTGTTTCTACGTCGTCAAAATGCTGTCCTTTTATATATACCTTTAGCTTAGAAAACAGGAAGAAGTCAGCAGGGGCCAAATTCACGGAATAAAGTGGGTTCTGGGTAACCCATCAACCAAGCGTCAAAAAGGGAAACGTGAATAGTGCGATCCAGGAGATGTCAGACCGATGAAAGTGAGGGCTGCAAAAACAAAAGTGAAAACAACGTTGATTGCATTTTAATGCGTTACTTAATGATGACATGTTGATGAATGGACATTATAATCTCCCTTATTTCTTGTCGGTGTGGTCTTGTAAAATATTGCAGTACATTATCGTATCTGGAGCACATAAACAGCAGTAAACTAATATTTGTTTCATTTGTAGATACTAGTATAACTGAACATAATTTTTATTTCAACTGATATTGTCTGTTGTTCGCATTGAAATCATAGACATTTCACGCTGAAGTATAATCTTAGGTTTATCGATTTATCACGGATCTTACTCTTGTAATCTTACTTTCGTATTCTTGTTTTACTTATCTTTTCATACTTGGTTTGCCATTTTACATTAATTATTTGGACTGCTACAGCTACAGCAAGAATTATCTCTATTGGAATTATTTTATCTTCTAAAAATACAAAACTAATATTCAAATTCTTGCGGTGAAACTAATTAAGTTAGTCGATAACAATATAGATATGTTTTCATATTTCGTAATTTTACGATTAATTTCGGTACTACTTTCAAAGAAATTTAGTCAAAATTATCGCTATTTTCCATTGTATCTAAACTATTTCGCGAGCGTGGCGTATCGTTTACTTTTTTACATTTGTTTCTCCAAGACGATAAAACGCAATAGTGGCGCACGTAGCACGTAACGTGTACAGTTTCCGCAATTGAATGCCCAGATAAAAGTATTTCGGGAATGAAGGAAGATAGAAAGTAGAAATTTGTAGAATGTTCATAATGGAAAACGCTGCAGATGCTTGTTTTTAACTTTAAATAAAAACGCGGATGACGGCGGTTGGCCAGAAACGATTTTTAATAATGCATTCTCGTGATATCGATCTAAATCTCGAAGCTGTGATTATGCTGTATATTTTGTGTCAATGAAACGCATTCTATTCCCACATCGGTTAAAACCGTAAAATATCTCAGGTTGAATTGTATAGTTAAATGTAAGTCTAGAATTTTAATGTTCTTTCTTCCCTTTTCTTTTGTCCCCTTTTTTCCAGTTTCCAACGGTGAGCTTTCTCGTTGTTTAAAATTGTTGTATTTTACAAACTGCTTTCCAACGAAGTTCGCAATTGCTTACTGCGAACTGTTCTCCTGCAATGGTAATTGCTGTAATTAAATACTTCAAGTTCAGCTAATTTTACTTTGCACTATAATGGAAAAATGTGCCGTGCCACGATTAGGAGCTGGTTTTCGTGGTGCCTTGCTTTCCACTTCCAGAAAGTATGAACTATTCCTTCCAACCTTCTCTCTTTTGGACAATTTTTACGCAACAAATTATGAAATATCAAGATCTGCTATTGTACCAGATGTAGCTAAAATATTCTTCATGTGAAAGATTAAAAAATTTTAGTACGTTGAATCAGCATAATATTTTATAAATATGCATAACTTGTTTGTATCGTTTTAGTTTAATCAAACTAATATTTTCTCATTTTAAATGTATTCTACTGTGTCACATTTTTACTTATAACAGGGAAACTAAAAAGACATGCCAACTTACTGCAGTCTTTCCTGTTGATTATTAACTATTGAGAAACTAAACTTTTAAACAGAAAACACGATCGAATGAACAGAAAAATTACAGATAATATTCAGCAAGAATTTTCATTAATACCATATTTTAATCAATGTTAAAACACGAGTGGTCCGTAACACAAGTTTCCACTCGTATAGCGACAAATCTGTAAATCCATAAATAAACGATATCAGAATAATAAAAAAATCCGACCAATTGGAGACCCAAATAATCGATTGCCGGATAATCAGCATTTTAGTACATTAGTACCGAAAACAGAAGGACCCTTTTCCTTGTTGAATTCCAATTACCATTCACCTATTTTTCCATTAGTATCGAGTGGAAATAATTCACAGTTGAGTCGTTTGCAACGAACATGTTAGAAAATTTAGGAAATACATTTTGAAACTAAATGACTTATCATCGTCGAGTTTTCTCGGATATTGAATTCATAAAGCTATGAGCACGTTGCCTGGTGCACCATAAACGCGGTAAAAGTCGCTGAGATAGAGAGATTCAGCGTAGCCTGGGAACGAAAGTAAAACACTTGAATTTTCATATACGACAACAGAAATCCTGATATACGCTCGTTTCACCGAGTCGACTTTAGAAACACTCGATCAAATTTTCCAGACGCTTCTCCACTATCTCCATTTGCATTCAGACGTCGACTACGCGTCCTATACTTTGTGAACGTCTTGTTTCAACATCCGTTCCCAGCGAGGTATATGGTTTCCTAGCTTAACTTACATTAGATGTAATTATTTAAGGGATTAATTTGGTTCAAATAACCTGAGAAATATATATTGTCAGAATGTGGTAAATTCCGGCGTTACAGTATTGTTTCGATGGCATGAATATTATGCAATGCCTGTGAGGAACTGGTACAAGTTATGCATATTGGGAAGTGTAGATAAATCGGTAATATTTACGTTTTAATTACATCAATAGGTAATATGTATTTGAAATAATTCAAGACTGGAAACTGTAAGGTTATTATTATCCTTAAGTGAAACAATAATCTACATAGAAAACTTGCTGTTTAAGATTTATGATTATACACGCCTGGTTTAAATGTATATTGTACACATGATGTTATTTCTCTAACTCTTGAAAATATAAAAGGATCTTTTATATCGAAATTAATGAAAGCTTGAGATTCTTTTTAATTATTATTTGTGGAAACTTCAATATCAATGCAATTTTTTGAAGTGAAGATATATATATTTTATTGCACATTTATTTATTTCCAAAATGGGTTTTATGCATTTCATGCATTACTCTTCACAAAAATATTTCTATAATTTTTATACTGGGATTTTATGTTTTAATTTTATTGATGTACTTTGAATATCATTCAGCATTTACCTTTCAGTTTTATTTACATTTCAATTTATTTTAAAAGTGAATTACGTTTAATGTTTTATTCTTTGTAAATTATTATTTAAGGTTGAAAAGTTTAAACTGCCTTTTGAATATTTCTGAATAATTTATTATCCAATTCATTACATGTCTAGAATTACTATAAATATAATTTTCTACTGGCACATACTAGACTATATCATCATCAGATATAATCATAGTAGTCATAAATAGACATATTAAAATGAAACTTCTTCTCTTGTTTCAGTTCATAACTCGAGTTTACAACCTCCAGTTTGAAAACATAAAATTACTGTCATAATTTTATTCGCCATTGCATTTACGATATACACAACGTTTAAGTTATGAACGTTAAATTACTTTATGTTACTATATCTATCGTAAGCCATAAGCTAATAATGGCACAATAAATATATACGTAATAACATATTCGTAAGGACATAAATTCGCTTCATGGTTATTCTTTATGGCGACTATATCAAAAAATTTATTTCGCACTGCTTAATTATTCCCCTCACGATCAAATATTGTATCGCGTCATATCACTGTTCCTAATTAATTACACCAAACTTGGGCCCGAAGGGTTTTATCAAAGACAAATAATCTGCAAATTGCACGTATAAGTATTTTTGTTTTATCGAATTTGACAATAATTTGTACGTTCAATATTATACAATTTTTAAAACTGTTTAAAAATAATAAATAATAAATAATAAGTATACTATATGAATTAAATAATACGTAATTATTGCATTCTAGGTACCATTAGGAAATTCATTTTACTATAATATAGGAATATTTCCAAAAAGAAAGTGTTTTACTTCAGTGAAATCAAAGTATTATAAATTATAATAATAAAGAGACTGAGAGAGTGAGAGAGAGACACACACACAGAGAAATTCGTTTGCCTATGACCACGCTTTAAAACACTCAAATCATTTTGTTTTGGTTGTCAATCATCATATCCTCATAACTACGTCATATGTCAATTTACATCCGATTGATTATCACGCCACGAGCAGAGGTCAATTACCTTTAATAATCCATAACGAAATATGCAAATAGGGCAAGAACTACTAAAATTGTTCTTACATTATACCTAAATATTTTTATTTTTAAAATGATATCGATAATGATTGATTGATATAAATATAATGTGATTTCCTATCTACTATTTCTTCTAATAACCCAATATCTTCTATGTAAAATGAAATCTTTCTGATAGCAATAATGGAAATATTCCAAAATCCCAACAATGTCTCGAATTTTTTCCAATTCTTACTATATGTATTTTTTCTTTTGCATTTTTTCCACGTGCTTTCTAATGAGATAATCAAAAACTGTCACGCTTAATCTTTTATTTGTATTTTTACATTGCAATTGAGCACTGTGGATATTTTACACAAATACCCAAATATTTTCATGAACACAACTAAAGGAAGATTTTTAAATAAAGATTTGTTTAATTATATTGATGTACAGACAGGTACTGACGTTAGATATTTTGGCGATTTCTGAATATTACGTACACTCTGTACATTCTTCGCGTTCAATTTTCTCATAATCTATCTGCAATCTATCGACTGCAAAATATTAATACGAAATGAGGTTTATTAAAACAGTAATAATAAGTACCGTACACGCGATATTTCCTACTTAAAATAGAATACATAATAGGTCCTCTAAAATTAAGTGATCCAAACCATTTTAGTCGCCTATGTATAACCCAGCCGTAATTAAGTTCGCAACAAACTGCACTTTCGCAATGAAATACAGCCCAGGAACAATTTTAATCGCTGACTATTGCTCAAACTTCTTCCTTATCTATCCCTCTCAGGATGCAAAGTCTGCAACATTTTATACGCGGATACACGATATGTAAACATGTAAACAAGTCAAGTTCGACGGTTGAGAACAAAGCACGGATGAAAGCGCGCAGCTGGTAAAACAAGCCTGTCTCGTAGATGGCGAAGAAAAGCGTGCGCTACTCGGTGTAGGAAAAAGGTAATGCTCTTGATAGTCCTCGGGGTGGATTTGTCACAGAGAATCCGATGGAGAAGAAACAACGAGGAAAGAAAAAAAACGAAGAAGTCGAAGGAGAAAAACAAAGAGAAAGCGAAGGAAACAGATGAGAAGATGGAAAGATGGAAAAAGACGAAGGTGGGATAGAAACGGAGAGAAGAATGGGGAGGAGGAGGACGACGAGCACGTAGCTTGTTACCACTTGTTTATCCAGCCGCGTTGCGGGCTTGTTCTCTAGCTACCTTAGAAAACCGGAACCGTTTCCCTGCATCCTCTGCCGGTTTGAGTCTTTGCTCTCGAATGCCGGGGACATACTAAACGTACGTTGTACGTGCACTCATTAGCTTCCTGCAAGATACTCCATTTCTCTCGATTGTCTCTTCGTTGCTCGTACACCCTTTCTTTCCTACTTTCGACGAGCCTCGATCCACGTATCCATTTATATCCTCTTGTCTTCTGGTCGTAGTGCGCCGCTTCCCGTCCTTCAGCCCGTTTCGCTCGTTCGTCCATCCCGAAACTTTGTCCCTGTCCCCTTCAGTCACTCTGTTTCTCTCGACGCTACCTACAATCTCCCTCGTTATTGGCTCCTTTCTGCTAGAAAATCACGAGAAACGAGATCGCAGTCCACTTCATTCGACGATATTTTAGGGAAGCTGCTGCTAGGTATACTGTGTAATCCAGTTGCGCCGAAATGTTGCTGCAGACGTAGAGTAATCGTCATTATTTGTTCAACCGTTTCTTGTTCGTGGAATTTTGTATCGTGGACTTCAATTGATCGCGTTGATTTTGTACGGTTATCTGAGTACACAACCTCACGAAAGTACTTTCCAATGCTTATGGGAGCTTATTCTGAATATATCGTGTATGATATATAAGACAGCATTAAGAGATGAATAAATTTTAGTGACGTCGGTTTTATCCCTTATAATGTAATGTATAAATACGTATGTATTTTAATATAATAAAATATAATGTATTTTTATCTTTAACAACGAGAATTCCCAGAAATAAAAGTTCCACAACTTCTGCCTCGTGGCGAAATGCAATACAGAAGGGTGCAATATTTCAGAAGCACGTTTCATTTGCTGAATAAGGCCATAAAATCGTGTGTTTTAACGTTATGAACGGAACATGAAATTTGGACGATAAAAGACAGAGTAATAATGACGTCTGAAAATATTAATTCAGTTTACCTGTAAGTTCTAGAAAACATGACAAAGATGGATTTTGAAGCTGCGGAAGGGAAATTTCTATTAAAAAAATTTTCGCCATAAGGGTTTCTAAATGGAAAGGGTGATGGAGAACGAGATAGATAATAGAACTAATGCTTTTTCTTAATTTCATATGAAGTAATATTAATTACTCAAATAATATATAATATGGTAATAAGAGAAGACGAGATTTGCAGTTGAATGAAGGACATATTTTCGGAAATGCAAATATTCATGTAAAACATGGTAAAATTAAACTTTGCGTGGTTATACCTGTCGGTATAATTACAATATTATAATTGGAGGATAGACGTACCGTGGTGTTCAGTTTCACGTTCGAAGATTGCAAATAGTTCTGTTACATTTGGACACACTGGTATAATAATCTTGGTGAAGAAGAATGTAGAACTCATTAAACTTGGAATTTTTAATTATTTTTAATTATTCTGAGGTAAAAGGAATTATAACTTTTTTCAAGTAGATAATAACAATTCCAGAACAATGTACAAATAATATATGATATATTGTCAACAGAAAAGAAGAAAGCTGAGGAAGAAACATGAAATTTATGAATGAAAGTAGAGCACAGTTTATCAAAAAACAGTCGACCAACGAACAAATGTAACAAGGTGAGGGAAAGTGACAATGAAAAAGCAACAAAAGAAAGAAAATACATGGTATGTCGAGTAGTAGCTACTAGCCATGTCGACCTATTTTTGTTAGTATGGTACGCACGACACTGCAGACTTCCACACGTTCCATAGAAATAGAGAGAGGAACTGGCGTAACACGGTTAAATACCAGACGCGGCTCGTTTATAAAATTCTAACCCCGGAACGGTAGTTGCTGGACTCTCGATGCCATAATAAATTTCTAGCTGCAGCAAGGGTACTATTCCCGCTATTAACTGTTCGAGAGCCAACTTCCTTATAATGGTATTTCCGTGTTCGACCGTGTCCTTAAGCGATACCGTGTTGTACAAAAACGATTAATTAGAACGTGCTACATATTCTAATAAATTTATATTCAGCGAGACAAAATCGAAATTTGCTTTCTTCTGATTTATTTGGATTATAAATTGTATATTTTTTAAATGAAATAATGCGAATGAAATTGTGTCGTTGAGAAAATTATTTTTTTTAGCTGAATTCACTATCGGTAAAATTATGTAGTTTATTTCATATGTATATTTAAACGTATTTAATATATTGAATTTAGGGGTTGTTAATATAGTATAATTTTAATTAAAAATAAATTAAAAAATAATAAACAAAAATATTTGAATGAGTAATTTTATGAATAATTGTTAGTTGGTGAAAATTCCTTGAATAAATGATAGCTAGATAGATTAATTTAGTGAAATTAATCGAATTTTAGTTTAATTTTTCAATTCAAAATTCAAATTATTTTGAAATTATGTAATTTTACGAGCGCAGCAAAGTGATTTACTTTAAGTAAAGGCAAGACTACCAATTAACTAAAATATAATTGTAAAGTATTAATTTTCTTGTCTCGAAGTAATTTATTCAATTTCCTTTATTTAATTCATTTCTCTAAAACGTCACGTTAAATAAAGATCTTTTTTTATCAAGGAATTCTAAAGAATAATTTTGTTGAAAAGAAAGTTAATTTTGCGTTTGCGTTTCTTCCTTTTATAATTATCATACATTTCATTAATTATACAAATAAACAATATAATCAAATAGAAAAGAATGGTAAGTGAATGGAAAAAGAAAACAGATGATAATAGGAAAATAAAGCACAAGGAATACTCGTGGAAAATAGGTTAAAAGGAGAATCGTGGAAAGCAAAGGTTCACAGAAAAGGTAAGATTAGATAAAACAGAATGATAAGAGTAAAGGAAAACATGTAAAACTTCAACTTCAGTACTTTAGTACTTCAACCTCAACTCGTTAACGTCGCTGATCGTATCGGAGATGGTCGAGATCGAAGAACACGATGGATTTCCTCGATCGAAATTTGCGCTACACGCGTCTTTGACTCGCTCGCGGCATCGACGACGACGACGACGACCGATCTCGATGTAAATCTCGGCGGCGGTCGGTCTCGCGTGTCAACTAGGGCCGCGTCTCCTCAATTATCAGAGGGCCAGCTTTTCTCGCGACATGTCAGATTGTCGGGGATAATCGAGGCGGGTACCATCGAAGGCTTTATTTTTCCTACGCTCGGAGCGAGACGAGCTCGTCTCATCAATCGCCGTCACTGCTGAAGAAATGAAACCGGGCAAAAGTACTTCAGCACTTCAGTATCTCAGCACTTCAGTATCTCAGCACTTCAGCGCTTCAGTACTTCAGCGCTTCAGTACTTCAGTACTTCAGCAATTCAGTACTTCAGTACTTCAGAACTTCAACTTCAACTTCAACTTCAACTTCAACTTCAACTTCAACTTCAACTTCAACTTCAACTTCAACTTCAACTTCAACTTCAACTTCAACTTCAACTTCAACTTCAACTTCAAGTACTTTGAGTACTTTAGTACTTTAGTACTTGGGGTACTTTGAGTACTTTGAGTACTTTGAGTACTTTAGTACTTGGGGTACTTTGAGTACTTTAGTACTTGGGGTACTTTGGAGTACTTGGGGTACTTGGGGTACTTTGAGTAGTTGGAGTGCTTGGGGTACTTTGAGTAGTTTGGTACTTGGAGTACTTTAGTACTTCGAGTACTTCGGTGTTTGGGGTACTTTCGTACTTGGGGTACTTTAGTGCTTCAAATTCAGTGCTTTAGTACTTAGTGCTTCAACTTCAGTACTTTGGTACTCTAATGCTTTAGTGCTTTAGTACTTTAGTACTTCAGCACTTCAACCTCAGTACTTCAGTACTTAGTACCTTGGTGTTTTGATACTTTGGTACTTTGGTACTTAGTGTTTAGTGTTTAGTCTTTTGTGTTCAGTGTTTAGTGTTAGTGTTAGTGTTAGTGTACTCGCGACGTTGATTCTATTCGTGCCATTCGGTTACGTGGTTATTTTCCTGACATATGCTCTGTTAATCCGCGGTGCGGAGAACTTGCGGGAAGGAGCGAAGGCAGACTCCTCATCGGCAGAGATGCGCGGCTTTTATCCGACTTTATTCCCGAAAGTTCGTCGAGGTCATAAAGCGTGCGCGCGAATTTCGAGTTAAATCAAATTCGTTCCGCGAAACGGTCCTCCCTGGGAAGCATTTCACGCACGCAAACGAGATTCCACGGCGACATTACCAATCGTTCATTCCGCACGGTGCACTATTCATGGGGTTATAAGGCCGCTTCTTCGTATCGCGAACACGCGCGTGAAGAAGAAGAAAAAAAAGAAGAAAAGGAAGATGGAAAAGTACGAGCTTTCGTTATCGTCAATCCAATAAATATCGGGGAGAGCAACAAAGTAGGCGCCTAATCCCCTATAACTCCGACTGGTCCGTATCTTCGGTTGAAAAGTATTCGGGTAGGAACTTGAAAGAGCGGCGAATAGTTTCCGAGAAGGAACCGGCACACGGAGAGGAAGAGGAGGTCACTCGATGCACCGGCACCCTGGTAATCGCTCTGTCCGTTCGGTTTCCTTCGACTCGGTAGGACTCGATAGGAAATATAGTATTCTGATAATACCTGCTTAATAAAAACCTTGTTAAGTTTTACAGGATTTCGTCAAAGAAAAGTTACAGCTGGAAAGTTTCTTCTTCGGCTCCGCGAGTGAAGAGCTGTTGCGAGTAAAGAACTGGGATTACGGATCAATGATTCGGTTTAAGTATCTTCTTGGATACTTCAGCATTTATCACAATTTTCTACTATTTTTAAACTTAAGAATTTTTTAACAAGATTTTATAAAAAATATTAGAATATTTTACAAATTGAATAAAATTATTTTCTTGTATTATTATTAATATCAAATTATCGATATTATTTTATTATTATTATATTAAACCGTAATAATATCAATATTAAGAACTCCTGCAAAATTAAGCTAATAAATAATAAACTAAATAAAAAATCGGAACTTCAATTAAATGAATTTCACGATATCGTATGAATTGAATTATCAGGAAACAGTGGTTGATTACGTAAACTACGTTTCGCTTGATCCAATTAATGTAATTTTACAATGTAATGCAGATACAATTTTTTGTGTCAAAATTCACAATACTTAAGGTCTTTACATATTTTTCATTCATAAACATTCTCTTGAAAAACCGAATTTGAAAGTTAGATTCGAAATTCATTTCGTTATTATCTTTTTCTACAAGGTATGTTTTAAAATTATTCAATTTCAGTCGCAAAATCGAGCGGCGATTTGAATGGAATAAAGTAAGAAAAACAAATTCATTCCTACGGCGTGCATGCATTATTCGTAGACGCACCTGTGACATGAAAGTTAATCGATATTCGGAACAGTAGTGGTTCACCAAATAGAGAATATTCCGGATAGAAGTGATAGCATGTTTAGTTCTTCCCTACCTTGTTGCACGGGAATGTTATTTTTCCGTGAAGTATTTCCATTGAAATATTTTTGTGAGATTTCTTTGCGATTATTCTTCGATATAAAATGATAGATACAAAATCCACGTTTTCTAAATGTTGACTATTTAACGTAAAAAAACCGTATAAGTTTTCAGAGATAAAGATATTAAATCTATTCACTTACGAGCTTATTTTTTTAATTTATTATGGGTGATTTGCATCATGAAGAGAATTTCGTAATTAAATAAAACAAGGAAATGTATCCATATAGACACTTTATGAGGATTCACTTTAGAAATAATAGAAACAAATGAAGAATTCATATTACCTGCATGTTTCTAACTTTATTCATGTTAAATTGCATAAAATTAGAATTTGTTCGCCGTAACCTGTTTGTAACATTTTTTTTTATAACTTCTTTGTTTAGAAACTATATAAGGTATGTAATGTTTTAATATGAAACAATAGATGTAAAATGTAGCTTTACTTCTTTTAATTGATTGTTTCAGCTACCATATTTTGGAGTATCAACCACCATGATGAGTTATTACTAGAAACGAGGAGTATCCCTTAAGCGTGACATCCTGATAAAACTTTGCAGATTCATACTACAACCAAAAATATTTGACATATATGTTTTTATCAGCAATCGGCTACATTTAAGTGATGAAAAAGGTTTTCGGCGGTCGGTTAACGGTAACATTAAGGAAAGGTTTCGAATAAAGTATTCTACCATATAACATCAATCATTTATGATATTATTGCAATCCAATCAGATTTTGGCGTTGATAAATTAAAAATTAAATTCTCCTTGTACTTTATACTACTTGCTCCTAAGAGTTTTATCAATTGATTCTTGCGATTCTCCTACTGAAAATGAGAACAAACATCATGTTGCTTACGTTATAAGCATAGTGAAAGCGTTACCAATGAACGAATAATACTTTTCATTCCCTAGATCGTTTCGAACACTCTTGCAGAGAAGTAACGAAGAAAAATTAAATTCAAGGAATAATTTTTAATAAGCAAAATGTTCCCTTGAGTCGGAACACGTGTCGAACAAAAACTTCGCCGTCAAATTCCTCGATCGTATCAATGTCCGGAGTTTGATTGCGCTCCAGCTTGCGTGCTTGCAGTTTAACGTAGAGACGAAAATGTTTAAAAGTGTACGCGAAGTTGCGCGGGCAAAGCGCGACGACCGGTGTCCTATTAGAACTTGACTGTAGTTTCGAAGTTTTTCGAAATACAAACCGTGGCGGTGTTCAGTGTGTACGCGTACTAGCGCATGTGTGTACTATTGAGTAGCTGTGGCGTGTTATACGCTGGTCACGTTTGAAATCGAAAAGTTGTATACCATAGGAACTCACCTCGTGAAAAGTTTTTCCAAAGTTTCGAGCATGTGTACCGTTGAACGAGGAATGACGGAATTATAAGAGTATAAGGAAGGAAAAAGGACGAGAAGAGGTTCAAATTGCGTAAAGAAACGAAGAAAAGAGGCACGAATTATCATGAACAACTTAAGGATATTAAAGATTCGTTTGCTTTGGAAAAAGGACTTTTTCTTTGTTTAGGCGCTTATACGTGTATATGCGTGCGTATACGTATATAGGAACTATTTTGTAGACATTCTATTTCTATGGAATTAAAATATATCATTAATTTACCTATCACTTTTCATATTTTGAAATTATTTTATTCTTATTTTTCAATTATTATAATGTGTTAAATCGTTATGTCTCGGCCATCGCACTCATACGGATCAAATCCAACCATTTTCTCGTAATCATTAATCAAACACGCGAAGAAATTAATAGTTAACAGAAATAAAGCGAAAACTCGTATGGAAGTCATTAAATCTTAACAAAGCAACGTATCGATACTACGTTGGTAACAAAAAGAATGGAATATAAAGCCTACGACTACTGACGATGGTAAAACGATATTTAACTTTCATCATCATATTTTATCAATTAATCATTTTATATTTTAAAGACAAATATTAAAATTTGTCGCATAAATTATCACGAAATAAATGATCTCAGAGAATATTTATTTCTATTCGTTTTAGATTTTTGTAATGCAATTTGTGTACGTTTATTGCTTTTCGTAAGTTTAAAAAGCTAGAACAAAATTGCAAGTTACAGAAAAAAGTGACATAAAACTTTAGTTTAAAATTTTGCGCATTCAGAAAATTGTTTTATGTCCTTTCAAATAGTGAAATTGAAATTTTATAGAAATTTTCTGTTTTTCCCAACAATTTTCATGAATCATTCGACAGTGTGAAGCGTCATTAATGAATTTTCCGACCAGTTATTACGTGCTAATCCTTAGTCGCATAAATCTGTGGATGATATTAATTACTGTCTGCTAATGGACAGGGGATGATTGTTACTCGTCAATGTAACACCATCGATCTAGGTTTCTAAAGATTAAATTCCATTGCACGCGCATTATGGCTATCAATTGTTATCTGCGATGCTTGTCCATTTTATTATGTTAATATAATGTAAATTTGATAATCCACTGTGGAAAATTAATTGTATGCTGATTTTACATGAACACGTGTAAAACTGTAGTAGGACACATTTGGTACAAAAGATTCATTTCATTCTTCGCATAATGTAATGAATATAAATTATAATGAAAATTAAAAGTAATAATATATATATACGATTAATTAAATCACATATATTCATTAATATTCGTTGTTAATAATTTCTACTAGAAAGAAGATATAAAATCCAAAAGAAAAGAATGTTTATTGAAAAATATGATATATTTTAATGTACAGCAAGCATCAGATAAAATGTCAGAATTATTAAATTTTTTAATAATAAGACAATCCCTTTTCTGATATTAAATTTCATTTCATTAAATAGGAAACATTTAATCATTTTGTTCCGATATTTAAAAATTTCGTATTCCTTAGCTGCTACAGTAGATTACATAACTTCATACTTTACTTTATAGAAACAAAGTGTTTAAACTTGTTAATTCTACTATATTGTAAGTGCAGCTTCTGATAATTAGAATGTGTTACTATCTAAAAAATTGAAAAATTCTACGCGAGTCGTTTTCATAATATGAGTGCTTCAATCGCGAAAGCTATTATTAAATATCTGTTGTAAGATATTAGAATTATATGTATTATAAAATATGATATCGTATAATATGTTAATCCATAGCATATTACCTTATGTATTACATAAAGTTGCATATTTTGCATATTTTATATGCATAAATATCATAATAATATTATGTTCCTTGGATATCTGTCGTGCATAAACATCCTAGTCTGCTGATAATGCTTAAATTGGAAATTCCTTGGATTCTAGACTACTTGTCGATTTAATTTACCACTAGCCGATGAACGATGATTGCGAAATTAAGAGACGAGACCGATAAACTGTTTTCAACTGTTCGGGTTCTAAGTTCGCGAGCGTATTCCAGTTCAATTACAGATCGGTTAGTTCTGTGAAATCAGTTTTTCCGCGGGCGGTTTGGAAGTAGAAATGGAGAAATTCGTCGAACAATTTGCAGAGCTGTCCTCTGCTGTAATCGATCGTTCCCACGCCGTTCGTTACCACTACAATTAGACAAGCCACCCTTCTATATTTACACTTTAGCCAACCTATTTCACGAATTTATTTTCGGTAGTTTTGGGATCTTCCTTCACACTCCACTCCACTTTTATTTTGTTTTGAAACATTTAATGAACAGTTACATAATACGACATAATCAAAAAGTGAATTCAGAGCATGCTCAGAATAGAAGAGTTCACAACAATAAGGAGTTTACAGCTTCAATATTTAAATTGCATTTGTTGCAAGAGAAATAAAAATATAGGCTTCATATCCAAAAATGTTGAAGTTTACTATTATTAGTTTATTATGAACTTACAGTATGTTTCTAAAAGCCAATTGTTTTTAATCGATATCGAAGCAGTTTTCCATGTTTTACTTTTTTTTACGTTTTTCGAAAATGGAACCGCAGTCCCTATTCTAGCAAATCCTTCAATTATTGTTTAATCCGTTGAAGAGCATTTAAGTATTGAAACAATACGTCAAAGTTGCGTAAACGTAACATAGTAAAGAAGTTATACATCGATGAAGTCGTGTAACAGAATAACATTCATCGATCATCTTAAAAATTTAAAATCTTAAAGGTATTAAGGAAGATGAACAATGTAACTTGCATGTTTTGTCAAAGTTCCGAAGATGTATCACGATAATATTGCAATATTAATACCGTTTAAATGTCCATTGTACAAATTAAACACATAGACAAATTTTACATTGATTTAAAGAAAGATGGTTTATCATGGTATCATAAATATTTCAAATTCATCAAATTTTATAAAATTCTTGGATTTAAATGGAGTGGATTTGTGACGAAGGCAATATTAATAATACAATGTTAACAAAAATAGAATTCGATAATGTAAATTGACTGAAAAAGATTGTAAACGAAATGTTGCATTAACGTAACGTTGGCCCTTAATGGTTTAAGCAAAAAAGTATGAAGCATGACATTTCAGGATGAAAATGTAAAATAACGTAATTATTTTGTACATCACCGATCTCAGTTGACATGTGCTTTTATGACATGCATGTGATATATTGATTTAAATGCTAGAAGTATATTAAAAATCACGAAATTTTTAGACTTCGATATGAGGTTTTATCAATCCAGAATGCATCGGTACATCTCGCTATATTATTTATATTTATGGTCATTCCTTTTCGATAATTAAATTCAATGTCTGATCGAATAATATTTGCTCCTCTTGAAAATTCTTTCACTAAAATTATCTTATATTATTTTCATTTTATTAAAAGTAGCATCATTCTCCACCTCTATGTACAGGTTCATTTAAATTCACTCAAGGATGTACTTTACAAAGTACAAAGTATATTTCAAATAAATAAATTAGATTAAAAATATAATGGATATATTTTACTTATTTAAAATATATTTATTTTTTCATATTTAAAGATATAAATATAACACCGTAGCTTTTAAAAAACCGGTTAAGTCTATGAAAACAATGAAGCTTCATATCTTATGTACAGATTAATTATTATAAAAGCTAATTGTCACGAAATATTTAATTATATAATATTTTAATACATAAATCAGCGGTGGTAATACAGAAGTTATTTATCATTGACAGAGATGTTTTAAACAAACGTCTTTTGTTTCCTCGTAGTTATTTCTCGAAGAACCGTTTGAATTTCTTTCATCATTATTTAAATCTTATTCCACAGACTCGCATATATTCAGGCAAAAGATTCTACTTTCTCGGATATACTTAATATTCTTGGTTTCCCCGTATCAAAGTTTCCAACAGGACTTCTGGAAGAAAAATTTTGGTAAAGAGATCGCGGAATGGAGATCATTTCAATGTGAATTTAAAATGAGGCGAATTGATGGATAGGCGAAGTGCTTCACGTCGATAAATCATGCTAATTCATTTGAGTGACTTAGGTACTGAAAGATGTTAAACAATCATTTCCATTATCCACTTTTCCAAAGTTGGCTCATAGACAATTTCTATGGAGTTTTGATATCTGTAACAGTTCGAGATCGAAAGAAACTTCGCGAAGAAACAAGAAAAATCTCTTTTCTTAAGATAGAAATGTTTAATGTGTAGATGTATAAGTATACTTTACCTGATTCAACGAATGCTATAGATCTATCTTTATTTAACATATTTGATGTATTATTACACGTAATATTGTACGTACACGTACATGTATATATTATAAAGTATATTTGATTCTAGCTGAATCTAATGTTTGAATCTACAGGGTAATGTCTTTTTAGCCTGCGAATCCGATCCGTCGTGTCAAGTAATTGAGTAACTAGTGGGTTTTGGTGGTTGTTAATTCTTATGTTATATCTTGTTGAGAATTTTGGATCTTAATTGCCAAAATAATGATATAGGAACACTAAAGGTATTCATCGATACACACTTGCACGCGTCTCATCTTCTTCTATACCAGACTGTTAACGAACAGTTTACATTTCTTTGTTTTCGAGACGCCGCACACACACACATACTTCCACACACTCATATTCACATACGTGTATCAATACTACGCGGTCAATCTAATCTAGCACATAAAATTATACATATCTCAACATATCTATCACTGAATTTGGATATTTCTTCTTTAACTGTAGGTAACTTAAGGTCGCCATGTATTGTTTCGTTGGTAACGCACCAAGGTGCATCTATTAAGGATCTTAGTACAATACAATTACAATACAATTACAAGTAATTGCTTATTGAGTAAATTCTGCATCCATTTTGTAGATCGTAATTAATAATCAAGTTTTTTAATTCGTTAAAATTTTCTTATCAGAATGTTAAATTTGGGAAACTTCATGTTTTCAATATAATTCCTATTCTATATTATGAAACGTAAGTTTTTGGTCATAATTTAATCAGTTGCACATAGCTTAGTAATATCGAAATAAATTAATTCTTTCGTATATGTGACGTATATAAAAACTTCTATTGTGTGGTTTATTTTATTCTCGATTTTTAATTTTTGAAATTTTCATTAAATTTTTATATTGAGATTGTTAGCTCTGGGAATTCTAACTCAGTACACGTTTCAGCTGACTCTTTCAAACGTGAACGTTAGATGAAGAAGCGTCATAAAGACGGATACGAGGGTACGTGCGAGCCGTTTCTTTCTGTGTACGAAATAATAGCGAAGGAGCCGTAATTTTCTGTGTTAGCTTTCATTGCAGAATGATAACAATAATCACTATATAAATTATTTTTATCAAATTATGGTATGTACAGTATATACATTATTTTGCTTTTTTTCTGTTTTTATTTATGGCTCAAATAGACGTAGTTATATTTCTATCTGAAGGTTTTTTATGTTACAAATATAAATATCATATTCCAAGTAATAAATCTGTATTTATATCCTCTTAATAATTCTTTAAGAGAATTCTTGTTTTTATAATTTTTTCTTGTTGAATATTAATCATATTTGCGAGTAATCTATAATCAATTGTCAATTAGTGCAAAGCATCCTGTTCGCATTCTGAAAGGTGTACTTTCTATTCTATATCTTATTTCCTATACACAAGAAACAAATAATAGCATAATTCCCAAAATACAGAATAATATGGAAACTATATTACTATGACAACTATGTTGACCAGGCATTAACCTATTTATTATACAGATAACCCAACAATTTCATGGAAGCTTCGATTTTAGCAAACACCGTCTATTTGCGATTACTCCAATTATTTGCTAGAATAGAAACAACCAGGAAATGAGATAACGATTCAGATAACTAAATTTCACGAGTAATTAAATGACTTTCTCTTTATATGAGATGATATCATTTACCTGGAACTGTTTTATCGATAATAATTTTTTGAGTCTTTACCTTTATTCGTTACAGGTAATCATCCCAACTTTTCGATTAATCAATATTCCAATACTGTTTTTTGATGTGTTAATAATCAAGCTTCTATTAATCTCATAATCTATCTATCTTATTTTTCACAAGCAATCATCTCTATTGTTATACAGCTTATTCTACCGGTCACTCCACTTGGAAATCAACACATGAAGCAAACGGCTCGGTTACAAAATCCGATGTAACGGGAGACGACTTTCCATCTGCTTCCTGAAGTCGGAGGAGCAGTCGAATCGTCGTAAATGGTTCTAGAGAGAAGCATTAAGTTCGTAGATCTGAGAGGTTGATTCTATGTGTACCGAACACGAGGTTCCCACTCGAGGATACGAGATCGTGATCCGATACTTTCCGTAGCCTTTGACGTAGCGTCGAAGAGGATCGATTCATGGCGGGGGTGTCTGTTACGTGTGTATTTCGTGGCGCATTCTCCCGTCGATTTATTCAGGACAACGTCAGGAAGAGAGGAAACGCGTGCCCCGAGAAGTTCAGGGCGGAATAATTTGCCGGCAGATCCACTGGCGTCCAGTCTTTCTGTTTTGTTTATCCTCTCGGGTTGCTGGGAAAGTTTCCGGGGAACACGAGAACTCGACTTGGACGGGCTCGTCCTTTCGCTTGTACTCTCCCTTTATTAGGCTGTCGATCCTGATTTTGTATCCTTTTGAATCGAGTGTTGTATTTTATTGTTTTTTACCTCATTTGCGTTTTAGTTGCATACTTAGTTTTCCTTCTTTATTTTCTTCTTTCTTTGTTATTATTCAGGTTGTATTAATCCATAATTATTTAAAAAATCTGTGTATACGTAGTGATCTATAAAAAAGGTCATTTTTATTAAAATGAAAAGCTACAAAACTTAACTACAAAGCTTGGTGTATTAAAATGATTGAAGATTACTTTATTATATTGATGTTTAAACGAAATAAACGTTAAAAAAATTTACTAAATCTCCATCTGGAAAATGTTATGAAATGTAGACTTTATATAACACTTTATACTTGACATTGTAATATAAAATTATTAATGTCGCGGTTTAAGAAATTTAATATGCGCATTTATATTTCACAAGAATGAAGACCATTGACATTATGGGATAATTGACAAGGTAGTTGTAGCTTGTAGCTGATGCATAAAGTAATTGTTGCGTATGAAGTGTCCTGTTATGAAATTAAGATCCTTATATTAAATTTCTTCCTTATGGCTCAGAGAAAGCACTACGTCAAGGGTAACACATACCCTTGATTAAGTCTCGGACATTCTTTGAAGTATCTTAAAATTTTCTCAAATTACTGTGAGGAAACATATTCTTTTATAACATTATTACATCACATTACTTAAACCTCATTTTGTGCATAATTACTTGCTCGTTCTAAGTATTTAAAAATTCTTCAAAATAATTAAATTAAACAGAACTGTTATAAGAGATTTTCACATAAGCCTTATGTATATAACGATAAAATATTAAATAAATAAATTTAAACCTTAATAAAAATTCGAATAGCTGCAACTATTTTAATTTAGGTAATTCCTGAAGCATTTGACATCGGGAATTTAGTTGATATCATCTTTACATACGACCATTGCTTAATTGAATAACCGTTTTGAAACATGTTTGAGCTTCCAAGTATTCTCCTTTTTCTTCTGTTACGACGAAACCAGGTTGAACGTAAAAGGAAATAATTTTATTTTCTTTGCTCTTCGACCACTATAAATTATCCGTTATCTTCATAACTTGGATACATTCGTTCTCCGTTATCTTTTCCACTTCGAGTAGCGTTCTTTACGGTGGCTTTGGTCGATCTCTAAACTAGAATACTTTAATTTCTGCTTCTTTAGTAGGCTGTAGTTGCTGACTGAGTGCACGAGGCGAAGGTGGATTACTTTACAGGCCGAAAGAATTTGTGAGTCATACTTGTTGATAAAGAACACATTCGGAAGTTTGTTATAATTCCATCAAAGGCGCTTACGTACAAAATTTTCTAGAGGACTGCGATTTTTATGAAAATTTTGCATGTTTGTAGAGAACCTTTATAAGAGCATTGGAAAATGTTTTTTTGCTACTTTTTGTTTTTCAGAACAAAAATATTCTTTCGTTATTAACACGTTCATTATGTACATGGCAGATCCAAGTCCACGTATTTATAGTTATATATATTATATATTATTATTATACTATTGTATTGCATGTAAGATGTAAATTTAGAGGAACGTAAAGTTTTGCAATGCAGAATTGGAGTTGTCTGAAAATATCTTAGATGTCTATAATAGATAAACTATGATAGATATAAAAATATTTTTAGAACGAAAATTATTTGTAAATTGTAAAACAAAAACATGTTCTTTGCTATTATTATTTCTAAAAAAATTTGTTTTTTGCATCTTTCGAGCTTCATGTCCCCACCAGCAATATTTTGCTAGTAAAAAATTTGCATGTTAATTGATTCAGTTTTTCAAAGAGCTTCGTTAATTCGTGCATAACGCATATCGCATTATGAGATTGCTTTCAACAAATTCAATTCAGAACGCGATATTGCGCCAGGAAAAATTGATTTAAAACCGATCAAGCAGAAGTTGAATGCTTTAAAAGCTTTTACGAGTTTAATTCAACTGATTAAAATATGTCCAAGGTGTATAGAAAGCATGAAAGTACTCGGGAAAATTTATGTATTAAAAGAACATGTCTAGCTTCATAAAAATTTTTAAATAGATAATTATTCAATTATTATTAGATATGACATTATTCTATATCATTAAGAGAATATTACGATATATGTACATCTTCATTTGGAATTAAAACGTGAACATTCCAGTACACGTGATAATATTAAATTATATAAATGCAAATATTTCAATATCATAATATTTTATATTGTCTTCTATTATGTCTTACTTTTTATTATTATTTTATTGCCAGATTTTAATCTATCTTTTACTATTGTTACTTTTTGTGATTCATCATAGGTAGTTTCAACATTACATTTTTTTTATAATTTATTGAGTTTGTTTCCGAATAACGATAAAAAATTTTATTTTTTTATTACAATAGTTCATCGCGACATGCAACTTTCAAACTATCTTAACCTTAATCTTAACATAATTATTAAGTTATACATATATTTGTAATTAATCATGTTGTGAATTATTAATTTGAAGTTTACTTTGTACTTTCTTAAGGAATTATTATATTTTATTCGTTACAGATATTAGTGTCTAACTAAAACTCTAATATAATGTACTCCCCGACGTCCCGATTTCTTATTTAATATTCAAACAAGGATTTTAACAGTTCATATTACTATTTCCTCAATTTATAATTTCCTATGGTAAATCAATATTCCTCGGTTCATAAACAATTCATACTAGAATTTCATAATAAACGTTCCCATTTCTTGTCATTCATCCGGACCACGAAAATCGCCTATGACGATGTCAGTCGCGGGTGTTAAGGAGCTTAGAATCTCTTTGCCTAGATTATTAGATTATTCATGATTCGAGCGTGTTTTAGCGGTGAACAAACGGAAGAAAGTTCGTGAAAGGATGTTTCGTTCGTCACAGAGAGCAGCGTAAGCCGACTTGCTGACGTCGAAAGCCAGACAGACAATCATGAATAATCAATTCATTTTCACGACACTCGATGTGCATCAGCTGGCTTGTTGTAACGCGAAGGAATAGTTTCAGTGGGTTTCACGCCACGAGAATCCGCTCGCGGCGGACCTGAATAGTTTACCAGCGGTAGAACATTGTCCGGATTAGCTGATGCGCGACTTGTTTTTACTTGTCGCTCTTGAAACTTTTATACGGATCCTCCAAGGAAGCAAAACCGATGGAGAATGTGCCCTTGAGGAAACGATGGTTGATCCACCTTGGAACGATTCTGAGCTGTTATTGTAAAACAAGTTGTTTCTGTTGCTATACATAGAGCGTATCATAATATGTGAAAACCATAAATCGATAAGAAATACCACTCAAAACTATTCGAACACTTGTTTATTTTTGACAGGATATATTCTAATTCGTGGCATTCGTGGATATCACTGAGATGAAATGCGTATGTTTTTATTTTAGTTAATTAAGGTAGATATCTATAGGGTTATACCTTGCAGACTTTCGTTCACTGATACATTACCTAATTATGAACGAAAAATAAAATACTCTTTCTTTAATTCTTCTTCTTTATTAAATAGAACATATACGTATAAGATTTCGAGATTCATAGAATATTTTTGCTTTATTATACCCACAGAGTATACTTATGAAGTTTGGCTGTTATATCCTGAAATACCCTGTGTAATTAAAATATTCAATTTTATTCAACCAAATTAAACTAGCGCGCGCAAACATACATACATGCAATATAGATATGTAAATATGTGAATACATTATACATGCGCTATATATATATGTTTGCGTGTGTGTGGTATGGTTACGACTGAAATACATATTATGTATGTATTTGTTAGGACACTTGACTTTTATACGGCGTAGCCCGAATCCTGTTCGTGTAAGATCGTGCCCCCTCTCTATCAAGTTCTATGGTGAACCTATGAGGCGTACGGGGTGTCATTCTACAACGTATTGGAAATTATAGCGTGCAAACGTCGAACCTTGTTTTAGATGCAGCATTAACCTATTAACTACGTAATACCATGGTAATACCTCTTATTGTTATTTTGTAAGCATTTATATATGCTATCTTAGCTTTATTTGATTACTATGTGTTTATATAATGTTCTATTACATGTCTTTATACTAATGTTAAACAAATAGTTTTCCGAAGCTTTTTGCTTCTGTTGTTGTTCATATTATATTTGACTCTTTGAGTTATCGATAACCTGTACGTATTATGAGCTCTTGACACAAAGTTATTACTTATTTCTTCATTTTAATACATATAATTTGTTGTAATTACTTTAAGTTGTTGGTTATCTTTTCTAGAGATTGCTAGTTGATGACGTGAATAGCCTTAAAGGAATAGGAGTTTATGATATAGACGCCATGTGTTAATTTTGATTTTAATGAAGATTTGGTTATGTTCCACTTATTACGATGAACGAAAACAGATGTATGTATTCATTTATAACGTAAATTTAATCACTTCATCGTAATTAACATATAATAATAAATAACTGACAGTGTAATTAACATACAATATAATTTCATGACAAATAATTCCATACTCAGAATACTTAGATGATAGTTTATAGATGTAGATGTATGGATATATTTAAAATTATTTCCTCTTTCAAAATTATCGAATGAATCACTTAATTGCTATTATACGCATAGATATGTCTATGTCTATATTATACACATATCTATGAAATTTTTTGAGGTCTTTCAAATAAAACATTTAAATATGATTAACATTGCCACTCTTTATTTCCATCAATAACCTTTGATTATTATTACGAAAGAGTCGCAATGATGAACACGTTTGACAAGTTTCAATTTTAAGGTTAGTCGCATCTTTCCCGTGGCGTTATGAAATAAGGATAACATTTACAATTTCATTTTTGCAAACGTTTCACGAAGAATGAATAAAATAATTGGCATGTTTAATAGCATTTCCTAAATAAATGCTGGATAAAAAGAAGTAAAATGTTATTAATACGTTTATTTCAAATATTAGTATTTTATACATACTAACGCAGTTTTATTTTCAGTGAATACATATTTGTGATCGCGTAATGTGCAATGTGGTCGGTAGAATCAGTGTTTGTTGTACATATTTTCAATATTGTAATTATTGTAGATTTAATCAGTGTTCATACGCGAAATTAGAGTCAGTGTTCGTTCGTCGATTGTAATTTAAGTAGACACGTTAGTAGTTCTTTCCTTTTCTTTCTTATTATAATATATCGCCTTCTTATTATTAGAGTCGGTGCTTCTCTTAAGTGGATTCAACCTCTCCAAACGTCAAAAATATACAGTAAGTATTTTTGTACAACGTACCTCAATTTATTTCATTCTTTGTACTTTGCTTGGATTATTAGATATTAATTAAAAAAAATTTGAAATATGATAAATGTATAATTTCCTTTATTAAAGTAAAAGAGTTATAAATTTTAACGTTGAACTATAGAATCAAAGTTTCTAACATGCTGCAGAAATCATTAGATTCTATACTACTTGATCTTAAATTTATAGATTGAAATTATTATTTTTATTGTTATTGAAATTTATCAGAGAATTTTTATTGTTATTAAATTTCTAAATAGCGTTCCATTTTCCTTTGTTTACAGATTACTCACAATTTTTACTTCTACCTCGGATTCGGTGATTCCTTCTTTATGATGACCGTGGTGTTAATTTTCTCTGGACTACTATAGTACCTATGGTAACTTCTCCGCATCTAATAATAAGTCGCATGCATTTTTATTCTTTCGATCGTGTCATAGGACCATACATTCGAATAATATTAACTATTTAGAAAATATATGCCCTATTTCACATACAATTATAAGTTATAATTAAAATTGAGATATATACGCTAGCCGTAGTCAATTGATTTTAGAAAAATGGTACGTAAATTAAAATGTAAAAATAATATACTGAGTTCTAGTGTCAGATGCGTCCTCTATAGTATAGGCTTTTGAAATTCGGGTGGTATTTCCGAGAACCATAGAGCGAGTGTGTTGGTGTGTTTGTCTTATAGTATTTTTTAAATATAAGACTAGGTAGGTAGGTAACATACTCGTACTTTCTGTTGTGATTGTTAATTATAAGTAAGTAGGACAGGGTACATTAGCACAGTTTTTAACTAAGTAGGCGCGTTTTCTGATTCGCCAATTTGACTCTGGATCTATAATGTGAAGAATTGATAATGAAACTGGGTAAATACCAGTGAAGACCAGTAAATGTCACTCGTTTTTGGTTCCGCCTAACCATTTTTCAAATTTGGTAGCTTTTTCAGTCGCCATTGTGTCATAGTTGCAAGATGGGTTTCGAAATGAATAGGTATCGTTTGGTATTTTGTACTATGGGTAACGGTCGTTACTCGTATATATGACGGCTACAGAAAGTGTTTGTACAGCACTGTGTTTATTATAGCATTTATAATTCTACTAACTAATTAAGTTCAAATATATTAAATTTTATGTCATTTAGTAATGCTTTTGTAATACTACTACAAACGATACTATGAAAATGAAATGTAAAATCTGCTAAAAAAATACTTCATTGAAAAATAAGGGTATATAAATATTTTTTATAGCCACCGTATGTACTCGAGTGGTGTGTTTTAGCGATATTCTTTTCTTTTTCTTTTTTTTGCGATTAAAGAATCTCGAACCTAGGTTTAAGTTTCAACGGGCATCGCGCCCGAAGAAAGAAAAGACTTTAAGCTGAAGAGGCCCGGCAAATTGCCATAGAAGAGGGCAACTACCTACTAATGGCTTTCCATTCTCTGGATCAACCAGAGAATGGGAAGTCATTTTTGCTACTTTGTCACTGTGGTCGCTTTTAGTACTAGTAGTACTAGTAGTAGTAGTTCGTGTTTCGGCTGAAGCACATTCCGGTTCATGATCATGAACAAATCATGATTCTTTTCGTGTGGTTTATTGTTCATTAACGTTAATTTACGTCAAATTTGCAAAGTAGCTGAAATTTCGTGTTCTAAATTAGAGTTGCGTCGACTAATGTATTTGGCTTGAATTATAGCTGCGAAGAAGTGCTAACTTTGGTTTGAATGATGAAATGATGATCGCATTTATTTTAGTATTGAAAGTTATGAGATATAGCGACTATTTTTAGAGTCTTTTTATTATGAACTGATGTAATTCTTTAAGGCATGATATTAATTTTTAAATTTAAGTTTTAATTTATAATGTAATGTAAGATTTTACTGTGTCAATTTTCCTGGACGTCTTGCAAAAATACACCAAAAGAAGAATTTATTTGAAACTGAGAAGATTTTTAAGCATGAAAATACTATGTATGAGACGTAATTAAGATAGAGTTATCATTTTATCTCATAAAATTCTTATGATTTGTATCTTCAAGATTGAGAAGATTTTTTATAAAAGAATATTTGTTCAATTTCTAAGATCACGAAATTTGAGATCAGATAGATATAGTCTCCGTTTGTCGAAATCCAAATTCAAACGAGGTTCGAATCGTAATTCTGTTTCTGGTCTGAATTCTATCTGAGATGTCGATCGAAATCCGGGGTACAACAATGCGATTATACGAAAGAGAATGTAGGATGTTCCTTCAGCCGACTAAATTCCGTAATTCAAGTAAGAGGTATGTGTTCATACTGACCAGAAACAGTGAAAATTTAGAATATCGTTGATTATAGAATTACAATGGTCAGTATTGATCACAACTGGTTAGAGCTTAGCTATTTCAATGTTTTCTACGCGAATGATACTCATTGTATCTAGTAATGTTTACTGTTGATAAGATATAAGTGTATATCAAACAATTATTTATTATTATTAATTATAACTACAGGCTGTGGATTTTTATACATTTATACGAAATTTAAAGATACAAAAATGCACACAATGTAGAAGATATATTAAAAATCCAAAATAGAGTGGTCGTTTTAATTCTTAACAAGTAAGACGAGTCTCGAGTTAAATTCTATTTCTTTAATTGTCGTGTCTATAAAAATATGAATTTGCAGAAATATGCGTAGTCTAATTATTAGTTATAACAGCCTAATTATTGATTGTAAAGGATATTCCTAATCTTTTCTAACAGAACGATAATTTATAACTGAATGTAAGAAAGTGTTACATGGCAAAATGGTTAATATAAATGATATGAAGTTTTGTTATAAATGCTTTATTGCAGAATTATTAACAAATATTAAATATAAATTAAAATATAGATCTGGTAATGGATTCTACATTTTGAAATGGGTGTTGAAGTGTTTTAAGCAATCTCTGTTATCTATGTCCTCTTGCTACAGTACATTCTTACTAGAAAAACTAGTTAAACATTTAAATTAATATGTTTTATATAATACATATCCGATACCAGATTTCCTTTTAGATCAACTTTAAAGAATAATAGAATTAAACCATCAATCACACGTTTTTAATTTACGTGTAATGTAGATATTAATGTTCATACACGGTTATTGGTACAATTATAATGTACTAAATTTGTTATTTGTTATTTGGCAACACACAGTTTAGTTTATAATTTTATTTATAATGTATTTTTTCCTTTGTACTTATCATTTCATCGTTCTAAAATTAAAGAAAGATTGTAAAAGAGATTGATACATTAATACTATAAAAACACAATATTTTTTAATGAGGAAAGGTATTATAAGAATATTTCTTTTGTGGCATTTAACTACTAAAGCAAAAGTAATACAAATTTTAAAACGCATTTTGTGTTTGAAATTAGAAATACCGAGCTTTATTAGTTATATGGGATGCAATTAAGTATATGCTTTTAATATTAATATAGATGTATCATTCTTGTGTTGGAAGTGTCATAAAATATTTATTCTCTATTTTTATCTCCGACTGCAGCATTCACTGTAGCAAGCTTCAACATTAAAGTTTGTATATAATATTTTTAGAGATTACAGTGATACTGCAACATTAAGTCAATCGAGTGCTAGCCTAGAGTTAATTAAATCGTGTTCAAATAAACTAATAAAAGATAAATGGTAAAAGCATAAATAATATAAAGCAGGCCACTTCTTTTTCAAGATTATTGCATTTACATACTATGTACCATACAAATGTAAATAAAATATTTAAAAAGGAAGTGACTTATTTTAAATGAATTAATTTTATGCAATTCATTTGTAATTTAAATTTATATGAATTATTTATATGAAATTCTATAAGAAATTGCTTAAAATAGAGAATATTCTTTATAAAAAGATGACATATATGTAATAATATAATAATTAACTAATTGTTCCAAACCAATTCTACAAACTATTGTTTCTACATGACCTCGTATAAAGGAACTCGTGAATGATACTGTGGATGTCAGATTATAACAATAAGTTTGCTGTTTCCAACTATAGTACGTAAAATCCTTCGTAATTAGTCATTATTTGATGAAATTCTGTGAAGTACATGGTAAACTCACGAAGCCTTTTTGAACTTTCAACAGCTCGTTGACAAGAGAAATCTCTGTTTAAATGCCTCTCTATATATCGAATTCCATTATGTTTGTTCCAATATTGTTAGAGTCTGCTGAATTTATTCTTATTGTGTAAATAAAAAGGAAACCTAAGTAGAAATCTCTTCGTCATACATATTTACGTTTACATACCACGAACAAAACACGCAATTTGGACAAATCACGTTTTAATCAACCAAGATATGAACTAAATATATTTCAACAATATCTGAATCATATCAACGTTCTTTTTTAATTTTGTCTTATGTCTAGACAAAACGCATTGTGTCACAATGACAGTAGATACAACACTTATTTTGAAATAAAATAGGCAACCATGAAGATGACACATATTATATAAATATATTATTTATTTCATAACAAAGAAAAAGGAAAGTATACAAAGAAAGTATAAGAAAGATAAAAGAAATATAATAAGAGTGCCGTAAAATAATATTTTATATTTGGAAAGAATATATGTTTCGACAATGACTTTAATATAAAATTTAGTCGTAGATATCAAATTACTTCTTAGAATTATTTTTTCTCAATAGTATTTTGTTTTATATACAAATTTCGTAATTAGATTTTAGAGTTTCAAAGGATTAAGTGCTCGTTAAGAGCATTTCAGAAGCTGTTAATTATTAAATATGTGGTAATTAATTAAATCAACTGTTACTCAATTTTAATAGTATAACTTATTTAGAAACAGGTTGTATAATTTTTTTAAATGATATAATGTAACAAATTTTCGTATAATTTTACGTACACATATGTACATTCAATAGCAATAGAAAATTATATGAACTTGTTTTCTTCTCTAAGATTTTCAATAACGTGGTATACGAGAGAAGTCTTTAAAATGTATAAATATCCTTCTGATTTCAATAACCGAGGAAAACGCGACTTTTCTTATCCACACGGTTAATGACGATCCGTTCTTGCACTGAGCTCGTGCTACAATAATTAGTGAACTGGTAATGAGAGGTGAAATATATATACATAGAACATTACATAATTACTTAACTGAAATACACGTGAAACATAATCAACTTACGAACTTGATAAAATATTTCATCATAACGTGCGTTGCGTTAAATCTTCATTGCTACTCTGTTATTATGTTTCACTGCCAAATCTCCGTAGGAGTAGGTACTATAATTACCAGCATAATACAAAGATTGTAATAGTATATATATATATATATAGCTACTCCTGCTTTTAAATATTTTTATTATGAAATATAAGTATAAACTTTAAACTCTCATATCAGAAAATTTGGAAAAAAGTGTTTTTTTCGAGTATTTTGAATTTACCATAATTGTGTGATTTAATTATTTTTATTTTCTTTTTAATTAATTATATCACATGCGTAACTGATTCCAATTCTTTTTACTTGTTTTAAAGGAACATAAATTTCCGATCATATGGGTTCCGTAAATTATTAATTTAATTGATAACTGCTAGCGTTACCAGTCCTGTCGAAGCATTTAATTTATTTGTGTGTTTCATAATATTCACATAATACCTGCATGTGTCTCATAACAAAATTAATAAACTGCAATTAAACTGATTTTCGTACGTTAGTATTATGTATAGATTTTTAACTCATAATCTCAGATTAATTACATAACTGATAATCAATAATTTAATTTGATAATTAATTGTTCCAAGTGTATACGAAATTAGTACTAATTTTGATTAATTTTGAAAGATGACATGTAGGTGTATCATTTTTCTATTTGTGTAGGATTATCCTGTATAAGACTGTAATTAGATTATCTCGTACCAAAGTAAATTTAATGCAAAATGCTCAGTGAAAAAGTGGTACCTATTAGTGAAAATATCTTTGAGTTGAGAAAATTGTAAACACAAATGAGATTGTAAATATTGCAATGCATTATTATATGCAGCTTCAGAAATTCATAACAAAATCTTCTAGATAAATATAGACATTATAATTTTTGTTTTTTTTTTCATGCAAAATAAATACTCTCGAATAAACAACTTTTCTACTGTGCCCTTCAAACACAGTACATGAGTCACATCTAAGCCATGATATCAGAAGAACTCGTAAACATAACAAAGAACCAAAATTAAGTTAACTTAAACCCTAAAATACCAAAGAGCGCACAAATAAAAAACGCCCCAATTTAGAACTGAAAAACTGAGTCATTAATGTGGTAATCTAGGAACAATGGGTGTCGACCTAGCCAGATTTTCTCGGACAATGAATGAAATTTCCACGAAAGTCATATTCAATTAATCGCACGTGACGGAGAACGTTGGGACGTTTCTTAAGAAGCAAGTATGCATAGCAATCGGAAGAAAGGGAATTATAATGGAAGGAGAAAAGGAAATAAAAATTGTTTCTGCCGCCATGGCGGCATTTAATTAAAATTTGCCAGCTGGGATTAATAATTTTTCTTTATGTTCGTCCCGTTCTTTCTCTTCTCATCCCCTGTTTCTATTCCGTGTACCTTTCGGAAATAATCGACCCTTTCCGACAATACCGATCTGATGCTTTGACGTTCCAAGAAAATGAGCGGTGGCATTCTTTCTCCGCGTACTTCGATCTTTAATTACTGGCTGGCGGACAATTACAAAGCCAGACAGCGTCTCTGCGACATTCCTTGCCTCGTGGCCATTCTCTTTCTGTTGCTTCCTTCTTATATAGCTTGTCATCGTTCCGACATCATCCACTGAATCGCAATACGTGACCAACGGAGCATGCCGTAAATAGTGGCTGTCTCTGTTTCGAATTACGAAACCTTCCATGCTCGTTGGTCCTTGAAAAAGAATGCTGCTCGTCTTGTTTTCATATTAAAGACTGGATTAATGAAGACTCTATATAATGTAAATAGTTCGTTTATTGAATGTGAATATCGACTGACTAAGTTTGGTGCATTGATTGTGTAGTTACAGAGGAGAAACGAGAGAGAGAGAGAGAGAGAGGGTTGTTGGTTTTATAATGTGACTTTGGATGTGGACCTCTATTGCTGAGCTTGAGAATCATATTTAATCGTAGGATTAGAATAGTGATTCTAATCAGAGTTGTGATTTTCGGAATTTGAATTTTTATAGTTTCGTAACTAAACGCATATCACTGAATAATCACGATCTTTCCATATGAGAAGATAATTATTAGTAAATCAATCAATAGTACCTATCAATATATTTAGGTATTGACAGAACACTTTTACTGTGAGCAATGACTTTGTTCAAATTGGATTTTTTAAATTAATCTAATAATTGTAACAATACTCTAATAATCTTCAAATTATAGTAGCACAATTGTAAAAAATCTGTTTCTTAAATTATTGCGTATTTTAATAATAAAAATAATTAGATTAAGATATTGATATGAAAATTTAATGATATATGTTGTGAAGGCATCGATTCATTTTTTCATTCTTCATTATCTTTTACACTATTTGTTTAGGATTACTCAAATTACATGTTATTTGAAATATATTAATATTTCAGATGTAAACGTTACAATGAAATTATTTTACGTAAGAGGCGAATTACCGTCAAAGTATTGATAACAGAGAAATCTAAGAAACAATTCAAACAAAAATGGGTGGGAAAAGTAATAATACTGTGCGAATATAATTCGGTAAGGTATCGTCCCTGAATAGACGTGAATATCATCTGCGACGTCGCGGTACTGGAAGGTTTCTAATCAAAAATATGCCTCATCTGATATACACCCTGATATGCATAACGATTTATAGCGGACCTGTATCGGGAGTGCTGTAAATTACATTCTAATGCGTTATTCATAGGGCACGTGTAATTAATTGATAACATATGTGCGGCTGAGAATCTAATTTTTCATCCAATTTTACCTTCACGCTTTTAGGTTCTGCAAATCAAAAATGTTTGGCACGAGGTGTATGTAGGATTTATAAGATATTTGTGTCACTAATTGAAATGAAGTAGCTACTTTAAAATTAAGAAACTTAAATCAAACGTCGTGAACGATCCAACAACAATTGGATAATATTAGAATTTATCAGAGAAGTGAAAACGATCATTTAACTTATTAATGTTATTATATGTAATCTTTTGTAGACAATTAAGGAACACAATAGTCCATTTTTGAGAAATTAAATAATTTTTATAAATAATTTTTATAAAATATATGAACGAACGGACATGTACCTTTCATTTCGATTTCTATAATTATCTCAAATATTAAGGATTATTAGTGTTCTTCGTATTACTTCCAAATATAATTAAACTTGCGAATCTTCTCTTATGGTAAATTCTACCAACGATACATTATCTCTATCTATGTACTATCCAAGATTTCACAACTCCTTCTTCTTAATTGCAGCAAGTACTCAGGAAAATCGTAATTCCAGTGTGACAGGGATTCTTACGTCGTGGAACGCCCGGTTTCCACAATAATGTACTGTAGTATTGCGTAATTTAACGGGTACAATATGTAACAGTGCGATTATGGATGACGAACATTAGGGAAACTTGCTATAAATATAAGTGGATGTGGTACGTCCCACTACACACCGTGTTATATCAAACCGCGTAATATGCAATTATGTGGAGTGCAATGTGCGCAGGTAGGAAGGTAGAGGGAAAATTGTGTTGTTCTTCAATTTCAATCCTAATTCTCGTTACCAAAAATGATGCTTATATGCGTGAATTATTCGTGTAATGAAGCATCATTCCATTGAACGCCAAATGTATCATATTTGTTAATAGATAAACGCGATATTGTAGCATACAAGAGCTATACAATCAGCATTAATATATTACAAATTTGACAAAAATACAATTTTTGTTGCAAAATATTTACTCGAATAAAAAGAAGTCTATAAATATTATAAAGATAACATTTTTATTTTCTGTAATTGTATTTCAGTTAGATTCTATAATTATCGTAGAATTGTATTGTTTAATAGTTGTTTCATTACGTAAATACAATTTTATTGCACAATCAGATATCTCTTGAATTACAACATTGTAGAATTGTAAAATCATAAAAATACAACATCATGAAATTTTATTATTAAATTAATTAATGAAAATCAATGTACTGGAAATAGGACGGAAATAAAATTTTTGTAATTTGCAACTGTCCAACCAAAAAAATTTATCTATTAAACATATTATAAAATTGATCTGTTTTCTGTAATTATCTTTCAATTAAATTTCTGTAATTAAAGAGTTGTAACATTTAAAATTTGTGCTGCTATGCAAATACAAAATTTTAAAATTATCGAATTTAAATAATCGAATATTTAAAATTATAGAATTGCAAAATTATAAAGCTTTACAACTGAACAGATTATAATTTGTTAATGTTCACTAAGTGCTATCTCCTCTAATAGAAAAATATCGTAGAACAAAAATATTAAGCAAAGGAAAAATAATACAAAAGAATATGTATTTTGAAAACAATATAAGAAATTATTCGTGCTAGTGGTTAATTGAACTGATAATTAAATTAGATTTTCGTGTTCGAGTGTGCACCTGACAGGTCTACGCAGCAATTACAGTTAGCAATTAGATGCAGCAAACTTCGATTTTCCCTAGGTTCGTGCGGCATGAAATTGTGCCGTTGAATAATATTGCGATACATTAAACTCGTCTTTCTTGGGTTAAACTTACTTTAGCTACTATTATGTAAATTCTATATTGTAATATTTAACGATGAATTAGTATAACAATAACAAAAACATAAACAAAAGTATTCGAATTTTAAGTATTTAATTTCATTTCCTACAATAATAATACATACATGAAACTTTACAACAATAATACCTAATCATATTCTAATATTTCATTCGAAACAATATCCTTAAAATTATCTAATATTATCAATTAATTTCATTACAAAAAATTATCCAAATTTCAACACTTATGTAATCACAATAGATTACCTAACATTAAACATGCCGTAATCAAAGTGTAGTCAAAACATAGTGCTTTTGCTAATTTTGCTAATTATACAAATATGTCATTGATCGTTCATATTATGAGATTATGGACACAAGGGTTGATCAGCATTAGACAGACTTCGCGTAGACGCGCACAACCTGTATACCTCAAAGCCTCGTTCGAAGCTAAACTAAGCCAAGTCGAGACGATCTAGGTTTCGTGCGCCACGTCATGTATACACATACACGTTACTGCCAGCACTTGCCTAACTTGTTCTACACCAACTCGCTTTTCCTCAACCCAATGTCCTCCCCAGAGGCTCGTTGGTCACCAAACATCGGAGAGTCTTCGTTTATTGGCACGAAGCAGCACGAACTCTATAGTAGACTATTACAAGATCTGTGCATAATATCAGAAGAAAATTGATCCGATGTACTTATACAGAAACACACGTATAAATTTCGATAGTATTTTGATTATTGGTTTGGAACTGTGACAAATTCAACTTTGGAATTACCCTTATCAATTATTGATTTTATAGAACTGACACATCTTTAATTTTATTCCTTTTTTTGTTTGGGAATGTTACATTCAAATGGTTTCATTAAAAATATATCATTGGTTTAATAGAAGAGTAACATGTTTCAAAAATCATCAATTTTATGATATCTGTAAAAAATTATGTGAAATAGTGGATTATTTACTGTCATAAGAGTCGAAAAATTACCTAAAAAATAATACTATCTGATAGGAAGAATGTCACTATTCACAAAAAAAAATACTTGTTATGTTAAACTAAAATTTAAATTAAAAATTTGGGGGAAGGGTATAAATTATATATTGTAAATAATATATTTATATTACTCGTTTGTTTCAAAACAGGAAGCATAGAATATATGCATATAGGAGACAATAACTCCTCTGATGATAGTACAATAAATAGTGAAGAAAATAAAGAGTGCGAAGGGCTGCAGGGACAATACAAAAGTGGCGAAAGAAATTAGGGAAAGAGGAATGAGGGTAGCCGAGGACATGAAACTCATAAATTGTACCCAGTGGAAATTAAGTAGGGACACATCATAGTCTCTGGAGAACGATAAAGAAACCAGGTAACCTATATATGTATAAGGAGAAATATTTATGCAAATTATTACATATGATTGAGAATGTAATAAAAAATGTCACATTATACGCAACAGTTATATATTTCTATTAGTAAAGGGGATATTAATAATCACAAGCCAAAAGAAAATAAAAAGAGAAATACAATAATAGTAGAGGACTGATAATAACTAAATTATAAAACAATGATAATTTTGCATAACATTAAAACAATAAATTTTTCTACTTCTCTTGGCTTATTTATGAATACTTTTTATATTTAAGAAAAAGTTCTATTAATATACTAAGAGTATTTGAAAAGAAAGCACAAACGTATTTACAGTGAAACTTCGTTTACATGAACTTCATTTATATGTAATTTTTGTAGTGACTGATTAACTGAACTTTAGCTGATCCTATTAGGATACATTTTCATGCTTCACAGTCGATACAAGTTTGCAACATTATTATGTATTTAAGAACAAATGTATCGCGAAATCCTCTTATATGAACAATGAACGTAAACTCCTATTAACTGAACGAAAAATAATAGGTGGTGGGGAGAAATGGATGGACTCCTATTATATGAACGACTTGGTTGTATGAACCAATTTGTCGTCCGACAGGTTCACATAAGTGGAATTCTATTGGACATAATTTAATGTATAAACTTTTATTTCTTTAAAGTATGTACATTATGTCAGATTACTCAAATTGAATTCTCTAAGTCGATCGACTTGGCAATACATAAGGTTGGGTACAATTACGGCATGGCCGCGCGTTGAAAGAAATCTCGTGAAATATGTCTGAAAATGCGGCTTGGCATTATTGAAATCCGATAAAGTTGTATACGCGAAACATGTGTAAAGTTTCCTACAGTAGCCGCAAGCTCCCACGAGTCGGCTTACAGAAGTATTTACGAAGTTCATAAAATTCTATTGAGTTTCTTTAAGTATCGAGTGATCGGGGAAACTGTTGACGATGTATTTCATATCGAGCTCTGTATTGGGACCGCTTTACCCATCAAAATTGTAACATACGCGTGCTACGAGTTCAACTTTCGATGAACTCAAAACGGTCCTCCTGCATCGTGGACGAAACGTTTATTTATTCGTCGTTACGTAAACATACAATTTGAATACTTTCATCCTTTTCCTTTTTGGTTTCCTGCAATCGAAAACCTTTTTCGATATCGAATGCAAACGTCAAAGGTATTTTAGCAAACTAAACAGAGAAAAACAGCGGATACGGGCGTGACGAATAGACAAATAAATGTTTAATATGAAGAACTAAAAATATTCGAAGCAAATGAATATTGATACTGGTAAGCGAAACCAAGGAATGTTATACCGTAACGTTTCAATTTCATAATACTGACGTTTGCAAAATTGTTCGATCCTTGAATTAAAACAATTTTACGAAATAAAGGGTGATACGAAAATATTTAAAATGGACATTATTCTTAATTATCTAAAATGATATTAAAATTATGCAAGTTAAATTATTTCATCCTTTTGATGAAAGCTTAATATTTCGAGCAAAATTATACGTTCTTTTTACCTACTGCTCCATAAATGTAAAATAGGGCAAAAAGGATAATGCATTAGCTCTTTATATTTTTCACTGCATTTAAATGTAATTTCTTTAGGAAATAACTTCTCTAATACATGTGTTATACAGATACGATATTATATAATTATAAATCCATTATCTATAGTATACATAGAGACTTTCATAATTAACCAATTAACAAATGTTATGCAATTAACCAAAGCTAAGGGTCGCAATCCTAAAACTTTGTAATTTTGAATTTTGAACACAAAATTGTTCACTATTGTTCACAATTAATATGCATCGAAAAATTGTAATATTACGGTATAATAAGAAGTGTATTTTTTGAGCATGCTTTATTTTAGGATAATATCTTTATTCATTTTCAAATTATAACGTACGCGATACAATATATACCATATATTGAATACCAGCCAAATACTAAAATACGATATCGACACTTTTTTCCGAGAGATGCGTGCGTACATAGCATACTGATCGTAAAAGCTGCTGACTTAGCGTCTGACCATTCCAGTCCCGCAATAGGCATGTGCGAATGAGAAACCCAATCACACGAAAAAAATAAAGATAAAGAACTATTAAAAATTTAAATTTTCTTTAAACGATGATATTTCGATACCCAGATGTCGTGTTAGGACAAAACGCAGCATATTTTTAAGGGTGAAGTTTTAGACCACTTTTAACTGTGGTCTAATTAAATTGATATACGTTTTAGATTGCATAATACAATAATTTACCTTTTTACAGAGACTAGTCCGATATAGTAAAAATGATTATGCTTTTAAAATCATATTTCCATTTCAATAAAAATGAACATTAATTTTGGTAAGGGTACTGAAGGTAAGCTTTTCATTGATTTTAATTATGTATTTTAACGTAATATGTTTTAAATCGTACATTACATAATTAATTATTCGTAATTAATTAATTATTGTAATAATTTATTATATTATTACTGGAAGAGAATCGTAACGTTTGAAGTTATTGTCCTAGATTCTGGAGCAATTGATATCAATTATGTTTAATATTGTTATTCATGACTGATCATGACTGAGTAGTGTATGCAGTTGTATTGAAATCAATACATGTATATAGGAGTGAGATGTCTTTATGCACTTTATGTGATACATCCATGAGTAAAAATATTGTGTTTTTATGCAAATTTATCAGGGGGGATGATATGAATCGGATCGAACACAGACACATAGGTATAATTTATTAAATCAAATGTGACTGTTAATAAAATACTGTCAAATATTCAATATGGAATTGATATAAGAAATAAATTGTATTTGTTCTTCAAAAGAGATAGCATGAAGTAATTATTTTATAAATAAACACAGCACGAGTAATTTCTTCTTAATTAATTATATTCTGATTTGATCAATCTATGTGAGTTCCACTGAAGAAAGTTATCGACTTCTTGCTTTACTTTGAATTTCAGTGCAAAATTAAGTGGTTATTTTTGGTTCGAAATTAAACCATAACTATTCTCATTTGAAATACTCATTACATAGCTGTAACACTCTATTTTCACAGAGGAAGTTGGTATGCATAAGTAAAATATTTCAGCAAAGAATTAAGGTTATTCCATAAAACAACGCGATAATGTTAAAATAAATTTATCTATGATAATGCAACGTATAATAAATTACTTTTTTACAGCTGAATTACGGTGTAGTTATAAGTACATTAAATTATAGAATATTAAAAATTTCAGATATCATCTCGAATAAATGCATCGTTATCTATTACTTTAATTTATTGCTCCCTGTACAGCGTTATTAATTCATATTTTTGGTAATAACACAAATATTGTCTGTTATCTACAAAATAACAGTTGAATATTCGGATTTTATGTCTTTCATTTTAAGGTCATGTTTAGTCAATCGAGGATTTCCAATTTTCCATTCTGTGTAGTTTATTATTTTCCTTTATAATTCTCTTGTCATATTTAGAATTAAATAAGTTTACTATTACGATTCTTAATCATAAATGAATATAATCGATCTTTTAAGACATCTTGAAACCTATCGAACGATAGTTCATTAATAAATTACGGATATTTACATATTTCTGGCAAATAACACGCAAAAATATATGAAGTATCCAAAATATAGCATACGTTATAAAGTTTTATAAATATGTACAAACATTTTAGATACCAAAGTTACCCAGATTTTAATCATTTCCTATTATCTTCCTTTGATTAATGAAACAATGTATTATTATATCCAACGAAGCTTCCCATTCATTGAAAAATTTGTATCTTTGAATTCTTTCATCTTCATAACAATAATGCAATATATTTGCAAAAACAGACTATAAAGGATTTCGTAAACAAACACGATTTTAATTATCTCCCTTCGGGTTAGTTTCAATTAACCAGACGGCCTCAATTTCGATAAGCCGGTTAATCGAGATTTCAGGGTACTTTATATTTTGCATTATTTCGCATTGTGGCCAAATTAATCCACCGAATACCCACCTATTCCAATGAAAACCGCTTCTCATTTACATTTTTACCTTTATCACAACTTAACGCTCGACGTTAATAGCCGACTGATTAACATTCGAGTGTTTATCTAAGATATTTGCTCACGGATGTTTCGCAAAAATGTAAATTCAGCCAAAGCCCATTTTGTAAACAATACGATTACGCTGTTTATCGCGATGTCCGAGTTAGCGTTTATTCGCCCTCGCTTTTTCGACACGCATACGTGTTATGCATAGTAATCCACGCGAAATTACAACAAAATCGTAAAAGAAAAAATGTGAATGGTTCAAAGGGGACTAATTTCTAGGATTACACGTTTGCATGTATAATGATGCATGTGCGTTATGCATTTGTGTAACCTATTTTTTAAACAGAAGTATATACCTACTTCGACACTAGAATAATTAACCTTAATCTGTATTTGAATTTGATACATTTGGACAATTATAATTAAAATGATACGGTGAAAATGAAATGCATGCATATAATCACATGTTGTTCCCAATGAAAGTTTGCATTAATTTTTCCAAAAGCTCTTACATATTTTGGATAACTGTAGAATGAGAAGACTGAATTTTGAATATTTTGGTGAAATTGGTAGGTCTTGTAAAAATCACACGTGGTTACTTATGTGACACTTGTAACAGCCGGTATATGTTAATGATATTATGAAATCTGTTGGTCATGTACATTGAAAAAGTTTAACGAATTATACTTTATTTAATATTATATATTATGAGGTAGATATGTACAAATTTATTAAAAAATTGGTCGAAAATTATCCTGAGCAAAGGAAAAGGTAGAACGAGATTGACAGTGACAAAGAATTATTTTGATGATTTAAATAAATATTTTTATTAAATAAAATATACAAAAATTTGTCTATTGAATTCGATTTCACTGTTTCCATGGCTGATCTGAAGTTACTTCCATTTATTATCATTTTTTAGCTCTTCCGTAAAATTAAATGGTCGCGTGTGAATATACCTTATTTTTTATCGCTTCGTATATATTACGTATTAATTGGTCGGATCAATTAATAATCACGTACAGAAGGTAAACGATATCATTGGCATGTTGGTTGCACGTAAAAATAAATCTAGGCAAGCAGACAATAAAGATGTAAATATCTCGCATATCGGCGTTGCTGTTTTACGAGGGCAATTTTTAATTCCCAACCAACAGCGAATCCACCGCATAAATAATACGGGAATGGTATCGACTAGCTGACGTAAATAATACGAAGTGCTACAAAGTGTCAGATGGGATACTCTATCCCGTTCCCCTGGCACGAATTTTATTTCAACCGTATTTGATAGCTTTACGAGCGTAATTCATAATTGAATCGTAATATCATTGAATTAAAGTCACTTGCTTTCCATGAATGCAATATTTGCGAGACTGTTTTAAAATATTATTATTGCTTGATTTAGTAAAATTCACATTCCGTCTCTTTCTCTTATTTTCTTCTCTTTAATTTGATAATACTCTTATCATTAAAAATTCTATCAATTTCATGAAACGAGGTTATTCATCGCAACGTTCATTCTAAAATTATTTATTTTCTAATATTCCCTGACTCATCTTTTAATTTTACGGAATATAGAATCTCACTTTTTTTCATAGTTTCAAAGTCATACATTATTTTATAGTGTCGAATAAACATTTCTGTAAATATATTTAATACTTCCGTTTTAAAAACATTGGTTTCTGCAAGCTTTTTATGACGGACGAAATTATATATCGAATTAACTATTTTATCTTAATTTTAATTATTTAATATAACCGCTATAATAATTATATAATAAAAGCGTGCAAACCCAGTAATATCTATATTATGAATAATGAAAGAAAAAGAACAAAAGAGTTATTTGAATTATTTCCATCAAGAAATCGAACTATTGTAGCTTTAACACACCCAAGATTTAATAATTTCATTGATGACAATTGTACACGTGAATACATCATTTTTACCATAGAGCATCGGACACAATTTTATCTATTCAAATTTCACAGATATGAAACTTTTGTGATAGGTAAAAATTCCCGTTATAAATGAGTTTTTTATCGATGAAACCAAAGATTGAATGATAGCATAGTCTCGCCAGTCTGCCAATAGACTCTTGTATTGCAGAACGATGTTCTGGAGGCTTGTCTGGATGAACACCATTCATTGGTGGAAACATTGTACGATCATCGCGACACTTAACACCACTTGACATCGTTGAATATCAGTAGGAATTGACCTGATGGAAAGAGGACATGGCCGCTGATTCATCTGCTTACAGAATACTCTGCTTCTCAAAATGGAATTTCTCTGTAACTCCGTCGAAACTAGAACAATCACTCTCTATGCTCGCGTACGATCCTCGTTTTGCTCTTTAAAATGCATCTCTTAAGATCGTTCGTCTAACAACGCGATGTATCTAATGCGCTTTAGGTTTTCTCTTTGATTCGTTTTATCGATTTCTGTTCTCTTACTTCAACGAAGATTTAGTAATTCAATTGAATTTCCATTAAAACTTTGTGCAGTATAGAAAATTAGAATATATTGAAACGAACTTTTGGGTACTGTTTAACATAAAAGAATTATATAAGCATTTTATGTAGATTTTGTTACATTGAAATTCGTGATTGCTGTGATGATAGTCTTTCGATTTTTTATTGTATATTTGATTTGAAAAATAGTCATAACGATTGTTGGATAGTTCATTCTTCCAGACATTATTAATTTCATGCCGGATTATGAAAAATGCGGCACTCAGCCGGCAATTGGAATGAAAATTAATTACCGCGGCTTGATTTTGATGTACATCGGACCTGACTTCGAGCGAATCCAATTAATGCCTCTGATCAGAAATGGATTTATAATTAATTCCCTTTAATGACTTAAACAATTATAAATGAGAAATAGTAATACTTTATTTGTTGTTCTTACTCTTTTTATTCATTTTTTCCCCAATAATTTATATTTCGTACTTTAAAATGATGAAACTAAAAGTTTTTTTTTATATAGCTTGCTGTATAATTGCTTGCTGTATTTGTACGAAAAAAAACTCGCTAGTTCTATAATTAATGCAAAATATTGCCAATAATATGGAATTACGATTTTTATTGGTCTTAATTAAGTACAGATCTTAATCGTAATAAAATTAGTCGACGTGTCATATATGTATAATGTATTCGAAAAGCACAATGTCTATAAAGAAAGACGAAAACTGTATAGTTTCCCGAATTTTATCGTCTCATTTAATTCATCGTGGTGAAGTTTTAAGACGATCCGCCTTATAAGCCGCCGTCAATTTGTAAATACGATTCACCTGGTATCTGGGACGTCACGACGACATCGTTGACGGGGAAGTTAATATCGAACTCGCGATGTGATGGAGCGATGTTGTCGAAAGTTTTGACTGTGTTTTCTTCATTGTCGTGACGCTGACAATTAATTAGGATAGCTATTTAACAGTTTGTAATTTCTCACCATAATTACACATTTTCCTTAAATAACCGAATACTTAGACAGATATGAACTGGACAATTTTATTCATATCCGCGAAATGTACATACGTATCATGTATTCATGTACATCATTAAACACAATTCCAAAGATTGACGATACATATCATTATATTAACACTCTCAATTGCTTGTTACATCAAAGAAAATTCTCTCTTTATACATCCATATCTTCGTGTATATCTTTCAATCTTAAAACCAAACTTTACGCGTTAGGGACATTCGCGTGGCACAAGAAGGCGTGTTAACGTTCTCGTGAAATCGCGCGAAACAACCGTATGAATTATACAAGCGAATTTCATAGGCTGCTGCGCAATACGTCCGCATGAATATTCCCAAGAAATAATATAAGAGTACAACCCGTGATCCAGGAGAAAACACAAGTTTCGTGGCCGCATTCTACAGGGCTATTTTCGCGAGATGCTTTAGCGATCGTGAAACGATGTTTCTAAACTCCTGGTTAGCTTATTTGGCGAACAACAGAACATGACAGAGCAGTTCAGATCAAAGGGAACTTCTGCTTATATTTTTTTCATGGAACCAGACTCAGTCACGGAATTTTATAACATCGCGTTCCACGTTTTCCATGCACGCAAATTATTTCGATGAAACTTTACCCTACCCGTTGTATATTTCGTCGACACGACACGCTTCGAACAGTTGCAATGCTATTTGCCCACCCGCCGTTCGTCAACTGTGCTCATTTACTTTTTAAATCTACCGATCGTTAACTGTACAGCATCGGTTTCCACGTAGGAAAGTGCTCTGTAAAGCGATCCTAAAAATCCCTTGATATTGTGTGCTTGAAAATCAATTGATCGAGTAAAAGCACTTATCATACCCTCAACGGTAACACGTATAATCGGATTTCTTCATAATCTGAATACGTTTTTCGCTGTATTATCCAATCGGTGTGTTTAGAGCGATTAATGCTTAAGTGAAGAATAGTTGAATTTTTCTTTTACACCATGTATGGTGTACTTTTATATTCTTCTCGCTTATTTTTGTATTTCGTCATTTTATGAACTTTTGTTTTATTATCAATCTTCAATAACGTTTATACACCAAGGCAGAAAATACACAAAAATTTCTTTCAAAAAAAAGGCTAAAAATGAAATCCATTAAAGAATGTTGGAGATAGTGTCACAATAATTGTTTTTTTTAACAAATAAATGTAAGCTTTAGTGGATGATACAACTACCATATACTCGGGACACGTCAAAAAATATGGAAAAAATGTTACAGAAATGAAATACCGCACAAAGCTTCTTTTGTATAAAAATTCAATTGCCTGTCACAATTTTATGCAATATATGGATTTTTAAATTATTTATGTACTTCGTTTGTATATAAACTAGGACGATTATTACTAAATTTTGATAGTTCTTTATATTAGTTAGTTCTTTTTATTATTTTTATTTTTCACGTTACTTTATTTCAAAATAGGAGAAGCAGTTCTACGTACGAACCTAACGTCTGTATTTTTAATAATATCTAATGTTGCAAATTATTCATATTTTTTGTGATATTCCTATTTCTATATTTATTCTTCTCATAATTTCAGAAAAAAAAAATTTCTACAAAATCCTCCTCTATAAAAATTTGTATTCTTTTGCACAGCCATTTTGACCATTGAAATATAGAAACAAAAAGCAGGGAACGTCCACTTTTTTTAATAAATTACGGTGCATATAACGTTACATTGGTAGAGGCTGGGACTGCAAAACTGTCGAATCACGAATAGTCACAAAGCAAAAATGTCCACACGAGATAACATTACAGATTCGATATACTGGTTAAAAAAAGGAAATGTCTACTTTCCATGGAAACGAAACAAAAAATGTCCTCGTGCTTTTTACTTCCACTATTCTAGATTTAATGTAAATTTTCATTACGTCAGAACTAATAAAATCTTGCGCATAACAGTTAAGCGAAGAACAAAGTATCTGAATAAAATGGATATCCTTTGTTTTAATAGCAACAAAAAGTATAATACTCTGGACATTATTTATCTCCTCCCAATATTCTGCAATTTTTCACTGCAAAAAAATTAAAACAATGCAAAATAATTATTTTCCTTAACCAATTTTTCTTTCTGATGCCTGATAGAAGCATAAATTACATATTATGAATAATATAGATAGATGCAATGAGAATTTTGCTTTTGTTTTTTGTTTGAACTATTTTAAAATATGTAGAAAAATGACTCTAAAAGAGAAATATTTATTAATACGAGAGTGTCATATAATAAATTATTATATAATAACATTACACACATATACATATGCACGTATGTAGGTGAAATAAATGTTACAATTCACAAAAGCTGTTTTGCCTCTACTTTTAGTAGTAAGGAATACAGTTAAGGAGAAAACTATTTTTGTTGTTAAATAGTTGAGTAATTAATAATTATTTATTTCAAACTATTTAGCTGAGAAATTTACTTTTCCAATTATTTGATTATGTCATTCTTGTACTAAAACAACGATATGTTACGTAACATTTCTTATCCTTCCTTATTAATCCAGTTAAGATTAAGCAAGTAATTAATGCAATTAGAACTTAGCTCGAGCATGCAACAGACTGTTCACAAAAACCGGCTATATTTCATGCTCACAGTTTTATTTCCCTAAAAGAAAGGACTATTCTCGTGCCCACTGGCATCGAACCGATAAGAAATGTGCAAAAGGTATCGTTGGTGGCACGCGAGGCAATAAATCCACGTGAAACGAGTCGCGCTGTTATTGTTACTCGACCGAGATAAAAATCAGAGTAGCGCCGTTAAGTAGCTAAGCAACGATGTTTTACAAGCCCACCCAGTTGATACAGGCGAGAAGAAAAATCGTGGGTTTAGAAGATTCCCAGGAGCGCTATATAAAACACTGAGAACAGCATTCAATGCCGAATAAAAAGGCTCCGTGGCGCACTAAAAGATCGTTTACGGCACTTTCGAGCCTCTTATTACCTCTGCGAGACGGAGAAAATTATTAATTCCCCTGAAAATTAATGTTCTCTGCGACTGGCAAATTCTGCACGATTTTTCTTTCGCTTTTTTTTTTCTTCTTCCCTATTTTTTTTATTTCAGTTACAAAGTCGAGAACAATCGTCGAGGATTCAAGGGTCTGAGCTATTCTTAAAGAGTAAATTATGTATATTTCTAGTCGGAGGGAGTTTTATTATCGTGCTAAATTTCAGACTATTATTTTCCCTTGGAAATTGCAGGTATTAGAATTTCTGTTATAATGAAGGAATTATTCAGGGGGAAAGATCAATTAATTTTGCATCTAAGGTGGAGGAATACTGATCATTTTTTGTAGGGATCCTATGGAATTATTTCTTTTTATTTTGATTTAGTTATTCATTTTAATATGTTTCCTTAATAACTTCGTCCAGTATATTAATATCTATATGGAACCCATATATTCTTCATGTTGCAAATACAATCGTAATACATTCATTTTGACAAAATCTTAGATGAAGAGACATATACATATGTGTATCAATTTGTTTCATTTACCATACGCGAGCATAACACACTACTATATCAGAAACGTACAAACCAAACTATAGCATACCATTTATAACACACCATTAAATTTATCAAGATTTCAGAGATATCGTAATTATGCAAGCGGTGAAATACAGAACCTAAATATCTCAGCTGATGCTGAATAATATAACAACTGTTGATTCGAAGCTCATCCAATCTGAAACTGTTAAATTTAATTGCTCCTCTAATACATTCTATCTACGTATTCATTTTTGTAAATATATCACATTGATATACCGTATTGATATATCGTAATGGTACATATGACACCTATGCTACTAAATTAATTTAAACACGTATTCACGCTTCTAATAATAAGGAAAACTTCGAAATAAATTTTTCAATTCTCCTGCGTCCATCAAATCCAAAATCTCACATGCCAACTTCGCCTACCTGTAACAAGAAAATCAACGACAAGTACAAAGGAAATACGAATAGTGAGAGACGAGTTAAAACGAGAGACAGAAAGGCCGCAAGACGAAACGCAATGCACTTTATTCTCGTAGTTTGTGCCAGGCAAGTAAGAATGGTTAAAAGGTAAAAAGAGCATGCTCGATCTCTTAGTTGGCTCGTTAGCCAACGAGTTCTTTCTCCTTTCGCGGGCTGCTAATTATCTCTATAGCTTCCAAGAGACCGCCATCTCGACAACTACCAATCCCCCTTTATGCACCCCCTTCTGGTGCCGAGTGCTGAGCTTACGAGTTCGATAATCGCTCCTCTGCCACGATAAGCTCTGATTTATGAGCTTTTCAGCGTTTCTAGGCCCCTGCGACTACACCAACTTCTGGACAATGAAAAACACTGTTGGCCGCAGTTACTCATCCGCGAGCACACAGTTTCGCGCCACGAAACGGTTGCACGCTACTTTCGACCAAGTCGACGACTCGTTTTTGTGTCAAATCGCGCGTGCATTACCACTGCTCGTGCATCTTCGTTTCTCCTTTTTTCTTTTTTTATTCTTTCCGGAATCAACGATACTTATCAACACTTCCAGGAGGCTGGTTTCAGTCGAGAATTTATTTTTCGTTTTCGGTACCTGTGACAAGCTGCTACGTTACCTACGAGTTTCTGATATACGTGATTCGGTTATTTCATAGCACAGAAAGTAGTTCGAGGATATATAAACATCGTGATGTCAGCGACATTTGATTGTTAGTTTAGAATCTGGTAAGTGTTCTTTGATAACTTTTTGTAATATAAAATTCTTTATGTATATAGCAAAAGATACATATGAAATGTTACATTAGTTGTGGCTACCTTTTCCAGAGTTTCGTCTAGCTTTAAACTTCCTGACTCGGTATAAATTCCAGAGTTTAACATTTGTAAGTAAACAGACACATAGTATTGTATTTAGAGAGATGGAAGAAAATACGTACGCACTACTTAAATGATCACAGAAAATTTCTGGATTGTGTGTGCCTGTGAAACCGCAAAAGTGATATATCCAGTTTGTTTGTCCAGTTTGAAATATTTTCTTCTCTCCTGTGCGCGCGTCTCAACCCTCTTGTACATCTTACGACGTTTATAACGAAGTTTACACGCAAATAACTTTTCCAAGATGCCAGATATCCACGAAGTAATTGACGCGGGTTTAAATCACGTACAACTAAACTAGGATTCGTAACTATATAATACAGTTTGTTTGCCGAAGGTAGTGTGAAATCAGATCGCGTATCAACCACGAAGCTTACGAGTTCGATAATCACTTTGACGCGATAAGTCCTGATTTATTGGCCACTCACTGAAACGCGTTTCGAATCGCGGTTACTTTTACCTTTCCATGTTAGTTTCTTCTATCTCCCTTTTTCCCTCTTTTCCTTTTTTATTTTTCTTGCAAGCTCGAAACGATACGATCCTCGTGAATACGTCATATCTGATTGTTCCAGGCAGAAATGCAATTATCGTCGACTGCATAGTAATATTTTGCACGTCGGAAGTGATAAATTATTAACACGTGCATGAACGCGTGATTTCCTTCATTGCTAGTCAAAATTAATCTCCCAATATACGCGTTACGTTGAATAGGTAAAATTTCATTTTCCGAGGGAAAAATTCGGGAAACTTCATCCTGACATTCCGGTTGCAATTCAAAGTGGATTGTTGATATGACGGGATCAGGCAATTTATTATATCGAGCGATATATCATTCTAGATAAGAGCTGTTGCTTAGGGGATTGTAATTATAATTTGAAAACGTGAGGAATAGTTGTTTCTTTATTCTATAATTATATTCCTTGTTCTTGCTATATATTTTTTTTCTATAAATATTTAATATTTAGATGTGACATTTTTGTGATCAATTTCCAATTTTAAGTGCGATGTTTTAATATGTTAAACATCTAAAAATGTACATAAATACATGAAATTATATAATTGTCAACTTTCATATAAGCAATTTTCTTATTCCAATCTTAATGTATTATTGCGAATACATACAATATAACGAGTAGATTTCGTATAAAAATGTGAAAGGTCATTGCCCTCGAAAAAAAGTAAAAGGATATGTCTGTTGACCGGAAGTATTGATTTATCAAGTAGTCTGGCCTTCGCAAGATAATATCGGTAAAAGAACATGTATTAAATGAATCTATAAAACATTATTTTATAAAACACTATTAATTATAATTTAATTTGATAATAACTTGGTTATGGAAATAAATATGTCCTCTTTGATTTGCAGAAACACGATAATCGTCGCTGTTATTATGTTTTATTGCTATGTTATTGTATCAAGTAACTTATTTATTATTTTATTATGTCACAATGAAAAGTTTGTGGGAAAGTTGACGATAATTTTTATAAACACACCTAGAAGAGATTCCAATGGTAAATGATTAAATATTACCATTACACATAAATATACAAAATTCAGCATAAATAGTACTTACAGAAATTTCTTATTTTAGAAAATACATCAAACTTTTTATTTGTATAACCGATAAACATAAAAATATCATGTGTATAATTAACAGATATATTATTAAACGTATTATTAGGTAAATGGCAATTATTATTGTCAATTAAAAATTCTACTTACAAAAAGGACTAGTAAGTCTTCTCTTAAATAATTTACTTAAGAAATACAATTATTACCTACGTGCAATGATAAATTAAAAACAAAGCTGTTAGTGATTAATAAAAATTTTCGAGGTGAAATTTGTAATTAGAAATTTGAAGGTACTCTGTTACATATTTCAAAGCAGATTATAAATTCTGTCGTATACGTCTAGTATGAACGACAACATTTTTTTTAAATTAATACCTTAATAGAAATTCAATAATTCTCTATTGAATTAATGCAGAATATTTCTGACGCACGGAACTCTAATCAGCTAAATCTTATACGTACATAAATTACCCAGCTTTATGCCACTAATGAGTGGCTGTTGCCGATGTTTTTATCAAAGCGTCTCTCTGTATCGATAGCTTAAAATAAAAATTTTCCGTTGAGCGAACCAAGTCGTGCGAAGATGTAACATTAAACGAAAAAGTTTCGCAAACAGACAGGAGGAAAACAGGTGGGCAGAAATGCGGATGAGGAAACTCTGAGAGGAATACTAAAATGTAAGCACATGTAAGAGGAACAGAATCATTATAAAAGTACTGCAATAAAGAATAAACTTATACAATGGAATGTTCTGCGAGTAATTAAAAGTAATTTCCATAAGTGAATTGGTAGAGAAAGTATAAGGATTATCCAAGTTTATTGCAGCCTTCGTTTAATTCATTTCATAAAGTATTTCTGACATTGTTTTGATCGAATGCTTTTAACGTTGTTCTGCTTCTAAACGGTATAAATAGACTGGTAGATAGTGTGAATGAGATATATTTAAATTTACATTACACTACATTTGGTCACATTCAATTTACATTACTATACTGGTAATAAGTAAATCTAGACACATAATGAAAGGACAAAATAACCAACATGAACGAGAGAAATCAAGGTAAAAGAGACTGGAAGATAGCAGAGATTGAGTAAGAGGAGACATATCCCCAGAAGGGATTCAAAATGAGAAAATCATGGAAGAAAAAAGAAGAAAGGGCAAAGAGAGAAGCTAGACAACAGTGGCATCGCGACCTTTTAAATTTTTCATGCCACGTTCGAAAAAATGTGACCAGAATCGCAAACATATTTAAAGGATGGGTAGAATTTAATGAGATTGCACCACGTACATTTAAAGTTAGTCGAACTGTCAGCGAGATTAACCGTTCACTATCTTCTCTGTGAAAAAGGCTACAAAATTATTATAAATTTTTCTTCTTGTATACATCAATCTTTGAAATCATTAATTTATTAAATTACACTAACGTATGAGTACTGCCATTGTGTTATTTTGAAAAATGTGAGAAAGAGAAATTCTTAATTACCTTAACAGGTTTTATGCACGTACGTTGATATAGATTTATATTCAACAAATTTTAATTAGCGGATATCGACATAGTGGAACTTATTATAACAATAACTTTGAAATAGAAAATTAACATTGAGAAATTAATTATTTTTTGCAATTGTATAACTCATTTTCTAATATTCTAATGAATTTAACATTTCTGTCTCTAACGATACGTAATGCAGTATTATCAAATTAACAAAATTTCATTTTATAATTTACTGATTAAGATGTAAAGAAACGAGAACAGCAAAACGAGCCTAATAGTTTTTATTACATTGGGATATATGTACGCAATATATCATTATATAATGCGTGGCTTCTTAGTTCTGCAAAATTTAGTTATTACTTATTTTAAAACAAAACGAACTATAACTGATATTAATAGAGAAATTTAATAAGTTACTACTAGTAAAAGTTAGTAAAATGATAAAAAATTTTACAGTAAATTGACTGCTTAATTAATTTACTAGTTCTATAATTTGGTAATATTAAAAATTAGTGAAGTAATGGCAAGATTAATAACAAAATTTGGAATTTAATTCACTAATAATAAAATTTGATATATCTAGGAGAAATTATTACATTTTTACCAATAATTCTCAATAGTAGATTACAGAATTTAAAGCTCAATTTCTTGTACCAAATAATCAGTCAAAATGTTCATATTCCTATGTCAGTATCCAACACAGACTTATGTTTCTATGGTAGCATTTCTAACGTTTCCCATTTTCACTGATCAATATCAACACATTCAGAATTCAGTATCGAAACAGATATCTGTATTTGTGCTGTAATTCATCCACTTTACGTGAACCAAGGGCATTCGCACATAAAAACGTTTGATCTGGCAATCCAGCAAACGACTAACATCGATCAACTGAACGTGATAAAACGCAGCGGATCGCGAAGTCGATAAACGATACGATAAGACAGGATAGGACTCATCGAACGCGTAAAAAATGTCATTGCTGGCATCGTGCAGCGCCTACGAGATTGATCGAATGACGAACGCCGGTCATCCTGCGATGTTCTATTCGATTTTCGCGACTGCATTGATGCTGAGCTCGTATACTTGCTCTTTAACGAAACAAAGAATCCCGCGGGTGAAACCGAGATCAACGCATAAAGAAGAAATATGGATTTGCGAAAGAAAGAAACTTGACATGGGGAAGAATGCATGTCGACCTATGGAAAAACGGAAGATCAATGTGGAAGGGAGGAAAGTTTAAAACACGGAGAAGAAAGGGATTGATATGTGGGAAAAAGGAATTGATATACAAAGATCAGAATGTGAAATGTACAGTGTATGTGAAATAGAGAAATCAAAATTTGTAGGAAAATGAAATTGACGTAAAAGAAAACTCTGTATCAGAAAAGTAGAACTAATTTGTGGAAGGAAGAAAATTTAATGTATGAAAATAGAAAGATATATAGATCTATTATATGGAAGATAGAAAAATCACGGGTCGAAGGAAAAAGGAATTGATGTGAAAGAAGAGTCTGAAACAGCAGAAAAGTTGAGCTAGATTATAGAAGAAATAAAGATTAATGTAGGAAAAGAAAGAGAAATATTATATAGTAAATGAAAATAGAAAAATTACAACTTGTAAGAGAATGTAAAATCTGAATTTGTGGAAGGATTGAGTCAATTTTTAGAGGAAGTGTAAATTAATGTAGGATAATAAAAGCGGGAGAATATATTTAGTATATAGATAAGTAGAAAATCTAATGGACCATAAAGGAGAAACCATAATAAGAATAGAGATAACTATATGCTTTAACTATAATATTAAATAAAAAAGTTTGGGGAATTAAACACTGCTAATATATATCTATATATGTGTATTCTTTCAATATTCTGCTTTGACAATTCTATGAAGAACGAGCCTTCTGCTCACAATCGTAAAATGTTAGTCCATGATGCAATGCCGAGAAGGGTCCAATTTATGGCACCCTCAAGAGTTTACGCTTTCTCTTCCTGAAGCCAATGATGACAGAAACCGAATGACCCTTCCGAACGATCGACCCTTCACATTTTCTTACAAAGTCAACTTATAGAAACAAACATTAACGAAAATAAAAAGAAACAGTATATAGCGTACGAAAAATACAGTCACAATTCGAAAAAAAAGAAATCGATCTAAGAAAAAAGTAATGTCTGGCAACGAAAAGCATCAGTTGAAAACAATAGTAATCAATACTCGAGATAATAAAGAAATTGATGAATTCTTACGTAGCAAGAGAAGCAATTGATATCCCAAAATGAAAGAGACGTAGGACAGGGTCTATATGGGGTGATCGTATTGTTAGTCAACTTAAAGACGATGTCGCCAATCAAACCGCTGCGATAACGCCTTGTCGGTATGTGTGATCTGTCATCAGAGACCGATATCACTTCTGTATCAGGGTGGAGATGGCTATATATGCAAAGTGAAAACGAGAGTGTGTGATCTACGGTGTGTTTGGCGATAGTGCGTTTGGGTTAAGCAGCGGCAAGATCATCCCGTAGAAAGGAATGATCGATGTAGCGAAAGGAAAAGGATCAACGGCATTTTGAATATGAACGGGAGAATAGAAATTAATTCATAAAAGGAAAGAAAATCGATAAATAAAATAAACGAGTGTTATAGATATGGCTGATTGATAGTCCCTATTAGTACTTCGTATAAAACTTCTTCAAGGCTATGTTACGAAGAGTTTAATAGTTATGTATTTTAGTTGCATATTAAATAAATAGAAGAAAACAGAATGATACAAAAACAAAATTAAAATCGGCATAACGTTGTTAGATATTAATATGTTACGGTATAATTATATAATAGAATGAAAGAAAATAAGATGGAAATAAAAAAAGATAGTAAAAGGAAGAAGAAGAACGTACATTTTCCTTGAGTGCTAGCTAATGGAAACGTTAGTAAAATTTCTTAACACTTTCGTTACTAATGGCAGGACATGTATGTTCCGTGCTGTTTCTATAAATTATTAATTGTAATCTAGTAAGTGCAAACTTTACTTTTGTTCGGTCAAACAATTGGTTAATCATTTTCTGTGTCATTTTGATTTTTTGTTCTAGTTTCTCTAGTTATCCTATATTCTATTCTGATTTTTCTATAATTGAGGATCATACGAGTATCTTGTGTATGAAATCTATAAGATTTCCTCCTTCTCCTCTTCATTCGACTGGTGCAAGAGAACCGTTCATAATAGCAATCCTTTAACTGCTTTGAACAGTGTATTTCTATAAACGAGATGATTAAACGAAGAATTTTGAGAATTTTCTTTAACCTTTGGTAATAAGCGTGAAGCACAGAACGTTATAAAGTACAAAACTGACCAGTAGATAGAGAAAAACGGGAACGAGGCGCGATCATGCTTTCCCATTTGACGCATATCGAATTCTTGCGTCGTCGAACATCCGCGACAGAGCGTGGATCAAATCTGCGGAATGGAGCGGACAAAAAGCGGTGGTTACGATTCACGTGCCGATTTGTTTGCACGCGGAAACTATTTGCTCTATGACCAATGGTTCTATCTATCCCCGAACTTCCATTTGCGCTCGATGGAGCGCGTAATGCACCGCGTTTGACGTGTCAGCATCGTGCTAACTAATGGGAACAGTTCGGTTTTGTGTCACGAAGACCTCAACTAGTCCACCAGGTAGAAAAATTAAAAACGAAAACAATCGTAAAATACTGAGCTAACGTGACTTGATCATATTATGGAAAACCATTATTGTGTGTTGCAAGGAAGGAAGCTTGAGAAATGGTATTCTAAAGAGTCATTTTTCTTTTTAATAGTGGAAGATTGTGCTTTGCAACCCTTACGTGATAGCGATCGAATTATGTGGGAGTCGATTGCTGAAGGAAACATACGAATGCACGTTTAATCAGCAAAGGCTATCACGAATGAAATTTTATCTCACATGAATTTTGTTTTTGAACATTATCGTCTCGTATATCATATGGTATCGCGGAAGATGATAATTAACTATTCGTTGGAAGAAAGGAAACTTAAGAGGCGATTATTATTTAAGTAGTAATGTTTCTTTTTTATAGTATAGAATTACAATGTGCAACCCTTGCATGCAACCTTTGTGCAATTGAATTATTTGAGGCCCTAGCACTGAATGAAACAGAGAAATGTATTCTTAATTCTTACGTATATAAGTACGTAACTACTGTACAAAACATTGTATATAATATTTCATACATTACACATTACACACGTACGAAATAAATAAATTAATCAATGCAGAACTTAGTTTTTTAATCTTGCATTGGAAAGGGTATTAAAAATGTATCAGCTAATGAAACATGCAATTCTCTGGCAAGAAAAATGGAAAACACGTATCTATAAGCAAATGCATTGTGTTTATCATCAATTTCAGATATGATAATCTTAATGATAAGAAATTCGATTTTGTAATTTTCATTTTTCAACATTATAACGAACACATTATGGTAACTTAACTAAAATTTTGTTTTTCTCATGCAAAAATATGCTTATTTGACAGATTTTATGATTAATTTACAACATAATAATTAATTATATTAGAGAATAAATTATAGATGATGTTAAAACTGGTTAATGGGAATGAACATTTAATAGTGGTTTCTAATTATTGAAACGTAAGCTTCATTTAACAGAAACTCCTTATTAATTATTTATCTGAAAATTAATTGATGTAGTTATTATTTAACACTGCCCAAATATCTAATATTATTTTCATTTAATTGTAAATTTAATATCAAAATAAGGAATACATTTAAATTCTTAAAATAGGACTTATTCTAGTAGAAGTTGTTTCTACCGTATAATTAAAATAATTAAACCAAGAATGGGCTTGAACAAGATTGTTATTTCTAATTAAAATTCTTATTACTCATTTAGATCGGATAAATTTAACGAATAATAAGTTTAAAAAGGAATGGAAATTTTGGTAGAATTTAATTTAAGTAGAGGAACGAAATAAAGCTTTTTTGCTGGGTAGAATTAATGACTGTTAAAATAAATAATATGAGTTTACCAAAAACAAATGCAAGTAGCGTTCTACAATGCTGTATTGCGTGTTCCCAAGTAATGTTTCCTCGAAATCACGTACGTTCATTATACAGCCGATAAAGGAAGTGGAAACATTACACTTAATTATATAAAATTTAAATACCATAAATTGTAACTTGATATCGAAACATTGCGTGACACTTCTTGCTGCATAACTACGCAAACACAATATATAAATAAATTCGGACGATAACGACAAATAAAATTAACTAACAGACCATTATTCTTATTAATAGTCGTGCAGCAATAATACTCCATTTAATTTGTATAACTCATTATAATTGCGAAAATATTTAACAATTTTTTAAAAGATACTACGACATGCAGAAGGTAGAGATAAACTTACAATTAGACATATGTTTTTTATCAGTATCTTTTATTAAAACATATCCTCTTCGTCACACTTAAAAATAAATCATTTTTCATTTCATGCAAAACTAATTTCTAGCTATATCACTTTAATATAGATAAAAAAAATTACAATCTAAATATTTAAGACAATGTCAAAAAAATATATTACCTCTTTGATATTTCATGTAAATATTCTACTTCATATTCCATACAGTTATATCATAAATATTTTACATATTTGTACAGCTGAAATAAATTTCATAAGATTCTAAAAAAAAAAATGTAATAATTTTCAATTATGAACAGAGAACGAAGCTATTAGGTCGGACTTTTTAAATAATATTCCTTTTGTTCACGTTTTCGATGTTCTCTGAAGAGATACAATATAACATATATTCCCGTGAAATAAAACAACGGAAAATCTGCGGGATGTACTATGAAAAATGTTGTTTGGCTCATAATAGAAATTTTATTCCATTGTATTTAAAACATAACTTAACTAACTTTTAATTAACCTCAATAGCATTGTCATTATTAACATGGTTTAATTGTATCTTTTTTCGAAACATATCGTTAAAATAATGCGCTAAAACGAAACCTGAAATGTAAGACAAAGTAATATAAGTCTCGAGTGGCAATGGAGTAATAATTTTTAAGATTCAGTTTCGTCGAATTTATAGTTGAAATCCCAAAGGGTACGTGGATTCCCTTTTTACTTTGCCGCGGTACGTATGCAAATAGAACGAGGCGTAATTAACACTAATGTAACTCACCTGAATGTGGAGTGACACTTGAGTGACGTTTTCCCCTAGAAATTCTGGCCTGCCTAGTCCAGAGGGTTACCTCTTGTGGTCAAAATCTGCCCATATAACGTTAATCAACCATCAGTCGAGTCTAACTGCTTATCCTACTGTATACTATTTGCTGTTAAGGATCACTTTCTGTAATGAAAAGGAACACAATTCTATTGAATGGAAGAGCGTAATCATTTCACCGAGTTAAAGATATTTTCAAATGCCATTGGAAGGATAGATTCGAATTAACGTGGTTGGAAAAATGTAATGTGCCTTAATGCAATTTGTGTTGTATTTAAATTGAGAAATGATAAAGTGGTACGTAGAACTTTATATGTACGTTCTATTTATTTTCTTTGAAAATTTTGTATTCTTGTACAATTGGATTTTAACTTGTTGTATTAATTTCGTTTAGAAACTTTCTTTTAATAGGTGTAAACGTATAGATAAATATTTTTCCAATTTACTCTTATATTTGGGTCCGTAACATTTTTGTCTTTAAAACGCGAACACTATCTTTAGTTTAATGATTTTTAAAGTTCTCGAGTTCGTTTCATCGCTATTGTCATCTTCATATCTGTCCACAAATTTCTGAGTAAATTTATATCAACTTAGTCGAGGAGGTATACACATATAATTGCATAGAAAATCCGTGTTTCTCTAATTAATACATACGTGTCTTGTGCGCAACGATTGCGCAATTGAGAGACTGTCACAGCTTTTACAATGCCAGTTGTCGATCGGTATCAGAGAATGGCAGTATTTGTTTGATTGTCGATTCATGTAGAATCTGTTAAATTGATTCCACTGAATTCTCCTGCGACACTATTCTTAATGAATTCAATCTACAGGAAATTAATGAATTACTTTCCGCGCGATCTGTCGTATTCTTTGAATTTCGAGCTAAGAAATTCTTTTTCCATCGACTGAAACGTTTCCACTTCGTAATTTCACTCTGAAATAAAGGGATGAAAATGATTCCATAAAATTGGAATATGCCGGGTCTAATTGTATATGCAGCAATTTTGAAAATTAAGTACGTCATCAATTATTCCCATGTTTCCAAAATTGTCCTTCTATTTTATGCTGGGGCTAAGTACACATTTCCTCGCACTCTTGATAATTTAAGAAACTTAGATATTTCTTGATGTCATAACTATCTTTAACCTTTGAAAAATGTATTTCACGATGGAAAATAAAATAAAGAATAGCGATTTCTACAAATTTACGTAGTTTTTTATAAGTAACGCTGCCTAGCCTGGTCCTCAGTCGTAACGATAAAATCAACAATTTGCCAAACGCCTTGTTTCGCAATACCCTCGCTATTTTCCCATTACGATGCCGAAATAGCCAAGCACGTAAAACTAAGAGAAGAAAAGACCGAATAACATTCGTTAGAGTATACAGCAACAAGTTAACGAAAATATTCCGCATGCAGGCTTGAATTCAGGCTTGATTATTATTTGTCAGCGTCTACAAGTATTTCAGTATTTTCTTAAGCAGGAATCGAGTCGACCAGGAAAACAGGAACAAAGAAAAAGCAACGAAAGCAAATGTTTCGAGGGAATTGAAACAATAGGTAATTTAGGAATGTTTTAATATTTGAGTGTCTGGACGGAAATGAATAATATTCCACGAACATCGAGCTAATTCCTATAATACTCCTTATTCCACGTCACGAATGAATAAGATTCGTTTGCAATGAATTGATATCGCTGCTTTAGTAACATACATAAAGTTATGTAACCAGCGTAGATAATTTCAGTCTTAAAAGAACGTGACTGGAATCGTAGTACTTGTATTTGCATGAAGTGAACTGTCAACTTGAAAGTAGACAAAACTGACAGTCGGATAATTTCACCTTGTTTTGATAATGTACTTTATCATCGGAGAAAAATGATTTTGTAGTATTTTTTGCGTTAGTGTTACATATTAACGTCGTGGATTTTTGTGGGCGAGTACGATTGGGGATTATTAGAATATTTAATTCATCTTTTTTTACGAAATGAAAAATACTATCGTGCAAGATAATTATAATAATACAGGAAGTTTTCGATTTTTCTCTGCAAATTGTAAAAATGAAAAATATACACATGTCAAATTTATTTGTGCAGATGCTTTAATATAATACAAATAAATGAATGTCGCATGCAATATGAAATTCGTTTCTCAATTTTTATAATATTACGAAGAATTTGTTATTACTTGTGCCGCGTAGTGTTAAACATTTATGTATAACTTTTTCATCAGACACATTTCGCCTTCGTCTAAGCTGTCAGGACAAATTGGGAATACATCTTGCATATTTTATAGTATTTTGTAATAGTTGGCACAGACTGATATGTAAAATATGGAGAAAAGTTAAAACATACGTAAAAAAGATTACATATATTGATTTATATGAAAACATCGTGCAAAATCAAAAGTTACAAAATTCATCATAAAATACTATTTTTCCATAATTATATTCTTATCATTATGTATTGTAATTATATTATTATATTTTCATTTATTATTAGAGCGCATATCGGGTATTCATATTGCTGTCTATGAAATCTTCGAATTTTATGTCATTTTTCATTCTATAAGGGAAAAAAACACTAGCTATCTTTAGGGATATAATCCCTGTAATCTAACGATAATCTGATCTCGTTTAAACAGTGTCCATTACGGATCACGGGTTTCCCTTGTAAGCAAACCCCAACTACATTAGCTGTGTTCTTAATCCAGTCCCTAAAGATGGATAGTCCAGAATTAACCTCCACTTTATCTCAACCAAGGCAGTCCAAAATAATCCTGCATTGCCGAAACTTCCCCTACAGGATATATCCGTGAGCTACATGCAGCGAAAATTAATAATATCAAAATCTACGAGGTTCAATAAAAAACATTATCTTGATATTTAGTAAATGGAAAATATTGACACAGTATCGTTGTATTGTATTTTGACTGTTACGTGCATTAAGATTCCACCAAAAAATCGTTTCTTCTATGAGTGACGGTTTTCATTTCACTTTATTCCCCACTTTTTTTATTTGATGTTTTACTTCTTTTTACGTGCCGTAATGACGTGTCGTTGTTAGCTATGAGAATACATAATTGTGCTATTATAATTGTACTTACGTAAGAACATAATTATGCTACTACGAAAATTTATTACGAATATCAAACATGTCAAAATGACGATTAGATTAGATTAGAATTGTTCATTTTGGTAATTATAATAATTTATCAGTTTTTGCGTTGATATAGAAATTTTAAACAAGTTAATTATTCGTTGAAATACATAAAGTATAAAAAAGTGAGCGATAAACATTATTTGGCGAATTAAACATTAAGAAAGAAACGATCCCTCTACTATTATATTAATCTATCTAGTAATCTTAAATTTTAATCTTAACTTATTAGTGCTTTTTGTTGGACATAATAACCTTTCCCGATAACAGCAGATATTTTAGCAAATAAGAACCTAGCTGCACGTTAAAAAAGGGAAAGATCCAAATATTTATGCATTTTCATACTTGTAAAACAAACGAGGAATGCAAGAAAAGAGTACAAGTCACGTTTTTCACATTTTAGTAGAATTTGTTTACTCGTTGAAGCACCTTCCTAATAATATCGCACAGTTATCGTCTTATACTTGTCAATCGTTGTAAAAATATAGTCTACTTCTCTTACGTTTATTTGCAATGTTAAAAATGAGTGTTCGTAGCGGAACAAATTGTTACAAAAACCTCTTAATTACACGTTCCGCAAATACTATACTCCGCCATCCAAAACTAACTTGAACATTATCGAAATAAATTTTTATGTACCCAATAATTCGATAAAAAAATAAATTATTCCAGATTTGTATTCACGAATAAGATTATTCACACACAATACTATTCTATCCTATATCTCATTATTTGTTATTAGTAATTAAAAGTTGCTATCTGTCATTTACTATTTGTATATTTATCCATGAATGGTATAAATAAAAGCATACTGTGCCCATTTGTTATCTACGTATCCGTACGGAAAACACTATGTTTACGTGCTTTTATCCTCGCTATTGTCCTCGTGCTTATCTTCTGCAAAAGATTGATTACAAACAAACTGTGTAATTGTACCTATTTGTCGGATTATCTTAATTCACTCCACGAGTACAAGTACAGAGAATAACTAAAATTATTCGTAATTCGCGAATAACGATTACTTTGTTTATCTCTATTTCTCATTCGTCGTTCGAATAAATTTCGTCCGACTTTGTTCGAAACTATCAGGTGCAGTTAAGAATATTCTCGTCGTACATTGACGAACGTTCTTGGATGGACGTGCGATTGCGAGCAGCGATCATTCGGTTTATCTACGTGGACGTCAACGGTTCGTTCGATCGAACGGGCGACTTTCGACCCGGTGGAATAATAATTCGGGGGGTGCAGCGGAACACCGTGGCCGTGGACGGCGTTTGTCAGAGGAGAGGATTTGCACTTGGCAAAGAACCGAGAGACAACTTCCTGAGAAAGTTTCTCGAGTGGCCGGCCACCCATCTATCTCATCCCCATTCGACTCTCTTCGCGTCGCTCTTATCTTTGTCTCTTTCCATTCGGCCTTATCGCCTTTGCTACTGCGCTCGGCGAAGCTCAAAGAGCCAAGGGTACGAACGTGTCTGGAAAAATTTTCTCGCAACCAGCCACGGCCAGAAAACTCTTCGCTTGGCTTCGGCTTTCGAAAATGGACATCGCGCCTGTAATGTTCTCCTTGTGTTCGAAGCTACCTTAGCTCGATGAACCCTCCAACTATCTTCTGATTACGATCAATTTACGCTCCGTCCGGTAAAGGGACGGAGAGTTCGATCGATCGATCGATTAATTTTAAGGGTCAGTGCTTGAAGTTCCATGGTGTCGGGAATATTGAGGAGATACGACTTAAACTGTGTTTAACAAGATAGAGGATCCAGCCGGACACCTGTCGGTTAGACTGTATGCCATTTATAAAAGTAAAGAAATAGGATCTAGAGAGAAATTTGTCTGGCTCTTTAAACGATATCACGAGTACTTTACCTTGAATATTTTTTGTACGGTTTTGTACATTACAATTTTGTATGTATTTACTAACGATTTAAAGGCGTTTGTCGATAATGTGACCGATGTCTGTGTTGTTTTAGGGGTTGTTTATTTCAATTTGCACCGCAATGCAGAAACATTGATCTTGGCAATGATACAGTGATCACAGTGTACCTTATGAAAGATTATATCACATTCGTTTATACTATTATTTTTTATTACGAACGAATTTAATCATTTTCTATCGAATCGAAGAAAAAATGCGTTAAGGGGTTGCGTGATAGTGCATTGGGCAATTAAATTTCAGACATTTCTCATATTTGTTGCATTTTATTTTATGCAATGGGATATTGTAAACGAAAATGAGGATATAACCTATCGTAGAAAATGTAAACGTCATATAATAAATTAAGCGAATTATTTTATCTTATATTACGAAAATATTGAAAGTGAACAGTAAATTAGACGAAGAAACGAATACTAATTTGACTGAAAGTGGAATACATGAAACGAAAATATAGGTCGGAGGAAATGAAAGTAATGAGAAATAAATTGCAGAAAACTAAGTAGACTACAAAACGTAGGATGTAATATAGGTGGATATGCGCTGCTTAATCATTTATAGAAGCTGTGAAAGAAAATAATGAGGTAATAATAAATATAGGAATATTAAAAATTAAAAGCAAATTACATTACACGGTGGAAAATCGAAAATAACACAAATTCAAGCATTTAATCAGTCTATTTCAAATGTGCTGATAATTTGCAGTATTGATATCAAACTGAAACCGATGATAAACATTTCATATTAAATAATTATTGCTGTGTTTATTTTATACAGAATATCTTCTTCTGTTCGTTTTTTTTTCAAATATTTCATATAAATTGTGTTTCCTTTTTCATGGTTTTTCGTATTGATTAACGACGTTCCAAATTATGCAATTAATTTTTCAAAATATTTTTAGTATAAAGTTGACTAAAAAGCCTTTTTTGATTTTTTCTATAATTACTGTTTGTAAATTTGAGATAACATTTTTCCACTTATTTTAAAAAAAGCACTTTCATAATATCTTCAATAGGGGTTTTAATTTAAGATCCAATGAATTTAATTAAAACGATATAAAGAATTAAAAATTGAAGATTTAGAATTATGAACTCTATGGATATAAACTAAAGCTTTTAACATTATAGATATGACTTTTTTAAAACGTTATTCAAGAGCAAGTAGTAATAACAATATTTTCTACTCTGTGTCGTTATTTAAATATTTTAACAATTGTGTAATCATCACAATTTTTCAAGAATTTATTAATAATATAGTGACTGATAAAACTTATTCTTACATAGATTTTGTATCCATAAATGTGATAATAGAAGTCAACATAAATCTATATCAAGGACAATCAGTAAAAAGAAATTAGGATAATTAGAAGATGTAGAAGTTTGTCGTTTAAAATTAGGGATATAAGTTAAGGTAGGAAGAAAGTAAGGAATTTCCTTTTTCATCTTCCAGTCTTTTCTTATCCGCCAAATTTATTTTTCTCGCAATTCGATGAAGATTCTCACCGCAAGAATCGTCGATCGTGCACGTCGATATGAAAAGCCTATTCGTTTTATGGTCGATCGTTTTCCGTGCCAATCCGATAGAGATATTATTGCAGCGCGTTTTCGTGAGAAATCCGCTTGCTGGTTGGCCGCCCCGGTCGTTCGTTAAGTCTAAAACGAAATTAGCCTAGTTTGTCGGCAGTCTACGTCCTCTGCTATTGAACGTCGGGTCGCTAATTCTTTGTCGTTGCTACAAAAAGATTTTCATTAATTTAATTAAACGACACAATGCTAAATTGCGAAGTCTTATATAAATAAAAGTAATTTTCCACTATTTGCCAATGCCAATTTTGCTTATATCAATCGAATATTTAACGACAAAACGTTGCTTTGAATGTAGAAATTGAGTAGTAATATTGAGTGAATCGAATGAATATAGTTAAAAATAATATTAGTTTTGCATATAATATCATTATACAATGCTTGAAAAGAGCAGCGTTGTAAATTTTCGATGCATGAAACATATATTTGTAGAAAATATGTAATCTGAAAAAATAGTATTATTAGCAGAACAATAAATATTGAATAACGAAATAAAATCGTAATTACGATTCTTTTCACAGTTTGTATTGAACAATATAAAGACGATTAAGACAGTAATCTGAAGCACACACATATACAAATATTTTGATATCATTCTATACTTAGATAATATATCTATTTCATCCTAATAGTAAATATTTCATACGCCTGTGTATTTAATGATATAGTAATATATTTAGCTATTAAAAATGATTTGCTATAGAAACGATAAATATTTAGATAAAATATGATATTTATTATGGATATACACATATTTAAAAAAGTATTATAGAATATTGGAATAAATATTCATATCTCGGGGTTAAAATAAGTCCTAAAATATATAACTAGCTACGTATATTGTAAAGTAAAATTTAAAATTACCTATCGTTGAAAATAGTTACCTATAATCTATTTCAGTACATCGTATAATTTATACTATGCACATGTACATATATCTACGTGTACGAATAACAACACAACGTATTAGATTTTCATATATACGCGCAACTGATCGTGTGTACTTTAGAGACACGCACACATATGTCATATGATTTAATTTATGTAATTTATCACAAACGGCACAATGTAATAGAATCAAAGTTAAATAACGATCGATTGCTTTATAATACCGTTCGTGTGAAATCACAGCCGTCGAAAATGAAATCGACGCGAAGCAGGACAACCGTGTAATTCGATTTAGCTTCAGTTTTATTTGTAAATAAACAATTGCCGTGGAATACACGACGATATTGATTATATCTAAATCAACTTTCTGAATGAACGATTAGCAGGACTTCGCGTATTAAATGTAAATAACACACATTGTAGCGGAAATCGGTGATACGTTTCCAATAAATGGTAATGGTTGGTGCTATCATTAAAGAGAAAAGCGGAAATTGGGGTGGCTGTTCAATAAAAGGATAAGAGTGCTCTTCTAACGGAACGCATACGATGCAATTTTGCGACATCTGTGATCATTGGAAAATGGAAGAATATAACAGATGTTAGACATGAAACAAAAGCAATTACTGTGCAAATAATTTACTAGAATTTTGTACAAGAAAGGCTTCCACGTAACGTGCTGTAATGCACTAAAATGAAACAAACGTGTTCCTATATTTTATTTGAAGCAATTTAATGGAAAATTGACGATCATTTTTGCAATGCAATTTTTCAGATTTCTCAGAAATAGCATAATCAAAAAGCGATAAAAGAAGTCGCGTAAGTAAAGGCTACAACTCTACAAGTGGTATAATCAGAGTTTTAGTCAATCAAGTAGTACGAACGTAAAAACACCGATCGTTGCGGTAGTAAAAGCGTATTGTACAGTCGAGCGCTAGATAGGCAAGCCATTTGTGATGAAAATAGAATTTTTCGTTTCAAGTACGTCGTTATATAAAAAGGTAAAGATAAAAGTAATGTGTCTGATATTTACAGAATAAGCTTGCATTATATTTTTCCCTTCGGATGTAGGAAAATATCACATTATACATATAGCGGCGTAATAGCAGAAATGTTTCTCGATAATAACACAATGAAATATATGAGAATAAACTTGTTTCAATTGTATAAAATCTAAAAACAAAATAATAAACTTGTTTCAATAGTTAAAAAATATATTTAGCAGATAAAACGTATTTCAATTAGAAAAAGTGTATCAAAAACAAATTTCTTTTCAGTTTTTATATTTCGAATTCGTATTATAACTTTTTGCTAAAGTTTTAAATGACCAATATTTATACAATAGTTTTTGCATGATTGTACCTGCGGAATGTGGTAACATTGGTAAAGTTTGGCTATTAAACTCTGCAACACGCTCTATATGAAAACTCATGCGGGCTGATAATCGTGAAAGAGCTGACAGTATTCCGTAGCTTATGTCCACAAATATTTTACAAACTAATCGATAATATATACAAAAAATAATTCTGGGTTCTCAAAACGGTTCAAAACAATTTCTTCAAAAATATATTCCAAACTAATCTGCACATCTGCAACGAATAACTTCATTCTGAAAAGCTACATTCTTTAACTGTGCGTGTACAGTACTCTGACAATCACCATCGCAGGCTAACACTGATTCGAAAACCATTTCAAACAACAATCTCCTTCATTGTATGAAATCCAATTTAATTAATAGCAATTTATAAACCGCTTCAACTGGACGCTTTTCGATGTTTATCTAATGGCTGAAAATGGAATCTCAAAACGAAACCCAGCGAATCGGTGCGGTGATTGTTGCGAAATCGGGTAAGTTGAGCAAAGAGAGGGGGAGAGAGAGAGACGCAATGTGAAAGCGGCGATCGCGATTCAATCGCCGAAAGATTCGAACGATGTCGACAAAAGGAAGAAAACGAACGCTTCTGTTAGAAACCGCACACTTTACGAGCGAGAGTGCTTTAATTTCATCGAGAAAACGTCGACGCAGAAAGCCTCGAATCGACGCGGCGCGAAAGAGGACACCGGAAGAGAGGAAAAAAAAAGCGAGAACGCGAACGAATCGGTCCCCGCGAAACGAAAACAAAGGCAACGATGTCAGGGGTTGAGAGAGAGGAAGAGAAGCAAACGCCGCGAAACCGTCGTCCTTCCGCAGCAACGAATGAATTTCATTCGCGACCCACTCACGTTAACAAGCGGAAATTAAAGAAATTGTTTATGTAGAGGATTAAAACAATGCCAGTAATAATTAGTTTTTCCGTCGACCGACCACTACGATTATAATTGCGGCTGAACGCAGTCGCAATTCAAACAAGAGCCTTTGGCGACACGAATGAAGCGAAGAAGGGAAACACCATACCGGGAGAACGCAAACAAAGAGCTCCTATTTCATTTTGTCAATTATTTCGAGAAAAATAAATCCGTTGTTTCCTTTTTATTCTCTTTCTTCTACTTTTTGTATTTTTATGTCGCGATGAAAACGTTTAAAGGGTAGTGAAAATCTCTTAAAGTTTCTCTTATAAGTGTTATAAGGGGGATGTTTAACGAGTTTTATTGCAAGAATTTTATTTATTATTTGTTAGTTACTTTTTTCGTTGTTCAATCTGGTTTCAATGCAGAGGTAAAAAAGGATTGCTATCCAATTACATTTTTTAATTTCTCGAACTAATGAAGTGGATATTTTGTAAAACGCGAATTGAACTTTGATTCTTCTGGATACAAACAAATTGAACATTTAACAAAGCATAAACTGAACGCACAAACAACTGAAAAGTTTTCCGTTGATATACAGCAATATTTAGGCAAATGGAGGCTTTGTAGTAATAGTTTCAAGAGTTAATATATGTAACACTGGTGGATTAAATGGATAATATATAAAATTCCCAAAATATTTGACTAAAATCCACAACATTTTATTAAAGCAAAGAATATACGTAGTTGGTCAGTATGGGGGTTGCTTAATGACTCGATCGGCAACGTTATAAGCAATAACGATGCAATTTCCTTGACGATACTTGTATATCTTCCTCACTGTGACCCGCAATGACGCTTTAAATCGGTACGGTTTCACGATACAATCGATTATCTATCGGAAACGAAATTGGTTTTCGGTTGTTTCGAAAACAACTATTCGCGCGGGAATTAATAGCTTTATCGTACGAACAAATAGCACTAGAATATAAAAAAAGTAAGTAGAGAAATTGACCCCTGTCGCTAATGATTGTTTCTGATCGGGATTATTGTATATCATATATATATCGATTTGAATGCCGGAAAACTCTGCATGCACGCGTGTCCCTGACGATAATCACGTGTAATTTGGTCCGTTGTCAACGTTGATAGATTGAGGGGTTGAAGCCGGATTTAGACGATAAAAGCTTCCTTCATGATTTATTCGGGGGATAAGTTTAATAGTTCGAACGGTGACACACTGTAATTGTTTTCATTTGATTTATAAGTGGGATCAATATGGTATTGAAAAATCATTGCATATGAATTCTTTACTTATTTGTTTGATATATCGTCAGTGTATTATCAGAGTCTACATACTGCAGGTAAAATTTGAGATATTATAATAGAAATGTTCGCTCTAACGATGTTTTTGGCATCAAATTTTAAATTTACTGAACATAGACATACAAGTATGTATATTTAGAAAAAATAATGGTTTATTAAAAATATTAACCCTGCTGTTCTCTTCGGATCTGGATGATCCAAATGAATATTATATTTCAAGAGATATTATTAAAATATAAATAGTCTTTAAATATTTGGGCTTAGGATTCAGTATATTTAAATGTTACCACTCTTTGTGTATCTCATGTTTTTCATGAATAAATTATTTCAAAATTAGGAAAAGAGAAGATATCTAAATAGATATAAACACGAGGAAAAATTAATAGGAATAAAATTTGGTAAAAGATGTAAAAGAATAGAAAAAATAATTTCATTCAAACGTTCATTTGGTATTTGGATTATTTTTCGGATATACTCTTGTTATAATAGATGCAATACAAAATTTCCTTTCATCGCTCCCTAATATCTTTACGATCTTAATTTATGTGTTTTATCTAGCTATAAATATACAACATTTTATATGTGTAATTTTAATTGGTTGATTAATAATAGATAATCTTATTCTATAACTATTTACATTTAATCAATGCTTTGGTTATTTTATTTAATACAGATGAAATGGCAAATTCATGTAAGTAAATGTCTATTAGTAACTAACAAGTGATATAAATGGCAATCTAGGCAAAAGATTTTGTTCAGAGATTACTGATTGTTTTAGTTTAATTTAATAATAGTCGTAATAGTTAATAGTCGTTGCGTGCTAAGGCATGTAGATATATTAATAATGTTTTAACATGTAGCAATAACTTTAAAGTTTTAGATCAAGATCGTAAATAATTTTTTAATCCTTGTTCTTGAAAGTTACTGACAACGTAAATATTATTATTATATTAATTGAGAAATATCTGTGTACAAAGATCTATGTAATTATTATTCCCGCAAACTATTACATAGAATATTGAACCACTATCCATAGACACGAAATATACCATAATATGCCGCATAGGTAACATGTAATTCCAATTTATACGTATCTAACGAGTCTATGCACCATTGAGCTGTTTATGTGACTCCTTCAAATATCTATTTAATCATTTATAACATCTAAGTTTAGCAAATATATATTATAGAATATATAAAATCGAAGGCGATAAGAAACTGAGAAAAGGATAATCGATAATTTTGGATCTTTATATCAGCATGGATTTGTTATTTTTTATATTATTTTATAATTACATGATATGAATCTTCCGTGTTTTGCTTGTAGAGACAAATTCAACATTTCCAGTCTCCACTAATTAATTATAAAATTAACAATGAAATTTTGTGGTTACTATTTGTGCTATTAAACGTATATTTACTACAAAAAATATTCGTTTACATGTGTATAATATTCTGAGTATCAAATTAATTTACATATAATACATAAAGTTAGCATTTTGATCAAGAAATATTAATGCAAAATATTTAGTACTTTTTTGAAAAAACTCATTGAAAATACAGTGACAAACAAAGCAAATTGAATTGAATTTAATAATTACACGAAATAAAAATGTAGAAGTTTTTCCATGTTTATAGCGTTTTAAAGTATAAGAAATGTGTTTGTAAATCCTATATTACGGAAGAAATAGAAATAAAATTTTCCATAGCAAAATTAATTACACGAGTATGTATCTCCTTATTTATATCATTTTATACGCTCGTCACTGGAGAGTGTGTCTGACATAACACGGCTTATTCTACTTAAAGTTGTTTCGAGGATTTGACTTTTCTCTTCCTTTTGAAAAGTATCAATGTAAAAGATACACTCACACTAAGGATACACTACTTGATTGAAACATACATTCAATACCTTTATATTATATTAATTATAATTAATTAATTATATTATACCCATATATTTTTACCTATATTATAATATCAATCTTATATATTTTATTAAAAAAGATCCTCGATTAAAGACCTTAAAATAATTAAAATAATAAAAATGATTTCTATTCTAAATTAATTGTAACTGCAGTTATTATCGAGTCAACGTTAAATGTCAACTATTGGATATAACATACTATAACATTAAATATCATGTTTTTGGATAATAATGAACCGAGATATTATTTTCACGAAGGAGATATCTGATGTCTTCGTAACTGTTTTGTCATTTAAAAGAATCTCTGTGCGACTACTCAATGGCTATGCAAACGATGCATTTGCAACACATGTCGCGAAGAAAATTGCGCTTTTTCGATCGTAACGGCCCCATAATGGTTAATTTAGCGCTGCCAAAGCTTGGTCGTTTAGTTTTATTGAAAGATAATTTTACCTTAATGCTGATAACAGATATTACGATGGTAACAGGGGACTTGGTATCTTTGACCGTTATCGTTGCAGTACTGAAGCGTTCTGTAAAACGTTATTGGCCCAGATTGTATGTTTCGGCTGAAAACTCGTATAGAATATTTCGCATTTTCCGCTCTGTTATCAGAGGCAACGCAGTAAAATAACCTCGATCGATTAGACCGATATTGGGAATTGGATTTGAGGTCACGTTATTGCGGACCAATTATAAATACCTTTACATATGTTAGTTCATGTACTGTACTCTATAGAGTAGTTCACTAAAAAATTAGACCAATATCACAACGTCTGTATAGTTTAACAATTTTAATATTATAATTTACAAGAGGTATGTATTTTAAGATAGACTAATGCATATATTATACATAAATAGTAAGTTGAATAAAATAAACAGTTTAAAGAAAAATTTTTTATTTCAAAAATATATTTGGCATTATTGACATATTTAGTACTTTATTTGGTAATAACACATTTTTTTTTATCAATGGAGAAGATGATTAGCAGCAAAGTGTATGTTGCGATTAAAATCTTTATACCTATTATAAGGTAATACATCATTTTATATAATTACATATTTAGTATCTATGGAGATCATGTTATTTTCTAATTAGCAAGTTTTGACTTTATTATATTATTAGATTTTCGATGATGACTGCAATTAATGTATTCTCATGTAAATGTAACATACATGCATGGTGTGATATAAAGATACACGAAAAGCATGTATTAATAAGTACAAAAAGTAAACGACTTTGCGTGTGATACTGCAGTAAATAGTTTTTAATCAATCTGTAGAATAATCTTATTCTTTAACGTAGGTACTGAAAATTCTCATTATAGATAACATGCAACAAAGCCCTATAGAAATGTTCAAATTAATATTAAAGTTCGTTAGAAATCTTCTAATTTGAAATTTAATATCGCAGTAAATATTATTTAATCAATCCTTGAAATAATTCTCCTTTTAATTTATTAAGAAGATATCTCATCGTCCACAATTTTCCACAGAACGTTACAAAATTGCAAATTCTAAAATTAAGAATACTATCGTCTCAGAATAAACTAAAAAATCAGTCGAATATAATTTCACTTGACGTTACGCGTAATATTATAGCGAACGCTCTTCGATCAATCTCTAAAATAAGCCTTTCAATCTATTAACAAAATAGCTTACTATTTGCGATGTACCAGAAAATACTGTAAAATTCTCAAATTATCGTCGCTTTGAGAGGTATTAGAAATTCAATCGAAATTAATTAAATTTCAAATCGTTGTTTCTCACAACGAAAAGGTCGATATCTTCGTACTAATTAGAACTTGTTATCATCTCAGAGGATACGTAGACGAAATGCAAAATGTATCAAATGTACACATGCTTATGTCTGCGGAAACACGGGAGTATCTAATCGAAAGCGTACATACAGGCACGAAAACAGGCGAATACACGACGGTCAGGTATGTGCACAAGTGCACTAAGGGAATCCGCGCACTAAGTGCTATCAATAATGTTCAGCTTTCCGGTCGAATTAAAGGAGAAGCTCGAGATCGACTTGATTGCCATACCGTTGAAAAATTCAACTATTCGGAAAGGAGGGTTATCGAATGTTAGTTTCTATTTTCTCTGACTAGCTAAAGATTCGTTTGGTCCTTTAATGTCGAGAAACATTTATTCGTTACACGAGAGCGTCGCTGTCTGTCAGATGGAGAGAATTTCAATGAAATAATAATTGTGCGATAGCAGCGTGACTGAACTTCTATTATGTATCGTGATCGATAATACTGCAACGAAACTAGCGAAGAAATCATGTAGCTAATAATGGATTAATTTAATCTTTCGTACATTTATCATTGAAAATATTGTATTGAGTTTCAGTTTATTGCATTTTCCTAGTAGTTTTATTAATGTAGGTTTTGGATTTTTTTAACTGTAGTAACTGAGTGATCAAAGTATTTAATTGTTTTCTGTACACGCAGTTTGTAGTTTTTAGATTATTTTGATTTTACGTTGATCCTTTGTATTTAATATACATACTAGATTTTTATATGAACTTCTCAGGAGCCAAATCAACGAACGATATTAATAGATAATTAATAAGATTAATATTCAGTTCTTAAGAAAAAATGACCTACCTCTATAGATTCATTCACTGCAAAAGAATGCCATAGATAATAGTACATTCGCAAGTAAATTTAAAAGACAGTATTTATGGTCTCTAAACGGTTTATATAATATATTCGTTCGTTCTATTTGTATATAATATCATTTTCTGGTCATTTGCTAACTTTATGCTCGTTAAAGTTTTATGTATATTACTTTAAAAGTTGTACTTTATTGTTTTAACTCTAGAATCATTTGTGAAATTTTAAGAATGTCAAAATACGAAGATCATTTTCATAATATAACACATTTTCATAAAACACTGTAAATTTATGGATATTGTGCAATAAATGTAGAAAGAAATTGATGTTACATCCCAATAAGTTAAAATAACTGTGACTGTGTAGTAAGTATCAATTTGATCTCAAATTTTGATCGGAAGAGTATGATTTACAAAATGTATATTATACGATATAGATATATACATATATTAAATTTTTCTTCCTCCATGGGTTAGAACAAAATTTTTATCTTCGAGTGACTGAAGGCATATTCAGAAAATATCGATTGAATAATATAGTTAATTTAAGACTCTTCATTTTATTTAGTCCACGATATCATATACAATACGAATATCACTTTCTTTTATCTATATACGTACGTGTAATATAATTCTATATAATGCAAGCTGCGATTAAGTATGTGAAGTTAAATGATGTACAATTCAATAACAATATGTAGCAACTATAGAACCGATTATTATTTCATTTTTCACTTCGCAATATATCTATTCACTATTTTCATTTTAATCTGTCCGTAAAATTAATAAATGGCTGGTATAAATAAAAGATAAACGTAGGAAACCTTGAAACTCTCACTTTGCTAATAAACTTCCGAAACTATATAGGATAAAGTAAATATACTTTGATGACACGCCATTTGATAATCGAGACTCCGCGTTGCAACATTTTAAAGAACCGGTGATGTAACGTTTCGTAGAAATCACTCGTAAGTCTCGAATAATATTCCAGGACTGCTTGACGTCCTTTGCTGCACACACTCAATTTTAATAGAGTCCGGATCAAAGGGAATCAAGGATCTAACTACAGGAACCCAACAACGTGTTCTTGTTACACTAAAACCAGCCCATAACCCTCTGGACAAATCGATGCCTCGTATAATGGGAAAACCGGGAATATTAATCTCCCTGGCCGACAGTATCAAGACTATGGTTACTTTTTGCTGAATAGAACGAGCTTAAACTCTCCGTCTGCTGCTCTTTGAAAGCACAGTTTCTTTTATATCTTGTCTTACGTACGAATTAATAAATAAAAGTTACGATATGAATTTTTAAAAATGTATATCTGTAATAATCTATAATAATCGTAATTATGATTATCACTGATAACAGGATTATTACAGTGGTTAATATTTTTCATGAATCTTCAACAAATTTTACGTGGATTTTTATACACAAAATATAATACTCGTTATACATGTACATACATATCTAGAAAGTGAAACAAATCTTCATTTGGACCAGTCCATTTCGTTGATTGAGTTCATCAAAATATGAATTTGCATGAAGATTCACAGTTTAGTTACGAATATTGAAATTTTATAAGATGTCCGGATTTTTTATGGATCATAGAGTGGAGTTAAAATCAATAACAAAATGGTAAAATGGCGAAGGTAGTCGCAGAAGGTGAGATATTGATTCTGAGATGTTGCAGTTCCACGTAACAAGGTATAATCGAAGAAAACATCAGAATAATCTGAGATTACTATAAATTTACAATTGTGCATTTTTCGGGATTTGAGTAATTTATTATAAAAAAAAGTGTGTTATAAAAAATCTCATATATCCTTAAGCCTAGAAAAATTTATTGATCATGTTATACTTTTAATTCTGAAAGAGAAAGAAGTTATTGGCAGTACTAAACTTTCAGAGTTAAGAGACAGAAACTTTATTAACTTTCAGTATCGTAAAACTACTTGTTCAAAATAACTAAATAACTAAAGATAAATTTATCTTAAATTTTTAATCTGATTTTCTTAGATGCAAAACTGTAGATAAGAAAAGAATATATCGTTATGAACTTATAACCATATTTTGTTCGAATAAACTATTCGTTCTGCTTACATAACATCTTGTTCATAGATTTACATACGAAATATTGGTATATCTCAATCGTTTAATTTGAAAACACCTTACATCGGTGTTTCATATTATTCATAGAATTCCCATTATTAGAACAAGCAATACGTGAATATTCCATTATGCCGATACTTTATTACTATAATATTATATTACTCAAATGCTTGTATAACATTGTACGTTGACTGCCACTAAAGGAAAAGCAGAAATTCATAATTCAATAAGTTTTATTATAATATACACACATAATTTAGCGTAAATTTATTAGAGTACTGTAACAAAGACAATAGTTCTTATTATATTGAATTGTCAGTTTAATTAATAACAAAATTTCATGCGCCGCTGTATATATTCTATTAGGTTGTCCAAAAGTTTCTTTTGCTTTATAAGGAAATAACAGATGCACAATATTTTTTGTTTTATATTATTTTATTGAATTATGCGAAGCATAAAATGTTGTGCATCTGTCATTTCCTTATGAAACGAAAGAAACTCTTGGGACAACCTAATAAATAATCGAGCTAATTGTCATATAAGTATTCTATGACAGTTCGAAATTTTTCAAATTTGTGGCAAAGAAGTATTTAATTATTTGAAATATAAAATCAGTTAGGTAAATAAATTATTAATGTATTGCTCAGAAATAATACGAAAAAATATTTCGAATGAAAATTGTGCGATAGCGAGGTGGACATATTGTATTCTTATCATTTGACATTTTTGATGATCTTGAAATGTCCTGTCAATTTTATCGATAATAATAATAATAAAAACAGCATAATAATCAACAGTTAATAGCTTTACGCAGTAGATCGAGATAGGAAGAACCGTTTTAGAACGCTTATCTTCATTTCCGCGTTTCATTGTATTTTCGTTGGGAACGACATTTTTCACGACGAAGAAACAGAAAAGGTGAAAAATATACACGCGTGTTAAACGGGAAGTCATACGGTTGAGCATTTTACTGCATGGTAAAATTGTTTCGTTTATAACGTCCAAGGGAGATAAAGTACGGCGGACTCCCGATGCGATCGCAACGAGTTGATGAAGTTTCGACGAAGTTAGACGACGAAACTTTACGACAAAGGGAAGAATATCGAGGCGAGAAGGGACTTTCGAGAGAAATCGAAACCGTTTACCGAATGACAAGTGACAATGGAGTTTCGACGGCACGAAATGAGGTATATTTAAACGGCGACAAGAATTTTGGTCTAAAAGGATTCAAGAAAAGATAAAATTTCTATTTATATATGAACTAGGAGAAAACTATTTAATTCGCTATTTACAAAATTGATGTAAATTTGCTTTATCTCGATACTCTGTGAAAATCATAATAATAATTATTAACTATCTCAAAACTTATAATTGATGAACATTCCACCCGTTAATTAATGGAATGAATAACTATTCAACGAACTATTTGCTTCCCTTTGGTTCTGTACGAAAATTACGATAATAATTATTAACTGCCTCAAGAGTTTCAGTTTACAGACATTCCATAAAGAAATAATTCATTAATTAGTGGGACTTAGAACTATTCATGCAACTACCGTAAACAACTATTTTTTTGCACTTGATCTTCTGTGAAGATCAAAATAATAATTATTAGATATCTCAAGATTTATAATTGGCCGAAAATGATCATTGATCAGTGGAATTTGTATATTTCCTCTTGTATATATACATTATACTACATCGTACTATACATATACTATACGTGTATTCAGCTAGTTGTGTTTCATCATATGGCCAATGAATTTTCCGAAAATTTCGTATAACGCAGATCAAATACTTACAAAAATTTCCCATCGTAAGTGTTCGAATGTTTTCGTGAATCACTATGTACATATGTACTACATATGAGTTCATTGTGATTGTTACTTCCGAATAACAACCAAGGACCAAACTCTGTATGATAATTGAAAGGAGTGCAACAGTAAAGAGGCACATACTGTAAAGTACCGTCGGATGATAACGACTTAAATCTCTTCGTTAAAATTCATACAGTCTGTATCGTTAACCTCGTTCGTGACTTTTGATTTGAAAATTCCGAGTGGCTGTCTGAATCTTCCATACGTTGCGTACGCTGTATCCTCGCTGCAGAAACTTAACCATGAGCTAACAAATCTAACGTAAGCTCCATTTTCTAGCAGGGGAAAGGAGGGGTAAATGTCGCGACGGGTTAACGCATAGCCGTGTCAATAAAGTTTCGCGATACGTCGGGCGAAGTAGAAAAGGAACGACGGTAATCCCGATGGAAGATTTAACTGTCGCTAGAAATAGGCGGCCGTCCTGCACAGAAACTTCCTCTTGCCGTTTGCTTCTCCAAGCCCCAAAGGAAATTATAAATTGGACAGCTTGCTACCGCCGTGGTCCCCATGAGCAAAGTAACAGCTAGTAACCGGCAAAATTTTTGGGGAGAACTCAATTATCGGCCGGCAATCGGCTGAAATTTAATCAGTCCCTTGACGAACTTAGACTTCTCTTTGGGAACAGATCGAAGTTCTAACAGTGATTTATGGACTGTTATCGTTGCTCTTTTATGATTATAGTTGTGATCGTCGTTCTTTTCTTATTATTATTATCATTAGACTGTGAATGTTTATATAAATTCATACTTCTCTGAATATAATTAACAAAATGGAAATCCAAGCGGAACTTTGCTTTATGTAGTACAGCGTTACGCTATGGATATTTTTATTTTTTAATTTATTTGATCTTTAGATATTTTATACGGTATATTTTCGTATATTATATCCATTCTATGTGTTTTGATACTTTCAAATTAGTGTATATTTAGAAACGATTGTAATTGTTCGGGAATTTGATGAGATTATGGTTTTGTCAATACAGAACTGGAAATGTTACAAACCTCAATCATCTTTTACTAAATCATCTCTTAATAAATAATTGTAAGTTTAATAAGTACAAACTAAAATTGATTTCAAATTTTGTGCTATTCCATTAAAGTTTTAATTATACTGAGAAATCAATAAAAATTCATTATTCGATGGCGATTTGTTAGAAAATTAATTTATGTTTTTGACCAAGTAAAACAATTGTGTAATAAATTGGAACATACTCTGGATGGCTGGCTGTGAAACACTATTGCAAAAGAAAATGAATCTTTGATTATTTTAATAGTTTTCTGTAGCAATCAAATATTCGTAGAACTTTCTTATATTATTTTTATATTATCTTATATTTCTTATAGAATTCTTATATTATTTGATTAATCAATTTCTCAATTCTTGTTAATATACGAATTTACATAAAGTTAGGTGACCAAAAGAAATAACAATGAAATAACAATCTTTAATTAAATTTTGAAACCGATCATTCGATCGTGCCTGGTAAGGTTAGTGTTAATAAAGTAAAAGCTACACATAGATATATTTAGATATTTGTTTAAGTTACAGTTTGAGATTCTCCCACATTTCATGTTTTATGTATTCATAGATAAAAACTTTTCCACTTTTAACACGACTCCGTACGTTTCAAATGCTCTTGGACTGTGGCTAAACTTAACGAAACTTCTACGATCACGCTGGTCTTTCAAAACTATCACATGGCACGTGTCACTTTACATTTAACGATTCATACGTTTTCCTGAAATTGAATCAAACTCACCTTCTTTTTCAAACGTCTTCTTTTTTTACACTTCGGTAAAAACTGCTTCATTTATTTCTCACGTTTAAAAGACTTTATGCAATGTATTTGTTTCCGCTGTCCAGTAACATTAGGTTCGCAATTTATTTTTGATTATAATAATTGTATTTTAATTCTTATAATATTCGTATTCCTTGAAATTTTCATGTTTGTTAACATATTCAACCGTTGAAGAATTTATAATATTTTCACGATTTACGATAGTTTTAAAGATTTTATGTAACTTGTAATTCTCAAAATATTCAGAGTATTTTAAGAAGTCAAGGATGAAATGTTTTATTATTATTATAAATCACTTTTGGTTATTCAGTTTCATGCACACTCATTTTGATTTGTACGAAGAAAATTTAATTCAATATTTTTACTGACTAGTAGTTTATTCACTTTGATTTATTGTTGCCACAGTATTATTTACTTTAATGTAAAAAGCGTATTGTATAATTTAGCGTTATTATGTCAATATTACTATATAAACTGTGTAATTTATTCTTAATCTCGACCACGAAACCTGCTCAACCCTTTCGATGCAATGACTCTTGAGCATGAAACAATTTCCGATAGCCAACAGTCACGAGCTGTAGATACGCGCACTATTATTATTTGCACATAGTATCTTATTTAATTGCTAGTTTTTAGTAAATGATATATCACATGTATACGACTTCATCATCCTCCATACTCCTATGGAAAAATATTACGAAGCAGCTCTATTTTAATTATAGAATTTTATGATCGTTACTGAGTTCGTTATTTTATTCGAATTTGAAAGAAAAATATGTGATTGGATTAAAACAAAACATCGATGATGTCGAACTCTGATAGAGAAATGAATTGCTTTTGCATGAATATAAAAAACATGTAGCTCTTCAAATAGCGTATTTTTCTTCTCAGAAGTCTTTTCATATAACAATGGCTGAGAGAAATATTTAAACCTCTCTTAAACGAGTCACTTTATAAGCACATTCTACATAATCACTATAATCTTATTATTTATAAAAGCATTGTTTTTATTTTTATTAATCATATTAATTGCGATAATTGTGTTAACTTTTCACCGTCTACTGTGTACTTTATTTCTAAGATAAAAGAAATATTGGATTCGATGGAAAATGAGGTATTATATTATATATTAATATAAATTAGGTATATATTAATGTTGAATGAAAAAATTTACTACTATTAATATCGTCGACTATAAGCTTAAGGTACATTTAAAAAAGAACTTGATTTTTAATTAGCTTTTTATTCATTTACTTACATTAGCGGCGAAATAATTCCCCAAAGAATATCAATAACATTTAAAACGGCATAATCCAATTTAGAACGGTATAACGAACTCTAAAAAGGACGAGAAAGGCGAGAGAAGGAAGCAAAGGAATAAATGTGCGTAGTTAGTTTCCATATTACGGCTTAGCTTTTGCCGAGTACGAAAGAGAAAAGAAGATAGCACCGGTCAAAGGCGATGCTCGTCCAATTTTCCATGACGAGAAATCGTCATAGCAAAGTCCAATTTCATCATACTGTAAACAAATACGATTGGGTAAATAGCTGAAAATCCTGCATCGACCTTTATACCTTTGCGATATTTGTCCGTTTTTCGTTCAGAGGCAAAAGCACGCAGCATTTCGAATTCGTTTCTAATGGATTCTCGATGAGTAATGGCCAACCAACATACAAATGGTTTCACAGGCGATACGCTTCGTTCCAACTGCCGTTAATTAAAGAAAATACAGGTCAGTGGAGATTATGCAGGTACATTTCATTTAGATCGGTTTGAGAAGAATCTCGTGTTCCTCTTCTTCTTCGTTTGTTTTCCTTTGTCACGATTATCTCGCGATGAGCTGCGGTTAATGAGATGCGAAAATATTCGAATACCTTTTGTCAATATATCGAGAGTGATATAAGAAACATTTTAAATATATTCATTTTTTTAATTACAAGTTAAAGGTCACGTGCACCTTCCAAGGTGACCACGATGAACAAGTCAGTGGAACAAACATTTGTACATAGCAGGTGATGAAAGCTAATATGTTTCAAGAAGGCTAGAAATAGATTCATTTTTGTATCGTAGGATTTAAAAAAATTTCAGCCATAGATTGATTTAACACTCTTTATTAAACTCATCCGATTTTTAGTTTCAGTTATATTAATCGATAACGTTCATTTTGATTATTCTAACGAAGACTTTCTAGTAATTGATGGTTCGGTAACTTCGCGCAATTTCAAGTTCTAATTGCTCATTTTCAAACAAAACATTATGTTTGTCTGAAGAGATATGGATATCATGCACTTGTGAAAATAGCCACGCCGGAGAAAATGAATTTTAACGAAAATTGAAGTTTCGGTTCACGTGCATAGTCATTATTAATTCACGAATAACATTCTATTTATTTAACTCTGAGCGTAGTCCGCAGTACATTTCATCCCAGGTCTAGTTTATCGATAAATTTTCATTTCAACATAAAAGTAAAATTATTTATCTTTACTTTTACGCGATCCCATTTTTCTTCCTTTTATAAAGGCGTTGAGCATTGAAAGATACTATTTGAAATTAAAATGAATTTATATTGAAATGCGAATTATAACGATGAAATCAGTATTGTCATCGTTATTATTGTTCCAGTGGTTGCGATACTATAGAAAGATAATAATAAACCGAATATGAGGCATTTTAATGAGAAAACATTAAAATATACCGTTTCTATTTACATACACATGTTAACAGATATTGTAATACCTTCGATCTTAATTACTTCAGTTAAATAAATAATACTTTCATTATTCATCGCCCTATCTCTTTTTATAAATAAAAAATAAAAATAGGAATAAACTAATAAATATTAACAGTGTAATTTAATATTCTTATGGTAAAATTTGAAACTCTACAACGACTTGTTTAAATAAATAATAATTTACGGAATTTTAATGAAAATATTTGGAAGGTTTTAGATTTGACTTTGTTCTTAAATAAATATTATTATTATAAAATTATCTATATTTGTGGCAAAAGTGTATAAACATATTGTGTCTAACGGGACGAGCTGTTAATTTCACAAGATGATAATTTTTTACTTTAAGCTTGTTTGTAACTTGAAACTTTTGCGTGTTTTATTACTGTCCTTTATGAAAACATATAAAATCTTGTCTACTAACGAACATGATTTCGTTGCAAACGAGTTGAAGAGGTTTACAAAAGCGTTTGCTTTCTCTGTTATTTTAACATTCATAATGACAAAAGAATGCGACGAAAACATTTTATATAATGATGTAAGAAAGAAACAAAAATATTTGTACCGTAACAAACGATTAGTCAGAAAGTAGATAAAACAAATGTACTGACAGCATTTGGTATTTTAAAGTTAATGCTAGCTTGAAATAAATAATCGATACATCTTCATGTGTAACGAAATATATTAAGAAAATTTATATTTATTAAATGGTCAATAATCATTGGGTACATTTATTGATAATTTTAATTTGAAATAACGAATATGTATAAAATATAATATCTGTTGAAGTACAGCGCGTGTTAAATTCGCTAAAAGTACACTATTAAATACATACGATTAATGCGAATAGTTAAAATGCCAGTTTCCTTAGAAATTTCCAGGTGTCTCAATTCCATCTGAATTAGACATATGATGATAATTTTAAATTTATATTTATTAAACTCTATATAAATATGTTACCATTTTCACTAATTTGGTCTAACGAAGCAAAATAATATATGTGTATATCGTTAAAATTCTATAAAACCGTGACTCGACCATTTCATATCAATTTTTCAAATTAAGGAATTTAAAATAGAATGGCATTATTTAATTAATATAAAATTAAAGTAATCTATCTTTAGCAAGTACTATTTACTAAATGTTATGGTAATTTTTAATTAAATATAATATATATTTATATTAATATAAATTAAATTAATTAATTTAAAATTAATTTAAATAAATTATAAATATAATATATATTAATATAAATTATATTATTTTATAGTTTAAGACATAGTACGTAAAGTATAAATTTGTTTGCAACCATAAATTAGAAGACATCAGCAAAATTGTCTTATCCAGCAATTGATGCGTCTTTACAGCATGTAATATTTCACTGGTTAAACTAGATATCTAATTTATCCAATATGCCTCACCTCCTCGATTTTTCGTAATAATTGATAGTATCGATCGTGCAGTTTATTCTGAAATTCACGGTCTTAACTTTAATGCAGTTAATAAATTTAATTAATGACACGTCATGTCTTAAGGCTCACACAATTACTAGAAGAATATTTTATGAGATGTTAATAAATTACATGAATATTTAATATCGAAAAAATGCGGAGCACTTTAAAATTAAGCAATTTGTAAACCTTTAACCGATGACTACTTGTGTCCTCGTAATGAGTATTGAACCCTTAGAGATTTGTTTAAACTTTTCCGTATCTCTCCCTGTGTCTGCCTCTCGTGATTAATTTATTCGCCACGTACATATTATTTATTTTAATAATTCTCTCAAGGCAAAGGCAATGTACAGAGTGGTAACAGAATTATATGTCCTGACTTTGACAGATGATTCTACATCCTTGAGTCGTTGGAGATTCTATAAAAAAGTGTAAAATTGACTTGGAATTCCATGGTCAAATGTTTGTTTATTGCATCGTGTAGTACTCGTCGTGAGGAACAAAAATCTCAAAGAAACGATGAGTCGCAAATGAACCGTTCTCTTGGAAATTGATATTAAAGTTGGCTCTTACATTGGTATTATCTACGATATACAAAAACATAATCGATCAATTCAATAGTTATAGAAACATAATATTATTAATCGAAAGATAACAAAATTGAATGCAATTAGATTTTTACACATTTTTCAATTCTTAACAATAATATCCATTGACAAAGAATTTAGAAATAATTTTCATCGCGATCAATTACATCTAAGCATAATACTCGTATCAATTAGAAGATAATACAAAAATCGTTCATCAATCGAGAAATTCTCGTTTCATCGACTAAAGATAAATCCCTTTCTGTATGAGACATTCGAATTCCAGCGACAATAAAAGCAAGTCGATCCCATAAATCGGCTGCTGGTGCATTCAGCATGCTTTTCCGGATTGATAGTGGTTAAAGAACTTTAAATCGTTACCTCGAACAGATTCGTTCTGCACAGCGCCGAGTAGACAGCATTGTTTCAAGTTTCGAAACATTCCGTTGATTGTGTTTTACTATATCGTAAAGAAAGGATGGTGCTAGCAATTAATTCGATCTCTTTCCTCCCATTCTAGCCTCCTGTCATTTTCTCGCCCAACATTCTTTGATTCTGTCCTATTGTTTCCCTTATTTGATTCGCGCTTCTACAACCTCTATTTCTCTTCTGGATTTCCTTCATCTTTTTTTTTTTTTTTTGTTGCCGTCCACTCTCTATCACTTCTTCCGTCTCTGAGAGATTCACACTTTTCTGTTTCCTCCCCTGCCCCTTTGGTCTTCTTTGTTTGCTCGTTTACGGAGTTTATTTGACTTTTTTAATTGAAAACACAGCGCCGGCCGGCGCGGAGATTGTCTGACGTAGAAATGAAATGTCATTGCCGCTCGTCGGTGACCAAAGAAAAGAGGGAAAAGAAGAATCATGAGAAATGTGAAAAATTTGTTGAATTTATTAATGATTCATTATCATTTTGTTATCTGGAACGTCTTGTACAATAACTCGCTAATTAACAATATTTGTGAATTGGCAAGTTGCGAATTATAGGTTCTCCCTTATGATTTCATAATTTCTTGTCCATTAGAATAATTCATAATTTTTTATGTAGACAATTTCATTTAGTTTATTATTAAATTTAGTGTGTACTAAATGCTGGCAACCTGTAATTCAATTTCACACAACGAACGTTTCCTTCGTTCATTTCTGTCTATTTTTATCAACTTTTATTGTATAATAGCATACGAATTTTGTAGTAAAGAGATGTTGCTATCGGTTTTTCTAGACACAGGGAAAAAATGAAGTTACTGATAAATATTCTACTAGACCTATATCGAACGAATACCACTGGCATCAAGTTATCGCTTTTATACTTTTACTTTCGCCTTGAGAATTTATTCAATCGAATAAACTGGTGCATAAAACGATACATACTTCAGTTAGTTATCAAAATTAAAATATCAGGTATTTCATCATATTTACGTAAAAATCCATTAGTGATCATTTTGACCAAGTGCAATTTTTTTCAATTTTATCCACGTATTTTAATGAGTAATATTCAATAATTAATAATTTTCATAATTTTGATAAGTTCGTTATGGAAATGTAAAAAGCGAATATTCAGTCATTATCTATACAGTTCTCACAGCTCGATTAATTAACATATCTTGTATAAAATATACACACTGAATTACTACCAAATCGCAAAGAAACTATGATTCTAAATGATTACAAAAATAATCTATCTCGCTAAAATTTATCTCACAAACAAATTCTTTTTTACATTCTAGCCTAAACGTAAAATAGGGTTCATATGCAATCGTATCATAATTTCTTAATCGTAAATAATGGTAAAAAAATTGTGATCATGTGATGATTTCTTATTCTCATTCCATGGGATGCTACTTGTCTAACGTAATGTTTTACTGTATCTAAAGTTTCAGATTTATCTCTTCCGGCACAAGAGACATCATGAAAATGCCAGTCTCTTTTATATATTACTTGTTGTTTGAATCGGCACAACGAGTGTCATAAAAACGAAAATCATTGTCCTGGAGGATGTCTCACGAGTTATCGACTTTCTCGTTCCATTTTAGCACGTTCTCTATTTCGAACGCCTCTCATTACGGTCACCGATCGAAAGAGTCGACTGTGCCGACGCGCCAGTCTCTCGTTAAAAATAAAAATTGCCGATAAAACGCCCAGGAATTGAAGTACGGCGAGTGCAGCTGGCGCCGTTAAAAATTTTTCGATATTTCACGCCTTGTTTCTTCAAAGGCAAATAGAGATCGACTCTTTATTCGGTAACCATTTATATCGTACGGGGTCGATACAGGCACAGTTGAATGATTGTAAATGACTATTAATTCGGTTTACTATGAGATTTTTAACACGTTATCCATAAAAAGTGTATCATTCAACTTATCAAGATCAATAAGTGGAAATTCAGGAAAAAAATAGTTTTATTATATATATAAATAAAGTAATTGTTACATAGAATGGTCCAGTGTATTCGTACTGTCAAAATACAAAATATTGAAACAAGGGACGAATCAAATATCTTTACATAAATAAATTATTTTCTGTTTCATTTCTCTAATTCCAAAAATGTATCCTCTATTTTCGTCCATAGTTACATACAAAATTTCATACGAAAATAAAGTAGCATTCAAAGAGTGGATCATTATAAAAAAAATTACCGAGAAAATTTAGTATTTAATATATTATTTAAACAAGTGACTCTAGTTTATTTAATCTGTTCCATAAATATTTGAAACGGTACGTGTAATTTCAATCCTCAACTTTGTGGACTATTTTCACTCTTTCGTGATTTCCAATAAAAAAAAATACCTATCAAATATTTTTTCAAGGACTATCTTCAACATAATAAACAGCGTTCCGAAGTTTGAATTGTACTCTTGAAAGTGCTACATGTAACTATTGCCTCTATTTATATGTAGAGTGTTATTCACCGGAGTACTCTCAGAAGCTTGCTATGCAACCAGTAAAGTAAGCAGTTTATTGTATATTCGTAATAATTACTTTGAGAATTGTTCATCGATTTTACACAGGTTGCAGCCATTTAGCAGGAAATCTTTTCATGCTTCATTCAGAATTAATTATTCAGATTCAATATGATGTGATATACCATTACGGTATTTTTGGTTAATTAGGTAATTATTTTCGTTTATCGTATAAATTTGCTGATTATCTTTAATATGAAAAACGTTTAACAACGAGGCATTTAATGACAACGAAAACTGATTATGAGATGACAAAGGGTGATATTTCATATTTTCATTTTACATCCAATATCGTAATATTCAAACAAATGTTGCAATTTTAATACCCCACGGGGACAACGAAGAGAACGATGAGAACGAAAATTATGTGCAAATCATATAAATAAATTATTTAAAAATGCTAATAACAAGAAATTCTGGATGAATTCTATTCAAATAATAAAACGAGTAAAACAAATTCATCCCTTAGTTTCAATGTAAAATTTACCAAGTTATTTTCCTACATTACAATTTTTCCTAGCTTTACTTATAGTTTCTATATTTGTGTCTACTCCTTTTTGCTGCTTCTTTATTTTCCTGAAGATTTGTTTTTCCCATTTGTTTCTGTTGCCAGTTTCCTATAATCGAAAATTGTCAATTTCATCGATCGAATAAAAGGAATAATTCGAAACAAATGCAAGTAATTTGAACAAACCCTCTTCATAAACACGCTCTTCAAATAAACCGTAATAACGTTAATATATTGCCAATTCGTGTTTTAATAATAATTGTCATTAATAATTTGTTTCTTAATTAAATGATATTGTCACTCATTTTTATTAATCTAACGATTTTATTATTATTAATTTTATTATTCCTACGGCGATTTATATTTTTTACTCGTTTTTATTAGCCTCTCTATTTTACTGAATTTATTATTCTGACGCGAATTTATATTATTGCTAACCTTTTTATTATTTCTGCTATTTTCCAATGTTATTAATGTTACTGGTGTGACCCGAATTCCCATCGACTCTCTCAGTTGTTTGCTAGCATTTCACGATAATGCCAAATGAATATCGAGTCTTAAGACGGTGATGCCTAATTCAGGAGCGTGCTACTAGCTATGTAGCGACAGTTAATGGCTCACTGTCCCTCGAAGCGTGCAAGCGAGCTAATCTTGTTACAGCTGATCAATAATTAATAAACTCAATTAAGTCTGAGCTTCCGAGAGACGAACTATAGTTGCGAGGCAAGTGCTGAAGCAGCGTTGGCTTTGATGTGCGAACATTATGGATTCGTTCAACGTACGTTAGTGTATGGGCCCCGATAATCGGACTCGCAGTTTTTTTTCTGCTATCCGAATTTCTTTATTTCTTGCATACTTCGTTTTCTTAACATTTTTAAAATCGTGTAAATAGTCAAATAAAATATTAATTAATACGAATACATATATACATTGGAGTACATTAACAACTCGCCTTGAATTTTAGTTTCTAGAAATTGTTACGTTGGAAATAAAATTTATCTATCTATCTTTTTGAATGTAGAATTTACAGAGAATTTATAGGAAATGCATTGAAAATAAGAAGACTGTAGTTGGAACAATTAAGTGGATAAATGAATGAGCGTTAATTTGAGTATTTGCCTGAAAATTGTAATTTATGCATAATAATTGTACGAGTACATTTGCTAATTCACATGTTTACAAGAGATAAAAGCGTAATATGGAAATGTTATAAATAGCATATTGTACTACCTTTTATTGCATTTCACTGTAGCACGTTTCATGTTTACATAAATAAGTTTTACATTTATGATTTTGCATAATTTTTACAATGTACACTCCTGCTCAAGAATTTCCAATGTCCTTTGCTTTTAAGCGTATTCTTATTACCATTCCCATTCTCAAAAAATAATTCATTACAGATTCAATACTATAAAAGTAACATAATGTTACGTATAAAATATTTATTTACTATTTCTCTTGTAACCCTAATATGCTTCAAATTTTTGAGTAGAAGCACACATATTTCAATACTATTTTTCTCCTTCTTCCTTGTATTTAATTATTTAGGAAGAGTAAGTATCATTTATCGAACACTTAAAATAGTATTAAACAGCAAGTGGCTTTAAAAAGTGAAACTTTAGTCGATAATTATATTATCCTGGAAGAAGCGAAGATACAGAAGATCTGGTTAGAAACACGGGAAGGAGCACAAAAATACGAAGAAAAAGGCGGAAGAGAAAACAGAAAGGAAATAATAACAGAATGTTGGAGACAAGTAAAAGAAGAAGATGAAGATGGAAATCAAGAAAGAGAGCGGTACTATATGAAAAACGGGATAGCGATGGAAGAAGTAAAGGAAATCAGGACAGAGAGAATAAAGAAATATTGTCTTAAAAATCGCAGGTAATAAAAATTGAAACAAGGACAATATGAAAAAATAATGAAAAGTAAATAGAATCAAAGATACAAAGCGCTAAGCTGTTGAAGAAATTCCAAAGTATCTGACGATGGAATACGGCGGAGGAGATCAAAAATTAATTGCAAGGTTCAAGTGCGGTAATGAAGAAAGGAGAAATAGATATTGGAGAAAGGACGAAGAAAACAATTGTGGGTTATGCACTGGAAATAAAGAAACGATGGAACATTTAATAGGGGATTGCAGCGGTATGACAAGAACTATAAAGGCAGTTGCTGAAATATTGAGAAGCTCAGGAGAAGGAGTGGAGTGGGTAAGAGAGATTATTAACAAAAGGAGGCAATGTGAAAACGTAGTGAGGTTGTAATGTATTCTCGGTGTCGAATGGAGATGAGTTGAATTTTGAAGATATATGTTAAATTTGATAGGTATAAAAATTTGCTTAAATTTGTGATCCAATTTACGATATTCTATTAATTGTTAAGAATCAATTGTAAATCCTCCTTTCAAAAACCAAAAGGCAAACGAAATAAACGCATTGCCACTACTTTAGTCAACAATAATTTTTTAACTATTTTCCAACTAAGATAGAAACTCAGTGGAAATAAAGAAGCGAAGTTAAAAATTGACTAAAATATTAGACGAATATACAAGTAGTGTAATTAATCAAAATCAATGAAAGACTTTAATGCAAGAAAATTGTAATGAAGCTTTGATGAGATGCACTAAATATGTATGATGCCCAGATATGTATTGGTTCATTGTTCTTTGTAAGCCGAGAAGCAGTTTGCTATGCTCAGTTTTGTACAAAAATAAATATCGGCATCGCTTCAAAGACTAAATGGATTGTTATATCTAATTAAAGCAATATACAGCATATCTTTTTGATATTCATAGTTCTCGACGTACTATTTTCGTGTCACGGAATTTCATTTCGCTTCTATTGATGTGTACACTTCGTAGCAAAACGTGTATGCTCAAATATTTCGAATATAAGCCATATTTTCATATATTTGGGATATGTACTCCCTATATTTTATGTTTATTATATTTTCTATTGTCTACATTTCACATTTCATTGCCTAATTTATATTCCACGCACATTTATATTTTATACAGCAAATATAACATACATGTACGTTGAAGTATAGGTACCTCGATAGAATATGTGAAGTATAAAATGGTTATACATATGAAGATCCCAAGAGAAAAACATGATAAGCAGATTTTTGCTGACTTTCTGATTTTAATATCACTGTATGATAAAATAAGAGAATTGTTATATGACATAATCGAAAATGAATCTGTCAGATCTAAAAATGTATGTCTTTCAAAAATGGTTGACAAGTTGTCCAAGTTTTATGGAAGCCAAAGATATAATTTTTTTTAAGACAAAAAATATTTTGATACCTTCGATGTTGTAATATTATGGCACGAGATATTTTAAAAATGTTAAAGAGAATTTTAAAACTGCTTCTCTGTAAAATATACAAAATGCGACTTATCACATTCTTTGCTTGTAGTTTTTATATATTCATATACAAACAAACAAATAATATACAGATTATACTATACTGTACTCGATATAATTCATACTCAACTTTCATACAGGATTATCTCTTAAAACACCATTCAAGATATTTTTCATATCTATCCATGCGCAAATTTTTACGTTTAAGGAATGACGATTCACAGTTACAGAATATACCATGAGGGGTGCAACTTTAGCACAGTTTCCGAAAACGTTCGTTGAACGTACGTAAAGCTGAAGATTAGAGGGATCTCCATGTAAATTACACAGGGGAGATGAAACGAGAGAAATTTCATCGTTCGTACAGAGACGCTTGAACTTAGTATAACGCAAATTATGAAATGAAAATTGCAAATACTATATGTAATTCAGCGAGTAGAAAGTTATAACATACTGGCCCTCGCTTTTTATTTCGCTCTAACTGGCCGCCCAAATACTCTGAGCGTTAGGATAAAAAAAAATTTATTTACTATACACAGGGTTTATTATTATATCATTTATATACAGGGTATACCACGTAAATATAGCCACGATTGTTCAGGCACTTCCGATAATTTGACGAAGAAATATTTTGAATACAAGTTAATTGGCTTTCAATCGGCTACAAATTGCAGTATAACAAATTTTCACGAAGTTGTTTTTTCCATAAAAAATTAAGACCATCTTGACTTTTTTAAACGACATTAGTTATCTTTAGTTTCATATCGTTGTGGCTGGTATTAAGACGAGTTCAACGACTTATTATAATATGACCTTGAAGTGATTCCGAATACTGAAATGGCGGTTTAATCAATGGAAATGTTATTGCAAGGGAAATTGCACATTTTAAAATGATGAGCTTCGATAAAAAAAAAATGTTAACCATACGCATATTACGAAACGAGCATGAACAGCGTACAGAAATAAATATACTGGCGAAATTATTCAGTGGTATTTCGTGGAAGATATCAAAAACAATTATTCGTTTTTCACTATTGGAACAATCGATCAGAAATATTCAATCGGATTTCATTTGATTAGAATAATTGAATAGAGTAATTGGTTAGAAATGTTTGATTAGATTCCAATTCAGAATAATTTATCAGAAATAATCGTGAATTTGAACATAACATATCGTACAATCAATAATTGTATCTTTTTCAATAATGTATAATTCACTTTTAACAAATTATTATAACCGCATTATTAATAATATAAAAAGATAAATTATGTATAAAATATACATACATATAACATGACTATAATAATTATCAGCATATATACAACCAACTACATTTCCTGAATTTTTGATAAATTGTTTTAATAATCAAAGTTACAATCTCTATTTTTATTTCTGTACAATTTTTTTTTTAATGTGATATATCAAATCAGCTGTTGCGATATGTAATCTTATTTATTTATTCATTCCTTGATGAGTACAGTCTAAATTGTATATTTCTAATTATAATCTGTTTGGTAATATACATGTAAATGAACAATGCATTGAAAATATCAAACAATACACATTTCTAATTGTTTCAATTGATTCAGTGACTTCGAAACTCCTTTCTTTCTCAAATATATAATACTTATCAAGCCACGAACAAATGTAACAAATGCAACAGATGCAACGATCCGAGAAACGTAGAAAGGGAGTCGAGCAACTATTCGACAGTTGCTAATTTCACATGCGGATTTTAGAATGAAACTTTGCGAGAATTTCCAAGCAACATGGTGCAACATAAGATTGCGCGTGCGACGACAGAACGAAAACGCTGCTCTCGAAACGTTCTCAATTTCGCTACGGAGAGAGTTGCAGATGTCAAAAGAAACGCAATTAATCGCGGAGAACATGGTCGAACGATTGAATCTTAGACAATGGCCACTTGTTTATACAGGGAATGTAATTTACGCGATACCACCGAACCATGGAACGCGTTACACGACAAAGCGTTCATTATTGCGAACAGGACAAAAGGAAAGGATAAAATAAAGGATGAAGAAACGTTCGAGAAAGGTTAGAGCGACCGACCCTATTATTCGCACCGAGGAAATAATATCTGAACCACCATCGAATTACACCCTCGTTACAAAGTGTGTACTCTTTTCAGTCTTTGATCGATCCTTCTTCTTTCTTACAACCCCATTATGACCATTGCTCTTTAACTCGAACTCGTTTCGAAGCAGCCTGATATTTTTATCGCGCACTTTGATATATATCAAAGTGTTTAAAATATTATTTGAAAATTAAGGGGAGTGTTATTGTATCGTTAAATCGATAGATGATTGACCTAAATGAGTCTACTTAGCGTACAGATTATAATAGAAAAGAAAAAACGTGACAGATCTACGAAAAACTTATTTTTTAAAGAAGAAATTTTATTCATAATTAAGCATGCTTGTAATTAAATAACGAGAAAAAGTATTTGATAATGATATTGACGACAAACTGATACAGGAGATTTTAATTATTTTTTAGTTGCGTCATAAAGGCTACTAACTGTTATTAATGCAAGAAACTGTTACTGGAATAGTATTTTAGTTTAAAGAATTAGAATATCAAATATATCGTGTTTCTGCAATTATTTATAATTTCAGTTAGCTTATTTTCTATTGAGATTTTTAGATATATATTTCATGCAATCGATAATTACAAAGTTAATGGTTAGAAAATCTACTAATTAATAATTGCGGAATTCGTCGTAATTAAATTGATTAATTAAGGAAAGACTTTTGGTTTTCGGTAATCTCGCGCGATTCTACTTGACTCTTTATTCCTTTATCACCTTCTTTGACATAATTCCCACGAATATTTCGAATTCGTAACGGGTGTAGTACAAGACGCAGTGAAATTTCATCGACAAAGGAGGATTGTGAGACGAAAAGTGGAAGAAGAGGGAGGAGATACCATCGCTCTACTCCCGATACGATCTTTCGTCGACTCGACAATGGAGGATCGCGTATTATCGTAATTATATCTCTATCTAATATAAGTTGGATAGAAACGATAAGTGGGTGTGAAGATGGTTGCGGCACTTTCACATTCTCAGAATAATTTACAGCTAATTAAGGATCCCTGTGACGTACTTCTATAGCGCGATAATTATTATACAGCTAGAACTACTTGGTAGAAAGGAGCCCTTCCCGCGGCAACTTTGATTTTGCAAATTTTGCGAAATTCCCGATCTTTCTGAAATTACGTAATTAACTGCTCGGTATGACGAAGATAAATAACGTTCTTTCATTGTATGTCTTTTTCGTGATAAGAAAGAAAAACGTGGATGAAAAAATTAACTACTAATGAGCTCATCAGTTAAGTTTCCTATTTCGCGTCTTAGACGCGAATGATAATCCTGTCAGAATATATTTTTTTAAACGACATCGTTAATTGAAGATCTTTAAAAATTGTATTCATACAATTAGTGTGGTTGGCACAGTGTTTCTGTTGTAGTTTATACTTTAAGATAGTATTCTTAGCTTAGTCATAATCTGTTTAGCGGAAAACTCCAGTTAATTTGTCACTGAATTCACAATGCATTGGATATAATCTTTTCTTTATTTATAAATTTCTCACATTTTATCGAATCGTGTCGTTTGCAGTAGAAGTAAATATTATATTTATATTTAAGTTTGTAAGGAGTGAAATCGATCTTACTAAAGTTAATTTGTCTTTATTAATTTCTAGTTCTATAATTATCGAAGCTTTTGATTAAGAAACGACGAGGTCAACGGCTGAGTCGCAATTCAAAGCGTGAACAGTGGAATTTTCTAAATTTAAATGTTTCAACGTCAATTTCGAAACTTATTAATCTTCTTATAACTATGTTTGTTTCTTTCGTACTAATTTAAGATCTTTTCTTTCAAGTGCATATTTTTGGAATATTTTTATTCATACACATAACATACATAACTTATTTACATTGGCTTATTTACATTTACATAACTTATTTAAATTGTAAATAGAATACATTACATATAAGTCAGATAAATAAAATTCCCAACGAGGAGAAAAAGTCATTGAGTTTACTACTGTATTGCATGACATTAGGAGGCGTCAATATACCTTTCTATTTAAGGAGCATTAAGTTAACCCCTTAACCTACAACTACGGGCATAGCCCGTAGTACGATGATCGGGCCAAATATAATATATAATATATAATAGCTTGTTTACATTTTCGGCCCAAAATTCTCGAACGTAAATCGTAGATTATGGGGTTAAGATGAATTAAGATATTATATCCCTGGCTTAGGGAATATATTAATTTTTAAATCATGAGATTCACGAAATTCTTCTGAAATTAGAAATTTCTCGTGTTTAATGGTATCTACGACGATTCTTTTAAGATGTGTGCAAGAGATTTATGTACGTAAAATGTATGGAATGTAACGAATATTCTTAAGGACGGTCAGTACCAGGTAAGAGCGAAGTATTACAGAAAGTCATGAGTACTGCGCCATTTCAGAAAGTAGAACAAGCAATATCCTGCGAAGAATTTAATGTTGGTAGGTACGTAGAAACATATTAATAATTCCTTTCTTCGCCAGTATAAGAACCAAAAAAAATATGACAAACAGTAAATGCTAACATTTGATAATATGTTATAATGTATATATTTATGTTTAATAACATATTTTTATATGTCTATCTGTATATTTCTATTCTATAAAGTAACTCATTGTTGATTGATGTTTTCATGCTTTTATAGTACTTCAAAACTACATTAATCTATAAGTGAATCTTTCAACATTTCTAGATATAAACTGTACCTTTTGCAACAAGCTGTACCTTTTGTAACTAACGAAATTCTTAAAAATCTCGAATATTTATCCCTAACACGCCGGTCTCTTTGGTTAAACTATCCTCTCTGCCATTTCAAAGCTGAAGACCTTCATTCAATCCATCAAATATCCAACCGCTACTTCTCAATGTGTATAATGTAACTCTACTTTGAAAAGTAAGCAAAAGAGTGAAAAAAACACAGAGAACTTCAAATATCTCGACGCATCTTAAAAAAGTGAAAAACGATAAACACGACGTTTTAACAAAGGAGCAAAGAAACAAAGACGTAAAATGCATGAAAATTTCACTGGTGATATTTTACAAACTTCCCGTGCAGTACAGATGTTCATTAAATTACGTCAAAATCGCATAAATTCCCTCATAAAAATAGCGAATTAAAGTCTTCGTATCGTGGGTTGTTCCACAAAATACAGAACCGAGAGCAGTTTCCGTATCGAAGGTGGAATGCGATATCAAATGCTAACACGGAAAGTGGAAATTCATATTTCTCCGCGCGCAAATAAAAAGTTACTCTCGCCGCGAGCTTTATCCTTTGCCGGAGCGCCGTGAGAGACGACCTCTCGTAAAGGAACAATGCAAGAGGAAAAGAGTGGAAATCGCATATGCTATTCTCTCGTCGAGGAACGAACGTATAGACAGAGTCGTACGCGCGCGTCGTCTTTTATTCTTCCGATAGATAGGCCAACGGCATGTGCACGGATCGAAAGAACGTGATCCGCGAAAGAATATGAAAATTGACGCGTGGCTGCAGAGACGTTCTCTGTTCGTCTGTTTGTCCTCTTAACTCTCGACACCAGCGTAAAGGGAACGTCGATCGACTTTTTCTTCGGAAGAGGAAAGCTGCGAAGAAACGAGGTATCGCGCAGTGATTCGACTTGATAGGCGCGGAGACTCGACAAGCATCGGAATCTTGCCGTTTTCCCTATTTGTTGTTAGTAAGATCATTTACCATGTTGAGAGAATGTAATTGTGTTTGAATATGCTTTTGTACGCACTTTCTCTTTCTTTCCTCATAACTCTTCAAAATTTAATGTTTTTTTTTTTTTTAATAGTAGACGTTTGCAGCTGCTTACATTTTTCCATTGCTGGACTCGTTTAAAGAAACGAGGATTGTACGAAATTGTTAAGAACCCCATCTTTGTCTCTTAATATTGTCAATCAATTTTTTCAACGGTTAAAAGATTAAGTGTAATAGTTGATTCTATAATTCAGTATATTATTGAAATTATTTGAAGACTTTTATTATCAGTATTTATTTATCATACAAAATATTTTCGATTTAACGTTTAAAAGATTTGCAGACGTAGAATATCGCTGTTCTTGAAACTTTTTGCAAGATTAAATATTTATATTAACGTGGAAACACTTGAAATTCTGGCACATACATATATCTGTGTCACAATCTGTACTTTTCATTTTTCCCGCGAATACAAGTAAAAATGCGCGCTATGCAATTTTCACGATTTCATAAACGAAAGCCAAGCGACAGAAACAAATGGAGTAGAACTAATTTTAAACAGAGTTATAAATGTAATAGTAACAAGTGGTTATAACGCGGGCTCGAGTTGCGGAAACTTATAATTTATAATGGAAACGATTACGAGACAAACTTATCTAGGTGGAATGAGCGTAGTAGCCGCGTTAAATCGGACTGTATTTCAATTTTTTAGAAATCTTCCAGGACACCTCGAGCTGTTAAGACGTTCTTAAAGCTACCTTCCGTGAGCCGTTGCGCGGTGGCAAGTTTCGTGAAAACATACTGTCGAGGGAGGCAGATACAGAGGAAATGTTTCATAATGTCTTTTCTCGTATTTGGCTCGCGCGTTCTCTTCTGTTCTTGCCTTTACCGCTTTGTAGGAGACTCGTGATTTAATAAAAACACAGGACGCATGCGAAAGGCTAAAACTGTGTCCAAGGCTTCGTCAACTTATCCAGAATGTAATAAATTTTATAGTTATTTATTTTAAATTCAGTGGCTCGCGGAAGTATTCGAACACTTGCTATAAAAAAAAAACTTCTATCTGTATGTTGTGCGCGTGTTATATAAAACACTTTGAAATTTCATTAGTATTGTAATAATATACGATTGTCGTGGTTATATTAGTAAAATCTGAAACTAATCTGAAAATGTATATAGAAGTTACGAGTTATTTATTGCAAACATATCCCATTGGATATCAAGACTTGTTAATATAATGAATAATTGACTGTTTAAATATTTTTGTGATCTCTGCGAAATATTAAGTACTTGTTCTAGATATTCTGTAGCTTCTCTGTACATTTTTAGATTTGTTTCAACCTGTACCAATACAGATAAGATAATCGCATTTCGTTAGAGTATCGATGAAATTTCAAGATCCACGCGTAACGCGCATAATATATTTATAAAAGATGTCTATAAAAAGGTATTCGACTGCTTTTATGAATTGCTGTACGTATGTACCTTTTAGTTTTCAGCTTATCTCAGTAATTCAATATTGTCTAATAAGAGTCAAATATTATTTTATAGTTTATCGTTAAATAGCAATAAAGGCTAAAAATAATATTTACCGATTTACATACGATTGGAATCATATATTTGACATGATAATATCAATATTTTATACTATTGATTTCATAAATATTCTCATAATACATGTTTATTTGTTACGAATTCGTGCGAGTTGGTCATTTATTGAATTCATGTTTCATTAATCAATCTGCGTTCCATTCCACCACGAGTATTGTCAAAACAATTTATAAATTAAATATTCCTTTCAATTTTGTGAAGTCTTTACGGCGAACAAGCAAAAATTTGTTAGCATTAATAAATTATTTGTTTCATAATTATTAAATTCGATTATTAAATTCGTCGTTAAATTTGTAGAAGGATTATACAATTGTTCGTCAATACTTAGCAGATGTTAAGAAACCTAAAATGCCCCTTATACAAAACCCTCGAAATGAAGAAAATTCCTTCAACTAAAATTATATAACTCCAAGTTTTCGCTTCTCTTCTATCGTCTGCAAAATTTATTGTATTAGGATTTTAAATAATGTGTTCGTCGTTTGTCTTTCTAAATTATGATCTACCTGCACAATCCAACAAATAACAAAATTCTCAGCAATTTACAAAATGCCAATAATCTAATTTATTGCAGCATTTAGAATCGAGTATTTATTTCCTTGTTTTGATTACATTTATTTTTTGGTACCGTTTACAAACATCACTTCATCGTTATGGGGAGAAAAAGATTGTAGAAAATACAATATACAGCCAACATGTTAAATGTTTCATTTCTTCCTAACTTTTAATGAATTTCCCATGATTTTCTCGTTCGAGTGCGTATCCACGTAACACGAAGCAAAGATATTCCATTTCACGTAAGGTTCAGAGCATGTAACGACAATCGGTACTGAGCGTATAACGAGCGTTCCTCGAATACGTTCGCAATTGCAGAAACTCGATGTCTAAGCTGCATCCACGGAGCTTTCCAAGAGAACCGTTTAATGCATCCGAGAAAGTCGTAATGGCAACACGACTCTCATTTCGTTCCACGATGATTCACGCCAGCTGGCGTTCACCATTTAAACGTAAATTATTACGTACAAATGACTGCTTCCATATAAAAATTTGTGTTAAACGAATCTATAACTTGCTTTCATACATTCTTTCTTCTTTCTCCTTTCTCTTCTTCTCTTTATGTAAGTATGATGATATTTGTAAAAAACATAAAAATGTTACATCCTTGTACGGTGAATGTCACTTTTTGACAAGGTCTTGTTTCATTCATTTTAAAATTAGGGAACATTTGATAATTATTTTTTTCGCGATATCTCTAACACAACTATTGTCCATTTCTTCCAAAATGCAACACGTAGAAATGTAGCCTCCGAACCATATTTATTGGTTTCGCATTTTATTGAATATTATAGTCAAGCTTTTTGTTAATATTTAGAGAACCTTTTAATTGTTTCTTTTAATGGTAATTTTTCGTAAACGTTGATATACGTATTGTTTAAATTTGTAATGTTCAATCGATATATTAGATTTCTGTTTTACTAATGTATGAAAGCTCGATATGATAAAATATTAACCCTTTAAGCTAAGCGCATATATGCAATACACCTAGTAAACGTCATTGACGTATATACATATGCATGTGAATATACAAACGCAACCAGTGAAATTTCACTAGTATGGGTCGTTATTGTACCTGAAATAAAATACATATTCATCGTCTTAATTTTATACAAATAATACAAAACCAAAAAGATAGCTTAATTATGACTTTTAATTGATATTTACATAGCGTACAAAATATTGAACATACCATAACAAAGAGATCATTATAATATGTATGAAAGATATTCTTGTGCCGTGTTTTTTATTTTAATAATTGTATATTATTGACAATTAATGATAATTGATACAAGTATTCCTATCTTCTTAATTCGCTACAATTGCGAATACTAAAAGTATAATGCTCGCCTCTGGTGAATCGCGGGCAGAAGAATCTTCCACGTTTTAACGTTGAATATACTTTAATGTTGCTCAGTGATGTTTTAAAGGAATTGAAAGACCTGTTATAATAAGAAGCTCTTTCTATTAATTTGAATAAACGAACAAGAACCAACTCAATATCAACCAACGTTAAATCACTTTCTAAAACGTACTATGAATTCGTAGTCAACTAATATTTATAATAAATACAATTTGTGTATTAAAGCTATCTCCTTGCTGCGCTGTAAATCTGTTAATCGTAAAAATTATGTATGAGGAACCCTGGATTTGTAATATTAATCGATGAAAGTTTCGCTGACAGGCATAGATCAATGTTCTTTTTATATTTATTACACGTACTTTTATTTTTCTCTTCATATTTCACTGAAATTTAGAGTAAACGGTAAAGGTCGAAATATGTAGAAACATATCGACTGTTCGCGTTTGATAACGGCAGATATTCATTTTAATGTCTTTTCCAATATTTTTTCAATTTAACGTTTTTTTCAACGATAACGTGATGCGAAGCATTTCACATGATAAAATGCTTCGCGAATTTTTACAACACCCAGATGTTCTTTTCGATAGAATGGATTTTAATAATGAAAAAGGACAGCGAAAGCAAGAGAAACGAAGATTACAGAGGACACAAGACCTTGTGATTATCCGGTAGAAATCAATGTAATTTGCGCAGGCCAACGAGGCAACGGGTCACGTTATGAAACGAAACGAAATAATTCACTCCCGTGCAACCTAGTGAATAAAAATAGGAAAGTCAAGAACATTTGAACCTTCGCGCACGATGCAGCTAATATTATTCATGAAATTCTGAATCTCCGCAAACCAGGGATTACAAATTATATTAATAAGTTCTTAATATATTAAAACGTACATATAGTAACTTAACATTAATAAATTCTTTTGCATAGCAACGGCTTTGGAAATAGCAAATTTTTACAGTTAAATTCTACAAAGCAAAAAACATTTAAGTTATTCTATTCATATTAGGCATTTAGTTACCCTGTTAGAATTTGTGGAAAATAAATCCATAATCTATTATTAACTGGTGAATTATTGTGCAAGAAAGCTAGGTAATACATAGATTTGTCAAGAGCTCAAAGAATTACTCCATTCAGAGGCCATTAAATACAGGGTGCGGCTAAATGACACGTACGAACGAGCATGAGGTGATTCCTTATGAAAAGATAGGAAAATGTAGAATAAAATTTTTTCGTCCGAAGCTTAATTTTCGAAAAAAGCCAAGATTGGGAATTTATAAAGTATATTTGGATTTGGCTTATACTTGACATTTTTAAGACTATCTTTACCTTTTACTCTTTGAATTTATTTAATCGATAGGAAAACTCTATCTATGATTTTATTTGCAGATTTGTATGTATATTGTATGCAAACTGTATGTACATACAGTAAGAACTTCGTTTATCTGGATAAACGGACCGAACAGTTCCAATAACGGAGCACGTATAATCATTATAAAAATAAGTGGTTATATGTATTGCAAAATTACGTGTGACAGTAGTTCGGATAATAAAGGTTTAGCATTAATTCGTTCGTATACGAGTGGTGCGGGTAAACGATATTCTACTGTATATGTTACCTGTCAGAACATATATTACGAAAAGACAGTGTAATATTACTGGAGAAATTATCTGTTGCTGAAAATTTGATCAGTAAATTGTTGCATAACAAAGTTTCGAGAATTTTCAATGGCTTTTACAAGAGAAAATGGTAATTCCTTTTGATGTTCGTCATATTTGTCGACAGAAAAAAAATATTGATTACTCTTAGTCTGGCTATAAAGACATTTAATAAATATTTTAATGACAAAAGTGGAAAATTGAACAGCAACCAACAGAGGTAACTTAATTACCAGATAAGTGGAAGATAATCACTGGTTAATATGAAATATTATAATTACTACCGACAATTAGCATGATGTCGTTTGTTTTGAAAATTACGTTTCTAACAATTTTACTAATTTCTAATATTTAAACGAAACAATATTCTCGATATTATTCAGTTCTTTTAAAAAACAGCTCCTCTCAGAGCGTTTGTATTTAAAATGAAGACAGATTAATAAATATTTCAATGAAACCCAACTTTTAAAGTAGAATAAATCAAACAAGAATGTTCCAATCGATTTAATATTTATCTATAACAGATATTCTTATCCTTTGATAATAAATTCATTACCTCAGCAATTGCCCGCGAATCTTAGTGATATCTATAATGAAATGATATCTTCGTGAATATATTGAAACATATTGAAGTATATTGAAACATTTGCATTTTGAATTTCCAAGTCATCGGGCAAATCCCACGATGCTGTTTAACCGTCCTGTCACTCTGCTGTATCTCAAAGCTACATGCGTACGCTCTGCCCATAAAGGATCACTCATGACGTCACTCAGAGTACTACAATTTGCTTTGAACAGCCAATTGATCTTCAATATGCAACAATTCATACCATGGATCCTATCCTCCACCAATACTCTCAACCTGATCCTCCCTACTAGAAATTAACACTTAACTCTCTTACGCAACGATAAACTTCCTTCTAGTACAATAAACTCTCTAAAATTGTAAACAGATTGCATATGTTTATGTAAATTCATATTTTCTCTAGATTTAGATAAAGAATTATAAATTAAACGTGAAAGAGTATTTTATTGTCCAAATGCAATAATATGTACTTTTCATCTGATATTTTATATATTTTTGCATTCGTGCATAATTATGTACATTTGTACATATTGTTGTTTCATTTGAATCTAACTTGATTATTATTATTCTTAATTCGATATTTTATGTTATTCGATATCAAAAAGTACATACGTAAATAACGAGAAATGTAAGTAAGTAAATGTCATCGTCGTAAATGTACAAATATCCAATTTAATCGTAAATCGTGCAAACTGCGATCTTAACGCTTTGCACTCCAAGAATTCTTTAATATAATCGACCAGTAATTGAAGCTTGTCGAAATCATAAGTTACGTTCCGAGAAAGAAGATTATAAATATCCATCAATCTGTACTTATACGTAGCAATTTTCTCTCTTCATCGATGAAAAGTGAAAACCAAAGGATAATTTATACAGAATAATTTACAGAAATCAGTGCTTTTAGTTTGGTAATTTGGTTAGATTTCCATAAAACTTTTTGACATAGGAAACGTTCAATAGTACTCTGTAGTAGGTTCTGAAAGTACTGTATGAATATTTTAGTAACAAAAATGAAAACATTTGGCAGGAGTTCATGCTCGATACTCGGTATTAAATTGTAGAAACATCGACGGAATATTTTAATAACAGAAATGAACGTGAAAATAATTGAATATCTACAAGCATCGTGTTAGAGATTAATTAATTCACTAATTAATTAAGTTGAAACAATTCACCTTTCCCTTCTCGAAGAACGTAAAATGCAGAGTTTGCCGGTAATAAATTAATAACGAATTAATTTCTTCGTCAATTCCTGCCACGAATCTATTTGCGTAGATTCAACACATATCCAACATGCATCTTGCATCATCACAAACTACCCTTCGAAAAATGGCTCGCATTAACCTTTCTTCCAACAATACCCACGCTAATAAAAGCAAAAAATTTTCAAAATAACCAAGAATCTTCTTCAACGTAACATGACGTGACAAGGCGCGTTGCATAAAATCGATTGTCCCTATTCTAAGCGGAGATGTACGGTCATCCCGCAAGAAAGCAGAGTGGATGAGCCAGGACAGAAAGAGGAGTAAGGGGCTAGCTATTCTCGCGGCCGTCTTCTGCCCGATAAGTTTTCCATAGGCGCGTTTCACGGCCGCGGACAGGGGTGAAAGAAGCCGCAACACTGGCAGGCGTGAAAAGCGCGGCCAGGAAGGATCCACCTTGTCGGAAACGAAAAGGAGCCGGTAGAATAGCAGCTCGACCAAAAGGGACAGAATTCCTCGTGATAAGATGGGAGGGACACACGAACGCTATTGTCGTAACGGATATAATGGTGCACCTACACGGAAGTGTAGTTCTGTTGGGAAATAATGGCACGCTATGAGTAGTCTTAGCCACTCGCTTTTCACGTTTCGAGAGGGTGTAACTACCACTAAGTGATGAACACTGAGATCTTGGAATCTGCATTTCGTGGATTGAATTAATCCTTTGAATTCGGCGATCGTCAATAGACAACGAGCCAAAAATTTTGTAAATCACGATTGTCGTCAAAGAACGATATTAAGATTTCAATTAAGTTTGTGGCACGGAATTCATCGTCGAATCTGTTTTATGATTACTCTATGTCATAATTTTATATACTGTATTTAGCTTCATCATTTGCTTGCGTTTGAAGCGAATAATTTAAGAAAATGTATCCTTGAAGGTTAAAGACATCTTTTTTTAAAGAAAATAATAAGAAGCATATTAGTTTCGCGAGCATCTTCTATCGATTTGTTCATTTATTATTGGCGATAAAGTCCTTAAGAAAAACTTGACTGCAATAAAATAATCGAAATAGTCAAATTATCAAAATTAGAAAAAGTCATTAAATTGCATAATTATCGAAACGAATTACCGTCTTAATCTTACAGCTGAAAGATTGGATTTTAGCTACGAAATGCCGCTTTCCAGATCATTGTGTAGCGTTTGGCGACATTAGGTGGCGTTGGATGGTATTGGGCGGCATTGGGTGGCGTTGGGTGCTCGCCTAGTACGCGACGAGCGTCGTAAACAATTTCCTTGTTACGAGAAGAGACCAACAACAATGGAGCTTTCAGAGGGTGGAGTATCGGCCGGGAAAGTCGATGGTGATTTATATGAGGCAAGCGTGGGCGGATGCGAGTATATTTTCTAACTAAGGAGGAGAGGGATATTTAACGTTCGCAACGTTGTTGCTGGATAAAAGGGGCTTTCTGGTAAGAAGGCCAACCCTTTGTCTTTGTGCATTCGACTTTCTACGCCTTGTTTTCGCTCGTGACACTTCGGGAATCCGCGAGGGAACGGGTTGAAAGATCGACTGGTCTTTTTTGAGGCAAACTGAAGATGATGCTCGAGAGTGGCCGGGATTTAAGAGGCCTTGAGAATGCTTCGTGAGATTTTTGTGCTTGAAGGTCCATTCTTAATTTAATTTGATTTTGAATAAATATTTTTACGAGATACTGAAAGTTGAGAAAGATTCTCTGGTTTCGAAAATTGTTATATATTAACAAATAATTTAGGAGAATATACTTTCTATTTAACTGAATTAAATTAGTCGGTCAGATGGGGTCAAAAGTCGCGAAACGCTTTTAGAATATTACTTTTTGTAAGATTATCAAATTTTGAAGATTTTTATATCGATTTAGTATCGTATAATTCGGGAGATTTTTCTATTTTAAATAAACTAAATTAACGCCAGAACTATTAGCCTGTTAAAACAATTCTCTTAAATCCTTTATTTTTGGAATGGTTGAAAAGATATAATATTAATATTAATGTAATATTAATGTCTCATTTTCTTGAGACAACAGAACATGATTACATGTATTATATATCGTCGGAATATCGTTTTAATTCTAATTCTATATAACATATTTATGTACATATTAAAAGTTGGTAGTTTTAGTGATAATCAATCAGACTGAATCAAATACCACGAGTTGTTTTTAATATTGTTCTTCGAATGTTTCGTATTTTTGTATTTTTCTTTATTAATATTCCTAGTGCTTTTTAAATCGTTCAAGACTTGTAAAAATCTTGCTGAGAAGTAAACGCTCGAGTACCTATTTCTTCGTTGACAAAGGTTATTGAAATCCACGTTCCAATATCGTTGGAGTCTCGTAAATAGGGAAAACTCGTAAAATAAAATGAAATAAAATTTATTTTATCGGAGAATTTATAGTATGATTCGAGTCACATCAACTGAGGCATCAGGAAACGGAATAAAATCACATTATTCTGTAAGTAGAATAATCACGATAGATTCTCAGTGTGTGGCGAGGCTTTATCACGTTGACATTAGAATGCACGATAGAAAACTATAACAAAATCGTTTTTGAAGAAGCGAAAGAAAGAATCTACATCGAATAAAACTTAAAGTAATAAAATCTGTAATACTATCCTCTCTCGTGTGTATACAAGCTCGTAAAAGTATTCCAAAATTTGTACACATCTTTCATCGATATGTTATGCATTTCATAGCAGACCTTTTGAAATTTTATTATCACTGTTACGAGATCCGATTATCATGTTTATATTGGTAAAGTTTGAAATAGATCTGAAGATGTACATGAATGTCATAAGATATTTAACACACGTATATGTATATGCATTTTGCAAAAGTTCCAAAACTATTTGAATAGTCAATCATCCATTGTATTAATGAACCATATTATTCAGTGGAATTATTCCTGACATTTATTTAAGATGTCTGTTCACGTTCTATAATAATTTTTTACTAATATATATTTACAATAAATATCTCCTAATTTCTACATACGTTTTCAGATTGCTTTATAATTTTACGAATGTAGTCATAACAGTTGTATCTCGTTGTAGTGTAAATGAAATTCCATATTGCTTTATATACCGTATACAATACGTGGATATCGAAGTTTTGTATGGTAGATATTCGAATAATTCCGTGAACCACTTCTATATAGCAGAGTAACTGTACTTAACACTAATTGGATCCTAAGAATATCGATAGTATCGAAGGTAACCGAAATTTACGAACATCTTAACCATGTGTATCGACTCTCCGATAAGTGCGTTACGAAGTTCGAAATTCAGCGGCGCGGTTTACAGGTCGTGTTCTGCGCGGTTTTTGTTAGCAGAAAATCGATCTGGCTCGAGGCTTCTCGCAAAATACAGCGGCTGATACACGCGTTATCCTGCAGCGTTATGTTGCAGCTGTAGTTACTGGAGGTTCGTTTATCCTCCAAAGAGAAACGGATGCCAGAAATACCGCGACCACGTTTGGCTTCGATAGCTTTTAACGAAGCTTCCGCCGGTCCCTGGAGTTTTGGTGATATTTTGTCTTCTGATCAGCTCGTCCCCATTGTTGCTGTCGTTACTGCTACCCTCGTGGCTGCAATTGATGTTTACAGCTACTGATCTTTCCTCCAAGACAATTTGTTATTAGACTGTGGATGTACGTGCAAATTCATACATTTATATCTTTACGGACATAGCTAAAAATATGGAAACTAAGTATTTTTGATATTAGGAACATACTTTGCATATTTTTCGTTATTATATCTTTATTCGTTTCTTATATAATTTTGTATATAATGCATTCGGTGTATTTTTGCATCTTAATCCTCTCAGGATTGAATTTTATTTAGTCAGTGAGAAAATCTTTAGTCTATTTTGTTATTAATTATTAATAGCAGAAACATTTTTCACTGGTTTTTCAAAGAAGGCTGTAATGTGTTGAAAGTTGACATCGGCACTAGATAACACTATGAAGCTTACAATGCAATTATAACAACTAGACTGTAAATATTTATAAGAATTCGTATTTTTATGGGCACAACTAAACAGAATTTAAATAAACGTGAACATTCTCCATAAGTAACGACATCTCCTCTTTTGTGCCTTGAATTTATAAAGTAAAATTAAGTGGTAACTACTGAAGCTTACAGTTAAGAAGTAGAAAGAGCGCAAGTAACATTGGTATGAAATTAAGAAAGAATTTTACTTTATTATGACAATCGCCAGTTTCATAGAGGAGAAACATTAAATAAGACATGTAGAGTAATAGAATTGAAAATTATTACATTATTTATCCTGTTTTCGTAAACTTAGTACCGATAAACTTTCATTTATTTCTATCACTACGAAATATTATAAAAAATAAAGAGACGAAATGGGTAATCTCAAAAATGGTAACAAAATATTTTCCGTCAATTTTCATTCTGAACCCTTCGATTCGAAATATGTTGTCGTACGATTATGGGGAAATCGAAAGGGTTAAATATACAATTCAAAGGAGAAAAAACTTTGAAAATTAACTTGTTCATGGAATCGACTTCGAGTAGTAATCGATTTTAGTCATTGCAAATGTAAGTACGATATAATTTATTCGTGTCAAAAATGAAAAAAAAATGAAACAACACATTACAAAAGTAAAAGCATTATTATATCAAAGAGTCGGTACTTCAATTCTTTTATATACTTGTTTCCACGTCGAGAATAACCGAAGATTCTTTTAAGTATTTATGTCATCTTTTCTGTGAATTCAGCTGTCTAGTCGTCCTTTTCAGAGACTCAAAGAATCGGTGTACAAAGGGACTCTCCGTGACCGTATTACCTTTTAACATGGTTTGAGCGATCTCTTAGAAACAGAATTTAAATGAACAAAATTGAATGAAATACAATTTAAAGCAAAGAGTCACAACCAGTGTAAGATAAAATGATATCACGCTGGTAAATATATTTTTATATTCGAAATGAATAAACGTGTATAGTTCTATTATTATTATTAAACGTATAATTTTGGTACAGGAATATGTATATGTATATTTCAATTTCAATTTTTATTTAATTTTCATTTCAATTTTGAACAAAACTGGTATGTAAAGTATTATGATACAAACAATTTAACCAGAGTTTCATTTCCTTCAATTATATTAAGATAATAATATACGAGAAATTATTTCCGAAAACAGTTGCTTTTAGAATCTCGAATTTCAAACTTTCTACGCATAATACGATACAATAATATTGCCTATAATACAATATCACCTAAGTTGTATAAAATTTTCAAGGTTTTAGAAACAATAGCAGCAACTATAAGATGATTCTTGTAGTATTTTTCCATTGTACCTTAAAAAATAGATCTACTCTAAAGAAAAACGTTCTTCGATTTAAACACATAATTTAAAATACATCAAACGAGTGAAAGATTTGGAATTCTTTCAGTTACAGAAACTATTATGCAAGCTAATCCAATTTTAAATTACGTAAATTGTCTGGTTCTGCTATTTCACCAAGAAAATGGAACAGTAGTTACCCTATTTCCAACGTACCACTTCAGATACCATTTTTCCCAAGTTTATTTCGATCCTCTTTCCTTAACCCTGACCCAACAAATCTCAAGAATCAAAGAAAACAAGAATCTCATCCTAATAAGCATCTCTCTGCAAGGTCTACTAGGTCTACATATACATATACATCGTTACATAAAGAACAGAGAACTCCCGAGAGAATTCTTTCGCTCATCGACCTTAATCCAAAGATGAGAAAACGTAGCCCTTGCTTTTCCAGCCTTGGTCGACAAAGTGATCTTACAGCAGGCCTCTCTAAACGTAGACGCGAATGTCTTTGGCGTAAAGTCCTTAAATCCCTCGATATCGGTGTTTGCGCAGCAGTGCCGGCACGACCGTCGTCGTTTCATTATTTCCGTTCCTTTGAAATAACTAGGCCAGTAACGCGAGCCCGCGACCAACCGCCTTTCCTCTACTTTCCCTCCCTTTCCTTTACAGCCATTGCTCGAAGGTTCTCGACATGGCAGTAACGGCGGCGGTCGTCGTCTTATTCCGTCGAAGCCATCGAGTTAAGTCGCTCTTAAGTCTCAGCCGGGCGTCTGCGATCGTTGCGGGATTTCAGCTTTAGTGAAATTTTAAGCTTCGAAGCCGTGTGGAGAAGAGCAACGATTGCATCGAGAAAAGGGAAAGAGATTCCTATTTCCTCGTCGGTTACGTCCTTTATTTCCTTTTTCCTTCCTACACGCGACAAAGTCCTTTTGCTCTGTCTTGACGTCTTTCTCGATGGTTTCCCGACTATTCTTTCCCGAGTCCTTTCAATTCATCGACTTCGCCGTATCTTTGCTGGAATTTCGAAAAATTCTTCGAGAAACGTTTTGTTTCCCATCGTCGAAGAAGAGAGAGCTCAATAAGATCGCGTTCGAGGAATCTTCTTTCAGCTTTGTATCGCTCGTCTCGCGTCTCTTAGAACCTTTGAAGCCTACGCGTGGGAGTTCGTTGTGGCACTGTTTGATTGGGTGGATCGGGATTGATACTCAGCTTTTGCCCTTTCGTGAAACGATTTGTATATCTGAAAGAGAAATCTCGAAAGAATTCCATAAAATAACTTGTTTGGTATGATGTTATCCTTTTACGTAACTTTGATTCACGCGAGTCAATATAACAAATATTCAGAGAAAGAACACGATAAATCACATTTCCTACTAATTTCAAGGAAACGAGAGTGCCAGGTGGAATAAGTCGCAAAAACATTACAATCTTCGGAAACTTCTTTCGTTGATCTTTATTGCTCCGAGTTCCTATTTGGTTTAGAAAAATCTATCGTAATACCTAAGTGGATATTTCTTCTAAGAGCCTGTCTTTTTTACATCTTCGTGATAATCTTCATGACATTTTCTTGGAAAAGGGGACAAGTATAACCTCGTTATACGTAGACGCAATTAGCGTTCGACTGGGATTCTGCGAGAGCTTGTTTTTTCAGGAGACTCATTGCCCTGACAAGTGTCAATTGACGTCTTGAACGGGAATAAACCGTAAGAACTCCTCGGGCCCCGATCCATTATCCCAACAACGTCGGAATCCAAATAACCAAATACAGGTTATATATTGAAATACTTTAGCAAAACTTTTGACGAAAAAGTGAAATTCGAGTGATAAAACTGCATCGCTTAATTATAGAAAATTGATACCTTTCTAATTAGAGTAATTAGTGTATTCTAATTAGAAAAAATTTTTTAGAGTAATTACTTAAATACATTTAAAAGATTTAGCGTTTAAGAAAAAATGTATATAAGAAAAAAGTACAATGAAAAAAATTGGATTGTTTGACTTATATGTATATATGTATATATAAATATAAAAAAATATAGAGAATTTATGTTCGATGCTAATATATTATTAAATCATTATTTATCTTTAAAAATTTTACAAATAATTTTCTATATATTTTGGCACATATTTTAAATTATTGCCATTATTATTGTCACTGGGTAAGTACGAAATTTATATCAATTATCTCCTCAACAATCTACGTCAATTGTCAGGCAGCGTACGAAAATAAGAGACCCCTGCAAGTTATATTATTCTCATTACAGTGTTAACGAAATGTTAATATAATTTTGTGCGACACGTGATAAATTTCTGACAGGTTTCAACAAGCGTTTCAATACTTTTGTGATTTATTTTAGATAATATAAACATATCCACGATGCAAACGAATCGCATCAGGTCAGAAAATTCAGAGCTGTTCTATGTATAGTACGAATAGTAATCAATTTACGATCAATATATTACAGCAATTTGTCTCCGAATTAGTACATTAAACAAAGTAACGTTCCGTTAGAAAACGAATGTAAAGCGAGAATTATCACGAAATTACGACAAACTGCGAACGATATAAATTGGCGAACTAATAATTATATCCAATGGCTCGCGTAAAATTTTCACGTGAATTTTATGAAGACAGGTTTGCCCATTTGATTTCAATGTGGAATATAAATACAGATCCATATGGATTTTTATACTCGTAGCAAAGTACAAAATGTTACATTTCGACGATGAACGAGGCACGAACAATCGCCAAACGAATTTGTACGTTCGAGATGGGTTATGTATCTGCAGAAAAATCAATATCCATTTAAAAGGCTATACTTCGTTTCATGCGACTTCATACAGGCATAGTTATACGATACTAGTGAGAAAATATTAGTCGAGTTGCTGCTCGAGTGTCATTTATTTCATTCGATATTAAACCAAATTTATCTCACTTTTGACTCTTTTCGTTTCTTGTGATTTCATTTCATTTTTTCCATGCTAAAAAGAGATGGTAATATCGGATATTTAAAGATTAGAGATTTTGTATTAGTAGTTTATGGGATGCTAGTAAGAAAATATTAATTGAGTTGTTTACTGGAAAGACATTTGTTTGTTGAATTTATGTCATTTTCGTTGATCTTTCATCTTTTCCTTTTTCTTCGGCAAGATTGTTATGTTATCCAATTTCATTTTTTCATACCGAAATGGTTGTGATATTTAATAATAAAAAATTGTTACGATTTGGAAAATGAAAGGTAGAGGATTTATTTTAGAAATTTTATAATTAAATTGTGTTACGACCGATCGCGGAGAGACGCGGTCGCGAGGAAAACGCGTCAGCGAGAGGCGTAAATTCTCGCTACGATTCGGTGAATCGACGCCGCGAAGTAGTCGTTCCCCTGTTTCGGTTAAGATAACAGAGGTGGTTGAATGAATCTGACACAGTAGTAAGTTATATTTCACCGTTTATTCCACAACTTCTAACGAGGAGAGTTACACTGGTGCGTGTGTACGAGATGATTGAGTGACTGATCTGCGGGTGTGTCTACCCGCTCGAAGGATGTTGACCGTTCGAAGGATGTAGAATCAGTGTTTCTTGGGAGACGATGCTGTCTCGGAGGAAGGCTAAGGATCAGTGTCTAGCGCACGGGACCATCGGATTTGTTGGTGACGAGTTTGGCTAAGAGAGTGAGGGAAATAGGCTTCGTTGTTAATTGGTTAAACGAAGGTTGGTGGATTAGGAAGGGTCTTAGCTGCCCTTGATAGAAAGTTGTTATTAGGAAGCATCGTACGTGGAAAAACCCAACTTTCCCTTGCCAAGCCGTAGTAAACAATAGTCTTTAGAAACTGATTTAGAAAAGGACATTTGTTGGGTCTGAAGGACCTTAACGAGCAAATTACTCGGGTTTATGACGGGTACTTAGGCTATTGAGGGTACGCCGTACGGAAGAGCGGACATCTGGTGTCCGTCTGGCCCGCGGTGTGTGACCTGGGCCAGGCAGAGAGTCGCGCGGCGTAACAAATTGTGTATATTTTTATGGAATTATGGAAAATTTATAGATAGAAACAGCAATAACATGATATTCAAAAATGTGTAAAAAGTGTGAAGAAAAGTTTTCGAACAAGAACGTTTTCGAGCAAGAAACAATATTTCGAGTACGCAGTAGTCAATAACATGATTAATATCACGACTAACATACAGTTAATTGTGAGAATTGTAAATAATTAATGATTGGTCACAATCAGTTACAAAAATCTACATACGCCTCTCTTTCAAACGTTATGACAAAAACGTCAATATTAATAATACATTTGATATCAAATTTTGTATAAATAAAGTTACGTTCATAAAAGAATAACAATCTATTGTATCTATTAAAAAATATGCAAAATAAACTTTCACGATACATTTATACATGAGTTTGTTTCATCTATGAAATCATAAAAAAACATGCGCTTGACATTGTATTTGTATTTTCTATAAACTTTTCATTATTTTATATTTTTTATAAACTTTTTCCCACCCTACTAAAGACATTACGATAAGGATTTCTACTTTTCCGAATAAACAATAAAATAAATACCAACAAATCCTACTTAAATGAACCAACAAACTAACAAACTAACAGAAATCAAACGCAGCCGATTGGCACACAGCGATCGTTAACCCCCGAAAGCTCGCCCCCGAAAAGTAGTCTAATTAATTCTCGACGATAGCTGATCGCGGGTTATTAAATTCGATCGATGAATCAACGAGGTTGCCAGGAGCGAGGCAAGAATCTAGAACGGCGTTCCGGCTTAATAGGCGATCGGGATGAGGGAGGGTTGGCGATGGTAACGACGGGGGTAACAATGGTCGGCTATTATGCAGAACCTTCTCGTTTTCTACGCTCCGGTTACTCGCAATACGAGGCCCGTCCACCACGAGACTTAAGCGTGTATGTAAACGATTCCTAATTATCGGTAGCGACGACATGGCCCATGGCAGTACAACCTCTTAGAGGACCGTTCTTGCAGGGAACGAATCGTTGAAGAACACGCGATAAAATAGGAGGCGAGCAGCTTGTACGTTGGAGCGTCTTGAAAATTGCCCACGATCGTCGATTCGGACGAGGATACCACGAAGAAAGCAAAGAGAGGGAGAGAGAGAGAGAGAGGGAGAGAGAGAGAGGGAGGGAGAGAGAGAGAGAGAGGGAGAGAGAGAGAGAGAGGGAGGGGGAGAGAGAGAGAGAGAGGGATAGAGAAAGGGAGGATTAGAATTTGCGATAACCGCAATTACGGAACAGGGATCGATGCCAATTTCGTGGCCGCTCGAATTCTATCACCGTCCCTGAAATGATTCTTGCAGTTACGGCACACACAAATATTTGCCAAACCGGGTAATGCTCCTTAATCGATCGAACCGGATCGAATCGCTATCCCTATATTTGCCCCCGTTGTTGCGGAAACATCGGTCTCGGTTAAGTAAATACGCTTATACAGGGACAGACCGTCGATGAAGAATTAGAAGACCGGTCGTGTGATATGTTGATTAAGGTGGGACGAAGAAATCGAAATTATATGATTATTTTCTAACAGTTAAGGAAACTTACCACTACTTTTTCAGTGTTAAGCGAGTGAAATTTTATCTTTGCACTCTTCAGGTGCTGCAGGAGTTATTTTTTAAATTGATAGTTTCCATTGAAAGCTTTCGTATTTAATATTAGTTACTCGTGACATTCGATACTTGGTTCGTAGTAATAATACGTGGATAATAATGAAACGTACAAATGAATGGCAAATTAATCACTGAAAACAGTACTTATTATCACTTATGCAAATTTATACATGCACAGATACAGATAAAGAATTGAACATTGAATGAAGAAACGTTTCAGAGCCACGATATTAACAAAACAAAATCCAATAGATTAATTTAACGCAAATTGTCCTTAACAGATTAAAACTAAAAACGAACTAGAGAAACTGCAATTTTTTAACATTTTCTATTCAAATATCCTTTATTCCAGATACAGAATATGAAATTACAAAATAACTTTCCTCGAACTTCAATCAGAAACACTCCAATATTTATCCACACACGTGCCTCAATATCTATCCACAACACCAATACATTTTCTAAAAATGTTTGCTTTTCAACCGATTCAGAAACCCGTACTGGTATAACACGACCGCGTTTAACGCGTCGACCACGAGGTTAGTCATCGGTGACCCACGTTATTAAAATTTTTAGAATGATTAAATTAAAATAAATTGTATGAACTAAATAATAATTTCCAACAATGTGAATGACCTAGATGAATCCATCGTCAAAGAAAAATGCCCAGATACGATATAATATTTTGAAAAAATTAAATTTTATGCTGTGATATTTATTAATATTTCTCTATTTACTCACTTATTTTATCTTATTTATATCTTTTAATAATTATTAATATTGGAATTAATATTTCACTGCTGCGGGCAATTTACGGTTCCCAGGGCAAAATATCTAAAAGAGCGACAGTCAACGTGTTAACGTTTGTAGTGTCAGTGAAACTCAGGATTGATTTAGCCCCAAGATCCTGCGATCAGTACCAATATCGAAAGGGCAGGTATTTCATGAGATCATGTTTCGGTTATTCAATGAACCAAATTACGTGGGTTAATCAACGCGGAGACAGCGGGGGCAGCGAGCATGAAGTAGAACAACTCGGTGTTGGTCAGACGGGCGGAGCAAGCACCGATATTACAGCGTGGCATCTCTACGTAATATAATGGAATGTGGGGTACATGGAAAGCGTATTTGGGAGTTCGGTGTTCTCAGCGATTCATCGCGTGTGCAGATTCGCTTTGGAATATTGCGCGGAGAGACACGCCGATTGGTGGCTGGGAATTAGTCAGGGGTCACACGTGATAGCTCCGACGCACACGTGCACGCTGCTGCGATTTCGTGGCGGCTGCTTTGCGACCGGAAACGTGCCAACAGTGTCATTGTTGAGATCAGTTCAGACGTTGGCTAATTGTGCTACGTGTTCTTGTCAAACTAATATAGGGTCTCATGGGAATATGTGGAAGAGCAACGGCTTACAGTGGTGACTGTGCGATAAGGAAACGTAACATGACCTATAAGTCGGGAAAGTCTGGAAAAGTATATTGGGATCCGTGTTTTGAAAGATTCTGTATGTATAATGGGGGGGGAGCTTTTCTGGGAAAAGAGTTCATGCGATAGGGTGGTGAATATAGTAAATTGCGTTAGAAATGTTAGTACTGGTTTTGTAATATGAGCTACGTTTGAATTGATAATCATAATAATCTGGAAGGTCACAACTTTGTTCTTTTTATACTCGCGAAAAAAATAAAAATAAATAAATAAAAATGATCTTTTTAGGATGTACTATAATTGGGACTTATATTATTCTTGGAAATTTTCTAGGTTGAACGGATGCATTGAAAAAATTGTCTAATATTTTTTATCTTCAAATTTACTTAAAAGAACAATTCGTAATTTTTTCTAATATATCGTATTATTTAATTTGTTTAATACAGAACAGATTATACTAAAAGTAATTCAATAATTAAACAAAATTTGGAGACTATAAGATACGCTTATAAATCTGAAATTACACACGCAGCACTACTATCTATGTTTAACTTTTAATAATTTAAATATGATGAATGTAATGTAATTATGGAATTGTTTATAGCCTGCGCACTGGAAAATTATTCCACTTTCTTTCAGTACTATGCATTCATTTGCTAAGGCCACATACATATGTATGTGTACGCGAAGGAACTGAACATAAATTTCCGAAAGTAGAGTCATCCATTATAGGTCAGACGTACTTCCTCGCAAATAATAATCACTATCATCGTTCACGTTCTACCATATGCGACACAATATAGTGTTCCTACTTTATCTAGTTCTTGTCAAATTTACACAATTCAGCCTGCAAAATATGGCAACTGCGTAGTGTAATGTGATTCAATTACCACTACGATAAAATTCATAAACCGATTTAGTTTAAAATGAATATAATGGAAAGAGAAAAAGTTTTCTTCGTATGAATTTTCTGGAATTTGTTCCAGAACAATATTTCCCAGTATCGTTTTAATGTTTCAAATGCCTGAGGAGTATTTTTATTGTGTTTTGAAATTTCTGTTTATTTTGATTTCGAAACTTCCGTTTGTAAGAAATTTTTAGTCGAAATATACCGTATTAAGAGAGAATATTTTTCTGGGAAGCAAATATTTATGTATTCGTGAAGATACTACAAAACATGATCTTTATTGAAACTCTGAATAAAATTTTATTAGCAAAAAAAAAAACTGTTGGTTAAAGTAACTAAAAAATAAGAAATGTTCTTTCAATTCCCATTTCTAATTTATAATATGATGAATTCGATTCGTACTGATATTTAAAATATTAAACGAAATAGATTTTCAGATAATGAAATATCAATTGACAATCAATGAACCAATATATATTATTGTTTCGATATTTCTTAACACAATAATTCTAATAATGTGTATACGATAACTCTGCATAGTTTGATTTCTCTTTCTCTATTTCGCTCTGAATTTAAATTATTTCTACCGGTATCAATCAATCTTAATTATCATCAAAGTTAACTTTCTACGAACACGTCACAAAGTCACAATTATCGGTACAATAGAATTTCATTTGTCTGAATATATCAAGGAATAAACAGTTCGTGTAACTGGATTTCGTACAATAGAAGTTCACCAATTCTTCCCACTATTATTTTTCATTCGCGCAATAGAAATTCACATTCGAGGGTTTAATTAATCGAACACTATCGAAATTTTCGTTTCAAATGGAATTCAGTACAATAGAATTCTAATATGGAGTTCTACTCTGATATACAGCTCGAAGCTTTCTAACTTCAATATCGATCCATTATTAATTCGGATCGTAATCTCGTTGACATTAACAAAATTTCGTCGATAAGTAAAATGACATCCAACAAGAAACCGATACTTTGTCTCGTAATGCAGGCAACTTTAGTCCGCTATATAAAATTTATAGCTGGACTCGAGGGTAAGTAAGGGTTGAAAAACGCTATGCACGAAAGCGGTTCGTATAATCGATGAGTGTAAGATCTATCAACATGAAGTATATTGCTTTAAGCAATTACCTCGGGTAAATGTAATACATGTAATTCCTCTATGTTTCAGTATGTTGAACAAATAAACTGGAAATATGTATATCCTACGATAGAGCGATAAGGCGTAAAGTCCTGAATTTTATTTCTGCTCTCGCTGATGTTGGTGAATAACATGTTGATTTGAAGTGATATCTTTTTTTTTTTTACTACAACTGTGTTGTGTATGCACTGACGTATGCACTGATGTAGTTTCCACTTTGCCAGGAATATATATCATCTCGGAAGAGGAAAAAAGAGAATGATTAAGTAAAAGCATCATAGAATATCTTAGATTTTTAACTTTCACGGTGAATAAATTACAAATTTGTGATTCGTCGGCTTCCAATCGTGTTATTAGTACATTTCGTTTCCTTCGACGTGATATTTCGCCAACATTACAAGTTCATATTTTTCGGTGATAGACCTGAAAAGACCTCTCTTCGAAACCCGATAAATCATAAATATGTCATCATAGAATGGCTTGTTGTTCCTCCAAGCTTCACTGATTGAAGAAAATTGCAATCAGCATGCTTTAAATGTCACTCTCACCCTTGCGATAGCACTGACGTGAGGCGATGGAAACTATTAGGCAAGATTAGCAGAATTTTCTTCGGATGGCCCTCGATCGATCGAACATTCACGCGATGCTATTTATTCGTTGGAAAAGCCGAATTTATGACCTCGGCTATTCTGATACGACAAACATAGAATGTATAAAATGCATATATACGTACAACAATGAATATACACCAGCAACGAATAAAATAGCTACGATTATTGTATTCGATTGTATTCGAACACGGGTGTCACAAAAATATTTACGAATATTCCCACATTCTTTATTCCTTGACGCGGAACAAGCAATGTTTTAAAGTTACCAAGAAGGTTGGGGAAATACGGATTGAATTTTAAGAGGCTCAAGCTTAAAGCTTCAAGGACTCAAATAATGCTTACTATACTATTAATTAGTCACTAATTGTAAATGACATAAAAATAAAAAAAAATCAAGGAGAATCAAGTTTTGCGATCTTCTTCCCGTGAATCCTTCATACGTAATATTTGCTTTCTATATCGACTTTGGAAACCATGTATCAGCCAAAGAATCGTTAAAAGGGCCTAATTGCAAGATACTAAGGAAACACGCAATACCGGCGCGGCACTGCACGGTATTAAATCAATATTCGCCATAATTCGTTGGCTTTGTCGTGTTGCACGCGACGAAACTTGACACGCTTGCGAGAAACTTTCGACGATCTAGCGATCTAAACTGAATTTTCCAGCGAAAAAATTTCCGCTTCGATTGAGCGGGATAAAAACGCGATAAAAAAGAGCCGGATGCAGACCGCGTAGGAAAATTTGTTGTCCATTTGAACTCCGTTTACAGCTGCTCTGTTATCCCGACCGTGTCACGCGCTTGTAAAGCCGTTAAATTAAAATCCAATTGGAAACAATAGGTGTCCCAATCGGCCACCGAAATAGGACGATCGTTAGGGAGACAAAGCGGAAGCGCTTTTTCCATATTCGGGACTGCGGGAAACGGGGATCGTTTCTCCCGCTTGTAGATCCTTGTTTTGACGATTGTTCGATGACGCTTGGAACGTGAACATCCTCGTTCTCTCCGTGGACGCTGTTTTCCTGCCGACTTTTTTTCTTCGCCGCGTTTCAGTTTCGAATATTCCAGTCACGTTTCGATTTTAATTATTCGTCAATTTCTTTTTTCTCCCAGCCGATTTCGAAAGTTTGCTTTGACTAGATGTTCTATCGCCAAAACAGATGCATCATTTGGTCGAACTGTTGGTATTACGATCGAAAAAATCTACGACAGCGTATCATTTATGTAGGATGACTTTTGGATTTGTCAGGATCCGGATATTCTTTTTGGAGAATTTCAATTGCTTTGTTAACTTTAATGTATACTTTAGTTTTTCTCGTGTTGCAGCTTGGAAAAATATTTTTGTATGTTTTCATTCTATCGCTATATATTATCTTGTTTTATATTAATACGCAAATACCTTTCATCGATCATTTATTTATTTGATTACTTTTCTCTGATTTAATTAATTTTGAATAAAATCGTACATATTTTATAGTTTGTTATCGATTTTTCGCAAATTTAAATTGACGAGTTTAGAGAAAAATCGTTAGAATGAGAATACGATTTAGGATACAATTTATAAAATTCCTTAGGCACCTTTTAGCCATTCAGAAGTCACATCGATCAACTCCATAAATGCAAACGTACAAAAAAGTAATAATGTGACAAACGCTGTTTTATAAGATTATCTTAGAATATATTCTTGAATGAACTTTTGAAAATAAAATTTGTTCCTTGAAAATTCACTGAATTAATCTCGTACTTAGGCAAACAAATTAAGAAATTTATAAAAAGTGAATTGATTCAGGAAGACAGTTGATCATTTTGGCTTTGGAAATGTTCGAATAACAAAACTATTCAGTTTATATTTAACTCATTTGTCGTCGCTTCTTGCTTCCTAATCTACAAGCGGTCAATGTTGATCATTAAAGTTTTAATACACTTGAGAGCAACGTCAACAACACACAGAATGTCTAAATGGTTGCACATCTAAATATCAATTATGTCTAATATAGTCTAATTTTAATAACCAAACGAGAACTGGTGTTCTCTGTTAAATAGAAAAAAAAACTAAGGGAAATTAATTGAATTGTGAATGACAATTCAACGTATGTTATAAGATACGCAAGAAATATTTTCACAAAGTATCGTCTTATTTACTAATATGATAATTATCGAATATCCCAGTCTTTACTAGAACTCTAGGCAAATTAAATCTCCTTTAACTTGTTGTAAAAATGGGAAGTTAGATGGAAATGATTGAAACATCAATTTAAAATTGAAAATGCAAAGTTCGAAATTCGAAGTTGAAGTTTGAAACTGGAAAACCGACTGATTTGCATTCGAAAATTAACTTCATTTCATGGAAATGAAAAAGTGCAATGAACGCCACTTTTCGAATTTAATAGTACAATTGATTAAATTCAATTTGGTGAAAATTAAATCTAAAGATTTTTATATCAAGTTTACAAATACAATTATATCAATTTTAACACATTTACGCTCAAAGTTATTCGAAGCGTATATATAACATTCTGCTCCAATAATTTATTCACGATTTAAGTGAACGATAAATCTATCTGTTCTCAATAACAACGGTCCTAATTTTACTTTATAATATCCTTTTTACAGAAATGTCGAACAGAATATATTTCTCTCGTCGATAAACTGAGAATATTTACCCAAGTACGTATCTTTAGGAATATGACTGAAAAACCTGGAATTTCGAGAAAAACGTATTCCGCCTACTAAATACTATAATACAACAAGTATATTAGATATTTCATTTTGATACAATTTAATATCTTTAAATCTCTCATAAATACATAAATATCTGTACTTCAATTATCGACGATTAAAAAAGAAATTCTCATAATCCAAAGAAACATTTACTTTCATAAGAGTTAATGCAATAATTTCCAACCAGAAATTATAAAATCAATCAGACGAAGAAGCATCGTTACCTGATAACTTCAAAAACCCATCTCACTTCTTATTCCGCGAACATTTTCCTCGATCCTCGACTTCGATTCGCGTTTAGATTGAATTTATCGGTTCTCAGGATCGACACTCTCGTTCACTAACTCTGGTAAACTTGGTCTATCCCTTGAAACGTTTCAAACGAGTCGCTCAAAGCCGCCTCTCTCGTCTGTTTTCCCTATGTCTCTTTGAATTTGTTACGTCCGGCTTGCCTGTTTCCGACTTTCGACGTTCTAAATGGCTGGATACGTCGTTTCAACGATCGTTACGAAAAACGTCGTCGACGACGAGTCGACCATCTTCCAAGGGTGCCTCGACGAGCTACGCAAGTCGTATCTATCTTTGCCTTTCCGGCGGTCGTTGCGCCTCGTGTTTCCGCTTTCGTGGAATTTTTCCCGTTCGTTTTAATTCCTTAGCCCGCTTTAATTTCCTCGTTTCGAGGCTCCGTTACGTCAGTGTCTTGAATAACGATTACCGCTCCTGAAACGATCCGTCTGCTACTCGAGTAGCCTTTTCACGAGTTTCGTTCGTCTCCTTTGCACCGATCCTCCAATTTGGCTTGTGTTAGCAGCCAGTCGTAGACCGACGACACTCTGTTCCGTCAACGTGGACGCGGGATTGTTAGAAAGGATTTCTTTTTCTCTTCTGTTGCTTACAGAACGTCAGAAAATATGTGTGGAATATTTATAGGATCAATTCTAGACATTAAAATGACGAAAGTGAAGTTCAGGAACAAAAATATGATTTGAAACTCGTTTTCAATGCTACCATGACGAAAATGAAAACATTTTTAACAATAAATAGATATAAATTTACGTTTACAGTCTTTCATTAAGCTCGTCAATTATTCTGTTCAATTTACGCAACTGCTTAATACGATGAATATTTACAGGAAGCAATTATTATAATTAGAAAGTTGCGAAAAAGGGAATGGGGATTTTTCGTTCCACTTTAGAGTCACAGAATGGCCACAAGAGAATCGTTGATAATTGAATAAAAGCAACAAACGTGCGGGAATATCTTAATTTATCAGAGTCGAGTGTTTTTCATCGAGAACTGAAAACATCATCGAAACGAATTCCAGCGGAAATAAAGAAGAATACGATTCGAGGAGAGTAGCTGGGTTTCCCATTGCGAACGTATTGAAAGCACAGCCTTGAAATGGTTTCTCCTATGGGCCATTTTTGTCGGCCATTGCCTGCTGAAGCGAGTATCTTTTATTGCTTCCATTTTCTCTTTCTGATTTTGCTTCCAATTTTCTTCGCGATATTCTGTCGGATTAACGACTGGTGGGCGACTTCATTTTTCATCGATGTTTCTCCATCGATATAAATCCGCTTTTACAGTGAAAAAATAAGAAAAATATTTGCCCTTTCCTCTACGGTTACGCCATAACATAAATGTACGCCACATAATTTTAGAATTAGTCTGTGTCGTTCCATGAGCTTAAACGGAAGTGCCTGTCGTGAAAATGTTGAACATTTATTGAATTTTGTAGCAATGAGATTTGGTTGATCCAATGTAGCTTCTTTCCTATTTTTATTGATTTAATCGATTTTATTATTGCACTTTTCTAATCACTCTCTGGGAGATATATTTTTTAACGTAAATGATTTGTATATAGAATTTAGAATCTCTTGTAGAGAAAATACTTCATTTGCGAGTTTCATAAAATAAAAGTATTTCTTAGGGGGGACATTTATATAGTAAGAGTATTTCTTATACGATGTTGTTAAAATATTTTTAGAGTAATTTAACATTTAGGAAATTAGAATATTTGGAGATATATCTTAGAATAATATCTGAAAGAACTATCGTACATAAATCATTAATATCATTATCTTTAGCTTTATCAATGGTTTCACAATATAAGTTTTTAAAATAAATTTATAAATCTTTAAATTATTCTTCGTGGTCTTGATTGAAAATTCAACATGAAACCGAGCTAAAAATCGTAGACATAGTAGTTAAAAAATTTTTTAAATCCTACTTATTATTTCAAACAATTCCAATACTTTATTCGACATTTAAATAATCAAATCTCCAACTATCGAATCAAATTAAATATCACAGTAAATGAAAGAAATATTCAGAAAATTCCTAGAATTCCCTCTCACAGTGACAAATTCCATAGTTTGTAAATTAATTGAAAAAAAAATTGCAAATTAAATATTGCGTGTATACCTTAGTCTTTAATAAGGTAATTAAATTTATAAACTAGTTAAGAAAAGATTCAAGAAACTGAAGAAAAGACGGTTCAAATTTTCGAAGATTTTCGTCGAATTCACCAGAATCGTAAGAACAGAAAGAGGATCTGGAGGAGATGAAAGTTTGGAATAAAATCACGTCGAGTGTCCCTCGGTTTGATTTGTATCTAATATGCATTTTATTGTTGGCCAAGTACTTAGCTAATAGAAGTAAACAAGAATGCTTCTCTTTGTTCTCTTGCTTATCGCTATAACCGATGGCCCATTCTTTCTGTCATTTGCACTTATCGTATATCTTCGTCATCGCGACAGAACGCGCGTTCTATTTTATCATCGATATATTTTATATACAAAATCACCGTGTTATCGTGTTCACGCAACTTCCACTAGTTTTTATCATTTTTTTTTCTTTTTTTCGTTAAATCTGCGTGCGTAATAATATAAATGTCCTTATCACATCCCATCGTCCTAATTTCATTTTCTGACCGTGTAACGTGTGTGCGCGTTAAGTCCTCGACAGATCAAAATATTCCTTTCATCGTGGACAGACGGTTCGACAATCAATCAATCGGTAGACAATTCGACAACTAATCGGTCGTCAAACAATCGTATAATATTAAAAGACGGTGGGTAATACATGGTGAAGATTTTCTATTTTCATTACAGGCAACTGACTTTTCTAGAAGCATTAGCACAAAACACGCTTAGAAATCTCTTCTCTTTCATTCTCTCGTAATAATTCTTACTGCGACTCATTTGTTTTCATCTATGTAAAACTATACAGCCGGAAATGTACAGTTATATCGTGCAATAAAGCCATGTATAACGAACTGATGGAATGATTAAAAAATTTGATGTAACGAAGTACGTGTATTATAATTCATGGAAATATTTTAACACTTGTAGAAATCCTTTATAAATATATTATGTGCGTTATAAGAAATATTTTGCAATTTTATTAACACTATAACGAGACTCGTGTCTATAGTATTGTTACAGGATGAAACAAATCTAAAAATGTACACGGAAGCTATAGAATATTTAACACAAGCATATACTACGCAGAGATTATAAAAATGAATTATCCATTGCATTAATAAGCCTCAATATTCAGTGGAACGATTTTTAACACTTACTATATATTTAAGATGGGTATTTACGCCGTATAATAATTTTTTACTAAATATATATGTTTTTCAATAAATATCTCGTAATTCTCATGTACATTTTCAGATTTGTTTCAAATTTTACCAATACAATAAGCATTTCTAACACAAAATTAAAGTGTTTATAACTTGAAGAAATAAACTTCACGTATCATTCGTGAACATCAACTTTCTGTATCATCTTGAGGTTTATAATCGACTTTGTAAGAAGCACGTAATAGGTTTTTTTAATACTTCGTATACGAAACACCTATTCAGTTGTTACTCGTTTTCAAATCATTTTCCTAATCCCACGTAAAGTTTAGTACACGAAAGACATTTCTTTTTAAATGTCATTCTTTACTTCAATATTTTCTTTCTTTCGTCTCTTTCGTCTTTAGAAAAGCAATATCATTGAAAATAAGTTTTCTTTCGATACGTTGTTTATCGTTATCAGACTGCGGATTTTTGTGCAAATTTATATTTTTCTAAATGCAATTAAAATAACAGGATTTAAATAGATATTTATTTCGCCTATTAAAAATAATAACGAATACTGCGCTGTGCATATTTCATATATTTTTAATCATTAAATTTTCCATAAATACATAAAAATCCGCAGTCTAATAATTACTTTAATTCTACTATTTTATTTCTCTCTATTTTTTTTTTTTTTTTTTTTTTTTGTTTCATTACCTTACTCCAATTTAGTTATCATTGGAGCAACATTTTGACTAAAAATTTCGCTATGGAATTTGAACCAAAGATCAAAGAAAAAATGGTACATTTAAATGGAAAAGTAAAAACTTTCATTCTGATTACTTTTTGTTCGAGTTCTTAGAAAGCGTTATTGCACGATATAAATGAAAATCGATAGCTGGCTTCGCCTTTCTCCTCATTCCCTGCTTGATCACTCGTACATGCACACGTTTACACCTTCTTCGATTTCATTCTCTCGTTCCTTCTCACAAATATACTGTTTTCCGTGTATACGCAACAATAGCTCCTTCTCCTTTCGCGCTCAACCGCGTTACAATCGAGGCAAACAGCAGAACATCCTATAGATATTCTAAACCGATATTAATACTATTCAGACGCGATCATCGAACATCCACGGTTGGTTTCTTATCGATCAATTTCACTTTACCTCGCGTATTGCATCGCCACTTTCGAATCGAATTTTCTTCGCGGAAGTTCTACCAATTCGATGAACGCCCGCCTATTTTATGATGGGAATTCTGAAGATCGTTGGAAATAATTTCGAGAGGTACATTTAGATAGATATTTAATTGACTTATTAAATTCGTTTTTCGAAGGATTATTACCAATATTTTCAGGCGAAATAACGAAATCAGTCGAATGGTTCTTTATAATATAAAATTATATATAATATATAAAATCTATCTGATTTAAACGTAGTATTATTTTTTCTCAAAAGTTGTCTTGGATTTCGAGCCTACTTTGAACTCAACTGATATAAAATACCCTTCTCAATTATCAATATTCCTATATAATGAATTGAATTAATTGTTTTGAAAGCGTACGACGTTTGAAATATCGTATACCTATATCTTCGTATTATTAATAGCTTAGAACCGTGTTTCAGAGTTTAATAACTTTCCAACTAGGTTTCAAACTTATATTAAGTGTTATGTATTTTAAATTCCAACCAATGTTACGAGAGGCACAAAGCTGAAAGAGAATACACGTTTCTTTCGAGTATATCAATGGAATAATTATAATCCAATTTACGTAATTTATTTTCAATATCTTACGTTAAGTCTGTAATTTTACAACTTACTCTTAAATTAACAGTAAGAATTGCAATGTATGAACTAGGAAACACTGTATGAATTTGTGATGAATTTAGATATTATCTATAATGTACTCGTAAATGACGGATTTCATTTACTCGAAATTGTCTCCAACTAAATCGAGCCGAAGGAAATAATTTGCCAAAATGGCGATTCGTATTCTTGTGCTCTGCACGATATCATTTATCTTTTTTTTATTTCTTCTTTTGTAGTTAAATTGATATAATTCCTATATCATTGCTCATTATCAAATATTTCATTTTTACAAATAAAATCGAATTTTTTCGAAGGCACAGAAGAAGAAATCTTTCCATTGAACGCGTCAAAAATCTTTCGTTGAACACAAGCTGCAATAGAGAAATCAAAGATATTGAAAATCTATTAGATTAATGTAACAAACGTTTAAAAATCTATAAGAGAGGTTTGATCATTATTAAATAAATATGCATTGGTCCAGGTTATATATAAATGAAAATATTCTACATTTCTGTATGAACATTTATCAGTTTTTATTTGAAATTTTTATTCATTTTATGGAAATAGGACAAATGGGAATATATGTATGAAAATTGAATTTTATTTATATTAGATCATATTGTATGTCTGTTTCCTAATTCTTGCGTTATATACATACATAAATACATTATTATTAGAAGTATTGCTAATATTAATGTTTCTAGTATTTATTCAAGAGAGAAAATAAAGATGTTAAGAAAGTTTCTTAAACAAAGCGTAAAGCCTTTTTATGAATATAAACTAAGAGTATGATAATACCTTATAACGAAGTTTAATAGTTCTTTAAAAATCTATTCACGTACTCGAAAGTGTATAACGTTTATTTTAAAATTGATTATCTTATGCCTAGTGCATCTAATAAAATTATATCTCGTACTTATTCGTAAATTTATAATATTACAGAATCCATTTGATCGAGTCCATGTATCTTATTCAATAGAACGTATACATATTCCGAAATGAAGAACGATGTCTTTCTTCTGCATCTTCGAAATATTCAATCCACAAACACTGTCATACTCAAGATAAAGTAATAATTCGTTTATTTCATTACCCATTATTTTTCATCTACGTCTTCAACATCAAACTACTTAATTGTCGCTTAGAAAATAATTAAATGTAATTCAAAAAACTTAGTCTATCAATATATACACAATACTTCTCCCCGCAAAATACAAAAGTATTCGTTCGCCATTTTCGAAAAATCCCTGTTATACATTCATCTGCTATTCAAACGATCACGATATATCAATCATTCATCTAGGTATTAATGAGAACAGAAAAGTTGACAAAATAGGCGAGGTTCATCCATCCTTACGACGTTCATTTGAACAGGATCGAATTCAAAATCAATGATAATTTTCTACGATGACTCGTGTGTACAACCACGTGTGATCGATAAATGTTCATACAGAGGTACTCCGTTGTAGATCAATAATTTTGCTTCGAATGGAAGCGTCGTTATCGACGACGAATTCTATCACAGATTTGCCAGGTTCTCCCTTCTTCTTTTTCTTTCTTTCCTTTTTATTTTTTAAGCGATAGGAAATAGGTTCACAGACTTCGCTCGATTCCAAAGAAAAGGATCGATAAAGCGAAAGAAGTCCGAGGTCCTAAGCGTTCCGTACGATGGATAAAACAAATTTCGACTTGAAGCCTCTGTGACAGTGATTGGCACGTAAGGGACTTGGTTTTTGGGAACCTGTGTCAGATACTTGACGTTTTACTGCGATCAAACGTTGATTATATTCATCTTTTTACGAAGCTGACGTTATATCTTTAATGCAATCGAAGAATGAGACGAGAAATAAGAAGTTTAATTCAGATATCATGTCTATTAGCCTTTTAATGGGATAGCTGAAAGTAGGTTTCATATTTTGTGACGCTTTTACAAAGCTGGACGATAACTAACATTATATAACACTGGATGTTTATGCAAATTCGTATTTTCATGGATACAAGTAATGCAATGGAACCTAAACAAAGATTTGTTTCGTTTCAGTAAACACTTTAAATAGTTTGTATATTCTATAAGCTTCCTGTGTATTTTTATGTTTTTAAACTACTCGTAAATGTGTAAACATTCAAAATCTTTGAAACGAGTGGCCATTTCTAGAAAACTGGTTACTTGAAGACTAAGTTACGACTAGTAGCTGTCAAAAATACAAAAATTCAAAGAAAATATTCAATTTAAATCTCAAATAAAGCGAAAAAACGACACTAGTTAAATAATAGAAAAATATTACAAAATAATAATGACATATTTGGATTAAAATTATAAGTTAAATAAGAATATTAAGGATTTTAATAGCGAAGAAAAATATTTTGCAACAATTTTAACGTACTCGATATAGATTGACAATTAGTGCGTTTGTCGCTATACTGTTTTAGAATCTGAACAATAGTGAATTTTTCAGTTTTGTATACTTACTAAGAAAATACGACTACTGTGATATAAAATATATAGTGATGGAACTACGTATAACATGTACATACATCACTAAATAAATTGTTTCTTCTCATAATTTTAGGAAAATATAGATTACTATTATAATTTATGATTCGTCTTAAATATATCATTAACAATAAGCTCATATCAAGAAAATGACACAGATTGTTCTATTCCAAGTTGAGAATGATTAATGACGCTCGTCCAATGAATAGACTTTTCTACATATTTTAAACGAATAAGTTTTCAAAAATTGCATCCTGAAGTTTACTTTCCACTGACGTATGAAATATATTTTACTTTTATCTTTCTATCAATTTTACCAAAATTACAACGGAATATAATTTCAAAAATAATACTATTTGTTAAATGAAAATGAATATCCTACTACCATTGATACAATATAACGTCATGCTGTTAAACTTGAAAATTTGAAAACTAAATCCTACAAGAAAGAAAAAGATGTTGAAGAATGTTGAATATTGAATAATTATTGAATTGTTAGATCGGGTTATATTCTTCGATATTTCCGTCAAATTAGAATTTTTAATTAAAGTTTTATTGGAATTTATTCAATTTACGTTAGTAAGTCATTGTTGTCTTCAGTCTTACATTCTAAATTTCATTCTTAAGATTCCACTTATAAATTTAGCTACATACCCTCTACTAAATGGAAGATTAATTTGAGAAAAATCTACTCATAGAACTGATCTAATCTTACGTTAAGTACTAATATTAACCTATTATCCGTTCCACAGAAACTTGTTTCTCAATAATCGTACAGGAAAGCCAAGGAAATCCTTATCCCAAACGCAATCGAGGCACGCATGACCATCTGAGCGGCTAGGCTCAGATGAAAAATGTCGCCAACAATATAAAGAAATCTGAACGAAATCTCGTTATCATGTCCAGTAAGGACTGCATTTATTGAAACTTTCCGCAATGTAAATACGAGAATCGTATATATCGAGTAGAAAAAGAAAAGGAAAATCTATGCAACGTGTCGTTCGATCACGGGAAAAAGCAGTCGACCTGACAATACTGCAAAAACCAAAACACGGAGAAATACAAAATACTTATATACACGTTTAACGCAGTACATCAAACGTTTTCCGCTTCTTCTGCTCTTCCCATATTTTCCTACATATAACACGTTTGACCAAGGTCTTTGAATTTCGTGCATGGTTTTTTTTGTCGCTTGTTTCTTTTTTCGCTTTTATTACAAACAAACGTCAACCGAGATTTTCCATACACGCACACGCACACACGCGTCATTCGCCATACAAAAAGTTTCGCGTAGGAAAATATAAATGAAGTTCAACTGTATCTCTCTTTTGTTTCATTTTTCTTTTTTTTTTCTTTTTTGTTTTGTTTTTAATCCTGAATTCTTTTTCTCAGACTTTTGGGTTCGAAAAAACAGTCGCTCCATTATATTTTAAAATTTTTTTCTCCCTCTCTCTCTCACTCTATCTCTCTCTTTCTCTCTTTTCTTCTCTCTCTTTCATTCTTACATCACCTTCACTCGTGCATACAATTCTTCTCACTCGTATTTCATTTTTTCCCTTTTTTTTATTCGCGTCTTTTATATCTTTTTTTTTGTTGTTGTTGTTGCTTGTCATTTATCATATTTGTTGCTTATCATTTGCACGATTACTCGCTCTCTCGCGTCTCGTATCTTTCGTACTACACATTTTGTTTTTTTTTTTTACTTCTTTTAAATCGCAGCTCCGTTATTAAAATATAATAATTTCGATAATTCTCTACGATAAAATATTATCTTCTTCTGTTTTAACTTCATCCTCTCCGTCTCTTTCTCTCTCGTTCATTCTATTTCTCTCGCTCTTGTTCTTGCTCACTTGCCTTAATCATCCACGCATCGGCTATACATATCGTAAAATATACAGGCTCGCATAATCTCCTAACCTTAGCTAGATCGCTTATACGTTGTCCTTTTCTTGACGCTTCGTGACTATAATTACGATTTTCTTTTCTTCTCTATATCTCGCGCGAACGATACAAATGGCAATCGAGTACGCAACGTGACGAAAGAGGGATCCTTCTTCGTGGTACCGGGTGCACGATAACGTTCAGGTCTCCTTTTTAACTAGTCAACCTCTCTATGAAATCCAAAGGAAACTATTGTACAAGCAAATTTCGAATTTATTACAAGCCTAAAAAATAAGAAAGATTCTACATGGAAAGATAATAAAAATTCTAAATAAAATAAAAATATTGGGCGAGTAACTAAGTAATAGCGGATTTTGTCATTAAGTGGTAATTTCTCATTATCACTTAATGACAAAATCTGCAATCACTTAATTGCTAACTCAATAGAAATTGCTCGTTTTAGTTCTTCTATAAACGGAGACATGAATTTCTCGCTCATCCGCTACCTTGACCAGACGCTTACAAACTATCCTTATCGTAGCGGCTAGACTAGCTCGAACGGTATACGCTTAAATCGTACGGATTCTCTCGCTCGTTCTGAATCGTCTCGCCGAAAAATGACAAGGAAAATAATGTCGTATCTGCCGGAGCGAAGGAGGCCTCGTCTCCTCGAGAAGGAAACGTCACATCGCGGTTCATCTTTACGCGATATAAATCGATTTGTCGATATACGGTGGTTCGTTCGACTTATTCCTCCAAGAAACGATCGCAGTCCTCAACGAGAAGCGCCTCAATTCCATGTGAATTCAAAGAAAGAGGAGTGTCGTCGCGAAATGTCGGCGTCTCTTTATTCATCGTGTGTATATACAGTGGTCACTTATTAAATCTCTTTTTTTTTCATTAACTTTCGTCATTATCGTACATTTTGTTTCCTCGTTTTTTTCACGCGAAACGCAGCATCGTTTCGACTATCTGTTCCCATTCTCCAATTATCGTAGAAAGATACATTGGATGACGTAGAGGAGCAAAATGGATCGAATGCAACGACCAAGAAATCGATTTTTGGGGGGACGTATAAAAAAACGACCGAGGACACCGACATTTCCCTCGATCTACCTAAGTCTACGTTATTTACAAATCTACAAGCGAACGTGCCTCGTCTACGTTGTCTACCGGTAGGCTACTCCTCATAGAATCGAAGCATCGAAAAAATCGTCGTCGAAGAAACGACATCTCTGAACGAAGAACCGTTCGCTCCTTCGAGCAATCGGTTTCGTCGACTGCGTGGTTTTCTCTTCGTATTCCATTTTTATTCTCTGAACGTTTATCGGAATGATTCGACTAAAATCTCTTTTCTTTTCTCTGTACATTCTCGTTCGTGTCATTCCGTCTAACGCACTTGAACATCTTTCATCGAGAGAACAATATGGACCATCAAAATGGAAAACCATCGAGTCAACGAATAACATGAAAGATCGCTCGTAGGATAGCGACTCATCGACAGTATCTTTTCTTTTTTTTTCATTTTTTTCTTTTGCCTTTTCCTCGCCGTTTTCTACCTTAATGGAAAAATACTATGCAATATACAGATTGCACGCGCTGCGTGAGACCTATCTGGGGATAGGTCGATCGTCGTGGTCTTTAAGATTCGACCACGACATCTCCGCGCGCTAACGTGCGCGCACGACGATAACAATGAATGTACACTAGGGATAGAAATCTATGGAGATCGATCAGCTTGTGTCTAAGACAGGCGACTCGCCGATCCTTGTACGGCTTACATGATCTATTTACACGCGAACAATCATACGCGCCACGACGTAAGTACTCTGGTTCGCTTTATTCTCCCGTTATATCTCGCCCATATGAATATGAACGTCAGCAGAAAAAATGCATGATAATTATTGTATCTGCAGTTTGTACTAGGATCGTGTTTTTCTCGCCCTACGGGTGGTTATCCTCTTTTTAAAAGGGAAATCAGAGGACTGAACCGGGAAACGACACGTTTATCCGCGTAATAAGTAGCCAAGGTATCGAGAATCGGCGAAAAATCGGCGATTTCTCGATCCGTTGCTGATCGACGAAGAGCGTCATTGGTACCATCACCATCCGAGCTATGCGTACGTGTGTCTCTGATGGATCTGTTATTAACGTTCCTCTACGAAGATCTGTCGCGGATTAGAAGAGAAACGATCGTTGTTTGATCGTTAAAGTGATCGAAAATCGTGGGCGAAAGTGGTCAGCTCTCCCTTTCTTTCTGTCGACGAAACGAATGCCGCGGAGAGATACAAAGAACGATTAAAAAATCAAAAAAGAACATCTTAATTCTAGCATGATAGCGTAATGCTCGCAAAATGAACGCGTATACAGTATGAAAAAATGATTCGCGAGTGTCAACTTATTGTTTAATACGCGCTCGCAACAAACAAAAACGTTGTATGTAGCACCTTATATCGTATCACCAGCGACAACGGTTCGCTGTGGATTCGACGCTCCAGACGCTTCGATCGTTCCAAGCGCCGCGATCCATCGAATCTCTTCTTTCGTATCGAGAAAATAAAAAAAGACAAATATACAAAGTGTGGAACGTCCGCTCACGTCAACCTCTCCATCTTATCATACGTATCAGTGCCGTGCAACCTGTATTTCGAAGCTTATAAAAACTTTTTTTGTTTTTGTCTCTTTTATCGTAGCTAGAGAACATCAGACGGTTGAGTATCTATGTGGTAATAAGCAACAAAGATTTAATGAAAATTCTTGTTCCATTAAGTAGTAATTGATCCCTTTGCTGAAACTAATTTATCGGATTTTCCCTTCAAACGGAGAATACAAATTGTTACAAATGTTTTATTTTAAAAACATGTTTAAATGATTAGCATTACTCTGAGAAATAATCATTCTGTCGAAATTTTCAATTTGTATGAAAAATCAATATCAGAACCTTTCTACGTCCATTGATTTATATTCGATACAACGTATCTTTCTATGAGCAAATATTTTATTGAATTTAGAGAAAAATAAGAAAGGATTGTCGTTAACATACGTAATTTCTCATTTCAATTTTATATCTATATTTTTCTTGATACGTTAAATCTTTTTGTTTGCTGTAAGCGAGCAGTTCCGATGGACACAAGAATATTTCAGTAATAGATAGATAATTAGGAAGAATTATCGATTGTGCTAACTTGCTAACATCTTACTTAAACTCTACATCAAACTTTATCTTTTATAATAAAAGTTTTACTTTCATCAAGAAATGTTTGTTAAGAATTTTGAATGAAAGGTTCATTCTGAATATAGAATACTGCCTGTATTGTACATCACAAGTACATACAGATTTTTTTATTTATACCAATGGAATCATAAAAAGAATCACTATAAAACCTAAGTTTCTATTTACGAACAACGCTAAAGTAAATGAGCGACACTCGAAAATGAAGAAATTAACGTGAGAAGGTGATTCTTAATCTAAGTACATCGCGTCTTGTAAACGCCGATCGCTAGAGTATTAAAGGAAACAGCAATGAAAGTCTCAAAGCTCGAGAATCGAACTGCCAGAACAGGCCACTTCGTCTCGCAACTTGAAATTTTGTTATTTTTACGTGTAGAGTCTGCGTGATCGGGCTACAAGATTCGCACAAAATCTTTCGATTTTCTGTTTTTCAATATCAGTACATGTGTGTGATTGTATATACAATACAATGTATTGTATTTTCGCGGTTAGACAACGATATATAACACTAATCTAACGGTTAATAATCTGATTTTACACTTACAGATATATACGCACTTAACGTTTATGTACAGTATACATATATGTATATATACTATGTATTTTCTATTTACAACTGATAAAACAGATTTTTATAAATATCTCCGTAGTTGATTTCACGTTTTTTCGTTAATGCCACTCATAGATTTATTGCATCTGTCCTCTACATATATAATATATATATATTTATATTTATGTATATATATATACATATATTTATATGTAAATGCGTTCTTTGTAATTATTCATCAATGTACGTTGGTGTGAAATCCAATGTGATCCAAGTAGCGACAAACGCAACCCGTAGGCATCAAAAAAATTAAACTATTCATTTTGTTTCATTTAACTTTGTTATACACAAGGCACAAGCCTCCTCCTCTATTCCAGTTCGAAAATTCTTTACGGTAAATATTAAACTCTCTCGGTTCTTATTTACAAGCTCTTGGATCCTAAGAAATCTCGGAAAAAATTGCACCACCCATGTGCATCGTACATATCTATCATGCTAACGCACAAATAATCAGGCATCCCTGTCAAGAACAGCGATACAACTTTGTCATTGCACGTTTCGCCTCATATTCCATCGGAAAAATATACAACACTCGCGTTTCGCTTAAATGCGAATCACATGGTCACAACAATATCCCGCGATTCACGAAAATATATTCTCCATTCATCGTTCAGCACCAAAAATGAAATACAACCCTGTGGAATCTGTGAGCGACGCGAAAGACGCAAGAATATTAATGGAAAACTATCAAATCAACAACGATTATCTCGCATAAACAATGTATATAAATGAGAAACTAGATTCGAATGGATTCTATGCTCGATCAAAAGGAAACCGATCGTAACAATGTATGCAATACATAATAACCGTAAAAAAAGACAAGATATGATCGATGTATAAATGGGAACGATCTCTTGTCCATTGTGACAATAAATAATGCTTGTGCCTTGTGGTGATTCTGAATGCCTCTCTGAAAGCTTGTGTCATCGATCGCATCATCGAGCTAAGATTCAAAATTGAACTCGCTCGTTATTCACAATGTAAAACTCTAATGTCTCTGGATCGACGAATGTTTGATTCGTTCGTCCATGTATCATCTTCACATCTCGTTTCCAAATCTTTGAAAACTGGCAGACGTAACAGCTTCGGTCATGGCGTTAATGGCCATGGCGTTAACGGTCATGGCATTTCATTTAATTTCGCATAATATTTTATTGGCTGACAACAATTAAGTAACACCAGTTAACCTAATCGTCAGCTTAAGCTGTTCTCAAACAACCCCTGGCTGCATGGTCAACAGGTACGTCGTGGGGTCGTAATATCCAGCCAAATAGTAAATGTCGTTGTTGTCGTATATGGTCAGATATCTGTGCGGCTCTTTTCCCAGCTTCTCTGTGTATTCCTGAAGCGGCAGCACCTCGCATTTGTGGGAGATCGTTTGAACATCGTTCTCGTCCATGTGAGGGGACTCGAACAGGGCACCCTAGGGACATTCGTTTGAACAGATTTCATTAATATAAGAGGAAAAGTTAAAAAGTTAAACGTTCGAGGCTCGTGTCTTGCAGTGTAGAAAATTTCTATAACGATACTGATACTGATATAACAATTGTGGCATAGTGAAAGATAAAGACTGGTAGTTTTACTGTTGGGGACTTGTGTGTGGATGTGAATTACGTGGAATGACATTTTCACTTGCGCTATTAGTCTTTTTTCGCTATTTTTATCTTTCTTTGATTATTTGTTCTTTTGCTTTTTATTTGCAATTGAATTATTTGTTTGAGTTTTTTTTACTGTTTTGAGATAATATGAGAATAAAATATGGAGAACGTTACGGTACATGTACATGTATGGTGTATGTATGGTAAAACATATAGTAAATGTATGTATGTTAAAAATCTTATGTGCGTGTAAAATGCTTTTTGAGAATGTGTCTGTCCTTAAAGTATTCTTTCTGCAGCGTGCTCGCGTTTATCAAACTGTGCAACTTAATTATCTGTTATCAGCCACAAATTTGAAATTACTTCTGCCGAAACTGTCTATCGAATTAACACATTTCTTTCAGCAGAAACAATTTTATTATAGATAACAATGTTTTCTTCGATATCTGCTTTCTTCTTATTGTTCTAACCACGCCAAAACTTGCAGAAACGTAATAATTAAAGAGATGCAAGAGTGATAACAAATCTCTATTGTTTCAAAGTATAGTGGCTGCAGAACATATTCGCACGTCGTACTTATCATAGTCACTACATACTAATCAATTAACTCCAAGTACACAAGTAACGATATTTCGTATCGTTGAGTAATAATTTCGTATGACTATTCAAAATTTGATACTATACGAATGATATGTAAAATCTGATAGAAAGACTCTTCATTAAAGAATAGGAATAATTTTTCTAGTTAGTGTGATTATTTAAAACATCCCATGATATTCTTACCGGGTACTTCAAATTCTTCGGGCAACCCACGGTCTCCTCAGGATGATAGAACCACTTCACCTTCACGATCATATTGGAACTTGAAGTTTCCCACATGGATTCGATGCGCCCGATGTAGGGTCTATCGGGTCTGCCAGTCGACAGAAAGACCGCACTGTCACCGATCTGGATCGTCTCGCTACCTCGTTGAATAGCTCGGAAGAATTGTTTCTTGGCTCTTCCCTTGGCACCGGGTCGTCTGTAACCTTTTCCAGCCCAGCCCCACAATTGTCTCGCTGGCAAGAAAGCTGCCATTTTGCTTCGACTTTCCACCGATTCCTGTCGTTCACGCACTTTCGACTTTTTGTCCGTTTTCTTCGGTTTTTCGGGTTTTTCGGGTTTTTCGGGTTTCTCGGATTTCTCGGGTTTTTCGGGTTTCTCGGGTTTCTCCTCGCGAATAGGTTCTTTGATTGGTTCCGGGGCTACTTCTTCTTGCGCTACTGGTTCTTCTTGGACTTGGACTTGGACTTGGACTTGGACTGGTTCTTCTTCGCATTCTACTGTGGCTACCGTTTCCTTGGGCAGTTCTTCTTCGCTCTTCTGCCCGCAACAACTTTCCCCACTGCTAAGAGGCATTTAAAAACATTCGAATTAAGATCGAAAAAGTAGTGTAGAGATATATTGCTTTAGTTTTATTTTATTTATTTACTTATTTATTTTATTACAAATCCTTCAATATTTTTCTATTCATTTATAAATTTCATTGCGCGAAACGAGAGTAATAAAGAAGTATGAAAGAAACATCTTCCAGTTTGATTAAATTTTTAACCCTCCCGCTGCGATGCGCTCAGAAAGGAATTGCTCTTTGAGCAGCCAGCGGGACAATGGGAGATCGGTCGCGCGGATGGCACGATGCTCCGAAAAAGATACTGTGACTGAGCGCCTATAGGCGCTGTTCGCAGCAAAAAGGTTGATTAACCCATTAAGAGCTAGATAATTGTTGAAAGTATGATTTAATAACTTTAGTGAAAAATCGAACCATCGAGTTGCTGTACGGATGTTGGAAAGATAGTATAGCGTGTGCCTTGGTATATTTTGGATAGACAATTAAGTCATTACAATTTTCTGCTGTAATAACAATAGTAAAATATAGAATTTAAAAAAGGGGGGGTTATAACTGAAACACCCGTTAACTCTACGTTTGCCCTTAATGAGTTAATGTCTTATGTTTTTCATTTATATTAATAATGATACAATAAATTTCCTTGATAATAGTATTTTTAGACTGAATAAATCTTGTTGTATAACTATATTTAATAATTTAAAAAATATCAAAGGCATATTGCAATAAAATCTTTTCAATTAATTTATAGTTTATTTCGTATTTACTTATATTTACGCATATCCTACTGTCATTGACAAGAATTATAGATCTCAAATTGTTATCGAATAAATATAGATTTTTAATACTTTCAAACGGCGATTCAAAACAAACCTTCTTATATATAAAAAAAATTAAAAAATTAATCCAATGTACCAGAATTTAACACGAAAAAGAACAAACCTAATGTGACTTCCTTCGCTGCTGTGATGACTATGCCTGTGCTTGTGTTTACGATGTTTTCTGTGCCTATGTTTTCTATGTTCTTCGCAACATTTGTGCCTTCTGTGCTTCTTCTTCCCTTCCTGAGCCTCCTGCAATCTCTTTAATTTGTCTTTTCTCCTTTTCTTCATCCGTTTCCTTTCGCGATATTCTTCCAAGACTTTTGCATCTACGTCATCCACCTTCTGTCGATCCAGGGACTGTGCGTCAGTTGGGGAAACGTAACAACTCGTTGTGGATAAAACAGGAGTCAACGCGTTATTCGCATTCGTGGAAGTAGAAGGTTGACTGTTACTGGAAGAGCGTTTATCCTCCGTCGACATTGACGTTTGTCGTCGACGTTTTCCCAACGACAACAGGGGATTGGGATCATATTCTATAATTTGATAAAAAATTCGATATACATGAGTATGTTCAGATGATACAGAAATTGTTAAATACTATAAATACATATATGTGAAATTTCATTCAATTTCGTGAAAACTATCTGAGAACAAATACTTTATATACGTATATGTATATAACTGAAGTTCAAGCAATAGAAGCTTTCACCGATTCTCCCAACTAGGTATTGCTTGTGCAAATAAGTGGATTTAATCGATAGAAATTCAGTTAACCTGGTACTAAATGAAAGTTCCGTTTGAATAAATTGAGTTCAATTTTATACTGTTTAGAAATACAATTTTAACGATGGTAGATTTCGTGGTGCTCGTACACAAAAGTCAACACTAATAATCCAAGAAAATTCCAAAAAGTTAAAAGAAATCCTTAAACCATTCCAATACAGTAATTTAAAATTCCCAAAGAAAAATGTATTTTAAAAACCAGTAATCTTTAGAATATCCCAGCCAATACCATAAAAATTTCAAAACTGAATTTCAAATTCGCATCTCTGAATTCAAATCTGCGTAAGTAGTTATTAGTTGTCCGAAAAGCGTCTTTCTTATACAGACACGTCTTTTACGACGATGCACCTTCATACAAACGTGGAACACAAGTCTGTGAAATGTCGCGGTGTTTATCTCGACAGAACAGAATGGATCGTACGTAATTCGACAAAATAATATAAAACAAAAAATTATTCTATCTATTATTATATCTATTATTTTCTCATAAAACGAAAAAAACTTTTTGGACAACCTAATACATTAGAAAACATCCAAACTTACCGACAACTGGATAATCAGGCTGCAACAGTCTAATGTCATCTAAAGCTATCCTGCCGCTATCCCCGTCATCAAACTCCACGCTAACAAACTTCTCATCGAGCTCAGGGTCAGGTTCCGATGGTTCGACCGAGGTACCCGGATACAAGCAACGATATTGCTGGCTCCAGTAGGCGCATAATCTCGTGCCAGGCGGTAGCTCTTTCGTGGAAGTGGGACAGACCTCGACGATCTGTAAACAGTAACGGAAAACAGGAACATGAGCCCTCTATACGGACGAAAGATAGAGTAAAATAAATCAACGTTAATTTACCGCGTCTCGTAGAATCTCTTCTCTGGAATGGATGTGAGGCCTGTTGCCCCGTTCGCCGTCCAGCGTGATCGCATAAACGTCAGGCGCCTGAACCGCGCTCAGCCTTCCGGCGTAAAATAGACCACCCATCGCAGTTAAGACCCTCAACTGGTCTATAGCCAAGTGCGCCGACGTTAATTTGCATTTGTTCACATTCTCCGTCTTCTCCGCTCGGGCAGCCTTCGCGCATTCCTTGCACTCTTTGCACTCGAGCGACTTTCGACGTTTTGACTCTCTCTTGTCTCGATCGCTCAACTTATGTCGCGATGGCGATGACGAACTGGACTTCCGCTTCTTCTTCTTCGATTTCTCGTGTTTGTTTTTCTCGGGTTCGTTTTCGGCAGGTTCGGCCGTGTCCACTGGGATTTCCTAATGAATCAGAGAGTAGATTACAGTGGATGAAATATTGGTAGTGTGGCGGCACTTGACAGTAAACTTCCCAACAGTTTACGTCGCGTGACGCACGGCACAAAGACCCTATACCTGCGGACAAGATGATCGTACCGAATATTTCCAGCTAGCCTAATGACCGCTATAAATCTTAGGATTTATTTTAGCTAAGGTTCCCCAAAGAGACAAACAGTCTTTGTTTATCAATCTCGAAGTCGACCACCTATCACGGGGACACACGAGAAATCTGCTATCTCTCACGTATGATGCTTCCCGCTAGCAACACCCTCTCAAGGGCAGCTAGCATCCTTTTCCAACGACCAACGCGAATTAGCCAATAAACATTAACGTACATTTCCCTCACTTTCCGAACCAAAGCTTTTCTCAACGAATCCGATGCCTTCGCATCCTTAGACACATCCCAACGCAGTCTTCCTCCGCAGCAGCATCGCGACAAAAAGTCAGTCTATTACCGCGAGTCAACATATCACGATCGTTATACTTACACGGTTCGAGTCGAATAATTATCTAAGCTCTCGACATCTCGTGCAATCATTGTCCGCACTCGCAGCGCATCTCGAATCGTAGCTATCCAAGCTCTATCTTATAACCGCGCATTCGCGAACCGAATATAATCGCGAATCCTGCGTCAAGTGTACTCATTGACATTAGAGTGAATAAACATTTATCGTTCAATAAATCTGAGTTTTCCTTCCGACCCTATCACGACATATCACCTCAGTAGGAATGGCGTTTGATTATAGTGGAATTTGTATTTCTTGAAGAAGCGGTGAATGGTGGAAGATATATTAATTATACTACTTTCTCTAAAAAATTTTACATATAAATTCTGTATAACTTTATCTCAATTATTAACCCTCAAAAAATATCCTATTTACGTACTCTGAAATTGTATTCGTATATCTATAAGATCAATTTTTGGGAGGGGGTAATTCTTTTTCTCTTTCTTTTTTTTCTATTAATGTCTAATGTTGAATAGTTTGATAATTGAATCTTTCTCTTTACGTTACCTTCACTGGTTCCTCCGCGATGGTTTCTGGCGATATATTTTCAGTGACACTGCTGGTTTCGTCATCTTCCCACGTCTTCACCTTCGCTTCAGCTTTCAATTTCGGCTTCATCTTGCTTTGTTTATCCAATTTCACTTCTTGACTTAATTTTGCCTTTTCCGCGATAATGGAGCTGATCACATTCTTATTGTGTAAAGGAGTTTGTTTCGCTGGTTTCGGCTTTGATTTTGTCGATTTGTGACTCTTGGAAGAAGATTTTATGGAAGATAGCCCAGTCTTGAACGGTAGTGGAGTATAACCAGTTTTTCCCACATACTGTTTATACAAATAAAATGAAATTATGCCTCATGTGTAATAACAAAATAATTATATATTAGAAAATATAATATTAGATCGTCCGGAAAGTTCTTTCGCGTTCGCCGCTCAGTGCCTTACCTCGTTCTGCTTAAGTAAACAAACCACTCTACCGTCAATCGTGTGATCATTAGTTATCCTCTGGTGAGGCAAGAGAACAGTTCTCGATGTTAGTAGAAAGTGTATTGAGTGTCTTTTGCGTGGTGAAAGATGGAAGACCAAAAGATGCATTTTCGTCATGTTATGTTTCACTGCTTTAACACGTTGACTGCCACGCGTGTTTTTAATGAAATCTCTTTCAGGCCACGCGTGCCGCAGTACCAAGCTTTCTCTGTTAGGTATTCTCATCGCACACAATGTATGTCTACAGCTTGCAGAGAAACTTTTCTACCAAGAACGAACATTGCACATTGTAAACCATTTTCGTATTACTTTTATAACAATTCAATAGTATTATTATTTCCTCTGGAATATCTTTTCAAATACCTACGACGACCCTTCGCAAGTAGTCAAATAAGCGCCACCCGAATACGGGTGATGCGGCGCTACCGAAAACTTTGCTGTCACCCGAATACAGGTGTCATGGCAGTCAACATGTTACAAAAGACAGTACGCCTAAAAACGCTGCAAAGGAGATTTGTGACGTTTATGGTGATCGGTCTACAACTGTTCAAACAATCTGGAATTTAGAAGGTTTAGAGCCGAAAATTTTAATCTGAAAGATGAAGATTGCAGCGAATGTCCATCCACCACTAATAATGACCTTATCAAGACCTACCTCGATGAAAACCCAAGGTCTAGTATTTGTGAGATAGCAGATGCTTTAAACATTCCGTGAACAACGATTCATGAACATTTAACAAAGCTTTGGTACGTTGATTGCTACGAAGTGTGGGCCCCCAGGAACTGACGGAGAGCAATCTCCTGAATCGAATCTCGACATGCGATTTGTTAATTCAACGCGACAAAAGAGAGCCATTTTTAAAGAAATTAATTACTGGAGATGAAAGTTAGATTCTCTACGACGACACTGCGCGCAAGCGATCTTGGTCGAATCGACATAAGCGTTCTCCAACGGTAGCAAGACCTGGATTTCACCCGAAGAAGGTGCTGCTTTTAATTTGCTAAGACTGGAAGGGTATCCTCTACTACGAATTCCGTAAGAGCAAACGATCAACAGTGAAAAATATTGCACCCAATTCGAAAAACTTAAGGAAGCCGTTATCACAAAACGTGGAGAAGTGGTGTCGTGTTCCACCACGATAACGCGAGGTCACATGTTTCTTTAGCAGTGCGAACGAGACTTCTAGAGTTTGATTGGAATGTTTTATCACACCCTCCATACTCTCCAGATCTTGCATCATCGGACTATTATTTATTTCTCTCCCTAAAGAATTTTCTTCGCAATAGAAGATTCAAATAAGTAAACGAAGTGAAAAACGGCCTCGAAGAATATTTTAAAAGTAAGCCAAGAGAATTTTGGAAAAATGGCATTATGAGACTCCCGGAGAGATGACAAAAGATGGTAGAAGAGAAAGGACCATACATTATTTCAGAAGAGTAGGAAATATATTTTGTACTTACCTCCTATTAAAAAAAACGAAAAGAACTTTCTGGACAACCTAATAATTACGTATTATATTATTCTAAAATTATAGTTCGTAATGAAATTATTTTATAATTGCAGTATTATGAAATAAGATAGAACGTTGTGTATGATAAATATAATAAAATCAAAATTCATATATCTTTCTCTATACTGTATTGCATATATTTTATAAATATAGTGTATTCAGATATATTTTATAAATATATCTGAAGCATTTAATAAACAAATCTAGAAGCAAAACTCACTTTTGTTTGAAGATGCCTATTCTTCGACAAAAGATAGCCCACCAAAGAACTTTTGCTCTTAGGTTTCTTAGCAACTATCGTTTCCGTAAGGTGTCTGACACCTCCGGATGAGCACATTAACTTCCTGGGTCGACCAACCTTCCGTTTCTTCGATGCTGAACTAGAACTCGCGATAGTAGGTGCTGGAGATGATGTATCATATCCAAGTTGCATACATTTGTCAGAGATCTGATGACATTTATTAGAAAAAGATTCTTTACTTATACACATATGTTATAGTCTCCTTAGCTTCTTATATTTAATACTTAGTCAGCCGAATAGGAGATCTCCCCGCTTTAAAATACATTGCTGCATGACCGATCGGGGAGATATCCCGTTTTGAGCTTGGCAACGCGTTCTATTTCTTTTATTAACCAATTTAGTGCTGCTGAACTTAACTGATACATTTCAATTATGAGATATTCATTCCTACTAATCTTAATGTTTAATTGTCATAAAAATATTCGAAATTTTAAAATTAATGAAATTAATAAAACGTATCACATAAATGAAGTATATCAATAAAGATCTTAATTACCATGACAATATAATCAATATATGTTATATATATATGATATATAATATTATGTTTATATATATATACTAAAATTTATATACAAAATATATATATATATAATATATATATATATGTATTATATATATTATATATATATATAATACATATAATATATATAATAATATATATAATACATTATAACTATACTTATATATATATATTATTATATATATATTATATATATTATTATATATATATATTATATATATATTATTACTTATATATATATAATATATATATATATAATACTTATATATATATAATATATATATATAAGTATAGTTATAATGTATTATATATATTATTATATATATTATATGTATTATATATATATATAATACATTATAACTATTTTTAATTTGAGCATTACAGATAAGCAATTTTTCGTCATTATTCTTTATCATTAAAATAAATCTTTTCTTATTTTCTAATGTTTCTCCTTTTTTCTTAACAATTTCTCGCGTTTTAATTTGGTATCTTAGTTCGTCAAAAATAACAGAATTGCCCTCACTTCTAAAATTTTGAATTATAATTACAAATATAAACTGTTAAAGTTTTATTAGTTTTTAATTATTTAATAGTCTGCTTCTGTCTTTTCTGTTGTTTTGTTTTTCATAGTTAGTGTTCGATTTACCCGTCCTGCGCCTTTCTCGTCGTCCTCTTGCGGCAATTTGTTTGATGGTAGTACGGTGACTGGCGAAGCAACTGGTGCAACGGGCATGGGAATACTTGGTATACTATCCAGTAATTTAATGTGGCTCCTTTGTTCACCCAGTTTTACCAAATTCACATTACATCTTGGCATTGCTAGGACAGCTGAAGCTAATGGCTGCGGAGCTCCATCGGACGGTTGCGATGGAGATTTGTTGGGTGAAGACGTCGATTCTAGCGTAGGTGGGGATGTGAGGAGACCGTGATCGGAACTGTAAACATTATTAATAGTGGTTTATTAATCGTTTTTACGGTAACTCAATGATTTTCTATTAAAATTTTAATCAAGGTTTTTTTCTATTAAATTATTCAAGAAATCTTGCAGTAAGAAAATTATTCTGCATATATATATTTATAAACCATATTTTTTTCAAACTATAAAAATTGTCTTAGTCGTTACGAGAAAGGAACGATCCTACGTGAAAAAGTAAGTTAATAATGTGAAACAAAATCTTTTTACATTAATCTCTGATAAAGAGTTTCATATAAGACTTCGTTTGTGAAAGTATGAAGTGGTGAAATTTTGTTATCTAGAAATATATAATTAAATGCATGCATATATAATGATTTTTCAAATGATATACTATAAAAAATACTTTAAGCATATACACTTTAACATAAATATATGAAATAGCAAAATTTATATCTACGTAAATACATTTAAAATGATTTAATAATAAAGTATAGAATTTGACTTACTTAGAAGAATGGCTCTTCTTGCGCGGTCTTCCAGGACTCTTCTTTTCGTCTTTCTTCGGGATCAATTTAGACAATTCCTTCTGCTTTTCTCTATATTGTCTTTGAATGTCAGCCAACCTGACTCTCATGTCAAGTTCCATGGCATCCATATTCGGCCAGTCTGCGTCATTATCAATGTGCCCTTTTCTAGCGATAAACTTCTTTGCGTCTAGTTTTGCTTGCAAATTTCTATAATCGTGACAATCTCGATTTTCTACCAAGATATGTCTTCTTTCCTCATATTTGCAATCTTCGTCGTTCTCCACCATTTTATCATCCGCACACATCTTTTCGTCGTACATTTCAACATCAGAATCCGATAAATTATCATCAATAGATTCCTTGCTGCTATAAGATTCACTCCTATGATACTGTTCGTATGCCTTTCTTTCATACTCCTCAAAATCTTCTTTTCTTTCATAGTTTACATTATTGCAAGGACTACTAGTACCAAGGGGAGCGTCTTTTAATACATCATTCTCTTCATCATCGGTGCAAATATCGTCTTCTTCGGAAAAATCTATGCTTCCTCTCGTATTCTCAGTCGTCATAGACACAATTCTTTCTCGCTCATTTTCATCGTACTGTTGATCAAAATCATCATCTTCGGAATATGAGTCGTATTTAAATTCCTCATCTTCCAACTCGCCATCGGTTTTGAGCCTCTTGAGGTTTTCGGAATTTTCTTCCACGTATTTTCTCTTTTCCGATGTCTTTGTTTCATTTTCTGGGACATTCGCTCTGCCCAGGTTCAATAGTAGTCTACCAGCATGAGATATTTCTTCGGAACTCTCCAGATTCGACCTCCGGGGAGTTCTATCCCCTACTTCCTCCATAAATCTTTGCTCTGCCAAAGCACACAACACCCCCAAAGGGCTGTTCTCGTTGTTGTTGTGGCTGAGGCGCTCTTCCAGAGGAAAAATTATCCTGCCCCTGATAGCCGATCTCTCTAATTCAGATTTTCTATTGCCGTTTGATCTCAAGCGTTCCAACTCCTCGATACTGTTCGACAGCAATTCCAATCCGCTAATATCAACTATAGGTCTCGGTTTAGGATTAATCATTAATCTAGATTTGGGAGTTTCATTATTAAACGTCAAGGCCGCCGAGTTTTCTAACGGTTCCAATTTTCCTTTTTTAGGCGTCACCGTGTTATTGTTCGTGCATTGCATTTCCACTTCACAGACCTCGGGCGGCGAGACATTCTCCTTTTTCACGACAGGTTCTTTATCGTCGTTTAACTTCGTATTATCGTTATTGTTTCTCGTGTCGTTATTATTGTGTGGGAAGTGGTTTCTGGACAGGGGATGCTTGCTACTCGTAGGAGAATCGCAAGGATGTTCGGTCGTTGTTACGTAATTAGGAACATCCTGAGAATCTTTAGCCGAACGAGCATTTTCCGAAAAAGATACCTCAAGTTCTCGTGCCACTTCATATTTTTCCATGAACTGAGAGTTCTCGCAGGATCTTAGAATGTGTTTTTTCAAACCGTTTTCTAGTTTTCTCGGTGTTGTTTCTGAATGTTTCCTTGAACGAAGATTTTCTGCGTTCTTATCCTTCGAGTCGTCCACTTTTTGGGGAGTCGTCTCTTGTAAAGCTGCAGCTGCGTTCTTCTTCAGCTTCTCCACCACGTTTTCGATTCCAGGATGAGACTTTTCAACAATGTGCCTCTTGGACAGGTCCTGGCACTTTGGTTTTTCCATGGTTGAAGTTGGTTCGCATCTGTATGAATAATCTTCATACATTGCTTCATCTGCTTCCTGTTTGATCACGACTGGTTCGACCACCTGTTCGTCACAATCGATGTTCGGCATATCGAACGACTTCACAATGATCTGTGGACGCGGAACGATTGCCTGCGATCGCTCGTCCCTGCTCTTCTCACAACTTTCGTAATTCGGATCGATCTCCATTTTTGATTCTTTCGGATCCTCCGATAGTTTTGGACTTTGATTGATTTCTGGCGTTTCGACCGAAGAATTTGCATGTTTGTGCAACTCAGTCGCCGACATTTCCTCTGGTTTAGGTAATTCGGCCTGTAAAATGTAACGTGATTGTTATTGAAAGTTGTGTAAAATTGATACTTTGTAATTTCTTATCGGTCGATGAAATCGAATGATTTTAACACTTAGCCAACCGAATAGGGAGATTTTCCTTCTGCGAAATACATCGCTGCGTGACCGAACAGGGAGATTTCCTTTTCTGACTTTAGCAACGCGTTTTTTTTTTTTTTTTTATTAACCAATTTAGTGTTGTTAAACTTAATTAAAAAGATGCACTATCAGTTATTCGAACGATATCACAATGGAAAAAATATTAAAATGCATTATGAATTTTTAATTAAGTTCAAATCGTATTATTTATCTTTAGTCATCTTTAATGTTTTTAATTCTACCTATATTTTTTATACTTTTAATATATACTATCAATTTGATGTTTTGCATAAACAATATGTAAAATCATTAAACAAAATTATCACCGCAAAATATAAGTGACCACTTAAATAATTTTTAAACTTCTTTGTTTTTTAAATAGTGAAAATTAATCCTCGATATTTGGAAAAATGCGCGCTGGACAGCGTATGGGTTGACATGTCCGAGCGCGGTGGAAGCGTATAACTCGCTGTGGCGCGCGCGGTTGGCTAAGTGTTAATAATTACATTGCATTTGGTTTATTCTTTTCATAAAGAGTAACGTTGAGAGACTCATGGTCTCATAAGATATTTCTTATTTAAGTTCAATGATAGTTATGAAATAATCAATTTTATCTTTTATAAGCGTTATATGTTCATATAAGCTAAACAGTGTGGTATAAAAAAGTTACTCTTTCCATTTTTTTTTCATTAATATCGAGAGTTGACTATCGTATTATATATATTAACAAATAACATTATTTTGCACATTAATTTTTTTCATCTAATAATCAAAAAATTTTATACTTTTCTTTTTTATCGATATCGAGCGTCGACTGACTATCACGCGATATTTTATACAAGAAACGAAAGATGTTTCTCTATATGTCGATGTCACTGTTTCGTTAATATAATAACATATAATCGAATTACTAAACAAGTGACATGTTAAAAACCTCCAATTTTCAGGTATAATGTATTATTCTATATTATTGTTTTTACTTTATATCTAACAAAAAATACGTCACATATGCGTATACAAACAATATTTTGTTAGTGATCCTCGAAAGCTAAAAATCATTCAATAATGTAAAATATTATTGAAAATATTATTAATCTAAAATAAAGTAAAGCGCAGAAGAAAAAGAAGAAAATTATTCATTACTAAATAATTATAATTGATCATCTTTTACTTTCTATAAAAAAATTTTCTATAAAAAAAAATTTCCCGAAAAATATGGTTTTCTTAGTTATGCCATTCTTCTAATAAATCAACGATGACGAAAATCAAATAACACTCGCAGCATAAAATTTCATATTAAACGTGAATTATCATTATAATCAAATATATTACTCCTCATAAAGAAAAACAAGATGTTACAACGCGAAACTTCTCGATCTCCAAAAAAAAATTCGCGGCAAATTAACATCTTCGCCTAACGTCGAAAAACAAGAAACAGAAAATTATTTGATTCTTACCTCGCTCTTTTCATCGGCAACCTTCGTATCTGGCTCTTTTTCCTGTTCAGAACCCGCAGTTTCCTGCGCGTAATTCTTCTTCCTGTCTCTGAGTCTATCCAAGGAATGATCTCGTCTTCTTCTAAAGAATTCCAAATTCTCGTGGAAACTATCGCAATTTTCTTCAGTTATTTCAATAATTCTCGAACCAGTTCTCACATCTCGGCATGATATCCTATCCTCGGCAAACTGTTGCTCGCCTTCCTCCTCCATGTGATTTCTATCATCATGTTCCCTATCAATCTGCCGTGTAACCACGTGTTCGATCGTTCTATCGATCGACGTGACGCTTCTACACTCCTTCGTGATAGAATATTTCGGGCAATCTGCCATGTTGATAACAGTATTTTCCGCTTTATCCACTTTACCCACTATGCTACAGACCGCTGGATTTACGGTTGTTGTTGTGGTGGTTATTCGAACAACGTTGCACACCTTCTCCGGCGAGGCAGCCACGATCTCGAAGTTGGTCAAATTCGTCAAGTTGGTAGTGGTAGTGGTTAGGTTGGCAGAATTCTGTAGTTGACAGGGACTCAAACTTTGTTCCTGTTTAACGGATGCCTCGATCAAAGATTGCTCCTGATCCTCGGATTCCGGTGCGTCCGTCTGATTCGACGCGTCTTGTACGCCTACTATCGGCGCCACTTCAGCTGGCTCGATTGCGTGGATCGTCGTCACCTCTGGCGGCGGCGTCAGACACGAGACCGGTGAGGTCGCCTTCGACAGAAACGAATTTCGCTGCAACGCGCAGGATATTCCAGGATCAAATATTGGTGAGTTAGGAAACGGCGAATTTCGGCAAAGTTGGACCAAGCTGGGAAATCGAACTGGGTCAACAATTCCGGACAACTGCCTCGAATTGACTACTTCGGGGGTTTTCAACCGCCATTTGAATCTTTAGGGATCGTTGATTGAATTGATATTTGAACGTAGTATGCGGCACTGATTAAATCTATATTTCTTGACCATTATAATGGAAATTATATACGTTTGTAAATATTAGGCAATGCACTTATAATTTCATGTTTTCGAGACATTTGCACGAGGAGAGTTAATATGAATATAAAATGACATCGTTTTGCTTGTATTTATAAGCGTAATAAGAAGTATAATGCATATCCGAGGCGATATTAATATGTTAGAAAATTATTTGATATAGTTATTCCCATACTTATGAAATTTTCTGATAGACTTTCAAAATTATAGATTTTTGTGATTTCATGTTATGCAAAATATCAATTTGGAAATGTTTTACTATACTTGGAAAAATTATACAAATAAAGTTACTGTTATTAAAAAAAAATCTATAATACATAATGAAATATAATACCCGTGATTTTATTATTCGAAATATTCAATATGTGTATATTATAAATAAACTCTACACTATAAGATATATAAAACATATAAAAATTGATGCCATAGTACCATTCTACAAAGAACAGCAATGAAGTGAGACCATTAAATGATTATGATTTATAATTACACTGATTAATCAAACTAAATGAATGCTAGAAAAGAAACATTAATGATATCTTCTACGTAATTTTACTAAAAAAAAAACAGTGTATTTTTAAATCAAGAAAAATAAGAATAATAAAAACAAACGTGAAGAATAACGTTATTCGCATTCACATTTTCTTTCTGGTATCCAAACGAATAGGGAATGCTAATAAAACATCAATATCGTTCCTCAACGTTGAATACGCACAGGTTAAACACACGATAATCAAATATATTCAACGAAGGTTTCGCTTCTTGTCCGAGCGATCGGTTTGATTGTTTCAAAAATGCTTTGTCCAACTTTGTTACAATTTGCCGCAATGCGTTGCGATATTATAACAGAAAGAACCGAAAGCGAAAGTCTATAGCGTCGTTTCGTATGCAAAGCGTTACATGAAATGGTCGAGATCTGATGAAAATATAGAATTTTCTGAAATGTATTACTGGTTTGATATAATTTCTATTCGATCGCTACAAACGATCAAGATCATTGAAATCGTTACAATTGCAAACAGAACCGTATCACACAGATATAACTATGCAATCTAACTCTCTGAGAGCTATGCACGCGTATATGCTACCAACGAAAACTACCCGTGTGGACTATGGACACATATATATGCGTTTATCAATTTTCTTCGCCTCACTCGCGCTCGAGATTCTTTCATTAGCGTATGAACGATATACGTGTATTTCTCAGCGAACGACAATGAACAACAGAAAAATGAAAGTTGGTTTACCTTCTGTACGTTTCGTGAAAAATACACTTGTTATACTGCGAGAGTTGTGAAGACGTATAATATTTCTTTGCACTCTGTTCCTGCTACGATGGCCTCACGAGCGCAACTAACCGAACTACGACTACGAAGGTACGAAAATTTGACTACCCCCAAGAAGTGCGCCGTAGTGGGGACAGTGGGAGGAAAATGACGAATCCCATGTACCCGGATCTTTCACTTGTTTGCTAATAATCCGTAAGAAATATGATGGGTAATTTTCGCCAAATCCTCGAGACGTTCAAAGCCTAAATGCATGTTATAAGAGTGCAATCTATAAATGCAATTTATATTACGTTTTATTAAAAATAGTAGCCCGTCTCCACTATGGAAACCCTTACTCGCGGACTCCTTCCGCGGGGGGTATTCAGCACTCAAAGGATTAATCCAATATTTAATATTTATCTGCTGCAATAATTTATATTGATGTAGGTATAGCGAAATAATTTCAACGTGCGTTAAGTAATATTAATACATATATAAAACGTTAAAACTCAGCTTTTACTTCTAAATATATCAGATAACATAATGCCAACGAGAAGAAAGTATTTCGATAATTAGTTATTCGATATAAATTTTAGAGAAAAATTTAAAGGTTACAAGATATAATTTCTATTCGATCGCTACAATCGTTCAAGATCATTGAAATCGTTACAATTGCAAACAGAACCGTATCACACAGATATAACTATGCGATCTAACTCTCTGAGAGCTATGCACGCGTATATGCTACCAACGAAAACTACCCGCGTGGACTATGGACACATATATATGCGTTTATCAATTTTCTTCGCCTCACTCGCGCTCGAGATTCTTTCATTAGCGTATGAACGATATACGTGTATTTCTCAGCGAACGACAATGAACAACAGAAAAATGAAAGTTGGTTTACCTTCTGTACGTTTCGTGAAAAATACACTTGTTATACTGCGAGAGTTGTGAAGACGTATAATATTTCTTTGCACTCTGTTCCTGCTACGATGGCCTCACGAGCGCAACTAACCGAACTACGACTACGAAGGTACGAAAATTTGACTACCCCCAAGAAGTGCGCCGTAGTGGGGACAGTGGGAGGAAAATGACGAATCCCATGTACCCGGATCTTTCACTTGTTTGCTAATAATCCGTAAGAAATATGATGGGTAATTTTCGCCAAATCCTCGAGACGTTCAAAGCCTAAATGCATGTTATAAGAGTGCAATCTATAAATGCAATTTATATTACGTTTTATTAAAAATAGTAGCCCGTCTCCACTATGGAAACCCTTACTCGCGGACTCCTTCCGCGGGGGGTATTCAGCACTCAAAGGATTAATCCAATATTTAATATTTATCTGCTGCAATAATTTATATTGATGTAGGTATAGCGAAATAATTTCAACGTGCGTTAAGTAATATTAATACATATATAAAACGTTAAAACTCAGCTTTTACTTCTAAATATATCAGATAACATAATGCCAACGAGAAGAAAGTATTTCGATAATTAGTTATTCGATATAAATTTTAGAGAAAAATTTAAAGGTTACAAGATATAATTTCTATTCGATCGCTACAATCGTTCAAGATCATTGAAATCGTTACAATTGCAAACAGAACCGTATCACACAGATATAACTATGCGATCTAACTCTCTGAGAGCTATGCACGCGTATATGCTACCAACGAAAACTACCCGCGTGGACTATGGACACATATATATGCGTTTATCAATTTTCTTCGCCTCACTCGCGCTCGAGATTCTTTCATTAGCGTATGAACGATATACGTGTATTTCTCAGCGAACGACAATGAACAACAGAAAAATGAAAGTTGGTTTACCTTCTGTACGTTTCGTGAAAAATACACTTGTTATACTGCGAGAGTTGTGAAGACGTATAATATTTCTTTGCACTCTGTTCCTGCTACGATGGCCTCACGAGCGCAACTAACCGAACTACGACTACGAAGGTACGAAAATTTGACTACCCCCAAGAAGTGCGCCGTAGTGGGGACAGTGGGAGGAAAATGACGAATCCCATGTACCCGGATCTTTCACTTGTTTGCTAATAATCCGTAAGAAATATGATGGGTAATTTTCGCCAAATCCTCGAGACGTTCAAAGCCTAAATGCATGTTATAAGAGTGCAATCTATAAATGCAATTTATATTACGTTTTATTAAAAATAGTAGCCCGTCTCCACTATGGAAACCCTTACTCGCGGACTCCTTCCGCGGGGGGTATTCAGCACTCAAAGGATTAATCCAATATTTAATATTTATCTGCTGCAATAATTTATATTGATGTAGGTATAGCGAAATAATTTCAACGTGCGTTAAGTAATATTAATACATATATAAAACGTTAAAACTCAGCTTTTACTTCTAAATATATCAGATAACATAATGCCAACGAGAAGAAAGTATTTCGATAATTAGTTATTCGATATAAATTTTAGAGAAAAATTTAAAGGTTACAAGATATAATTTCTATTCGATCGCTACAATCGTTCAAGATCATTGAAATCGTTACAATTGCAAACAGAACCGTATCACACAGATATAACTATGCGATCTAACTCTCTGAGAGCTATGCACGCGTATATGCTACCAACGAAAACTACCCGCGTGGACTATGGACACATATATATGCGTTTATCAATTTTCTTCGCCTCACTCGCGCTCGAGATTCTTTCATTAGCGTATGAACGATATACGTGTATTTCTCAGCGAACGACAATGAACAACAGAAAAATGAAAGTTGGTTTACCTTCTGTACGTTTCGTGAAAAATACACTTGTTATACTGCGAGAGTTGTGAAGACGTATAATATTTCTTTGCACTCTGTTCCTGCTACGATGGCCTCACGAGCGCAACTAACCGAACTACGACTACGAAGGTACGAAAATTTGACTACCCCCAAGAAGTGCGCCGTAGTGGGGACAGTGGGAGGAAAATGACGAATCCCATGTACCCGGATCTTTCACTTGTTTGCTAATAATCCGTAAGAAATATGATGGGTAATTTTCGCCAAATCCTCGAGACGTTCAAAGCCTAAATGCATGTTATAAGAGTGCAATCTATAAATGCAATTTATATTACGTTTTATTAAAAATAGTAGCCCGTCTCCACTATGGAAACCCTTACTCGCGGACTCCTTCCGCGGGAGGTATTCAGCACTCAAAGGATTAATCCAATATTTAATATTTATCTGCTGCAATAATTTATATTGATGTAGGTATAGCGAAATAATTTCAACGTGCGTTAAGTAATATTAATACATATATAAAACGTTAAAACTCAGCTTTTACTTCTAAATATATCAGATAACATAATGCCAACGAGAAGAAAGTATTTCGATAATTAGTTATTCGATATAAATTTTAGAGAAAAATTTAAAGGTTACAAGATATAATTTCTATTCGATCGCTACAATCGTTCAAGATCATTGAAATCGTTACAATTGCAAACAGAACCGTATCACACAGATATAACTATGCGATCTAACTCTCTGAGAGCTATGCACGCGTATATGCTACCAACGAAAACTACCCGCGTGGACTATGGACACATATATATGCGTTTATCAATTTTCTTCGCCTCACTCGCGCTCGAGATTCTTTCATTAGCGTATGAACGATATACGTGTATTTCTCAGCGAACGACAATGAACAACAGAAAAATGAAAGTTGGTTTACCTTCTGTACGTTTCGTGAAAAATACACTTGTTATACTGCGAGAGTTGTGAAGACGTATAATATTTCTTTGCACTCTGTTCCTGCTACGATGGCCTCACGAGCGCAACTAACCGAACTACGACTACGAAGGTACGAAAATTTGACTACCCCCAAGAAGTGCGCCGTAGTGGGGACAGTGGGAGGAAAATGACGAATCCCATGTACCCGGATCTTTCACTTGTTTGCTAATAATCCGTAAGAAATATGATGGGTAATTTTCGCCAAATCCTCGAGACTTTCAAAGCCTAAATGCATGTTATAAGAGTGCAATCTATAAATGCAATTTATATTACGTTTTATTAAAAATAGTAGCCCGTCTCCACTATGGAAACCCTTACTCGCGGACTCCTTCCGCGGGAGGTATTCAGCACTCAAAGGATTAATCCAATATTTAATATTTATCTGCTGCAATAATTTATATTGATGTAGGTATAGCGAAATAATTTCAACGTGCGTTAAGTAATATTAATACATATATAAAACGTTAAAACTCAGCTTTTACTTCTAAATATATCAGATAACATAATGCCAACGAGAAGAAAGTATTTCGATAATTAGTTATTCGATATAAATTTTAGAGAAAAATTTAAAGGTTACAAGATATAATTTCTATTCGATCGCTACAATCGTTCAAGATCATTGAAATCGTTACAATTGCAAACAGAACCGTATCACACAGATATAACTATGCGATCTAACTCTCTGAGAGCTATGCACGCGTATATGCTACCAACGAAAACTACCCGCGTGGACTATGGACACATATATATGCGTTTATCAATTTTCTTCGCCTCACTCGCGCTCGAGATTCTTTCATTAGCGTATGAACGATATACGTGTATTTCTCAGCGAACGACAATGAACAACAGAAAAATGAAAGTTGGTTTACCTTCTGTACGTTTCGTGAAAAATACACTTGTTATACTGCGAGAGTTGTGAAGACGTATAATATTTCTTTGCACTCTGTTCCTGCTACGATGGCCTCACGAGCGCAACTAACCGAACTACGACTACGAAGGTACGAAAATTTGACTACCCCCAAGAAGTGCGCCGTAGTGGGGACAGTGGGAGGAAAATGACGAATCCCATGTACCCGGATCTTTCACTTGTTTGCTAATAATCCGTAAGAAATATGATGGGTAATTTTCGCCAAATCCTCGACACGTTCAAAGCCTAAATGCATGTTATAAGAGTGCAATCTATAAATGCAATTTATATTACGTTTTATTAAAAATAGTAGCCCGTCTCCACTATGGAAACCCTTACTCGCGGACTCCTTCCGCGGGGGGTATTCAGCACTCAAAGGATTAATCCAATATTTAATATTTATCTGCTGCAATAATTTATATTGATGTAGGTATAGCGAAATAATTTCAACGTGCGTTAAGTAATATTAATACATATATAAAACGTTAAAACTCAGCTTTTACTTCTAAATATATCAGATAACATAATGCCAACGAGAAGAAAGTATTTCGATAATTAGTTATTCGATATAAATTTTAGAGAAAAATTTAAAGGTTACAAGATATAATTTCTATTCGATCGCTACAATCGTTCAAGATCATTGAAATCGTTACAATTGCAAACAGAACCGTATCACACAGATATAACTATGCGATCTAACTCTCTGAGAGCTATGCACGCGTATATGCTACCAACGAAAACTACCCGCGTGGACTATGGACACATATATATGCGTTTATCAATTTTCTTCGCCTCACTCGCGCTCGAGATTCTTTCATTAGCGTATGAACGATATACGTGTATTTCTCAGCGAACGACAATGAACAACAGAAAAATGAAAGTTGGTTTACCTTCTGTACGTTTCGTGAAAAATACACTTGTTATACTGCGAGAGTTGTGAAGACGTATAATATTTCTTTGCACTCTGTTCCTGCTACGATGGCCTCACGAGCGCAACTAACCGAACTACGACTACGAAGGTACGAAAATTTGACTACCCCCAAGAAGTGCGCCGTAGTGGGGACAGTGGGAGGAAAATGACGAATCCCATGTACCCGGATCTTTCACTTGTTTGCTAATAATCCGTAAGAAATATGATGGGTAATTTTCGCCAAATCCTCGACACGTTCAAAGCCTAAATGCATGTTATAAGAGTGCAATCTATAAATGCAATTTATATTACGTTTTATTAAAAATAGTAGCCCGTCTCCACTATGGAAACCCTTACTCGCGGACTCCTTCCGCGGGGGGTATTCAGCACTCAAAGGATTAATCCAATATTTAATATTTATCTGCTGCAATAATTTATATTGATGTAGGTATAGCGAAATAATTTCAACGTGCGTTAAGTAATATTAATACATATATAAAACGTTAAAACTCAGCTTTTACTTCTAAATATATCAGATAACATAATGCCAACGAGAAGAAAGTATTTCGATAATTAGTTATTCGATATAAATTTTAGAGAAAAATTTAAAGGTTACAAGATATAATTTCTATTCGATCGCTACAATCGTTCAAGATCATTGAAATCGTTACAATTGCAAACAGAACCGTATCACACAGATATAACTATGCGATCTAACTCTCTGAGAGCTATGCACGCGTATATGCTACCAACGAAAACTACCCGCGTGGACTATGGACACATATATATGCGTTTATCCATTTTCTTCGCCTCACTCGCGCTCGAGATTCTTTCATTAGCGTATGAACGATATACGTGTATTTCTCAGCGAACGACAATGAACAACAGAAAAATGAAAGTTGGTTTACCTTCTGTACGTTTCGTGAAAAATACACTTGTTATACTGCGAGAGTTGTGAAGACGTATAATATTTCTTTGCACTCTGTTCCTGCTACGATGGCCTCACGAGCGCAACTAACCGAACTACGACTACGAAGGTACGAAAATTTGACTACCCCCAAGAAGTGCGCCGTAGTGGGGACAGTGGGAGGAAAATGACGAATCCCATGTACCCGGATCTTTCACTTGTTTGCTAATAATCCGTAAGAAATATGATGGGTAATTTTCGCCAAATCCTCGACACGTTCAAAGCCTAAATGCATGTTATAAGAGTGCAATCTATAAATGCAATTTATATTACGTTTTATTAAAAATAGTAGCCCGTCTCCACTATGGAAACCCTTACTCGCGGACTCCTTCCGCGGGGGGTATTCAGCACTCAAAGGATTAATCCAATATTTAATATTTATCTGCTGCAATAATTTATATTGATGTAGGTATAGCGAAATATTTTCAACGTGCGTTAAGTAATATTAATACATATATAAAACGTTAAAACTCAGCTTTTACTTCTAAATATATCAGATAACATAATGCCAACGAGAAGAAAGTATTTCGATAATTAGTTATTCGATATAAATTTTAGAGAAAAATTTAAAGGTTACAAGATATAATTTCTATTCGATCGCTACAATCGTTCAAGATCATTGAAATCGTTACAATTGCAAACAGAACCGTATCACACAGATATAACTATGCGATCTAACTCTCTGAGAGCTATGCACGCGTATATGCTACCAACGAAAACTACCCGCGTGGACTATGGACACATATATATGCGTTTATCCATTTTCTTCGCCTCACTCGCGCTCGAGATTCTTTCATTAGCGTATGAACGATATACGTGTATTTCTCAGCGAACGACAATGAACAACAGAAAAATGAAAGTTGGTTTACCTTCTGTACGTTTCGTGAAAAATACACTTGTTATACTGCGAGAGTTGTGAAGACGTATAATATTTCTTTGCACTCTGTTCCTGCTACGATGGCCTCACGAGCGCAACTAACCGAACTACGACTACGAAGGTACGAAAATTTGACTACCCCCAAGAAGTGCGCCGTAGTGGGGACAGTGGGAGGAAAATGACGAATCCCATGTACCCGGATCTTTCACTTGTTTGCTAATAATCCGTAAGAAATATGATGGGTAATTTTCGCCAAATCCTCGAGACGTTCAAAGCCTAAATGCATGTTATAAGAGTGCAATCTATAAATGCAATTTATATTACGTTTTATTAAAAATAGTAGCCCGTCTCCACTATGGAAACCCTTACTCGCGGACTCCTTCCGCGGGAGGTATTCAGCACTCAAAGGATTAATCCAATATTTAATATTTATCTGCTGCAATAATTTATATTGATGTAGGTATAGCGAAATAATTTCAACGTGCGTTAAGTAATATTAATACATATATAAAACGTTAAAACTCAGCTTTTACTTCTAAATATATCAGATAACATAATGCCAACGAGAAGAAAGTATTTCGATAATTAGTTATTCGATATAAATTTTAGAGAAAAATTTAAAGGTTACAAGATATAATTTCTATTCGATCGCTACAATCGTTCAAGATCATTGAAATCGTTACAATTGCAAACAGAACCGTATCACACAGATATAACTATGCGATCTAACTCTCTGAGAGCTATGCACGCGTATATGCTACCAACGAAAACTACCCGCGTGGACTATGGACACATATATATGCGTTTATCAATTTTCTTCGCCTCACTCGCGCTCGAGATTCTTTCATTAGCGTATGAACGATATACGTGTATTTCTCAGCGAACGACAATGAACAACAGAAAAATGAAAGTTGGTTTACCTTCTGTACGTTTCGTGAAAAATACACTTGTTATACTGCGAGAGTTGTGAAGACGTATAATATTTCTTTGCACTCTGTTCCTGCTACGATGGCCTCACGAGCGCAACTAACCGAACTACGACTACGAAGGTACGAAAATTTGACTACCCCCAAGAAGTGCGCCGTAGTGGGGACAGTGGGAGGAAAATGACGAATCCCATGTACCCGGATCTTTCACTTGTTTGCTAATAATCCGTAAGAAATATGATGGGTAATTTTCGCCAAATCCTCGACACGTTCAAAGCCTAAATGCATGTTATAAGAGTGCAATCTATAAATGCAATTTATATTACGTTTTATTAAAAATAGTAGCCCGTCTCCACTATGGAAACCCTTACTCGCGGACTCCTTCCGCGGGGGGTATTCAGCACTCAAAGGATTAATCCAATATTTAATATTTATCTGCTGCAATAATTTATATTGATGTAGGTATAGAAAAATAATTTGAACCTGTGAATAAGTAATTCTGATAGATGTATGAAGCATTTTTAATATAGCTTTTACTTCTAATTATGTCAGAAAACATAATGCTAATGGGAAAGAAGTGTTTCGATAATTAGTTTATTATTACAAATTGTAGAGAATAATTTAAAGGTTACAAAATTTTGATACAGGGACTACTAAAAAGTACCTAAAATACTTTCAATTCTTCTATGTCGCTAACAATCCAAGCACGCGGTTGATGCAATTATAAATAATAAACAAAATATGAAACAAATAGTACGTGATATATAATTAAAGCGATTCAAAAAAGCTTGTTTGGTTTCTCTTTCATTCGCACAAAGAAAATGTTTTGTGACATTGAAATGAGACAGTAATATTTAGAAAAGTTTAGAAATACTAGATAGTAAATTACCTAAAATTTAAGTGGATATTAAAAATATGTTGATTATGATATTAGATCAAACGAGAGAATTCTATACATTTTTTCTTATGTTTTATTATTATCCTGCATTAAGTACAGAATTGATATTGATGTTTACATTCGATATCTGCGATATATATTCTGTACACGATATCGCATTTTGAACAGCAATTTCAATACACGACGAAGATTATTAATTACGAGAGATTCAGAGCAAGGAACGTAATTAGTAACGATATTGGAAATAACATAAATATTTGTGTATTTCCTTAATCTATATTCGACCATTATTGTTGCTCATTATGTTAATAAAAAATTCAATCTCCTACTACAGTTGAGAGTTTCATAAATCAAAATAAAATTGAAATATTGTGTTGAATGCTAACTAATAATATAAATGAACTTCTAAACTCATTTAGAAAATTGAAGATTTTGTAATATATGGAAAAAACCAAAATATAATACATAAAAAATTGTCGTAATTAAAATTATTTGATAACTATACCTACATAGTGCAATTGTAAATATTTATCAATTAGTGTAAAGTAAGTGTAAGCGAGTGACCATACCGCGCGCCATATAGCCATATTCTTCCGCTATACAAATCACATCAAAAATCGAAAAATATCAAAATATAAAATAACACGTCGCTTCAAAAGAAAGATAATAAAATAGAAAAGCATAGAAATGGTAACAGATAAATGACTAGCGAAAAGCAAACCAAAGACCGCGTCGGGCGAACCAACGGGAAACGTTCAGCGTTCCAGAAATTGCAGGGTCAACAACGAGCTGGTTAGTAATATCTATGCAGATAGCGATGCAAATAGGTTTGCGCATGATTAATACAATGTGCCACAACGTTTCCGCATTATGCGAACGGTTGGACCGCGCCCTGAGCTTGGCATAATTACTGTCGTCTCTCCTCTGCGTTTGCTTTTCTCTCTTGTCACTTTGCTCGATTCGACGTACGATTGACAAACATATAGCAGCTAACGAAAATATTTTGTCATTTACCATAGAAAAAATTTGTGTGTGTGAGAGTGTGTGTGTGTGTGAGAGAGAGAGAGTGTGTGTGTGTGTGTGAGAGAGAGTATGTGTGTGTGAGAGAGTGTGTGTGTGAGAGAGAGTGTGTGAGAGAGAGTGTGTGTGTGAGAGAGAGAGAGAATGTGTGCGAGAGAGAGAGTGTGTGTGAGAGAGAATGTGTACGAGAGAGAGAGAGAGAGAATGTGTACGAGAGAGAGAGAGAGAATGTGTACGAGAGAGAGAGAGAGAGAGAATGTGTACGAGAGAGAGACAGAGAGAGAGTGTGTGTGAGAGAGAGAGAGAATGTGTGCGAGAGAGAGAGAGAGTGCGAGAGAGAGTGTGTGTGTGAGAGAGAGAGTATGCGTGAGAGAGAGTGTGTGTGTTCGTGTGTGTGCGTGCGCGTGTGTGTGTTAACTCCCCAGAAAGTTCAAAGGTGATAGGGACATTCTTTGTTTCACGGACAGAACGACTTTCTTTGTGTAACGGACAGCCAACATCAGAGATAGACAAAATCAGAAGAAAATCGATAGAAGAAAATATATAATTTATAATATATATATATATATATATATATATATATATATATATATATATCGTTATAGAGCCAATGAAATTTCAAAATGTTTCGTGTAACGCACGTAATATATTCATAAAAGGTTGCTATCAGTGTTCCAATACTTTCGTATGCTGTCGTAGATACGGAAAGAGCAATAGAGTATAACGACAATAGGGAAACGAATTGAATAAAATGGAAGGAGGAAAAGCGATGAACAGAAGCGGAAGCAGGAAAAAAATAGAGGACTTACTTGAGATCTGCAGTGTGTTGGTTCGGCCTGGCTGATTTGAACTAATGCAGGCGTATGAGGATAATAGTGCAACGTGGTCACCAGAGATGCATCTGGTACAAGAGTTCCGGTCATCGAAGTTACGGTCTGCAGCGCCTTCGTTGATTCTGTCGACGCTGTGGGATTTAGAATTTCCATGTTATCTAGCAAGCCATTCGATCGATGAATCTTTGTATGTGAATGTTGTTAACTGATTACAGTACGATCTCCTTTAGATACGCGTATTTCTGCTAGTATTTTGATGAATATTTATATAAGAAATGTTGAAATTATATATGTACGATAGTTTGTACGTAGTACACGTAAACGTATTTTTGCAGTAGAGGATTTAGTTTTAATTATCATCCGAAAATGTATTTTTCGTTACTGTTTAAGCAATTGATCTATTTTAATTATCTTCATAGTAGAAAGATTTTCTGGAATTTTTTTAATAGACACGTATCTACTCGCTTGCAGCTTTAGAATTCTTTATATTCTATAACAATAACAATGAACAGAAAAGAATTACTGATGATTTTTTCCTCATTCAACGCTGTCAATAATTTAATTAGAAAATAATTAGTTCACTTTAAAAATCACATCGCTTACTGATTATGGTCGTAGGGCTGGTGCCGCAATCCGCCTCTATTTTCACGATAGGTAGAGTGCTTTGCTGTTTCCGTTTACTTTCCGTAAGGACTAGCCTTGCGCCTCCAATGTCGCTAAGAAGTTGAAGCGAAGGCGGCGGAGGAGGAAGAAGGAGAGGCGGTGGCGCGACGTTTCCGTTATTGTGATTCGAATAATTTGGCCACACTACGGCTTGTTGCATTTGTTCTGCGAACAGAAAATTTCATGTTCCTTTTTGAGAAATATTCCGTTGTACACTTTATTGTATACGATATATATTTTCTAGGATAGAATTTTTTATATTTCCCGAGTTGACGTTTAAAACGATACTCCGAAACTTCGAGATTGTTTATTGCATATAAACTTACTTTATATGTGTTTTAATATATTTAATACATCATCGTGTAAATAGTTAGATTTATCTGCAAAATGCGTTTGTTCTTTTAATGTACTCTGTATGGTTTGGTACCGAGACTGCTCACACTAAAGCCACAATGACCATTAATCATAATGGATTTGCTTGTGACCGTATTATAGGTTTTATGTCACACCTGATGCCTGCCTACCTGTGATGTCCGTGTAATAAAGACTACACAGCAACCTTAGTAATTGCCAATGCTAAATAGACTATTTGTGTAAATCATAAAAGCAAATATTAGATAGTTTCAACAGCTAAGTAACTGTAAATGCTTAGAATAATATTAGAATGTTTCATTGGCGTTGATTGATTACTTGTTTTGAAGCAAACAATCCTCCTGACGCACGTTGAGCATCATGGGATTATTGTTTAGTTTTGTGTTTCGATATTAGAAATTTTCTTCTGAATAATTGAGAATGCAGTATTTATATTTATTAAAAAAAAAACACAACTTAATCGTTGAATAACAATTTTTTGGAAAAGATCAATTTCTCTAGAAAAAAAGAAGCATGATACGACGTTTAATTGGTATTTTTGGTTTTATGCGTTTTCAAAATCGATTAAATTTTATAAAAAATAGAATCCTAGATGAATTTAGAAATTTTATAATTTTTCAAATGATCTCTAATCAAGTTTGTGTGTTAGAAGCCTCGTGTTAAATTATTCGAGAAACTGAACTCTTTTTAACATTCATACGTATACTCAATTATTCTTATGTCAATTGTTACATTGTATTTAATGTATATTATCCATCTAACATACCAGCAGCATGGATAAGAAGAAGGTGACCTGTAGTTGGATCCCTGACCAGCTGCAAACCACCTTGGAGACCAACACCCATTTGGGGAAAACCAACTGGTTCCATTGGCATTGCTGTAACATAATTTAGTGAATTACAAAATTAATGAATTGAAATTAAAATGTCAAGAATAATATTATGAATTTCCTAAAGATATCTTTACTCTAATGAAATTTACTTCTGTTCAATTTTTATGTAATTAATCCTAATTAGCATCGACTTTTGAATTTTAAATTTTAGAAGAAATTGCAATATAGCATCTCGCTAAAAAAAAAAATTCATAATTTAATATAATTTAATACAAATATGGAAAATTTATCAAATGCAAAGCCTTTATTACGTGAACAAAAATTCTCTTTGATTCAGTATCCAATTTAACGATATATGCGTGAATGAACCGCGGGAAATACAACAATTCCCCAATTGCAATCTTTTATAATTACTCTGGTTCTGTCTCTTGCATATTCGAAAATTCCATTGAAGATCTTAATTTTCGTGCGATACAAAGGTGTATAAAACAAATTTCTACGAAAAGGAAAAATAGCGGGGAAAAAAGATTCGAACAACTCGCACTCTTCGTTCAAATGGGAAATCTCATTCGTTTTTATACCGTCTACGATAAAATCTCTACAACAGCGTTTTCATTCTCGTATTCCATATTGCCCGCAAATTTCAAATCTTTCCTCTGCGAAGGATTTCCCGATACTTCGCTGTCGGGCCAAATTAAAAACCATTTTTTACCAGACACGAAACGCGCCCGAAGGATTTTTCGCGTCTCTTCAATCGTGATCAAGAAAATCGACAGCCGGTCGAAATAAACGACGAGCAAAGAGTAGAAAATCGACAATTTGAATGCAGAACATCGTGAATGATTTAGATGGCGCGAGAATGCTCAGGCAAAGCGAATATAGACGCTCGTTATTCGGATAAATGTCACTCGGTCACCGAGGGAGGTCGGCCAGGCTTCCGAACAGGGGTGAAATTCCACCCGAAATCGCGCTCCACGCTGTTCGAAAATGTATATGTTTCAACGAAACTGCGTCGAAACTTCTATTTCGTATTTAATTCCAAGAAAAGATATTTGTTATTAATCGATTCGTTTGCGAAGTGATATATATTATTGATGATATAAAATAGAATTTAAAAAGCAATTTTGAAAAATAATTTTATAGATACGCGAACTATTCGGTAAGCATCGATGAATATTATTTTTAATGAATTTCGAATTAGAAGATTAAAAATTTATTGAGAGATCAATGTTTGAAAAAGTTAGCGTTTTTTAGAACGCATACGACATATATCTGGTGAATAAAGAGTTCTCTAGTTATTTTAAGTTCAAAATCGTAAATGGATCTTCTAATTCTAATTAAATGTATGAATTTAAAAGATTACCTACATTAATTTAAAAATCCGATTGAATGATGAATCGAGGTACCAGCTAAATCCAATATCATGCTGCTCACTAATAAAAGCAATAAGACAGGAAAAGATATTTGAAACAATTAATACTACATATTCGGATTTGGAAACTAGGAGTTTAATTGAATTTCCAAAAGCCTCGCCATTTTATAAATCCATCGCGAACGTTCAATCAAAGAATATGACAGCGATCAGTATCTAATCCAGACACAGCGATCCTTCAAAATAAACGTAAAAACACAACAGAACACAAAGGCAAACTAAAAATGTACAAAATGTACAAAATACAATTAAGTATAAATATAAATTATTTGATCAACACCATAAATTGAAAAGCGGGGAAAAATTATGTTGCAAACACTATTTTAAATTTGCTAGAATTTATTCGTTATGATAGATGCTCATATGAAAGTAAATATGTATTAGGCTCAAAGTTCGTTTTAAAAAACAAATACCGCAAGATTTTCGAACTATTTGTCATTCTTTTCTATAACTCTAAAGGTTGTGTCTTTAAACAAGGTCCAATGATTATGGCATTGACAAAGATAAATGTTCTGTGAGATTGCTGCGTGACAACGCTAGGCCATGCACTGTCTCTACGACAAAAGGCATTATGTCTTTAATTTCAATTATAACGTGTTTATAAATTGTTGAAATACATCTTGTAACAACTAGCTTATTCACTAGACATTACTCCTTCGGACTCTTACCCGTTCGGTTCGATAGAACACGTCATATCCAATATATCTACTTCCAATTAGCGAATGAGATAGAAAAATGACTTGACGATTGGATTTTTGCGTGACGGAATTCATCACTTGTCTGAAAGATGGTTGAAAGTAATAGAAGGCAACGACGAACATTTTGATCGAATAACTTTCTGTACATTCTGTTAGATATACCTTGAGTTTCACTGAAAAATTTGGATTATTCATTTATACATTTGATAATACTTTCTTTTTTTTTTTTTGAATTAAACATCGATCATGCACTGATATAATAAAGTGGAAAAATTGACGAATAGTCGAGTTGATTTTACTTTGATATTTTGGTTTAGTTTGATTAATTCTGATTGTTCTGGTCGTAATGTTAAAAACGCGATCCAAGAGAGTACAAAATATCTCTGAAAAAGAACTTTCCCTTTTCGAATTTGCAATGGTCACTTTTGTATCGCTCGAATAAACGAAATTAACGGCGGTGACTTTTCGGAAAATATTCTCGATGTCAGGCGAGGTACGACGCGTTCAACGAACGCGATGTGGCGCCAATTCACGCATCGAGCACCGAAAGATTTGCACGGCTTAACTAAATGGCGGTCACCGGTTTGCAAATAAATATCCGATTACTGGAATGATTTATTCCACCACGCAATCCGCCGGAGAATTAACCGAAAAAGAAAAACGAGCGGGTCGGTTGTAACGTTGCTAATTCGCGGAATCGGGGCAAAGCTCCGCGCCGGTACTGCACACGATAAATTCGACAAACGGCAAGCTTTTTACTTTCCCCTTTACTTCCAATTACGCACAGTTAAGTTCGAACGCGAGCATTTGTGTAGATTCTCTGTTATATGTACATGATGCTTGATTATTCGATGACTATTTTTTGTGTTTTATTTAAGATAATAGTAGAGCGGTCTCTAGCAATTGAATTTAATAAAAAAACATTAAAAGAATGTACCTAGAGCTAAACTCTGCTATTTCTAGCCTATTTTTATTAACAAATGTTTCACGGTGAAACTAATAGTGCGTAAAGTATTATTGCGGATATAGATTCGTGGAAATAAAAATTAACACTTTTAGAAACGGAATGTGCTAAATATGATAAGAAACGGAATGTGTAGGGATGACAGTTTAAGGAATCGTTTTCTGCTCTGATTTTGGTATTTGTTTACAACCGATGCATCAACAACCAAAGCGTAATTGATAAATTCATATGTTCATTAAATAGTAAATTACAAGTAAATAAGTTCGTTATACACGCTGATTATTAACGTAAGTAAATAAGTTTGTTGCACACGTTGATTATTAACGTGGCATTTATAAATACTCCGAAATCGTGTTCCGTCTGTGGTATCAGTTATTTACATAAGATTAATTTCCGTCTTAACGCATTATGAATTTTCATTCCACTTTATCAAAGTATATTCAAGTTTTAACAGTCGTGTTATGAAGCATTTGTTTATCAATATTCGTGATACAATTTCTTTCACTTGAAATGAAACTTTCATTAAACTCATACGTAGCTTGTGTAAGAATTACAACATTACAAAAAACTATTAATTAAAAATTTTAAGTATTAACCGACGAAAACGATAGAAAATAAGAAAATATGCATACCACTTTTAACTACTAGTCATTACATACTACGATGTCACATTAACAATTCAAAATATATTTCATATTAAGAACAAAAAGTGATAAAAACGACGAAAAGAAATTTAACGTAGCTGCTTAAATTTTTTCCTTGAATCGCTACGTTATAATCTGTACAGCGAGACAAGTCAGACAAGGAAAACAAACAAACGGCGCGCTAACGCGATTAGGATAAAATAGACCGCGGTATGAAGAGACATTGATTCACTTCGAAAACGAGTTTACCAGTCTCGTTGCTATAGCCTTCTACGACTCATACGACGAGTTACTATTTTTCAGAAACGTTGTTCCCAAACCCAACTTGTACAGTCAGCATAAAATTATACAATCACAATCGTTTTAACACTTTGCCACAGCACGCTTAACCGCGCGTGCCACAGCGAGCTATATGCTATTTCCACCGAGCATTTTTCCAAGTATTTAGAATTAATGTTCACTATTTAAAAAACAAAGAAATCAAAAAATTAATTAAGTGGTCAATTATATTTTACGGTGATAATTTTGTTTAACGATTTTACATATTGTTTATGCAAGACATCAAATTGAAAGTATATATTAAAAGTATAAAAAATATAGGAAAAATTAAAAACATTAAAGATGTCCGAAGATAAATAACACGACTTGAACGTGAAATTAGAAATTCATAATGCATTTTAATATTTTTTTACAATGAGCTATCGTTCGATTATAATTTTATTTAGTCATAACTGATAGTGTAACTTTCTAATTAATTTCAACATCACTAAATTGGTGTATTCTATTATATACTGTACTTGTAAAAGCAAAGAAAATGACGCATTTAATTGGGGACAACTCCAGTTAAACGATAACTAATAATAACAACAAAACAAGAAAACACGTTCCAAAGATCAAAAAGAGAGATCTCCCCGTTCGATCACGTAGCGATGTACTTTACAGAGGGGGGATCTCCCTATTCGGTTGGCTAAATGTTAAAGGTCCTGCCGTGGAAGTGGTCAAGTATCTGAAAGTTGGTAAACATGCTGTTGATTCACCCATGCCCGTATCTTACTTTTTTCTCACTCCACGTTGATTACAGATCTATAGATAGGGATCGATATATTTATCTCTAGATTATTTACTTCGAGAAACGTCATATACTGGCGGATAACGCAAAAAAATATATTTACCCACGAAAAGATAATTTTCCGATAAGGACAGAAAGGAAGAAAGCGTAGAGTATCCTGTTTAACCTTTCGAAAGAATCATACATTTCTATGTGTTTCACAGAAACATGCACTACCCCATCCACTAACAATTAAAAGACGATCCGAGAAACATATTTATCTTCGAACGGGAAAAATTGGTAAAAAGATAGAAGGGGATTTGGCCTCACCTGCAGCTGCAGCTGCAGCAGCCGCGGCCGCCGCGGGGTACTGCCATAAGGTTGGCGGCCATGCGGCTGTGGCGGCGGCCGTGGCGGCGGTTGCCGCGCTCGCCGCCGCGCCGATGCTGCCCAACGTGGAATTTAGGCTGGAATTCAGGCTGGAATTCAGGCTCGATCCAAGAGCGGCGTTCAACGAGGGTGCCAGGGCTCCCGAGGGAATGGCAAGGTGGGCCGGTCTGTCCTCCCCTCCAGGTCCTCCGCAATGCACCAGGGTCGCGCCGCCTACCGCCATGGCCGTGCTCGAACCTAACAACAGGCCCAGTCAGATGTATTTCTCTTACAATAACGCGATTAGGTTCGTCGTACATCAATCGCTAATCTGTTATTGCACGGCTGTCGTTGTATTACATGTCATGTTCGATGCTCATCACGCGATGCATCGGTTAGACGAATCGCGAATAGAATCGAAATATTTCGGATAATTGGGTTGTTCCGTGCTTCGATTTCTTTTTGAAAAGATCGAGCGATAAGAATATTAGTGCGAGTGTGTAGAGATGCGTCTAATACTGTCGACGAATTATTCAAATGAAACGCGCGAAATGTAAAAATTTGGTCGCTCGTGTTTCAATTTTCGGGGTTGGTTGAAGTTTGGGGTGAAGTTTGGAAAGATCGAGCGATAAGAATATTAATGCGAGTGGTTAGAAATCTGTCTAATGCTCGTGTCGGATTTATTCGAGTGAAACGTGTGAAATCCAAAAATTTGTTTGCTCGTGCTTTGATTTGTAGAAGCGACTGAGGTTTGGCAAGATCGAGTGATAAAGTGATTAATTGAAATGGTTGAACGTTTGTTGCGTAAAGTATTGGAGCAGATCCTAATTTTGTAGTTGATATTTAGCTGCAGCGATTCTGATTTCACTATTTAAAGTAGGACGCGTATCAGATCGGTCTGTGAATTCGTGCGTATTTCTGTGTACAATAAAACGAGAGAAAGCTAAAAAGTTGGAATTTATTTCAATTAAAAATGTATTTACTACGAAATATATTGTATGATTCATCCGCGAAAAATGATTCTTATGAGACCGATTCTTTTTAACAATCACGAGAAAATGCTCGCGAATTTACGGTTCGAACACTTTTATACAGTAATTTACTAATTAATAATATTCATGTATTAACAAATGACAAATTGTTGGTTATCACTAAGTATTTGGTACTTTTCATTGCATAAACATTTTTAACAATATTAGAATTTTACTTGCAATTTGTTCATTTATAAATTTTCCCTTGCTTGTGTCCAAACTTGTTACTGTTACGAAGTAGACTTATTAGCATTGATAATTTGTAATTTGTGTCCTTGCAAAATTTCATTAATGATATTAGATTCATCATGCTAGAAATTCCTGACCTAGATAAAGTCCGATTTTAGAATAAAACCATCAAAGTTCGATCTAAAATCCGCTGGAAGAAGAAAAAGCACGCGGTAGGTATTGATAATAAAGACGAATAATGACGATTCGTAGATGACAAGAGGCACAGTATGTTTTCCTGGCTGCCAAGCCTATTTTCGTCCATATATGTTCACGTTGCCATTTTATCTGGCTCGTAACAATGGAATAGTGTTCGCCGAGGGTGCGCAACAATGGAATAGTGCGCTTGGGATACTATTTCAGCATTGTGCGACAGGGAACAAGTGACGGCTACGACGAAGATTCCTGTCTTCCTGTGTCAGATATAACAGTCGTCTTCATTCTCATCTATCTTCGTCGCGGTCTATGATTCATATCCGAACTGGGGTGAGATTACACCCGGACTATTATCTGTGATTCGTGATCGATTCGAGTGATCGTGGCGTATACCTAAATGTACTACTTCCAGATTCCGAGCTATTAATGACCTTGCCAGTTTTTTCTTCGTTGTATAAATACGTATATTTATATACGAGGTGGTTGGTAACTGGTGGTACAAGCGGAAAGGGGGTGATTCTACGCGAGAAAAGAAGTCGAAAGTATAGAATAACAATTTTTCGTTCGAGGCTTTGTTTTCGAGAAAATCGACTTTGAATTTTCGCTCGGTACGCGTGCACTTTATCGCGTCTCGATATAACGGATCTCACTGTAGATCGTTGTCTCGATTGACGTTATTTTTAAAATTTTTAAAATTTTAAAATTTTTAAAGTTTTAAATATTTAAATTTTTAAAGTTTTAAATATTTAAATTTTTAAATTTTTAAATTTTTATTCTATATTTTCGACTTCCTTTTTCGCGTAGAATCACCCCCTTTCCGCTTGTACCACCAGTTACCAACCATCCTGTATATTTTATATTTATTTATATATTTATATAGGCGGATAACAGTTTACATTAAATTCATTCTGCTTGTGTTTTTAAGCTATTTCGAACATTAATTTCGCTACATTCTCCTTTTCTTGTTTCCAAGAATATCTACGTACTTTTCTTCTTACTGTATTTTATAACGTGTTGGATTGACAACACGGTGATTAGCAACGGTTTTGCTTGTATCTTGATCTCGTCTCATACGTCTGTTAAATTTGATAAATCTTGGGAAATTCTCTCTACTTTGTCCCTCGTGTTCCTTGGGAATTTTGAGTCTGTGTGCGTGGTTTGTCTAATTTTGTACGTTTTAGAATCATGTGTCGCCCTGTACGTGATAGGTCGCACAATTCACACGGAGAAGCTTCCCTTTGTAATAGAAATTCGTGCCTTAGTCTTGTGTATCCAATTAATAGTCTAAATAATTTAACTTAATCTCTTTTATTAGTATAGTATTAAATATTAATTATTAGTTTATTATTGGGGGGGGGGAGAACATTGGAAAATTGCTCTTATTTTGTGCTATCTTGCGAAGCTATTTCATTATTGTCATAATTTTCAGCCTCTCAAACGAACTTACTAGAAAAAGAAGCTAAGAAGATCCTTTCTACCTATAAAATTCCACTTGCATCCGGATCATTTCCATCCGACATTTTCCCTTCGACCAGGAATATTTCTACCGCAAAAGAACGGATAATACCTCGACGCACGCCGTCGCTATTCTACTGCAAAGTTATTCATGTCCAGAAAAATTCCGCCTGCTTCTCGTTCTGCGACGAACGACCCGTAACGCGGTTCGGTCGCGCGAAAAAGTATCGATATTCCACGCACCGATTGGACACCCTTCGACGAGGAGTTGCAACCATCGTCAGAGAAATCCACGAATAATTACAACAAAACCGATGAAGACGCGAGACAAATAAAATTTCGCGCGATACGATTGCAAATATTTTTACTTTTTTCGTTTCTTTCAAGAGACGATTCGTATTTGTCACGCGCTTGCTTTTTACGTTGAACCATTTGCTGTGACGAAATTTCTCAAAAATCAGTTTCTACAATTTCATAATCTGGAAGGAGAACACGAAACAATTTAATTACATCATCCACGAGTGCTTTTATTACGCTTGCTTGCGCCATTAACTCTGTACCTACACACACATTTTCGAAAAAATAGTAGGAGAATCGGCAATCTCGTGTCTCCGAGACTGCTGCGCCGATGACCTCCAAGTGATAACGAACATCTGTTACCAAGACACGAAACTACTCCTTATACTGTTTCCGTATCTAGAATCATCTCTTCCAGATCGTTGTAACGCGTTCAGAATGGCCGCAGATGATTTCAACGTATCGGAACTTACAAGTTCTTTTTTATACAACGAAGTAATTCTCTTTATAGGATCGATATCGTATCAGCCCCAGATAACCAGAAATTTGTTTGATAATAAACAAAGGATTAAATATTAATTATACGTTTTTGGTTTTACACAATGAATAGGAATTAATGATAGTCAGAAATTGCTATGTTATGTTATGGTTATAAGTGTAATGAAAAGAAAAAAATTTATATACATTTAAATACATATTAAAGTACATATCATTGTCAGAAGCGAATTCCTGTCGAAACCTTCAAAATAAAATAAATATTGAATATAAATAGGTATTAAATTTTAAGCACCGGCTAAAATATTCAAAATAATTCGAACAAAAGTCGAAGCTTCAAAATTCCCAGGCTTCGCTCACTTTATCGCTACGACATTCTTTGCTCGTTGACTTTAAAAAAAAGAAGTATTATTAAGAAATTAAAAATTCCTCGCTTCGTAGCTAATTATACCTGCGATTATACTCAAGAACCCAACACCCTACGCGTGTTACGAATATTAAATTTGCAAGGAAGGACCTCGTCCTATGGACGAGCAATGAATATTTCAACGAAACGTTAATTAATTTATCCCGGCTGGCAACTTTTATCGATATTCCGGTGGTTCCTTTAAGCTTCCAAAGTTTCCTTTTTACAGGTTTATCGCGGTCTTTGCGTCGTTTCGAACAAGTTACCTGAATCACCTTGTACATTGCCTGTTCCACACATATACCACCCCTTTGAATCATGCACCTGCCGTAAGAATGGAAGCTCTTGGCTTGGCCTCGCGATATCAGGAGACAAATGTTTTATGCGTGCTCGTACAGTATAGCGTCGACAATCGCTGTTTGTATCGAGAAATACGCGTTACGTGGAATTATTTTGCAGAAACTTTCAATTCCTCAAGTACAGTATCGCGTTACATATATCGTAACAGCACGTTTATCACGTATTAATTTAAAATTTTATTTTCGTACAATATCACGTACCTTAATTAGATTTCCTATGTTCAATCTTTGACCATGAATATACAAAACAGAAGTCTCTTGTAAAAAATATTAGATTGTTCAATGCATATGAAACATCGTTTCTTCGAAGTTTGAATTTAACACCAACTTTACCAGCTTTACCAGATTTTTCAAGATTTAATTTAAAGTTGTTCGTTCATTGTTATTTCTTTCTGTCATCTAACTTTATGAAAATTCTCGTATTATCTGATTAATCGATTTCTTAATTTTTGTTAATATATATAATATATGTAGACATTTAGGTGTCGATGCAAATAAGACAGAAAAACTCGAACTACAATTAATCTGCATTTTGGCAATGAAGCGCGAGATGAACATTGCAAAAGGTTCAGCGAATCTTATCCACACAATCACCAACATATTTTTTCTCGATAATTCTAGACTCTTTAAGGGTTGGACGCTTTACAGCTAAACAGGTTTACAGCCCACAGGTAAACCCTTTGCTTCTTTCATAATATCTATCCTCTTTTCTAAAACGATTACACGAATATCTACAAAGTTTCTTCAAACAAAGTGGTCAGATCACGGTATACATGAAAACTTCCTTAAGAGATTTAACAGATAAAATTTAACTTGTATGTGCACGTTAACCTGTAGCTTTCCTGAATCGTTGGTTATATTTACAAACTTTTATACTCAATACACAGCATGCTTTTATGCCACACCACAATCAAAGATCATTTCAAAGAAACCCGTCTATGTCTACCTTAAACAACAAAAAGCTTGTTAGTAAACAACACTAGCCATGCAAAAATTCAGCTATATTCTACAAGAAGATTTTCAGTAATGCCCGGAGGAATCGCGGCAATGTCCAGAAAATTTATATTATGAGTAGAAAAATGCCTTTTAGGGAAGACCATAGAGAAAGAATAGATAGAAAATTCAACCACCAAATAAAAATCCTTAGTATCTTGTACAGCGCAACTATTTGCTTGAAAAGCGAAAAGTATACGAAGTATTCGCTATGAAAGGAAAAATGCACGGCCACGAGGAAATTTTGTCCTGGGACGAGTCGATCTGGACGCGTGGAAAGATGATCGGTTTCGTACCCCTCGGACGACGGAAGAGGAATTCCCGAAGAACGTCGACAGCCCTTCACTGTCCCTCGTTAATATTCCGTCCAGATGTTTCAGCTCGCTTTAGGAATGCCGATGGCTGTAGCACCGCATCAAATGAAAACAGCCGTATATCCGATAACGCTTGTTCCTCGTGTGCGTAGGCAACCGCGTGGAAATATATCTAATATTCCACAGGTGAGGCCGTGTAACAAAGGGAAACTCTCGTTGTAGCGACGAACTTTGATAACGACGAGAATCATCTCGTGATTAACGCATATTCGTGGTTAACGGGGGTATTTGATTTCATTGCTGTTTGAAACAAAAGAAAAAAGAGGAAAGCTGGAAGAAGCTTGAAATGTTTGAAATGTATTTATCGTGAAATTAACCCTTAAATGTATGATTTTTTTTTTTTTAATGGAGCAAAACATTTAAAAATAGCCGATTCATATGGTGCAAGACGATAGAAAAATAATAATAAGACGATAGAAAAAACCCGTCTGATTTTTATTTGAATATAGAAACCTACAACATCTAAAGTTCTTATGTCTCATTGTTATTAATCGATCTTTAAATAGCCTGGGAAAAATTTCCATTCATTGGTTACCGCATTATCAAGACGGACATACAAATACCAGGATCGGAATTTAGATTACGACAACCATCGGGCTCGCTGCGAGTGAAATTCATTCGCTCGGACATTCCCCCTAAGTCGAAACGTAAAAAATTCGAAAAGTGTATTGCCTGTGATGAACATAGCTCCTACGTTCGCTGACGAATAATTCGAATCTATCGCCTGTGTCAAAAGTACCAGTATCCGTGGAAGAAAAAAAAAGCATCCTCAGAAGGAATAGGTGACGCAATGAATGCGCTGTAAGCGCGATACACGGAACAATGTATACAACGAACACACAGTCGGACAGGCATGAAAAGTAATTAGCCTAGAATGAGTTTTTCTCGGCAGGTTTCATACACGCGAATGTAGTCGACCCTGAGCATTATTGCGTATCAAAGGCGGATAAAAGTCACGGAGGAAAACGTTCCTATAGCGATTCTTGAATTTGGTTCTACGCAAGCATTGTACAAGATATTTTTTAAGATTTCACGAGCTTCTGAAACTTATTAAAAAGAGTAGAAGATGTTTAACATTGACGCTAAGATCGTCAATCGTTTCGATGAAATATATAAAAATTTGTTTTCACACTTGTAAAACTTGTCTTGCGTGTTTTTCATTTTAACCAATTTCCATACAATTTTCAAATCCAATAGATCCCAATGCAACGTAGTTCATAAAGGATATTACCTATAGGTTATTCACGATATAAATTATTCTACATTTTTTATCGTAGATCATCGTAGAAAACGCTAATTGAATCAGAAATTCCATATCTTACAACCTTCAAAATTTTTAATTTCCTTCGTTACTAAACGTTTCATCGTCGAAGTCTCTTCGAGTTTAATCGTCTGATGATTTTCTTTCTCGAACGACACTCGACGACTGCATACCACCTCTCGAAAGAGAAAGAAAGTAATTTACCTCGTTCTTGTTTACTTTTTTTCTCCCGTTGTTTTTCATTAGACGAATTTTGATCCCACGAAACGGCCGAGCTTTTACGGATATCGTTCGGTCTCTTAGGGTGCAAGCAGCCTCCACGAAAATACTCGTTGCATTGTTCCCTCGAAAACGCTCAACTACCCCGTAGTCCGGCTTTGTGCCTCGCGTGCTCTTTTTCTGCGATTTAATCGCGATATAATTATTTCGTTGAAACGATATTGTGGCACGCGTCTTTAAGAATCAAAGGAGACCACTTCCCACGATTCTACACGCTCTGTTTCTCAACGGCGTCTTTGGAGTCACCCTCTTAGTCCTTGTCGTGTGTTCCATGCTCTCTTCTTACCCCGTGAACTTTGATCGAACAATATTTTTTCTTTCGTTTTTCATTTCGCTGTCCAATGTTTAAGTGGAGAGCATAGGTACTTAATATTAGAAATAATATTTATATTTCGTGACAGATAATTGATTTATGCGATTGACAGTCTGGTTGATGCAATCTTTTCGTCGGCAGTTATGTCGCTTCAAGCGTCTTTCTAATAATATTTTCAGAACTCATTTCGCGAGTTGTAGTATTTCAATCCATTGAGAAATTTCAAACGTTAGCAACGAACACAAATCATTATTTAGTAATACAATCGTTTAATAAAAATTCCGATCTTTTCCAGACGTGATTATGGATATTCGAGAAAATCTTGAAAAGATCAAATAATAATTAACCCCTTAACCTACAACTACGGGCATAGCACGTAGTACGATGATCGGGCCAAATATAATATATAATAGCTTATTTACGTTTTCGGCCCAAAATTCTCGAACGTAAATCGTAGGTTAAGGGGATAATATTTGATGACAACATTAAATTGTCGAGTATATGATATATTTATCAAATTCCGTTTATATTTCGTTTGTAAAGCAAACATTACTTCATTCATATCATACATAATTTATTTTCTTTGATTGTTTAGAAACGTATTTTCCTAATTACTTCGAGCATTATAGTGTATATATCGAAGTGTATACATCTCTTTCATCGATACAATTCATTGTTCTGTAGCCCATAAATTCCATGCCTAGTGACAAATGATTAGCAATTCTGCCATACTGGTAAATTTTAATAATTAATTTAAAGTTTCACGTGTGACAGTCAACGCGAAAATATTCGACAATAAATAATGGATAGCCACATTTTCAAATTGCCAATAACAGATAGTAAAAAATATTTTGTCTAGTTCTTTAGTAATTAATCGTAGGAATTTTTACTACTATAAATCTATTAACGCGATTGCAACTGGTTATTTTACAAAAATCCGTAAGTCAAAAGAAAAGGATCGAACCAATAATTTTTACAAGAAAGACAATAAGCGACCACGACCACCGTAAAAAGATATAATAATCTTCGAATATCTTATTTCCAACCAATCGTTAAAAATATCAATACCGTGCATAAGTAAAAGCCTTTGTAGAAACATCATATTAATTTCTGCTTCCTTCTCTGCACAATTTTGATCATCAAAAAATAAAAACTTCGTTTCTCCGATTATACAACTATTTTTAACGAATCGGAATAAATTGAAACTTTCATAATTCCACCCTTTCCATCCAAAAGTTCCAAATCTTCTAACCTAAATTTCAAATCCTTCGTAAATTGAAGCACGAGCAGGACGAAGATTTACCGCGCGTTTTCCGGAGACTTGTCGTAAAAGCACAGAGGTGGGAACATAAAGAGATCGTAAAAACTTACCCAGATTGTCGGGCTGGAAGTGATGATAGCTCGCGTGATGCGAAGTATGATGACTCAGGGAAACATTGCGCATCGAAGTGGATGTTTCCTGATGCTGCAGTCTCTGCCTGGCCACCGCGATCCCAACCGGAACACCGCCGGTTCCTGCATTCGACACCACGATCCCTGAAAGACAGATACGCGTTCGTATAAATTTCCACTTCCATTTTCGCGCCTTTTCCCTGCGAATACTCCGCCGGCCGGCAATAAGCGCGAAATGAAAAACTGTAACGCGGATACGCGGTGTTCGCAATATGCGAACCTTCGCCTGATAAATCACGCGACTGTGAGCTGAAGTTTGAACGACATTGCATGCTGTGCTCGCGATATTTCACGCCGCTACACAAAAGGAGGTGTGTACGTGAATGAATGCTCCGATTTTTTTGTCATTTCTATGGCTTTCTTGTTCTGCGTATAGGTTTGAAGTATGCCTGCTAATTTGTCAAGATTCAGGCCAATTGGAAGGATTAATACGTTTTAATACGTACGCTACCGCTCAAAGGTATGTTACGCACTTGCTTATTTCTTTTTTTTCTTTTTTTCTGCTCGTAGAATATAATTCGATAACGACATTATAAATGGAGAGTTCTAAGACGATTTATTCCTCGTTAGGGTTATCGTAGAATATTATGACACGATAAAGTTTATTTTTTAAATTTAATATACGATAAAGCTATTGTTACGTGTACGTTATATTAAGTTGTCCGAAAAGCGTCTTTCTTATACAGACACGTCTTTTACGACGATGCATCTTTATACAAACATGAAATCTAATCTGTCAAAAGTTGTGATCTTTCTCTTGATAGAACAAAATGGATCATACGTAATTCGATGAAATAGTATAAAACGAAAAATATTTTGCATCCATTATTTCCTTATAAACCGGAAGAAACTTTTCGGATGACTTAATACATTTCAAGGTAAAATTTCTTCCAGATTGATAAAAAAAACCTATCGTGATTAATCGGAGTAACGATATATAAGACAAGTTAACGCATCAAGGCATCTTACACTCATTTTCAATATTCCATTTGATAACTTTTAAGTGAACTATACAAAATTTCATATAATATATATTCGTTGATTTCACAATCATTTCGAACATTAGTTTGCCACTAATTCATACATTTTAGTAACATTCCTACTATTAAAATATAAATAAATCAAAATGTACACATACTTATAAGCGGCAGTGTTCGTCTCAGATCTAATTGTAAGACGACATATATACTTTTATGTGGGATACATTAATTTAAAAATCGATCAAGTAACATCTTACAATTGTTTTATTAATTGTATTATCAATCATGATGAGCAGGAAGAATCACTGAATAAATTTAAAAACTCGTGGCCTATTAAGAAAATTATACGAATTTAAACTTTCAATTATTTCTATCTTTTTAATACGATTCGCCTTAACTGCGATATATCTCGAATGTAAAGATACTCGATTTGTCGTATAAAAGAAATCCGTTTTTTAATATCTTGGAAGCACAAGAGATCTACAAGGAAAAACATGGAATAAAGAAGCAAACCGTACTTCAATTTATCGATTTTTCTTATAGATGCAACGCTATATGCAATATTATCTATTTTATAGACAGACATCAATATAGATTTATTTGAATTGATTTTTACGACAAACTACCTCACAGGTCAACTTCAAACTTCAACACACAGATGTTTCTTCGTTATATACACACAATGAGTAGAGATAAATGACTATTGACACGTATGTGCATTGAAAATCTTGAAATATCTTACAAAATCATTCAGATATTGATAATAAATTTTGATAATTCTAATACTTTCATGTGTGAAATTTATGAAAACCAAATTATACAATTCTATTCATATTAAAAAAAAAAAAAACAGGTGCAATATTACAATTTGTAATCGCATCAGTGCACGGTATCACGCATTTAATTTTGTTATCCTGAAATTGTTATCTATTTCTCCAGTCGCCTATTTGTCAAGTCTCAAGTACTCTGTATAACTTCATTGGAATCCGCGCGTTTATTCTTTCTTGCCTTACATAATTTCAAATTCATGCACTTAGACATCTTTATACCTCTTCCACCCATACACACACCTAACTATCGGCACCTACCGCTTTTCTTTCCATGAACAATGTCCAATCAATGCAGTTACCTTCCACAACGATCGCACCCAACATCCTCTCCAACTATTATCTTCTATCGTATCTACAATCACTCTTTCTCACACCATGTACAGCAGTATCAACAAAGTAAACACGAAGTCTCTTAACCGTTTCCATCAAATATCAAACAACTATGGTAAAGTGGAAAAGCGTTAACTTTTCACTGGTGTTCTAAGGCACCTTACGAAAAGTCTAAATCTTATATAATGTCAACGTCATTTTAATATTAAAATGTAATTAGTACTTGATAATATTGAAGTAACTATAGCTACATAATTATAAGGTACCAAATGAAAAATACTGATAACGAGACACTTACTATTAGCGTTATAACTATGAGCTTTCCAAAATCCATCCGATAGACTCTAATTCTCTTATTTATTCGGTTACCCAGGTTTCATTACCCGATTAATATTCAATTCTCAAGAAACAGACGTAAACTGTGAAAAATATTTGACGAAGTTATGATAATGTAGAATAGAGTTTAGGCAACTCGCTGAGAGTATTCCTTAAACAAGCAATTTGTTACGAGATTGCCATAATTTGAACACCTTATTACCTCCATTATAACGCGTCTTAAAAGAACAAAAGTTTCCCACGGTATTGAACTTCTATCGTTACTGGCTTCTGCCCTCTACGCGTCTGCCTAAAATTCGTCCTCGTAACTCATCCCTAAACTCACCTATCGCTACCTGCGCCTCCGCTCATATCTGCCGGCCAAACCACCAACGCGACTTCTCATCTCCTTCGACTTTTCCACGACGTTAAAAGTCCATCGATCACCGCACGATCCAACGTAACAAAGCAAGCTCGACCCAATCAAACCAAACGGAACCCAACGTCACAAAGAAGAAACAACGAAAATACCCGAAGAACGAAAACTAAAAAGAAACGAGAAAAAGATGTTCAAGGAGGGAAACGAAGCGGAGAAAAATGAAAAGAAAGAGACGACCTCTTGACGCGGCACGCCGACGATCGATTCCCGCGGCGGACTGTTGGAATCAGATCTACCGAATGAATTCTCACGGCGGCTCTCCCACCCTCGCGCGCGGCGCTCTTTCACGTTTTACTCGTCGTTATTCCGCCGCGAGATACTCGCTCGCATGACGTAACGCGCGCGGATAAACGTGGGCCGTGGATCGTTCCAATCGTGGGTGTAAGTGTACGTGTGCCAGCGGGTACCAGGGATAGACACATAGGGTCGAGACTCTTTTGAGCCACGCCTTGTGTTTGCGTCGCCATGCGTGCCACGCACCTCCTACTTAACAAGGTCGTTTCTCTCCTTTCCTCTCCTCTCTCTCTCTTTTTCCTCTTTTTTCCACTCTATCTCCTTCCCTTCTCTTGATCCATCCCCTTCTACCAATGGTTCATCCTTCTCTTTCTTAGCCCTTTAACGTCAGCCCTTCTTCGTCCTGTCTTCTCCCTTCCTCGTTGGAAGGAGTTCTTCGAGCACTTGCTGCTTTCTTTTTCACCACCCTTCTTCAACTTCTTTTCTTTGGATCTCATGGTTGACTCGTAACTTCCTTTTTGGCACCCTTCTCCTTCCTCTTCTTCTTGTTGCAGGCTTTTATCGTGCTCGTCTCTTCCTCCTCTCAGTCTTGTTAGTTTTGTTTTTGGTGAATCGATTACGACATCTTCTGAGAACATCGGGACGAAGCGGTTTCAGTCTGATCGACTTCGGTTTCCAACGCTACCGAGTGTATACTCGAATGATTTTCGATGGAAACGGTGATATTCGTTTTGGGAAACCTTAATCTTTTCACGCGCTACTACCCTGGCTTAGTTAGCATTGGTGGTATTCTAAGTTTGTCTCAGCTGGATTTGTCAAGGTTGTCGTAGAATTTAATATTCTCAGAGGAAAGTTTGTTACTGGAAATGTCGTTTTTATACTGTGGCTGCGAGAAGAGTGAATTTCTAATTAAATTCTATTCAATTTTACGTGCTTCGTATAAATGATCTTACGTGTTGTTTTCTAAGGGGCAAAGGTTTAAATTAATTAAACAAACGCAAAAATTAGATCTTTTCCTTCCATTGTTATGTAATGTTTTATAATAGACTATAATGTCCGTAATTCGTAATTTTTCCGGTACTCAAAAATGTACAATGTAAAGCGAAATAATTTCTTCTCTTAAATTACACAGTTTAGTTATAAGATATTTCTCGAGAAATTTCAGTGTTTGTTTAAATAATCAAATATGGGTAAAGGAATGTTTATATTTGTAATGAGATGACGAAGTACTTGTAATCCTTTAGAATTGTTCCTGTGTTACTTATATCTTGTTATTTACGTTCCATTGTTTTTTACACAAAGACACATTGTCAAACATCAAACATTTAAAATATCTACATATTCTGTTTACGAGTAAGCAGAAGTTGTTTTCAGTGTTAGTCTCGTAAATTACAATTATTATCAGAGCTATCATTTTTAAATTCGTACACATATAAATTGTTTTATACAGATATTAAAAGTTAATCTATAATTACATCATACATTTTCCAAAATAAAGCTCAAACATACATTGTTGTGCATAAGAGCACGATTCACTTGCAACTACGATAAAGAGAAATGTTTCATATATATCAAAATCCGTATATTCAAGAACATCTCACAAATCCGTTGTCATTTATTTCACGTTGTGGCTGGCTTAGATTTGAATGGGAGTCAATGACTATCATCACCGTTTGTCACGTGAAGCGTGACACAAGACTTTTACGTTGGAATAGTGCTCTTATGTAACACGTGACGTTGAATCGCACAAGCTTGACACAACTTGCGATAGAGTAATGAACGAATAAAACTATGGAACAGGAAGAACAAGTGAAGAAGATTACGTAATGTCAAAAAATATTTATTACATAAGGAAATAAACGAGTAACGTCTAAATTTTTTATAATTTTCGCGATAAAATGCATAAAAACATTATCCTGGAATTATTAGGTTGATCTATCATCATTAAGGACCAAATGAGATAACACGTGAAAGTTGCATAGATGCAACGTTGTTACAGAACGTACGTTAAGCACATTACCGTTTTATTAAGTAACAAGGAATCTATCAAAATACTAGACACATTACAAAAGGCTATTACACATATTAAACAAAAATCATTTCTCTAACTTAAAGAGAAAGATAGTTTATCGTGGGGATATAAAATATCTCAATTTCCTCGAATTTCATAAAATCATGGTGATATAACTGGAAAAAGAAATTACAGTTTAACAAAGTTTCTCTGAATTTATATAATTTTGCAACATACAAATACACAGAAGAAATGAAAAAAATTTGTTTACTTTAGTTTCCAAATTTTGCTATTATTATACCCAATATGATATTTATTTGAATTAATTAAAATATGGATTTTTTGCTGAATGAATTTTACGTACTTTCTAGCAATACAAGCCGATTTAATATTTATTTTAGCAATGTAATATTCTCCCACGATATTAAGAATGTAATTCTTAAAATGTAGCTTCTATAATCATATGTTCAAATTTTTATTACTTCAGATGTATAAATTTAAAATGACTCTTTAATCTTCTCCGTTTTTAATTGCAGCACCAATTTATGTTGTCTATTACTTTTAATTAAGGCGCTTATTACAAGCTTTGTTACTATATTGTATTAAGTTTCAAAATCTACAAACGAACAAAATTATCCGCCGCCAGCATTCCACTCATAAACCAAGAGGCAAATTCAAAAATTATAAAAAGAAGGACGATGGTAACACGTTCGATAAGCAGGCAATCCGTCAGATAACTGCAATCATAAACCTCTTTCGATCGAAATATTATCAGTCAATAGCAAACATAAAGCTTCATCCAAAAATTCGAAAAGAAAAGCGATGGTATAATACATTCGATAAACTGGAAATCCATAAGATAGCAACAATCGTAAGCCTCTTTCGATCGAAACACTATCAATCGATAGCAAATACAAACTCTCGAACATTTCAAAAAACAGGACGACGATACGACGTTCGACACGTAAGAAAACCGTAAAAGATAATAAGAATCGCGAGTGTTTTTCGTTTCGATACAAATTCCTATCTCCGTCAATATACAATCGATCAATATAAAACGCAGCTTCGAGCACAATTGATCAATCTCACACAAAGAAGCAAGTCGCTGCGCTATTGCTGCTAAACATTTCCAGTGACTCTTCCTCCCTTTCCACTTCTCTTTTTTTCTCTCGTGGTGGATTACACGAATAAAACGAACAGCCAGCCACAACGAGGCCCCCTTTTTATACGAGCGATTCGTACTGATTTTCGAGGGGTTTCTCGAGAAGGGTTCCACTCGAACAGCCGACCTCTCATTGGTCGATTGTGGTTAACATTCAACCCCCTCGCGCCGAGCCTCGTTTTCCACCCCTAGGCCACGCGAGAAATTAATCGGCGTGCACAGGACCTGATACTCTCGTCTGGGCGGTGCTTTTTCGCCGTGGTTTTCGCACCGTAAACTCCTTTCGACGGGTCTTCCGCATCGAAGAATCCACCCCTTCGTTGCACTCTCGCGTGTATTATATCGCGACCATTTCAGGCATTTTCAAACTGAGATTTTATTATTAGGTCGGTGAAAATTTGACTTTTGATACGGTTTTTAATGAAAGTAAATTTTTTTTTAAATATAAAGTATATTAGTATAGTTCTTCCAACCTTTATCAGAGATTGTGTGTCAATTCGAAGTACAATTTGTCCTGTAGATTGCTTCTCTATTCGTGAACGATCTTCAGTTTGACAAGGGGAGATTGGCAAACCAGCAGATTCAAAAAATGTTGGGACTTTGGAGATATGTAGAGGATATATAGCTACGTATTATGCAATTCATTTTGCTGGGCAAGTGTACTTGAAAAGAGTAGAATTGGTTCTTGGAATTCCGATCATTTCTTGATTTTTATAACTCGCTATGACATTGATCAATCTTTTACTAACTCGTAATTCTTATCAGAAGAAGTAATTTCTGCTTGTAAACATTTTTTCAAATTTCATTTTCAAATTTGTAAATTGTCAATTTTGTTTACAAATGTATAACCATATTTTTTCATATCAACATTCATAAATATAAATCACCGGTCCTATCAATTAATTAATTGATTTTCCAAGTGTCTTTGATAAAGCAAAATAACTAAAATTATAATAAATTGTAACAAATAAATACAACAATAGAAAGAGAAAAAATACGTCCAAGATTAATTCGTCATTCTGACATTCCCTCATTCCAATAGCTCATATTTAAGATTTTCTTCGTTATAATAATATTTGTTTATGCATATTGTTCCTTTCAAAGTATGGAACAAAGATCCACAAGCGTACAGGTATCTCGTATTTAAAATACAATAGGTAATGATCGAAGTATCTATTAAAATCATGAAAATTGGAGTTCGATCGTGCGGTTATTCAGAGTGGAAGAAGTGGCCCTGAAGGGTCAATTGATTTTAGAAATGGAATAGTATGATCGAGATATTGAATGGAACCAAGTACTAGAATTATAAAACTTGACATCTATAACACTAACGCACACAATTATACTGTGCAAAACGATCTTTATTTCTAACCCTTTCATTCCCAAATTATTTAATAGGAACAAACATTTGTGTGTAATTTTTCTGGCTACTAATTCTGGCAAATAAATAATTCATATGAACATTTTGATACTTGGAAACGCATAAAAATTGTTTACTATAATTCTACATTGAAACTAACAAAGTTATTTGTTGAGTTTGTACAAATTGTGTATACTTGTAGTGTAATAATATGGGAAAGAATTGTTTTAGAGAAAAAATAATTATTGAGGTATAATTTACATGAAATTTATTTGCAAACTGCGGTGTTGCGCTGATTCGGAGCAACGTGCATTGTAAGTGCTTTAGTAAGTTATGAGGCAAGTGAAAATGAATGTATTTATTTTTAATTAAACTCGTCTCAAATTTTAATGCGTTATGTTCTGTTTACGAAAACATAAAAAGATTTGCTTCATTGTAAATAACTAACAGAAAGATAATTCTCCTACTAGTTGAAATAATTGTATCCTAAAGTATGAAGGGAGTGAAACCTAGAAATTCCTTTCACGCCATAAATATTATAATGAGTATTTATCTTTGGATATTATGCGCATTTTGAACACTTTCGTATATTTAATTTCCCCATAAATGAATAAATATTTTTTATCTACCTGTTTGTAACACTAGCGTCTGACAGGTGGAACCCATTCTACGTAATAAATCTGAATATATACGTGCATTGCAGCTCATAAGTACTTACGTTCATTTCGTCTGTACTTCAACAATACGAATGTTACTAAAAATATACGAATTAATAGCAAACTAATGAACGAAGGTAATTTTATTTTACTTTGCGCGAAAATCCATTAGTAATAAAAACGAGGAAAGATACGCAAGTAAATGAATAATCAACGAATAATTATAACTACTAGGAACTTAATAGCTAAAACTAGTCCTGGCTGATACATAATTAACAAAAGATAACTAAGTACTTAAATAGAACTTCAATACCAAGAATTACTAATTAATAAAATAAGAATATAAACAACCAGATAAACGAAACCTAAAACGATACAAGAGATCGTTGCTGCGTGTCTGTGTTTAAGTTAAGCGACATGGTTGCATAAAAAAGATCAGCGAATGTACGTGCACTATTGGCACATACTATTGTAGAATGCACACATATATGTACATTATATGAAATTTAATTTGTTTACTTAAAACTTAGTCAGCGTTAAATTAACCCTCCATCTGCATATCTGGGTCGTTTTCAACCAGTAATTTTAGTTTTAACATTTTTTAATTTTATCTATATATTTTCGTATAAATTTTGCTTCGTTCAAAAAGATTAAGGTAACACCCAGCAATAAAAACTATCGGATGATATTCCAGAAAGTTGAGAGTATATTCGAGAATTGTTTGGGATTTTTTAAAACAGAGAAACCTAAAAAAAAAGCTGCATGAACTTAAATGACCCAGTATGCAAACAGCGTGAGTAAAAATAAGGTTGCAGACGGAGGGTTAAAATTAAAATTGAATGTGTGCCTGTTCCATATATTATTACTTCGATTAATCACGATAGTCTTACAGGTAACAAAATTCTACCTGTAATTTCAATGAAATGTATAACATACAGGTGGTAACTTTTTTTTTATTGCATATTAAATTTTAAAAATAAATTTGATCGTACAATAATATTCCAGGATAGCCCTAATGCAAGAAGAAACAACTCCAGCTCTTTTTCTTTATAATTTTAAATTAAATTTAAAAAGTACATTCTATTAGAGACAAACGAACTTCTAAGCGAAAACGTATATATTTGCATATAGTCATACGACTGCCGTGAGAACAAGAAGGATAATAATTCCTATGTTTCATATATTGTATCGCAAAACTATTCTATTCAAAATTTTACTTTTACTTTACTATTCCACTTTTTATTCAAAACACCGAAATTCCTTCTGTGTGGAACTGAAAACCCTATAAATCGCAACAAAATCACAATGCTCGAAATATACAAAGCACCTAGTTTCCCACAAAGGATCCCTTAATTCGACCAACGAAATCGATTTCGTCCGTTTCTCGCCGCGAGCTGCCAACCGAACGATGTTTGCCAGCTCGCGAGGAAAACACTGGTATATCGCGAAACACGAAATTATTGTAAATTTCGTGGTCACGGAACAAACCGACCGGTCGTATCAACTTGATGGACAAATTCGTGGGCGTTTCACAGTAGGTATCGATCATTACGCGAAGGCCACAGAGACTATGATCATCGTGAAGAAGGAGAAACGTTAGATAAGGACACTATACTAACGTAAGAATCTTGTGTCACGCTTCGAGCGACAAACGTTGATGACGGTCATTCGCTTCCATTCGAGTCTACGCAAGATACACGATGAAGTATACGGTAAGATCAGGGATTTGTTAGGTGATCTTGAATACACGGATTCTTACATATGCTTGTACGAAACATTCTTCTTCACAGTTACAAAAATGAATCGCGTTCCTTTTATCACGCTGCATACAATAATAATTCTTTGAAATTTATTTTCATAAGACTATGATAAATTAAAATACTGAATAATTGTATAAAATAGTTGCGCGAATTGATAAATAACAATTATCATAATAATTGTGATTCATGCGAGTATCACTGGAAACAATTATCGATTACCGGTGAATTTTGATCTTAATCGTTTGAGTGACTACTCCGTCTATTGTTTTTCTGTATTAGAAGTCTGTGACGTTGGGAAAAAGAAATAATTTCCCTTATATTGCGTTTAAGAAATTGAAACATTACAATGGTGTATTTTAATAAAATGAAAAAACATAAAAAGTACCTAGAAATAAATGCCTTCTTTATATGTTGTATCCTAAGATTAAGACGAAGACATTTTAACATCAAATCAGTTAACGAGATATTTATAAAGACAACGAACCCTTTATTATACAAACGTATAGATGGCAGGCGAAATTAATACAAAAATTCGTGGACATCTCTCCGTACCGATTATTACGAAAAATTATTAGGAAAATATAGCCTGGGGACAACTACGTAAAGTGTGAAACAAGAATCTCGCCAATTGTGAGGACGATTCGACGATAATAGGCCGGGAGAATCGATAGAGAGAAATTTTCGCGCGGGACGCTAACGATGACGATTAAAAAGTATGGACGCGATAAAATCCGTGCCGGAAACGGCCCTTTTCCGTGGATCGAACGGAAATTCGAGAAGTTCGGAATATTAAGAACCAATGAAGAACAGGAGCTGGTTGATTGCCTTTTTGTGCGAACCAGTTAGCGATCTTTGATCGCTGATATTTGCACGGAAGCGAAGAAAAGTGAGAGAAAATTGTGACGTTTTAGCTTGAGATTGATTCGATGATGTTGTTGATTGAAAAATGTTATTTACTACGATTCCTTTGTAAATGTATCTACATCTATTTTACTAGTAAGCGTTTATTTTTTTTTTTTTTTCTTTATAATATTAAGCGTATCTCTCTTACAGTTTTATCACCAAAGTTAAAGTTACGAGCAAAGAAAGAATTTTCTGTACGAAAACACGTATCTTACTATTATTTCAAATTCGTATTCCTTTGAAGTCAAAATATCGCAGGCAATTGTATATATTGCGAACAACATTTGTGAATTTTTATTTTATTAACTGTATGAAGTTTATTAAATGTATCTACTTGTTTAATCTTTTAATATAAGAATAAATAATGTTTCACATGATATTTTAAAGAATTTTTACTATTATTATGCCAATCTGTACTGTAAGATCTCTTAATGAAACTGTGCGAATGAATAATGTAATAGCAGATAAGATACAATGTAATAAAGATATAAAAATCAGTAATTATAAGAATCAAGAGTAAATTATGTCAGATGAAACGTTGGGTATCATAAAAATAACACAATTCTAGATTATTCGTCTAGATTGTTCTTCTACGTTATTACACTACAAATATACATAACTAATTAAAAAACACATATTCTACATTTAATTATTTAAAATATTAATTATACATAAGATGGTAACTTGAAATACACAGATATTATGCAAATACAGAAGTATTATTTCAAACATCTATAAAAATAGTATAATGATGAGTTCTACTTAAAGAAAAGTTCGAAATATTCCGAAAAATTCGGATTTCTATATGCAAACAGAATACAATTTATTAGAATTTTTGAAATTAGCTAATGCGACGATATAATCTTACAAAAAGTAATCGTCAAATTTTCATCAAATGATTTTTCATAATTCCATTTGACCCGGACATGCTACGCGGGTAATGTAAATGAAGATATTAATTAGCCGATATATATGTTTCATTTCTTGTCATTTCTCTTTTTAAATCGTACGAACCAACCGACGTGTGTCATTAAAGAAATAATTTGAAAAATCAATATTCACTCTCGAAAGCACACGCCATGTCTTTGAACGGACACGAATTTTTTATTCACATACATGCACATATACTCTGCTCTATCCTCTGCGGATTTTTTTGCGATTTAAATTTGAAACTTGCCATTCTATATTCTTTCAAAATATTTATATACTTTAAAAGTTCATACATACGAATCTGTACAAACTACAAATTCGTAGTTTTCCTCTTTTCTTAAGAGAGAAATTTGTAAAGTTGTAGTTGACCGAATAAAAGAAGCAATTGCAAAGAAAGTCCAAAAAAATTGTTGTAACACGATTTATGATGAAACGTGATTTTATTTCTCGATTGTATAAAATTTATCTATGACTTAGTGATATATTAAGACCTTTAAATTGTTGTGATTACTAGGTTGGAAATTTTTATGAATTGGAAAAATCGAACCCAAGCGGACGATTTGTTTTCTCCTCTAAATATTCTTCCACGCATTGTCATTATTATTTTTTTCTTACTTCACTTTTTATCATTATAGTTAATAGTGTACTTAGAATACTTTATAGACTCTATGATATACTTGTATACTACACATACTCGCATTTTTCCGTATTATCTAAAGAAAGGATGTTAATATGACCGCCTCATGATTTTCCATATCACAACGAATACATCTAGCTATTAATGGTGTCATGGGTAGCATCTACTAGATTTGCTGGTGTGAAACACGAGTAAATTACATGTAAGTTAAAAGTTACAAGATTAAAGAAAATTATGGTTCTACAGCCTAAAAGAAGATAATCGAAAAAAGATTATAATCTCATTATATCTCATAAAAAGCACACGATGAGTGCACATCGTGTGAAAGAAAAAATATGCGTCTGATTTTCGTATATAAATAGAAGAATCTGCTTCGTTTATTTACTTCTGATCTGAAAATGTTACCAAAGAGTGACTTTCTATGATTTTCGTTAAGGGCCTTTCGCCGATGTTCCAGAGATGACTTATTTTCATAAAATATAAACATAAAATATATTTTGAAACTCAATTAAATTGTCTTTCTTTTACTTTCACCTTTCATATCACAGATAATATTATCAGTTTACGAACATTTTACGCAAGAATTTAAAGCACTATAAGTTTCAAGAGTCAGACTTTAGGAAGAGATATAAAAGTGTGGGGGGAGGTGAGTTACCTCTACATTCTATGCATTTTTGCATTTTTAAACATCATGCAGACGCATAAATATTTACAGTATAATAATTACCATTCATGGAATAACAATTTTTGAAACGTACACTTAGGTAGGAAAGAGTAACTGGCCAAGCAATCCAAGCGATAACTAAATACTTCATTTTCTACTACTTTACATTTTACTTTATATTTAAAGTTGCTTTGTCATTACGTTCTGCGATTATGTAAGTATGTTCTATACTCTATTGACTAAATTATTATATCTTGTATGTAAATCTTAAGAATATTTATTTTTACGAATTTGTCGACGAAACTAGCATTTAACAATTTATTGTAAAAGCGAAGCGTGCAGTTTCCGCGAATGACATTACATTTTAGTGTTGCGATCGTGATGCTCCACTTTCATACTTCGTTTGTATCTTATATTTATCTTCTTACTAATGAACGTCAAGGATGATCATCTTGTGCCTCAAATTATTAATGACCCGCAAATTCTTCGTAGTTTAGTAACCGTGTATATTTAACCTGCGTGATCGTACCATATATTTTGAATGAATTCCAACTTATCGTAATATTTTCCATGATTCCTTATATCCATAGAGAACTCGTTCTGCTGATTGAGCTAATTTAAAACCTTGAAGAAAAGCATCGCTTATATTCTCGTTTCACATTTTCCTGAAGTATATTTAAGAACTACTTATCTTACATAAATTACGTTCACGTTGTCTGTTAGTTAGTTATTTTATAATCATATATTTAATATTTACATTATGATAATGGCTAATGTATTTGTTAACAACTATTCGCTTTTTGCCTCTATCATAGAATTTTGTTTCGTTGAATCCGAGTTTCAAAAGGTTAAGTGCAATTTTATGCATTTTACGATGATCATCTTGAATACGATCAGAGTACCGAAACCTACACAGAGATTTGTTTCATCCATTAAAATGTCATAGCCAGTACTATACTCCGGATACTTTGTACATTTCCGTTTATGATATATGTTCGGCGTATTTTTGTGCCTTTGAATTTTTCATAAATGCATGACTGTCAGAATCTAGTTAAATGTCAATAAACTTCCAATTTAGAGGACGTACGTGGAGTTTCGTTTATTACGCCAGAAACTGACAATATTTTAACATTTCCAATAAAACAAAAGAAGAGAGAACTTCGAGAACGTACCAAATGTTCATAGAATAGAATAAAATGTCTGAACAAGTCGCATCAAATATTCACCTCGGAGAGAATCGATCGAAAGCTGAACTTCCTTTTTCTTTTTTTCACAATTTTCAGTATTTCCAAAACCACTTCGAAACCCTGAACGCTAGAAATTTGTAATTCTCTCGCACTCTGCTCGGTTCACCGTGCAAAACCCTGCAGGAGGAAAAGAAAAGACGAAAAAATCTTATTCAAACAACACTTGCACGAAACGAGGAATAATATTTTCACGTCCGTTTTAGCAACGATGTCGCGGAAAAAAGTGGAAAATCGACGAGGCAAACTTTCCGATAAGTGCAAACGATCTGACCTCCCGTTCAAATGTAAATCGCTTAATTACATGCCCGACAGCGTCGCAGTAAAATTCTGCCATTGATAAAAACTCGCTATTATCCAGCCAGGGGCACACGACTCAGGTATTCCCGTCCTAATTGCGCTAATCGATAACGCTAACAACGTTCGCGTATCCTTAGTCGCTCGAGACCCACGCGAAATAGCCCTGGATATCGTTCCTGTGGATCTTAATTTCGATTATTGAATAATGTCTTGGAGAAACGTCCATGCGGGATAAGACGCTCGAAAGATAACACGCAGCTTGAATTACGATCGTTAATTACGATACGACCACGTCACGCCTCGTGTGCACAGCAACAGCTGTCCGATCGCTTTTTCCTGGAAGCTCGAGAAAGAAAAGGGTTCGAAGGAACTACGAATTCTGAGGAAAATCTCCTTTTGGAGCTATTATACTGGTTTTCATGAACGTTCGTACAATTCTACTCTGTTATATACAATTCTACTCTGTATATAATATTACGTTATTATAATTTATATATAAATATACATACAGGGTGGTCCGATGAGAATTAGCTGTTGAATATTCTTTGAAATTGTTGCCTTTGGAAATATGAGAAATCCTTATTAACGAAAATTGTTCAGCATAGAACAGGCTATAATATGGCAGCAATAACTTTTTTGCGGCTAAAGTTGTTTAACAGTCTTTTAACTAAAATCGTACGTTCTTTTATGCATTAATCGATGCGCTTCGATATTCGCTATAAAAAATTATTGACTTACTATTGGCATTGAAAAAATGAATTTTTTTCCATAATTACCTGGTTTCAGGTAACCATCCACGTAATCGTATAAAAAAATTCGATAGTAGTAACTTTTCTATTTACAAATTACCTTTGTATCAAAATTTACTTAACCATGTAATATAAGATAAATCGTAACGAAACTTGCGACAAATAGGATTGGATTAATAAACCTAGTTAAACTCTCTTTCTCCTTCGTTCTTTGAAATTTTATTCCGTTCCCTTTTATCCATTCATCTGCTATATTTCATACGCTCTCTCACCTTCGAATATTAATCGTGAAAATCAAATGGATTATTTTACGAACAAAGCAGCAAGGGTAGCAAAGTAAATTAACGAGGTATAAATTCGAGCGGATACAATAGCGCGTTGAAGCGACCTGAAACTTTCCACGCGAATTGAACGAACAGTTCTATTTGAAACTCCTTACGGAATTACTTTAAGCAAAGCAGAATCCAGATATCGAGCAAGAAACTCGTTTCACGGCCCTCAAATTAGTTTCACGACCAACGGCAAAACGAAATCAAAGATTTCGTTGCGTTCCCTCTAACAACCCATTAAAACCTGTGCATCGCGAACTTGCCAAAACTCCAATTAAAAACTACGCCAGTGTATCATCAATCACCGGTAATATTATAACGATCAAACTCGCGTAAAAAATTTCCAACTTCGCAAGTTGCGTCATTCTAGAAGTCTGCTGTTCGAACTATAGATCATATTATTTTATATATAAAATTAGAACAATTTGTAAAAGAAAAAAATAATTTCTTTTCAGTTATCTAATTCTCAACGGTATTAATAAATAAATGTAACTGTAAGTGCACAAACAGAACGACGATCGACGTAAAATAATAACCGAAGGATAAGTAAAATTATCATTAATAAGTTTGTAATTAAAAATTCAAAGTGAAAAAAATAAATTACGATTAATTGCACATTTAACCCTTTGCACTACGACATGCAAGTAGCTACGTTATATATAATTTGATAGCATGTGTTTCATTGATTCTTATTTTATCTTTTTCTTCCCATTTTGGTTTAGTTTCTCAAGTTTATACTTCGATAATTACAAACGTTATTCGTAGAAAGTAAAATAGTTTGAAAATACTATATTATTTGTTGGAAAATTGGCACAACAAGGAAGAGTAAAATTCTTAGGAAATTAAAAGTAACTCGAAGAAAATACTCGATCATTTAGCGATGAAAACAATTCTCTTCTTTTACTATTCGGGTAATGGGAATTAGGGGGTTTCAATTTCAAGGAACTTTAGTAAAATACTGTTTATTATATTGTTTGTTATTAAAAAAAAAAGATAGATTAAAATAGTTTTTGAACTGTGACATTCTGGTTATAAAATAGCACGATTTTATTAATTCCAGAATATAGATAGTTCACGTTTAGAGTCATTTCCTTGAAATATTTCGAAATTTCCAATTTTTTAGATGCTTCACGTTTCAAACATACCGACGATATGACAGTAGACAATTCGCAAATTTCACAGATAAATTTAGCGATAAAGTTCCACATAAAATGCCTCGAATGAAGCAATTATGTTTGAACAAATGTGACAAGGAAAGTTAAATCTAGTTCGGCGGTGATTGTGAGAAGTATAAAACGCGAGATTTTATGCCATCAAAAGAATTCTTTTTAATAAAACTGTTTCCTACTGATTTATTTTATTAACTTACCCAAGTGTTACATTAGATATGATTCACGAGTTCTAGAGAAAAATAGATAATTTTACCAATGTCATTTATCTAAAGCAAATTGAGATGACTATGAAAATTATGCTTTGTCCAACCAAGTATGTAAATTCTTCTATATTCGTGTAGTCAAACCTATTCGTACTCCCCTGCGTATATTCAGCGAATGTCACTCACACATTTCTCATAACTTGTTCCCTTTTTCACTTTCATCGCTTTCAAATCTTACACGAACAAAGTTCAGAAATATCTCTCTATCCACACACGAGAATTCGTACACGCATTTTGTTAAATACATATTATCATTCAAACCATTATCGTAACGCTTCATTCTGTTATTTCATGTACCACATAAAAATATGCCCTTAAAAAATCCCAAAAGACGAGATATCTCTCAGCCATCCTCAAAAGTCTTTATACACCTTATATAAAAGCTATTTTTTTTTAAATAAAATACCAGAAAAATTCATTGCAATATTAATGCATTTAATATAACGACAAACGACAAACTATAAGATTTATTTTATTCAATTATTTCTTTTTATTGAGACAATTTTAATCTCTGTAAAAAGATGGTTTTTTGCAACACATTGTTTATTCCTCCTTAGAAAATAAAATATACGTTAAATGTTATTATACCACATATAATTTACTTCGATAAAGATGTCCCTTTTGCGATAAAAATGTACCGAGACTTTTCCAGGCGACTGTATACTAATTGACACTAATTGCCAATGATAAAAACTTACCATTTTCTGATTTCGGTGGGACAGGTTCGATTTTCACGGAAGTGGTGGTAGCATGAAGAGAAGTTGAAACTTCGGCAACCTGACAAGGCACCGAAGCCAAAGGTTCCCTCTTTACCAAGTTGTTACCCCCATTATTATTGCCATTGCAGTTCACATCCTGTCCGTTCCAAGACGAGGCGACTGGCAACGTTCTGCTGCAGCCTGCATCGGAATGCACCGCCTTCGTCTTTCCTAAAATTTGTAAAACGAGTCGACTATAGTCGTATCTTCTCACTTTACATTTCAGAAAAAACTTTTGTATAAATATAAGAAGCTACATCGAGGAAAAAATGTATCACGAATGTAAATTTATATCGTCGATACTCATTCACGGTGATTCTACATGAAAAAATAGAAAAGACATGGAACAATATTCTTTCATTTGAAGTCGCGTTTCCGAGAATATCGAATTTGAAAATTTCTCAAGTTTGCGTGTATCGATGTATCGAGCAACTTTTTGATTAAACGAGTCGAATGTCTTGGAAACGAAACCGTGAAAGAAAAAATGTTACAAACTTGATTTTCTTGGAAACGAGACGTCCTATGAAATGGATAATTTTACTCTACGTATCTCTCAATTATTTTTCCTCTATATTTTCACGTAATAATTTTATTCATTTTTTCACATGCAATCACCCCTTTCTCAATTGTACCATAATTACTGGGACATTGTGTATAGCGATTACGATTATTTAAAACTGTATTACCCTCGCTGTTACGATAAATCTACTGTAAGTTGAAGTTGCATCATTTAAATAGAGATTTGTTTCACTTATTAAACGTTATCACGAGTATTCTACTTTCAGATACTTGCAGATTTTTTTACATGTTATAACGTAGTTTGTACATTTTTTTTTGTTTGAAACATCCGCAGTCCACTTATCACGAATCTTTCTACTCTGCTGACGACCATTTAAAATACATTTTGCTAATTCAATCTCTATCGAATTGAGAAATCTTGCAGATAAAATGTCAGATTATAGATATTTCGCTGCTATGTTACAACCCTGCACTGATATACGCGTTAACGCGTACATCATTATATATTTAAGAAATATTTCTTTTAAGAAGTAATTTCACAACTTGCAGAGTAAAATTCAAATGGTCTTAACTACAATAGAACGAAAGGCACGTGATTTTATTTTTATTAATACTATTTATTAATATCAATTGAAAGTTTCACAACTCCTGAAACAACCTTATAAAAATATCTGTTCAGAAACAAGTATTATATTGAATAATAAGTTCGTTGAACCGTCAGTGATGTATCGAGGAAATATGAAAATATTAGTTCGAAAATTAATAATAATATTAAATATATTACAAAAATATGAAGCATATACAGAAAAATCCGAGGGGAGAAATGCTAGGATTTCAAATAGCTTTAACGAAATTAAATTTCTTCGCATTTAAAACAAAACGAAAACCATGTGCAATATTTCAAACTCGTATAAATTAACTGAGAAACATTTGCTGAATTAACAGAATTTTGTCTTTTGAAATCCATTTCTTTCGAACGATTAATTATACTAAATAAATAAAAGCAACTTTCGAATGTTCAAAGAAAACTTTTAGCTTTCAATTGAATTTTGAGAGAATTCTCTCCACAAGAAATTATTAAACAATTGAAAAAAAAAGTTATAATAAAAAAAATAAAGAGTTATACAGCGACGGAGTAAATAGACCATTTAACAAGTTTACGGGAAACAAAATAAACAAAATAATATATACATTCTTGATTGTGAATTTTTGATATCTAAAAATAATGATATTAAATGCTCTTTTAAGTAAATGCAAACGAACTTATTATTCAACCCAACGCATTACCTCCTATTAACGTCACCATTAATAACACATTTCATATCTTCCTATTAACACAACACAATAGATACTTAAACTGCGCGTTAACGTCCCCTCCCTGACTCCATTCACTTCGATTCAAACGCATCCATCCACGAATCAAAAAAAAAAAAAAAAAAAAAAAAAGAAAGAAGCAGAAGAAAAAAAAACAAAAATTCCAGCCTCACAATTTAACAACCATTACCCACACAACACTCGTTCCGCGCAAAGCACAATTCAACCGTCACAATAATATTCAACGCACACCAGCGTCCCTTTCCTCGCGCCATCCACTTCCGTTCCGTCGAATTTCCAGCGGGCGCCGCGTTTAAAAAACACTCGGCCGATCCTCTCGCGTCTCGCGATCGTCGAGACAAAAGGGATTCGCAACGAGGTCAATAGCTGCGTGAGTAACGCCGACATTAATTCCACGGGCAACGGTCTCTATCGCGGGGCCCAACGGGGGAAAAAAGGACGATCTTGATTTTATCGTTTGATTAAAGCTGGATTCACACTAGCGACCACGATACGGTCAGATCTCGGCGAATCAGCCATCGATCCAAATCGCTTACACGTACGCGTAATCCAATGAGAACATACGCAGTAATAAGTCAAATGAAAATCTGTTGACCGTGGCGTCGGTTTGTTAGCCATCAAAAGGCCGTGGTCAACATTCGAAAAGGAACATGAAGGACGAGCGTTTAATTCGATATATCGAGGACCATCGTTTCTTTGTAATAATTTGTAACGCAATATCCTGCTGGATTAAAATTAACGCGACTTTTATTAAAGTACAGTCGAAAAACGATATTGTTCCTTCTTCGAGCGAACGAATAAAAATGAGAGACATTGCGACGAGATTTGATTGTTTCTGGTGGTTTCGCTGTGAACGCCTCGGTGAAATCCTCGATTTTGATTGATCGCGATCTGACCGTACGTTTGGCCGTTAGTATGAATCAGGCTTTAAGCTGGTGATCAAAGCTGGACGATGCGGCTTGCAAGGTTCGTGTAAACTGCAAACCGACGAACAATATTTGGTCCAGCAAGTTTTGTACCGAAAAATTGTAAATATTTGATGGCTCTTGATGACCGAAACAGTAAAGAATAATCAATTTTTGAACGAATGTAATCTAGCCGTTTCAAACCAAACTATATGGATTGCTGCGAATTGGTAAAAGTTTCACTGCTATTTTATATAATTTTATATGATTTTATATGATTTAATCCTATGGTTTCTGTGAAAATCAGGCGCTGCGTCGTGCAGTCTTCTCTGTAATTTAATTTTCCAATTCACGAACACTGTACAAAATCTATAATGCGCAAACACGGTTTAAACGTCACTTTCCACAACCATAAGGAACATTAAATTAGAAATCAGCATTATTAAACTGTACTCTTTAAGACGTTCCATTTAAACAATCGTTACGAATAAATCGCAATTCGATTTGTAGTTCCTTAAAAATGTAGAAACTTAGAAAACAAAACGAAATAGTGTGGAATGATAAAAATTATGAGCTGTTCTCAACCAGACAGCCATCTCAACCAGACAACAGGTTAATACTCAACCGAAAGATATAAAAATTGAGAGCAAAACTGTAGAATAAAATATATAGTAAAACCAAAGAGCAGAAAATCCAATAAAACTAACAAAAATTAATATTTCTCGGGTAAAATAATTTTGTCCCGTTGAATCGCTGAAATGTCATGTCGCGATATCAACGTTTATAGGGGCTGGACGCGCGACGTCCGCGTAAAGTTCGCGTGAACGTCGTACAGACGTTCAGCTCGGCTCGTTCACCGCCTATGAAAACATTTATATCGTCCAGCACTTTGTGACACAACACAAAGTAAAGGGAATTATGGCCGGCGAGCGCGTTCTTTCCGCTATTGTTTCCGAGGAGCTTCGTCGTGTCGTTCCGCGCCGCGCTCTTTGTGCTCACCTCGCGACGACCCGAACAACACGACCAATAACTTCTCGGCTGGAACGAGACTTTTATGGCCCAGATCCGCGATTTGGCCAGCTTTCGTGCAACATTGCTTAACGATTGAAGCGAATTGAGGTTCCGTTTAATTCGAACCTGTTGGGATTTAGATTAGGCAACGCTATCGTGGACTTCGGTGTCAGTAGCTTTGGGGATGCTCGATAGAGTATTTAATCGTTAATTAATAAATTAAATTGTGTAGCGAGAAAATGTAACACGTGATCTGTGTGATGCTATATCACGTGTGATGTATCTCAGTGAACTTTTTGAACGATTTTTAAATTCTTGTTCGTTCGACGTATTTTTCCTCTATGATCTTCGAGTGTAATATTACCTTCCACCATTCATCCCTTTGGAAGGTTAATAGACAGATTTGAGTTAAAGGAGAATGCAAGGAGTTCCTTTAACGTGATAAACCCAAAGACTTAGTTCAGAGTCCAATAATTTTAGACAGTGGTGTTTACGCGTGTTGGAAGGAGAAGAAGGAGGAAAGGATAAAACAAGGCAGCACTGCCACGAAGCTGTAACCTATTTACGCGTTAACTAGAATCCAGAACGCGTTTACCTGTTTGTCGGTAATCTCGTTACTCGTGATGCGTCGAGGCGGAGGACGAGCGTAACTTAAACCCGGCCGCAAGGTACTCGGTGCCGCGTTAATTCGACAATTGAAGGATTTGCCGGGAGAGCGATTTAACTCTCCGTCAAACGCGATGTTAAGTATTTAAAGCGATCGTGCTTCGCTTCGAAATCAGAGGATTTTCGCCGATTCGTCGATTTCGAGGTTGTAGAAGTTAGAAAATTTCCAATTTATTTATTTTTCCCTGCAAGAGGTTTTTTTTTAGGTTTCTCATTATATTGGCTTGGCAACTAAGTGATTGCAGATTTTGTCATTAGGTGATATTGACAAAATCCGCAATCACTTAGTTGCCAACCCAATAGCGATCATTTGATAAAATATAGCGCGTTTTTCAAAAAAATTGTAAAGAAATTCGTTGAATCGATTTAATCGTAAATAATTGTCATTAACTGACTCGGTGAGAATCGTAATGATAGTGAGGTAGTTCATTGATATTTCTCATAAACTAATTCATAAAATCTCATAATAATAAATAATGAATTTTACGTTTGTTGCTGTAAAGAATTTATTGTATTTTTTTCAAGTCACGAAAACGAGAGTGAAGTCATAACCGAACTGCGAATATTTATGCATTTATAAGATTTGTAAATTTTAATATACAAAGATGAACAGACTGCGTACAATCCATAAGATCTATTATAATATATACAAGATGAGATCAACTTTTATTTAGGATCAATTTTTCTGAATAGAAACACAGTGATTAAATTCAAATGTTTAATATCTCCACTTGCACAAGTGTAATATTCAGCTCGCCAATTGTGGATGGTGTGTATGTCAGCGAGAAAATCGGTTGTATGTTTTTTAACGAATGTTTACCAATTATCTGTAGTAAGTCTAATATTTAATTCTATGTCAAACCTAATTTATTTATTATTCTAGAGTTTCAAAAGATTTGAAACAGTTCTCTGATACTTATTAATTATTTCTACTGTTATGCATCATACAACTGTTCGTTAAATACTCGAAAGCTTTTTCAATAAAAATTAAAGATTCAAAAGAAAGATATTTATAGGAGAAAAATTTCCCTCGTCGAAGCTTAATTTTCGAAATGTCGTTTTAATCGATACTATCATCTCATCTACGGTAAAATTAATATTTTACCCGAGTTAAATTAAATTATGCTTGCAACAAATAATCTAAATTATTGTAATCGCAGTATATAAAATCATGAATTTAGCAAATAAGATGGTAGATATTTTTACTTGGAATTTATTTAATACAAATAAATTGTATAAATTTCTCGAATTGTTTAAAATTTTATGGGTCGTTACATTAATATTTTACAACGAATGAGAAATTATTTGGGCGCGCATTTAAATCTTAGTCTTGTTTGGAAAATTTACTAAAGTACATATATTTACAATAATTGTTTTCCAATACGAGTTTACAATGAGACTCCTAGATATTTTAATCGATAATATCATATTTCGTAATGAAAGAGGAATTTTTTAAATTTATGTAGATCGTAAATTTCTTGAATGAGGAAACACACGATGTGTACTTTCAATGTATTTCATGTTATTATACATTTTAATATAAATAAACTGCTTTTGTTTTCAGATACGAGAATTGTATTAATTTATTAACGCTGTAATTCCACTTGATAACATCGTATTCTTCAACGAGTCAGATATTTCGATCCATTTGTATCGCATACCTTTTTCGAATAAATATAATTGACGAGTGTTTATCACGTATTACTTAATCCACTTTATAAATGAATTTTATTTTTTTATTTCGTCGAATGTTTTTTCTATCAATGCAGAATTAACTACGCGTAAGTGAACATTACACCATGGAGAATTAAATTTTATGACAGAGATTTATATTATATCTTGTATTTTATGGATAAATGTATAATTACCATTTTCCATTTTCTTATGCAAAGAAGCGATTGCTGATTAATAACGTAATAAACTTTTGAGTAAAAAAATGTTGACCCAATCAAAAAGAAGGGGCATAAAAATCATTCTCCATACCGTGGAATATCTTTTTTTACGTGCCGCAACATATTGAACTTCAATTAAATTAAAAAGTCATCGATAGGTGTATGATACGTTATCCAATAAATGAATAACTTGGAAATTTCAATCGCGGTATTATCAATGAACTTTTTCACAAAAAATTAAACTTCCTTTATTGTCTCGTTTTCCAATTCAATTCATCAGTTGAAATTGAAAATTTTATTCAACGCCGCCCTTCGAAAATTCCCTCGACAAACGCCGCCAATTGATAAGTAAAAGCAAAGCTATTTATTTATTTTTTTCCTTTCCACCTTCGCTCGCTAGTTTAATCCTCTTCGATGAATAATATTGATAAAATAATCTGTATGCATCGAACGGAACAGCATAGAAACGAAGGCAAAACAGTCTATTCAACTAGAATTGATTTTCACGCCAAACTGCAATCCTCAATTATTCATCGGTTTACACCGGTATTTTACAGCTAAACTGATTTTCAATCTCATAATACGATTATCGATCACTTATTCGAATTTCCTCTTTTTGCAATAAGACGTACACAATTATTGTCGTTCCCTTTATGAAAAATATAGTCACACACGAAGATAATTCTTTTTTTAGAAATTTTTAGAGGTATGAATTTTTTAGAATAAACAAATGAAGAGATTGTTAGAACGAATAATTAATTATTAAACATTAGATTATTTCAAGGTTTTATAGAATATCGAAAAGGCAGACGAAACATCGTATGCTAAACTTGATAAGCTTACATGCAAAATTTGTGGATTCGATATGCTCTCCATGGAAATTAAGTTGACTTCGATGAAATAATTTATTGAAATCATCGTTTGCAAGAAAATGATGTTAAATGTTAAATTACCCGTTAAAGTAATACAAGGGATTAAAATCGACTTATAATTTCAATATTTCAAAAACTAAATACTTAACAATATGAAATTTGCAATAAAAGCATGAACTTCGAAAATGATGGTATGTTTTCCTGAAAAATATACTTTCTAAAAAGAAACTATTCGTAAGTTCTTAATTTGCCTTTCAAATAATTCCCCATTAATTTTTTCAAAGAGATAAGACTATACTACTCAATATAAAAATTCAATATCTAAAATTGACGTGAAAATTATTGTCGAAAGAAGCCTAATAACAGACTATACTTCGTACGTTTCATTCGTTAGCTTATATTTTCCTCAATTCCGACTCCGCATTTCTCCTACATCCAGTAATAAACATCATCACCAAAATTCAAAGAAATCATTACTATTATGTATCCAATTATCATTTTGTAAAATTTCTTAAGACTACTGTCTGTCTAAAATAAATAAAACTAATTATCAGCTGTTTTCCTAGTTATAAATAAGAGTGTACTGAAAATAACGTCATCACAGATATTTAAATTACTTCAATAAAAATAAAATTAATATCCGATCAATATCACAGCGCATAACTGTAAAACCTAACCACAGAAAAATTGCGCACAAAAATCATACTGCGTTCAAAGAATCTACAATGAACACCAATAAATGGCGAACGATGTTAAATAGATGAAGACATTTGAAAAAGAAAGAAGATGAAAGATACTATCACTGAGTTCATGGTCGACAAAATACAAAGGACGAAAGACCGTCGGGCCGCGACGCTCGCTCGCAACTTCTCATCTGGCAACCGTCGGATCACGAGCTAATCCTTTCAGCCGTGCACGTCGTCTTCATCGACGTTTCCCAAACAAACGCGTCCTCGGCGAACAGTTCGCCGGTGGAAAGCACCTGCCGTTATCCTCTCCGTTTTCCCAGTCATCCTGTTACATCCTCTCGAAAGAAAACATATACGACAATTCGAACGATTCGAGTTAAAATTTTCAAACTCTCAAAGAGACAAGAAAATATTTAAGAAAAAAAAAAAATGACAAAAAGCAACCAACGTTAGACGATGTAGGATAATTTCTATAAAACCAATGTAGATACCATATATTGCGATAAGACACGATCAAATTGTAATTTGCAGAATTGGGACCTAAGAGACTTGAGGAGAGTCGAGGCATAAAATTAGTTCATTTTCTCAAGAGAAAATCACATATGAATTATGTATGCAATATCACATTAACGATAGAAAATTTTATTCTCCAATGAAAGAGTCTACCGATAGCAATTCGATATAAAAAGCGCTGTTGAGGAGAATTTAGAAGATAAATATATGATAAATCAACATGAGGATTATTAAATTACGTGAAAAGATGGAACCAATATCTTATATTTCCCTTTTTCCCTTAGTTGAATAATTTTGCAGTGACTGATAATAATTATAATGTCATGGTGTCGTATCTGTAGAACAGAGAAGATGAAAGAGAATTCCAGGTAATTACATTTACACATTTTTCAAATACGTGTAACATGATTAAGCTAAGAACAGGCTTCGTCATTTTCCATGTCTAATTTTGCTAAAATACAAATAAAATTGCTCGAACTACACGGACTGTTAAGTTCGAACGTGAATCAAGTGTTTTATAAACATTAATATCATTTAATTTATTATTAATTAATGTTAAATTATAAAATAATTTCGTCGTAAACCGTGACGTATTAATTACTTCAGACTGGTTTTCTTAATTTAATCAAAAGCCGACATTACATTCCAGCCAACTTAGTACAATCCTAACTTTTCATTTCTTGCGTCGTCATATAATAATTCGCGCGAACGGTTGATGCAACTATAATTAGAGAAAAAGAAGAAAGCTCGGAGATCTTTCTTTTTTCGTAGATTTTAACGTCGCATTAGCCACGCACGTGTGGTTATTAGACGACAATGAAGATTGAAAATATTACGGGGATTAAATCCTGTTATACAACACCGTGTCATTTAAAATGACACGACGAAATTGACATTTGTTTTCCGTTACTGAAATTTCCATTTAGAATTTCTCTGATGTGGAATTTGCAACGGGACTTTTTATATTTAGGGCAACTGAAAGGAACGCGTTTAACGGTAATTCGACAATTGCAAATATCGGAAGTTGTTGTTGGATCAGATTTAGAATTAAACGTGCACATGTAAATCTGAATCTGTTTAACATCATTTGTCGCTTACGGTCGATATTTACAGCAGTTAGATCTTTGCCGAGCAATTCTTCCTAACTCAACTGTTCCGTAAACAGCAGGGATTAGAAAAATCGAAAAGAAAAAACCAAGGGAAACTACGATCGAGGAAAAAATGCGTGACGCGTGCTGCTCGACGATTTCTGCGAGAAAAAATCGGGAAAATCATACCTCTGCAGGCGACGCGTGTGTTTCATCGAGGAAAAAGGGACGAAAGTCGACGCGGAAATTTCGTTCCGTTGAAATTAATTCAGCGTTCTGTGGCGAACCAAGCCGAAACTACGAAAATTATACAGGTATTTAAAATATACGTGCACCGGAATATGGATAGCTCGTTTAAGTACCGAGCCGGCGGCCTTTCACGCGTTCAACCTTTTGAATAAATGAAACCATAATTTACCGACCATAAAACCGGCCGACCGATGCTAATACTCCGCGAATTAAAAACTTATTAAGACGAGTTCCCGTGCGATTTCACGCCGCGACATCGACCTGTTCGCGAATCGATCGCCAGTTGAATTAATTTCGATCGATTGTTAAAGTCACTCGCGATAGAACGTTTACCTACCTCTTCGCTTGTCTCGGAAAATCAACGATGGAAAATTATCCCGTAATTTTTTGTCGAATTTTCAAGGGGGGATGAATTTTGCGTTCCAAAGAGATTAGCATGATTAAGTATGGTGAATTTTGTTTGAAAATCGGCAGAAAGAAAGGAAGGTTTTATCTGAAATAATCAAAGTTTCATTTTTCGTGATCGAAGGAAAACAATGTTTGATTCGAAACTCTTGTTCGGATCCATTGTTGATGCGTTTGTATAGTTGAATATTGCGAATCGCAGAAACCAAGAAATTCGAGGGCTGATGGTAAATTTTGTTTGGAAACGAGGAAAGTTTTGTTTTTGCTATTGAGAAGAATTTTAAATTAAATCGGATTTGTTTATGAGTTTGATTGCGTGGTTGCAAATAGAAAATTGAGGAGATCAAGAAATCTAGAGTTTGATGTATAAAGTGTGAAAACGGGGAATAGAAATAACGTAAAGTTTTGTTTGAAGTAATGGAAGAGTGATTGCAAAGTGTCTTGTTGAGATAATTTTAATTTTTTAATTATTGTTGAATTTGATTATGTGATTGGAGATTGGAAATCGAAGATACCAGGTTATTTATAACTAGATTAATTTTATTTAAAAACGGAGAAGAGAAATCAATGAAAATTGCACTTTTACGATCGAAAAAAGTCTTATTAAAATAATTTTGATTTGTTGAATTTAGTTCGTGATGGAACGAGAACGAGGATACACTCAACGCGGTATAAGTGTTGGATGAATTTGTTTGTACAGTTTGGCATTTGAAGTCGAAATTATCAAGAAATTCAGAGTTTGATATATGAATTTCAATTAAATGTTTGATGAATGAATCAATTGAATGGGAAAGTAATAATCCCGTAGTTCCGCATAAATGTTTACGTTGACCTATTTATTATGAACACTAAATACACGAATGTTAATTATCACATAACTAACTAAAACTAATACTAACTAATAACTGTATTCCTGCCATTATTATTCGAAATAAGTAAATGATCGTATTAATAAAATAATAATTAAATCAAGAACAACGTCATTTATATGTTGAACAATTTGAAAAATTTTAGGAACTTAAAAAGCAACATAGTACGAATTTATGATTTTCGATTTAAAACTACTTTCTGATAGCAGAAATGAAAAATGAATTATTTAGAGTTCCATAATATATTTGTAGAAAATCAAATTTTGCTCGGGATTTCTTCCAACATATATTTATCTGCATATTCTTTATTCTGTTTTTCTCTTTTTATCTATATCATTGTTCTTTCATTAGTACGATTACGGTTCAAAATAATTATGCACTTGTTTCATCGAGTCAAAGCAATTAAAGTTATTTTTGATAACATTTCGCGTAATTATGAACGTCTCTTCGAGTCGGCTTTTTATTCGCATTCTCCGATATATTGTATAATCATATTTCTTTGCTTATGTTAGCCGGATAATTAAAAACAATATCTGGCTCGGTTTTAAAATTGCACGGTTAACGAACGAGTACATGAAGTTTTATTACATGCTCTCGTTTCTTTTCCACATTGCTTAACCTAGATGATATGCATAACTGAAAAATTTAATGGTACCTAAAGCGATTATTAAGAATTCCTCCATATGCAAATGCATGATAATCACTTAGGAATAAACCCGGTTAAAACACACTGTTTTAATAGCTGTCTTGAACTTTGCAAATGCTTTTGTTGTTTATTTATAGTTCGCCATGGCTACGAATTACCTATTTGCATAGATATATAATTATGTAAAATTCTTTTTAATATTTTGTTGGCACGGTATGAAACTTACTCACAAAGTATTAATTATTTTACTAGAGAAAGAAATTTTCCAGTTATTTTAAGCTGTATTCTTCGTGTAGCTTTCGTGTTTCTTGAATTATTAAGGTAAATATTGTTTTGCATCGTGTTTTCTGCGCTCTGGCAAGATATGAAAATTTTAATTTGATTAAAAGCATACGTATCAAGCTAATGTATATCTTGCAATATACGTTGGTTAATATTTATTACCCATATTGCGTATATCAAATTTTATACCGAGATTTGTGAAAGGCAAAACATTTGTTATAGAAAAGATAATGACATAAAAGTTTGAAAAATTTACGAACAATTATTAATTCTAAAACATCTCAGCATCGACAGTTAATATATCTAATTATTATTATGATATCTCATCGAGATTTATTTCTTTCATAATTCTATACGATCTTCGTAAAATATATTTCTATTTAGTAAATAATTCTTTTTTAATTTCATAAAAATCTCCAGACCTCAATTTACAATTTATTCCTGGATAAACTTGTTTTCAATTATTTAGCTGAAGTAATTAAATTTGCAGAACGGAAAATGTCCTACAAGATTAATTGCTGCACAATACCTTCAATTTTTTAGATGAAACCACAACAGAAAACAAGTCTAAAATTGTTTTTACAAAGTCGCCCGAAGCATAAACAATCAAATTAACAAATTTGAAAAAACATAAATTTAGTAAATACTTGTATGACGCTCGCAAAGTTAAAGTTCCTCTTAAAAATATTACAACTATAATTCCCTTTAAAAGACGTACTCCATAATGCGCTCTATAAACAAACCTATTACCATAGTTATATTCATAACTATCACATAAAACCTATGTAAAAGGTAATCAAAATAAATTCGCGCAAACTACCAATCAATCACGAAAATTTAGATTACTGATTAGCGTCAATAACGAGGACGAAGCCTGTCTCCGCGATGTCCGTCGATCATGTTACGAAAAATTGGCTAGATCGCTGGTCGAAGCCTCCCATTGGGAGAGCTCATCAGTTTCTCGGTATTTCGTGCAATTTACTCAACGCGCGGGTAACGAGTTTTGGCCTACAAAGTCGTCGCGGTCGTTCTTCGAACAAGTAGCCCGTCGTGGGAAGCGTCGTCGACTGGGCCACGTGGTGGACAGGAATGAATCATGAAAACGAAGCGTAAAACTGGCTCGTCGGGGGATACCAAAGAGAAACTGCCGGAGAGACCAGTCGGTTCTTACAGTAAATATAGAAGCGGGAGAATCTTGCGTAAGCTCGTCCCTCTCTTTCTCTCTCTTTCCTCATTTTCCTGTCTCACCTCGTCGTTTCCTTCTTTAACTAACATGCAACCCTCTTTCAACCTTCTCCGTTCATCCGTCTCTCTACCTCTCCACGCTTTTTTGCCTCCTCTTTTTTGACTCCTCCTTCGCCTCCTCCTCCTCCTCCACTTCTTTTTTCTTTCGTCCCTTCGTTTTTTACTCATCCCCCTCTTCCTTCTCCTTCATCCTCTTCGTCCCTTCTATTTATCCTTTTCTACTGCTTCGATTTCGTCCTTTTCTTCCTCGACCCCTACCCCTTCTTATACAGGGTGTCACAGAATGTGTGGGTAACGTTTATGGGGTTGATTCGAAATCAGAAAACGATGGAAAACTCTACTCTACTACTTTACGGTAGAAATGTGCTGGCATCAATGAATCAGCGACTGAACCTTTCTCTCCGTCTCATTCACGCTTCAGGTTTCTGACTTTGAGATCCACCAACCGAAACAAATCATATACAGTTGCTTACTTGTAGAGATATTTTATGAACATGTCACGTACGTGTCTTGTACGAAACATTCTGGAATTTCATTAACGTCGTAATGAGATTCGGCTATGACGATTACATTGATCAAGTTTGAAACATATCTGAAAATGTACGTTACATAGAAAAAACAAGATATTTAGCGGATGTACATATTTCAGACAGAGGTCATAAAGGTACATGTATAGTTAATTATTCATTATATTAGTAAGCTTGAATATTCAGTGGAACCATCCTTAATATTTATGTGCATGATATATTTTTGTTAAACATACATTTGTAGAAAATGTATTGTAATTACTATATGTGTACATCCCTGGCCATTAATATTAGGACATCCGTATGTTGATTTAGTACGGGATAACACTTGAAACTACATAACATGAGATTGTGAAAACTGTTTATAAGAATTTTGAAGGTAACTAATGAATTGATAATATGTTAGCATCTATACAACTCTTCGATCTGAATCACGTTGAAAGAATTTGAGATGAATCAAATACCCTAAAGTTTGAATCCGACGTATGGAATTGTTTACAGCATTCACAACGTTTATAACGCAATAACAGAATATCTAACAGATACACCTATAATCCGATATCTAATACGTAGATACGAATATAAACAAAACCGACATATTTCAATTTATTACATGATTTTGGCATTTTTACTGCAACATTGAACTTATAGATTCATTACAGTCTGAGCTAAACGAGGATTGACGACGATTTCCTAATAGTCTGTCACAGGTTTTACCATATTTTTCTGTGTCTTGATACTTACGAATAGGCGCGGTTCCAGAGTGCTTTCAGAATTTACCAATATATACAATTATGATAGTTGTGTCTCGTCATAGTGTCAATGAAATTTCAAGATGTTTTATAGAGGACACACAATACACCAATATATCAGAGTTTCTTATGGTAAGTGTTCAAATGATACTTTCGTTGACCGATGTAGAATACAGGTAGGATTTCGACTGTTACATTAAAATGAGAAACACGAAGAATATGAATAAGATCGAAGAAAGATTCTTTTCTTATGCTAATATATTTCTAACGAAAAAACAGCGTTGCACATAATTTGAAAAATAAGCCTTAAACGACATTCTTGTTAATGGACATTTCTCATGTTTTCGGTACCTACAATCGATCTTATAAATTGAGAGCTTAAAAGCCAATAAGTACAAGTCAGTTATTCGTTAAGAATGATTTATGTGGATCGCAAATAGCTTTTCATTGCCAAATCCTTCAACCGACGTGCCATGATCCTATCTAATTCAGGATTCGTAGCTCCTGTAGCTATATCAAAACGACTATGTCGTGATCAATAAACCGTTTCGACAACTGAAACCTTTGGCAACGAACAAATAAATATCCCCATTTGCACGGTATAAGACATTTTTAACGTAACACTGACATACACCGATTCGTTCCTGTACCCTCGAAATTTTCCTACATATTTTGCGACACCCTGTATTCTCTCGTCCCGTCTCCCTCTTTTTCTCCCTATTTTACTTCTTTACTCCTTCAACTTGCCTTTCCAACTCACGACCATTCCCTCCTTGCTTCTCCGTGTGGTTCGTGTGTCTGTTTCAGCCTGTCGTTCTCCGACGCTTTTGCCCTCTCTCTGTCGCGTCCGACCAACCCGTAACCGCCTCTTTCCCCTGCTGCCGACTCCAAACACGACTTCGTGTTGCGGAACGCCCGGAGGGAGTCGCTGCAAGGTCGTCAATTGCATCAGCGACGGTAGCTCTGCACGCTTCCTGCTTCTCTTCTTGCCCGCGCGCCACACCGCTCACGGATCGTGTTCGACAACGACCAACCGATTTCCAGTTCGTTCCAGTCCACTCTATTTAGACGGCCAACCGCGAAAATCTGAACGAAACATTCGTGCTTTCGATGCTTCGTACGAGTAGATATCATGATTTGTTCTTGTCCGTGCGCTACATCGCTCGCGGACTGTGTTCGACGACGACCAACCGATTTCCAGTTTGTTCCAGTCGATTCTATTTAGGCAACCAACCGCGCAAACCTCGTCGAAACACTCGTGCTTTCGATGCTCAATAGGAGAAGATGTCATGACCTGTTGGACGGTTGCGGTATTTTATAGTTGTTCTGAGGTGATGTTCCGAGCTAGAGCAAGTTAATTGATCTAGTGATGTTTACGTGGATTGGGTAAACGACTTATCGTCGATGGTTGGAAATGGGTTAATTGAAAACGAAGATTTTTAAGTTAAGCAGAGAGTTTACTTTTCTTCCTTTTTTTTTTTTTTTTTTTTTTTTTTGAGGCGTTATTCTGATGAGTAATTTGTCGGGTGATGATCGATGGTGGTTTGAGTGGTAGGGTAGAACGAGGTAGATTCGAGGATTGCGATCGATTGATTTGATTAAGAAGTTCGGTTGTCTGAATTCAGACGTTGAGAAATTGAAAAGTTCATAGAGATAAGGCCAGACAGGTTCGATATTTCAATTGCATTATATTTATTGGAAGAAAAAAGAGAGGTATAGGTTTGGTATTCAAGAGCGCAAATGTTTGTTATTAGGAACGTTATTTGACTACGAATTTATAGGGAGGTTGAAACAGTGACTTGACGATTTTGAGATGCTTTCCGTTGATTTACTCGAGTTATTGCAGCAACCTCTTCAATGTGGTTTGAATAGTTTGCGTGAAATGTGAGTTTGAATAAGGATTTGTTTATCATTTAAATTTGGAATCTTTAAACAGCGTGTTCCAAAAATAAGACGGCATAATACTACAAATTTCACGTCTTAAATGCCACTGCACGTAACACAGATCTTAACATTTATTTTTCTATAAGAAGCCAAGAAAGAGAGAGAATATGTACGTGCTTTTAAATACATGACTATGCGAGAATATATGAATCACAGAACACATATACTTGAATCAATCAGAAATTATCGGTGTCTCTTACAAGTGGAGTTGAAAGTCTTTGTTATAAATGTGATTTTCAATTTTAGTTACTTCGCGCAGTTCAAAAACTTGCAACTTTACCTTACAGCATTCTTTAGGTCGTTTTGCACTCGATCGTGCTTTTCTATTATTAAAGGATTTCATATTAAACTTCTTCTTCAAATGCTAAAAATTGGTAAATGCAGCTAAAAGAAGCGCGAGTAAGAAATTGTCATTTGACGTTGCGAAGGTGTACAACTGAAATTGCACCGTATAAATAACAATTAAGGATCGAAACTCATTGAGGAATTTGATATGGATGCTTCAAGTTGGACGTAAAGTTTGACACGTGATGATCGGTTTATTGATAGTTAGATGATCACATTTTGCAAAGTGGCCGTTATTAGTCTGCATTAATTGCTTCTGGATTTAACTTAGATACCCTAAACTACGGTAGGAGCACATACGAAGCTTTGTGCATTTAAGCTATTAACAGTTCGGTGGTGGTATTTTGTAAAGTAGCTCTTTATCGTGGTTAAAGATCTAGTTACCAACCTTTTCGACACGATCAATTTACATATTCGATATTCTAAACTAAATTTACGTAAAGCTTTAATATTAGAAAATAAGCAACTAGCTGCTAGATTAACTCTTGAAAGCTATCGTCAAAGAAAATTAGATTTATCCTATTACCGGTAAAATTTAACTAATCCTTTTCACTTTAAATCAATAAAGATGAATAGAATTAAACGAACGCTATGTATATTTAAATGTTTCATCGCTATGCGATATTAAATAAAAAATAGAAAGATCGTTGTTTGCGATGGTTACAAAATAACATTGGGATAGTATTTACGTGTGATGAAATTTCACCTTCGATACCTTTTACAGATCAATTTTGCCAATATTTTAACAACTATGTGTGTATGATTAGAAGTTATTACAAACGATACTTAAATGTTTCCAATTGAAATCTCCTGTTTAAACGTTTTACTTATCGATCTACCAATTTCATTAGATGGATAATTAAAATGTTCAAATAAGATATTCTAACGGAACTTCAATTCAGCAGCAACAATTTGTTCATGTTCACTCGAGCTGAAAATACTGTTATCGATCACTTGGAGTTCATTGCTGGTGGATTTGATTTAAACGCCTTAAATTTCTGTAGAAAGTTATACGGAACTTTAATAGTCATATAAGTTCAGTTGCAGTTTCATGTTGCAGTCTATGTGTTCATGTTGGACTTGGAATTAATGGCTTCCGTTCAGTGTTATAATGCTATTCGAAACTTCTATTATCTATCTATTAAATGGTAAAGTAGTTTCGTGAACCATCTTTGTTTACGAATATTATAATCAAATCATTGTTTCTTCTCTACATTCATCGCTCTTCGATAATAACATTCGCGCTTCAATTTAAGCTGCTATAAATCGAAAATAATTTTCACATACACAGACAAAATTCACATCTGAAATTAAGTATCATTTTTTCTATAACTGATTATTCGAATATTATTCGAAAGATTCCTATCGTAATTGAGCTCCATTGTGTATCGGAAATTGGAAGTGACTTGTTTATGATAAATTTCAATTAAATAACAAAACTCTTAATTTACATAAATGCTGTTCTCAGTCGAATCGATTAAATGCAGCAATTAAAGAGAAACATTTGGAACTGGTCAATAATTTATTTTTTAACAAGTTGATACTAATCTTCAATCTGTCAGTGAAGAGTGTACAGAAATTATCGGATTCGTCCAATTTACCCAACGGAATGCTATCTGATTGTTGTTCATCGCAACATTTGCAAAATATTTTTAACCGCAAGAAATTGAAGAAACTAGATGTTTGTAGCAACGCGTGTGGTAAATTTATTGCTGAGGATGACGAATAATTTCTTCAAAAAGAATTACAATGAAAATCAGTAACCCTTAAATTTTAGACAGTGAAATGAAAAGTCACCGAAAGATACGATATAAGCAATAAAATAGCATACAAATATTATTGAAAATCGTAAAAAGAAACTAATTTATATATCGTTTTGGCATAAATATTGACACAGTAACATCTCTTGGAATGATAGATATTTTAAAAAAGTTCGTGATACGGTAAATCAGGGACGCAAAAGAGATTTCCATAATTTGAAAAAGAATAATTTATCACAATCCTGTAAATATTTATGTGCTTCGATTTCTTCAAGTTTCATGATACAGAATTCAAAGTAGAAGAAGAGAGCGTAACGAGAAAAGTATTAGGAAATCTTGCACTTCGCTTTCGTAATCGTTACCTTAGTGAATAAGATTCAATAACGTAAACAGCCTAAAAAAGAAACTGCAAATGAAATGTTGCGTCAATAGTGACACCTGATGGATTGAGCAAGGTTCAAATCGCGAATCCGGTTCTTAGCAAATTCGCTCGAGCTTTCTTTTATTCGGCTATATAGGGTGGCTCGCGTAACTGGATCAAACTATAATCCTGAAACGGCGAAGGATAGAAAAGAATTTCATTAAGCAAAATTGAACGGTTCCAAACGATGTGGTGATTCGACGATGCTAAATGACGCACAAGTGGCAATCTAATCTTTAAAACATCTTGCCAACGCTTGCAAATTACATCAGGTCGTGTATTATTCGAAACTATTTCATTTTTCCTTATGAAATTTTCTTCAATCTTCTATCGTTTCGTACTTACAGCTTGTCCTAGTCACATGGAACGCCCTATGTAACTTCTACGTTTCTCATTCTACATTCACAGTTGAGTAAAATCCTCTAAATCCGTGAATTCTCGTATATCCGTTATCGTAGCATGGAATTCGATACAAATAAGCATTCGCTAAGAAGTCGACGAGAGAGAACAGCCATCGAACGCGAACAGACCTTACGTAACGAAACGTGATTCGTCGAGCCGATGAAAAACGTCACGTCTGGGACGGCAACCATGAAGTTTACGTCGAAGTTTAGCAACCGTGCACCCTACAAGGAAGTCGGCAGTAACGTCGTCAATTGCATAAGCGGCAGTAAAGCTTCGAGGTTTCCTGCTTTGCACTTCAATGCAGCCAGTCGACCGATCCTCAGATTTTATCTTCTTCTTAGTTCCGCGATGTTTGCTCCAAAGTGGCAAGGAATTTCCACGGAATCCCGTCCGTTCTGACTTTTACGCGTCACAAGGCGTTTAAATATACAAAACCTTGCGCTGCTTGGTCTAATAAATATTAGATGCGATCACTGCTGCACGATGCTACGTCAATACATGTCAATACAGAATCGTGTCAAGATCGAATATCTCGATGACGATCGTAATCGTAATTGTATCGATAATTTTAAAAACGAGCGAAGAGTCTTTCGAGTAAATTTTTTTAACAACTATAAATTGATTACTGCACTGCTTAAGTACGTAGATAGATCAAGTAGCCATTTTACGCAGTAGAATTGATCATTCTAATTGCAACGAATCGACAGTCCAATGTGGCGAATGCAACTTCCTTTAATCTAACAGCAGCTCATTCAATCACAAGCTGCTAAGAAGTAGAATCTGAATATAAATGGAAGCTCTAAGTGTAGAACAAAATCCTTGCTTAAGGATAACTTTGACGACGATATAAATATAACGAATATAATTTGTTGGAATTCGTGAAAGGTCTAAAATTAGTGAATTATGTAGAATAATCTAAATAACGTTCACGTACCGTACAATACTTTCTATTCTGTTTTTTCTCGTTTAAATTACTCTTATGTCCCGTTTGCGTGCATGCGGTTTTTTGGTGCACATGCGAGGAGACGATAATAAAGGAACGAAAGACAAATGATGTATATCTCGATTCTACCAAAATGAAACATTTTCTTTTCTTTGTACGCGTGCCTCAAATAATTATGATGATCCATAGATAAATCGATTCTCTCTTCCTATTAGGGATGATATTTTTCTTAAAATTATTCTTCCATCTAAATTATCCTGCAACTATTCGTTTTAATATTGTTGATTTTTTAATTATTTCCAATGAATGCGCATGAATGGTCCATGACTCGATAATATCTGTGCTTGATAAATTACCACGAATAATATCTTAAATATTCTTTACGATTTCAAATGGACCATTTACAAATATTAATAAAGTATTCTGACAGAAAGGAAGTCGGTTCAGGGAATATTTATAATAAAAGATGAATCACTTATACGTAATTAATCTTCCACTCAAATTTTACTTCTTTCCGTTCCCTCATTTATCACTCGTCATTCATCGTTTTTCAATTGTTATGTTCTTTCCGTTATTTTTTTAAAACCTCGTCAAAACATTTTTGTCTAAAAGAAACTCAATACCGTTGGTAAATATTTTGTACAAAAATTTCACTAAATCGCTAAAATTTTAATTAATGTAGATAACGTTTCCATCGTTTTTCGAATTTTAATACAAGTTTTTTCAATAGAAAATACAAAAGAGCACTAGTTAATTATAAATCGATCAATTATTCCAACCTGTGATTAGCCACTTAAAGACGTCGAAGAGACGTCGATTCGATAAAATAAATCTCTAGCTTCTACAAGTGAACTGCACTAATTGCAAGTGTAGAATACTCCAGTCAGAATACTCCAAATTTTTAGATCGTAACTATTTCAAGCAAATATAAAGAGAATCTCATAAAGTAAAACGAATTTCGTAAGATTTTAGACCGTGGACGTTTAAAGATTAAGAAACCAAAATAGTTTGATAAATAGATTTTTTAAATCAAATTTATGAATACAAATTTCGTAATACTTTGTTCGTTCATTATAAAATATATTTTTTAATTACTTAAAATTTGTGTAATTTGAAATTAAATTTTATTTCTGTCATTTGATTAAAATAGCTACAAGAATTAATAAGAGAAACGTAGCAAAGTCAAATTTAACTAGCTAACTAGCTTTGTAACTAGCTTAAGCTAAATTTGATGTAAAATTCTTGTCATGTTAAAAGTAATAATGCATTTATAGGATTTGCATTTCTTAACATTTATATTACATTTCGTTTATAATTCCAGTATTATACACGAATATAAGTGAATTAAAGATATAGGAAAGATGTAACGTGGAGATTTCACGAATATTTATTTAAATATAACGTTGTACAAATTTTCAAATATATCGCTTTGAACATAATTGACCTATTATATTTTAAGTGATCCGCTTCGTTCATTTCACGCATCAATTATCATGCCTAATATGCATTAACCTAGCTATATTGTAAAATTTTACTCGAATTCTGAAAACTCGTATCGTATTAAACTTGTGCTTTCATCGTGTTAAGCTTCGCGCTCAAACATAAATGAAGCGATATACATTTTCATAAAACAGATTCTTTCTCTCCTTACGGATGCATCAAATAAAATAAGGCGACGAAAAGTGAACAAAAATTATTTCTAATAAAACAGTGACTTTAAATCGAAACGTACTACGTTTATCTTCCTTCAAATTCGTTGATACGTTTTGAATCAAAGCACAATTGCTACGCCATTAGGAAAAAAATTGTAAAAAAGTACGTCCTCGGAATATTCCACTATTTCAATCGTCAATATATGACTTAATAACATTTCCTGTAGAATTCTCATCTCAACGTTTCCGCAACGGAATCACGTTTTACCCCTAAGGACGAAGCATTAAAATCACCATTCGTAATTAAAGTTGCCATCGAAGAAGCCCTTCGAACAAAGGACGCTCTAGCTCACCCCCTGACAATAATGCAGATGCAAGAGGACTTTCAGCAAGGTCAGCAATCGTATCTCCGACCTGTTCGAAGCTTTGATACGAGGGCATCTCTCTTAAAATCTTCTGCCAGCTTCGCTAATCCCGATAACAAGTAAAAGGAAATCGCAAGGACTTCTAAGAAATCGTTCTTTCGTGTCAGGGACAAATTACCAGGGTCGAATCGCGTAGAATAGAATTGAATGGCGTCTTTTACAAAGGAAGCAGGCCTTCTAGTGACTGGACTGGAGAGAACTTAAAAGACTATATACAATATAACGCAGAATTTCTATATCGACTACATTTAGAGTCTCGTAATGGCAAATAAATATCAAATTGATCGGGAGATTCCGTCGTTTTTGTTCTTTGAGAGGAAAGAAATTAATTGTCAATTGTAGATCTGCTACGTTCTTTGCATTATTTTCGATTGAAATTTACGTTTCGTTATCCTTGCAATGTTTCTTAATTTGTGAAAAATTAGAACGAATCGTCGTTGATGGAGCGTGGATATTTATGCAAATTTGTAGCTCTATGAACAGAATTAAAGAGATGGAACTTACGCAGAAATTTGTTTCACCCAGTAAATATTTTTACAGCTACTCTACTTTGGATATTTTAGATATTTTTCCACATTGTTCGCGCAATTTCCCGTACATGCATAAAAATCTGCAATCTAGTTATTACTGATTTCTTCCCTCGATACTGCGCCAAAGATCTTCTTAAAGGATCAATTTCTTTTTCTCGGTAAAAGAAAAGCAAGAAAACATTGAACCGTCTGTTCGATAAAACATTGAAATTATTATCAGTTAGTCTTCGATATAAAATTCACTGTTACCGCGTCTACAGGTGATTCACATGTGCCCCGGTGTCGTTGAATTTTTCATTTTTATTACTAAAATATTACTTCAGCGAGTTTTCTTGAAGTTTCATAAACACTCAAACAAGCTACCACTTTATTTAAAAACTGCTGTAGAAGATACAATTTTTCTATCTAACGCTCGTAAGTACAAAGTGCAACCATCTTAATTGCATCTCATTTTTTTTTATCACTTTTAACTTCACCTAAGATGCACTTTGTTACAGAATAATTTATTCATCAAATTTTTACATGTCTTGCGTCTCATAATAATTTAGCCGCTCCACTCATTTAACGTAGTTACTTAGTTTGCAAGACAAATTTACTTTGGTCACAAAAATGTCTAGGAGATTGATGTACGTATCTACTGGATTTCCACGTACATGTAGACCCTTAATGTGTTCCTTCGGCCAAGACAGGCTAACTGCACACGACAAACCTGGCCTTAAATTTGGCAACGAACAGCGTGTCGTGATTTATGTTAATCTTTGTCCACGGCCAGAAACGTTTCGATAGAGCTACACTGTGACCAATCTGTGCAAGGATTAATTGGACGCCGGCCTAGAATCGAAGTGTCTCTGAACGTGTTCGGACCTTCGTCGTAAAATATTGAGAATCGCCTCGAAACTTTGTTAGTCCATTTCGAAGCTTTCGAAAGTTACTAATTTACGCCATTTAAATAAATAAAATAACAACATTTTTGGAGTCTTTCAATATGAAGTATCAAAAATATACAACTTCATCTAATGAAAGATTTTTTAGTATCGCGGTATATGGTACACAGGAAAATTTTGCTCTGGAATAAAATTGATCTTAAAGTTTAAAGCAATATATTGGGAATTATTGAAATTCTCTGGATGCTATTCGAAATTTAAAATTCGTAGATGAGAAAATTTAGAAATTTGTGAAACATTTGTGAAACAGCTTTCATTGTGAAACATTGGAAATATAATTAATTTCAAGATCTTTCTATTTTTTATTCAGGTAAAATGTTAAAAGCAAATATCTAGAGTTTCGTGGAAATTCTATCAATTTACTGGAATACTTTTGGAAATTCAAAATTTATGGCCGAAGAATTTAGGCGTTCTTTGTTGAAAATGACAACGTGAGTTCGTGCTCGCCATCCATATGCAGATGCGTTAGTTATAAGAAATAGTAACTAGAGGATGATCCTAATTACAATCGATAGATTTAATCGATAGGCTTAAGATGCCTTTTTGTTTTTATTCCTAGTTTTTTGTAAGCGCGTGCAATAAAGGTTTTTTGGCTCAGGACGGCGTGATAGATTTATCCATTCAATAAAATAATAACTATTCCAATCTTACCTCTGAGTATAGAAATAACAACATTCTTAATGTGAAATATCGGAGGTCTAGAAATTCAGTTGACTGAAGATTCTTGGAAGCTTTAATCCGTCGTTCAGAAAAATTGATTGGGTCATCTATTATAAAAACTTTGAAGTACAGCTAATTTCAAACGCTGATATATTATTTCTTATTTATGAAAGATGCTACTTCTTCATAGAGAACATATTAAAAATCACATTTTTCAACGCCATTGAATTATTTCGATATTTCTAGAAATTCAAAGCTGATGACCAAAAGAATCTTGAGTTATCATTGTCAAATACCGGAAATATAAATAATTTTACATATTTAGATATATTTTCTAACAAGACTTTACGCCTTTATTTTTTACTAGAAGTATCGAAAATTACATTCAAGCGACATTGATCTCAAACTGTCGTTGCTTGAAAACTACACGTATCGTAGAAAAATGGTGTTTCACAATATCCAAAGGTCTACGTCCGCCGATCAACGGCCTAGCTAACCCAGAAACCAACGATCTCGTCTTTCGCAACTAGCGAACTGTCCGATACTCGGCAATTAAACGAAAAACGACAAGTGTCAAAAAACGAATCCCGTTCCACAGGATCATCCTAACCGATCTACTTTCGAATTCCTCTTATAGAGGCGTGACCATTCCGTATAGTTCGAGATCCGACAATCAACCTCGCTTTGGATCGTTCAAGTATTAACCAGCAAAGATGTAATTAAGTAAAGATCCCTCTGAATTGGGACGATAATGTTTATTACTGGATGTAGCGATGCGAGAGAAGAACCACGTGGCAGTTAATCTTTGTATAACGCGAAAGAAAACAAAATCATGTAATACTCGTGTAGCTACGTAACAATGAAACTGTAAATTATAAAAAAATAGACTGACAACTGAAATATATTAAAATTCAGTCTGATATTTTTCTCCCAATACTCATCTTTCAGGGATTTAATAATCCTCTTTATTTATTCATATTTATTGCAACATGTTAATTATCACTATTATTATCACCAAATAAGAAGGTATTCGAACAAAGGTTCTATTGCCTTAAATTATGTATTAAATTACGTATTAATATAATCCTTCTTGGAGAAATTTTGTCAATATTAGTATTGTTTATAAGATGCGTTATATACCGTACTTGCGTAAGTAATTTTAATTTCCCACAACTTTTCATTGCAAGAATATAATAAGAGTACGTTTGGTCCGAAAACTTCCGACGACCACTCTATCTAAATTTTCAATCTGTAATCGATATTCGTTTATGTTTCACCAATTATTTAACAGATTATTATCAAAGATTTAATTGCCTAATTATAGAATTCTCTGCTCGATAAACGATTCGGTAAACAGGTTACGAGTTCTTGTCGATGGGCGACAGAACTGAACGTTCTTAGCGCAGATAGGCAGAAGAGAAAAGAAGAGAAATAAAGAGAAGAAGAAAAAAGAAAAAAGGTAAATCAGCTAGGGCTACACGTACCGTTGCTGTTTCTGCAAACACACGGCTGCCTCGTCGATTTGTTCTCCAGTTTCACCGGCTGACCTTGACTCGATAGGAAGGCCTCTCGTTTCTTGCCAGTGGCCTGGACAACCTGGTTGCCATTCTGGCCACCCTGCACCACCATCGCGCTCGAGGTCGAGCTCGTAGGGCACGAAGTGCCGTTCACAGCGACCGAGCATCCGGTAGTCGAACCTGTCGGTGACTGATACTCCTGGAGCAACACTCCCGTCGTTGGTACCACATTTCCTGTCGAATTCGGTGACGAGAAGCTGTTGATCGTCAGCGTTGGCGCGTTCCCAGTCACCAGAGACAATTGAGGGGAAAAAGTGTTCTGGTGCAAGCCTCCTGTTCACAGAGAACATTATCATATCAGTACTATCAGTGATTCCACATTTGGCTGTGTGAAATATCAGTTAGTGTAATAAATGAGTGGTATAGCTAGCGTTTAGAGATATTTTCGTGAGCCGTTGAAAACATTCTTAAGGAACATTTCCATATGATGTTACTTACATAGAAACGAATCTTGAGATATTCTCTTTGCCACTCGTTTTTCATTTTTCTTAGTTTATAAATTCTTGTACTTATGTACTATCCTAGCCTACTACCCTAATACACTAACCCTATGATACTACCCTAAATCAAATGTTAGAAAACGCATAAAGAAATATTTTGAATGGGCCGTAAGAATGAACTCTGTGAAAAAGATGTGAATGATCTTATTATAGCGTGTAATAAGTTGCGATCGGTTGATTTATGGTATTGGTGAAACTTTTAAATTTTACTATTCAAGATTATATAGTTATATTATTGAGGAAGTGATGACGAGAATGATGAATAAGGGGAAAAACTGCTCGGTTTACGGTGAAACGAATTTTAGGTGTTATCAAGTTTGAATCGCAGCAATATTGCATAAAGTGTGTAAGCTGTTTGAAACGAGATAAATTTGAAGTATTGGCGAGTTTCATCTAAAGTAGGATTATGTATTCGTTATATGATTATATATTATTCAGTTAATACGTTAATCATAGTAAATATTACTTGTCGTGAAATGTTCGAGGTTGATATATATGTGTGTGTGAAATGTTGGTATATATAGGGTGATAAACCTTTAATGTTACCAACAGATATATGTTTAATTAACAATTATGGAATAGATCATATATTCTCGCTTAATTTAGGGATAAAGTTTATTCGTTCTACAAAAAAATCATATACGTTTCAATTTTCAAATTGAAACGAAGTACATAAAATGGTGTTAACTAGTATGTACATGATATTATTCAAAGAAGCGTAATCGATTAAAATTCACTGCAAACTAATAAGTAAAAATGCATTATTCATTGTAGTAAACATCGTCTTTATTCTTGAATATTTTCCAACATGTAGATATACTTCTATTTTTAAAATATTAATGAATTATTCAATAACAATGGCTTAATTCTGTCTAGTAATTTAAACCGTAAAGTAACAACTTTTTAATTTCTCAATTTACTTTATCAATTACGATTAATTGATTGTTAATTGGGTTATAAAATATTGTTTCTACAAAAAAAAAAGTAATTTCATAAAGGAGGAAACGAAATCCGAATGAATAAACGAATTTTAAACCGTTTTTGAAATAATTAATGCTAGTAATAGTAAAAGGAAGTAGACAATAAAATCGGCGAGTAAGATCCTCGCGATTCGGATAACATTAATTAAGCTACTGGCCACGAAATATGTGGCCAATTATTAATACAATGTGGTAAACGCAATGAAACCACAACTTCGACCAGTTTCAAACTTCTACTCGATAAACCGATTTTGTACGATTACCTATATTTTTGTGACAAACGTTTCACATGGTTCATACGTCATTTGTATAATAAAAACTTTATGCAAATATTTGATTCATTCCCTCTTGCATATTTTAATTCATAATAGCGTCGAGTATATCAAACAATTTTGCGGAACGAGGTTGTTTTCAAAATAATTATATCATTGTTATTAATACATTATAGAGATATGTATTAGGAAAACATATTGTAAATTGTTTCAGATTATTTTGTACTCTGTGTTTCATACGTAAAGCAAAAGGAAACATATTCAGATAATACAGAAACACACAGAGAAATATGATATAATGATATAAATGTTATACGACACAAAAATTACTAATCACATTCTATACTGCGACAAATTTTTCGTTGTTAGAGCTGCTGAATTTTGTAAAATCAAACTGATCTTTTCTAAAAATTACAAATGTTTTACCAACAACGTATCAGAGGTATTGATACGACTACGGAGGACCAATTAAAAAAAGAAAACGATAATATATGTCCTAGAGGAAAAAATTTCTATATTTACTTCTGACACTTTCAGGATATAAAGAAAAATCTGATAAAGTAAAAATGTATTGAAATAAACAATACAAAAAATGCTTGAAAACTATCTGTAAAAGACTTAGGGAAAAAATCATTAATTTTATTGAAATTAAAGTTTATCAAACTTCTATGTACGTTAAGAATTAACTTGAACGTCACAGAATAAAAATTCAGTCTACCAATCGCTACAATTACAATTTAATTTTTATCAAATATACCGAATAAGAAATAAAACCGAACCATGCACGTAGAAATAATTACCAATAGATTACATCAATCGCGGGATCAAAGGCTGCGAGGGAGCAACTCGAGGTGATTTATGAAACAATTTCAATTACATACACAGAGGAACATACATAGGAATTCCAACTTGGAAACTCTTTCTCACGACCATCTTATTTTCCGACATTGTAAGCTGCTTAACGGGCGAATCGACGTCGAACTTGGAGAGCGATTCGTCGGCATAGATACAGCCTTAAAAGTACTCGAGAGAACGTTGAATAACCCTGTGTCAACTTCCGCGGTGATCGAAGATTATTCCAGCATTCGCGTCGAATTAGTCGGCAATCGAGCGCCGATTAAACTCTTTCCGAACTTGTTGAATGCGTAACTTTTCGTTCCGTCGTTTATTACGGTAACACGATCGATAAAGTTAAACGAGAAAACTTTCACGACTTCCTTCTCGATATCTTCGAGATCATGTTTCGATAAATCAAAACAAGTTGCTCCGTTTGTTTTTCGTCATTTGAATCTATCGTTTGCGTTGGGTGGGACAGGTAATTTTCGTCATTTTTTATCGTATTAAATATGCATTAGCATGTCCATTATTATATTTGCACAGTTGACCGAGATATGCAAATTATCCTTCCAGAAGAATAATTAAAGAAGTTTCTGGAAAAATGGCTGGCAAGGCAGAATGAAGACTTGGAAAGTTTCTAGTAGATTGAATAATTAGTCATAGAAAGACGATGTAGAAATAACAATGAAATTAAGAATAATAATTTGCAAAAATGAGGAAACAATAATAATGGAAAATATAATTCTATAAGAATACCGATTATCTTACATTTACGAAAGAAGTAAAAATTTCATAACATTTCAACTCTTTGATTAACAAATACACTGCATATTTATGTAGATATTTATGGGATTTATATCATTTATATTCATTCTCATCAAATATTACTCCTTTTTCAAGATACCTATATTGTTACGTAATAGAATATTGGATAAAGTTACGTAATAGAATAATAGACGAGGTTATAAAAATAATTAATTAGTATTGAATTACACTGAATGATTTTATGGTGGTATTTTTACAAAATGTAAAAACTTCCTGTTAGAAAACTTCCTGGTCGACTTTTTGAAGAAGCACCACATATTTCTAGAACTACTTGCTAGATTACTCCCTACTACTTTCTAAAGTTCTATCTCTTTTTAATTAATATTTACTGATAATATACTAATACAAATTACTTTCTTTATTGTATTCAACCTTGTTATTCGTCATGTTTTACAACGGCGTATGAGAAAATAACTCTAGATGAGTGATAACTCTAAAATTTGGAGAGAAAATGTATTGTGGAAGGAAAATTACTAACTGTCATGTTCATCCCCTTCTATTTTTCATTTTTAACAGTAACAATGATAAACGATGATAAAGTAGTCGAGATAAATAAAGTGCTCTGTGTATTACTTGCCCTTAACAACATTTAATTCTAAAAACGTGAAATTAAGATTAAAATCAAATTGCATCACGAGACCATTAATGTTTCTCACAGTTGGATTAAAAGTAACTTTGCGCAAACGAGCATGATCTCGATGGTTTAAAGGTTAACGAGTCGAAAACATTTAAGATTTTTAATTCGATATATAAAATAATATACGGCTGTATCTAGCATAATTCATACATATCTTATATTTTCAAAGTAGATTTGCACGCGACATAATAACCTTTTCTAGAGCACCTGGTATTTTTTAACAAATTATTATAAGTGTATCGTTATTAATTGCAAGTTTATTCCTTTTCTACCAAAAAAGTACCTAAACATTGCTTAGTTGCTTCACAAAGAGCAATCCAGAATAATCCTAACGAAAAACTTATCAATCATATTATTTGTTTCTTACAACTTACAACTAATCTAATTGCTAATTCAGTTCCAAACGACGAGAAAAAGAAGATCTCTTCGTACTTTATAATATATAAAAAAAACTCACCATAATAAAAATTATGAAAACCAGAAAATTCATCCATCACGTTATTCATTTGAAATTAACAACTTGTTGATACTAATTTAATTCCAAACAATATATCTCTTCTATAATTTATACTAAAAGAAAAAAAAACACTCACCATGATGAAGATGATGAAGACCAGTCAGATTTAGCGTATGTTGCGTGTGCTGGGTATGCTGTGTGTGCTGAGCATGATGCAAGCTGCCTACGTTCACACCAACACCTTGAAGACTAAGCGCTTGTTGTCCCGGAGGAGCCAAACTAGCCAAATTTTTGGCCAGCAACTCGAGCTGCGTCACGGGCACGGGACTGTAGGGTGAGCCAGGGGGTGGCGTGGGAGCACCCCAGGTGTAGCCACCCACCCCAACTCCAACGGCCGCGGAAAACACGCTCTCTGAAACTACAGAATCCGACGATTAATCGATTTACTCCTTCTCTGGCTCCCTAATCGGAACTGGGCCGCTTTCAGAGTCACAATAGTCACTTTGATCCCAGTCAATTATTTTCCCGATACGATTGTACATAGAACGTGCACAAATTGCGAATTGTTTCCACAGACATAATAGCATATCTGTGTCCAGTCTCGTGGAAAATTCATATATTGTAATCTCTCAGGGAAATAAGAAGGATCAAAGTGAAAAATTTGATGAATAAAGGATTCGCACCGACAACAAAGTGGCAGTTCCAAATATTCAAATCGTATTTATTAAGAGAGAAAGAAGTTTCGTATTGGAAAGTTTCACATTCAAAAAGTGCGTAAGTTTATTATTACGATCAATCAATCGATTCAATCAATTGATTATGGCTTTATAGCATCATTTAAAAAGTACTTGATTTTCAGTTTTATTTTTTATTGGTTCGTTGAAATTGCTGTAAAGTGGAAGTGCCTGGCTGTGCCTTATTGCAGCAACCGTTTCGAGTATCATTTGCAAGTAGGCTCCGAATATTTATATACAGATTCAGATTTTTATGAATATTCAGAAATGCAATCGAAGTAGATAGTTGTTTCGCGTATTAAACGTTATAAAGAGCGTTCTGTTTTCCATGTTTTATATATTTGTGCATATTATACGCATTTTGGATACGTCTACATATTTGATCCTCGCACGATCGATGTTACGTGCACGCGTTAACAAGTTATCAATTAACTGAACGATGAATTTATTCGCTTTTGATAAAAGTGGTTTCAAATTTTTTTTATATAATGCACTCTCTACAAGATCATCCGAGATGTTTCTTTATTATTAATAATTGATACGAAAAACACTATTCTTCTCAAAGGCAAAAAGAAAGATTCAATCCCAAAAGGGTAAAAATGGGTAGTCGATTTGAAACATTTTATAATTTACGCGGATTTCTCGAATTTTTCGTTTCGATAGATCAGAAGCAGTGAAATTGTTATCGAGAACTATTTCTTAAATTAATTCCGACTGTAAAATCTAGCACATTTCGCTATTTATAACTTCTCACTGGTTCACTTGTAATTTTTAATCTGTACAATTAGCACTAAAATATAGAGATTATCCTTATTATTAAAATGTCGTAATAATGTAAAGCAAAACATAAATAATTAATGATGGAGGATATACATATCTACTATTAATAGATCGTGTATCTTTCTATATTCAATAGAAATTTAAATATGCAAAAATGTACGGAATGCACATCATGTGCAAAAATATACAAAATATTCAAAGTAGAATATTCAATATAAATATGTATCCTCCATTTTGCAATTCTACAAATGTCTACACTGGCATCTACACTGTACTTAGTAATTGCAAAAAAAGAGGGAACTAAAAATTGTAATTTTGAAAAGATTCGCAGCGTCAAGCCACGTCGTTACACAATTGGAATTAAAATATAAAGCATTGAAGGCGTTTGAACCGAATCCTTATACGACACCCCGAATCAACGTCGTATCAATTCCATTGCATCTTATCGATATAAAAAAGAGCCGAACGAGTCGTTAATTCTCAAACCAATTCATCAACGAAATTCCATCGAGGCAGAATCTCTCTCGTCGTTTCCAGCAATAAGCAAAGAAGCACGAGGCGTGGTATACGCAGAATGAAAAATCACGAAGGAACGCAGTCCAGCGAGCGCAAAACGTCTAGCAGCTCGACTTGTGACTTGGATCGTAAATCAGGCATCGAGTCCTCTCACGACAAGGATCGTTCGCGCCTCCACGTTTCGAAACGCTCTCTCTGCCAGTGCTGCTTCGCCTGTAGACGGTTTGTTGCATTTCCTGATTTCGCGAACGATCGTCCAAAGCCTCTGTGTACCCGCGTATGAATATTAAAGTCGGCGTGTGACGCGTTACCCGATGGGCTTATTGAAATTTATCGCATTAGTTCTTCGCCACTTTCGATAAATATGCAATAAACGACCGGCCAGACGGATAAATGGAAAATCTATGCAAATTCATTTAAATCGGACGCGACACTCGCCGCCGTGAACGGAAGAAAGACAGACAGTGGCCAGAGAACTGGGGAGAGAGGGCGAAAAGCGAGCAGGGCGAAGGGAAGTGCACCGATTTGCTTTTTACCCTTGTGCCGGGCAGTATTTTTGCTTTGGGGATGATACAGCGACACTTTGGAACAAATTGTCTCGATTCGCTGTTTTGTCCCGATGATGGAATCCTCTGACGATCTTCCGGTTATTGGTCTGAGAGACCTTTGAACAATTGGAAATCGTCAGGTGACAGAGTGCGTTTCGAACGAGCGATACTGCTCTTTTAGGAGTTTCAACTTCTTCGTGGATGAATGGAGTTGAAATAATTCCGATCGTTCATCGGCTATTGTATCCTTCTGTGTTTCGATGTAACCTTTGAACCGTTTCGAGTATACGATACAGTTAATTTATTTCATTTTCGTTGCACGTCTCTTAGAAAACAGGGTAATATGAATGAAACGACACGTATAATATTTCACTTATCAATGTTGGAAACATCCATCGTATGACCTAGTTTGCTTAATGTTACGCTGTATTTGGAGTAACTATATTTGATTTATATAAATGTATTATCTAGTATACCATGTTATGTACAATAACAATACTAATCTGCAAATTAATCTATTCCATTGTACCAGTTGTCAAGCAGATATCTCACCCTAGCAATTCTGGGTGATGATACTTCTGAATATTGCACTCACCTGTTCGTTCTGCTGACCATCCGCAGCATGAAAGAAAAACGAAACGTACGAATTATTAATGAACAACTCTTTGCCGTAGACTTACAACTTACAAGGCACAGATGGAAATCGAAACCTTTGATTATCTGTCTCTCGTATAATCGAAAAAGAAAGCCGTAATTTATATCACCTACTCTTCAATTAGGGTAAGTGAAACAAGTGGAGCGACATTTCGAGACGAATAAAGTACTAGAGAGTTGCCTTTATTTAATTTATGACGTGGTAGAAAGTGTTTGAAGCGTTTTAATTAAAGAGAAAAATTAAATATGTGTTTCCAATATTGCATTATTGATTGTCGTTCAAATCTTAATCGATGAAAAAGAAGTACAAGTAATATGAGCTTCCGATATGTTGCACATAAATTGCACTTGTTTCACATAAATTTGCAATTTTTTTTCGCTGAACTTGCAGTTCTACCGCTTGCATAAAACGAACGAGAAATGATTTTTTTCGGAATATCGTAGCTTGTGATTACGGAGAGTAAGGGTTTATTTTCAACTGAATTTGAAATTGAGAATTGAAACTTGAAATATTTAAATCTTAGATGTATACGTATGAAAAGCATAAGAATTTTAAATATCTGAGTTCTTTTAGAGATTAGGTATATAGTTTCATATAACTTTCAGAATATTTGAAAAACGATTACTAAATATTCATTTCTGTAATATCGTGATGTAATATGTTTACAAAACGTGGACAATAGAGTTGTTAATCAGACAGATAAGACGATTGTGGCTTAACTTGAACTATTCATACCAAACGTACAGAACACAGCGCAATCCACACTCTCTCGGCAACGCCACTCGCAACCTCCGTCTCCGCTCAACTCGCACTCGGCTCCTCGACTCGCACTCTGCTTCTCAACTCGCGCTCTGTTTCCCGACTCGCACTCTGCTTTTCGACTCACTGTTGTCGCATTCCATTGCCCTTTTCCTAGGCCCACCGCACACGTGTTCTGCAGACGCTCGTGGCCAGGGTCACGTAGGTCTTTTCCACGAAACTATGCACTTGAAAAGACCGATGACACATTGATGGGCCCGACGGCGCCCCGGCTCTCGCGACACTGTTCATAGTTCGTCCGATATTTCCCAGGCCTTTCGTCCACGATACTACATTCGGCCATCCTGCAATAACATCTGCCCTCAGATGTTGCCTTCTATCTCGCTGTCATCAGATGCGTCACTTTCGGCATTTAGGACCCAAGGTTTCATAAAATCGAGGTGTGTGCGGGTCCTTCCTTCGGTACTGCTTCGCACGCTTTCTTCTTTTCTTGTAATTTCGCAGGCTCCCTTCTAGCTTACCTATGTTTCGCTCGGTTAGGCTACAGTCAAGGCAGCTGGATACCACGTGTTCAACCTTTTCGCGTAACCCCTTGAACCAGAAGTCCTTCTTGACCATAGCTTCTGTTTTGGTAACCTCGAAATGCCCACGCTCGTGCGCTTGCCTGACTACCTGAGCCCGCATCGCCTTCGATACTACTATTAGCACATCGTCCTCACACTCCTTATACAAAATATTGTTTCTTACTACCTGCCCATCGGCCTGACTGCACGTTGCGGCGTCCAAAATCCTACGGACTTCAGTGTCCTTGTTCTGTGCCCTTCTCAACCGTGCAATCAGCCCGTCTTCACTCTCCGTTACATACATAGTGCTCGGCAGGGGGTTCCTACTCGGAGCATCTACATGCTGCGTACTTTTCCCCGGCCGATGACACACCTGATACTTAATCTCGCCTAGTAACAAGGCCCATCTAGCCACACGCACACACAAATCTTTCTTTCTAACTACACCTATCGGACTCGCATACTCCGAGTCTGACGATTTGATGACACCCTCGTTTGTCCACGCTTCCATCAAATCATCTTCTTCCTTTCTTTCCGACGGCGCCAGTCTTCGCGGTCTTCGCGCTACCGGCTTGTCGCTTTCCAAAACTACTTTTTCGGTTATTCCGACGTCTCGCTTCTTCTCCGGCCTATACCCCCTAACGATATCGCGAATCGCTTCACGATAATGCGGTTCCCGTACGTGTGTCAAATCGATCTCGTCGGATTGTTCTATCGCGTTTACCCTCAGTACATCCGGCGCGTCCTTGTGACCGTCGGTCTGATCGTCGAGTCGTAAAAATGTCACCTCGCCCCGTTTGACTCGCAACTCTACCTGGTCTAAAAAGTCGGTACCTAAGAGTAGACTGTGTCTTGTCATTACCTTATTCGAGACAACATGCAGGGTGACAGTAAAGTCGTACCCGTCGACCGTCATTACCCTTGTAAACTCGCCCCAGGTACTATTGCCAACAGAACCAAAACCATCGAACCTAAGTTTGCAGTTTCCCAGAGGTGGTGATCCTAACCTCGCATACTCATCCGCTCGTATGAACGTAAGGTCACTACCTGTATCCACTAACGAGACAAACCTGCAGCCATCTATCGACACGTCCTTCAAGTACTTTCCCTTTTCGGATCTTGACACTACGCAAGTCTCTTTCGGTCGTGCCGTACACCTTGCTGCAATATGTCCAAATCCGCTGCACTTGAAACACCTAACACCTTCTCCCCTCTCCGGACACGTAACACTTAGATGATCCTCACTACCGCAAATGAAGCATCTTCTTTTCTTCATTGCATCTACAGATTGACTGGGCTTCCCGTTCTTCTGGGTTTTAGCCGACTTCACAATCGACTTTGCTCTGCGACTCTTCTGCTCTTCGTACATTACTAACCTCTTCCTCAACTCTTTGATTGACGTAGCGCCATACAATACAGCCTTATTGTTCTCGTCGTCTATTATTCCATCCACTATGTATTCCACCTTTGCTTCCTCCTCCATGTCCACATGGCTGGCTATTTCGAGCATACGATACATGTAAGCCAAACATGCTTCATCACTCTCCTTTTTTGTTTCTTCAAGTTTCTGATGAACTTGCCTACTGTTGACTTTCCTCGAAAATTCTTTCACTAGCCCCCTCTTCAACTCATGCCAAGTCCGGGCATGACACTCGAAGCTCGCAAATATTTTCGCTGATCCCTTCAGCAGCTTCCTCGCGTAGACTGCCTTCTGCCCATCCGACCACATGCACGTATCAGCGACTTCCTCGAACGACTCGAACCATCGTTCGACATTTTCACCTCTGTTGCCACTAAACGACTCTAATGCATCTTCGACGTCTCTAAAACTCAGTGTCGAACCAACACATGCCCTTCGACAACATTCGTCACGGCCCTGATACAACCTTCGCGTACCTCTCTTGTATCCTCTGGCGTTTTTTCTGTCATCTTCATCCTCACTTTCGTCGTCGCTTTCTTCTTCCGACGATATGTCATTACCATCCATGGCCGCTCGTAGCCGTGCGCGTAATTCTACTTTTCTTCCCGTCGTTTTTAAACCCAAACTAGCGAGGCGCTCCTTCAACTCCTTCGTATTCATTTTCTCAACATCCTCACCTTCGTTGCAATCACGCTCAGCTCTCTGTACACTTTCTAAATCTCGTTGACCGGTTAGCTCTTCACCGCCTGTCGATCCCTTACGATACGATTGTCCAGCCCTACACGCCCGATTCAGCCTTGCAATCAGCACTGACCTCGCACCCGATATAGGGAGGTTCATTCGCGCGAGCTTATTCCTCAGCTCCTCCAGCGTCGAACCCTCTTCACCCGACAACCGTTCGTCCCCGACGTTGGCCATTTTTCACACAACACAAACTTAAACAGTCAACGATATCGTCTTTTACCGCACCGCGTACCGGTAAATTCACAACTAGCTCGAATAGCTCTGTTAAACCGTTTCGTTTTCTGTCTTGTCCAATCCCGGCTGAGCCCCCAAAATTATGTAATATCGTGATGTAATATGTTTACAAAACGTGGACAATAGAGTTGTTAATCAGACAGATAAGACGATTGTGGCTTAACTTGAACTATTCATACCAAACGTACAGAACACAGCGCAATCCACACTCTCTCGGCAACGCCACTCGCAACCTCCGTCTCCGCTCAACTCGCACTCGGCTCCTCGACTCGCACTCTGCTTCTCAACTCGCGCTCTGTTTCCCGACTCGCACTCTGCTTTTCGACTCACTGTTGTCGCATTCCATTGCCCTTTTCCTAGGCCCACCGCACACGTGTTCTGCAGACGCTCGTGGCCAGGGTCACGTAGGTCTTTTCCACGAAACTATGCACTTGAAAAGACCGATGACACATTGATGGGCCCGACGGCGCCCCGGCTCTCGCGACACTGTTCATAGTTCGTCCGATATTTCCCAGGCCTTTCGTCCACGATACTACATTTCTATGAACTAAAACGTTACGAAAGGAATTTCCAAGTCAAGCTGTACGTTAGTCAGTCATCTATTTAATAAAACAACGTTTCGAAAATACGGGCAGTCCTTAAATTTATATCCATAAAATATCTAATTCCCTTTGCACGTTTTATAAATTTCTTTCGATATCGTTAAAAGTAATTTATTAAATCCAAAAATCTCCGATATACATAAGCCTTTTAGAAAAGTCACGAGGAGGCTGAAGCAATACATGTTTAATGAATTGGAATTAATCGACAATGTGCACAATTTTGAAACTGTTCATCCGTAAAAAAACAGCAAATTACCACTTTATCATATTCCTCCTCTGTAATTTCCATATCTGATTATTCCGACGTAATCATCGGAATGACATTTCATCATAACACGAATTCGCCGTAACTATAGCCTTTCCAACCCATCCCAAAAGATCATCAACTACCCATAACCCAAAGGCCAGCCCCGATACCATCCACCCTCGACTAAATTCGCGTATTCATTTGGGATTCGAGCGATCGGCGCGGACGGAAAGCGTGGCGCGGACTCGGGCGCGTTCGCGCCACGCGAGGCGGGCCAGCTTGTTCGCGTGGATTTGCATGGCGGGCGGGGATAATCGAAATCTCGCCCGCGGCTCGAGATTCGATTTTAGACAAGCGGCCACGGCGTTAAAGAGGAATCGATCGGCGTCTAAGGTGTTTCTGCCGGTACGTTCTACGTACCAGCTCATCCCTCTCTTTTTCTTTTTCTCCCCCAACCAAGCGTCTCTGCTTCTTCTCTTTCTCTCACTGCCTCCAAAAAGTTCGTCTTTAATTTCTTTTGCTTTCTTTCACTCGCGCGGACGCACGGTCCTCGCGAACGGCGTTTTGGATTACACCTCGAACAATGAGGTCGTTAGGGGCGAGCGAAGGAGGTAGAAAGTAGAAAGACGCGGCTCGCCACCCTTACCACCTCTCCACCCCCTTCCCCTTCTTCGCTCGCTCTTCTGTCCACTTCTTTTCGGTCTTTCTGTCTTTTTCCTTCGCTATTCTCGCGTAGAATTCGCGATCTTTCTCGCTCGCACAGCACGATGAACCGGCCAGGATACACAGAGAACGTGCACGTTACGATGGAATTCTATTTGGTCGAGACTTTTTCGTCCTCCCCGCGTCCTGCCCACCACCGGGCCCACCTCATTCACCCGCTTTAATTGCATAATTGCGCCATTGTGCGAGCAAGGAGGGGGCCCCGTGAAAGGCCAGTCCCGTCGACGGGGGCAGCTTTCGAGGTGAGAAAAAATGCCGAGGGGCCCCCTCCACAAAACGACTCCGCCAGGTAGCCAGCCACGGTACGATTACGATTTTTCGCTCGCGACTCGCCATTGCTCTCTGATCTAATTAATAGAGTTTTAATTAGGCGATTCGAGACACGTTTTCGGGTCGTAGAGCGATATTTTTCTAGTCGGTTTTTGGATAATTGCGAGGTGGAGATTCTGAAAAACGAACCAGACGGAGACGAGTCAACTGGTCACTTGGATTTTCAATCCTTCGACTTTGAAAATCTTTTTATTCGCAAGTATCTTATTTGTTAATAATCGACTCGTTGATTCATGTCTGTTGGAAATATATCGTCTTGAAATTGTATTCGTCAGCATTTACTTCTGTAGATAATTATACAAGTTGCTGGTTAAAGAATTGATTAACAGGTTAATCGATCAACCGCTGTTTGTAAATTTCTTAGTTTTATAATCCTAGGTGCGTCATGCGGGGAGTTAGAAGTAGTAAGTTGTAGATTTCTCTTTTCTAATTTCATGTTACATCGTTTAGAAAAATTAATAACCCTTATTTGTAAAATTTACGAGCAAAATTTCATTTGTATAATTATCAATTTATGTAATAGAATTTATTAGTAGCAGTATTTTGTAACTTGTAACTTAAAATTTCGAATTTGTAAGATTTCACTAACGATGTTAGATCAATCGTGCAAGAACATTCCGGATATGTGACTAATAGAAACAAAGCAATTTAAGTTTACTATTGAAGTTACTTTCCTTCGATACGACAAACCAATTTATGTATATAGATTAAAGAAAAATAAATTTAATGTTTATTTTAAATGATACGAGGATCTCGAATCTAGAAGGCACTCGTCTAAAATTCCGAAAATCATCAAAATAAAATAATTATATAGAGATGAAAATTCAGTTGGTCTTACTCTCGTAATAAAATAACGCTACTGTGTCATAAAAATTTTAATTACCAAAGTTTACCTTTTCAATGCAATATATTTGAATGTAATTTCGTTTTCAAATAAAATATATAATTGGAAAATTAATGGAAAACAAACATGAAACGCAACTGCAAACGCAAAAACACAGGAAATTTTAAATGAATCGTATCTATAGAAGCAAATGTTGAAATATCAAAAATTAAATTGAAATTAAAATGACATTTGTTTCCTGATATTTTTCTCTTCATCGCAAGAAAATGCAAGAAAAATCATTACCTTGCATTTGTTAGTCAAGTTTAATAAATTAGCTGCCTGTTTCAGACAATCTAGGTATACTTGTCTCTTCTTTTTCGTATATTAATTGCCTCACCGCAAAAATGGAATCCTTTACTGCTTCTTCATAATTCAAAATAAAAACGAAAGACAATATAGATGTAAATGAAATAGCAGCGCGTTTTATTTAAATGTAACTGACCTCGTTTACCAAAATTTAATTAATTCTACCATCACTCGCGAGAATAACCATTTTCATAATTCATTTTTTCTTTATCAATTGTGTAATTATGTTGTTGGTGCACGCACAGTAATTTATTTCCAACTTGCCACGCTACAAAATTATTATTTTAATTTATTTGCTGATTAAAAATAAATATTTTGCGTAATGAAAATAACGAATTTCCGAATTTCTTGAGTTTCTAGAAAAAATATTTCAAATCATTGTTTCAATAAGAAATGGGAATAATTTGAAATTATTATTCATGAATATATGCATTAATATAATTAACAATTCTTTTTGTATCTACCTAACAGAAATACATCACGAATTTTTTACATTTTAATAAAATTTTATAATTGACCGAAATTAAAAAATTTCAAAAATAGATGTATACGATGCTACACATACGATAAACGTATTATCTCTAACTGGCCTAAAGTCGAACACAATTATCACAAAAAATCTTCCCAGCTTCAAATGCAAAGCGAACAAAAACCAATACAAATGACCAGGCGAATTTGTACGTTCGTACAATCGAGAGCGTTTCCCTCGGTCAGCCTTAATTTCCTCGTCGAAATTTCCCATTATTCGTATGCAGCTGCAGCAGGTGATGCGTAGTCCGCGTCCGACAATCATTAATGCCCCGCGCGTATTATTTCATTTAGATCGCATCTCAACGGACAAATTATTGCCACGCACGTGTTTGAAGACTCTCTCGAGCTTCCTCGAGCATCGACGTATCGAGGCTGCCATAGCAGGCGTCGCGACCGGAACACAGCTGGCCTCGCGTCTCGAATTTATTTCCCCGGAAACCATCGACTCCTTCGTTTCTCGGTTCGATACCGGCACGACGCCCGCATTCGCTTGATAATTATCGGTTTTCTCGGGGCATCTCAAACGACGTAGTATTTCAGACATTGCGTGTTTTTGGTTCAACATGATTGTATTGCTAGGTTCTAGTATGCTTACGATATACAGTAACGTTGAAAAGATTAGAAATTTTTATTGGATAAGAATGGAACTTGAAGTGTGTGTGAGTAGTATATCACTCTGACAGTTTAAAATAATTGAACGTTCTTTTTCTTTTTTTTTTTTTAATTTTCTTATAATGCCAAGTTTTACAGTGTTAATGAGATTTCAAATGCTTCGTGCACGTACGGTATTATAAGGTGCACACGATACGAACGATAGTCATCAATGAACATAAGATCTTCACTTTATGAATCAGATATTGAAACGTGTTTTCATGTATGTGGTTTTCTTGAAAGACGTAATTTCCAAATTTGAGCGTTCAGCAAATGGCGGTCAAAATCTCGTGTATCTCGAAAAATAATACATTTATAATGTAAGGACTTTATGTCTAAACATGATGACTTTTTTCAGCATAATGCATAAAAAGTACTTGATACGTTCATAAATAGTTTCATAATAACTAACATGTGCTAGATTGAAATAATTTCTGCAAGGTTCGATGCACTTTCTCGATGATTAATTTTATTATTTCAGATTTATAAGAATTGTTCATTCTACATAAAATTGAAAAATACTTTGAAAGTTATTACAGTTACACGTTATGTATAACACACGCATATGTTCCTCTTTTAACCTGTCTGATGTCTTTCTCATTTCTGCTTCATGTTCACGTTTCTTCAAATTTCCTAATTATAACGTAGATGAGTTTCTTCGAGACGAAGAATTATATTGCAAATATATTTTCAAAGAATACCTAAAAACGCCTTTAAAAATATTGGCAGAAAAATACAGCTTCTTCGGAAATTGAATACGTATAGGTTGTCCTAAAAGTGTCTTTCGTTTCATAAGGTGATAATAGATGAACAACAATTTTTGTTTTACATTATTTTATTGAATTAGGTATGATCCATTTCGTTCTATTTCTATTATTATGTTCGTGCATAATTCCATAAACTAATATAAAACAAAAAACATTGTGCGTCTATTATTTCCTTATAAAACGAAAGAAATTTTCCGGACAACCTAATATACATATAAACCCGCGTAGAATTTAATTAATTAATAAAACACATTAAGGAATAGAAAACATTGCAAAACCTGAAACCATAATACAATTTCCGCAATGTACAGTTTTTCTTTTTTTTAATCTGTATGCAGATACCATTTTGCGCCATTAAAAATGCTAATTAAAATAATCAATGCATACGCGTAATAAACGAAATTAACGCATAGCTAGAAAATAATATACATATAAATATTTCGACAACTTATTAAACGTTAAAAACTGTGCATTTCTCATTCTCGCATTTCCTACATATTTTTACGATCTTCTTCCGTTTGTAATACTTCGTTAACTTATCAAGCTCTTAGGAACAAGTATTCTAAAATATCTGCAATTATACCAAACCAAACTAAAACCACTCCACCATATCAAATTACCCCATAAATAAACAACCCGCAAGCTTATGTTTATTAATACCTTTCCATCTATTTTACGAGACTAATGAAACCATTTATTTGCATCCATTGTTCTCAAAAGCTCTTAATATACCGCATCATCAATAATTCTCTAATTCGATGCAAAATTTTCGGCACGAGGCACTAAATACCGGTTATTTAAGCTCAGGCGAATCACGCGTTGTAAATCGACGCTGAATGTTCACGTGAAACGGAAAAGCATTGGGCAAAAAGAAGAATAAAAACGTATAATGCAAACGACGTTGGTTTCGGCGGAGGCGGCGCAAAGAACACAAACGAAGAGAAATTTTCGTAAGGTTTGAGAAGCTGTCCGAAACAGAAGCAAGTCGCGGGGAACACACGTATCCGAGGAGAAAAATATGTATTTGCGCGTTCAGAAAAACATGCGCGCAAATATGGCGGGAGCAGCGTTTCGCATAAACTGGTTGAACGACCATAAACTTTACGCGAGTTGCGTAATTTCAAAATTTTACGAACGATGAAAGTCAATAATAACGAGTGATATACGTACGAATTCTATCGCAATGATTTGAGGAAGTCAATTATTATGGAAATTTTCAGTGCTGGAAAATGAACGCCGATGTACGTGGAAATTCAAACTGAATGCAACTAAAGGAACCAATCGTAGACAGAGACTTATTACTTTTCCTAAATACCAGACGTTGTTGTTGAATACTATGTTCCCTCTTCTTATGTCAAGTTATCATATTAGATTCATGTTATGCTCATGAAGTCTGTAAGTACATTTTTACATATATATACGTATAAATGTTTTCACACAGAAAATAGAGACACATAATGCACATTTTGATTATAGAGAACCTCGTGTTTTTTTATTTAAATCTTAACCTTTGCAATGACTTCCAATGACATGGATGAATCTAGATCGGTTCGACTCATAGACGAAGAATTTTTCAGATAAATATTAATCGATTGGCCTTTTATTTGATTTCAGCATTCGAGTCGAAACGTTCGTTTTTCTTTTAACAAAATACACGTTTAAGGCAGTGAATTATCTATCAACGATTTGACGATTGTATCGAAGTATCTGAAAAAATGTAGAGAAATTAAAATAAAACTCTATGTCTTACTGTTTCTTTCGTAGTATTTCAAATTAACGCATATCATGCTATTGGATATCTAATGGTGAAAATAATTCGTTAATTTTTGCATATTACGTAAAAGATGAATTAACGTATTGATGCCTTTAACATGCTAACGAGTTATATTTAAAGATACAATTCTATTTATGTGATCTTATTGTGAGGCAAACAGTTGATACAACTGGAATTCGTATCGATATAAAGACCATGTTTAGATAAGTAGGAGTTCATTTAATCAGAGACAGACTAAAATTTACTTTGCACAAATCCGAGATAAATGGAGTTCTATTGTATATGTATATCAGTAGCGTTGAATTTTTCGTCTTACACGCATGATTTTAGCACTTAATGAATGGTATCTTTCTTGTTCTACGCTCGATTGAAGATATGCTATGGTAAAAGACACGTAGGGATCGTTTGAAAAACCGCAAGCTTTCTATTTCGCTGCTTTAAGAGCCTCAAATATTAAAATTTGATTAAATATTGATATTTTATTAGACGGAAACAGATTCGATTTTGATGACTTCTAATTAATATATTACTGTTTCAGTAATATTAATTAATGATTCCATTACTCTAACATCGATATTGTCAATATTCGCAGTAGCATCGATATTAACAAATTACTCTAGTGTCGATATCATCGATAATCTTAATATTGTTTACTAGAAAATATTAGTTGAAAACATTCTCTGTTACGTACAGTGGCTATAAAATGTATTGTTTTATACACTTTCATACACTTCATTGTGGTATTTACGTACTAATTAATTAGATTCAAATAATGTTAAATTTCGTATCGTTTAGCAGTACTTCCATACAACCACAAAATTGTATACTATGGAAGCGATATATATACATAAAACCTGATAAAAAACAGGTACGCGTCAATATTTTTGTAGCCACTGTACATTAGAGTAGCTTAAAGTACCCGAAAAATAACATTTTGCTGGTTTGTCTAAATAATAAAGTATATCCTCCTTATATTACAATTTAAAAACACGATTAACAAATCAATAGAATTACAAAGGCGACGTAAACAGTGAACAAATCAAAGTAAAATTACACATACGATAGATCACGAAAAGGGGATGCTCGTGGAGCGCGTCTACCGGAAGCACAGTTCCCTAGCAGCATAAACACAAGAGCACAGACATCAGACAACCAATCACAGCAGACGCGTGAGTCCGACTGATCACGAACAATGAACAAAGTGTCGACGGTCTAGGCCGATGGATTCCGTAAATATCCGAATTTTCACGACAAGTTTACGCAACTACGATACACGTACTATCCTAGCAGACGATAGTAGGGCCAGTATTCTGGGAAGCGTAGTATGAGGAGCAGTTCTCGGAAAGGTACAAATTAAGGGAAAGAAAGATAGACAAAGAAAAACATTGGTGAATCAGAATAATCCCATAAATATTTTGATCGACAAGAGGCACAGGCAATCAACGTGGTATGTAGCTTCATTAGCCAAAATATTCTTCTCGCGCATGCTTTTATTTAATTTCCTTATTATTTATTAACTCGCTATGTAATTGCATTATAATTTAGAAATTAGTAAATGCACACACAGTCGCAAAAGTATTTGAATTCTTATCGTAGGAAACTTTTACGGATGTAGGAAAATACTTTTGAAATTTCATTGGCACTATGATAAAAACGACGATCGTGATTATATTGGTAAAATTTGGTAGCAACCTGGAAATGTATAATTACTAAAACATTTACAGAAAAATAAAAATATCGGCAACTCTTGCTTCTTCAAATAAGAATCATTGTCGTTAGTAATAATATTAATAACCTTATGTAAGGGTTATTAAATTATTGAAAATATTTTAAATAATTTTAAATATTTAATTTTATGTACTCAATAACATGTGTCAGTGGTTAATGCAACTAAAAGATGAGAAGCAAGATACATCCTGATTACAGAAGGCTAAATATCATCTTTATCGTAATTTCTACTGTATAGGATTATTTTATTTGAAAAAGAAAGAAAAATGATATTTTGATTTAACTACGATATTGCTTTATTATTATTTAGGGTACTGGAATATGTATCTGAATATTATGTGTTTATAAACCACAGAATATCGGGTAACGTAATATAATACAGGTAATACATCATTAGGGTAATGGATTCTGATTAGAACATAGTGCATTGCATGCATATAATTTAATGGAAATTTATATTGTTATCGATGATTATATTATTATTTTATATTATCATTCATCATATTATATTCATATATTTAAGACAAAATATCACGCTAAGAATTACAATGATCATATTTGCCAAATATTTGTTACATCTGGAATCCTCTCAGTATCGTAACAATGAAATGTTTTCATAATACGCAATGTATATATTATTTATAAGAAAAAATTGGAAGATGAAAAATTGAAAATTAAGAGTATAGAGTCGAAATACACTAATCGCAATATCATCTATCGCACAATTAAACAACTTTAGAATCTGATAATATTTCCAATATCAATTTAATGACTAAAATGGAATAAATACTTTACACTAAGCGTAGTAAAATTCCAATTGAAGTTTCTATACAGGATATTCCCAAACAATAGCCATAATTACAAAGAGAATTAGAAAGTGTCAATATTATAACTTTTTCGATTAAAATATCAGAATTTCTAATTATATTAGTTTTTCTACCACGTCAAACGCATTACAACAACGTGTCAACAGCACGATACTCGCCCGCCACTAGCACAAACGCAGTTGCGATTACGAAAGAAATAAAAAATAAATTTGATTATTTATATTCCTCCGATCATTCGATCCATCCATCAGAATTCGAAATTAGACTACTTTCTCCCATTAACAATAAGCCAACGGAGCACGACAGCCACCCACCGCGAAGTCAGCGAAAACTTCTTACAACTTCTGTAACTTTCCCATCTGCTAAATTTAAACAAAAGTGATAAAGCATTGCCTCACTGAAATATCCCATCCGAGCTATTTTCATCCTATTCCAATCGAACCGCACGCGATAATATATCGGCTATCATGTATCGAAAGGGTTGCTACGAGCTGAAAATAAATCTCGCGGAGCAAGTTATAAGGAGATCAATCGCGAGAGTAAATGATAGGCGGGAAGACTCGACTCGCGACAAAAGGTAGAATAAAAAGAGACAGACAGAAAGGGAGAGGGGAAGTAAAATAAAGTAGAAATCGTTGTAAACTTACCCTTGTGTGTTGTCGCGTGGTAAGCTCGCGCAGGTGTGGGTGGTCCAGGGGTGGTGGGAGTGGCAGCGACGTAACTGCCCCCGCCACCCCCTGGGAATAACGAGTATAGCCCGTAACGACTCACACCTGTAACACCATTCAGACGGAGAATTTATTTTTTAAAGCGTGGATCGTGGTCGTTGCACGACAACCGTGCATCTCGATTCGATAAGCGGAAGAGAATTACTTTTAACGGTTTAGCTACATCGTTGTAAATAGTCGAGTTTCTCTATTGATAATTGTCGCTTTAGGAAGAGTTGTGAATTTTATCAATCTTATTCAGAGGTTAAGCAAAATTTGATGGATTGCACGGATGAGTGGAATAAAGAAGGAATACAATGTAGAGGTAGCGGAACATTCTTAATTGGAAATAGGGATGGTTTAACGAAGTTGCAATTCAACTAGGATCTGACATATTGGGAAATTTGAACGTGTAAAAATATTCGTGTTCATTTCATTTTAACATTCGTGTTCGTATTAAGAGCAGTCGCTTTCCGATAGAGGCAGTTTTATAAGAAATCGTAAGTCGTAAGGCGCTAATCTTAATATGTAGTAGTAACAATCGTAATAATATATTGTAACTTGTACATTGTAAATTGCAAATTGTTTATTATAAATAGTTTATATAGTTAGTTATAGTTGTAATGGTTTATTATAAATAGTAGTAGGAAGTTGTAGGCTGTAGGTTGTATAATTATAATAATAAGTTGTGATATATATATATATATATGTATATGTGTGTGTAATTTATAATACCAAAATACATAGTAACAAAATATATGTAAATGCCTTATCGTAAGTTGTAAAATTCTAAAAAGTACATATCATCAACGTTACTCATAATGAAATATTTCATATTTGTATACAATGTCCATAACGAAAATTTCTATAAATAAAATTGTTATATTGCGTTTTATTAACAAGTGATTGTATTAATACATTGTTGATAGATCACGAGTAAAATCATGCATTCATGCGCAGGCGTTGTTGCCGGTGGCACATATTAATTTCTGCATAAAATAGCTGGTGATAGGACTAAAAATAAAATAAAAAATTTTTTTGCATACAATAACCGGTGACACGTCACAAAATAAAATAAAACTTTTGCATAGAATAGTCGACGATACGCGTTAAAATAAAATTTTTTGCACAGAATAATATCCAATCAACAATATGTTAATACCAAGCAGACTACTAATAATAATCATTGATATCTAATTTTCGTGGCAAAATGAAAAAGTATAATCGGTCTTCATTTCTTCTGCCTTAAACAAATAAAATTTTATTCACGGAAGAGTTAAACAAACTCGTAAAACAAATTCTCTGTGTATTGTGCAGAATGCTTTAATTTTGCTACGGTTTTCAATCATCCAACGAACAATCAAATTATAGGTAAACAAATAAATTAGTTCAACAGAAGGATCCAAAAGATTTAACAGAAAATATATGAATCGTTCAGAAGCAATATTGATCGACTCCATAAATTGAAATGTAGAGGAAACTGATGATGTTACGAACATAATTTTTTTAATTTACCTTAGTATTTATTGTTATTTGTGCTATTCTCATACAATAAATGAATTTATAGAAATAAGATATTTGCTTCCTAAGAATTGAGGATTAACCATATACACTTCTGTAACGCAATCGGGAAATTGATAAACACATATATCATTCGGAGTAAAAATTAAATAATAAAAAATGTTGTAATAAAAAAGTACAATCATTAAATTAAAATATAGATAGAGCTCGTCATAATAAACGTTAAAATATAAAATTATTGAAAAAAAAAATTCCACATTGCCGAAACCCGGGATTGAACCGGGGACATTTAGATCTTCAGTCTAACGCTCTCCCAACTGAGCTATTTCGGCTCTTGGGAATCTTGCCTTCTAGACTCAACTTATTCCGCCCTGCCCGTAAAATTACGTAACTACAAGAAAAAAAAACCACTTGCCGAAACCCGGGATTGAACCGGGGACATTTAGATCTTCAGTCTAACGCTCTCCCAACTGAGCTATTTCGGCTCGTACCAACCACTGCGATGCAGTTATAACTGGAGATTCGATTATGAAATTAAGAAAATCGGGTTAAAGGAGAAAGGATAAAATTTTGTTTACTTTAAATAAATATTACATTTTGAAGGTGCTAATTTTTTTTCTGCAATGTGTAATAAAAATGTATCAGGCAAGTCAATATGAAATTGCAGTTAATCTTTAATTAATGATTCGTTGTAAATTTTCGGATTGGAAAATAACTCGAATATCGTGATATTTTAAACGGAAATGATTTAAATACGATTTGCAAATGTTATTTACGGGAAATTATTTTTTTTTCTTCCTTCTTTAATTTTTCATTCTCAAAAACATGAATTATGTAATAATACGTACACGAATGAATTGCACATTGCCAGTATGAAAATGTAATAATAAGTTTTATAGATTAAAAACTTTACGATACATCGAATCAGACATTTTGTGTTATTATCGAATTTGGGATTATAATTTGTACTTTGTGTAGCAAGCTTTCCGTGATTTACCGCGATGCTGGTGCTCGAAATTTATTTATTACATTAATATTTCAGGCTTTTTAAATTCGGCAAATATATATTTTGCAATATAATGACAATTTCTATAATCCAATAATTTCAATCATTTACGAGGATAATCTTTAACGTTACCTGCAATTTCGTAATATTATATAAAATTACATTACAGTTTAAGTATGAATGACAAACCATATCGGAATAAATAATTCAAATTATGACTTATAATTATTTCCGATTTTTGTTGAGTAAGTAATCTAATATTCTAGCTACGTTGGTTGATTGTTAAAAGTATTTCTCTCGATGATAAGATCGACATTCGTAAATACATATATACTTGACGATAAACTTAATAAGAAATCTACTTTTTAGCTGGAAATCTACTTTTTAACTGGAAAACAGTCATTTATCAACGCTTGTTTGTCAATTAATACGCTAAGCCGTTTATTAAAATACTGATATTTATATCACACTGGACAATAATAAGATAATGAAAACTAGATTTAACAGTTGCTTCAAAACCAATTTAATTTATAAGAAGGAAGACGCACCTTACAGATAAGATTCTGTACTATCGAGAAAGAGCTATATTTGCGTATATATGTATTTACGTGGAGGTATGATAGATATTGCCACGCCTTATTAAATAAATTTTATAGATACTTTATTCTTTTTGTTAGAAAATATCTTATTTTTTCATATCGATTCTTTTTTCATTTTTGGAAATCTCAGAACAAATGATTCACAGGCAGATATTAAAAATTCAATTAAAAAAGCAGAACATTTAATTTCTATAATATCAAATATTAAATATTATATAATATTAAATATTAAATCAAATAAAGATATTTTATAACAGAGAATATTACATCATTCGTATCAAATATTAAATTAAATAAATATATTGCATACTTTATGATTAAATACTACAAAATAAATATTTTTCCATCTAAAGTTACAATATTTTTATTACTTAGAAGTAATTAATTTGCATAAAGGAAATAAGGACGATTTAACTTTATAGGAACATTGCAAATCGAGATATTGCCAGAAGAATTCGTGTAACAAACAGAAGAATTTCTTTTTCTCGAGAAATTTTATATATTATCTCATTCTACAGTTTGAAATTTTACTTCCGTATGAGACGCTTCTTTTACAGTCTAAACAACCTTATTACGTTCAAACGTATATGAATTTCAAGGGTGGAAAGTATTACTTTATAAAACTTTATACAACTACTCGCAAAATTTTCAATTATATCATTTGATCTACCTACCTTATATTGCGGTATATTTTTCTCATAAAAATGTTTATTCTAAAATATCCTCATCGTTATCGTATTATACAATATTTATGACATAATCTTTTTTCTTAAATCTGAATTTTTTTCTTTGATAAATGATTCGTCAACAAAAAATTTCAGATCATTAACGTCCATCAAACCCAAACTGATTATCGTTCTATAAAGTGGTATATATTTCAAAGTGTTTCCCAGTCGTTTGGATAAAAAAGTAAAAAATAATTGTTTAATGATTAATACAAGGCAAATGGCGTACCTTGGTTGTGAGTCGGCGCGGGGGTGGCGGCCAGGGGTGGAATAGCCTGAGACTGCTGGTTCGGAACCTGATTGGACTGTGCAGGTGCTAAGGGCCATAGGGTTGCTGCCGCGGCAGGGCCGGACGTCTGTTGGGCCCGGGCACCCGTGTCGCCCACGGGACGATCCCCAGTCCCACTTTGGGCCACGGGAGGGACCAACATCGAACCTCCCCCTCCCGAGGCTGAAAAATAACACGAACAGAATTTGGAGATTAAAATATTTGTAAACTGTCACATTACATTCGATGAATGTTTTACAAAAAATTTAAGGATTGTAATATTACCAAAATTATAAAAATTATAGCTTCTTAGGATTACATTGGTGTTCTAAAGTTATAAGAGAAGATGGCTTATATTTAGAACGTGATTAGATATTTCTTGCAAAATTATATTTATAGAAAATATGAACAACATTGGAAGCAAGAGATTCGAATAGATAGAAATTTGAAAGTAGACAAAATTTTCTTGTGAAATTTTTTAAGAAATTTCTACTAAGGTATAGAGCAGAATTATTATAATAATCTTCGCCCAATTCTTCCTTTGTGAATATTTTTAAGTGGTGATAAAGTTAGTGCAACGATACATTTTAAAGAAAATTTTCTAGTTTTATGGAAAGCTATGGTACATCGACAAAACCATTTTGAACTCATTGAAAATTAGAATTATATTGCAATTAGAAGGTAGATTCCAAGTGCTAAAAAATAACGATCGCAATGCTACTCATTTTCATTGCGACTTTTTATATAACCTTTAATACCCTTTTTTAATTAATTAACGTAATAGTTGACACCGACTTTTCATTCAGCTTTCCGTTGTTACTTATTTTACATGTACTGAAAATTGCAATGAGTTGAATGGAAAATTCACCATAGACAATATATGACATACAGGCTATGCGAACGTTTTAATAACGAGCGATGTAACGTTTCGCTTCGTTCATCATTTTCCTAGTCGGTGAATCGAAAGGTATAGGGAAAAGCAGATGCCAGTATCTGGCTATCGGAATCAACTTTTCATCGTTAATCTCTCTGCACACTTGTGCCTATAGATCGTGGTATCAAGGGATACCAATAGGAACATATGCAGTAAAGGGAAATTTGGCAGCCACGTTTAGTAGAACAAAATAGGAACGAGGAAAAGCTAACAGCGAGACGAACGTGAAGAACGAAATATGAAAATACATATCTTTCGTTAGTTGCAGAAGAAAAGAAACTACGCAGAAATAAGAGGTTAATTTGACATTAAAATGAAATTCAAAGGAAAAGTGGATGGATTAAAATAGAAATAATTGCTTCAATAGAGGTACCTATGAAATTAATCCACAACAGAGTTCCTTATATTCCCTACAGACAATACTCTAGAAAATGATGGAAATTGAAAAATAAGAAAAGAAAAATTGCATATATATACTACTAGGAATACTAATTAAAATATTTGAATAGTATCGTTTAAGTAATTTCGTACATTCAATAGTCAACTAGTGCCCATTAATGCAGATATATTTCAGACACGACATATGTAAAAATCTTCGAAGAAATGAGAAGCTAATTAAGAAACTATATGGTTTATCAAGAAAAGGTAAAATCTTTTGTCTTCCATTTTACTGATAGTTCAAAAATTACAATTCACATATTTCCACGGAAATATACATAAAGCAAGCTACACGATCAAGGAAAATCATGTATCTATCGAAAAAATTAAGAATAACACAGTGGAAAAAATAACTACTCGAAACGCGACATAATCTTCAAAAATTTTATTAGTTAAAAAATTAAAGAACAAATAATAATCACAGCTTCAACTTTGTTAACGTTCCGATACATAATTTTTTAATAAATTAACGAATAAGCAATCGTTTCTTCAAATTTCTATATTCCTTAAAGTGAAAGAAAATTCTCTTGCTTTTTAAATATGTATGCAAATATTCTAAAAATGACGATGGATAAAAGATCACCGAAAAAGAACATCTGAGCTCAACCAAAAATTAGCGAAATTAAAAACCCAAGCTCTCTTCTCTTTCGCCGCCCTTCATTTCTACGGAACAGGAAACGGAACAGGAAGAAGAATGAAAGGCAAGGGCCAGAAAGCCGCGTGAACACATCGTGGATGGCGTAGCATCGTAGGCGCCTGGACCAATGTAACCTCGTGCAAAAAAAGCAAGAAAAAAGAGGGGACAGACAGAGGTCGAGATAGAATATAGAACATTCTCAATGAGCTGAACGAAGCGAGAGCTTCGCCATTTTCTAGCAGAGGGTGATTCACCGAAGGGATGGCCATGGAGGGTTGAGAAGCGGTGGAAACGGAGGAGGGGTAGCAACAGGTCGGCAAGCATAATGTACTCTCTTAGGTACACACGCACGCACGCACACACATCATCATAGTTCCATTTGATACACAAATCTCTAAGTATGAGTTGACGTCTTTTTCTTGCGCGCTAAAATACAGGGGTTGCGGAAACGACGTACTCGGAGAAATCTTTTTACCGAAGAAATTTGTTAACGACAGGATTTTAATGACGAGAGAAGTTATACGAGAAACCATAAAATATACGTTGCGTCGAAAAATTGTCATTTTTCGAGTAACAAAAAACGGTGGATAATTTGCAGTTGATTGTATCGTAAATTCTGGAAAATGTCAAATTACATGGTTTGTGTATGTACATCGAATACTTTTTGTGGATGACTGGAAGCTGTAACAAGTTCTGAAGAATAATCGAGTGTTTCTGAGATATGTATATAAACAAAAAAATACGATTGTGATATGTATCATAATGGCACAATTGAAGGACTTTGGATGCTTGCATACATGGAACGTATTTCTTCTCTTTAATTCTTGGTCGTTTCTTTCTGGATAATTTCTTAATTTTATAAAGTTTTTACGTATAACATTCTTTTAATATAACGTACTTTATTTCGTCAGGTACTAAATCGAAATTAAACAAAATTAAATAAATTATTTTAATTCATTTAGGTTATTCTTTAGGCTAATTAATATACAATAAATATTAATATAATTACTATTTCTTCATAATACAATTCAATATAATTTTAATACAATTTGATTTCGTCAGGGATTTACAGCGAACTGAAGTTTTCATGACTATCTTTCAGTGAAGCATTTTCTTAACAGATCCTACCGTTATCACAGTATTCATTTTTTATAGTCGCATGATGGTACATGCTACCAATCGACACGAAATTGAATATATTTGAAGCTATTTAATCAGTATATGAATCCTATAATAAATACAATCGCGTATAAACACCTTTTGTAGTCACCACATATCAATTTGATAATATCTGACAAACGTGTAAGAAGAATATTAATTAAAATTCACGTTTAACAATCCTTCATTTCCCCATATCCTTTCCCAAATTTTCTCCGATTTTTTATCCCTTTCGCAGAAAATCTTTCCGTATCACCAAATATATTCATTTTTAAAATCCGTAAAAGGAAGAGAAAGAAGCGATGGAAGTGAACCTGAAAGTGAATCACTCTTAGAACACCTTGCGGGTTTCACGCCAGTAACGTCGTTGGAATTATTCAGAACCGCGGGATAAATCAGGATACTTGCGGAACAGGATAATGAGCCCGGTGCGACGACCTGAAATTCACGCGAACTTCCAGCTGGAGAAAACGGCGGATGTCGCGTGTCCAAAAAAGCTGCACGTGCGAATACGATATCCCTTTTGCTTTTGCTATGTGGAAATACGCCTTAGTTGCTCTCGTTAAACTCACGCGATAATAACCGTCAATAAACTGTCAATCGGTCGGGTGTATGTTTGTGGAGATGTAAGTACGCGGCGATTAACGTCGCTACCGATCGTGTCCGTGAATTATAATGATTAAGTGGCCAATGTGCGACTCGACGTTCCCAACTACCGATTCAGAATGCGCAAATAACAAGTTTTGATTCGGGCTAATAATTTACACGTAGAAAATTGAGACGTTGCTTCTTTTTTTTTATTGTGTATCGCGTGGGAATTTTAGGGAGTTGATCGAATTTTGAAGGGACGTAAAAAGTGAGACGCAGATTATGATGTTCGCGTGTGGGAAATACTGTGTTAAATACAAATATTATGAGACAGTAAGTAGTGAACAGAGTGTGACTATTAAACTGTGGACATTTATGGAAGATTTAAAGATACAAAAATGAATGTGTTATACATACATGTACAATACATAGCGTGTAAGAATGTGGCAAGTATCAGAAGGTAATGTATTTACTGTAATATTTAGAGGATTTAGCTTTTCTAAGCGTGTTCTGGAAAATGTAAATTTGCATAAATATCTGAGCGCTTTTACACGACCGAGCTAACATTATCGGCAAAATTTTCCATATCACAAGCAAATTTGATAATTTATAAGTTATAAGTCATGTTTGGTGAAAAATTTACATTTTTGATATTTAATTTACATGATCATACGATGATAAGCTAATTACATTAGCTAGTTGCTTTTCCTTTCCAAGAATAAAATTTATACTTTAAGAATATATTAATAGCCAGTTAACTTCAGCCAGTTCAGCTACTTTAGCGAATAAACGGAGAGAAGTCGAGAATGAGTCTGTAATTTTCAAAATGTTGGGAACTAAAGTTTCTTGAAAGTTACGAAAAGAATTCAACCTCTGTAACTCCGTTGCATCTTTTCTTACAACTTTTCTTTAACTCTGTTAGTCTCCTGGTCTCAATAGACTCGAGTATACATTGCAGTGTCAAAGTTTCCTTGCATTTGTTCTTTACTTTATTACACTCTGTAAACGATTTGCATGAAACCGTGTTATATAAGCATGAAAGTTATCGTTAAACTTTGATTTTTGAACGTTTCAGCCTGGAGGAAAATCGAATTCAAAGAAATAAATGCTGAAACGTAATTACAAAAATTGCCCATCTGGAACTCGAAGTAGCGATGTGTAGCTAATATGACAGGATGTATACTCATATATCTACATCGTGCACGCAGTTCAGTTAATTTAATTAATAAAAGATAGTACTATTAAATACTACTACACTTTGTCTGCGAAAAAGGATTTTAAAGCCAGAAATTTTATAATGGACGAGGCGGGTCGTATGTCCTCTTAACATTTACGAATTACTTTTTTCTCATACTTCAACCTTTTTTATACTGTAGCGTGTTATTTTATAGAGAGATATGTTAATGTATTTCTAAAATTAGGTTTTATTTTTAGAAAGGAACAGACGATTTATAACACAGTAGCTCATGCTGCAACAAGATAAGGTACTTTTACTAGCTTTAGTAGGTTAATTAAGTCTGTGAAGATTATAAATACTGAAAATCTATAGTTCAAAGAATAAAGCTAACATCAACAGAAATGTGCTTTTTCATTCTATTAGAAACTTTTTAATTTCTAACATTTACATCGTTTACCATCTAAACTCCTGAATTATTAAGCATACACGTAAATTAAACCTAGTCTTATGTGGATTTACGCCCACAATCACAACGTTTTATGCTCTAAACGCAATATACTGGTTTTCTCAATCGAATCTACACGCAGGATATTCCGGTAGGTCGTTAAGAAATTCGACGACCGACTCTGCGCTCGATAATTAAGGGTCCACGAGAACCCGCGGTTCTTGATCCTGTAATTTGTACCGTGCACAACTAAGAAGGGGAAGGCAAGAAAAGTCGGAGGCGTCAGATTTTTACGAGCACCTGTTCACCATTTTCCAACCGTAAAAGGGGCCAGCACTACGTCGTCAGGTAGTCACGATTCATGGCGAGGCCCTTCTCGTACCCTACCGACCTGAAAACCTGTTCTTCTATCCCTCCTCCGCCTCACAGCCCTTCGTCGCTCTTCTACGCCCTTGCAGCCAGCCACAAGCAAGGGAAATTAAGAATTAGGTCGCTGTCAGGACTCTCAAACTTTCTGTTTCTGTCAATTTTATTTCTTTACAATTTTCCTTTGAAAATTCAAGGCCTCTTGCGCCACACAATAGAGCAGATTTGTACAAAACGTTAACTCGTTAAATCTGTACTTTCATATTCAATGTTTTGCATGTTTAATTGGTAACTTGACGACAATGTGCAACGAAGGAATTTTTGACGTTTAACGTTATAAATGCAATATCACAGGAAACGGAACATAGCAAGTTCATTTTTGTCGAATATACTGTAATGTTAAATTAAATTAAAGAGGAAAATTTTAATACGATAAAAGTTAATGAAGGTTTGCGAAAGTCAAAGGTATAATTATTAAGACAGGCAATGTTTCAATACTATGGCGAGGAATATTTTAAAAAATTTGAGGACGAAAAAACACGCCAAAACGACAATAAATCTAAAATCAAATAACGAAACAATTTTGAAAACTGTTTCCCTATAAGAAGTATCGTGTTCCTTTCGTGCAGTCTTCAATTATGATAATTATATACTTGAAAACTCAATGAAGATGTAAGATATATTATCGAATTGAATTGTATCATACTTTCAATGTTTGTTGCACGTGGCACAAAATTTATCAAAGTATTATAAATTTATCAAAGTATTATAAATTTATCAGTACAAGCAGATTGCGTTGTAACAATATTTCGTAACATGATGCAAGACAAAATTTTAGAAATAATAAACGTCACAATATGAATCTTTAATACTAGAAGCATCTGTATATGTTTTCTATATCTCAAAAATAAATATAATAAAAATTATTCAGCTTTAACACGGGAAGATATATATATCTCTTCGAAATATAAAATTATTATCGAATTGTTCAATTTTTTCCAGATCCTTATAATCATTACTGAATCAATTGTTTCGTCGCGGCGAAAGAATTCGTACCACTGTTAAAATATATTTTTTCATGTTCCAAAGAGTGCTATTACGTCTGAGCGATAAATTCGGACTTTAAATTTCATGGAAACAACGATTATCAGTTCAAATGTAACTACAGCTTAAACAAACAGAACTAAATCTCCCAACAATATTTATTTAATTTTCCACTTTATCTTACGGTCGGTTTTTTTCACAAATTTTCTCCTATTTCCAATTCCAGTCCAACGAATCAAATCTCCAAAAAGCCGGTATCCATTTAAACAACGAATTTCCATCGCCGTATTTAATCAAACAGGTGAAACAGTCTTTACCATTGTATTCATACGGTGACCATCCGAACGTGTATCCCCCGAGTGAACCTCGGGACCAAACAGGATCGGACCAACAGTTCACCGGACGAGCTTGAAACCCCGGTAAAGCTTCGAAAAGCGTTTAAATCACGTCAAAGAGAAACGAGTTTCCCCTTTTTCTCTATAATACGACCACTTTCGTCTCGCTAGCGGTTCAAAGAGTAAGCACGATCGAACACTCGCTCCCGACTGACCTATATTTTTCCATTGAACGTTTTATCATTTCAAGCTTGTATTTCGAATCAGTGGTCGAACGAATTGGACAATGAACACAGTAGAATTACGCGGGATTACGCAAAACTGGTAACGTTTCTCCGCTTCTTTTACCGATTTTCTCACGGATTCAGATAATCCTGCTAACAGCGGTTAGCTGCGCTGACAAACAAGAAATTGTGCAAACAGCTAGCTGTCGGTTCAAATTATTTTTTAGGAAGCCGTTAGTTTCAATAAACGACTTTCTTCGGGGCATCATTCGTTAGAGTATTTTACGACGCCCTCAATAGAAAATTGCTGGTCTCGTGAACTCTGGATTTCCCAAAGGGTCCGCGACGCGAGCCCAGACAGCCATGGTCGGTCACGTCGCGACTCTCGGCCCGGGCCCGGAGCAAATCCCGTTACGTCGCCAACTTCCTCTGGCAACAATACCCTCCCTCCTACCGAACGTGCAAGCGAAAATACACGAAATTTTCACGGAGGAAAAATAGAGAGACAACGCAGAGCCTCCGACGCGTACAGACATAAGAATTTCTGGCTGAAAATACAGCATCGAGAAACTAACTTAGCGATTCCTGGACTCAAAGTGGACGATGTTTACCCATTCCTTCGTTATTATTCGTTATGGGCAAAGAAATGGTGTCTCATAACATGCAGCAAGTTTGATTATTCTGTGCAAAGTTTCAAATATTCGGAATCCTATACTCTCTGTCGCTCAATTTGGCGGATCTCAGTTGCACAATCCTATGCAACCCTCGAGCACGTGCCCAGTCTCGAGTGTTGAATCCACTCTTACACAGAAATCCGCGTGTACGTGTATGCATGGAGATCGATTTTTGGCAGAGTCGCAGTGGTTCCAGTTAAGTTTCGGGGGAACGAGACTAGCTGCTACAGAGCTTGCTACTTTGCGTTAGGGAACTTGTTTCGCGAGAGTTTAACCTGTTAGGGAGTGTGAGCTTCTCATGGTGGCCCACCAGGTTTATTCGTAATGCGGCTTCTGGTAATAGGATGGGAATGTTCTATGAGCTAACAAGTTCAAGGCTGGTGATAACAAATATGTTCTACGTATGTTCTACAGGATTTCCCATTTTAATCTACTATCGCAAACATTTTAAAAGATGTACTAGGTTGTAGTAAGTGGTTTAAAAAATTGGAGGGTTGTAGAAAATAGAAAATAGATATTGACAAAAATGTATTGTTAGGTTGAGGTCAGAATTTGGAGAAATTTACGTCGTTTTAAATGGAATTGTATAATTTTTAATGCATTCATTACACATAAGAACTACCTTTTTATTTGATTTTGAGATTAAATATGTGTCTTGTCATCTTCTTGAATATTTAAAACCATTAATAACGTTAGTCATATATTATATGAAGACCAGTGGTTAGGTCGAATTAATTGTAAGATAACAATTAAGCTAATATTATTAGTGTTTTTTTATTAAGAATAATATTCAATATCCATCTTTTACAAAACGTCGTAGGCATATCACATATTCTCCAATCTATTTTACGTTAAAGTACTTCTCTATAGTCACGAGCAACATGCGGTCAGGAAATAAAAAAAATAAACTTATTGTATTTTTCCCGTGTATTCTGCAAATGAAGCCATAAAAAATACACACAGCCTTCACCCAAATTGCCTAAACAAACGGCACAAAAGTAATCATTTAATGTACGAAATAGCGAAAAGTAATAGAGTAATAGGATATTTACTCACTGTTACGCCAAAACAGGAGCTTCAACCACCACCTTGCATGCTCCTCAAAAATCTACTTACATCTAATCGACTTCGATCTCGAGAAGTCGAGAATCGTTCGTCTGTTCTTTGACTAACCCACGACCATAGACTAACCGAAAAAGAGATTCGGTCAGAAATATTACGAAGTCCGACGTAACAAGCCACCGTGAATCCAACGTGAATCATGCAACGTGCTATTCTTTGAAGTCCTTTCGCGGTAACGGCGAAGGAAAGCGCGTCGCAAGTGTTCTTCGCGTGAAAGTCACGGGGCGCGTACTCTGGCACGCGTGTGCGTGTACGCACACACGAACAGAGCGCACGTGCACGTTTCGACATAGCAATTTATGTAGACGCGAACGTGAATGGCGTAGTAAATTCAAGTACACAAGGGTGCGGCCTGAACGAGGCCGCTGCAAGCAAAGAGAGATTCGGCCGCTTGCAGCCGATGTGATTTGCAACCAAACTTTTTTCCCCTCTTTTTCTCTCTTTTTTCCACCCCCTTTTTTTCATTTCACGGTTGTGGTTTATACGAATACACGAACATGCTGGAAGAGGTCTCGCGCGGATTAACCCGAAACTATATCACCATAACCGCAAGAACGGTAATTAGTCCTCTGGTACTTCGCGCTGGTCTCCAAGGTCTTACTGTCGCCATTGCTATACCGACACTTTGTATGCTTTTCCGAGAAATATATATACGTACATATGTACGTTATATGTATACGACTGGTGATAATTAATTTTTTAACGCTATCCAACCGGCCCTCCCTAATTGTCGTTTGCTCTTGAAGACTCGTTTATCATCTTCCATGCGTTCTTCTGGATGAACGAGAATTATGAGCTTTTTAATTAATGTCCGTGAATTACGTGGATACTGTCAGATGTTTCCCAGTTTCAGACGGTTTCACACCATTCGATTAGGATCATTGATTTACAAGTGGTTAGCGTGTAAAGAATATGAATACGTTTAGGCAGAAATAAAATATTCTTGTAAATGTTATGGAAGATGTTCTCGTACGTTGGAAGTCAGTATTTTTATCGACTCTGTAGATTTTATAAATTTTATGTATTCATAAATTTGTAGATTTTATGGATCCTATACATCGTGCAGTCAGAAATTGAAATACGAATTATATACTTAGCATTAAAGAAAATGTCAGTGATTTTTTATGATAACAATGGCCTTTTAAATTCATCAACTTTCTTGTTACTTGTATAGTTCCGGAGTTGTGTAAAAATTATAGCATATAATTTTGCATATATAATAATTTTATTTAAAATGTATTGGATCGGTATTTACGTAACGTTGCGTATTTTTTTTATATATATAAAATCGTAAATATAAAAATCGTAAAAGTCCAAAATCACGTAATTTGTGAGTATATTAAGAATTAAATAATCTACTTTCGTATTAAAGTATATAAAGATTCATTTCCGTCGTATGAAGATCGTAAAAGTCACGACCATATAAATCGCATTAAATAACGTGTGTTTTTCAAACAGAATCTCGTCCCGCTTACATGGCGAACCTAGGCAGACAGATTGATGAGCGCATATTGCATATCGCTCGAAATGCACGTCGCTGTATGCACTTTTTATTCCTCTTATTAATGTCTATGCTATCAATGCGAATTCTATTCGAGCGGAAAAGCTCGAAACGCGAGACCGAGGCAAAAATCGAACAAGAGTAGACTTTGAAGTCAAAGTTGAATTATATCCCGTGTGATTAAACGGACAGACAGAGTTGACGTGGATAATTAGCGATTATTGCGGAACTTTCACCGAACCTAAAAAAATATCGCAGCTATTTATTGCATATGAAACTGCTCGCGCTTGCGATGCATTGAATCTCGCTGTAGAAAATATAATGACGTTTCTGTATCTTTGTCAAATGTAATTTACATTATAACGTTATTCGCTGTACTTGGAGTGAAACGAAAGAAAAGAATGTAATTTAGGATATTTATGAGAAGAAAAGTTTTGGAGAAGAAACAAAAATCTTTTTCAGGAGAAAGAAATTATGTTAAAAAGGAAACTTGTATTTTAAAATTAATCGTATTAGGATCGAATTGTTTTTAATCTGTGAAAGAAATGATTTTTTTAGTTGTTAATAACAGAAATATATTCTTGCGAATAGTTTTGCAAGGGCACGATATAATAAATAACACAATTTTGATTTCGAAAAAGGAAATCGGTATTATTAATTTCATCTTTCCACTTTGTTTTCAAATTTAATCTCTCATAAACTGTTATACAACTGTTATAAATTCTTAATTTATTTTCTCTTGCCCGTTATAACTTTTATAGGGAATTAATTCATTTTGAATCATTGAAGTTTCGAACTTTTAATTCATGTAATTTATTACTTAATAAACATTTTGAATTTTATAGTCACTTTAAGGAGAAGTACAGTATCAACCCTTAACTCTACAATAGTGAAGTAGCTATATATGATATAGTCCATAAAACTAATACTAACATACCATATTATACTAAATTCAAATTTCTCCAGAAGTTAGTAACATTATAGAATGTTATTTTAATGTAATACGAGCACAAAATTACGAATCCGTGTTTCTCGTTGTGAATAATATTACAAGCAAGCCTATGATAATTTATATGATAATCTTCCACCAGTAGATTTATATTTTTAGTCCTCAAAACAAACACACGAAAAGAAAAGACGCAACTCACAGTAGCAGTAGTAGTATGTAAAAACGTTAATTAACCGAAAGAAGCCGAATAAAGGAATCAAGGATACCTTCTTTTATCCTTAATGACACTTACAAGTTCATTCGCTGCCATATAGAATCCTTCAACGATTAAATAGCAACCCTTAACTAAATCATTAAAATTCATGAGATAACGCCTTAGAGCGAAACGTCGAAAAGGAAACCGCACCGCAGAGCAATCACAATCGTGTTAAGTAAAGAAAAGAAACGAAAAAAAAACAACGAAAAAGAAACATAGAAAGAGAGGAAAAGAAAACAAGAGTGCAAGAGAAACCGAGGAAAGCGCACAATACGAGACAAGCCACCTGTGACAAGATTTGCTGTGACAGGAGACAGGGCGATTGAGAACTTGAAGACGTGTTTGTGAAGAACCAGAGTGCTTGCAAATCCGTGATAAAATTATTCTGTCATTATTTTAATATCTCATCCGATTATTTTAATACTTTGCTTCTACTATGAAACAAGATTCATGGATAATAAATAGACTGTAGATTTTTATGCATTTATGACAAAGTTAAAAGTGCTAAAATGCCTATAGAATGCGTATATTATCAAAAAATACATGGGGCAGCCAAAGTAAAATGCTTTAATATCCAGTAGATGAAACAAACTTTCCCTCAGGTTTTAATTTGTTCAAGTATATCTATAAAACTTAGAATGCTTATAAATATTCGCGGTAGCGGTTGGAGTATTTATTGATAGGTGCCGATTTTGTAACGGCGCAACCATTAACTTTCATCTCAGTGTAAGTTCAGTCCAGTGCAATGCAAGTCCAGTGCAATGCAAGTCCAGTCCAATGCAAGTCCAGTCCAATGCAAGTCCAGTCCAATGCAAGTCCAGTCCAATGCAAGTCCAGTCCAATGCAAGTCCAGTGCAATGCAAGTCCAGTGCAGTGCAAGTCCAGTCCAGTGCAAGACCAGTGCAGTGCAAGTCCAGTGCAGTGCAAGTCCAGTGCAGTGCAAGTCCAGTCCAGTGCAAGTCCAGTGCAGTGCAAGTCCAGTGCAGTACAGTGCAAGTCCAGTGCAGTACAGTCCAGCTCAGTGCACGTCCGGTACAGTACAGTACAGCTTTTTGTATCGTATTGAACATTGTTTGAAACCTTTATCCCGAATTCTTAGTTCATCAGACTTTTATTGGTCTTAAACTTGAATTACAGTCTATTGAAATATCATTTTCTGAAGCATAAGAATAGCGTATGTGCACGTGTTAAGCACTAACTGATTTATTAAAAGTTCGATAATAAAAAGATACATATTTCCTTGACGATCATCTTCGCCAAACAAAATATGAACTTGATTCATTCGCCTTTAACCACAGACACACACGACTCACCTAAAGACTCGTTTCTCTAGTAATCGATGTTTTACCTTGACGTCATTCGTTATCGAAGCAAAGATGACTTTAAAATACAAGTATGTACTTAATCTTCCTTTCTATTTTCCGGCTACTTGATCTTTTCCAAAGCCCTTTTGAAAAAGCAGTTTCGTTTCCTTTTTCGATTTCGTCGATTGCACAATTCGATGTTGCATCGGTCGAACGGTTTTATGATCCAGGAAAGAGGAACACAACCGTTTGATACCGTAGAAGGAGAGAACTCAACTCTGGCATGGAGGTGGAATTGAAGCAGGAGGAGGAGGAACGACGAGAGGCTACTGTCTAAGCGAGTCTATTGTTGTGTCGGCGACTTAATACGCGTCTCTCTCTCTCTCTCTCTCTCTCTCTCTCTCTCTCTCTCTCTCTCTCAGAGGCGAACTCTCCAAGCTTCTCTTTCTTTCAGACTTTCCTCCGCGAACGAGGAATAAACGATGAATCGTGTCTGCCTGTAAAAACCAATGAGCTTGTGCATCTCTTAACACTTTAATGACGGAGTACGATCAATTGACGTCCTAACTGAAACTCACGTTATCCATAGAGAGCACCAATTGGCAATCTATGTGAAATAATCGCATCGCGATGTGTGAACAGTGAACACTGTGTGTCTAAACGGAATGTATGCCTTTTACGATAGCAGAAAAGTACAAAGTTTGAGCGACTAATGAAGCGATTGGATATGTTGGAGAATTCTGTTGCGTTTTAAGCTCCTAGACAGAGTGATATAAAGTAACTCAGAATCGTTCGAAGTTTATTTTTAGGGATTCTTGAATAGTTTCGAATTCTAAGAAGTAGACTATGAAGATGAGAGGATTTGTTTCATTTCTACGATGATACATCTTAATTTGTATAACATTGTACTCGCGATAGTAAAGGAGGATTGTTTGTTGCAAACAACTGTTGTCAGGCAGTTTGTTGCAAAATTCTGAGCAATCTGCTTCGTAAGTTTTTAGCTATAGAATTGTTTTTGATTAGTTAAATTGAATAAAATATCCCTCGACCATTTGTACGACTGGACAGTGTAAGATAGAATACGATCTTTATGAAACATGATACGATCATGTGGAAAATACCTTAAATTACATACAACTTTTATCATTAATTCATCGTGTACCCATCATCCTACGAAACGTAATTATTCCAACATAGAAGAAGAGCAAGACGATTTCATTGCTGATGAATTCATAGCAGATGCGATATGAAACTTTCAGTTAGAAGAAATGTATATTTTCTATTATTATTATAAAAAGAAAATGTAGTTTCTACGCAAACGTGTACAGTCAACAAAACGATGAGCTCAAAACTATAAGAATAAAAATAAATATCCATAAATAGCGTAAATATCTAAATTGCAGATGAAATGAAATATCAAAAGAAATATTAACATTATAAAATGAATGGACTGTCACTAACGTATCAAGGATTATTTTCTCATTTCTCTTCTCTCGTCTTATCAGTATGTAATTAATTCTCGTTCTTTCATTGTAAACAATATGTTGCTCGTAATCTCTACTAAATATTATATCTCAAGCACCTCCCTAATATAGTAGATACCAATATAATAATACTAGACCACTTTGTAAAGTGCTTGTATTTCCAGAACTTCGGGTTCTAATAAGTTTTCACGGAAGTCTGAATATGTTCTTGACGAAATCCAAACATTCACGTTCTTGTTCCTAAACTGCTTAGGAGTCCGACATTGTTCTGATCGAAACACTAGAATATCCAGTTAGAAATTCTTTGATCAATCTCGCATTTATGAGATAAACTATTTGTGAACAATATATTACCAAATATTAATATCAACAGACAAGAAAACGTAGTTACTTTCTCAATTTATCATGTACAATAATCGAAACAAAAAAAGAAAAAAAGAATGAAAACGTTGGAAAAATCGATGGAACTCGGGGGCAGAAAATATGAAAAATTTCATTGTAATCGAACGAGATAAAATTACTAAACTCACTGTAGCGTTCGATCAATCGAACGTGCAATTATTTTCAAAATTAAATACAGAGATACGTTTTCTATTATCGAATCGATTCGCTGTTTCCTGCCGAACGAATTCCCTGGAATATAATCGTCCCGAGGAAACGGACGATTCTTAAACACGCCAGCAAACGGGATTTAATGAATGTTATTGTATTTACGACAATAGCACAAATTTCATCACGGAAACATTTATTACGAGAGGCCTGTTAAATCGTCCCATTGAAATCGAGGGTTAGCTAATGAGCGGATTCGCTCCCGACTGACACAGGTAAATTAATCGCGATTCCAGTGATACACATCGTTGTTCTAATTGTTTGCTAGCGACACGACGATTCCGCATAGCGATTTAATAATTCACCATGCCAAAGGAAAAAGTAAATTTACGTTCTTTTACCATGAGATTTGATAAATGACTGATGAGACGCAGAACAGAAAAATCTTCGACCATAATAAAAAAAAATATCATCCATCTTCTCGACGTTATATATATGAAACGATCACGTTTGAGGATGTGAAGATCGCAGGAAAAAATATGATTGGTAGGTTTTTGTTGATTTTTCGATTTCAACTCTCTGTACTTGAAAAACATTTGAACTTCTCCTTTCGTCAATTCGGTAACCAAGAACTAAATGTCCGAAGAAAAAAAAAGATAGGTGTTACGGTTATTTTGCGTAGTTTTATTCGACAAAACGAAACTTTATATTTTCCGAACGAAGGGGAAATTATTTAATGAAAAATTCCATTAGCGTGCGCGACCGAATTAAAATTTCTCTGGACTCTCAAATTCATCGCATTTTTGTATTGTGTGCGCATTCCGCTCCATTCGTCAAATAGTATTTCAACTCTCTCAATCGTTCATGGTTCCCCTTTGAGAACGCACGGCTCGAAGTTCTTGCGTGTTATCAAAGGAAAACAAAATAACCGTAGGAATGACGTAATTTCTGAAAGAACGACAAATATTCCGCTTTTCCTTCATCGATGCATATTTTCGCGTGCATGCGCGGATGCCATGCCGGAAACGGTAACAACGACAGTCGTTCCGCAATAAAACGAATACACATTTTCCAATATAAACATCGGCCCACTGTGGAGACACCCATAACGATAAATTCTTGTAGCACCACGTGCTTCGAAATCTTCGATGTCAATCCTTAAACGTTGTATCCCAACGGTGTCGAGCCATGGAATGTTATGAACGCGTTTTTTGGCTCAGCCAATTCCGATAGTTCAGAATAATTCAATTTTCATCAATATTTTTATTGAGACAATCGTTGGTATTTGTAGAAAAAAATAATTGAGCAGAAGTTAATTTAGATAGTATATCGATTCCAATGAAACGAACGAATTGTTAATTTCGTTGATGTAGTTTATTGGCAATTCTGTTTTGATTACCTGTTGGACTAATTTATGTTCATTTCACTTGGAGATAGATTTTATGTTATGAAATTACATACCAGAGGATGGATGATTTATATTCGTTATATTTCTCTTACTACTTTTGTATTAGTTTAATTTTGATTATTTATTACTATATTATAATCGTCGAATATAATAAAGTACGGTGTTCTTTAATAAATTACGGAGATATATGTTTCTGCAGATTGATTTTTAAATCTTTCTGCTATGCATGAACATAATAAATAGCGAACTATTTGCTTTAAACTTCGTTTCATTGATATTTTATGTTATATTTGTCTTACATAGAATGCATTTCTCTTGCCCTCTTTCTCTTTCGTGTAACGCGAATATATGAATTATTTTCATTTGAGTAATCTAATACACCATATGGATTACTCCAAAACGCTCTAATAGTAGCGACAAATTCAGAACAATACCCAATGGATGTAAAAAAAGAATTAATTTACATTATAAATATCCCATAAATATTTCTGTGCAAATATCTCGATTTCATAATTACAGAGACAGCTGAACATACATGTAAATCAATAAATAAATCTACGTGTATAAATAAACGGAATTCCTGTGTAATTCAAATATTAAAGCCCACAACAGTTGCTTCTTCTACAATGAACATAATTACAATTTTTAACACCTAACATCAGTCTAGTCATAGAAACGCGGTACGAAAATTGATCGAAAAATAGCGAAAAAGAGCAAAAGCGAAATGTGTGGATCTCGATCAAACAGAAACACTGGAACAGGAAAATCTATCTAGAAACGAGAAGAAGCAAATACCGAGGTGAAAGAAACCTTGCTAAAACCACGAGTTCGAAGCGGACTCAGCGAAACTCATTCCAGTAACTTCTGTTAACCCAAATCGACGAGTTTCATAAGGCAAGGAATTTTCTGCACAAAGAGGGTCGACGATGTCGCGTGTTTTTTTCCACCTCGCCCTCTGTACATCACGAAAAGTACTTTATACTCCGTTGCCTTCCCTCTTTCTTTTCCTCTTTCTTCGTCGTTCGCCGCTCCACGTGCGTTTCTCTTTTCTACCCTTCGCGAGCACCGAATGCGCCCTTTCCAACCTGCTACCCTCGCTAACATAAGCGTTAGGAGTCAGTGCCTAGACAGATTGCCGCAAGATCAAAAAGAAAAATCGCGATGGACGATCACCTAACGCGACGTGGTAGCTTCTCTCGCGAACTTCACGTCCGACACGATTTCGAATGTGCGAAAATACGGAAAGAGATTATTTACCTGATCACGGAATTATGTGGCACATCGTGAGTATCTCGTTCGTCACTTTTTCGAAACTTTCTTACGTCGTGCGACGATTCTGGGTCGAGATTTTGTTTCTTTGAGGCGTACAGTTACGTGTAGGAAAGTAGAAACAAACTTCGCTTATGTAATTCTTTACGTTTGACGACTAAGAGATTTGCCCTTCGTATTGAGAAGGGTGAAAAATCATCTAACCAATTCATCGTTTGAAAAGAGTTCTCTGTTTGTGTCGCTGGAAAGCAAACTATTTCGAACAAAGGATTCAGGTTGGAAGAAAGGGTACGTGAAAAATGTAGGTGAAAAACGAGAAGACAAATAGATATTGAATTTTGATTACTGAGTGTTAGAAATTTACTGTAGAAGAACGAGTTAATGTTAGGATACAGTGTATTGAAGTATATTGAAAAAGCTTCGCGACTTTACAATTTAGCAGTCCGCGGAAATAGCGAGATTTATGGGGTGGAAGAAAAGTTTCGGATTTCTATGTCGATTCACTTTCGTCGTGGAAAAGAGGCCAATCGACTCGCGTGTAAGCCCGATGTGACGCGATTTCGTCTCGGTCAATCAGATAAGGCAACATGCGACGAAAAAAAGGAACGTGCACTTAAAAAAAAATTGTATGTGCGAACCTTCGTCGCGTCCGTTGCATACCGGCCCAAAGAAATTACGACCAAACGGCGTTTAGAAAGCCATCGCGTGAAAAATACGTCGCGTGACGTGGGCAAATTTGAAGTATCAGAAGGGAGGGAAAAGTATGAAAGAGAAAAAAAAGAAAAATATATGGAAACCCCACCATCGACTTTTGCTCGTCGGAATAAATTAGATGCGAATCACGAAACGCTAGAATTTCAGATGCAACGATTCCGAGGGATGCTTGTTGTTCAAATAACGTTATTTATCAGGTTGATACATACGTCGTTAATTACAGAAGATCAATTAGAATCTACTGACAATTATATTTGCGTAAAGTTCGTGGAAGCGAACATTGTGGCCGATCGATAATAATAAATACACTTTTTGTATTTTATTATCGAGAAACGGGCGTCTCTTTACGAGTTTATCTAATTAGTCATAATGAATGTTTCAATAGCGCCAAATTAAAAAATGGAAAATACAGCGCAGGTATTAAAATGGTATTGCGTCGTAATGGCTAATGAACATTAAACGAGCATTAAGACCCGATTGCCTTGAAGATGCATTTTCATTTATTTTTCATTAATCATTTATTGCCTCGTATACCGATAATAAAGAACACATTTATTTTATAATGTTGCTGAACATTGCTATGGTCCATAACTACGAATGGAACTAATTATCATTGCAACTCGATATTACTAGAATAGCTATTATATAATATATCCTTCGTGAGTCTTGATAGTATACTGGAAGTAGCTGGAAATTTGTATTTGGTATTGTCGTTCGTGTCTTTTTGCCTAAATTGTCTTCCGTATTTTCAAAGAACAGGTTGTTTATTCGACACGTTTTTTGTTTTTTAATGAAATAAAATGTGAATATGATATGAAATTACTACACTGCAATGGATGCAGATATTTAATAAAAGGAATTTTTCGCAAACGCGTCAACTTTTTGAAGTTGAACCACATAAGAGATGAGAAATTTGTTCTGAAATAGAAATAAGTAATTTCATTAAGCTCGAAGAAAATGAGAAGCTTCTCTGCTGTCAATATAAAGAAACATCATTACACCAAACCGTTGTAGTTTCTAATTTTACTTTTGTCTTTCTCTCGAATACAAAGGTCCACTTATGCACGAGATACTAATACAAAACTATAATCACCCGTTATACGTCAGAAATAAAAAGAATTTATCGAATTCTTCGTTTCTCTGTTCGGTTTATTTCACGTTTCTCACTTTTAACGTTGTATTTTATCGAAAGAGTCAAATACTCAATCATAAAGTGTATTACTAAAAAACGAACGTATCGATTAATGGGAACGATACATATCAATTGTCTTTCTAAACAGGGCGCAAGTTATCGACAATTTTCATTTACGTTGAACGAAATGCGGTGGCCGATGGTTACCGCGGAAATATCGAACGAAAAGTTTGCCTCTGGTTTTTGCATCCTGTCTCTAATATAATTGGAGCCTGGGGAAACGGGATCGACGAGGACCGCCTGTACGAAACAAGATCGAAAATTGGAGAAAGAGATAAAAGAAACAGACTAGCTGGGTTTTCGATACGACTCGAACGCAGCGCGGCTGTGATTTCTATAAAATCACGCTGCCCGAAGGTAGACATATCTCTACATGTTTTGTTAGCTTCCATCAAATTGATATAACAAAAATATTTAGTTTTAATGTCGCTTCCTATCATTTTACCTTTCGCGCGAAATGAAATTTAGTATGAATTTCTGGGCTGAATGGCTTCTGCATTTGTATGGAATTTGATGATTGAGGTGTGATCGTGTGCGTAAAATTTAATTATTATTTGCTATCATTTGGAGATTAAAAATTGCTAGGATTTATGGCAACATTCATGGTAATTTACAGAATTTTTAATCTCACCTAACTAGCAGTATCGCTAATTAACATTAATTATTTGTAAAGGCAGGATTGTAGACTTTTGGGATGACAGATTTTCGAATATTGCAAATTTATGAAACGATGTACTATTCGCTTTAGATTTACGTTAAAAATCAGGTTAAAGTTAATAATCGAATCGTCAGAGAAAAATTTGTAATATCAGCTTTAACTAAATGGTGGTTCTACACGTGTAGGATAATTGTAATTTATTTGATATATTATACTATGTATCGTAGATTTACCTTAAAAATTACATGTCAAAAATAATGCTTCAATTATCAAAGAAAACTTCCAAATAAATAATGATCTTATAGAAAGCGCTCATAATTTAAATATTATACGATATTTGTTTTAAATGTCCGCTTAAATGAACAAGTATTAATAAAAAATTAATATTTCTATCATTACAGGCAGCTGCAGTTTTAGTACAATTATAATTACAGTATCGAAATCCAACATGCTTGCAAAATCTATGAAGTTACGATTGTAATACTGATAAAAGCTAACGTAGTTATAGTGGCATTACTGACAGAAACCAACTTAGTCTCACGTAGAGCATAATTGTTAAAACATGTTATGGAAAACTGTACAATATTGCAGTATTATACAACAGGTTACTGTACAGCGATATATAACTACCCATAACAAGTTCTCCGTCATCCAAAATAAAATGAGCACGATCGAAAGCTTATAACTCGTGCCATTAATAAGAAGAACGGGGTTATAACTCAAACGACATTTAAAAGTCCATCGATTACCCATCGATTATCCAAAAAGAAAGGAAAAAAAAGAACAAAAAAAGAAAACTGCATGATAGAAGCATCCAATAAAGAACGTTTCGAAGCACAAAATGCGCTTTAAATTTTGACAAATTTGTCACGGGTGTCGTTCGAAAATTAAATTAAACCATTCTAGTTTAGAACACCGGTTTATATTAAGCAACTTTTTTCTTCGGTCCAACCAGCTTGTACCGCGTCGTTCGGTGTAAAATGACCACTTTTTAATGAGCACACGGCACATCCACGCCACGACAAATTACCATGAGACCAAAGGAGAAAGAAGAATGACGTTGACGACGTTTTCAACGTGACGCTTTGATGGCCGCCGGTTCTTGCGATTCTCAGAACGGCCAGTGGCTGAACCTTTTCTCGGAAATCAGTTTACGTTACATATTACGTAGCAGGCTCGTTGTTTCGACTTATTATGTCATCATAAAAATGTATCGCATCTTGATCAGTACGGGAACGTAGCACCTTGCCTTGGTTGGTCCTACAATTACACAGTTGTTAGAAACTGTTATTCCTTGTTATTTCTTGTTTTCTTCTAATATATTATTTTTTATGCAGATTTAGATTTATCGAAGAATAAGAATTTAATGTCTTTTTCTTCATTTATTTTCTGCATCTTAGAAATGTTAGTTCCATCCTGTATTTGCTATTCTTCCTTTTTTCTCCTCAAAGTTACTTTAGGAAACTAAGAACTAGTTTCTACTTTCTTTCAACATCTCTCCCCCTTTTAGTGATCCAATTTTATTTCCGTCTAGCTCTATTTTCTTTATTTATTTGTGGAAAATAAGAATTCTTATCTTTCAGACTTCAATAACAAGCATCTCTATCTTTATTGAATTTCTATTTACGAAATAAGGATGTTTCTTTATAACTCGAAAACGACCATTTTTATTCTCAAAAATTGTGGAAAGTAAACAGTTATCTCTCTTCACATTTATCCTTTTTCGCTTAAATTTAAAACTTCTAAAAAATAAGATAGATATTTTATCTATTATTCCATTCTATATAAATTCTAATAAAAGATGTTTCCAATAAGAATGCTATTTCAGACTCATTCCTTTTGCTTAAGCGTGGAAAATAAACATTTCAGTAGTAGCCATATTCGTTGCTTTTCTTCACGTTTTCCTTAGGAAATAAAAGTTTCAATCCTATCGCCAATCGTTCTATTATCCCTATCCCTATCCCTATCCCTATTTATCACTTTACTTCTACACTAACCTGCAATTTTTCTAACGCTACATATTTTCTCCTGACATCCGTATCTTTAAAACATAGTAACATACACAATGCACTGTATACATATCACCACACAAACGATTGCCAAGCCAAGTATATTCATTCGATCCATACCAATCACTATAAAATACATTATCACTATTACATATGTTAAATTCCATAAAATATCCCGATACTGATCTTAGCAATGATTAATCATGTAAGAACACAAGAAAAGAGAAGAATGAAAATACCTAAGAATCAATAATAAGACTCAAACATAAAACAGGACGAATAAAATAGAATGTGTTAAAAGCCGTACGTATTCTACCATAAGAAACTTTAATGTTTTTCGTCTGTGATTAATAACTGATCATTTAAGCCCCAGGCTTAAGTCAAGAATTTCACGAAATTTTCAACAAAACGTATCAAACACAAAATAAAGCGAGACAAAGGAAGTCTGTCAATCCAAATGCGTTGTTCGTTATTCGCGATTTACACTTCGAGTTCTGCATAAAATCAAATTAAAGATCTGTAAGATTCTTCAGCAAAGTTTGTGAACGCCTATATATTAGGTTGTCTGGAAAGTGTCTTTCTTTCACAGGCGTGTATTTTACAACAGTGCACCTTCATAATAACGTGAAACCAAGTCTGTGAAATATCGCGGTGTTTATCTCAACAGAACAAAATGGACGTACGTAATAATATAAACCAAAAAACGTTGTGCGTCTATTTCCTCATAAAACATACAACATAAACATAAAACAAACAAACAACATACAACAGATACATATAATCCTTTATTCATTATTTTCCCATAATTCTTGTGCGTAACTGTTCAAAATTTATGCTCTGCATTTTGCGTTATTATCTTGCGTGAATACACAATTGTAGTCGATTAATCGTCTCTTAATAACCCGGATCAACTACTATATTTTGTATGTGACCAGCGTAACCAAAAATTGATGTGCAGCTCGCACCGCATGACAAAAGATTCCGAAACGATATGTATTTTGCCAGCGGTTAGGCTGTTTCACCTCCCTCTAAAACTCGAAAGAAAAATCAAAGAACCGTCGAAAAATCAGCAACAAGACGTGATCGTAAGACGGAAAGAGAAGTAAACAGGCGCGTGGAACGTGCGGAGAGCGTGCAGCGGACTGTTTGTTTCGCGGCAATATTTCAGGAACATAATATCGCGTAGCCAAGAGGGGCGATTTAGAGGGATGGTCGGAGGGGCTGGTGGGCAGAGGTTGGGTGAAAATGACAGCCAGTTTGCCTGTCCCCTGCTCGAGGCACACGCGAACCCTCGGGCACGAGCCGAACCGCGTATATCGACCCATCGTCAGCTACAGGAACAGGGAAGGAGAGAGAAGGAGAGAGTGAGAGAAGGTCCAGGATTTCTGACACGCGTACGGGTCCATAGGCCGCGTGTGTGCGCCACTGACGCTGCTTCAAAAACACTCGAATAGCCCAACGACGAAGAGGAAAAAAGGGACGAATCATTAAATTGTTCTACTTGTTGACGCAGGTTCCGATGGGATCTTCCGGTGACAGCTGGCAACGCTCGTTGATGTCGGCTTGGATTCTGCTTTCCGAACTATTTATGATTTCGCGAATGTCGACCAGGAAGATATTCGATGAGAAAATTAGGTTATCGTGGAATATATCGTGAAAGAACTAATGGACCAAAATACGTTTGGGCGATTGCGCGCACTAACGACAATTTGTCGCGCAACAGTTTCATCGCTTACGAAAAGGACATTCGTTTGTACGATCGCAGTTGGCAACGCGACTGTGGAATAACTTTTTCGTTATTTAGAAGAAGAAATTGGATCTTTAATTGGTGCGAACGAGAGCGACGAAACTGTTGCACGACAAATTGGCGATAGCGCGCGCATAGCCTTATTGTTAGTCTGAAATGATACGAGTTATCGATTTACCGAATACTGTTTGACACTGTTTTTTTCTGCGAATTATCCAATACTTTTTTAAAGTACATATAGAACAAACATTGAAGCGAACTAATTTGTTGCCTAAAGCGGATATGAACGCAAAATGTTCGGCGCAACAACAGGTTTAGTTATGTTCTTTGAAATCGAGTTGGAGAGAATCAATTCTCCTGTTTTTGTATTGTTAATACAATTTAAAAGATCCATTTTTACCATACAATTGTGTATTGCAAAAAATGTTCTTATTCAGCCACAAAAAAATTGTTACAAAAATGTCTCAGTTAGTCGAACAGAGAATGTTAAACGACACTCACGAAGTCATTTGATGAAATGTACTTGGACGATCTTAAATCATGAGAATCATTGAGAAATGATGAAAGAAAACAGCATAATGTTCCAAATAATTCCAAAACAACGTGATTAGAAGACTCTCATAGTTTCTACAAGGTACAAATTTTCTACAAACGTATACCTAGTAAAAAGTTAGTGTACCTTTTAACTGTTAATTAGCGTGACTAACCAATTTAAGTATATAACAAGCGTTAAATGATTGAAGCGTTGATTATTCGTAAATTCTTAATTAATAAAATTTCGAAATATCGAAATAATTAATATATTCGAATATTAATTATTGCTATTATCGAATATTAATTAGCTATGTAACGAAAGAGATTTGTAATCTGATATGTAAAATTTAAAACGAACTTATTGCACGTAACTTAATACTTCCCGAATTTTCCCTTTTTTCTACATTTTTCGCCCAAGTTCATTTTATTATCCGGTTTCTACTTTTCATTTTTCTTTTCTCGTCGTCTTACGAAGATTGGTGGGATAGTGAAGAACGCGAGATTAAATTTCGTAATAAAAATTAACGGGGGATTCCTTTGCAGGAGCACGCTGCGCTTGGAGAGTTTGTTGAGTTTATTTAACGGAACGCTGGGTTAGGTTTAGAGTGGTTTTTTAAATTCGCTTGGAATAATTTAAAAATATGACGTAGATATTCGGTGAGTTAATCGCGAGCTTTTCGGATAGTTTTATCATTCGATGTAATTATTCAAACTATCGTTGTGTACAGAATATACCACAATTAGTTATAATTAGAGAACAGAGGTAGAATAAAATTAATACAACGGATTAAAGTGCGATAATGCAAAATTGACTAAAGTAATAACGATTTAGATGCCATTTATACCAAGTGGGAAATATCGTATAATATACATTTCCAAATTGGATTTAAATTTTACATATTATATAGTCAAGATGATTGTGTCTTATTACAGTTACAGTCACAAATCTCGGCAAGTTTTATATTCGTAAAGTTTTCCCGTGGTAAATGTTCAAGTACTTTTTCCAGTCCCAATTGTATATCAACTTAATTCCTATGACTCTTCAAATTAACCAATTCAACAGCTTTCTTCGATCGAAAGACTTCTTCGGTCTTCCTCTAAAGCAAAAATCCTCGTCGGTTCAACGGCGAATGGAGAAGGAACGAAAGGGAAAAAAACGAAAAGAAAATTTATACCCTGAGAAACATCAAATTTCACGTGCAACATCATACGTTCGTAAGAATTCTACAAGTAGCCAAGTTCCAAGGAACGTAGGTTAAAATCGTTGCTCGACCTCCCGCCAGCCGCGGTTCAGATAAATCGTCGTTTCTCGAGGACCCTCGCCCCGTGTCTCCAATTATTTTCGCGATTCGTAAAGGAGAGATCAAGGGTTCGACGACCGAGTAACGGAGGCAATAATTCGCAGGATAATCCGATAATAACGTGGAAAGAACTCGCAGGCTTTTCCTTTAACAATTTATCTTCATCGTTGATATTTATGGATTATCGAAGGAATCGATCTTCACAGGATCCTTCCGAGTTTTCGTCGGGATACACTGGCTACGAAAAATGAGCCCACCGTTGTATTTCTTACGGCATCTACTGATTAGGTCCAAGTACGATCAACTTCACACAACATAATATGAAATGTAATATAATGAAAAGAAAAAAGAAACGATTCATTTGAAAGTAAGGATACTTCTTGTAGCCACTGTATTTCTTTCTTCTCTTTTACCATTTTGTCTGTCTGTGTTGAATTTGCGAAGCTTTCAATTTTGAAATTTCATTCCGAGTTTGAAAATCAGGCAATTATAATTGGACACTACAAGATTGGTGCTTGTGTAATCTCTTGCAACCGTGATCATAAGGAAACTTAAGAAACCAAAGAAAATAAGTAAAATGCATTACGACGTCTTGTAATTTCGATCGTACGAGGAGCAAGGATTTCTGAGTATTTATTGGAAATTTCAAAATGCAAATGTAACTTCTATCACAAATAAAATATGAATATCTGTACACGTAATACACCAGAACAGATAAGATATCTAAAGTATATTATTTCTTATAATATTCAAAATCTTCGCTAAGGTTCCATTTCTACAGTTCTGTACATAAAAGTATGAATTTGCTTAAACGTCCCAGAAATACATTAATATGAATCGAATATCGTCTAATGGAACTAAACTATTCTATAATTTATCTGAAAAAGAACGTACGCTAAAATACCCGCCTTCCTTTTCGACTTGATCTAAAAATATCAAGTAATTCACCATTTGCATTCAACATGCACGCTACTCGTACATCTTTATATCCTTTAATATTTCCACGGTATATTTCATCGTGGGGCAAGAAGAGTTGCCATAAATTTCCGAAAAGTTGCTGCAGCGAACGTTGAACACGTTAAATCGCAGCAACACATGTGACGTTAAGATTGAAAAGTTCCCTCGAGTTCATACAGTACAGATGCGCATGTATTAAATTGATACACGTATCGAGCAGACCGTGAAAGTAATGCGTATCGATTACATCCGGCAGTTGGAACTTGGTGAAATACGGGTCAGAAATATCCGTCTGGCTGAACTGTTTCGCGGATCCTCGAAACTTTTCGCGGTTGTTCGGCCAGGTTTCCGTGGCCTGCTACATTTTCTTCCTGTTTCGGCGAGCAACTTCTATGAATCGACGTCTCAGAGCACCCGTTTGCGTGTACAGCCGCGAAGGCAAGGAAGGTTCCACGTTAAAGAACGGAAATCATGGCAGAAGGATTATTCTCGAGCAAACTTATCGCGTTTTGATTACGCCCGAGATAAACCGAAGGATTGTGAATCGTTCTCGGCCTGGAATGAAGTTCGTGCTTCAGAACGACGGGCTTTTAGATTCGAACGAGTTCTCCGATTCTTCGTAATGGATTTGTTTGATTCCTTTTCCCTTTGTTTAATTATCCGTAGATTATTGTATTAGGTTGTTAGTAGCGATATTTCAGGAGGACAGATCCTCGTGAAATTTACATTTTATCGAATAAAATACGAATCTTTAGTTCAACTGGGAGTAATATTTGTTCAAGCTTATCGGCGAAGGAATAGAAGAGAAGGAGAAAGAGAGAGAGAGAGAGAGAGAGTTATCGGTTCGGATCATGTTAATTGACAAAAATGTTGAAAACTTTACGAGCAACTAAATAGCATTGTCTGAATTCATCATTGACGACACGAGGAAAATACGATAAGTCTCTATTTGTTGATTTCTTAATTTTTATACTACGCTTGGTGGTTGAAGAGAAGGCGGTAATTTTAATATGATTTGAAATTAACTGAAACGAAAAATCACCTATTATGTGTGCGTAAAGATTTTGTATTAAACATTATATTATTTTAATATTATATACGATTCAACTACATTATATATAATTCTAGTTGATCACTGTTGTATTACAACTACATCGGTGGTAGAAAATTCTTTGTAACCCCATATAATGTAAATTTGACATTTTACCAATGTAATCGTAGCGATCGTACCTCACTATAACGCTAATCTTTTAAAATGTTTTATATAGGACAAATACGATACGAACATAAAACATTTTTATGATAGTTAAGTGTTCAAATATTTTCGTCAGTCATCGTAGGTCTTAGATAAAAGCAAATCTTTGACGCTCCTCTAAAAAGATACGAACGAATTTACTACGTGTAATAATTCCTATGTAATAATTTCATGAACGATCGATTTCCATGTTCGACGAGGTTTGAGGCTTCAAATGAAATAAATCGATGGTTACGTTGGATTCGTTGTTTCTCCGCGTTCTATTACCACGAAAGGACGAAACGTTGAAATTTCCCGTTTCTCGTTTGTTTCTATGAGAATTAGCCCACCGGTCCGTTGCCAGCTTATTTATTGACTCAGGCTGTGTTCCAAGTTCGCAGGTAGAACAGCACGAAAACAAACCAGTCCGGATCGAATTGAATCGAACCGAAATGAGAATGAAATGACATTTCGATTTTTAATTACCGTTGGGCTACGTTCTTTCTTCCTGATCCTCTGTTTCATTTTATGGAACAGGACGAATAATTGCGCTTTGATCAACGCTTTTTAATAGAATACAATCGATATTTCTTCATAGAGTATCGAAATCTGGGTATCGCGCGCGAGTCGTCAATTTCCCTGCATATTGATCATATATGATCGTTATGATATTTATGCGAATGGATTAGGTCTGTTAGTATTATATCTGTGTACGAGCTCTTCACTTTCATTCATTCATTCATTCCTTTCCATTTTCAGATAGGTTGTTAATTTTCATTAAAAAGTATCCCATTTACATTCTGAGGACTACTTTGACCAAAAATTAGAACCTAAGGAACATGTTAGAACACTAGATACGTTACAGAAGCCCATTAGAAAGAATTTCTATAAGTTAAAAAAAATAGCTGCATACATTACTTCTACTTCTTCAAATTTCGTAAAATTGTACGATCCAGATGGAAGAACAAATAGAAACAAAAAGAATGTTGAGCAAATTCTTGAAATTTCGTTTCGTAATAGCAATGTGGATTTAATGGAATTCAATAGTATAAAGCAACTAAAAAAAAAAAAAAGAAAAAAATAACGAATGAAATATAAAGCATTTATTGATATATGTTTTTTATCAAAATTCAAATCGTTCAAATTTCTAGTGCAAAACTGCAGTGTGGTAAAAAAGTTACTATAAAGAATTATGAATTTCAATGATTCTGGCAGTTCTAGTTATAAATTTGTTTCTGTGATTTTATCCAATTTATAGTTGTGATATTATTGAACGACGAATTATTCGATTAGTATTTAATGATTTCGTTATTTGTACTATATGGGTATCGGAGGATTTAATTTAGAAATCAAATAAGCTCTCTGTGTTAATTTTATGTTTTTAATCTTCAGTCTGTTTTATGCTATTTCTTCTATTAATCGGAATTATTAAATGTAGAAGATAATTCTTTTTCTTTTTTAAGCGAATATTTAAACATATTTAATTGATTCTCTTTCTGATAGTTCTCACTGTCTATATCTACGTAATTAAAAATTTATGTAGCTGAGAAATCGTATTTCTTCCCTCATTGAAATTAGGTTTGTTTCATACTCGCATGTGTACATTGTTTTCGTAGTACAGTAAAAGCGCAAGCTACAAAAGCTGGTATTTTTTAATAAAACGTTATTTCTGTTATTTTTGTATCTGGTTGTTCCGATATCAATTTTGCTCAACCAAATTGGTGTATTCCGAAACGAAAAAAAAAAAAAAAAATTGAAGCAAAATAAGCTTTTCTAATTATTGGAAGAATTTTTCTTTCGAAATTGACAAATTTGAAACAGAAGAGGGATGAAAAAAAAATCGTGTTCATTAATTCTTAAAAATCGAGCTGATCAAACGAATCATCTCGATCATTTTACCATTTAACCATTTTTCCAATATTATCAGGAGAAGTACAAATGAAGATATTAAATTATCAACACAATTAGTCTCTACTTCCATAATATTAAATTGTGTTCATGATACGAGATAAATTTGAATTCTAATTTCAGTTTTAGCTCGAATTATGTAAGTTTAATTCAAACCTGAGTTATAAAACAGAAACTTTACGATAGAAATGTTTAAGCCATTGTTACATTTTTGAGATTTTTTTCAAATTCTTAATCAGATTATAAACACATTTACACTGACCATATGTTCTTTTAATCTTTTTCTTTTAGACAGGTACAATGGCTAGATTCGTATCAATCGGTAGAACATTTTTTTCTGTATCTCGCGTAATTTGAATTATTTTTACTTACACAAGACCTACACACGCAACAATTCCTATTGGTAAAGACCCTGAAAAATATCTAAACAATGACACGTTAATTCAAAAATAAATTTAATCAACCCCATAAATTAATTTAATCAACTAGGAAAGAAAATCACGAGGCGAAATATTCATTGACAAAATTATAAATTACTGAAAAATATCTTTTTATCATATTGCAAGTAAATATTCTAGCGAGATAAACAGATTTTCAAATAAAATCAGATCGAATAGAGATTCCATCGAAAAGAGATTGCGAAAGACAAACAAGAGGATTCTACTTGTTGCCCTGATCGCGTCAGATGGATAATTATCTACGAACACTGAAAACATAGGAAAAGAAGGTTGTCGTACAGGACCGTATCTTCCGGAATCAAGGATTTTAGACGGCCAAGCACGTTTCAGCTCCTGGCAATAGGACAAAGAGTTCGCAGAGAGGTTCGTGCCGCTCCGATCGATGTTTGCCAGCGGAATTTCTGTTTCGTAAAGCAGAGGCACGCCAATGTGCGTCCATCTGCCGACCTTGTCTCCCTTAATTCAAATGGTCGTTAGATGCACAGCACTTTCCTGACATTTTGTTGCATCGACGAAGAGTATTTCGAAGCTGTAGTATTGATATTTCATACGTAAATTCATTAGCAAATTCGATATTTTGTTGTATTATTATATGTTGTAATATCGTATTTTTACAATATTTCATTTGTTTATACGTCATACGTATATTGTTGTTTCTTTTCCTAATTATCAATAAAAAAAAAAGAAAAGAATAGATCGTTATAATCATTCTTTCGTAATTTTGGAAAATTGACAATTTCATAGTGTTTTATTATGTTCGACAAAATCGTGCGTTTAATAAGCATCAAATTTACTTCTATTCTCATTAGTCGTATTACTACATTTTTTTGATTCGTAAATTTGTTGAATTTTTACTAACAGTTTGTTAAATTTGTTACATTAAATATTTTCCAATATAAAAGAAATTTCTGAAAACATTCTCTACGTACTATGTGAAATCAATACTTTGTAAATTGAAATAGAAATTTTAGAAGAAAATACGATTCTGCACAATCTTTTTTATTTATTGCGCACCTAGTCGATTAATGTAGAATTTCATTACACGATTATGCTATTTTTATAATCATTTGCGCGAAACTTCATGAAAAATTCAATAGCTCAAATTAAACTTAAAAATTGTTGGTTATATTAAGTTAGCTCCATTATATTATAGCATATTTCAAATAAGAAGGGGAAGAAAGGAAAATAAAGGAAAAATTCTTTAAAAAAGATAAAAAGCGAGTTCAAAGCGTTAACTGAATTTCTTCGATCTTTCGTAAATTTTGATTATCACTAAATATAGATAGGATACTAGGGAACTCTGGAAATATACATATAAAATACTGTGCCAGTGTTATTTAACTTTATCTTCTTAACTAATTTCGAATAATAACGTTACATGCGGAGAGTCTACGAAACTTAGCATTTGGGAAAACGTTTTCTAACTATAAGGTATCGTTCACGTTCGAGCGATATAGACGCAAAGCTGGTATCAGCGAACGACCGTGTTCTTATCAATTTTATCAGAACAACTGACATTCTGTTGCTGTCTCCAAATGATAAACGCCTGACCATATAACTTTCCCATCGTTGTTGCTCCTATCTCGACTTCTTGCACGAATCAGCAGCCTTTTTCCGATTTTTCTACTCACGTGGAAAAGATTTTACGAATGTGAAATACATAGTGACATTAAACATTTTATTCGTGAATGTTATTTTTTTAGAAGACTAACAATGAGTTTTATCATCGATAAGGTAAGAAGCAACGACGGCAGACTAATACATCATCTGTAAAATTTTTCAAATTAGATTCATTGCTATTACCGAATAACGAACTATTCGTTATCCTTCGAGTTCATCATTCGTAATTTCCATAAAAAGAAACGATCTAAGAATTGTTATCGATTTCATCTAACTACTTGTAATTGTAATTACAACTTGTATAAAATGATGATCTTTTTTAAACCTCAGTTTAAAATAGAGACTCATAAATTAATGTTTATACACACAAGGAAAATGATCAGAGTGCGTATTATTTTTCTATTGAAGGTTAAGTCAAAGTCCGGATTATAAGAAGAGATTTTAGTTACATAAAATTTATAAACGCACTACGTGTGAATATTTCATGTACCGAGGAGAACTCAAAAACCTATTATTACATTAGATTTATGTTTCAAATATTGGAAATTTTACTTGTTACTCAATTGTTTCAATTCCATTTTACTTTATCGTATACACGTAACTACATATTAAATTTGAACATGATCGACATATATTAAGCAAGTTATTTCGTTGCATTATTTTCGTCGTGACAAAAGTCACGATTCCAGGAAACTACATATACATATTTATGTCATATAATTGCTACATACATTGAAAACTAATTGCACGTCTTCAAACATAACACTTAATTATTTCTTTCCTTTACTTCTACAAAATTAATACTTTTTATGTTTCTACGCGTTGCATCGCGGATATCATGAATTATTAATTCAACGTTACGCCGATTAAAGCAATATAAAAAAAAATTCAATTTCTCTGCGACGTAAATTAACCCCGGCCGGAATACACTGTCAAAAATAAAAAAATTGGCTTCGATTAATTAATATTTGCTTAAAATTCTAGGCAAGTAAAATCGATGATCGAACGATTGCGATTTTTAATATAATTTTAATTATATAATCCATTGATCTGTACTTTGTAATGAATGTGCAATATGTACATAAGCTACGTTTATGTCTACAGCATCGAAATTTTTCTATCATTGGTAACCAATCATCTCGAATTTTATATAAATGTACAAATGTACGTGCACATTTATATTCATTAAAAAATACATACGATAGGATTAATTAATTATGTGATTAAAATTATGTTAAAAGTTGCAGTCATCGGCTCCAATTATCTCGAATTTTATCAATTCGATTTTTACTATTGAAAAACCCATCAAATTCTACCAAGCTTCAAAAATTGTTGTTTCGTTCCGATAAAACCGAGTCTCCGCAAAAATTTAATAACGACCAGGGTACTCATTTAACAATAATAATAATAATGAATATTCATTGGAAGACAGTACGCCATTTTGTTTTTATTCAGAAACATTTCGATATCGTTCGCTGACTATGCTTCAAGGGGATCAGGTTTACACGACACTCGTACGATTTCAGTTTCATTAATTTAATTAATACCAAACCGAGGGAAAAAGACCGCGGGAAAAGTGATTGTCCCATCTGAACATTCGTAACGTCGAACGAGCTTTCATCAGTGGCTGTACGTCTAGTCGATTATGAAACTGCAAAAGTGTTGGTCAAAAGCTTTTATGAATCTTCTTTCCCCGAAAATCATTGAAAAAATGTCGAATGTCAAATTAACTAATATTATACTAATAATTATTTATTTTATGAATTACTAAGCTAATAAATTATTATTGTTAATGAAGAAAAGCTGTCAAGATAAGAATGAAAATTCGATTTTTATTCGACAAATTTCTGCTAACTCTATTGTATTAATATTTTAGTATCTAACAATTTATCTGGTAATATGTGATCTATTTCGTAAAAAGCTTAGTATTGTACATTAATATTTTGCTTCCTGTTTTACACGAAAAAGATCTTACAGTAATTTATTAGCCTAACAGGTTGCATCGAATGCATCAGATTTTTGTAAAGTATAAGCGTAAAAGAACTTGTGTTGCGTGATGTCTATTAATCTCGCATGAAATCAAAGTGGAATTCAAAAACATAAAATTTCCTCTCTGCTTTTAAAAATTCATGAGAAATAAATGGTTCATAAAATATATCCACAGTCAGCACATAATTATCAAGACTATTATATCTGATTATTATTTATAATTTCCTGATTTATATTAGATTTATACTAAATTTATAATTCTTTGTATTACATTTATATTTATATTTATATTTTTATTTACGTGATCCTTATTTTCAAGGAAATTCTTAATACATGTAATGCTCACCTCTGCGTATCAAAAATGATTACAAAGTTTGTAATTGCGATTCGTTCTCTTTACGTTCGTACCTTTATACCGTCACAGGTTTTAAACACTCAGGAAATTTCTTAAAGCAAGAAAATTTTGCTAAAATAATAGTAAAAATCGGAGCTCTTAAAAAATGCGTTAATGCAAACACGTTGAAACTTTCGCCAAAATGGAATGCAGTAACTTCGATTTTCTTTCACTCTTTCATGTTCACTGTACCATTTGTAAGAAAGATCTATTTTCAATTTTTATGAAAGTATCATGATATTTCGTTTATTGAAAATGACAAAAAACACTGTACTTTTTCCGTTTGACATTTGATAAATATTTTTTAATAAGAATTTCTAATATATGCCATCATTCATTTCTGTAGCTATAGCAATTAATACGATATCATTTTTGTAAATATTTAATAGCAACAGAATAAAACAATAAGTGTTATTACAAGATTGTATACCACTGGAAAAATGTATATTTCTAAAACGCAACCAAAAATAGAAAGATTCGGATAAAAGATCTTCTACCATCAAACTATCATCTCTTTCTATTAATGTAACAGCTTGCGATAGAGAAAATATTTGAAAGCGAAGGGTATACGAAACCCCGCACTTTTTAATATGCAAAAACATACAAATTGCTTAAAAAAATCGAGATACATAGAAAATCCTGTGTATCATATGATGAATAGAAAGATTATGGAAATATACCTACTATTACCTATGTATGTGAGTCTTCGTTCAGATTTTCCTAATGTGCTGTACGACCGAAAACAGTATGAAATTGTTCTACAAACAAAGCTGTTTCGACGCTTTCTTAAAAATGTGCAATAAAAATATGAGCATAAAGCAATGAATAACAATCATACACAGAAAGTTAAATATTGTGTATCAATTAGACGACGTATCTTGCAAATAGTGCATTTCCAAATACCCGCAAAAATTAGCTTCGAAAGTAAGCTATGAGTTTTCTAATCTGTAAGTATTATTATTTGATCTAATAAAATCATACAATTTAAGAATTTTACGATTCGAAAATTATTTTAATAGCGAGCAACATTCATCGACAGTACCTTTGTTAATCGGGAACCTTAAAAATTCCCTAAATTATTATCGAAATTACAAAAGAGAAAAAATCTCTTCCCTACTAAATCATCAAACTTTCCTAATTTTAAACGAATTTTCCTCAAAATTTACTTCTTCTAATCTTGTCGCTCTTCTATGAAATTCACTGTAATAATAAACGAAAACCATCTAGACAATTCTCCAGAATATTTTACTTCGAATTAAAGCATCTCTCTCTCTCTCCCTCTCAGACGAAAGTGCGGAATGGTTTTTCTCGGCGAGAAGGAAGCTTGTTGCGAAATGCTCGATAGAAGAACGAGAAAACAGCCGCATGTGCACGATGCACCGTGGGAGGGCTCGCAGCAACTTTTATTGCGTCCGCAGTAAAACAGCCGACGTAGTTGGTGGCGATTTGCCGATCGTGTCGCAACACCAAGTCCCAGGGATTCGAGGGAAACACTGAGGGACAGAGGAAAAAGCCTATAACCTTTCGAAATATGCATTACGTGGAAATAATTCATGCAGAATGCGCTCGCTATCGGTGCAACCCGGTCGACGCTCGCGTGCAAGAAAATGCAGCAGGGCCAATTAAAGGAGAATACCGAGATCGCAAGCCCGCCTTGCAATTAAACTTTCCGATACAGCTACTTCGATATTTCTACCCCTCCTTTGTTATTTTCCGCCCTTCCTCTCACTTTTTCGTTATATCTTTATTTCTTTCTTGTTGTTCTTGTTTTATCGGTAGCTTGAGTCATAATGCCGATAAGAGGCTTAAAATTGTGAGTCACAAGAAGGTTTACGAGGAGAAAGTTGATATTTAGGGATGACGGAGGGTGCAGTTTAGTAATATGTAAGGTTCGTGTTCGTCGAGAGAGGAAATAATAAGCTTTTGGATGGAAGATATTAAAGTGGCAGGATTGAATGGTATTTTTTTTTTTTAATAGTATAATTTATTTTAAGCTTTGGTTCGTATTATGTGTTCCTTCTTTTTTAGTTGCAATGGCTCTCACGTAACGAGAATACGAGATTTTATTTTATTCCGCAAAATTATTTCGTAATTTCTACGTTATAATATTTCGTAGAGATCATACGATGTATGACAGTTTTAATCCGAGAAGTTTTATACGTTTATGTTCTACTCTGAACATTAAAACATACTTTTTAAATTCGAACGTAACAAACAATGTATAAGTATAGAATATAGAATATATAATATACAAATGCAGATATTGAATAAAATTGTATTTTCTACAGTTAGATATTCCAATCCAAACTTTTGTAGTTACCTATGACCCGACGATGCTCGACGATTAAACCCAACTCTACAATTGTTAATAAGTCGAGAAATTCTTGAAAAGTAATATTGGTGTATAGTAGGTTGGAAAATTCTGTCACTGTCACGGTTTGAAAGAAAAGAATCAATCGTATCGTGATTGTCTTCCATTCACCTGACAATTCGTTTACTCCCTTGCTGTTGACTGCTCCAGACGAAGATTTTTTAAAGATCAAAACATTCAACATTCCAACATTCAATTTTTCCAAAATATTTATGTCCACTTTTTTCTGACAATTTTGCCTAAATCGTTCACATTGTTGGAAATCTGTGAATTCACGATATTTATCTTACTTCGACCAAACTAAAAGACTTCGGAAAAATTTGTAAAAAAATTCTAAAAAAATGTAAAATGATCGAGATACATTTTTAAAAAATTTAAGTATCGGCTCACCGACGATCAGGATGACGGTGAACGTGTTAAACAGATTCAATACAACGCTAATCAACCTTCCATCCATCTTCCCAACCTTAATGGCACCTGACAAGGGAGCAAAATATATTTGACAAAAATTGATCGAACCCGATAATTACGATAGTGCGTGTAATGCTAATTTCCGAGGATTCGTAAGCGTCATTAACACCGGGTTGTACGAATATATAGAAAGTTTCGTTGCTTCTAATCAGGTGAATATGGCGAACAATCCAAAAGCGTGCCGTGGGCAGCTGACAAATTACGTGTTATAAATTCTACCGTCGATCTATTCGCCGTTTCTAACGCAACTAACGGCGATCATCGATATTCGATTAGTCGAGATAGACGACGATACGTCTCTCGATTGAGCCAGATGTTTGGAAGAAACACACCAAACATCAAAGTGATAAAATACCTTTGCGACCTTAAACAATCAAGAATTTATTAAAATTCCATAGCTCGTTAAAGGTGGAAGATCGATGTTGTAGCGTCGAAGAGTGGCAAGTGGACGTTGATCGACTCTTTCTGAAGGAGCATCGTTAAGTTTCAGAGGAACCAAGGGAATGAGGATTACGTGATGGTTAGTTGGATACGTTAATGAGTTTTGTAGCTGTGTAAGGCGAAAGATATATTGCAAGAAATTTTATATCCTTGACAATAGAATTTTTCCTTCTCGTCTTATTCGTTATTACGGTGTTCTTTAATGCTCCATGATATTTCGTATTCTTATTTCACTTTCCTACGATTCTCGATGTTTGACACTTAAAAAAGAAAAGAGAAGATCTACATCAATAAGAATTTTTTCGTATATTTCGTACGTTCGATAAATATAATGGGGTTAATATCGCATTATACGTACAAAATTTCGTAATCGCTTTTGTGATCGTTTATGACGTGATCGTTTATGAATTCTAACTTGTATAAAATACGTGAAACACGAGAAAAGGAGAACATTTCATTTGTACGTTTTATAAATGTTACGTTTTGCAATTATTTAAAATCTCTTGTATATCGTCGAGCGGGACGATATTTAATCGTAATGTTTGTTATAATATCAAGAAACTTTTACGCTGTCGAAACGATCATTACGAAGGATCTAAGGTGCGTAAAATTCCAGAAATTCTAGTATCAACCCTTCTCCTTGCTAAAATGTACGAGACATCCTGCAGTGAGTGGTACAACATTCATTCGAATAACAAAGTTCATTTCTAATAATAGCAATATCATAACAGAGACTCTGTATTTCGATTTGGAATATGCATTAATAAGGCTACGAGATATGTATGTATTATGATCGAGTACAGTAAATTTATAATTTCATGTTTATTTTAACATTTTCAGCCTGATTAATAACAAAATTAAAAGGTAACTTAAATGGTAAATTAAATGGTAACTTAACCATGTTCAAGACTAAAGTTTCAAAGACCACGTTATTAAACGATATAACGAGTAAAATTCGTATCATTCATATTTATAAACTATTTACAAACTAGCATCAATTACAATAATGAAAACGATAAAGTTTGAGTAATACGTTTCACCGTGAATGTGGTCATGAAACGGTCAGCAAGTGATAGAAATTTAATCGACTCAATCCGCGCAAGATTATATAATTAATCAGCGCATCGTATTATTCGTTACACACTGCGCTATGATAATCATGTCCAACCAAGCTAGGAATTAATAAAACACATTATATGTACGTATTTGTACAAATTTCTAAATACGTTTTCTAACCCTTTTTAACTTCTTCGATTTATCAACAATCAATGTTCACTTGTAAAAAATCTATTTCCAATAAAATCTAGCTGTATATATCGAAAATAATTCTTATGATAAAATTGTCTAACTCGTATAATTGCAAATAAAAATAACCACAACGATCCTCTAAAAAGTGCTTTGCAATTCCCCTCGCATAGTGTTAGTGCAGGCGTGTGGTTACTCTTGCCATCAATGCAAAAAATTCAAGTTCTTACTATTTTTTTTTTGTTATTGTCTGATTACACGATTCATCAAATAGAAGAGAATTACAAGGAAACGCAAAGAGACTGAAGAAAAACATGGAAAGGAAACGTATTTAAAGTACGTTTAAAGGTGAAGCATTTACGTCTCTTGGTTTATTCGTGGATTCGTAGTAATAACATTACAAAATTGGTTAAAATGATTTAAGATTTCTAGCAATGTTAAGAAAAGGAAATCTGTCATTTAATTCTACAATTATGCCTGAGAATTTTATTTTCTGTCTATCAATATGTATTATAAAATTCCACGTTCCGCGTGCGCTATAGCCTGTTTTTCAAGTAAGACACACAATAAATAACATAGATTATTAAAACTATTCTTCTCTGATTTTATAAAATGAAGATCACAGGCAAACACGTGAAAAGCAATTTCAAAGTCCGATAATCAATTTCACGTTACCGAAACTGTCACTTCACTCGATTGCGTAGTGGACCACTTTATCGAACATGATTCTCCCCTCATGCAAAACTGATTCTTTGCTTGACCGTTCACGAAATTTTTTAGATGTATCGCCGATTTTCAAGAAACTTACTTGTGAACCTCACAGGTTGTACGAAATCGAGAAATTAAAAGCGAACCTGCCGACAAAACTGTTCTTCTCGCGTGCTTTTCATATACAGGGTGGTTGGTAACTGGTGGTACAAACGGAAAAGGGGTGATTCTACGCGAAAAAAGAAGTCGAAAATGTAGAATAAAAATTTTCTTTTTTTAATTTAAAAAAAATTTTTTTTTTAAATCTACAGTGAGATCCGTTATAACGAGACGTGATAAAGAGCACGCGTACCGAGCGAAAATTCAAAGTCGATTTTCTCGAAAAGAAAGCCTCAAACGAAAAATTTGTATTCTATATTTCCGACTTCTTTTTTCGCGTAGAATCACCCCCTTTCCGCTTGTACCGCCAGTTACCAACCACCCTGTATAAATCGACAATTTCAAAACGCTCCACTGGATATCAAAAAATTTTCCATTTAAGATTTAAATCGTCGAAAATAGCCATCTAATTTACTCTCTGAAAGTACCTCTAGTATGACAGTCTGTTGCATGAAAATTTTTCAAATACTCCGACGCTAACAAGTTCATTAATTTCGAGGAAAAATCAGCCAAGGTACGTCCATGTTTCGCATTACGAAACTCCCGCAGCGAGTTAATATTTTACAGGGAAAAAAACGTTCGATTTTTTCGGCAGGCACGAAAGTGGCCGAGCGCCGCGTGACGCGGCGCAAATAACGAAGTATTTGCATTTAATTAACGCGGCGTGCACACGTTCGTGTCTGTCGCATCCGGTACCGTTCGATCGAAACGTCGTCTAGCAAATGTAATTCATGCTGACGTTAGGAAATCACGCGCTATAGTTCGCGCCAAAGATTACGCCCTCTTGAGACTGCGTCCCTATCCTCGAATAATACTCAAACTGATTTCTACTTTTACGACTTCGACACGTGCTTCGACTTTCATCCAGCGTCCATTATTGATAGGAATAAAATTATGGCTGTTCGTTTCGGTTCGATCTTTTCGCTGTTTATTTTTATGTTATTCGTGTTTTGCGTGTTTTAGAATTATTCGCTTTTCGTACGTTTCGTTCGTATGTTTCGTGAGATGTTCTTTATGTTTAATCTTCATTTAATATTTAAATTCTTTCCTGCATCCATTTGAGACGAGATAACTTGCTTCTTTTATAAATGTTGTCGCTTCTTTCTTAGGAATTTGAAATGAAATTAGAAGAAAACGTTGAGTTCAATTGGTACTGACGTACTTTTCCAAGTTTACGTCCTTTCCTGTCTAAGAGACAACTATTCCATCATAAATTCTCTGTGATTTTCGATTTGGCCGAAACTTTCTTCAGGATAATATCTAACCTCCTCGAAAAGCTTCCTTGTAATCCGCAACTTGTAGATAAACTGAATCATGGAATATTTCCAGTTGTCATTTGATATTTTATATGAAATTCATAAAGCACAGAATGTCGGGAATACTTAATGTCTAGATTATTTACACTTAACTCAAAATGGGTCTTTGTCAGAATCTTAAATTTGAGTATGAAAGTTATCTATCAATATGTATATTTAATTAGAAAATAGTAGCAACATCTACTTTACCTAAACAACATAACAGGGAATATTTTTGTTCACCTAATGAACATTTTTCGTTTGTCTCACGGATCGTGTTGATATTCATAACATCTATTTTATCCATCATATGATATACATAATAATAATACATAATGGTACGCGCTATATGGTATGCACAAAATAAATGTTATGAACATTAAACACGACTTGTGTGACAAAATAAAAATGTTCGTTATATATCTTTTTCTTCTAAATTCCTATTAGCCTCTAAAAAGAAAGAGGGAATAGCACGATAATTGAATTATACGATAAAATGATAAGTTACTCTGTTCTTGAATGGTGAAAGTGGCTTTAACACTGATTGGAATAAATGACGGTTATTCCTTAGATTGGCATATGTTGTTTGTCATAATAAATACTGCGAAAGATTTATGTGCAATTAGATCTTACTCGATGGATACCTGCTGTTCGAATAGTATTATAGATTGTCCCTCTTTATCAGCTTCTTGGTTACGAAATTTTCACGCAATTACGTTGCAAAGAATATTTCTACGAAAGTAATAAAATATATGTAACATGAGAAAAATACATGAAAGATAATCACGCGATTTCAAGCTGAAGAATTTTGTAGCGACACGATCACGATTGTCGTGAATTATACGCCTTTAAATCTTTCACGTAAAAACTTTTCCAAGCAATAAGCAGACCGAACAGAGCCATCGAACGAGTGGCATCATTATCATATCTTCAATTTTGTTCTTTTTGATTATTATCCTGTTTTAAACTGTAGAATCCTCCTCGCTCTACTTCTACCATGATTTAAAACCCGCGATACTGTTCGTTGCTACAAAACTTGGCTAACGAAAGGAATGCGAATCTGATTGTTCCATGGTACAATAGAATTGAGTTTTCTACTACAATCTGAATAATATAGGATACATATATTTTCGATATTGAATGGAATAATCTCATCTACGAATGAGAAAAGCAATGGTTAAGAAAAAAAGAACAGGAGAAATTTGCAATTTGCAAATTATCTTCAACTATTGAAGGGCAATTATAATATAAGTCTTCTACGATCAGAACTAATTGGATCAATTAGGACAAATAAAGAAAATGTTTATTAACATCTGTCTAATATCTTTAATAATATTTCATACTGGACCAACTTTCATGTTTATAATAGATACTAAAATATTTCTTATGTCTTGAAAAAAACTTGAGAAATTTCCTTAACAAGATAGTCTGGTAATCCATAGATAACAAAATATTAAAATAATAAAATAGAAAACAGATAATAAAGTAATTCCTCGTATTTCAGCCAACCACGTTCGCAAACGCTAAGATATTTCTTACGTCAGTAAAAGAACTTGAAAGAAGGAATTACCTTAATTTTCCTTCTAACAAGTTAACTTAATAATTCCTAAAAAACAAAATGGTAATGGTAGTAATTTCTAGTGTGAAAAAAAAAGAACTTGAAGGAAGAAATTACCATCCTTTAACGAGATAGCCTAATAATATCCAAATGCTTCGACAAAAGCATCACCAATATCCTTGGACATCCAAATTGTTCGACTTGGACTATAGCGATCGAACGAGGCCGTAAGCGACATTCCAAGCTACATACCGGAATTTTGGCACGGGAACTGACGTTCTCTTGTCGTCTCTTGATATTTTATATCCGGCCCTACGAAACAACGCGCACAATACGACGCGGGTTGGAAACGAGAACAAGAGATATACGCGAGGCAGGTTCTTAAACCGTCGTTGCACGAGCTAACGCGAGCAGATGCCGCAATTCAGCCACGTCTATTATCCGTATAGTTGTGAGCTGAGTACGCGCCGGTAGCATCGTAAACTTGCCGCGCGAAATTTTGAGCAATATTAATACACTGCGCGCGGATTAGCCCTATCTCGCTCTTTCGTACGATCGTACGATCACTTTTGTTCCAAGTTTCGACGAAACACGGGCTAGTATGAGTTATAGGTAATTTTAAGTCCGCCAACCCATAATTAGAAACGTGAATTTTAAGTTAGCGGCAGTGCATAATATACAGTATGACATGATTTAATATTCCTAGGACTTAACTGTCGCGACGATTATGATTGTGCAGAATCATTCTTCTAGCAATATATTCTGTCACTTTATGCGACTTTCTTGATTAGTGAAATGGATTAAGCTTAGGAGAACAAGAAATTTATATTAGCAGAATATTGTTGTTTACACGTATAAGGAAATATAGATTAATCGCAATACACGAAAGAATTTCTAATAACAAACGCGAGCAATGCGTACGAATAGATATTATGTTAATGTAAAAGAAAAAAAAAGATAGGAAATTGTCTATTTTTATCCTATGTAACAGAATGTACAATAATATCAGCAACAGTTCCATGTAAATATGAATTGATTCAATTGAAAAATCTCGAATTATCTATTTCGAAAATGATCAGGCTTTTTGTGTCTACCATAAATATTTAGCAACGTTCTGTATTATGGGAAGTACTTTAATAAAGAAGAAATTAACGAAATTAAGATACTCGAGCGGGATCTTAGTATTCCAGCAGGGGAAGAGGCAAGAAAATTGATAGGATCATTTACAATTAATCATTCCTTTAGGGGTTCTAGAATTTATACGAAAGAAATATGTAAAAGACAAAGGAAAGAGAGACATTACAAATTCATTTAAATTATTGCAATCAATTTAGCGTGTGATCAAAGATTATGATATTCGTAAATCTACATGCTACGAAGGAAACTCTCATTATTTCACGAAATTATAAATCACAAAAGAATATTTCTATAGTATTTTATATAACGTTCATTAATTATTCATTATTAATTATTCCCTAATACTTATTGCTATTATTTATTAGAACAGTTCTGTTACTAACACCTATTACTCTATTGTTTATCATATTAAATTGAACTCTATGTATGAATTCTATAACGAACGAAAATTAACACTTAAGCAATTGAGCATGCCAATTGCCACCCTATATGAAATAATCATAATCAGATCCATAAACATAAGACACCTATAGATACACGTATAAGAAATAATAGTCAAATTTTCATATCAACATCTTAATAATCGTTATCCGCCATAAAGACACCCCATCGATAAAATGGTAATAAAACCAATTTCTCACAGTTTAATTGCGTATACCATTAATTACAAAAGAATATTCATCCGCCGATAAATATCCATCTTTTAATTTCAATACAATAAAGATAATTTCAGTTAACATCAAACAAATGAAATCGCACGATTATTTTCATCTTATCGTAAATTGGTGGTCGTCGGTAAAGCACGCGGAGATCGTAGGGTTCGATGACATTCTTTCCTTTTGCCAACGGAACCTCTTCATTTTATTTTCCGCCAGAGGAAACGTCCCAGGGGATTCGTGTCCTGGCAGCAGTGCGTCTATCTCGATAAGCTTCCAGTCACCCCTTGGTGTGTTTCGGATGATATTCTGCTCCCTACTGCCGCCACCCTCTGCGCGTCGTGTATTAGAGATATGCGAGTAACGTGCATTAGACGTGGCTAAATTCGTGCGCGATAAAATACTACTAGGAAATAAAGTTTCACAGCGTTTTCCATGGAATTTACGTTCTGCCGATTATGAACGAAGATTTCCTATTAGTCGCTTTTGTTTCTTTTCCAACAGGAAGTTGAACAATTTTTATTCTCGAATTTATATTGCGCTCATTTTTAGTAGATTTTACTCTGTTGATTTTTCTTGAATACGAAGAGATTTACGGTAATAGACGATCATAAATGTATCCTGTAATTGTAAATATCTGGATAATCGGTACACGATATTTATTTGCGTAATTTTCTATCGTTTTGTATTATTTTATCTCAAACATTCGCATATTAATCTGTTTACAACTGTTGAATACACACGTACATGCACATACAGAATATAGAATTATTAAAATGGTATCTTTGTTTTTGAATTTATCACCGTTAGGGAACGAAACAAATTCGTGTTGTACGAGTGAAAATAAAGTATCTTACGACGCATCGAAATCATTTAAAAGGAATAAAATTCTGAATAATGCAAAGACGATATCGATTGCTAGTGAAACTGCTGCAATGTACCTGATTTCTTTCTTTTCTTTCGTAAAACTATTTCCAATAACAATATGCAGTCGATATGAAGTTTATGAAATATAAACCTTTCAATTTCAAATTGCGCTGTTACCGTTTCTAACAAACCTCCTCGAGTCGATTGCCGAACTAACGTTTACATGGAAACATTTGGATCGAATAAAAACATCAAAATCAATTTAATTTCAAATCATAGAGTCACAATTGTTTCAAATAGCCGTATAGAAGTGACTGTGGGTATCAAATAAACAAAGTAAATTCAGAAGCAAACACAAAATGAAATAAAACAAAATTTATATCAAACAACAGTAAATAGTGCTGGAACGTTGATACAACAGCACTCCTAACAAAAATATGAATCGTTTTGTATGTAAAAATTCTGAAACCGATCAATTTTCCTTTAAGCTATACAATCAAGAATATTTCAGCCCGAATAACTGCAAATATAAAAAATCCTACAACAAGTGAAAAATATTAAAAACGAAGTAAAAAATAAATCAAAGAAACATCAGGCAAGAATATATCACATTAATCTATACTTATAAATAAACATTTTTAGTGAAATTACGCATACGATAAATATAAATTTCTGAATTTTTAATATCTAGAAAATAATTTAAAGTAATAATGAAGATATTATGCATAGAAAAAAATTCTGTAACATATTTTTAATTTTGTAGTTTATTTTGTACTTTCAAATTCAATATCAAATATCTCACTATTCTTTCGCCTAATATGAAATAATAATTTTAATCGTGTTGTTCTAATACATAATATATATATATACTGTATTCTGATTATGATACACCTATCACAAAAGATACAAAATACAATGCCAGTCGATAAAACGTTTATACATGCATTGCATTCTGTTTGCGTGTTGGTTCGATAAACACGTGTTGAGGCAGTTGAAACAATTTGTTCTATTCATTGGTATTAATACAATATTCTTGGCTATTGGAAATATTGTAAATTTTCAGAATTTTTAAAAGGATTTTTTGTTCAAAAATACAGAAAATATGAAGCTAAAATCACAGAATATTTTTCTAATTGCATACGCGTGTTAAAGAAATTATTCGATCGAAAATAATACGAGAACGATATTCAATATTCAATTTCAGTAGAATAAAAATTTTCTACCCTTAAGAATTACATTCAAGGAAATTATTTGACCAAAATTAATCTCAAAAATGTATACACGCAAATTTTGAAAGTATAAGAATTTCTTACATCTAATTAGACGCATTAAAGAAGTTATTTGTGATGAAGATAATTCAAAATATATACACATACACACAAAGAAATTTAGAAAGAATAACGATAAAACAATGCTGTTTCAGATACTCCAGAAACTAAAATTTCGAACATCTAGTTGTTAGTTCGAAAAACGAGTTTCGAACAAGTACATGATTTCAGTCGATGGTTTCTTTTTTTTCTTTTTTTTTTTTTCTTGCTCTTCAAGTAGTGTTTCCTGCGTGATTGAACTTGCGTAACTCGATTCCTATTCGATAAACATTTTTCGTGGGCTGATGGACGACGTTTATCGGAGATGTCGCGCGTAGAAAAGCGGCGGACGTTGTACACATGACCTACAGAAATTGATCAATGGTCAGCTTTGCATACGAATCTGGCCATTGGTGATGGATGGAGATTTCTTTTCTACGCGTCGCGTCGTTTCATTTACAGATTTCTTCCAATCTCCCGGGACAGATTAATCGTTGTACGATCCTTGAATCGCGTCACGATTATTTCTTTGCTTATCGTATTGACGATTTCAGAATGATTCGCGATTATTTTAAAAACACGTTATTTGTTCAAGATATTAAACTGGAGTAATAATATAACATTTTTATATAAATCTGGTATACTTTTTCTATTTTTAAAGCAATCAGATACTATCTGTGACAACCAATAGAAGATATTAAATTTGTATCGAATTATATATTTTTATTTAATTAATTTTAATTAATACAGAAAGGTAATTCATATTTTGAAAAAAGATTTACGAATCTCCTAACGCTATTACTTATAATCAGATCACGTTATAATGTAATTCCTTATGGGAATTCTAGATTTATAATCTTAAGAGAAATGTAACTTGATTGGTATTCTGGAATACACAGTATTGCATAACATGTAGGTGGATTCAAGGGGAATTCGAACAATATCCGAATTGACATACTGGATTTTCCGTAATTAAGATTAGTTGGCAATGTCACTCTATCCGTCTGTACCTGACCATTGATGAACAAGCGACCTCATTGAACAATACTCAGGGATCAGGAGCATTAGATGGTTTGATACCTTCTATATACTATGAAATTCTCACGAATGACGTATGTTATATGTTATTTACCAGTCAGTTTTATTTACAATGGTAACATATTACACTATCGCGTTATCATAATTCTTAAATTTCAAGAGACTCGAATGACATTGATATCTTAACAGAAAGTACTTAAAAAATGAAAGATCCTATAAATATCGAACAATTCATTTTCACTTGCCTTTCATTTATTATGATAATATGCGAAACTTTCATCTGAATACATCTTTGCAAAACTCTCAATTTGAATGCATTTTTCAACCTTATATTCTATAGCTATCTAAGTATAAAAATGACGTGCTACAAAATAGTCTACCACGAATATACTAATACTTTTATCACAGCATCCCTGAAATTAAATGCATTCTATGTACGTAGATTTTATAAATATAGAAGATTAAAATATCTGGATACCTCGTGTAATTGAATCAAGCGCAATGAGTACGACTAACGATATAAATAATGGTAGACATGCTACTGTTGTGTAGACAATAGACACGTACATTTTTAGAAAATAAATCAATTTTTAAACGGTACTGTGTATACACTGAGTTCGACCGAGTAACATGTACAAGCGTCGATGAGATAATTTTTTATGAAAAAATACGAAAGAAAAAATAAGAAGAAAACATAGAACAATATTTTTTCGTCCGAGGATTAGTCTCGAAGAAAACCAAATTTGAAACTTTGTCAGGAATACTTGTTAATTATCGCCTAAATATAAGTAAATAGAATAAGAAAGAAAATAAGTAAAAAATGTGTGTAAGCATAAAATCTCACGCATAGATTTTCCTACGCATTTGCGTATCATAAATCGTCTTTATTGATACGCATCGCTTGCCTCTGTTACGCAAGACTGATTACGCTTTCTCCTAGCATCTGCAAGCTTCATTATCGCCACTTTTACCTGACTAACCTAAAATTAAAATGCAAATTAATCCAAACCTCTCGTCATGTTCTTCGATTGTTAACGTCTGTCAAGTAGTAAGTTTAAAATTGCGTTTAACTCTTCTATTGAATCCTGTATTAATCGCGCTTCTATAGCAGAGAAAAAAACATTCGCGATGGAATAACGGGATAACGTTTATTTAAACGTTAATGGTAATCCTAGTCTCGCCGCTTTCACGGATGACTTTTTCTAACGAAAGTATGTAGAAACGTAAGTGGAGTATGAAAGTCTTTTGCAAATTTCTCATATTATGCTTGCTTTCATTTCTTCTGCCACTCGCGGTATACTCGTGTTATTTATGTTCATTGACTGGTTCTATTATATTTTCCATTTTTTTCTTCGATATTATTTATCTTCGATATATTTTTATAAAATTGTCGAGATGTTAAAAAACAGTCTAACATGATTTATGGAGGATACTTTCTAAGAAGGTAAACGTGAATGATCCCTTTCCCTCATTCAATTCATCGAGTTCACTAAGCAACAAATTCTTCAACCATGTTCTTTAACATGCTACGTTATTCTTAATCAAACTATGACTATGCGGAGTATACATTTTCTACATTGAAAATAATTCAGATAAATTTGTTACTGTATTACTGTATTACTGTGTTACTGTATTCGAACAATTTTAATATCTCACGCGTAAAATTAAATTTCATCGATGGCTATTTCTTTCTATTTAATTTTTTTTTTTTTTTTATTATTATCACAAATCTATAGAATCACGTTCTCGAGACTTTTAAACTGGAATAATATTAAATCAAATTAAACAAGCTAGATCGACAATATATTTATGCTGTCGGAATGTCTCATTTAAAATTAAAATTCCACAATTTGTCATCGAGTATCACGTATCTTTGGTTTCCCGTGTATGTAAATATCACGTCTCTTTTTAATTTTCAAACTCTTTCAACTTTTAACCTTATAAATAAGTTAGCTGCTGCAATATATTTATGCTATCGAAGCGTCTCGTTTATAACTAGATTCTATTAATTCCTCTACACAAAGTATCCAAAGTAAGATCAAATATATTTGTAACAAAGTCATTCTATACAAATATGCTCGTTTGAAAACAGATGTCCGAATAAAGAATCCATTGATTAACAATCTGTATCTATCCAACAAACTAGAGAAATTTTCTTCGATAAGAATTTCTTGCTTGATTGCACCACGAACACAATCCAGTTTCGTTTCAATCACGACACGAACACGCTGTAAATAAACGTTATCATAAGCGTGTCACCGGAAACGAACGACACTCCCTCGATTCTTGACTTTTCCATCCTCTGCAGCATCGAACACCCGACCATTTCCGTAACGCGTATAACGCGTGCTCGCGCAATTGCTGTCCATCGCCCCGAGCTATACGCGTCCCCTGGAATCGTTGCTAAACCCACGTACGATTCACGGAAAACCCACCCCTAGATAATGTTACTCGCTAATTGAGCGTCTAGGGGATTCCGCAATTTTCGTGCAGCATTCTATCCGTCTCCTGGCTAACATCTCCTCGACCTACGACCTTCGTTCTCTGCGTATCTGATTTCCAAGAATCGTGTTCCATATTCTCGTTTCCATGTCGTTTCACCATTTCTTCCCTGTTTTCCCTGTTTCTCTTCGTTGTTTTGTTTGCCTGAATATATCGTGTGCTTTGTGCCGAAGCTTTTGTTGTATTGTGATATTGTATATATATACATTTTTTTTTAGATTGGGAAAATTACCGTGGTTTAGAAATTTAGGATACATAATGTAGAAATAGAATATTTGGAAATAAATATTTCATACAAGTATTTATTTAAACTCCTAAGCCTTTCTCGATACTTTCAATTTAAATTGGAGTTTTTTTGCTTCGAGTGTTTATTTCTATGGAGGAAAATTTCAGATAATTTGACTTAATTGTATAATATAGTAGAAACATTAATATGCGTATTTCAGAATCTTTCTAGATTCTTGTCTGAAGGTAGTTTGCCTATGAAATGCCAAAGAGTACCTTTGACTACGCAGGTTTAATTAACAATGTAATTTTCGCTTCCTTATATCGTCGGTCTCTCGAAAGTAGAGGTTTGACATCGAAAGCTACGCAGTTCAAAAATATTCATTTTTAAGATTTTCACACTGTTTTAGTTTCTCAATAAAATTTCTTCCTAAGAAAGGTAACGTTTATAAAATAAGGCAAACTATCAATCTCGTTATTTTCAGCTTAAAATCTCGAAGAATACTAAAGACTTCTTCACGGTGATGCATGTTTTCCACGACAAGCACGATAGAGAATCTACTTATCTCACGAAGGAACCTAATTTTCGGAATTCTTCCTAGAATACGTTCAATTTCATAAATTTAAATGCTACTCTGCCTCATACCTTCGTGTAGTTGCGTGCAGTAAGTAGTTACACTCGACAGAATTTTCTCAAATGGATTGGATAGAGTTTGCGGCAGAAGAGTTTCGTAACTAGTTCGTTTGCTCAACGGAATGTCATTAAAAAATATTCTCTGGAGAACGTTAAGAATTATTGTGCGTCAGGAAAAGCCAACAGCGTCATATCATTGTAACACACGCTACAATCAACCCGGAAGTGATAACATGTGCATTGGCTTTAGATCTAACGGTTGCAATGTTGCATTGGTGCGAACTAGTGCTTCCAGCATCTTTTACGATGTACGACTCGTTGTTTTATTGCTTCATCATTTAACATGTTAGTTTGCATTGTAGATTGTTGAAATCGTCTACTATCGTACAAGAAATAAACGCGTATAACATGCCATTTAAAAATGGAATAAAAGTACTATTACCAAACACACATTGGCTATTCATTTTTACATTAAATATGTTATATATATAACCAATGACTTGTTTCTAACATACACTACATTGTATTAAAGTTTACTAACTGTACTGTAATTGCACTTTATAGATGTCCAAAACGTATAGATACTATTATTTATATTTGTAATTTGCCCTCTGTATGTGTCTTGTATATCTTTGTTATGTATTTTGTTAATCGCGGTTGTGTGTAAACAATGTCCAAAACGTATAGATACTATTATTTATATTTGTAATTTGCCCTGTGTATGTGTCTTGTATATCTTTGTTATGTATTTTGTTAATCGCGGTTGTGTGTAAACAATGTCCAAAACGTATAGATACTATTATTTATATTTGTAATTTGCCCTGTGTATGTGTCTTGTATATCTTTGTTATGTATTTTGTTAATCGCGGTTGTGTGTAAACAGTAATAACAAAAGTCTATCATTCATCGGGGCAAACGATACGTCCACTGATTTCCTCCTTTCTTTCTCAGATCACAGGATTTCCTGCTATTCCCTAATTACTTCCCTCAGAATCAGCATTTTTCTTCCCTTCTTCACGATCTGCTTCTTCCTTTCACTCTTCTTCCTCATTTATTTTAGTTTTATTAACTCGTATTTAAACTTCGACACGTTTATCTGCCGTTTCTTTCTGCGTCGTGTTCCTTTCGCCAGGACCATAGTCTATTTATCTCATTTGTGTACTCGCTCGCTTCCCTTCTCATTCGTTTCTTTTGCTCTTCCCCGTTTTCCTGCTCCGCTTGTTTCTCCTTGAATCTTTGCTCCTATTCTCTTCCTTTCGACGCTCGTTTCCTCTACAACACCGCACATTTTATCTTCTTTATATGTAATTATCCTTTTACCGTCTTATCCGCATACTTTCTTTCTCCCGTTCGCTGAAAACGTCCCCTTCCTGTTTCATCTTCTCGATTTGCTCTCATCCTTCTCCCCCTATCCTCTACTCATCGCCTCTTCTTCTAATTTTTCTATGTTTTGTCTTCCTCGTTCGTCGTATCTTTCCGCATCATCAATTTCTTCTTAATTTACCTTTCTCCTTTTTACACGTTTCGCTTGTTCTCTTTCTGTATCGCACGTTGTAGGATATATGTCTATTTTTCGTTGATGCTTCATTCCATATTTTCAACGTTTTTGTGCGTTGATTGTCATTTTTTTCTTCTTTGATCTTTGTCGTTTGTTTATTATTTTTCTTTCTATGGATTTTATCAGATTTATAAACATGATATAAATATTATTCTATGACCTGATGCGTGTTCTACATTCATTACACTCCTTATCCCCTTTTACGGCTTATCTTAGTCTCTTTGTATGTTTATTCTTAGATTTTCATATTCCATTTCGTTCCAGCGCATTGATTTTCTTCTATTTACTCTCAGTTTCTTCTACGATTCTATTCTCTACATCCTTCTTGAACCCTTTCTGTTCGTTGTACGTTATTTTTATTGTTTGTTATTAGACAATCGATGTACTGAATTAGTTAATTAGTTTTGCCGATGCAGAAGATTATATCAGAGCAAAATTACTTGGCAGATCGACGAATTTACACCAGCTATTTCTTCTTTTCCAAGTTATATCTAGTTTAGAAACTCGACATACTTCCATTTCCTTTATTTGCAATTAAATATACTCCGTCTTGCGTCCTCATGAATAATTGCGTTTTTTAATCAGTTCTAATCTTTATAAAGTCTGCAGTCTATTTTCTCAGATTCTCTTCTATTTCCTTTTCACAATTTATTCCTCCCTTCCTGCATCCCACCTTGTGCCATCTTTTCAAATTACACCATTCTTACTTTCCATACAGTTCTTGCGCTTCCTTACTCAATTTAGATTCTTCCTTCTTCCCTCAGCAACATATTCTCTCTGTACCGACATTTATCTTTCTTCAATCCGCCTCTTCTAATTTTCTCCGATACTTCCTTCCCTGTTATCATCTTAAATCAGTTTCTCTTCTCTTTCGTTCACATTATCTTCCCAGCGCATATTATTATTTTTAACATGTTACTTAATTTCTCAATTCTATCCTCCCTTTTCTAATTGCGCTCAATATTTCCCAATTTTCTTCTTCGTATAGTTTCCACTCTCTTTTGATAATCTATTCTGCCTTCTCTCGGATTGTATCTATCCCGTCTATGTTTTTTTAAGTGTTCAACTTTTTTCTACGGGTTTCATCGCACGAACCTCTCGTTTAAAATTTATTTTGCATTCCCGTTTCTCTCGTTTTCCCCCTTAATTCAGTTTTTCTTTGTACGTAGGTATTCCTTTTCTTTCATCGCCATATTTTTCTTCTTCTACGCTCCTCAATTCCGCTCTATAACTACTCATTTTTCACTAATTATCTACGATGCGTGTAAACGATCAACCTTGAATAAAATTCCTTTTGGTAATTTATATTGTTTCTTTTCGCTAGTAATATTTGTTCGTGACGTTAGTTAATTAATAACAGTGAAAAAACTTTGAAGTTAAAATTATTACAAAATTTGTCATGCATATCTTCCAATTTTCTTCTCCACGATATTGTCGTTTCTTGATTGACTTTTCTTCCCGATTTTACACGACGTTTTAACGTTTTCCGTTGTACGATATTATTAGCGAGATTTTGCAAGTCACCGAGTGTTAAACTCTCTCGCAGCAAGTTCGATAAGAAAACAGGCGATATTCTGCAGGTGAATTTCAGACACCATAAGCTACTTAATGAACTTCCTCAACGTAAGATTGTAAAAACTATTTATGCGATGGAAGGCTATAACCAACAACTTTCTACTTGTAAATTCACCGACCTATCAGCTTATTAGTTGGCAAATTATTATACGAGAAGGCTTGCTCGTAACAGAAATTTCGTATTCGTATAAATACGAATAATGTGAATTCGTATAAATAATCGAATAATGTGAATCTCCATGATCACTTCACCCTTACTTTAAGGGATGTTTTATAATATTTGACAAAGGGGGCAAAAAAATTCGTCGCTTCTCAACAAATGAAACCACGGAATATTCTTCTTCGTTGTCGACAGCAAACGTGTCAACTTCAAAATCAACATTCCTTCTCTGTTTCTACCTTCTCTTGCTCGATCGACACATACCCAATGCGATGCATCCACGTACTCTTCTCGCTGTGCCATCATAATCCAGTCGTTTCGAACGCCTTTATTCCTTCCGGAGTTGCTTGTTTTGCTGTCTCGACGTGCCAGCAGCATTTTCGTCCCGTCATCCGTCTTTCCATCTCATTGACACTATTCGTTACGTTTCCTTCGTTCGTACCTCATATTTTATTCATGCGCCACGGAATCCGTAATTGATCTGGAAAGTAAGGTGGTATCGCCAGCCGTTCTCGCTATCCGCCGCGACCAATTAATACACGAAATTCGCATGCTCAACGCCAAATGATATAGTTGAGCGTCCTCGAAACGCCGACGATATTTAATTGACCACGTCTTTCGTTCGGAGACGAGTCAACCTGTTCCATTGTTAAGGTGGAATCTGAGCTCTTAATGATATCGTTAATCATAGAATATCCGCATTGAAGCGAGGAAAGTTATTTGGAATAATCAGATATATTTGGGAAATCGTAGATGAGCTGTCGTCTATTTAAAATACATTTATATAGATAATCGTAGGTTTTCGTGATAGTGTGCTTCGATTTGACGACTTAGTTCCACCATCTTTTCGTTGATTTTATGAATTGTTTCTTAACTTTCTATGAGATCCTAGAGTAATCTGAATGTTAAAAATATCGTTTTCATTTCTTAAGTTTTTAAACAATGCATAATACTCGATGTTTCGTTGGTCTCCGATTAGATCATGTTTCGTGATTAAAATTTTGTAAGTTCAAATTTCAATTTTTTTATTCAGATATTCCAGAGATTTACGTGAATGTTAACAGCCTATTTCTATTTTATCGTACTATTGGGTTGGCAACTAAGTGCCAAGTTAAAAGTCGAAGAAGAAGAAATTTGCAGGGAAAGATTAAAAGACTATTACTGAGAATTGTTACATCGTAAGTTCTTTCCTTGTTTTCATTAACTGACTGATTTACGTTTAATGATAAAAACAGACATTGTGATTAAAAGACATTATCATACATATATTACAAGACCATATATTACTGCCGATATTTAATTTTTTATTTATATCTATGATTTGCAAAAACCAAACAGGTTTCCCTCAGCTTGTAAATATTTAACAAATTCAATTCTTATATAATATTGCGACAACTAACAAACAAGATACTTCGAATAATTCGTACCTGTTGGCTATTTAAATTCTCAAATAATGTATCTACAATAACGTATATCATTTTATCAAATCCACAAAATATTTAGTAACGAATAATATTTTTTAATAATAATTAGATTGCATGCATGATTCATAATAATGAAATGTAAAAGGAAAAAAATTGAGGGAAAAACTTTCGCATAATTAACAACGCGTCACTAACCCAATACCCTCCATTTCCATAATTACAGCTATTCAACATATTTCAAGAGAAATCAGAACCTCGCCGCGGTAATGTACTAACACCCATTTCAATATTAAAATTCAACTTCTCTGATTCAACCTAATCATTCACACGATAAAGCCATCCTTGAAGTTAAAAAAGGAACTACGTACCACTTAACCACCTCACATCTAACGCCGATCTATAACTGACATACCTGAAAAATAAAAATACAAATAATATTAGTAAATGATAGTGTAATAAAATTGCAGCATAAGAAAAAAAAGAAAGAAATGTGTAATGATACCAGAAAAGTAATAATATCACGATTAAAGAACACAGGTAAAAAAACAAGACACGATAAATCGGATTTCCAGTCTTTTATGCTGCAATTTGAAAATGCAAAGTTACTTTTGCTTTTTGATTTTGGGATTAGACACGTGCTTGTGTGTATTCGTAACATTTCATGAATGTTAATAACGTTAATTGCGCAATCACGCAGACCGATATTAATTAAACTAATATAACAATTAATGCAATATTATTCGTACCTTAAAAAATATCATAGATTATTATCACATATCTCTCGAATCTATCGGATTGTTCTCTTCCTCGACTGTTTTGGTATTAAAATACAACTTTTTAGAATTCAGAAAATCAACAAAAATAAGCTTGTCGTATTCCTTTTCTGTGATTTCCAATTACTATCATTCTCGCATTTATACTTTCTATCGAGCATACCAAATATAGACGCGAGATAAATTGAGAATGCCACTGTTCACTTGGTCAGCTGATTTTTTGTCGTCGATCTTAGCGATCAGCTTAAACGCCCCGAACAAAAATTTAAATCAGATGTCATTTTACAATCGAACTATCGTTCTTTACATTAAAATAGTAAGCACGTTGAACATAGGCAGAATTTCGTGCTTCCTTGTTTACCTTCTTTCGATAAATCAATCGCAGTACGACCCACGCGAAACGTTACAAACTCTTTCCTTCAAAATTGTTGCAAAAATATCGACTTGCTCTTTTCTGGTTTAAATAGGACAGAAAACGATGAGAAATTTCTGAATGAGATTCCGTTGGTTCATCCGAAACCATTCGGGCTAATCTCACGAAAAAATGTGTCAAACAGAAGTTCGACGATCGATAACAAATTGCAACGATAAAAACATCGAACGAATCTGAATTCCATACAAATTTTAGGTCACTTCGACCTTCTCAAATGGTATCGTATAAAAAAGGCTAGCGAAAAAGCTTGAAAAATCATGACGATTGTTACGACGAACACCCGTAATTAATCGATCCAGTTAACAACGAAATTGAATGAAAATTCGTTCGTCGATATTTCGCTATAAATACGCTTATAGCACGCACGCCATTTCCATATTAGAACGTAGAAACACGGGCGAATTTTTGATCGTCGACCTGCCGGAAATTCCACTCGCTGTCCGTCAACCTGCATTCTCTTCGACGATATCCCACAAAAGATTATGCAAATACTAAACGTATTCCGCCAACATAACGTCTTTGTTCTGCGTCGATTATACTTTAACCTCGTGTCTTCTTTTCTTTCTTCCCGACAACTATTACGATCATCAGGATGATTCGATGTACGGATTCAAGGATATTCCACTTTTCCTCGATGGTTGTTGCGGTTAGAACAGACCTTGATCAACAGAGGCTCCTTACGAGGAAGAACCTTCGCACGGATGAGTCACGCGGCCGGAACGAAATCGATTGACCGCCTCTTTCCTCCTCGATGGATTGCAAGTCCCCTCCTATCGTTTCCGACCGAAGAACAGGTGGCATCCTGACGATACGTCGACTTTCGGATAGGGTATTTCGCCTCGTAATTCGATTGGGTCGCTAGTCGCTGCCTTTCGAACACTCGAAATGTTGGCATAGTGATGGATAAAATAGGGATGCTCGTACATTTATGGCCTGGGACATTCGGAGACGTAAAAATAGAAATAATGTACAAATGACGCGAAAAAATATCGCTGTATATATGGGAAGAAAAGAAAGAAAATCATAGGATTTATTTTTGACGGAAAAGCGGTTTCCATATTCGATGAGCTATCGAACAATCACATGTTACTAGGATTGTATTGTCGTTTGGTTTTGGAAGTAAACATAATTGTTTCAGCCTATGCATCATTTTAAGTATTAGCTTGCCATAATTTTGTCGTGATATTAGAACGTTGATCGAGAATGTTGAATTATTGGGTTGGCAACTAAGTGATTGCGGATTTTGTCATTAGGTGGTAATAACAAAATCCGCAATCACTTAGTTGCCAACCCAATAGAATGAGTATAAAAGATTTTGGAATATTGCCTGTCTTAATAGTTTCACATTCGGGTTTTTCACAAAATTTCGTCAGTCTGTAAGCTATTTCTGAAACGTTTCTATTTGTAGATCTAACGGGTTGTTCTTATGGTCAACTGTGCCGTATGAAAATATTATTTTTTAGTCATAAAGTGGTATTAAAATCAGACGATCGATAAAACTTGTACTTGCCGTGTATCCCCTTGGGATCTTCACGTAAAACATCCATTTGAAGGTTTCAAAATTTTCATCTGGATTATATTATATAAGAAATATACGCGTTGTTTTGAGTAGAGAGATACAATTCGTCGACATATAAAAATATATATCCGTTTTTAAACGATTTTAAATAATATTTTCTTTTTTTATTTTCGATGATAAAATTAAGATGCACACGAGGATTACAGCTTCAATTTAATTGAAAAATATTTCTAAATATATTATCTTTATCTTGTTTTAAATGTATTTCTGTACTATTTAATTATTTTTGTACTATTTATTTGTTGCTGTACTATCTCAAACTTTATTATATGTAGGAATGTTCAGTACGAGAGGATAAGTAGCTTAAAAGAGCGTGCTTTTCTAATTTATTTCGGAATTCTCGCATACAATAACGATTAAAATATTCCTCTTTGCGTAGCTCGTTACATTGTTGGAAATTTGATCGTAGATTCAATTTGAAAGGATGAGAAGCTTATGAAAGTATTTTACTTCATCTCATTTCTAATTTATTTCTGTTTTAATTCTTCACGAAGATGATTAAAAATGTTCATCGTTAGGTGCATTGCTATAACCACGAATTATTTTCAATTTCATTATGGTGATGCGGATTGTACGCGCGCTTTCAAAAGAAAGAAAACTAAATAAATTCTTCTTGCGAAATATTAATAGCATACTACGGTGTATATTTATTATGCTACTACTAGTAGAGTTTGACAGCTAAAGATTGTAAATTTTGGCGCTTCATCGATCATCGTGACAGTTTCATTAAACTTCGATTTGAACTTCGTAAAGTATTTAAATCGCGAACACATTCAAATATATACAACTTTGTATTTCTCTAACAATGTTCAATTTTAATAACAATTTTCTATCTTAATATCTTGTAAATCACAGATTGCAATACACAATTGAAACCAAATATAACAGTACCCGAATTTTCAACACAGTACATTAGCTACAATTATTTTCCACGTGTTAGTAATCAAAAACTTAGCAATATCGCTTAGAACCGTTTATCTCTTATGGTACGACAGATCTGAATTTTCAACACGATTGAATAAGATTAAATAAATTTACTTAGTAAAAGCTCTTTTTCTCAAACTAGTAACCAAGAACTAATATTTGTTAATACCGTTTTAAAAACGCTTTCCTCTTATGGTATGGTAGGCTTGGCGTTAATAAAAAATAGCATACACAAACTATGATCTAAGAACATTGCGTCATACGTACACGATCAGCAGATACAATATAAAACGTCTCCAGCTGATTCAATGAATAATTAATGATAGAGGTATGTTCGTGTTAAATGGACACCACTATACATCGCGGCCTGAATTTATTAGCGATGAATGCAAAATAAAATTTGCAAAGCACTTAGGATTAGACATTCTATGGGTGAATATAAACAAAACCATTTACCACATCGGATAGTAATTTGAAACATTACTTCGAGTGGCTTTAGAAAATAACGTTCTTATCATATATTTCGGAAAAAAATATTTGCAATCGTATACATTTGCATAATTTTTCCAGATGTTTCCGTAGGAAAATTTGTGAACAACAACGAAACTTTATAGCATGTTAATGTATTACCATTATGGTAGATAATACATTATATGTGCGATAAATAATTTGTCGAATATCGAGAAATTCAATCGTCTTATCCGCTTTAACCGAAGCTCACGTGTCTCTCGTAATGAATAACATTAAAAAGTGGCAAATGGAACCCATTACTACTCGTATTCGTAAATGTTCCTCAATTAAATACAGTTGTATCATAATAATTAATCAGGCAGATAGAAATGTCAGTTCGAGTAAATTTTTGGTGATTTTTAATCGTTTGTCAACTTGAAATTCGAACACTATTAATAAAGCCAGAGGAAATTTGTCCATAGTTATTTCGATAAATGATAAATTTAACGACTATCGAAAACAGATGTAGAAAAATATTACCGAAACCCAACATAAACTATTTATTTTTCGCTAAGTATTAATTATCGAATACCAACGTTCATTCTGCGTATTCTAAACACGAAATTAGCTATACAATTTCTTTTTATACTTCGAAATAACGAATGAGATATTTCGCTCATATACAGAAGTATATGGATGCAGAGCAAAACTTGTTGCAATAATGTAAGCAACGAGAGTCTCCAATTCTTTCTTAATCGCATCATAATATATCACAAATAAATTAGACGCACAGAGGTAAATGAAAAGTAAAAATTGTGCCAATAAACTAATCTTCGTTACATTTCTTACTTCTCCATACGATACAGAACGTACGTTATATTTCGATAGATTCTATTAAACTATGGATATCGTTTAAATATTGGGCTTTAAAACACAGTATCATTTTACTAGCTTTCGTATTATATATTCTATGCTTCCTACGAACAAGTGTTCCAAGAAAGATATCCGTCAAGATACAAACGCGACGAAGAAGCGCAGAGAGCAGCGCTGTAAAACCTACGGAAAACTTAAAAAAAAAAAAAGAACCCTTATCGACACACACACGATTACTCGTTCCGTTTACGTACCAATAAGTTTTCTTAAAACGTCAAGTCTCCTTCTCAGTTGAAACTACATAAACAAAAATTGAGACATAAAAGATTCGCGAGCCGCATCCAGCGACTGAAAGCCATCGTCTATCCGCTTAAAACCTAACGAGTCATCGCGATGACCATGTGGGCGTGAAGGACGCAGGCTATGCCAGGCGATCGTACGCCGATCGTGCGCCAAGCCGTCAGAATTCCTTGCGGTTCTCTAATTCGAGGCGTCCGGGGGCCGGGCCACGCAAAGCCCGGGAACATCGATTGTTATTACATTCCGGTCATCGCAATCTTCGCAGGCGGGCAACAGGGATCGCGCTGGCGATCGGCAAAGGGAGAGAACACGGTCGGCGTTCGTGCGGTGGTCGAGCCGCTGCGTTAGCGATGCCTAGCTAACAGTCCACTTGAGTCAACAGACGACTGATTGTTACGGCAAACAGCCAAACACACATCGCCAACGAACGACCAACGTGTGTATACCCGACGATGACGTTCGTTCCTTTCGTCTATCTGCACGTCTTTTCTCTACGGTTTATCTACAGACTTTATCGTGGCGTGAAACGACCGACACTCGTTCTCCTCTTGCCGCGGATTTCTCCTCGCTTTAGAAGTCCGTCGGAACGCAATGGCTCGTGCAACTTATTCTGACGGATTTCGATTGCGTTTCGATACCAGTTTGTTGGATTATCTTTTTCTTGTGTGTAGGTTTTTTGTGGCGTGAGAGGTTGGAAAGTATGAAAAGTCTGAGTATAACATGCATATGAAAATGACACGCGAAAGTATTCGAGTATTATAACAACGATGGAGAAACGAAAGGTTCGTAGTAAAAGTAACGTTCTTGCGATTCTAGCAAATTCTATCAGAGAACGTGTTAATCGTCAAAAGCTCTGCGAATTTTTCGAACAAATCTACTAAAAAGTAGCTTAACGATGACGGAAAATAGACAATGATCGTCAGGATAAATACCGATCGTTCGAAAAGAACGTTACACCAAAGAAACAAACGCAACGACGATGGAGAAACGAAAGGTTCGTGGTAAAAGTAACATTCTTGTGATTCTAGCAAATTCTATCAGAGAACGTGTTAATCGTCAAAAGCTCTGCGAATTTTCCGAACAAATCTATTAAGAAGTAGCTTAACGATGACGGAAAATAGACAATGATCGTCAGGATAAATACCGATCGTTCGAAAAGAACATTGCATCAAAGACACAAACGCAACAACGATAGAGAAACGAAGAATCGAAGTATAGCGAGGCGATTGAAGGAGCGACGGAAGCGAGCGCGTCGCGTCGGTGCACCGCGAGGAATTTCAATCCCGTCGTCCCTCGGCCACGGTTTATCTGGAAAAGTCATCGAGCCGCTTCACTCGTATACACGTCACCCTCTCTGTTCGCAAGAAACTCTGGCTTTCACCTGGCAGCCGGAGCGAAGTCGCGTGGTCGTTGGAACGAGAGTGAAGGCCTTTGCACGAATTCTATCCGTTTCCATTCTATGGTCGACGTAACCGATGTTCGTGCCACGAGAAGAAAAACATCCTCCCCGGTCCTTTTAATCGTGGAACCGAGCTGCGGCGTTAAATGCGAGACGCGAAACGAACGAACGCCCTGTTGAATTAAAATTAAATGTTAAAATGCCCTTTGAAAAGCGGAGACGCTTTGTGCGAGGTCATCTCGCGACAGACGCGACAAAATGTTGTATTGATGCTTTTTAGAGCAAGTTGCCGCGGTTGCTGTCGCTGTCTGGCAAAGTAAAACGCGGAGGTGTGTCGCGAGAGGAAAAAAAAGGAATGAGTTTCAGCGATGGGTTTCTTGTTTGCATGTGAAACATTGTAAAGTAGGATTTTTCTAGAGTGAGTTAATTCTGGAAAATTTGTTGGTCGTGCGTTTTAGTTTCGAGGTCTCTGCCCTCTTTTAGTCGAAACGTTCCATCCACCAGTTTGAAACGGAAGGAAACTGAAATTTTATTATTCTCTTTGCACAAGTTCTTCTTTCGTAAAATTTGAAACATAATATCCAGTCGTTGTTTCGTCACAGTCTGTACGATGCACAGTGACTCGATGAAAGTATTTGTACTTTGAACACTTTGAAATTTCATTATCATTGTAACGAGGCATGTCTGATTCCACGATTGTGCAAACCTGGTACACTACCTGTTTCTTCTTTAGTTCTTCGTACAAGTCGAAGAATTTATCTAGCTTAACTCTTTATACTCTTTTGTATAGCGTATCTTTGTACGAAATTCGAATTCTAAGAATTGATATATGTGCCTACAGTCGGAGAATTCTTTGAAATCTCTACACGTGACGATTACCATTTACATTACTGAAGTAAATATCTACTGAGATAGGGTTGAAATGAAATTCCAAGCGTAATGAAGATTTTCCAAGTTTCCAAGGGAGCATAAACTTGTTAATTCATAATGTAAGTACAATAATTTTAGTACGTACAGCATATTACGTTAATCACAAACATTCGCTGTACGATGTTATTCTCCAGTCCATTGAAAGCTACAATTTTGTAACTTCACGATTACTAGAATTCGTAACTTCCACTGTACCGTTCATTCACCGTTCACACGTCACGAAAGTTCAATTTCATTTTCAGGAAAAGGAACGTAATTTCAAAAAGCAAATATCAATTATTATCCAATTAGCCAAGTACAAATGTAAAACGTTTGATGAGATACTTAATTAGAGAAATATTTCTCGTGTTGTTGAGTTTCATTTTCCATCAGTCATGCACGAAATAAAAAATCTCATGAAATAAGAAACATTCTACGCATTACATTAAATGAAGAAACTATCGTTCGTGTTATAATTGTGTTTTATGTTATAATATAAATGCGAACGTACGAAATGGCATTTCGCTTTAATACGTTGCATAATATTGTAATAACAATTGATTGCATTCTCTCATTCAATGAAATTGATATTTCTGTCAACCAGGATATTACAATTTCATTATCTTTGGTAATGAATCATTACGAACTCGTACGAGAAAATCTCATCTGGATAATATTCCTTTGATATAAATAAAAATCAATGCAAATGCGAAGTCTATAAAAGTTTATTCAAATTTTACCAATCAGATGCCATTCGCACAAATAAAAAATACGTAGAAATAAGAGATATCTTTGGACGAAAACTTCATAAACTGAACGTTAAAACGTGACCGCAGCTTTTCCATGTTATTTTCCTTGGGGCGTTGAATAGCTGAGGATTCGAATTCTATTGGTCGTCGAAGGTTTTCGTCTAAGCTCCCATTGGTCGTTATAACGAGTCCTTTTACGGCGACGAGTCGCAGATTCTTAGACCAGAGACTAGTAAATTCTAAGAATCGACCATAACCGTCGTTAAGGCACCGTTCAAGGGTACTAGTTTTCTGGCATTGTCTGCCAAAGTCCAGATTTGCATTGCTGTTTCACAGTACTTTTCTAATACTTACTTATCCTTCCGTAAGTAAACTTACGCTTTCACTCTTTTGTAGAGTATTTTAATCTTCATCAGATAACATTTAAAACTTCTGGGAAGCGAGCAACTATTCTTGAACTTTTCCTAAAACTATTTCTATTTCTGTTCGAAAATAGTTTGAAACTTATCGTAGATAAATTCGTTCTGAAATTTCTTCGAGAAAAACTGTAACAGTTTCATCCCAAGAGTATTTTAGTTCTACGACCAATAATCTCTCATAAATCTGGAACGACGAAGCTAATTGATCGCGGATTGAGGAAGTAATTGAATTTGTCAATCTGATAATTCATGGAAACGAACGTTGGTGGTCGTGTTTCGAATTTGAAGTTTTGTGCGAGGAATGGAAAAGCGAGGGACCCTTTTGGCCATCGACACGCATTTTCGGGGTTTTTGTTTAGGTTACCCTAACATTTCCTGCCCAGGTCAGCATAGTATACAAGCTGTAATGCCAAAGTACAGTTGGTATGACCATTTGGAGAAACCTATTATTCTTTCTTGTCCTTGGAAACGTTGAAGTTTTACGTTGAAATTTTTAAATGAGATATTTGGTCTCAGAAATACGGGTTTGCAGCAATAAGAAGGCAGCCTCGACATTTAAACTGTATTTATATGGAGAGAAAGAAAGACAAGATGACATTTAAAAGTGCGAAAGTTTCTTATTACGAATCTTCTTAAATAATTACCATAAATTTACTTAAATAATACCATAAATTTATGGCGCGTCTCAAAACGTGCTATGATTTTGATTGAATTTTCAGTTGAGTTACTTAAATTACTCGTTTGTTTCACGATTTAAATTCAGTTTTCATGTTCATTTTCTAATTTTGAATGAGAAGAATTATATAATGTTAATTCTATGTAATAGCAGAAATTAAATGCCGATAAAACACTGGTGTATGCAACGGTACGCGATCTGTTTTATAATACGGAAATCGCTGAGCTCGTCTTTAGCAACTTCAGCAACTCCGACACTCGTGACAATTCGAGAACTGCACTTTTAGCACTTACTTAGCGTCAACAGCAGCTAGTTCACGACAGAAACTCGCCAAGTCGATTTAGACTTCTAACTTCCTTGCGCTCCATATTGTTCAAGTTTCTATTTACTTACTACTGTTCTTACTACCGTAGTTTGACGAAGGCCGATTCGCCTAAAGGGAAATCTGTAAAACTTGCGCAATTAATCAAGTTTATCCATGTTTCCGTAATTTCTGAGATTAATTCTTTCGAAAAATCAAATTTCCCGCAAACAATCCCAATCTTTGTGTATCGTTGTATTCTCGTGTATTCGAGCATTAAGAAACTAAAATTTTCAAAAATCTCTGTACAAACAGAGACGCTCCATCGAAAGCAAATCCTCTACCACTGCAACCAAAATCGCAGCTTTTTCCCTGGTTAAACACCGAATACGCAGATCGTTTCCTCTGTTGCACGATAAATCGTTGGCTACCGATCGAGAATCTCTCCCGGTCGCCTGATAAATTATAACCTGGCCGAACGGGCACCAAACAATCGAGATATTTATGCAAAACGTACGAATACACGAATAACGAGAAGAGCACAGTCCGGCCGAAAATTTACCTTTCGTCCGGTCGCGCAAATTAGCCTCATTATTCAATCAGCTCAAGTTATATTATTCGCACGCGTAAACGTTACTACTATCGTAGTTATATTCAACGCGGCGACACGGCGTCAATTTGAAGCAGGAGACCCCCCTTTTGGCCCCCCGTACCATCCCTGTAGTGCATCGATTGTATATCGTTATTAGATTACACTGGCCTAATTACGTTAAAAGGTACTCTCCTTCGTTAACGAAGGCAAGGTAAACATTAAAGTAACCGTCCCTCTCGCGGAGCAATCGCTCCGATTTTAATGAAATTTTGTCGCGCCTGATTCCCTTACGGGACGAAAGTAATTGTCGAAGGACAGGCGGAAAAGCTGGCGAATTGTCCATTTTGCTTTTTTACCTAGAGACGTCTACCAAGTCGTGAATTTCTTTTAACGTCTGCGCGATTATTCGATTGTGAAAACTGACGTATTGTACGATATATCGTTAAGCTTAACTTGAGCGAAGTTTTTGCATGACGATCGACGTATGTTGTATTTTTCTTTTTCTTTTTTCATGAATCTTTGTCTTTCGAACGGTTTATGAAATTAATTGTACGTTTTCTTTTTCATTCTCAAGAATGTGGATAAGATTGGTATAGAAATTATCGTTTTAATATCTGCTACGTTCGTGCAAAATTGACTTTTCCAGCAGTTCGTACAAGTCTTGACTTCGATTTTAAACGGAAAGATGGTTACTGAATATCATCGCTTGCCAGCTTCCTTTTTTAAAGCACGGGAAACGAAGAGAGAAATAGAATGAGAGATGTACTATTTTTGAATGAGTTTGTTACGTAGAAGTATATTCGTAATTTTGTAATTTGTTTCACTTTAGAGAAATGGAATCATAGTTATTTAGGAACAATAACGATCTTCCTCGCAATTATCGATATGGTTTTCTTAAGCTTCGAGGAAATTGTTTCTTGATAAAATAGAGAATCTTGTTTTCTAATCTACGCCAGTACTTGACTTTAATGTGTTTGGAGAATGTTAAAATCCTCAGTCAACAATTTAAAGGTAAACACGTTTCTTCCTCACGACACCTCTTCATCTAACAATAAACTCATCAGGATGTAATTAATGTACTTCGTGTTCATTGCTCTTCTTAACGTTAACTCTGTTTCTAACAACCTATCTGTTCTATCGTATTTTTTACGTATACACATAAATCCACATATCGATTGTTCTTCGTATATAAGTACATGTATTAAACCCCTGAAATAAATTCAGCCAAATTAAGAACCCCATTAAGAGAGAAAGTGGAGGAAGAAAGTATGTAATGTCCAACGATATGCTAATTTTATAAACATACCTTTACATCTTTGCCACCGACATTCCGAAGCGAGAAATATACACATTTGATCGACACAATTCCAATTCACAATTTCAATTCACGATCCCCGAAACGAGCATAGTTGCCAATCGACTGATGTTGGAAAAACACTCGGATATTCGGAAATTTTCCACCGCGGACAAAGTGCGCGGTCGGAAGCACAGAATTGACTGACGAGACACCGAGGTACGCCGCCGTTAGAATGTTGTTCCTTCAGGCCGCAACCTAAACAGGCACCAGAGGGCCAGAGGACTCAGAGGACCCAGGGCGGGTCTTTGCCTACGTATATACTGAAACGCCTCCTCCTTTCCTTTCCAACTGATTATTTCCCCCAAGTCTAGCCACTCTCCCCCGTATTTCTCGCTTTTTCCTTTCGTTCTCTGTCTGACAGTGTGCTCGCCCCCTGGTCACGAATCCTGTGTCCATCAGGGGTGCTCATTTTTCCACGGTACGTGACCCAGCATTTCCATTTCCATAAACGAGCCCGCGGATTTTGTTTGAACGAGATTATCGATATTAGCGGATGGGATTTAGACGCGTCGTTACCGAGCCTACTGGTTTCGAGTGATACGGGCCCGAACGAGATATCGGAGAATGCCGGTACTTGTCGCGTGTGCAATATAGCACGATAATAGAGGGATCCGTGTTCTCGGTTCCGTGTTCACGGTTCCTGCGCGGATTTGCAGGAAAAATTGGCAAGTATTGCGGTAGGTTCGAGTCGATGCGCGCTGTTGTTCCAATTGATTGGGTATTTTGTTTAGGCCGAATTTTTGACCGATCGATACATGTCCGCGATGAAAGAGGATAACGTTTGGGTGGAAGATCTTTATGTACGAAGGATTAGAAACTTTAGTGTACAAAATATACAGATATCTAGGTGAGACAAATCTTTATTTGGTTTCTATCTTTTTAATTGTGTTTATAAAAATGTGTAGCGTAGCATAGTTGTAGCGTAGTTACGAATTAAGGAAACTTACGATAGCACTGTTGCGCTGCTTGTACCCAAGCAAATTGGAATTTTCAGCGTGCGAAATGAAGGTTTTTAACAAATTTTTGGATGCGATGGTTTAATCGAATTTTGATACGGTTTTTAATACTCATTTTTAAGTTACTCTTGGTTGAACAAAGATAACTTTGATTTTATAATTTATATCGGTTTTTGTTCTATAGTGTCAAATTCAGTATGAAGAATTTTTACAGGAATTAAGGTTTAATCAATCTTGAATATTGACTTTTCACTTCATTATCAATGAATGAAATACGTGACAAGTGTAGAGATTTTGGTTCGAGAGCAAGTGTAACATTCTCATGGACAAGTAAAAGTAACATTTTCATAAATTATTCAAATACGCAAATTGAAATAAATTAACATATGATTGATGCTATTAACACAATTCCATGTATCAGTGTAAAATTCCTAACTGACGTTGGATTTACAGTTAAAAAGTTTCTAAACTATACTAAATTATCGAGAATGAACACAGTTACGCTATATACGATAATTTTGTTATAAGAGCAACGCGAACTCCAATATGTACCACGAAACTTGCAATAAACACGTGAACCAGCGTAGACGAGAAGAATAGAAAGCAGCTCAATACACATATGTAACTTTCTCGAAAGTTAGTCTCAATCTTCTCAAGGAAGCTATCAAATTGTCCGCATCGTCAAAAATAATCTTCGTAGAAAGCACTATGCAAAATACGCAAGCACGCACCGGAGCATTAGCCTTAACCAGCCTGTTTCAAGAAGTCAGTCCATTCTTGTGTTTAAAAAAACACAAAAAGAACAACACACGGCATGAAAACGCTCGACTGATTTCAGGCAATTAAAGTACCCTTGCAGAAAGAGCACTGTTAGTGACAAAATTGAAGAATATTGTTTTTTATCGAAAAATATTCCACCTAATAATAGAAAAAATCTGTTGCAGTATCCTCGTTCTATTTATTAAATAAATATATTTTTAATTAATTAATATATTTTTAATAAATATATTTCCTATACGATTCATCTTACGGTAGGATTTGCGCTTTAAACGAATGACATTAAAGCACGGCATACAGCATAACGCAAGTTTCTATCTCGCAAATTTCGTGTAAATTAATACAAAAGAGAAAAAGATGGAAAATCTTGCGATGCACTTAGGTCTTTGTATTTTTACTCATATTTGGCGATAAAAACAGACCGTGAGTTACACGTAATGTAATGGGTAACTTTTATCTTTTTCCTGAGGAAATTTCATTTTCGTCAGCCACTGTGCTTAAGAAATAAAATAAAGATATAATTGAAATATCGAATATATTACTCACTTCATAAATAAAAAGAAATAGAAACACGAAACCTAATCTGTCGAACGTTGTGATTTTCATTTTGATAGAACAAAATGGATCATTCGATAAAATAATATAAAATGTTGTGCATCCATTGTTTCCTTATAAAAACGAAAGGAACTTTTCGCACGATCTAATATAACAAGCTTTACTTTCAACTGTTTCCCGCAAATATGCTTCGATTAAAATTAACGCGCAAGGCGGAACTGACCTCCCCGTTCTAACAACGCAAAGAGGCTAACTAATACGGTTGTTCGGGCGTGACCCGAAAAGGAAACACGCGATTGTAAACAAAATGAGAGCCCCTAAAACGAGAAGAGAGGCGGAGCAGGCCTGGAGCTAGACCAGACAGGAGAAAGGAAGATCACGATACGGTGATGTTGATGCCTTTAACAGAGAACGCGTAGGCCAACATAGAATCACAGGGAAACGCAGGAATGAGAGAGACAAAACGAGGGTTGAAAACAACAGAGGCAGGAAGCAAGGGAAGAGGGCGAGAGAGAGGGAGAGAGAGAGAGAGAGAGATAAAGAATAAACTAGGGAAAGCTGGAAAACAAACGGTGGAGAAGGATAGGTAGAACGACGGTATAGAGGCAGACGGAAGTGGGTGAACGTAATGAAAGTGAAAGAGACGAAGTGAGGGGGGTGGTAGAAAGGGAAGAAGGGAAGAGAAACGCCCGAAGCTAGGTATGGCATTCCAGGAACCGATCTCCTCTTCATCCCTTTGCCAGGATCAGGGTCAACATCAGGATTGTTCAATGGATAAACGGGCCTGTAAGCATCCCCTGGTTGCATCGACTGTACAGACACCACGATGCGGGTCGAATTGCATTTCTTCGATTATCGGAAAAATGACGAGGGTGATGCGTATGTGTATCGTGGCGGACTGTTTTCGCAAGAATCGGTGAGATTTCGTGCTTCGGTCGTGAATATTTTGGGGTAAGATTAGAATGCGCGATAATTTATCAATGGTGTATGAAGTTTGTAAATAGCATTTAAATAGTTATATGGAAATAATTGTATAAATTACGTAGTATATTTATGTGGTTATATAAGAAATTTATAATTTGTGCAAAAATGTATAGCATATACAGGGTCTATAAAGTTCGTAAATTATGTTTATTTCGTTGCAGAGAATTTATATTGTATGCGAGAATGAATCGTTCGGAAGCTATATCGATCAACTTCGTAAATTGGGCATTGAGGAAAAGTGTGTTGAATGTTGCGATTTTTTAAGAACTTCCTTGGGATGTACGTTTATTTGTGTTATTTTCTTGTAGCGAGTAAACTTACGGAGAAAGTTCATTTCTTTACGAAGCTCTTGTATTAATCGCATATCCAGATGAAATTCAGTAATTCACAGAAAGCAGAATTAGTCAGTTTGGCTTCTGAGAAGCTCGTATATAAATATCATAGATAAAATATCCAAAGGAAAATATCCCTTGTAATTTTTAATTGATGAAACAAATGTCTATTTAAATTCCATTCCTTTAGTTGTATTCATAAAGATATAAATGTAGCTTTCTTTTCCTTTTTATTTAATGTTTGCTAGAATAATTATTGTGAACTGTAAATGAAAAACTTGAGAATTGAACTTGAGAGTTATCATAAGAAATATTTCTTTCTCTTAGACTAAAGGTTATCTTTTTTCATATAATCTTCTTTCGCTATTTCCGTAATAAAAAAAGTCTGCTTCACACAGAAAAAATTTACTTAGCACTAAGATCGCTTAAGCGATACCTTGAATATTTAATTCCTGCTAAGCATATCATGACGATAATAAAAATTTTCCACGTGAACTTTCGTCACCTATTTATTCGAGAAGAATAAGCATAAAGTAATGCAGATCGCAAACGAAATAGTTAATCAACGAAATTGTTTTATAAATCATATTAAACAATTCAACACACATTGATTCAGATTTTTAGAAGAATGGATTCTTTCTAGATTAAAAAATTCATAAATTATGCAGCTTTTATTACAGACAGTTAACGCGATGTATCGCATTGCAAAATATAATAAATATAAACGATACACCAAATATGTAAACGTATACTATGCAATATTCATATGAAAGTTCCGTGACAGCAATAAAATATTCCCACGACAATTTTTCAATTTTTTATTGCAAAAATATAAACAACGTAACAGATATAGATACAGATTAACGCGATATAAATCATTCAACATAAATCGAACAATCATTCGAAATGTTGAATTCCATAATGGCGATACAAAAATTTCAACGTTTCCTGTCTGAGCTCGTGAAAATTCCATTTACACGAGCACCTTGATTTTTATCGTAATGGGCAGTTACCACGTGATGTTTCAGAAAAGCATTTCGTTGCGCCATTTCGTAGCACACAAAAACGCGGAAAGGCTGAATTTCACCGGCGAGAGAGGCTGTCGTACGCGCAATATCATTCGCCTACAAATTTTTCAAGCAAACAATACGCGACTGGCACTGGCAGAAAGGCTTCTTGAAAGCGGAACTACGAACAATATAATTTCATGTTTGAAAAGTTCGGTTGTACACAGCGCACGGCTTTATTGCGAGGATGAAACGCTTTATAGCGAGGTTTGGCTCCGAATAGTCGACAAACGAAACGCGTGCACACGTCCAAGGAAAGTGAATAAAGAGAAAGATCGCGAGAGTCCCGATACCGATACCGATACCGATGTGGAAATAATCCGTCGCATTTCCTCCGGAAATATTTTAACAGAAGAGTCTCTGGCTCTTTAAAAAAGAGAATCGTAAAATGTATTCAGAAAGTCAGGCCTAATCGATGCGTAAGCGATGAACACCGTCAGATATTTCGCGTATCGATTCATATTTTTATGAATATAAAAAGTGGAAACTGGGCAGAAATTTCTTCCATCTACTAAGTAATCATAAACAAATGCTACACTTTCAATGTACACTTTCGTGTAGTTTTGCGTATTACATACATTCTATACGTTTTTGCACCTTTAAATTTCCCACAAAACCTTAGGAATTTGTAGTCTGACGATTATAAACAGATATATTCTTATAGGAAATTCGAAGGTGTAAAGATGCACGTGATATACAATATCAAATATCTAATATATACTATTTATTGAGTAAAAATTTTCTTCCCTTTAGGGTTTCATCTCTTTAATTACGCTGCGTCCGAAACACGCGCAAAAGGTCTACGTGGGTTCTTCGTCGAATAAATTTAAAGGTACGAGCATAAAGAGGGCTATTTGTGAATTGGAATCTTAATCTTTTAAGGGAGGCAACAGGCAGCACACTCTTTAGAATTCTAATTTATTTCGCACCCTATTGCGTGGGCTATTGCCTGGAACGTGTTGTAAACTCGAGATTTCCGAAGGGTAATTGGAAAACGCATCTAATGGTACAAGTTGCCGAAGCCCAGGACCTGCAGGAATATCACGACCTTTTCAAATAGATAAATGTTTCACGTAAGTTTAGCGCCCTTCACCCGTAACAGAAGGAGGTGTATCACGAGCACGTGAAAGGGTGGGAGCCACATGAAAATCAGATTTTCTTCAATTATTAATCCAGCAAGCATCGATACATTGACTTACTCAAAACCTTGTAAAATTCATATTTTTACTTCTTTCGTATATTGATATATATATCAAATATATATAATATAGATATAACATATTCGTTGTTAACAACTCACAAGTGCATTCAGTATCCAACGAAAACAATTAAACATTCACTGGCCGTTAATTCCGCGCGTGAAGCATCTACAGAAAGTTTCTGTCAACGTTCAAAAATATTTGACTCGCGACGCAACGTGCAACTTTTATTTTTTATTTTAATATCTATTTTAATATTTATTAAAATTACAATCAATTCTCGTGTTGAGAATTTTCAGTAATTTTTCTGGCACGTGCAACTTAGCGACATTTTTTTACAAAATCACATTATCGTTACATTTTTCTCATTATCTTCTTAAGAATACGAACTTATGCAAATATTCATATCCTAATTAAGAATTTTGACTAGCAGCCCATAATAGTACTTTCACCGTTTAAAAAGACCCCGTCCCGAAAGTTTCTCTAATAAACCGTTCCAACATCGCTTCACGATATCCTCGTTAAACGACATGCTTGGAGACAAAATGCAGTTTAAGAAACATCAATTACACTTGGTAGTTGGCAATGTAAAAAAGACACGGAACCGAGCAAATGTTCGAAGCATGGTTTGCTCGTCGGAGGATTTTCAGCTGGCTGCAAGATACACGAGATCTTATCGGTGGCCAGACAGCGAAGGAGAATAGCGTGTTGTTCAGCGAGTGTATATAAAAAACGATAATGACAAGGATCGTGCGAGATAAAGATAATTATTGACAACGATCGGAGCCGATGGCTCGTGGCCGCTCCTCTTTCCGTCTTGCCGTTTGTTTCGCGAGTGAAAGTATCCCTCGGAAAACCTGCCTGCGGGATCCTTGATCCTTGATCCTTGAAAGGTTTCAAGGGGCGCGAAAGCAAACGGAAAACTGGCCGCTGCACGTGCAACTTCCAAACGATTTCTTTATTCTTAAGTCGAAGAACTTGCGTGGTATGTACGTTGGTGCTAACATTTTTTGCTAACATCTTTTTTCATCATGTTTTTATTTCTGAATGAAGTGCTTTTTTTTTTTTTTGTTTATCAGTTTCTACATTTTGGTTCTCTATCTTCGTAGTATCAAATTTTTGTAGCCACGTGTGTTTGTGCGATCGAATTGTACAGTGTATATATATATTTGGATCTTATTGATCAGTGTGTACATGTTATAATAAATACAACGTGTTGTAAATACAAAATCATTCAGAATTCATACTCTTTTCTTACCGTAGTTGGTGCAATTAAGAAACGAAGTAAATATTGAAAAAAAGTTAAATAAAACAAAGCATTCTGAACACGCAGCAACGTTTGGTATATTACGATGGAATGAGAGTTTTGGAGATTTCCATATACTTCCTCGGAATTCGTGTTTATCTTGTGAAAACGAGATTTTTAAAATGATAAAAAGAACGTGTATTAAGAAGTCAAACCTGACAGCTGCGTAGAAGCATACAACACATGTATTATAAAATATTTATTATTCGATATAGAAGAGAGACGCGAGTGCCGAAATGGAGAGCCGAAAGTGAATTTTCAACTTACCAAGAGCAAGTCACGTAAACTTTTCCATGGCATCAAAAATATCCGAAAGGGAATAGGAAGAAGCGAGACTCTTTCCAATAAATTGCAAACAAAATTTCAAATATACGTGAAAAGTCTTAAGAGGAAGATATTTTAAACGTCAAGTCGCGCAGAAGATATTCGTTTTTTTATCCAACAAATTTGCTCGACTTGTGATTTGTCAAAGGGCTTGTACGTAATGAGAAAAAGCTACCCCCGGCATGAAAACCGAGTACCCCGAAAAAGATAAAGCTTTCCAGTACGTAAACGGCGAATTATTAAGGTATCACTATTGAAGTATGTGCGCTACTACTCTTCGACGTATCATATTTCGCACCGTTGACACAATATCATCTCCAACAGATCGCGTTACAACGATTTGATATGTCTCTGCATCGTCCATTTCTAAGACAACAAAATAACTAATTTCCGACATGTTTTTCTTACAAATTTCGTTCGCCTGTCTTTTATTGGGTTGGCAATTAAGTGATTGCTGATTTTGTCATTAGGTGGTATTGATAAAAAAAAATATGAAATAAAATATGAAAGCGTAAATTACACAAAATGCATATGATACAGAAAAAAATATATATATAAAATATACAAAGTGTAGTGCTTTGTATAATATTGGGTTGACAATTACCACCTAATGACAAAATCCGCAATCACTTAATTGTCAACCCAATAATATAATTCAAACATTTCACGGAAATTTCTCCACGGTACACGTAATATACAGTAGATGGGATCGTGATACATGACCGAACGACTATAACTTTGTTTTCTCCGTATCTGTATTGAAAATGTCACTTTACTTCCTACAGATAAACCAGAGAATTACTTTGGATACAAACTGAACTAAAGTAGAAAAGGTAACAATGAAGTCCATAAATAACTTTAATTCAGAAGATACGAGAAGATACGATGGGCTAATGAAAGCTACGTGTATTTATCATGTTGTGTTTAGAGAGTTTAACACCTTCGCTTCGTTAAACTTTCTTCTACTTTATACGCGCTAAACTAACAAGAACCTTCCCGTTTCGAAAATGCGGGTTATGTCAACTCGTTCGTTATTCGGTCAGTGGTCAAAGGTCAGTCGGTGCGAGGTCGATGAAGATTATCGCAATTAAATCGTCATTTGAACAGAGGCGTGTGGCCAATCAAAATTTCCAATCAAGAACGCATAAAAAGACAGTTATCGAGTTGCTGGAAAATATCGCTATGTTTGACCAAATGGAGATAATTTATTGATATATAAGAAAAACGATAAAGTGTAAGAAAGAAAGCTAGTAATCTGTATTTATAATTTGGTAATTTATATTAATTATTTATCAGTGTACGCAATTACTATGTATTAATAATACTTGAAATTTTTTAATTTTTTTTTTTAACGACCATCAAACACAAATTTATGCAAATTCATATTTTCACAAACAAATAAAGGGCGAACACACAAACCAAGATTTCTTCCACCCCTTAAATATTATAGTAGATACCTAAAATATTTCTTATATTTTTGCATATTATACGCATTATATGTATTTTTATGTACCCAATTTTCCCAAAAACGAGTAAACAACCGTAGCTCGATCGTAGACTTAGATATTCTTGACATTAAATAAATTACTTTCATAATTTTTATATTCTTTTTCTTGGATGAATAACTTCTTCGATTAACTCAGTATTATTGTTTTACTAAACGTGCGCTGTGTTACTATCCTTTAACATCTTCCTTCTATATCACACTCTTTTATTTGAACAAACCACTTATTTAATATCGTACAGCGGTAAATGATAATTAAAAATTAAAATTTGGCTCTTTCTACTAGCAACATCACCTAAAAGGGATATAAGTATTTCTTATATAATATTTAATACCTCGTAGTAGTTTCAAATCTTACTATTTAGAACGAATTTAATAATAATTCGAAATCTTAAACGCTTACGTTAAGATTCTATACGAAGCTTGGAAAGAATTCTATCGAAAGAATTAAATAGCAATGTAGAGGCACACTTGAAAAGATTCGAACATTTTGCCGTAGATACGAAGAGATTTAACGCGTGTCGAGCACACCCCTGATGGTAGTTGCACAGGGTGCGCCCCGAGGGGCTACGAGGGTTTCCAGGACCGGTCGCTAGGCAACTGGCGCCTCCACCCTCGAAGGACAACGTGCTTTTCCATGCTCCCCCCGTCTACAGGGTGATCGGTCAAAATACGAGAGTTTCACGTTCATCGTGCACGTGACGAATATCTGGAAGACAACGTCTGGACTCCTGGGGAGATCCACACAAGGAACGCGTCTGGCATACAACATCTGACTGGTTCCAGAAGGTTGCCAACGAACAAGCTAATTAAAATAAGTGCACGTTTTACCGAGTAACTGTCAGTTATAGTCATTGTTGAATGCTATATAAGGGATGAAAATTCTTTAATTAAGAATCTTTATTTTCGATAATTTTTAATACAAAGTAATCGCTCGCTGAAGAATTTTTGTAGATCGCAGTAATTTGTGATTACGTCCTTTAAGAATTATTATAGGTAGCTCTGTCTTTTTTTTTTTCATTTTTATACAATTTAATAACGTTTGTTCCCAATTAAATTTTTGATACTCCATGATATTTATGTCTCAAATCAGTTCTCAATTTTCAATTGTAATAATTGTTGGATTTTCGAATGGCGAAGATTTGCTTGTGAATTGTGAATACATTTTTTAAATTGATAATTCAATAATACTTAAGACTAGGTAGCTGTCTTTTTGTTATCCCCGAATATCTTTGTTACTGTAAATTATACCGAGTTAACGAGTTTAGCTTTTCTTAAGTTTTCCTCAGTGACTGAATATCTATTATTTCCGTAAATAGTTTTAACATTGTTTCTTATCTGAATTAGCTTGACAATCGTCAACAAATAAGCCTACTTTAATCAGAATTATATTCAAGCTCATGAGAAACTTTAGCAGAAGTTCTACAAATAAATGATTGATAAATCGTAAATTTATATAACGCTATGCTACAATATCATACGCTAATTTTGACACTTTGCAATTTCAAAAAACTTATTTTCTTTTACCATGAACCGCTCAACGCGTCACGGAAAACATTCTATTTATAAATAATCGATTTCAGATTACCAAACATGATTGAAAATATCATAAATATTACTACAAACGATCGTCTACAACGTTCTGTCGTCCACTTTATTTCTACTTCTTTCCTCATTTTCTCGATCGAATCAAAGTCTAAATGAGCGCCATGGAATGGAGCAAAAATTCTTTCGGACCACCTAATAAAATCGCCTGGTCCTGTAACTGCCGCGAAAGAGCGGTCAAAAACAGGTGTCCCTGTTGAATACGCGGTCGTGAGGACGATAAAACGGGCTGGTTAAACTGGAAACCACAAGTGACGGTGAAAAATGCGTGCGCTGATCAAAGGGTTTGCCCCATAAACGCGCGACGGTTTCATTGTTAGCCGAGCGAAAAACGTTCCATAGCCGATCGAAAACGGCCTGTTTGGGATTTTTACACGTTCGTCGTGTGCACGTGCGAAGGAAGCTTAACAGAATTGAATAGGCACGTGGTGACGACCGAACGAGGAGAGAATGATTGTCGAATTCCCCGAGTCCGATCATCGTTTTACTATTCACGAAGTTATAGGTGGCACCGAAACTTATCGTCAAAGGAATCGTGATATTTAGTATACCTCTATTGCACGAGAGAGTGATTAGGAACACTCGTGATCATTGTCTTTATTTCAATGGAACATCGAAAAATTTATTTAGAGACGATCGTATAAAAATTTGACGAATATTAAACAGAAAAATTAAGAAACAAACACGTTCCAATTTTGTAAATATTGTTACTCAATTTGTTGAATTTTCTGCCTTTTTCCTACAATTAACCACACTTACCAAAATAATACAGAAATTTAATTCTCGCAGTGTCTTACAGATATAATTTTGATTATATTTTGTTATGTTAATAATTTTCAATGTTTCGATGTGATATCTCTGTGAAAAATAATATTACAAGTTTATTCTTGAATTATCGTAATGCTGTTTTTGAAAAGAATACACCTTTTTGTTATTGCCGATGTTAATGTCGTTGTATCAAAGAACCATTAATCTAAAAGTAAATTAAACTACAAAATCCACGATTAAAAAAGTTTGCTAACACTTTTCCGATATTCTGTATTTTTTCTACTTGTATTCCTTGTTAAACTTGAAGGATTTTTAATCTACAACAAATTCTCCGTGTTACCGCGAAAGAAACCACACCCTGTACGGTACAAAGGAGCTCTGAAAAGGAAGTAAGACCATCGACAGAATACATACTGCTTAAGGAGTAGTCGCAAGCATTAAAATTACGGCACGTTTTTCATGCAAAATTCATTCCACAAACATTTTTGTTATTCGCCACTTGTTTTATGATCGAACAATCAATCTTTTCATAGAGTAATAACCTACAAGGATCATTCGATCGATTACTATTACAATTAATATATCGATCATCACAGACAAATTTTATGGAAAAAGATTTATTATCGTATAAAATAAAAGAATGAAATTTATTGAAGTTTAAAATTCTGTAAATTTTTATATGCAGTTTCTTCGTGAAATTTTCAATAATTATGTAAAATCGTGGTATAAAATTTTCATAATTTTTGTTAGAGAGAAACATCCAAAGATATTTAATTTTACCAGTCGAACAATAGAATTCATACGGATTTCACTAGAGATCTCGCTTTCTCGCGGCCAAATGCATCGAGAAAAAGTTTAAATGTTTTCACACTTTATGGCTTGCTTAAATACGTCGAATCTTAAACATTCCAACATTATTAAACCACGGCTCACGAATTACGGCACGTGGAATGCGCAGGAATGCGTAATGTTCGCTGAATTCTGCTATATATTAAACAATTTTACATTCGAATCTATTTAAATCGCCAAATATTTTTGCACGAACAAATGAATTCTAAGCATGAACGTTAACGCGTTATAGTCATCGAAAAAGTGGATAATAAATTTCGTACGAGCATAGTATTAGCATCGCAGCAAGTACCAGCGATCTTGCACGTTAATCAAAGTTAATGGTCCTTGAAAATTACGAAACACTCGGATTTATTAGGAATTTCAATTATGACATCAATGTCATGCATAATACTATTGTAATATCGAATTTTGAATAAAATTACACTTCGTGGTGCGTAACACTGAAATATTAGGTTGTCCGAAAAGTGTCTTTCTTTTACAGACACGTCTTTTACAACGATGCATCTTTATACAAACATGAAACCTAATCTGTCGAACGTTGTGATCTTTATTTTGATCGAACAAAATGGATCATTCGATAGAATAATATAAAACGGAAAATATTGTGCATCCATTATTTCCTTATAAAACGAAAGAAACTTTTCGGACGACCTAATATATTTGTAGAATACAACGCGTTAAAGAACGTTTAATGTTCGTGGAACATTCGCATCTGTTCACTGAAAATTGTGATTAAAAACGAAACAAGACAACGTTATATGTATATATATTTAGAATTCACATGGTAATTATTTTCTATATTAAAAGTTGAAGAGATTATTAATTAGTTCTACGTGCACTATGTTTTAAAACATCGATTACAGTAGTTCGAACAATTATAAAACAAAGCAACTTAATTTATAAGATCAATGCTGTAGTTAGAATAAGAAATAAAATAAAGATATAACTCAAATATCGAATATATTACTCAGTTCATAAATAAAAAGAAAATTATTTATATTGTTTCACCCTCTAAAAATACCATCAAGTATTTTCGATATTTTATACATTTTTGTATACGTCTGTGTCTAAATTTCCCATAAACGAATAACCATCCACAGTCTAGCAGTAACCCATACTTTCAGTTAGATTACACAAAAAAATAAAGAAATAAGAGTAAAGCAACTTTATGATACGCTATACCCTCTACTTTTACTACCACCATACCTGCTATGTTGTTTGCGTAGTACTTTTTTTTCCAAACGCCATAAAAGATACAGTTTTGAAACAGTTTCTTATCGAATTTAGCGAGATGCAGAAAAAGTCGAATAGATATAATTCAGACAAATAGTTTCTCTCGTTAATACCTCGTAGTTATGTATAGTTGTACGTTGTTCTTTTAACAACACGTAGCAACAGATTCGGAGAAAGTCTGGGAAGAACGAACTCTCGCCGTTTTCATTCATAGACCGAGATTCCTTCTTTTCGCCGCGAAGTGCCAATTAACGAGTTGTAACACCATCGTATCGTGCAACTATGTCGCAATTAAACGATGCTAAAGAAACGCAAATATCACGCTGTGCATCGTGTATTGTACAGTCAGTGTCGCTAATTAACATTTCTTACACTTTATCCGCGAATCGGGCAAGACCTTGCGAAAACAGTAAGAAAGTCGACTTTCAGGAATACGAGATTCGAATGGAGGCATCGACAACCTTCCGTTAAATATCTCGGACTACATCTGGATCGTAAGCCGAAGTGCGAAAAACACGCGCGGGAAAAAATGAAGCAAACAATGTTAACAGGAGGATCCGTGTGCTGAATTCCAGCGAGAAAATCTAAATTAGACACGAGCAACAAATTACTAATTTGCAGAACTAATGTAGACATATTCGATACAAATTTTGGAAATAGCAGCCAAGTTAGATTTAAAGACAATGGGATTCCAACGATGCATGAAGCTAATTGCAAAATATGTTCAAATAAGATAATAAGAGACTTAGTAATTTTCTATTGAAATATATTCATGCTATTCTACCTAATCTGAAATTCATACTAAACTCCTGTTAAATCTCTGCACGAAGGAAATTCAACACGTACCTTACGATTACACGGTTTAAAAAAGGTGCATAATTTACATCGATCAAGTATCGATACAGGCGATAAAATGGAACCGCACAAATTTCTTAAAGGAGTTATCGCAAATATCGTATTTCAAAAGATGGAGAAAAAATTTCGTAAATCCACAAATCTTAATAAACAACCGGTACATACCACGGTAGACCTTTCCTTAAGTCATAAACTAAAGATCAGGCCCGTATTAAGATCACTACTGTCGAATGTGCGCCGCCGGGAGTACTGCGAGCGTTTCGCTCACAAAAAGCCCATACATCAACTTAATAACACGTTTCGAAATCGTTGGAAACTGTTCTTCCGTGGAGAACTTAGTGGTCAAACCTAACCCACGGCCAAAAACTTCAATTTCGACGTTCGGTTCCTCTTGAGTATGTAAATTCGAATTTATGGACCATAATACGTGAAATCTCTCCAAGACCCTAGCGTTTCATTTAATTGTATGGAACTTTACGATATTATTTTATAGGCATCGTACGTGCAAATTCTTCGATAAATGGAATTTTTTATTTCGGTAGGTTTATTTATTAATACGGTTCGGTATTGTAGAAAATATAAGGGAACATTTTATAATATGCTGGGTAATTTCTAAAATGATGAAATTTTAACGAAACACGGCGCTTCATTTATTTGAACGGAGAATTCCGAATATAGATAAATTGAAATTAAATTATTAGATCGAAAGTTTTTAAATTTAATTTCAGCTTACGTCAATTTAGGGTCTTCATATTTCTTCCGTTTAAATAATGTGAAGGAATGAATAATTCTGGAAATCCCATGAACTATACTATTTTCGAACTTCTCTGATTACAGATGCATTTTTAAGTAGAATTTATACGAGTGTATAGTAACTAGCGCACTCGAAGATTAAACACATTTATTTATAAGTTTCATTATTAAATGATTATTGATTTATCGATATTGGAAATTAAAATTAAATTACATTACAAATTAAAATTACATTCAAAATCATATATTTATGAAAAATTATCCTTACAGATTAACAAAAGATATTCAACAATGAAATTATTAGGCACGAATTAAAATATTTGTGGAATCTGATGTGTAATCATGTAATATTTTAAATTTCAAAGCATGCAATTGCTTACTATGAGATATTCTATAGTACAAATCCTATATTTTTTTACTTTGTCGACATGGAAAAACATAAAATTGACCTTATCACCTAGCACTTAATTATATCTCCATATACAAAAATAATATCTTAACCCGTTTCCTTCCACCACTGAACGTGAGTCACCCTTATGACACAGATTATAGTCCAAGTATAACAACCACGAACTACATTTTTGGTCTAATTTAATTTTAATTTTAATCTACGAAATCAAAAGCTGTGCAAATTTTGCGTCACTATTAACGTTAAAACATTTTACAATTTACGTTTTTTAAAAGTAATAATTTTAAATATTTAACAAATCGTCAAAGGAAACAATTCCTGACGGTATATAATTCCTAAATGCATAAATAATGTCTGAAGTAAACTATTATACGATATCGTGACATATAAGTAATGCTTTTTGTATTTCTACGATAAAATAACTGTACGAATATTTTTGCACATATTCTCACTGCATATTAACTGGAAACAAAGAATTGTTTATTATTAATTGCTCAGTGATTTCTTTTCCATAATTTTCTAAAATTTGTTATCGCCTCAATATTAAGTTTCCTATTTGATTTTCATACAGCTACTGCTATCGTAAAGAGTTTCATTGCTTTAACGTACAAACACCCAAATTTTCTTTATGACGTTTCTTAAAATAATGTAATTTCCTCTTTATTTGCTAATCAAATTGAATTCGTCAACTAAATTTTTCTATTACTGTCAGCTGATTTGAAATTCCTCCGGGAGAATCTCGTTTAGTATAAACCAGAATAAACTGTACTGTAAGAAATAAGATTACCTTGTAATCATCCTTCTGAAATGACAGATTTATCTAGGTTAAACAGAACTCTGAGAAAAGCCACGTTACATACTTACTGGATGACCTAAATTATGGTAAGTAACGTAGTCGTTAGTAATCGTAAAGTGATTCTAAGAACAAAGTTATCGTAGGAAATCGTCATAGGAATTAATTTTGCTCAAGGAATGATAAAAATAAAACTATGAGTTTGTGCAACTTCAATAGCAGGGATGACGAATTTTCAAAGCCTCGATGACTCAATGCAATAATGTACAAAAGAATGGAATTACCATGTTAAGATACTTCGTACAACCAACATCAAATCTTTCTTTATTTTCTGCAAAATTACATTATAATTTTAATATAAGAATTTGCAGTATATAATATCGTCGTTGATAATTTTAGAAAAGTAACACGTTAGACGTATGCGATCTTTCATATAAAAGATGACAAAAAGATGACTTTTGTAATTTTCGATTTTTGATCACAAATTAGAATTACATCTATTATTGTACCATAACTCTCACTTCCTATCTTTCTGAACTTGATTATAAATATCTCGGTAATTCAATATTATGATACAAACTGTGATTTTTATGAATTTCTGATAAATCTAAATATACTATTAAGATATAATTTTGAGAAAAGAATAGCATATTTGCAACGATTATTCTTTTATTTTGAACTTGCTTTGATAAAATATCTCAATAATTATTCACGTATTCTATCTACCAAAACGTTAACGAATTCAGCTTTTTACAATAAAAATTCCCCGGCAAGTCTCGTATAAACAACAGAGCAATCAAAGAGGAAATAAAAAAAGAAGAAAAAAGAAACACGTAAGTACAAATATTCGAACGTTTCGGAGAAAATCGGTAGTATCTCAGAGACGGAGGATGCAAGACACTTGCACAAACAGTGAAAGTCGGGGATGAGGAAGAAAGAGAGGGAAAGACAGGACTCTGTACGTTTGTAGTTGCTATTCGAGGCGGTGCGGCGCGACGCGCCGCGCGAAAGACGACGTCGACGAGGACTAAAAATGGCGAGAAACGTAAACGCGGCTGCGATACAAATGCTAAGCGGATTCGATTTGCATAATGAGCAATATAATTAGCGCGTGTCGCTGAATACGCTAAGATGACCGGCGTAGATGGAAAAATGTCCCTCTTTCCCTCGCCAAAACTCGCCGCATTTTTCCTTCGAACGAGCCTCGCATCTTTTGCCTCCAGACCAACAGCAAGTTTAGCCGGCTGAATTCCGTCTGCGGACATATTTTACACGCTTGTCACAAAGCGTTTTTACCAGGAATTACACGTGTAGCCGAGAAAGAAAGGGATCGCTCCAACAGTCACCCGTTTCACGCGAATAAATATTAATTTGTTCCTGTATAAATTTTCTTCTAAATATGCGTTGGCTTACGAATGTATTTGGACGCTTGTAGATAACTTTATATTGGGTGTTTCATAATATGCGGCAGCCGCTTCAAGAGTGAACAGGGAACGGAAAAAGAAATGGAGAAAGGTTCGTACGAACATGTGTCCCATTTCACCTTGTTTCAAAGTTATTTCCACTTTTACGTTACCAATAATCCGCGGTGGTTTATCTTCATAGAAGGTACTGGAAATTTCTATCCTCGGTTTGTATGCAAGCTCGCAGCCGTCGTGTCAAAGAATCTGGCAATTTTTCAAAAATTCCAGACGAATAATACAGACCGAAGGTAGCCATTTCGAGCACCTTCTACGAAGGTAAACTATCGCGGATCATTGAAATACGAAAGTGGCTATAACTTCGAAACGAGGTCAAATAGAACACACGATTATGTGAACCTTTTTCATTGTGTCTGTGTCTGCTGTCCACCCCTGAAGTGGGCCCCGCATGTTATGAAACACCCGGTATGTATTATCGTACATTATACGAAACATTTTAACATTTCATTAGCATTCTAATAAGACTCGGCTATCTAATCGTGACACCGATATATTTGTCAGATGTGAAACAAATCGAAGAACATACAGAAAAGCTATAAGATACATGGTACAAGTTGCTTCATAGAAATCACAAGTATATTTCAAGTCAAATTAAATTAGACTATTTTTAATACTTCTTGTGTATTTAAAATAGTTATTCATGTTTCATATTAATCTTTATTAATTGCAAGCTCTGATTTAAGAGTAAATAGCTTGTAACTCGAATATGCATCTTCAGATTCGTTTCATATTTTCGGGATATAATTATGGTAGTCGTGTCTCGTCATAATGCCAATAAAATTTCAATATGTTTTATACAATGCACGTAATATACACATTAAGTGCTTAGAGCAAGTTACAAGGCTATGGTGACAACGATTGCCTATTCGAAAGAAATGTTATTTCGACGAACTCGATAAGTTGATAATAATTAAATACATAGATAGATATTTTTTTTACGTATGCATTGCAATTTTCGGATGTTTTATCCATCGTAACTATCACCTAACATGTACGTACAATTAAGACAATTCGGACGTGTAAACAAATTTTTGTGATCTCAGGCTGTATATATTTAATGTGACCCTATTACGTGCTGTGGATCATTTTTTATCTAATCGTGCTTTTTTATTATTAAGAAATTTCTTACGTTTGTAGGAAATGTCAGGTCCGGTGACTCTTTACGTTCCAGACGACCACCAGCTGTGCACATAGAATTAAGCGGGCCGTAATAATCCTAAGGAACTGTCATAAAACGAGGCTTTTTGATTTACCGTCAAGTCCGTCAATTGGCATAAAACATCTTCTCGTCAAGAGACCCCCTATTGGTTTTTTGTTCCATCAGGTAAAAATATGGGAAACTTGGGTTTTCTTACGTTTCCCAGGATTCCACCCGCAAGCGACCAGTGGTGCAGCGATCACCACCGGACAAGAGTTTTCCTTTGCAACAGCATCGTCACCTGACTTCACTGATTTATCGACATTGGAACAGTCAACATCTCTTTGGCGGGTTTACACCTGTCAATATTTCACTACTTAGCTTTTACCTTACGCAACAGCGTAACTATCTTCTCTACAAGGTTGTTGGAAATATATATCTTTGAACTGTTAATCAACTGTTATACTCATTAAACCACCTCTATTATCCTAACCGAGATAAGGGATCAAGCCGAAATTGCCAAAATTGTCTGTTTAGTTGATTGTCGGGTTAAACGTGTGTTTTCCATGCTCTTGGAATTTTTGTTAATATTTGAATTGTCTTAATAATTATACCTTTGACTTTCGTACAACATCGTCGACTTATTAGCCATAGTATTAAAACTTCTGTTTAAACTGGAAGTGACATTAAAATAAAAAAATATAAATTTCTCAATTTTAAAAGATTCGGATTTTCAAGATTCTCGTACGCACTTACCTTTTTTATTTTCACTAAAAATTGCACTGTTTCGCGAAAGATAATTTTTGTTGCTATTGAACGCCTCAAAAATAAGATTCGCATGTGCCCGTGCCATTTCACAGGCCTGCTATTTTTAGCAGACTATTATATCAATTTTAAAACTTCAATTTCGAGTCGCACCGATTCTAGGAAGTTAACACGGTTAAACGCAGCGAAATTGAAAAGTTTCGAGCATAAATTAGGGGCATGATAAAATCTTTATGCAATATCCACGAAGGAAAGACTTTATGATCACCGGGTACTACCTTATCTGACGTCTTCATTTGAAACTGCAATAACTCGCAAGTGCCTGACGCAGTTGCACGAAGAAAATAAAGATAACATTAAAAATATCGTAAATAGCATTGAAATTTTATAAAATGATATGAATTCTACTTCAAAATGTATCAATGAACAGCAGTTAATTAAAAAAATTTAGAAAAGTGTGCTCGAACTCTGTATGAATACTTCGATGAACTAACTTAGATTTTTGTTTCACGTTTAAAAATTAAAGTCATCGTTAAGTAACGTAAATCGTGTAAAAATGTAAATACCGCCGTTTCAACGAGATTTAATGCAATTTTCAAATTCATTTAATTCGGATCGATAGCTGTTTATTTAAAAAAAAATAAATAAATTTTACAATTTAACATTATTTTCCAAATACACAGGGCATTGTTGCAATTTGGTCTAATTCCAACACAAGAAATTAAAAAATTAAGGACAAAACTGTAGCAGAAAGCTCAGAAGATGAAGATATTTTATGTGTGGGAGAACACCCTCGTTTAATAAAGAAGAACAAAATTATCATGCACTAGTGTATAATTAAGAATGACCAATTGTAGATATTTTTAATAAACACATTTCTGATATAATTTACGGAAAGAAAATAATGTGCTTTCATTCATTCTTCGAACTTTAACTCTGGTTTCTATATCGTCGAGACGCTTAGAACAGATACGTGAATCGACCATCTGTCTACTTTGTAGTATACAGTACCTAATAGAAATTGGTTCAGGTCTATTTGCCAAAAAATAACTTATTAACAGCTCCAACTTGATAAAGATTTACAATAAATATAGAGGTCGTGAATTTTCGTTACTAACCAAAAACGTCACAACTGTCGAAATGTTACAAACGACGAATCGTAGGAAATGACTAAAAAAAAAAAAAAAACAAACTGGTATGGGACTGATTAGAAAAGCAAACGATTAAAACCAAATCTCCACGGCAACCCTGCGTCACTTTCGCATCGGCTTTAGCCATTTCAATAAAAATCCTTCGTTTCGTATAATACGAAACTGAAAGAAACCAACACTTTCTACAAAAAACTAATCGCTACGTTATAGAAAGTTCGTCTACGCACGTGAAATATCTTCTGGCAAAATCTAATTGACAATCTGTTTCAATCACTACCACTAGACATCTATCTAATTCCAATTCACTGCTACTTAGAAGCACAAGTGAAATTGCAGCTAATAACAGTTGCAAATAAATAGAATCTTAGCTACGTTTCGCTGCGAACAAAGCTACTTGCATATAGACAAACACACTAAAAGACATACAGAATGAAATCTGCGTCAATCTTTGTGATCACGCGAAAGGAAAAGAGAAAGAAGAAGAAAGAAATATAAACACAAGATTGTACAGCGAACGTCCACGCTGTATCTCAAGCTTCGATAAAAATTAGCGACTACTTGGCGCATTCCGAAAAAAAAGAAGGAAAAAAAAAGGAAAACGCAACAAATCAAACTGGAAACAAGTATAGTATGCGTTGGAAACTTTACCTGAATGTTACAGTAGATTATAGAGGATTAAGAGCGCGCTGTTCGCCGCAGTGACGAGATCGTTCGTAGATTCTGAAAGAAACGACAATCGTGATGTTTCATGGAAATGTATCGAGTTCGAAGTTGGCGATTAATGCAAATTCTGATATTCCTGTCTTTGAATAAATCTCGTTTACAGCTTTCTTTCGTTGGTGACCGCGGTTCTCGGATATTCATCAGGCGATACCTGAAGTGCGATCTTTCGACACGTGTAAATAATTCTCTCGAACAGACATGTTCAAGATGGTATTTCACTTGTATTTTGGAATTTTTGGAAAAAGAGTACTTGAAAGGTTGAACATTATTTGGCTTGCGTAAATTTTTGCACAAGAGAATAACGAGATTGCATACTTTGATTAAATTCGAAATTTAACGTTCAAATTATTTTCCAAGAAGATTCGACCTTCTACCTTTCGTGTCGTTTGGTTCCTTAGAATATAAATATTTTCTTAAAACATGACGTTCGATTGTTACAAAGATACAAGGTCATATTTCATGAAGTCTCGGTAAAGTGAAATTAAAATACGATTCTTTTGTGAGTTTAAAGAATACGTTTAGCGTAAAGCAGTGTAACGCATTGTATATACATCGTACGTAATTTTACATATTATGTGAAATAGAGAATTATTTAAATTATTATTTGGATCGTTCTCTGAAGGCAAATTTTTACTGTAATTTATACTGTATAAGCTTCTTCGTATAAAGAATTTTGCATAAAATATAACGTCATATAGTGATAAAATTTCTGTTGATCACCAACTCTGCACGTCAAAAACGTTACTTCGTAGAAAAAATTTTGATCAAGTAACAGTATGGTAACAAGATACTGTTGCAAGTCTGGTACCTATTAAATGTGAAACACGCAAATAATGATTTCAAAAGATAAACTTTCACGAGATATCATATATTTTTATTAAGTTTTTACACGTTCTGGTCTATTTTTACATGTTTATAGTCAGCATAAATGTATATAACTTTACAGCTTGTTGGTCGTTAATATTTTCTAACGAAACAGTAATTTAATTCCTTATGTTTCTCTAACAGAATTAACTAACTATAAGAACAACGATCTATACGGACTTACGAAAGTATCTGAACACCTGTAGATACCTGTCATGAATATATTACACGTGTTATAGGAAACATTTTGAAAAGCACCATGTGTGTAATGAAATTCATCTATCGTATCTGTATTGGTGAAGTTTGAAACAAATCTACAACATATATATAGGAATTACGAGACATTTAATACAAGTATATATTTTACAAAAATCAGAAAATTCTTTAGACAATTAGTCAATTATCTATTACACCATTAATAATCCTCGATATCGAGCAAGACAAAGTCGACGTGGCAATAAATAAATAAACCAATAAGTAACAATAAATCCTTAACACTTGTTATTAGACATCAGACGTGGCTGTGCACACTGTACACTAATTGTTTACTAAATGTACGTTTGCGATAATATCTTGCGATAAATCTCAATTTCTACCAATCCATACGTATAAGTCATAATCGTGTTTCATCAGAGTGCTAATGAAATCTCAAGCTGTTTTATATAACACATGGAACGTGTCTACACATGAAAGTTCCCTATGATAAATACTCGAATACCTCCGTGAGCAAGTGTACGTACGTTCTTTGCTTACTTCCATCAAAACAACCTATCGACCTCTCATTGCTTCTGGTTCTAATAAAACGGCAACAACGTTCTAATCGTTTTACCTTCTCCACGAATTCAACTAACGTCACAGCCTTCCACGATCTTCCAAGGAATCAACCGTCATCGTACGCAACTCCATCAACACCTTCACCTATCACCTCGTACCGTAACGAAACACGAGAGTACGACGCGAGCACTCGCGACTAAGAAAACGATTGCGAAAACCGAAGGGTGCGAATCGGTCGACCCTCGAAGAATCTCGCGGTCACGAAAACCACGACGGATTCGAGCGCGACGCCGTGAAGTGCATACCTTGGACATTTTTGCAATCCACTTTTCCCGCCTCGTCCGCCGGCGGTATCCTTTCAAAATGGCGTTGGATCGCATTCATTCGCGTCACACCCTGCGCTGCCCATTCGCATTCACCTGCGTTCTTCTCCTTCCCGCATCCCCCTTTCAGCCTACCCCCTCTCGATATTCCTTTCCTACTATTTTTTTCTCCTTCCCCTTTTTCCTCTCTCTCACGCCCTTTCTACCCCTTCCTTCCCATTCTGTGTCCTCCACTCGCTCATACTTCTTCGCCCATCGACACCTCAACCGCCACGGTGATCATCGGTGACCCACGTTTTACTGAATTTCTCAGGATGACCGAAGTAAGAAATTAAAAATATATTTTTTGCGACAGAGATCGAGGAGTATTCAACGATGCGAACGACCTGGATCGATGAACATTGTCAGAAAGGGAGTCAGAGTAGCTTCGAATCTAAAGCGGTTTTTAGGGTAAGATGTTTACTATGCAAGAAGCTGCATGGCAGTCAACGCGATGAAGACCAAGCGACGTCTGTTTATCACGATGTTATAAATATGGGAAAATCGTAGAAAATTGTATGTTCAAGGTTCTAGGTTTATGGTTTTTTAATTTAGAAAACAGACTTTGTGCTTACGAAACGCCTTCATAATGAACGTGAAGTGATAAACGTAGAGTTCGAAAGTCCAAGCGCAGTGACAAAAGTTAACGATGGAACGAAATCTCTTCTTTCTTCGATCTTGGATCGTGGGCTGTGTAAAATCGTACTGTACGATATCGATCTTGATCGAAGCTACTGAATGATATTAGAATGAATGAAACTCGTGTATAAACCGATCTGAAATGGTGATATCGAGAATCGTTAAGTTCTTCGTATTCACAGCAACTGCAGTTCAAAATGTTCGTTCAACTGGTTTACGCCATGTTTCTATACGCAAAAGTTATTTTCATTGTTATTTCTTCTCACGTGCCTTGGCTTATTTGTTCGTCGACATTTGTTTTTTAGCCGTTATTGCCAAAAGGTTAAACGACAGTTTGAGAACAGTGGGGTACGAAATGCAATCTCGCGCATACACGTTACAACCAAATACGAAGACAAAAATGACCGGCGATAGTTTTAAAAACATGTTGTAAATAGACACTGTTAATATATTTCTTCGTGTAGCGTCGAGAATAAGATCGAAACAGTTGAAAATACAGGAAACTTAATAATTCTCCGTGATGTAAGGGGTTTGTAATACATTTTTATCGACAAACGCTTGAATATGGTGAAAAGTAGTGGCCAAATGACCGCCAATTTCTTTTTAATTACTTATGAAGATCTTAAACCAGCTATGGAGATAAGCACGATATACGTTTTACCTTGCAATAATACAATTTCGTACAGGTTTCCCTTATTTCAATTTCTCCAACTTTCATAGAATCGTAAGATCTATGTGAAATAGACAGTGGCGAAAAAACCATCAACTCTAACTACGAATCCTTTTTTTTTTTATTTATTTATTTAATTTGTACTTTACAATTTGTCCAGCTGGACATTTGGTAAATTTTTCTAACTTAATTGCTAAATAACATGTGAATGGCTACCCCCAGTGGAATACCATCTTCGAATTACTACGAATCCTTGAAACAGAAAACAGAATTGAATTATGTAAATTTATTGGAAAAAAAAGAGTTGCAAATGAAATGCCGCGTTAACGCAACGTTGGCCCCGAATCAGTCAACGTTGCTGCAATGCATCCGGCGCTAACACGCGTTTACGCTTTTTTCACTCGCCGAAACTCCGACCGAATCCACTTGGTATTTCGCGGATTAATGATCGGACGTGATCCCCGCGCGCTTATTATCCCTGACACGCCGAATCTTTTAGACATCGAGGACCATCGAGAAGCAGAGAGCGCCGATATGAATTCCGCGACGTGGAAACGTGGCCCTCTTAGCTTTTATTATACGATCGAAATGGGTTGCACGGTTTGTAAGGTTGTAACTTTGTAATTGGAGTTTGAGAATGTTTGCGATGATGAACAGCACGGGATGAATTTGAAGAGAGAGGAGATGTCATTCTCGATTACTGATAATTAGGTGGCCTCGGGCTGAAAAATGGGAGATGAGGCAATTAAAGGACGAAGAGTCTCTAAGTGACGTAAACGGTACATGGTTTGGCGTTGCTGATCATTTCTATGAGATTTTTGCGAATTTAAAGTGTTTGTTTGTGATCCTGTTGGAAAGCAGATATGTGCAATTATATCGTTTAATTATTATACAGCAGGACTCGGATCTTTTGCCCGATAAGAAAATAATTGTTACGAAGGAGTATATGGGTATTGTTAAGGAAAAAATAAAATAAAAATATCGAGTTAAAGTTTCATATTTCCATTGGATTTAGTCTCTTCAGCTAAATTGTACTAATCTGGTAAAATTACTTTCGTACATCTTCGATAGCGAAGTTTGAAATAGAAGAGTTTACGTTAGACGATTGTTTGTACCTTTGTCGCTTAGAATTTTTAAAGATACACGATATTTACGCGTAATGCTTTCTACGTAAGAAAAGAAAAGTGTACTCTACTATCCTACGATGTAGGTCAAAATCGGAGGCGGACACCTCCTACAGCTCTCTCTTTGTGAGTCACACTGATACCGATTATGATCCACATGTAACAAAATCTAGTCTGATAGAACGTAATATTAAAATTCGATATTGAAATACAGTTTTAAATTACAATTTTAAATACAGAATAAAAATAATATATCATTGATAAAGGGAATATACTCTTTCGTTTATAACAATTGATATTGGACAAAGTATTCTATTCGCTCTTCTCTTTTCGTCTGCGTCAATATTTCATTTTAAAATGCGCAATATCTTCGTCGAATAAAAGTAAATTTAAAACAGAATTTACGTAATCGTTCAAATTCAATTCGAAGTAACACGAAATGCACAAAATTAGCGCCGTATTCATTCGATAGGAAAATAGCGAATCCACGAAGATCATTTCAACGTGAATGTTTCAATCAACGATGAGTACGACCACGAGCATCGTTATTCTCTGTTCATTGTCATTAATTACCGATGTCCGAGCAAAATAGTAAATTTACGCGAAAGTGGTAAACGATCCAAGTCAATATAGACATGCAAATTTCGAACTATCTGTATTTCCCACGTCCTATTTTACTTTATGAAAGCCACTTTCCTTTCAACGTTGATAGAAACGCCAATACGGTTGCGATTTTTACGTACAACGAATAGAAATGATAAGTTTGCTGCTGGTCCTTGATTCAATCTCCAGTAGCAAACGTGAAATAAAAGACAGAAAAAGAAAAAAATTCTACACGCTGAATAAGAGAAAAGGAAGTTACTTGTTACAGTGTATACTCTTCGCGTTTTTATCTTCCCTTATTCCGAATTAATTTTTTAAACAGCTGACTACGCCAGCTGAATCTTATATTTTTGTGTACTTTACTATACCTATGCTTCTTTTGTTTCCTTTTTTATATATATATATGTATATAATCATTTTTGCAATCTTTCCGTAGTAATTAAATAGTAAAATTTAGCGAGGTCAACGAACACTAATTACATTTTAGCTGAAACGACTCTTTTACAAATTGCTACACTAAGTAATTGTTCGCGATAATTTTTAACGAGTTCAACGAACAGTAATTGTGTTTTAGCTCACAAGCGACACTTTTGCAAATTGTTACACATAATGATTGTTCATTAGGAGCATTTGCGCTACTACCAATTTTTGTACGCGCAACATGGCGAAACACCGCTTTTTTATTAACCGTATTTTCGTTCAAACGATCCTTTTCCACGCGACATTTTACAATGCAGGGCGTGCACTCGCAACACATACGATGCCATATCCCTTTGCATTGGAGATGCATACGCGTCTGAAAATTACATCATCGCTATTATACGAACAACTCGGCACAAAATGCGCGACTATCGTGCACATGGTACATCATTTCAACCGTGTATCAATTTTCAACCGGTGGATTTGTTAATTCGCAAAAATATCCTCATTGTTCTCTGAATTTTAAACCGAACAGCGTTCAGCAGCGACATATAGGCGATAATTGGCCGATTGAATTTGAAAAAGAGTTTCTTTGAAATCCATTAGTTCTATTTCTTTTTAATTTATGGTTACAGATATTCGTTACCTTCACAGCTCTGTTCCTGAATATTTATTATTTTTTACATTTGATCGATCATTGGAACAATTAGCTGATTTAGTCTTAACTCATCTTAATACATTTTTTTTTTACGTCATGTGTTTATGTTGTTTCTATATATTCGTATATTGTCTACTTTTAATTTATATCACTTCATATTATTAAACAAATATCAAGTTCCAAAGCAAAACACAAATACCAAATACAGTTGCTCGTTTATTCGCTATTTCTCACATAATGTCAATTGTTCTCCTGCTAAGATGTTTTCTATGAAAAATGTAGCATAAACAGAGATCGTTTAAAGTTTTATTGGTCAATTTCTTTCTTTCTTTTGTGTAAGTTTAGTGTGTCGACGAAATTTAAGTAGGAAAGCACCTCAAACAATCGCCATAAGGCACACATTTTGGAGGTGATAAATGCGACCCGAAAAGTGTTAAAAAACTGTTAGAGCCTTTGGAATCCATTATCTATAACGTTATATATTTTATTTTCCTTGAATTCACACTTTGCGGTTGCTTTCACATAGATTCCACAATTTTATTTTTGGAAATTCCTTGCCGAGTGAAGATCAAGCTTTCTCTCGTACGAAATACGAAATACTCTCCATACACGAAGTGAGAAAATTACGAATTTATAGCGTAATGTCGAAGAATACGTCGGAAATGGTTCCTTCAGATAATATAGCGTAAAGTGCAGTTTAACGACGAAGCTGATGGGAACTGTGTTTGACGTTAAATGAATGCCACGAGTGCAGTTTTCGGATACATGTACACAACGTGATCCTAGAATCTGGGTCGAGCTACTGTTTATTACCGAATGGAGGAAATTTTGTAAGAGGAAATTTGCCGAAACTCCTATATTTCTACAAAAATATTCCTTAGAAGAAAACGTTGCATCATTCCATTCCATCGTATTTTGCTGTATTTTTTTTTTTTTTTTTTTTTTACGTGATGTGTGTAACTTTTCACGCTTAAATCGTTGTTTATCGCCATAAATAGAGAACTGAAGATTGACAGGTAATTATCAACGAAGTGTATGAAAAATTAGATAAATTTAGTAAATGACGGGAGAAATCACGAATCGCTTCCTCAAAAGCGATATTATTTGACGATGAGATATTCTCAGTTGGCCAATACCCGGAAGAAGGAAACACAAACGCTTGAAGCGATTGATCACAGCGCAGTAAGCCTATTACCTCCAAAGATATAACTTTATACTAATGCAATTCATACTTCCCGATTCGAGAACATCGTGCAAATGTTCTACATGCACAAACGAATCGGGCCAGGCAAAGGTCGTGGCTGACGTCACAGAGTTGATTGAACGAAAGAGAATATAAGCGAAGATTTTTCATGAATTTTTAAACAAGTTGTTCTATTTCCGTGCCACTAATCATTAGCCGGAAATAATTCCCACTGATTGGTGTCAGAACCAAACCAACCATGTTACGAATTAATACACAGTGGCAAGTTGGCAAATATTTAGTAATATTAGATATTTGGAAAGTCGATATAAGTAAGGATAGAATTTCGTTGAAATATGAATTTTTATTATGAAACGTGGAATTCCTGAAAGAATCTTGATTGATGAAGAATTAGCCAGAGAAATTTCGTACGTTGAATATTCTGTTTCAATTGTAATTCAATTGTAATATCGTAACAATAGTAATATTATATGTTTTGTTTGCAACGCTTTGATACTATTGCGCTTAAAAAATTAGTGAAAGAATATTGTCTTACGAAGAAAATCAAGAACACCATAGAAAGTCACGCTCCATCCATGATGACAAGATCAAAATACGAATTCTAGATAATTGAATACAATATAATTTCTATATGAAAATTGACAAAAATGTTAAAGATATCGTAAATTTCTGTGCATGATAAATTAACTGAACTTTGAGTAACATCTGATTTTTTTTATTATAATCTAAAACCTGGCGTGAAGATCAAGATTTCGTAGATTTTCCGTCAAATATATGTTTTCCTGCTTTTATTATACGTTGATATACTTTTTCATGTATCTTTCGTCACGAGTTTAACCGTCCATGCCTTCTATCTACCATAAACGGCTCGTCATTACCATAATCCACGTGTCAAGCCACGAATTTCCCAAATTACCGCTTCAACCATTTCAGATATCATCTCAAATTCAAATCGAAAAGTCACGGTAAATACGTTAATCGTTATGTCCATACGAAAAAAAAAGAAAAAAACGATCAAAAGCCTTGCAACAAATCTTTCATCTTAACAGGTTCCTCATCATCCTCGATTTTTGCTTATGACTTATTTATTTATCGATAATTCGCTGGATCCCAAACGCGCGATGAAATATCGTCGAAAGATTGGCCGTGTATAGCCCACGGCTCCTCGTCCTTTCTTCGTTTTCTTTTCTTTCGTCTTGCCCTTTTATCCCACATTTAATCTCGCAACCATTCTCCTCTTTCTCTCCGACCCAAACAAAGATCGACTTCTCTATCCTCACCTTGCACTCCTCCTCTCGTTCTCCAGCGACTACTCTTCGCGAAATTACGTTACTGTCAGAAAAGTTCTCCTTCGCCTGGCGGAGAGGAAAGTTGGAGGAAAATCGCGGTAAGTTCAATCGGCTAGTTCCCAGCGTACGTGTATGGTAAAATATGATTCCACTTTTGTCAGAGTTTCGCGGAAACTCGACGTTACCCGGCCAGAAATTAGAGGAATTCATTTTATTACATACTTGTACGATAATTCTCTGTCTAACGGCGGAAAGAGCGTAAACTCGAGAAATAAAACACTCGAGCCCTTCGATACTTGGTACTTACGATTTCTGAAGTGTAACGTGGCAATTGGGAACTTGGTAAAAAAAGGCGTTAGCGTTTATCTTTATCTGTAATATTTTTGCCTATTACGTGACATTCTGTCGATATTCAAGATTGTTTAAACGTGGAATAAAATTTACAATTCTACGATTCTACGATTAGTTGTTGACGAAAGTAACGTTCTACGTATTTCGTAATTCTGAATATGTAATCATAAGGCTGTCGTAGAAATGAAAGAGTTAAAACCATGGTTTATCCATATTTATCCTTAAAGTATACGAGATAAGAATCATACAGTGCCATTCTACGCGCAATAAAAGAAGAAGATACTCTTAAAGCCTTAAGAAATTCAAACAATTCCTACGAAAGTATTAATCAAGACGGTGTTAAGCATTCAACTTGAATTGATCACGCTTGAATCAACTTACGTTTTCGCATAAGAAATTAGCCTGATATAGACAAAGAAAGGAACGGAATATTTATATCTACTGGTAATATTCCAAGAAGCAAAAATTGGATAGAATGCTTTGCAAAAGCATGTTCCAAATAAAAATTAAGCAAAATCAGCTATGTTTAAATTAACCTTCCCTAACAATGTGTACATTGGAAGTTACATGTACATAATACTATGCAATTCTATTTACGTTTCGCTATACCATTGTATTCTAATATATTATTACACTGATCCCGAAATAGCCATTTATATTTACTACAATTCAAAGTGAATTAACGTATTGCAACTATAATTATAATTCTTCCCTGGAGAATAAACAAAATTTCAACTACAAAGACTGTCTGAGTAGTAGGCCGCAAAAATAGAAATCAGTGTGTCTAAATAGAAATTTGTGTGAAAAATCACTGAAATATTGCAATAATGCGAAAAGATATAAGTTTTTAATTTTTGTTATCATTCGTTCATTTTTGTCCACTATGTGCAAAGATACCATTACCTGTTAAAAATAGCCAATCTAACAAGTTTTGTATAATTTGTATAATATTTCTAGAATACTCGAGAATAGACGAATAGCAATAACATATTATTTCATTTCTAAATCAAATAGAAAATTGTTTAGACAATATGGAATTAGCCAACAGCGAGTTAAATTTTAAAATCGTTTCTTCATACGAGACAAAACATATGATTTATCGCACATTTCCTCCGTAGCCTTCAAATATCGTAAGTAGTAACTATACTTCGTTTATTTTATATATTTTTGCATATATTTATATCATCTATGTGCTCTATCTCTAAATCTCCCATGAAGAAATAAAAATCCTCACTCTACATACAACTCAAAATCAACTCGCAATTCTTCCTAATAAATTACTCGAAAACGAGAAAAGAAACAACTTTATCTCTCTTATCACTTTCCACGCTACCCTTCGAAAAAAGAAAAAGGAAAGGTATCATAATACGTAGGAATTCTGGCGAAAACTACGATCCAGCGACACTAATTCGATAACCAACAGCCAGATAACAGCGATATAAGAATAACAACGATGACAATAGGAAGAATTCCAGACGAATGGCGATAGTAGCCTTCGCCTTCTTTCGTCGCCTTCCCATTTATCATTGACCCAATTTCGCCGCTGCGTATCGATGTAATTTATTAACTTTTCATCTCGACGACGCTTTGATATCGTCGATCTTCTTCTTCTCTCTCTCTCTCTCCTTCTCTCTCTCTCTCTCTTGTAGTCCACACGCCAAACAGAGACGATGACAGAGAGACAAAATTCGTAGCACGCATTTTTGATTATCGGTGAATCGACGCAGCTTGGATCGCGCGCGCGTGACACGCCAGCACATCAAAGTGAACATCCGGGGCTCCGCATCGGCGTGTAATGCATCGTTTGCTAGCAAACCGTTCTATCGGAAATGCAGGTTACAGGCCACCGAAACGCAAACGCTCCTCTACTGATTCGTGCAAAATTATCGATCTTCGACCGGACCCGAACACGCGGCTCCCTCCAACCGAAAACACTTTGTCCTGACCTGTACGTGCGATGCACAGATTTATTGCCCGTTCGAAATTGTTGAAGAAAACGAGGCGCTCGTGGATACGATGCTTCAAATAGAGGATTAGAGATCGGGCTTTGCCGAGAATTATTTTTAACACAGTTTGCGAATCTCCGGACATTGTTGGATTTACTCGTTTATTAAGGAGAAACTTTATTTCGTTAGGATAAAAACAGGATAGCGAACACAGCAGATCACAGATTATATACAAAAGCTATTTGCACATCCAAACTTTTGACCCCTGGCGTATCTTTAAATTATTTATGATTTGTCAATTGTTAAAACTCATTGTTAATTTCAGCAAATATCTTTAAGTTACCGGTGTTTCTAATCCCTTTTTCTATTATTTTAAGAACTTGTCGAATGTAATTGAATGTTTTCGATAAATCAATTATTCTCGTCACAAGGAAACATCAAACCATCGCGTAATCTGTTCATGAAATTACCTAGTCAATCTTCGAATTAATACTTTCCATTTTTTCGCTTGTGCGACAATTGCATCGTTAAAGTTCACACTTTGAACTTTCATCGCTATTACGATTCCAATCGCCGTCAATATCGTGTGGAAAATCGTTCTATCATAGCTGTGTTATTAGTCTGTGAACTGTAAAAACCAATCGACTAAACTGCGGAATTTCATGCGTTTATAAGAAATTTAAATATACATATGCAGTATGAAATATGGAAAAATGTATAAAGTTTTCGAAACCAGTTTCTCATTCTCATATTTTATACTGAAATATAGAGAGCGAAACAGAGGAAAGATTAGAAATATCTAAAGAGTAAAACAAATCTCCGCTAGTGTCCCAATGCTTTAGTTGTGTTCATACAGATTTAAATTTATATAAAAATAAGAAGAATTGATGAATTCAGATAAACATGCGTATTTTCATCAGTTGATATTTTTGAAAAGGATACTTGTACAAACATTTACGATATCGTTTCCTTTTTTATAACTTTTTCTCTATTTAATTGACCTAGAAAATTAATGCGCGTAACAGATCGCCAGAAAACTTCAAAATATTGACATTTGCATATGAAGACTATTCTTAACTGATAAATAGAAAATACGTGATATTTCATCATCAGCAATGCGTTAGATAATAAATTATAAAACGATGTTACGTAATTTATAATTCTTTTTGTTTATACTTAATTTTTATATTAGAGGTTTAGACATGTTTCTTTATAAAAATCTATTGTAAATAGCAAAGTACGTGTGTGTTTGTTGTTTCTTACAAACTGGACACAGACTCTATGTGATAAAAACATATTGTTTATTGGAAATGCTTGAAACGAAAAACGTATTTTGTGAAGCCCTGGGAGATATACTTTTCTAAAATTGTCAATAGCAAACGATAAATTATACAGGGTGGTTGGTACTGGTGGTACAAGCGGAAAGGGGGTGATTCTACGCGAAAAAGGAAGTCGAAAATATAGAATAAAAATTTAAAAATTTAAAAATTTAAATATTTAAAACTTTAAAAATTTAAAAATTTAAAACTTTAAAAATTTAAAAATTTAAAAATTTAAAAACTTAAAAATTTAAAAATTTAAAAATTTAAAAATTTAAAAATTTAAAAATTTAAAAATTTTAAAAATTTAAAAAATAACGTCAATCGAGACAACGATCTACAGTGAGATCCGTTATATCGAGACGCGATAAAGTGCACGCGTACCGAGCGAAAATTCAAAGTCGATTTTCTCAAAAACAAAGCCTCAAACGAAAAATTTTTATTCTATATTTTCGACTTCTTTTTTTGGCGTAGAATCACCCCCTTTCCGCTTGTACCACCAGTTACCAACCACCCTGTATATGTGTAAAATATTATTTACATTAGTAGCTCTAATATAGTAGAATCGTTGAAGAGTACGATACCGAAGCATTTTATTCTTGTTCGAATTTGTTAAAACATTCTATATCTTGTATCAGGTAACTTTGAAAAATATAAAGTTTGACGAATATAATGCAATGGAAAGGCATCATGAGAATGATGCACGAGTATGGTATAATACAGTACATAAAAATACACGATGATTAAAATTCAGCGGTATTCGATTTCAATTCCATTTCAATCGAAACGAAACGTTGGATCGCGTAGCGCTGTTTAAAAAATATATAAAATTGGAAATATTAAATATTCAATATGGAATGTAGAATATTAAACATAAAACGTAATACGTGAAACATTGGATGTAATAAATATATAATTTAAACAGCTGAATGGAAACATGTATTTTAACATTTTTTGTTACAGATACATCGTATTTTCTAAAATTATTCGAAATCTTCTAGATTTTGCGCGATATTCGGGACAAATGAAATCTTTACACGGTAGACTTGCTTGAAAATTTTCGAAACAGAAAATCGAATGTCTATCAATAGTTAAAGCGTGTTTGATACGCAACGCGGCTCTCGAGAACAGGAAATATTTCAAATTTATTATCAATCGTGTTTAATTGACACGAATATCGAATTTATTGAATTTAAAGCGTATCAATTTCAGCAGATAACAGAGAAACTAAAAGTACGGCGAAGTGTAGTTTTTAAAACAGCATTACGTACATCTAACGATATACTTTGGACATTGAAAAATTATGCATTTATAAATGATGTTTTACAAGGTGTAATAATGTTTTTCAAGAGAAAAATACTATTATAAATTATTATAAATATTTACGACATTATATTATAACTATTATAAATATTTACGACATTCATCGATATTTATGAAATTATTCGATAGAAATAGAGGAATACTTTTTTAATGTTCAACAGGAATTAAGAAACTTGAAATTAGAGATATAAATTTGTCAGAAATGCAAACGAAACGTTAGAAGAATTAAAATATTACTTTCTATATCACATTTGGTATTCTTGAATATTTTACGGATAAAATATTCGATATTTAAAATGTGAGATTTTTATTCTCTGTTAATAATAAGAATCATGGAATAAAGAATAGAACGCAAAAATATTCTTCGAAAAGTGTTCGTCAACATTTTACACAAATATACTATATTCGAAGAAAATTACGTGTTTTCCAAACAATCGTTTGATGTATTACATAAAGAATATAAAGAATATCTCAACTGTGTATTTTAAACAAACGTGCAAAAGCAAGGCATCCACAAATTCTATAAAAAGTAGAATAATATACATAAAAAGTTTTAAACAGTTTTTCCTCCGAAATTTTATTTTTGAGAATATGAAATTAAAAACCTCTATTCCATAATAATTTACTAAATAATACAATAATATTACCGAATTAATGAGTGACAAGTGTACGCTGTTGTATCCTTCTATTAATAATTTTACATTTTAAATCATCGGTTTATATCATTTGTCGTCAATATTACAAAAAAATTACTTAACGCTGGTAACTTGTAACTTGAATTATATATTACATGCTATAATATTAGTTTAATTGTACAACAAAATTCAGACAAATAAACATACATAATATTTCATTTCATTGCGTTTCTTCAACTCAATAAACATTCAATAAAATTCAGCACAAAGAAACATAGTCCAATAACAAATGCTCATCTTAAACTTTATTTATATTCATCCTTAAACTTTATTTTCTGCGAAACAAGTCCTCGAATGAAACAACTGAATTTCATTATTATATTCTTTGCTTATCTTTTCTTTTGTTAAAATAATTCAATTTAGTTTAGCTTCGTCTAACATCAGGATATTCCAACTCGTCTTAAATCTTCGTTTTCTCCGAAACGAAGCTGCAAGCTGAAAAACTTCATTACATATCTTCTTCAGAGTATCGATCACGGTACACGATCAGGTCACCACAAGTCAGGCACCGGTCAAGAGATTTTCATTTGATTCTGCCGAACCGCTTACTGCGAATCCTCTCGTGGGATTACGTGTAAACGATTTCGTCCATCATACCATCTTATCTTTTAATTCGTCCTGAAACTTCATTTTCTCCGAAATAAAGGTTCGAACTACTCGATTTTATCGTAACATTTTTTATTTCTCTTCCTCGCAGAAAAATATTTCTCTGTACTTATACCACGAATCTGAAAATACTTTCTGCATTAACCAAATTGGAAATTAAAACTGAAATAAATGCAGAATTCGCCGAATACAAAATTTCCTACGGAACAGTCAATGCAAGGTTTTCACCATTTGCTTCGGCGGATGGGAATCGAGCGAGTCCAGCTACGAACAGCCGATCCGAAAGTTTGGACGGGACGTTGGAGGCGGAAAAACGCTCGTGCATTTATTAAATTACATCGGTGGAACTATTTCATCCGCGACGAAGGAGGGATAAGGACGGGTGCAGAAAAAACGCAGCATCGAGTCGCGAGCTGGCGAATTTAAAAAAGCAGCCTCGGTCTCTAGAAACGCGTTTCCTGGCAGCCGCGCTTAAAAGCACTCCCTTTTGGCCGGCTAAACTCTTCGCGGTGAAGAAGCAAACAGGAAAAAGGTAGCACGCGCGACCAACGCCGAGTGTTCCGGCCGTGCGTTAAACACGCTCGCGAGTTTGTCGCGCGTCCTCGCGCTGACTCGAGCTCCTCTCCTGCTCGGATCGGAGAAGCTGAATTCGTTTGTCAGTGAAAAAGAATCCACCTCGTGGTACTGAGAATTTCGAATGCATTTCGGATGTAACGAAATTTATAGTTGAAATAATTTGAGTATGATAAGCCGCGTTAGACTACTACCGTACTTACTGAACCTTTCGTTTTTATTTTTATGAATTAAGAATTTCTATACGTTTAAATTAGTTTTAATTTAATGAGATGGACAAAGTTTTTAGAGAAAGCGAAGAACGCAAATTGACAGAGGATTTTTATATGGAAATATGTTGCAGAATATCTTGCAATATGTTTGGAATTTAAATAGTGAGAATCGAAAGGTGCAAGTCTTCGGAATTATCAAAGAATAATAAATTGTACAGGATTTCTACCGCGTTAAACATTGGAAATTACTCTACATTCTAAAGAATCCTATTTTTAGGAAAAACGATCTTAAAACAATGACATCAAGTTATATTATAGCGAAAAAGAAGTCTATGATATCAAAGCACCTTCCTGTTGACACATCCTTGTTGAAATACAACACCCTTTTCGTTTTCGTTTTTTTTGGGAAGTCTACTTTACGTATGCGACTTGCTTCTATATAGCAATCTTTCATTTCATTAGCTGAAAATACTCTAAAAAGAAAGAAAAAGAAAACAATTTTTGTTACATCTGTAAATTCACTACAAATACAATTACAAACCCTGAATTATTGTATATATAGTATTCTATCCTTTGAACTTTTAAGAGACAAATAAATATTTCTTAGAAAGTAAAAATGTTCGTCAATTGTTCAAAAATATGATGTAGAATAAGCAAGAAATATCTGATAAAACTTCAACAGATTATCAAACGTTGGTCGACTTTCACGCTGACCAGACATCTTAAAGCTGATTATCCTTCGATTAACGATCTTCCCTCTTGAAAATCCAGGATATACGTTAGAAACAACGTCGCATTTAGTACGTATCTATCGATCAATGAATAACAAAAAATAAAATACCAACACTCCTTAGGAGCAAAGTAAAACACCTCAAAAGAAGTTCAAGTCAAGCACAATTACTCATTGTGCAAGCATGCAACGGGGCTGTTGCGCCAGCTGGAGGAGACCTGCGCAACGTTTCCCTCTGACAACGTTATTATCGCGAATAAACTATCAGAGGATTAAACGGAACGAGCAGCCCGAGCGGACAGTGGCCTCGGAAGAATAACAAAAAAATTATTTCCTCCGTTGGTTTCGAGCACAAGCGTTGCCAGCCTTAGCCGTTCTCTCTTCCTCTTTCACCCCTCTAATTTTCTCTCGGTTTCCTTGGCCACGTTCGTGTTTAGTCTACGTAGACCACCACGTGGCAGTTCTCTCCGTGTCGAGAACCTTCACGTTTTATCGTGAAACGAACGCCATGAAGAAAGAGAGCGAGGAATACATCACATAGACGTGGCCGAAAGATCGTTCGAAACTCGCCGGGCATGTTCAACGACGTGTACGCTCCGTTTTTTCCTACTCTTTCTTCTCTTCTTCTTCTTTTTCAGCCGCCTTTTTGTCAACGTTGCGGCGGTTTATTTTTTCGGCGGAACGATGAACTGCCGCAATTAAGCGGCACAAAATGAAATTAATGCGGCACCGTTGCTCGTTGCCCGCGAGAAAGACAAACGACCATGTACACCCCTGTTCATAAGTAATAAGCATTAGCACACGATCCGAGTTTATACGAAACGCGATAATCGGAGCAGATATTTAAAAACAGACGATTAAGCGATCAGAGGAACATCTACGAATTTGTAAAAGTTGTTCAGGAGAGTTGCAAGAGGTATACGATAAATTAAGGATTATTAGGAAATTGGAAGATGCTCACTTTCCCTTCTTTGATATTTGTACATCGTAAGATATAGGTAAAACGAATGAATTTAGAACACGTAACAAATTTATAGTGAATTAACTTGAAAATAAAAGCTGCGGGAAGCATCCTATTTGCTCTAAATATTTTTCTAATATTCGTGGTTGCGCACATGTTATCCCCAGGGATCTCTTCATTTAGACGTCATTGAGAAAATTGATTGAAGCAATAATTGAAAAATGTGATGGACATAAACGAGAACATAAACGTGTTGTTGCCTTTATAAAAGTAAAATTTGTATTACATCATTGAATGTACGGATCCTTTATTTACTTAGAATTCTATAAGCTAATTCGAAAATAGTACTACGTTTCACGTGTTTTATTTTATACTATTTTCTATATAAAATATATTTCAACAAATTACCTGTCAGAAATTCTGTGGCAATGTTAATTTGGAATGGTTAATGGTGACGTATGACTTTTCTAGGCATTTTTGAAAATTATTACACCCTGAAAAATTTGTCGAAAATGAAGCATCCACGTTTCAGAGTATCGTATCTATCCATCATAAACATCCGCACGAAAACAGTTAATTTTGATTTTAAAAGAAAAAATGATTCTAAACAACACAACAACCCTTAAACGTTTCAATAATTTTCTAAGAATATTTGAAGCTTACTTTTCTGTAAGCGTGCCGATATTTATGAACGAGGATGTACGCGTAAACGTGGCGACGAGCCGAGTTTTCGTCTCCTATATAGAATCGAGGTTTGATTTTGAGAAATGGAGAACATCGCGAAAATATGGTGTTTATTAGCGATTTAATCGCGTTGTTAGCCTCGTTTTAATGGACCAACCGGCGATCAATTTTCTGATTTTGCACCAGAGGTACAGGAGTAGTCTTGACGTGTGTATCGGAGTTTAAATTTGTGGATGCAGAAATTATTAAGGACGGACCATTTGCTTGGTGATCTAACTATAGAATGGAATTGTGACGGGTCAGATTCTAATGTGCATGCTTTGAAAAGAGTCGCCTGCGATTTTAAACATTGATCTTGGTTTAAGATTTAACGTAATTATTTTCCAACAATTATTTAATATCCTTACTTTCTCAAAGTACACAAGAGGAAAGTTGTAATATTTCGTGTTTTCGATTAATCTACTTTCTATTCATTACGAATAATTCTTAAATATTTATAAAGTTATTTATTGCTTAGCAGTTAGAGCGGATTTTGATTGTAGTCTGATAATGTGACTCTTGGTAACGTCGAATATTGTAAAATTTAGTACATGTATTGATATTAGTAAAGCTATAATACAAAACTAGATATTTATGCAATAAAACTCAGTTTTTCTGTTTCATCGTGATTAAAATGTTTGGTGGAATTTATTTCAAAATAAAAAAAACGATATTAAATTATTATTAAATTGAAACTGACGCAATAAATTGAAACTGGAAAAAATATATGTTCGAAGCTTTTGAACGAGATATTGTTCAAAGTATTTTGGATCCTCTAGCACTATTTTCCAAAAAAATCTTGCTTAAAAACGGGTTTTTCTTAAAAATCCTTCTTAAAATAAATCTGCAAGGCAACAACCGTAAACGAAGTCTCATAAAACGTCGAAAAAAGGAGAATGGCGTTCCAATAGCTAAAGAAGAAAAAATCTCTTCGTGACCAAAAAAATATTTACACGAACAAGAGGCGGATATTTCCGTGTCAAGGCGAGGTGTTACCAAGCAGCCACTGTATTCGAACCTCCACGTGCGATTTCGAGTCAGATGTTGATCGTTACCATGAGATGACGTTGACGTCATCGGCTAAACCATCATTTTAACCACCGGTGCAACGACCACGATCGTGGCAATAGCGCTTATTCACTCGTCGACAATCCACGTTAAAACAACTCGTATTACATATCGTTCGAACGAACTTGTTAACTGGATTATCTATTGACACGATCGCTATGATATCTGCGGTAAATCAAAAAATATTTGAACACTCTTAGAAACCTTTTGTAGATACGTTACGTGTGTTGCAAGAAACATCTTAAAAAGCTCCGTAATGAGACTCGTCTATTACGATGATATCGATTGAATTTGAAACAGATCTGAAAGTGTATCTACTGCGAAGGTTATATTTGGTGAGATATATATTGCAGAGATCGCAAAAGCGTTTCAGCAGTCAATTATTCATTATAATTATACAACTAATAGTTATACAATTATACAAATTATACAATTATAATTATAACAATTACTCATTATAACAACCTCAATCAACAACTCATTATAATCTCAAAGTCAAATTCAGTGAGACCATCTTTCACACTTATTGTTATGTATCATACGTTTAGGATGACTGTTCATGCTGCGTACTAATTTTTTATTAAATTTTTAAATATATACATATCTGCAGTAAATACTTTGTAATTTCTATATGCAGTTTCAGGCGAGCTTGAAATGTTATCGATATAATCATCACAGTCGTGTCTCGTTACAGTGTTAATGGGATTTCAAAATGTTATATGTATACATATAATGCATATAATATATATGTACACATAAATGTTCTCCATGGTAAGTTTTCAAATATTTTTGCAAGTGTAAATATATTGGATTGTCAACTTATCTTATAATGTTTATCGATAGCAGCAAATGTTTCATGCAAATGTCCCATCCAAAATTCACATTTCTTCGATCCCTTCTCCTATCATCCTTACGCCATCCTTGTTATCTACGATACGCGCTGTAAGTTTGTCCAAATAAAAATTCAGACAATTATCGTACGAATTTTTAAGTCGCACTTTCGTGAACAAATCTTGCTGTCAAAAGTAAAAAGAATTTCACTTGGGATTCCGCAATCTGGATCCAGCAGAATTTATTTTCAACAGAAATTGATTGATTCGTCAGAATGTAGAAGACGAGAATAAAGCAATATCGACAGTCAAAGTGACGAGTTAACTAGCTTTTTCCGATTAATGTACTAAATAAAGTTCTATGCTTTCTTATTTCACGTTCAATTCCACCGACGTGTACAGGAAAAGGAAAGGAAAACGTGACAATTATGCAAATGAACACACGTCTATCAACTTCCTATGTTAATTCGATTCCTATTTCCAGAACCACGACTCGATTTGATTTATTTCAACCGGAATACGGTATAAATTACGCGAGAGCTCTGAAAGAGGGCTGTAGAGCCAGGGGGAAAAAAGCTGAAAACGAAGGGAACGCGTCCATGGAACGAACAAAACGCGCAGAATTTTAGGCGAAGACAGGGAAAAAGAGGCCGGAGAAGGAGATAAAGCGGCACAAAGAGTTGAATATTAAAAAGAGGAGGACAAATACAGGTAGAAACGCGAGACAGAGATTAGAAGGCGCCAAACGTGCAGCACAAAGAGTAGAGACGAGAGACAGAGAGAGAGAGAGAGAGAGAGAGAGAGAGAAAACGCATTATTTCAGAAAGAAAATACAACATACAGTGCCTGGCGAAAATATTCGAACACCTACCGTGAACAATTCTTATAAACGTATTATGCTCGTTATATTATACTTTTTAAAATTTCAGCATTGTAGCGAGACACGAGTATCGCGATTATAGCGATCAAATTTGAAACAGAAGTTGAAAGATATTCGATGCAAGCATATATTTCACATACAAATCGCAAAACTGTTTAAAGTATTTGTCAATTGTCCCTTATATTAATAATCCTCAATATTCAGTGGAACTATACAAATTGTTACTAAACATACGTTTGTAAGAAATATCTTGTAACTTCTCGTATATTCATATATACATTCTCGTTCACAAATGATATTGTACAAATACCGTTCCCTTTTGACAACGTACCGTGTATATACGCGTTAAAGCTTTTATCGCGCGATAAGCAATTTCAATCAAACGCGTAACTTCGTTTCGCTCGATCGACGTTGAATCGAGGTTTTGCATTGATTACCATGCGTCATCTAGCCGCCTATTTCCTGTAATAAATCATTTTTTCTCCGCTCCGACGTGGCGAAGAAACGCGTGAAAAACATAATGATCGCTCGCGAATTAACGTTAAGGCCAATTATACGACGCGTATAACAATTTCGCCAGCGAGATAAACCTATCCTGCGTGTCGCGGTAATTACATACTTGTTAAGCAATAATTGTGCTGCCCGCAATAATTTTCGCCGGGTGAGCGAGCTACGCTGCCGGAGAAAATGGTGCTAGCTTGAATGCTATTGTGAATTACGTTCTTACTCTGTTTAAGCTCTTAAAGTAAAGCATATACGTAAAGTACTTGGTATTTACATATATATTATAAATACTATGTATGTACGTATGTGCTAGCCATTGAAAGTATCTGCGCGCTTACTTGTTTTAGATAAAATGTGTTGCATCGTGTGATTCGATCGAATTGTCTTTTCACTTGATCGAAGAAACATAACTTCGAGAAAAGTGCATTCACCTGAACGCTCTTCTATGCAATTTTAATTGATCGTTGTATCTTTCAAACAGCTGCAACTATATTAATTTTACACATATATCTTTCAAGTCATCTATGTGTTAGGAAGATGTAAAGAAAAATCAATTTTTCGGAAGATAAAAATAGAATGTTCTCTTGATAAAATTAGAGCTAGGAAATTATTTTAATTAATGGACTTTTATGAGCGACGTAGTTACGCGAGTACAGTAGAATCTTACAATGAAAATAACATTGATCCTCGTTTTTCTATAAATCGCAGAATTTTCGTATTATAAAGTCATCGTACGATTCTAAACAAACGATACTATCCTGCCTTTTATGTCTCTGTGCTTAATTTATCGATAACAATCTTCTCTGAAGAAGTAAAAACATTTTTTACATCGGGGTCGAGAAAAAGAAATGAAAACAAGAAGTAACTCACGGAACACTTTAATCTTAAAATATAAATAGACTTCCTTCCTTACTGCGTAAAAAGTGCTTCTCTTTTTAAACAGACTTTTTGTAATTACGTTTAAACACAGTGAAGCTATAAGAATACGTAACTTTGTAAATAACATTTGTCTTGACTTTTTTAGGTAATACAAGTCTCTCAGCATTTCACTCTTATAGTATTCTACGGTCGTTTCGTAATAAAATAAACAAACTTGTTTACTGGAAAGTACTTTCTTATTAGCCTATTAAAAAGTTGTATTCCGAATTAATGTTTCGGCGAAGATTAACAAAATTTATGGATCTTTTTAATAACTTGGCACGTGTAGTAAATTTTGTACTCGTCTAGATATTAACCGTAATTTTCTGAACAATAAAAGGACTTTATGTTCCTGTACTAATTACGAAAGTAATCCAGTAAGTAAAGACCGAGTTTCGTTGGATAGTTTTGGACGAGAGGTTCTGGATCATCTGCTCTATAATTCAGGCCTTGCTACTTTTCACGTATCTCTTTAAGATAAAAGAATTCCTGGATGAAGAACATTTTACATTCGATGACGAATATTTTACACAAATATTTCACTTAAGCATTACAAAAAATTCAGAAAGAAAAACACAAAATCATCTTTCAACCAAAACATAATCGCCCGACTTAACGAAAGATACCAATCGTCACTCCTCCTAACAGCCTCGCATCGAATCTCCTGAACACCGAGGAACAAGAGAAGCCAACTACTTCTCAAATTTAGCGATACGCTCTAGTATATGGCAATATGATACTCCGCTAGGTGTATTCACTTTCAAGACATATACAGATAGCCATAATCAATACTAAATATTGTTATTTGATTGCTTGTACGTAAGCAATTAATAAATAAAAAGAAAGTATATATATATCCATAACACCTTTTCTTCTGCGTTACCATAACGTAATAGAATATTTTAATAATTAGCCCCTGCGAGAGATACGAAAGGCGACGAAAGGTGACCTGGAAAACCACCCTAAAGGACCATGCCATCGCACATTCTGCCAAAGGCTGGAACAAACGAACCGACCTTACGAGGCACTTTTATAACCAATCAGTCCTCTCCACCTCCGCCGCTGGACACAATTTCCAAAGGCAAAGGAAACATCTCATCCATCGGACGAAAATGAAAAAGCTTTCCAAGGCCTCCTACCTACTCGTCAAGGGGCGCAGCGTGATGCAACCGTTAAGAAAGAAACGAAGCAGGTAACGATCCCCAATGGCGAAGAAATTACGCTCACCATTCCGGTCAAGAGTCACCCTGTAGAACCAGTCTCTAATAGGTTCGACTATGTTTTATGCCCGGGAAGAACGTGTTCATGGCGCGAGGCAAGGATCGCGGTGTCAAGTTTCGGCGGTGCTAGCTGCCGGCCAGTACAATCATACGTTAATGGTTAATTCTGGCTACCCCATAAAGCCAGCCCCTATAGGTCCTTTTTGAGGATCCGCCAGGCCTCGGTGCTGGTGTATACACAAGAATTAAAGCCAGTTCGGGCGGTTCTGGTGCGGCGGCAACCTTCGCTAGACCGCAACAGGTCCATTCGTCAACGTTCACCAAGACGAATCTGCCGTCTTCAACAATAACCGTGATACAGCATTGCCTTATCATACCGACAACCTTTGCAACGGGCCCTCGACCCGAAATAATCGATTCGCGAAACGTTCGAGCTTCGAGGCCTGGTTTGCTAAAATCGATGGTTCACACGGTCCAATGAATTTGAAAAGAATTCCATTTGGCTGAATGGAAAGTTTTATGGTGATTTTCGGTTTGGCTACGTTTCCTCGTTTATGGTGCTAAATATTTCATAGTTTGATCGTTAGAAGGTTTTCTTGATTTTGGTGAGGAAGAAATTTAGCGTTGATTTTCTATGTCCTTGGGTAATTACTGGAACAATGTTTTGAAGAAAATTGTTCTCAGGTTTGCTAGTGAAAAAATGTTGTTTCTTTGGTAACGAAGTTTCCATAGTTCGATAATAAAAGAGTTTCGTGTTAATTTTTCTTCGTTTTTAATATTCTTTATAACTTGATGAGAAAAGAATTCGATGCTTTTTGATTTACTTTGTAACCGTTGAATAGCTAAAACTGGATTCTTCTATTGATTTCCATATGAAATTTAATTGTTTCAATCACTTTTATTATTTGATAGCGACGGGGTTCCACGTTGAATTCGTCGTAGGTCGATTACTGGAAAATTTCATGTTGATTGTTCTTAGTTTTGGTAAGCTAAGGAATTCGGCGTTGACTTTCTGTTATCGTTCGATAATAGAGGAATGCAATACTGAATTCTTAATGCTTTGATAATGAAAGAATTTCACGCTTACCTTTCTTGGCTTGATAAGGAATTTGATGTTGATCCTTCTAATTATTTGATATCCTAGGAATTTAATCTTGAATTCTTCATAGCTTAATAACGAAAGAATTTCATGCTAATTCTTCTTGGTTCTATCAAGGAATTTTATATTCAACTTTTATATCATTTGATGATAGAACAATTCAATGGTGAATAGTTTATAGTGTGACGAAAAAATTATGAAATGCAAATTTTACCCAATTTGGTGAATTAATAAGGAGACGTTAAACAACGAAGTTGAAAGTCGCAAGAATATCGATACCTTAAAAGTGTATTAACCAACGGAAAGAAAATCAATTTTACCGTTCCGTTACCGAAAACAAAACACCATTCACATTTACAAAATCTTATTTCATCGAAAATATATCTCACTAATGATACGTTCGACTAATATTCCAACAACTTTACATACGATCTTACAAGATGTTTATAAACATGTTATTTATAGGACGTTTAGTTAAAGATGTCGTTTATAAGATGTTTATAAAATATTGTTTTCCCGACGATTTCAAAACGATAAATTCTGTCAAGCTAAATTTATTAAACACCAACGATTCCACTCATCTCGGCACAGCATCTGGCTATTTTAGAGCAGTAGACCTATCGCTGTGTTACCAAGAATGATGTATGGTTTCGGTAATTGGTTTATTAGGTGGATAATTTCATGTTCCTCTGGGATGTAGACATCGGATGTTTGGTATATAAATATTGCGTATGTGCAATTTTAAAGGAGAAGTTGTAGTCTCTAAGCGAAATAAAAAGAGAACGATACGAACCAAAATTAAAAAAAAAAAAAAAAGGAAGAGAAAGAGATTGAAATGAAAATCGATCGAAGCATCGAACTGGACGGATCCTGGCCATAAAGGAAGAACGCACGAAGCGACGAGTCTACGCTGTTTATCGTTAGTTAACGAATGACCGGTTGCTCGGTTTTCAACCGGTGGTCACCAAACCATCAGAAATTCCGCCTTCTTAACCGGATAGTCTCGCATTTGCATATAGATGACGAACCGTAACGTATAGCCACCTTAGAACTAGCAACCGGACTGACTTCGATACTTTTTTCGTGATATAGATCGAAAGGATCTCGAGGTCGAATGATGCGAACGAGAATGAAAAAAGTAGTGAAAAAAGAAAGATGCAACGGACTCACGAAAGCGAAACAGATTCGAATTCCATCGGTCAGTTGGATGGCGAGAAATTACCAAACCAATGAGTTACAATCCGATTCTACGATAGGATGATCCTCCAGATTTGATAATTCATCGAGAGAGCTGTTGAAATATCAGATTGCGACATTTATATGAGATACGCTTGTTCGAATAAAATCATTTTATATGAATATATTTCCCTTTATATCGTATATTAATGATTCGAATTTATTCTATTTTTTGTTTTATTCTATTGTTTGTTTGTTGCATCTATTCGTGCGCAAATTGTGCGTGATCATTTCGCTATTATTTTATTATATTGCATTTCTAATAATTTTTTCTAAATTTTTTGAGATTATTACAATTTTTGTCGATTTTTCTTAACGTTTATTAATGATTTAAATAAACTTTGAAATTGGCTACTGTGATATCTTAGAAATTGTCTGCATAATATATATTTGCGTGATATTTATCGATAGTTACATTAAATAGAGATTACTTAGTAATTAATAGATTTTTCAATTTTTCGAAGATCTTTCGAAGAAGTTTCGTAATATCTTTCGCGTAATTTATTCTACGTGATGATTAACAAAGGCTAAAAAATGTTAGATATCTATATATTAGGCTGCCTAATTATAAGGAAATAATTACTTTAATCAAATTTCGTATCGAATTCCTTTATCATCGGATTCAACATTCGTTGGTAATAAATAAACGAAATATATTAAAGATAGAAATTTCAGAATATTCGCGAACAACACAGGGGGAGAAAAATTCATTCAAAGCAAATCCACGTCAGTCTGTCAGAAAGCTTGCAGAGCAACAGAACATGTGTACGCGCTCTGATAATTTCCAGATCTGAAGTTGAAAAACTCGAAATGTCGGTGTCTTACGGGTTCAGCGGGTTCAGTTCGAGTCGATCAGTAAGATGAAAGGAAACACGAATTCCATGTGACAGCCATCGATAGATAATAATTAATATCTTAATGGCTGAACATTGAGTCAGAAATTAACTGTACAAGATAAAATGTTTAATATCTGCTATACTATGTGGCTACTACGATATACAGCTATGTATTGTAAACTGCGTTGCAATTTTATAGAACTTGTCGTGATATACAAAAATAACAGCTGTTTCGATACATTTTCCACCAAATATCAATCTATTCGCTTTCAATAAATCGTGCAACGAAAACCAGCAATAAGCTACGATATAACCGACGCCTAATAATAAATTGCACGAACCAATTGTATGATCCTTTCCGCTATCATCAAGTTCAATTACAGTTCTTACTACGTAAACAATTACACGTTTCACGCACGTAAATTTCGATCGACAACCGCACCGACCCTCGTGTCAATAACCATCCTAAGCAAATCATCCAGTAAAACAGCAAAGCAATCATACACCCCTAAAACCGACGTTTCTTGCGACGGTAAACCAGAAAGGGCGTCGAAGTTACGGCGAATGTACCGTAGATGATACTACATATGTGCCATTATACAAGGTGTCTCGCATAATACAATACCAGCTAAAGAGTAATTCTACGTACGAAGATAATTCGAAAATGTCGAACACAATTTCTTCATAGGAAGCTTCGTTTTCGAGAAAATCGGCTTTGAAGATTCGTACGTTTGACGTAGTCGAACTTGGCTAATTCTGGACTGTATAGCGGGCGAATAATCGACAGTGGGTTATTTTATGCGTTAAAATAAGTCGAAAGTGCATATAATAACGTTTTCTCGTAGGATGCTTTGTTTCTGAAAAAATTAAATTAAACGATTTATCCAGCGCGTGTTCATCGAGTCAATTCTTAAATTCGATATGTTCAAATTCCTGAGAATGAGATCTTAAAGGGAAATTCGTATTCTACATTTTCTATTTAGTTTCGCACATGGTATAACTACATAGAATAATCCTGTCGATTACTCGCTTCTGCCCAGTCCGGAATAAACAAAGTTCGACTACATGCTGTTAAACGAATTTTCAAATTGGATTTTCTCGAAAACAAAACATTGCACTAGCAACTTGTCTTCTACATTTTCGACTTGTTTCTGTATATACAATTACCCCTTGGCCTGTGGCTCTAGGACCACCCTGTATATCCTGGTTGAATAGGTGGAACTGGTATCTCTGTGTGGTTCGTACAGATATATAGGAAGTGGGAACGAAGAGAGGTCTCTCCCTCTGAACGTAAAGGGGATAGAAGCAGGGATACGTGGACCGTGGCGAACGTGGGCCAGACCAGTGTGGTCGGGCCAGTGTTCTATCCGCTTTAACAACGAGTTTCAGAGCGCGAGGCGCTTTCTGCCCGCTCCTCCTTCTCCTCCACCTTCTTTTCCACCTCTAGCTTCTCTGCCTCTATTCCGCCGCCTCAACCTCCACCTCCGCCTTCGCCCTCGTCTTCGGCTTCGCCTTCGCCGCCACCTCCTCCTCCTTTTCTTTCCTACCTCTTCGCTGTCTTTCTGAATTTTTCAGCTCTATCCCCTCCGCTATATCACCGGATAGAGCTCTAGTACTCGTTTTCTCCCTTCCCCATTCCTCTCAGCCGCTATCTTTCAACGTCCTTCTTCGTTCCATTCCTCTCTAGTAGTCGCGCTCTATTAGCACGCTCTCTTTCTATCCTTTTGTCCTTCTTTCGACTCCGTTCACAGCGGGCTACTCTACTACCGGGCTATCCCTGTCCTTCACGGATCTATCGTCGTTGCAACGTGTTCAGGGTTTTCGACCAGCCAGTGCGTCATCCACACTTCACGCGCTTTTCTCCTTTTTCCCGGGGCTTCGCACGAAGCAGTCTCGGTGAAAAGTTAAGTGTCCTATGGACGAGTATCCGCGACGAAACCGTTTCGCCAGTCTCGTTTGCTTTTTCCACAATGGATCGAAACGAATGGATTTAAACGATACGCCAGCCTTTCAGAAGCTACGGTGGTTCGCTTCTTGTCAATTTCTCGATGTCGTTACACACGTAACGTAATTAACGTACAATTCTTGAGAATCGGATCGTTCTTCATAGATTGCGAAAATAACTTAGAAAGTAATGTTTGCGACGTTATTTTTCTCCGCTTTGCAATTTATGTGTAGTTTATTTCTGAGCACCTCCTGTCAAGATCGAGATTTTGTGCACGTTTTTCGGTGAATTATTTTGTAATTAGTATAATATTAACGTTTCGTTCATACTACGTTCTCCTAAAGCAAATAACTTCGTAATTGGCGTCACGTGAAACAGTCATTTTGTAAAAGTGAGCATTTAGCGATCGCTTTTGATCATCGCTGCTTAGTGATTTCGATTATAATTAGGTACAAGGTTCGATACTGTATTATTGGAATTTTATTTGTTTACGACAGTTGCAATTTTTATTGATTAAGATTTTCCAGCTTGATTTGCAAAATAAGAAGCAGTAATTGCAACAAATGGATATCTTGATACAGGTATAATGATGTATGCATCTCGTAAGATAGTTACTTCCATAATTCAAATACAATTCAAAATACAACTTCTACATTAATTATTTGCAAAAAGGAAATATCGAGTAAAACAGGGACATAATTCTATGAAATAATTGAACTCTGTGCTGTAATTAAGGGGTAAATTTGATATTTATCATCATTATCTACCAAGATATTAAGAGAAATAATTAACGAACCCTATATTTCATTCGATAATCAAATATGTAAAAAATCTGCGATGAAATAACTGGAAAAAATAAAAGAAGTATAATGTTATATTTTGTCCTCTAAGTCGTATTTTTATATCTTGTGTCTATCATTATAAATTAATTACGTTTCTTCTACCATCGATGCAAATGTGCTTGAAAATTAACCTTAATATCGTGTTTCCGCTTCCTTAATGATATCTCAAAAGTCAGAAATCAGAAATCGCTTAAGGAAGCGTTTAATAATTTCTTTTTCTTGCGTAAGATCCTTCCGCCCTAAATAAAGACTTTTCGTCTATTAATTTTTTTTTTTTTTTTCTAATTTACTTATCACTTCACTAGAAATCAACCGTTTTATTTCATATATTCTTCCCTGTAAGAGCGTAATACAAACTTACTGCTATTAGAGACAGTACGAATAGAAAATATAAAAATATTTCGTGTTTCGTTTTAGAAACGTGGACATTTCCCGCTTTTAGCCAGAATTTTAGCCAGGTATTTTTACTTTGTAGCTACATATTTATAATTTAATTTTACAATCCCCTATAGCCATTCGCAAAATATATTATAAATCGATATTCCCTTTTCTTGCTTTTGCTCTCGAAATTAAATTTAAAAGATCAGGAAACTCGTATGAACATTAAAATCTAGTTTCTCTTTCTCAGTCTGTACAACTCGTAAATAACATTACTGTCATGAACGCATAAATATTAACGCAAACAGAAATGCAGTCCGCTTTATTACTGTTACTTGAGCGTACAGTGGCTACAAGAATTAGCTATTACATACACATACTCTTATTTTCCAATAAAATTCTTTTATTAGGTTCTCTATACGCTTTATTTTTATAGTATCAAATTCTTGTAGTTATACGAAGATGCCACTAAACGATACGAAATTTAATACACGATGGCTACAAATGTACATATCTTTGTTTTTCAATGAAGCGTTTCTTTAACGAACTCTACATTTCATTTTCACAGTATCGGTTCTTTTATAGTCATTACGAAAGTACCGCTAAATGATACAAAGTTTAATATACTTTCGCCTAATCGATCAATATATAAATGCCGTAACAAATATAATACAATGGCGTGCGAATATATACTTTACGGTAGCCATCGTATATTCTATAACGACCCAGCGAATACGAAAATAAATTACGTATTCCAGTCCGACTGCGAAGTTTTGCAAATTGTCAAATGACACGTTGCGCTCGAATAACACGCGCTGTTAATTATTCCGCAATATAATACGATGACTCAACCGTGAGTGGAACTTTTCTCCGCGGTCGAAAGCTCGTATTGTTCCAGTGATTCCATAGTTCAGGAATGTCTGAATCGTGCGTGTCATTACACGTAAGTGGGAGTACTGTAATTACAAGGGGTCGGTGATTACGATAGTTCCTGGCTAATGCCTCGTTGTCCCTTATAATCACGAGTTCGAATTATCGTCCAATTTCCAGTCAGAATCCGCACGATAAAGACCACGGTGATATCTTTCGCGTGACTTTCCCTCTCTCGTTTCCCTTTTACCCATCTACGTTCCACGTAGAACTTTCCAAAGTTCGCTCGATGTTTTCCACGACGTTAATGCACCGTACGTCGAACGTTAGCGGAGCAACCGCGACAACCTTGTCGGAGCAACGATAGCCGAATTGTCGATATCAGAAATGATTTTCAATAAGCAGGCCTGACTGTCACCTGTCAATAAGCGATTTTCATCGTCGCGGGCTAATAGCAACGAGGACGTGCCTGCACTCCATGCAATTCTCACGCTCCGCCGTTAATACTGTTTATTTGCTATCGATCGAGAATAAATACGAAAGCCCGTAAAGACGTAGATTTTCCGTTGCTCGATGGTAACCAAAGAATGTTCGTTTTTCGAGAAATTATGCTATTGATATACAGGGTGGTTGGTAACTGGTGGTCCAAGCGGAAAGGGGGTGATTCTACGCGAAAAAAGAAGTCGAAAATATTGAATAAAAATGTTCTTTTTTTTTTAATTTTTTTTTAAATCTACAGTGGGATCCGTTATAACGAGACGCGATAAAGTGCACGCGTACCGAGCGAAAATTCAATGTCGATTTTCTCGAAAACAAAGCCTCAAACGAAAAATTTTTATTCTATATTTTCGACTTCTTTTTTCGCGTAGAATTGCCCCCTTTCCGCTTGTACCACCAGTTACCAACCACCCTGTATATTTTAGGAGTTTTAGTTCTACGAACGTTTATAGAAGTTTCCTAACTTTGAAAAAATATTGTTTCTATGAATCTGTTGGATTTAATGGATGTTTTATTAAACGAAATTCTGTCCAAATGTTTGCATCTTGTAATTAACGAAACGAGAACTGCGGACATGGAAAAAAACGACCATTGAAAAATAATAATTTTGATGGGAGAGGAATAGACACGATTTAGCGTGAAATAAAATTAGCAAAACGCAAATGGGAATCCGACAGGATACTAACGTAATCTGGAGTAACTATATCTACAAACATTTTTTGTCCGATTATCTGTTTTCTTATATTAGTTATTAATACTTTATGCGTTCATTGATAAATATGTTATTATACGGGGATATGGTTTATTTTAATAAAAACGTCCTTTTTTTACAGTGTGCAAAGACCTTCGCGAGTGATTATAAGTGGACAAAATATATACGTAGAATGCATTAATGGCAACATATTGATGGCCTATGTTTTTTCATGATTAAAGACCAGGAATACCAATTATCGGTGATTTTGCAGAAAAGAAAATTTCTTGCAATATCATCTAGCCGAGTCGATCGATAATAATAAACGATAAACGGTAAGTAAACACTTAAAATTCTTGCCTTTTAACTAACTTTGATAAAACGTACGAAACGTTTTATTTATTCTAATCCAAACCTTAAGAACTTAATTCAAATCTAATTACGTCGAACTTCTTTAAGAACGCAGCACGTTTTCCCAGGAACATGACACGAATCCGTAGAAATTCGATCAAAAGACCTGAGAAACGTACTTCCGATACTCTTAAGACCGGGTCATCGAACGAAACATCGTATTCCACGTTTTCAATTCTTTTCCGCGCAAGCTCACGAGAGAACGTCGTTATACGTAGAGAAATTACACGGCAGCCTGTATATTCCATTAAAACCTGTAGAGTCTCGTTTCGTTGAAAAACCGAGTTTCCACGTTGCCTAAAAATTCTCACGAAATATTTGCGCCAGGCAACTTTTAAACCGGCAAGTGAAGGAAAAGGATGAAAGAAGCCGTATTCGTTCGCCGTAATTATAAGAAAGCAGTAACCGAAAAATTCACAACGTTATCGCGATTAACACAGTTGCCGCGTGTATCAAAATTCGCGTTTAGTAAATTTCGAAGGTACCGTTGTCCCCCGGCAGAATTTACACGCGTTGGTAGCAGCTTAAAGTCGGCGTGCGCGAAAATTCGCAAATATTTCACGTACGCTCGGCGTCGCTGCTCGTACGCTCGTTCGCTCGCCAGAGTTTCGCTGTGTGTACATCAAAAAACCGGCTTTTCTCCGTTGCATTTTCTGTCTAGACGTGCCTCCACTTATTCGTCGACCGACACACGGTCCTCGTCGTCATCGAGCTGCGCCACGATTTACCTTTAATTCTCATCAACGTGTATTTTCTGCGCCTTCCGTTTAACGCGATACCAAAAGAGTTCCTCCGTCTTGGCGAATGGCGGAAATGAGACAGGAAATTATTTACACCGGGCTTGACTTGTCGATACGAAATGTCTACGCGTCGTGGCTATTTAAACTTACTATGTCTGTTTTGTTAGGTCCTTATACTTGGAACTTAGCGTATATTTTGTTCAATTTTAGATGTTCGGATAACGAAATATTTTACGCTGGTTGGTTGGGAAGTTGTGCTGGAAATTTCTACGTCGATGAGAGTTTGTATGAAATTATTTTGTCTCGATATCGTCTGTGCGGAATTTGTAATTTTATAGTATGTGTTTGAAGAATGTAGCGTGTATTTGAAGTTTAGATAACTTGGAAGATAAAATATTTTACGCTATTTCTTTGGAACATTGCGCTGAAAATTCGTACTCCGAATGGAGCTGTATATGAAACGAACGTTTCGATATCACTCGTGTAAAATTCGTGATTTTCTATATTTCAACAATGGAATACGCGTTTCTGTTCGATTTAGATAATTATTAGGTCGTCCGAAAAGTTTCTTTCGTTTTATAAGGAAATAATGAATGAACAACATTTTCCGTTTTATATTATTTTATCGAATGATCCATTTTGTTCGATCAAAATAAAGATCACAACGTTCGACAGATTAGGTTTCGTGTTTGTATAAAGTTGCATCGTTGTAAAAGGCGAGTGTGTAAAACAAAGACACTTTTTGGACAACTTAATACAAAATGAAAAGTTTTATATTACCCCTTTGAAAAGTCGTGTTCCTTCTGCTTTGATCTGGATAAAGTTTTGTACGAAATTGTTTCGCTTGGATAAAATAATTTATATAAAATATATAATACAATTCACTTATTATTACATTTAAATGTGTACTTAGAAATTAGAAAATTTCATATTTTGGGGGGAAAAGTTCTGTTTAGGTGAAATGGAGTTTCATATGAAAATGACTGTAAAGAAGAAATGACTGCATGGGTAGTAATTATTCTCTTTTAAAGAGAGGAGAAATACTCGAAGAAAAAAGTAAGTAAAAGAAACGAAGTTTTTAAGAATTAACCGTGTCTAAAAGGAACGTTTCTCAGTTTCTTTGTACGTTCTAAGTGTTTCGTAAAATATGAATATTACTTCAGGGAAGAATTCATTGCGCAAAATAATGCGAAGAACTTGGTGCAGTTGTTGTATCTCTCACCTTCTTTCAACGTCGCAACTATTTTTAAGCTCCACTCTGTTGTATTAGTAAGATAATAATCCTGAATGTTATTGAATATCTCGAAATTTATTGACATTATTAAAACATCAACTTCTCGTACAAAATTATCCATATTTCCATAGCTGTTTGTTTATTTATATTCAACAAGAAAACCTGTTACCTATACGTACAATTATTGAAACTTAAAACAGCAATTAAGCTATATGTTAAAAAAAGATTTACAAAACATTTCATTGAATTTTGATTAATAGAATATTCGGGAACAATTTGGAACTAATAACTCGCTAAAATTACAACTTTGACTAAAATACTTATTGCATACTATTCGTGTGCTAAATATTTTTCAACATTTGCAAACGTTCGTAGTATCGCTGGGGTTTCAAGGATAATGTGACTTTTATATGCACACAGTTCCAATTCCTTTCTTCTTCGTACTAGAGATCACGTTCCAATTTCTTTTTCAATAATGTCACCAACGATCTAGGATCACAGTCACATCGAGGCTAAGAAAATTATTAGGACAATTTTTATCGATTTTCTGAAATCGCAATTTTAATTCTTTTTTTACTTGAAATTACACTTACGCATCTCTGTTTCGACAAATATCTATTTCGCGTTTCGATATCATTTCCACATTGCCAAAATCATTATTGCGTCTGTATTTAATTTCGGAACTGAATTTTATCATTTATTAATTATTTTCATCGTTATCATTATTTCGAGTAAAATATTGATCGTCGTGATATTATATAGTTACACTCTTAATTTTTTACGAATCTTCGCCAATTTATCGCCTCTTCTAAAGGACTTACATCGTTGAACTTAATAAGCTATGCCACACTAAAAACCATTTAAGCAACAGATAACATCAGAATCATAAAAATCGATAAAAATAGACTCATCGTATTTTCTGCCAGTTGCCTTTATATGTCAAAGAGAATTCGATATCTCTATCGACCATCAAGATTTGATCGCCAAAATCACTACAAAACTCTCTGCCCTTTCTGTAGAAACATTTCCACTCGCGTAGCTCTTTCTTTCAATAGCCTTATTCAAAATTACATTTCAATTTATTTCTCAACAAATTCTACACTCGAACGAAGAGTAAAATATTACTCGACGGTACTTTGCTAATTTCACAAGTTCATTTTCTCTCATTTTCAAAATTCCCCCCTCGTTTCCAACTCCTTTCTTAACCCTCCAACGACGTAGCCCGAGAGAGATTCACACGAGCCGTCAAATATAGCGTCGTCGAATCCCAAATACCATCGCAATGCAATTATTAGGTTGCCCGAAAAGTTTCTTTCGTTTCGTCAGATGATAACAGATGAACAATAATTTCAGTTTTATATTATTTTATTGAATTAGGTATGATCCATTTCGTTCTGTTTCTATTATTACGTTCGTGCATAATTCAATAAACCGATACAAAACCAAAAACATTGTGCGTCTATTATTTCCTTATAAAGCGAGAGAAACTTTTCGGACAACCTAATACTAATATTTATTTTGTATAAAAGAATCGAAACTAGTAAAGATTTTCACATCTGACGCCGAAAACGTAGAAAATCTCGAGAAAAATAAATCTTCGTCGCTTCGTTACCATCACGTTGTTAGAGGAATTAATTTTACTTGATTTAATTTCACTCGAGGGAATAACGAGCGATCAATTTCAAAAAACGTCTACCACACGACCGAGCGTAGCGGGTGCGTAAAAAATATTTTTCACGGTATCGCGTTCGTTTCCCGCGCTTATTTGCAAACTCGGCCGACGGCCAGCGGGATTTCTTATCGAAGGAGAAAAAAAATTTCCCAGCAGATCACCGTTTGATAGCTCGCTTCCCCCGTTCTACATATTCATCGTATGTAAAGAGAACGCCGTGAAAACAACTTGTAACGCAGATCCTATCCGTCACATAAATAATAGCGCTCATTATTTCCACCTCTTGAGAGGCAACGGCTTAGAAACCGGCGGCTCTCGATACCGTGAAGGGAAATGGGAGTGTTGCAGAGCGACACCTAAGATTCGTAACGAAGTGGGTGCAGCATCTCGTGTTTTCTTATGCTTAGAATTTTCATACACAGCCCTTTGTTACGAAACAGGCTTTGAAACATGCTAATTCCGTGAGTTTAATCGTCGAATTCGTTGGCTTCGCTTTCTTTCTCAATTTTCTATGTAGAATTTCCAAGTAATTCGAAACAGCTATGATACACTTAATACGCGTGGTTGGGAAGAAATTTGCTGTTTCTAGGAAATCTTCATTACATCGATTAGATTCTTATCCCGAATCAAAGGCTTTTTTGAATAATCTTTGCAATGACAGAAACAACTCTCACGTTACGATACGAGAAAAAGATGTACTCGAAGTGCATCGCTCTTCTTGATCAAAAAATCCTGTTTGTCAATCGAAAAGTGGAGACAATTCGAGTTTCATCTTCTCCTTTCTGTCGTCTTTCTCGTTATTCGATTTCAACTATTTAGTCACTGTTATTTAGTCACTTTGCAACAGTCTGTACGATATAGCTTTACTCGAGATGTACAGCACGCGAGGAACGTCAAAAGCATTTCAACATACCTTGAAAAATGAGGAAACGCTAGATAAGATATTCCAACGAAAGAGAACAGAACAGTCTGAAATTTATCGAGAAATTTAGATTCGATGTATCTCGTAATTAAACGTCTCGATTTTTTAGCTTTCCTTCGAAGGTAACAATTTTTAATGAAAGAAGAGAAAATTTTCTTGTGCGATGGTAGAAATAATAATATAAATACAGATCTTTGAATGTATTCTAGAAATAGCGTTTTATATCAAAGTCTGTCATTGTTACTCTGAAAGTTAGAATTTTTAACGAAGAAACTGTATTAATACCGAATGTACTAAATTATAAACAAATTGCTGTTTTACGTCCATGACAAACGCATGTAGATAAAGCCGATTAGTTATTGGTAATTCTGCAATTGTATTGAAAAACAATCTAAGACACGAATCTAGTTCAAATCCCACACGGATATGTTTGTGAATAAATAATACTACACAATGAAGCTATTTCTATTCGTCTTAACTAGTTCAACAATGTTAATCGTTCGCATTTTTATGTAAAGCTAAACCTGTCGCGGTATATCCATCCAGACTGACAATGAGCTTAGCACTTGAATAATGAAAACACGTTTAAATATATTGCGAGTACGTGAATTAAAGGAGACAATAAAGCATCGAAAAAAATTTAGTTGAAATTCTGAAAGTCGATTGTACATGTTCAAGATAAAGGAACAGTATTTAAACGTAACAAATCTACAGAAGATTTTTACGAGATTGTCAAGTTCGAAAAGTATCTTGAGAACGGGCTCGACAGAAAGAAAAATTTCTTCATCCTAAACCGCTGTTTAGCAATTTCATTATATTTTAAACTAGAATCACGTCGATTTCTTTTTTTACCTCTGTTTCGCATTTACAAAATATTCCACGTATTATATCACCATCCTTTAATTTATCAGACGCATCTGTCTAAACAATCTTCCAATAAATCGTATGTTTCACATGTTCGATCATCCTGGTACGTACTTCTGACGCTTATCCTCTCTTAATCGCCTTTTTTTAAATCATTTTCGACCCTATCGCGTTTCATTATAATTAGTAGATTTTTAAGTCTAAGAGAAATATTAAAAAGGTCGCTGCTAGCCCCGGAGAATATGTCTGGAATTAATTTTGAATATATAATTTCCTCGACTGTATGTAAAATTCCCTTTACAAATCATCTTTGAAATCTGTCCCTAATTTTTGCCTCACTTTTGCCGAAAGTCTCTCATGCGTTACTAAAGTCTCTTTAATCGTCGAAACAGAAGCGTCACGATTAAAACATAAAAGTTCCAAGAACTTTTTCACGCATAATACATATGCGTACCAAAATCCACAAAGAACGATATTTAATATTCCACAGATAGACAGACACACGCACACAAGACACAAAGGACCAAAAGCCTTTTCCATGTTACAGATACGTTTTCCACGCAAAGTGCAAAGAAGAATAAAGAAAGCAGATAAGAAAGAAGAAGAAGAAGTCCACAGTGTTTTCTCACAAGGTCAATGTCCGCCATGACTCAATCACGACCGATAAGAAATCACTGACAAGAGGTAGCAACGGAACCGGAAGTGGAAATTGTCTGGAGGCTGTCGCTATGTTTCCTTCGCGGTAAGCATCGTTTTTACCGGCGCCGCGATCATCTGTCGACGATTTGCGCTCAAGTTCTTCCTACGTCGCTATCGAGGGCCAGGAGAAGAAGAAGATTAAGAAAAAGAAAACGAAGGGGCAAAAAAGCGTGGCCGGCCCAAGAGGGAGCGGAGGAACAAGACTCGCTAAGTGACTGAGCGAGCGAGTGAATATGTAAGGAAGAGTCGTCGTGAAGGAAGAGAGAGAGAGGGAGAGAGAGAGAGAAAGAGAGAGAGGTTTGGACGCGAGAAGGAAAAGGACAGAGCTTTTTGTGCGCCCTCGCTCCGAGGGCCTTAGAGTAGCGTTCAGCCCGCAGAGCGGATACCTTTATTTTTCTTATTTCCTCTTTTCCCTTCATGTTCTTTTTGTTACTCCTTTTACGCCACGGTTCATTCGTCTCCTCCTCTCTCTTACGGCTACTCTGATTTTTCTTCTTCTTGTAACCTGTCTTCCTTCTCCTACTCCTTCGCCTGTATCGTCTTATCTTCGTCTAACATAGGTTGTACTCTTTTTATACACCTTCCGACGTGCATATATTTTTCGAAAAATTTTCGAACGTTTTTAGAAACTTTGTTTCGTTACCACGCTGTTTCGTTTGGACGACTTTTAACCACACTACGAAATAAAATCTCCATCTGTAAAAGCAAAACGTCTTGCCAGAAGATACCTTGTACGCTGATCGATATCGTTCTGTGTTTACCGACCAATTAAAAGCAATACTCCTATTCTCACGAAATATACGACAAAAGTTGTCAAGTTCCTAGAGAACTTCAGGAATACGTAGGACGAAAGTAAACTAAGATTCCAAACAAACCAACATAGTTTCCTAAAATTTGATGACCTTCCTACTTTGTCGAAATCGCCTATCTTTTTCTCCTTCGTTCTTATTCCCCATACTCGTCGCTCGCAGTCCTTCTGTCTTGCCCAATTTGTTTCCTCTTTTTCTTTCGTAACGTGGACGACACCTTGGTGTGTAATTTTCCAAAATTTCACAATTCTGCTATCTCGTTTCATTCGACATTTATTCCTGTTTCCTGGATCGTTAATCGGCACGTTGATTGCCTGCAATTTTCGAAAATATCCAGGCAAAGAAACAGTCGTTTCGCAAGAGACACAGTGTAAATTGGCATGCTGCGCGAGTAAGTTGCAGGCTTTAACGGCCAAAGAAAGAGAAATCAATCAGTTATCGATCCTTCCTGCTGGCAAAAGAACGATTTCGTTGAAACGAACCACGCACCTCGAGTGGCTTCATCCCCCTTCTTCGTATACCTGTTTCCCTGATCTTGATAACGACTTTTGTCGATATCTGATAAACCATTAATCATTTTTTGAAAACATTTTAGCAGATCATTATGCGTATTTAAAGATATTGGAGAGATATTCGAGTTCAGAGATTTCGTGTAAAAAGAAAAACTTGATCCAATGTCACGAATTGTATGTCATAATTCTTCCACCGTGATGTTCACGCGTTGGTAGGAAATTCACACACAATATACAAAAATACGTCGGGTTTGTTGGGTTGGTGCTAGTTTTAGAGGCGCGTTGCGTATCTTCGTTAGGACAAGCCATCGTAGTTGTTCAAAGAGGTTTATATTTACGATTTTATGTGTACAAATGTTGATTTAACAGGGTTTAACAATTTAACGCGATTACTAGACACTCTTAAAGTAAAGACAATGTTCTTAGGTTCAAATAAATCCACGGTCAACGGGTTAACTCTTAGTACAATTGAATATGTTTTGGAGCTTAAAGTGACATTTACTGTCACGCACGGTATCTTTCAGACTGACTGAATAGACGTTGTATGTAAACTCTCCAAGGTGATCATAAGAATAAAAGACTGACACGATCACACTTGTCAATTGCTTGTTAATCGGGATTATCAATAAAATTCCAGGCGCCGTTACTAGGTAGACTCGCGTAGAGCCGTCATTGTTCCTGCCCCGGGGCTTGTTTGTTAATACAGCGCGTGTCCCTCAATATTGGTACTTCTACTGTTAAGTAAAACGTTCATCTCGTGACCGTTGCTACGTTCGGTGACCAGTTGTGTCACCTCGACCCCAAGCCCACTGTTATAATACTATAATGAACAGTTTAGACCAAAGTATTGGGAATCTTCCCAAAATTCCAAAAGAAAGGCCCGTTGTCCCTACATCTCCGACAAATATATAAAATATTAAAAGTACAATACTTATTGTAGTATCTAGTAAATGAAACAAATTTTTATTTACAGTCTGCTTCTTTAGTTATCCATAAAAATATAAAATTACCAAAATATCCGCAATCTAGTAATTACATATTTGATAATTACTGCGTTAAGTAGATTAAGTACGCTTTTCGAGTTTATTCTCCCCATAACAGTTGAAAGTGATACGAATGTTGGAAATGATTTGCTGAATTTTGAGTTGGCACAAGTTCTAATCTATTTCAATAAGAAGATTGATCGTACCTACTTCAGTATATGACGGATATGAATATTAACGACTGTACATTTTAATTAGCACACTTTCGTTCGAATAAAATATTCATTACCATTAACATACGTTGACCTGCGCTCTCAATTCGCTCTAATCCATGTAAATCTAACGCTGCGTAACACTGAAACTTCGCTCAGATTAGCCAAGTCGCGCGAATTCGAGTCTATGTTTATACAAATCAAGTTACTTGATTTAACATAATTTAAATTCAACAGACTGTGACATGACACTTAATGGAAACTGGATGGCTAACACTGGGTATATCTAGATCCATCTGATTTAGAAAAATAATATCGACAGGCGCTAAGCTAAGAAACAACGTTACACTGTCTCTGCATATTACAATATGCTGTTCTTTTCAAGTCTAGAGATAATCGAAAGAAACACAACTCTGTTTATAACTTGAAACGATATTTCAAGTCGTTTGAAATGCTAATATCATCCTCGAAGTTTTGACAAACACGTAGTTATCAATCTTGAGTTAAGTTTTATCATTCTTAGTACATATCGGCCTGTTTCATAAATTTTAAAATTCGTCAAATTCAAATTTTTTAAATTATCTCCTGTAGGAGGGCAATCGATAACGAAGCACGACACAGAAGCAGGTAATTTATTGTATTTCAACTATTAAACCTTATACGAATTAATCAAATTATCTAAATCCAAAAAATTTGATGGACAAAGACGTGCGTAGAAGCTTACAAAGTATCTCAAGTTAAATGAATAATACGTTCACGCTGTTGCAAATGTTTCAAGTTCCAAATTGACTAATTTGTATGAGATTTGATATCAGACGCGTTATAGTAACAGCGACGAAAGCAATTTTTTAGAAAATCCAGCACAAAAGGTTCACTGTGCTCGAAATAGACACTCCCAATTGCTTTTTCGTCAAAATTTCCAAGTTAATGAAAAGCAACTTTATTTTCTCGGTCATTTCACTCGCGTGATCTATTTACGAAGAAAAGTAATAAAACGGAATACTGCATCGTAATAATTTTGTTACGCGGCCCGACAACGTGCACGCAAGTAACGTCAGTAAACGAAATGGCACGCAAGTAAATTTAATAATGTGCAGGGCACGCGACGGCCGCGGCTACTTTTAAAATTATGCCGCGAAAGCAGCCGATTAATGGCTGTGCCGCAACTAAACTTTCGATAACCATTGCGCTGCTCTGTTTCGCGTTCGAAAATCTGCCAGCAATTCATCGCTGACCACGATCGTCCAAGGATAATCTGGCAATTAACGACCCAACGTTCTCTACCACACGTAATCAATTACGTGTGCTCGCGCCTCAAAACCGCCGAAGATTAAAATATAAAAATAAAAATCGCAAGGCAAACTGAAAAATTTACGCTGTGTGTTCTACTTTGAAACTATACACGTTTACGCATTTGTAGGTTTTTCGCGCGATCTTCCGGCAATTTTCGTTTGAAATTAATTTCACGAAAACAAGACATTTTTTTTTGGAATACACCGTTTGTCGGGAAATCGCTCCTAAAGTATAGAAAATTGAAGGACTTCGATTCAAACGTAATTAGATACGACGCTCATTTCTTAACGATTCGTTATTGGATAGATTGTTTATCCGTTAAATATTAATTCGACGAAGTGTAATATCGTTACACGTACGTCAGTGTGAATAGCTTCTGTATGTTTGATAAAACACGTCACTTTGATTTAACAGAGAAAACCAAAAGTAAAATTGCAACGTATAAAACAAGTCACACGACCGAAAAGAGTGACCTTTCACGTGCATCGTACTATCGCGAAGCGACGTATTAGCTTTGAGATAAAGTTGAAAAAGTCATTGTTAGTGAAATTCGTCGTTGTTCAAATTGAGTAATTAAGTAAAAAGAGAGAGAGAGAAAACGAACCCGGAGATAACGCGACATAATTATTCCAACAAAGCCGAACATATCTGAATAACTCGAAATTCCAATAAATCAAAATTCTGTGGAAACAAATAAACAGAGCCAATTTGCCGAGAGTTGGTCGAGTTAGCAGCAGTCGTCTATTCAAGGCAACAAAACGCAACGATCGAACGTCGATCGCGGTAACGTAACATCTCACGTAACTCATCGAGGGAGCAGCAATTCGAGAAACACGAAGCACAAAAATCGGCAGAGACCCGGTGATTCAGTTTCGGCCGGGCATTATCGTTCGTCGATTTCCATTCTGCCCTGAGCCAAACGGCACCAAAACGCAAGCGGTAATTGGGCGCAGGAGGCAGCAGACCGGAGAAACTAACGGAATTTCACGTCTCCGGCGACTTTTACGCGAAAACTATCGTTCCTAACCCATTATTACGTGTGACTAACAAGCAGAAGCGAAACAAAGACGGATAGAAGGCGATGGAGTGACAGGTGAAGGAAGATCGACGACCGAAAACGAGCTTACGAAAAGGACAGCTCGCCGGAGAGTAAGGAAAAGCGAGAAGAAAAAATAATACGAATTTGGGACGCAGTGAAAGGAAGACAGAAGTAGGGTTTGACGTAGGTAGAAACTAGATACAACGGAATAGACGCTCTTTTATTCGGTCTGTGCTTTAAGCGTACGTATTTTACTTGGAAAGTCCTGCAGGATGGATAAAGAAACGAGAGGAATAAAGGAACAGAAAGTCAGCAAAACAAATAAGGGATATATTCTTTGGACTCGAGTTTGAAACGAGATGAAAAGAAGAGAAGCGAGAAATGGAAAAGCGGAAAGAATTTAACTGCAGAATTCTGTTTTTATAATGAAACATCGCAGTCCCATGTTTTGATCTTTTTTTACATTAGCAAATAAAAATTCTTATTTGTATTGATTGTTGAAAATGACAACGTGAACTCGCTCGCCATCCATATGCAAATGTGCTAGTTGCAATAAATAGTAACTAGAAGATCGTTCTAGATACAATCGATAGATTTAAGATAGTCTTTCGTTTTTATCCCTAGTCCATGTAAGAAAGTGCAATAAAGGTTTTTCGGCTCAGAACGGTGTGATAGATTTATCCGAAGAATAAAATAATTACTATTATGATCCTACCTCTAAATACAGAAATAACAACATAGATGTCGGCTAAACGTAATTTGTTTATGTATATATATATATATTTCTTGCTTCAGTATGTTATATATGTACACATGAAATAAACTTTGATGTGCATATAAATATCCAAACGTATAGAAGATGGACTGTAATTTGTGGTACCACAGAGAAAAGGGTAGTTCCGTATGATCTGTGCACGTTTGTTTTTATCGCATCACATAACGACAGCATATGCACCAGAGATAAATTTTACCAGCTAATTTAAAAATTGTTGAAAATATTTCCCGTTTCATGGAACGCGACTCCCCTCCTCCATTGAAATTTCCACCAGCAGTTGCTGCTGCTTTACTTCGTCAGATGTTAAAACGATCCTCTTTTCTAATTATTCGAAAGTGTTATTTCCTCCAAATGCAGCCAATCTAATATGATTACAAAAATAAGAATCGAAGAAAATTAAACGAGACGTACCGTACGAATATTCAATTCTCTGGGAAACGTAACGTCGAGGATAAAATTTTCGTTTAAGTAGGCCTATCCGTTTCTTCGTTCTATCGTCGATTACACGATAACTTGTACATTTCATTTCATTTACAATTAATATATATTTTACGATTAATAATTTATGATTATTACATATTTTTCACGACAATTGATTATAAATGATATTCGCTATATATTTTCCGATTAATCGAACGCTCGTTCGTACAGATAAGAATCGATAGTTTTATGGGCGTCGAGTTAAGAGTCGAGTCAACTGTTAAGTGCACAAAATTTCAGACAAAGGAAGGAACAACACGAAGAGAAGGTCCAACGACGAACAAAGAACGACGATCGAACAGTGAAACGAAGACGAGTATTTGAATTTTAAGGGCGGAAGAAAGAGATGAAAGGCGAATCAGAGTGAGATTAACGGAAAAAGAGACGAAGGAGAAGAGATGAAGCTGCGTAGACTGGAGTAGCGGGATTTTAGAACGAGAATCGGTCTGTTTAACGAGCAGAGAAACGCGAGCAAAGACGAGGTCTGACAGGGAATGAGACGAATAGAAGGAAACAAACGCTTTTATTACGAACCAAGAACGATGGAACATGAAATCATTGGCGCATTCATTGTAAATGGCAACGAATCGAAGTTTGTAATAGAGCGAGGAAAGATTCCTTCCAACGATAGCTACGTTCTTTCACGCGGCGTAGAAATGTTTTCGGCGGTTGGTTCATGAGAAAAATAAATGGTTGTCTTGATTTCGAATCGACTAACGTACGAGATCGAACACCTACGTTAGAAAGACGTAGAAAAATATATTAATAGGAAATTTGTCGAAAGAGAGACGTTCTAGGATATTCAGTTTCTTATACGTACTCTGTTTCGTTATTTATAACAAAATAAATTAGTCGAAAATATCAGGAAAAGAGATCGTACCCCTTAAATTTTACATTTTATATTATTTTAATAATTTTTAATCTACATGGTATTTAAATAACTTAACGATTGTTAGAGTGGTCACAGTACCGACGTTTAAGCTTTAAAATAGCGTCTCATTTGGTATTCTGATTGCGATATAATTCAAAAAATAGTCGTGAATGTAATACCTGCCGATAAGGTATGTGTACACGTTTCATTCTGTATTCTCATTGCGTTCTAACGCAATAAAAATGCTGTTGAAGTTACCGAAGTGGTTTAGTTCATTTTTAATTACACATAATGCAATGATACACACGCAATACACATTATATGCAAAAAGTGATACGAGGAGTTTTTCAAAGACCGTAAGCCAGACTTGAATCAACATAGAATCGTAAGAGAATAGGGTAAAACGAGGAGAAGATGAAAAAAATGTTATTGATATTAAAATTGACCTAAAAAGGACACCTCGGTACCTATATGTAATTGGAACTGTTTTCATTTTTAGTAATAATTATTTTATCTTAAAAATGGGCCTTTTCATTCGCTCCTATCCAGTCATTTACGAATTTTCTCAAAATCTTCTCGCTATGCGTGCTAAAATAATGTTTATGTAATATATCGGATCGTTATTATGTTTCGTATATCGTTTTTTTATTTTTTATTATTGCTATTACTTATTATTACATTTATTACTACTAATCAGGTTATTTTTAACGATATATTGCTAAAAAGTTTATTTCTAATAACACTCGCTCATCTACTCCAGCAGACTTCTTCCTCGATCGTAAATAAATGTTGCAACGCGTATTTAAAACTAACAAGCTTGTAATTATAGGCATTAGAAACATGCGATAAGGCATGAATGAATTTAAAAGTTAATGCAGAAATGCAAAATTTCTAGCGAGAAACAATTGAATAGGCGAAGCAGAAGTTACGAACAACACGAAGATAAATCACGCGAGTCGTTTAATGTGCCTCCTTAGTTATAGTGCTTTATACGAATGGTGAATTATCATCTTTGGCACGGTATCAAGGCCATCCGTTCGTTCTTTCAAACTAGAAGCTTACGAAGCAAAAACAGGACGCGAGAACTCAAACTTTTCTCTGAAACATTTCTACGTTATCCTATAGCACCATTTTCCGCTAACACCATCAATGATTATACGTAGAATTTTACGATATTAACAATGTTCCAGTCTTCGTTATACGAGTTTATAACAGCTTTGACCTTATAAAAATGAACACAAAGAGATTTCCTTCGATTTTCATTCTCGTTCGTGTTTTCAAGTAGATTCTTATGGTGAAGTTCCGTTTCGTCGAATAGTTCAAGCCAGTGTACAAATGGCGTTTTAATCTAATTCCTTGACACTTTAATCGCGTGGCTGAATTCGCAATTTGCTTTCTTCCAGTTTCGTTAAATATCGCAAGATTTTTTCCATTTTCATTCGGATATCGCTTTACACAGTCGCATCGGCATTTAACCAGTCATTAAAACATTAGCAACAATTCCCTTGAACTTAAGTCGACGCGTCCCACGTCCTCGTACAAAAATATACCTTTCGATGAAATTTTCCATCAGTTAGGATGCTTAATCGGAGAAATATTCTGCTGGTTTCCTGATATTCCGATCTATTAGCGCCACGTTTTATTCCACTGTTATATTTATCAACGTTTGTTTTCTTCGAAAAATTTGGGCAAAATATCTGGAACACTTATCAGGATTTCTACTACATTAAGCAATCGATGGATCTCTCAAACGTTCCCGAAGGTCAAACATTTGAAAGAATCTGCACGTGTTTAGAGTTCTACTTAACAAACAAACATTTCGTATGCACCAGCCGACATGCGCATACTCTTATCTCACTAGACTGGCAGACTTTTATGCAGTCTTTCATGAACACAATCAAAGAAACGGAATCCAAATAAAGTTTGCACGCAATTTCGCCTTCCTTGAACATTGAGCTACGTCCATTAGATCGAATCAAACAACTTTAGAAACTGCTGCATTAGAACTACAAAATGACAAGTTCATTGTCGAAAGTTCGTACATTTCTGCGCGTTATGTGCGCGTTTGCATATTTCAATTTCCCACGGATGTGCAAAAATCTGCGGTCCGCCTATTTCGCGCGAAGCAGAAAACAACGCCCACGAAACGATAAAAAAAAAAAAGAAGAAGAAGAAACAGACAGATAAGCCGACAAGCGAGATGGACAAACGCGCGAGGAAAAGCAAAGAGCGAACGGGCGAAAGGCGAGAAAACAGGGAGCAAAGATAGAGGACCAAGGACAGACTCAGCGAGGAAAGAGAAGAAAATGAGAAAATAGCGCGGGGACGATTAGATACGCGGCGAAAGAGAAGAACGGCACGTGTGTGTTCCGAATAAGAGAGAAAGAGAGAAACACAGAGAGAGAGAGAGGGAAGAAGAGGCGCGATTCATCGTGAGCAAGTGGAAGAGAGGCGAAGGAAGAGAGGGAGAAAATGAGGGAAGGGAAAAGCACGCGCGCGCCTCTGGTACTTGTATCGAATAAAGAGAAGAGCGAAGAAGGGAAAAGAGAAAGAGAGAGAGAGAGAGAGAGAGGGAGAAGAGAACGAAAAGAAAGAGAGAAAAGAGGCAGTGAAGGCCGACCGCTCGTCAAACGTCTCTCTCAGCAATTCTTACTCAAAATTTTATCTATCCCACGCGCCTTTCTCGCGGCGCGCCCCTTTCAAACCCGCCTTTTCCACGTGACAGCGCACACTGTAGCGTACAATAGGCAAAAATTGGAATAATCGTTATTCGATGTTGATCTTGTTTGTTGAATGACGTCATCAAACAATTCGGTCAAAAGTGTACAAAGAATTAGTAAAAATCGTTGGCACATCGAGATTCGATCGCTTGATAATTAGCTGGCTCATTCGACGTACATTCTTGTTTATTTAATCGCGGTTAAATGGTATTACACCTTAGGCGTGGAGAATTTGAGCAAAGATGTGTATAATTTCAATTTCCAAGTTTCTCTTTCTTTCTTTAAAGGGAGGCGATTTTAAGGATAAAACGCGGTTCCAAGAGTTTTGTAATTCTCATTGTTCTGTGTGACAAAGCTATCGTATTACGTTGCTGTGTAATTTTTTATAAACTTCTACACTGCATGATCTTTATCTTTTTTTAGTGAAATCTATTCGTAAGCGTCTATTCACCACATTTGTTCGCAGAAAATTTTTGAAGTTACGCAAAAGCTCTGTTCTTTACTAAATAGGCGCAATATCTAAGAAAAGGGAGGATAAACGATTTGTACGTGATGCAAAAAATTTACAAAAAATGGAATGATTGTTTCCAGTATCGGCGCTGTTTGCTCAAACGTCACCGTATGTGGTTCGACAAGGAGATAAATATCGAAGATATTTCAACGGAGCCAGCAAGTAAGCAAAATATTACCAAAAATTTGATAAACAAATCTTTATTCGCCGCGGATCTCCTGATATCAAGTTTCAGAAAAATTGCACGTTATACGCATTCTTTGATCTCTGTTGCGAATCCTCGTTCAAATGCCGTACTGTGGAACGTGGACTATGAACGTGCGAACGTTGCCTGCGAACGTGGCCAGCGAATTTTGATTTCTGTCCCGAACGCTCATTCAAATACCGCACTGTGCAGCGGCTCGAATCTGACACGCAAACGCGAATCCGACGGGCAATTTCGACTCGATAGAGAATAATAGCAACTTGCGAACATTGTTGCGTAACGTGTCCCTTTAGCTTTCTATCTTTGATATCTTTTTTCTTTTTTATAGTTTTGATATTGCAACTATTACACACCGACGCTTTAAGATATAAAATTTGCAGTAATCGAATTAAAATGCAAGACATATAAAAATATATGTAGAGATACATAATGTGAGAAAGCGCGCTTCTGTATACATGTTTTAACAAACAATCGTACGAATCAAAATGTTTTAACATTTTCATCAAAATGTTTTTACGTTCAGATCGTGTTTTGACAAACGATCGTCCAAATCGAAATTGTACGTATAAAGTTGATATGAAAAATTAAGAGTTTGACTAGTGGTTCTAGCACCTATTGATATTTAAATTCTCTTTATTCCTGCAATGATCGCCCGTGGCCTTTCTTATAGGCGTTGTTGGTTTAAAATGTCTTTCGTTACTATCCCTTTCTTAAAACTGACCTTTCGGCATTTTTATGTGAACCATCGTGTACTGTATACGTAGGTTTCAATCTTACGGTACTCCAAGATGCTGTTTGATTTTATATGGTGACGTAGTACCTACTTCTTGTTAAACGATTAAAACGGAGCTAGCACGTTCAAACGATGTGTCAGATATGAGTACAATACGTAATTTTAATCGTCATGTTTGAATCGTATTGTACGTGTCTTGAAGTGTACATACAGGGTGGTTGGTAATTGGTGGTACAAGCGGAAAGAGGTGATTCTACACGAAAAAAGAAGTCGAAAATATAGAATAAAAATTTTTTTTTAATTTTTCCATCGAGACAACGATCTACAGTAAGATCCGTTATAACGAGACGCGATAAAGTGCACGCGTACCGAGCGAAAATTCAAAGTCGATTTTCTCGAAGACAAAGCCTCAAACGAAAAATTTTTATTCTATATTTCCGACTTCTTTTTTCGCGTAGAATCATCCCCTTTCCGCTTGTACCACCAGTTACCAACCAGCCTGTATATTTCAATGAATTACGCTTAACTTAGAGCAGGCGTAGCTTTGCATTTTTATACAGATTCAACGCTTTTACGCTTTTTCTCGTAATTCGATGATAGATAGGGAAAATGGGAAAAATATACAGAAACGTTTATTCCAGTTACATATAACGCTGTGGCGAAAAGCGAATTCAGTTTGAGCCCATTTTACCCATCGATCAGTAATCGCACATAGCGAATTTCTCGAAATTTAATCTACCTTTACGAAGTTTACTCCAAGGAAGAACTTGTCCTACCTGAAACAAAAAGGAAAGGTTCACGATATTACGACAAATATCAATTTGTATTAAATTGTACGATTAAATTGTGCATATAAATAAAATTCCAAGATAAATTCTAAATTGAACAGAATATCTTGTAATTGTTAGAAAAGCCCTAAGCGAATCGTTACTTACAGTATTAAATTACAGTATCTGGTTGTAGTTGTAGATGAGAAGAAGTAAAATATCTACGGATATAAGAAAATCATCGAAAATATTAATATCGCTGAAAGATAAGAAATACATTTTCTATTATGGTATTTTCTAATATGACCAAACTGAACGCCATAGCTGCCGATGGAAACATTTAGATACTCTAAACGTAAAATGAAAAAAGGCTATTTCCCGGAAGAGGAAAGGTTATTCTACCGCGTGATAACGCCGCAATTGCTATTCGTATCCAACACGATGTTGGAAATTGATCGGGAAGTAGGCACTTAACTGTTACTTTAGTCGGCATATTATTCCTATATTATATTCTTGGATTTCCATTTATCTCGGTAAATAAGACATACAGTAGAGCGTTTATTATCCCAACTATATAATCAGGGCACACGTTGTTCAGATAATCCATTTATTTTTATTCTTCACACGAGAGAATGATAATTTATTCTTTTATTATTATTATTATTATTATTATTATTATTATTATAAATTTTAGTAGCTAACGTTGACCATAAGAGCAAAAACTTTTCAATAAGAATGTAATAATTTCTTTCAATTTCTATTCTTCTTCTCGAATCTATCTTACAGTAAATCATCTCCAAATGTATTGGTGTACCAATGACCGAAGTTCTAGTATACGGTTTTCAGTAAAAGAACTTAAAGCAACGGAAACGTGATCGTAAGAAATTATAAGACGAAGGAATGAATGATGAAGCTACGTATTTCAAGAAAAATATATAGACATGGAATACTTAGATAATTCTTACAGCGAGCAAAATTTTCTAGTTGGCAAAAAGGAATTTAGTATCCTAATGAGACGAACTTTGGATAGGGAAAAGCGGTATATTTTCTTGCTATGTACAAAGTGTTTCATTTTAGCATATACACGCGTTTTCATAATTCGATATACGTACGTGGAGCAATTATAGAAGTTGAAATATTTGAGTATAAATCATAATCTCGTGAAAAAAATATCCTAATATTGTACAAACATTGACAGACAAAAGCAGCAATGATATCAATGAATAACAAACGAGAGCGACGAAAACAGTAAATAATGGAAGAAATTATTTTAGTTGATTATTCTCGTGCCTATAAATTACCAAACATCGATATTGATTCTCAATCTGAAAATCCTAATTACTTACACGCGCCCAACATGTAAACAGCAAGATCCACTATACAACAGACTGTTACTAAAGAAGATTTACCATTTAGTCATATAGTAGAATATAATGCAATTATATATAATTAAATTATTTATATATTTTTTTATTAATAGATACGATACGGGCGAAGTAGCCACCTGTAGCAGCTTTACAAATGCGCACCCTTTCAACACGATTCTTCGTAACGTTTCCATGTTTCTTGCCTTTGTCCTATTTCTCCGCGAATATTCTGCTGTTTGATCTACCAGTCGCGATAAAGAAACGTCCTAAATCTACGATTATTCGAGCAACGATGGATTCGCTTGGCACGTAACTACGACGTGAAATCTTCTCTCTGTCTGCGCAGCGGGTGATTAATTTTAACGTTAAATTCTTGTTAAAACGCGTTGTCGTGACGTCGAACGTTCCATATGAAAACTGAATGGTCCGCGCAACACAGCCGTTGCTACGAAATTACCGTTGCCAGAAAAACTGCCACGACACCAAGCGAAACGAGATAACGACGAAACAGAAAGCTAACGCTCCTTTCACGGCACTTCCGAATAACAACGAACGAATAACAATTTCCAATCCAATAAAGACCACTCCTCTTTGTCGGACGCGTGGAGCGCGAGAATTCCAATTCGAATTCCTATAACTCCAAGTTTGCAGCGTGTCGACGAGTACACGCTGGGGTATTTCCGAAGGAAAAGGCTACGCTTTGATCCTGTAGGTTCGTAGGGCAGGTACGCGTTCGAAGAGAAACGAAAGAGGCCGTGTCCCAACCATAGAATCGGCCGACTCTCTTCTCCACCTTGTGGGCGGCGCTCGTGGAAACTGGTGGCGTGGAAACTAGAAGGAAAACTATTTTCGTGCAGGCTAGTTGGCAGCATTCGCAGTGCCCCTGCGTTGAGACAGGTCCATTAAGTAATGCCCAGCTTTCGTGGAAGTGCTCGATCAACGTGACGCTCGAGAAATCCGACGATTATTTATTTTCGCGATCGCGATTATCCGGCGAGCGTGCGTAACGCGACGACCGGTGATTCGTTGTTTCTCAGTTTCGTAATCGTCGATTTAAGATGATACATGGATTTTTTTTCTGGCGAATACAGATGAAGTTTTTGCTGGAAGTTACGAGACACGGTGCTTTTTATTCGAGGCCGTTCGATTCAACAAGGGTAAATGAATGGCACAACGTCGATCTTGCGGCGGTTAACCGCGTTCTAAAGACACGGTTCGAGACGCGAGAAAAAGTACACGCGCGCTGTCATTTCGTTAACGCGTTAAATATGTATCGTGACATCGATCATCGGTAACAGTGACCTTTCTGTTCCAGTCATGTACTTCATTCTTTGACTAATCTTGCGAATGTTCCTTCTTTTTTATTTTTTTTTATTTTTTATTTTTTTTTTTTTTTTTTTTGAAAAGTATTTGTACATTCACGTAATCATTTATTGCGGTTTCTATTCGTCGCGAAACAAATGACTTCGAACAAACGTTGATAAATGTCTCAGGCTTCTTTACATCCATGCAAACTGACATTTTTCCATCGTCGTATTTCTAGCGTTTCTATAATTTCCATTAAAATCTATTGTACGTTTCGTTACAAGATCTAGTAATAGCAATTGAAATAGCAAATATCATGGACCGACGACAAAACCTCTGCAAACCCCGACTACCCTCATTAAAAGGAGACAATAAACGCATTCTACGTATTTTAAGAAATAAAAAAATAGGAAAAGTATAGGAATCGACATGATACGCTTTGCAATGGAACCAGAATTTAAAATGCTAGAGGTGACCAATGTCGGATACGATCGCGTCCGACGATAAAACACAAATTGGCACTGTTAATCCCGCGACTGGGACTACTGTAAACCGGCGCGGCGTGTACACGAAACCCGTAAGCGTTTCGGCTATGAACTTTTAAGGGGATAAAACCAGACGATGCTTTTCCCGAAACTCGCAGGCAAAAAGCTGTCGTTTGGCACGGGGCGACAAAAACGGTACGACGCATCCGAAAATATGCGCCAGTTTCGTGGAGCGCGTCCCACGAAAAGAGTATGGCGCGCGCCTTTGAAGGATTAAAAGCGTGGCAAGGGTGATAAAATACAGGCCGGTATATACGTTATTCGAAAAAGGAAGCGGCAATTTATTCGCATCAATTCGGATAACGAACCGTGCCGTATCGTATATCACTGTAACGCGCCGACATTATAATAACGCGTCGCTTGGAGACGCGACGCTGAAAGAATTGCTAGGATCGTTTTAATGCCGCTTAACCGAGTTATTCGGGAAAATACGCTGCCCGTAAATCGAGCGCCGCTACGAAATTTAGCATCGGCCAATGACAACGAAATTTAGTACGCTATCGGATAGCAGAGTTTTACGGTGTTTCGTAATTCGTGAAATGACTTTTCAGATGACTTTTTAAATATTTGGGACTAGAATTACGGAACCGTTTTCGGGTTCCTCCGACGGACAAATGAGTTATAAACACGGGAAACTATGCATGCAAATTTATATAACGTTTGTTTGCAAGAAATATTTGATCATCGAACAATTGCGAGTAGCATAGTTTTTAACATACTGTGTATCGCGGATGAACACGTAGAAGGTGTTTTCAAGAGATATAAACGAATACTAGTACCAGTAGCTTGATATTGTTAAAAAAATGAATATTATGTTCTTCTTAGTGGCTGAAGCTTTCTAACGTTTCGAGCATAAAACGATGTGAAAACAGAATCTGTTTAAAGAGATTTACGTAATTTTCGACGCGACACAACTTTAATCTATCGTGAACATTGATCGTGACTTATAGAGATTATAATTCATCGGAAATAATATAGTTCTTGCAACATGCATTCGTTTCTTCTCGTCTACATATATATACATCTACCTTTATCGGTTTTTACACGAGAAATTCATAAAAATTCCAACGCTCGAGTTAATTTTACCAAGTCGTACGATGTTTTCTTGATGGACGATCTTTAACCGAAAAAAGAAATCGAATACATATAACGTTGTTTCCAATCTTGACACTCTGAATATTCTCCTTTTTACCTTTATCTATTTGCGAAACCGGGTCGCATTTAAATAAACCTTCTATATTCGTCTCATCCAATTTCATCCATAGATATCTAATTATAGTGACTATATTCTCTACATTCTCTACAATCTGGAAATAACTTGAAATTTCTTATTGGTAGAATATGAGGATCACGAGGGGAAGATACGACGCGTCATATTTTGCTGTTGGTCGCATGCGAGCGATTTAAAGATCCAATAAATTGTCGATCGATTACGTACTAGCAAAATTTGTTTATGGAATCTTCTTAAAAAATATTTACATCAAAAATATCGATTATCATTGGACTGTGCATTTTAATGCATAAAAATTTATATGCTACGAAAATGCAGAGAATGCACATAATGTGCAAAGATGTATAAAATACTCAGAGCATAGTAACAGTTATAATATTTAGCGGATGAAACAAATTTTTGTTTAGCTTTCGCTTCTTTAATTATGTTTCTAAAAATATGAATTTCCGATCTATTTTCTTTTCTTTTTCATTTTTCTTTTTTTTTTTCATCTAAGTGCAAAACTACTTCCATGTTTGTAGATCAAATAGGTTGCTTCTATTTTTAATTGTATTAAAATATTCACTTTTATATCTTTGCACGCAAAGTAACATCGAAGTAAAAAAGTCGACAAAATTATACATATCATACATTTTTCTATAACTTCGGTGTATACGCTTTTAAAATTGTTCATATGGGGAAAGTTGATATAAAAAGAAATTGGATATTGTTAGTGTGACTCCTGTATCGCATTGCGCGATAGTCATCCGAGGAAATATTTCGAAGTAACGTTTCAAAGTTTTCCAAACGAAAACCGCAGCGGCGATTCCATCAATGCGCTTCCAACTGAAAGATTCAAAATGAATGCGCTCGAATCGGGGAGCTTCCGTATTTCCGAGCGGAATAAAAATAAAATTGACAAATAAAATCTATTCCATTCCATTTCTTTCCAATATTGCGTACTCGCGCGTATTCTAACATTTTTATTTTCGTTTTATTCACAAGTTGATGTGACGTTTCGTTCGACACGCTAACGTTCCCTTCTATGTAAATAAAGGATATTCATTACAAAAGGACCTTCGTAATCCTGCTGCGCTCCGATCTTGATATTTTGAGGAAATCTTTACGAATAAAATTTGAACGTGAAATTATGCATCGAAAAGATTCTTCCGTTGCATCTTCGAATTTAAAAAAATGTTTAACGCGATGGAAACATCTTAAGCACATTTTTCTCCACTATCTTCTATTAATATCTCTTTATGTTTAAACAGAAGGATTTTATTTAACGACGTATGTAATTGAAAAGGAAAACAACGTGTAAGATCTAAAGATAGCAGTGTTTTAAAAATAGCTACTAAGCTAACGAATTTTTAATGAAAAGCAGATATAAGCCTCGAAGCAAGCAATATTTTAATATCTTTAATGCCTCGATATCATGGCATGTAGTGTGTTGGCTATTTTAAAGAGGATGGAAAACGTTTAACTGCGTCTATTAAAGCAACTAGAAAGACGATATTGGTAATACGACATTGATCAACACCGTATTAAAGCTGCTTCCCTTTAAAAAAAATAATAAATTTGACTTGAAAAATTCATTCAAAGAACGCAACAGAGTTAAACGAGAGAAAAAGGTCGAGCCTCGTTAAATGATACGAGGATATTTATTTCATTATAAATAATAAAATTATGCGTCGAATGTTCAGCTGATATAAACTAGAGAATTCGATGTAATGTATAGCCGTGCGATCGTAACTATAATTTCATCGTCTGATTTCTCTACTTCAGTCAGCTAAAATGAAAGATCGTCAAACTTGTCGACTGTATCCTTTTCTTTTCTGACGAGTGATAGACGTGATTTCAAAAAATCGATAAGTATTACTTCAAGCCAGATCTATTTAGACGCTATTACGTTCATACGTGAATGCAAACCTGTTTAAAGAAAATCGAATCGAGGTATTCAGCTTATCTTTGAAGTGTTCGAATAACGAATCAATATGTCTTCTTGCCGCTTCAATATTTTCTTCAATCTTTAACCACGATAATTTACCCGATTTCGTATTATACATATCGTTAGAACGTTTCAGTCTCTATAATTTAAATTTTCATTTTTAATATTCCAGATAACTGGATTTATCGTTTGATGCGATTGATTTTATCAATCTTTTAGTTAAACATCATATTGCAGGACTGAAAGGGAGAAGCTAATTATAAAATTTCTTTCAATTAATGCTATTTTTAATTCGGTATTGCAAAGCTGTTTTTGGCTAGCGATATTTAGTTTTCTAAGAAGACTGTAAATCTGTTATTTCGTTAAATTGAGACAAATTTGTAAAGACGATATTTAGTAGAAAAAATGATTTTTTCAAAGTTTTCTCGCACAATACATATAACGTAGTATACATATTAATAATCGAGATACTGGTATCTCTTTATTTCCGATTTATTACCATTACCGTACGACAGAGAATAGATAAACAAATTTTCCAAATCCATTCAAGTTTCTCTACTTCTTGAAACACACGAGTAGCTTTCAATTACATGTTTCCGTTTCTCGTATCATTAATTGTAATTATAATTGCTTTTGCAACATCTTCGCGCTTTCCTCTATTTCTTTCGATATCTATATTGTATCTATCATTGCCTCTGCTGAGCCAGCAAATAATTTTGTCTAATCTCTTCGACGATATCTTTTCTTTCCTTTCGACGTTCGATCAGTTCGATATTTTCTCCTTGGCATCGTTGTACGCAAGATATTAACGTGTACGATATTAGCTTCGTATTAAAGCGATAAGCGATACGAAGTCACAGAAACGACGCGTAACAGCAAAGAATACAAGCAAAAAATATCGTTCCGTTGATAGAACGTTCAGACAGCGAAGCGTTCTTATAGCTGAACTTTTCTCTAGCTTACGTCGATCAGAAACGTACAAAATAAAACTAAACGCTTCTTTATTATCGCAAATATCATCGATTACAACGCGCACTTCGTAACCACCCAATGCCGTCGCAATAGCAAAAGAAGCAAACAACAACATCGGCAGCGAGAAACCTTGGAAGAAGGCGAGGAATCTTGTTCCTCGGTTCTTCCTAATCATCGTGACGCTTTTATCGTGTCGTCGCGTCGGCCGAATAGGAAACAACTCCAGCTGCGGCGTTTCCTTATAAAAGGCCTGGAGGAGGCCGGTTCGTGTGTCGTGTCGACGAAACGGAAAAGCGCCTTTAGGGTCGGCTCGAAAGGAGCATCCAGCCACGCGCATTACCACCCTATCTGACGCGCTTGCCACGGGGTGGTTACCCCTTATCAGATCGCACGTTAAGCACAGGTGCGAGAAACGTCCGTGGCCATGTAGCGCGATGTGTACGTGGATTCCGCACGATGCAAGCCAGGTAGAAAACCCGCCGGCAATTATTGCGCCTTCGAGTGACCGGCGACCGAGGGACGCCGCCATACGGAACACCATGGTATTTTCCATCGATCGATATAAGTACCCTTCTGGGCCAGCCACGAGATTAATTCCTACGCAGATTCTTTAGCAGAAAATTGTCCAGAAAATAATTAAAGAACGTTGGATGCAGTATGGCTGCTACGTAGACTGAAGTATGTAGCAAGGAAGCGTTTATGTTCACGTGGAAAGAAGCGTTTAGTATCTTTTGCGTTGAGAAGAGAAGCAGGTACTCGTGGTAGGTTCTGGTGGTAACTTTTCGAGCTGTTACGTTTTAATCGATCTACTATACACACGAAGAGTCCACGGGATAAAAGGGGAATGTCGATTTTAACGAATTTTGAGTTCAACGTTCTTCTGTATGCTCCTGTGCGCGCTCTTTGTCGCTGATCACACCGTGTTAATTCGAGTAGCAATTTTCCGAGTTTCACCGTGGTTGTAAGAGACCGAATTATACAACGTAGTTCTCGCTGTTCGCAGTTTAACGTGTCGCGTAAAATTGTAAGTTAAAGATGGAAATGATGCAGAGAAAAATGAAGAATGAAATGTTTCATTTTCACATAGTATCTATAAGGAAATACGAGGAATTGTGGTATTATATATTACACATTTAAATTTAATTATCAAGCTTGTTATAACGTAATATAAGTGTGCACACGCGTAATATATGCGTATGTAGCCTGTAATACGAGTATCAGGCTTCTCGATACGATATTTCACTGTCTCAACGTGTATGTACAGAAAAATCTTGATTAGAAGGTGAATCTTAAACTGGAGCTTTAACGTTATAAAGAAGATCGAAACAAAACGTAATTGAAAAGTCTCATGGATAAAGAGATCTTTAAATATTTTGAAACATTACACGCATAACAAGTTCGATCACTCCATTCGCAATTACTTTCAAACTACGTATCAAACTATAACACATATCGACACACATCGTTGGATAAATCTTACCGTGCCAATTAAAATGCCACATTTTCTATGCTACTTGTTTCTATCTCATTCGATTATAAATCGTCTCGTCTCGATGAACCACAGTTCTAAATGATGAAATATTTTCTAGCAAATTCTAATACCGCAAAATAATCTAACGTCAAACATCGAACATCATCGATACGATTTATCACTTATTATATTATCATAATCGTGACATTTTACGAAAGCATTTGTCATTAAAACATAACGTAGTTTTAAATATTCATCGGTCAAATATGTACATAAAGGATTGCCACTTCGAACGTTAAATAATAATTGAAAATGACCGTTCAACTGTCACTTAATACGCGCGAACTTTCGAAGAGAAATAGGGCCACATGCCATTCTATGTGCATTGTTAAAAGTAGGCGAATAATCGAACGACAGCATAACAATCGTCTTCGTCCTTAATTTACCTGAATCACTAACGAGCATAATGCACTGAATGCAGGACGTCCTGGCTACAGGTCTCGCTAATATCGAGCCGGTTGAATGCCATTCGTTAACGATCGATAATGGTAACGTGAAATTTACAGATCAATTTTCAGCTGTCATCGTTCGAAGAAAATTTCATCGTGATATTTGAAACTAGAGTACGGAGGACGTTGTCGTTTTTTAGGCTGCCATTGAGTCGTTTTGCATTGCATATTACACGTGAGAAATAATAGAAAAGCAGATGGAATAGCTAAGAAAATAAATAATTCACCAATCTCTTGACACGCGTAAATTTTTCTCAAAATTAAATAACATTTTACCTTTTCACGCTATATGTTTCTATGTAAAGTAATAAAAGACAACAATTTTGGAGCGATGAATGGAAATTCTCAACGAGACGTTACGTATCTGTTGAATGATTTCTACAAGAGAAATATACTCACCTTGACAAGATATTATTCGGTAGAAATTTTATGAATTAGAATAACATATACAAAATTTGTCGACGAAAGAAAATCTACCATCTAACGTGCAATTCCATGTAACTTTTTAACGATCTTCTAATAATTACGCATTTGATTACGTTATAATAATTCGTTCTGAGCAATTCATTCGAATAATCCACTCTTGGACGTGATTTCTTTATTCAGAAAATTTCCTACTATTGAAACGTCTTTCGATTTCTGTTAATAATAAATTATATCGTATATACATATACGAGAATCAAAAGCTTTTAATTAGAACCTAACTGATATCGATTTGTCTGTACTCATTTTTAATTTTGAAATTATACAAGTTTCTAATTATTTAACTTGGCACCTACTGGTAAATTAACATTGTTACAGCTAAATAAAATAATCTATTAGAAGTCTCTGGTGGAGAAAGGACCCAGTTAACGTGTTACAAACTTAAAACGTGTTACATACGTTCTTAGATTTATTCAACCATTCTTTTATACAAAGTCACGTCCGACACTGTACGTATTTGATATAAAACACACGAGATATACGATTCAAGCCAGCGCATGAACGACACTGCGAGATATCTCGTCCGCAGATGTAAAGATTCTAAAAGATTGATAACGATAATACCGGATGTTCATGCACTTTTCGAAGAAATTATATGCAGCGCTTTAATGAACGCGTTTTAATTCCTCCACATCCGCAGACAAGATATCTTGGAACTCGATGTTGTTCATGTGACGCTTTGCGCGAGATACCTCGCGTGGCTTTTCATTAGAACACGAGATATCTCATCCAAAGTGTCACAAGAGCGACGTCGAGTTACGACGAGATATCTCGCACGTGTTATTTCTACATTGGTCGCTATACCGCTTCTACATTAATTTTTTCACATTTTATGTAGCTTCTAAAAGAATTCTAGTTCAGTAATTAAGATCTTGTATTTCGCCAAAAAAACAAAAAAAAAAAGACATACACACGCAGTTCGCATTATATTTCACGGGAAAGTGGGATGAAGAATCGATTTGCAGATTTATGCGACATTTTACAGAAAAATATCGTCTGTACCGATATTTTTATTGGTCCTTGACGAAACAATTAAAACGTACAAGAGAAAGAACGGGGAAAATAGGATGAAATGAAAACAATTTATGAAAAGCGAGAATTTATGAGAAAGTACAAAGAATCGTCAACTATCAGGAGAATAATGTTCAAGACATAGGTGAAACATAAATTAGTATAAAACATTGATCACGGATAAGTGAAATGTTAAAGTACTATCGTGCTGTTCTACAGGGAATTTATGCGTGGCGTACGTAAAACAGAGGAAACAGTTTAAAAAAAAATACCCAGTGGCCTTCTTACATCTGCAATTACCGCGTAATCTTCAAGAATATCTGGCAGAGAGAAATTGCTACTTGTAGAATTCATGAGACAATATTTTTTTACCATTATACTTGTATATTTGTGGAATAAGTGAAATTAAAGCGATATTGAAATTCGGTAATAATTTTCCTCCAGTTATGCAGGAAAACCTTACACGATATAAACGCGATAATACGATAAACACGATAAACGATATAAATTTTTCAGTCTCCAGTCTTAATATGATTTCGTTGTATTTAATTCTAATGGCTGCATTTCAAAAAAACTAAACTGTTTTTCTGTTCTTACGTTCTGACGTCTCGTATTTACGTTGTAACGACGCGAGAGGTAAAACGTATTATCGCAGCTTGGAGCATACTTATGCCTCGTACGCTTCAACTTGATGCTCTTTAAAAAAGAACTCGCAGGCCTGAGAGCTCAAGTGCCGATGATTCACATTTATAACCAAAACACATCGTGTAAAAACATAATCTTAATATGTTTACGCCCCTGCATATTACGTTTAATTACTAACGTCTTTTATGCGCGACGCGTGATACAACGGTGATTTCGAAAAACGATGAAACGAATACAAAAGCGGCACATTTTCGGTAACACGCGATTAACAACCGTTTTGTTCCCAACGTCGTCATATACGTCTCCCTTTTGTCATTCAATTATACAAACATGACTAAATAAATCTGAAATTTTCTCATCTCCCAAACAATTACCTTTTGCAATTGTGTCGTTCCCTTTTTCCAACAATGAGATGTATTTCGATTTAACAATTCAAAGTGGAAATCCATATTAGCGCTGCATCATTCTGTACATTGTATATCGTAGTAACGTAGCATTCCTTTTTAATGGAAACTAAACACGAACTACTGGTTGTTCAATCTACTTACTCGTACGCGAATTTCTACCATACGAACGAGAAGTCATAGGTGACGGAGATAATCAATGGATTTTTATTACATGATCTTCGATCAATAAAACGTTCGTGCCTCGATCGGTTCGTGTAAACAGTTTGTTTAACGTACCATATATATGGCATTGTTATTTCAGAAAGCAACGACGTAAGTATAAGATTACAAAATTTCTGGTAAACAGTCTCCAAGGTACCTTATTTTTCTCATAATAAGACAAGGTAATCGCAATATGTCGGTTCGATTGTTTTGTCCTCCACATTACCAAACCAAAAAAAAAAAATTATCATTTATTCGTAAAACATAGATTTCTCCAATTACTGAAAAATATCCTTTTCGCCACGCGTTTCCGGTTCTATCGTTCTTCTTCCAGTTACCCCCACGCATATACATGAGTTCCCTTTTCTCGTTCTGACAAATTCAAAAATTCCATCTTGTCCTACCATCTTTTGCAGGCTGGATGATTTCAAGGAAATCTTACTTCGGCAAACTTGGCCACGTGCGTACGGTCTTATTGAGATATGTGTAATTTTGTGTGCTAGACCAGATTAGCCGCGTATTAGTGACACACGTATGAGTGTATGGAAGTATGTGTGTGCACAGATGAATGCAACTGTTCCGTTAGTAGTGTGAGTATAGAAGATGGCGAGACAAAGAGAGTGCTGAGACGCGTGCAAATGTATATCGACGAAGATCCTGTAAATCATTTGTTAAATAAATCTAAAACTATTTTCATATAAATTCTAAGTGTGATCTAAGTGTTCCTTTACTTTTATTTCAGCGATTACGATCCACGATTCTCAACAGATTTATCTCACGATCGATCGAGAAGTCGCACAACTCCGACGCGAAAACCTTTAAAAATAACGCCATGCCAGAAAAAAAACAAAGGGGTATTGAAATAATAGAAACAAAGCGTGATACGAAGATACTACGAAGAAAGAGAGAGAAAAGGATCGGAGGGATGAAAGGGAAAGAGGGAGGTAATAACGGGCAGAATAGATCGGATAAAGCGGCGCACAGGTAGGAAAGAAAAAAGATGGCGCCAACGAGATACACGCGTTTCGCACGCCACGTTACCGATGAGTCGATCCAAGATAAGGCGCAACTAGGTTACTCCACGCCGTTGCGCCATTCCGGCTTAATTGATCGGCCAGTAGGAAGGTGTACACGTCGCGGAAATACACGTCGCCGTAACTTGCTCGATTATAAAAACGCGCGATTAATCGAATCGTGGTAACTGGCCCGTCCGGCTTCCTGTTCAACGATGTACATAGTTCCGCCGAACTGAACCAACGACGTTGAAAAGGAAGAGACAGAGATCTTTCATCGTTGACAATAACAAACAGCGATACGCGTTATGAATTTTTTGGTGGGAGATACGAACGCCGTTTTTCCACGAGGAATACATAATCAAGCATTTTAATTAAACGTAAGTATAACGTAACGATCATGAGAAACAATGGCTATGATAGTTTTAGATGCTTTCGATAACCTGACAAGGACATATTACGTGTGGCTCGGTTATCGATAATGAAATGCGATAGTAAAAATTTGTACAATTTAAACGGGAAGTTAAATAAGATAAGAAATTCGTCTTTAAATAGGATGCTAAAAGTTCGCTAGATTATTGCCTTCGTCCTGAATACAGTAGTCCGATATTTTAATTAATAATTAATTAAGGTGAGCGTGAGTAGATACGAGCAAACGATTATCGCGATTGTTTCATCGTACGAAAGTCGCTTTATGATTAGAAAGTAGTAACTTTGTCTAACGTAAATAGCTCGAGATGAAAAGAATCTCTTTTGGAAGATTTAAGCAGTCAAAGATGTGTTTATGTATGTGTTTTAAAAATAGCTGATAAATTGAGCTAATTTTTATAGAAGCCAAAAGTATAAATATTTATTCAGACGAAAAATATTGTAATGTCATTGAATATTTCGACTTTACGACAAACAGTATTTTCAAGATTATTTATTATGTTATTTAGAAATATTAGAATTTTCTTAATAAAATTCTCTCGCTTTATGAATTTACATTATGAAAAATTCGATAGAAATTATCGCATAAATCATTACACGAATTTTAAGTTATTCGTAGAAAGACATACATATTAATGGGAAAAATACCTATATAGAACATTGTTATGACTTCTTATGTCAATGCCTGCAGAGAGATAAAGATTTTTGCATTTCCGCTACAAAAGGTTAGTCGTCGTTTATACTGTAAAATGTTATCGGGCCAACTTTTATGGATTTCATGTTAAAATTTAAATCCACAGGCTAAGACTCTTTTTACCCACGATGTAAAAACTCTCCAGCTCGCTTTCGGCTTTGTGAAAGCTGTTTGAGAAGATAAAAGTCCGTGTTCACCGTGCTATTAACACATGAAAAGCAATAAAACCGTCCTTAGACTGGCTGAGGAATTTCTATCGTACATCAACTTCTAACTTCTCTTCGTTTTGCTACAGCCAGCCTTCGTCGTCCTCAAAATACGCGTTCTAGTACCATTAACGACGCGCAGAAAATTTAATTAACAAACCCTTGGTTTCCTTCCAACCTACAAATCATTAATTTTTTTTTTTTTTTGTTTTTGTCGGAATCGTTCGAGAACATTTATTAATCTGTTAACTGGGGAAGAATAAATAACGAATTATTGGGTTGGCAACTAATTGCTTGCGGATTTTGTCAATACTACCTAATGGCAAAATCTGCAATCACTTAGTTACCAAGCCAATATACAAGCTGGTTGGTAACTGGTGGTACAAGCGGAAAGGGGATGATTCTACGCGAAAAAAGAAGTCGGAAATATAGAATAAAAATTTTTCGTTTGAGGCTTTGTTTTCGAGAAAATCGACTTTAAATTTTCGCTCGGTACGCGTGCACTTTATCGCGTCTCGTTATAACGGATCTCACTGTAGATCGTTGTCTCGATGGAAAAATTAAAAAAAGAGAGAAATTAAAAAAAATTTTTTGTTCTATATATTCGACTCTTTTTTCGCGTAGAATCACCCCCTTTCCGCTTGTACCACCAGTTACCAACCACCCTGTATATTAAATTCGACCATTCATTTAGAGAGAAACCAAACGCAGCCTTAAATTTATGTCAAAGATACAACCCAACAATCAAAAATATAAATGCAATTCAAATGCAACAGAGGACCTCGATTAGCAGAACTAAGAAGCTTTTGTCTTTACTTAAATATTTAAACGTAAACATTAATATTTCGATTAACGTTAACATCGACACTAAGATGATTTTATCTCATAAGAAGGCAAATTTACTTGATCATTCGAAACATTTGATGTGTGTCGTGCTTGGTTCGAGCCATCAAGCTTATCGTTGTATATGCGAGATCTAAAACGTATCGGTTCACGTTTATCAATTTTTAATTCCCTTTAAAAAAGAAAATTTCTAATTTTGCGTATGAATATTGCAAAATCACGATAGGAACGATATTAACGTTCGTACGAAATATCCTAATTGTTGTATATGAATTAGCAGCCGTATAGAAATTTCTAACACACTTAATAAAACGGAAACACATCCACTTCACTAATTGGTGGAAAATGAAAACCGTAAAAAATGGGACGAATTAAGTCGACACCAGATACCGTGCGATTTCCGGAGTAATAATGATATCCAATACTAATTAGGAATAATAGCGATTGGCGATTATTCGTAGCACGCAATCCAAAACTGTTAATCGAACTAGTTCTTATCCTACTTTAGAGTTATCCAAACTTTTAAACTGGGCTGTTACGCGATGGTCTTTCAGTTTTCTCGAGTCATCAACATATAAGGAGAACAGACGCGCGAATTAACAGCAATTAATCGAGTCACAGCGATTGCGACACGCGCGAGCACGTGTACGCGGCATCGTCGACTCGAATGCTATATAAAGAAGTAAAAAAGAAAGACGGAGCAGTTGAGAACTTAGTGATAGATAGTACGCGCTCGATGGAGAATGAGAGTCTCAGATTACAAATTAGTGGAAAAATTAATACTCTCCCAGTTAGGAACAATTTCGTGGTACGTAAAAGTGCCACATTATTTTAGTATTTTTTCTGCTTACGCGATTACAGAAAATTTGTCACACGTTCTGCTATCATCTTTATGTACGATCAATATCTTCGTTATCAGAGAATTACGTGCTTTCTCAGAAATTCCTGACCGTATTTCAAACATTTCGCAAACATTTTCTGCTTCTTGACGTAGTTGAGGAATTAGAATGACAAATGACGCGGGTGTCAAAGTTGCGCTTGCACACATAGTTTATTTATATTATTTATCGCTCGAACGTTATGAATTTCCAAAATTTATCACTTTTGTAGATTCAGAGGAAGAATAAATAATAAAACCAAAAAAAAAAAAAGAACAGGGAAAAATCGTTTGTAAAATATTCGCGCGAAATTGTCGAAATTAAATAATCGCGATTTTTTTACCATATAGGTAATACTGGTAATTATCAATCTTCGATTATAATAGTGCAACGAATAAATTATAACAGAGCTAATTAAATATACCGACATGTAGCTGGAACGTTTAAACGCAAAGGGAATGTTTCAATTACGGGAAACGGAAGGTAATTACGCGTATTCGAATGCATCAGCGATTTCGATGCGATCGATCGCTCAAACGCTTTTGTGAAGCAAAAGTAACGTTAATGTAGTGGATAATCTGAAAAATAGATATAACAATTTAAAATAAGCGAAAGACGTCTTATTAATACTTGTCTGCGAATTAATGCAAATAGATACTTTACTATGTCAGTTAGTATGTTAAAACAATTGCGATTCTACACTACTCGCGATACTATTCAAACTATTTCAAAAATCGATGAATGTTTCTTTATCGAATATATTGGGTTGACAAACATTACCATCTAATGACAAAATCCGCAATCACTTAGTTGCCAACCCAATAATAATTTGTTATCGTTGATTAATCCACGTAAAATTACGCGAGAATAGTAGCATGGATTTGTTGAAATATTTTTTGTTACAAAATCAGAATGTGAAAATGAAGTATCATACGTATAACGTAAAAATGTCTATTTTATATAACAATTGTGAGGCAAATACGTCTATTTTCTTTCGACAACATAAATGTGCTCTTACTTTTTATCCGAATCGATCGATCAACTTGTATTGTTGAAATCGAGTTATCCCAATTACCGACGTGAGTTTGCTATTCGTTTAATATTTCCAAATGTTCATCGACAAGGCTGGTATCTTTAGCAAAAAGTTTCAGATAACCATGAATAATATGATCATTAGCGCGAAAGCTACACTAATGTTATGCACGGCTTTGAATGCAAAATGATTGAGTTTAATGAAGGAAAATTAATCCACAGCTATTCGTTCTATCGTTATGAAAACGATACCGAAGGATTTTTAATGCGATTTCACGCAACAGATAATTAGAATATACCGATCGGCGTTCAATTTCATACAAATCATATGCAATCGAGACTGTAGACATTTTGCCGACAAATCTTTTCTCTGCATACGTGTAAACCGTTTAAAAATATTGATTGATTCCATAAATTGATAAATAGAGAAGTATCACGCATGATATGGTAAAAATGTTTCTCTCTTTTTTAATTTTTCTTCAAATTTATCGCTATTCGTGTTACCTTCTTACAATAAATCAACTTGTGGAAATAAATCATGCCATTGCTTCCTGAGAATCGGACATTAATTATACACGTGGCTAATGAAATTCAGAAATTCAAGAAAAAGGAGAGTTAGTCATTTTGCTATCTCTGACAGATTCGGATAATTCAAAAAAGTGTCGAATATCTTAGGAAAGATTGAATCCATATTTATGCTCATTTGTCTAGAACTATTCTCTGAAAGAAATTCTCTGAAAGAAGGACACTCGAGTCGAGCTACGAATAAGCAATTTCCCTCGTAATTCATCAAATTTGTTCATCGACAATTAGTAAACCGGTTACGTTTTAAGGCAGACTATTTAACTCGTTATTAGCGACGCGATAAACAGTGAAATATATCGTGTACTTACGCTGATAGTTCAACAAGAGCCATAGTTTTCCACGAGGATGTAACTTACGCTCGTTAAGAAGAAAGAAGATTCTTCGATGTTAATATTCTCAGTTGTAATTATTATAACTCAATAGCGTGTATATATTACTTTATTTCTGAAAGTCAGTTCGTTCGTTAGTTTTTGTATCGTTATATCTCAATTCTTACATCTTCCATTATATTTTATCAGTTCTTACGTAATGCCTTCTCGCTGATTCAAATAACTCTGCCATAAAGTTATACGAATCATGTTTTCTTTTTTAATATTTCTTTCACTGTATCCAAAGTATGTACAGTAAAGTAAAGTAAAGTAAAGTATTCACTCTACCGTATACACGATATTTACTCGTTCCTTCGCTATTATATCAAAAACTGACGTTGTCTGATATGAAATACGACAAGTTTGACCATTCTGCGCAAAGTTCAATTTTCATTTTTCGAACGTTGAAACGCAGATGACTTAAATAACTCTATCTATTATATATTACATATTTGCAACATTTAAAGAAACGAAGCGGTATGTTTCTACCCCCCTCTCTCTCTCCTGTTTCTTTTTCTACAATACCAGGTATTCATTTTAATTTCAATTTCGCGAGAGTATCGCGGTCGGTTCTTTTCACGCGGCCCGATTCATTTCGAGAGAAAAGTTACGATAAGCGCATTACGAACCGGTTCGAAAAGAGCGTGCCGACGAAAATGCGGTTTAACGAATCGCGTGGGTATCCGCGTATTGAACCAACGATAGGAATACCTGTAATATCCGCAAATTATTCGGCACGATACCGCGCGCCGCGCGTTATTGAGATATGCACGCTATTCACTGATACAGATGCTCGTAACTTTGAATATTCGTTCTGCCGATAAGCAGATTACGGATGTCAGTGGTAGGCATCGTTGATATACATGGACCGCGGAATAGTCGCTATACCACTCGTTGTTATATCGACATCGGTTCTGAAGCATTGTTCGTCACTGTTAATAAATAAGTAGCGGCCGATTGGATCGTTCGTCAGTACCGGGATTGTTACGATAGCGTGAACGATGACAAAGGATGCTGGTAAATTCGAAAGGGTTGAAAGCACGAAAAGTTAATCTCGAATGGAAATATTGAAGAAAAGAAGAAGAATTTTTGTCGTTGGAAGACTCTCGCGGCAATAGATTACAAGGATAGAATCTTCTACCTTTTTCTGTCGTTGGATAAAACTATTTACATATTTATGTATTTGATGTTAGGCTTAGGCTGCAACGTTCATTGGTGAGATTTTCACCGCTTTTTCCATAATTCACCAACTTCACTTTCACAAATGCCTGCACATTTTCAAGCTGAATTTTCAAGCTACATTTTAAAAGTCACGTTTCGGCAATTATCTTGATAAAAATTTATCGTGATCGGTGAATCATAGCGCCTTTTTCCGTAAAATTTTGACACGTTAAAAGGTAAAGAACATTTTTCAAAAATAACGACGCGTCTGTAATTATCGTCGACGGTTCTTGATAAACTTGTAAAAGTTCCAAAGCGTAAGAAGCTCTTAATTGGTCACTTTCTAGACAGTCCAGGCTATCGAAAAAACAAATCATAGAAACTGGAAATTAATTTTCGGCTTTTAATTACCAAAGGATAGCGTTCTTTCGACGAATAAGAATCGATGAAAAATCAAAGCATCGACAGAAATAAAACGGATAAAGGTAACACAATTAGCGCAATCAATGATCAAACCAGCCAGTGTTTCTTCTAGGAAGCTTACGAAAGAAACAACGCAATTGATTCCTAGAAATTGAGCATCGCGAGAACAAACGATCCCATTGAAATTCATGATTATACACCGCCGCAAAGCTGTATACGACACGTAAAAAAAAAAAAAAAAATACCGCTCGCGTAACTCGTACATCGCAGAAGCTAATGGTAAACGCGCATGAAATATTTACCGGCCACGTTCCGGATACCGCAACAATACGCGCGTGTCACGAGAAAATCAATTTGCTTCTGACCATCGAACTAGGTCGTCCGATTACTACCCTCTTCTTTTTTTGCTCTTCTTTCCCATCTTTCCATGGGTCGCAAAAATTACGACCAATTTTTATAGCAACATAAAGCTCTTATCACGTCCGTGTCCGTGCCACCCAATCGTGTCTACGATATGTACTATAACATACCTTTTATTTTGATCGGCGTTCGAGTTAGATCTTGCGACCTGACATCTTTCACTCAGATTTATGTACACGATATACGAAAGAGCAAAGAAAAGAAAAATGAATACGCGTAGTCTATACACTGGTGTCTATAACCACTTAACAAAGGTTTCCTTATTTTTCAATTTTTAAACAATTTCAATTTTTTTAATAATAGGTTATCGTTGTTACATCTGCTTCTTCGTTTACAAGCGAGAATATTCTCTTATTTTTCTGTTTAACTCGCGCATCTCATCGTTAATTTCATGAATTATAGAATTTTTCGATTAGACATTAATTCGATAATTCGCTTACACGTAACTAGGTAATTCATTTTTCCGTATCTATTTACCTGCATCTTATTGCACCTTGTTTCTCGAACAAGCGCGCTTGTACAATTTCTCCACGCATTCACCGACACGAACTTTTACGAACGCGATAATAAAAGGGACAAAATTGTGCGCTCTTTTCCATGGAATTTATAAGATTATTGCGTTTAAAGACGCGGACAAATATGGTTGCGGAGACGATGTTTCGGCAACTTGTTCGGACAGAAACCAGTAACGAGTGAAACGCTTCTAACCGGAGGCGGTGCTGGCAGAGAGAGTAGTAAAGATCTCGTCGATTAGGCTCCTTTCTACCTTCGTTAGTAGTCTACAAACGTTCGTTAGTGTCGCTTCGAAAGGACTCGGTCCTTTGCCTGTCCCCGAACGGCTAGTATTTATCGGGACGAACAAAAAATTTGTCCCTGAAAAGGGATCGATGACGCCTCGTACGAGACTAGTTAGCTTCGTTAATTGATGAACCGTATGGAGCTGGTATTTTATTCTGAACGTGACTCGCGCTGGACTTTGATGGCGCGCTATAAAATTATAAAGGGGTACAAGCGACACAGGATCTCTTTTCGCGCTGATGTTCCTCCACCCTCTTTATCTTTTCTTGCTCTTCTCTCTCACGTTTCGTTCTCCCGATATATCTCATAATCGCCGAAATGATTGTTACAACGAAAGATACTACGAAAGTTTACAGCTCGATTGTAAATGTACGCTTTTATCGCGAGCTCGATCGATTCGTTAAATTTATTTCGTTTATTAATTTCGCCTGTACTCGCCGTTTTCACTCGATTGGTCGATGCTTACGATCGGAAGACATCGATCGTCAAAAAATGATAATTTACTCGATTGATCAATGAAATCAATGGTCGATAGGATTGAGAATATATACAATTAATTAAGAATCGTTGGTTTAAATTGATAATTACCTTTACGCAGAAATTTAATTAAAGATCCGTTTCATCTTTACGAATATGTATCGCTTTAATTAAAATGTAAATATCGACGACTCAAGATGATTAAGATCCGAAACCAGAATCAAATATTAATTTGACAATAAGCAGAATTTTAATGGTAAGTGATTATCTCGTTGACGATTAACCAACTATTCACTGATGATCGTTCATCCAAGCGATAATTAAATAATCGTGCTAATCGGTAATTATATCGTAACCAACAATCGATTGTACATCGGTTAAATACGTTAATCGTTAATTGTGATTAATAATAAAGTATTCTAATTATAATTAATAATTGCTAATTGCAGTAAATATTGACACACGCGACTGTTACCACAACCGTATATTTTACTCCTCCACAATCTTCGCAATTTTTTACAATTTCCCAGCTTCTCGTCGCGTAAACGAAGAATTTATAATAATCAAAATTTAACGAAATCGAAGTTAGTACGGTGTAAAAAATAATACGCGTGTTAGCGTTTAAAATGAACTGAAAATTATGCGTATATCGAAAATATATTAGGTTGTCCGGAAAGTGTCTTACAACGATGCATCTTTATACAAACATGAAACCTAATCTATCGAACGTTGTGATCCTTATTTTGATAGAACAAAATGGATCATACGTAATTCGATAAAATAATATAAAACGAAAAATGTTGTGCATCCATTATTTCCTTATAAAACGAAAGAAACTTTTCAGACGACCTATGTATTAATTAATACGATGAGTCTATCGTTGAAGGGGTTTTCGTGAAATTAATTCTATTTTTACAAAATTAGACCGACGATCGAAAGAATGTCACTGCTACAAAAGAAAAACCTTACTTGTTTAATTGTTCGTTTCTATTAGAAAAATAACCAACCAGTTTCAACAAAAATAATCGTTTCTTTTTACTCTCGAAAGGGAAAACAATTAAAATATCTCGTGTCATATGTGGCACCGTGTGTGCGTGCGCGTGTGTCGAAAACATTAATACGGTGTGAGTTTATTCGACGATAATTAAATCGATGCGACATTGACGATTTTATCTGTCGACACGTATCACATATCAGCTGTTACTATACATATTATCAAAACGAGACATCGTACGCCAGATTCCAGTGTTCAGGTCATATCGATGAAAGAAGCGTATATTCACCCGATTCGCTATATTCTTATGAAAATGGTCACATTGAACGTCGTCGAACCGTGACAATTGCTTGGCGACGTTCACATCGTCACTGATCGTTGCGCATCGTTGCTATCCAGCGTAATTTGTTTCGCGACTTTACGATAAACCTGCAGCTATTAAATATCTTAAGATTAACTGTATTTCAACATTTTATTCATAATACGTAGATTACGTCTGGTGTATTTGTCTTGCGTATTTTCATCGTTTCTGAATGAATCACGGGATAACTGGGATATACAAATTGCTAAAGTAAATGCTCTGTGAATCATTGCGATGGCGATCTGATGTATATTTACAGATAAGATACGTTCTTGTTGATACTTTCTCAGATTTGCATAAATTATGAATAGTATAGAGTGTTGTTAGCTATTGAATATTAGCTACGAAGCTATTTAACTAGTCAGGAACTAAACTAGCTTAATAAGTTGTAGAAAGTTGTTGGGAAAAGTGGTAAATAAAATAACAGACACGATGTATGTATTGGAGTAAGAAATATTTTGCGGAAATTCGCTGTACGAATTATTTGAAAAATAATTCTGTTATTTAAAAAAAAAGATAGTTTATCATAGTGATATGAAATATTTAAATTTCTTCAAACTTCATAAAATCGATAGATTTAAGTGGGGGACAAAATATGATGCAGATTCTTGGAATTTCTTTTCACCACAGCGTCAGAAAACGGAATTCGGTAATATATAGTGATTGAGAAAGAATCGCAAATGAAACGTTGCGTTAATACACGTTCGACATTTAATGGGCTAAATTTAAACGATGAACCCGGAATATCGGAGCCATAAATGTATAGCAGCTTCTGATAATCCGAAATTTCATGCAAATTTCACGAGCATTAATTTCTTTTTAAGCAAGATAAATAAATCCTGCGATATAACAAGTTTCCCATTAAGTAGAAATGTTCTAATTAATCGACAAAGACATTTATGTTTAAATTAACAGACCAAAATATATCAATAATTCTTCATGAAGAAAAAATCCAAAAATTAATACAGTTCTATTTATACGTGTACACTCTCAACTTAAATATCATTAGCCAAATTGTTGAATTAGTCAAATTGTTTCAAATTCATGGAGCAAGTTCAAAATATAATTCTATTTAATAAAACGAACTTTACGATTCAACCTATAACTCAATGAATTTTAACTTCAAATACATATTTTAATTAGCTAAAACGAGTCTTAGGCGAAGAAGGTTGATATTTTGAAACCATTGTTTAGTGAAATAATAAAATGAGAGTATCACTGGTTACGTAGTCATCGTTCGTTTTCAACTCGTATAAGTAGTTTCTAATGTCAATCGAACAAAATGAAACTATAAATGGAGTTAATAAAAAAAACTAAGAAATTTCTTCTCAACTGATGTTTTACTACTTTTAGAACTTAATGGCATAGAAAAACAACGCCTCGTATCTTACGACTTCTTGGAAGAAACGCTATCTAACAACTCTGTAAATACACACTAAAAACTTACAAAAATTTCTCATAAAAGATTCTTAAAAATCTCTTTCGTCTACTCGTTTAACTACTTTCGAGAGTAGCTGCTTCATAAATGCTTGGATTGCACTTGTCGCGTTTAATCATCTGACTTTATTCGTTTGTGAATAGCGTTTGTCCTCGATCGAATATTATAAAACTTTTCAACTATTTCAAAGGATACTTTATTACGTGTAATTCTAATTTAACTCGAATGGTAACTTTTTCAGCAAACTTAATAGCAATTGAAGCTTTTTCAAAGGCTTAAAACATCTGCTCCCTTTAACCTAACTTCTGATTGGATTCCACGAACTTTGAACTACATTTACTTCTTAATAAAATTGCTTGTATATTGCTACGATGTACTGTTGTTATGTATTGTCGCGACATATTTTTATAATTGTACGATAACTGAAATAGAATAACTTTTTTTAGAGAGTTTTCGAACATTAAGGATTGTAAATGACATCTAAATTACGAAATCTGAAGTACGAGTCTTAAATATTGTTACATTGTTTTTGTTACGTAAATTCCTAAAAATCGTGCGATACCTATTGTAGCACATTATGTATAATATATCATAGTTAATGTTTTTACTATAGTGAAAAGTAGATGTATCTTCCAGAAAATAATTTTTGCAAAATACACAATAAACAAGCTAGCTATGTACTTATATCTTGCAACGCAAATTTATCGATAACATTTTCAAGTCAAATATAAAACAGATTAATAACGAACTACGTACGTAGAATAAATCGTATCTTATTAAATGCGTTTTTAAAAAATTTATATTCATATCATATCATAAAGGCTTCTATCTCGGTTAAAAGTGGAAAGCATAAATGACTTTGACAACGAAGGAAATTGATAAAACGATCTTCTTTTCATTTCTTTATCGCACGAAATATACTTTGAGCTTCCACGCTAACGAGTATTCAATATATTCGTGATACGATATTTTTCGATCTAAGACGATACAATTCGATTAACGTTTCTCACTGGTGTTCGACGCTTTACAAAAATCCTCGCGAAAAATAGTCGCAACGACGCAGATCCGCTTGTCTCGTGGAAGTTACGTTTACATTTTTACCTGCGACGACACGCCAGAAAGCAGAAAGAAAGAAGAAAACAAAGGTGGAAGAACGGTAGCGGCGTTTTCATTTTACGGCGATCTCATTGAAAAGGAGCGACAGTTACTCTATTAAATGGGTGAATTAAAAGGCAACAGAACGGTCAGCGGAAGCGGAACACTCGCTTCCGGGAATGGAACATTCCCTTGCCAGAAGAGATTCGACCCTTCCTGTGACTAACCCTGTTGCCACGAATTATTTATCATTGAATTTTGATAATGTTCTACGTATAAAAAAAAGAAAGTAACAGAGTCATAGTGACAATTGCTTTAAACGCAATACGTAAATTTTTAACTTGGATATTTTTATTTACTATTTCGTTTTTAGCGTTTGTGATTGAATAAAAAGAAAAAGAACACACAATTTGACTTTACATCGACGATTCCAGTCTTTCTTATAGTAAAAGTTTTATAGTATAGTAGAAGAAGTTCTTATAGTACAAGTGAAAGAAGGTCAAACAGAAATTGATTGTATGATTATACAGAGTGGTTGGTAACTAGTGGTACAAGCGGAAACGGGCAGATTCTACGCGAAAAAAGAAGTCGAAAATACAGAATAAAAATTTTTCTTTCGAGGCTTTGTTTTTGAGAAAATCGACTTTGAATTTTCGCTCGGTACGCGTGCACTTTATCGCGTCTCGATATAACGGATCTCACTGTAGATCGTTGTCGATTGACGTTATTTTTAAAATTTTTAAAATTTTTAAATTTTTATTCTATATTTTCAACTTCCTTTTTCGCGTAGAATCACCCCCTTTCCGCTTGTACCACCAGTACCAACCACCCTGTATATATTGTATATACAATTTAAGAAAATCTAAAACCTGTTGTCTCGGTGAATAAAAACTTGGACAGTAGTTTTCATTTCAATTAGATTTTAATTGTCACCAGAAATTTTAATGAATCGTAACTGTAAACATCTATAAACGTTTCACGTTTCACCTTCAAGAAGAATATACACTTTTCGACTGCCTCGACTCATCCTCTAGACGGAAGATCCTGCGATTACTGAAATTTCAAAAAGTACTTTTTACGTAACGAGCTGATGTATTAAACTAATTTATTCATCGCCAGTAGCAGCACTATCTTACATCAGCCAACCATAGAGAATTAAAATACAATCAAACTGAGTAAACCGCCGCGATAAGCGAAACGATAGTTGAGAGAAATTATGCGGTAGGTATACGAGCAAATTGCTCAGCGCAATTAGAACCCCCTGTAAAAAAACAATTGATAAAAGAGGAGACATGCAACGTTGGCGAGTTCCTTTGTCGCGTTTGCACGGGTCACGTTCCCGAAGAACAGAGTATGGCGGCGCGTCTGTTGCGTCGTTGCACACGAGTTACGAGGAAGGAAAGCAAACGCAGGAAGTGCTTACAAGTTGCACCGTCTATAACGTTTCTCTGACACTTCGCTAATCCAATAATGCTCACACTTCGGAAACTTTGTCTCCCTTATAATCCGACTCTCGCCACCGAGGCACGCGAGATCAATTTCGGTCCAAGTATCTACTCAACTTCCTTTAAGTAGCAATCGCCTCTGATCCAAGAGAAATTGAATTCGACGCTTTTCAATTTTTCGACCGCGCTGTAAACTTTTCGACTTAATCGTTATACCAGGTCCGATTTACGTGTTTCGGAGTGGACGAGTCTTGCGCGGAACGTTTTCTCGTGAAATTAGGTCAATACTTTTGTACAATTACGTGCTTGTAAAACGACGATGACAATGGTTCAAAAAGTAGTAGAACTGTGGAAAAGAAGGATGAAGATTATATCACAATATGGTGCGGATACAATACACGCGACAAACTTTTATAGGATTTAGAGTTTATGAAAACATCGTTGTCTTTCGTTATAGCTATTTGTGATTCTTCGGTCGGTCGTATCGTAGGTTCACGATTTCTTATTATCTCGAGTCAATTACTGAGAAAGTAAAAGATTCGCTGATTACGCGATAACACTTTGCCGAGAAGCTAAGGCAAGGCATATTTCTACTTGAATCTGGCATTAATCCTTCGATACTTTCTTAATATGTGATTTACTTCTTCAAAATGTATTACTTTCTTACTTACACAAAATTTGTAATTCCATCTTCCGGATATCAGGTACAACCTGAAGATTTTATCTGCTTAACTTTCTACCATAAATACGAAAATATTTTCCTGCATTCTTAATGATAGATTTTACATCAGTTCCTAATAATAGTTCTTCTCGATATTTGGCAAAGTTAACGATTTAAAATCGTTCACTGTTATTACGTGAAGTTAATTCAGCGTTATATCAAATAAGGAGAACAGAGATCTTCCATTGTATCTCGATAAATAACGACGAAATGAAACTTTGCGACAGAGATCTCGCGTTCCGAAAATTTATCGACCTCTTAAGCTCGTGTTCAAACACCGCTGGTAATCCGGATTTCGCAAACTACCCCGAAAACCCAGCACCCATTTCAAATCCATTTCGTTCTCGTCAAACATCCACTGCTTCCGCCACGAGTATTTTCTCTGGCCCTAAAGGACGCCAGGAACGAACGTACGCATACACGTGTGTATGTACGTATATCGCGTACGTATAAAACGATAAGTATCGACGTCGCGCTTTCGCGCATCGGAGTCGGCCGTTCTCCGAAGAAAGAGACAAACTGCGAGCAACGTGAACGAGTCTCTCGTGTAACACGATAGAAAGAAAGAGACAACGGCGGGAAATGAAAGCACCGCGGGGGAGTAGGAGCAAAAAGCGTAAGAGGGATGGAAAGGGAAGGGAACAGGACGGAGATAGCGCAGGCATGCAACAAAAGTAGATACCACGACGCGATATCTCGCGTCCTCGTGGTGTACGCGCACACGTGTGCACACGCTTCGTTCCCCAGTGTAGCGGAACGCGGGTAACGTTGCGCGGTGGGGATAAGAAAAAAAGGCGGGAAAAAAAGAGTCAAAGGGAGGTAAAAAAAAAAAGGAACGATAGAATCCGCTTACGAGCAGGCAGGAGGGGAGAAGAACGAAAGAACCGTGCAACATCGTGGTAGAAAAAAAAAAAAAGAACGAGAAGGGGGATCAGAAAGAGAAAGAAAACGGGAGATCGAACGAGATACAGAAGGACGGAGAAAGAGAGAAGGAGAAAAGAGATAGGGAGTGGGATAAGGATTGTGCGTTCACGCACGTACCGTGAGCGCTCGTTTCGTACACGAGTAGCGTGTTGTATATATGGTGGGAGGCGCTTGAATCCGAGCCCTCCTACACCGAAGAAAGCCGCGGTGAACGAGGAATCCCGGTCTTCACGCGTGTGCACATACGCATCATACGATACGCACGCACGCACGCACGCATGCACCCACCCACGCAGTCACAAGCCCACACCATGTCGCGCATACACTGACCTCACTCTCTGCCGTGCTCGTTCTGCTCGTATCTCGCACCCTTCTGGAAGCTTTATCTTACTCGGTCACGTACACCACTTCCCTCCTCTTTCTTCCGCGGGTTCCCTAACAACCGCGCTCTTTCACTTTGTTCCATATCGTATGCACGCTCTATCTTCCTTATCCTCTCGCGCGTATTTCCCTCTTATACCCTCTAACACCTTGCATCCCTCTCGCTCCCTCTTTCTCTCTCTAACTACGCTCTACGCTCTCCCGCATTCTTCCTTTCTTCGGCCGGTCACTTATCCGCTCGCGCGCAACTTCTTTCTCTCGTTTACTCTTTCGTTAACTCGATCATTTCCTGTCCTCTTTGTACTCGTGTACTCGTTCACCAGCTAGCTCTACTCGCGTTCGCCCGCTTCTGGCTCTGCTCGCATTCTTCCAGTCTTTAGGTCGACCGACTCGTTTGCTCCGCGGCCTCTCCTCCTTGGTGTTCCTTCTCTTTTTTCCCCCCGCTTCGTTCCACCCGATCCGTCTACCAACTCGTCTCGCTTCGATCGCATGTCTCTCCGCCTTCTTCGCTCTACGATCCTCCTAACGGATACCCGGGATAACCTTCGCCGGAGCGACGGAGGCCGGCTGTCAGTGGGACACACGCGTCGTGTTCTTATCCTATCAGCCACGCTAGACTATACTTATCCTAAGGACCACGCGATGCGAGCGAATGGCTAGCGTGTGCAAGAACATACGGACTACAGACTGTTTCAGAAAAGCTGCTGCCAACCTGAGTACGTAGATGTATATCTCAGCAAACGAAGGCAGACAAATTTCTTGGTAAAAACGAGTCCGTCCGAGTAGCATCTCGTTCGGAGACGTTATCATCGACGAAGAATAATCTACGTATCGAATTGTTGGAAAAACTTGTGGCACGTTTGCCAGTCGATGCCTGAGTAATCTTACAGCTGAACAAAATTGTGGTTCTATTGTGTTGGCAACCAAGATTGCGGATTTTATCAATAGATGGTATTGGCAAACCCCGCAATCACTTAATTGCCAACTCAATAGTTGAATATCAAAAGAAATTAAAGAGAGATACCCGAAATTGGTTAATTTCAAGGTAGCATCAACTACGAGGTAATTACCTCCGAGGTACCTACAACTACCTACGAGGTAACGACACTGTAAGAGGATTATCAAGATAACATTGATTCTTATGTGTAGATGCAAAACAGATAACACGTGTCTGAATCTTGAGTGGAATGTACTATTTCATTCACTGTATATAACGCTGTCATTTATTCCAGTTTTTATAAACTTTGTTTGATATATAACGCTATCATTTATTCTAGTTTTTATAAAATTCGTTTAACATATGACACGATCGTTTATTCTAGCTCCTATAAAATTCGCTTCACATGTAACGCTGTCATTTATTCTAGTTTTTATAAAATTCGTTTAATTATGAGAAATTGGACGCTCTAAGGATCTGAAAGTGTTCCAAGCGAGATCGTTGCGAAAAGAATAAAATGTTTCTCGAGAAAGAACCATTGAAGGAACCGATGCACGTTTATGCATTATTCGACAGAAGGTTCAATTTTTCTTGAATTTCGATACGAAGTTTCCGAAGAATCTGATACGTGCGAGTTATCCGATATTTGTATCGCGTAAGAAAATAACTGATAGAAAATTCTCCACGTGGCAACGCGGTTAACAGCTCCTTCTTCGATCGTCGTTCTACGTTTAATGAATTCCAACTTGTGTCGTGATTTTGGTCAATTTTTTACAAACCTATCTTCTTGCGAGTTAAAACTACGAATCGATGCCGATCTCCCGCAGTTTCGAAAATTACCTTTCGACATTCCAACCTCTCTTAATTATTTATCTATGCCGTTGGACACGTTACTGATTAAATGCCCTCAGTTTGGAAAAATTTCCTCGTGTAATAAAATTTCTTGCGTCGTTACAAGCTCGGCGGTGGTTCGTTAAAGTGTCATTCCACCACTTTCACATACCTTTTACGAATATGTATTATACGTAACACTTTGAAATTTTATTAACCCCGACTACTTTAACGATACACAACTACGATAATTACATTGGTTTCTGGGACAGATTTGAAAATGATCAATACACGGAAAGAAGACGTTCAATGCAAGCGTATATTCCACGGAGATTACGAAAGTATTTAAGCGATGCTGTATACTTTTACAAACTATATGTTTGCAATAAATATCTTGTAACTTCTATATACGTCTCCCGATTGGTCTCAAATTTTACCGATACAACCATGACATCGTCGTGACACGTTGTAGCGCTAATGAAACCTCATGGTAAAATACAAAATACGAATATTGGAATACATTTCAATAAACCGCCGTAGTTGAAAATGTTTTATAATTCCAAAACCGATGATATTCGAAGCCGCGCTTGTTAACTCCGTTTTGTACTACGCGCTACAGAAATTTGATAACAACTTTTTGAAACGCTCTGTAGGCTCGCAGAGATTCGCGCGGGCAAGAACGCAATGCGAACGGTATCGCGGATGGAAGTGCAATCAAGGCGGTAATTGCTATGCCAATCTCGATCGATTTTCGACGCTCGTCTGTTGCGCTCGTCTGCAGCACGAGCGACCGGTATACTTCGCGTTCCTACCCTCTTAAAGCGGCGATTCCGCGGAGTGGGTTTAGCAGTTTCGCTCGGCCGATGATGATGGATGATGGCTCGCCGAATTCGACGTGCATACGTGGCTTTCGATGTGATAGAAACGCAATTAGCGGATGGCAGAGCGGGGAGAGATACCGCGGAGAGAAATTGCAGCGAAAGATTTGGTGAAAGAGAGGAGGAGTTACGCGTGTGTTGTTGCGAGAGACGAGAGAAAATTTACTTAATGTTCGTCGATATTAACGTTCCACCCGATGGATAGCGAAGCTACAAGTTTGATAGAAAATAGATACGGTGGGATGTTCTACAGGGAATAATGCCACAACAGGTAGTTTTTATTAATAAAACTAAGATGCTGCAACAGGTACTATATCATATTATTATACTATACAGGGTGGTTGGTAACTGGTGGTACAAGCGAAAAGGGGGTGATTCTACGCGAAAAAAGAAGTCGAAAATATAGAATACAAATTTTTCGTTTGAGGCTTCGTTTTCGAGAAAATCGACTTTAAATTTTCGCTCGGTACACGTGCACTTTATCGCGTCTCGTTATAACGGATCTCACTGTAGATTTTTAAAAAATTAAAAAAAAAAGAAGAAATTGTATTTTATATTTTCGACTTCTTTTTTCGCGTAGAATCACCCCCTTTCCGTTTGTACCACCAGTTACCAACCATCCTGTATATTACAACTATCGTAGCTTACCCTTTTCACGAGTGTTAGAGGGTTTGTGGATTTTATTTTTATATGGATTTATCCAAAATTCAGAGGATTTAAAACATAAATAACTATATTTATATTTTATAACATATTTAGTTCTATTTAGTTCCTGGCAAAGTCTAGCTCTTTCGATAGCGTGTTTCATAACAATGGTGAATGCCCGAGGTTGCGATATTCGAATTTCTGCGCGAATGTTTTCCTTGAGCTGTTCAAGTGTACGTGGCTTATTCACATATACTCGTTCCGTTTAGATAGCCCCATAGGAAGTAATCAGGGGTCGGAGGATCGGGTTAACGTGGCGGCCAATAATGGACTTATTACTTCGGTAATAAAAGTCTACTATTTCTACGCGTTGTTCCTTAGTATAACTCATCATAATAAATCTTCTATGTCTCAGCTCTAACACTTGTAACATGAAACTAAGCAAACAAGGAATTTATTCCTTTCTCCAATCCTACCCTGAATTTTCCCTCTAGCTGTATTTATTTCTAAAGGTATTGTTTGGATTACTATGTTTTGTCATTTAATTTAGTATTATTCACGCGTCGATGGATGTTAAAATATTTTAATGTGACATCATTTCTCTATGTTATTTCCTTTTTTTTTAATTGTTTTTATATTATTTGTATTGTATGGCAACTTTACTTTGGAGACCACCAGATCTAAAACGAGTTTTTCTTAAATTCGTACACTACGTATGCTACAGCGAACAGATGCTGTAACAAACAAAATTCTAGTGAATATTGTACAGTATAGTATTAAATACTACGTTCTCTACGTTCATTCATCTACTCGAATGCACTTCTCGCTTACTAAAATAAGCCGGCCGATAAGATAAAAATAAAAATGGATATGTACGGCCAGACGTAATATATCTTAGGGTATCGTCTAAGAAAATATTTCAAACAGAGATTTGACGTTTTCGTAACTCGCTATCACACGTTGCTAAAAGTTTTTCGGGTGTGAGTCACGTTCTTTAAAAAGGAATATTTCAAATACGAATGACAACGCGTTGAATGACACGCTGATATTCCGATGAAGCTAACTGCAATGCTTGGAAAACATTGAGATACTTCTGCCAACAGACATGCATCTGAAAACCTCAACTTTTATAACTGCGTTTTAAATAGAACTTGCCGTATTTCGCCGAGGACATTTTATGACAGACATAAGCGTTGTCTATACGAGATTTCAAAGTGACCTCGCTCTTCTTAACAAATGAAACTTTCGTTCAATTACGTGACCGTGAAAATAATTTTTTTACTCGATTACGTATATCTGTAGCTACGACAAATTCATTGGTCTAATGGTCTTACTCTTTTAAGACCATTCGAAATCATTTATACGCATTTATACAATGAAAATGTTCTTTATCTTTTGTCCTTTGCTGGAAATGTCAGAGATACATAGCTTCCACATACACACAGATACACAGATCGTCTTATAGCATCGCAAATATAGCACGAATTGGCAATTTTAATTTAAGAATCATTTCGAGTAGAACTTGCAGAATTCCTTCTAATCCAGTTTAGTCGGTCCAAATATCCTACCTCAAATTAAATATTCAAATTTTCCAAAAAAAGATCTACTACATTGGATTATACTTTATGCGAATTAAAATCTTCGTGCCATTCGATTCCATAATAATCGTATCTCCGTCGCTTTATTAATAACTAAATTATTATAATTCAATCTGTTTACGTAATTTAACTTTCTTAACCGATATTCTCAATTTAACGTTCAGTGTGGCATTGTCACGTAATCGAAAATTAAACACTGGCAGACATTAACCGCTTAAGGACATTACATATGTGCGCACGTGTGTTGGAAGTTAATTTTGATGCAGTGTGTGTACAGTTTCCTATACCAACTACACAGTACATTAATTTAGTTGCCTCGAAAATCTATACCTACGTACTTGTACGATTGAACGCTGTTCTTTTTTTATTTTCTTATTCTTTAAATAAAAAATTACGGTATTGTACATACGTATTTGTACGATTGAACGCTGTTTTTTTTTATTTTCTTACTCTTTAAATAAAAAATTACGGTATTAAACTATTAAACTATGCTATGAAAAAATTAAAACAGGTCAAGACAAGCTAAGCTAAATATTTTCTGAATATTTATAACATTAATTTACTTCGGTAGAAGCTGTATTAATGACACAAAAGCGAAGGATAAATAATCTTAATTTTCCACGTTTAACCTACTCACGGATATCTTGCGTTCACATTTACAGTATTTTCGACAGCAACGAGTATCGTTCGTTGTCAATTTGTCAAGTATTTGCAGCCCACCTCTGCTCTAAGTGCCTCAATTTTAAATCCTTTTGCGATTCAACGCGCAACTCTCAGTCGGACGCGATAAACCCTTAACAGATCAAAAATACAGAAATTTCTGTTAAAAAAAAGAAACAAAATCCTTAGATCGAATCTTTTTTAAATTCGTTGCTTACAAATTCCTTCAGAAAACTCGTCGGTCAGTGTTCCTGAGCGTACCGGAACAACGTACCTACTGTGTGCGGTACAACAGATATCGCGTGGTTCGCACAATAAAATACACGAATCCCCTAATGACGAAGTCACCTACGAGTCAGTGACGTGAATGAAAGGAAGGAAAAAAAGATTAAATCAACGATCGTCATGGAATGTGGCCGCTTTGTCCGCGATAACGTAGGCGCAGAGGAGCGCGCGTCGCAAACGTGAATGTGAAATTCCGCGAGGGCTCGGATGAAAACTAACAACGAGAAACGCGTGTTCCCTTCGTACGGACGATGCACAGCGAGAAAGGCCAGGCCGCCTCGAAAGGGAAACCTTTTTTTTCCGGGAGAAGACGAACAGACGACGCCCGCGGACGGAATAATTACTCGCGCGGTTATAATTTATCGATTTCGACGGGCTGGGAAATTGAAACGTGGCGAACCGCGTTACCCGTCGTGAGTAATTATCTGAGGACAAATTTGTAACGCGGCGAACAGAACGAGACCTGCCAAGATAAAAAGGACTCCTGATATTCTTTTTCTTTTTTTTTTTTTTCAACTGCACCAGCGTTTTTGTACGGTTTCGTCAAATGAAATAAAAACGTAAAAAGAATGACGCGTGTTCGGTAATGATATAAGGATTAAAAGGCTCGTAACAGATATGACACATTTATATTTATCAGTTGCCAGAAAAACGAAAGAACACTCCTGCGCCTTTAATTTTTGCTCGATCGAACTTAATTCAGTTTTCACGGAATACCTGTCGTATCGTATGTTTGCAGTGGTCGTATCTGTAATTACTCCTTTTCTTTCGTTTATTCATATGCCGCGTCTCTAGCGTCTACTTGGCATTGTATTATCTTAGATGCGAATATTTATTAATTAGGACGCACTAACGAACAATATCTATCTCTAAATTATGCTTGTACGAAGCGTAGTTTTCAGGTATAACGTTTATCTAATGATTAGTCTCGATCTATTCTGCTTTCTTATTGCCAGTTTATATTTCCTGTATCATTTTAAGTCGTTCTATGAAAAATATTGTATTTCTCATATATTTTTTATCTTTCTATCTTTGATCGTAGGGGGGAGCTTTTTTTCGTTTTTCGTCTTGAGACTTCGCAGACAGAGCAACAGTCTCGAGAAATATACGTTTTATAGATAGTTTAGTATTGCGATTGTCGCAGAGCAGCTGTTCCATTTTTGTAATTACATATCCACGGTAATACTCGGCATAATTATATAATTCTTGGTATCATATTATCATCGTTATCGTCATCCCCTGATTCAGACAAAGGCGGATTTAACGAATAGATATTTTCTCTAATTCCACGGGGTTCCGTACGTTTACTACTAGTTTTCCTTTAAGATGATTTTCGTATCTAGAATTGGAATTTCCGGATTGCACAAGCCGCTATTTTCCTTCGATCTGTAATTACATCGCAGAACCGTATATCTAATTAAGTGGTGAAGTTGCGAAACCGTTGCAAAAGTTGTTTTCGTGGAACTGGTTAATTCTCGTTCGATAAGTCACGACATAGAACATTTTCACCATAATACCGATCCCTTATTGGAAACGTCGATTACTAGACTGCGCTATTATCTAAAAAAAAAACTCGAAAAAAGGTCGTTTTTGTTACGAGACCGACGATTCGAACGAGAGCGTAGAATTTGAATAAACGCGAAGTATCATAGTTTGACGACAGAGAGTTAGGAATTCTGTGTTATCGTCCGATCGATTAAAAACAACGAAGTTTCTGGTAATAAACTTGGCGAACGAAAAGTAGGTTGGCTAAGTAAAAAAAAAGAACTTTTGACTTGAAAAGATCATTCCGTAAGAGAATAATCTTTTGCTTTCTCTAAGCAAAAATTAAATGACAATTGCTAAAAGCATTCGTAGCAAATGTATTCCTATATTGTATTCGTGTTATGTATTATCAAGGTTATAGAATACGTGTTACGGTAAATAGAAAAACAGCGTCTGTCTAGGAATAAACTTCTTTTTATTTCAGTATCTTCTAACGCTATATGAATTTCTAATTATAACTACCATATGCACGATAGTAGCTATCGTGTACATAAGTATATACGTACATGTGTATACAAGTAATTACACGTAAACACGTGTGTACATATGAATATATACATTTTTCTAAACTCGGAATATTATTAGGTCGAATGAAAGACATTAGTTACAGTTAACCAACGAAACAGACCATAATTCATATTTACCCGTTCTACACGCTTTAAATAAAAGAACTTAAATAAGAAAACGAAACGTTAAAATTATTTCCTACACTTCGATAGAACGTAGATGTTACTTGCAAATAATTTTCGAAAAATACCAAAAAAAAACCATACATTTGAAACTTTACACACGTACTACGTAATATACATACTATGCTATATACCTATGTCGTACACCTATGTTTATCGATGTTCAGTTCGAAAGAATATGGCGAATAATAATAATTTGCGAAGGGTTTGCAACAGCAGCCACGTGGTGATCAGGATGTTCTTCAAGCAACTCTTACTCCGAGTTCTTCGATCGCCCACTTGTTATGCACTGCCACGCACTCGCGTCTTTAAGCGTGCTTGTGTGAGAAATTCGATATGTATCGGTACAATGCGACGGTGAACACCAGCCAGACAACACTTTGTCGGAGTTGTCGTACCTGCGCTGCTACCGCAAAACCGAGAGAAACGTGATGCTTTTCTTTCCTTCTACGTTCTTGTCCAGAAGTCTCTTGGCCTGGATCTATCTCACTGTTTACGGATTAACCGAAGATTCTCGTAGAAATACGGATAACATAGACCAAGCTCTCTCTATCTGCTGGCCGTGACACGACGTTGGTGAGTCAACGAAGGAAGGGCAGAAAAATTCTTAAAAAGAACAGCTCCGATCTCTATAGAGATCTACAGAACAGACTGTATTAAGTGGCACAATATACCGTAATATACTTTGTAAAGTAGCGATAAAATTCGTTGATAACTTAATGTGTCGATTAATCGTATTTTACACTTTAAATTTTAGTATCAACAAAGTCGTTAACGTTCCAATTAGAGATAGGTGTTCTCTAATAAAATCGAGAACGTACGTGTAACAAAAAATTCTATCGTTCGACTAAATCAAATTGGATGTTTCGTTGAAATTTTTTATGTAATTAATCTTCCATTATTTTTTTATCTTATTACGATTTTATTTCCCTGGCAAAATTTTGGAACAGTGACGTTCATTTTTTCTGAAGTGTACGAGTGTGTTATTAAATACACAGGTCAACTAGACTTTGTTAAACCAATCAACATTGTCTCCTGTTACTTTATATCGTCATAGAATGAAAATGTTACTTATTGCATAATTATAACTGTATATAACTGTACGCAATTACAAATTATGACAATGAAATCGTAATCAGTATTAATAACTCCACGATTATTTATGATTACATATATAATACACAAAAACACGTAATATATCAAATATGTTGAAATACGTTATATTCGATGTTTGGGTGCCGCTATTTCATCGCCGAATAAAGGGAACTACTCCAGGAACAAGATCTTCGAAGCCACAGGAACAACGTATTTTATAATTAACAATTAGCGAAAGACGATTGTTCCAACAGTGGAAAAAGAAATTCGATCCTGAAAGGGTTAAAATCGAGACCCCCAGGAGATCACCCACGTGATACGAAATAATTGAAATGAATTTTATCGTTAAAGTCTTCGTAGCTTTACGTAGGGTGTCTACGAAAGTTGGGACAAGACTTCTACTACGTATTGATGAAGTTAAGTAAGTAAAAAAAAGTTCCTGGAAGCTCATGTCGAAAAATGGTTTATCGAAGAGTCACAGTGTTCGAAAATTTCCAGGGAAGTTGTTCTTACGACTCGTTAGACAAAATCGCGGACAAACACAAACGTATTCACCGCTATCTCTGCAACAGCAGGAATACTCGAGAGACCGAGAAGACTCATTAGTTCGACGAACGAAAACCTGCGTTCTCGCAGAGCAAAGAAATTTCCAACATTTGTTAAATCTGCCGAGGCGATTAAACAACAATTTTTGACGCTTACAACTGCCCCATAAAGAGTTCAGTTTCCGACGTAAGTTGATACGAATGTTTTCTTAACTACTTGATCTCATCAACACGCAAAGTAAATTTTATGCCGATCTCTGCGGACACCCTGTATACACGAAGGAGAAAGAAGCATGGAAACAAAGGCGATCAGCCACACGCGGAGATATCGTTGTTCTTTGATAAAAACATCCTTTATTTCGCTGGGGCAGCTACAATGCGGTCCATTGAGAAAGATCTAGCCTCGGATTCTTTGTTCGAAGCGTGCAAATAAAAGACTAATCACCGTTCGACCGCTCGAACCCCGAGTAAATCGCAATTTTGCATTGATCCGGCGAGAATAAATGCGCGGCGAGCGTCAACATTCGCCGCTGGTAAATGCTTTTAATTAGAGGTCACTGAAAAGCCAACGAGTGGTCGCGACCGACCGGAACGAAAAAAATCAGGCGAAACAGTGAATCAATGGCATTGTTATTAACCAAGCGAGTTATATCGACGCGTGTCGATCCACGCTCTACTACTTGTTTCACTAATTCAAGCTTTAATTAAACCGCGCTTTAACGCTGCTTGCCCGTGTCGGACAGGCAAAAATCCTGAAGCAGCATCGTCAAACCACATTTCCCATTTGTGTATTCCGACGATCGCTTTCGCCAATTCTACCACGTGTCGAGGAAAATTTACGAGATGTCGCGATACAGTTTACGTTGGAAGAGAAAATAGCGAGAAAATAACGAGAGAAGAAAAATAGTCTGAAAAACGAACAATTATTCGAGAAATTAAAACACGTACCAGAGCATTGGCTGAGAGATTGTCCTTCTGAGACTGTACGGTGACTCGCAAAGGAGAGATCTTTTTATGAATAATACGTTTTGATCAACGATAATAATAGCGTTTATTTCGTAATTCACAGGGAAGAGAACTCTTTTGTACACGCGGCTACGTGTTACAGAGTACTCGAAAAGGCGGACTCAGATGAGAAGAAAACATAACAAGTGGTCATAGAAAAATGGGAGATGAGAAAAAGGAAACGATAGGATGAAATATACAAATGAGAAGGCTGATTCGTTCGAAGGAATGAAAAGAAGTCGATGGTATTAGAAAACTGGTTAGCAATTATACATGTTGTCCTACTGGACAAATTGTAAAATGTAAATAAATAAATAAATAAATAAATAAAAGTTATACATATGCGGTTGAGATAATCGTATTTGTCTTAATTAGCTCGATAAGATGTAGATTCCAAAGGAGTGGTATTTCTACGCAAACGAGACTCATATCGGTAGGGTTCGAAACAAATTTGATAATCTACATAGAAGCTAGAAGACGTGTACTCGACTCGGTGCTATTGCATTGGCAACTAAGTGATTGCCGATTTTGCCATTAGGTGACACTGACAAAATCCGCGATCACTTAGTTGCCGATTCTACCAAATGTCCAAATCGGACAAATTGTGAATGTAAACAACTAAATAAAAAATAAAAAAAAAAAACAGTTGCCAACCCAATAGTATCGTATAATTTCGCAAAGATCATACAAATATCTGAACAGTCGACTGTCCATTATATCGATAAATCTCAATATTCAGTAGGACTATGTTTAACGCTTACTGTACATTTAAACTGACAGTGATTCTTGCGTTATGTATTAATTGTTCCTCAAGTTTGTGATAAAAGTTCCTCGTAGCTGTTATACGTATAAATTTCCAAGTTGATTGTAAATTTAATCGATGTAATTACGAATGCCTGGCAACCAAATGATCGTAACGTCGTAACAGCGTTCACGAAATTTCAAAATACTTTATACGTATAACACGCACAAAACGTCGCGTGTCGCATCTCGTACACCAAGGACGAACTTTGAAAGTATAAAGAAGGATGGAAATTTTCGTCTCTGTCTAGCCGACGAAGAGGAAGAAACTGGAGGAAGCTGGAGTCGCGGGAAAGGGTTGATCGTGTGTGCGAGAGGAAGCGGAACGTATGTAGGAAGAGAAGCAGCTTCTTCTTCTCACGAGCGCGTTCAGAATCGCAATCTGCCGGCGAGTATCTCTTCCTGAATTTAAAAACGATCGTTACCGCTGTCGAGCACGCCGGAAAACATCGAATAGGGACGAAGAACTCGTGGAGGAGGCAAGGACGAACAGAGAGACGAGAGCTGAAACGAGAAGAGAGGAAACGACCGATCTCCTACAGTGTAAAGTTTAGAGTAGAGGCGTTCTAGAGTTCGCGATCGTTCAACGTCGTGCGGTACGTCGGTCTTCTGTTTGGCCAGAAAGACGATGATCGAGTTTGATTCGGCGAAATAAAGACACCCTGGCGACACGGGAAAAATATCGTCGTCCGCGTCGGCTTCGTTTCGCAGACGTGCCACTGTTTACGTCCGTGCTCGTTTAGGCCGACGTCGTTACCAAGATGTCTTAAATTAACGCGGGAATCGTGATGATGCTCCGCTGTTCAAGACGCTTGACAAACTCACCAGACATCGCATTAATCTCTGTTTAGACTTGTGCGCCGCTACGTTAGATACGTAAGTAACTGCCGAGATGGATAGAGAGAACAGAAAATTCATCGTCAACGAATGGTCGAGATAATTGCAAGTCGCGTTTGATGTTGGGCAGTCGTTAAAAGGTTCGAAATCGTCTCTAATATTCGTAGGCGATAATCTACGATTTGTTTGCAGCGTTTTCTCCTTCGATCATCTCCTTGCTTCTTCGCTTCGGCAAACAATAATATTTATATCGTCGTTTTGTCTAGTTTATACGTGTCCAACGAAGTTTTCCTTTCTTTTTTTTTACTAAATCTCTCGGTTCGTAGGTTACCGATGAAAATAATTTTAATTCACCGTAAGATCTTCTCATTAGATCATTAGCAAAAGTAGATAAAAGTAGATAGCAAAAGTAGAAGAAATTTACGATCCAAAAATGTTCATGGTGATGAAAAATCGTATTTGGAATTTAAAAACTTTCAGTATAAATAAGTTATTCGTATTGTAAATTATATAATAATTAATTGTATATTTGACTAATTAACACCTGGTATCGTGTTAAGAATCAAATCTTAAAAACATTTTGACTAAATCTAATATAAATTTAAGCTTTAATTTAAGTAAAACTACCCTCTAAAGATATATAAAAACTCAAATACACACACACACACACACACACACATATATTCACTTGTATTTATTTCATTGAAAAATCCAAGTTTCTCTTTCATCGAATCTTTTCGTTTCTTCCTTCCCCTTTCCTTTTAATCAGAGTTTCAAATATTTGAAGGTTCCTGCTCGATATTGAAGAAGAATAATTCTAAATTTGAAATTAAACGGGTGTCCAATCGGTATATGAACAGCAAAGGCCCTTACATGTCGTGAGAATTAACATATGTGCGTGTGTACGTATCGAGAGAAACGGAATTATTTACGAGGACGCCAAATAATGTTTTAATATTCGCGAATGAAAAGGTAGAACTTTATGCTCGAAGGGTATACAAAGAAAATTATACCCCGTCCGTTGAACAAAAGAAAATTACATTCCCTTTATTAGGTTTTCATTCGTTGTTAAATTACATTACAATTTTACACCATTTATAATTACATCGTTTTCTATTAACGTACCGCATAGTACATTTAACGTTTAATAATTAAACACATTGACTCGCTTCATTATTTAACTCAACTGCCGGGTAAGACAGTTTTAACGATGGAAATTTTTGAGTTTCCCTATACGTAGTCTTTAATTTCATAAACGAAGATTTTTTATTCAACTTGCACGTAGAAAACTGTAAATTTGTATTTCTTACGAAATAACGAAAGCCATGAATATGGAAAGATCGAATAATTGCGCTAAATAAACTAAGAATTAAATTTATGAAAATTAAAGATGAAGTTTTCAAATTAGAAAATAATAATTTATTTGGCATATATTTAATTATAGAACATAACAGAGGATAAATATCTGTTGATACGAATCCGAACATTTCATCGGATCAAGCAACGCGAATATTAAAAGACAATAAAACGAATGTAACTAGACGGAGACATGGAAATATTCTGGGGGTGGGCATAAATTTTCTGCGCCATAAATAAGCATTTTTATATCTTCCGGGTGAGATCGAAACGACGAATACCGGTATATCAAATAAAACAACAGACACTGAAATAACTCATTTGCCAAATGCGTTATTATTTAAACAGTGTTATCTACGATAAAGTATGTAACAAAACTAATGCAAATTTTACTTGAACAATTATTCGAGTAGACTTTTATTTCGACAATAATACTTAATTCAACTTTCATACGACTTTTATATTTGAATCGCAATTATCGTCCAAACGACAACTAATAGCAAGTCGATGAATTCTTCAGCAAATTTTCTAAACGTTTAAACATCTCTTACTCGACGATAATAACTTAATTAATTAATCGATTTTCACGAACAATATGCATCCTCTAATTACTAGTATCGACCGATCGTTGATTATTAAAAGTTCGTTAATTAGAATTCCGCACATTCAGCCTGGCGTTGCTTGACGATTTCCAATTTTTCGGTTTCCGTATAGAAGACCGATAGCTCTCTAGTCGTTTAAAGGTGCACCGTGGCCGGAACGACCGGTCGAAACCGCCGATTACAGCGGAACTCGATAAAGCATGTCAAAAACCAACGAAACATTTCAAAACCCGATAGAGCCAGATAAATCCAATAAAAGAGCGCACCGTTATCACAATCGGAAAACGTCTTTTGTGTCCGGTAAATTTCGTTCCGCTGAAATTCGAAACATTCGACGTGCAATACTCCTGTTCTTAGTTTAAAATGTCCCAGCTATCACTTCGAAACTGAACTTTTATCATCTCCTATTTGCCATCTTTGTTTCTCTTCGTTCGATATTTAATATATCTAGCTACTGCCTCGTAACGGACTGTTATACAGTAAGTCGCCAGAGTATTTGAATACTCATAGAAGATCATTACGAATGCGTTACACCAAAGATTTTAGTATTTTATTAGCGTCGTAATGACACGCGACTATCGTCGCTATTGTAACGTCAATTCACATCAGAGACCAGGCCACACACTGCGGACAGGATGGCACCCAGATGTTTGCACATCCTTGGCGGGTACCCTCAATAGTTTTAAGTACTCACCAGGGGTCTTGGAATTTTCATAGTTAAGGTCCTTCGGACCAAGCGAGTATTTCTTGTCTTAGATTTCCTTTACGTCTATTGTCTACCACGTGTTGGCATAGAAAGTTGGTTTTCTTCACATCTGGTATGTTCCGTTAGCAATTTTCTGGCGAGGGCGGCTAAAACTCTTCCTGGTCCACCAACCGTCTTATTACCAATCGGAGACGGTGTCTACTGCCCTCACTTCCTTAACCAAAATTATCATGAACAAATCCGATTTCTCAACGCGAGAATTGATTGTAATTTTAATAAATATTAAAAAAAAAAAAAACAAATCCGATAGTCCCGTGTCCTTAGACACACCCACCCCTAGCCTTCCTCAGACACAGTATCGTCAGCAAGACTTACTTATTCTGTATCCTTAGAATAGTCAACATATTTTTACCGGTCTCTACCCTTATAACAGTCGCGTACTTAACGTATCATTGTAAGTCTTACATAACGTGGTTGGAGTGAATTGAGATTTAATTTAATTTAATTTAATTTAATTCAGTGTGTATTATATTGTGATTGCTGAATTCATAATAAAGTTTAATTCAAACAAAATTAATAGTTGTGTTACGACTCAGCTATTTTATTTTATCAACCAACCCTTAAGTTTCGTGACACTATACTGGAACTATAGAGATATGTATAATTTTGTGTGTTACACTATATTAGCCGCGTATTAATGACACACGTATGAGTGTATAAGTGTATGGAAGTATGTGTGTGAACAGCGTCTGTTTCGTTGGCAGTGTGGTATAGAAGATGGTGAGACAAAGAGAGTGCTGAGACGAGTGCAAATGCTAATCGACGAAGATCCTGCAAATCATTTGTTAAATAAATCTGAAACTATTTTAATATAAATTCTAAGTGTAATCTCAGTGTTCCTTTACTTCTATTTCGGCGATTAAAATCCGCAATTCTCGACAGGAACATTTGAAACGAATCTGAAAATCGTAGATGGAAGTTGGAAGATATTTATTGAGTTGGCAACTAAGTGATTGCGGACTTTGTCAATAGGTGATATCGCAAGGATCGTCGAAAGATTTGCACAATTTGATGGATATTCGCTATATTAGTGAGCCGTAATATTTAGCGAGAGCATGTTTAATAAAAATTACAAGTACAATACCACTATTGTCGTATATTAATTTTTTATAAAAAGCCTGTTTGCAGTAAAGATGTAGTGACTTTTGCATACGTTTCAAGATTGCTTCCTTTTATCAATGTAATCGTGAGAATCTTGCGGCAAATTTCAAAATGTTTCGTATAACGAGAATAACAGGTTCATAAAAATTGGCCGCGGTGGTAGTTCCGATGGTTTCGCGAACTAGTGTAACTATTATATAATTACATACATATAGCGCAAATACACAGGCAGAAAATTTATTCTAGTAATTAATTAAATGCTTCGGATAAGATATTCTAATTCATGAAACACCTGAGATCGGATTTAATTCGGACTTTTTTAATATACGACTTCGAATGAAAAATAGAAACGGAGGCTGGACAAATTAATTAGGAAATTAAAAAGTGGCTTGCCGCGGCTCGCGAAGGTGTTTCCGACACTTATTATAGAGAACTTTTATGCGTACATTGCATGCTCTGCGAAAAAGCATTTTGAGATTTCATTAGCATCGTAACGAGAAACGAAAGAACAAAATGAAAAAGGAGATAAAAACAGAGAAAGAAGGAAGAGGAATCAAGGCGAAACGAACGTAAAACGGGCAACCAGGTTTTAAACAGGGCAACAATTTTCAAGAATAATACTTAATTATGGACGTTTAAGTTGCGGTCAAAACGAAGCCCGTCGTGTAACGATTTTTTAATTTCTTGTTTCCCGCGCGTTGCACGCGAAGACGCACGATCCCAGCAAAACCGCACGCGTGTCGTAACGAGACGCGGCCAACTGCATGCACGAATTGGAGCGAAAAGTCGGTTTTAATACGCGTTTGAGAGGATTTCGTAGAGAACTAAACCTCCTCGGCGTACTGCAAACATTTTAAGCCTTAACCTTAAGTGGATTACGGAAATCGTTGCGGTATTATGCAACTTTAAACTTTTATTTAATATGTACGAATATATATATATATATAGCTACTTGAAGACTTCCACCATCGTGTCATTGTATATTTCCAAAGACATAAACAGAGAATAAAGAATTGCAAAGCATAATTGATTTCCATCTAGCAATCTTATAAAAATATTAAACGAAGAATATTATCGATAGTTGCTGGATTAAAGTTGAATTATAAATATTGGGTTGGCAACTAAGTGATCGTGGATTTTGTCAATATCATCTAATGACAAAATCCGCAATCTCGCAATAATTACGTTCTGAAGCTTGAAATAACGAACCGTTTTGGTAATTTCATGAAAGAAAGATTTTATAAATACGGTAGAATTTCATTTATTCGAAATCCATCGAAGAACAAATAATTCATATAACCGGAGTTGATATAATTGGAGTTCCCTAATTTTTCCCCATTATTCACAATTTCTCGTTCAAATAACAGGAATTCGTATTCGACCAAATGGGCTCGATCGGCGGCAGCTCAACGAATCGAACGTTAACTAAAATTTTGTTCTAATAAAGTGAAATTCGTACGAACGGAATTCTATCACAGGTATAACGAAATTGAAATTGGTACAGAAATTATACACGTTTCGTGGACAAATTAACCTGCTTGAATTAAGAAAATAAAACGGTACAAGACGAGTTTAAAATTCGTGCAAGAAATTACAAGATTAGAGCTCGTGGCAATTTTTCATAAACGAACAAAGAAACAAATTCAGTAATTTTTCATTTATTAGAGCGTAAGTGTAATTGCTTTGTAAAAGAAACTACATTGTCTGATTTATTTAACAAGTACAACAAGTAATTTCCAAACTAACTTTTGATAAACGATTTTAAATACGTAAGGCAGTAACATATTTATTACGTAACGAATATCAAATTAACCCTTCGTCTACTAAGGGTAACTTTAGTAACATAACGTGGAATACTCGCTATATACTACGGGTAATAGTCATCCTTGGAAGCTTGTAATATTCTATTACGACACGCGTAGTAAAATTCATTTGATATACTGACTTCGAACATATCTATCCTTAATAAGTAGAAGCTGTGCGCTCGCAAATAAAATCTCGGGAGAAAGCTAATACTCTTCTTTCAGTGAAAGAGCCTGGCGAATAGCTTACGACCATAAGTAATAATTCACCAAAGTTCTGTTGCAAGTATATAAGTACGAAAGATTTTCCTTCCGCATAGCGTAACTATAATTTTCAAACAGAATCGATCATAGGATTATAGGATAGCGTTGTTACAGGATTTCGAAGATGAAGCCAGTTACAGAAAATAAAAATAAGACACGTGCATCGCGTTTCTTATGGTAAACTATCGTTGTGCGAACGATATATCGGAATTGCGTAACAGATCGATCTTTTCACTGATAACGCGGCTCGTTTAAACTTGAAACATATTCGCTGTTGTTGAAACACGATTCACCCTTGGAATTTCGGAATTCCTCTTGAACTTCGACCAGAAACGTTCTTTGGTTCAATCGTACTGCAGCATTTCAAATTCTTTCGCGTTCTGCTCCGATCTCAGATATTTTTAACGTTAGAAAAATACATTTAGAGGGAAAATTAGCGAAAGAACGCAGCAAAGTTAATAAAATACATGGATATAGTTATTTAGAAACTTGGAGGATCTTCTATTATTCTATTATTACATTGCTATGTCGAGAATCAAAATTGTTCTCTGTCTAGGAATTTTATAAGAATCAGTAATCGTATTTTTCTATCGTTGAAAAATTTCTTCGCAACTTTCACACGAAACTTTCGTGCGTAACAATTTTCTCCAGGTTTCTGGAAGCCTTTGTTCGTCATTTTTCTTCTTATTGAAAGTTTTTTACGTTTACTGAAACGTGAACGAAAATGAGACGGTAATATAAAAATTCCAAGGGCGACTCGCTTGCCTTTCCACATCGTTTTGTTACAGAAAAATAGCTTAAATCTTCGCTTAAATAATTGAACCGATGTAACGTGCGCGTGAATATATTAAATCTGGAACCAGAATTGCAAAACTGTTAGATACGTTCCCAAGAAATACGACTGTTCGAATAGGCATGTCCCTAATTGCTCCAATCAGTATGCGGCAGAGTCGTAAGAATAAAGCTAAGCTCTAAGAACCCGAAACGTTATCTTTTATTTCGGATTTGCGATGCAAATACGATACCCATCAGGTGTCCTGGATTAAATATTCGTCTAGAAATCCGCAATGGACATAAAATTTTACTATCGACGTAATGCGACGTAATGCGCGCACGTGTACGTGCGAGAAAGTTGGCGTGTTCGAAAAGGCGACCTTAGATCAAGGATGAAGCGAATGGAGGATAAGCTGCACGAGAAAATTATAAGACATTTGCATTTTCCGTGAATTTTATAAAATTGCTAAATCCGTTCAACGTATTAGTAACTTTTAACGAATGCTTATATTTTATATCAGGCTTCGTAAAACTTCTCAACGTCCTACGAAATATATACAAACGTATCACAAACTCTATGTAGAACGATATTTTCAAATTTAAAAGATGACACGATAATAGCTCGTACCAGAAGAACGATGTACAGATAAATAATAATTGCTGGATGAAGACTAACGCGCATCTATTGGGTTGGCAACTAAGTGACTGCAGATTTTGTTATTAGATGGTAATGACAAAATCCGCAATCACTTAGTTGCCAACCCAATATAAAGTACAAGTAATCGATCGTCTAAATTAACAAGAAATATATACGAATATATAACATGTTTTCGCTTCCTCTCCTTAGACTACGAAAAATAAGAATTTTTTTTTATTATTTACTTATTTACATTTTACAATTTGTCCAGTAGGACATTTGGTAAAATATTATAGCTTAGTGATATAGCAATATAGCATGTGGATGGCTACCCCCAGTGGGATACCATCTTCGAATTAAAAAAATGAGAATGAAACACTGCGCCGAAGTAGAATTCCTTAGTATCGTTGCTGGCGCGTTTCAAATTATCCGAAGAATTATCGTCAAGTACGAAATCTTCCATTACAAAATCCCAAAGATCTTGACCATTTTCGAAAATTTTGAATTGATTCGATTATGAAGATTTTGAGAAAGAGAAAAAGGTTTGACGAATCGCCATCCTCTACAGCTGCGCACAAAACGATGGAGTAGCGATCGAGCCATAACATTCGATCACCATAATATTCCTGTTCACGTATGACGAACGTGCAACGAACGAAATCGTTGCGTCTTCTCTAGCCAATAAAATACACACGTATGCACGACACCACGATATCCGTCATTACACCTTATATACCAACGCGATATAAAGAAGGAACAGGTTCATCGTTTCGAATACACAACGTGCAATTATATCGGTTGGCCCCGTTCCACCGGCTTCCTTTTATTCCCTCGCTTCTGAACCTGGCTTCTGGTTAATGGAATTAATGAATAAGGATTTATTCAGTGTTTTACGGCCCGTATCTTTGAATAACCTCGCGATAACTCGAACCATACAACGAGTACGCATCGGCTGGGAATTCGGTATCTGCGGTTTTTCCCTGTTATTTGTCGTTGTACGGCGAGTTTTTCTTCATTAGGATGAAAACGAGTTGGAACCGCGGTAAATACAAGATGCACGGCTTCATCTCCACTTCGCTTCTATTTATCGGTTTTATTTCCTCGTTTTCATTTTCCAGAGCGAGTCCTGCTGCAATGCCTGGTCGAGATTTCGTGATAAAGAAAATTTCCCTCTGCACGTTGGAGTACGCTAAACGCTTGCACGTAATGCGATATTATGAAAAACACCGTGACGGTGATGATTGATGACGACGACGACGATGGCTATTGCATCACTTGGATGACGCGTTTCCGCGAGATTAGTTGAAACTTTTCTACTGTTGAAGCGATTCTAATCGAAAGGCGGCGAAGAAATTTATCGCGGAACGAGATTTTTTTAGATCGTTGATTTGCGCGAAGAAAATCAGCGAACAATGAGAAATTATTAAGTCGGGAAATTGTGTTCTTCAAATGATTTTATGATTCATCTTGATCTTTTTAAATAGATTCGAAGATTGTGTTTCGTTTAGTTTATTTCCAACTGATCTCTGCCAGAAGTAGGTCCGATTCTAATAGATTCGTATGAAATGATATTCCACGAATTTGGAAACAGTAAATATCACTGATTTGTTACTTGCTATACTTTTTCATTATATTGGCATCGCTTTATTCCTTTTAATCTTCAACTTTTAACGATATAAGTATTACAGGTACCATTCGTACGAGGATTTTAAACAAAAGAAACGCTTCTCTTAAATATTCTCTTAATAAATAACAAGCAAACAACGTCGTATACGATATTGCATACAACTACTCGCGGAGGTATTTGAACACCATTTAAAACAGAATAAAAATATTTTAAAAACTGGACTGTACGGCTTGAGCTTCTCTGAGTAATTAGAAACATTAGCTAACCAGACGACGCGCGAAGGCAGTTTTGAAAAAATTACGACTGGTCGAAACGGCGAAGAAAATAGCACAGTTCTCTTTTTGCAACTTTTTATCCGAGTGCGCGCTGAAAACTTAAAAAAATCTTTTCGTAGTGTTTGTGTCAATTATGCTAGAACTCTGCTCGAAAGCGATTGACAGAGAAACGAGCGACAGGCATCGAAGAATGTGGGAATCTGTAGATTTATTACGGTTCTATGTAATCCATATTTAATAGACTTTGATACGTCGAATGCATTCATTCATAAACTCGCAATATAGTTGATGAATGCGCATACTAATTTTCTAGTAAACGAAGACATTTTCCCACGCGTACTATTTGTTATCATTTATGTACTAATTAATTACTCCCAATCGTAGATATCGTATCGTATCGTAGTACTGTTCTCGTACGACCACGAAACTTTGATACTTCAAAAATGAGATATCTACATACGCGCGACATATAAATGACAAGAGCTGATAAAAAGATACCTCATTGCAAAACGAATACTTCCTGCAGCTGCTGCATAATTATCCAACTTCCAAACTTCGACAAACCACCCTGCTACGATACACGCTTCAACCAACACCTTTAACACGATGGTCGATGCGAACACGCAATCCGAGACTGAAGATGAAGCTCCGCCGCGTCACACAAGCGTCAACGTTCAAAAGATACGAACGCGCCTATCTGTAGCGAGTCCGATCCGTGTTCACACTCGGTGCTCTTTCATTCAGACGGGAACTTCACCCGCCAGACCAGCATCCCCCTCGCGCCCTTTGACCCGAACTTCGTTACCATTCGCGTTCTCTTTCTCATTTCCTATCACGTTCGTCGCACTAGCTCGTTCATCGCGAGGTGGTGGCTGTTGGTTTCTTAAGGGAGACAATCAGCCGTGTGTCACGATGGAAGAGGCATCGTCGTGGAAGAGCGGGAGAAGTTCATTTTCAAGTAGTTAACGACTCTCTATCTCTCTCTTTCCCTCTCTCTCTCTATCATCCTCGAACTATTGCATCGAACCATCCCCTTCGCGTTAATGCCTCTCTCTCTCTTTTTCTCTCTCTCTTCCTCGTATTTCTGCCTACTCTCTTACGCCATCCTTCTCCGAGTTGGTCCGTTAAGATCCGCTATATAATCGAGAAGACCAAGATCCCTCGGACCATCGCTACAAGAGCTTCATCGGCTCTTCCTCCTCCTCTCTTCCTTTCTTCTCCATCCGTCTTCCTCTTTCTCCCAACCCGCCCCCCTTCTCCCTTTCCCCGGCCAACGAGATTTCAGATTAATTGCTTCGACGTTAGTTGCAAGTTAATGAGACTAGACGGTCGCGGCCTGACACTTGCCGCGGATTGCCGCACACGCTGGCGATAAGTTTCCAGAAACGCTACATCGAGACAGAGATTTCGGAGTTGGAAGATGATCATCGAATTTTCGGGATCCTCTGCTAGGGTCTTGGTAGGTTTGCGAGCGTGATACGTAGCGTATCGGATTTTGGTGAAGGACGTTTTGTACTAAATTTTGTGCGCGCTTAATCCTATCGCGTTAGGATATTGGGTAACACCGGAGGGTCGCTGTATTTTCGATTAGTTGACATTTTAATTAGTGGATTTTGTTTTAGTCTACGTGCCGCTAAAGTCGATTGTCAGTCGGTGTAAGGTTAGACGACGATGCGAATCCTCTTATACTTCAAAACTGAACAAGTGTCGATCGTACGACATCCAGCCTTTGTAATTTGTGACATTTTACGGAAATGATAAGAAAAACGAGAATTGGTCTTTATCGTTAGAATTATGCGAATGTCTGCAGCGGCTTCGTTCTTATAAATACAATTTTGGTTTTATTTTAGCAAGGACGTTAATGATATTCGTACAGATCAAGTTCATACATTTGATATTCCTGTCTGTCGTCGATAGGACAAGACGAATAGTGGCAGTCGTTTAAAGTACCATTTTCCGCCCCTAATCATCTTAGAACTATTATTTCACGTCATATACAACGCTCCATAGGTAAATTCTCTAAATATACAAAAATAACTAAATAAATGTATTAAATATAAATAAATATAAAAGATAACAAACAAATGTACTAGATTCTCGAAATATACCACCATAGCCGAACTATAAGAAAACCTCTGATCCGCAAATCTTAAGATTCTAAGATCCATATCTAATATTAATATAATCCTGCAAACCTATGTTTCGTAATAAAAAGGAAGCTGCAAAAAGCTGAAAAAGACTCCCCGTTTGAAGAATTCCATTCCATTAAATAATCAAGTTTAATTCAGCCGACCCAATCGTCCACCGTCAGTTCCAAATGAAACATTGTCTACGAGCAAACACAATAAATTCGTCCATGTTTCTACAGCAGTATTTCAGCAATACGGGTATCTGCAGTTAACTCAGTTTGCTGAGAAAACAACGTCAGATACTGTTCGTAGCAGCGTGCAATTTACTACTATCAAAAATATCGCCTTGTCATAATCTAAAAAGAACGCAAGAAAACTTGAGAACCTGTGAAGCAAATGGAAAATCAAATGGACTAAGACCACCGGTGCAGGAAAAAGGATGGTAACGCTGCACGTTATTAAAACACAGTCGAAGATGGTTAAAGGGCGTCCGGTAACCGAAGCAACGCAACCTTCCAGTCCAGGCAGAAGAACAGGAAAAAGGAACAAAGCAAATTAGCAGGGAACTCGGATTTACTTAGGATTTTAGATAGAACAACTTATGTTCTACTGCGAGCATTTTCGTACGATCCTCGAGACCCTCGGACACAAAGGCCAAGAGCTTAAACTGGGATATTTCGATTTATATCTCCTCCACTTTGTATTTATTATCCTTGGAACGTGCTTCGAGACTATGCGTATACCTGGTGTCTCTATGGAACTATATAATACAACTCTACCTTAACTTTCCAAGTATGGTTTACGGCTTATGTACATCCAGGTTCATGGATACTTAAAGGCACTGACAAGAAATTCTGGAAACTTGGACGAATAATCGTTCGGAGATTATTAAAAGCCTTAAGAATGAAAATCTCGTACAGAATGTTACGCTGTAGGAAATCCAAACACGTGCTCGATGTTACAATAACCTTACCGATTATGTATAATTCAATTATATTCTTTTTCAACTATATCTGATCTACGTACGACCGCGATGTCTATGTTACTAACTTTCTTATCATAATATTTGTCGGAGAGGGAAAGACAGCGGGATTTCCCGTCCAGAATGTTGGGAAAAACCTCAATACACTAGTCCAGATTTTTACTATAGCCGCTCTTAAGTAATATGAATAAGAAATAGTCTTAATGTTGCAATCTGACTTTATGACGATGGGTTTGGGCTCGAAGTGACATGGCAGGTCACCGGACGTAGCCACGGTCACGAAAGGGACCTCGTGATAGAGGTATGAAATGATTATATGGCTCTCCTTAAAACAAAGATTAACCCGAGAAGCGGGGACAGGAGTATATAAGGGCAACCTCTTTTGGATGACAGAGTTAGAGTGAGAGTTAGAGCTAGTCAGTTAGTTAGTGAGTCGTTGGACGAATTGCCGATTGAGTTATCGGGAAGTTACCCGAATCGAGTAGCACGTTGATACGAGTCCTCCCGTGGACCGTGGATTCGTTATCGAACCTGAATTCGTTGTCACCATCATCTCGACCATCCTATTACCATTACTCGTAGCCTCTGGTAGTGTCCACATTCGTACTGATAAAGATTGACTACATTCGCGACGGTAAAGTAAGTAGAGGTTCTTAGAACGCCCCAAAATGTCAACCTGCCTCCGACATATTTATTTACAGGTGAGATAGTAGAATATTATGGGACCAACGAATAACAGTTAATTCGTTATTTTCCCGCAATTCTTATCAATAACTCTTGCAAACAGTCTCTATATATTTTAGTATATCTTGAAACATTGCCTCGCGCGAGTTCAGGATTTCCATCGATCGATACGATTTAGCCTGTCATTGCGCAGGGCGCATCTGTCAGTTAATCATTTTGTAAAGGAATCTCTCCGTTCCTTGTTAACAAAGACTGCTTCGACTTGTAGAGAAACCGCACAAAATCGTTTTCAGTTTCAAGAATATCAAATCCACGGGATACTAAACTGCAAGATCTAGCGCCTAACCCAACGCGTACTTTTGTACAACGGTCGAGCGAAAGGATTAAGGAACGAAACGACCGAAAATTATCCCGATGACAAAAATTGGATAAACGAGCAAATACGAAAGAGAAAGGCGGACAATAAACTGACGGATAAACATAGTTTCAAGTAATTATTATAACTTGTTATCGTCTTTATTGTCCTTAGACAGAAGGAGGTTCTATTACCGTAACTTCAAACGTGCGTAAGATCGGCTGTCCCGCGGGTATCTGACATTCCGAGAAAGTCAAAGGGAGGAATGGAGATTATTATAGGGAACGATCGAAGGAGAGAGCGAGGTCCCCAGGAAGGGAGCCAACATGTCCCTTAAATGATTGACGGCCAGCCAGGCCACAAGCGGTTAGGGGATGGGCCAGTGGTTCCCAAATGCTCTCAATCGTGTCGGCGTCATTGAGATAAAGCGTGCCGATAATCGTGTTCCAAGGAGAAATTGTTGGCCTCCGTTGATATATACGTATGTACGTATTGGCGTATTAAGCATTAGGACGATGGGAATCTACGTTATTCGAAGCGAACACATTCGACGAGAAATTACGAACAGATACGTTGTGTTAAGATACTAAATATGAAGTGCATTTAATATCGTAATCGGGTATGGAACTTTTAATTACAAAGAATTACAAATACATTTAGTGTTTATAAAACTAACATAAAATTTCTGATGATTACGTAGTTGCAAAATAGGAGACACGGTACGACGAATTGGGAATAGTATGCAGAATCGAATAGTTAAAATTACAACAATTTTTGTTACAGTCACATCCTGATCATTGTATCCTAAGTGCAATCTTTCTGTAATAAAATATTCTTTTGGGCTGGTTACACAAGTATGTTGCTATAATCGCAGAGGAATAAACTAGTTTTAAACGAACTTTTTCATAAATGTGCAGTATCGTGGAAACAAAGGCCTGTGGCGGCACTCGATAGCAAATGCCACCACTCGACACTAACTAGTGCCGGACGACGGCAGCGCAGTGGTTAGCGCCTTAGGTTACGAACGTTCGGAACCCGGGTTCGAATCCCGGCGACTAGAGGTCCGATTTTTCTTCCACGATACAAAAATGAGAAGAAAAGCGGCCGTGTACCCAGCAGCGACATCTACAGCCTAAGTATTCCGATACTACCTACAAAAACGTCTTTCCATTTTTCCAATGCTTAAGCGTGCAAAGTAAAATATAAAGCCATATTAAATCCTGTTTGGACCTATGGGATCCAACTATGGGGAACAACGAGTAATTCCAACATAGAAATTCTTCAACGATTCCAATCAAAAACTCTAAGATCCTTAATAGATGCACCTTGGTATGTTACCAACGAAACAATACATCGCGACCTCAAGATACCTACAGTTAAAGAAGAAATATCCAAGTTTAGTAATAGATATAACATAAGAGTTTTAACAATTACCAAAACCCATTAGTTGCTCAATTGACACGACGGACCAGATCCGCAGGCTAAAAAGACATTAAACATAATTCTCAATGAGAATTGATTGTAAAATTCTTCCAAATAAAAAAAAAATTTTTTTTTCCAATGAATATCATCTGCGTTCTTTCCGAACAGGGCGTACTTTATTCCTTATCGCGCGCTATTACGAAAGATCAAATGTTTTGTGGTAGCTTTATGGTTATGATACGCGGTGTATTACTGTTGCTTCCTAACGTTGATATCAGAATACAGTCTATTAATTTTTATCCAAGGTACATACATATGTATGTACGCATATGAAATTGATATTGAGACATTTCTTTTTTGATTATTTACGTGCAATATAATATTCCATATAGATAAGAATAACTGACGCGGGAAATCCAAGTAACGGACAGTCTCACATAATCATTCAGCAGAATTGAAAGCTTCGGTAGATCCCAAAAATACATCTGCAAGGAAATGTACCTTGGAAAGTTCCAAATATACTACGAAAGATCTGAAAAATACTCGAGAAGGCCACGAAAAATTCCAAATATACAGGGAGAAAGCACCGAAATATTTTGTCTTATAAAAAGTGAAACGAAAACGCGCGTCTTAGAAACCTCCAAAAAAAAGAAAAAAGGAAAAAGACAAAAAGTACACGTCTATTTGACCAAGAAACTCTAAACGCGTAGTTACGCTACTTCTTCACCCGTTTCAAGCGACTATACGCGTAACAACAACGTAATACGCACACCTCGCGCATCACCTTCATACTTCGCTACTTTAAAGTGGCAAAAGAACGTTTGAAAGTGCACGCGTCGTCGGTAAGCACGTGATCGAAACAAAAGAGGCGCGATAGCATCGTGTTCTATCTACGAGGGAGCGAATGGGAACGGAGAACTAGCGAGAGTCGCGAGGTCGGTGTTTTTCGGCGTGGATCGGTGATTTAAGACGGCGCGGGCGGCGCGGCGCGGCGCGGCGCGTAGAACTTTCCGGCGTTACGTCGCGTGTCTCTTCCGCCCGTGAGGGTCAAGGCCGACTACACGCTGGGACTTAGAATACGCATTTAGATTCTTGGCATCGTGCTAACACGCCGTCTCACCGCGGCGAACCACGAACACAGGCGTCCGACGAATGCGACGCGACGATGTCACGGTTCGTCGTCGATCCGACACCCTATTTTCCGCCTCTTCTCGCCCTCCAACCCCCCCCCCTGTCCCTTTCTATATGTATATTTAGGATCTACTCGTAATGATCATTAGCGGATGAAACGAAGACAGAGACGTGTAAGTACGTGGTTAAAAATGTGTCAAGGTAGCGTTCGCGGGCTGAAGATCAAACCGTGTCAAAGTAATTTTTGATGAAATAATACAGCGTATATAGGGTAAAAATAATTTTATGAGATTAATTTCGCAGGTGATATTTGATATTAGGGCAACAAGGTTCTGGCGTGTATCGTGTACGAACAATCGCGATTGAAACGATACGATGAAAGTAAAAAATAGGTGTATACGTTCAAGAGAAGCTGAGATTAATTTTGTAAAAACATCTAGACGTTGGTAGTTGCAAAAAGAGTAGTTGCCAGTAAGTAAGAGAAGTAAAACGCGCGTTACGTGTAAATAATTATAATTAAAGCGACACGATGAAAGTAAAATAAGTATGTACGCTTCGTAAGGGTCAAAGTTAATTTTGTAAAAACACCTGTGTATTCTTGATTGCAGAAAAAGGAAAAAAAAAAAGAAAACTCGTCGGTTTAACGAGTTTAGTAGTTCGAGGCTCGATACGATGATTGATTCAGACAAAATTCGCGTTTTTGTATCGTTAAACGACTTCTTTAAGTTCGAGAGAAACATAAAACAATCGTTATTAATATGCGCGATTTCCTGTCTCGATCTTACGATAAAATTTCCGTTGCGATATTAAAAATCTTATTTGTTGAAACGAGCGCAGAACTGAATTATTCAAATACGAAGACCTAATAGCAGGTTTAATTGCGAGAGGGTCATTATGAAAAGTGATTAAATTAAATACAAGACGATACGTAAAATATTAATTGCTTAAACTTTGGCCTTTTTATTGCATATTATAGATCTCTGTTACGTCGGTGTATAATTTATGAACAATCGAGCTTTGATATTTTATTATGCGTTATCGATCTCTTTTACGTTTAAATGTAACGTACGAACAATTGCGCTTCGACATTTTATTACATCTCTATTTTATTTTATATATTTTGTATTTAGATGCGACGTACGATTCGAAAGCAAGCGATTTAATTTCATTGTATTTGCTTCATATAACTACGCAAATCTCGCTTATTTTAATAATGAAATAATTATGATTTAATAATGAAATAATTATATTTAATGAAATAATTATTATAAATTTATAATCTATCGCCTCTTATTAACCTTGCTAAAATGTAGGAAAATGTCTTGAAAATTTCTACCTAGAAATCTGTAAAAAAATATATCCAAAATGAAAGAACTTGATTTATCTTTCAATTTTTTAAACGTTTGCGTGAACCATTTATTTTTCAATTATAAAAAGCTTTTTATACGCTTATTTAAAAAACACCAAAAAATAGTAGATATTTTTGCAGTTCCTATAGACATAGTAGGTTTGTGTCACAGACCATTTATTCTGGTTTTTTGTGACGTCCACGCACACTCGGCCCACTACAAAATTTATTTCCTACAAAACGAAAACTCGGGCGTATAAAAAATTGTACCGTATACATATCTCTGATTTACCATATAAATCACGCTTTTTATATAAATCGCTATCTTTTTATATGGTGTTATGTACTTTCGAATAGCGTGCGTCAAAGTACGAACAATCGATCGATATCGAATCTTATTTCTATCAAATACCGTACTATATTCAAGCTAGAAGCAATCCTAACGCAACAACTAAAATTTCAACCACAAGTGCCTCAATTCCGATACGTTTAGTACCTTAATATTTCAAACTCAACGTTACTTTTTTTTTTTAATATTGAAGCGAAATCACTTGGACGAACGATTGTCGATTTGAAATAGAACACGTATTCCTGAAATTAAATTCTACAGAAATATATTTAAATACTTTATTTGGTTTCTTCGCAACCGAACACACGAAAGATTACTTTCTTTCTTTACGTTCGCTTTTAGATATAACAAGGACCAATGGAAAAAAATACAAGCTAAAAAAGACGCCAGTTTCACACGTCGATTTAACGATAGATACAACGATAGTCAAAATTTTTCTTTCAACAAACTCTTCCTTCGCTTTTCCATCCTGTTCGTCTTTCACGAATTCTCGACGCATTGCTCCATGGCCACGATGTGTGAAATATTTCGGAGTTGAACCCTATTAACGCCCCAACGTACAATCCTAATATTTACCGACCAGTTAAACCGCATCACGGCTTGGAAGTTGGAAAGCCGTCGAATCTAGTTTTCAGAATCGAACGTTCAAACGTCTCGAGGCTTCGCTTCGATGTACCATGGCTCACGAGAGTACACATACGAGCACTTACTGTAGACGAGTTTTATGTAGATATTGTTTGTGTTACATAAAACATTTTGAAAGTCCATTAGCGTCGTAATGAAACTCCACTGTCATGATCATATTGACCAAATTCGAAATGAATCTGAAAATATTCAGTGGCTGAAAAAAGTATTTGCACGTACCCTCATCTTCCAATGAAACGTTTTTTCTTGTCGGATTCTACACTCCATTTGTATAATTATATTTGTGTTGAGTATATTAAATGATACGAAATTTAATATACTCGAACCTAATTAATCACTATGCAAATACCGTAACAAATATAGTGGCGCGCAAATACATTCTAGTAGCTAGTATATCTGATAGCTGTGTATAGAAATTGCTATGTATTTACTGCAAACGTACATTTAGTAAAATTTCTATGCAGCATAAATAATCGTCTTAAACAAATAAAACCAATAAGCCGAAATAATCTGACGAAATATTGGGACCATTCTTTAAGTATTTTTATAATCTTTGCGAAATATATATGTCGGGTTTACGTTAGAATTAGGGTTAGGGGCGTGAAACGAATCTTCATTAGGATTACACATTGTTGTTATGCATTAGAGAAGACATTGACTAGCGCAAATATGATTATTAGTACAAGTGTGGATATTCTAGAATTGACGAGTAACCGCGGTGATTAGACACTAATGTCAATGGTCTTAGGGTTGAAAACGAATCCGCGATCAACGGGATAACAAATGTACTTTCTTCCAAAGTCTAAGTTGGACTCGATTTACTTGTCTACGATACAAGTATTACTAAACTACCTCTTTGTTAAAACGTCAAATATTTACCGAGCGTAAAGACGCTATGTAACTCGCTAATGAGACCTCACGAGAGAATGACTTTCCGTCGCGATGATGCTGCAGAGGAAAACTATGATGGGGTGTGTCTAAGGACACGAGATCATCGGATTCGTCGAGGATAGCCTTCGTTCGGAGAGTGAGGGAAATTGACGTTGCTGTTAATTGGTCAATCTCCATGTTGGTGGCTAGAAAAGGATGCTAGCCGTCCTTGAGGGAAGGTTGCTAGCTGGAAGCGTCGTTCCTCGAAAAATAGATCTCCCCTATCTTCCTGTAGTTGGGACAAAGACTGTTTGTCTGTTTGAAGGACCTTAGGTAACTAGATCTTAATGTTTATAACGGCCCTCAGGCTAGTTGAACATGTACTGTGGAGATGCGTCGACATCTGGTAACCATCATACCCGAAGAATAGGGTAGGTCTGCGTATGGCGAGCCACGGGACAGAAACCGTTGGAATGTTTACTGTCGCGTGCCGCAACAAATATTTCTTTTAAGGAGAGCTATAGAATTACTCCATACCTTTGTTAGACAAAGCGTTCATCCCGTGACCGCGGCTATGTTCGGCGACTGGCTGTCGCCTCGAGCCCAAGCTCATTATCACAAGTCTCCAACAATTATAATCGAATTGAATAACTACAATTGTTTAATTACAGCTATGGTAGACTCTAGATTACAATGTTGCGGGATTATCCAAAAGTCCAAAGGCTCCGGTGTTCTTTCATCTCTGACATATACAGGGTGGTTGGTAACTGGCAGTACAAGCGGAAAGGGGGTGATTCTACGCGAAAAAAGAAGTCGAAAATATCGAGGCTTTGTTTTCCAGAAAATCGAATTTGAATTATACGTTATAACGGATCTCACTGTAGATCGTTGTCTCGATGGAAAAATTTAAAAAAAGAAATTTTTATTCTATATTTTCGACTTCCTTTTTCGCGTAGAATCACCCCCTTTCGCTTGTACCATCAATTACCAACCACCCTGTATATAGATATACATATCGATATAATCGTGATAAACGTTTTCAAAACGTTTCCTGTAACACACACGCGTAATATGTATTTATTCGTAAAAAGTTCGTACAAACGTCCGAATACTTTTATGGACAGGTGTATCACGCGTATTAAAACGTACTTACGTACGTACGTACTACATGGAAACGCAATCTATTATGAAAAAAGCACGATGTACTTTTTCAAGGGACAGGAAAGCAATTTTCCTCTAAGCTGGATCGAACGACGACGTCGTTTGTCGTCCAGTGACAAGCCGCTTCCTATCTGTTCTTTTTCCATCGCTCGTTCACTTTCCCACGTCCACGTGAATCGAGTCACGGATTATTTGCATGCTTTGCCCACTGTCGATTATTTACGCTTACGCCGAGACGGCGTCGGGTTAATGAAACGCGATTATTTGTCGATCCTCTTTCTGGTGTCGCGCAGCATTTACGCAACTCGCGTGTGTTTAACTTTAGAGAATCATCCAAGGTCCAAAAAAAAAGTTTTTAACGCTCTCCGAATTTCCTTTTTTCCTCTTCGGAAACGCATTTCCACCACAGGTTAGACTGCGGATTTTTACGCATTTGCGAGAGATTTAAAGGTACGAGGATACGCAGAACGTGAATATGAAGACGAAGATCATAAGCTACCTGTTGATAATAGTTTATTATATTATTTATTAATAGTAGAAGTTACGCTCTTTGTTTCTGATAGAAGAGCAATTCTACATTACGTTGTGAATCGATCTTACGCTAAAATCTTTCGCTTAATTTCAAGATTAAACAGGCGTTTTTAACATCCAACGATCGAACGACTCAACGAACGAACGTTTCGTGAAAACTACCCGACAACTTTCTGACAATCGAACGTTTCGTGGAAACTTGAAACTAACCTTTTTCATAGATACAGAACGTTTATATATACCGTCCTCCTTTCGATGCACTTTTTCTCGTCCATAATATCTTTTCGAGGAATTCGCCGTTCCTCTCAGAAACGAATCCCTCCAACTTAACTTGCTTGGTGATTACGATTCAACTTCCACTAGCGACTAATAATACGCAATCCTATTAAAAATACTTCTTTATGCAAATACGAGTTGGTTTTTACGCGGATGACGTTGCACGTTGTTCGATAATTACGAAAAGATGGTAAAGATTCGAGGATGGTTGGAAAACATCGTACTGGAGGCTAATCTTTATCAATGACGAAGAAGATTTCGTACAAGTATACCGTACACGTGTTTGAAACTACTTTTTCGAATAAGAACGACGAAATTGGAGGACGGAGAACGAAAGACTACAAAAGAAGAAATATAATTGCGAATTATCGCAGCGTCCAGTTATTTCATCCGCGTTCGTCAACACTATTAACGCTAGAACTACCGATAGTTAACACGAAGCTATTTCTACCAAAACCGGTCAAAATAACTGGTCTTTCAAAGATACGTAATAATAGAATATTTTTATATTTATTGATTTATTACATTCTTACAGAAGAAATTTCATGTTATGTAGTACATTTTTGGTATTATTAATCCATCCGGGAGCCCTAAATGAGGATTGACACATTTATAAAATTGTAGTGCCAGTCATTTTGACTGGCGTGGTGTTTCTAGTGTTAGCATCTAGCGATCGATCCGGAATTTTCCTGATAACTGATATCGTCATATCGAATGATACGCAGTACAAATTTTAGAAACGTGTGGCAAGTTGTACAAAACGAGGAAACTGGTTAATTGGGGTTCGATAATCCCTTTACACTTTGACAAGTACCGGTCATTTTGACTGGTATTGGTATAAGTAACCTTAATACAAATTTATTTTGAGTTTGAATACATAAAAAACAAAATAAAATTCATTATATTATTCTTTTAGCTATCGTTGCGAAAGTCATTGCATCACTGCGGGGGAAAAAATATAACATGAAGTAGGAATTTTAAAATAAAATTGTAAAACCAGTCGTTTTGACTGATGTGGTATTTCTAGTGTTTAATCGAATTCAACTGATAATTCGTTTCCACGATTTTCAACTAGAACGATATTAGCAGAGACTGTACAACATAGAATGCTGCACATTATAATACGCTGAATTTTCTTCGTCTATTTTCGTTCTCTTTCTCAGCCGTACGTTTTATTAAAAATTCTACCAAAGAATTCTATCGTGAAAATTGATTAAATACTGATTTTACTATCGCTCACGCGTTTGCCCTCGTTAGCCAAGTGAAACAACGAAATAAAATTGCACAGGTAGATCTTGTAACTTTCTTTTCCTTCCGCTAATCTGATCGATTCAAGCAAAACAAAGCAATCGAAAACGATTACTAGGTTCTACGTTATAAAACTGGATTTATTCCCCTTCTGGTTCTTCCGATTTGATCTAGCGTTTCAAGATAAATACACGATCGTGTAATAGTTATGAATAGCAGCTACCAGCGCGAAAACACGGTTCGCGGCGAAGCTACAACGAATACGTTTCCCGATAAATATTTGCGATTTCATTACGATCAATGAATTTACGGGCCGGTAATATCGAGTGGCCATTGATTAAAAAGTAATACATTTACAATGGAATTATTTATCAATTAGCGTGTAATCTAATTACTGGCCGGTTGTTTCCGCACGAAGGCGATCGGATATCCATGGAAACTGAAAACCGAAAATATATTCTTCCCGATCATCAATATCTGTCCATCTCTTTCTCTCTCTTTCTCTTTCTCTCTCTCTCTCTCTCTCTCTCTTTCCTCCTCCCTTTAATTCCAATTTCGAGTATCGCCGACTCTGTTTGTACATAAAACGTTGTTCTCGTTTAAAGAAACTAAAAAGAAGAAAGAGAACGAGGAAACAGGAAATTTAATTGTTAGCACCTCTTGCATAATAATAAACAACGTTGGCGTTTAATAATATTACCAAATTCCGAATTTACAATGCCGTATAGGTCCTGCTGCGCGCAATTCCATTAATATTATTAGCGAATAATTACATCAACGATAAATTATAAATTACAAGCGATTAATGTGGAGAAATTATTTCGCGCGACACCCGACTATTCCGTTTAAGGTAAAATTAGAAAATTGTAGATAAGAAACTTGTTATCTACAATTCGTAACTTATCGATTCGCTAATATTATCGGTAAATAAATTATCGTGTAAGAAACTGGTGATCGCGTAAAAACGCGTTGCTGGCAACGCGCAAGGGTTACACGAAATCGCTATACACGTTCGATTTCGTTTGGTTGGTTTATCAAATTCGGAATGTTTTAATTACTCCTACCGGTATTCAAAGTCGAAAGTAGTTACTTTACTCTAATCTCGTCGATTATAACTTTGTTGAAACGCCTAGTAATATGTCTAATTATGGCTGTAATTACAGGGATGCTCAAGAAGAGATAGCGGCGTTAAATTTACTAGCGTCACATTTTAGTTGGACGAAAGTTCTAAAACGCTGAAGTTACTCGAAACAAGCCAACACACTCGTGGAAAGTCAATGAAACAGGTATTCCTCGACGAAATATTTTTCCTTTCAAACGCTTGAGTTAGATTAACATGATTAATAGATTTATACAAAATAGTATTATATTTGTACAAAATCATGTTTTTACAAATATAATAAAGATGTGGTATATAGGTAGAGAATCTTTTTATCTACTAAATATTATATCTTACGTATCGTGTATATTTTTCTCGTATTTTCCATAAATATGTAAAACCCGGCAGCCTATTGATAAATAAAAGTCTGATATAATTCGTATGGAATAATTACGGTTCAATTTGCATGGTATTAAGTAGACATTATCAACGAAAGAATTTCGTATCATATGCCGTATAAAAATTCATTAACTAAAACAGAAAGGTAGATACGATGGCTTAAAATATAATTTCCTTATTTCCAGAGCCGAATAAAACTGGGTTAAGTGGCTGCTTTAATCTCGATATTAACATGAAAATTCTGCCCTTTCAAACAAAATATTGTCATACTTATATCGAACGATACTTTTTATGCAAACGATCGTTTCGAAATTAAACACACGACGGAGTAACTTTCTAAAGTACAAATAATACAATTATTTATAAGCCATAGAAATTTGTTTAATGTATTCAGAGCGCATCTGTTCGAAGATAATAAACCAAGTTGCCATAGGTAATTTAAATAAAATAGATAACGTATTTATCATCGGCTGCCTGCTTCAATATGCTAAAAAACGATTTCGTATTCACGACGCGCAACGAGATTATCTAATCAATAACAAGTGCCCTGCAATATTAATCAGCTTTGGTTTTATGTATACCTATACGAGTCGAAAAAGATAACATGCCGCATGATCTTTTGCTCTAATTATGTATCTGCTTTCAACAAGTAGCTAGGTATGTATTACAAGGAAGAAATTGTATTGAATGACAGCAGACTATCGAATCGACGTATAACTTTTATAACCGAGGCTATAACTTAGCAGCAGTTGCATAAATGAAAAATAGGCTAACGAATTATAACTCGGATTTTTTTCGAATCTTCGAAAAAGAAGATATCGAGGTTCGAACAAACGTAAATCGCGCAACGATACTAAAGCTATCGTTTCAAATAATTCGTATCGTTCAATGCAATTAATTTAGAAAAAGGATCTTCGCCTCTGTCGTTTTGTATAAAAATCGTTTTGTATAAGCCTTTATGCAACTGCATTCGTACCTTTGATTTGACACAAAATTATTTTCATATAAAATCTGCTCTTTACGCTCCAACATTTTTTCTTTCATAACTGCGATTGGATTCGAAATACTTGAATCGGAAAGAAAACCTACACGTACAACGAGGCTTACAATTTCCCCAAAATTCATCCTGTCAAAAATCAGTGGATCGTAGGTGAAATCCAGTTGCTTAGACTAAATAATGTATCTTATAAAAGATTATAATGAAAAAGCAAATCACATTCGTCGTAATAATACAAATCACTCGCTTCGTCGTATGGGAAGCTTCAAAGCGGGGAAACGTTTTACAAACATCGTTACGAGGAGTCCACGAAACCAATACGAAGGACGAAAATAAAATTACAAGAGAAACTGGGTATTATTGACGCTATAGGCTTGTGCATTCTGTACGTGCAACGCACTTTCAACTATATCGGATACAGAACAATTACCAAAAAAAAAAAGAAAGAAAAAGTGAAGATCAAGTGTCGTGATAAGTGGATATTTTTTCATAATGTTTGGCCATTTTAGCGATCGCTCTATCGTTTGAACTCCGCTTAAATCGACGAATAAAACTGGCAAGATATTCGAATCGTCTTGCACGAGTGCAAATATCGTCGAAAGTCTTACAAAGCAATGGTCACGCTCTGTTCTATCGTCAACGCGCGCGGCTAGAAACGAGCAAACGTAAGGAACTTTCCAACGTTAGCGGACCAATGGCCTCACCTCACGGTCACAATTTGCGCGGAACAATAAATTTCTATGGAACGTAGCGTTCGAAGGACGCCTACCGCCAAACTACACCATTCCGGATTAAGTAATCTCTCTACCAAATATCTGTATCTTCCAAGTCATATCGAAAAAACTGACGATTGGAATGCCGATAGTTTGTCGTACGATCGTTGCCGCCTCTCTACCTGTACCAACACGAAACAACACGAGGCTACACGGTTCAAAAACAATGTTCTACTGGTGAAATGGCAAGTCTCTTATTTTATGGAACGTCGAACTGCGTGACAGTGTCGAAATCGAAACAGGCAAATGTCTATAACATTCGTAACCCAAATACCGTAAACTCTCTCTCTTGTTCAGTTTAATTTTAATTCGCCAAAATTTTCGATCAAATTGCACTGACATCGATGCATTTGGATAAATAAATCGTAACATCATATTATCGTAATATCGATGATATTGGTAATAATTATAAATTATAGTTATGACAAATATATCGATAGGAGAGATTACAAGGTTTATATATATTCTTGATATATTTCTTATCTTGCTTTAAAGAAGCTATTTCTTTGTACAGGTACGTGTTTAATAAAAATTTCTTTACGCGATATCCTCGGTTTGCTACAGAAAAGACACATATTAAGAATCGTTAATTTTGAGATATTCGTCAAATTTGTAGAAATATAAATTATGTACTAGGATGGACTAATTATTCAATAAAGTTATAGTATACGAGAATATCAATGTTACGATTCTACACAGAGATTCTGAAGTTATTGTAACAATTTTTTTAATGATAAATAACGTTATATCAGGAACTAGAGCCAAGAATTATCAAATAAATTGTCAAAGAAAATTATTTGTCTCGTTGCTAAATAAGCGAGTAATTAACAATCTTTCGTACGAAGCTTTTTACCTCAAATTGAAAAATGTACATTTCTTGCTTTTTTCACTTTCTTAAAAAACTGACCATTCGATGCATTGTTGTATATTTATTATATCTGCGCTTTACTCGTATTAATATAAATAATACATATCGTATACTAAATGCATTTATTTTATTTGATTTATATCCTGTAAACTATATCGAACAAATATATTTTCAGGCTGGCTAGCTATTTGTTTATCCCGCTGGGAACCTGGTCTTACAGGGGCTGGCTAGCTTTTCCAAAGCGGGATTTCTCTTCGAAAAATAGCCTACTGACACGATATATCCAAATGTGAAGAGAAAATAGATCAAACGTAATTTTTCAAATAACAGACGCGGTCCCGCTTATAATGGCGTTTTACTAGATTTCGGTAATATCCAAAAAAGGAGATGTCTTGGGAAGTATCGCTTCGTTGGTCTGACAAGAATTAAAAAAAAAAGCCCGCTGCCATATATTTATGTTAGTCTTGTGACATAAACGAAATATAATTATCAACGATAGATCGAACTACGAAATTTTCCTGGAACTGAAAGCAACGAAAACAGCTAAATACAATGATCGGGAAGTTTTTGTAAATTTCGAGAAAAATTATCTACAACTGCCTCGTAAATCATTTCGTAAGTGGTTCGTACGAATATGTGTTCTATGTTTCCTGCCAAATTGCGTACACTATGCGTGTAGGTAGAAGCAAGCTTATCTTTCTCGATAGCAACATTCTACCAAGCAACTTTCGACTCACATTAGACTCGATAGTGTATATGAAAAAAATAGAAAAATTTCGAAATACTCTCATACATCAAGTCGTGCAATTAATACACGTTCAAAGGACAAATATTCGTTTCTCTTGGCAAAATCCGCCGAGTCTCTATCTCGAGTCGCAACCCACACGTTCCCTTATCTTCCGTTTATTTTCACGCCGGATTGATTTACGAAACGAAGTTCTCGAGATCGACGCTAACATCACCGCGCTGCAGCTTCAACGTTCTCAATGAAGTTCTCGCGAAAGCTCGTTACGATATTACGATATACTGGCGCCGTAAATAACAGGAATGCGATAACTACATAGAATTTCAATTTTTCCATCGCGTCGGTGAATAAGCGTTGGAAATTATATTACAGGGCTGGCTTCCATCGGAAATTGAACGCTCGCTAATTTAATTAATTAAGATTCTTCACATACTTTAAGTACGGACTAACGAAATTTCAACGCGACACGAGTAAGAATGAAATTAAAATCAGTCACGCAGAATGAATATCTTTCGTTTCGTATTTAAAGCCGCAGCATTTAACGTGCGATGCATTCATTTTTAATGGCCAATGACGATTAAGAAGTATCACATTTCAAATTGGACTTAAGTTCCAGGTGATATCTTAAGGTATTCAGTGCCGATTCAATTTTCCTCATCCGTGTTGTGCAAAACTTCAAACATATACTTTACGCTAATTATTACAAAATTCAAAGTGTTTTTCAAAGTTTCAAATATATGTAGCGACACTCGACGGCAAATTTCCCAACGGTTTCTACCCTGACGATAGCAGCGCTGTGATTAGCGTGATTGGTTTCGAACGCTCCAGACTCAAGTTCGAATCCTGGCACTCATGGTCCTGTGGTGGCACTCGACAACAAAATACCGCCACTCGACACTAACTTCTACCAGACGATGGTAGCGCAGTGGTTAGCGCCTTAGGTTACGAACGTTCGTGACCCGGGTTCGAATCCCGGCGCCTTGTAGTTTTTTCCTATTTTTCTTCCACGCATCTAAATTAGAAGAAAAATAGCAGTGCCCCAGCAGCGACATCTACAGCCAGCATTTACAATCATCACGGACAACACTTGTACCTCAATCCTGTTTTTCATGATTCCTAGATGAGAAGAAGGGAACGGGGTCTGGATGGTTGGAAGAAAATCAATTCCCCCAACCCGGATGAAGACAAAAATCTTACACACCACTACGACCTATCCCACCTCATATACATAAAAATTGTAAAAGTAAACTGTAAAAGAAACTTCGAACAACGTATGCCATATCGTCATATCACATCATCATGATGAAATTTTTCCAACATCTCGCCAAAACTCTATGGACCGTGGTAACTTGATTAAGAAATGCAAAAGAATGCACTTACATAGCAATGAGAAGATGATACGTTTAAACTGCAACCTTAACCCTAAAGTTCATAGCTTCTACGACTGACAAAACTCTCTCGTTTATCACGAATACCGTTGCTTCGACTTCGACTTCGATCGTTAACCAACTTAGGATAACCACGATAGGACAAGGATGAAAAACCAGACACAAAAATGCAGAAAGAGTCGTAAATTTCACAAACTTCTCTTATAAATGTTGACTATTTTTAACAAAAAGCGATTAGCTACCTACGTTCCGAATCGCGTATCTCCATTCTACTCAACTTTCTTATTTTAACCGCTATCGTTTCGTAAGAGCTCGCGAAGAACGTTGGAAATATCACGAACTTGACAAAATTGAAGCAAAGCTATTTACCATCTAAATCTAAAACCGTATTTTATATATATATATTCCTATCACCTTGCAAAAGCTCATCGAAATCGAAGTGTGCCACTCGAGATCCACTCGTGGTTATTAAACTGAAACGGTCTTGTTAGTGGTTTGTTAAACGACTGAATTTCCTTTTTATCGTATCGTTGACACTCTGCTCCTTGTTCGACGAGTTAGTTTGTTGTAAATAAATAAATAGATAAATAAATATATATATATATGGAGATGGGTATCGAGAGACGACAACGATGGAAAAAAAAGAATCTGCAGGTCGACGGTCGTACCGGAGTCGGGTCGATCAGGGCAAACAGGAAACGGGACTTACGTCACGGTCTCCGGTACGACTCTCGGACCACTCCGAGCACCATCGACAACGTTAAACACGATTTCGCGATTTTATATCCTGCGCTTGCACGCTCGAATTACCACGACCGGATCGCGACGTTTCGATACACCTCCACCGTCACGCTGCACGGATTAAACAGAATTGTAACTAGTAATCTGGCGAAACATTCGGCAGAAAAGATATTTGTTACGATAGAATGTTTATCGTAGTACGATCATTGTCGATATTATTATTATCGTTGTTATTATTCATCGGTATTATCACGGTCACTTTATTTTGTTGCTATATTTATCGTTGACATAACTCGTAAAATTGGTATTATTTAATATTATTTGTTAATGTTATTAATATTAATAATTATTTTATATAATTTATTTATATTATTTAATATTGAAGTACAATTTATATTAAGCGTCTTACGTGGAGAAAGATGGTCAATAACAGTGTTCGTTGTGCAAAATATAAGACACAAAGTAAAATTGAATAATTTGATTCACATGTAATTCAAATAGTCTTGGCCACCTATGATCGAACGATACCAATCGAACGTTGATCGCTATATTAATCTGATTCGTATGTTTTCATTCGGTAAAAAAATAATTTTCGTATAAATTCTTCGTATTGGATAAAATTTGTATATCGTGCAAAGTTATATGTCGTCAATCTGTTGAAAGGGTGGCACATTTAAAACGTTGCTATTTTGAGATCTGTATCTATGAAAGTCATTATTTTGTCTAATAAAAATCCAGTCATATTATTTATATAATAATAAGAAAAATGTTCTAAATGCTCGTTTTCTATCGAGCTTCACGTCTTACCGCAAAGAATACTTTTTGAGAAGAAAACACAATTTGGCGAAATAAAAAATTTTTAACAAAATGTATCTTTGTATCTTCTGTGGTAAGTGAATTCTAGAAACTCACGTTACGACATCCAGCCGTATAGATATCACAAATGGTTTGAATTCTAGAAACTCACTTATTATTAGCCTCAGATTTTACATACTTTTTGCTGGAGAAATGGGCGAAGAAGCGTATGTGTTCGACGAAGGTTTTATCTTTAGCCAGGGTACAAATACAGAACATGCTAAAAGCGAGTTCTGTGCTATGCATGGCAGTGTAAAGAAATTGATATCGATTATACAATTACCTAATGCTAGACAATGGTAGTTTGAAACTTTGAACTGGAAAAAATTTCAACTATAATAATTTGGTAACCGTGGAAGTTTGAAATAAAAGTTTCTAGAGTTCAATTCCAGAGTTCTGTGTAAAGTGCAATTAAATTTTGCGAGATAGAATTGATCTTGACATATTATGATATTTGTCAACTGGTAATCGTTCTGCAGTCTTTCCACCATTCTTACGTAATTTTTCACTTCAACTTTTCGCTAAAGATTTTGTTACAATCCGAAGAACGCTCCTTCTTTTTTTTTTTTTTTTTTTTTGTTAAATAGAAGAAGTCGATTCAGGCATAAAAATTCGAGGGCTGTGAACGTGGCGACTTCAATTATAGTCGAACGCAAAATGCTGCAGAATATTGTACTTGCGATTCTACAGCAAAACTAAATTGTCCGTAATCTACGTGAAAACTAAGAATCGATCAAGGTTTTTGCATATACGAACTCTTTTCATTATTTCGATATCTACACTAAATTCCCTATATTTTGCGACACTCCGTATGTACGTAAAAACAAAATAATTGTAAAATCGAATAACTCGTTTCAGTTTGAAAATACACCGATAAATTGTTCGATCCTAACGCAATTTCTTTTCTCTGATTTAAATAAATCTCGGAATGATCGCGCTAAATTTAGCTGTATAAAAACTGAAAGTGGCGAACGTAAGAACAAGACTGCAAACTATCGCGACAAGAAATTATCGATGTTGGTATATCGGAAGCGAGGAAATGAAAGTTTCATCGGTGAATTTTCATTTACGTGCCACCAGGTCAGTATTAATGTTGCGTTAGAGTACCTAAGAGTACATTTATGGAAAATCGATTTCACGTGCGTGCGACGAAACTTCAACACGACAATCGCATGACGTGCAATGATTTTCAGATGTATGCACGATTATTCTCAACTGGTCTTCTACTTGTACTATAGCTGGTGTTACCTGGTATGTAAGGGGTGAATGATTAACACCTGACATGTGACTTCCCTTTCTCATACCTCGTTAACATCACAAAGAAACTAGTAATATCTCGGTGTTCGTGCCGAACGTCTCCAACGGGTATCTTGAAACGAATAAAAACTTACTTATCCATGTTTTATTATTGTTACTATTATTATTCCTTGAACAGGTATAACGTAACATACAAACAACGAATTATGTTCGAAGATCGCAAGAGGAATACACTTTTGTTGAATTCTGATCTCAATGTCGTTGTACGATTATAATAATCCAATCAAAGGCAAACAGAAAGAAAAATAAATAAATCTATGCAACCTAAATCAAAGGACGAGTAACAGTGGTCGGAACAAAGCTAGAACGTTTCTGTGACTGTGAGTATTTCTGTAAATTCGAATTTTTAGAAACGCGACCAAGGAGACGAAAAGCTATGGAAATAAAATTTGTTTCAAATCCATGTAGATCGAAGATGGTATCCCACTGGGGGTAGCCATCCACATGTTATAATACTATATCACTAAGCTATAATATTTTACCAAATGTCCTACCGGACAAATTGTAAAATGCAAATAAATAAATAAAAAAAAAAAAATCCATGTAGAGACTCGTTTGCACGTCCGAATACGCAATATGTGTGTTTATTTGGAACATTTTGTACATCCTTGTATTTTACGTACATTTTGCAAATTTATAATATCAACTGATCTAATTATCGAGTTACGATACATTCGAATAAACATACGACGATCTACTTACAGCGTTCGATCGAATAATCGCGTCTATCGACGGAAAGACCACGACACACTGAATTAAAATCTCAGCAGGGAAAAAGTTGGAAAAACGCTTCGTTCAAGGATTAATACGTTTTGGCCGAAAAGCAACGCCAGAGATACAGAGATTTCGACGGTTTACGCTAGTACCCTTTACGGTAGAAGCCAAGAGGATAATAAAGTTAATGTCCAGAGCTACGATACATCGCGAGCCATTCGTCAAATTAACCACCAAAAACCATTGTTCGTACCTGCTATATCAACAAACAACTGACGGTAATGATCGTGGTGCTTTCACGCGACTAACCGAGCAAGACATTCGCAACAAAGTGACGCTGCTCGAGTATGCAGGCTGAAACGTCATTAAACCGGTACTATTGTCAGCTGTCCAAACATCTCGAAAGCTGCTAACAGACAGACGTGTCTTATCTAACGCGTTGCGTAAAAATGAAAACATCATCCGACTCATGGCCCGTAATAAAACATCCTTCTCTATCGTTTAATAAGCTGTATAGCGTATCGAGCGACTTTCACGTGCTGAAACAGTTATTTAAAGACTCGCAGAAATCGAACAATCTTTAACAGAAATTTTCACCTCGATGTGACTTTCGTTTTCATATTATCATCGCAACGTCATTTGCGGCTATAGTGAACCATCATTTCCCTGCTCTTTCTCTAGTATTGGATAACGACGAAACACTTGGTTGCACTTTCTTTGACATTGGTAATTCTTTGATTTAAAAAGGACCAACTAAGCGATCGGCTATGAAAGAAATCACAAAGGAAATCGTCAACGTAACGTTGCTTCTCGATGGATTAATTCGACTCGTAATTAAAAGATTAAGAAACTTCTTGGTCTATCGTCGGATCGTCCGTACAAGCCGCAAGTGTTCCTCGAGAACGCGTTTTAATAACGAAATCACGAGTCATTAATCCACGTTGAAATCCACGAGAGTCCCTAAGCTCAGTTTAACAATGATACATTGGAAACTCGTCGAAATTCCAGCTTGGAAACTGCTACGTTTCGTCGACAGTTAGCCGCAACATTCAGACGCGCGTCTACCGAGGTTACAATGTTATTCTTTGATTCGAAAGGTTCTGCCAGAAAGGATCGATGAAACGCGCGACTACGAGATTTCGCTGGCACACAATTCAAATTTTGCTCGACTCGAAACATTCTACCAGAAAGGATGCGACTTAAAAGGAGGAGAAATATGCGACTACGAGATTTCCATAGCACGCGACTTAAATTTCGTGCGGCTGGAAACATTCGCCAAGAAGGTTCAACAAAATCCAGCGTACGAGCGAGCAGAATTTATTCGAAACAAGATTTATCCCCTCGAGAGACACTTCTCTCGTCGCTTTTCCCCATGGACTGAGATCTTTGGAAAAAAGGCTGGACTCTGTCCAAATAGAGCGAGCCCACACACCGATCGAAATACACGTGCAACGAGTACTTACTCTGGACGTCGGTCGGCCGTACAAATCATGTTTCGCGTAAGTCTAACTTCGTGAGTAGAATATTCAAAAGCTTTAAGCGTTCCAAGTTGCTCATAATGTTAATACGTTGACCGCCATGCTGACTATTCGTAACGCGTTACTAAATACTTTCAGGCGCTGTAATATAGAATTTTAACACGATATTTTGGATTACGATAAGATGAATTTCGTGCACCAACTAATTTTCAACGATGCGGACGATTTATAGGGTTGGAAATTAAGTGATTGCGGATTTTGTCAATACCACCTAATGACAAAATCCGCAATCACTTAGTTGCCAACCCAATAGATAAAAACTGGAACGCTATCAGGAAAAAATACCCAGATATAAACATAACATTTTGCAAAAAATAAAAAATTATGGCGCAGTATATTTCCATGTACCGCAGTTTGTGGGCGAAGATATACGAAATTCGGTTGGTAAAGAGAGGAGAGAGAGAGAAAGAGAGAGACTCGACGTATTACGCATTCCTGCTACACTTCATTCGCGATTTATCCGAGTCTAAATTGAGAATTACTTATTTAGTATTAGTTAATCGAGTTCCTCTAACTTCTCTATGTAATTATTACTTCGGTATCTATATTGCCTGTACATAGTTGTTTTACATACAGTGGCTTATGAGAGTATTTATTATACAATTACCACGCAAAATTTTTAATAAGCACATTATGTGCGTTAATACGAAACTTTTTGATATTTCGTTAGTATCGTAATGAGACACGACTGTTATGATCGTATCGATAGAACTTGTTCGGAATTTTGAGTGGCCGTTCGTTTATGGAGAGGACAGGTCCATTCCCTTCTTTAGGAAATTCCGAATTACATGTCCTGCCCGAGTTGCAAACCTAATGACTTCGAGGTCAGGTAAAAAACCCCGGGAAAAGATCAGTAAGAAGAGCACGATAGACAGATGAAACCCAACGGCTGGTAGGAAGAATCAGCAACGTGAGACAGAGTTGTTCATCAACAACAGACTTCGTACCGTGAAATATTTCACTCCCAGCAAGATCCTACTACAGCCGTGTTCATAACATCAGACTTTACTTTTACACAACAAATGCAAATACAGTGCTACATTACTCTAACACTCGATCTATTAAACCTCCTCCACCTTGAACGTTAATTCATTCGAGGTACGCGATATCGAGCGATCGGTTTGACCTGACCGGTTGCTCTTTAGTGGAGAATTCGCAACAGAATTGAATACCAATCGGAAGATAAGTCTATGTAGAAGCTACGAGGCGTTTGTTACAAACAATACGCTTATCGTTTATGAAAAATTCGTTCACAGCGTAAGTAATTGCCTGGAACACAGAATCAAACGAGAAACGACCTCGCTAGATCTTTTGGTTTACCGATATAGCGAATAATTGATAGTTCAAATACCACGATCCTTGCGAAGTCTCCAATACGATATTTTTTCTCATTTTCATACGCGTTTTCGGATCAGTTTGAAATTTTACCAGTGTAATCGCGATAGCTGCGTCTCGTTACGACAATGAAATTCCAAAATCTTGTGTGTAACATGCATTAGGTAAAAGTGTCTTTCTTTCGCAAACGTGTTTTTTACAGCAGCGCACCTTCATACGAACGTGAAACCAAGTGTGTGAAATGTCGCGGTGTTTATCTCAACAGAACAAAATGGACCGTACGTAATTCGACAATTGAAGTGGTCACCACTTCTAAGAAAACTCTACGTCTGACCTTTTTAGTTTTCTCAAGCACTGAAGCCATCGACAGCGTATAGACAACAGACTGGGACGAAGGCAGACCATAGACAGTAAACAGACGACGATGGCTTCGGGGTTTTCAGTTATAGGGTAACAGTGTTAGCGTGCGGATCTGGACCAGCTCAAATTATTATATTCCTACTTGTACTTACACTTCTGTATTAAAATATATTTTCTACCTTACAATTTATCCACGCGTTTCTCTGTTTATACATCTAATAACCTCAACAAGAACAAAAAACGTTGCGCGTCTATTATTTCCTCGTAAAACGAAAGAAACTTTTCCAACAACCTAACATATTCGCAAAAAGTTTCTCACACGTGTTCAAACGCTTTCTCCAGCAGCTTGTACATTTCAAATTTTCATCGGTCGACGACTCGTTCGATAACATGAACGATATAGTGGTTGGTAACTGGTGGTACAAACGGAAAGGGGGTGATTCTACGCGAAAAAAGAAGTCGAAAATATAGAATAAAAAAATTTTTTTTTTTTTAATTTTTCCATCGAGACAACGATCTACAGTGAGACCCGTATAACGTGCCACACGCGTACCGAGCGAAAATTCAAAGTCCATTTTCTCGAAAACAAAGCCTCGAACGACAAATTTTTATTCTATATTTTCGACTTCTTTTTTCGCGTAGAACCACCCCCTTTTCGCTTGTACCACCAGTTACAAACCACCCTGTATATCGGTTGTTGAGAGTAAAATGAGAATATATCTTAATCCTTATAAACGGTAGCGTGTACGTTGCAAGTATTTTAAAATATTAACCGTTCCTGCTACGTTTCATCTGCGTTTTAGCAAATGGGGCAAATTCGCACACGGTTCGAAATACACGTGTAACAAGTACGGTAGACGTCGGTCAGCCGCGCGAATCATGTTTCGCACAGAACTAATGTCGTGAGTACATTTTACGTACTAGTACCTGTTGGAGGACGTGACTGGTAAAAGCCAGGGGGGAAGACGGAAAAAAAGAAAATAAAGCGAGGCCGAGGGCAGAGAATGAGAAAGAGAAAGAGAGAGGGAGAGAAAGATACGAAGAGAAAGGAGGTAGATGGACTAAACGAAGCTAGAGGAAGGTATGTAGCTGTTCTTTGTTTGTGCGAAAGAGAAACCGGTCCGCCAATCTTAGCGCCGTATTGCGAAATTTTGTCCAATCAACGTCGCGCGGCTCTTCCTCCTTTTGCCCGCCAACCCGATTTATTTATTTATTTATTTACGTCAGTGCACAACTAATGATACGTAACAGGGCCACGAATCACCGAATTTTTCCTCCCTGTATCGATATCACGAGATTCGTGCGATGATTTCAGAGTGTGCCAAGTTTGATGACATTTTTGGGCATTTTATGAATTTTGTGAGTTGAAAGTAAAGCTTGTGATATTAGGTCCTTTCGTTTTTATAAGGAAACAATGGATGCACTATAATTTATATTATTTTTATTGAAAATTGTGGATCTTTGAAGCCGAAATAATGTTATACGAACACTAAATTTATACTTGGGATTAATATTAGAATAGTAATATATTTATTTTATGGACGATTTCTTATATATTCATCGATACGTCTCAGCACTTTCTTCTATACCCGACTGTTAACCGACTGACTAGTTTACATTCATCTGTTTTCGAGACGCCGCGTACACACATACCTCCACATACTGATACCCACACACAAGTATCTCTACTACGCATTTTAACCCAGTCCAGCACAGAAATATACATATCTCAACAATTTTATCGAATGATCCATTTTTGTTCTATCAAAATAAAAATCACAACGTTCGACAGATCAGGTTTCATGTTTGTAGAAAGATGCATCGTTGTAAAAGACGTGTTTGTAAAAGAAAGACACTTTTCGTTCGAACAACCTAATATACACAGATGAATGGTGTTCGTACGAGAAGACGTAGTAACTTCTTTGCATTGGATAATTTGATCGTAAACGCTTTACATTCCGATTTAACGTTTAAAGGATGGTCGAACATAATATTTTCCAGAAAAGATTAATACGAGTACTTTCTATCTGTGTACGGAATGTAGTCAACGTGGCATTTAAACCAGCCAAATAAAATGTAGGAAATAAATAAAAGATAAACTGATAAACTATATAATCAATACTGTCTGCAAAATGCAGGAACATAAAACATCAAAGCGTCAATTTGATAGAAATTGCTTAAGAAACAGACGTTGAAAATATCGCGGATTATGATAATGGCAATATCTGAAAATCAGTCTGCTCAAGTGTAAAAAAGTTATTGATATTTTATCACTGAAACAAAACATATACTTTTTTCGAACAATAAATAGAATACCTATACCTCTGCGTATTTTTTACAAAAACATACAATTCGTCTAAACGTTACGTACAAGCTGCGAATACGACAAGAAAAGCCAAAAACTTGAATCTTCAAACCTCGTTCTATCATAATATACTTTCGTAAGCGCATCGTATTTTCGTTGTTTGAATCGTCGTTCAAACTTATCAGAGGCTAACCAATCTTAACTAGAGACTGAAAGAATTACCCAAACAATGAAAAATCTACGGTAACTTTCGCGAGATTCTTCCCTTACAGATTTCACCTCGATAACGTTTAGAAAGTACCTGTACGTACCTCTGCGTGAAATTCATTAAAATATCCCATAGCTTCGCTTAAAAAAAAAAAAAAAGAAAGAAAAAGACAGTAAAAAAAAAAAAGGTATTACCATTTTGATATCGCGTAAATCGTCGAACGTTTCCGATTTCCATCAATTTTAGGAGTTTCCCAAACGACCTAACATACAAATCGACGGATTTAAAATTGCAAATAATGGGAGTTTTCAGAGCATGTAGAGCGCTTAGATCGTCGGAAGGATACAACACGTGCACGCCGCTTGTTTTATAATACACACTTTCCATTGTTGCAACGCAATATTGCGTTTGAGCGCCGGTTTCCATTTTAATTATTGAACGCCACGCTCAAACACTGTTTGCCCGTGTGAGCACTGGTTCCTGCACAGTCTCTCGCCGTTCCAGTGAAATTCAAAAATACCAACCATGATAAAAGAGAAGCGTGCAACACGTTCGCGCCAACGAGAAACAAACTTCCTGCGAAACGTTCGATCCGCTAGCAATTTTTCTCGTGCGCTTGAATCGCGTTCGAACGTTTCCAAGCGATAGATATTGCTATTATCGCAAGAACGAGCACGGTAAGCTTGTTCGTTCGTCGAAGGAAAGGAAAGCAACGCGATAGCGCGGAATTTCGTCAATGCTTTCGTATACGATACAAAGCAAGAACAAGAATGGACGACGACGTAAGAAAGATAATCCAGGTCGTATATTTTTGATTTTTACAAGGAAACGCTTTTAAAATTTACTTCTACGCTATTAACCCTTAACGAAGGTTGGCGCTTCGCGCGTAACTTGCCGCTGGATCGTCGCTTTACTCGCTGCTTGTACGAAAAGCGTCGGGTTCAATATTATAAACATATTATTTTCGCATACAGACATTTCTCTGAATATTCCATCGTTTCCATCATTTTCCATCGTAATCTGTATATCTAAGATTTAATCGTCTATTTGTACGTGGCAAATGTGAGATTTTTTAAATGTTCTCCAAAGTGGTAGAATGATTTTCTGTTACACGTTTTACAAAAGTATATGATCCCAGTTCACGCCACCCGTGAACCTATCGTAATTCGATACAACTTGAGGTTTTTTAGTTTTTAAATCGCCTCCTCCGTGACATACATACGCGCGATACGGTAGAATTACAAAGTTGCATCACGGCTGACATACGCTCGTTAAGGATTAAAAATTGTTTGCAATTAAACACGTATGTTCACTTGTCTTCGAAACGCGTGTCTCAAAGTTATTAACATTTTTGGAAAAATTCGTGGAATGGACTAAATTCTGTAACAGACTAAAATCATTAACGAATTTTACCGAATTTTACCGAATTTATTTTGTTTGCGTTAGATCATAACGTGTGTTGTTTGTACGATAGTACGCGTCCTGTTAAACATCCTATGTAAGACATCAAATGACAAGTATATTTTTGTTACATTCGTAATATAACCGCTTTCTAGAATTATAAATAAGAATATAGCCCATTCGATCTCTTCCGAATTTTATTCTTTGGAATTTTATTCCAACTAGCAGCACATTTTCCACACTTTGCCATATATAAACAATCCGAAAACTTTTGCACAGAATTTTTCATTTCCAAGCTTGACATAATCACTCTATCATTCTCATATCACAATTCTTTCTTTTTTTTTACATACGCTTCAGTATCAGTGACTTACGTATCAAAATAAAATAAAATCGAATACGGTAAGTGTTTTCACACCTTGGAACACGCACGTGTACATAATGCAGGCGTATAATCTTGGCTACAAAAAAATATCGACACACTGTATTTATTACAGCGATTAGACGTTAATTGATTACACTGAAATCTGTGTATCTACCAAGTTTCGTATCGTTTACCCTCGTATCGCTAAAAATTCGATACCACGAAAATGGGACACACAGAGTCCGAAAAACAACGCTTCGCCGAAAAATAAGGATACGAGCGAATATTTTTTGCAGCCATCTGTATCTCTACCGCGAAAAAAAAGCATAACGAAGTTGCAACCACCGCTGACAACCACGACAGGAACTACGTATCGGTGTCGTAACGTGTCTAAAAAACGAACAACGTAGCCGCTGCTCTATGGCGTTGAATTTCTTCTTTGAGAACATTCCTCGGACACTTCGTTGCTTCGTTAAAAAGAGAGCAATCCTATCTATCACTTCTCCGCTGCGAGAGTTTTCCCGCAACATCGCGAAAATAATACGGTAGAAAGCAGAGTCGTAAACGACGAGAGAAAAGTTGTGTGTTCGCGATGGAAAACGCTGTTATTGAAACTTCCACCGTTCGAAATTCCCAGACATACGGACAGAAAATAGTTCACCGATCGATCGCGAATCGAGAACGATAGTTCGTTATTTGCGCCAGGGAAACGAATAATTACGTCGACCTGACGAATAAGAACAACGAAAAGGTAAACACATCGTGTGTTACGGAATTCGCTTAATATTCAAATAACAGGGAATTTGCCTTGCTGCTACGATCGCACGCGTACATGCGCCCAAACGCGAGAAAATCGTGAAAATTATAGCAGCTGTTACAGCGGCAAGTAAAATCTTCCGATCGCTCGCGACTTTCAGGATAATATCGCGAATCGGTAAATTGATTTTTTTTTTTTTTTTGAGATAATAGGATTTGTAGAGGGAGATCTGTCGGAGATTCGAACGAGACTCGTGTACTTGTATATTACTTGCATTCGTTTCGTACCGATCGTGTTTCCTTATCGTTAGAGAATTTTTGGAATTCGAGCAAGAAATCGTAGAAGAATCGCTCAGAATTCGAAAACTTTGTGGGATTTCTCTTCGTGGGATCTCGAACGTCTCGACTTTTCCCTTCGAACTTCCAAGTTTACGGAATTGTTAGAATCTCACAGACTTTCGAACGTTTCGTAGAACGTAAGGATTTAAAAATATTTACGATGTTTGGGTAATTACGCGGACTTTCCACGGACACCCGGTCCTCAAACTCTGTACTAAACCACCATTGTTATTATCGTTAAACGTTCGTCTAACGGTATACGCCTAAGTCTCGAATTTACTTGCTAAATAACTGATTCCACGAACGAAAGAATTTCTTAACAAAAATTGTCATTGATATAAAACGTCAAAAAACGACGAAACTATTTTCCTTCGAGTTAAGAATTAATTTAATTAATTCAAAGTAACGCCTCGTTAACTGCACGATTGTCGACGATAAGGACAAATATCGTTATATTATTTTAACGATCGTTTCGGTTTCTTTAACGAATTCAATCTGATTTTGAGTTTTATCGTTTACGATATTCCACCTATTGTTACTATTATTATTATTATACTATTATAAACTTTATATAATAGCACCTAGTATTATTCTCGTCTCACCACCAATATTACTTCGTATGGCGTATTATTTTACACGTAAAGAAGCCCGTAAATAAAATAAAATTAAAATTAATTCTTCTATTTTTATCGCTATTTTTATCCTATTATTATCAGCTACGCTTCAGGATATTCCAATTTGTATTCACCAAACCATTTCTCATCGATACAAAGAAGCGTAGGTCACCTTAACACGCATTTAAAATAGACCATCCTAAACTATCTTGCTTTTATCTGACAATCTCAAACGAGCTAGCTAGCCCCGTGTTTAAACGAAAAAGAGAGAGAGAGAGAGAGAGAGAAAAAGATGTGAAAATCGATAAGAAAATACAACGACCAGTATAGTTTATTGGTACAGGAATTTTCGCAACAATTTCCCGAGCCCTCTGATCCCAGAAAGGGGACGCAGGTTGGGATGAAAATTCGCAAAAGCGTGGACAGCTCAAAGGCGCGACAGAAATACACCGCGTAGGGCGAAAAAGCCGAGGTCTCGTCTCTTCCAGGCAAGTTGCGCGTGTACGCGTCGAATGATTTTCGTGGCTCGTTAGCCATTCGTCATTAATCGACGGGGTTAATCGGTCCTCCACCCTCGGGCTCCCTTGTTCGCGTATTTCGCCAAGCATCGTGACGCGAGCAACGGTATGGCATTAAAAAATGCAGCCGATTAGGCAGAGAATTCGCGAAAGCTCGTCGTTTCTAAACGCTGTTGCTTCGGCAAAGCGACTGGAACGTCGTGCTCTCGCCTCTGCTCGCCTCGATGTTTCGTCTGGCAAAACCGAGAGGACCGGTTTTTATAACCTTTGGAATACACGCCCGATCCCTGCGTCTCTCGCCTCGAATTCCCAGCTGCGCCAAACCGAAATTCAAGTACGTATTCCGGTTATGTCGCATTTCCGATTTATCCGATTGCAACTCGCCGATTACTTGTTCGACTGGCAACTAAGTGATTGCGCATTTTGTCATTAGGCGATATCGGCGAAAGCCGCAATCACTTAGTTGCCAACACAATATTTAACGTAGCCGCGAATTTTTCGATCTTGCTCGTTCAGTAAATTGTCGTTGTCGTAAATGGTGCGCGTTATTAAGTTTGAACGTTTCAAGTATCGAAAAATGCGTACGTATGCCTACGTATCGCAAGCATTTCGAAACGTCGTGTATCGTTGTTGTTTCGCATTTGCAATTTCGCTGCATAACGTTAGGTAATCTAACCTGATTCTACTTTGACAATTACTCGTTTATCGTCAGCTTCAACTTTTTCGTCATCGCGTGTTGTCATCCGAGCGTTAGCGCTTCGATACTCGAACCGTTTCGAGTATCCAAAGACGTTAAGTAGCCGAAATATTCCAAATCTCTTTTATTTTTCTTTTTGGCTACATCTTGGTTCCTGTGACTTCTCGATTCATCCAATTCTGCATTGAGAATTTACGTGTTTCGTATTAGCTAGACTTTCTACAATTTTATTACCGAAAGCGATATTAACCTACATATCACCGTTAGAGTGTTGTCACGCCTAAATGTAAGAAATTTCCTGAATACTCTGAAACGCTAAATATTCGCGATTTGCCTGATCTTCACTGGAATATTATTCATTTGTCACGAGCTTGAATTTTTTGGTACTGACTGCTCTATGTAAACGATATGATTATCCACGTTGTTATTCGAATGTCAGGATCTAATATTTGAAACGTTTCAAATATTTACAAATATTAGATATCCCAGGCGTTTCGGAATGTCCAGGTTCATTATACGAACGATTCGTATACCTGATTTTGGCTTGAAAAAAATTGACGTATTTAGCATTAACTGGACTTTCTCAATCTTTATCGCTGAGGGCGATACGAGTCATATTCATCGATAGAGTATTAGCATCGATTGATTATAGCAATCGTTTAACCGCGAGTTTATATTTATCCAGTGTGGATAGTGGAGGATGAGTGATACTCGATAATTTGAACAATGACGGGGATGTTTGAATCTCTATAACTGGAATTTTGTTTGTTTACGAGGGTAAAGAAAGGAATTATAGTTGATTATAGCTTCTCTGCCTCGATTCGGAAACTAGGATCCGATAATCGCTACAAATATCTCAAATATTTCAAATCTTATCAACGAAATAACATTTTATATATTTGTTACGTACAATACGAACTTTGTTCGTTCGATTAACTAGAAAAATTGAAACCGTGGTAAATTAACGATAACGAAAATTCAAGCGTTTCTTTACCTCCTAATATCTTGTTTCGTCAATCGAACCAGTAGAAATTCAAAATTTCTTTACTATTGGGTTGGCAACTAAGTGATTGCGGATTTTGTCAATATCACCTAATGACAAAATCCGCAATCACTTAGTTGCCAATCCAATGGATTCTCCAGCTAAGTGTGAACGATTCTATTGCATTCTAATTCTACGATTCTAATTCTTTTGCACGAGATTAAACGATTCAAGGGCGTTATTTTTTAGTATTAATTATTTATTATAAACATTGAAATTTACAATAAACTAGAATTTGGGAAATAAACTAGAAAACTAAATTTAGTAAATACCAAGACAAGTTAATAATTCAGTTGTGCGTGAAAAATTTCAAAACAATTATCGACACATAATCCGACATCGCATTTTCTGCATTCGTATCGCGTGTCGCTCCTTCTCTTATTTTTCACACAAACAACACATTTTCTTCTCGATAATTGTGTTGTGCCGGCACGATTAGGCCATTTTGATGGAAAATGCCTATCAATTAAGCGAAATGGTAAATCCTCGGACTTTCCCTTTCCTCCTCCTAACATGCTTCTACGTTGGAAATATTTTCGTAAAATGTCTCTTATCGACGCTAAATGAAATTCACTAAATTTTTGTTTCGAAGCAGTAGATTTTTGATATAAAATATATGCATTATACAGGGTGGTTGGTAATTGGTGGTACAAGTGGAAGTGGGGTGATTCTACGCGAAAAAAGAAGTCGAAAAAATAGAATAAAAAAAATTTTTTTTTTTAATTTTTCCATCGAGTCGAAAATTCAAAGTCGATTTTCTCGAAAACAAAGCCTCGAACGAAAAATCTTTATTCTATATTTTCGACTTCTTTTTTCGCGTAGAATCACCCCCTTTCCGCTTGTACCGCCAGTTACCAACCACCCTGTATATAAGGAATGCTCACACAAACGTAATAGTATTTCTTCTGCGTAGGTGTTCGGAAAAACTGACAAACGCATATATGCGTCCTTAGCACTCTAAGGGTTAAATGATATTTTCGTTCTTTTTCTTTACGCGTTAAAAGTGATACTTGCAGTTACTCGCGAACTTACGTCTTCTGGAAATCGAATGCGTTAGAAATCCCTGTCATCCAACGTGTCATCGGACGATCGTGGTTTTAAATAATTATTAACTGTCGATAGCTTAAATAACGTGGCGCGATAATCGTCTAATTCGATTTTACCAATAGTTTAAACGGAAAGGAAAAAGAAGCGCGCACATATGCTTCTTACGTAAGGACGATACAGCTTCTCTATTCACATCTCACGTACAATCTTAAACGTGACTATATGTTTCTATACAACACCTGTCGACTACAAACGTAATGCATGCTTTCAACGAAACATGGAACACGAAACTGCACAAGAAAAAACGATGAAAATGGCACTTTCGTTAGCAGGAATCTAAAACTGCGGAAAAATCGATCCACTGTTCGCTATCTTCCAACCGTCATAATATCCTGTATTTCAGACTATATAGCTTCCCTAAGACAGCTAATATTAGGTTGTGTCGTGTAATAATTTCGTATACGCGTAATTGTATACCTAATATGTAATCGCGTATTGTGTAATAGATTCGTTCGCTTCTCGATGTTACATCCTTAAAGAATGTGAAAATATACGTATTGCGATTTTTTGACAAAAGATCGACAGCTTTGCAGCGGTGGAGTAAAAGTTAACCAATGCAATGGATAATGAAAGAAAATAACGCGCACATAGTCGACGACATATTTTATTGCATTGGCAACTAAGTGATTGCGGACTTTGCCATTAGGTGGTAATGACAAAGTCCGCAATCACTTAGTTGCCAACCCAATACACCAAGATTTTATGTAAAGGTAACGTTCTTTGATAATCTTTTAAAGAACTTGCCATACGATCTGATATTTTAAAATTATTATTGGCACGTACGTTGATTAAAACGTTCGTCGTGTGTAACTCGTTGCAACGTTTTAACAATGTTGGAAATAAGCAAGTTGTTATTTTGTTCTCTTTTCGTCAATGGAAAGTGGCAAAGAATATAAATAACTTTGAATTGTAAAAAAAATTCATTGCCAAAGGGTACACTTACTTGCTTAAAATCAAAAAAGTTTCTGGCGTGCAAGGGATCTAATACCTGGTTCATGCTCTATATAAGAAGATGATTTACAATTATTCTGATTCACTCTGCTACCATACTAATCTATTTTTCTAAATTTTTCTAAATATTTTTCTAAATTCTAATTTATTTTTTGTTCATATTTATTTATATTTATTTTATTTTTTATTTTATTTATTTTATAATTACTATATTATATTTTCTATATTTTCCAATACATAGCTGGAAAATGTGGAACTTTCAATGTTACTATTATTTCGATTGCTGTCGCTACAAACATCATAGTATACTACGATATAGCATAAGCGAACAAAGACTTGGATAATTAAAAATTGAAGAAGATTCAACGAATAATTGAAGACTGTGATACCTCGAAGAAGAACGTAAAACTCGAAACTCGGCCATGATCACGGTTAAAGAAAGATCGTAACAATGAGAAATACTGAACTCTTTTGAAAAAGTAATTGATATCTCTAATTTCCTGAATAATAACGTAAAACGCCAAGCTCGAAGAACTTTGACCCCTGCATATTGCAGCAACGATACTCGTCGTACCTTTTAACTGACTAGAATAGAAAGAGAAAGCGAGATTGACGTAAAAAAAAAAAGATAACTAAAAATGAATTTTCTCGGAATTATCACTTTCACTTTAGCGGCGTACAAATAGTGCAACAATTGGAAATGCTAGCACGTCGCGTATACGCTCCGGATACTCCTCTGCTCGATTCAAACGACAAAGGTGAATAAACGTTTATCTCGTAATCAGTTGGTTACTTGAATCTACAAGAAGATTTCACGAAGCCTTCTGCTACAATAAAATAATATGTTCGTAATAAAATAATCACGTTCGATACGAAGAACAAAATTATTGAGAAATATATGTAATATTCTTCAAAGGAAGATGAGTTTCCAGATTTTTCAATCAATTACATTGAAAAATTGTCAAGTTTTCAAAGCTTGTAAGAGAAGAATGTGCCGAAAACGAGGCATGAGCGACGAAGGGACAAGATGGTTTTCACTTTCCTTCTCTTTGCCGCTGTATTATTACTTTACTCCTTGTCTATCTTTTAACAAAGCTAAAGTTACGTAACAGTCGGCGAACCAGCCACCGTAATTATTTAAAATCCTAGCTTGGATTACGTTTCAAATTGCGATACCGCAATGCTCGACCTAATGCTGCACAGAAAATCCGATACTAGATCAGAATTTTAGTAGCAGATGGTTTGACGATCCCAAACATCGCAGTCATATTATACCGACATGATTAATTGCGATCGAAACAAAGGGAAGATATACGACTTGTAGAATATCGTGTCTTCGCGCTAACATCGCGTATTTTATTACGAAGAATTTTAAACGGCCAGATTCAATGGTCGTCGATTCATCGTAACGGATCGATATTTCTCTAAAATTCCTTTCTTCTGCTAAAAAAAAAAAAAAAAAAAAAAAAACATCAAGCTTCAAGGAGGAGACCAAGCAAATATTAGGTATACAGATAATATTCTGTACTTAAATGGTCAATATTATTTTGAAGCGAAGTTTACCTTTAAATAGACGACTTTAACAAAGTAACGATTGTCTACAATGCGTCACAGAGTGTGCATTGTGCATACTTCGTACATTGGCCTTCGAGCCAGCCGAGAAAAAAACTGAATCTTTATTATTTTCTATACGCTCCTTGTTTTTCTCGTTCGATATATAGTCGTTATTTATTAACGATCTTATTACAACTTTGATTACAAGGCGATGAATCCAAAGGGAGATCTTAAAAAATAAAAAAAAAAAGATCGTCGTCAGAAGTTTCAGCGTATCGTGTCCTCTTTGGAAAATCATCGAAAAAACAAATGCGTTTTTAATATCAACAACTGTAAATTGCAGATATTTATAGACAATTTCATATTTTCGTGAATGGGATTAATGACAATGAAATATCCGAAGACGCGTTATATTTTGAACAATTTACGTATTTTCGTGTATCACCAGTGTTCTATGCAACTTTCGCATCTTTGAAATTTCCCAATAAATACATAAAAAAAACATCTCAAGTATATTAATAGCCAAGACAATGGACTGACCGAGAAAGGATTGATCTAGGTAATTATCGGGCAAAGGGACTCAGGAAGAGGCAGAGAACGGATGGAAAAACGAGAGTATGTCAATGAAGAGTTTCTCGTTTCGTCGGGTAACGAGAAGCGGTGTGTCGTCGTTCCAACAATTATTTCAACTACGATCGTTTTACGCTTGAAAAGCTGCCTAAATCGATCGGAATAAGCACCAGGGATTCGTAGGCAGCAAGATGAACGACGTTCGTCTGCCCATAACGCAAAATATTTCGGCCGTTCGTTTTGGCATCGAAGCGTCCAAACCGACGGCAGTTTCCATCGAATAAAATAGCTGGATACTGTCGGTTATTTATTGTCTGTTATACTTGAGTAAAATAAAGACAACAAGCTGTACAACAGCTCGTACGAACGCTTGTGCAAATTTATAAATATATTACCTATATGTCTTTATACAAAACACTTAAAAATTTCATTAGTTGTTCTAACGAATATCGTACCGATATTGCCGGATAGAGTTTGAAATAAATCTGAAACTGTATATGCAAGCTACAAAATATTTAGTGCAAGTACGTATCAATTATTTGTTACATTGACAAACCTGGATGTTCAGTGACGTTATACAGGGTGGTTGGTAATGGTGGTACAAGCGGAAAGGGGGTGATTCAAGGGGTGAAAAAGTCGAAAATATAAAATAAAATTTTTTTCTTTTAATTTTTCCATCGAGACAACGATCTACAGTGAGATCCGTTATAACGTACCGCACGCGTACCGAGCGAAAATTCAAAGTCGATTTTCTCGAAAACAAAGCCTCGAACGAAAAATTTGTATTCTATATTTTCGACTTCTTTTTTCGCCTAGAATCACCCCCTTTCCGCTTGTACCACCAGTTACCAGTCACCCTGTATTTTTAGCGCTTATGTATTTAAAATGACTATTCATTTGGTATATTAATTTTTTTACTAAATATACGTTTATAACAAGTACCTGTTTATAACTAATTATATTAGTTAGAAATTAGTCCTGAATTTTATAAATATAATCACAACAGTCGTATCTGGTTGGTATTAACAAAATTTGAAAAAAAAAAAATTGTATTTATCGAACACGATATCTACGTGGAAGTTTCCTATGATATTGTAGGTATCCGAATACTTTCGTGTGCTATTGTACATCGTTCGTTTGATCGTGGTTTATGTACAATTTGCTGTTTACGTTCCCGCGTTCCCAATGCTTTTATCAGGGAAATACAGAAACAAATTTTTCAACCGTTTTAAGTTACTTTTCTGCTCGAGTTTAATTGGAAAAATAAATTTGCCTTTCTTTAAACTTCGCGTTTTGTTTCCCCGTTTTCACCAGTTTATTCGGATTTTTCGTTAATTAAAGGTAACCGCTACTACGCTCCAATCTATTTTATTCGGAAACGTACTCTTTGCACCAGGACCCTGTTTTACAAAATAATTTACCAATTGATGCAAGTGACGTTAGTAAATGGACAACTTACAATTTGTAAACTTCGTATCGCGGTTTTGTCATTCTCCGTTTAATAGGATAATCAGATAATTTATAATTTGTAAGATTTACTTGTAAAATATCGTTTGTTTCGTAACTTGTATTTCGTGATTTGTAAAATTTCGGTAATTATGTTTAGGTAATTGTATTTATAAACAATCCTGTATGTAGAGAAGATATGGGATTGCGCGTGTTTAAAATCGGCAGCACACGGTTAAAAATAAATATAGAAATTCTAACTAGAATGGGAAAGAGAAATTACGGTAATTTGTGACATTTAGTGAACACGAAGAAATAAACGACAGTCAGCTTGAAATAGATAAAGCTAAGAGGGTTAAAGTACTCTAGATAAGAAAGTAATCAAGATGAAAATGCACAAACAGGATAAAATTTCATTCTATTCGTGTTATTTTTCTTCCGAAATTTGTACAAAGAAAATATTAGAAGGAAAGTTTTGAAACTAAAGGTTGACTCTAAATGACTCTTTCCATGTATGATTCTTAGTTGTTTGTAATTTATTTCCGTAACTTATGACGATAATTATAAATAATTACAACCTATATACCGTTAATAAACATTAGAATTTTATAACACGTGCCGAAAGAACAAATTCAAAAATCTAACTTCTATTTAATACGCAAAATACAATCGATTTTTTTTACCTCTAATATTCATTTTCGTATTTTTTACTGCACTCGTGTTAGTCGATTGAATATTAATTTTAAATATGAGATTACCATGCGTTTAAACTTAAACTATCAAAAATTGTTCTTTGTGCTTTAGTCCTTCTCCTTAGTTCTGTTTTTCTCGTAACTGAAGAGGACGCTGCAACAAAGAAGCTTCATTCTCCAGTAATTTGCATGAACCAACAAAATCGACCAAAATCAAATGACTTTCCCAAATGTGTTGTAAATTCGTAGTCAAATAATATTCGTAGTAAGAAACTTTTGCATATCTCCATACTACTCCTTTGTCTTCGATTATAATTATGTATTTGTATACGACTACCACGTACTCTTACTCAATATATAACTTTGCAAATAAGTAATTTCACAACCTATTTCATGGAAGTTCTAAAGGGAAAATATGAAAGAAAAAATAACAGAGAATTTAAAATTCCTAACTACCTATCCCAAAATACGGATTTAGAGAAAACAAATGTAAGTCTACAGTTCCCTAATCTGAGCTACTCACATACCTATATATAGTAGCTAGTCCCGTTTTATGGAACCACGTGTTCGTTTGTATACCTCTGCGAAGCACGAGTGACAAAACGCATTTACGAGAAAGGTCAGTAAAGGCTGAACCTGAAAAAAGAAAGTTTCAGAAATCTGACCTGCGAGACGCGACCGCGTGTACCACGAAGAGGCAAGCTATGTACATATATATAAAAAAATTCAGTACACGAGACATCGTTTACTTGTTGTAGAATTATAAATTCGATTAATCAATAATACGCGTGAAAAGTAACAGGAAATGCTAATATTATAAATACTCGAACAAATATAATTTTCCTAATTCTTCTCATAAGCGGTAGATTATCAGTTTTTGTTTATAAAAGGTGTTCGTTTCGACTGCAGTGTCTCTCACTCTTTCTGTTTTTCCATACTGTCATCGATAGTGTAAACAAAACTAATCTATAGAAAAAATACATTCCGAAGATTTGCATTAGTATCAACACGCGGAATTCTCAATACTGTTGAATATTTTATAATACTATACGGCGCGTAAATAAGTACTTACATACATATGTACAGATACCGAACTTATAGGTTAGGAAACTAAATATCTCTGGGACGATTGGTCTTTAGATACGTGCTTATTATACATATCCATTGAGACTCTTCGATTAGTTTTCTTTTATTTTATTTCTATTCGCTAGTCGATTGTTTACTTCCACTATGCCAAACATTCTATATATAGTGACTCAGGAAAGTATTTAAACATTTACAGAAACACTTTATCAATATATTATGTGCATTATACAAAACATTTTGAAATTTCATTGCTACCGCGTCGAGATAGTACTGGTTATATTGGTAATGTTCGAAATAAATCTGAAAATGTATATACATTGTACATAGAAGCTGCAAAATATTTAATGCAAGATATATTTTTCACAGAGATCACGGAAATCAATTATTCATTATATTAATGAGGTTCAATACTTAAAGGTACTATTTTAAAGACTTACTATATGTTTGCAGTAAATATCTTGTAACTTCTATATATATTTTCGAATCGGTTCCAAGTTTTATAATACCAATATAGTCGTGGCAGTTGCACCTTGTTATGATGTTAATTTTTAAAATTTTCATAATGTTAGATTTTAAAATAAATAATATAAATAAAATAAAACATATATAAACAAAACAATATCTACATAAAAACTTTCTATGGCAAATTTACGAAAACTTTTGTCAACCATTATATTATATCGCGAGCTCTTCAGAAAGTAAAGTGATGTTACAAACCCCGTTCTTTGAATTTTCTATTATTTATGTTATCTTGAACTTATGAAAGTAAGTCATTTGTTTCCTGAAAATATTCATCATATACTTATGTAATGAAGTTAAGAAATTAATAAAAACGAAAACTGAACAGTTTAGTTTCTGAAAACCTTATATAAATTTTTCTATAGCATGGAATCCCATGAAAGAATCCTGCGAACTTTTAACTCAAAGGACACCTCCTGGAGATTAACGAAACTAAACAGCTTACAAGTTAAGTGTAACAGAATTACACGAACACGCAACGTCGCTAAACGATAAAGTCACCTAACCTATCTAACAGTGGATGCATTCGAAACATCGTACAAAAAGCGTTCTTCTTCGATAAAAATTCGCCGCTACCGATAATGCGACCGATCGTTAAATCATACCGACAGAAAAATACGCGACAAGACGTAGAATGTCGGTAAACGCATGGAAAAATGCGAAAGAAATCGATGGTCGATACATCGAAGCGTCGTTCGCTCGAAGATTATAATAGTACGTATTTCTCCGCGAAGAAAGCAATGACCGATTTCACCGAGATAGCGGAGAACGACTGTTTTCGCTAGATACTGTGCTCCGATCGATCTTCCGTGTTTGTGTGTTTACCTAGAAGTTTCAAGCGAAAGAAATTTCGTACAAACTTTTATCGTTATCAAGAACAGGACAAGAAACTTGCATATGTATGTCTTACGTGCATATTTTGAGTAATATATATATGAAAATCGAATCGAATCGAACACAGTGATCTCACCTTTCGATTTTTATCATAATACACATATCGACTGATCGAGATTCGATTTTATGGTTTCCCGATTAGCAGAGGTTTCATTATGTGATACATTAAAAATGGTACCTACTGTTGTTGTTATCTGAATAATACCAGCGGATTTTTCAATTCTTTTTTAATTACACAATTGCGATTTTAAAATACACAAGTTATTCTTTGATCCATATACTGACAACTATTATCGCATTTCATTATTCAACTTCTATTCCGAATAAGTCGAACTTCTATATGAACAGTTAATTGCTATTATACATTTTGCAACTAATTTCTATTATAATGTATTATTGCCACTATTTTTAAAAAAATAATTTAACTTAACAAATATGTCTCATACTGAAAATATTGTCTTTATTTTTACCGGCGAATGGTTCCTGTCGAACAATTAAAAATAAACTGTACGTGAAAAATGATATACGTCACACTATACGATTAGCTTATGTGACGATGTTCTGTGTATCAGTAGAAGACATCCCATTCAAAATTCATAAGCAAATACCGTTTTTGTAACTCCTTCAAAACTCTCGATTTATACGAGCCACCCGATTTTCATTATTCTAAGCAATAAATATTTTGTAATATCTAATATACTATTATATATCAGTTTTTATACGCCTAAGATTACATCTTAGAAGTTATATTTCGAATTTAGATACCACTGACAACATTAATGTTAAAAATAAGCTAATAAATATTTACATGTACAATTATCATAAAATTTTATCACATTTTGATTTCAATTATTTCTAAACGCCTTAAAATTCTATAATATTCCATATAATCCCTCTGTAATTTTCTATAACATTCTATATCTATAATAGAATATGTTGAATTTTCATTAACGACGGTTTACCATAAAATGGCGCGAAAACGAAATATCATATAACCTACACCTTGAGATTAGATATGTATTTTGTGAAGCAAGAAATTCATAAAAAAAACCCGCCAAAAATTTAAATCCCATCAGCACGCAATGATCTTACATAGTTTCTCGAAGCATCAAGTTAGTTTCGATAGAAACTTCGATTGAACTTTTCCGAAGTGAAGAATTTTAAATCATAAACGCAATTTCGTGATTTAAAGCACGACAAAACGGAAACAAGTACAACCGCGTTGAACTCGTCGTGGTGAAAGTTTCGTAACAATACTTACCTGCGATTAAGCAGAACTCCACTGTGACGACTATACGAACGCTCCGTAAAGACAGGTTCTGGTCATCCTGGAGAGATGTCTCCAAGAAAAAAACGTATCCGTTCAAAAAATCATGCTTCTTCAAAAACACCAAGTCGTAATAACGGAGCCGTCGGAAGTCGTTACTCCTGTTATGATTCTTATTCCGATTCGAACACACCACCGTAATTCACTCGTTTGTTCACTATTCACTGCGCGACATCGAGTTTCACTTATAGATACGCAACAAGCAAAACAACAAAATCAGTAAACAAAGTTCGTATAACTTCCGCACATTCACTCCAAAACAAAGAACATGGCTCTCGCGATCTCTCTCGAACACCCGAAATCGTTGGAAACAGCCAATAACAAGAATGTCCGTTTTCACGTATCAAATATCTCTTAATCGATCCGCAACGATAAAAACTTAATACGTTCGAAAACCGAACCGAGCGAGATGAAGTAATAAACATAGGACAAATCAGGTAAATATTTATGGAGATGGATCTTCGTTTGGCATTGTCGTCCTTCTGTCGAAAGAAGGTATTGGGATTACGAACCACGAAAAGCTACATTTTCAACGAATATCTCGAAATATTTAGCGAATAAGAATTCTTACAGTTCTTTGAAATTCCTCAGTTCGTATCGAAGCAAGGTACTCATTTCGGCACTATTAACGTTTTCTCGAACTTCGCTTGCATAAAGACCGCGAAGATATCGATAAGAACATGGACAATTCGATACAGACATTCGATTAGTAAATTCGAATTGGAGAAGAGTCGCAACTCGCAACACAACGATAGTCGAAACGGAATCCGGTGACTTATACGCTTCGGTTATATTCCCTTTAATGCGGGCGCCGGCCGGCTTAAAGCTGTGCAACCTAACAAACCTAGCGGCTCTCCTTGCATTCGATCGGTAGCTCGAGAATTTTTTAAACACACGCAACGATCCACTTGATACCCGATCAACGTACGAATCGCTTTTTCCAAACGTTCAACAAGCTTGCATTTTTTATTAAACGAAGTTTTGTCGTCACGTTCACAGGTTTGTTCGGTCACGCACTGAGAAAATTTACATTGCTTGATATTTCCGTATAAGTGGAATGACGTATAACTCGTTTCAAAATATCACGTATACATATGTCAAGATTCAATCGACGGACAAGTAATCTCCTTCGTTTCCGGTAAAAGGAGATCTACCCGTAACGCGGCGCATTATAACGTACTCACCATCGAGCGGTTGAATTGTGACTGCAGCTAGCTGGGTTCGATGCCGTCTCCCCCACTACCATGCTTAACAGCTAACTGGCGAAACGCCTAGAAGGGTAGTGGACGTTTCGAAGGTTACGCCCATTGCCACGCCCTCCGCTCTGTTCACACCTCCTTTGGTCGCGCCTCTTTTTTTCGGGACTTCACAAGGACTCCCTTAGTCCCCTAAAGTGCGTTCGGACAACTTGAATATTCTCGCGCGCTTTTTTTGAAGTAGGTACAACCTGATCAAAGAAAATTATATGCAATATTACGTTGAGTATTTAAGAGAACAACTGTAAATGAAATAAGAATGAAAAAGGTAAATTAAAATTGCAAAAGTATGTGAAATATTTGAACAAATAAATGTAACTTGAATTACGATGGAATATAATTTACGAAATGAAAAATACCTAAATGTTCGAATGAATAATCTTTTATCAACTTTAAATGTGAATGCAGCAAACAAATATGTACAGATAAATTCTGTCTGCGATAAACACGTATGCTATATGTTCGAACGCTCTTTTTGATTTCTCCTTGACGTTGTATTTCTCAGATTAAAGGATGTGAATTGAACGCTTGTTTATATACGAATTTGGATTAAACGTATCGAAATATAGGAATGATCAAAATATTATCGTGCTTCGTAATATTAAACATGGAAAGTTAATACTTTAGAAAATTGTATGACTCTTTTTCCTTGGAAAATTACAATATGCCTCTCGTATATCAGGAAATAATGCGATGAAAGCAATAAAACAAGGAATTTAATATATATTATAACTGAGTATATAATTAGGTATGTATCAACCAAATATTGGTAACTTTCTTTCACAACGTAACCTATAACTAGGACAATTTAAGCATTTAGATATACATACAATTTTTAAGTTGTATTGGCAAAATCATATTATTCATCGTTTTAATTGTTAACTGAAGACTCGTTAAAAAATTATAGATGCAATAATGCTACATAATATGATTGATATGTATTTCATGTTTAATTTTCAGTCAAGTTTCTTGAATGATTAAAAAAACATTCTTATTCTCAATTGTTTTAATCAATAGGACTTTATATCTATACCTAAGCATTATTACTAGATAAAATAATTATTTGTTAATGATAAGACTTGAAAATCGCTATACTTAAACTTAAGTACATAAATACATACTTACAGTTTCAAGAAATTATGATAAGTTGTTTGTTTCAAAGATAAAATGTATTTTTTGTTATGAAGTAAGTAATCTATAAATTAAATTATTACCCAAGTATGGATAATTTCATTTTTACGATATTAATATAAAATAATTCTCGTGGTAAGATAAAAATTGAACCATCGGAAGTAAAATATCTATATGCTTCGCTATTTATTAGATATCTCTAGGTTGTAGAGCATAATCTTCTGAGTGTTAGTAAGTTTTCTGCCAAACAAATATTATAGAACTTTTTATAAATAACGTATGGTATCTCGGTATCTAGATAACGCATGATTGATTGAACGAATGAAATGTCTATGATAAGGTTGCGTAAAGACTTACCAGTATAAACCGATTTGAAATACTTTCTTTCACGCAAATACCTGAAATACCTGTACAAAAATTATTATTACGTTACTTTCCTAAAATTTAGTTCTAAAATATCTTGTTAAAATATACAGCACGAGGAGTATTCCCTAGTAATTATTAACTACGCTTATTTCATTATGATTAGATATTCTAGCGAACTTCTATTACGACATAAGAAAATCCGAAATTATAACTTGAGAAGTATTAAAAATCATATATTAATCAATATACACTACGATTGCTACTGTGGTACGTATTATGTAAGTACGTACGTAGAGGTATCAACGTAACAACAATAAATAACACAATTTGATCACGTGGTTTCGTATAATTAATTTTATAATAACAAATGAAAATTAGATGGTAGACGTATTGTAATAGTATATTTTATAGTGCAACGCTAATATTGTATATACATTTGCAATAGCTATACCTACTTTTTACGTTTTATACATGGTATAATGTACTCGGGGGTGAGGTTAGGGTTAGGTATCTATATGTTATAAAGTATCTATATGTACATACTATATTATAAACCTAGGTATGAACCTATATCTATGCACTTAACAATGTTACAATTTTATACTAAAATATGATACGTATTACCTACATATGTATGTATCAAAATATTAAAGATATTAACATGCATATCTGTTACTAAATATGTATACATACATATGGGTGGTTGGTAACTGGTGGTACAAGCGGAAAGGGGGTGATTCTACGCGAAAAAAGAAGTCGAAAATATAGAATAAATTTTTTTTTAATTTTTCCATCGAGACAACGATCTACAGTGAGATCCGTTATAACGTACCGCACGCGTACCGAGCGAAAATTCAAAGTCGATTTTCTCGAAAACAAAGCCTCAAACGAAAAATTTTTATTCTATATTTTCGACTTCTTTTTTCGCGTAGAATCATCCCCTTTCCGCTTGTACCACCAGTTACCAACCACCCTGTATATGTACAACTACCTACATACGTGGTAAGTAGTGGTAAGTATCGTATTGCAATAGTATTTCAGTTGTTACGATGGTGTCTACTTTGTTTGCAATAAATATATCGCAACAAATAAACGTCTTTCAAAAATCATATAACAGGCATATATAATAATACTCTACGTATTTCACATTTTTTCATTAAATTTTTTAGATAATAATGAATATAAGAATATAAAAATGTGAAAGTTGAAACAACCGTCGATGTCATATGTCCAATACATATGTACAGAGTGAATGTTTCTATTAATCATCAAATGTTTATATGAATATTGTTCACAAATTTCTATTAAAACATAAGAAGTTCCAGAAGAAAAGTATTATTCTTATTATAATATCTAGAACTACAAATTAAAAGAAGAATAGAAATATCTGGAAGTACAGATTTTAATTACAAGAACCTAGTACTTGAGTTCTAAAAACATCTATGTATGTATTTATTTCTTTATGGTAGTACCTGTTGCATTAAATTTAAGATCTAATCTTTGTTATAAAATGTGTAATAGGTACTAAATGCATTGGAAGTAACAAAAACGCTAGTTGTACAAATGCAATAAAACTATATGAAACTTAATGTGATCTTTAATTTAATATGCAATAGTTCCTCAAATATATGTAACCCTGATAAGACAAACGCCATAATAATAGAATCATACTCATAATTAAACCTCAATCCTACATATATATTTCCATAACGTATTATAATATGTACTATACTTTTTTATTTGTAACATTCTTTCCTCTTGCAGAATATCCTGTATTTTTCCAAGAATCAATTCGCGTATACAACAAAGATCTCCACCGTATCTGTCGTTTATTACTCATCCAGACGAGATACATAACCGCATGCGTGACCATTCCCATACGTAGTCTCTCCAACTGCAAATAATGTCTAAAAATTCATGCAAATGAAAAAAGAAGAAGGGTAGGAATGATGAAAAATTCTGTAGCAGAGATTGAATTTCATCCGAAATGGCCAGTTAAGAGAATAAAATGGTACGGAAGAACGGTCATCCGATTACCTGGAAGTGCGTGCGCGTCATCGTCAGCATGGCGCTTCCCCGTGCGTCCCCGTGGCGCCACGGCTGCCTTGAACTTCCGTCCTGCCCCACGAGCAACCCGAACCCCCCACCCCCCTGCATCGTTACACCAGAGAAGCGAATGGTGCCGTTTTATGCGGTTTTTGCTGACAGTGATGCGGTACCACCCGGTACAAGTTAGTTCTGGATGCCGCTCCGCCTACCGACACCATCGCAGTCACACGTAGTACCTATGTTGCGCATGCGCAGCATACAGGGCTATATGACGCGTGTTCGAATTACCCTCCGCCATCTTTCCACCAGCCGGAATCAGTGATACAACTCAACGTGACTCCTCTCTCCATCTTTGTCTACCATACACGCTGTAAGTACACGATGCCTTGCCTGCGCGGCTTTCTAGCTTTCTCTCTCTGTCTCTCTCTCACACACACACACACACTCTCATTCTCACTCACTCACTCACTTTCTCCCTCTCTCTCTCTCTCTCTAATACATTCTATCTTCATCTCTATCTAGCTGTCGCTCCTTGATACTATCTTCTTCTCTCTCACTCGATACCTTTCTATCTCGCCCTTTCTCGCACTTGTTTGATTCTCCTGGAGCAGATATTGCCGCGTCTACTGCTGTCGCAGTGCACCGTGGGAAATACGCTATCAGAGAAGCTACCAAAATGGCGGCCCACTAACTTCTGCGCCTATAGAGATTTATACTGAATCTTTATTTTACTAAAATAACACTCGCTACTTTATATAAACTGTAACTTGGCTATATTTAACTTGGCAATGCTTTACATACGTAGACAACTTTATTCAACCAATGGACGCGCATACTAGTTATGTGATTAAAAAATTAGTGCTAATATTGCAACTTTGTACGAATTCCAAAATTAATCGTATGCGGCGTGCTAGATATTAACTCGTTTATTATGTTGTATAATTTGGAAAACAGAAACTCATTGGTTTTGCAAATATCGATATTTGTTTCCTTTTTTTACACAATGAGGAGAAAAAGCATAACGAAGCATAAGTTTTTACTGGATATAAAGACAAAATAATTAAAAGCTCTATATAGCCTGTAATTTAGGAGTTTGCTAAGATATTTTATTGTATTTACATATCTACAACACAATAGGTAAACAGAAAATACTTCTCTTACGAAATAATGTTTCAGTTACGCAATTATTTAATTTAAATTATTAAAAATATTGATAATTACAGAAACAAAATTATGGGTTAAATATCTTTTATGAATTGTATATTATATTAATTGTATATTATAAGAGTTATTTCTTAACAAAACAATTTTGCAATAAAAACATTAGTTTAGTTAACATAATAGTTACCTATTAAAATCTATAGTTGCGTTAAAGTTTTTCCTGTATGATAATATTTTATATTGTCATTTCATAAGATCGCTTTTCCAGTGTACTTTTTACAACAAAATTTCAATCACACCTGTTAAATTATGGAAATCGAAAATATATCATCTTCCCGTTCTACTACCTGTTCCCATCATTTTGGTAAAGATATTTTATGCCTTCGCTATAAAACATTTGTGATTTTTCACTGAAATATTTTTTGATACAATCATTTATAAATTTTTATAAAATACTATTTGATTTTCATCTTTTAATCTCAATAAGTATCGTCAAATTTTTTGCCAGCTAGAAAATATTACAGCGAAGAAATAAATAGTAATTTGGGAATTCAATATATAGAGAATATAGAATATGTGATAAAACTACCCAATTAAATATTCATGTAACTCTTTTGTACATTTTGTGCCACACATGCTCTAGTATCGCAATGATATAGAAATGGTGAGAATTATTCCAAAAAATATTTTAGTGTAGAGTCACAAGTTTCAGAGGACTAGTTGTAGAATGAGAATGTGACTACATATTTTCATAGCATCTACAGGTATGTGTCAAATTCCGGTCCAAATACCATAGTAAAAACCGAAACGAATGTATGGGATGACTTAATATATAAAATAATTATACGTTCTGTTTTAGTGATTGATCCTAATTATATTTTGATCATCTAATTCCTATTATCAGTTATTACTTTTACAACAGAATGTGTGTAAGTACACGCATAATGAATGTCCGAATAAGATCCTATTAAAAATTAAAATTTGAGCAATATAATTTTATTGTATACGCTACGGTAAAATATAATTATTATAAAAATGTAAAAGAATGTATACTTCTAGACGTATAAAAATAATTACAAAGTTTCATAAAATTATATACAAAACCACAAAAAAAAATTTTTTTTTGCTGAATATAAAACATCTGGAATTGAACTGGGACTTTCGTAATTTGGACTTTATAGTTTACTCAACTTAGCTTCTTCGATGATAGGATATATATATAGTTTCATTTCAATGTATTGAAAACATGCATATGTACAATCTAAAATGTCACCAAAATTGTATTTCGATATTTATGTATTAATGTTAAAGATATAGCTTCTTAAAATTGTAAGTTACTTATATTTATTTATTTATTTATTATTGTTTAGTCCGTACCTTTCGACTTTGGACGAACTTTTGGTTTTATCTACCTCCCCACTTATCCACTCTATTATATTGAGTACTATATTAAGTAGTACAAAAATTTTTTACTGGAGAATGAAATGTCATTAATTGATTAAGAAGAACACAAAATTCGAAGCAAAAGTTTAGTGTAACATCAACGAAGTCTTGCTTCTTGAAACTTGTTAGGTTAAATTTATCTAATTATTAATCATCTATCAATTATTAATATATCTAGATTCTTAAATAGAAATAGCCTTTATACGTGATCCGTTACTACAGGTAAAATATAATAAAACGAAAGAAACTTTTGGGACAACCAAATATAATGCATAGCAATTAAATATATTTTGCAATAAATTTGATAGATACTAATAGAGAAATAGAAACATATTATATGTATTAAAAATCTTATTATAGCGAAAAACAATATGCAACGTGCTATGTTACAAATAAATGGCATACCAACTCAAGTAATTACAGAAGGTCGTTGGGTAGAAGAAGGCCTTGCAGAGTATGGTAAGAAAGACATAGTACTTGTTATTACGGGTAACCCTGGCATTGCAGAATTTTATGAGGGATTTATAAAAACTATAAAATCAAGACTTCCTACTGAAGTACCTGTTTGGGTGGTTGGAAATGCTGGTCATGTACAACCACCGAACAATTTAGCAATTACTATGCCAAGTAATTCAACTTGGAACGAACATTATAGTTTAATGGCACAATTAGAGCACAAGGTATTTTTATTTACTAAATTTTATTGCTTTGCGGAGGAAACTTTAAATCGTCATAATTTAATTACAGAAAGACTTCATAAAAAAATATGTACCAGACGATGCAAGACTGCATCTTATTGGGCATTCAATAGGGAGTTGGATGATATTAAATATACTAAAAGATGATATCATTGCTAAAAAAATAACCAAATGTTATCTATTATTTCCAACCATAGAACATTTAGCCACAACCACTAATGGATGGATATTCACTAAAATTGTAAGTTCTTTCGTTATCAAAATATTATTTTACATAGTAGCATATAGAATGTCAATTAAAAACTAACTTTTTTCAGATATTGCGCATTGCATCCTTTCTCATTCTTATTGCTTGGACTTTTCAATTTCTTCCACATGTTTTAAAAATCTTTTTTATCAGTATGATAGCACTATTAAAAGGAGTTCCTTCAAAATACAATAACGCGTTACTTCAATTGGTAAATCCTCATGTCATAGAAAGGATAATTAAAATGGCAAAGGAAGAAATGGAAATAATAAAAGAACGAGATGACGACATAATTTCAAAATATGCAGATAAATTATGGTTGTATTATGGCAACTGTGATGGTTGGACACCAGTTAAATATTATGAAGATTTGAAATCTAAGCATTCTGATCTCAATGCAGAACTATGTAAGCATGGTTATGATCATTCCTTTGTTTTGCAGTATGATAAAGAAATGGGAAAGCTTGTTGCCGATGTAATTAATGATAACATATTGTAATCTTAAAAAAGAAAAACGATAATTAATCTTTTTGTCATACTTTTAAAACATATATTTAGTTGACAATTGATGATTCATAATATTTTAAAGCTTTTATTAATATTTTAATAGTTAAATAATTGTTTAATGCTACTAAAAACTTCTCACATAAAAAACATTGGTATAATATGTTTCCATTCAGCCTTATTAAAATCATTACTCTGTGATTTGAAATCCAAATTTTAAATGTTTTTACATGAAAAACATTTCATGCTTAATGTTACTAAGTGTTTTATCATGTACTAGCTTATTAGCAATAACTTGTGAGAGATATTGTATTATATGTAAATATATTGACATTATACTAGATTATCAATTAAATTTGGCTCCTTTATGAATTTCAAAATTGATCATGGATTTTTCTATTTATGAAGTTATCCTCAAGAATTTTGGTTTTATCACAAAATCTATTATACTTTGAGCAGTTTAGGAAAGGATTATTAGCAATACGCCTATTAAATTATTGAATTATATTCAATTTATTTATTATGTGACAGAAATTGAAATGAAGATGTCAATAATATACAAAAATATATCTGTGTCTTTTAATTTACTTTTATTGTCATTTATTATATCTAAATTGCGCGTGTGTGTGGCGCGTGTGTTGGTGAATACAATTCAAAATAAAATACTAATATTTTAAAATTTTGCATGTTTGTGTGATTTCAAAATCACAAAATTAATACGTTCTATACTGAAACAATTAAGCGTTATTTACTTTATATGTTAAGAAGTAAATATGTTATTATACGATATTACATATGTTTTATTTAAATAAAAATGGTCTTTTCCTAAGATGTACGAAGATTTTTCTGGATGATTGTAAGTTAGTGTAAAACTATATATATAATAAAAAGGATTAATATATATGTAAAATAAGAAATGTACTTCGTTTAACTTACAAAATTAAATCATAATCTAAATTCAAATATAACTTAATATACACATAATGTTAATATAATTTAGTATTCAAACAAGTACTTTATGACTAGTAACAAATCAAAGTTACCGCTTAAAGCGTGATTAAATGGTCGGCTTTCTTCGGCAATATTCGACTGACGCAAGGGATGAAGCTGACATCTTTTGAGTCATACCAACATTCGACACTATATTTAACAGTCTGCAACTTGCAGCATTCCGTTACATAGTAGGCAGAAGAGTTTATACATTACGTTTGTTTATTAATTGTATAGTTAACAGGTACCTCAATCTCAGTGTATTATTTTTAGGGTTAATCTTGTTGAAGCCATAATTCTGTGATTTGAAATTCAAGTTGCTTAAAATGTCGCGTGTTACTACTTTATTGCTGCTTATTTGCATCAACGCGGGGTTATCTTATGGTAAGTGTGAGACTTCGGAATACTGAATTTGTTCTTCTAGTAACAGGATGGTATCAACATAAAAGTAATCTGGTAAAATTAGATACGTACGACAATAACTGATTCATTATGATTATTAACTATTAGAAATCCAGAGTATTGCACTCAAATTTGGTGTAATCCATCTGAAATCTAGATTAGATAATAATGGATATCGTCAGCAAATACATTTTTTATACTTACAACCTTTCGTAGCTGTTTTCGGAGAAAGAAATACATTATTGATTTTAAAAGATTTATATTTAATATGTAACAGCATAGATTAGTGTATAGATCTATGTATCATCTATAGATTGTAAGCATCAAATATTATAAGAAATGAAAAATTTTTCTGTATTATATGTTGTATAAAAATATTAATATTGTTCATTTTACGTTTTTATGAGTATTATTTGAATGGTTTTTTCTTCATATATTTTGACAAATATTTCAATTCTTTCTTCGATTATATAGTATTAAATAATTAGCAAACCTAATTACATTTTATTATTTCTCAATTACTTATTTTATATAGTTTTATGTAAGATCAACATTCGTACATTAATACATATGCAGTTACCTCTGTGAATAATTAACCATATCGTTCAACATCTCTGTTTGTTATTATAATGATATTCAAAGAGGAAAAAATAGTCATATAAAAATATAAAAAATTTAGAATTTTGTGGGTAACTTAAGATTCTCTGATGGACGTTCATAAAAATTGATTAGGCTGTAATCTATTATAAGTAAACATTTTTTAACTACTTTCGATTTTAGAATAAGAAGTATCATTGTTTAAAAATATAGCTTACATTGCTATTAACTAATCAACATTAGTAAGTTATCTTTTCATTAATGCCATCTTAATAAACATTGTTTGTATATATTTTAATTTTATCATCAAAATAAGTGGGTTTGTATTAAAATTACGTAAAATTGTATTGTTAAAACAATTTGAAGGAATTGCATAAGTACGTAATATATCGACAAACTTAATAAAAAATAAGTTTATAGCCTTTTTTAATGATTTTAATAATCTAATGGTTATTCCTAGAATATTGCAGCAATCTTTTTTCTTTCAATTTTCTTTTAATTCGATAAATAATTTGAAAATCAATTTATAATTTTACAATTTATAATAACAGCGATCACGATCATCGATTTGTATGAAGCATACACTCGAATTATAGTTTCATATTTTTTACTTAGTCGACATCATCCTTTATCTTCTCATTTTAATTTGAAAGTTTGGTTTATCTGAATCGTTGAAATATAAGACCGGAAGCTGACGCTATCAACGACAGCTATTTCATTTATCTACATATTTTATGTATATATAAAATGAAGTTATTAAATTGACTATAATTAATTTAATCAACTGAAATTTTTATCATGTAGTTACGTATAATTTCTGTGATTATAAATAAGGAATAGATGTATAATTCTTTAATTATATGATGAATTAATAACAATATATATATATATATTAAATGAAAGTATTTATAGGAATTAGGAATGTTTTCTATTTAACTAAAATTAAACATAGAATACACAAATAATGATATTAAAAACTGCGTCGAGTATGTAAATAATGCATACAGTAGAGTATTTAAAATGGTATATATGTAATTATCTTAAACAATATTTAGCATAAAAAGAACGTTCCAACAAAAAATATAATAATTAATATTTTCTCATAATTTTTCAATATCATTTAATTACGTTTTTTTGTATAAATTCTAGCATACTCGATAATATTTTAGTTATTATTTATTCATACATTATATACGTATATAAAATATATATATACGTGTGTATGTATATTTATTAATGTCCCCAAACGAAATTAATTGTTTTAGGAATGGAGTGCACGTTCGGGAACAAAAACTTCATATCACGAGCAATCAATTCATGCCCAGGATTGCTTGATCCTATGGAAAAATCTTATTGTTGCTATGATATTTCTAGTGAAAAAATTTATTGCTGTGATGCTATGGAATTTGGTTTTCAATCGTCATGGTAAAATAATTTACATTAATATTTTTGTTTATGTAGTCTTTTTGTAATTTTGTTTATGCTTTTGTTATGTGTTGTTTGTGCATAAAATCGCCAATTAATTAATGCTACATTTAAATAGCAACATCTAAATATCCGTTACTAATGATGGTATGAAAAAACTCGGCAAGTCAAAAATATACTGTTTAGTCGGACACATGTAATGGTAATGGTGACATTTTTAAATGAAATTTCAAGGTCATCATTGTTTTTTTTTTAATGGAACCATATATTTAAAAATAAATATATTAATATTATTAATAAATAATAAAAATATTAATCTGTTTGTCGAAAAACAATTACTTCAACAAATATCTTGACTTTAATTTTGTTAAATTGAGTGTATGAAAGACAAGGAAAAATGCGAAACGATATTCTTGTGTTTATGTTGTCTGAGGAGTTTTCTCACACGACAATAGATATAAATAAGACAGATATTTAAATGATCCCATTTAGTTGAGTTACACACCATACAATGTAAAGCGCAGAGGAAATATAGTTCATTCTGATAACTTGAAATTGAACTGATATTTTAATAATGATATTGATGACGGCACACATTATTCTGACCACCTATTCAACTTTTACTTCCACTTATAGATATGATAGCCGCTTGAAAAAAAATTTATCATTTATTCAATAGCAGCGAGGTAAGCTAAAACGAACGAATTGGTTCTGCAACCATATTCGTTGAAGTATATATTGAAAAATATGTACTTAGGAGTGATTCATCTCAGGCTCACAGTTAAGAGCAAAGTTATCATTAGTACAACAGTTTAAACAGCGGAAAAATATAACATAAATTAAAAAATAAGTGATAAAAATAATATGAAATTTATTTATTTATTAGAAATTGATGAGACAATCATGTTTACCAGCTTTCCTTTACCTACGTTATCTTTCCAAAAACAGATCTCGTCCGTTGACTATGACATACGATACTTGTTCATCTTACACCACGTTAGTTTGTAATATTGCTTATACTGTTTAGTTCATCTTCTATGCGATAGATATTACTAAACGAGAGAAAGGAAAGTTTAAACAGATTCGCATCGTCAATATCATGGTCTTTACCATCGTAACGAAGGCGGGATGAAAAAGTCGGTGAAGCGAATTACATTGAGCAGATATTTCTTCGCATTCGTTGTAACATCTTTGTATGCTATGCTATAGCAGTCTGATATTAGTTATAACAATTGTTCATTGTAGCATTCGTTCATTATAGCACATCTTACTATAGCATGTAATACATACATATATGCATACATGTATGCTTTAGCATAGCTAAGTTCAGTTCATTTCTTATCTTTCTGTATATTTACAAATTAAAACGTGAGACGTATAAACGCATTCCAGACAAACGCATATATATATACAATATAATCATATCGGTATATGAACTTCACCCAGACTTAACTCAAACTTAATCCATTATAGTAAATTTGTTACTAAAGCAAAAATATCAAAAATATCTTCAGGTTTATAACTACCTATTCTATTACAATATATTGCTCTTTCTATTACTATTATTACTATTACCTATCTTTGGATCCCTCATTCCTGTCCCCTCGTGTCTCCCCCTTCTTATCTTCTAGATATCCTAATCATTCTATTATTTCTTTGTAACTCGGTCCCTCCACTATTTTTTCCAGTCTCACGCTTCTGCCCTCCATTACTCTGCATTTATCCACCCAATGTTCTAAACTCTTTATTATAACACTATGTTCTTCCTTCAACCAGTATCTGTTAGCTTCTTCCACACTTCTGCATTTAAATAATTTATTATTACAGGTTTATCAAATCAAGTGCAAATGTCTTTGCATTTTATTAATTTAACTTAATTCATATACGTTAGTTCATAACAACATCTATACGTGATAATATTTATATTAAAAAAATGCTCATGTTTTCTGTAAAATAGTGCCTCTGTAACACATCTATTAGTGTTTTAATATATGTATTAAATAAATTGTTACTAAAACGGTTGAAATAATATTAAAATTAAATAATAGTGCAATAATTTAAAGTGTCCATTACAATACATTATATACATAAAATGATTTAACTTTGCTTGATTTTGTTTCATGAATTCTTTATAGGATAGTGCTGATAGCGGTTACCATATTAGCCGTTCTGTTTACAATAACAGTATTCTGCATATCATGCCTATGCTGTAGTTGCTGCCCATGGTATCGCAGACGTCATCGAGGAACAGTTTATGGAAGTAAGAATCTTTTTGTATAATATTCGCGTTTTAAAAATATTATTCTATATCATTAGACAAAAATTTTCATAACAATCGTCAATTTAATTTTTGTTATTTTTCCTTTTTACTATTCTTCTTTTTATGATATAAAAATTGGTCTAAGCATTTGCAACTAAACAGATATTTAATTAAAGTAGTTGAAAATATTACTATTACCATATATGTAATATATAGACCACTTTTTATATTATTTTATATACTCAATTTTTATAATATATCATATCTCATGAAAATATTAATTTATTGATTTTATTTCTTTTTTATATTGCTTCTTAAACATGTACATATAAATAATATTATTTAATTAAATAACTAATCTATTACCTAATTTTTAATTCGTATTAAATACTTATTTGTAGAGACAGTCAAAACGAATATTAAAAAAGAAAGACAGTTTATTTACTTATAAAATAGATTTGCAGGGAAAGTAATAGCTAATTTCGTCCTGTAATTATTTTTAGGGCCACCTATGATCTGAATCCATTTCATCACATCTTCCAATCTCCTGACATTACATATAATATTTCCTATAAGTATATATCGAACTACATATGTTTTTTAAATATTTTGACTTCGCTTTCTATTTGTATATTCTTAACGCATTGAACTTATGTGCTTATAACATTTTTTAACGTATACGTAGATGCGATTTTGAAAACTATGTAACGCTAAGTACTTCAGGAACAGTACTTTAATTGCAATATGATACGGTTTTGTTGAAGAAACGATTCTAGAAATATCCTAATGACAAATCACAGTGTTCAGCTTACATTGTTAGAAACAATGTCAGAAAATTATTTATTACTTGACAATATAATGCGCTTAATATTACTACATTGTCAAGTATAACAACTACATATACTTATTCAACGTTATGAATAACAATTATGTTGGTAAGACTTTCACGCGTTTGCCTTGAACTCTTTGCATGCCAAAAAAATTCTACGACCTTGAATTTTTAGGTAATCAAAAGGTGATCAAACATTCCATGATTAGCTTTTTTTTTATACAAAAGATGTGATATTTTTTTGCTTTTTTTTATATCTATGTTATGTAACAAATATATCAATAATATAAGGCGTTTGTAAAATTAAATAAACAGGCGCGAGTCGTGTTTATTTAATGAAAACTAATACACGTATAACGATGTTTATTATATTTTGTATTTATTTTAAAAATTCGATCTTATAGATATATGCACTGAAATATAGTACATATTTACTTGTTAAATACCGTATTGAAACCGTTATGGAAGTATAAAGTTTATCCATATATTTGCAAATTGCAAGATTTTACTTTTGCCAGATTACACAGCGAAACAGTTGACTTCCATTCTTAATACATAATATATATTTTTATACGCAATTTTATACTGACATACACAAAGTATTGTGATAATACTTGTGACCCATTTTTTGTTTATATGTACTTCAATGACTAATGACAGAAAGCTATTGAATTTTGTAGAAAAATGTAAACTTATGATATATAACTAACATATAGATAAGTGCTTTTTATTGTAACATTATATAATAAATATCTTTGTGATCTTTCAATGTGAGCAAACATTTTCTTCCCACTGTCACATTAAGAATGTTAAAGTATAATATTTCAAAACAACCATGTTACTAAGGTATGTATTGTAAAATATAGGTCACCTAAATTGTCTAACGATTACCGTTAATATAAAAATAAAATGTAAATATTAATTTATTTTTAAATCTGTTTCCATAAAACATGTTGAGAGATAAGCTTTAAAAAAATATTAATGCAAGATAAGATAAACAGTATTATTAACAATACTTCAATTACTTGGAATATTTTTCTCTCGTCATCTTTTCTGAAATCGTTTTCGAAGCTTCGTTGTTGGTTTGGAATGCATAATTTGTAGAAAATTCGAAAAATGAAATATCTTTTACTACAGAATAATATATAATTTTACTTTTATACGATGAATATGAAAATTGCAGTATGATTTTCTTATATCAATCGCGAAAAGTATAATTGTTCATAAAAAAATTAAATAAAGACTTGTAGATAATGAAAGTTTTTCAAAATATATGTTTTTTTAAACAATTTATTTAAGCATTTCACATACAAGTGATAAAGTAGAAACAAAAATTGACACATATTTGTTGAATTCAAATATTCGTCTACTGTCTCTATAAATAAAATATTCTCCAGAATTGAATTTACTTTACGGGAATTTTGTTCCAGAAGTACACGTACCTAGTATGGTACATGTAATTCAATCACCCACGAGTATTCCACAACCAACTCCACACTATATAAACACTGCGTATCCTACGAATTCCACAGGTGATTATTAAATAAAATAATTTTAAATAAATTAAAAAAAGTAGCGATAGTATCTATATATATATTTTTGCATAAAAATTTTAATTAACTTATTTTAGATACAATTTACGAAAACTAAAGATGAACTTTTTAATATTTATTTTATTCAGTATTAAATATTAATTAGTATTGTGTTTTACAAGAATATATAAATTTATCTATTCTTTTACTGTTATAAAATTTAAATTGCCTCTTTCTAGGAATATCACAACCACCGATTTATTCTGAAGTTATTTATGAAAAACAAGCACCTTATAATCCAAATTATATGTCTTCAACGCAACAGTAACGTCGAATAATGTTTGAGGAAGTCCCATCACAAACCGTGTATTTTCGAAACGGATGCTTGTAACATGATTTTTCGTTTGCAAGTGTTACTCGTCTTCCCCTTCCAAGACACTAAAGACGCAGTGAAGTTCCGAGTTTTCACTAATCTTCCTTAATCCTAAAGAGCTAAGAAATGGGGTACTCGTACAATTATTACATTTAAATTACTGCGATATTTCAGTTGAACGCAGGAAATATCAAGATCAGTATTTATTTAGGATATGCGACCTTTTGGACGATTTTACAAGATTGTGTCCAAATGGACAATTCAATAAATTATGAACATTTTATTTATACGTAGCCATTTATCAACAAAATGAATTCGGTGCCATATCAACTCTATGAAACTAATATTTTTTTTATATCTAAAAGACTACTAATAGTTACATAACTACACTCCAAATAGTCAATTTATAAGGAAATTAATATACTGAATTAATATGAACAATGTATTATTAAAGCTCAAATGAATTTGAAATATTATAGATACCTTTAAACTGATATAAAACATAAAAATATTGTATGTATTTGGATTCACATTTTTATAGAAGTTTCTGATATTTTTTTACGTATTATTTATAAGTATATCTTATTGATTATCTTTATATATTACCATTGAATTCTAATTTAGATTTTTTAAAATATTACTCGCTATATAATTACAAATATCTAAATATTAAAAAATATATGTTAAAGTGTACTACTATGTTTAGTTAATTATAGACACTATTATCACAATGTATAATTTGAAAATAAAACGTTCGATTATTTATTTCGTGTTTAAAATCACTTCCTTTGTTTCTAAAATATATAATTGTAAATAATATAATGTTTTCGTACAATACGATTATATTCGTCCTACAATTCTTGAAAATTATATATTATATATTTACATAGTTTATATATTATAAAGCATCATATACATATGTATATTGTACGTGTTACTTGTATTTTATATTAACATTTTATCATTTTGAAATACATATAAAAATTAATTCTTATATTGGTAAGCTAAAAAGAAACCACATGACTTATGGGAAAATATATATTTCTGAATATCTATGTTACAATATGTATATATATATTTGTTTATTTATATATTATGTATATAAATAACTTACTATGTATTAATGTTTCACAGTTTTTCTTTCTACAAATTATGTAAGATAATTTTTTAATATAAGGTAAAATCGAATATTCATTGCTAAATCCATAGAAATTGAGATTTATTAGTGACTAGTGTCTAATTAAAAGAGAATCGCACATTTTGGTTATTAACTTAATGTATTTACTTCTATATATAAAAAAAGCAGTATTAAATATATTTGTATTACATGTAGAAACTGTGAAACAAGGGAACTATTGTATTCGAGTTTAAATATAAGTTTTCTTTATCAATTGACCATTTCCCCATATTAATTAAATTTATAAATACTTATAAATAATTTTGATTATTGTTTTTGACTGTATATAGTAACCTATTCTCCTCGACGCTAAAATTTCGAAACTAATACATAAAATTAATATTTTCCAGATTCAAAAATAAAACTTAGCAAATATAAATAAGATTAAAAAATTAATAATTTTAGTAAATATTAGCCATATGTAGTATAAATAAAACATTGAGTCTCTTTTCATCATAAGTAAAACATAAAGTAACCTTGCATATTAGTTTGCTTCCACTGTTTAGCAAGACATTCAGTTATAGCTTTTAATGGTATTACTTTTATATTTTTAATCTACACTATTAAAACTTCTACTTCCAAATAAAATATTACAAATTATAATTTCAAAAATTGTTTATACAACATAAATGCGTCTATCTCATTCTTATAAAATCCATTTTACGAGTATTAGTGTTCCCTTTAAGCATACAAATAATTTTGACATATTACTAGTAAAATTATATAACCTATAATTTTTTTAAACAGAAATATTTGTCATTAACTATTATTATAAACTAAAAAATTTATGTTATACGATTACAACTCTTTAAATAATGATCATTTTATCTTCTATCATCCAACATATTAGCTCTTAATAAAAAATCAATGTCTATAGCAATATCTATCATGCAGTTATTGACATTAAATTTACATAGTTACATAGTTAATTTCATCACACAAAATTCAATTTTCTACCTGTATGAAAGAAATTTAGATCATAGGACGGCCATGTTATTTTATCAACTATCGCTCAAATAAAATTATATTTTGTCAGTATTAGATTTTATAACTTTATAACTAAGTATGTAATTTATATTGGTAACTTATATTGAAATAGATTGAATTAGTGCAAATTATTTTTTCACGATATAGTCACAATTCAGTCAGTGTAATGTTCCAATGTATAAAATATTAGAGTCCATTATTTTCGTTTGTCTCATATCTAAATCTACAATCTACTAACATCAATTACATTCATATAAATATTTATTATTTCTGTATATTGTCTACGAAGAAAGGAAGAAATAGTATCAGTCATATTTTGCTGTATCTCCGAACTCTATTGTTTCTTATTAAATGTTACTAGAATAGCCCTAAAAATATTTCAACAGTACTTTTTTCGATGATATTAGTAACATATTTACAGACATAAAAATGTTTACAAAATGACAAATATTAACTCTGTAACCTCTTTTCTTACATATTAAAATTTTCGGAGATATTGTATACATAATTATCATACAATAGTTAATTAATTACGACGAAAGTTGTTAAAGTTCTTTTTTTGTATAATGCACGTATAATTTACTGGTTAAATTTTGGGGTTTAATGCTCATTGTATTTATATTATACATTATTTTAAGAAAAATCTTAGTACAAAAAAGTAATCTGACAAATTCTTATTTCAAATTCTTATCATATTTAACCACATTCCATAGAAAGCTGAAAAATTCTGGAAAATCTTTGTATCTACTTACCAATGCTAGAATATATGTGTAACACAATACATTTGAGTTTTAAAGAAGACACCTTTGCTCTAGGAGATCACACATGTAGATTGTGAAGTAGCATTTTCCATATTATTGAGATTACTATAACTACCTCGAAAATTTACATCTTCCACTTTTAGCGATAATTCATGTGATCGGTCTTCATCTAACGGAGCAGTTGCTGAAGTATGACTAATAGATGAATGGCGAGATCGAGATAAAGTTCCTCGTTGATTACTACTTGCTGATGGAGCTGGACTAGGAGAAGGACTCTCTGGTATTTGCTCTTGTTCTTGTTGTTGTTTTGTTACAATTAGTCTGTTTAGCAAAGAAATCTGACCTTGGATACCGGACATGAAAGGTTTATATCCTAAACTGAAATGCAAATTTAATTTTTTCTATAATTTTTTAAACTACTTTTGTTTTAAACACACATGTTGTTGATATAATACATACCATTCAGAATGAGACCATTTCGTTAATGTAAGAAGACCATCTCTTAAATTAATTACAGAATCAAATGTTTGCATAGGAGCATGTGCTGCTCTGATAGTTCTAGCCATAGCAGGTGCATCACGTAAAACAGTTGCTAATACTGCAGCCCATCCTAAGCAACCACCTTCCAAAAATAATTGTAAAAGATATCTAAGTTGCACTTCTGCACGACTTATAGGTGCACAAAGTGAAGCGTTATGAACTTCCGTTTGTTCTACCGGATCTGCTGAAACCCAACATACTGTTCCTACTCCAGTTCCAACAATTGATTCAGTATCATCTCTCCAAATAGTACTGCTATCACTAAGAACGCTATTAGCATCTATAAAACGGAAACAAAATTTATTTTTACTTAATTTAAAATAATGATTTTAAATTTTGATTAAATTTATGTAATAAGATGATGCAAATACCATGTAACATGTTAGCTGTTAACTTAGTTTCAGTGGCAGGAAATTGTGTTTCTAAACTTGCAACAGGAGATATTAATGTAGTATAAGGTGGTCTTCCACTTGGTAAACTAGTATAACCACTATCAGGCAAATCAACAACAAAACTAGAATTTAACGGTTGTTCATCTTCTGGACTTTCTAGACTAACCGATCTTATAGAACGTAGAGAGGTAAGGCTAGATCTTCGAAACTTTTGTAAAGTTGGAAGAGATAGCACGGGATAAGCAAATGAAAAATCTTCATGCACTGCTTTTAACGTTACAACGTAATCATCTATTTTCGCTGCTCTATCGCGTTCTCTGGCAAACCATGTAACTAAATGAAAATCTAATCGTGCAGCAAATCTGCCTAAATCTGCGAGCCGCTTTGCTGAAAGTAATCGACGGGCATGACGTTGTAGGATTACGTCAATGAAAAATTCTTCGGCTGAACCTTCTCTAAAAAGTAATAAACACTTTATTTTAGTACATATTGTGCATATTTTAACAGCTTTGATCAAAATCTATTTTAGAATTTAATTTCAATAATTAAAACATACTTGCTATCAGCCTTTTCAGTTTTAGGAGTGCTTGTAGGTACAGACTTTTTTCGTCTCATAACGACGTTTCTAGTCTTTTCAAGCATTGAAGAAGGAGCTATATCTTTGGCTACTGAATCAGATTGTACTTTAGGCGTTATAGTAGTACTGTAACTTCGACTTCTTGAAACTTGCATAGTTCCTAATACTAAAGATAAGTCATCTTCATGAGGTGAGAGTGGCGGAGTTTGAGGAGGTCCGCCTAATTTTGATGTTCCGCCCCAAGATGTTCTTGGTGATTCCACGTCGTTTGGATCTTATAAAAAGAAAAACAAACATATAAAAATAATAGAAGCGGTATAAGTACAACAAATTTTTTATGTTACCAATCGCTCTAAGGAAGCGAACAAGATCTTTTGACAGCTCCCATCTTCCTTGTTCCAGAGCAGCGTCCAATAATAAAGTAGCATGTTGCCGACTAACGATTGAAGGTTCTAGGTTTTGTAAAATTATTAAATAGCTAGCAGCAGTATCAAGTTGTTGACGTTGTAAACAATCTTGCAATAATTTCTTAGGTGGCCCAGCAACAGAAAATAAATAAGGCCATAGTGCTATTTCAGTCTTTCTAGCGCATTGTACAACTGCTCTAGCCCATACTCCTGGAAATTCACGGATGAATTCCACCACAGAAGGCAGTTGAGCATCTGGGATTGGTTCTTTACTAGTTGCTTCTTCTTCCAGTACCTCATGAAGTAAAAGCTCTAATGAATGTGGAAAGTATGGCAGTCCAGAGCACGAACGAGCAATCTCCCAAGCATGATATCCTAAATTGCGGTGAATAAGTTGTCGCAATATTTGATGGAGATAGACTTGACTCTACAATTAAAATGGCAACAATTTTTAACTAGAAGGAAGCATTCCAATGATATTATACTTACTGTAAGTTCTAATAGACTAAATGGCAACGAAAATGGGGAGTTAGTATCCGAAGTAAAAAGTACTGTGTCGTTTTCCGCACCCAATAAAATGGCATCCTCAAATAATATAGCCAATGGATAAATACGTAAATGGAAAGGTAACATTATTCTCTTGCTCATAAAAGTATGCGTTTTTTCTTGATGATTTCTTGGGAATAATGGAAGCCAAACACGCATGCCATGAGCACCGCAAAATAACCATAGAGCTTCTGTTAAATGAGGTTTATCTCTTCTTGATCTCCATGGTACCCAAACATTTTCTACATAAGAAGCTAATACTGTTGGAGCACTACACGTAAATAGCTGTAAAATATAATAAAATTAGAAAAAAATCCTTTATATTAAGTACAGAAATATTATTCACATACAACTTCTGGAGTATCAGTACAGTGTTCCCGTTGAACCATAAGAAGACGCCCAGATACGTTCAACAGAAGACTTTCAGGATGTGGATGACTGCCAGCAGTTTCTGCACGTATAGTGGTTAAAGTGGCACTTACAACACAAGCAGGATGAACACAAAGTCCACTGATATCTACAGTTTGCAATCTCGTTAATTCTATACTTCCTGCATCTAAAACAATAACGTTTTAAAACAATTTCCTTACCTGTAATTCATAATGTTATTTTCCCTCGTTTATTCTTACTTACCACTATTGCTTTCTATTACCATGTCATAAATGCTAATTTGTGCATTAGCACAAAACGTTAAGAGCCTGTCTTTTAATGTATTGAGCAGTAATACCTGTGATGGCATTCTAACAGTTCTAACGTAATTATTATCCAAACGTGTATCACGTGGATATATTCTAACTTCGTCTTTATCATCTAATATTGAATAACTACTGGCTATCAAGAAACCTCGATGCCATAATAACCCTCCTGTTACAATAAAATCTCGCTCTTGTGTTTCATTACCAAAAAGTTTCCATTTACGTGAAGGTAAAGAATAATGAGCTAGCCCTGTGCGTCCAGCTACAGCTATACTCATACCTTCATTATCAATAGCAGTATACTACAAAAAATATACATTTAATAATATATACATAGTGTGTCACTGTATAAAAATTTTGGCAATCTACACATAACATGTGGAACTAAATACCCTTATTGGCCAATTGGCACCACTGTATGCAATAGGAATAGGAACAACTAGCCATTGCTTACAACCTGCAAGTGTCTGTGTTATGGAATCATTAGGAATTTCACTACCAATATGAAAAGTTGAAATATTTGTGGAAACTCCACCACCAAGATTTAAATATAATCTATCTTCGCCTTGTAAATATAAATGTCCATGATGACCCTATATAAAAATTCATTGTTATTCATCAATGTTACTAATAAAAGATAGAAATTATGGAAATACGTGTTTTGAATATGTACCATACAAGGATTAATAGTTAGAGGACTTTTTACAAAATCTAACTGTATTAAAGAACATTTTAAATTAGCTTCCTCAATTCCATTTTCTTCAACCAAAGAAGGAGTTGGAGACTCTCTTAACATCCAAAGCTGATAGCCTTCGGCAGACCATTCCTAATATATATATATATATATATATATATAAAATCAAACTAAATAAAATGTATCTAAATAATACCAAGAACTAATATTATAAAATCATATATATATAGTAGTTAATTCACTAACCATTGTGTGGATATGTAAAGGATTATCATGTGTTAAGTCTACTCTTAAACCATAATCCCATTTTAAACTACAAAGTAGCAGAGCTCCAAATGTACTCCATATTGCTAGGCCGCCACCTTCCCAAGCTAGTGCAATGGCACAACTATCAGGAGTCCACCTTAAACATCTTACACGGCCTGGTCTTCCTGGATAATCTTTTGAGGATAGACTTAATGTATGTGACATTTCTAAACTTCCTGTGGTTTCATCAACATAGTACACTACACCCTCAGAACTAATAAAATATACATTATAAATTACACAAATTGATTTTAAAAGATAAAAATTTGTAAAGAGAGCATACTTTTGTCTTCCAATTGCAATAAGACGATATTTATGATTTACAGCTGCACAGGTAGCATCGTCAACATCCCTAGCCCAAATTCCTTGTACTTGCTAAAAAAATAATACTATTGTAAATTATTTACCTACATATATCAACAATAATTGACATACATTAGGATCAAATTTTAATGACTGTGCTGTGAGAAATGCTGCTTTGCCAGTGTTTAATACAACTGCAAATCCACCAACTAAAGGAGAATATTCAATATCGGTGACAAACACATTGTTTTCAGTAAGCGGTATAGCTACAGTAGATATTTGTTGATCTACACTAAATGGTATTCTTCTTAGGTCAAGAGAATAATCTCGATTTACTGTACCATCCCACTTATGACGTATTACATGACTTGTTTTTGTAGCTACCATAAGCTCATCACGTATGCAAACTAAAGAACTGATTCCACCATCTATCCAAGCTGATTTTTCCTAAATAAAAAAAGTTTTTCTTATAAATTATTTAATCTACGAATGAAAAATATATTTGTATATTTACTTACAAATGTCAAAACTAAGGAAGGGATAACTTCTTTAATAAAAAGTTCAGCACTATCCCTTTTTAAGCTCGTAACTGGAGAGTCTCTTTGTTCGTAGAGACCCCTTCCCTCTGGACTGGTATCTTGCAAACGATAAAATAAAAGATAACTGTCTGATGTCTAAAAACAAATTAACAATATAAGATCCTTCTTTGCGATATAATTTAGTTTGTTACACAATTTTTCATACCGCAATAACCATCATACTGGAGTCTGGCCTCCATTGTACCAGAATATTGTCACCGTGTTTCTTTAAAGAATCTGTAGTTCGTCTGATGAACACAATGGGCACACATGGCTATATGAAAAATTAATATTTTATAATAAATTATACAGTTGTACTAAAGTAATACATGTCTTTTACAACATTATTTAAGAAGAAATTGTCAATGAACATACATAATAAATGAGAAATATAAATAACAAACATATGTACAAGTGAAATTATAATAAACATAAACTATTATACAACAATTATATCAAAATATTTCAATATAAATGAAATAAAATTGCTAAGTAGAAATATTATTTATTACAAATACAATTCATAAATAAAGAAAGATGTTTTTCATATTCGATATTATGCATTATAGAGGACTATGATTTTATTTTTTAGGGCATTTATAATAAAATTACAATATTACATTTATAATACATACCTTACAATACCAGATGGTAAGAGTATCCGTCGTTAAGACAGCAAAAAGTATTTTATCCCTATTGCAAACAACCGCAGTTATTTTTTCTGGTTCTGTAGTATTTAGAACCCGTGGCCATCCAATAGGAAAAAACATGATTTAGCCTTAGGATTGTTCCTTTTTTACGTTCACATTCCTGTTATGTTTAAGTCGTCTTTTGGTTTCATTCTTTGCCTCGAAGAATCTGACAAGTAAACACGTTCTAACCTCACCATTTTACACGAAGCGTACATACTAGCTTTCTCATTTCTCATGTAACGAAGCGAAGTGAAGTTTTTTGACATCCACGTAGCCTAAAGCCTACAAGTATGAAAACTCATTATTCGCACTACTTATCTAAACGGCGATGTCATCTCATTTACAATCCCTGTGTTATGTGTAATCTCTATTTTAGATACACATTTGAACGCATACGTGTTTCTCATGTGATTTGTATACAATAATTAACATAAATGTATATAAGCAAAAAAAGTGAACGGCGTGAACTTAGCTATACATATATGCATATATATATATGTCTAATTTAAAAAAAATTAATATTTTGCACATAACAAATCAAATTATTCGAAAATATATGATTTAAAACAATATAAATTAAAATATACAATATGCGTATACTTGTAGTATATATATATTTGAAAATAGTTAAATTATTTAATTTTTTAAAATCCAACATAAATTAAGAATAATTATATAGAAAGATCCTCGTTTTATTGTAAAAAGTTTTAATTATTCCGTTACTAATTTGTATTTATATGATATTGTATATACATATATATGTATGTTATATGCACGATACTTACCAAAATTTGGTTCCAAACTAATATTTAAAAAAATAACGTTTTAAATCATTTTTTAAATATATAAGAATGTCTAAAATTAAGAACAAATAAAATAATTATTAATTTATTTATAGATTCAATATGAGTACGATATAGAGTGATTGAAATCTGATACAAAACTGGTACAACTGAAAAATTGTTGTACCAATATATTTGTTCTAGAATGTTTACATAATTAACATTTATCATGAATATTCTTATAATACTCTTAAATAATCAGATTCAGATGCATTGCTGATTGAGTATCACGAACAGTATAAGAACGCGTCTGTCTAACACAGGTATATTCTACTTACTCGCGGGTTCGAAGTCTGTACATTATTCGTCAATATCACAGAACCTCAGATCGAACATTTTTATGTAAGGCTTCATACAACTTTCACGTACCCTTACAGTAAAATCGACGCTTATCACAAATAACATTATTGTTGTAATACTATTATTTACATATTCTCTAGACACAGACCTCTTATCAATAATATAATATGTAATCCAGACAAATAGAGTTCACATAAATATCTTTAAACATACTCATTTTCGGCGGTTATAGGCAGCCTTTATAAGAGTTCGAAATCATTTCGTAAGATGGAATGGAATTATGAATTTCAAAGAGGGCATTAAATCTGTCATACATATATAAGATGTAGATCGTTTTAAATGACAATTTTTGTTAAAACTCTCTAATGCTATATCAAAAACAATACATATATGAAAAATATGCAATCCGTCTATAAATGCAAATAACGTCATCCAGTAATATATATACAACTAACAAAATACATTAAACCATGGTAAATACACTTGTACATTAACCAACGTATTTGTACATCATCAATTACTTTACTTAATTTCAAGTAAACGACTGATTGTACTCCAGAGATCTCTTGTATAAAAGTCGTTAAAAAACATATACGTGTATGTAAATATATCTCTTGTTTAATCTATTGAAAAACACAGAGCTGGTCATTCAAAAAAAGAGCAAGAAACAACGAATATATGTAACGGTCTATCTACGATAGAAATTCTCGAGAGTAATTGACGTCTAACAGGTGGGTTCCATTGGCGGTGGCATGGCGTTCATTTTGGGTGGTCGGCCAAATCCACGCGTTCCATCTGGCCCAGACGGCATTCTCGTCACATTCTCTGGAAGATGTGTCAACGCAATACCACTGTTGCTTCTGGGCCGACAATAGCTACCCTGCTCAGAACCGGAAGAGCATAGAGACAGCCTCCTGGAACCTGCGTCAAAGGCTGAATCTCGGCTGCAGGCGGACAACCTTCTCAAAAATGGCCCGTAATCCGCGGACCCGCGGCGACTAGAATGATAACAAACACCACTGCACTCGGAGCCGGAACTCGAACAACAAGAGAAACGCCGATTCTCTTGATAATAGTAACTCGGCGGGAAAACTGGGTGACAGTAACCGGTCTCAGAACCGGAAGAGCAAGCAGAGTAACGTCTGCCGAAACTTCCGGTTTCGGAACCGGAGCCTGAACCGGAACAGGAAGACAAGCGACGCAGAATGAATCCGTTCTCTGAACCAGAGACAGAACAAGCGGACAACCGACGAGATAACCATGCATCCGGTGATGGGGGTCCTGCAACAATAGCGTTATAGGGTGAGTTTTAGAAGATACAGGGGAAGAGAATAATTTTTTTTAACCCTTAAGCAGTGAAACTGTTTGACGATCGAATATATATGATATTAAAAAAATTATGCAAAATATAGACAATCTCAAATAATAATCGATAAGCGATAGGACAGCAGGACTGTAAATTCGTTCATCAAATATTAAAATATTTTACTTTTGCTTAACTCTTATCTGACTTGCAGCAAAGTGTTAAGATATGTAGGATTCGAGTTACTTAGCTCAGAAATATAATAATAAGGGTTTGATTTATTTTACATTGACTTCTGTTAATAAGCGAAAATGAATGAATTATTGCACTGTATACAGTTAGCACGATACTTCAAATAATATATTTTTTATATGGAAGAAATTTGAAGGAATGCACTGAAACATTTTGCTAATGATGCAGATAGCTGATGCAGGAATTTGATGAATCATTTTCTGTGCTTAAAACTAAGTAACTGTTCGTGATCAGTTTCTTATTAATAAATTTGGATACAATTAATATTTTTCCTTCGTAATTGTGTAATGCTTTAAGAACAAAAAGGATATATCTATAAAGTTATCTTCCTCTCTTTAGAATATCGTAAGATATGAGTAATGTGTATTAGGTATAAGAATTCAAATTATGAGAGCCTCGAAAACTTCTACATCGCAAGAAACAGCATAGCAAATAAGTAATTTTCAAACCTTGGAACGGATGGCCCGGATAAGCGTGATACATTGGGTAACCATGAATGGGTTTCTTATGTCTGGCTCTTCCATCTTCTGTCTCGGATCCGCTGGCGCAACTCGAGGAGTTGTAAGCTTCCTCTTTGGTCAATCTTGTCAGGGCACTTTTCTTTGCTGGTTGTTGTTTCCTCTTCTTGTCGCTGGATTGTTGCAGCTCAAACACCTTGGCATCGCCCAAGGTCATTTGTAAGGCGGTACGAGCGGACGCTGAATCCGTGAACTCGACCATGGCGCACTCCTCGCTCGATGCCAATTCTGGCCTTTTGGCGATTGCTTGTCGCACCTGATAATTGACAGATTAAGCGATTGCTCCTATTAATTACGATTATCAAAGACTGTCTTTTCAAAAAAACGAATTTTATAAGTTTCTATCTCAATCATATTTTCTTCTTTCCCACTCTTTAAATCAACGTACCAACAATTAGGAGCGCGAAAGATAAAAAAAGATGTTACCTCAGCTGGTGCTGGATGCCCAGGTCGAAGTACTCTAATGAGAGCGATCTCTCCACACGGCCTGAAGATTTCAGCCACAGATTCGACCGACAACTTCTCTACCGGGAGTCTCGCGGCTAATATCGTCCTCGATGGGGTGGTTTGATCGAAAGGTGGCAAAGGATCGACTCTTCGTAGCTTGGTACCCTGTGGATTTACTTGAAGTTTCTTTGATTTTGCCAAAGCAGCTCCAACGACCCGCCAATCTCTGCTTAGATGTTTTACTCGTTTGAAACTCGAGATAAGCTTCAGAGATACGTATCCTTCCTTATTCCTTTTCACGTGTTTCAGGAGAAAAGCATCCTTCACGATGTTTTCGTCCGAGAAGTAAAATTCCACTTGCGCGCATATCTTCTCGGCCAATTCGTCGCTTGGTGGAACAAAATCGTCTTGAGTGGTTGTACTTACTTCGGTCGATGTTGGCTGTTTCTGATCCTTTGGATCTCTAACGACATTTTCTTCCAAAGAATCTGCTCCCGAATCTGGATCGCAATTCTTCTGTTGCTCCATCGCATCGTTCACTTTTTTCTCATTGTCAGAACTTCCACTGTCTGATAAGTCGGCCTCTTCTCCTTTGGAGCCTCTTCGATCGAATGAAAGGCTCACGTCGCTGTCTACAGAGGAGATGCTTTCCCTCGTGTCGGATTTTTTCATCGGTGGTGGAGAAAACATCAAGTTGCCCACTTGATCCCTCGACTCTTGCTGAACATCCACCTCTTCCATGTTTGCGTTTCGACCCTCGACGATGAATCCCTGGATATCCAAGAGTCCAGTTGATTATATATACTGTATATTTGTCGAGTTAATCCATTAGAGAAACTGAATTACAACCTGTCCTTCGGAGAATATCTTCGGTATCTCGATATCTCGTATTTCGATAACCGATCCTTCCAACAGTCAAACGAACATCACGCGTTTCATATTAGAGATAGAAATTCGTCGAATTTCGTTGATAGCTCGTTTCTTACGATCGATCACACTCGAAGATAGTTGAAACGGAGACGACCAAGTCAGATCGAAGAATCGAATATGTTCACGATCAATTTGCTTCCGATGGAATTATATTTTCATGACTCGAAACTCGAGACGTTGATGTTTGCCTCGAAGAAAAATTCGTCTGGCCAATGGCGGTGATCTCTTCCTTCCTGTCACGTTCGCCGATACCAAATTGAACCTGCGAAGACAGACCAGCGGGTCTATTAAACGAATCGATGGCACACTGACGATTCTTGGAGAGGGAAAGTATGGAGGACAAACGATTCTAAAGGAGGGGAGAGACTATGATAGCGTTAAAGGGACGATTACAAAAAGGGGGAGAAAATAGACTAAAAGAGCCGATTTTCCCGCTCTCGTTGGGAACGCGTGCTCGTTCGCCTCGGAAGGGGAGGAAAGTGGGGGACTTGCGCGATTCGTGACAGTTCGGGGAAGAGTGGCCTTCCCGAAGGCGCGTCCACCTCTTTAAATACTTTCGCCCACAGGTCGCGCATGCGTGAATATTTGTCTCGCGACAAACCTACCCTGAGGTCGTGACCTTCCTAAATACCGGTCAAGAGTGAGGCTCCGGGAAGATAGAAATTACTTGGCGAAACCTTGGAAAAATAAAAATATAGACACCAGAAGGGTTGATGAGCGAGTTTGCCTGTTCTTTTATATACATGTTTATTTTAATCGAATCATTTACAAAATGTAAATACTTTTATATTCAGTCAGGACTTTTTGCTCGAGAAAAAGTCAATTGCGACTTTTCATTCAAGGTTGTAACGTTCCGTATAGAGGAGAAATGAGCAACGTATAAAAAATTATTATCCTTTATTCAAGGCCTGTAATACTTTGCACGTGTAATATAACATGTAAGAGTTACGTCAAACATTGTTTCCAATCTTGTCTCTAACACGTTTCTGTAAAAGTATGATAGATAGCAAGACGAAATTTCCAAGTTGAAGATATCATTAAAAATTGACCTAAAATCTCGCGCTGCTCCAAAGCATCGAAACAGATAACATTGATATTACATTTGATCATAAAAGCAAATTAAAGGTTTGATAGTAAGAGAACCTGGTTAGAGAGATGGTAAACGAACGGATCCAATTAGTCGGTCAAATTATTAGCAACCAAATATGTTAAATTAACAGTGTTACTGTTAATTACTTACCGTAAGAAGCACAGTTCCAATATCTTACACGTAAAAGTAAATATTGACACCGATGAGTAAGAAAGATTTCCATTCAAAATCGTTACTTTCAGTGGGCTGCGTTTGGGAAAAACGTAAAACTAGAAGAGCGACGCGAACTCCTCGACTACTTGGACCTTGTCTGCGTCTGTCGCGGAAGCCGGGATGTCGAGACGACTGCTACAGGAAGGAAGGACTTCTTTATGGTGGTGGTGAACCTCGGTAACCTCGAAGAGACCCGGCGGGCTTATTCACAAACGCTTCGCATTGCATCCGGACGCTGCCAGCATAATAAGATATAGGTCAAGTGCGGCTGGTACCATGTATGGCTATACCTGTGGCGAGGAAGGACAAAGATATACGTAGGTTATCGTTGTCGAATCGAAAGGGTTCATTCTATATCTTCGTCTTACCGCCTCTTTGTCTATTTCAGTATACCACCTGTCGTATATAAAACTTCTTAATCTCGCTTAAGATTAATACCTACGCACAGAAAAACTCAATTAAATTTATTAGCGTATCATATCTAAACTGTGGATTTCTATGCGAATTCGCATTTTTACCGATATTAATAAAAAAAGTTCGATTTGAATGAAAGCATGCCTGTAAATGTTGTAAAATAGAATGTATCGAACATGCACAAACTTTAACACTCGTAAAGAAATCGTTTCATTTTATTGGCTTAATTCTCTATTTTAAACGACAATTTAAGGATAATTTAGTATGATAATTTAATATTTAGTATTTGATGTCTAACATTTGAGGAAATCTTCCAATGTATTTGATTCTGTGGTAAATTTATTTTACACAAATATGAGTCTGTTAGTGGTTCTTGTGTCGATGTTTAACAAGACCAGAGGTGTAAAACGATTGATTTTAAAATTATGAAAAATGTAATTAAGGGATAATTACACAGAAAATATTATCATATCAATAATTTATCGTAGTAGGATTCAGCGTATTATTAAGACATTTATTGTCTATTTAAAATTATATGTATCAAGGTTACGTTTATAACAATGAAAACATACAAAAATAAATTTATTTCATGACAATTTATACGTATCTGTAATAATAGTCAAATTGATACCGATGAATCACCGGAATCTAATTAATAGTTCGAGTCAGTTATGAATACATACATATGTAATCGCAGCAATCATGTAACTTTTTTTATACCTACTGTGGCTCATAATTATATTATAATCTAGAATCATAATTGCTATGATAAATTTCTGTAACAATAAAATAATTACGCAATTACGATAAAATATAGAGCAAGTAATTCTTAAAACAAATTCTTTTAATCTTACGTTCGTTTTTTCAAGAAGCAAAAGGAACGGGCCGAGGATGTGAATACCATCGCGAAAAAAGAAATTGGATTAAGATTTACGTAAAAGTATTTAGAGCTACACTATATAACCCTCTTAGGTATGGCTTCGTATATTGCGTAAGTTGTCGGTCCGAACCTTTCAGAGTGTAGATTGTTCAAGCAGCGCTCATTCTTTCAGATCGTTGTTGGTTAGCTCATATACATATACACGATAATGATTACACGTTCGCTATCTTTTGTGAGATTATAAGACAAGTATAATTACGTGTTGTACAACCGTTTGTCACGTTCTATTAGCGATGATAATATTCTTTATTAGATTTTCAACTAATATTCATCTTGTTTGCTATTGCGTGTAATTTTTATGTAAAATTAAGTAATCTACTAATTGTTTCTAAGTCTTGATTTAGCACTGGCTTCTGTAAGTTCTCTATGATCTTCTATCAAAATTACATGCAGCTTTCCCATCGTATTATTAATGAAATTCTGAGATATTATTTTCAAACTTAATAAATTGTACAGTAATTCCTAATTATCCAATTAGAACATTGGAATTCTACGATCAATCTCATCCAAATTCACCGTATGAGCAGATGTATTTAGTATCCAATGCGTGCTTCGTGTATTCAACCCTGAGGGGATATTTCAAAAGAGAACCTTTTAAAAGACTAGTAACATAAGTAGAATGCAGAGACCCGGCGGGAACAATATTTTTAACGACCAAATATGCATATTACAGTGAAAATAGTACAGTGTTCTTATTCATCGTCAGATTTCCCTCTACAAGCATACGCTGGTTCTTCCGTTGTACAAATACAATTATTATTTATGTTCTGATACTTATAAATGTTCAATCACCTATATATAAACATTTTTACATCATTAGGATACGATACATTAAAATAAGTACATTTTGTATCGATTTAAAAATGATCATAAAATTAATAGATGTAATTTTACATACTCCGTGCATTGAAATTGATAATTAATCTCTGAAACTTGGTTATTACTCATTCTATATAATGATAGATGAAAGTAAAACGATATTTCCTGGCTGTTTCGATCAATCGTACCTGGAAATATTCGCCCAGGGATATTCGTCAAACGTTCTATCGCCTAAGGCCACTATAGAGAATGAATGGCATGAATAATAATAGCCTTAAAGTATTATGTCATATATTATTATATGAAATAACTTCACGTAACAATATTATTACTTGTTACTCTAAAAATAAATTATCATTGTTGGTAAGATACAACCACGTTACAGGAATATAATATATATCGGTACACTTCAAAATGTAAACGAAAACAACAAATAGGAACTATGTACAAAATAAAATTGCTAAAATCTCAGTTACCTGTTATTCAATATTATAAGGAATTGATTGATTATAAGGAAGGAACATAATATATGTATAAATCATATTTTTATCTTTTTGTCATAGGAAAGCAATTTAAAAATAGTAAAGAAATTTTACATGTATATTTGATATAGAATACCAACTTCAAAATAAATAAAGCAGTCTCTGTTTGGTTTTTCCACTAAACGTAGTTTTCCTGTCCTCTTGAACATTACACAAATATCGATCGTTTATCGATCGTATCGAAAATTGCGAATTTATTAGCTAGGAACTTTTTATTTTTCCCAATTCCGCATATTGTCGCCCTCTTCGAACGTCATCGAACGTCATTAAAATAAAAAATCTTGAAAGTAATGTTTAATTCTAAAATATATCGTTTACAAAATAATTATTTAATAAATAAATAACGAATACAGAATATAGAATAAAAAATCTGAACGAGAACAAGAATTTTGCCCATCATTATCTAATGAATTTTTCGATTACCATGACAACGTTCCTTTTACAATTGTCAGCGAATGTCGCGTTGCAGATTAATTGTCTGTAATTATTTTGTTGTTTCGAGAGAAACCAGGACGCGAACATTTATAATCGCCGACCTACTGAAGCCTGGAGGAAGGATCTTAGATACGAGAACGATCTTTTCTCTCTTACATATGTCCTTGCTGATCTCGGTAATTTAAAAATTTTGAACAATTCAGCAAGGTCCGTTCTTGCTCACAAACTCTCAATTTCAATTCTTAAAAAAAACGGGACGGTGTCAAGATCTCGTATTTCATGAAAATGCGTCACTCATTGTCCTAAGAATTAGTAATCATTATTCGGACGACATGCTGATTTAACCTATGTAACCACTTTCTGTCATGTTGTTCATAAAATATACAAAATATCATACTTTCGACACATTCGTCATTTATTATAGTTGATATAACAGATAGTATGCCTAACGAATGATTTATATGTTGATTACGTAATGGGACAAGGTACATAAAAAAAGTAACATGTGTTAATAAGAATTAATATATTAGTATTTAATAATATGTTTGAAAAGAATTGAGACATTTTGTGAAATTTTAAATAGATGTTTAGTTAAATAAAATTATACAATAAAAAAGACAATAAATTGCTTCGCGAACTAGACGTATCGTTCGACGTATATAGTATATATACAATGTAATCGAATAAATAAAATCCAATGAAAGATGAAAAGATAGAGGTGGAAGCCAAATAAAAAATTAAACCAAGTTTCTATTAGATTTTATACCTTCTTCAAACATCCAATATTCTACCATTAGTTCTGTCTAAGATACTTGACTATTTGAATTACAAACAAATTAGTAATAAAATAATTGTACATTTAAGAAGTATAAGTCTGGTAAATATCAAGATAATGCCTAGAATTTGCTATCTTCTTAGAAACACCTCATTTTTATTGACCGATTACTTAATACCACGGCTTGCTTTTACGTGTCATCTTTCTTTACCAGCCTGCGATATATAAAAGATATATTTTAAAGATCAAGTGAAGCAAAAAATGTAATAGGATATCGTGCGTCTTCATCGTTCTTAACCTTTAAGGTATTCGACGTAAAAGAACGTTCATGAAAATTTCAGTATAGATAGTCTTATTCACGTGATCCTCATTTTCCTTTTATCAATGCGTTTGCTATTATTCATTACCACTAAGAAATCACGTTAATTAATAATCCCAATAACTGATACAACTTTCTTATTCTCAGTATACATCTTATTACGGAAATTCATAAGTTACGTAATCAAGTATCTAAATAATTACAGAATTAATCCTAAAAATGTTGAATCATTATATTATTAATTTGGTAGATCTATTTTTCACCAACGTTTCGTGCAGTTAAACGTCATAGCAAGCGAGTCGTTTATTTCGTAACTTGAGATCTAAATTAAGATACAAAGTAAACGAATCTTAATCAATCTGTGTCATCAACTTATTTTTACACGTTCTTAGTTAAAAAGGGTCGATCATCTGATAAACTATCGCTATTTGTCTAAATAAAGAATGTTAATTTTTGTTAACTTGTAAACTTAGGTATTAGCTCGCAGAAAAGTACAGATAGATGCAAAATAATTATATACCTACTAATATGATTTATGACTATAATATTAAGAACTTTGCTTTAGCACTAATTAAGGATATGATGATTCTTTTACAATTAAAAAAATATTTATTACGTTAATTAAAGTACTATGCAAAAACTAAGCGATCTTTAGAAATATTGTCATTTCATGGTTAGAGGATTTACTTGCATGAAATTTTTCCAATAAATATAGCAAGTACAAACAAGTATTAACGGAGATAGAAAAATCTGGAAAACCGCAGAAGTCGGCAGGGTACCCTACAGTTCTCCAATGTTCGCGACGATTTTCCGGCGCAGAGGGCGGCGATTCCCTGAGGCGATTCTTGGTGTTCGTCGTCTTGTTCTGTTCACTGGAGACGGGAGCAGAACTCGAACTGGGTCAGGGCAGCGCGCCAAATGGTTGGATCAATTTTATTTTAAATTTATCAAGTCCGCTTCGACTCCATGGACACGCGTGATCAGTTCAGATTTCCAGACTGTGCATACCGATTAAAATGGTATCTTGCTTGTGTAACGTGAAGAATAACCAACCACCGAATCGTTTACTAGTTCAATCGATTCTTAGTCTTTTTTTTTTTAATCAAAACCTTATTATTTTCTACCTATGTTTCACGATATTTCGCAAAGATATGTAATTATACTCTTTGTTTGAAAGTTAGAACTATCAATTTTGGTAATTTTTGTTAATTTTATTTCTTAAAAATTTGTTGGCTCATTTTTATACAATATAATTTTCTATTATATTTTTACAAATGAACGAGTCTTAATAACGATAAGTAATCGTGTATCGCGAATTGAAATTATAAGCGGAATGAGAAAAATATCAGCTCAATGTTACTTTAAACCGATTTACGAAAGGAAGTCGCGTAATATGTATATCGCACCTGCAACTAAGGACCTTCCGCTGTCCTTCTTCAATCGAAGAAGCATTGAAATTTCCAGATAAACCTTTAGTGTGATTGTTCTTCAATGCGATGCAATTGAATTGTTTATTCTTCTTTCATTGTTTAACTGTGATTACTCATGTTGAAGCTTCTTTGATTGAGGTCGTATATGTATATCTTTTATCACGATCATATACGTTCATATCTTTACAATTACTTTGATAATCAATTACTACAAAAATTGTTATGAAGATATTAATATGAACATATAATTATGGAATCATATTGTAAATAATAAATACTTATTTAACTTAAAATTACTTATTTAACATATTTATTATTTACAATATGATTTTATAACGCAATATGAAATTATCATTAAGTATCAAAAACTCATGTTTAAATTCGTATTATTCACTTGCAAGAAGCGATTATTTTTATGTTTATTACGTATATTCAATAGGAAAAAAGAGATAAATCACGTAGAATAATAAACAGCGGAGAACCACTGGAACTATGTGAGTCAGACAGAGTAAGGTCCAGTATAAGGCCCTGGGGTGATTCGCCTAGACGGCCATGACCATATTACAGGCCAGAGGCCCCCAATACCATCCAGTAAACTTCCAATAACAATTGGCGAAATCATTACCGGCAATTCACTTCTTATGTTTATGGCGATAATACTGGAGTCCGTAGACAAATCTGTTCTGACAACTATGTCGAGGGGTTATCTTTATTCTTCATTGTATATTTGAATGTTATCTAGTGTATACCTTTATTATATTTATTATTTCTACTATGAAAATGATTCTAAATAAGTTTAAAATATAAATTTTATTACAGAATAATTTTAGAAAAATATTATGAAACGATGAATTTGTAAATTATATAAATATTAATTACATAAAATAATTGATATTTAAAAAGGGATAAATCATATACTTTCTTGTATTGAGAAAATATTTTTAAAGTATTCTAATATATGTACACATTACTGTTTTCAATACAGTAAATTTTATTTTACAAACATCCTATCGTTTCTTTACCACACAAACTGTTCATTATACTTATGGAAATAAAGCTAATTCATATTTTACATATAAAGGGTACAAAAATTTTACAAATTTTATTAATTATTTACGACGTACTTGAGAAATCCGTAATTTTTTAAGGTATACATTTATTTACAGCTATAGAAAGAAAACTTTACATAAATATAAAATTTACCGTCAACGATACTGTGGACAATGTTGTTTTATTATTGATCTTGAAATATCCGCATGACCTATTGCATAAAAAAATCGTTAATTATATTTTGCGTGATATTATTTATGACCAAAAATACTATTATTACCTAATTGCAATTCTATATATAAAGCTAGCATTATTACATGTATAGGAACATCACAGTCTGGGCCCTTTGACATCCAAACCTAAAACATTTATTAGAAGCATCGATTAATAGGTATATATTATTAAGGTAATTCATTTATAAATTTGTAAGAAATATGCACACATAAATGGCATAAGTTTTTTAATTACCTGTTTTAAAGTTTCTCCAGACTTATCAAGTTCACCACGAATTGCGTAAGCTACGGCTAAGTTATAACGAAGTACAGCAATACCCGTAGGAACTGTCGTCGGATACCACACTATAAAATTAGTAATTATTTTATGTAGTAACCGTTTATACATAAAATTATGATAACTAATAATTTCACAGAAGAATTAAATGATTTAAATAAATTCTCACTTTTTATTGGTTTTGAAATAACCTCATCTGATTTTTCTTTATCTTTATCTTGAGTTTCAGGAATAAGTACAGAAGTACTTAAATCTTGAATATTTTCCGGTTTCAGATATTCAATGGCTTCGCTAATTTTGTCCATAAATATCAAACTTTCTGCTGCGTAAAGATTTCCTAACATTCTATATGCACCAGGTAATTTATTAGTATTTAGTAATGCTTTAGCATGTTCAAGTGCAATAACATAATCACCAAGACATAAGCATACATAAGCACTTGCAGCCAGAACGCTAATTTTTAAATTTAACGCTTCAATGGTAGTAGTTTGAGACATTAAAGTTGAATGTTGAGAGCCTAAAATATTTTTTATACAAATATATATAACAATCAAACTTATGAATATTTACATTTTTAAATACATAGATTAAATACCTAAATTATGACCGGCTGTTAATGATAAAGGTACTGTTTGTGGAGCAGTAATTGGTGTAATTGGTACATTAAGTTCATTGTTATTTGGTAATAAAAATAACGCATTCTTTAAACACAGAGAAGCGAATTCTAATGTTAATTGTGGTATAGCGGAAGGAAAACCTTCAGGATGATACTTTATATCTTTGGAAAGAGAAGAAGCTAAAATAATCTTTCTATAAATTCCAGTACCAACAACTTTTTGTACTAGATCTTTTCTTCGTTTTGGAATATTAAAATCAACTTCATTTGTCTGAAAAAATAATAAATAAAAATAGTATAATAGCAAACGAAAGGGTAGAAGATATTTAGTTTCTCTTGAAATACTGTGTGACGATCTAACTAACAATCTAACATATAATATATATATTTACCGGTTTATGACAATAAATACAACACTCGGCAATTCTCAGCCATAATTTAGGATTATTATGAAGCTTTTGTGCAGCTTCCATGAAACAATCGAAAGCAAGCGATGCATGTCCTGCATGTAAAAGTGATACACCAAGACTATACATTAATTCATAATGTTTATTTCCACCAAGTGTACACAGTGGTCGTGAAGATAAAGGATCTATATAAAAACAAATTTCTAAAATTATTATTTCCAATATTTTTACATAAAAAGACTATAGAGTAAAAATTGATTATAATTACCATTATCTTTTACTTGTACGCTTTCTAGAGCACATTTATTTTCATGTAAAGCCTTTCGTAAGTAGAAACTTGCTAAATTTGGTTTACCCATAGCAAGATGTAAACATGCCATATTATTGTAATATAACACAGCAGAAGATTCTCCACAAGTCCTAAAAACCAAAAACATTAAAACAGTTACAATTACAATTACAATTACAATTACAGTTACAATTACAAAAAAATGTTTCCATTGTGTAATATAGTAATATAATCATCATACTTAAAATCTAAATTCTCTGATGTTACAGAATTCAATAATTTAATGGCTTTCTTGTAATTGCCTCTCAAATACTCAAGATTAGCTTTTAAAAATACAGTTGATATATTCTGAAAGTAAAAGAAATTAAATACAAAATATAACACATAATACAATAATGTAATTTTTAAGAATATATCTTACTACAGGTGTACCCAAAGAAACTAATGTCTTCCATTCCCTTTTACATAATTTCAATTGATGCATCATAAGGTATATTCTAGCTTTACATTTTAATAATTTTAGTTTAAATGCATCTGTAACTATATCAACTTCTCTTTTTGGTTCCTTCTGTTCTTTTATGGATTTTATTATACCTTCTTTGTCAACAGATGAAATTTTGGAATTATCTGTGGATATAAGTTGACTTTCTATGTAATTAATTAGAGATAACGCTGCATCTGGTTGTTCCGTTACTATATGTAATTCTATTAAAAGAAGGCACACTTTATGTGCCAGTGATTCCTCTAAAAAAAAAAAAATGCATATTTGTAGGATTTTATATTATTAACTTAAAAGCTATCATGAAATTTGTTATCTTATTACTTACCCATAGGTTCTATGAAAGCAAATAATCTATTCATAATTTGAATTGCAGCATTATATTGTTTTGTGTGATATAATAAAACTGCTTGATTGTATCTCATAACACATTTCTCAATATCATCTATGGTTTCAGTGGAATCAATTGTAGACATTTGGCCACATATTGCATTCAAACTTTTTCTTAATAATTCTGTTTTCTTTAAATCATTTTTGTAACATTCTACCACAACTTTATTATGCATTACTTTCAAGTCTTTGGGTCTTAAGGTCTCTAATTTGTTTAAATATGACAGACAGTTAGCATATGCTCCTTTTTGAAATTCAGATAGTGCATTTTGAGCCAATTCACGTTCTTGTTCAGTTATAACTCCAGGACCGATATCTTTATTCTGTGTTTCAGATGTTTCACCCATTTTTATTTATAGCACAGTAATATTTATATTATATCGTAAAATCCTATACACACAATGTTTACACTTAGTGATTTAGATTAAATAATCTTTTACATCTCCACATTTGACATTTATAAAGGTTAAAATTGTAGCAAAAGATTAAAAGATATTCTTATTCTCGAATAATACTTTAAAAATAAAAATTGTTGACTATGTGTGTATGTATAATGTTAAAACAGTCTTTAATAAAAAATAATTACTAATTTATTTTAAATAAATCTTTCTAACAACTTTTCATATTGACATTATTATTTTGCTGAAAGATGCCGCCACAAGTTAAAATCTCCTAGGACTTGAAACTAATTAGGTGAAATGTATTTAGCGGGAAATATAATATATATTATGATAAAATGATTATAAATATGTACTCTATCTTAAATAATTAAATCAAAACATTTAATGATAAAAAGATATAAAAACAATCAAATTATTAAATTGCTTTTATATTGGTTAATGTTTTAAATAAACTTTTTAAGCATAAAAAGCTCTTTCTGCTTTTGAAATATCAGTTGAAGCTTGTTTATTCTTGGAAAAATGTCTTATTTGTTTTAATAATAATAATAACTAAAATTAATCTTTAAGTAAACTTTAATTTATAATTTTTTTCTGAATTAAAAATTGTAGTAAATTTTTTAATATATTATTTCAAGTATTTCTAAGCTTCTAATTATAATAATTAAACAACAATGTAATATATTTTTTAAATCAAATATGTTATAATATCTAATAATAGTACAATAAATTTATATATAATTATATATGTACGTGTATTTATAAATTATATGTATTTTTATTACGTCTTTATACTATAAATAAAAAATATGTAAAAATTTAGTACTACTAATTTTATTTCAATTTATTTCTATAGTATTATCTTCCCTAGATTAGATACAAATGCTAATAATTCGTAGTTTTGAATTAAAATATAATACATATGTATACGAAATATAATAACGCTCATATATATACAAATAAGTATGTATATATTTTTAATACACGTATATCTCATTTAATTCTTAGCGGTATAACGATTGTGTTCTAAAAAATACCACAATTAATAGATTTGTATTTAAAGATCAATGAGAATAATAGTACAATAAAAATCGTTATGTCCGATGGACCATGATTGTCAATTTAAAAAACACGGTGCATATTAAAATACTATAAACAAAAAAATGTATTTATATGTAATTATGAATTATACAATAAGGTAAATAGATGTACTTAAACTAAGATTATTTTTTTCATTTATAATTTTTTTAGGTTATATTTAAGTGCAATTATGTTATAAACACCATGGAATGTTTAATTAATTTTAGTTTTGGCTTAAAAATTATCCTATAGTTGTCAAATATACGAAATATCATATGCGGGGCTCATTATTATTGTTTAAAATAATTTGAACAATGTCAGATATCAAATATCAACAATCAAAAATATTATCACAACATTCAGTTGAAGATCAGGTAAAATTTCTTAAGCAAACAATATTTTATTAGAAAATAGAAATATAATTTGTAATCAGTAAATTTATTAAATAATTTTATTAAGGAAGGAATAATTAATAATGAATATAAATATAATAGATTAAACATTTTTTTATTAGGATAATTCAATACTACAGGTAGTACAAAAATCTCCTTCAGAAATTAATGAAGTTAATGTCGTTGATTATTTACAAGATTGTGTAAATAAACCTTTAACTAAAGATTCAGGAATACATTTATCTTCTACACCAATATATAATTCAAACATTGAGTCACAATTGAAAAACAAAAATGATTATAAAAATAGTATCGAATTTGATTTTATAAAAATTGAAAACATTTTTTTACAAAATATACCAAATTCTCAAAATGAATTGAGATTTAAATGCATAGAGCAAAATCATTTAAAAATGAAAAATGAATCTGCAGAATCTATAACTCATTTAGATGAAAAGAATACTAATAGTATTAAATTAATAAAAATGAATAATGCAATTGATACAGAAGATGTAAAAAGTAACAATATTCCTGTTAAAGTAAAAAAGGCTTTTGTACTTGAGAAAAATGTTTTTACTCAAGTTAAAGATAAATCGTATAACTTAGAAGTTAAGAATGAAAATTTGAATGATGAAAATAATGATCCTGAAACTAAATTTATAACATCAAATAATCAGAGTAAAATTAAAATCAATAATCTAGTTATGTTAAATAAACAAGTTAAAACATGTAGTCAATGTTCAATGACATTTAGATACAAAAGACATTTAGATCGGCATCTGGAAGGTCATCAAAAAAATAATTGTTCTCACTGCAGTGCAAAATTTGCCAGGCGTAAACACCTTGATATACACTTATTTCGTTCACATGGTGAAAGAGTAACAAAATATCCACATTCTTGTGATGTATGTTCCCGTAGTTTTCCTAAACGTATTTTATTAAATCGTCATCGTGCAAAACACAACTATGAAAATGGCAAAGTTTGTTCAGATTGTGGAGAAATGTTGAAAGCAGAAGAAGATGATAAGGAACACAAAGAAAATCATTGCACACGAAAACAATTTAAGTGTAAAAGATGTTTACAAACATTTAGTATTGAACAAACATATATAGCTCATATCCAAAATCATGATAATTATAAATGTCCAAAGTGTGATGTCACTTTTGCCTCCAAAAAGAAGGTGCATGAACATTATAAAATGGTGCATTCTTCAAAATTGAATCATGATAAAATATCAAATAACGGTAAGTTTTTAAAAATAGAATAAGAAAATATATATTCATAATTTATAAAAACTTACTATTTTATAGGTATTTACTTTTGTACTGACTGCAGGCATACTTTTTTAAAAAAGGATGATTATTCTCGTCATTTAGATTCTACATTACATCTTAATAAAGTAAACAGGGAAATATTCCAAAGAGACATTTTTACATGCCTAATTTGTTCTAAGAAATTAATTTCACAAAGAGCTCTCGATCAACATGTTAGACGTATACATAAAGAAGAAAAAAGATTTATATGCAATATATATGGTTGTACATTTCAGTGTGCAAGGAAATCAGACTTGGATAGACATAGACAATTACATGTAGAACAAAGAAATGTTGTATGTGAACAATGTGGTAAAACTTTTACTAGTGTTAGTATTCTTAATGATCATGTTCTCTATATACACAATAAGGAAAGACAATTTATATGTGAAGAATGTGGTAAAGCATTTAAACGAAATAGTTTATTAAAAAGACATAAATTATCTCATCAACAATATCGGCCATTTGCTTGTATGCAATGCAATACTGCTTTCAAGAGATCCCATCATCTTTCTCGTCATATGGAAACTTGTCATAGAATTACACTTGAGAAGAAAAAGAAGGTGAATTTAACTCTACATTTATATTTTACTTTTTAATCATTTATGTAATTTAACAAAGATGCACAATTAAAATATAATAAAAATTCAACAGGTTGTAAAACTTATGAAAACAGAAGATGGTCATCTTGTTCCAGTACCAGAGAAACCAAAAAAGCTTAAACCTAAAAAATTAAAAATGAAAGCAGGATCTAATAAAATCTTATTGTCAGATGACAAATCTGTTACTTTTCAAAACGTGGATATTAATAACAAATATTCTGATTCATATTTGGAAGCACAAACATTGCTTAATTCTAATGACTTATGTGAAAATTCACCATTGCCATTAGAACTTACAAATGTATTATCAAACACAGATTTTGCCCCTCAGGTTCTTTCATTAGTAGATATTAATGCAGAACAAATTGTGACTGTAGAAGTTACTACTCCAAAAACATTAATAATGAATGATCTTGTAGATCAATTTGAAATAAATTGTAATGAAATATTGAATCTAACAAATTATCAAGATTTAGAACTTCAGTATGGAATTTCAAATACAGATCAAAATTTGTATGATCATATAAATTATTCTGAATTATCATTAGGAACTGTTGAAGGAACATCATTTTTTGTGGATTCGAATATTAACAAACTAGATACTTTACCAATAGAAAATTATTTGAATCAATCGTTTCCATCGTTTTTAAATTTTTAATCATATTACATAATATGTATTAATATAAAATATCTAGCTTATAAGCTAAAAAACCTTTTCTATATCTCTATCATTACTTGAATTTATAGATACAAAATTTTATTAACATGAATTATAAATATGTATTAAAAGTATGTAAAACTGCCTAAAATTATTTTAAGCATAATTAAAATGTTTAATAAGTGATCAACAAAAATGTGATATATTTTGTAATACTTAGATTTTATCAAAATTTATCATGCATTTAATAAGTATAGTAAGTAATAAGTATAAATAAAATTGTATAGTAATCTTTCTAGATTTTTTATTTATAGTTGTTTTTATTAATATATATAATATAATATATAAATGCCATGAATATGTTATTCTTTTTGCTTAAAAATATACATTTTAATGAATATAACTAATGTTTATTTTTATTATTTATTAGAGACATGGATAACTCATGCTAGTTATCATGATGGGAAAATTATAAAACAGGGTATGCACAGTCTCATACACCCTTATCAAATTTGATTAATTTCAGATGAGCTCACATGAGCTCGCCATAAAAACATTTTGTGACATGCCAAATCAGTTTTTTATAAGTATAAATCATTATTTCCCAAAGTATGATATAATAAAGTTATATATATATAATAAAGTTATATCTAAAGATATATTTATTTTTTCCAATTTTATTAGTGCTAATTTACTTAATTAGTGCCATTCAATAAATAATGCTTTGTTATAATTTGTATATCTGAGTTTTTTATTGCAACAGCAAGTTTCTAAAAGTAGAAAGTATTAACAAATTTTGTGACATTTCCCTACTCACTTGATTATTGCTTCATTTCATGTCATTTTAATTATTGAGTATACCAAATGACATACTTATAGATCTATTGTTCATAGTGAAGATTCTTTCATATGGGTAACAGTTATCCATACCTAATTTACTATATTAATATAAGATAGTATATGAGATCTAAATAATAATAGAAAAAATTGAAATAATAAAAATATATCATAAATACGTATTTAAGTGGTATTTGAATATGCCCAAAAATATTAATGCAATTAAATTATTATTAATATAAAACACAAGTGTAAAATATATTGTACATATTCATTTAAATCATATACACTTTTTCACATAAATGTTTGAATTTATATATCTCGTACATATTTATTTCTCACGTTATTTATATTCTTTTCAACACACCATTATTGTACATCGTTTTAAAAATTGCTATAAAATAATAATAAGGAAAAGAATTCTATAGTATTTCTTATTTCATTATTAATATTAAGATAAATAAATAATTAATATGAGTAAGATTATGAGAATCTTCCTCTTATTAATTACGTTCGTAAATGCAAAAAGTTCATGTTGACATATATGTCAACGAAGTTTATACATTTAGAATATGTATGTAATTACTCAAATATAATCTTACCCTTTTTTAGCACCCCGTATATTGTAAATATCCAATTGAAAAGACTGACTATATTTTTGTATGCTAATTTTTGTTGCAAAATTTACAGACATAATATATAATACAAGATTTGAACAAAATTTAAATAAAATTTTATTAATAGTATGATCTTTTCTTTTGATTTGTTCGTATATTATTAAAATTATCAAATTTTTACTTGTTTTTATACTTATATCTTTTAGTTTGAAGTCTATGATACTTAATTATATATATTTATACTTATTTAGCTTAGACAATGTGTTTCATTTAAATTTTTTTCTAAATTTTTTTCACGAAACAAATCTATATAAAAATACGCTTAAAATTGCTGCAGTTGCTCCACCAATTAAACTCCATGTAAGCTTTGATGAATTTTTACTTTTTTGTTCTTTTGTATTTTTTTGATAATTATTGTCATTTTTATGTGCTCCTAACATTTTACGATACAGATTTTTTTCATGCTGAGCGTCCTTAGCATTCTTCTCTTTTAAAATAGCTAATTCCGACTGAATAGCCTTTGTTTCTGGCTCCAATTTTGCTGCTTGAAGCAATGTTTGATATGCTAATGCATGTTCTCCTTTATAATGCAAAATTTTTCCTAAAAAAAATGTAATATGCTTAATATACAAAACTTACTATTATATGTATATATAAAATGGCACGTGTACAATATTACCTTTCCTAAAGAGTGCTTTTACATTTTGAGGTTGACAACTTAGAACACTTTCTACACTTTTCAATGCTGCATCATAAGCTTGTGTTTTCATTTGTGCAGCTGCTAGATTATTATATACTTTCATACGATCCTCCAGTAAAGCCTGTAATTCTGCATCAGTAGTAGTATCTTCCATTTCATTTTGGTAAGATGTACGACTTTCTGTTGGTAACAAAAATTCTAATGCTCTCCGATAACACTGAATCGCAAGTGTTGGTTCATTACGAGTAAACCACCAATTGCCCCGTTCCCGTTTTTTATTGCTTTAAAAGAAGTGAAAATATGCAATCAATTATAATATCAAATATCAACAATCATAAAAAATAATTACCCAATTTCTTTTCGCTGATTGACATGGAGTGTTTCTGTTTCTTCTTCTAATTCACTGGACTTCAATTCAACTGTATATAAAATAGTGGCATTTGGTGGAATATTTGGTTCTTTTCCTAGAGAACCATAAGCAAACCTTGGATCAATCTCAATTTCAGCAACTTCATTTACATCCATTAATGCAATTGCTAAATCTAATCCCTACAATTGAACAATGTAATAACAAACATTATTGATACTACTATATTAAGTAAAATTTTTTTATTGGAAAATTAATAATAATTATGTTACTCATAATCTAATAAAATATAAGTAGTATTATAGCAGATTAATCAATATAACATTTCTGAAATACAATTTAAAAAATACATTTATAAAACTGAGATTTAAAAAATAAAGATATCACTCAATACCTGAATCACTTCAACATCACCTAATTGAATTTTGAGGTCTTCATATTCTTCAACCGTCGTACCATCTTTTAATTTACCAATAATTTTTAAAGTACAAATATCAGATCTATTTGGTCGTGTTCCATTTTTCCCACTTTTTATAACTTTCTTTTTAAGCTGTCCATTTCCTAAGATATCTATCCACTCTTCAGGTGGATGTTCATTTAAAACTGCTTTTGTCATTGGTTCATTTGGGTTTATATCAAAGTTTAATCCTTCTTTAATGAAATCAGCTTGACTCGTCCCTGGTTGAATAGATTCATCTTCCATCTTCAAAATCCACAAAGTCCAACAAATTATTCACTTGTTATAGACATAAAAATTAATGAGTTTTTAAAAGATTGTATTGAAACAGTAAATCACTATAGCAATATTAAGAAATTAAGAATTCATTCTATTATAGATATAGAAATAAATTTCAATCTCAATAAAATGTTCATTAATTTTTAATTCGCAATACCAAATATGTCATAATCATTAAAAATAAGAACATTAAATTATAAGAAATGTTAAACGCATATAATAAATAAACAATATAAACAAACGAAAAATGCACACTCATTCGATGAAACGACAAAATTTTAAGCAGAAATAATAATATTAACATTATTAATTCTTGTTATGCGATAACGTAATACGAGTTTAAACTGACTTTTATTTAAAAAGATACGTACCTTGTTATTTTCAAAGGTTTCAATAATCATTAGAAATGCTAAGAAATAATATTCAACTTGTGTTTATTTGCAGAACACGCGATACTGATTAACCTCACTGATTACTTGAAATGAGCACTACTAGAATATCGAAAGTATTTAATCGATAATCGAACTTTTATCGACTTCCTTAAGCCAGTTGATTACGTAAATATGTATGTGTATGTATCTTTGTGCTTATTAGAAGAAACAAACGTGATTTAATTGCTTAATTCAACTAGAATAAATTTATCAAGTAAATGCTTCCGCTTTATAATTAATTCTGATACATATGTAATAACCGAAAATTAAATTAATCCCTAATTTTGATTGGTAGTAAAACTGATTATCAAGATCATATAATGTTCTTATCCTGTGTTTGTTTAACAATCTAAAATTCCCTGCAATTTTATTAAAACAGAAATAAATTTATAAAACTACTAAATCATAAAATCAGTCCTTTCTCTCTCTCTTTCTTTTGGGTTTAGATACTATACATACATATGTATATACTATATGTACATATATAAGCAACAGAATAAATTAGCGAAGTGTTGCATAAAATATGTTTGTAACACCAGAGATCATTTTGTGTCATATCAATGCGTAAAACTTTCAATCTCCTATATATCTTTAGATCGAGATATCTATAGACTGTAGATTGTAAGTTTTAAAATCTTATTATTGTGGTAAATAATTTTTATTTTCAACTACATTGAAACGAACATGTATTTTTATATAAGATATTCTATAATTATTGCTCAAATATTGATAACAGTTGCTAAATAAATACTAAAATCATATTATATCATATCATATCAATCTGTTTCAATCTTTTTATCAACTAATAACATATTTACCAATTCTCAGTTGTAGTTTATATTACATGCAAGGTGAATGGAACCAATCGAATGATCCCACATTTCTAACATATACGCATGCGCATGGGATCCACGTTCGACTATATATTGTATATGTACCACTCTGACAAAGTGTATAGTTGCTAAGAAGTCTTTATCCTGTTAATTCCCATTCAATTTTAAAATTCTTTTTATTAATAATGAAATCGCTTTTATTAGTGGGAGTCGTGTTAGCGACCTTTTGTTCAAGTAGTAACGCTGACGATAAAAAAGGCCCAAAAGTTACAGATAAGGTAAATAAATGAAATGTACTAATATAAAACATCAGACTTGTTAACAAAGAATTTATTTTCGAACAAAGTAGATAAAAATAAAACTAAATAAACTAAATATGACTCATTGTTAAAAAATAGTCGCTTTTCTTATTTTCAAATTAAATAATATACCTTCGATTTATATATATTTTGATTTATTTTTTACATTCATATGTTAGAAAATTTTTTAAATTAAGTTCGTAATTAGGATATACAATTTAAGGATATACAATAGAAACAATAGTTTTTACAAGTCTATGAAATTTTAAGAAAATAATTAAATCTATAGCTATACATACATATTTATACATAGGTATGGTTTGACATTAATATTGATGGTAAATATGAAGGAAGAATTGAGATTGGGCTGTTTGGAAAAACAGTTCCAAAGACTGTCCAGAACTTCATTGCATTAGCAAAAAAACCTCAAGGAGAAGGATATAAGGGTAGTAAATTTCATAGAGTCATTCGTGAATTTATGATTCAAGGAGGAGATTTTACAAAAGGAGATGGAACTGGAGGTTTGATATCATCATATTATTTATTACTAGTTTGAAAATTGATGTATTACATCTTATTTAGTATAAAATTAAGATTTAATAAATCCTTTAAATTTTATTACATAAAATGACACATAGCTCAAGGTTTTTATAGTACTTAAAATATTGGACAATTATTAATAATTACATTTAATTTTATTAAATTTTTTTTATTAGGTCGCAGTATTTATGGAGCTCGTTTTGAAGATGAAAATTTCAAATTGAAACATTATGGTGCTGGATGGTTGTCTATGGCAAATGCTGGAAAAGATACCAATGGATCACAGTTCTTTATTACTGTGAAACAAACTCCTTGGCTTGATGGTAGACATGTCGTATTTGGCAAAATAATTAAGGGAATGGTATGTCATTTTCTTTACATAATCTGTTGGATTACATAACTTATTAAGTATCTATCATGAAAATAATTTTACAGGACGTAGTAAGAAAAATTGAAAATGTAAATACTGATACTCGAGATAGACCAACAAAAGATGTTGTAATTGCTGATTGTGGTGCAGAAGTAGTAGCAGAACCTTTCAGTGTATCAAAGGAAAGTGCTACTGATTAAACATATTCTTATTTTTATGATGATGGAAACTAACCATTTATGGCTCTTATGTATTAAAAGAACAAGCTTATTTAGTTTAATATGTTCATAATTTCATATACACTAAAAATTCATAAAGTGTAATATTTACTAATTTTGTATAAAAATCATTTAGATATTGTTTACATAATTGCTCAAAAAATTATTCACAAACCTTATTGTAATATACTTATCTAAAATACATTTTAACAATTATGATCAATCATTAAAAAAATACGTAAAATAAGAATTTGTTCTTAACAATTTTAATTGTAGAACAGTTAAGTGAAATGCATATTTATAAGTAGAAATTTCTTAAACAAATAGAGTTGGAAAATCACAAAATCGTATGAAACCATCTTGTAATCCATTATCTTATTCCAATTTTTATAAAACTATATACATACATATGCTAAAATGCGCAATAAATTTTATATACTTATAATCACATTTTTTCAAATAAATAATATAACTACTTTTATTCGTTTTCCTTTCATGCCTATTTTTATTCAATATAAATATAAATAACATAGTACAATTGAATACAACAAAATTATGTGAAATATAAATTGTATATATTATAAATCTACATATATATATACATATGCATAGGTATACTGTTTTAATTCAATGCAGTACATATATATGTAGTATGATATAGTACGAACAGGTATGAACAATATTAAGCCTTTCACTTCAAAGTTCATGACATTCTCATAAGTAAGAATTCTTCATTTATTTTTTATAAAATACATACTGACTACGTAAATGAAAGTTAGTTAAATAATTTCTGAAGAAACTTTATTATATGTACCTATATGTACATATGTTAATCATGCAATTATATATGTTAATTAATTTTTGTAATTACTAATTCATTCATATATATGTCATTCATATATATGTACTAATTCATTTATATATATGTCAATGATTGTCAATAATTTGCATTGAAACATATATAAGTAAATATATATATATGTCGGAGCGCACATTAGAATTAGGGTTAGGGGCGTGAAACGAATCTTCGTTTGGGTTACACGTTGTCGTTATGCAATGGAGAAGACATTGACTAGTGCAAATACGATTATTATAGAACCGGACAAGTAACCGCGGTAGTTAGGTGCTCGAGAAACTAATGACAATGATCCTAGGTTCAATAACGAATCCGCGGTCGACGGGATGATAGATGAACGTGCTCACAAAATCTAAGTCGGACGCGTAATGTTCACTGGTCGTAAAGGGTTACTCCTTTCATCGATGAGATCGCGAGCGAGAATGCCTTTCCTGTCCCGATGATGCCACAGAGGAAAACTATAATGGGGTGTGTCTAAGGACACGAGATCATCGGATTCGTCGAGAAAAGCCTTCGTTCAGAAAGTAAGGGAAATTGGCGTTGCTGCTAATTGGTCAATCTCCATATCGGTGGTTAGAAAAGGATGTTAGCCGCCCTCGAGGGAAAGTTGCTAGTGGGAGACCGCGCTCGTTGAAAAATATGTCTCCCCTATCTTCCCGTAGTTGGGACAAAGACTGTTTGTCTGTTTGAAGGACTTTAGTTAACTAAACCTTAAGATTTATAACGGGCTCTCGGGCTAGCCGAACATGTCCTGCGGAGACGCATCGACATCTGGCAATCATCTTACTCGAAGAATAGGGTCTGCACGTGGCGAGCCACGGGACAGAAACCGTTGGAATGTTTATTGTCTCGTGTCGCCCCGAATATTTCTTTTAAGGAGAGCTATAGAATTACTCCATACCTTGTTAGGCAAAACGTTCATCCCGTGACCGCGGCTACGTTCGGCGACTGACTGTCGCCTCGAGCCCAAGCTCATTATCACGACTCTCGAACAATTACAATCGGGTTGAATAACTACAATTGTTCAATTACAGCTATAGTAGACTCTAGGTTACAATGTTGCGGGATTATCCAAAATTCCAAAGGCTCCGCTGTTCTTTCATCTCCGACACGGCCTTCCTGACTATCACACGTCCTCGTGTGTAACTAAAATATCGTGTTTTCTTTCATTAGATTCAACTGACATTATTTACGATTTAACTAAATGTCCAAGCAAGTCAAGGGTCCAGTGCAATAACAAAATTTCGTTCGGAGGCTTGACAACACAAAACTAAAAGAGAACAAGAATTTGTAGCGTTATGATTTGCATTCAAAGTGCTAGTTGCGTTCTGTGAGTCGCCAGACCGTAATGACACGACAGATCATGTTCGATTTCGTACACTGATGAATCTCAGTTGGTTGGATCATATTGCTACGTTGGGTGTATCACTATGGGTATATTGCAGATGTATGAAACATCACAGTGGATATATTGCAGACACGCAAAACGTCACTGTGGGTATATTACAGATGTATGAGACATCACAGTGGATATATTGCAGATACGCAAAACGTCACTGTGGGTATATTACAGATACATGAGACATCACAGTGGATATATTGCAAATACGCAAACGTCACTGTGGGTATATCACAGATGTATGAGACATCACAGTGGATATATTGCAGATACGCAAACGTCACTGTGGGTATATTACAGATGTATGAGACATCACAGTGGATATATTGCAGACACGCAAAACGTCACTGTGGGTATATCACAGATGTATGAGACATCACAGTGGATATATTGCAGATACGCAAAACGTCACTGTGGGTATATTACAGATATATGAGACATCACAGTGGATATATTGCAAATACGCAAAACGTCACTGTGGGTATACACTACGACCACAACGTGGTGTTAATGATCCTCTGAGGTCAGTGCACTTGCATCGTTATTATCACCATCGTTATCATCACCGCAGACGTCAATCTCAGCAGGGGCGCAACTTTCTAGCATCTTTCTCAGTCTGTCATGTCTGTCCTTATATGATTGTTTGCCGTCTAAGGTTTTTAAAGTATATCTATCTCCTTCCAAAATCTTTGCTATCTCGAATGGACCTCTGAATTTCGGATCTAACTTCGTCTGGTTTCTTTCCTCGTTTTTGCATAATACAAAATCACCAAGGTTAAACCTAACTACCTTAGCTTTAGTTTTGTCAACTCCACCTTTATCGTACCTAGCACCAATTTCTATATCCTCTATTGCCCGCTGTCTTACATTAGAGATATCTACTTCTTTTTCTTCGATATTATCGGGTATCAATGAGTCGTAAGGTCTTTGCTGTTCCACCAATTAATAGTTCCAATGGGCTCGATTTAGTCACGCGGTTGGTGGTGCAATTTAAAGCCAGCCGTATTTTTGCCAACCGCGTCTAGCCACGATCGCCCGGTCGTTTCTATGATCGTGAACATAATTTTCAACGTACCGTAATACGCTCTACCTGACCGTTGGCCCTACTCGCACCGGTTGAGATTAAGTGGAGTTTTAGTGTTCACCTTGCCAGAAATCTTGGAATTCTTTACCCGTTAGGACACCTCTCTTGGTCCGCTATTATCCGGCAAGGACTGCCGAATAAAAATATAGTACTTAAGTGCTTTACCGGTACTAAGGAAATCTACTTTGCGAGTATGATGCAGATATGCGAATTTAGTGAAGACGTCGACCAAAACAATGACATACTCTTTCGAACCACTTTTACCGCTTAGTTTGCCCGTTATGTCCACGTGAACTGTATGCCAAGGTATGCTGGTCTTAGGTATAGGATGTAATTCAGCTTGTATTTTACCTGAACTGGCCTTTGAAACTTGACAAGCGTGACAGTTCTCTACGAATTGGCGAACATACTCCGCCATTCCTTCGAACCAGTAACACTCGCACGGTTTCTCAAGCGTTTTATCCCAACCTAAGTGCATAATTGACTGTTGCACATGGTTAATAACAGATCATCTAAAACCTCTGGGGACAATGGACAAGCAGAGAGTTCTGCCTTTTCTCTGTATTTTACGATGAAGGGTACCGGACCGTAACTCATACGTATTCGCGACGTCTTCCGCGAGCTCTTCGTTCTGTAATTTATTGACGATCCCAGAAATTTGGGAGTCGCGACGTTATTCCACTAATAGCTAGTCTTCGGAGATTTCGGTCAGATTGATTTCCTTCTCTATGACTTCGTTGATCGTAAGGTGATCCAAGTCTACGGGATTTCGCGAGACAAAATTTACGTGGGCCATTCGTTTACCTTCCCGGTACAGAATGTCAAGAGTAAAAGTTTGTAAGTAAGCCCACCACCTGTAAACCCTGTCATTTAAATTTACCTTACTACTGGGAGCCTTCGAAGGATTACAATCGGAGACGACAAGAAATTCTCGTCCGTGGAGATAATGACGGAAGTGCTTGACGGCGTTTACAACTGCTAGCGTTTCTAATTCGTAGGAATGATACCTAGATTCTGCAGGGCTAGTTCTTTTGCTGTAATATTCCACTACTTGATTTTTACCTTCAACCCTGTGCATTAAAATGACCTCATATCCATCCGAACTAGCGTCGATACGAAGTTCTATCGGGTAGTTCGGGTCAAATACCATTAACACCGGCGCGTCGGTCAGGGCGGAAATTACCTTTTGCCTTATTTTTCCATGCCTATCTGTCCAAGTCATGTTTTTATTATCGGAAGTAAGCGCATACAAGGGTTTCATTACCCGTGAAAATTTAGGGACGAATTTTCGGAAATAAAGGGCTAAACCTATGAACTGCCTGAGCTGTGTGACGGTCGTTGACGCAGGTAAAGAACTCAAGGCGTGCATTTTACCCGGATTGGGACGAACTTCTCCGACGTAAATTACATATTCCAAATAGAGTACCGATGCCTTTAGAAAAGAACATTTTGAAAAGTTAAAGGAGAATCCGGCTTTTACAAGGGTATCTAGTACGGTGTGCAATACTTTTAGAGCTTGATCTATCGAGTCGGCAATAATTAGGACATCATCCAAATAGACGACAACGTACGAATGGCACGTTGGCTGTTATACGTGTTTTCAAAGGAATCTCAAGAACGATCTCTCGTTTCGTTTGTTCGCAACATCGAAATCAGCGGCCGCTGCTGAATACAATGAAGGAAAGTGTAGTACAGATCACTCCGACCAAATGATTTCTTATGTTACCACAATTAAAAAGGGTCAAATGCTACAGAAGACTTGGCACGCGACTACTCCTGAGGGTTTCCGTAGTAAACGCTTTGATGGTTTACAAAATTGTAGCAAGGAAGAACATAAATATTAGAATATTTAGACAAGTATGAGTTGCAAAATTATTAGGGTTGTCCGAAGATATAAGAATCCCCATTTTCGACGGAGTCAGCATAGTATCGCCGTCCCGAAAATGACTTCCGGAAGAAACATTAAACGCGCACGCACTTATGTTATGCAAATAAAGGACATCGAATGGATCGAACAAAGGCACAAAAGAATTCGAAGAAAACAACAACTTATTATCCAAATTGTTCATCGAGGGTAATCAATGCTGTATACTTCCTAGAATTAGGATGAATAGGGGTTTGGAGAAACCCACCGGCCATGTCCAGAATAATAAAATATCTCGCTTTTGCAATCTCGCGACTCGATCCGCAATGAGGGGTAAAGGCTACCGATCCGCGACCGTATGTTTATTTAGTTCTCGAAAATCTGTCTATCATCTATCTGTACCATTGTTCGTTTTCACGAGTAACACGGGGCTCGCGAACGGTGAATTACTAGGCTTTATGATTTTTGGCTGTAATTAAGTCGCTTGTTCTATCACGTACTACTCTGCGCTCGCGAAGTCTATTAGGACTCCTTGTACGGCGATGTTAGGATCAATTAATTGTACTTCTAACTGTCCTGTATTTTTTGTACGAGTACGTAGGGAACCCGTAACGGATGAATCTCTGAATTTTCGAAAAGAAAGATTAATCGACTTTTATCACTACCACGTACCTCACTGTCAACTTCATTGACATCGATCTCGTTTTCAGCGGTTTTATTACGGGCATGAATTATTTTTGTTTTACACATAGCGAGGCTAGTTTGTGTAATATTACGTCAAGATCTTGGCTTAAAATTTGACGAGCAATCGCGATATCGTATTTTTAAATAACTATCAGCCAGGACATGAAAAATTTATCTCTAACCACTAACACCTGCAACGGGCAAGATTTGAGCGATACGTTTAGTACCAATATCTCTTATTCCTCGCATTACTACTATATCAATCGTTCTTTTGCCAGAAATTCTCAAGACTACGGATTCTTTAATTAGCGAACACTCGGCTCCGAAATCGGGGTAAAATGGAAACGACTCACCCGGATGGCTTGATCTACCAGTTGGCGCCTCACCAACGTGGAAGTCGATTCGACACTCGGTATTGAAATTATATTCAGGAAACTGCTTTGTAAATGATTTTCCTCCATAATCAGATTGGTAGCTGCGCACCATGCAGCGGAGTCGAAAAATTGTTAGGTTCCACACTCGATTCTTGCACTAGCGACGGAATTAACTCGCGCACGATGGTCGTAAGCTCTTGCACTGTTATAACCGGCACTGATCCCACTTCTGATGTCGGAGCGCACATTAGAATTAGGGTTAGGGGCGTGAAACGAATCTTCGTTTGGGTTACACGTTGTCGTTATGCAATGGAGAAGACATTGACTAGTGCAAATACGATTATTATAGAACCGGACAAGTAACCGCGGTAGTTAGGTGCTCGAGAAACTAATGACAATGATCCTAGGTTCAATAACGAATCCGCGGTCGACGGGATGATAGATGAACGTGCTCACAAAATCTAAGTCGGACGCGTAATGTTCACTGGTCGTAAAGGGTTACTCCTTTCATCGATGAGATCGCGAGCGAGAATGCCTTTCCTGTCCCGATGATGCCACAGAGGAAAACTATAATGGGGTGTGTCTAAGGACACGAGATCATCGGATTCGTCGAGAAAAGCCTTCGTTCAGAAAGTAAGGGAAATTGGCGTTGCTGCTAATTGGTCAATCTCCATATCGGTGGTTAGAAAAGGATGTTAGCCGCCCTCGAGGGAAAGTTGCTAGTGGGAGACCGCGCTCGTTGAAAAATATGTCTCCCCTATCTTCCCGTAGTTGGGACAAAGACTGTTTGTCTGTTTGAAGGACTTTAGTTAACTAAACCTTAAGATTTATAACGGGCTCTCGGGCTAGCCGAACATGTCCTGCGGAGACGCATCGACATCTGGCAATCATCTTACTCGAAGAATAGGGTCTGCACGTGGCGAGCCACGGGACAGAAACCGTTGGAATGTTTATTGTCTCGTGTCGCCCCGAATATTTCTTTTAAGGAGAGCTATAGAATTACTCCATACCTTGTTAGGCAAAACGTTCATCCCGTGACCGCGGCTACGTTCGGCGACTGACTGTCGCCTCGAGCCCAAGCTCATTATCACGACTCTCGAACAATTACAATCGGGTTGAATAACTACAATTGTTCAATTACAGCTATAGTAGACTCTAGGTTACAATGTTGCGGGATTATCCAAAATTCCAAAGGCTCCGCTGTTCTTTCATCTCCGACATATATATAAGTATGTGTATGTAACGTCATAGCCTTGCGGCTCCCCATAGCGTACGGGGAGCCATACATTTACGAATTTTTATGTATTGACGCAGCCTTGAGGTTCGCGTAGCACGGTAACTGATAGTTCGAAGCCCACCTTAAACTATAGGTCCTACATGCCCTTCAATGGTACCAAAAATCATTCTTGCTTACTCTCCGAGTCGTACCTAAGCCAATCAAAATCGTAGTGCTTGATGCCGAAAAACAAATGCCTTGGAGCACTTTGAAAAAGACCGAGATGAGGCGTAAGGAAAGGTCTCGTTCTGCGTATACACGACGCTGGTAACATGTATATTTTGATAGTTTATTCGTTTTCCCGGATGTTTACAGCTTTCATAATATGTTGTACATTTCCCCCAATGGTGGAGTTTCAGAAGAGATTCTCTCCTATATTGTCTTCTTATAGGTACACACACACATATATATATACATATGTATATACATACTATGAATGTTCAACAGAAACACTATTCATCTCTATCTGTCTTGCAAGAACGTGGACTTTGTTAATCTTTCAACTTGATTTTTAATGATTAGACACGACTCAATTTACGGACGGTTTTCCCTAGCAAATGTCAAGACCTGTTTATATGATCGTATCGTGGCTTTTATACTCCAGGGATAATAACTAACAATTTAGCTTGGAATTCCCCAAGTTCCTGAACGGCCACACAATAATACCAACCAATCAGAATTAAGACACTAGTGAATTTTACTAGATGTATCCATCTTGATTTTATTTTCCAATCTATGTAGAATTCATATGTAATGTATTACGCAGTATTATTTTGTAGCATACTAAAATTAGGTTATATTTTGATGTTTGGAATTTTAAAACATTAACAGAAAGATAGTAAAATGTCAAGGAAGAAACATAATGTGTCGTATATTAAGCCGAATGAGCCAAAATTTTTACGCGAATTAAAGGAACAAATCGGATACAAGGAAGGACCTACAATCGACACAAAGGTAAATCGTATTTTTCATTATATACAAATAATTGCTCAACTTCTAGGTTATTAATTAGGACGTAACTATAAATTAATAATTATTCATTGCAATTAAGCATATTTGCAATTAAATCATTACATACACCACAATATATACTTAGTTATAACTAGTATAAACAATCATTTAAATAATTTAAAACGTTCTTTTAAACAGAGAGAAGTATTACCACAATATTCAGACAATGAAGAAGAACATGAAGAAGACAAGCCTGTTGTAGTTGTATTAAATTCTGAGCACTTGAGTGCACAACAAGCAGAAGCATATAAGAAAAAGAAAGGAGAAGGTATAAAGTGCATAACTTTCATCTACGATAACTACACATGAATTTTTATATTGTAGAGGAAGCTAATACTCCAGCAGATTTATCTAAAAGAATTATATTCAGGAAAAACAAAATAACAGAGGCAGAATCAGATAAAGCAGATAAACCATTGAAAAAGAAGATTAAAAAATCAAAACAAGAGAAATTTGTATTATCATTTAGTGATAATGATGAAGATTACTCGTAACATTGCTTATGTATGCCAAACGCATTTATAATTAAAATATATAAAATAAAAATGACTGTACAAGATCTCAAAGATATTTAACATATTTTCTAAATATATACAGTAGGATCTACAGCATATAATGGTGATGTAATAACATATAAATATGTTATTGAAGGAACTTTGTATATTTAAGATACTGAAAATATTGATATTTAAAATGTAAATATTGTATATAAAACTCTTACATTTTTTTCCAATAACAATGTTAAAAAAAGGATGTAATTAGCTATATAAATATAAAGTCTTAATAAAAAGATAGTATCTTTTTGAAAATAATTCTTTTAATAGTGTAAAAAAGAATGATAATAAAAATTTATTAGATAAAAAAGCCATGTTATTTTATTTAGAATACATATATATATATAAATTAAGTAATAAACTTTGTATTTATAAGTATAATGTATATAAAAATGATAAAACAACATTTTTTTAATACCCTTACGTGAATTGTCGGTGTGTCTTCCCAAAGGAACCTATAGAAAAGGGCGGAGGCTTGTTAGTCAACCCTATTACTAATATTACTATACACATTGTTGCAATTGCAGATTGTCCTTATTCTTGGGAGAGGCTCTCATTGGATGTGCACGTGTACCCGGTCACGTGACTATATACAACAAACGCTACTGGTCGTTTCGTCCCTTTAACATTACGCGTACGTCATAAAATTTACGGTCACGTGATTATCGTCGCCATCTTGGCAGTTTTCGACGACGAAGGTAAGAAGGATCCGTGACGTCGAACCCAAATAAACACAAAGTATATGTGAATAATTTTGATATAAAAACGGTGTGTATCAAGTGTCGAAGGAGTCGCGTGTGTAGCCGAATATTTATCAGTGCTTGCGAACGGTCAGTGAATTTAAATAGCACGGCATTTGCGATGTGTGTGTGTTTCGATTATTGGTCCTCTTTGGGGGGATAATCGCGATCGGCTAGCGACCACCACGGCAGCTGTTCGACAGTTAAGCCAGCCCTTATGAAGAAATGGCGGCATCTTCCTAAAAAATTTCAATGAATTAGTAAACACGAGTGTTTCCACAATTTTCGAGATCGTAGATGGAAACAAAGAATTATTATTTGTAAAAAGAAAAAAAAGGAAACGCCAAGGGACTTGCGATTGATTTGTTGGATTTTATGATTTGTACAGTTGTGGTACCGAATAACACAATATAACCAGGGCCGTGACAATCCTCTCAATTCCCTTGCGATTTCCCATAATTTTAACTCCTCTTATCTCTCTTTATTAAACAGATTGTCTCGAAAGATTTTTAACAAGAATTTTCTTTCGAATGTATGCACTAATGTTTACATTTCTTGACTTTTAGTGTAAATATATTACTACACTATTGATGATATTAGAATTCATTTATGATATATCGATTGCCATTAACTACCGACGTTCGCGTAACTTAACTAAATTACTTACATTACATATAGTGATACTAGTGATACACGCTAAGAACTGTTTAGTGGAATTTATTATGTACTTCGCTACTATTGTTTTCACATTGAATCGATCGATTCGAAATTGATAGTTAATTATTTATTTCAATTATATCGACGCAGAGCGTATTTATCCTTTAAATAATGCGATCTTGCACCATTATTTTGCTTACTTAAGTGCATGATCAGCAAGATATGGAGTAGAAAAATGCTGTATGTGAATTATTGAAATTACGATAGAGAATCATGATTTTGATCCTTTAAATCGACTAAATAAAACATTGCATATTAATGTTTCTATAATTTCAATTATTTAATTGTATATTTCTTTGTTTCAATTTTACAGTACATTGGAATAGAAGATAATTCAATCAATGCTCTCATTTTATATTTAATATATTTTAAACAATTTGCATCTCGTACACAACATATATTTTTTTACAAAGTGAACGAAAACATCTAATCAATTTTGTTCTTTTATTTTCATTAAAAGATAATGAATATCATTCAATATTAAAAACATATCTTTTTAATATTTTTTTGTATAAAGTTTCGTTCAAGACTAATGACATTCATATAGAAAGCTATAAAAGAATGATAAATAGCATCCAGTGAAAATATACATCACGAAGTATTCTGTTCCGTTCTGCCGCCCTTTCTTTCTAGCTTGATTTCTGCTTAACCCTTGTGGAAAAGAGCCCACGATTCTTGCGACGGCCCTGGGCATAACTTTTTAACGTTTCCAACGTCGCGCCTGCCCTCTGGTGCCTAATTTTCAGCGATGAATGTTCACTATTTACAGGTTTTGTGAATAAATCGTGTAGAAGTGTGTATAAAGGACAAATCGTACCTCCGCCACCGCCACTGAAGATCGCACGTTGTGAGAATGTCGCGGTATCAGAAAATCGTTTAGGACAAGCAAGCGGTCAGGTGCGTATATTTGTGCCTAGTGACAGGAGACGAATGGAGTTTGTACGCGTTCCATTACCTCATAGATCTGCCGGGGGATTTGTGGATAAGCGAATTAAGTAGTACGAGACACGTCCCGAAACGAGCATACTGAATGGAATTCCTCGGTGTTTTCGATCACTTGCACACCCAATTCTTATTCACGTTCTCCAATTTCCAAATAATCTTATCGTTACTATTTCCAACGAACGATGCGAATGCTGCATCAAAGAGCATTAGTGTAGGTTAAAGTATGCTTAGCATCTTTTAGGAGAATACTGTAATGCTCTTTCAATAGGATGCAAAAGAGACTTTATCATCGTCTCTTCCTACTTCATATATCAAACCGCTTATTTCCTACAAAATTTCGTTTGTCATAAGGACAAATGGTAATTTCGAAAATTTTAATAAGAACTTTGAATAAAAACGTCACCTATCCGGTGGATCAGATCTATGTATACAGATAATCTGACAAAACGATCCGCGTTTATCTAGTTTCTTCTTTGTCACGTATCATCAATCTATATTAGAATGTTATTTGACGTGTTTAAGTTACATGGATAAATGTGAAACTATCCGATACTTGCAATTTCAAATTCGTTCACGTTTAGTATCGTCGTGTGAGATGAATTTGTCATGATTGGATTCGGTAGGTCATAGGGTTGTTCTGTAGGTGGTTGGCGTGTTGTCCGGCATATATAGTGTAAAGTACTGTAGAGAGTCGGAAGGTTGTGCGCTCGCGCGCTCACCTATGGATGGCGAGTCGAATGGTTCGTGTCTGCGTATCACTGCGTGTATGTTTATATACCTACGACTACATGTTTGTCAGTGTGTACGAAAGGCGAAAGTTCGATGTATAAGTTGTAGGTATAGATGTAGGTTTGGTAGGTTTGTGAAGGTTGAGTGAGGAGAGGTACGGCGGAGGGCTGACTGGCTGACTGGCTGGCGCTCGGACGCGGTGGCTGGCGAGTGCAGGTGACTGACTGAGAGACGCTAACCATTCAAGCTACTTCGCAGGACTTCGCTTCGTCTCCGATCATTTTTATCCACGGGTCCACTCCCTGGTTCCTCTTTTTCCAAGTGTGCGCGCGTGCCAAGAGTTTCTCACCGACCAACCAGAGACTCATTTCGGGAACTCTGTCGGGTCTGGAGCGTGGGGATATATATCCAACGAACTTTGTTGGTTATGGGAACAAGGAAATAGGAGTACGGAATTCGCAGCGCCATTTTGAAAAATTCGGCCCCGCTAAAAATTCCCTCTCTCTCTCTCTCTCTCTCTCTCTCTCTCTCTCTCTCTCTCTCTCTCCCCGCCCTCGCGTTCTCATATCGTCGATGCAATGAAACGCGTCGCCGTCGCTACGAGCCGCTTATCCCTCTGCTCTTATTAATTGTTTAGATCAACTGTACAGTGGTGGCCCCATGGAAGGCACGCTGGAAGAACCCCCTATTAAGGACTCATCTCAGACCAGTCCTGATAAGGTTCTCAAAGGTATGCTCTATTCCTCTTTCAAACTTTTAGAGCAACCCTTTTTTTGTACGACCGATATATTCATTTTTCTGTTTTGCTTCGCTATTTTCTTCCGTTATCGTTAAAAAGTGACGCCAGTATTGAGTTTTTCGTTTTTCTGCTATATGGATGGATATTATTTTATTGTATTTTATAACATTTTATTGGATTTGCATGTTGTTAAGAAGGTGTAGTTTGCTCAAGTTATGTAGAAATGATTCACATTTTCTAATACCTCTGCTATGTTCTCTGATCATTGTAGTGTAATTGTAGTTATTAGTGAAGTACTAATAGCTTGCTTCATCTATCATGTTATACTTAATATAATATATATTTAATATTAAAAAAGAATTAATACTTGTATAAAAATAATCTGTTATATTTTGCAGATGTGATTCCAAATGGGGTTAATGGAAATTATAATGACAAGGAAGAATTCATTGATGCTGACACTAATATATCCAAACTTGTGTCAAAAGAAATTAGTGTAGTAAGGGAGCAAAGAGAGGCAAATGGAAAAGAAGATGATGAGGACAAACACAGAATGGATGTTGAAATGGAAGAAAGGGGTCTAGAACCTGAAAATAGTGAACAGAATGGGATAGCGCAAAATAGAAGTAAAGGGAGTGAAATGTCAGAGTCAGAAAATGACTCTAAAATGTCTAAATCTCCAGAGGGTGTCAGTGACATAAACAATTTTAGTGAAGTGTCCAAGACTGAAGACAAGTGTAGAAACACATCTTGTGAGGCTATGGAAGTTGATGAACAGAGTAATAACTCGGATGTTGAATGTCTTGACGAAAACATAACAGAAATACACTCTGATAACGATGATGTGTTCACTACAAAAGCTTCTGCCCTTAAAGATAATAATTTATCAGGCAGTAGTGATATCCAACTTAATGACAGTAGCGAAATTGCTGATAGTAGTATGGATACATCTGATGTGAAAATTTGTGAAGAAAACGGTAGTTGCGATAGTCCTGATATTGAAGAAATAACTGATAGTGCAAAGAATGGTCATAATACTTCACCAGAACGTATTAATAAAGATCCAAAACAAAGAAAACAAAGAAAGCAAGTAGATCTTAGTAGTATTACACCAAGAAGAAGTTCTAGAAATATAAAGAGGACAAGTTACATAGAAAAAGAAATAGAAGAAGAGGAAGTAGATGATGATGGCTCAGATATTGAGGAAATTAAGCCAGAAGATCCTTTGGCTGGTATTGATAGTAAAGACAAAGAGAATTCTAAACTAAAGTCACCAGTCAAAAATAGTAAGACTACTATTGTAGTTAATGATACTAAGCGGTTAGTAGAAATAGCTGCTGGTAGCAAATCTGTAAAAGGAGGAAAGAAAGAACCTACCTTAGTTATTATAGATACAAATTCTATACTTTCTGGACGTGGTGGTGTTCCTGTGAGTAGCAGTAAACCTCATCACACTGTTTCTAGTACTAGCTCATTTTCAGTAGTTCCAGTGGGGATGACTACACAAACTATGTATCCTAATATGAGGACGACTATTACACCAGTGCCCATGACATCAAAAACTGCACAGCTAAGTCCTAAAACTACTAGTATGACAACGGTAACACCTACGGTTACACCTCCAATATTACCTACTTTAAGCGATGACATGTTTGTGGTAGAAGCGCCATCTTTTATAGTACCATATGTATATGAAAAACCACCTCTGAAACCCTTAAAGGAGTTCGTCACAAAATTGGAGAAATGCTTAGAGGAACAAGAAAAAGACGAGAGAAGCAAAAGAAGCATAGAAGAAAATAAGGGAGAGGAATGTGATGAGGATTCACTGGATATAATTCAAAAAAATAAAGATAAAAGTGATGAAAGTGAAAATGAAGGAACTTGTAGTAAGAGTAAAAAAGATGAAGACAGAGGTGATAATTCAGTAGATATAACTGAATCTGGATTTAGTAATATAAGTGATAAACAGGATATACGACAAGACGATAGGAATAAAGTACTGACATATTTTGATTTACCACTGGGGAAATTTTTCATGCAAATTGGAGTGAATCTTGTTCAGGAATATGTGCAAACTGATCTTTTACGGACTCAAAAACGTAAACAGGGAAAAAGTAGCACATCGGCTGAAACTCAACTAGCTATAAATTCACTCATTAAAAATCTAGAATTTAGTAAAGAAAATAATGAACCATTCCATTTAGAACAGAAAAAATGTGAATTCTGTAATTTTAAAACAGAATCAACTTTAGTCATGCAACATCATTTAGAAACTCCACATATGCGCAATTACGTCTACAAGTGTAATTTTTGTCCGACTGAAATGCGTAGTCCCCACGACATATTATACCATATGGAAGCAGAACATAATACTCGCGGGAGGTTGGAGCGGGGTCCAGCTTTTCATCAATGTCCTAATTGTCCGTTTGAAGACAACCAGAAAGGCAAACTAAATCGACATATACTTGCTTGTACTAAGAAATTCAGATCGGAAAAGAATCTAGAACCAGGTGCTGATTGGGAACCTCCAGCAAAAATTCCACGATTCAATCGAACAAGGCCTGTTGGGCCAACTAACCCCAGTGCACTTGCGATGGCAATGAGTGGTAAAGGACCTCAACCACTTTTACCAAAATTACTTCCTGCTCCAATCACTGGTCGTGGAAGAGGACGGCCGCCTATGCAACCAAGATATTCAGATTTGAAAACATTACGACCGGGTGGTACGACAATGCGTCAGGGTAACTTTTTATCATTTTACATTAATATTAACATATTACATTGAATTATACTCGACCTGTGCAAATTCGATTATGTGTAATATATTGCTAATGTTTTAGATAATGTTGCAGGAATGATGTATCGTCCAACATCGTCTGGCTTATTGGTCCCTACTTCATACCGATTTGGTAGTAATCAAATATTTCAGGTAAAAATGTTTTCATTTTTTCTAATTCTTTTTTATTAATAATAGAACATATTTCGGTATTTTTTTGGTAGAAAAGGGACGCACAGTATTTTGTAAATATTGAAGGATTATGTTGCATATTAAACGTATTCTAATGTCGTAACTTTTATAAGATTTGATAGTAATAAGGGGAATGATAATCATTTAAAGTCATGTCCCTGAAGGCAATGTCCTTGAAGTAATGTAATTTCAGTTACAATGTATAAGCACACGTATGATATGCACAATATATTTATGCCTTTATATTTCTTTGAATCTTTTTGTAATAATTGTCACCACTATTAATACACACAGTATCTAATAAAATTTGGGAAAGCTGTCTTACTATATTTTATGTATCAAATTTAAAGAATGATTAATATAGTAAATTATCATAATGGGAAGAAAAGAAAAAATTATATTTGTTTTATTTATTTACATTTAAGTATTTTATTTTCTATTTATCTATTGGTAGTGGAGTATGTTGATTTCCTTCTGTGAATTTTCCTCAGCTAATTTTGTTTTACTAATATCTATAAAAAAACTACAGGTTCACAAATTCAAGTATATAAGAGTTTAAGAATTAGTAAAAAAATATATGGGTGGTGACACAGGTGGTGGGTGGCTCTGGGACTGTCATGTCGGCTGTCTCGGGAGTGAGTAGCAGTAGCGGCGGCAGTTCCGGTCAACCCACACCCATTGCACTTGTACCCAACGTAATCGACTCTCTCTCTAGATTGTCCTCATCACAGGTAAATAATTGTTGGAACCTATCAGGAAGGTTATATTGATTTTGTAAAATTTGTGGTCGCATGGATAATGTGTTCTGCAGGTGCAAAACGGCTTTTATAACCGATTTCTTGAGATTTACTTAATCGAAGCTGTACACAATTGCTTATAAGAGTTAACAATACGTGTAAAGTTATGGCTAAACATATCATTAGTGTGCAGTGCAACTAGTTTCGTAATTATTGATTTCATCAATGTATTTTTACCCTTGTAATATCTTGCATTATGAAAATGTTTAATTTTGTATTGATATAATCTTACATTGTTTATAAATTTCGAAGGAATTCATTGACAATTTTTATTACCTTTACTATTACCTTTGTAAAAATCAGTCGATAATAACTAGTATATATTTAAGTTATATTTAAGATATAAAGATTTTTTTAAATAAGATACAATTTGGTACTGTAACATAATTGGATTAAAAATTTACCAATTCTGAAGGTACACATTTTTAATGTTTAAAATAATTAGTGTATTTTATATTTTTCAGAATACAACAGCAAGTCCCAAAAATCCTACTGCAAAATTGTTAAGTCAACCAAGTATATCTATAACTCCATTACCACGTACAACATCTCAAACCTCCATCCCTGGTTCTGGAACTTCATCAAAGTCTGGAGAAAAAACTACATTTGTCATATGTGAAATCTGCGATGGTTATATTAAGGTGAGTTATGTATTAAGATGATGGGAAAAATACTGTCGGATTTTCTATTATAAAATGTTTCATTAATTTTTAATTACCTATTTGCAAATAAAGATGCACTTCTGTCTTTACCATCAGTTGCAACAGAGAAATTCGCAAGCAAAGATTGAGACAAAATGCACTTATCATCTCATTGTATCTTTCATGGGTTTTAAAAAGTTAACAATGCGACTGTTGTGATTGAAAATTTGTGCAAAGCTTTCAAATATGAGGAACATATAGGATAAAGATGATATAAAAAGCTTCAAACTGGTGATTTCAACTTTGAGAAAGAATCAAGTGGAATATTTTTCTTTGAAAATTCAATAATTTTTTTGAGAAGGTGTAAAAAAAGATGGAAGATACCCATAGGAAATCATGGAAGTGCCTTATCAGAAAATTCGACATTACTTCCCGCTCAACTTGATATATTATATTCAAATAGTTTTAACGATATAAAATGTTGTAAAATTAAATAATACTATAAGTATTATGCATTATATATTATAAGTATTATACTTTGTACATGTGCCTTGTCTCTATTTTATCTTTCAGGATTTAGAACAACTACGTAACCATATGCAATGGATTCACAAAGTAAAAATACATCCAAAGATGATTTATAGTAGACCTCCATTGAATTGCCAAAAATGTCAATTTCGGTTTTTCACAGATCAGGTACTTAAATACATACTTTTCCTCTTTTATAAATTTCATTACTGTATTTAAATATAAAATAATACAACAAACAACATGTGATGTATATAGAGCACATTTTATGAATTAAAAATGAATATTTTTCCAATTTTTTTTATTTTTTTTATTCAATTATTGACTGTGCCTTGTTCAATCTTTTATATGTAAAAATAAAATTATAATAGTATTGTGTAAATATTATTACAGGGTCTGGAAAGACATTTACTTGGGTCTCATGGTTTGGTTACATCTAGTATGCAAGAAGCTGCAAATAGAGGAAAAGATGCAGGTCGCTGTCCCGCTTGCGGCAGGGTGAGTTATACATTTTATGTTGCTCAACATTCGAAATTATGTACATGTGAGATTGGGAGATATACATTTAAGCAGCATATTACTTGAGGGTTGTGGATCTTAATTTTTAGGTATATCAATGGAAATTACTAAATCATGTTGCGCGAGATCATGGAATGACATTAAAACCAGCGCATCTATCTTATAAATGTACAGTTTGCACTTCCACGTTTGGAATGTATAAGCAGTTTGAAAATCACGTATATTCGGCACATAGTGGCGTAGCTAAAAGAGTAATGGATAAGAAGAATACACCTTCATCTCCATCGTCCAGATCCAATGACTCCCTTCTGAAACCATTGAAGATTAATGATGAAATTACGATTATTCCACAACCAGCAAAACCTACAACCAGGTCGGGTACATCTCAAGGCAGAGGAAAATAGCAATGATCAGCAGAGTGATACATGTGTCTTGTCTTAATGAATTTCACCTAATTTTGTGGTACTCCATACCAGTCATTGTAGTATACAATGATTGACGTACCGTGTACATGTGTATGCATATTATGCTTAAGACGCAATTACAACACATAAACATACAACTCTGAGCAAAAAAATAGTTGATTGCGTAATAATATTCCATCAATGATTATACCGATATATTTATTTAAGAATTTTTATTGTTGTTATCAGACATAGATAAAATAGACTGTAAAAATATTAAAGGGTGGCCTTCAGTCTAATTCCTTGGTTAATCCTAGAGCTGCATATTCCTGACCTACTACACGCCTATAAAAACCTATAAATACGAAGTATATTTACATTTTATGCGACACTCACATGTCATATTGTGAATCTTGGATAGTAAATTCACTAATAATATAAATTCTTTTTCTAAGGACAAATATATTTGAATTAATTCTATTTTGTTATTAATCCTAATACGATTACGTAAGACAATGAACGATAAACTGTCCTTACTCCATATATTCGATGTGTCTACACGTCATGTTGCGAAGAAATTTCTGAACGATATACCAAATAAAAAATTGTACTAATTAATGGGAGTGACCTAAAACTTTCGCAATGTCTTTTGGTAAATAATAAGTATTATTTACCAAAAAAATGGGTAAATAAATGGGAATAAATTTTCTCCATTTTTTTCCAACACATACATATTTTTGTCTTCTTTTCAAATTTGGAATCATACTTTTAAGCGATGAATGTGGAATATATAATTCTCTGTTTAATTTGTAACGTTTGATAAAGTTGTGTGTATGAAGTAAGTTATAAAATCAAAACATCTTTTGAAGTTGTAAATTGTATCTATTGCTATAAGTTTAAATTTTTCGTGGCAGACGTTATAATAAAATATTAAGTTTTATTTTTGCGCTCTTATATAAACAAAAATGTACATTAATATAGAATATAATATAAACGACTATATCAATAAAATAGGATGGCACACATATGTGTATACATTTTTTCCGTTGGAACGATAAATTTATTATGAAATACCGAATTTGTTAGTATGAACAACGTGACATCTACACTTATATATTTATATATGTATATATATAATATCAAGAAAAGTATTATATATATAAATATGTAAAATCATATATATATATATATATATATATTACATATATATATATATATATATAATTATTATAGCATAGTGATAGCGTGGTATAAGAAGGGACAGTTAATTATCTTCTTGTAAGCACTATGGATTTATATAATAGGCTTATATGAATATGTAGATAGTCGAAAGAAGTAACAGAATTAATTTAATAATTTTGATCTTTTCTTAATGAGTTTTGTACGTTATTGTAGGAAATAATTTTAGAAAAAAAAGATTGCATTCGATAAAGGACATAACATAGTGCATTTTTACACTGTATGGTTATATTATTTAATTGAACTACCACTTGTCAGCCACTTTTATGGCAAACTATGTTGGTAAAACAGAGAAACATTTATAGACGTAATTACAGAAATATATAGTTTACTGTAATAATTTGTACAATATTATACGATTATAAAAATAAAGTGTACCAACATTGTATTACAACTCATAGCTTATTTATAATATCCTTTAGACTACATACAATAATGTAGATCTATGTTTACGGGTATGCATTTATTTTAAATGTTTTATGCATTTTAATGCATCATGTATAATTGATAATGAGTATATACCTGTAACAATATAATGTAAATCAAATCATATAAATTGATTATATATAAAGCATATAAATTAGTAAATAATTATTAAGTATGAAAAGATAATGTTAATATATATATATATATATATATATATAAAATATAAAAGTATAATTGTATTATAAGTAAATAAATGTTTCATATTTTAATTATTAGTTTGAAAATAAATTTAAAAGATTAAAAAATTGAGTAATTTCCCAAATTAAATTAAAGATTTTATATTAGAAAGAAAAAATAATTTCCAAGTCAGAATACCTTTTTAGAGTAAACTAACGTATAAATGTATGAACGAAAGTGATAATTAAGGTAAGTTCTAAAATTCGTAGAAAACAGGATATCACTTCCGGTTTATATATCATACGTATATATCACATGATTAGTCATCAATTTATTATCGAAGTATTTAACACATACTTCTCGAATTTAAATTGAATTAATTGAAGTAGATAAAATTGAAATTACATATAATCATTGTAGGATTTTTTTTGTTCTATGATTGGTCACTTATTTAAGATAGATTGTAATTGTAACAGAAAATAAGATAAACTTCCGAATATACTGGTATTTGGCGCGCAACGCGCATTTTGTCTTCGCACATTGAATACTGCTCTTTGGCGCTTGGCTTCAAGACTAAAATTATTGAACGGATTTTAGTGAAACAATGAATCCTGATTTACCATATTCTGTCGAATATGCAAAAAGTTCGAGGGCTTCATGCCAAAATTGTAAGAAAAATATCGAAAAAGATTCGTTAAGACTCGCCGTTATTGTTCAGGTATACCATGTCAACATTATTAATTTTGCATGAATTTATATGTCATTGCTGTAATCAGCATAAGTTTTAAATTCAATTATTGTTCAGCTTCATCAAGGTTACATAATATAATGGCAATTGATGATGTGTTCGATAATACAATATAAAATGCAATATATTTATGAAGATTAATGTGTTTCTATTAATAAATTATTATTTTATCTACATTTAATTTTAATAAAATTGGGGAAATTTATTTAGAATTACTTTTTAATAAAGTCATTGAGTTTATCCATATGTTTTATATTCCTTTAAAACTATTATAATGTTTTAAAATATGTTTGTTAAATTTTAGCTTTTAAATTTTAGAGTCCTGTTCATGATGGAAAGGTACCAAAGTGGTATCATCCGCCTTGTTTTTTCATGAAACAAAGGCCAAAAACTACTGCAGATATTGCTAATTTTGATAATATTCGCTGGGAAGATCAAAAGGAACTTCAAAGGAGAATTGGTTTGTTTATTATATTGCTGTAAATCATATTTGATATTATAATACAATAATATAATGCAATAGTTTGAATCGAACATTTTTATAGAGGAAGCAAGCACCCTTCCATTGCCTGCATCTAGAAAAGGAAGAAAGCGTAGTGGTGGTGGTACTGCTGCTGCAGGTCCATTACATGATTTTTTAGTCCAATATGCAAAATCTAACAAATCAACTTGCAAAGCCTGTGAAGAAAAGATAGTACAGGGTGAGATCAGAGTATCAAAAAAAGATTTTGAAAGTGAACATGGCAGAAGATACGGTGGTATAGATAGATGGCATCATCTTGAATGCTTTGCCAAAGTAAGGGAAAGTTTACAATTTTATGAGAGTGGAGATTCACTTCCTGGCAAAGATGAACTTTCCAAAGATGATCAGAAGAAACTCAAAAGTGTTTTGCCAAGAATTAAGGTAGATGATGTCCCACCTGTTAAGAAAATCAAAGATGAACCAGAAGATGCAGAAGAAGAGAAAGAAATGAAAAAACAAAATGATGAATTATTTGCAATTAAAGATAAATTATCCTCTATAAAGAAACCTGACCTCATTACTATGTTAGAAGAAAATGAACAACAAATACCAGAAGGTGTTTCAGCTGTATGTATTTTATTTTAATTAAATTTATTTTTGATTCAAAGTAAATAAAATATTTAAATGATTAACATATTTGTTGTGTAGATAATAGATCGTTTATCGGATGCAATTTGTTTTGGGGCTTTAAAGCCGTGTCCAAAATGTAATGGACAGCTTGTGTATAATTCAGGTACTGGATACAAATGTACTGGAGATTTGACAGAATGGACAAAGTGTGAAAATGTCATGCAAGATCCTAAAAGAAAGAAATTTGTAATACCATCTGATATAAAAGAAGCATATCCAGATCTGTAAGTATTTTCATAAATTAAAATTAAAAGCTATTTTCATAAATTAGCATATTTGCGAAAGACATGTGAAAAAATTAATCACTGTTTCAATGTTTAATAGCAAATCTTTGAAATACAAAGTTAGAAAACGACTTATAAAGATAGCTGTACCATCAACATCTAGTGCAGTAAAAAAGGAAGATGAAGTTGATTCTGGACCCAAAGTTGAAGCAAAACCCAAGCCATTAAAGCATATGCAATTCTTTATTATAGGGAACATAGGAAAAGATAGAAATACCTTAAAAAAGGAAATTTTACATCTAGGAGGAGAGATAACTTCAAAACTTCATGAAAATGTAGCTGCTATTATATCAACACAACATGAAGTAGATAAAATGAGTAAAAAGATGGAAGAAGCCAAAAGTTTTAACATTCAAGTTATTACTGCAGACTTCATTGAGGAAGCTAAAAAATATACAAAACCTGCTATATCGCTCATTGAAAAGAAAACTATTTCAAGTTGGGGAGGTGACTTGTCTAATAAAATTAACGTTCTCACAGAAAAATCGAATGTCTCAAAAAGTAAAGGGAAAAGTACATTTGAAAAATCAGGATCTGGTAAAATGAAATTGCAATTGAAAAAAGGTGAAACTGTTGACCCAGATAGTGGTTTACAAGATTGTGCACATGTATATCAAGAGGGTAAAAATAAGTATAATGTTACATTGATACTTTCAGACATACAAACTAAAAAAAATAGCTATTATAAGTTGCAGATTTTAAAGCACGATAAGAAAGGTGAATACTGGTTGTTTAGAAGCTGGGGCAGAATAGGAACTACTATCGGTGGTTCAAAAGTACAGAAATTATCTCTAGAGGAATGTATAGCTCAGTTTGAGGAACTATACACGGAGAAAAGTGGAAACTGTTGGAATCAGAGAGATAATTTTGTTAAAGTACCTGGCAAAATGTACCCGGTGGATATTGATTATGGGGACGATGTATCGACAAAATTAGACTCTCATATTAAGAGTGAATTAGAACTGCCAATTCAAGATTTAATGAAATTGATTTTCGATGAAGCGAATATGAAAAAGGTGATGGTTGAATTTGAAATTGATGTAGAAAAAATGCCGCTTGGAAAGTTGTCCAAAACACAAATCCAAAAGGCGTATTCAGTATTAACTGATTTACAAGAAGTATTAAAGAAGAAAGATGTCGATTCGGTTCAATTGGTTGATGCATCCAACAGATTTTATAACCTAATACCTCATAATTTCGGAGTATCCGAGCTTAAAGTCTTGAATACGATGGAAGAAATCCATGCCAAGTGTGAAATGTTAGACGCATTACTTGAAATGGAAATTGCGTATTCGCTTTTGCATACTAAGGCGGATGCAACAAAGAATCCACTCGATACCTATTACAAGCAACTCAATACTGAAATTAAAATATTGGATAAGGAAAGTGAGGAGTATAAAGTCATTAAAAAATATGTGCAAAATACTCATGCAGCAACTCATACACTGTACGAACTTGAAATTCAAGATGTATTTGTTATTAAGAGACAAGGGGAAGACAATAGATATAAGCCATTCAAGAAATTACACAACAGGAAGTTACTGTGGCATGGTTCTAGAACGACTAACTTTGCTGGTATACTTTCTCAAGGTTTAAGAATAGCGCCACCAGAAGCTCCCGTTACTGGTTATATGTTTGGTAAAGGTATATACTTCGCGGATATGGTTTCCAAATCTGCGAATTATTGTTGTACACACAGTGGAAGCCCTACGGGTTTGTTATTGCTTTGTGAAGTGGCATTAGGTAATATGCATGAACGATATCGTGCAGATTATATTGAAAAGTTACCGAGCGGTAAGCATTCAACATGGGGTCGTGGTCGGACACAACCCGATCCTGAAACTGTTTACAAAATGAAAGACGGTGTTGAAGTTCCATATGGTGTGCCTGTATCTGCTAAATTACCAAAAAAATCTGATTTATTATACAATGAATACATCGTATATGATGTTGCTCAGGTAAAAGCGCAATACTTACTGAAAATGAATTTCAAATACAAAGAGTAATATTTTTTTAAATATTTAAGCAAAATAAACATAAAAATTTATATCCAATGTAATTCAGCTATGTATGTTAAATATTTGGAACTATTCCATTAATAATACTATCTTCCATGTTTTTGTCACAGAAAGTAATGTATCAATTTTCATTTTATATGAACAATAAATTTAAAAATAGTAAATCTTTATTTTTAACATACTGCATCAGGCCGCCTTTATCCTAATATCCATATATCTCAAGAAAGAGAATAGAAAAAATAATTTACACCATTCATTTAATTGATACATATTTATTTTTATTTCATAAAATTAGTATTCAAAATGGAAGTCAAAATAAGATTGATCAAATGTATTAATACGAACATAACCATCTTCTCCACCTGTTGAAAAACTACGTCCATTAGGGTGAAATGCTAGAGAATTAATTGGACCAAAGTGTCCTTTTAAACGTGCAAATTCTTCTTCAAATACTAAATGGAAAAATCGAGAATCGAATTTTCCTTGACGAGTGGACGTTGTTGTGACATCCATTGCATCTTGACCTCCTCCAAGAACCACCTATAAAAATACAGTATTTATAAATTTTGATAAATATTATTTCCCAAATGTCTTAATCACTATATGACACATACATGATCAAAAATTGGAGAAATCGTAGCAGAATTAACAGGTCTTTCTGTTTTGTATGTTTTTAATAACATTAACGATTCACTGTCAAATAGTTTAGCAGTATTATCTTTTGAAGCAGTCACGAACATAGTGCCATCTTTGTTGAATTGCATGTCATTTATTTGTGATTTGTGACTTCTGACACTTGTCATCTTTTTTCTTGTCTACAAAAAAATAGATAAAATTATAAAAAAGTTTTAAACATTTAATTCATGAGAATACAAATATATTACATACTCTAACATCCCAAAGAGTGATTTCACCATCTTCATGGCCAGTAATAATTGTTTCATCTAATGCACCCCACAAGATAGCAGTGATTTTGGGACCATTCACAGCAATTCTAGAAATTGCATCTGCTTGTGATAATACTGCATCAACATTTTTGATATCAATGATAAACATTTCACATTGGTGTCCTAAAGCTTTATCTGTAGAGTAAACAGCAAGATTTGCTGAATAACTAAAGCTACATGTTCTCACTGAACTGTTTGTATGAAGCAAACCTATTTCTTTTCCTATAATATAACATAGTCATATTTTAATAAATAAAGCAAATAAGTGAAAAAATATTATATGTATGTGCAATACAAACCAGTTTGACAATCCCAAACTCTTAGTGAATTGTCACCACTTCCAGATAAAAATCGTGTTGTATCCCAATTAATGTCAATACACCATACTGAGCCATTGTGTCCATTGAAAGATCCAAGGCGTTCTCCATTCAAAGAATACCAAACATTTGGCTTTTTATCCTTACTAGAGGAGAATAATAAGTCTCCTTCTCTATTGTATTTAATTTGCGTTATGGCACGTTCGTGCCCGTGCAACATTAGAGGTTTCTACAAAAAATAATAAATTTATCATTTTTTAATATGTTTTATATTAAATACGTTTCGTTTTTAACAAAAACAACTGACTAAATATTACCATTACTAAATTTTACAATATATGGAATAACATAACCACAAAATATCACGAAGCAATATGTGATATCAGTTTAAATTATCGCAGTAGGTATTATAAAAAGAATCTTTCAAGCTTTAAAATCGTGAATACAATTTAAAAGAAATAATATCCAAACTCTCAAAAATGCATTCATACTTAATAATGTGTAACGTTTTTAACGTAGCAATAATATTGAGGTTATGCTGTCACATGTTTAAATACATCAAGGAAAATGTACATCGAATCACAATGAAAAACAATATGTAAAATGATTGATATGTATAAAATCACTAACCATTTTGTTTTTAAATAGGCGATTAAATAAAGTGGTCAAAAAGTTAGCAAACACAAACACTCCGTTACCCTAAAGCAGTCATACAACTCTTACAATATAAAAAGACGTGAGTTTACTAATACATATAAGGGCTCAATTCTTTTGTGTACATACATATATTTGTACTACATCTCAAATTTTATGAAAGTTGGCAACTAGAATCAAGCGGAGATATTCTAGTTATTAGAATTTGAGCAAATTAAATAAACTTAATTATTGTTTAAATAAAAATCTTTCTATATTTTATATTTTATACATTTTTTACATATTTTTTAAAGTTTTAAACTGAAATGTTATATTGTTAAATTCGGTATAGATAACATGTGTATGAACCAATCATAATATACGTTTAACTGGCAATTAATATGTTTGTAATATAATTTTTTATTATTATATTTGATTTTTAAATAAGTGTTTGTATATAAATATAACACGTACGCAAAATAGTTTAATGATACATAAGTAATCAGGATAAATGATCGTATAAAGGTGGTGTAAAATTTATTAGAGTTTTTACAAAGTACCATGAATAATCACTGAGGTCCGTATCTTGGTTGTGAAGCTCTCTGAAGAGTTCAGTCCTGTTCCAAATTCCGGTTGTATATGATACGAATTATTGAAACTGAAAAAGGAAACGAAACTGAAACGGCATGTCCGAAATTACTAACCAACATGAGATCAATCAGAGTTATTGGTTTAAATGGAATGATTATCAAAACCATCTCTCCGATGTAGTTAGACAACTTTTAGAGGAGGACTGTATGGTAGACGTTACCCTGGCTGCGGGCGGGGAACGTATTCATGCTCATCGCATAGTTCTCTGCGCTTGTAGCACTTTATTTCGAGTAAACAATCTTTGTACTCTTAAGAATTCATAGCTTTGAATTTGAACATTGTTTTATGATTACTTTCAAATAGTTTTCAGTGATTAAAGTTTGTACTTCGAATTCGTTTTTATACAGGTTTTAATAATCTTTTCTGTGAAATATATTACAAAATGTAGTGCTCATTACACACTATAATGACATACCTTTCCATGTTAAAAAAATATATATTTCATTTTGTTTTAGGATAGATTAGGTGTGTATGTAGTATTCTGCATGATTTGCATAATAATTCATTTCTTTTATTTATAGGAAATATTGAGTCAAGTAAATGAAGATCATCCAACAATAATATTAAGCGATATTTCTGCTCAAGATATAAAATCTATTATAGAATTTACTTACCATGGGGAAGTGAGAGTACCAGTTGAAAATATTAGTACCTTATTAGATGCGGCACGTTCACTAAAAATCTGTGGCCTTATTGAAGTTAGTTATACTTAAAGAGAAAGTTAAAGAGAGTTAAATGGAAATATTTTTCTTTTCTTATCATTATTCTGTTTCTTTGTTTATAGATTGATGGACTTGAAGAAACTGACTCAGTTGTAAGCAATAAGGATTTTAATGATAATAATGAAGAGCCAATGACTGTAATTAGCGAGGCTGAAGAAAATGTTATTAATGCGTTGCAACATAGTTATGAAGATTTGGAAGACCAACAAAAAGATGAGGTCGTCGAAAATTCCACTTTGAATAAAAAAAAGAAACGTAGGCGCGATACAACAAAAAGAGATTATAGCGAAGATATGTTGGCAGCGGCAATTAATGATTTAAAAGCCGGGCAGACATTAATAGAAGCTTCTACTAAACATAATATACCACGTTCAACTTTGTACATGCGTGCTAAAGCATTAGGTATACATTTAAACGCATCAAGAAACGAATATCCGGCAGAGTGTATGAAAGCTGCTATAAATGCGGTAATTGGTTGGTATCTATACCATATTTACTCAATATATTAATTCTGTGGCATCATTCAACTTGTCATCATCACTCTTACTACAGGTGGATCAAGCCTACAGCATGCATCAGAACTTTTTAGTATACCAAAGACTGTATTATGGAGGAGGATTCAGAAAGAAGGATATCAAATACTACGTTCGGAAATGAAAAGGTCTTATGGATCAGATAAACGGGAAGCTGCAGTTAAGGCTTTAGAAAGAGGAGAGAATTTAACGAAAGTAGCACTTGAATTCAAAGTAAATTATTTAACATTTTGTTTCTTGCTCAATTTTATTTAGGCTCTCTAAGAGTAATAACGGTAATTATGATTTTAGATTCCGAAAACTACTTTATTTAGAGATAAGGCGCGATTGGTAGATGAAGGAAAATTGCCATTATCATTTTGGAAGAAACGTAAGACGGAAAATGAAGAATTGAAAAAATCTCGTTTGGAAGAAGCTGTTGCTGCATGTAAAGGAGGGAAAATGTCGCAAGCAGCAGCATCAATGACTTACCATATTCCAAAAACAACGATATGGAGACGTCTCCAACAAGATGGTAAAAAGTCAGAGCGCTCGTTAAGTTCAAGGAAACAAAGAATAGCTGATTCTAAACATAATACAGAAACAAAGGTACAAGAAGGATCTGATTTTACATATTGCGAGGTATTATGGATTAATAATATCTATCTTATATCTTTTATTGCCAAAATTTTTGTGTTGCAGATTTTGTGATTGTTAATAAATTTTAATTACAGGTTTCGTCAGAAATTCCTATAACTTATATAGATGAAAATAGTATACCTGAAGATTCTGTGATAATATTAACAGCAGAAGATATGGATGGACTTAATTTAGAAGAGGGACGACAAATTATTGTTAACTCAGTATGTTTTTTATTCATTTCTTTTTTAAATCGAATTTTTTAAAAATATTTCATAAAAACTCTTCATATATATAAAATTTATATTTTACAGGAATCGGGACAAGAATATGTTCCTTGTGCTATAAGTATTGAAGAAAATTCAAACTATTCACAAACTGAAAGTTAGCATATGAAGTATTACCAATAGAGTAACACTCATTAATATTCGTTTTGTATAATAATACGTGTATTAATTTAGATTTTAGTAATATATATATATATATATATATCATATATGAAAACAACGCGCGTATACGTATATATGACGCAAGTACATATAAAAATTCCTATCTAATATCTTCATGAGACGATTGAATTATTATTAACATCTGCATTTTTGTGTGCATTATTTCCTTATATTTATTTATAAATAAACTTTGTTATAATTTTCGTCTTTTAGGAAAATGTATAATAACGTTAATTCATTTAATGTATAATAACGAAATGTAGACTTATACGTTTCCTTATGTGAATTGGTATAATATGTTTGATTCATCTGAATGTCGCAATGATCAAGCATGTGCTTCAATAAAAATAATTTTTCTTAGAATGTCAAAAATATCTTTCACTTTAGTCCCCTATATTTCTAGTAACACTAAATAAAATTAATATCCTAGTAGTGAACTGAGTCATTTATTAGTCAATTCTCTTCGTGCAAAATTGAATAACCAATAATTGCTCGGCTTAAGAACTTATATACGTTTTGCGTTGTAAACGAGAAATAGGGATTAAGACTGGGGATATTTGTTGAGATAATGTCTTGTGGCCGGTAATCTACTACAAGGAACGTGTGGAAACTACGAAATTTCATCATATTACGTGATTACAGACACTTACCACAAATATGGCCCATCAGCTATTATATTCGACAAGTAAATTAGAAAGATTTGTTCTGAACTCCGTTTACAAAAATGCCAATATATTTCAGGTATAAATATGATCTGACATAACCTCTGTTCTTTATCATGAATGACTTCTTTAATAAAGATCAATTCTTATTTAAATTGCTGTATATATAATTTGTAGTTGTCCGATACTTTTTGTAATTATGTATATATTTATTTAAATGTGGGTATATAAAGATTAAACTAATAGTATTTGGAACTTTTATAATGTTTGTATAGAATGTTTTTTATGTTGCATTTCATTGCTATATTTGTTATATTGTATGTCATAAAATTTGTTTTAGTTAAGAAGATATTTATCATTGATAAGAAATAGCAACGAAACGACTACATTGGAACATTTACGAAATCAATGGAGATTATTATGCAATGAGCCACCAAAAGGATTTGAAAAATTTTTTAAACCAAGTTATTATCCTATACTTATTAATTTGCTCTAAACTATAAAAAGTAGATTATAAAATATCTTAAATTTCTCATCTGTAGAAAAAGATTCTGGTAAAACGACTGAAAAGATTACTGAGAAAGCTAAAGGAGGACAATCCAAGGAAGCTTCTCAATCGCAGTCATCTAGAGCAGAATCTCAAAAATCTAGTACGCATTCTGCGAGTAGTGATAAACGTACATTTTCATGGGAGTTTAAATGGAATGGAGGCAAGAAATCATTTGGAGATAAAAAGAACGAAAAATTGCTTTTTCTTGGTGTTACATTAATGGGATTGTTTTACATATATTTGCAACAATTATCGAATCAGGCTACAGAAATTACATGGAAAGAATTTGTAACAAAGTAAGTGAATTATAATGTATAGTAAAGTAAATGAATAATTTTTTGTAGACATACCCAGTATACAAATTTCATGTAAATGTTTTATGTTAATTCTATTTAGATATTTAGATAAGGGAATAGTGGATAAAGTGGAAGTTATCAATAAACAGTGGGTCCGTGTCAAATTATTGCCTGGGAATTTTGCGAATGGACAAGTAAGTTTAGAGGTAGTTCAATTTAAGTTTAACAGGTGAATGAATGGATACTTTATTATTGTGTAGGATACTTTATGGTTCAACATTGGTAGTGTTGAAACTTTTGAAAGAAATTTGGAGAATGCACAAATTGAATTAAATATAGAGCCACAAAATTATCTATTAGTACAATACAAGGATGAGCTAGAATTATATCATATTTTAAAAATTTTACCACAGGTGCTTATGTATGGTAAGCTATGTTTATTTTTGTGTAGATATACATTTATGACAGATATTCAGATAATAGCTAGATATAATATTAAATGTTATTTACAGGAGCCATATTTTATGTGTTCCGTAAATCAGCAGAATCACTTGGTAAGGGAAGGAAAGGTGGCCTTTTTGGGGCATTAATGGAATCAACTGCAAAAATGGTTAATTCCAAAGATATTGGTGTAAGATTTAAGTAAGTTAATAGAAATATTGTTGTATAATTCTACATTATTGTATTTCAAAAGATTATTATGAATTGTAGACAATTTTCTTCTACTCTGGGCTCTTCTGCCATATTCGTTAGAATGTTTTAGGATGAAATGAACACAGTGAAAAACAAGAGGTATTAACAAAATAACAAAAGCAGATAGAAGACAAACGAATATGCAGTTAAAACAATTAACAAGTAGTCAATTTATAGAGTAGGAAAAAGTTGTGTGCAATTGTACGACTCCCTTTAAGGATATCGTGTTTGAGTAATATTTCATTTATTACCTTTTTGCTATATAATTGCTATAAATATTTCTATGTGTATTATTGAAATTTAGGGATGTTGCTGGGTGCGAAGAAGCTAAGATTGAAATTATGGAGTTTGTAAATTTTTTAAAAAATCCACAACAATATATAGAGCTTGGTGCTAAGATACCTAAGGGTGCAATGCTGACGGGTAAGTACATATAGTTTAGGAATAAATAGCTCTTATTAGTTTTGGATTAGTTTAGGATTATAATTTAGAACTTGTATAATATTTTATAGGTCCACCGGGTACTGGTAAAACGTTATTAGCTAAAGCTACAGCTGGTGAAGCAAATGTACCTTTTATTAGTGTATCAGGTTCTGAGTTTTTGGAAATGTTTGTTGGTGTTGGTCCATCAAGAGTTCGAGATATGTTCGCATTGGCACGAAAACATGCTCCGTGTATATTATTTATTGATGAGATCGATGCCGTTGGAAGAAAAAGGGGAGGCCGAAACTTTGGTGGTCATTCGGAACAAGAAAATACACTTAATCAACTTCTAGTTGAAATGGATGGTATACTATAATAATTGATAAGATCATGTATTGCATTATTCAAAATTTATATTTGTTCGAGTAATATATTTTTTTCTTCAGGTTTCAATACAACTACTAATGTAGTTGTATTAGCGGCAACTAATAGAATAGATATTTTAGATAAAGCTTTGTTGCGACCTGGAAGGTTTGATAGACAAATTTTCGTTCCTGCTCCAGACATTAAAGGTCGAGCTTCTATCTTTAAAGTACACTTGAAACCTTTAAAAATCACAATGGATAAAGACCAATTAGCCAGAAAAATGGCTTCCTTAACGCCTGGTTTTACAGGTATAAAAAGTGAAATTAGTTACTAATAAAATCTTGAAAACAAAGATAAAAGAAGAATGTTAAAAATGTATTGAGAATACTATGAGTGAATTGATTTTAGGAGCTGATATTGCTAATGTTTGTAACGAAGCAGCTTTAATAGCAGCCAGAGACTTGAGCGATAATATTTACTTAAAACATTTTGAACAGGCCATTGAAAGAGTTATTGCAGGCATGGAAAAAAAGACGAATGTCTTGCAACCTGAAGAAAAAAAGACGGTTGCCTATCATGAAGCAGGCCATGCAGTAGCAGGCTGGTTTTTGAGATATGCGGATCCGTTACTGAAGGTGATTCTTAGATTTCAAAAATAGTAATAGTTTGATTATAATTTCACTTATGTTCTTTTATGGGGCAGGTCTCCATAATTCCTCGAGGAAAAGGTTTAGGTTATGCACAATATTTACCTCATGAACAATATCTTTATACAAAAGAACAATTGTTTGACAGAATGTGTATGGCACTTGGAGGGCGAGTGTCGGAAGAAATCTTTTTTGGTCGTATTACAACAGGAGCGCAAGATGACCTACAAAAAGTATTGTCGTGCTGCGTTTCTTTCCTTTTTTTACAAATTTATAACGCGCGTAAGTAATTTACTAATATTGAATTTATTTTTATCAGGTAACTGCAAATGCATATGCTCAAGTCATTCAGTATGGTATGAACGAAAAAGTTGGCAATGTGAGTTTTCAAATGCCACAGCAAGGCGAAATGACTTTCGATAAACCATATTCTGAACACACTGCACAGCTTATCGATACTGAAGTACGTGAATTAATTGAACGAGCCCATACTCACACACGCGATTTACTTACAAAACATAAGGAGAACGTATCTAAGGTATAAAATATTCTTGGTTTATGAAAAAGTTAGTTTTTATGAATATAGTAGCAGATGAATGATCTTACGATTGTTTGTTTAGGTGGCCGAACGTTTGTTAAAGCAAGAAATTTTAAGTAGAGACGATATGATAGAGTTACTAGGTCCTAGGCCCTTCCCTGAAAAGTCAACTTACGAACAGTTTGTGGAGGGTACGGGATCGTTCGAAGAGGACACCAGTTTACCTAAAGGTTTACAGGAATGGAATAAATCGAAGAAGGAGGAGAAAAAGAGTGAAAGTACAGATACCCCACCGCAACCAGTTTCAGGAATGAGTTCTCAAAATCAACCGCAACAGCGATTATAAACCATACTATTATGGATTATAACTTATTAAGTACTTTGTATTATAGTTTGAAATACATGTAATAAGTAGCGATAGACGAATATACACTCGACTGCATTGGTTACAAATGATAATATTATAATTTGCACTCTGCGAAGCTTTTAAATATCAATGAAATTAAATACCGTTTTGCAAAAACTTCCATATCGGTTTGATCCACTGTATAACAATGCCCTTTTGTAACAAAAACCAAGTTGTGTACAAAAAGCGTGACAATGAATATAAATTATTAAAACACTTTTCTTATAATTATAATGTGTTGATTGAAGGACGCAAAGCGATAAGATGACAAGGATTGTATGACTTATTTTTAAGGAGTAAACGAGCGAAGTGATGAGTTAGGGAAATGAATAACAACTTTTGTTCACGTCATTTTTTTTGCAACGTATAATTAATAAAGTTTACAAATGTAGTGCAATGAAACTTTTTATCCTTAAATATTGTAAGTACATTGATAATTTGGTATGTTACTGTTTTCGTTTTATCGCTAATTGTTGGGTTTCACTTTGGTGGAATTCCTGTAGTATATTCCAATGAAACATAATGCGTTTACATTAATTGAATTTTTGTTTATATTAAAATAGCAATTGGAAAAAAGAAAAGACCAAACGGAAAAAAATGTAAACGGTTCTACTTGCTCTTTGTATATGAAGCTTCATATACATATAATTATTTATGACAAGATTGAAAATGCTTTGATACGACGAAGGTCTCTTTTTTGTCAGTAAAAAGGTCATGGTTCTAGGAACAAATTTTTTTATCCTTGGCGTATCTCGTGTTGTCGTGAATGTATTGTATTTTTATCGCGTTTGTAAGGAGTTTCACGAAATTAAATTAGTAACCGATTAATATAAAATATTATTAACGATGAGCGTAGCATATAACAAATTGTACAACATGCATTTCCAGAAAAAATAAAAGAATATCTACGGTAAAAGGAGAGCAAGATGCGTCCATGAATGTAGAAATTCCAGACCTTCGTTTATTTTCTCCCTCATGCATTCACTCACTTATTCTCTCTCTCTCTCTCTCTCTCTTTCTTTCTCTCTCTTCCTTCTCATGTTATTTACGAAGTTAGAACATTCAAAAATGACTTCTATAAGATAAATAAGCTTTGAGCTCATTTAAATGTGGGTTTAAACAAATCGGAGCAATACATGTGCATGCATCTCGATATATCCACTATATCAGTCTTGGGATTTTTCTTTAAAAATTATTTTCATGAGCCGAAACGCCCTTGGGAATATTGAACGTTTTGCCCCGAAGAAAAGTATCGTTTGATCGAAAAATTTGCTAGTGTTTAATTTTATACGCGTCCCGTGTTATTGTTCCCATCAGAAACAATTAGAAATTTAAGAACAGCGACACAATTTATTTCTTCGTTGGCTTTTCTGCACGTATTTTGCTTTTTTCTTCGCATATTGTGTAGTTACATAAATATAGTATTGAGCGTGCATATTGTATAAAAAAGGAAGACCACAATTGTTTACCATTAATTTCCAAATACATATCTCTGAATTAATTCAACTGATACTCGTTATACGCAGTGTGTTATATAATATCATAGTTAATAGCATGAAAGAAATATTATTCATTTCTAGTTGGCTTGATGCTCTTAGTACGGAACGCAGACAATATGTAAACTTGAAGTTTTCAGCAATGAAAGGGTTACGTATAAACATAAATTTGTATGTAAACATCTGCAATGTTTTTACTTTTACAATGTTTGTTACTTATATGTTACTTTTACAATTTGCAATGTTTTTACGCGTTTCGCATAAAAATTATCCCTTGGTGCTTTTTAATGCTTACAACGTAGCAATAAATGTTTCGAATAACTGCACATTTATTTATAAAAGGTTTTTGTTAATTTTTATAAATGCATATATAAAAAATATAACGTAAATATTATAATAGAGTTTGCAAAAACAATTTTTCTACGTACTTCAAACGCGATGTTCACATACACATACATATGTGTAAGGTTATTAATGTATATTGTATAAAGAGGACAAAAGGAAAATGATGAATTCAAAATCCAAGAAGAAGAAAAGATCGTTAAGAAATTTTATCATCGATCGTCAGCTTTACATATTTTACTAAAAACCCTTTCCCGACCTTCGTCGCTATATCTTTGATCCCAAGACAGCGTTTTCTTAATTTTTTTTCTTCGTTTTTCATCTCTGAAGTGGCGAATCTTCTCAGCATTTCTACAAAACTATACGATTTATCGAGTAGGTATTTATAGGTTTCGAAAGTTCACCATTAAACTTAGCTCGCTAACTCACTAATCAAATATATCATACAATCACTAAATTATTGCTTTGTCGTGCTTTGTATCACACTAATCTAAATCTTATGTTTTCTGTTTATCTTACGTTTTTTTCCTTTTTTTCCTCGTTTTCATTTTTCCTCTTTTTTTTTAATCCTTTTCACAAAAGCCAGGTTTACTGATGATCATGCCTGCTTCTCTATAAAGTTCTGCTTTCACCGATGCGTTTCTTTTTCCCTAACGTTGTTCGCTCGTATCTTGTCCTTGTGTCTACGTGTGTTTTCTTGTGGTACATGCGAAATGATTCGATGGCGCAGATAACTTGCAGATTTCAGACTTATCGACTCTGCATGAAACTCGAGCGAAATCTAAATTATCGCGTACGGAGGCGAGCCTGGATCGCGCTCTAATTAATTTCATAATTGGATTTAATAAAGGATAACCCGTTTCTTATCTAGTGCCTGAAAATTGTCCGTTTAACGTGCAATGGATAATTCATTTTTCACGTCCTCTTACGTCGTTGCGAATAATTTTCTCCTGAACTACGTTCAGAAATAGAAAATCTTGAAAACGAAGCTTAACATCAATCTATGATAATTGCTATATCATGACTTCGTAATTAATTTACCACAACATATAAGAAAATTCATATTAACACATAAATACCAAGAAATATAAATTGTATTTATAAGAGCGACTCTATCGTGGAGGACCAATACAATCCAAATTCTAAAAACATCGAGCTCGATTTGCAATTTTTCTTTCTTTTTTTTTATGAAAGCGTTCACGTATCGAGATTAATTAGAGGCGATCGTTCTCGCGAAAAGTTTCGGTGTAGCGAAAATTCGACTAACATATACGTACATATACACATACATATAGCATATATCGTGCATATTCGGTCTAATAAGTTAATTAATTATAGTTACAGCGGACAACTTTTGTCACGTTGGTTTCGTTGTTCATTTTTACCGTGTTTTCGAACGTACGTAATTTTAACAGTCAGCACCTTCACGCTTATTTTGCTCTCTTTCTTCCCTTTCCTTTCTTTTCTGTCTTCCTCGCGTCATCTTTTCCTTCTCATTATTACTCGTTTGCTTATTGACAACAATCGCGAAAGGTGACATTAATTACGTTTTATCGCTGCGTTTAAGAGCGCCACGGCTTCGGCGTAGTTACGTTTAAGTACTTTGGTCCTCTTTAGAGTCTTCTAAACGCTTAATTATGCGACGAATCGAAATAGCAATCGGTCTCTCGCTGAAGAAACAAGGAAAATCTTCTCTTGTCTCGTTCTGCTTCCACTCTTTCCTCGTTCTTCGGCTCGTTTGTCCTTTAGCTAACATTATAACGGCTATGAGGCAATTAGTTTCATCAGGGCTCCGTTTAATCAGCTTTATCTACTAGAAAAATTCGGTTAAGCGTGGCTTCGTGACGGCACGACGCAAATCCGAGTAATTAACTCTGACATACGAAAAAAGTAGAAAATTAGTAAATTATGTTGTACTGAAAAACTTAGCCAATGGAAAGATTTAGATCAATTATGCTGATAATATAACGACGCAATTATAAAGTTTCCTTCAACTTACGAGACAGATCTCGCTCAGATTAGAAACTTAGAAACTTCTTCATTCGTTGTCACGCGGAAATTAGTTTCGATATACAGGGCGTTTTAAAACTTCGATCCTATAATTTAAAGTCATTTCGCGGCCCGAAAGATGTTCAACCCTTAAAGGCTATTTACAAGTTAGAAAATTTCACTTCGTATGAATTTTCTCTTGATATTATCGCTCTGTAACAGTACAACACGTTATTTGTAACCACTTTGAACAATAATCTTCTACCTTCTAATATCGAGTAACAATGAAACATTTAATTCTACTTGTCCATTATTATTAATTCTTTTTATTCGAAACAGATGTGCCGTTTGTGAACTTTTACCAAGTAACCATTAAGGTAGCCTTTAAGGATCAATCTTTCTGTAAGAAGGAGTGATTAATGTTTGAAAAATCTCATTTCCAACTTTCTTTCTAAATATCCTGTAATATAATATATTATTAACTTCTGCTCTACAATCCGAGTTTAATAATAATCCCAATGAAATCAATAAAGTTATTTTTAAAATATATCACAGTAATTTTACCCAGATAATCGTCGTACACATGCACGATTCCTCCAATTCGATTAAATTCGGCTCGAAGTACGAACGCACAGCCAATAAAAATTGTGTGTTCTTTACGACGTTGAACAAGAAAAATTGATTTTCACTGGACCGAGAAACGTACGAGGCATGATCGTCCTGGGTCCTGGCTTAACTCGTTTGCGTATCTAAAAAATAGCGTCGACTGCTTGTTTATCGTTAATATAGTTAATAATTACACCATTTTTATCGTACCATATTTTTTTTGTAAATTTTTTTTGCTTTCGTTCAAGTTTACACTACGGCGACGATCTAACGTTAGTTTGTATTCGCGTGTTCATCAGTTCTGCGGTTTGCTACATCGTTTCTTTTCTTTTTTCCTCCTTTTCTTTTTTTTCTCCTTTACCATTGAATAATTAACTCCACTAACTTATCATGCTTTCCTGTCCACGAATTCGACAAAAAAGCATCGAGGAAATCGTGTTTCGAAAACTTTTTTCGACGCTGAAAATAGTCTTCGAGACGGCAACGAATCTTTGTAATTTTTTATTCGAGTCAAGCATTGATCGCTGAGTCGTTTGATCCTAAACGAAGGAATTTAATTGTTTGTAGATCTTTTTAATTCAAACAATGGCGAGAATTATTAGAAGTTTGTTAAAAATAGTATTATGTGACAGAGATAATAATAATAGCGTTAGCAATAAGCAACGTGTTTTCATACTTGTATAGCATCTTTTAAATTATTTATCACCACTGTTAGCGATTACTAGACTGCAGGTGTCTATGCAAATTCATATTTTTCTGAACGCAACACTAAAGATACGGTATCTAAACAGAAATTTATCTCACGTAGTAAGTATTATAACAACTACTCCACTATTCCATATTTTACACGTATGCTGTTCGTTTTTGTTTCTTCAAATTTCTCATAAATGCATAAAAATCTCTAGTCTAGCAATTATTGAACGAGAAAATGGTATCGTAGCTCTTCGTTAAACAATAATCTCAGTGATCAATCGCTTGCGCTATACTATATGTTTTTTAATTTTCTAATTCGAAGAATCCAGACGTTAATATACTTCGCCTTTCCTAAGAAGTTTTATCTTTGTTAAAATTTGTTGCGCTGATGAAGAAGATGTACCTTGATAACCATATAGATCATTCTCTTTTGTTTCATTATTGACTACCGTTACGAGGTTAACTCTAATTGATTAGAGATTCGATTGACTGTCGAGTATTGTGTATTAGAGCACGAAAACGAGACTGGTACAGCTTGTGAATATCATTGAAGATGTGGATCAAATTTGCCAACGACCTGTTCGAATTGGTCGCTCCCGGTTATCGCCACACCGGCATGAACTATTATTATCCGTCTCCCATAATATTGAATAGAACTGGAATGTTTAGTTTGTCCCATGGAAACGAACGTACGGGACGATTTTCGAAGCTGTTCCCTTAATCGTTGAAACTTGGTCAGACACAGACTCGCTTAACTCATCGTTAATTAAAATGATATAAATAAAAGCGTTAAGAGAAAATAGCTACTACGTCTAGGAACCTTATACTTACAATTATAATAGACTTTATATAAGAAGGTGGAAAAATAATCGAATATATTTACATGTCAACAGCCAATCTAGTCTTATAGAATCGAACGGACGAACGTTAGGCAAGTCTATTTCTGACTTTTTGCTCAAACACTGTTACGAGCAACGTACACGTGATTTCATTAATTCCGTTTACAATCGTCGATCTATCAAAAAGAGTGGAATTAAATTCAGAGTTGTATCTGTTTTTAAAATCTTCTTCTTTCTCTCAATTTTCACCCTTCAAGGCTATCGTGGATCTTGTTTCGATGTTATCGTCCAGTAACGATACCGCCACCGTCGTGTTATTTGACCAGCGCAAACGGTAATTTTGCTGCTCCTCGTCTAGATCCAACAACGATAAAACACTTAATTATGTAGTTTAAAGAAGATTCGTCTCGGTAAACTCTCGTTCGCGATCGCCTTTAAGGGTTGAATTTTCTTCCATTTTCTGTTTTCGAAGAATCACTTGCACGTTGCTGGTATGTCGAATGCAGACGTGAAAATCCTCGAGATCGAGGTTCGACGTTGCTCTGCTAAACAGACACACGGCGCGAGAAAACTTGCAGACGCATTCGACGCCGTTTTATTCTCATTTTCTTTAGTTTATTAGAAACTTAAACCGCTAAAGCTCGTTTGTTCCGTTGCGTCCGTTTAAAAACTACTTAACGCGAACTAACCGATACGTCGAGTACGCAATAATACAATCGGTCGATCCCCTAAGTTTCTTGTTTTTTTTTTTTTTTCTAATCGCTGAAAACGTTTTCGTACCAAAATATCTCTACGGTCGTTATAAAAAACGCGTTTTTTCCCCACGTGAAAGCAACAGCGACACGAACAACTTAAATTTAAGAACGATCACTTCACCTATTATACAAGACTAAGCCCCGTTTTTCGAGGCAACCTAAGATAAAACGATACGATACAAGCGTAGCTCACTGACTAGAGCGGAAGTCTCTTTATTTCTTTTTTCAGTTTCTTGCCGGTGCTTGTCCTTGATATTTTCTATACATTCGACATTCCTTTCGTCTTCCCCGCTCTAATTTTCCTTCCGTCGTAATAATAAAATATCAAATTAATATTACGATTAAGAACGTTGTAAGTACGAGCGAACTAGACGATAAATAAAACGACTATTGGACTAGGAACGATGAAAGCGTAGCTAACGATCTAAGTACAATCTTAGAATAGAACAGTCTAAGTCTATTTTGCAATATTTGTTCATTTATTAACTCCTAAAATAAAAATTTACGCACTTACAAACTATCGAGTAAGAGCTGCATTATTGCGTTATTAAATTAGAAATTTACGATAAAAGAAGAATCTCAAAATTTTGTTAGCGATCGATTATCAACTAGAAGCTTCTGACTAGACAAGCGATCAGGAAATTCCTCGAGGATGTAACAAATTTCCGTAATTTTTTAATACGCAGATCGAGTCATTCTATAAATCATCTCTCATTGAAGAAAAAAAAAAAAGAAAAAGAAAAAAAACGAAAAATGGCGGTCTCGTTGACGTATACTTCTGACAACGAGGAAATTACGGGAGGATGTTCTATAATTTAGGAGAGCGAAACGAGAGAGCGACCCTTTCGCCACCAATGGTCATTCCTGCATTCAACAGGTGGTCCAGTTTACGTGAAATGTTGATGAAAACCTCCGACGTGTGCTCATCCTCCCCCCATCGTTCCTATTGTACGCCAAGGGCGCCGATGAAACTTTGGGAAAACGATTCCTCGAGGAAATTACGTTCGCGTGGAAACTTTTCGCGTTTCTAACATCGATAGTCTCCTATCATCCATCGATAGGTATCGGATATCAACTTGCCCGCGAATCATTTCGACGACGGTCAAGTTACGATACGATATATTGTTTTAGCTCGTCGTGAAGATATTACTACATTTGTAAGAAAAATAAATACGAAAGGAAGTTGAGAATGAGGTTGAGATCAATGTCGAGCAGAATTGAGAAAGAAGAGGCACGTTAAAACGTCGACAAGTATGAAATGGAGAATCAAACGAAATTTTCTTTGGCTATAGCTTGTCCTGAAATTAATTGGTCGCTTGAGATCGCTTTCCCTATCACGAATCACGTTTCAGTCTGTGTTTCGACTATTTTATTCCGCGCGATAGAATAAGATAAGATAGATAAGATAGAACTAAGATAGAAGTCAAATATTCCTATCAACGTGCTAATGATCCCAATCAGTGGATCCCATTATGTACAGGTTATTACATTAAGTCAAATTGCAGAAGAGCACGCAGAAAATCAATAAGAATGAGACGATGGTACACGAATTGCCACGCGACATCTGAAAACTGCCAAGTTTCATCAAAGAGAAGGTCGTTAAATCGACTAGTAAGCGTACTTGGAGCATGCATTATTTTCATTGGATTCCGAAGTTCCTTGACTAGAATTGACCCGGTTCCCATCGACTATCGGCGATTCGAAATGAATTTTACTCACAAATTGATGGTCCCTCGATAGTATTGCATCGATTTTCGCCGCGCTGTTCGTTCTTTGCCTCTCCCTATCGTATTCCAGACACTTCATCGGCAAGCGAACGAGCGTCGTTTTCGTTTCCCTTGATGCCACGCGAATATCGATTTCACCGGACGACGAATAGAATCTCATCGAGCGTCCATGGACGAAAGGAATGTCGTTTGAATCGCACCGTGCGCGTCTTGATGCAATGAAACACGTGTCTCCTTACTTTACGACGATTTATCCCTGTATATACGCTCCGTTCTCCTCGAACGTTCCTTTCTCTGTGCGAAAACGACTTTAATAATCAGCTTACGTTAATCATATACGCCTTTGAATGTTTACTCACACGAAGAACGAAACGAGAATTCAGAACGTTAGTTTAACCACGATATTCTCGCGTTGGTTCAACGTCCGCCTATTTTATGGGTTTCATCTTCGAAATGTCTGTTCCTTGCTTGCTGGTAGCTTCTGGTGACATGAATCGCGATCAGTTTGAGATCGTTCGCTTACCCAGACTGGGAACTCGATGAATTCGTGATTGTTGGTTAATCGAAAAATCACCTGTGACGTCAACGATCGAAATTCTTCGTTGTTTCTGTTGTTTCGTGGACGAATCCTTCCTTTTACGCTTTTCATCGAGAGAATGGTTCGTGGGATTTTTTGGAAGTTTACGAGAGGGAGGAAGGGAAACAACGAAGTAGTCGTCATTGTTGGAACTGTTGAATTCCAGAAAGATTGAATTCACCCATTGAAGTTGATACCAGAAGGGATTGCACCTTGGAGAATCTTTTCTTGCATTTCGTTTATCATCTGATGTGTCGCCAACTGAAAGAAAAGAATTACGAGTTCATTTCTTGGAGGACAAATTATTTCGAGGATTCGGAGATCTATCAAACATCTTCGAGCTATTCAAGTATCTTACTACATTCGTTATCTGTTTACACTAATCAGTCAAACTTTCTTAAACAACTTATAACTATTCAATTTCAAAGACTCTACTCCAATATCTGATATTCTCGCTTCTTATCCTTCAAACATTTTCAAGCTTTCACAACCACTTCCTGAATTGCTTTAAATTTTCTTTTCAAAGATTCTATTCCAGTATCTAATATTCTCACTCTCAACTTTTCAAACATTTTCCGACACCGTCAACTTCCATTTACTTAATTACCCAGAATTACTCTCCATAAATTCTCTTTTGAATTTTAGCAAAAACATAACCCAAACCTGACCCAATTTCTTGTCGATCGTTCTTCAAATTTTTCCAGTACCTGAAGCTTAAAAACCTACTTGATGACGTGCAGCGACACTAGCGCCAAAAGTGCCCGTAACTCGATGGAATCTATTGAGGTGCATCTAGGTCATTGTTGGAATCGTCGTTCTCCCTTTGACAGGCGGACTCTAGGTGCTTGTTCAGGTAAGATTTGAGCGCGAACGATTTGTGACACTTGTGGCACTCGTAGTTCTTGTCCGCGGAGTGCGTCTGCATGTGGGCGCGCAGATTCGACCGATCGGCGAACGCTTTGCCGCAATGCGCGCATCCATAAGGTTTCTCGCCCGTGTGACTTCTCAGGTGTCCTTGGAGTAGCCACGGTCTGGAGAACATCTTGCCACAGACACCGCAACTGTGTGTTAGTTTATGGGTCAGCACGTGCATCGCCAGGGCTGGCATGCTTACGTATGCTTTGCCACAGTGGATGCATTTCTTCGCCGATTGCGAGTCGATACTACGATGGGTTTGCTTGTGTCGTGACAAGTTTGACGAAGTCGCGTACTGTTTACCTGGAAACAGAAAATTGTTACTGAGAACGATGGTTTTATGATGGGGCTGACCTGCTGTTCGGGTCTGAATAGATTCTATTTTTCAAGGGACACATTTTATGTTAAAACTCTGATTTGAAAGCTTAATCCGTGCCTTTGAAGCTACAAAAATTTGTGTAATTAAAATTCAATATCTCTCTTTTCTAAAATATCTATAGCAAAGAAATGAACGACACTCGAAGAAACGAAAATGAGAATACTTTAGATGGCGTAATTCACTGACGACAACTACCCTGATCCCGATATTTCTCACGATTCCTAATTTTCTCAACAACTTACCGCACTCGCAACAGACGTAACGCCCGATCTTTGATGTCTCAAGTCCTTCAACCGGTTCAGCCTCCTGCGTTTTCTGAATAGGTAAAACCTTCTTATTCTTCGACCTCCCGTCAGTCACCAATAAAGTGTCATACGTATAACTCGCCGGTTTCACCTCGCTCTGTTCGAGCACTGTTTGCACCTCTTTATCCTTCTGACTGGGTTGCGAATTTGGATTATTATTTTCAATATCGCTGCTACACTCAGACGTAGGTGGGGTCAGTGGTGGTGCTGCCTCTATGGCTTGGAGAAGATGCTGTTGCTGTGGTAGTAGTTGGGGTGGATGATGTGTAGTCATGATCGGCGTGCACGGGATGGTCGGTGTACACGGGATGGTCGGCGTGCACGGGATGGACGGCGTGCTATAGGTGAGCAGAATCTCTTGAACAGGGGACAGTGGGATGAACACGCTGCCCGTTTGCTGGACTATCGTTGCGCTGGGCTCGTAAATGATGCTCGCAGTTGTTGGTTGCTGGTGTTGGTGATGGGTGTAGACTGTAGAACTTGTTAAACCGATAGTGTTCACTTGGTAGATCGGTTGATTCGGTTGGTACACCGTCATCTCTTGGATATCGGTTGCAGGTGACTCTATCACGTTTTGTGGCCCGATGGCGACACTGGGTGGTGGTAATGGGGGCAACGATCTTGAGAGCTCTAGTAAATCGTGTGCAGCTTCTGTTTCAGCCGCTGAACGGTCTTTGAACATCGAGGACACGTAATTGGTGATCACATTGCCGTTATTGGACCCTATCCTTGAATCAGACGTGGAATGATCCGCTGTTTCTTCCACGTGGTACGGTGTAGCGGTGTTCGAGGATGGAGAAGGCTCCCTCGGTGGCGTGTAATGGAGCACGGTCGTATGTTGCTGATGGTCTGTGTGAACTGTTTTGGACGGTGATCTGGGAGCCGTGGAAGGCAACGTGGATGTCGTGATCGTTGTGTCCTCGACGCTCAAGGCGATTGATTCTGTCGTTTGCGGAGCTACCACCGTGGATGGTGAGCATGTAGCTGTGCAGGTGATCACCGATGTCTCCGTTCGAGCTGCAGTCGAAGATTCCGTCGATGGTGTACTCGTGGTGTTTGTCGTCGCCGTCATGTCCACATTGCTAGGCTCGTTTACCTTCTCCTTCGGGACATTCTGCTCGAGCGTCTTCGCTCCTGTCGTTGCAGTCGTATCTTGGGACTTCGCATTCAGGTATTCTGCGACAGAAAAGATAATTCTGCAGCTGTGACTGGTTTACAAAGTCGATTGATGTATTTAAGATGACCAATTCTTATATACAATTTTGAAATACCGTTGATGTGTATAAAACTAATGGTCTTTGCAAGATATAGAGTTTATACATTCTTAATCCCTTAACCTACAATCGTATGGGAGACGTCGTACATCAAGATAATAAATCTTTCTTGTTTAATGATCAATTGTAGTAATTAGTTATCAAACATCTTGCAGAATAAAATTAGTTGTACCTTACACATGCATTTACATATCGAAAGACATCTGCAATTTGCACAACTTCGAACCCTCAGCCACACCATGAAACGGCTCGGTGTGCGACCAATCTTGTTGTCGTTTATAGCACGCGCTATTGGAACTTAAGTCCTAACGCAAGAATTAGCCTGGTGCATACGTACTTTGCAAATCTTCAAATTAAATTTCCACAGTAGCGAGGCCTTAAATGAAGGGAGCCTTGTTCTACATCTTCGATTTATTTTTGTGTTTTGTTTTCTACTCCACGTAGATTCTCAACTTGATTTCGAAACTAAAATATCCATCGTAATTTCGTTACTCTTAACCCCTTCCCGTACTTTAGCGAGTCAGACTCGCGATGAAGATTTTGGCCCAAACATGAATATCGCGAGTCTGACTCGCGACCAGATACTTGGGCCAAACGTAAACATAATAAGCCGAGCTCGCGGACTATCTTTTGGCCCGTTACGATCGTGACTGAATGATAGTTCCTGTTTATGAGCATCGGTCTGGACTTGGGCCCGAGTTTCGTCGAACTGAATGGCACGGAAAGGAGTCAATGATCGTCTTACTTTGAGTCGTAAAATCTTCCTGCTTTGATCGTACCACAAGTTTAAAACCATAATGTGGTACAATTTCGAGGTACTATTAACGTTACGAGGCTCATAAATTCTAAAATTTGAACGATACTTCAAATTCTCTGCTCCATCGTTCCAGGTAAGTTCTCAAAGCGAAACGAGGAAGCTGGTGCAATTCAATAACCGCGGTTGCCTTCCTTCCTCCGAGAAAAAGGTACGGAAAAGTCGAAAAAAAGGAAAAAGAACACAAAGGAGAACCAGGAGCACTTTGAGCAAAGGAGCGGAAACAGCATCGTCAGCCCTATTTCGTCCCTTCCGTCCGCGACAATGCGATATTAATGAGACAACTGACGAGCGACAGCGCGGCGCGTAACTCGATTTCTTAATTTGACTTTTTAATCGAGGTTTAACGAGGAGAAATCGCGGGGGAGAGGAGCGTGCCGAGTTCTTCTGTTGTCGACGTGCCAACGAAAGAGTGTCGAACCTCGTTGTAGCAGTGGCAAGAGGGTGAGACGAAGGAGGACCAGGGATTATGACGGCAAGCATGTTGGAAACGAGGTCAAAGGGGATGGGTGGCTGGCCAAGGAAAGTGTACGACCGAGCGGATATAAAATTTCACGATAACTCGGTTATGAAACTGCGTGTCTCGTTTCAACGACGCTCCTTTTATCTTCTTTCCTTTTTTTTCCTTAGAATTGTTTCGAGTCTCGATTCAGTGTTGTTGTCGCTGTGTTTCACGGACACCTCCCTTGGGATAAGTTTCTTTGCTATTAGCGTGACAACGTGATGAGCCTGCAATTTTCTCCGAGATCTACGGAGTCTTGCGTTTTCAGCAGTCGAGCTACAAGAAGATGAGATTGAGTCAATTGTGGGTTATTGAGTGCTTGGATTGGGAGAATTCTTTGATTTCATGGGCTATTTTCAAAGATTTTGAAGTATCATGATTTTTCTAGATCAGATGATTGCATGTTGTTTTGATGTTTGATCGTTCGAAACAATTGATATTCGTTAATTTCGATATTAATTCTAGTATCGATTGGCTTAATTGGGAAACTCCAGAAAGTTTACAAAATGCAAGTAAGAACAACTATCTTCGTACAATAGCATTGAAAATCTGGAGAACTTATGAACCTATTGTATCTATATATTATCTCAGTTTTGATCATAGAAATTTGTCCCTTTCTCAAGATTTCACCATTTAAATCGACCTAACTGAAACGTCAAGCGAAATGTTTTATCTTCAGTAAGTTTCTGACGCTTTTACGATGGAAATCGTTCGTATTTCACGTTCGATTGGCCTGGTTTTACCGAGAGAGGCTCCAAGCAAGCGTGTACTGCCATTGTAACGAGTCTTAAGTGCGGTCTTTGTAGCTCCATTAACGTCTCCGGCAAGTTTCGCATGACACTCTCTCATTCACTCGATTACTGAACGCGAAGCATAAACGGGGCCGTTGCTGGAAACTGCTGCCACCGGGAACGACAATTCAGACAATTAATGCAGCTTTGCCGTGGTGAGTAACACGTTACCGCGAATTACTCCGACGCTAGGAATTTTCACCACGACGACGTTAAAATATCGTAACGACAAAGCCTCTTTAAAAGTATTTATAAAAATATATGTATATACATCATGGCCCTAATTTCGTAGTGTAATGCGAGTTGATTAATATAGTTTCTGAACGGTTCATTTATAAAAAGACGGAAGAGTTTGTATGTATTTGACACGTTAATCCTTCGACTAAATCCTTCTGCAGTCCTTGAATTTTTTATATCTCAATTTCGCTTTAGTTTCAACTGAGTAAAAGTGTTTTAATGTTTTAAGAGAACCTTTGGCATAAAATTCAGATGAGAAATTACCTATATCAAGAATGATTCTTTCACATTTTCCACGTCATTCACTTGCATCGTTCACTAGTTATTTCCCACTACATAGACGATGTGAAGGGCAATTTAGTTTTTGTGCAAAAGTATGCAGAAGGTTTTCTTGCTAGGAGCAAGACACGCGTCCGTGCAGTGCCTCGGCACGAGATGAACGATATATGGCTACAGGCTGAATCAATACCACGGTCCAATAGCAACAATCGTATTAATTGAACGTAATAATCGCAAGAAAGATATCGCTCGACATTCTTCGTCGTGATATAACGATACTCGTTTCTGAATCTTCACGCGCGACTGCGATCGATTTTCCGCTTCAAAATCGACCATTATTATTTTTATTTGTAATCGAGCCTTCATCCCTTTTCAGGATGATAACGCTTTGAGAATCATGCAAGCAATGGTTTGAAATAATCTTCGATGCTATATAATTCTTTTGAGTATGCGTTTGAAAATATTTTCTACGTAAGATAAAATTGAACATATTCAAATAAGTCTAAATAAATTGAGATTCAAGTAAGTCCGATTACGTCCACCAAGAATAACAAAAAGTCCAAATAAATGACAATAAATCCAGACGAATTTAAAAATATCTAAATAAATCCGAATAAATTCGAATAAACCGAAGTAAATTCGAATAAATCCAAATAAATTCGAATAAATCCAAATGAATCTAAACAAATCTAAATAAATCCAAATAAGTTTAAATAAATAAAAAAGATAAATCCGACCAAATTCCAATAAATCCAAACACCCGAATAAAGAAGAACTAAAAAAGAAAAGATATAATAAAAAATAACAAAATTACAGTAAAAATCTCGTAATCTTAACATCTGTACTCAATCGCAACAAGTATCAATCAATGAGAATCTTCGAGCTATAATCAACCCCCCCCCCCACGTACTCCATAAAACATGAAATCCCCAAACACCTATCGCTTCTATCGTAAAGAATCTTGCTCGACCATTTAATTACTATACCAGGGATCATAATCGAGCCAAGGGTAGAACTATAAGAAGCCGGAGCCAGAATTGTACCTTGAGCAACAGGGGGTGCGACGCTCCCTTCTATGGGCGAAACTGGGATTTGTATGGTGGTCGGCGATGGCGTGGTCCTTCCGCGACCCCAGCTCTCGAATCCTCTGGCAACGTTGCTTATATACTTGTTGCACAGGGCCTTCTTCACCATATAACACCGTGGCATCTTGGCTTTTGGTTTCTTTCTCTTGGTCCTAAATAGGGAGAAATTCAGATCCGATGTAGATGAAGAATAAACAACTAACAAAAAGAAATCCTTCAATTTTTATATTTTTTTTGGAAAAAAATTCTTCTCTATCTTCGTATTTCCAGACCATCGGATAGATTTTTATTGAATTATTTCGATTATATTTCTGGTTAAAAAAAGGTATGACGAATAAGAAGAAATCCTCCAATGTTTATATTCTTTTCGAAAAACAAAATATTTTTCTCAATGATCAATTCTTCCCGAGTTTGTATTTCCAGAGCACCAGATAGACGTTCGTTCAGTCGAAGACGATCGTCGTTTATCAAACGATCGATCGTGGTTTCGATTCGCGCAAAATGTCGCCCTGGTGGTCCTCGTGGAGGCCACCAGGATTACGGTCGATCGAACGATCGATGCTTCAGCCCAGCAACGCCTCGTTTCTCATCGTCAATCTTCTCGTCCTCATCCTACTTCCTGTTCGCGATTGGATCACCTATCGAGTCTCCTCTTGCTCGTTAAACAAATTTCGTCCTGTGTTCCCTGTGTCGTACGATGAAACGTGTTCCAAGTGGACTTACACGAGCGTCTCGAGAGGAACTAGTCAAGCTCCAAGTAATTGCAGCATCGATATTCGATTCGCAGAGTTGATAAAAACGGGACACTTCCTTGTGGCGGGCACGTTTCTACCGGAAATGTCGATTCCGATCGCCGTTTGGGGGCGGTATTTTAATTCTAGATGTCGTTGCACGATTTCAAACGGAGCTACGTGTGTATTTCACGTAAATATATATACACACGTGTCTGTGTGTATAAATATACTTGTATATTTGTGTATTTATATAGTGTGTGTATATATACACATATATAGATACGTGTATAGATTTATATTAAAATATCTTTTCGGCGAAGCGAGTCAGTCCAACTCGAGATTTCAGATACACCCGGAAGTTGGGATTATCCGGAAGTGTTTCCTCACTGGAAACTTTCTTTTTAATAACACTTGGTTTGTGCGTGTTAATGTACGTGGTTCCAGATGAGATTCCTCGGTGTAACTCGAGTTTATAAGAGAGAAAGAAAAATGTAGCTTGCCTTGCTTTATTTCTTCTTAGTTTGCTTCTTTTGTTTCTTTTCTTAGATTCTCTTTGTTGCTTTACCTTGTTTGTAATATTGCTTTCGTTGTATTCACGGGTGGAAGATTACGTGGTTCTTACGGTATTCCTCGGTCTTCGTCTACTTTTGCCCTGTCTTCCGCTTACTGTCGCCTCCGGTGCTTACGTTCCTTATCCCCTGGATAAATCTTTCATCTATACGCTTCATCGTAGTTTAATAAAATCCAAACAATCCGTATCAACTATTTTTATTAACGCTATTCTCTTCAGTAATTTTCTTTCGTACGCCGCTTGAAAAACTCTCTTCGGTTAAAATTTGTTTCAGTGTTCACGGTTATTAAAAATGTACATATACTTCGTGATTATTTACGAATATTCATATTGTATTTAATTATTCATGTTTTATATCTCGGTTCGTCCTGATACCGCATCGAGTCTCTCTCAGAGGTCAGTTCTCGCCACTCGGACTACTTTTCACCGTCTACTCGCCCTCCTGATCCGAGCATCGTTCCATTCTGCCGGCAACACTCTCGTGCAGCATCGGGCGTGTCCATTCTCGCGACGATACCCTCATCTCGGCGATTTCGAGTGCGGTGAATCCGACAAATAATGGTCGCGACGCCGCGTGCTTCCTCTTACTCTTCTCTAAAACCGTCCCAGTAAATTTCAAAAAAATCTTTCCCAATATATTCCTTCTTCTCGATACAGATCACCAATGTTCCCGATAAAAACAGTCTCTCGTAGAACCTTCAATCTTCCACCATTAAACAGATTTTCTAATAAGAAGGTACAATTCCAGTAGCGTAGAGGAGCAAATCGAATCACCAGTTTCTTATCTCTGGAGCGAGCGGATTTATAAAATACGCTCGATTAATCGCGATTCTCTCGGTAGGCTGAATAACAGACCGAGCCAGCCAGGCTGTGGTTCTTCCAGCTGAAAATTCAAGCTGCTATCTTCGAGTTAACGAATTGTAAATAACCGAAGGTCCTTTTTCGGAAAGCAAACGTGTGCGTCGTGGAGGCAGGCGAGGTGTGCCTTTTGCAGGGACGAGCAACAAGTTGGACAACAGGTCCGCGATGTTTGTGTATCCGTACGTGTGCGCTGTCGCCTTACGTGTGTAGTCGATAACTCCCTCTGGTAAGTGGTCCCCTCTCCCTTTCTCTCTTTCACCCTGTCTCAGTGTCTACCGGTAGCCTGGTGTCTTGCTTGCCAGTCAGAAAGCAGGAACAAACCCGTAGGAGGACTTTGCGCGACTTCTTCGCCCTCCCTTAGCCTCCTCGCACTGGTGATGGCTGGTTTTGTACGGCGGGGAAGCACCGCGAAAGGAGGAACCCGCGTGAAGCTACAACTCTGCCCTCGTGCGGCTGTTCGCGGGCCTCGTCGCAGCCTTGGATCGCCGGTGGCTCACGGCGACGAACCACGTATGCGTTCCTAGTCCCTCCTCGTACTCTTTCTTCGTCCCACCTTTCTCTTTCTTCTATTCCTCTTACTCCCTAACACCTTCGATTAACGCAGAAATAATTCAGGCTCGACTTTACCTGTCTACTCGGTTCGATACGACTCGATCGTTTGCCGTAGAGGGGTTGCTTCGAGTAACGCACACGGAAAACCCAAGCTCACAATACACATAGACGCGAGTATCGTGAAAGCAGCACCACGGAAGTATACGTAAAAGTAACCACGATGACGAAACAAATGACGGGCGAACGTTGAAAACGACGTTGAACGAGGAAACGAAATAGGTTTTTGCAAGCGGTGGCACGTAAGTAACACTAGGGTCTCTAGACACGTAGAGAGAGGCACGACATGGACGAGCAGAGCGCGGTTACGAGCAGCACGACGCGCGCTTGGTCGACCGGTCAACGATAGATCGAGGCTCGTCCATGGGCCCCGGTCGCGTTCGACGACGTGGCACACCGGACGCGAACGTCTACGGGCACGAAGATCGAAGATGAAGATGTACCACCTGTGGGCGCAGAAGCAACAATTGTCCGCCGTGTATCGCGGTGGAGGGTAGCCCGACTACATGGCTCGTACCGGGTGTGGCTGGGGTGCAACTGCCAATGCAGCGTCGTCGAGCAGCGTCGCCCCGCGTCCTGGGCGCCTGCGTCCTTTCCTCCTCGCTTCGTGCAGAGCTCCTTCTCGCTTCCCTCCCTAAAAGGCCTGCACACAACCTGCCCGGTGTTGCCCTCTCTGTCTTCCCAGTCCTCCTCCACCCTCTTTACGCTTTGTCTCTTTTTTTCTTCCATACTTTGCCCCTATTTCTGTCCTGCTCCGTAAACCATCTCCAGTACCTCTTTCACCCTCGCAAACTGCTCCTCCTTCTTTATCCTATACGTTGGTTATTTCTTTCCTTGTTCCGCTTTATCAACCATCCCCTGTCAAGCGTGAGCAGCGTACTGCTCGTCGTCTCTCCGTTTCGCTTTTGCTCCGTTCCATCTCCAACGAACTGCCACACCGTCTCGCGAACACACACGCCAGGCATTATACGTATACGTGTATATATAAAGCTCTGGCTGGCTCCGCGATCGAGGGGTTGAAACGAGCAGAGGAACGAGGAAGCCGAGCAAGAGAGCGAACCGGCAGGGGTAACCCACCCCTCGCCGCGACGCCGATGTGGCTCTTGCCCATCGATTTTGTACGAGTTCGGGGCCGGAGCAACACCTGTTACCGCGTCGGATGGAAAAGAGTCGTGGACGGGGGGGAGGGTAGGAGCGGGTACGGAGAGCAACGAGGGACCAACGAAGAGAGCTATGCAACTAGCAGGCTGCACAAGGGGGTGTAGATGGCGAGAGAACGAAGGGTGGTTGCTTCTAGCCGGTGGTGGAATCATTCGGCGGGACAGAGATGGGATCGTCTAATGTGTAGTGAAATAGAGAAGATAGAGAAGAAGTATATAGAGATAGTAGAAGCTCGACGAACAGAAGGGTGATTCTGTGCAACAGAGAGAGACACCGTTATAGGAAGCGTTATGAGAGCGAGAGAGAAGAAGAAGCGAGGGTAAACAGAGACGAAAAGGAGGGTGGTTCGAGGGTGGCGAAGCAGGATGAACGGAGCGGAGGTGAGAACGTACGAGGAAGCAAGACAGGGAGAATGGAAGAGGGTGGCGAGTAGGAGGAAGAGAGAAAGGAAACGTCGGCGGCGGGCAAATAGCGACGTCGAGGAAACGCCGACGCCAATCGATAGCGCCGACCCCGGCGTCGTGCCGCGTTCGCTGCCAGGGTTTTGCGATAGCGCATCGCTCATGTTACCTTTTCTCTTTTTCCTTCTTCATCCTCTTTCTCTTTGCCAATCATCTAGCTCTCCCTTCCACTCACCGAAAGATCTCTCTTGATCCTTCTCCTTACTCATTGCCAGCTTTGCGTCCTGCTTTCCTTTTGCCTTTTCCTCTCTGCCTTCGTTTACCACCCCCTCTATATTCCTCCTTTTCACTCTTTTACTGTTTCTTGCAGGTATTTTTCTATCTATCTTTCTCTCTCTCTCTCTCTCTCTCTCCCTCTCGCTGGTTACAGTTACGAGACGTCCTTGTTGTACAAGGTAGCTCTAGTTGTGCTTGTTCGTTGAATGTTCTCTGTCTTCTGTCCACGTGGTCGCCAAGAGAAGAGAGCAAGCTGGGGTGGTTTGTATGCGTTCCTTATAATCTCGACGCTTACTCCTGGACGTCGTCTAACCGCTCGTATCGTCTGCGTCGTTCGCGATAGCGCATCGTTCACTTATTTAGCCTGTTCTTCTTCGTCTTAGAATTCGCTCCTTTTCTTACGGTCTCTTTCTGGCTGTGTTCATTCCTCGTGTTTTCCTTGATTCCTAGGGACGTCGTAAAGGTTATACGATCCTCCTCTTTTTGCTTCTTCTACTGGCGTGGATTTAATGATACCTAAGGAGTGGTCGAAATTCCTCGTAGACGAGAGAACTTTGTCTCTGACAGCTGGCAGCAAGATGATATAAGTTGCTGATATGTATTTTTTGTACGCTTGTGTAGAGTAGAATGGGTCATCGTGTATGCGATGGAATATATGCCGATAATATTTGACGAGGGATTATAACAATCATTAGAACGTTTATGCGTTTATGGAAAATTTAATCTGTTAACCAGACGCTTCTGTAATTTTGGAATTAAAAGTTGGTAAATTCAAATTCGCTTTCAGACAGAGGCAGCGAATAAATACGAAAGTGGAATACGCGAAAATGTCCAAAATGTCTAAAACAAAACATTCATTCATCATGAACAGTCATATTTCTAGAACACACAGAATATGAAAAAAATACTCCAAATATTCGAAACAAAATACGTGTTCTAATATTTAAGCTACGAAGAAATTTCATTTCAGTTGCATTCATAAGAACATGAATTTGCACAAACATTTATGGTGTAATAATAATTATTCGGCTGGGAATAATTATATTTCGAGAAAGATCGTATTTGGAGAGCGGAATGGTGGGTAGAGAAGCTCGAGGGAAAATATTTCTGCGGTTAGTTCCGTCGTGCCTTTGATAACGAATTAACGTAGTGTATGTAGGAACGTTTTTTCGTTTGGAAAACTGAGAGTCGGTAGGGAAGAAAAGTCACCGGTGAATGGAGAAAGGAAATTTAAAAGGCGTCCTTTCAGAGGTTAACGCGATTCAATCCTTCGATACGTTCTTCCAGACACGACGGTCGATTCAATCGCGTGAAACTCCGAGAGAGGAACGCGATCCCGCATTACGGACCGTGTATTTTAGTTTTACGAGCCCCGCGGTCCCCGGTTACAAAACGCTCTTATTAATATTTATCGAGCCGCTTTCCAGTGCGGAGCTTTGACCGACAACGAGACAATTAAAACGCTGAACCGAATTTCGACGTAAGCCCCGAGGATTAAAGGAAAGTCTGATTAGCGAATCGTGTTACCGTTCGATCTTCAATTAAATGCAACAGAATTTTCATTCGCAATTGTCATCCCCCTTGTGTGCGAAAATGTTTCCTTCCCGTGAAACGAGCAGTTTTGCTTTGGAATTGTACGCGTTTCCATCTGTCTTTTTATGAAATGTTAACTTTATGAAATATTATGTAACTAACATGCTCTGAAATTAGAAAACAATCATTTAAAAAATCTATCTCGTTGTATATTTTTTATTTAGATACAGATAAATTAATAAGTACGTTCGTAAATGGTTATTAGAAAAATCAATTCGCAATAAAAAAAAAAACTTAGCAGTTTAAAACGATTTTAATAAATTCGTACCTTAAAAAATTTAAGGATCAAAGATAAATGTGAGTGGGAATTTATAAAATTTTCCCTGTAGTTTTCCATTTTTTTTTTTTTTTTTTAGTAAATTATAGAAGAAAATTGACTTAGTTCCGTTGTAGCTTGTTTGAACTTAAACATCTTGGCTATTTTTCTTTGGAGACGTCTCAAAGAGCTTGTTTGTGGAAGCCTAGTTGGTGGTGAATAAGATTTGCATGCAGAGGGTTACTACGTAATATAGAATATTTTTCCAGTTATTGTAGTTCGTCATATAATATCGTAGAACTTGTATCTTTTACGTAGATAGAACGTGAAAATGTTTTGTGAGATAATATTGTTAGAGAGGAATGTGTTTATCCGCATGGCGCTACGCCGTAAAACTTGTAAACGCGTCAGAGCATGGGATGCCGCGAGTGGATCTGACGCAGAGAACTTCATTCTTTATTTTAGTATCCTTTAATGGAAAGCTTTCACGGTATACATTGCAACCTTAATTTAATGCTTTTAATATTTCTCCTATTTCTTTTCAAGTTAGGAACGCCGGCAATTTACAATTGCGGTGTTTCAATGTTTCTCCGTATGTTTTCGCGATGATACTTGTGACTAATTAGTTCGAAAACCATCGAAAACATTTCAAAATTCAAATCGAGCTGTTCGGAATTCACATCGATTAACTCCATAAATTGGGAAATAAGGGAAATTGAATCTAGTGTTACGATTTTTCGAGAATTTATTCTTCTAATAAATAAAATTATGGAAGCAAATAATCCGTTTCTTTGAAAAGGCAATATTAATCACGTATCCAGATAAAAACTGGAATTAATTAGTCTGGCTTCCGAGAAATCCAATTAATTCAAGCATAAATTGGAAAAATATTAAATTCTTTCAACAATAGATGATCTTAAAATTCGTTAAAAAAATTTCTGATAAAAGCTATGACTGTGGAAAAAAATCAAATTAATTCAATCGTGAATTTATAACGAACAGACAATCTAAAAATTCACGACGGATATGAAGAAAATCATGAAAAATATCCGATATTCTCTAACTACGGATATTGGAAATAAAAATAGTACCAGAGAATGTATTATGTAAAAAAACGATGGGAAAGTTAGGAAGTTGTATGAAAGTTTCGTCTTGCGGATGGAAACGGTCAGAAGACAGGCCGGTTGGCCCGTGTCGGAGCTACTTCCGATCCCATGAACGATAATCGCGGGCAGGCTCTTACGTTCGATCGCGTTAGATGGCCGGGTAATTGCGGGATACATTCTATTTTACAATCTCCTCGGTAACTCCCACTTAGCGTCCGTTCGCTCGTTCTCGCCCGGTCCTCTGGTAATTGCGCATATTCACCGGTTGCTCGGCAACCTTCGGAGCACGGCGCGGCGTCGGCTCAACCGGCATCCCGGGACCATTGCGCCAGCTACGCGAATACGCGCCTCCTCCGGGGCCGGAACCTCAATTCGACCGGCCATCCATGAGCTAGAATTTTGTAAAATTAATCGACGATAAAAATCTTTCGGAAATCAAACTGATTAATTACATCTTTTGCCTTTATCCAATGTTGCTTGATTTATATCTAAATGCGATCTTATCTAGCATCGAATTTAACGATAAGATAACGAGTGACCTATTTTGCGTTAATCGAGGACACGATGACTCTGAGAAGTTAAACTGATCAATTGCACTTTTTTTTATTTGGGTATATCAGTCAGTGGTGAAATTATAGGGTAATAAATAATTAAGTATTTTTATATGTGAGATAGAGAATCATAAATTTCAAGGTGAATTTTAAGAAGTATGTATTTTATCTGTTAGAAGTCATTTTTAACAAATTTTCTTCAGAAATATAGTTTTAAGGCTACGAAGTTAATTGGTAGTTTGTGAGAGGCTTATATTCGTTTCGTTCGAAGTCGTGTGGAATTTATCATCGGTTCGTACTACTTGAAGATTTTTGGGTAGAAGACCGTAGGAGGTTTGACATACTTGGAATACTCTTTTCAAGAGTACGAGTATACGTGGGTTTCGATGAAAGGTTTACTGTGAACCTTAGGACCTATATAAGAGTTCGATATTGATATCGAGTATTTTCTTAAGGTCTTAAGTACTATATTGAAGTTTAATGTACTCTCCATATCTGATTTATGGTGATGGTTATGAAAATATTTAGTTTACTGAATTTACGCAAATATAAGACTTTTAATGTATTTCTAACATCTAAGGATAGATAACATTATTTGTCACAAACATCAATTTCTTGCAATAGAATCTACGATTGAACGAATCTGAATCTAGACGAACGAGATCTTTTAGAATTCTGTTTGATAATTTGATCTCCGAATTCTTAATAACGTCTTTGTGAAAAATCCAGCAAGATCAATTCATCAAGTTTGCAATAATCCTTAAGGCGATTGGAAGACTACTCAAAAGTAGCTAAACACCCAATCTTGAAGCCATTACGACTTTACGAATATATATCATAGAATTAATCTTATATCGCGAGATCGGTTGAACGGTTACCGGCAACGGATGGGGAACATAGAGCCGTCGTTGCTGAAACTGCTGATCGATTAAAGCGGCCCGACTGATTCACTGGCTTACGAACTGATCACGAGCAGAAGCGGCGCGAGTAGGTCTTCATAAATCAAAGGATTACTCGGGGATTACTTGGAGAATGAAATACGTTCGTGGCGGAGTCGCGATCGTGAATTCTGGATCGTTTGTTGAACCAGAGTTATCCGACAATCGTGGAATCCTTTTATTCCTCCTTTTCTTCGTTTTCTTCGACGACGAAAAGAAGAATCCTTGACTGGTACCCGCGACACGTTCACGAACCACGGTGATCCAGTGAAATTGCTTATGTAAGTAGAGAAACGGCCAATAATTTTCCGCTCGTTTTAGACGCCCGCGTGCCACCATGCATTCTCCTACTACCACCATAGAGAATGGACTCCTTGGAAATCGGCGCACGTTTACGCGCACCTTTACGTGGATACCGGTCCTTTTCTACGTGATTTAATCTGCATGGTAAAAATGCAATGGCTCGGCGGAGATGCCTGGACAGGTGTATGAATAAGGCAATGCCTGTTTCTATGGGAGCTCTGGTCTATTTGCGTGCTGTTAAATAGCGGAGAAACGTGAAAACTGTTGGAACGGTGGAAATTTTTCGCGCGTGGTTCTTCGTCGTATTTTTGGCTTGATTGAACGAGTGCAATTATTTTGTTTGCTGGTGCGTGAATTAACGAGATAGCGAGCTTAGGTTCATGCAGGAATGGAAGATTCCGAGGTGAAGTACTTCCGAGGCAAAATATCCAGACACTTGTCATAAAAAATGTTTATGAATATATTATGTGCGTTATACCAAACTTTCTAGAAATATCGTGCACTTTAACGAGGACAGTAATGAGACGTGACTGTCGTGATTATTGTACAGTTTGAAATCAATCTGGGAATGTATATATCGAATGGGAGATCGGAGCGCCAGGTTAAGTGGAATATGTACAATCATGGCCAGACGCACGGAGCAGTAGAATGGGACGGGTTTTACAGCGCAACGTAATTTGCTGAAATTCTTCTCTTGTATTGATTGGACGTAAAATCCTATCTTTTTTGAAGTTTAAATTTGACGTATTGGTATTATCTACAAACATTTGATTTATTTATTTAATAATTTCGTTTTATTATCTAAAAATGAATATAACAACGTCAGGAGTGTATGAATTATGTCCAGACCCATTTTATCAAGATCTTTTTGCTATTTTAACAAGTACTAACACTAATTTCCCGACTCACCCTGTATACAGACAACACAACAAATTCTCAAATAAAAGAAATCAGAGAACAAACGCAATAGTTATAAAAAAGGATGAAAGCAATAAACATTTGCAAATAAAACCAATTTAAAGTACGCAGGTCGCTCGATGTACAATACTATTGTCTTAATTCTTTCACCACTAAGCCGATATTATTTTTGTTCTTTCCACTTGTGAATCGATTCCACTTTGGACAAATGCGGTTGGTATATCGATTCCAGGAGAAACAAGGGACGTTGGATCGGTTATGGACGCGCAGCTTCACGACGAGGCGGATCAGAATCGATAATTGAACCGTCGAATCAAGAGAATCGTGTTGTGAATGGCCGATGAGGTGGTGCATCGCGCCGGCCCCGAGGATAATGGAACGATATCGTGGGATCTGCGTATTCGGTGACTGCCATTCGGATATCCAGCGAACGTACGGAGATTACGGCCACCGTTGGTTTCTGTGCCATTTGTCTTACGTACGTCATCCGGCACCCTAGCTCCGGAGACTACAATTTCGCGCTATAAATTATTTCGCTTAATGCGTCGCGATGCCGGCCTGCGTTAATGCACGGCGTCGTGCGATTCGTGTCATGGAATTGGCTTGGTAATTTTACAGGATCGTGGCTTGCATCTCGACGCCTGTTCAGGATCGAGTATTGCATTCGAATTATTACGTTACTGCATAACAAATGTCGTTTCGAGTTAAATTATATCGATACATATAACTAGTTGTAAAATAAATATGTTTTCTTCCATTCATTCTTTTCCTGTCTCCTCTTCCTTCTCTTCTTCCTATTTTTTTCCCTCTTTGTTTTCTCCCATTTCTCCTTTTCTTTCCCTTTTTTTCCGTTCCACTGCGCCTCTCCTTTGTGTAGATTCCTTTCCTTATTTCCCATCCTTAGTTCCTTCCTTCATGTCCGTTCCTCTCTTTTCTGCTCTCCCTTTCACATTTGACCCTCTTTCCCTGACAAGTCGCAATTCACAATTTGAGTATCCCACGCATCTATATACATATAATAAAACAGTAGAGGGTTGTGCCTGTACATTGAATAAAATAAATAAAACACTCATGCAGGAATAGCTCATAAGCTATGGAGTTCGTAAAACTAATTTTTGGAATTTTTATCTGTCTGTTTGTACTCGCATTATGTAAAAACTACCTAGCGGATTTGGTTGCGTTTTCCCCGTCGTATAGCCTAGTATCTGGAAAAGAAAATAGGGCATCTCTCATCTCGATTCGTATTCTAAAAGCTGAGAAATAGCTTGGCATTTGAGTTGCATGCGCTTCCATGTTTGCTAGAAGTTAAGCAACGATGGTTATTATTTACGTCGTGTTTGTTCTGAAATCGAGCAATTCTACAATTTAATATTTTTTACCTATTCCACTTTGTTCACAAAAAATTTATCTGCTGAAAAATTTCCGTATATCAGTAGTATTAACGCGAACGAAGTAACAGATAAAAGCTGGTTTTTCAATAATTCCATGTAACTTCCAATAACCATTAACATATATAAAAATAAAATATCCAATTCTGCGATAACTCATTAAACCAGTGTATCAACATTTCAAGACTCTCCTCGTTTCGATACACCAAAATTGCACGATATCTATTCGAATGTTTTCCGAGTGAGACTGTCGCATCCCCGCACGTGGTATCCTCGTTAGCCGTTCGGCTGACATTTCTATCTCATCGATACAGGAACGGGTAATGTTGCTGACACCGTAGTTACCGCAGCAACACGTCGAATTAATAGAGAAAGGGGAACAGAGACGGGAATTCGCAAGAGTGACAAAGAGGAGAGACCACGAAGAGAGAAAGACAGAAAGGTTCGTCGTTCTCGTTCGAGGCTGTAAAGTGCCTACGTTATCGCGGTGCTCGAGCTCCGGTGCACGAGGGGATGATTCATCCCATGCCGTGGAACTTCGCTGAATCAGGAATGACTTCGCATACATTAAATACATTGTAGAAAAGCCTATGCGGATACATGTGTCGCCGCTAACGAAGGACGTAAGCCAGCCCCTGATTAGTTCGTTAGGTCAGCTTGCTTTGTTCTTTGTTATCTAATATTTTTGTTCATTCAATTTGATACCAGCAATCAAGAGCTTCGTGCGCAGAATTTTTACCTTTATTCTCATGTAACATTTTTTTTGACAAAAATGTTTTGCTTTTCAAGATATAAATATACAGAAAAAGAGACGATAATGTCCGACCAATGCATATTTTCATAAATACCGAGGGTGTAGAGAAACGTGAGCCTCTCAAAAGTCAAGCGGAGCAACCCCACTTCTTATTAATTTTTTAATTTCATCGCATAAGTACACGATTATCGTTCATTCATCGAGGGACAAGAGATTTACTTCTACAACTTCATTTCAAATTAAACGATTAATTAAATTATCTAAAATTATTTCAACAACGGTGAATTCTAATGTAGGTTTAAAAATCAATATTTGTAACATCGCCGCTCCTCCGTACCTTTCAATTTATGGAGTTGATCAATATCCCCTCCACAAAACGCGTCAACTTTGTCTGTTAACATTTTTATATTACTAATATTTCCAATTATCACTTACCCTATATAATGACCTATACGCTTATATTGAGTTGGCAACTAAGTGATTGCGGATTTTGTCATTAGATGATAATACTTCGTACGTTATTAACAATATGTTATTAAAATATTCCTACTCTTCTATTATAACGTAAGCTTTCTCGTTCAATTATCGATCGTGATTACTTTCTAGAAGTTCTTGTTTAGGCACGTTTCACCATTACCACAACTAGATTTGCGTCAATTATAATTTGTTTCTGTATATATACAGAAATATATATGTATATATGTGTATATATATATATACATACGTATATGGAGAGAGAAATTCCGTTTCAGTTCTTGGAGAGCTTACGTTACCATGGCGCTCGAGTGGCGTCGTGTATAGGGGATAATTTACCCGGCAACTGTGAGTGTGTGTATCGTCACAGAGACACTGGGAACGCTGTTCTATCACCCTCGCTGTTCTCCGGCTCGTTTTACGATGCCGTACGTTCTTATACCTCTACGTAGACAAATCGCGCGACAAAATGAAGAATAACGCGAGCCGTCGTATTCTTTTTACCGTATAAAATGGAAATCCTGTTGAAACCACGAAATAATACCGTATTCTCCTTCGAGTAATCACAGGATACGATATGGTGATATATCGAACGTTTTATGGCATTCTTTTCTGATCACGTAGCTGCTACGTTTTTCTTTATTCACGAGTACCGCTGCAATTTTCTAAACTTCTCCAATATCGTATGTTTTTTATCTCACATTAGGATATGAAAAATATAGGGGCGAGTTTCTCCATGCACTTTATCAATTGCTCTTTTATCAATGTATATCGTATAAATATTCTATTAACTGCTTTCTTCTTATCGCTTCGTATTATACGAGTGGAGTCTAATACGCACAATATTATCTCGATCGCATTTGCTACCGATAAAATACGGAAAAGGGGAAAACGTTACTAGCTAAATAAATTTACAAATAAAGCATTTCTCTTTTCGAAACAGAAGTTCTTAGCTTGAAAAAGTTCTATCGTTAAAAATGTGCTAAAGCTATCGATCGATCGTATTGAAAACTTGTGGAATCAGAAAGCACGTTAAACATTGCCAACTCTAAGAGGACCACTTCCAACACAGAAGCTCAACATTCATCCATTCTGCTTTCCAAAAATATATGATAATAAAACGCGTGTAAATTTTATCGAGAAACTATCCATCTAACTAACGAAGATTGATATTTATTTAAAATACGAGTACTATATTGTCTGAAATTCATGCGCCAATAGGAGCGAACGTAAAACTAGGAACATTTTACGGACGATACCGTTATCTCGGCGAGCCAACAAACAACCCTCTTTTCGACTCGAACAAGCTGTCGAAACGACAGAGTTCGGTACCACGAATCTCACAAGTGTCACGTATAAATTTCGTTAGCCCGATATCTCTTCACTGTCTCCGTTCTTTCGTCTCGTTACACGAACTTATTGCGGTTGACGAAAGTTCGCGAAAATTCAAAAACTTACCACGGAATTTTTTTTACGAATATATTATGTGTTTTCTACGAAACTTTTTGGAAACTACGATACGATAGCGAGACCATCTATAGCACTAATCGTATGTTTAACTTTACCGCTATTCATGAGATACTCTAATTTTTTTTACTAAATATCGGTTTACGACAAATGTCTTGCAACTCCTACATATACTTTCAGATTGATTTCAAATTTTACTATCATAATTACGATAGTTTCTGTGTCTCAGTTACGGTGCTAATGAGATTTTAAATATTATATATATCTAAAAATATTCTAAGAATACTCGAATACTTTCGCGAGTCACTGTACATATTTCTCCTCGTAGAAAGTCTCTACCCTTTCTTTATAAATACGACGTCACGGTTACGGGTTAACCTGTACGGACAACCCTTTCGTTGTACGCCACGAAGTATTTACGTTATCGTGAGGGGGTTGAGGCAGCGTGAAAGCGGCAGCAAGGGTCCTGGAACGTGGCAGACGACAACCGTCCTCTAAGATTAGCATAGCCGATATAAAGTAACCATGAAAGACGTTCAGAGGCGAATCTACCGCAATTTTTCTTTGTTTCTTCGGTAGAATCTGTGTGCCAGCTCTTATGTAGGACGCGAGACTGATTACCGAGAGGTTCAAAGGGATTCGATAAAGACAAAGTTTTGTCTCAAGTTCAGATAAAATTCGATCGCTTTATCTTCCAATCTGTTTCATTTTTAAACGTCGATGTCGTATAATACCTGGCACAGGTGTGTTGATCCACTGGCTATTTAGCGTTACAACTCTCTAAAAATAAAACGATAGGTATTAAGTTTGTTACAAAGAGTTATTTTCTCGCATTATTCTAATAATAATACTCTAATGTACAAATTATTTATCGGAAAATTTGTCCTTCGCCGAGTTTCCATAGGAAATTAAAGAGAACTTTTTGTTACGATCGTACGAGGATACAACGTTCCATTCGCGTCGATGAATTCGCCAAAATCTTCCATCTATCTCCCTCCCCAGAAAATTCAAAGCGTCTAAATTAGAAGATAAACAAATTCCGTAAAAACAATAAAAAGCCTCTTCGTTCCAATAACACTCTTGTCAAACTAAAGTTTCGACAGGCGAAACGAAAGTTCCCTAGCGACAGCTCGATTCCTGGCCACGGTATTCCTCCAGTGGCGTCGAGAAACTCGGCAAGATCATCAAGTGGATCATCCTCGCGGAAATTCGAGGCGGCTACTTATCGTTTGCTCGGTGTAATCACGGTGGCACGGCGATAAAGAAGAGATAAAGAATAGTCGCGGAGAACACTCGAGTAAATTGCACGGTCGTTTGACCAATCATCAGATTGCATCTTGATATGAAGAGGATACAAATGGATTCGCATAGACGAGGTCGCTCGCACACCAACGGCCATCGACGAACCGCAGAACCGCAGAGGCGCGTTTTACGCCACGAGCTCGATTGTATCGCGGCATGATTCACCCTGGAACTGCAGCAGGGTGCAGCACGAGCACCCTTCTTCCTCGATTAGATCTCTGGATATATCCTTGGCCGTACAGCGCCCAGTGCTGCCCCCGATTTAACTCCGCTGGATTTTCGTTTCATGGAGGAAACTGCGAGTGGAAAGGGTGACGACGAGCCGAGGATATCCCAAGAATTGGATACGTTCCTATTTTCTCTCCTCGTCTCTTCGCTGGTATTTCTGTCTGCTGCTGGAAAAGATATATTTAACCTTTTCAGTTTTTACGGGAATAGCTGAACGTGGTTGAAAAAGTATTTATTTCCTTGGGAATTATATTGTTGGTATCGTTATTGTTATTTGCACTGTGTTATGCTATCTTTTATTTAATAAGTACGCAAAGTTTTTGATATATTTGGTAAAGTAAGGTATTCTTGATTTTTGCATTTATAAATGGTATATTTACATGTTTTTGTCTTTACGAAAATTAAATTACCGATAAGAGTCATAAATACGGAAACATACGTACGAATTTTGTGTATTTCGATTTTTGGTTATTTTTTATATTTTTGTAATTATTGCTTCTTGTGCGATAGGTTAAAGTATAATATCGTTTCTATCTTCTAATCAATGTTTTGTATATATCGTTGTTCGTATATATTAAAGCAGTTTCTGTCTTTTGTACTTGTATTTACACAAAGTCTTGAACATTTTTTCAAGGAATGTATTTATCTTAAGTTTTAAGAATTTTTTCGAAACGCTTCAACTATCCTCAGCTTCCTGAGCTTTCTGATTCGTCAGAAAGGATCTTCCAGTGCTACGATGACGAACCAATATTATTTCCAACGATTATCACCGTTAAATTTCCAGACAAAACACTCGTTTGAGAAAAGTATCCCGTTCGAACAGCTCAACTCCTTCCGTTTCAGCACCCTTTAGAAAAACACAATCTCGCGAAGTCTTCCCCTCTCGAGGCGTCCTCGAAAAAAGGAATAAAAGAGAAGAGCCAAACCCCTTCCAAGCCCGCTTCAACTCGTTTTAATAAAATCTCCTTTCTGCGGGGTGCATTCGATTAAAACCAAACGCAGAAGGAAAAAAGCGGCAAAAAGGAGGAAGACCAATAAAGAGGACAGGAAGAAAACGAACGAACCATCAAGAGAAAGAGGAGGGTAGAGAAAATCCTCTCTTCAGGGTGACACGCTAAGCTTACTTAGCCCCACTCGACCACTTGCCAGCTACGATTCTGTTCGAATCGTGCTGTGTTCCTTCCACGACGACGAGTGCTCCCTGCAAGATTTCCAGAGGACACCATTACCATTGAATCAGTTTTTATTAGGCTAGAGCGTTGTTTAAATTATTTGGACGGATAGTAAATTTAATAGTTTAACGATCTAGCAAAATGCAGAATTTAGAAGAATCATTTCTTGCATTTTTCGTGACAGAATACGAAAGGTACGAATTTCTGTTTTCTTTTTTTTGCAGGGAATAAACGTTAAAAATAAATATTAGTAGCTGTGTTACGTACAATGGCATTTAAAACGTGAAATTTGTAGTGTTAAGTTTGAGGATTTGGTAATGTCTGTTTAGGGCTATATTGTGAAATGATTCGAGAATATACGTATTATCTTCTTTGGTGTGTTATTACTTATCTTGAGATAGTTATGTTAAAATCTATTTGACTAGGAAAGTTAGCCTTTTTCTAAAAAACTGGAAGAATCTTTTACTTTGGTTGTTAATTAAATAGATGTTTTCTGAAATACAATGTAAATAAATTACTCTTCATAAATTGCAAAAAATAAAGTTCTTAAAATAAGAAAAATACCATAGATCAATTAAAATAATCCCTTATTTCGACCTGTTACTTTTTTTTTTATCTCTATCTTAAATAAAACTTGTCTAGATTTGTTTTCTAGTCAGCGAAGGGATCTAGTCAGTTGGAGGGGTAGGGAAACAAGAAATCGTGGAACGTGGGTTGCTGTTGCCTGAAGCAGAGAAACGAGCCTTTCAGCACGGGCCATCTCGTACCCTCTCTCAATTTCGTCCTTCCTCCGCTATTCGAAGGTTTGGGGGTAGAAACAGAGGGGTTGGAGCACACAGAGGGTGGACATATTCGACGAACGTTGTACACGGTGAAAATATCGGTGCGACGCAGGAATTTACTGCCTCTCGTCCAGGAATTTCGTGCATCGCTCGTCGTACAACCCCGTATCTTTCGTTTTTCAACCCCCAAACTTTCCTGTTCTGGCCCTTGCTAGCAAACTATTTCCGTTGCACGGGAATCGCCGGTATTTAATCTCGAAGGAAATCTTCCGTTTCAATTTACTCGTCCAAGTAGGAAGTGGCACGACGTCTGAGTCAGAGGGATGATAAATAGGCTCGTCCCGAAGATCATCCACCCTTATGTGAATATATTCTCTAGAATATACTTCAGGCCTCGCTTGGGACACATCGAGGAAACTGGACTCTGAGCGGTAAAATCTTCGAATATGTAGAATGTGTTTCACTAACCCTCTTTATTTTAGTTACACACAAGATCTGCGTTTTTGATTCGAAAAATGTTGCTTATTACAAATTTGTGTCAACGAAGCTTACGTTAGCGTTGAAATTAAATTTTGTTAGAATTAAAACCTGTCTTTGTCGAATTTAATTCGTATCACGGGTATGGCTCGATATTATAACGAAAGAGATAAAAGCAGTAAGGCACATTCATCATCATTAAGATTAATAATAGTAAATTGTATATAATTTGTTCATATCTCGCGTCAGTAAATACCTGACATTGACTTAAGCAGCTACTGAAAAAGATCGCAAGGTAAAAGGTGAAGGATGAACGTTCCTCTGACCCGTAGAGAACAGTTGGTTCGGTTAAAACGAGTGGCAATTGTGCTCGTGCTTTATCGAAAATTTAATTCCACTGCTGTTCCATGGACGGAAGAGGAAATTAAGGAGATTTAATGAGAACCGTTTCTCGCTTGCTCGCGCAACGAAATGAAATTGTTTTTCCCGAGCGCCGTGCGTATCTGTCCTGCAACGGGGAAATTCTGCCGTAATAAACGTTCCGCGTATTCATCGATTTTTCCAGAAACGCAGACGAACGTGTCGACCGTTCAAAATGTTATATCGCGTTGCTTCGTGTTTCTTGCGATATTTTTGCGTCGTTACAAATTTTCGATGTAAATTCAATAAAAACATCGTGCCTAAAGTTTATAATTCGATGCAATGTTAATCCTTAACCCCTTTATCCATTATCAATAGATATCAATTACTAATCAACTACCAACAGATACAAATTAACTTCGATTATCAACAGATGCTAATTAACTCACGCAACTATCCACAGATACACACGTACAGTTTCCAGAATTTTCCACTCTTATTAATCAGCAAACTTGCATCCAAGAAAAATCCGAAAATTCAAAACACGCTTTAAATATGTTTGATGGCGGTATGCAAATAAGAAACAGCGCCAAAGATAAAGGTAATAAAACATGTGCTGATTTCATCGAGAGTGGCTGGCTCCTGGGAATGCGGAATAACGCGAGGCACGCGGTTAGCGCAATACCAACATGATATCAAGAGCGTTATAAGAATATATTAATATTGCATGGCTGGCTCCATAAAGGTCCGGCTATTAGAGGCCAAATTTTCCGTTTATAGTTGGCAGGATTCGCGTGACACCGCGATAACAATGAAGTAAATGAGAGGGAGCATAAGCGTAATACGATGCTACTCCCCAGCACCGACAACGTGCCACGTTATGATACTTATTATTACTGTTGTCGTATTCGCGCCGCACCGCGGTTAATGATTATGAGAAATCGTTATTAATTACGTGGCCGTGGTTGGTCTAGCCTTTATCGTTGCTCGACTATCAGGGTCAGTCAGGGATAGACTAAGTTCAATTATTTTCGCGGAGGATTCTGGTGCTCGTGGTTGGTCACGTACAGTTACTCGCAGAAGTATCCGAATATTTACCATTGAAAATTTTTATGAATATATCGCGTATATTCTATAAGACATTGTGAAATTTCAATGGCGCTATAACGAGACACGATTGTCACGATTATGTCAATAGAATTTGAAACGATATCGAAAATGTACATACAATAGTTATAAGATATTTACTGCAAATATATGCATGTATCTTAACTATACACAGGGTGGTTGTTAACTGGTGGTACAAGCGGAAAGGGGGTGATTCTACGCGAAAAAAGAAGTCGAAAATATAGAATAAAAATTTTTTTTTAATTTTTCCATCGAGACAACGATCTACAGTGAGATCCGTTATAACGAGACGTGACAAAGTGCACGCGTACCGAGCGAAAATTCAAAGTCGATTTTCTCGAAAACAAAGCCTCAAACGAAAAATTTTTATTCTATATTTTCGACTTCTTTTTTCGCGTACAATCACCCCCTTTCCGCTTGTACCACCAGTTATCAACCACCCTATATAATTGATAAGCGTTAAAGATGCCGTGAATATTAAAGTTTATTGATACAATGTATAGATAATTAATAATAAGATAATTAATATAATGGATTGATTAGGCAATTTTGCGATCTCTGCAAAATATACATGTAGATATTTTGTATCAAATGTCTTGTGATTTCTATATTATATACTTTCAGGTTTAGGTTCAAACTTTACCAATATAATCATGATAATCGAATATCATGATACTGCCAATGATATGTCCAAATATTTAATACAACACACACGTTATGTTTATAAAATCTGTGTACAAGCGTTCGAATACTTTCTCGAGGCACTTCAGGTTATTAGGTTATTTATTTACTCTGAAGCTCGGATCACGGTTTGCGATATCCGGAAGAAAAATGACCCCGGAACGTTTCCAATTTCCTTTCGCGCTTCGTTCCCGATCGAATGCCTCGATAAGTGGGGGAAGACAGGTAGAAGATCGACGAATGTTCACTGCAAACGGAGAATACGTGCGTGTACATTGTTTAATAGTATGATTAATAATTTTGTTACTTGAAATAGGTAGACTAAGTTGGGCTTGGATATCGGGAATTGTTGTTGCGAGAATAGGGAAGCTTTGCGTGTACCATTTGTCGAAGAGTTGCGCATGGTATTGAATTTTGCAGGTAGAATAGCTTGAATAAGACTTCTCTCGTCTTTTGGTTGGAATAAATGCTCATTGTGTACTTTGTTATAATCGTAAATTCCAACTTGAATTTTCCTCCTTTCTATTTCATTTTTTATTTTTTCCTGCCACTCACTTTCAAATGAACAACCTAACTCATCTAACGAAGAACGAAAGAAAATATCCAAGTTTTTTTGTACGATGTTCTTTTAAATTTTATTGGTCACGCGATCTAGAAAATACTTACTTACTTTTCTCGGAACACGAAGCACGTTAAGAAAACGATGTATTCCACACCTCTTTCCAAAATGCTGTCGTTGTTCATTCGAAGGACACAATGGCGAACGAAGGAAGCCTTTATTCCCCTTTTCTTTAGCTTTGTCCCTTCGTGTCGCGTAGGGTAAAATCGACGTAGACGTATACGCGTGTGTCGAATAATTTACGAGCCACGGTCCGATCCGATTTAGGTCCTGATTCCGGGCACCGCCCGGTGGGACGCCACGAAGAGATTGCACGCTGCTGGGATGAAATTAGGCCCGACGCGTGTCCGCACGGTCCGATACCAATCGCTAGCGACACGCTAGTCGCTCGTGTCTACTAATCTACTCGAGCTATCTTAACGAACGAGGACTATCCAATTGCCAGTGGATTTGCTTGAGGAGAGATCGAACTTCGAGTTTAAGGGATAAAGCGTGTTTTAACTCGAAGATGAGAAAGTCAAGAGTTTTTTATATACATATAGGTCTAGGAAAGGAAAAATTTTTAGACGGCGGTAGAAAAGAGAAGATCTTTATAGTGGCTATAAGAATTATTTGCACATCATTGCATTTTTATTATAACATTTATATCGTAATCAATTATGTCCAAGGATATTACGTTTCATATCATTTGGTAATATCTTCGTGTAGTTATCTGTACAGATATTTTTCGAAGCTACCGTAGATATACAGCTATTTTTGCACATAATTAGAAGAATGTCTCCAAAAATTCTTTTACTTTAACATCACCCATCACTATGGAAACAAATTTTTATTTCCATTTAAAAAATCGAACGGTGCCCGTTAAATTCCTATTTCTGAACGATACTGTAAATCTATTACTTTGAACTATTACGCGTGTTATTACTTGCTTCGACAACGAAGATGAATAAATCACTGTAGCAAATGTAGGTATAAATAAATGAAACACTAAATACGTACGTACGTAACGAACGTATGTAATCGAGTATCGAAAGCACATATATCAATTCCTATCTCTATGAAATTCAAGTTTTAACCCGTTAAGGATCGTTAATTCCACCGTATCTACAGGTAAAAGAGAAAGGAGAAAAAAGAAATATGGTAGCGGAACATCGTATCTCAATTATCGAGCACGGACGATTAAGATAACCGATAAAACGGGAGGAGGCGGATAGGAAAGAAAGTCCGAAGAATTCGATTAATTGCATAATGGGAGACCGTGGCGGGAATGAAATTCGCGTTATTGAAACTTTATCGCGCATAATTGGTGGTGGTGGCTGGCGCAGCGCGGAGTCACTTAAGTTGCATCCACAGGTAGTTGATTTCGCTCGGGGTGGTCGCGTTCCGCAGGCTGCAGTCGCGAGAGAACCAACGGTTGAAAGAGGGAGAGGAGTACACGGAACAGATGGCAACTAGTGGTTGAATACGACGCCGAGAGATCTCAAAAAATTTCAAACCCGGCGGTGGCTTCGTCGACGAGCGGCCGCTTTAATTAAATTCTTCGAGCCACTTCTTTCGCCGGATTTAAAAAACATTTGCTCCATCGCCCCGTTGTACTCTACGTCCTTACCCCCCTCAGCCCTTTCTCTTTCTGCTTCGCCTTTCTTTTTCGAATAGTACGAATATCCGTGCTCGTTATCATGAAATTAGCGTAGTAGAATCTTTAATGAATTTCGAAGAAAAATATTCGTATTCTGGAAACTGAAATACACGGTGGAACGATGGATTTACGTTATGGATAATATCCTCTTTTCGTAAACGTGGAACTATCGGTGTATCGTTTGTTTTATGGCAGACAATTCGTTTTCTTTCGCTCTTCTCCTCTCCGTCAATTCTTGCCTTAACCTTTCCTTAACCTTTCAAGCGACCACGTTGAAAACGGCGCTTTTATGAACGAACGTATGCTGTCTTTGAACAGAGCAACGTTTCGAGTAATTATAACTTTCTATTTGTTTACGATGCGCGATAGATCGAATATATTTATTTTTATCGAGCCCGTAAATTATTCTCTTATCTCGACTCTTAATCCTTCAAGCGATCAAAGTGACACCTCTATGAACGTGTTATCCTTAAACAGAGCTACATTTCGAGTAATTAACCCTGGTGGTAAGCGTGTGGCTACATACGAGGAATACCATTGGCCAAACAGACGCAAGTGGTAACATTACACCAAGCCGGGCTCTAGTAAATACCGTTTAAACGGAATCCGGCCGAATTGTTGTTAAGCAATTTGCAACGAAAACATAGAGCGTTCGAGCGTGTGGTTTTACAAAGGAGCCAGCATGCAAATGTCCTGGCGCGAATTACGGATACGGGCACGACACGTTACCCTCTCCTTTCTATACCTTTCCAACTTCTCTGTGTGTACGTATGCGTTGCGAATAATTCAAGCAAACCGAGAAACATAAATATGTCGTTTGAGCACGACTAATGTGTACGCGCTTAAACGGATTTGCCACTTAGATTTATCGCATGGAACGATTTAAACGGATCGCGCAGCACGCTCCAGTAGAAGGTCAATGCAAGAATAACGCGTCCAAGATTAATAAATCTATAGTATCGTGAACACACACACCGGTTGTCGATTTAATCCCCAGCCACGTGAATCCCTTCCACGACCTTATAACGCGTCGCTTTGTTCCATCCCATTCGCACATCGTACCTTTTCCATCCATGGTTCCTAAGTACCTTTCCAGACATCGATTTTTGTTCTCCTTTTTCATATATTATTAGCGCAGAGGTCCACGAAGGTATTCGAACACCTACAGATACCTTACCATGTTAAATTTGCAGAGCCGACAGGTCGCTATTTGTGCTTATCAGATAATTTCAGAATGGGAGATTTAAAAGATGATATTCAATTGTCATAAAGATGTTCTTCGGGATAAAAAAGATCTTAAATCTATTCTCAAACTTATTCTCTGAGAAACAAATAATGGAAAATATATGAAACTGAATATTTTCAGATTATGATTATTATACACTATTACCCGCGAAGCAAAAAGAAAGAAACGAAGCAGAATGAAACAACATTATCTAAGACCATCCAAGAACTACGTTACGTGTCAAACGCAAAATGCGTACACCTTCGAGTTATGTAAGATTAAATGAGTAGGCTGAAAATTTTCTAAGGATGATTTGTGACGAAACGCGGTTTCCACGTCAAAGGTTTCCAATAATAGACCCCGAGAAGGCATCTCGTTACATCACAGATTGCCAAGTTTAGCTTTTAGTAAAAAACATAACGCTTGTACGAAGTCTCGCGGAGCTTCGGCTTACGAAAAGACGTAGTACTACGTCTTCGATCGATCGCGAACGTTGTATCGGTCCCTCGAAGCTGCAGCGAATGTTTCGTGGAAGTTGGAAAAATGGAAAAATCGATGGCGAGTTTACGGCGCGTCGAGCAAAGGCCGCGTTGGTTTCAATCGCAGATCTGGACGTTTCTTTCTCGCAACGAAACAGGATCAAAGGGGGCCGGCTCTGGAAACGAAACGCGCGTGCTCTCGCGTAATTGACTCTCCTCTTTCTTTCATCTCTTTCCTCATATGTATACGTGCGCGTTCGTGGCCCGATTTTTCGTTCTTTCGTGTTTCTTGCTTGAAATTGTTCGCGCGGAAAGCGAAACTCCCTGACAATGCTTACCATCACCTCTGCTAGTATTCCTCGTTGAAAAACGGGCTTCGTTTCTTAGTTGTTTCCGTTTCGCTTTGTCGCACGCGTGCATCTAAAATCGGTGTAAAGAGCACGAGTTGAAAAAGAGGAACCCAGTCTGTATAAATGTTGGAAAATAATCGTTCTTCTCTTTCTCTGTCTTTGGACCTTTGTTCGTTGAAAAAATGGGATGCAGTATCTCTGCATGTAACATAGATTTCGACACGTAAAAAAGCGTTGTGTCAAACCTTTTTTGTTTTGAAAACTACATAATTTACATATAGAATGTTTCGTTAATACATTGTATGCAGTATGATCTCGTAGATAACGTAGGAAACTTTTGGCCAATATATTGGGTTGCCAACTAAGTGATTGCGGATTTTGTGATTAGGTGGTAATGACAAAATCCGTAATCACTTAGTTGCCAATCCAATATAACATTCTAATAGATTTCTATGAATTTGAGTGGAATTTAATGGAGAGTATTACACGTGTTTAACATCGAAGGAGTATTTGAGATACGGACGGTAGTTGGTGGGTAATTATTTACACAGGAAGCTGCCGAAAGTAACTCCTTAAATAAAAAAATAAAACGGGGGGAACGGACGAAGCACCGTTGCACGGTTCGTGTGACTTCAATCACGGTCCCTTTGAGGACACACAATTTGCTTGCTTCGGCCAGCACTGAGATCAAAGCACCTCGGTCATGCGTCGAACCGTGCTTATTTTCTTCCTTAAATTCCTCTTCGCTTCATCCTCGAATTTTCTCTCCCGTACGCATACCGTTCCAAAAAGAAAGAAAAAGAAATGATAAAAACAAAACCGGATTGAGCGAGAACAAAATGATTTCACCAAATATAGCCAGTTTCGTTACAATCGTCTAAATTAAAGAAAAAAAAACGAATCTCTCTGACCAGAGTGACTTCGCTTCAAGTTTATATTTGTTCAAGTCAAATTTACTCGAAATAGACCGGTTCTAAAAGTTGGCATTAAACGTCAAGACATCATCTGACGTTTATGCGTGCTTCATCAGAGTATACAAAAGTTAAGTAGATAAAATGAATTTTTAACAAATGGCTGGCATGGAACAAAATTTTTCTTGAAAGTGTCTGGAAACATTGACAATTTGGAAAATATAATTTCGATGTACGACAACGTATTAATATTCTCGTTAGTTGATGCTCAATTAAGATCCATTAAAAAGGGGAAAGGTTCAAACATAAAGATTAAACGTAAGAAAAAAAGAAAACAAAGAAAATACTTGGCATCTGTTTCCCACAAGCATTTTCCTATTCCTCGAGTTTTCCCATTCTCAAAGACTTCTCATTCGATAACTCGTATCTTTTCTATTCGTTATCCTCTTTTTTTTCATCTTCGGCTCGTTTCGAGTCTCTCGTTTGCTTTTGTTTCAAATTCAATTACGCGTCGCCGACAAAGGAACGAGGTCCCGAGTTCCGCGAACGATCGATTAGGAGGGTTATGCAATTTTCAGAACGAGATCACGGAGTTCCTCGAGTAGGAGAAACTGTGCGACCGAACGTCGCGCGTTCTCGCTTCGCTCTTCCATTTCCTCTTCCCGTCTTTCCTGTTCCTTTCCGTTTCCTCCTTTTCGCTGCGATATTTATGGTACACCCCTTAACGCGACTCCCTTTTAGGGGAAAACGAAATTCTGGCACGCGGAATGCGTTTGTCGAACGAGTTTTCTCCATTTCTTTGAACGAATGTGTCGCCACGCTCTTCTCTTCCCTTCTCTTCTCTTCACGACGATTTACTCGAAAAAGGAATTTTCCTCCATTTCTCTTGCCGTATTTCAATTGCTACTTGTGGTTAAAAGTATTCGTCGTTTGATGAGAAGTTGTAGCAATTTTGTCGAGACACCTGGCCGAGGTAAGTGAGATGGTATGGAAGAAGAAACAGATTTATTTGAGCCATTGTGGCTATCGTATTATTGTATTTTCTATTCTTTAAAGATGCTCAAACATTGTCCATCTTTTAGTTTCAAATATGTTATTATCGATGGTTATGAATTTCAATCAGTATGGAGTTCTGCCGAACGTTTATGAAAATTATATTCGTATAATTATCATTGTCTGCTATTTCCATAGAAAATAACAATATAAATAGGAGTGTAATCTTTTTCAATAAAAGTATACGAAGCCTTTTAAATACGAGTCTCCAATAACAAAATAATTTACATTTAAATTAAAATATAAAAAATACATTCCGTAGAATATTACAGGTTTTATTAAAGCGAAATTGCGAAGTAATTGAAGCAACAGGAAACCGAAGCGAGTCTTCTCTCTGACAGTTTCCATTTTCGCTATCTCTGTCTTCCTTGTTCCACGTCATTTATGTTGTTTCAGCGTTGCAACCCGTGATAAAGTAATCCCCGGTGCTCTTTGGCCGTGTGTTCCCGTCGAAAGTTCAAACTTTCGTCGAACGAACGATCGATCGATCAGGAAAGGCATAAATTAATGGCTTCCTCCCTCCTGTACCGCAGCGAAAATCAAGGATAAAGGAAGGGGAAGATTCCGGATACGCCGACTTTTATGAGGCAGCCCGAAACTCCCGGCCCTATCAACGAGAAGAAAGAAATAGAAAGGGCAAGCCTGAGGGTAGAAAGAGGGAAGAGTCATTACGGATGACCTGACGCGCCTCACTCTGCCATTAATATTTTTTTTACGCAAGATATTCGTGTGTCGTACTCTACTTCAAGTGAATGATAAACAGAATTAAAGATAAAACTGTTTCTGCCTTGTAAAAATTATTTTTATTTTTATTTCTATATTATTTTACTACTATTAAATATACGAAAGAAAGTCGAACCAGCAGATTGTTTCTTCGAAGAAAAATAACATAAAGTTATTTGTTCGATGATTCGAGTTTTCCGCGCTTTTGGACGAGATTCAAATTCATTTTCCTTCGATGCGAGTCGCAGCAAACAAGTTTCGAAGGTTTCCATTTGGAACATTCGTGTTTCCTCGACATCGCGCGAAACGTTAAGAAAGACGAGGTTAACCGATTGTAGCTAATTCTGTTTTTCAGATTAACGAAAAATGGTTGGGCAAATCTCGACTGTGGATAACCCGAGAGAAATATTTGTACATATCGTGCGTTTCGAAGGGATGAAAACAGTTGTATATATATATTATCTTCAATTACTCGTCTGGTTCGTGCGTTAAGAGAAAAAACAAGAATCAGATATTTTTTGTAGGATTTTTTAAATTTTATCGATCACACGGAGGATTGACCAATCGAGATACGTTACAAATGCCTGTGTATCTCGACGCGAACGTGTAAAATCTGCGAATAAACGCGGAAGAACGCGGCAAGGACGAGAGCGAAGGGGTGGATGGGTCATAAATCGAGCATCGATTGCGTTTCTTTCGATGGGACGGTGAGCGAAACGAAATCTCGATCCCCCAGCTGCGTCGAAGATCGTAAATCTGTCCTGTATCACGATAAAGCGTCCATGGATACGTCAGCAGCGTGTTCCTATTGTTTTAGAATCCCTCGTACCCTTGCAACAGTTGGCACGCACTTGCAGGAGGGTGAAAACAGGGGATGCGACCGTTTCGTGACGGGAAAGCAACCCTACTTTGTGAAAGATAATTTCGAGGCTGCGATAATCTGTAACGCGGGGCATAAATTTTCTTCAGCTTCGCGCAACGAATCCGACTGCCCTAACCACTTGTTCCACGATAACGTGGTCTCTCCTTTCTGTTTTCAAATTGTTCTCGATTCTGTTTTCTTTTTACCTTTTTATCAAGTGACACGAAAATAAGAAAATTATTAGAAACGAACTTGCTGATAAAAATGTTCAGATATATGAAATTTTCATGAGAAAAGGGACGAACATTTAGAGAGAACAATTGTTCGTATGTCATTCAAACAAATGACTCGTTTTTCAATTTTGTACAGTCTCGAAGTATTGATTTAGTGGTGGTTTGTTGGAATATCTATTTTGGTAAAAAATGTAATTTCACGTTAAATATAGGAAGACATCGTATAATATCGAAAAATATACGCAAAATATATATTATAATATATGTATTAAGAGATAGATTATGTTAAGCTGAAATGCTATGAATATCGTTGAAATTTCCCCTATATTTTTTACTTTATGTATTTGTGTAGACTGTCTATCGTATTACGCTTTTTATCGCGGGAATTTATGATGTTTTATTGCGAGTGATTCGAAAGAGACAAGCGATAGAAGATACGAATTGATTTTCTGGCGAGGGAGGAAGACGGGCAAAGAGGAAGCTGAATTCCTCGCGTTCGAAACGGCGATTGAATTGCTTCTCAAATTGTTAGGCGTTCCTCTCTGTTTCGAGAGTTCCGATATACGACGATGCTTATTGTACCGTCATTATTCGGTATCCGGTTCGAGGACGTATTTATTCACTATGAAAGGAGTTTTTATGGTTGCATAAAGTTTGGAATTATTCCACAACCGACTTCCGAATTTTTACGAATTCTCTTCAAATAGGATAGGATACTTATGAAAAGAGTATTTCATCGTTGAATTTTGTAAGTAAATATATTGTACAAATAAATGTTTTATAAATAGATATAAATAGGTCTTTATAGAGAATTATAGATAAATTCGTAAACGAATGAAACACTAGATATTAGTCGATATTTTTTTAATTAAAAAATTCCACAAGTTATCACGATAATTTATTTTATCGTTCTTTTTTCTTTTTAATTTCTAACTGTGACAAGCACCGACTCTTTTTAGTCGAAAGCAGAGATACTGCAGGCAGATTGCTTCGACCAGTTGCGCATTCGGTGCACCTTTGCGTTTCAACCCCTTCAGCTCGAAGCTCGAAATATTCCCCGCAGCATGTTACTTTCAGAGCAATCCCCTCGGTATACGTTTAAATATTACTTCATGCCATCATTATTAATCGCGTTACTATCTCGCAATTTTTCTTACTTCCACTGCAAAAACGATTTCGAAGGGGAAATTTCATTTCAATATTATAAATAAATGATCACGCGGAAACCCCAAAATAAACAGCTACTATTATTACAAATACCACGTAATCTTCTTCATTATTTTGTATCTAACATACAACGTGTTCAGTTTAAACGTATAATATACTATCGCGTTTGTAATTAGTGTGAATATGAACAATTTTGGAATATCTATATCTGCGAAATTCTGCATTTAAGAATCTTTGGAGTTTTTAAATCGATCAAATTTTGGAGCTTCAAGTATTCGAATATTTGAAATTTCGAATGTTTGAAATATTTGAACTCCGTTTTCTTTTTTATTTTTCAGTGAAAAAATTTACGAATTTGGAGTCAGTGATAGTTAAACAAACTGGACGACAATTACACAATTTTATTACTTTTTATATTTATTGTCATTTATGCCAAAGGAAACTCGAAAGATACTTCGATTCTCCACAACTCGTTCCTATTCTTCGCTACAGACGAACAGAGTCGATATTTCTCTGCTGAAACGTGGTTTTATCTCGAATGTATTAAACGTAGGTGAAAAGTCGAGATACAATACTCGCAACGAGGGTAGAATGTTGGAAGCGCAGGCCTCCAACAAGCGTCGAACGCGTTATTGAGTAATCTCACACGGCACGGACTTTATTTCGACGTTTCGCCACCGGGTGCCGGGGCCAAGAGGGCAGGATGCCAAGGGATCGGCGTAAGAAGGATCAGATAAAGTTCCAGATATGTTCGAGCTCCGCCTACGTAACTAGAAAATTCACTTTGGCCCTCGAGAATCGCGAATCGACCGACCTCGTCGACTGAACTTCCAAGTGTACGTCACTGCGAACATTTGCAGTTAAGCCGACAGAATGACAATCTGATAGACCAGATTCCGAGTTTCAAACATCTCGTTCTTATCTATGCTCGACCTTGGTTGTCCATGGGATCCAAATAATCAAAATTTCAGATATTCGAATATTCAAATATTCCAAAAATTGTGTAGTCTCGAAGTTACAAATATTTTGAAATATATTCAAACTTTCAAAGTTTCAATTATTCAACATTTCAAAGTTCCAAATGTTCAAAATTTCGAATTTGTAGGATTTGAAACATTAAAAATTTCAAATACGCGAGTATTACGAATATTCGAAATTTCGGAGTTACAAACATTTAGAAATTCAAAGTTTCGAATCGAACATCTTCGTTCGTTGTAGCATTTCGATCTTATTAGCAGGAATTGTTCGTTTCACGATCATTTCGTATAACATACCCTGGTGCACGCTTTACGCTTTACACAAGCTTTTTTTAAAGAACATTTCATTTTCATTCCTCTGGCTCACTTTCAAAAAGAGCAAAGGTTTTGTTGGCGATGGCGCTCCGAAAGCCCTGTTACTAAGAGCCAGGATTTAGATTACGAAAGCAGTTTTCGTTGGGACGAGCCCGGGATAGTGCGATCGATCCCGGAGACACGATTGACGTTACGCAATACTCGACGGAATCGAGTTGGGGAATGAAGTGGAACGAACCGATTGTCCCCGCGATTGCTGGCAGATTAGGAATTTCAAGGCATGTCGTGCTCAGCAGAAACAGAGCGCCCCTGCTGTTCCATGCTCCGCGGTAATGAACTGTTGTCCGCGTAAAAATATGGCATCAGGGAAAAGGAACTTCGATACCCTACACCCTAATTCAACGTAATTTTCCGTCAGTATATGGCTGTTCCATGAACCAGATATGAGGGTGCACATGTTGCTTCCTGTGAGAGAAACCACGTGTTTAAATTTGCATATTTTTTTTACAAAAATTTGTGAATTTCTGCTATGAAAATTTATTTTATAAATATATACAGGCCAGCTTTTACATTTACGAATCCTACTTTTAAACGAAAACTTTATATACTTTTGTACAAGCTCATCGATTTACAAGCGTTTTTTACAATCTTCCAGTGATCGTAATTTTGAAAATTCTCGCAGAACTTGTTACCATGTTTGTTACCATTGTCTTACAACTTGTCTCGCAACACCATCTTCGTCAATAGATATTCCACTGAGATTTAATTTGAAATTGAATATTAAATTAAAAATTTCTATCAAAATAAATCCAACATCTTCCCTTTCAGAAAGAAATGAAGGAAACAGTCGTGGCATTAAACAGAAATCAAAATGAGTTTGGGGGACTCGTGGAAGGAAATGTCTTCCATTTTGTGGCATTATCTTTGATAAATTTCTTTCTGACGATCGCAAAAAGTCAGCATTTTAAAGTTTTTAAGGTATACCCTTGGCGATCAGCGCCAAACAGTGTGGCCAGCCATTCAAGCTAACCGTGGCCAAGGCAGCTTAATTTTGGCGATCGATTAGAGGAGAATCGCCCGTTAGGCGATTAGAATGGTGTAGGAGGAAAAGTGGAGGGACATTATCGCTAATGGCGCGTATAATTCGCCGCCAGGGACTTGACATTTCGAATAATTTTTAATCTTCTTATACACCAAGAAGCATCAACTGTTCTTGATTATAGAAAAATAAATAAAAGAGTTACTAAAAAGATTTTAATAGCGAAGATAAGACGAAACGATTCTTACTTCGTGTATCTAGATATTAGGTGTTCTCCATTAGCTTCGTATCCATTAACCATTTATCAACTTTACGTATCTTTATACGTTTATATCGTTGACCTAAAATTATTTTATTAGATAACAGAAAAACGTAAGAAAACATTAGACGACCTTCAAAATGTTATTCAGATATGAAATACAAATTTAACGATCGAATAAAATTTCGAAATTAGCAGAAGACAAAATGATAATATCTTGAACAAAAAGATAAGAAATTTATATAAGGAAATTTTCTGTATAAAAAGCGATTCGAATCGATTAGGGTATTGATACGGTGCACGTGCGACGGCAGGTGCGAATGACGAAAAAAAAACAGAGCGGTTGGCGGGTCAATAAACAAGATTAGCTCATGCAGACGCGCGTAGGTGTGACACGCAGTGTGAACGCACACCAGCTGGATAAATCACGGGTCGAAGGTAAGTGGCGTGGCTCGCGCCATCGTTTAATTAGCGATTGATTAGAGATAACGGCGGAAAGATGAATGCCACGCGAGATAAAGCTCAAATTCGACGCGGTTATTCGCGTTTCGAATTAATACGATCCAGTTAAATGAAATAGACCTAAATTAAGTACTATTAACGAGCAGATGTGTTTACATGTTTGGCTATTAACACACTGTAGACGAGATGCTTTATCTTTGTTTTGTTAAGAATTTTTAACGAGAAAAATATTCGCATTTTTTGTCCAAATTGTGATAGAAACAATAAAAGGCAATCGATTGAATCTAACAAATTTTGAAGATAAAAGATACAAATTTATGCACGTAGTCTCGAAGTTTTAATTTTTTTTTTAATGGAACATTCGACATGAAAATAATTTATAATGATTGAAAAACCACAAGTAATTTAAAGATACTTGAAGCAAAGAAAATAAATGAGATGTCTGATCTGCAAGGAACAGGGATCGTGTGCATTGTACAGGATAGAGTGATATTTTTCATTATTTTCTTTTCCTCTGAAAGCTATTTGCATTAGGAGTTTTGAAGCGTGTAGTTAGGATTGTATTATGCCAGAGAGGGTGAGCAAGGGCTTGACTGTTCTATTTACCAATGCAAAGGGATTGATAGGGTCGTGTAAGAATAGAAGCACTTGTGTTGATTGCTTTAGAATGCTTTACGAGCAGCGATGGAATAGCTCCAATTGTTTCTACTATATTGAACGATATCTACCAAAAGTAGCTTCTGTTCTTTAACTAAAAGATCTAAATAAAAAATGTCTTGAATTAGTATTTTACGACGCTTTTCGCAATATGTTACTAATACTACTTAATTCTGTTGCATAATCAATTTTTTCTAGTTTCTGAAAAAAGAAAAAATACATATACAGGGTGGTTGGTAACTGGTGGTACAAGCGGAAAGGGGGTGATTCTACGCGAAAAAAGAAGTCGAAAATATAGAATAAAAATTTTTCGTTTGAGGCTTTGTTTTCGAGAAAATCGACTTTGGATTTTCGCTCGGAACGCGTGCACTTTGTCGCGTCTCGTTATAACGGATCTCACTGTAGATCGTTGTCTCGATGGAAAAATTAAAAAAAAATTTTTATTCTATATTTTCGACTTCTTTTTTCGCGTAGAATCACCCCCTTTCCGCTTGTACCACCAGTTACCAACCACCCTGTATATGCCATTGATTATGAAAGCGGTTTAAATCATGTATTTTTCGTTTATTTTTCGAGATATTTAACGGTTTGTGTTCAGCGAATAAACTCCGTTCTGTTTAACGACGCAACAACTTATTCAATCAAACGGCTCAATTGCTCCTACTTTGCAAACATGGTTTCAGATTATTGCAATGTAAATAGACGAGTTCACGATAGATACGTATCCTAGGATCGATCTTGCAAATCGAGATGCATCAGCTGTTGCGGCACGGTTTCGTCATATGGCACGGTTATTACGCGACACCATTTAGAAAGTTTGCGCGCTGCTGGAAGAGCGACAATAGTCGGTAAATAGGACACGGGCAACGAGGAGAGTTCCGTTGAAACACGCGGCGAAACATCTGTCCGCAAAACACGAACCAATCTCGATATTGTCGTGGGTGATCGACGCCCCGAACTCCTTCGTTCCGGCAGAAATTGTAGCCGATAGTTTACGAGCCTTTGGCCACAGGTGATACGAAGAACATTGTTGATAACGTCAAAGACAGATGTGTGTAGGAACTATGTATGTACTTTATTTTTGAATTCTTGTTATCAGATTGCGAATGTTTATTCATTTACGAGAGATTTAAAGAATTTGCAAAACGAAAAATCCCATTTTCCTCGATATCGAAAGATTTCCAACTATTCGTATCATATTTCTACAATTTTTTAAATAGTCCAATTGAAAGTAACTGTTATTATTTATCGTATTACGTAAGAAAGAACGATACTATGTAACATGTAACGAATTAACACAATGTCTAAAGTCAAGGTTTACAACTCAGAGCTTGATCTCTCCACCTATACCTAATACTGCCCCTCTAATTTCCAAATTTCGCGAAATCGCATATCGTCCTCCATCTCAGGAAATCCATTGTACTCTGCAAACAAAATCTTATCGCAAACCTTCTATACACAATTGTGTTTGACCATTGATCGGACCTGTGGAATCGATAAGAAACGAAAGAAAGACCACTTCGAATTTCCATTCGCCGAAGGTTGATAACCTCTTGTTCCCAAAACCGGTTTAACGGGGAGGTGCCATGTACCGGTTTCGATTGGTCTGTATCCCATTTACGAAAACTCGAGCCGTAAGAGCGACGAAAGACGTTGGCGTGGGTCAGTAGACGGGACAGGAAGGCCAGCGTGATATTCGATACGAGGTATCGCGTGCGCGGGGTGGCTGGTGCCACCCTAACGTGGCACGTGGGGTGCTACCAGGTGTTGCCTAGACGTCGGGTCGATGCTGATCGGTAGCGCATGCGTGGCCATCCCCATTCCGCTTCGCTGTCCCCACTATCAGCTCAGCTAACCCTCGCGCGGACCTTCGTTCTCCCACCACTTTAGCCGACATTCTCATTTCTGGCTCCTCCACCCTCGACTTTCTCCCCCTTTTTGCAGAATAGGGGAGATAGAGGCTACCCTCTCCTATTCGAGATCTCACCCCAACGTGTGCCAGCTACCCTTCACCCCTCGCACCGTCCCTTCTACACGCTGCACTAACACCATCAACCCGCTACCAACAAGTTCGCGTCGCGTATCGGGCGACATAGCGTCACCACTATGCAGCCAATCTTCCATAGGAATTACCATCGGCCTCCCCCTTGGGAGTTTACACACTCGTCGTGACGCGAGGAACGAGGCCGGTGCCCGTGGCAGCCCGGCCAGCTGTTCTCTCTTCCGCTCTTTCTCTTTCTCTGTCTCTGTCTCTCTCTCTCTCTTTCTCTCTATCTTTCCTCTATGTCTACATTCGACACGGCGCGGCGGCCTCGACACCGACCACTTGCACACGCATCCCTCGCGGACGGTTTCGGTGCACGGTTTCTTTTTTTCTTTCTCTTTTTTGCTCGGGTTCACTAACCTCCACCGTGACACACGGTCGGTTTCGAACGAGCTTCCGTTTCGGTGGATTTACGGGCTGGGGGGAAATTAAGCCTCGATCGAACGTGAATTAATTTGATATGTTTTAGTTATAAGTTGCTTGGGGACGGCCTCGAGGTTTTTGGAACGTGCAACTAGGAAGGTATATAAGCATCGTTTATGAGAAAGTTAGAGAAAGCATGGAATACTAACAGCGTGGTTCATACTTCTGTTTAGACTAGCTATGATTTGGGCTAACCAAAGTTGCAGGCTACTATAAGCATACGATGGCGGCAGACTGCCATAAATCCAAGTTTGCACAATGTGTGCGTGCGCGGGAAAGAGAGAGTCGATCTGTTGGCGTACACCCTCGTCGGGGCGCAATAGCGTCGATCAACAGGGTTTTCCTCGAACTGCAGACATTCTTCCTTATTGACCCAACCTCTGCATGAAATATCTACCACGTCTCGTTCTTCCGAAATTTCTCTAACATACAATCTTTTCGAGTAATCATCTCCTAATTGTTATAAAATTCCACGAAGTAACAAGCTAAAAGATACTCTTAAAGGCCAACGAAGCGTGGCTACGCCAATGGCGATGCACACACGCGCGTTTCGCGCAAACGTGGAGGTCGCGCGCGCACACAATCAAAAGGCCTGCAGGAATCGAGAACTAGCATCGGCACCCTCGAGGGGTTGCGCAGCCATCCCTTGCTTCAGCAGAAACCATCAGCAGCAGCAGCGGCGGCGGCGGCGACGGCGGTGGCAGTGGAGCGATTGCAGCGCCGCCCCCCGATGCTGACTCAAGGGGAGCCGCAACGGAGGGACGACGGGGGTTCCTAGTTCCGTTGTGGTCGAAACGAGAGGTGGAATTGGTAGTTGAAGCCAGACGAGGAGAGAAAATAACGTAAGGTAGGGGATAAGCGACGGAGCGGCAGCGCCACCGACTAAACAGTCGCACCCCGTCGTTGTGATCGTATTCGAGGGCACCCCCTGTCACTGGCGAGAGCCGCGACAGGGAGCGACCGAGAGAGTATCGGACAGACAGACAGACGGACGGACAGACGGACGGACGGACAGACGGTCAGTCAGTCAGTCAGTCAGTCAGTCGGTCCACTCAGTTAGCCAACCAACGGAAGTTAGTAGTAGTCGTCGTGTGAGAAAAACTGTACTGCACGAGGGGACGGAAGGACTGAACAACATATATCTATACACGTATACATATACATACATATATATGTACAAACATTGAAGAGAGGCACGCTGATGAAAGAGGATCGAGAGACGTGGACGGACGGCGAGTGAATAAAGAAGAGCGGAGTAAGAACGAAGAGGAATACAGACGAAGATACAAGGAAAATCGGTAGTAGGCATCAACCTGATCAAGTAGTAGCATAGTAGTTGTCTAGTGGTAGTACCGAGAGAAAAAGAAAACGCGAGTTTGCTAGTACGAATCACAGAAAGGGGTGAGGCCGGAAAAGTCGAGGAGGGTTCTCGTGCGAACAGGCTGGCATGGTGGCGGTGCATCCTACGAAGGAGCTGCCCTCGCTGTGCCGATGACGAGGCTGCAGATCACGCCCCAACGTGAGCAAGGAAGGACGAAGAGGAAGCCGCAGCAGGCACCGTCAACGGATAGCTCGATCATCCGGGGAGAGGTTAACGGCAGGTTACAGATACGGACGGCGCTGAGTGACGGACGGCGGCGACGGAGGCGACGGCGTCGCAACATCGACGACCGCATCGTCGTGGTCGACGGCTGGTGTAACGAGGAACGCGATACCGGCGATAGCGGTGCCGGTGGCGGGCTAGGCGTCGCGCTAGTCGACGTCCTCGACGTCCTCGACGTCCTCGGGATCGTCGATCGTCGTCGGTACGGTGGTGCGTTTGGTGCGGTTGGTGAGGGTGTTGGTAGTGGTGTAACAACGTCGGAGGTTTTTCGTGACAGGGATACTACGTCAGGATCATCGTCGTCGCCGGCGCCGAGTGATCAACACCTGGTGAACGAAGCACGGAGAACCCGTGGTTGCAACGGCTACGGAACACCACAACTGCGTCAACATGCCGCGCTGCCTCATGGCCAAGAAATGGAAGGCCTACCCGTGGCCGGATCGTGTCGACGATCCACAGGAAGAACAGAACGATCCTTCGAACATTCTACAGGAGCAGGGGAACCACGGGATACAGCAGACTTCCGCGTCATTAGAGAAGAGGCAACACAGGCATGAGCCAGAGGACGAGGAGATCGACGTGGTTGGGGATACGGATAGCAGGCAAGTCGATCATCAGCAGACCTGTTGGGGTCCGCATAGTCCAACCGCTGGTGCCACTGCACCTAGTCCACCACCACTGAACGCATCTGGTGCTCTGTATTATCATGGTGAGTAGGTAATCTTTAGTGTTATCAGTTGAAACTGGTCGTCAGAATACGTATATGAAAGCAACCAGCTATCCCTTAAATCTGGCCTAATATAAAATTCCACGTGTTAGGTTAAGAAGAATCCCTTGAAGGAATTACACGATCATCTCATTTACGATAAACGCTAGATCATCGTAGCCTACCCTCTATTTACATCTTCGTGCCACGCCCTACATTGCCCAGATTCCATGGATTCTAATCTCGCGCGTAGCATCGCGAATTGCGATGAAGAGGACCGTGCCACCACTGGTCACAGAGACTCTTTTACCCTCCGAGATTGGACCCTGGAGTCTGGCCATGCGTCGAGCCACGGGGGTGACACACCCGCCGATTGGCCGATCGGCTGCGCTATAGAGAAATTGCGGTACTCTACCGCGACGATAACACGAGGCATGCTCCCCATGGGACTCGCAGAAACGGATGCGAGATAACTATCGTGTGGACAACGTCTCCTTCGACCGACTAACCCCTCTTCATCCCTCTTGATTTAATGATTTTCCTCGTTTAGCTCGCGATCGTACGATGGATTCTGGCCATGCGTCGCACGCACACGTATGAATACACGTGCACACGTACACATGCCCGCACATAGACGTAGGCACAGACACGTTCACGCGTTCAGCGACACACCCGCCAGGCCGATCGTTGATTCTACTGCGGATCTTTGGGTGGATCGAAGCAAAAGGGGAGGAATGATTCCTCTTCCTCGCTCTCCCTCTCGTCCCATTTAGGTCACGTTCCTTTTACGAACAAAGCGTCCGGCTGTGTTTTTTTTTGGAACCGCCTTTTCTCTTATGTCTCTCAGACAGATCTCGCGTTATGACAAACGGGGACATCGGATTTTCGGCAAACGCGCTCTGATTCGCTTTACGTACCTCTGCCTGCATTTTTTCATCCTAAAAGACTCTCGTTAATATCGACGATCTCTACTTATTATTTTTCTCCACGGCTAAAATATACGAACGAACATACGGATAAATTATTCGTTGATTCCAGAGAAATAAGAATTTCCCGTATTTATTTCAGCTAATAATAAGTGGTACAACTCGTAATATCCGAAACCAAATCTCTTGAACTCTCGTAGTTTCGTGCCTTAAAATCCCAATAAAATTACCAGTTGCATTATTTATTTCTGTTTATCTGTAGAGATGGTAGGACGTTTTGAAAGTGCATTGAATATTGCTGCTCTGCTCTGCACTAACTGAATCGCACGTTTAAAATACCGTCACAGAGAGAGAGCGCACAGAATTAACTTTACATTCATAAAGTAGGAGAAACATTCCAATGTGCAATTTGGGTCAGATCTTGGTATTAGCAACTCCATTTCCAATCGAAATCCAAAGTCTGGATTCATTAGTTATTTCCAGACGTCTGCGATATTTTGAAACTACTTCGACGAGCCATTGTTTAGAAGGGACACGATGATGAACAAAATTAGCTAGTCGAAACAGAAATTACTAGCATTTCGAGGCTACCCTCTTCGAGAACGAGCAATTTCACGAACAATACATGTTTTAGCTGGAAACTCAAACAACGACGAGTTGGAAAACCAACAACAAACAGGGTACATGTTGAGTGCATTCCACAAGTTGACTCGAACGAACGCGTACATAAAAAATACGTGCCTTGTCTATCATGGGGTTGGACATTTCATCTACTTGTTTATTTATATCCCATTAAAGCTATAAGCACTTCGATTGCTTGGCTTATGACGTATTTTTGTTATCCTTTGTTACGCAATGAAAACGCTCGCTTTTGTCTCTCTCTTTCTTTTTAACAATCACGTTGATCAGTTGGTTGCAAAAAATTCACGCGAAAGCAGCTGTTAATTGAATTCAGTTATCGATTATAACGCCCGACCGTCGGGTCTTTAACATGGCGCGAAGTGTTATGTAACACGTGTACCACCACGACGCCGCGACGGCGTGGTCGTGATTCAACGTAGAATTTATGAAAAACAAAACAACGATCGTTCATCGTTCTTATCGCGGAATTTGCATACCGGTAAACGTGTCCTCTTGTTTTATTCCAATCCTCGAATAAATATCGTTTGAGAAGAATTTCAATAAATATCCGTTTGTATTGTTCTGATTCTTGAATATGACATATCAAATGGTGAATTATTTTTATAATTTTTAATAATTATCACCGATGAAATAATTTCTATTTTTACCGTTATTTTGATATTACCGTTATTGGAGAAATATTTTGGCTCGTCATTGGAAATCGTGAGAGAAAACTGTAATTCCTTGGATATAATTTATTCGTAACCTTTCATCCAGTGTTCGATTTTATACATCGTCGAACGCGACCTTGTCAGATCAGAATTCAGGTCGAAAATATGTAAGAACGACGTGGCATCGATTAAACGGCTTCCTTTTACTGTGACTCTCAACACACGAATAAACGAGCTGCATTTTCTTCGCGGTCACGTAATGCCTCATTGTAAGGGCTGCTTCTCACGCTTCCCTCCTATCATATGATTCTCTTTTCACAATGTTTACGTCCGTCTAATTTATAATGTTAACCGATGCGAACAAATTATTAAATGCCGGACAAAATATAATATTTTAGAACGATTGTATTCCTCGCTAAACACTCACAATTGTACGAAATCATCAGCCTCGGAAATAAATAGCTTTAGATAGTATTAAAGCTCAGAAAGAAATCCTTTTATTTTTGATCGACTTATTGCTCCGTAACCAATTGAATTACGCATTAAAAAAGCATGTTGGTTCGAAGAATAACTAGTCTGAATCAAGTTTATGCTAGGTTTAAGTTAATTCCGATGCGATATTTTTAATAATTCCACGAAATTGTGTGGATGACGAACAATTAAAGGAATGGCTTGGGTTCGAAATTAGAAGATTCGAATTAATTTTAGGCAAAGTTTGGCTTACGTTCGAATCACCTTCGGATTTGGTTTTTATTCCGAAAAAGAAAAGTTAGGTCTGCGAATTTTCCAAAACGTCGCAGCCAGAATTTTCGGAATCATCGGCGGCCCGGATCCGTGTCGGCGGATACGCTAATTGCCAGCTTTATTATCGCGACTCGCGAAACGGACGCGCTCGCTTGACACCCACTGCGGCTCCGCGCGTTGCGCAAACGCGCGTCACATCGCGTTTTTCGTCGCAGCGGTTCCCAACAATTCCGGAATCCTCGCCGAATTCAAACAAGCCTCGAACAACCGCGTTAAACCTTGTATCATTCTTCAAAAAATTGGAAAATATCTATCGGCCTTTCCATCGAAATTATTCTATCAATCTCTTTCAAACGGTTCAATATCTTGTGTAATATGCTACCGATAATGTAGCGTGCACGGCTGGTTCGGAACGATCGGCGAATAACAATAGCAAAAAGGACCTTACGTCGCCCTTTGAAAGGCTAGAATCAACAGACTCGTGGGAGCGTGCAGAGCGTTCATTCGACATTATTGATTCTCACCCTCTCCCCTGGCCCCTCTGTCTCTCCTTCAACCCTCCCGCTCTCTTACCCTCTTTCCACTCACGGTCTCTGTCTATCCCTAGGCCGTTGATGAAATGCACTTCCAGACACGACCGCTCTCTTCTTTCTCTCCCTTTCTCTCGCTTACCCTCTCTTTCTCATCTTCCTTTGTGTGTGTTTGAAAGTGTACGTATAGGTTTGCGTGTGTATGTGTGTTAACTTCCTTTTATTTCAGCCAATAATAGATGCGCGCCGGTTGATCGATCGTCGGCCACGGTTTTCTGATTTATTGCTGTCACGCCCGCCCCTTACCCCTCTTCTGCTGTCGGCCCACCGAGGAAATAGACCCCCTGCGATTCGTCAAAGCGCTGCTCTTTATTCGCCTTCTTTCCACAATCGAGAGATTTACGTGTCAACGGGGTTCTCCTGTTAATTCTCATCCGACTTCTCTGCTTTCGGCGCTAAATCATTTTTTTTTTTTCGGTGTTGATAGTTTATCGTATTCGTGATGAACGACGGAGCGACGTAGAACGGTCGTCCTCGACCTTTGTCGAAGCTAGAGATTTTAATATCGTACGTAAGAAGATTCCTCGTTCTTAAAAACTGCGATATCTGCACACGCTGAAGTGCCATCTGTTGATATCAACGGCTCCCTTTCCATTATTCAGACGTTACGATCCGGTAATCCTTGTTGTTTATGAATCTCGAACTTCTTAAAGTAGCATGGACTTGTTTTATGGATGTTTTGTCGAATCTTCTTTAAAGAACCTCTAATACGACTTTATATGTGCGATATGTGTCACGGTATTGTCCACGAATGATACAACATATTGTTCCTGCAACTTCAGCGACAGTTTCGTCCCGTTAGAACGTAACGTAATTTGAATAACGATACTCTAACAAAATCCACGTCCAAAAATATGAAAAACCATGTTTCGTTGAGATAAAAGTTATACTTGAAACTAATTAATTTTTGTTGTGTTACATACCTTTGAGTATTCGTATCTATAATTTCGTTAATTTAATAAGTACGAATTAATCAAAATTGCTGTTAGCAGTGAAAAGATCTCGTTTATAGAGCGTTTACTGTTCGTCGAAAATCAGCAGGAATAGTCTGACTGATCGATGACAATTAGGCAAGATGATCGCGTAATTAACAGTGCTGCTTGACGAACGATGATTATCGCGGCTGGATGGCGCTAGTGTTGGGATCAAAGGATCGGGTCAACGAAGGGAGGTGGATAAATCCTCGTGACGAGAATGGAAGTTGAAGGAATAGGAGTTTCTCTGTCTTACGCGGTTCGAAAGCTTCGCACGAGGGAGGAAATCGATTTTGAAAATCCGCTGAGTACGTGCGGATTATCGGTTTAAGGATTGCCGTTCGACGAGCGCGGCTTTCGACGCTGCAACGGGGTCAACACCTTCCGCGATTTGTTGCATTTGCGGAATAAACTAGCTTCTGTTTGCCGAAGACCTTCCTGCAATCCCATCGTTGATGCAATTTTCTAGGCTTTACGTACGAATCGTATTATCATCTTATTCGAAGAGCAAATTAAAGTTTGCCTGTTCGTTGTTTTAGTTGGTTTAAGTTTGAAGTAGATTTAAAGCATTACGATCGCAACAAGTGTCGTATGAATAGTTAGCGACGTTACATTTTTATCGTATGTAATTTGTTTTAATGATGCATAAAAGTTTCCCGTCACATCGAATCTGGGATTAGGTTAATTCAATCAATCTACTTTCTTAACTTTCGGGAAGATACGAGATAATCTTCGTTAATATACGTACATTAATTTTGATTTTACGAGAAAGTTCTTCTCAAAACAATAATTTGTCGAAACGAGGAATGATTCACCGAAGGCTAAAATATTCTTCGTTTCTCATTCATATCTAAATTCTTTACGTTCACGATCAACCATCGGAAACATCGACGAATCCAATCATATCGCGCTACGATCGTGAAACATATTTGTATTATACGATCAATGATGGCAAAGATAATAGAACCGTAATACATTTTCAAAAAAAGAAATTACCCAATTCCAATTTCTCATTACTTATTCCTAACGTCCAAACCTACACAAATCACCGCGAACACCGACGAACCAAGTCGTACCGTGACATGCACACGGAAAGACGAATTTGCATTGTACAATCAACGAGCACGTTTCATCGATTGCGACCGGGTAGGCCGCTTGACAAATCTACTGGAAAACAACAAGAATTTCCGAATCGTTTCGTATGCACGAATCGCTAGTGAGAAAAGGAAAAGCATAAGAACCAAGTTAATCTCAAGCTGTGTTAAGTTTTAGCGTGAAAACGATTTCGACACATACAGGGTGGTTGGTAACTGGCGGTACAAGCAGAAAGGGGGTGATTCTACGCGAAAAAAGAAGTCGAAAATATAGAATAAAAATATTTCGTTTGAGGCTTCGTTTTCGAGAAAATCGACTTTGAATTTTCGCTCGGTACGCGTGCGGCACGTTATAATGGATCTCACTGTAGATCGTTGTCTCGATGGAAAAATTAAAAAAAAAAAAGAATTAAAAAAAAGATTTTTATTCTATATTTTCGACTTCCTTTTTCGCGTAGAATCACCCCCTTTCCGCTTGTACCACCAGTTACCAACCACCCTGTATATTTGTACCGGAGGAAATACTTTGAAACTTATTATAGCACGAATTCCCGACTTTTGTCTCTCGAGAAGGAGCGCAGCTAACGGTAAAAAGCACAGAGACACGGGGTTGACGACGCCGCGACATGGGCAGGCAATTTCTGCGCTCCAGTGTTCGGGTCCTACTCGCAACAATGCGAATGTCGCGTTACATTGTCGCAGCGGCGGTATCGATCGTGTCCGGTGGAAGGCAACGTGGCATCGAAGGCTAACTGTCGCGTGTCCTGTCGCGTGGACACTGGCAATAAAAGGAAGGACCGACCGTTTAACTGTTTCGCTGAACATTATGTGGAACTCTTCCGAAAGTGTACTTAGAGCACAACTAGAGCCGAACTGACGTCGAATGAAAAGTTTGACTCGGTTGAAAGGTGTTGCTATAGTTGTTCATTGAAGGTTTGAGAAATAATGGAACACGTGTTTTTAACTCGTAATTGGCATTGTCGACGATACTTGAGTGTTTCTGTACTTTGTTTCAGTTTGTTTTCTGCGACGAAGAATTTGTTACAAGATAGGGTATAAAATACGAATTAGAACTACAATAGATGATCCGAGATCAAGTAGTCGAATTGAAATTGAAGTGAAATTATGGTGGTCGATTATGTTCCAATGATACCAGTTGTAGTTAATGACAATGTATGGGACGTTGTTGTTGAATTTCATTGTTTAGTTTAGTCGTCGATCAACATAGGGGAAAAATAATGTTGACATTTTTAATGAAAATGATGGATGCGAAAATTGGGACAATTGTCCTTGGATAAAAGCTATTTTTACGAGGTAGATTTCAGATTTGCTAGATTTCAGACGCTAGATTCCGTTAAAATTTCTACGTTTTTATCGATTGACAGTTTTAATGGATGGCTTAGGCATGTTCTTGCGTAGTTACACATAGATGACGTAGATAAACGCTGGATAATATTTTATCTTGACATTTGTCATGTGCCAGTGACAACAGAACTCTTGTAAGCGTCAGACCGCCATTTACGAAAAATAGACAATGAAAGGTCGAGAATCCTTATTTAGAAATATCACGAAACACCAAAATAAAATTAAGAAACATGAAGAAAATATGAAACAACCTGACTCGTCATGATATAGTACAAATCTTAGAAATTATGAAACCAATGCAAAAGGTGCACTTCAATTTTAATTCAACGAAAGAATAAACCCACGTATCATGGAGACAACAAAGAAATCATAAAAAAAATGTAAAGATCGTAAAAACTACAAAAAGATATAAAAGTTCTTAACAAAAAAAGAAAAAAGATAAATTCACGTGTCACAGAGATATGTAGCGGCACATAAATCAGAGGACGATGCAAATCCAGAGCGACTCATGTTGTTGTTTTGCCTCAGGACATTAACACCGTTATGATGTACGAAATGTAATAATAAACAAACTTCGAACAAAACAACATAGCCGCTACGCGCAACCGTCAACCCAAGTTGAATTTAACATTTCCGGTACTCCCACGACCAGTATAAAGAAACGAACACGATCGTTAAGACAATGAGTCGATCAGTAATCAGTAGTCAATTTTTATCGAGCCGTCTTATCAACCAGAATCAGTTAGCAGTAGTCAATCACGAATCAGTTAGTTATCAGTTATCAGTCAGTCAGTCTTTGTATGGGTCAGTTAATTAGTGAGTATCGAGCAATCTTACAGCGATTATCATCGAGCGAACATACTTTTAAATATATTTGACTACACCAAGTATCCACTCGTTTCGTCACTGTATACACCAACACGTTTAGTCCTCTTCCATAGAAATTTTTCCCACACACACGCAACAGATACCCTTTAGTATAATACAGAAAGAAACTCATCGCCCTTTTCTTCGTTTTGGTCGTTTTCTCGTTAACAATCGCACATGCTGGGACCAGCTGACGCGTGCCAGCAACAGGAAATGAAACGGCGCACCGGTTCCGTGTGATTCACGAATTCAAATATTCATGGAAGGGGCCATGGGGGTTGCGAGTGAACCGGCTGCCACCTATACACGTTAGAACGAAAAGTAAAAAGGGAGAAACAAGGAAGAAAAAGAGACAGAAGTATCGCGCTATCGATGCCCTTTAATTTTCGTCGACGACGTGTCTCGTTCCAGCCGAGAAAATCCTCCGAAGATAATTAAAGGCTGTCATTTCGTGGCTTGGCTCGATTCGTCGTTCGTATTCACGACGGACCACGCGGCGCAACCCTGTGAATCGGAAAACCTCGTGGCGTTTAATTTTCGAACCAGCAACCGTTTCCAATAATCGTTCGCCACGGAAATGGCCAAATTAAAGGAAACTTTTATGGATGGAATACGAAAACTCGTCGATGGACAAAATTTCAGCTGTGTTGGATAGAATTTCGTTGCTGCGAGAATATTGCAGACTGGTTTCGGGTTAATTGAAAAATGCTTTTCCGTATTATCGCGGAATCGAAGAGATCGTACCTAGTTGTAAGAAGTCTCTTATTTTCTGTCTATATATATATTTTTAGTTATATATATGAGCAAGGTCTGAAAATTGCGCAACAATTACGAAGTCATATAAATCTTAAATTGTAAAGTTACAAACATCCGTATGAAGTCACATAGTACGACATGTGCTTTTATTATGGACCGAAATAACTTTTCACCATGGACGATCCAGATGATACAGATATTCCATTATAATATTATAATTTCCAGAAATAATATTTTCATGAATGCATTAATTATAATAGATATATTAAAATTTTGTTGAACACTCTCTCGCATTCTCTCGTGGACGTAGAAAGAGACACATCCAATATTTGTCTTCGATTTATTGGAATATTTAATACTCAAAAAATTTGTTTTATGATTCTTTTTTTCAATTCAAATTGTGATTTATTAAAAAAATATGGAGCTGGTTCTCTAGAGCTGGAATTCTTTCGATTAAAAATATTCTGGTTGTTTCTGCTTTAATTTCATTTTTTTTCTGGAATTAGGGTTGTTTATTTCGAGTGGACTTAGCTGATCGAGCGATCTGATTCGTTGCAACTAGAAAGGGTGAAAGGAGTTCATTGAACCCTCAACGGATACGAGTTTCGATCGCATGAATTTCGAGACGCGAAACCTTCAATTTGCATTATTCATTAGCAGTCCCTAATCAGCTTCGAATCCCCCATTAAGTTTGATTGACCGTGTATCCCTCATTACTTAATATTCCGTGTTAATTTTAGCCCCGACAGTGACTGAGCCAATTCGTTACCTGCACCAACACGCCGAGATTGATAATTTCAATTGTTAATCCTGTATCGATAATTTGCATTTCGATAATCCTCCTCGATCAAAATTGAGAAATGTAATGGAATATACATAAATTTTATCCTTCGTTTACAAGTTTATAAATAAGTAGATTATAAAAGATACATTTTCTAACACAAATGAGAATTCATTAAATTTTATCAAACATACGATATGCAAAATATCAGAAGAATGAGACGCAGCAAAATATTGCTTAACGTATGAAACTTGATGAGATAATGTCATCAAACAGATATTAGATGCTAAAACCTATCTGTTAAACTATCAAGTTACAAAACTGACGAAACCTTGGAAAGTATCTTCCATAAAAATACAAGTTATACCAAGAAACCTAGATTTGAAAAGTTATGCGCCACTAACGATAAGTCACAAGAGCTCGAGTCTCTGAGACGAGCTTTCCCATTTAACGAAGCAAGTTTATTAGACGATTAATGCCACTACATCCACCAAGTGTCTCATAAACGTAATCGATTTACCAAAACCAATCTACCCGCAGGTTACACGCACGAGTCATGGATCAACCACGAAGAACCACCAAAGTACGCGACGCTGCGCTCAGCGGCGGAGTTGGCCCGACCAGTGGTACCATCTCCGCCGCCTCCAGCCGCGCCTCAAGAGCTGGCCGCGGTGATGACCGGGTCCAGCCTGCACCAACCACACCCAGCAGCCCCAATGACAACTCCGTCGTCGTCGTCCACCTCGCTATGTTTGCCCCCGAGGAAAAGCCTCTCGATGTGTTTCACCAGCACAGGGACGGCGCTATCGCTGCCCCCGAAGAAGAAGGACATTTACAGGCCCTATAGCCTCCAGCCGATGTCGGATATCCGCACGTCGGAGATCCGCACGCCGGAGATCCGCACATCGGAAGTCCGCACATCGGAGATCCGCACGTCGGAGATCCGCACGTCGGAGATTCGCACATCGGAGATCCGTACGTCGGCCGAGGAGGATCTGTCCGCCGCGCAGGCGATCCTCGACCTGAGCGCGTCCCCGGCTGCGCCCACGCACTCGGTCTTCATTCACACTTTATCGCCTCCGCCTCCGCCTCCTCCGCCTCCAACGGTACCGTGCGTCGCGACGACAGGCCAGCTGCAGCCGACACAGTTGCAGCCGGCGCCGACCGCGCAGCCTATCCCTGTGTCCGTGCTGGTACCGGTGCCCAGCTCGCAAACTAACCAATTGCGACAACAGGAGCAAACCCCGCAGCCTCAGTCGCCCGCCACCGCGGAGGCCAACGCAAATTGCTCCGCCGGAAGAGATGGGTGAGTATCCAGGGTGGGCATTTCCATGAGAAGCGATGGAATATTTTTATTTTGTTTCTTTTATTTGATGTAATATATGGTTCTACTGAGAAGTACTATACAGAGATGAGAAGGCAAGGTCCTTCCACTACGGGTGTCTATTTTTATGATTATATCGGGTCGATTAGAAATGACCAATCAGATACGCATTCGTTTGCCCAACCACCTTCTTATCTTTGTACGGTAGACAATTCCACTGAGAAGTAGACGAATCTACCGAAAGGTAGACGAGTCTCTTTACATGTAGGGTTGTATATATATATATATATATATATATATATGTTAACTATACTTGGATCGTTATAGAGGATGAATGTAATATATGGTTGATGGATGAGTGATTGTGCAAATCGATGTCGCAATAAGCTTTCTGTATGTATGTGATATATACACGATAGCTTGTTATGGGTGTCACATTGCTTGAATGTTGTTGTATAACGTATTGTGTTCGTCGATATGGATACGTGTATATATGTTCTCTCTCATGTCGTGTACATCTGGTTCACGAATCTGTCGCATGGGTGTTACTCGTTGCTTATAATAAATCTTAAACACCAACCTCGATTATAGGCATTACACGAACTCGATCTAACCTCTCGGAACAAAATTCCAAATTTATCATAAATCACGGTGTTTTCCTTCCTCGACAGCACCAGCAGCGGCAGCAAGACGGTGGCCTACACGTACGAAGCATTCTTCGTGTCGGATGGCCGGTCGAAGCGTCGCAGTGTGAATACAAATGGCGCCGCGGTGCCTGACAAGGAGGCTGCTCAGCCGGATAGGCCAAAGTTCACGTGCACGGAGTGCGGCAAACAGTACGCAACCTCGTCGAACCTGTCCCGGCACAAACAGACGCATCGCAGCCTCGACTCTCAATCGGCAAAGAAGTGCATTCACTGTGGCAAAGCGTACGTGAGCATGCCAGCCCTGGCGATGCATGTGCTGACCCACAAGTTGGCCCACAGCTGCGGCGTCTGTGGCAAGATGTTCTCCAGGCCTTGGCTGCTACAAGGCCATCTGAGAAGTCACACGGGAGAGAAGCCATACGGGTGCGCGCATTGCGGCAAAGCGTTCGCCGATCGGTCGAATCTACGTGCCCACATGCAGACGCATTCCGCGGACAAGAACTACGAGTGCTCGAGATGCCACAAAACCTTCGCTCTCAAGTCCTATCTGAACAAACACCTGGAGTCCGCTTGTTTACGCGACGACGAGATGCCGCCGCAACAACAGCAACAACAGCAACCTGCTACCAATGGTAGCAACGCGACGACGCAACATCAACAGAGCAACAATCGTGGTTTGTAGCAGCGCTTCGACGACAGGAAGACCACGACCAGGCGCCTCGACGCCCTAGAGACCGCTGCTAGGGAGAGCTAGCGGTCGTTCCCAGCGACGCCCGGCTAACCGGGACGACGAGGCAAGATCGATGGAAGAAGATTGACGGGGATGAGGAGGGAGAAAGGGAGAAAGAATAAAGGTTTGCCGTAGGTTTTAAGTAGAAAAGTGCCAGTAGAGAAAATGGAGGATAATAGAGAGAAGTAACCTAATGGTAGATGGGTAGAGGGTGAAGAGAGGGGGAAATGATAGGAGTGTGTCGGTTTCTTAAATAATGTCTAACATTAATAAAAACGTCCAATAATGTTAAGTCTTAAAACGAGCAGAAAGAAAAAGAAGAATAAAAAACAAGATGAAACGACGATGGATAAAGGAGAGAACGATGAAAAAAAAAAAGATGAGATGAAAGAAACGAGAACAAAGAACACGTCGAACGGTGACGTCCACACTGCAGTCTAGTCACTCTAGTCGATTATATCTAATACATTATGATATTATATTATTATATTATATATTATATTATTATTATATATATAGTATATTTACTAGCGCGTACGGTTCTAGTCGCGAGCTCGTTACGGAGACACACTATTTATTGATACTTAGCTGCCTAAATGAAATAACGAATAAAAAGAAAATTCTTCGAGGATTAAACAAGAATTACACACGTACACGCATATAACAAACCAAGGGGGACACACACCACGATATAACGATAATAACGACGATAACGAAGCAGATTATTGAAAGGAAATTAAAAGACGATAGATTCGGTGCAATAACGACTCAATTAGAAGAAGGCTCGACTTAACCACGAGCTAACGAAATTTCCGGCCGGTTTTCGATTCTCCCCAAATCCTTTCCCCCGCGAGACCCTGCATCGACGCTCGTCCTCAGCGTCCTAATGCCAATGCATTGGCGACACGGGTATCGAATCGTGTCTAGAGATCGATTCGTCGCTCTCGTTGAAACGTACAGTCGTCACCGGACCACTTCGTTTCTTCCGAAGAGCATCGGATCGAATCTCGAGACGATCGGCCCTCTCCCATGTTCCTTTTTTCGATGGCTCCTTCCACGGTTGGACCACAATTACACTCGACCACAGGGCGATCGACGGATGATGGATACTCTCGATACAGGCGCCGGTGCAGGCCTGTACGTTTCTTTCGATGATAAGGAAGGAGGTTGTATATAACTGGCTCGTGTAACTTGTTTTCATTTTTCTCACGTTGATTGTTAGATCTCTTGGCGGCCGTTTGATGGTAACTTTTGCGGTTGAGTAGTGGACAAGGGAGTATTTGATCAGTAGCAGCCTTTTCAAGAAAGACATAGAAAAGCAAAAATCGAAATTCAATTTTATGTAGACCATATGTGAAGGATCTGAAGTGCTCGAGTAGACAAAATCGGGCTAATTATTTAGGCAGGAGAGAAAAATGAATCTCCCGTTTGTTTCATAGAAATTAGTAGAAAATTCGAACGATTCTACGCCATACATTGCATAAGAATTATACCGGACGAAATAATAATGCGATAGATGTCAAAAATTTCCTTGCTCGCCACCGTGTACCTCGACCATCCCAATACGCTCTACGTCATGCAAAACCGTTTCATTCTTACGAACGACAGTTCGCAGAACTCCTCAACTTTTCAAATATTTAATTCCATCAATTTTCTCATCGTTATTTTTACCTCGCACAGAAGAACACGGTTCCCATAAAAGAACGGGGAGAGAGAAAAAAAAAAAAAAGAAGAGAAAGTCATCGACAGTGATGCGTGGCATAGAACGTGTTAACGACACGTGGACATCGATCGAGCTGCCTCGAGGTCGTCGTATTTGCAATACTTCCAACGTGTTCACAGTTTTCAGCGATGTTACACGATCGGTTATATAGAAGCTCGAATACGAAATAAAGTAATATTCTAAGCGCGTTCACACGCGTACACATTTACATTACACAGTAGGTATACATAAGAACACGTAGGAGAAACAGACAAATATACACAGACACACGACACGAAGCGCGTTACACGTAATATTTAGAGCAGATTCGAGTAATAGATGCGTAACTTTGTTATACACATATTTTATAGAAGCAATATAACGAGTAAGGAAAAAAAAGTAATAATGACGACGCGTACGGTCAAAAGCAATGTTTCGACACAACGAATTATATAATTATACATATAGAGGCGAACATCGAAGTTTTAACGTGATGGAAAACGATGATTTGCTTCGGCAGAAACTTCTTCGATCGTCTGAACCCTAACCACGCTCTTCCGTTTTTCGCGATCGTCGTTCAAAATTGGCGCCACGACCAGTCGGATTTCGCGACTCGTAAAAATTCATCGATTCTGCCTCTTTTAAACTAAAGCAATATCTTCGAACGTTCCAACGAACAGGCCGCTTCCATTTTAGAATTTAACGAAAGAAAATAATTGAATATTTATCGGTTCGATCGTGGAAGAGATCGACTAATCAGTGGCTTCGTGGTTTGCCTTTTAACGATGGAGAATGCGCTTCGTAAGGCTTAATTAGCTTCTGATATCTTTTAAACGAGCTCAAGTAAGCTTCGTGCAACGAACATTTGGAACACCAATCTAGTCTTAAAAAGAAATTTCGTTTAAGTATATTTTATATAACGAACAACGACCTTCGCTCCGAATGACAAACGTAGTGTTAGTGACGCGTGTGAAACTCCCGCTCTGTAAGCAACGCAACGATTACACATCGAAATTCGCGAATCCTTTTATCGTAATATTAAACGCAAATCCTTGGAACTACGTTTTGTAGAAAAAAAAACAAAGAAACATTTCGAAACAACGAAAAGGGAGTGTCAGCGAAATCCGGCTGAAAAATCCGACCTCCGTTTCATTCGACCAACTTTTTCTCCGAAAGCAACGATTACAGCGCGCCGAATAATTCCCGGAAAAATAACGAAAAGGAAGAAAAAGGAGAGAGGAAAAGTATAGAGGGATTGAAAAAAGAAAAAAAGAAGGAAATACACGCGAAACACGATCGCGAGAGAACAAAGAAGAGCGTGGATCAGTGCCAGCTTGGGAAGAGCTGTCGCGACGATCCAACGAGTCCTTTTGTATTAATTATTGCCGACAAATAATTACCGCGTTGCATGTACAGAGTAGCCGACCTCACCGCCAAAACAGTAAAAAGAAGCAAAAATGGCAAAAAAAAAGAAATATTAATCGCGAGAAAAAATGGAGAAACGAAGCACCGGAGAACAGAACACACATGAACACGTCTTGTACTATACTTTGTGTTTTCGCGTAGCGCTCGTACGCTCACCGTTGGATTCCGCCGGGAGATGTAGGAAATTTTAGACTCTAAAGAAACGTTAGGGGTCTTTCCTCTCGAAGGGATCCAACGATCGAGTGGATGAGAAATCGATCGATCCCAAAAAGCTTTTCTAGTCCTCGCCCTCCCCTTCGTGCATGGTGACGTTTGTTTCATGAGTTTTCTCGAAAACGCCGTGTACCGCGTGCAACGATTGCGATTGTCGCGTACGTACGAACGTAGAGCAATAAAACACTAAGCAATACTAACGAATTAACGAGTTAATTAACGAGAAACGAAGTAAAATGAAATTAGTACGTCGGTCCGGGTAGAGAGCAGAGACATTTTAACCGAAGAAAAAATATAAAAATAAGAACAAAAAAAAAAAGTAATAAAGAATTAACGAAGTGCACCGTTTGACGCGTGTTTGTTGATTTGGTCGACCGAAAAAACGCAAATAAAAGACATGCGCGAGGATAAACGTAGAAAACATAAAACAAAGAAACTAGGACGAGAGAGAGGAGCGATCTGAATAATCGTTGATCGCGCTCCTTTCCAGTTCCTCCACTTTGCTTTCGATCGGAGAATTCTTGACCACCGGCACTAATCGTCTCTCGGTTTTTAGCTACTGATTTCATTGTTCTTCATTACGTATAGTAATTATTTTTTACGAATTGTTATCAGTATTATTATTATTATTATTATTATTATTATTATTATTATTATTATTATTAACGTTTTCGGCATCATCGTATTTATTATTGTCATCGGTATTTATTATATTTATTTATTATTACTATTATTATTATCAACACCGTGTACCTTTATTTACCTCTATATAAATTCACCTTATTTCGTTGCTGTTGTTTGTTGTTGTTACGTATAGTCATATCCATTATCACTGGTGATAATGCTATCGTCTGTAACTCTCCACTTTATCGTCGATCATCTGTTCTATAGCGATTATAATTTTTGTTGTTGCTAATACAACGAGTCGATACAACGATCGGTATCGTTAAAATGCATCGCGCGAGGCAACGAAAATAAATGTTCGAGAAGGGAAAACGAGGCACACGCAATCTCTGTCTTTATTTTTCTCTTGCTTTCCCGCGGCCGCTCTGGTGAAAACAAAATGCAATATGGCGTCGCGAATTGCACGTCCACCAAATAAAGCTGCTTCTATTCACGAGCCAGATTCGCGTGTACAGTCGTTGGTCGACGTAATTGGCCGACATAATTGAGCTTCTGGAGCGTGGTGGTCGCATAAAGTCGTAGATTTCCGGTTCGAGCGAGGCGGAAATTTCAACGCGCTTAATATATCTGGAAGCTTCATTTCACCGCCGTATTGAAAGACTCCGAGCGACTATTCGAAAGCAATGTATTTTTGTATTCTCTGTTTACGGCGTCAGGGAAATATTTTGGAATAACACACGCGTGGAATTATATATATATGTACGTTTCTAGTGATAAGCTTGAATTATTTTCTATGGAACGTAATTGATAATTATAAGATTCGTAAAGCGACAATATTTATTTTCACGATTTTTGAAGAAAATCTATCCGGGGATTAAAAACACGAAGAGACAGATATTCTTTTTTTAGTCTATCTTTTTTTTTTCGTTAGATTCAGGCGATTAAAGCAAACCAAAGTCGGCTGATCTCCAATTAGATTGGTCGACGATAGGAGAAAAAAATTGGGCGGTGGATGCAAATATTCGGAGAGAAGGTTGGACTCCGAGTTCGTTACTGGAAATTGCACCGGTTCGTTACGGAAGTCTCACGGACAATTAAACTATTTTAATTGACCAGCCAGCGAGACCATTTCACGTTTGTCCTAACTTCACGGCGATATTAACGGCCGAAAGCGATTCTCGAACTAATTAAGAGTTCTTTTCCGCTCTGCCCGTGGAAAATTCGGCCTCTGTTTTCGCCGCCCACTTTTCTCCTGGCCTTACTGCTACGTCGAGAGAAATAATCGTTAATCTGTCTGTTTTCGCTGAGAGAACCATCTTTTCTTGACGAAAACAGTCAATCAGCGTTAAAAGGCCGCGAGTAACGAACTGTATCTTCTTCTAACTTTGTGAAAAAAAAACGATTAAGAAAGAATAATCTCTTCAAGGAAATTTCTCTAAATTACTGTAATGAAATCTACAAAGGAAAAATTAACGAATTTCACGATTCTTGATGAAGCTTCCGATTCGATGCGCTCTTATGCACGGCATGCACCACGAAACCGGAAGTAGCGCTTAATGAACGAATAACGCGCTTCAATTAAAGGTTCTAAGAATTATTAGCTTGCACAAGGATATTTTTCATACCGATCTCACGAGAGCCATGAAAATGAAGGAAGACGAACGCTTTTGTACGCCACATCTGTGTCGCGCATCGATATTCAACTATTATCAGAAGGAAACACATACCACTTAACAATTGTTACGTAATAACGTAAAAAATCAATTCGACGAGTTTGCAGAAAGTAGAGATTCTTAGAAACGACGACACCGTTCTGGCAAAAGTAGCAGCTTCCCAGTCTAGTTTTCTTTTCCCTTTCTAAGAAAACTTTGCTCGTCTTGCCCGATTAAACGAAGGAAAAACAAACGCGCGTATCTCTTAAACAATGTATTCTGTACATACATACGTACGTACGTATATATCTATACATTACGTAAATATATAATGCATATATATACATAAAGATTTCCTAAGCTACATTTAAGGAAAACATTTACACATACGCACGAACACAAAACTACGTACTCTATTAGATAAATCTATCGTGTAGCTCTGTAATTCGTAGTCTAATTTTCCTCTAATTACAGCGAACGTCCTTCGCTTATCTACTAATCGCTTCTCGCTTTTGACGTTATTTATGTTAGCGTTACTCGAACGGACAGCGCTGCGCGTTTTTATTCGCTGGAACAGCAGTATAAATAGTTGCGTGAAGTTCATGGATTGAAAATTTCGTGCAATATTTACTCTATCTTAAATTATCGATCTGTACTAATGTAAAATTATATCGAAGTTTTATTGAAATGATCGTAAGTGAAAATTCCTTAAACGAGAAGATCTGTGGCGAGTTTGAAATAAAAAATTGTGTATACCACACAGAGTTTGTGATGCTGAGTTAGCACTGTCAGCATCTCTGACATTTTTGACAGATCGTAATTACAGAAATGAAACTATCAAGAATATCACGGTCTTTTACAATTGTCGATCGATCAAAGACAAGTTCGTCGCAACTATCGCTGCTTCCAGCTTCCTCCTGTCCGCGACTGTCCGTGCTATTCCTTCTGTTCCTATCTCGAGTGTCTGTGCACTTTCGTGAATTTCTATCGACGGCTGAGATCTTCGCCGTGTCTATCTCCTGTCTCCCTCGAATGTCGATCGATGATCAACAAGAATCTTCAACTACGTTTGTCCGACGTTCCTTCTCAATCGGAAAATCAATCTCTAAGCTCATCGTGTCGTCTATCTCGCCGCAGTTATAATTTCTTATCTTTTTCTGGAAGAAACATACAAATCAGAAGATATATATCTCTAATTGATCTACTCTATTGGATACTATTGACTATCGTAGGATGCTCTTAAGTTCCTGTACAACCACGTTGTGCAACAGTTAAATACTATTATATAAAGCGCCTAAGACTTTCTCGATCACATGACCAGATGGTAAATCCGGCAATTAAATTCAATTTGCTCACCTAGCGATCCTCGATCGCGAAGAGTAACCAGATGCGACCTACATCGCTGATTAGAATTGTTCTCGAATGCAATTTTCTGTGTTATCGACGCGATCGAATTAATTACATTTCGATCGCCAAAGGAGAGGGCCAGTTACGAAACCAATTTTCCGACAGTATTTCCAAAATATTGCTACGATTAATTTTAATCGAAAATACGATGCGACTCAAACGACTCGACGAGCTTTCTCGCATTCCATTATGATGATTCCATTATGAATTATTTCGACAGTCTATGAAGTTTCCAAAATACGGTAAAAGCAATCAAGAATTTCCTCAAAGTATCTGTCGAACGAGAATCTCTCAACGACTAAAGACTATCAGAACGCTCTGCACTGTCGCTAGCAATTCTCCGAAACTTTGTCTGAACTTGAAACACTGTCGCGCAATCTCTCCTCTGACTAAGGCTACGTTTCGATCTTCGCTGTAGTAATTTAACAGTCGAACGAATAGTGTCGATGAGAGCAGGCGGAACACAAGTAACGTTAAGTGAATCTTGTCTTGTCAGACTGACGCGAACAAGCAACGCGAACACATTGTGGGAACACATTCGTTATTTTGTCGCTTTACTCGTATAGTTTACGGTTTCGTGTAAGAGGGAGGGAGAGAGAGAGAGAGAGAGAGAAAGAGAGAGAGAACAGCAGAGACAGCAAAACTCGCAACGTCAGAAACTAGCGATCACCAATTCTGCTGCGTTTTAAGGACGAGACTCTCGTTTCGAGATAGTGTCGTTCGTGTTATATGAAGTGGCGCGTTACGGTTGTCGGTGAAATGTTGTTGATCGAGATGACGATAACGATGGATGAACGACATCCTGGACGCGTCGCGTTTTATAATCCTTCCAACAAGAGCCTTGACAATTTTTTAAATATTCGTTAGTTGCCTTAGTATAAGCAAAAAGAGAAAAAGAGAAACAAAAAGGGAGAGGAGGAAATTAGATGAAGAGGATGACGAAGAAGATAGACGAGCGAACGCTTCACCGACGCAATTTCAAGTAATGGTTAATCCCGTGATTATATTGTACTTGGCACCGGCGTTTCTCTATCTGCAATATTAGAACATTTCGGTTCAACGAATATTTATTTGTCGTTTGAAAAAGTAGCGTAAATAGTTCAGACTGTATTGTTGAAGGGCGAGAAATAATATCGCAATGACCACTACGGCAGACCATTTTTAGACAACCGCCCACCCCCCTGTTCCAAGACGAATCGGACACTCGTTGTAAACGTGACCCCTCAGTTGTCGCATAATAAAGCGAGCCAAAGATTGTTCCTGGTTCGAACCGCGCCCGTGGCTTATTCAGTGAACGTGACTATATTATCCGTAGAAAAGAAGTACGAATCGAACGCCTGAACCTTCGGATGAACATAAAACGCGGGTCCTTTGTCTCGATTTAATATAATATATACGCAATATAGGGATAGTCGATAACTTAGTGTACACAGTTATGATATATACGATATATTATCATACATAATATATTTTATATATTCCGAACGAAAGCGTAAACGATAATTTATTTAAGAGAACTCGTGTAGCTTTCGCCAAACGTGATTTTTCGTGTAAGACATGAACTCACTAAAATTTAAGCCACGCATAAGGAATACAACACTACCCCTATTATTCCGTATGTCTCGACAGATATATCCATATTATATATACGGGAATCGAGAACGCAGCCTCGTTTTGCAGTAGGTTCGAGGAGGCCGAGTACCTTAGACTCCGTCGATGATAATAAGATGCGCTTAATAGCACGACGTCATTTAGAGAACGATGTGTTCAGGATCTAGTTCTAGCGTTAAGTACATATGTACGCACCAAGGTAGCCATCGGAAGCGTGTTTCTCACGATCGATTCATCCGTGCTCAGCGGACCTTATTTTCGCCGGGTTTCATTCGCACTGGAGTTTCCATTTGTTTCTCCGCTCGTGGTTATGCCGATTACTATCAAAGATACGCACGTATAGAAAGACATTCGTTCGAATATATTCGTCGTACAAAACGACGATATATTGGTAAATTAGGTTATGACTTTGTTTTTCAAACATACCACTATCGACAGGCAAGTGTAGATGCAGTCTTTTGAAAATTGCTTGATTAATAGTTCGTTCTTCTGGAATTCAAAATTTGAAGCATATATCGAGGAATATTTGAATATAAAAGATGTATAACATACAAATAGAAATTACCTTGATATATATTTGTCGTACAAAACGACGATATATTGGTAAATTAGGTTATGACTTTGTTTTTCAAACATACCACTATCGACAGGCAAGTGTAGATGCAGTCTTTTGAAAATTGCTTGATTAATAGTTCGTTCTTCTGGAATTCAAAATTTGAAGCATATATCGAGGAATATTTGAATATAAAAGATGTATAACATACAAATAGAAATTACCTTGAATGCCAGGTACCCATCCTGACGATGTAACGAATTTTCGAACACGAATAATCAGGATAATACGTATTAACACTTCGCAACTACGCTGACGCTTCATGCTTGATTTCGTTTCAAACGATTACTTTCGTTTTCAATTTAATCTCACGAATTTACTTAAAAATGTCGGCGTCCGTGCACCTTCGATAACATTGCAGAGAGCAACGATACAACATTCAACACCATTGTTTCACGGTATCAGCAACGAAAAGATCGTTCTTGTTGCAACAAACCGCCAAATATTGCTCATCTTAGTTCCTCGCTGATCGCGCCACCTGCAAAACCGTCGAGGTCTATAAAGCTATGTACATAGATTTACGCGTATGCACACGTAAATTTGAATATCGAAGCGCGATCGTGCAACGGCACCCCTTTATTTCTCTTTCGAAAGGTTGAAAAAGCAGAGGGACACGAAGAGCTCGGTACAGTCGAATACGATAAAAGGCTAAAGATAGAAAGAAAAATAATTCTATTTTATATTTTAACAGAAGCGATGCAACGAAGAAAGAGCGTGAAGTTTCATCAGTAAACTGCGGATGTGTTTATGCATCTATAGATAATTAAGTGCAAAAGTCTAGAAAATATATGTATATAACAGGCAAAAATATATAAGATATCCAAAGTCAAGTGCTTGTTGTATTATTTAGTAAGTAAAACGAGTTTCCATTTAGGTTCCATTCCTTTGGTTATCTTTATGAAGATATAAAGTTGCATAAACACAAACATTCGCAGTTTATTTATTAGGAATAGGACGAACGAGGACAGTCGCGTAATAAATCCGAACGCTCACGCACACTCTTGATGCATAAACACAATATGTTATATATACACTATATACATCCATAGTATATACATATGTATATGCATTAGCGGATTAACAAAACTCGCCTAATTATCGCCTACTACGGATTAATTACACCATTCATCTGTCTTTATCGATCCTTTCGTTCGGTCGCATCTGTTTCCCTTTGGTTCCCCTTTCTCCGCGTTCTATAGTGTAAATAAGAAGCTCATAGAGACGATGTAACGATGTAATGGAGTTAGTAGGATTAACAAAATAGTAGCAAAGGTGAAAACTTTAAAGCATATAGTATATAAGAGTCTCACGAGACGAGGTACACTATAAAGTAAGTAATGTTATACTGGCGAGAACTGGGTTCCCAGTTGGGCCAATATTCGATAAATATCGGCGTGAAGGATCTAGTTACTTTTTTTTTTTATCTCCTTAGTTCGTTCGTGATCGCGTAACGGTCGTTGCTTTTTTCGGATGGTAGAAAGCAGAAGCCAATCTCAACGTGACATTGCCCGGAATCGTTGGTCATAAGCATAAGAATTAATTTTAAGTTTCTTCGCTTCGCGAAACAACATGTACGATACAATCACCCGTGGTTTTACGCGTTTCCCCAGTTTCTTGCTGCTTCTCAACTGTATTTTAAGAGTCACGACGAATTGTGCAAAATTTAAATACTGCATAATTTACTTTAAAAAGATTTGTTCTGGAAATTACTGTATATCGAAATAGATCACACAGGCCAGATTAGGGATAATAATTATAAACTTAATTAACGTGGATGCTAGTAAATATGGAACGTGACTGTGTAAATTGCAATATACGTCAATAGTAATTTCAGTTGCAGCTGATATCAATCGCGTACAGTATCGTAATTGCCAATACCCACTAAAACATATATTGGTCAGCTACCAATGTCATATGAGTAGTTATCGATCGTAATTAATAATCGTTAATGCAATTCTGTAGAAAAATTGAAATCAGTTTAATTGAGTTTGCGATAACGTTGGACAGTTATCTTCTTTTTTTTATTCGACAGAAACTGGGGTAACGATATATGAATTTCACGTATGATTAATCCTTAAACGCTGATTGCATCCGGTGACCTAAATCCCAGTAGATTCCTAACCTAATTGCAGGCACATGACACGGGGCAAACGTAACACATACAAAATCGGTAAATTCTCGGGTAATTTCTCGAATATAGGTTTGAAATGTTATACGTACGTGATTACAAGGCTAAAATCACTGAAATTGGCGATCGCTTTAACGTGGAGACGAAATTTATCGAGAATCGTTAGATGCAACGAAATGCTGGGTTGAAGAGCCTTAATGAGAGAAGGGAACCTGATGGGTAATCGAATTTATTGAAAACTTCGCAAGGAACACATCGGACGTTTTCGTTGTCGTTTTAAAAATTTATGTTTCGTTCTTAGGAAAAGTGATATCATGCATTCATAAAGAATTTGATATAAAAATGAGAAAATAAATTCGATCGAACTTGTATTTGAAACTGTTGAGAAATTGCTCGTAAAAGCTGCATGGTGGACATCAGTTTCGTGAATAATCGCATCGCGTGCGAATCTTTCACGTATACATGAACGTGTTGAGAAAATAAGAAGAGTTGCACGCAACTTTACAGCAATAATGCTCAAACACGAGATTAAATGGCTACTTGTGTAACCACATTTGTGTCGTCGATGTTTAATGTTCGTGGAACAAGAAAATTAGTAAAAAAAAAAATGTTGTATTAAATGTTCAATTATACTTGGTGTAATACTCAATAAGGAAATAAGAAAACGTGTCAATAATATTATTATATGGAACGCCATGTTTTTTAAATTGAAACGACTGGACCACACGGACGATCGTCGAAGCGGCAGCGAACGTCGCGTTTGTTGCGAACTGGCGCTTCGACGCGAGCTCAAAGATGAAAAAGTGATACCTTAATTTCGCTGATAAATTAACGATTCGGCTCATGTCTGATAGTAGAACTAGTCGCACGTACTCCAGTCAAGTCAAAAGCAATACTCGAATGTAGAATAATTTTTCGTGTGTAATGTCCATGAGTATGTACAAATATTCGAACACCGTTAAGTATGGAAACTTCGATGATTGACCATATTCGATAACACGATAACATGTTGCGAGTGAAACTTGTAACACGTCTCAATAGATGGTCGAAGCTCATAAATCTTAAACACGTAGAAAACAAAACTGGTACGGAGTCGCACAGCCTCGTTTGAGTTGTATTAACAGAAAATATATACGTATAGAAAATAAAAATTGATGCTGGAAGAAAGTTTCATTTCAAAAAAAAAAAAAAAAAAAGAAAAAGAAAAAAAGAAAAACAAGTGCGTAGTTTCGTTTAACGCATAAAAGGAGGTGGTTAATGGTAAATTGACAGAAGTATGAAAGTTCGAGCATGCTATTGGGTCATCGTTACAAGATTATCTACATAAGCAATAACACATTACGCCGCCTAATAATCGTTTTAAAAAATGACTCCGGGTTCCCACGAGACTCGTTCTATGTGTGACACTCGATAGCAAACGTCCAACGAAAAATGCGCGCGATCGATCGATCAGTATTGCTCAAGGAACTAGAAACGAGTCAATAACGAGTCAATAAATTCGTAAGTCTCGTTAGTTTAATTAAACATTGTAGCAAGCTAACCAAAGTTTATAGCAGTGATATTAAGTACAAAAAAAAAGAACAAACGAAAATAAAAAAAATCGTGAAATTTCGTAGTCAACAAATGCAACTATGTATGTATATGTTAGTCAAATGTCACTTTCTTCGCTCTTCGATGTTGTTCGCGCGCATTTTCAGTCAGTAAGAAAGATCGGACAAAAGTGATCGTCAAAGATGCCGTGGTGTCTATAATTAAAACAAACCTGCAAAAAATATTTTGTACTTACATATAAACGAATGGTTCGATTTTAGTGGGAATCTACTGATGATCACTTTTTTCACTTCTCGTGTCACAAGAAATTTCTCTCTACGACTCTCACTGTTCACTGTATTTTCCACTTCGTCTGTGACTTATATGCGCACGAGAAAACATCAGTCGCAAGATCTGCAAAGCGTTCGCAATTAATAATTAAACTTTAACGAACATAGTAGACGCACTGAGTATAACGACGCTGGTGTTTTGTGGACGTAGAGATCTCACGTTATACCTTGTTTTTATATGAACGATGAAAATGACCAGGTGAAAAAAGATTTTCTTCGCGTATCTAGCAAAGATATTAAAATCTGTTCCTTCTAATTTGAGTTCTTTAAATCGAATTATTAAAACAGATACGGATAACCTCTGAAGAACTACGTCCAGAAACAGGTGCGAAAATGTAACAGAAGCCTCTCGCTCGAAATTCTCCTGTCTGTCGCTATACCTTTTCCTGTTTCGGCTTCGACTTTCCGTCTCCATGTGGCTTTATTCTTCTCTACCAACCATCTACTCTATTATTACATATACCGCTTCCTGTTTAAACAACGTAAAGCTTGGTAGAAAGGTTAGCGGACACAAAACGACAAAACTGTTCGCCTACTCCCTCTATACTGTTTTCTATTGCTTCCCTATTCTCTCACTATCTGTCTCTGATAACCTTTTGTAAATCGAACGAATTCTGTTAACGAAGATGGTTTGATGATTCTTCGTCGAGGTGGTACGCGTGAGTTTTGATTCGATTCCGTGACGTTTCTAGCTTTAAGAAACGACTATCTAAACATAGAGGTCTGTCTTTGGAACTGCGAGCTTTCCTTATCGAAAAAAAGGAGACTAACAAGGTTGATAGATACATAAATTTGTAGCGCAGTTTGTTGTTTTGGGATAGTGTAAGAACGAGATAAGAGCGCCAGGGGTATGGAACGAGAAAGAATAAGAGAGGAAGAAAAAAGGAGAACGAAGAAAAAAGTGCCTATATACATCAGTAAAATTATTCGTTAGCGTGCATTTATGCGTTTCAACGAGTACGGACAGTGTCAATTACAGGTAAAAAGAAGCGACAAACAAGATACATGTGCGTGATGAAGACGAAAGATACGAGCAAGGATACGACGAAGCAATATCGAGCGACGATCCGAGATTACAAAACGCTTGCGAGTACCAATTATTAACAACGACTACGACGATGACGATAATGATTGCGAACTATGATTACTATTATTGTTATTATTGATTGCGAACCTAAATTAATGAGCTAATCGCCGTGGAGTGTCGCTCGGGTTCTGCTAGGTTATGCTAATGACGTTCGAGATAGATATTTTGCGATCAATTAAAAAATCGTTAGCCTGGAAGTTAATGAAACGAACAATACGAGAACACCAAATTGTATAATATAATTACGATATCGTAGGACGCAGTAAGTATCAATGCGTATTATTAACATTGTATAGCAGTGTATTATCGTTTGGAAGCCAGCTTGAAATTTACGTTTAATGTGACGAAGAAAACGTTGTCGTTTAGCTGAAAAATCGTGCTTCCAAAGCATCGTCCCACGTAGATCCTCGTGAGCTCGTTCGACGCATACCACGGCGCGTTAGGGACGGATGTGATATAAGGTGAACCTTAACCTAACCTATAACGCATACAGATATTGATATTGTATGCATTGTGATAGTATTCTCGAGGAAAAACAAAACGACACACACCAATTCAACAACAAGAACAAAAAAAGAAAAATAGAACAAACCGCGTAAAAAAATCCCTGCCTCCTCCAAAGTGCGACTGATATTTACAGGATATTGTTCCAATTGGATGCTCCCAAGGAAGCCGGGGTATTCAAAAGCAATAACTTCGTAGGCGGTCGCGGATCCTCGATGAGGTACCTTTGCGACCGATTAATATAAATAATAATAACGGCGCAAAAAAAAGTATGAATAGGCCGATGAATTTTTAACCTTAATAATTTTAATTGTAATGATGACTTAGCGGTGCAGGATCACACACCGACGTTACAAGTCTGGATCACGAACAGTCAAACATACACACACGTACACACTAACGTAGTGAACAATTATTTGCTACTCGTTACGATAATAAACTACCGAGAAAGGAAATGAATAATTAGCGAAGACGAAAAATGAACGAAAGAGAGAACGAGTGTGTGTGAAAGGAGAGAATACGAGCAAGAGAATGGTAGGCATAGGCGTAGATAATGAATCATCTTTACACGAGCGCACGCACGTGCGCGCGCGCACCCATCCACATAGTCATGTAAACACAGACACACCATACAGTGAGCCTAATAAACGATTTAGTAAGAGTTATTATTATAATTAAAGAAAAAAAAAAGAATGAGAAAAGACGAGGAGACTAGCGATGGCTTTTATAAGATGAAGTAATACGATGCAGCGCGACAAAACGCGCACCACTGGTTACATTGATATACATAAATCTATTATATATATAAATATATATATATTATATACATAAAAAAATATTATATATATATTATAGTATTCGAACTTTAGTTCGAAGAAAATAGCGACGGTACGACGAATGAGTAGAGAGCGCAAAAATAATAATATTATGTTTCGTCGTAAAGATTTGAAGAAAATGTGAGCGAGAGTGAGAGAGCGAATATGAACAAAAATTGTCAAATAGAAGAGCGAGAGGGACGTGAGTGAATGTAACAAAAAAAAAAAAAAGGAATAACAGTAACAGAAAGAATGAAAGAGTAGAGAAGTAAATGCAAAAAAAAAAAAATACAATTGTGCAGGTATCCATATTTTATAGCTTTTACGTAAGAAATTAAACCGTACACACGCAGAACGCGAAGTTAACTATATATATTTATATAGATACGTTGACACGGTATTACCGATGAAATTATATCGAATTACTGGTAGGCTGGCGTTATTACGATGATTTATCGCTTTGATGATTAGTACCGTCGTTCGCGTTATTGCGCGTCAACGCGTGAACTTAAACAGATACACAACAACGAGAAGAAAATCACAACACGAAACCAACCGAGTTACTTAACATTCGGTAACGATTCTTTTATCATCGTTATTACTACAATCAACTGTCGTTCTTGCTACTATTATTTTCATTTATAATTACGATTATTACCGGTTATCGTCGGTCGGATATTATTATTTATCGCGACGTTATAATTCTCATTGAACGGCGATGAAGAGAGATACCAGTTATATTATATCTATTAACGGAAAAAAAATAATACAATTATACCTTGCATGACTACGTAGGGCTATACTGCCGCCGAAGCAATACAAAGAGCAATATAGAGTTAAAAGGTAATTAACGAGATTAAAGGTACTAAAGGTAAACGATATTAATAACCGCGGAGAAAAACGCCGTAGGTATTATACACTGAACACTCGACACTACTCTCCTTCATGACACTTTACACACACGTACATAAATACAGAAATACGTATTAACACACATAAAGACACGCAACATGACAGAACACAAACAGAGACACGCACGATTATAATTACTTACACGCATGAACGCCCAGATACTCGGGCCACAGAACACACCACAGGTGGACACTATGTATAGTCATTAATTTATTCTGACCGTAGTGCTAATTGTACTTAGCATTTACGTAGATGACACTAATTGCCTAGGTCGACCAGCTCGTCCGGGGTTCCTGTTGCCGTGCGAGTTACACCCTCCTCTGATCACCCCTTTAACCTCGCCGGTGTATCTCCCTTCCGCGACGCGAACCGAAGCCACGATCGTCGTCCACGATGTAATTTCCTACGGTGTATCCGGCGGCAACGGCGGGAACCCTCGTCGATCGAATTTCGCCTAATAATGAAATAATAAAAAAAAAAAAACGGTAGCGATATAGAGTTATTCGTAGAATCGCTAATGTATTTCACTCGGTGCCTGTGACAGCTGAGCTAGCTATCCGTTCGAGAACGAAATGATTGACAATACATTGTTGAATAGAGTGCAACTTATGAAGAATCTTCATATTCCTTCGAAAACTTTGATAACTGTTACCATCTTCCTATTCTCAGTTCACCTTCTTTTTTATATATTTTTTATCCTTGAGTATTTCTCATTTCTAACTTGTTTAAAACTTTCCATAAGGTTTCTTCCTTTTTTGAATCGTCTGAGAGATTATCTTTTTCCGATTATGGAAATATTAGAAGCTTATTTCCATCCTCTTTTAGTCTACTCGATCCTCGATATTTTGTTATTTATTTCGTCAAAAAATGTGTTCCTAATAAATCCGCTTAGTTTATCTCTAAAGTATTATCTCGAGCGAAGGATTATTTAGCGAGCGACGGATAAAAAGGACACTAATCACGTGTTGTTTGTTTTCGATGTCTCTATTCGACAGCCAGTAATTTCCTCTATTTTCACCCTTCTAATTACCTACTCACTGATGTTTCCACATCTGGTCGATAACAAGTTCGACCGACTATGACAAAGCTGTTCACGGGTACCACCTGGAATACGTAGTATTAGCATGGTGTGAAAACGATAGTGACGCTAGATGAATTAGCTTTAAGCTTCTTTCTCGCTAAGAGGGAACCTATTATTATAATAACGATATTTACATACATTTGTATTATTTGTAAACTAGCGCTAATACAAAACTCCAATTTGTGCATCGACACGCGAAACAAGAAGAGAGTCCCGTTTCCCTGAACCCTTATTCCTGGACCCACGAAGCCCAGACGAATGAGTCAAACGAAACCAAAAAAAAGAAACAAGAAAAAACAAAGAAAAATGGTAAAAAAAAGTGAAAGAAATGGAAAATAAGCTCCCGCCCTTGTTCCTGTTCCGCTCGTCCGAACGGACTACCGTTTTTGTAACAAACAAAATACGAATATGTGAGTCACAACACTAAAAGAAAAAGAACACCAGGACACTTTCGTTTCTCCGTTCCAATTTGTAATTTTTCGCTCTGTAACGTCTCTCGTCTATTATATGTATCTTCTCTCTCTGTAATATCGGGCCTTTTTCCTCCAAACGAAGTAAAACGAAAAAAAAAAACGAAGGGAAAAACGAGAAAAAAGAGAAAAAAACGACGAAGATGAAGAACACGGAATAAGAGAACACGAACTTTACCTATCCTGATATACTTCTCATAGTGTTGGATGGTAACGTTACAAGACAAAAGGGAATAAAACGTTAATTGAGCATTGTTATCTATGTAATACAACATAGGATGTTTTGTATTATATTTTCATAATAAATAGACACGTAGAAAAAGACGTATTAACCATACCAGTGTTATTTTTTTACTCTCCATCCACTGTTCCTTAACTAAGGAAAACTTTCGAATAAATACATACTTATTGATTTATTTTCATTTCTTTTTCTAGCCTTTTATACATACACAATCGAAAGATTAGGATTTTTTCTTTGAGGCAATAATTCCCTTCTCGGAATACATGAATTATTTACAATATTTGCAGTTTATACGATATTTACAAGTCTTTTGGTTCTTTCCTTCCTTCCTCGCCCCTTCTCTTCTCTCACAATGTTAAAATTAACAGAACATTCGCATTTCTGAAATAAACAATTTTTGAATTCTTCGACTTTTGGATCTTTGAATATTAAAATTTTCTTTTAAGTAATTATTTATAGAGACTTTTAAATTCGTTGTACGTTCTTCGTTTTCTCAATCGAATTTGTAATATGTCTCCCTTAGTTAACTATTATCATAATTTTACAACTCTTGCAAAGTCGATAGACAGACGTGGAAGAAGAGAAGAGTCACGGATAGCTCCGTAACAGGTCACCTGTTATATAATAGTTCCTGTCGACGTTACGAGAGGCATGAAAAGAACCTATAGAGGCGATCACGTATTCGCTCTTCCATTATAAAGCAACAACTTCGATACCCTTTCCCTGTAGCTAACAATAAAAAAGCGCGGATGTTGAACTTAAGGAGGCAGCCGAGGGCTGAGCGTAGAAGAAATTCAAGTGAAACTCAGCAGAAGTTAGCAACGTTTCAAGTACCCAGAGAATGTGGAACGTTTCGTTCACGAACCTTCTCTCGTTTCGCTTCCAAGCGTTCCTCTGCTTTAAATTTCCTTTTAATTGAAAAATAATTGAGATAACGTTGAAATTTCTCCAGTCGTTTAATGTATTTTCACCAGAAAAATTTATTTCTATCACGATATAGCAAACAATTTTTATGATATCTTTTCGTATCTTTAATGGTTTATAAGATATTTATGAAATAGTATAGAGATTACTTAATTTTTTGCTAAATCACGATAAGTTAAAAATTCGATGAAAATCGTATGAATGTAAATACATTGCTTCGTCAGTAATTTGATCTACGCCATGCTAATTGAAGATTAATATCTCAAATTAATGTTTCGAAATTAATCTAGCAGCGTTATCGTTCCTAAATCATCTACATACAACAGATATCATCACAACGAAGTATTACACGATGACTTTGGTATGATTTGAAGAGGATATCATCGCGTTTGGAGATGATCCAAAAGCAGTGTCTTTCTTCTGACAGAAGCCACTTGTTTTGCATTTCGTTCTATGCTGACTGCGCGTGTGTAATTTGTCACGTTCTTTTCAAAAGAAGGTATAATATACATATGCAGTCGCAATTAATAGGAAGCGTTTGATCGTTTAACCTTTTCGCTGCGATATTCCCGCAACAGAAAGCGCTTTGGCGTACGGGTCGAAGCAATTTATCAAATCGTTAAAATGTCTCCACTTCAAGCGGACTGTATACATCACGCGATGCAACATTGGAAACCGTTTCGTTTTGTCTATTTTGAAACTTCTTTTTTATTTTCTACCGTCCGGAAGCTGTAGCTTGGCCCAGTTACGTAGCAAGAAGGTTAATTGGTTTATTTTATTATTTATTCTTTCCACTCTTTTGTCCTTGTTATTAATGTAGTTCATAGCTTTCTGCTTTTATTATTTAATTTTAGACTGCGCATTGCATTTATAGACAATTTAAAGACATAAAAGTACACGGATTGTACGTGAAATGCTAAAATATATAATATATATAAGGGAAAATGTAATATATAGAATATATTCGCTATAAGATATAGTAAATAAAATATATTTCAATTTAAATTTTATTTCTTTAATTGTGTTTATAAAAATATGAATCGTCTCATGAAAATCCGCAACTACTTCTTACTATTTGAAGTCCTTTCTATCCACAATTTGTATCTTTATCATATCTTCGATCGATCAGATATACAAAATATACAAAATATAGCAAGTATCGCTTTAATATTTCATCGATTGTTTATGAAAAAGGAACGTGTAAATAATTACGCAATGATTCACCCAAATAAATTCGCACCACCGATGCAACTTCGATAAGTAACAATATCGTCAGGTGAAATTCGAAACTGCGAAACTGTAGTTTAAGAATTGCATATTATGCAAAATTAGAATGCTGGTTAAGCTGATTAATATTCGGCTTACTTTATATTCGTTGGAGCGAAGGTTCCAAAAGTGTCAAAATCAACTAGTCAATACAAGTATTTCTTATATTCGTATAATTTCAACAGTTTCAATACCTTCATTAAGGAATCAGCATGAATGGCGCAAATGTCTACCTTTTTGTTCTTTTAATTTCATCGTTGGAATATTTCATCATCAGTTCCCCTCGGACTTTCGTTGTTGAAACACCTAGTGGACCTGTTCGTGGTTTGGTGTTGCGCACAGTATGGAATTCAGTCAAATATTCTTCGTTCAAAGGGATTCCCTATGCGAAACCACCCCTTGGTGACTTGAGATTTAAGGTGAATTTAAGTAAAACACTTCTTTTTTTCCGAGTGTTCTTGATCTCACTTCCATTGTTGATTACAATACGAAACTCGAACCAAAAATATCGAAATAAAAATCATATGAAAAATAAGTATCTCTTTACGAGGGAAAAATAAATATTTCTTGCATTTAACAGTGATTTCCACTTACGGACAGAATGCTTCAGTGATATTCCATATAATCGTTTCATTTATTTTGATTATTGCAGCCTCCGGTTCCGAAAGAACCATGGAAAGGTGTGTTAAATGCTTTCGAAGAGGGCAATATGTGTCCTCAGTCGGATTACGTGACGAGCGTATTTAGTGGTCACGAGGATTGCTTGTATCTGAACGTGTATACTCGTGAGGTAATTATTGTTTCAATCTCGTAAAGATTTGATACTAAATAATTTCGATAAAGTTTGCCGAGTTTCTGGACCAAAGACTTTAGAAGATACAATCGTTATTAATAGATGATATTCAAGGGTAAAGTAAGATTGAGACCAGTTATGGTGTGGTTATACGGTGGTGGCTATATGTCTGGTCATTGTAATTCGTCCTTATACGGACCTGATTTCTTTATGGAAGAAGATGTTGTTTTGGTCACCTTCAATTACCGACTTAGCGTTTTAGGTATTATTATTACAAACGATATTTCTTCGTTTGAAATTAATTTTTTATGCTTGCCTAATTTAGGCAGCTTTTAGTTACTTCGTAGAATATTAATTAATCTTCCAGGATTTCTGGCGCTAAATCATCCGAACGCAACGGGTAATGCTGGTTTAAAGGATCAACAGTTGGCTTTTCAATGGGTACAAAGCAATATTGCGGCGTTTGGGGGCGATCCAGAACAAGTGACAATTTTTGGGGAAAGTGCTGGCAGCACTTCCATCGGTTTTCACATGTTATCTGAACGATCCAGAGGTATATTTTTAAAATATTCGCTATTCTTCTAGTTTTTCTTGCTTTGGATTTTTATTTCTTGTTTTATATCGTTCACTTTTTCAGGACTGTTTCGTCGATCGATTAGCATGAGTGGCACACCGTTATGCCCCTGGGCGTACCATACACCGGAACAGATGATTCATAATGCTTATAAACTCGCTGGCTTTCTTAATTACGTACCTAAGAGCAGGGATGATTTGTTGAATTATCTTCGTCACGCACCTGCGATCAAACTTATAAGAGCAGCGGAAAAAGTTGACCTGGTAATTAATCCTACTAATACTGGATTGATTACTTGGAAATTTTAATATCGTCACATATTAATTCAAATTCCATGATTTCCTATATTTCTAGAATATATTGCCATTTCGACCGACTATAGAAAATCCCGATATAGATCCTACCAACAGCTCGTTTCTAACAGAATGTCCTATAGCAAAATATCATAATGGAGACTTCTATCATCACGATATGATGTTGGGTTACACTCGCAACGAAATTCTTCTCTTCCTAGGTCGTAAGTATCACGATTATCTTCTAATAATATTAATTGCGCTATATTATTATAGCGTATGATACTAAATACACTTACGTTTGACACGTTTAGCGCCAATAGGAGTGGCAAACATGATCGACTGGGCCAGAAAGTATCTCCAGAGCATAAATACATATAATGAGAAGTATACCAAAGAACCAATAGCACTATTCGCGCAAATTATATGCAATTTTTTTAACACCAGTTATAATAAGCTGGAGAAGGTAAAAATGATTTCTTTTTAGTATCTCTATATAACAATAGTCTTTCTTATCTTTTTGTAATAATATCGTTAACATTTATAGATCGCGATGGATATACTCTTCTCTGGCCCCATAGATCTGACTCAAAGATTAATTACTACGCACAATAAGGGTCACTCTACTTATTATTATAGATTATCGTATCAATCAAAGTACTCTTGGCACATAGTTGATCACAATCCATTGAATGGTACATTTTTAAAAATACATACTATGACGTTACATATGAAGAATAGAATAGAAACGTAAAACAAAATAGAAAATATAAAGAATGGTATTTCTGGAATTGATTGAGAGTTCTTTCAGGGACTGCTCATTTTGACGATGTTGGATACATATTCAATTCAAATGCACTTCGTGCACCTACAAATCCGAGACATAGATTCAATCGATTCAGAAAAAAGATGGTGAAGCTGTGGGCTAATTTCGCCAAATACGGGTCCGATTAATTAGAAAATAAAATAGATACTTAATTACTTATATTATTTTATATATTTATACTATATATTAATAGTATCGTACTAATACTATTCAGAAAAATTTTATATGTTGTTATTTTCTCAGAGATCCTACTCCAAAGAATCATAGTCGTTCGCATCTCGACGTCAATTGGACAAATTCTGGGCACAATGGTCTTCAACTAGACATTAATACAGTTTCCACGATGCATAAACGTTTGATCGATGCAAAGACTGAAAGTTTCGAAAGATTGTACTACAGGGTACTGCCATTGGTTTCGTCTTGCGTGAACAAGCCTATAAGGTTTTTAAATTGTGTCTGATATTGTTGTATATTGTTACGTTTAATAAAATTAAGAAGAAAAGCTGTGTTCATCTTTTCGAGTTTCTTTCAACGATTATTAAAGCTCAGAACGATAATCAAAATTTTGTCGAGTGTCGTTAATATAATATTAGGACCACAAACGAAATCTCGATATTGCAACATGAAAAACATATTTTGATGAGTCAGGAAATAGTCTATCTTCAATTCCAACAGAAGAACACTAAAAAGATAGCATTTATATGCCTAGCTTATCTTTCAGATAGTAATTAACACAGATACATATAGAAATAAGGTATAAATTTTCATGCAAATGAATTTAGATAAACCGTGCACAAACAAAGATATCGAAATTCATTTAAATTTATGTATACCGTTCAAAATAATTTGAAAGTAATTTGAAGAAAGAAAAGAAATCAGAAGAATAGAACTTATTTTTTTCGACCAACGAACTTCTCATTTAACATTTCTACCGTGCAAATCTCAGAGATGCTGACAAAATTCATTATCTGGCTGGTAAATTCCGCCAATCTTATCTCGGCAGATATACAAACTCAAACAAAACCATAGAAACAATGTCACATGTTTTATGTATTCTTTTAACAACAACAATTATAATTCTTACCCGTGAATATTTCTAAACTTTAGTTAGAAGTTCTACGTACGATATCTATAATGGATTTTTAATAGCACGACACAAGCTGTCACGTGGAGACAGGAAAATACCTATAAGAATGTGTACATAGTCTTAATAACTCGAAATCAACGAAGAATGTGGCGTGAAATTCTTTGCTAATAATTACTCGGCTAAACTCGTTTCGATATCTTTCCTTGTGAAATAGACTCGACGCATTGAACAACCATTTTCACGCGACCAAACTGTTTCTCTATACGTATGTATTTCAAAGAATGGATCTTGAAAATAATTGGAAAATAATTTGATACAGCGATACAATTAACAAATTTTAGGTAAATCGTACATTTCGTAAATTTTAGGTAAATTTTAGGTAAATCCAACTGTCTTAAAGAAGACAGAATTGCTTTTCATGATTCATCGAATTTACGACAGAGGAGATACGCGTGAAATGTATAAGATTTATAAAATTAATAAAATAAACAAGATCTATAAAAACGTGGAAATGTATAAAAAGCTCAGAATTTTTGACGTCAGACGATATATTTATTCGAGCATAATTTATATTAAGTGATACGAACAGATTGTGGCGGTCCAAAGAAAAGAGTTTAAGCACATGTGTTGGCCGCATAACCTGCGAAACGACGTGCGAGGCCAAGACGTCGTAAAAGAAAAAGCCCTGGCCAGGACGTCGTAAAAGAATAAACCCTGGGACTTGCAAAAATGCGCAAGGGCCTTCGATAATAAAAAAAATCGTTTGCCCACCAATAGAAAAGAAAGCTTTCTCTTTCGGGGGCAACCTATATAAAGGGAAATGAGGAAAAACTCGAGACAGTTACAGACGATTAGTCACAATCAGTCAGTCAAATTTACAATGTAGGCGCAGTTACACGCGGAATCGCATGTGGTGAGTAAAGTCGAGTCGAAGGCGAACAAATGAAAAACAGTACCAGCACGGCCCAGGTAACGCGCGCTAATAAGATTGTGAAATCCGTCTCATAATAGTAATAAACTCGTTTTCAAATTGAGAAAAGTATTTCTTTGGTACCCTACACGTCCTAACACCTCAAGATAATCCCTGCAATAAAGAGAATTTCGTGCGAAGTAAGACTAAAGCAAAATCTAAGACTAAAGAAGCGATATCAGTATCAAAGTGCATACAAAATACGTAATGGGAATTAACAATTCTAATGCATCGCAAACAGCTTTCCTGATTAAGACAAAGAAACGAGTGTTGGAATTCTTATTCATTTAACTACCGCGTGTGCTTCTTCCTTGTTAGATTTAGAGCAATCAACGAGCCATTTTTACTAATTTGCTTTTCCTCTTCCTAAAATATTTGACAAGTAGAACATCTTTCTGTCAATTTTCTCGTATTGATCGCTCTTTTCAATACTCTCTTCGTTATTACAAAGTAGTAAAAATAATCCTATTACCGAGCTACGTATAAACGTCAGTTAACTGATATTTTATCCTCCAATCTTATTATGGCGCCAATATTCGATCGTGCTTACATTTATAGTATTGCAGCATTCTAAGAAAATCATTGTTACGAATAAAATATTCGTTTCTACGAACGATGCAACATAAATTGAAATACGTCACCAAGAGATTAATAAATCGAAACTTCCAAGTGTCTACTCTCAAAAATAAATTTCGGCGTATTTCGAAAAAGAAGAATCATCGCAATGTCAGAAAACACAGCTTGTTTAAAATGTTAATCACGACTTCATGGTTCTTTCAATTAACTATCACATAGGTAGAGACAGAAAGGGGAGATAAGGAAGGAGACGTCCATAAATCGTCGAGCTCTGTGTGTTAACAAAACATGGGTTTTGCAAAATTCTGATTGACGCCATAGCACCTCGGATTACGGGAGAACGGGGTGTCCTCGACAACAGAACGTAACAAAGTTAAACAAGAACGCTATACTCGACCGACCCAGCGCTCGATCAAAAGTGAAATCTCTCTGGTATGTACCTCATAGTGCTCCCTCGAGTTCGCGATTTTAGTTGGACTTCGTTAGCGTCGACAGACTAACGTTCGTCGATCGATCGACCAGCGCTCGATTTTTCTATCATAACACGCGTTTTCATCTCTTATTCTACTTTCTATATTATTAATATACAATGAATATCTTCTAATCGAGTATATTTTATACCATAATATCCAGAAAGTATCGTACTATTCTATGATATTAAATCAAATAATTGTCAGTGAAATTAAAATATTATCGCTTTAATTGCTTGCAAATTCAATCTCTGGAGGATCTTTAAATTTATTTCTTCGTAAACCATCGTTACACACAATTTCACACAATGCCTTTCACTGGTGGAATCATGGAGTACTGAAGGAAGAAGATTTGTTCTCGTAAAGAGTTTCAGTTCATCTTTACGCCTGATAATTGGAATAAACGTGGATTAAGAGGAAGTGTGAATCTCGCTAAACCGTCGGTAAGCATCCGAGTTTAAAATATCGTTCCAACGAGATAAGTGGTGATTTGCTCGTTTGTTGGAAATTTTTTCCTCGTTTCCGCGGATTTTTACACCATCGCTCTATAGACTTCGACCTGCTTTCAAACGCAGCGTCAACATCCCCGTGCTCGATCGACAACTCGAAGATCGTATGATGTAACTGTTAAACAACGCTGTGTATTTGAGAGTAAAACTCACGTGATAAACTCTCCAGAACATTTCTCGCCAACGGCCACTGCGTCTGCATCTAAAAATGTTCTTTATCTTCTGTACTGGAAATATTGACTGTTGAAGATCGATCTAACGGTTTACTTCATCAATGCACGACAAGTATTCGATTCGTTGATGCATTTTTTACTGACAAGTGTTACGTTGATTCGAAATATTTATGTATATTTATCTATGTAATTTTATTTATTTATATAAATAATTATATCTATACTTTATAATAAGTACTGATTATTCGTCAAGAAGGAAGAACTTCAGTTTACTTGTTATACTTTTCATCCTTGTTTAAGATAACTTTCATTCAACATTCTCAAGAGCAATGATTTACGACGGTTATAAAATGTACTTGCATCATTGTATTTGTTGCTTCGGTTACGTGCTGATTAATTATTTCCATATTAAATTTCGTATCGTATGATTACAAAAATTTGACACCGCGAACATGAAGTGTAGAAGCTAAGAAGAAAACTATACCTGTGGAAAAGAATGTGTAAATTGGAAATATTTTGTGCAACGTAATGCACCAAACACCAAATATGTGATTTCACGTTGATCACATGGAGAAAACACACTATAAACGCAGAATCGGGTCGCGAGGGTTAAAATCCTCGATGACGCAATTTCATCTCGTGAATCTCCAGCTTCGTTCCACGACAACAGAGGTATCAATTTCATTTTCTAACTGGTCAGACACGCAGTTACATCGGCCTAATTAAGCATCTTAATCGAGATGAAGTATCATCACGGTCGTTATCCGAGGAACGCGCGTTTATTTGACAGCTCTTGGCCCGATTACCGGCACGTGACTCAGTTCCAATGGAAAATACACGAGCCAAGCGTCGCGTTCACGTTTGTTACGTTAGTAAGCGATAGACAGCGCAGCCGAGTTATCATAGTGTGTCGATCTTCTGTCAGACCGCGTTTTCCTTTTCGATACAACACGTAGCGTTATTCAGCTGCTCGACACGCTTGCGTGCTCCTGAGAAGCCGCGAATCATACCGTGCAAGTGGTACACGTCTCAGCACCACCATGACAGGTCGCTCTCTATGGGGTTTCCCCGGTCTATCCTATAAAAAAGCGTGGTTTCGTTTCGATCGAGATCGATTACTATCAGTGGAGTTCTTTTCTTTGATCAGCAACGGAGGATATTTAAAATTTTGAAACGTTGGGAATTCGAAAATTTGAATTTTTGAAAATTTGAACTTTTGAAAATTTGAATTTTTGAAAATTTGAATTTTTGAAAATTTGAATTTTTGAAAATTTGAATTTTTGGAAATTTGAATTTTTGAAAATTTGAAAGTGTGAAAGTTTGCGTTCAAAAAAATTGTAAGATTTGAAAGAGAATGTGAAACTTTCGGAAATTACAAGTTTTAAATTTTGAACATTCGAAAATTCTCAATTTTAAATTTGTCTTTAAGACAAGAATGATCGAATGCAATGACTTCATAGTCGTCGGAAGAAAATTGAGGTCAAAATGTCGTAGGTTATGGTCAATCGAAGGATTTTATATTTCGATGATATCACTATCTATACTCACACGCGTAATATATAAAGATTGCAACACTCACAGTCTCATTGAGGCATTTATTTTTGAGCTAATTGATTCCAAAGTGTTTGATGGATCGTACGTGATGGAATATATTGTTACCATTTGAGTATTTCTTATTTATACCGCGATTTCACAATGAGATTCAATTGAACGACGTTTAATACGAACTTAGATTCAAGATGTTGAGTCAAACAAAATACGATGTGATCGTGATAAATTTATATTTTCCAATTGAAATTTAAAATTCAAAATTAACCATTTCGATCTACCAATCTCCCATCTCGAAAGAACACTCATTTAATTATCCGCTCTAATTCACCGAAAGAACTTCGACTTTCAAATTATCACGTGCAACCTTTGTTCGAATTTTACAAAATTCTTTTCCACTTGGATAATTTCCACCTTCCAATATCATAAACTTGACATTTAAATTCTCGCGCGTCCATCGAAGAATTCCAATTGTTGGTAAACTCCTCCTTACGGCACTAATAAGCACGCGCTATACGAGACATTCCATTTAGAAAGTGGGAAAGGCCACGTGGTTAAATACCTATACTCTATAATTTCTTATTCGCATGTCTGAGATAAGTTTACGTAATTTTGCGTAAGCAATACCGATAAACTGTTAACGCATAAGTACTTGTACGTTTGTTGTCTCAGTACTTCAGTTACGTGTAATAATACACGTTATCCGAAACACGTATTCTGCATTTAACACGGTTCCTACGATGTTATATGCCAACAAAAATTTCGCACACCGGTTTGAATGAAAGAAACGAGAAGGTCTCACGAGACGCGAACTAATTCACAGACGATCTGAGCGACGAGATGACGGCACTCAGCCCTGAACTAACGGTGAGACGACCGGTCTATCAACAGGACGAGCTTGATCACTTGTTCAAATATGCGAAGCCGAACGAATCACGTAAGTATCGTACGCGGATTCCCAGCGAGCGAATCCAAGAATCATGGCGCCTCGCCAAGCCGCGATGCTTATTTACCATCAGGCGTCGAGTAATCGCCACGCAATATACTTGTGTTTCGTCTGATCAAAGGAATGAAAATTAACGACTCGTTATATAAACTTCGAATCGAAGAATCTAACAAGGAATTTTTTTTCGCATTTCAATTACAGTCGAACGTTTTCTTTCCTTATTGTGCAACATAATTAACCGATTTTCGTTATTACAGGTTTACGATAAATATTATCTACGATTACCTAGTAATGTTATCGTGATTATCATGTGGAGAATTTGATTGTAGATATTCATAGTTGCAACAGAAACTGAATATAACGTGTTATTTGTGTTTGCTATATATATATTTGTTATTGTAACGACTATCGTTAGCAAGTAATATTTAGCTTTCACGCTTGTACTATTTTGGGACTAGATTTCTGTCGTAATAATAAATCTTTATACTAGCTTTCAAATCAATCTCTTTTCCTTCTAACGACACCCTGGAAACCTTAATTACTGCCCACTTGTTCCATGATTAATTGACGGGTTCGGAGAAATAAACGATACGAGGGACAAAATCATTAATTCAGGAAAACTAGGATTAAACCTTCAGACAAAAATCTCTATACTACTAGACATTCTACGATAATAAGAGTACAAAGATATGGCGCTCATGAATGATGGTCGATGTCACAGTTCTGAAGAACATCTCGATGAAATGCAGAAAGGTCAAGCCGATGGCGATTCTGAAGAATACCATACCCCTTATCGGATGGTTGTCGGCTTACAATTGGAAGACCGATTTACTGGGCGACATCATTGCTGGAATCACCGTGGCAGTAATGCATATTCCTCAAGGTACGAACGTTTCCAAAGAGGCATTTTTATGATTAATACAAATAAGAATAATAAATTCACTCTGAGATATGAATGAACTGATGCCAGTTGTCGAGAGATGTCTGTTTATCCTGAAAATTTGAAGTCTTATGTTAAGAAAATTAGAAGTACAGTGTTTGGATCGTCTGTCCTGTCTCGCGTTTGAGTATCTTATTATCAGAGCTGAGTGTCAATGATATAAATCTAAAGAACAATATTAAAAATAGACGAATTTTGGTACACGTCCAGAGTGGAAAATTCTTTCATAATAATTTGGAGTTAGAGTCTATTTAGACGAAGAAGATCGACAGTCCTATTACTCGATAAAATTTATTTTTCCTATACACTTGATCTTTACCGATCCAAGGGGCCAAAATTATTTTTCCCATAATTAACGCAATTACTTTTCAGGAATGGCGTACGCAATATTGGGCAACGTTCCACCAATAGTTGGTATCTACATGGCATTCTTTCCTGTTCTTGTGTATCTCTTCCTTGGCACGTCAAGGCATAATTCAATGGGTAAACAGCAAACAAACATGATTCAGTAATTTCAAGACTCTCTTGATAATACTAACGATGATTCTAAGTATGTAACGTGTTACGAAATACGGAAGCTTCACGACTGTTCTTCTTCCCCTTTTTTCGTTAACCATCGATTAGTAGTCACTTGCCGAACTTTTACCATTTTGTACAAGAGTTACATGTACATACCCTTGATATTAATGTTTCCTCCGAATGTTTTCTCATATTCGTCCAGACGTTAATAAATTTAATCGCCGATTTCATAATTTCGCAATTTCAAGGAAACAGTTTTCCGTGATTCTAAAACTGAATAGTCCTCGTAATTCGATGAAGCTTCCTAGTATCCGCTTCCTTCTAACTTTCATTTCGGCTTCACTTTCCAACCTTGCTCAGACAAAATCGCCACGCAATTTTCCATGGCACTTGACTGCTTTTTCTCGTTATAATACCATCCGGTGCGTTATTATTACGTATGTTTGTCAATATAGGTAACGAAAGTTCGACTATTCCAGTCAGTAATATCTCATTAAAATAGACATAAATAGACACAATAAAAAAGACACAAATAGACAAACTTCGTTTAAGTTATAATCAGTTTGAAAAGCTTCATTCCCAGAAGCTTTTCAAATATTTCACCATTAAGAAAAATACCTGTAAAATTATCAATGAAATTTTCGAAACACCTTCATGCTGACCGTAGACCATTATTTTTACATACAACTCATATAATACATTGACGACTACTAATGTCTAAAAATATACAACGATCGAAGTTAAAAATTCGCACAATTTAATAGTTAAAATAACCGGTCTGTTGATATCAAGGTACCTTCGCGCTGGTTTGTATGATGACCGGAAAAGTGGTCACGACCTACAGCTCTCAAGGACAACTGCCGAAGAACGCGACAACAGAAAACGAGCTATTATCCTCGACGAGTAATCGATATTCCCCCGTGGAAGTAGCCACCGCAGTCACTTTCGCCGTGGCCCTGATTCAGGTAATCTTTTACCGCCTCGTTACCGTTTTTCTTCAATCTACGAAGTATTTGGATCTACTGGAACGTTCTATCTATTTTCCTACATGTAGAATCTTCAAACGTAAAATTGTTAAAGGTAGCGAATTAACGAAGAACAATTCCTTTTTTAATATCGTGTATCATATAAATGGTATTACAGCTTTACAAATTTTCTAATTACTCCGTTAGAAGTGTTATTTTTAGAAAATACATGCAACTAGACCTGGAAAACCCCAAATATAACTTTTAATTTTCTAATTAATATTTTTATTTCTTAATCTTTCGATTCTTTCTTAATCTTTGATTTTTCTCATTGATCTGATAATCTTTCAGTTAGTAATGTATTTATTGCGATTGGGAGTGGTTGCATCGCTTCTAGCAGATAGTCTCGTAAGCGGGTTCACCACATCCGCGGCGATTCACGTGTTCACGTCGCAAGTGAAGGATCTACTAGGACTGAAAAACCTACCTAAACGCGTAGGACCCTTCAAGTTGATCTTTGTGAGTATGAGATTCTTAACGGTAGGCGTAATTTCCTCGTCTGTTCTCTGACAGTTTAAATTTTGGATGAAAAAGAATTTCTTTTTTGTATGAAATTAAAACCTTTGGAGAACAGTCGAAGAAATCGATTATACTAGATAAGTAAGTATTACACGCGAAGGCCACAGGAGAAATCATTCGATTTTTACGAGAGAGCAGTCTGGAAATTCGAAACGTTCTAAAGCAATCTCGCGTTATTGCAATTTTACGATTAAAGAAAAAAGTAATTTTCAATTCGTTTAATGTGTTATAAATATTCGTGAACCAAAGCGAAAATCGAAAACTGAAGTCGGATTATTTGTTTGTTGAGCGAAATTTATAGGAGAAAATAGAAGGTTGTCGAACTAAATGTAATTGATACGAGTGGAGAGACCTTTAGTTAATTGATCGAACTGCTTGAACCATCGACAGGTGTGTTGTCTACTTACTTTCTCCTAGAACGTAATATAGGAAGTTAGGCGAATAGTTAGGAGAAAGATACAAACAAAATAACCTGCTGAGCTTAAATTAGAAAATTCTAGTAACATGAGAAATGCAAAAATATTGAAGAAGAGAATGGAGAAACCTTTTTATACAAAATTAAAACTTTTAGAAAGCAATCGAAGAAATTAATTATACAGGAAAGCTTAGTACACGTATTTATTCGTCGTAGTAACTATCATAAATCTTTAAAAATGTATATAACACTCTACGTACGACCGTGATGAATATAATTGACGTCCGACACGTGATAGTTTACCAATTATGTAGTTGCTGGCTAGTTAATCTTTTCGCTTCCATAATTAACGATGCTGTTTGTTCTTACATACGTATATTTCAGTATACCGTTGGAGGAAGAATTAATTAGCGTAACGAAATTTTTCCATGCGATAACAAAGTTTACCAGGCTGTAGAATAATCAAACAACTTCTTTTGTTTCTCATCGTCGTAATATTGCCAGTCGCATTATCAAGTGTTTTCTTTATATGAAACCGTATTTTAGCGAGACCTTGTAACAGTGAACCAGTTGAAAAATGTATGGTTTTTAAGTGTGTGATTTTCAAGTGCAAAACAAGCACAAGGAACAATGAGGAATAATAAGAAAAATGTGACTTATACAAAGCAAAGTGTTGAACTTCTTTTTTCGTGTAATAAAATTCGGCTAAAAAAAGATTTCTTCTTCCGCGTAAAATAAAAATGTATATCTCGTCAGCTGTCTATACACGAAAACCATCGTTAAAAGATTTATGGACTATTCGATCCTTGAAATTCTCCTTCATATGAATTTACTTCTTTGTAAAGGATTAACGAGCCGTATCGGCAGACCTCAATTTCAGGTACGTGTAAACGAGAAAACCACTTATCATAGAATTTTATATCCTTCCTCTTCGGCAAACGTAACACGTGTCTTAAAAGAAACAATAACTTCCTCGAATGAATGAATATTTTATTCGTAATATTACTCACTTTTAGCCTTGATACTGTAATTGATTAATTTAACAACGAATGTTAGAATTATAGTATTATTTTCATTTCGTAAAAAAATATTCATCCGAAGAGCAAAGGATGTCCCAAAGTTTCGAACAGAAGCGTACATCAAATTAAACAAAACACAATGGTCGCGATAATCACATCAGAATGTCCAACACTTTACTTTGTTCTTTTCGTTTCCGGGTCTCTACTTCCTTCAAAGACATTCTGCAACGTTTCTAATAGTTTGTTCCTGATGTCGTTAAAGAGGAAATAGCACGAGAATCAAAAAGTACCGGTTGTTAATATCATCTCGTCTCGTTTCCTTTCATACCAAATACGTCGAATACCGCATGCAACACGGTCGATTTTCCACTTTGTCGTTTTCAACGCGGACTATGCCGATTTCAAAGAACTCGGTTCTTGTTTCTATCCGGAGACAGGTGAACGCATGAAATGCCAAATGAAATTCCGACAGTGACTTTCTAACAATTTCAATTGCTCATTGAAAGAGAGAAACAAGTTCCGAGACATCCGGAATCCCACGATTCTATCTTGGAAAATGGAAGACTTCTTGTGGAAAATTGTTGGGAAAGAAAAAGTAGATTTCAAGGCTTTGTTAACACTTTAATTTTCCACGTACGCGTGTACCTTAAATTAAATTTTCATTGAGAAAGTATAAAAACAAAATCACAAGTTGCCGTCAAAAAGCTATTTCAAATTCAAATGTCACCGAATGGCAAATGAAACCGAAACTTTCTCAAAATTAAATAATCTTGCGCCACTTTGTAGGCAACCTAATTTGAATTTCTTCAAGTGGATTTTCTTTTTGGTCAAACTAAAGAAACCGCAGAAACGAAAAAGAAACTGGTTCCAATGACAAAAGACCTTCGCAATCTTCGTAACTTGTTGATCAATTTACACCTGACAAAAGGATGTAAAACGTGCTGCGTTCGACGATTAGGCTATTGTTACAGCAATACAGTTGCAAATAATAGAAACGAAGGAAATAACGTGCGTTTAATGTAACAGTACTTTCACCGATTGTGTTTCACTTACATAAGGGGATTGAACTTTTGAGATATAACTTTATGGTGGATAATGACACTTACGTAAGATGATCGCGTTTGTTTGTTTTATTTAGAAGACATTGTAACGAGATTTTGGTCTTAGGAAGCTCAGTCCCTAATTATGGTTGTTTAATGTCGTTTTAGAGTTACGTGGACTTCTTTAACAACTATCAATCTATCAATGGGGTTGCTCTCCTGCTATCCTGTGTCATCATTTTGGTTCTCATTGTCAACAATGCGTTAAAGGTACTTTCCAAAGACGAATTAAAATATTATTTTAACTAACAGCATAAAAACCTTAGAGATTATATTGAAATATTATAAATCTTAATAAAACTGAATTTCTTATACTTCATTTCAAGATTCTTCGGTATTTAAAAAATTTCAGTTTTAATATTTTCTAAAAAAAAAAAAAAAAAACAGAGCCAGGTAGCTGGAGTTACACTAAAAAATCGTATTTTATTTGCAGCCAAAGTTCGCGAAAATAAGTCCATTCCCAATCCCCATAGAAATGCTAGTGGTTGTGCTTGGGACTGTCCTCTCAGTGTACGTGAACCTTACAGAAGTTTATGGGATCGCGATAGTGGGCGACATCCCAATCGGGTAACCAAGTTTCTCGAAACTGTATTATTCACGATAGTTGTGTCGTGTTTCATTGAAACAAAGCAACATCTTTATGGTAACTTTCTCTTCCATTGCTTCCAGGCTGCCGTCTCCGACCTTGCCACCATTGTCTTTGGTACCGAGCATTTTATTAGATAGCTTCGTCATTACTATGGTGTCCTATACTATATCCATGTCCATGGCGTTAATCTTCGCGCAGAAACTCGGTTACGAAGTGGACTCGAACCAGGAGCTAATGGCGCAGGTTTGAATGTATATTTAACTTGGAAATTTCGAATGAAATTTGAATTGGAATTTCTGGTATATAACCCACGTCTGAATTATGATATAGAAATATTCGATTGTATGACCATTAAATTAGTCTTGGAATGCATTCAAGTACATCGCATGAAGCAACAGCGTGTGTAGTCACACGATTAAAATCTGATGCATTGTTATTGACATTTTAATTAACCGGGGAATCAATTAAATAATTCATGTCGTAGACTTGACCTGATTCGTCAAAGTCAATCTTTTTTATCTATCGAAGCTGACACCGCGACCGCTTTAGAATTAATATAGTGCGATAGCAATCAATGTCACGCTGTATGAAAGACAATGCAACTCATTTACATAAGAACCTAATTATCGTCATCCTCAATGATTTCTAGGGTGTCGGAAATCTAGTTGGATCCTTCTTCTCTTGCATGCCATTCACAGCTTCGCTCTCTAGATCCCTGATCCAGCAGACTGTCGGCGGACGAACTCAATTAGCTAGTCTAATATCCTGTGGAATTCTAATTAGCGTTTTACTGTGGATCGGCCCCTTCTTCGAGCCTCTGCCACGGGTAATTCACAAATATTTGAATCATTCTTAATTATATAAAATACAAAAATCTAATAAAAATCTGTACAATTTCGAAAATCGACAAATTCAATCGATTATACGTGTAAGTTTCAAGTAGCTAATAAAACATTATATTTCCATATAGTGTGTTCTAGCCAGCATCATCGTGGTGGCTCTAAAGGGGATGCTAATGAAAGTGACAGAATTTAAGAAATTCTGGAAATTGGACAAAACGGATGGGGTTATCTGGGCGGTGACATTCATATCAGTAATTCTGATGGACGTGGAATATGGTCTTCTAATTGGAATCGTGTTCTGCATCGGCAAATTAATCCTCTTTTCTATCCGTCCTTACACCTGTTCACTCGCTCTAGTACCTGGTACTGAGCTTTATCTGGATACCAAGAGATATAAAAGCGTATGGAATAATGATAGTCTCTCTTTTCTTTTCTTTTCTCTTTTCTCTTTTTTTTTTTTTTTTTTTTTTTATACATTCTTCTTATCGAGTTACGTTAAAATGGGAATCTATTTCGATTAAAGCGGATTTTCTTTTTCGTATCGTGTATTTCTCGAGGCGGTACAGGCTGAAACGAGTTTGAGATAGATCTAACACGGAAGTCGTATTTTCAGACGGTAGAGCTGCCGGGTATAAGAATATTTCACTATTCAGGCAGCTTGAACTTCGCCTGTCGGCAACACTTCCGTGACGAGGTATATAAAATTGCTGGCCAGACGCCGAGAAAGAAACCTAATGGAGGCTTCAAACACGACGAGTTGAAGGAAGTTAGGAAGGTAAGAGATGCGATATAGAATATCTTCCAGTATTTTACAATAGTATCCAGTATAATATAATCCTGTTAGTAAAATTATTATTTAAATCGACAAGAAGGAATATCAACGTTAACTATATCCTCGTTACACCAGCCCGAAGAAACCATAAAACTGCCGACCCACTTTCGTAGAAAATTAATTTCCTTGTCATTGTGCACAGCTGAGAACCCTAATACTGGACCTGAGCGCGGTGAGTCACATGGACCTGGCGGGCGCAACGACCCTGAGAAACCTGATCAACGAGTACTGTGAAATCGATATATCGGTGTACATCGCCGGGTGTTCCGGTGAGTAGAATCGCGTCGCGGAACCGCATGATCAAACCGGAAGCAATGTTAGACCCAATCGATACGCAACGATTTGAACACATTGTAGGACCTGTATACGAGATGATGAGAAAGTGCAACCTGTTGGAATACAAAGGTGGCCTGTTCGCCGCGTTCCCCACCGTGGCAGATGCCGTGCATTTTGCAAGGTCTAACACCGAGCCAGCATGGAGTTCGCCGATATACGACGACGCAACTGTCGCCAGGCTCTGATTGCCTGAATACTAATCGCGACTACATGCGGCGAAGTTCATTCATGATTCCCAGGGAAAAATTTCTCAATCAACGTGATCGACTGACAATTTAACTGCCATGTTATTTCTAGGCGCATGCATTTGGTTGTTTGATGAGAGGAATATTGGAAATGAGAAGTTGTGAGATGTTGAAGGATTGTAGATATAATTTTAAAGAAGAGATGATTATGATAGGATTGAACTGTGTATGTAGATAGTGTTTGTTAATGAAGAATATGTCGAAATCAGTTCGAACAAATTGCTCAAGAAGAAATATTGTGAAAGTTGAATGTGTTCATCCTGCTTGATTCATTATAAATCGTATAAACAATTCTGTACCACTATATTTTTAAAAGATATTAAAAGCACACTACCTCGATGTAGTAAATAAAACTTAGAATTGAGTGTGAAAATTGAATGATATTTATACGTACAATATTTTTGTAATAACAAGTAATGTTTTGTGTATTATAAAATTATGAAACGAATAATATTTATAGATACACTTCCAGAATACCTATTTATGATATTTCTCTAAATATTTAGTATGTTTAGTATAAATATATAACCTGTAACTACTTAAAATCATCATAATTCGCGCCACAGCAGAGCGCACGTGAGAAAGCACGTCTCAGCGCATGCGTAAATAATATCGCGTAATCCACGTCTAAATGAAAGCTTGTTTATGTGAATCGACCGGCAAGTCACTGTCACTTTTCTAAAATGAGTGCATGGATACAATATATCAAATCTATTCCGACGCACATAGTAAGTTTACAAATTAACCTCACAAAAGTAATGTTATGACTTTTTAGAAGTGCATAACATTTGTGTTAGGTTATGTTATTTTACTACAACAGGTGTTTATATATATTTATACAAATTCGTACGTTTCCTGATTAAACAATTTTCTTTTCAGGACTATGATGGCCAAGCGCGAGCAGAAAAATTATCAAGAGTCATCATAACACTGTTCGCGGTTGGATATTATACATCAAATATTGATGTTCAATTCAACTTTATAAGGTTACTTACATATGCCTTATTTATGTTTACAGGTGGTTGGACTAATTTGGGGATATGTTATTCAGCAATTTTCACAAACAATGTACATATTAGGAGCGGGATTTGTACTGGCAGTTTTAATTACAGTTCCACCGTGGCCTATGTACCGTCGTAAACCTTTAGACTGGCAGAAACCACAATCTGAAGTTACAATTAAGCAAAAAAAGAAGAAATAGTTTACTGTCATTTTTAACTATACTTAACAATATTTTGTTACAAAGTGTTACATGATAATACTTGTTGGTTCAAGGCAAAAATACATGTTTCGAACATCACTTTCCATTGTAAAACCTGTACTTATGAATGTATTAATTTATGAGAAAGACTGTAATAAGAAAAAGTACTACTTATAGCGAATGTATCATGATTATATTAATATCCTAAAAGATTCTTAATTCAAATAAAAGAATGTTACAAGATTGTCAAATATTCGATGTTTAAATCGACTCGATCTTTGATTCTCGAAGGCGAGAACGTTTAAAATAAAACGGCGTGTATTTATATTGCGGAAAGAAACATGACCAACATTTCGTAATTCCAACCTGTCGATTTTCTCGTTCGATTGCGATAGTCTCGTAACACAGTGACGCCCTTGAGACATTTTACTTCAATCTCGTTTCGAATTCCGCGCGAGCAGAAACGCGGTTAGACTTATACATGCCGCATGACTCGGTTTCTCCTTTAAAACTGTTACAACAATGCCGGCTAACTGTTGCATACTATTACACGACTAGAAATGCGTTTCCTAACCAATACCGTTGACACATAGAGTATTGTCGACACTACAGAAAAGTTGACTGACTCTCATTATTATATTCCATTTAACTGATCAACGATACGATCTCTAGCACGAATTATGATAATTTCAATTGCAACCTCTTTCTATCCTAACGATACGCAAATTCGATAGAGGGGATGGAAAGCAATGTGAAGGAATCTAAAGATGCAAAGTCTTGAATTCATTTTTTATAAGCGTTAATATAACTTAAGAATCAATATAAGTATATGTGTATGTACATAATCGTTATGCTCCAAACGCAATATATCAGATATCATTGAATTTCAATGGAGAAATTCTCACTTGGAAGCATTAGAAAGTACAATGCACGTAACGTTTGTGCACGTTATATCCGTAAAGTGATAAACCAAAGAAATTGCACAACAATTAAGAAAGTTATAATGTTATAGATACTGATTTATATCAATGATTACAGTAATATCTTACTAATTCAAAGTGAAATTAATGTATCGAACGCTGTTTTCACGCGGAAATAAATTATTTAACGGCCATTATTTTGCAATTTTATAAGTTCGTTGATTAAACTAAAATTTTGACTCACACGAAGAAGGCTATGATTACGAAGTCTTATCTTCATTGATGTTTCTTTTATTTCCATGCTTAAAACACAGGTTATTTCAGCAATGATACACAAATTTACGAACTTGAACATAGATACTTATAAATACAACTTATGTACGTAGATATTACATTAAATTTTGTTCATTGTACTTTCTACAAATTCGTTAAAGTTGGCGCTGCTAAGAAACTACCACTACAGTTTTCACACGAATAATAACAATTGCCAACGTGTTAGTCAAAATCTATGACTATACTGTAGTTTGATTGCGTGGAAGTACTAGCTTTATATTTGTTTAAAATGAGTTCTTGGGTGCAATATATTAAATCCGTCCCAACGCATATGGTAAGTTAATTTATTAATATATGTAACTGTCTTTAGTTTTTGTTTTCTTCTTGGTTAGGTTATGTGTCACCATATGTCAAAATTCAGTCAGGTAATTCCTCTATATTTCTTTGAATAAAATTCTTTTTCAGGACTATGATGGTCAAGCTCGGGCAGAAAAATTATCAAGGCTCATCATAACACTTTTTGGAGTAAAGTATTGTATTTAAAAATATTGCGCTGTACAGAATATGCTCAAGATTACAAATCATTTTTTTTACAGATAGTTGGATTAATATGGGGATATGTTATTCAACAATTTTCACAAACAATTTATATCCTTGGTGCAGGATTGGCGATGGCTGCTCTAATTACAGTTCCTCCGTGGCCCATGTATCGTCGTAAACCTTTAGATTGGCAGAAGCCACAGTCTGGAGTTACCACCAAGTTAAAAAAAAAGAAATAGTCTATCCTAATTGTACTTAATAAAATGTTATTCTTGTAAAAAATGCCAGTACTTAGTAAGGATTTACAGCACAAAAATACTTTGTATATCATTTTATAACTAAGCAATGTATTTATGACTGTGAAAGCAATGGATGAAAGTAATGGATGTGACAAATGCAGATTGAATTAATATTTTTTACTTGATCAGCAATGTAGATATATATAGATTAATGTATATAATTCAAATTATATCGTACTATGTAAAGATAGTGCTCGTACCATCAGATTGCATTTACCTTTGTATCTATATATCAAAATAAGAATAAAACTCATTGTTTAATAAACTCATTGCCAGAATCGTTTATATGAAAATTTAATAATGCCACATGTTGTTTTATGGCATAACAAAATATCGTTAGCAATAGCTTATCTTTAGAAAGTAACGTTTTTTGCGAAACACGAAGATCTATATCCTCGCTGGGCTGTACTGTATAAAATATCGGACTCAGGATTTCCTTTTCGCCTCAAATCATGATTATATAATATGCAATAATCAAAAGGAAGAAATCTCGTAACAAGGTTGATTCAGTACAAAGTGCTTGATACAGACTGTTGATCGATCGATGTCGTCTTAATTTCGATTTCAATAAATCGGACGAACAATTAACCAGCCGTTTATGATTATATCGCATACCACGAGTCACACGTTGGATTTGTTCCAACGTTTGACTTTCATCGGACACGTTTCTCATTTTCTCTCGTCACACATTAACCGAAGCATATTTCCCTCAAAATCGGACTGGCGACGTGACTTTCACGAGACAGAAGAGGTAGAAGCGTTTTGGATACGGTGGGGATGATTGCAAGCAGATTCTTACGTAAGCGGACAACGATCACAGCCACATCGAAAATACAAAATGTGCCGTAACGCCCGCTACTGTTTTCTTTTTCCTCGTCTTTTTTTGTTTATGCTCTAATCCTGTCCCTTTCGTCATCGTCGTACGACGCGTCTCGTCGTTATGTATTGTCCATCGCTACGAAACTGGAATACAATGTTATGCAACGAAAAGGATTTCGTTGCAAGCCTTCTGCAAATGTACCTTCTTTTTATTGAAACGTGCACTAGCCCAAAACGAGAAAATAAAGAATTATATCTTGAGCAATGATGCTAAGAAGCAAAATCCTTTCGCAACATGTATCACTGATAATCCACGATGTTGCAATCGCAATTTTTATTAATCTTTAAGTACAGATCACTCGTTTTTTAGACGAATTTGAATTTATTAATTTAAATTCATTGCTATAAAATAATGCAGAATTTTAGAAACTCTAACATCATTTGATCTCCTCTACTATTAGCTAAACCTTTTCTTTTAACATGCGTCTTTCCTTTTCGTCAAAATTATGCCATAATAGACCAACCAACTTAATTTATTCCAGATCATTTTATAATATATGCTCGTTTTGCAATACACATTTGGGAGGATTCTTGCGTAATCTCGAATACTCCGAACCTTCTCAAAATCATCACGATCTTCGATCCTTTTCTCGCTTTCGCAGCTCGTAAGATACGGTTCGTATTCCAGGTGGAGGATTACGAAACGCTTTCTCCCTGTATGATGAATATTTTAAGTATGCGAGCTACACCACTTCCTACAACACTGGCTGGATCGACGCAGTGCACACACGAAAAAAAAAAAAAAAGGATGCAACAGGCATTACATTGACGCGGATCGAGGTTACCTTGCTCTTAACACTGATTCCTTTCGCAAAAGAACTGAGGCCACCTTGACTAGAAAGCGAGTCGATCACTTGGACGTATTTCACCGGAAATGCCGAATCTGAAATTAAGGAATTGCATCTTTTCCTCCCGTTTTCTTTTCATCTTTTTTTGCATCTTTTTTGCATGTAGCGGAGGCAAGAGTTTTCACGTAACTGAGCTAATTGGTGGCAACTAAATGAATTTTTCGGAGATTTAACGTGGTTCAATTCTCACAACATTTAGATACTAATGTGCAATTATTAGGTACACCCTCGCTTAAAACTCTTCGGACAATTATTACATATTTGCTTAAAAACTTGTATACGTTAGGTAATCGTTAAAACATACGAAGAAAGAGAATTTATTTTGAAATTTTAAATACAACAAAGGAGCCAGATAATATATTAACAAATTTACTAGAAAAATGCATGTAATTTAAAGTTCGCAATCTACTTCAGAAGTTTTATTGAGAATAAAAAAAAAGTGTTTTATGATTTTTGAACGGGAGTGCGTAATAAATGATAGTTGCCAAAATCGTGATTTTCCACGTGGTTGACCGAGTTAATAGATCGTTTATCGAATGCTTTGATCAAACTGATTATGTATTTTCTAACGTGCAATTAGCAGATGTATTTGTCGTAACTTTAATGCAAATTACATACTTGAGTTTCATATACATTGTATAAATAGTGTCAGTGGCACGTCTGTCAAATAAGACTTAATCAAACAGTAGAGGAATTGGGATCGATAAAGGTAGAATGTTGCAACTACGTGCAGGAAGTTGAATATTGCATCTAATTTCTATCCACGCCGTTTACACTCAATTAACGCAGAGAAAAGGAAAAGAAAATTCGTGACTCCGATCGTCTTGCGCTAAAGGAACTCATAGAAGAGTAAAAATGTTTCGTGGAAAATGGCATTAAAGGATTTTCTAATGTGCACTATCGTCATTAAATATTGAACGAAGAATGGGAAGAGATAAACTGAATTATCAGCTGGAAGAGAAAAGTTTTGCAACTTTACAGCGATAGGAACGAAATAAAGTTCACGATTAGGCGCCAAGTGTTATTTGCCGAGGAAAAGGGGGACAGATTGATGACAATGTCCACTATTAGACGTCTCCTATAATATAATTTTCCTGATCCACTTCCAACGAGTTCCGCTCGACTGGCATTGAGCTTGATTCGCGATACTACAATTAATAAGCAATAAACTAGTATATGATGTCTCTTACGTACATTAAGGCTGGTATGATTATATCATCGACCATGCTGAACCACAGAAAAATTTTCTGTTATGTCAATTACACCACTTTTGGGCTTGTTACGATGTTTCGACACTGTTTTAGTTATGCGTAGACGAATTTCTCTTTCTTGCCAAAACTACGAGAATATATTGTATCAATGGATAGATAAATTGGTGTATCTTAATAGAAAGTGTCGTTACTTAATGATGAGAAGTCAGTCTTAGAAGTATTTAGCTTGTAGAATAGAAAGCATCAGTTTGTCATTTGTTAATTATTTATTTGTTTATGCCTAATACAGACACAACAGAAGACATAAAATTTTGTAAACGTTTTGGGTGAAATCGATCACGTAATGCAAAAATTCCGCCACCGCCTTCAGCCAGTTACGCAGTAACGAATGATATATCTTTGACATAATTTTTCCCATTTTAAAGCACAATTTACAGCCAACGTTTATGTAACACATGCATATCTTCAACATTAAGAATTCCTTTTTGCGAATCATTCGGTCGAAAACATTTACGCATCCGATATTCCTACCTCCCGTACTCTTTTATAATCGTCTCATTAGAATAATTTTCTAATTCGTATTATAACACCGCAATTTATACCTAAATTCGTGTAACATCAATTCGTTTCTTTGCGTAGAAACGATTAATTTTCAGTGGTGTCAGAAACATCTGCTTTGACTTCCAAAATACGAACCAGCTTCTCCTTTCTGTCATTTCTGACAATAAAATTCACAAATGTTCACACTATCACCAAGTTTCAACAAATATAACGAGACACTTAAAATTCCATCCACTTTTCATTTCCAATGGCCATCGAACTTTCCTTTAAGAAATTCAACTATCGCACATATGCTCACAGGAAATTCGTGAAAATTTGACAGAATTTACTTTCCACCACCATCTGATTCAACACGTTTCATCCATAATTCAGAAAACGCGGGAAACGCGCACTCGCGCTATTTCTACGATCGTCTACGTAACGGTGAAATGACTAACTGATTGACTCTTCGAATGAATTAATATCGTAATTAAAGACAGGTTTTTGCCATTTCTCGGTCCTAAGTAAATTATATCGAACGAAGCTGGACACGTAGCGTACGCAGTGTGTTGTTACGCAGGCTTGGAGAACGCTTGGAACGGACGTAACCAGAGAGTCGGCCGCTTCCTATCTTTTACGTAACCGTAAAGTCGAGCGACTTTGGCTCTCCCACCCTGTGGCTTTTCACCGGGTGGTTTTGGCCACCTCGGTTGGTCCTTTATAAGCACACATCCCCGGCCGTTCAAAGCCAGAAACGTATCGACATCGGTAAAACATTGGTCTCACGTGTGATCGACGTATAATCGAGCTTCAGTTCGTCTCATTCGATTTTTCCTCTTTCTATCGTTTCTTTCTTTTTCTGCGACCGTGTCGTTTCGTGGGCTCGTCACGTCGAGCAAGAAAATTGTAGTCATTTAAAAAAGAAGAACAGACAGCCGAGCAGGATGCGCTCCCAGACCATCGTTGTGAGTAGAACCTTCGGCCAAGCTTCGTGTGAAGGGTGAACTACCCTTGTGGATCGACGAATACAGTGATTTCGAACGATGTGCTATAAACTTGTAGAATTATACGAAAATTCCTTGTGAACGTTTTACGAATTGATTCTCGTATCAATTACTTTGAGGATTATTTTTCTGGCAATTTTGTTTATGGCTTCGTTTGGAATCCGTAGGAAATTTTGCGCAGACCAAGGTTTCTGATCATATACGTAAATTAGATTAGTTTCATTCTTAGTTTCTGCTTCTTTGTATATTTGTTTTGTCTTCTTGCCGATTATTGTAATATCGGTCAGATAATTTTATAATGGTAATAGGTAAATTCATTTCGATAAACGTTTAATCAAAATTAGAACTGCAAACACTTTCACCCTGTCGAGACATGATTGCACGAAGCATGTAGGATGAGTAGTGAAACTTCGAAAAAAAAGAGCAAAAAAAGTAACGTCGCGCATATAAATGACACGATACGCCGTGTCACGGTGCACTTTTCGCCTTATGGGCAAATCACAAATTCACATTCGTGTTGCAGCTAATCGTGTTCGGAATACTAGCCGTGGCCTTGTCTTCGCCAGTACCAGGCTACCATGGGTAAGTTGTCAAAATGTTTGAACGTTTCGTATGACTATTTTCACCTGGTATTATCTTCAAAAATAAAAATACAAATTTTTAAACACAAAATTAAGATGCATTATTTTGTTTCTTCTCTTAAGTTGTTTTCTTAACTAACGAAGTATTATCATCTAGAATTTACATATTTTATTATTGTATTTGTATTAGAATCTATAGTTAGTATATTAAAAAAGAAGACAATCAACTCGTTCGGAAGAAAATTAAACGTATGATTTCAGTTCTCACCAGCACGTCCGTATCCATGTGCCTTATCACGTGCATACGGTTCATCATCATCATGTGAAGAAGATACCAGTGCATCACGTAGAGAAGGTGCCCGTCCCTGTTCCAATTCCTATCCATCACGTGCAAAAGGTGCCCGTTCCAGTGCCAGTCCATCACGTCGAAAAGGTGCACGTACCTGTTCCGATCGTCGAAAAGGTGCCTGTACCCATCCCTGTTCACGAAGAAAAGAAGTGGTGGTAATGGGAGCGCTTCGCTCTTCGGCTTGTTATTATTTAGGTAATTAAAACAAAGAATTTCTCCCTTGCGTCAACGGAATTGAAACAATCAAAATTTTGGTTAGAACGTAATTAACGATTGACAGACATTTAATTATTTTCATAGCGGAGGGTAAAGAATTTTATTCTCATATTACGAAAATCAGACATATTTTGAATATTTAAAGGAAAATTGAAACGAGGACAAGTGCATAAAAAGTTTCAGTGGAAAACTTGACAGAAAAACACGATTGAATCGAAAACAACCAAAAGCACGTAGAATCGAGGAAAAAATTACGAGAGTAAAGATTTCTTGTCACTTTGTTGCAGATTCTAAAATAAGGGCGTTCGGGTTGCTAATAGAATTTCACCACACTCCAATTTTATTCTTGCTCAACCAAATCGTTCCCGGAAGTACGCAGAAGCTACAAGAAGGGAATAGTACAAAATGTAACTCGAATTGCCTGCATCATTAGTCGTTTAAGTCTGTAATATAGAACTAATATCACTTGGTATGCACATGTGTGTACTTAGGTTAACATTATTTGTACATACTGTATCATGTTACTTTATTTTTTATACAATACACGTGTTTGTCAAATATCAAATGTACATTTTTTCAAACACCTAAGATCTTGTGTTTTGTGTTACAATTAACATTATTCGATAACTTTTATTAACAGTATTTTATTAACACAACATAAGTTCACAACAATGGTTAACGATTATAATACAATAACAATGCAACAACGTTAACGTTAAGAAGTCTTAGAAAGATATCGTACAAACTCTATAAAACTAGAGAAACTGCACGAGTTTCACCACTCTTCTACGTGATCGTGACCACCATCATCTTCTTCGTGTTTTATGTGAATCTTTTTCACATGCGTATGATGGTGTTTGTGAATCAATTCTGGCACGTGAATGACGAAATGCGTGCTGCGGAGAACGAAACGTTATCGAATATAATGGTCCAGTGTAAAATGCAAACGATAATTAATCGATTGGTAAATAATTACTGTTCGTGATGACCGCCAGGGGAAGGCATCGAAGCTACGAGGACGATTGAAACGACGAGGACAAGAAGGAAGGCCTGAAAAATAAATATAATTAAATACAATAATATATCAAAATACCTGAGAGGGGAAGAAACTTCGTAGAAACGATATAAATAACGCGACTTTAAATGAAAGGTTAATACTACGCGAAATATTTCATGAGTCCGTAAGAGAGTAAATTAATTACGTTAGATTAAGAGCCCCGGTGAAAGTATCTAATGTACGATCAGATCGCGTCGTTAAATGGTGAAATTATCGTGTCGTTGAGGCACGCCTCTTATTGTTCCTTTTATCGTTAAAGCCATTCTTCCTAACGACTTGCTGCTTCCATAGAAAACAAGTTGACGTGCAATTGACCATACGCATGTGCGCGTTTAACTCAAGTATGGATTTAAAAAGATACCATGAACATTACTATGAATAAATATTTCAGAACTATTTCACGGCTACGTGTATGTGCGTATAGTATGTTTTCGAAGAAATGTACGGTTTTCTTCTTCTCTCTTTTATAAATTTTGTCTGTGAAGAAGTTAAGCAAAAGTCACGAGAATGTTCATTCGAAACATTCAACAAATATCCAATCGTCCTATTAAATAATTTTTTAAACTAAGAGAACACGACACCGCGTTTCGAAGGTCAGCTAATTTTTGGAATTCACTCGGCGTTATTTTTGACAGACGCGTAATTTTTTGTCGAAGTAAATCAAGGTCACCGAAGAGAATCGAGGTGATTAACACCCACTTGCGCTCGGAGTTTCGCCATTTTCTGCCTCGAGTCTGATTGCTCCAACGTTGAACTCCGAGTGTATTCCAAGACTGTTGCTCTTCGGGTACTAAAAGCTGGAATCCTGGCAAGCCTTATAAACGGAAGCATAATCAGTGAACGGTACAGGAACGAGCAAAATAGTTCCTGCGTGCACCCCACCCAACCCTCTACTCGCTCTCACTTGAGATTATATGAAATTTCACGTGCCCCTTCTATCATTGTCGTAGACACCTACTTGTCTCTCGTGTGAAAGATATCGCCCCAGTAGTGTGAGTGCAGTAGATCATTGATTTAAGAATAAAAAAAGACAAATGTAATCGAGATGTATTTATTTACTACGGAAGAAAGAAATTTCGCGAATAATTCGAGATACAAATCGTTTAAGAAGAGATTGGAGTATTCCTCTTGTCTAATAATCTTGTCTAATAATCTGCTTGTTAAGGAGAAAGCAAACATTGTAAAGAATTATAAATACAAATAATTTAAAAAGAGATCAGAGTGTACTGTATCTAATAATTTTCTTTTAAAAGAAGAGACATCTTAAATTGAAAGGAGACATATTCGTCTCTCATAGACAGTGTACTGATACAAACTTGAGAAATATAAAAATTATTGAATTGCGAACGACTTTACGTAATCGTATTTGCGAAACAGACCTTTTACAATGTTTTCTATTACCATAACTTCTATTGTAATCAATTGCGTTGCTTGCTCTAACAACTTAGCGAGCAACGACTTTTCAAATGCTTTACTATCGACATTACGCTAATTTACGAGCTTACAGACGTCAGTTTCGCCAGGAAACATTGCGCGTGATCGAATATCTCGAATCCCATTATTATTTCTTCTTCAATGGCCCATTTACGTTCATTGATACGTATTTAAACAGCCGACTGAATTAATAGAAAGTTGTAATCGATCTCGTTCGCCTATACTGTTTCGCTATTATGATTTCCAGGGAAGAAAGAAACGAAAGAGAAGGAACGGTGAAATGGCCCTTCGAAAGTGTTCGATCTTTCTGGAACTCGCGTTCACTTTCTCTGTCTTCTGTTACCGCTATCAGAGTAACATTACATTGTCGTAACGTGTCATTTACCGTCGTAATCTTCACCATAAACACATAAACGATGCGTTTTGGTGATTCCAGCAAAGTATCTGTTGGAAATCTTATCGATTCTCTAAACAGTGTAATATCGTTCGATGTCTGGAGAAATTTCGAAAAGCGTTTAGCGTGATCCAGATCTGCATGTATCGATCGCTTTACGCCAATGGTACGAAGAAAGTAAACGGGGAATTATTCTTTTTTCTTTCTCAATCGAATCCCTCCTCCGCTAAATCAGCTGCGCGTCGTACTTCATTTTGTTTTTTCTTGTATGTCTCGACAAATGGGCGACTTCTCACAGTAATGGTACGATCTTGATATTTCTACTACGTGAAAGAGGAATTCCGATGGAGAATTGGATAAACCTAATTGTATGTTGCGTTCTGTGTTATTCGTTCTTTTTAGACAATGATATCGATAATTGTTCATCTTCTGTATTTATAAAGTATAACGATGTTTCATTTTTTTGTATTCAAATTTTATGAATCGATTTCGCCCGCGAACGTCAAAACGAGTGTGCGTGTTTAAGATTGGAGAGTGTAAGTACTCACGCGTACGGTGTATCTCGTGTAAATTAGCGTAGAATTTTCTGTTATACCAAATGAAAATTTGAACGAATTAGCAACACGTCGTTTCTTTGGAAGTTCATAAGCATAGTTAATGGCTGTGTCGGAAAGTGAAGAATCTCGTATACGCACTTTTACAAGATCTCAGGCTAGAAAGTTTAATTTTCATTTCAGACAGAATAGATCCATTTCAGGCAATTGCTTTATCTATTCGCCGATTTTTTACGTTTGTCTACTTTCACAATTTTGTTATGCAAACGATCATCTTCTGAGAAACAGGAACATCCTGATAACAATGAGTTCGTCCACTTCTGTCATTCGTAATTTCGAAAGTTCTGTGTATGAAAAAGAATATATAAACAATTGTTATATGTTGTATGCATGTTAAACAATTATTGTACAGGTTGGTTCCATTTAAAAGAATGATTTGATCGTTGTTTGCACATGCACCATTGCGCTTTAAAAAAGAAAAATTGATGCTACGGATGTAGTACTCTTTGAGCCATTCATCCTTCTTATTCGACGTTTTTCTGTAACTGCACTGGTAACGGAATTACAGTCTGAAACAATTGCATAGACCACACTGTTACAAGATTAATATTACGTTTTGTGTGATATATTACCACATAGTTATAAAAGGAAAGAAAGTAACAATAAGGAAGTATTGACCGAATCTCAAAAGATTCAGACGTTCTAAACAATCCCTGTATTTTAATACCTTGTCTCGACGAATTGTTTATACGGCCATTGATCTCGAGGCGCTGTTGCAAAACGAGAAAGATTCTCGGCGCAGACTATCGTAGATCAAGGACAACATCCGTGTTACTTGCCATACGAACACCTAGAATCGTGCGAGTGAAATCGTCCTCCTCCGTGTACCGTAACATCTACTCTCTTTCACTTTTCGCTTACTTTCCATTTCGAACTAATCCTAGACGTTCTGAAGCAATTATCGTTCCAGAAAAGTTACTCCATTATGGCGAACAAGCTCGCAGCGATCGACAGACATCATTCGCCCGTTTCCCGAGATCAATATCCTTGATTAATTGCTTCCTACGATAACTAATGACCATGTTGGTTTGAAACCATGGGAATTTCCTGGCTGTTAAATGGATCTACGACCCTCTACGGTGATAAAATACATTTACTAGGTTTCAGTAGCATCTTTGGATCCATTTGAACACAAAGGAACTTTAGCGTTCAATTTGGGCATCCAGATTTCAATTGTTATCAAGAAAACTTTTTAGGAATTAACTTCACAGAGTGTTTGATAATAAAGAAGCGACGTTAGTAAGTAAGTGTTAATTTTTTCAGAATTTTTGGAAGCCAGGAAGATTAACAAATTTTCGGATGGACAAAATTAGATCTGTAAACAAAAGTAGCGTACTAAAGAGGATTCGATATTGCTGAAAAAAGTAGGCTGATATTTTCAATTATATGTAACTTATGATGCACTGATTTGCTTCAGCTGTAGGTATATCTCACGATTGAAGTTGAGCTTGTAACGAGTTTCAAAACACGAAATTGTGAAGAAGCGAGTTAGGTAAACTAGTGATTTAATAATCATGCGTATGGCAAGTGTAAGAAATATAAAACAGCAAATGTTTTCACTTTTCACTTATGGGATATAAGGAAAGACTCATGACTTACAAAATACAAATAAAACAATTTATTAAAGATAACAGTAAACGAATAGTATTTACACAACGTATAATATATACAAAACACAATAGCTGCGATGAGTAAAATAATCAGGTAAATGCGTCGCAGTTGCGAAGCGCACGCGAGTAGTCATTAAAGACTAACTAATTATAAAACGCAGTCATGCAGGATTTACACGAAACTGTACGAACGGTCGATCTTCTGGTGATCGAAACTAATGTCATGTAATCCATAATACACGAATGAAATATTCTTCCTCGTTCCTAAATTCTCGGTAAATTATTCTATCGTTAATCCAATTCATACACGATGTACCGACAGATCCGTTTAATCCACTTAACATGCTAAATCGACATTGCAAACGTTATGACGATACTAATTCCGTTCGATCGAATTTCTAAACTTTCCATTTTCTCTGCTGCGTTTAACGGTAAACGCCAACTCGTTTAAAAACGAAAGTGGAAATGACAAATAGTTTCCTCGAAGTATCTCGAGGAGAATCAGGGGAAATCGAAACGATCGTTGTGAATTAGTGTCCTGCTATGTAGCAGTGAGTGTTGTCGATGAATCGCGATCGACAGTCACGTGACGTTAATGATCGCGTGATGAGAACGCGGCACGAGGAATAACGCGATCATCACGATGTCGGAAATCGGTCAAACCGACCGATCGGAAACACGACATTGACTCGTCGATCGCTATTACTTTTTCTTGTGATAGCCTGAGAAACCACCGCCATGGCCGCCACCACCATGACCGCCACCACTATGACCGCCACTTGAGTACGAATCGTAACCACCACCGGAACTGTATCCACCTCCGCCTCCACCGTGCCCACTGAAATAAAGATTTAATTATTAAGATATAACGTGGTTGCAAATGAAAACGTTAAGCGCGAAATTACGCTCAGGAAATATAAAGACGCTTTCAATATCAAGGTTAAGAGAAATACTAAGGAAAAGAACATCTTATTACCTGCTTCCGAAGCCGGAAGATATGCTGTTACTAATAGCATGGTGTTCGATTCCACCGAATCCACCACCTCCGCCGCCACCACCGTGGCCACCACCGAATCCACTTCCTCCAAAACCTCCTCCGCCATGGTGAGCATCAAAACCTCCACCACCACCTCCATATCCACCGCCACCTCCATATCCACCGCCTCCTCCAAAACCTCCTCCGCCATGGTGTGCATCGAATCCACCACCGCCGCCTCCATAGCCACCACCGCCTCCATAGCCTCCACCGCCACCATGGTGTTCGATGATCAATCCTCCGCCACCACCCCCACCACCGCCACCTCCATAACCTCCTCCACCATGGTGTTCATCGAAACCGCCACCACCGCCTCCGAATCCTCCACCACCGTGGTGTTCGATAATTGCCCCTCCACCACCGCCACCTCCAAATCCTCCGCCACCATGGTGAGCATCGAAACCACCACCACCGCCTCCATAGCCTCCACCACCGTGGTGTTCGATGATCGCTCCTCCACCGCCGCCGCCTCCATATCCTCCACCGCCTCCAAATCCTCCGCCACCATGGTGAGCATCGAAGCCACCACCGCCACCGCCGCCTCCATATCCTCCGCCACCGTGATGTTCGATGATCGTTGCTCCACCACCACCGTATCCACCTCCTCCTCCAAATCCACCGCCACCGTGATGTTCATCGAATCCACCACCACCGCCTCCATAGCCTCCACCACCGTGGCCACCACCTGAACTGGATATTATAATGTCTCCGTGACCACCTGCAATGATATTTTTATTCGTTCATTTGGAAGTAATCTAATCTAAAAAAAGATGCTATTTTTTCTTTGTTTTAACGATACTTTGTCTGGTACGAATTTTATTCAATTATAAATTTCCCTATAATTAACTATAAATTGTTCTACGATAAAAAAATAAGAAAAAGGACCTTAATACGAGTATTTTCTAAAAGGGAATGCTATTTGTAGAAGGTTGATGCATGAAATTTTGAAGCCAAAGTAAAGAAAAGGACGACTAAAGTGGGATTTCTAATAAGATCACGGTCAACGTCCAACCTTGCAAAAGAGAATCACGAAGTACGAAGACACGGTTACGGCAATGAAGTATGCGGATGGGTTTGTAATGTTGCACGTGTGTGTGAGTGAACGTAAGACGAATTCTCGGCTTCGAAACGAGCCGGAAGTGAAAAGCCACGAAACGAGTTCTACGGCTACGAAGGAGCGCGAGGGGAAACAGGGGACGCATTCTCTGCAAATCAACCAGATATCGCTATTGGTTAAAGAGAACGTGAGAAGATGCTCTACTCTACCATTATCTCTTACGACTCGAGAAACGCAACAAGAGCTTCTGCGTGCGTTTTCGATGATAGTAATTTTCATCAAATTGATGAAAATTCTTTGCTTATATCCTTGCTATGCTTGCTTCGATAAAAATGACAGTAATCATTTTGACACATTTCCAATTTGAAGTTTTACCTCCGAATCCTCTGCCACCTCCGTGGCCACCTCCACCGTGACCACCACCTCCAATGCTAATGTGTCCACCTCCAAAGCCACCTCCTCCGTGGCCTCCGTGGCCTCCGAAACCACCTCCAAATCCACCGCCAAATCCTCCGTGACCACCACCGCCTCCGTGGCCTCCACCTCCTCCAGGCGAAGTGACTATTATAGTCTGATCGCCACCTCCACCTCCTCCTCCATGATCATGTCCACCGTGATCTTCGTATTTAATAACCTTCTTCTCGTCATGCTGTATTATCTCCGGTACGTGGATTCTGATATGTACGCTGAAAAGTTAATGGTTGAACATGGATATTAAGATTATTATCTTTCTTATGGTAATAAGATTTTAATGGTGCCCGCGGCCACGTGTAATTGCTAATGTGTACTTACTGCTCTTTGCCAAATGTGGCAAGCGCGACGGTCAATATCGCCGCAAAGATCAAGCACCTCATCTGCAAATAGAACAACTTCATTAGTACATTTTTTCCTCCTTTCTTTTTTTTCTGTAGAATTATGGAGGATTGAAAATGGGTGGCCAATATGTGAAATTGACATTTTACCCCTGAGAAAGGCAAAAAGCCATATAATAACTTCTATTCGAATTATATAACAAATTCTATGAGATAATTTATGTAAACCAATGAGGGCCGTGGGAACTCGAAATTTTCTGTACCTTTTCCCTATTTACAGCTGATAATCCGGGTTTCTTACAATGGACTCTTTGGTCTTTTTAAAATTATTCCAAAATTAACCTTCTGTAGAATTACGAATTGCCATCGGCAATTTCACGAATCTATCGTTCTAGTATCGTAAAAGTGACCTCCATCGTATCATCTCTTCGATTCATTAATAGAAGAAAATAAATCATTCTCCAATTACCTATTGATTATCTTGCTATATTCATAAGTATATCATCACGAATACGATATTAAAACACGACTCGATTATTCAGCCAGTAACCCATCTATAATACTCTACTATCCTAACATCACGAAGACACTCCACCACTCAATCATCGATCTAACCATCCCCCAGATCCAAACTTATCACAAATGTAACTCCGATAACTTGAAACTCCCTAGTCGCGTATCACAACCGCGTATCGAATCTCGCCATCACAGATCCGTCACCCAAAATCCAACAGATTATCTCATCAGCACGAATATCCTTGCTTCTTACACTGATCCTGAGCTGCATGGTGCACCAGGTCCCTTCCTGTCCCTTTCTCGATCAGCTCGATTCTGTGGCCAGGAACACACTGTCATATATATCCAGCAAGGATCCTGGCTATATATATAGCGAGGCCGAATGAAGTACCGGAAGAGCGAGGCAGGTGGGGAGACGATGAAGATCGGTTTGCCCAACCAGCGGAGGAGACTCGAATCGAAGGTGGCCGTGTTCGAGCTCTCGTGCACACCGGCCACGCTTCGAGCCTACACGTTCCAAAAGCAATCGATGTATTGTACGTATTCGTCTGTGTGTGTGTGTGTGTGTGCGTGTGCGTGTGTGAATACATGGAGAAACGGCCGTGACCCAGAGACATCAGAGAAATTCGCGCTTCGGGCGGTTTTCGGCATTGCTGCCCTCTGGGGTAACCAGGAAATCGCCGATGGCCGAGCTTCTGGGACCTTCTTCGGAGAGGAGATGTAGAAACGGACTTTTCTGGTCGACTTTTCGAGGCAGTGACTAAAATTCTGAGTCGAGACTGTTATGGTGAATTGGTTAGAATTGAGTTTTGCAGGATTGAGGGTACATTTACTAATTTTTTTTTTTCTATTGTCCGTTTGAGTCTGCATCGGTATCGAATTGAATTGAAATGTGAGAATTAAGAGAATGAATTTATGGTAAATTATATAGAATTACAAATATGAACTAGGTAAAATTGAATTCCTGGAGGTTGGAAATTATTATTATTGGAAATATTCGATTTCTATCGCCTTCGGATTGCATTGCGTTTCATTGAGAAACTTCAATGGAAGTTTATTCTAATTTGATAAAGAAGGACTCGTTTCTGTGGTAATTAATAATTCATGAACAGTGAGAGGATTCCAGCTTTGGAGAAATTACAGTGGTTTTTTATAGTGTGAATTGATTAAAATATTTCGAATGTTAGGTAATTTGAATTGCTGAGCAATCGGAACAGGTGGAAGATCTAATCGCCATTTATTACAGTCGAATGAAATTTTATGAATGTCGATATATGTGTAAAACGGTTGGTTGTGTGTTTAATGTGATTATCAAGCGTTGTGTATGGCCGAAGGAAATTCTAGAAATTAATGCCTAATATATCGGAGAAAGGTTTGTTTTATTCATCAAAGTGAAAATTAATCTTAAATTGATGTGTTAATATTTTAGATAATAAAAATATGACAAACATCAATGGCTCTGTAGCGATATGTTAAAATCAGGAAAAATGGAATTGTTAACATTGGAACGAATGAACGAGAAATATGAAAGTAATTGTTATCAAGTAACACTGATATACTTTCAAAGAATCGCAGAGGATTCAACGTCCGTATTTAACCTACTTCTTCGATATCGACCGTACAATGAGTGAAAGAACGTAAAAAATCCACGTGTATTCTAATTGAATGTGAGAAGGCATTTCGATGGCTATAGTCGAGTTCCCACGAGCCGTAACAAGCGCTGTAAATCTCTTAATCCACTCTTGCATTGTGCCTTTTATTTTCTAGGAGCGAAGCCAATTCCACGACTAGAAAATCAATTCACTGCTTTTTATTCTTTCCTTCAGGAATACCTGAATCTTTTTCTCCTTCTTGTATAATAGAACTATCGGATCGGTGTACACATAAATTATTTCTACTTTTCTCGGTGATTCGCAAATTCACAATTTATTTATTTAATTCCAACGTTACTTTCGTAATATTTTCTTTGATATAACTTGTGAAAAAAGTTATTCATGTGTTTAAAAAGAGTAAGTCTTGCCAACACTCGATACGCCAGTATTACAACAAATTCCTCTTTAATATAAAATAAAATTTCAAAATATCTATTCATCCAACAAATTCCTTAAAACACCCCTTAAGAAGTGGAAACTATACGGTGGTGGGCAAAAGAAAGTTCGATGATATCATAACTTATCAGACAAGTATCAAGTTTCACCTTGCTTTTTTGTCCGTAACTCTAATAAATAAATTTATATTTATCTTTATTATATATTACGAAGATGAGAAATTACGAACAAAAAAGTAGAAACGTATAAGTGTTCATTAATGTTTCTAAGGTTCAGAGGAGAATTGCAACTGGTCGCAGCTTTTCCATCCGCTTGTCTTCTGGATCTCTCTCACATCCTCTTTCACGTGCAATATCGAAACAGGTATTCCGATGTTTCACGAGAGATATCATCTACGCTCGGTGCACACACGGTCTGGCAAAAAGTAGCGTTTTCCATTTCACTTTACGTTCGCCACGATGCGAACGTTATCGAGGCGACGATGCTCGACGTCGTCTTCGCGCATCAATTTACTTTCCTCGAAGGTCGTTGCATAAATCGGCGGCCAGAACTTTTTCGATATCTAGTCAGGCTTTCCCTGAGTTCCATTACAAAATAGAGCGGAGAGAACGCGACACATTCAAGGATACGCATTATACACTGAACTATTTGTATTGTACGAATCATGTGAGGTTTATTACTATGATTACTCACCTTTCTTTCAATCTTGAATCGCTATATTGGAATACAAAATTTAGCGATCTTAATTTCGAAGCGATTTGAAATTTTTCAGAGTCTTAAAATTCAATGTCTGCTCATATATGTAAATCTGAGAAAAAATGAGAGTAATTATTTTCTTCTCGTCTTGCTGAATTTGGTTCTGAAAAGGTTACAGTTCATTCTCCTCGAAATCGACGATTAAAAATTGAAATTTAAACATTAATATCGGAATTTTGACATTAATATCGCGTTTATTCTCGACCTATCTATTAATCATGGATGCTAAATTGGTCAGTGGTAAATTTATTCGCTCTTTAATGGGAGAAATAAATGTAAAAATTTTGCAAAACAGAAGAAAGCCACTGGCTTCGCGTTGCAACAAAAATAACGAATTATAAGAACATTTCGTTTCCTTGTGAGATTTGCAAATGAATATTCGATTTGATTGTTCGATGAATTATTTGAATTTTACAAGGAGAAAGTAGTAAGGTCAATGTTAATAAGATATATATACAAGAATGGTGCACTTCTTTTAACGTTTTTATTACGGTTCAAAAAGCGATTTCGTGTTGTAAAATGCATAATACGGAGTTCGAAGAATCATGCTGATTTGTTAATAAAAAAAAAATAAGGAAAGGAACATTGCATAATGTTAAGTATAAAACAATTACTTCGAGTAATAGCTCTATTTAAAAGTTCACAAAGACATCCGGCAGGTAAATAGTTTAAATACTCCAGAAACCAGTTTGGTTTCGTTAAAAATCACTCCATCACCGACTATCACTTTCGTGCTCTCTAGAAGTGCTCTTACTTGATGTTGCAACCTACAAAACCTCTCTAATCGAACTGACCGATTACTTTATGTAACATGAGCACGTGATCGGAAATCGCTTTGCTGCAATAACGGTACATCTAAAGAATCTGCATTCTTGAGGTATTTGTAAAAATGAATTTTAGGTTCTGTTAGATTAGCGACGAATTTTAAGCGACTAATTAACACAAAACGCTTGCGCGAGTTACAAGAGAAATTAAACGCGCGAAAGCAACGGCAAGCGGCTCGTCAGCATTAAAAGAAAGTTATTTATAAAGTTGCATCGCGTAACAAAATCAATATCACAAATAGAGATGTTGTCAGTGCTAAATGATTGAACGACTCGTGATTTTCTAGCTTGAATTTTTTATCTCCGAAGAATTGAACACTTAAAACAAAATGAAATTAAATCGCGAAGAAAGTACTTTTCTTTTAGTTGCGTCATTCATCCAACTAATCGACGGAATCATTTCTCAGGCGAAATAAAATTAACTTTAAAAAAAGAGAATAGTTTTAAGAAAACTATCGCTGTGAAAGTAGAATGATCTTGTACCTTCATCGACTGTCGAACAAAAAAAAAAAAAAAAAGAAAAAAAAGAATAAAAGAAAAGGGGAAAAAAGGAAGGGATCACAGACTTCGATAAACGTAGAAGCAACCCTGTTCGGTAGAATCGCAGCAATAGAGACACGCTTAGAGTGTCGTCCGGCGATTAAAGATAAAGGCGAATCAAATCGGTTAAACCGTTTCAACTCAAAGGCAATCACGTCGTAACTAAAAACACATGCGACCATTGACAAACGGTCGATGATCGGTGAAACCGAATAGGAATCTCGACATTGACATTCTCGATGGGGTTGATCGACTCGTAGAGCAGCGGCAAAGTGAGCGGAGAGAACGGTAGCGTTCGAATAAATTTCGAATGGCATCCCGCTTTTAATCGTAAACCGACCTAACACTGTTTACTCTTGTGCGAAAGAAAGTGATCTTTAATCGATACCGCACCTATTCGATAGTTCAAGGACTGCTCGAGCTAGGATTTCACCGCGGAATTTCGCTTCGATTCAAGTTTTACTGTTGCAAATTACAAGTTGGTCTTTATATGGGTAGACGACATAGAAGGTGAGCGTCCCCTTTTATTCGCATCCTTTTACATAAAAGCGATTTTGACCTTGTACGACCTTGTACGATCTTAACTCTGAGCTTGATAATGATGGTAATTAACATTACGTAATTGACAAACATTTTTTACAGGAAATTACTGTGCACGCCTCGGGTAAGCGTAACGACGATCATTGGAATTTCTTTATTAAGTCATTCGTTTTCTTTAACGTCAGGTATACTAAATTACTCTTATTATTCTCTATAAGATCGTTTACAATTACAATCAATTACCACAGTGCAAAGAGAGAGATAGGCAAACCGTCTTGCGATCAAAGCCAAACACGGAAACAATAGATTGTAAAACAGCTTTCGCTTTCAGAAATGTTTCTTCGTCCAGCTAATTCCCATCAACTTCTCTACAATGACAGAGTAAAAGTGGTATAGGAATCTTTAAAGACTCGCGAGTTCGTAGCATCAGAAACACCAGGTAGCATCATATCAAGGGAACATACTGAACAGAACGTTTGTTCAAACATATATGCGTACTCTTTTAAACTCTCCTATATGTACATACATATACAGAGTGGTTGGTAACTGGTGGTACAAGCGGAAAGGGGGTGATTCTACGCGAAAAAAGAAGTAGAAAATATAGAAAAAATTTCTTTTTTTAATTTTTCCATCGAGACAACGATCTACAGTGAGATCCGTTATAACGAGACGCGACAAAGTGCACGCGTACCGAGCGAAAATTCAAAGTCGATTTTCTCGAAAACAAAGCCTCAAACGAGAAATTTTTATTCTATATTTTCGGCTTCTTTTTTCGCGTAGAATCACCCCCTTTCCGCTTGTACCAACCACCCTGTATATTACAAATGAAGTAACTTAAACTCTTCTATTATGTAGCTATATTACACTACCCATTGCTTTTACTATTTCTTTTCTATTTTTACAGTTATCTACTCTGCTTATCTTATATTATACATCTACGTTTCTCTATCTCTATTCTATAATTCCTCCTTAATTGTCCATTAATCTTCATTAACTGCCTTATAATCAAGTACTCGTACGAATCCCCAGAAATCACAAACCAGGAAGTCTTCTCACAATTAAAGTTCAGTACGATCCAGAAGATCGCTGAAGATCATCGCGCAACCTTGCTATCGTTGCACGATGATTACGCGCGTGATGGCTCCGTTCCTGGATAATTAACGAGCTGATTTATACGCGCTGGTCGTTTTAATGACCGGCTGTTGCCAGGGAACGAAATAGAAAGTGGCGAGATATACACGAAAAGAGCCAGCGGAAAAGGGAACACCAGGGAGCGAAGATGGACGAGGACGCGACGCAGGGACAAGAGGAGAGATCGAATATTCGCACGAGACTCTGCACTCGAGGTAACTTCAGTATACCCTTTCACTTCTTCCATTTTCGTGTTCCGGTCTTCAGAGAGATTCCCCTGACGGAAGAATTGGAAATTCTACCCTGTGTCGTTTGTACGTTGCCACTTTCCAGATCGCTCTAGGATTTTTCTTTGTCGGTGTTACTGCAAGAAGAATGATCGAACAGATTTTCACGGAAGCATCGATTAATAACAAAACTACCAGAATAGTAAAAATAACTTTTTTCGTTCGAGTTTCATAGATTTACAATATTTCCTGGGGAAATTTGAACGATCTTTTTTTTTTTAAATATAAAATTACATACGTATCAAATTTCACGTGATTTTCATTTAGATTTGTCTGGTACGAGGTCCGTACTTTAGCCGCCGGTAATTCTTCCGGGTAAAACTACGTGGTTGCGGATCGACGAAGAAAGTTAAGAATGGAGAAATTTTGGGGTCGATGGGTTTATTGGACTAGAATTCGACTGTGTTTCTGTACTCTGCTATATGTATTTTCCACGACGCAGACAGAAGATTGCTCTGTATGCGAAAATAAGCGAGAAAATAAAAATAAAGATATATTTCACTTAAGTTACTCTTGAGTCATCTGTGTATATTACGAAACATTAGCAGAAGAGGACAAGTACTCGGTAATTAAAATGTTCAACTTTATTGCTAATAAAAGTTTATCGAATTTCAAGGAAACATCTGAGCATCCCTTTAGAAAACTTTCTTCTTTCACTTTACATAATCGCTGGCATTTTACTAGACGAACACCGTCAAAAACTTTCAACGACGTTAATTCAATTCGTTGGTTTAATCATCGATCAGTTAGGCGAATGAATGCACATTCGTTGCAGCGCCTGAATGAGTCAGCTTGCTGATATTCCTTGATCATTTCCATTTCAAATAGAAACTGCACGTGTTCCGGTAAATTTACCGGAAAGAAAAATTTCGCTTTCCCACGAAATGCAAAGTGGCCGTGATGATGACGCGAAAAATGAACGTAGAACAACGTTTACTACAGTGAAATAATTACACGCAGTTTGTTTCCGCTTTTCCAATAGCGTTTAGAGAAGAAAATGGCCCTTGTCACTTCGTTCAACCTGTACTCTCTTGTCTTCCTGTTTTCTTTCAGACAACTGTACTTGATGAACAACTATTTATTTGTTCTTGTCAAGCTCTTAAGTAGCTATGTCGCAGCAGAATTTATGTTGACGTGCTCTATTCTAAAGTAACAAAGCTTAGAACTAATATGACTTTCCCGATACTTTCTTGGTGGATATGCTATTACAACGTTCTAAGAAAATTTTAAGAAATTTTAAGAAAATCTTAATAATTTAACGAATAGTTTAAGGTGAATAATCTGAATGATTTTCGCGAATTAAATAAAGTATCCATCGGCTTCCGATCTTTTGAGAAATGAAAATAAATTCGTGAAATTTATTAATAAATTTAGGACATGATTAAGATCGATCAAAAATCTTTGAAATATTTCTGAAAAGTTTTGCATTTTATTGATTCATGTCCCGGTCAAATTCTGCTCATGGTTCATGGACTTTGATACTTGATCGAAAGCTTCTAAGGCTACGGTTCTTTAATATTTCTGATCAAAATTTTTTTTCTCAACTTTCACATCAAATTTAACTTAGGACTCAAAAGATCGTCCTCAATTTTTCTTCGTAACAGAGCAAGCATGACAAAGAAATTACATTTTGAAACATTTCAAAAGATTGTAATTCAATTTAAGATACCACGAACAACACGATCAATCGATGAAAAGATCGCTTCGCAGTTCTTTATCTTACTTCAAAGTCTAAATTCAAACGAAAAATATAATTCTTTCTCACGAGGAAGGATACCGAAATAAAGAAAATTTTCGAGAATTTGTGAAAACCTTGATCCCATTTGCAATACTACCGTGCAATGCAATATCCGTGGAAAACTGAAATCGTGAAAGAATCATGAATAAAGTGGAAGGCCAGCTCGTTGACCTTTCAGCTTACACGCAAACTCGTCCGGAATAATAAAGTGTTCCCAGAAATCGAGAGGATCGGGCGACAGGCAAGGTGGAGGCGGTGAGTTGAAAAGATCAAGAGGATCTCGCATCCTCGCGCGATAGAGCGACTTTCTCGACTTTCGAACGTTCAGCCGGTCATCGGACCTCGAAGTGAAAGTAAACGAGGAAGATGTGGTCCTCGCGACCGTGGCATTCGATCGTTGTTTTATTCGTGTTCGAGGCTGCCAGCCGATCGTTTCATCCGTCTTGATCACTGAACCGTGACGCTACATCGAGCCTGTTTCACGGTTGCCTGTAGTTGTTTCAATAGTTTTCATAGAATTTTAAAACAGTATTTGAACTTGATAAAGTAACCCTGCTACGTTCTTCTCATCTTCAATTCGGCATTTTTACGTTGTTCTATGTTCTTTCTTATAGTTAAAAAATTTATAATTAACATTAAGTTTGAAGAACGTATGGAAGCGCGAAATTTTACGTCAGAGATCTTTTTTAAAATATTAAAAATCTGCTGAAACGAAGTTGAGAGTGAGATTGAGACATGAAAATTTCAAGGTCGTAATAGAATTACGTAAGAGAGATATTTGACGATTCACACAGTTTGAAACTTTATCGAATGACGTTTGCCTGTGTGGAGACTTGTATGATCATGTAGCAATGAAATCGACAAGTTCACAAAAAGTGGAGTCGGTCAGTTTTGCTTCTGGCAATCTCAATTACAGCAGTAAAGGAAAGTAGACTATGTATTTCACTTTTACTGGAATTTTACGATCACTTTTTCAGTGATCTCCTTCCGTTTTTGGGAAAAGAAAGAACATCCGATTTTATTCGTATATGTACAAGGTGTGTATGTATGTCATAGTTGAAGAATTGTTGTTCACAAGTTATTGTTGTTCGTGAATCGATTTAATGGTGTCAAATGTTGAGCATCTAAACGCTAAAAGAGATGCCGATAAAATTATAATAATTCTAAGCTACGCAATAATATTAATTCTAACGTTAAGAACATAAAAATAAGGATCTTTGTCATTCCTCGCCCTCCGATATGTACAATTCAAACGATACGTCATTCAAGTATATGTCTGCTGCAAAAGATACAGAATGTAACTTGTAATTTTCGAGCAACTTTCCAGATGAAGCGAATAAAAGAAAGATTTACTTTCACCGATGTCCGAGGAACATATTAGAAGCCATACGAGAATTACGCTACGATACAAGTTGCGAACTTTCTTGCATTTCATTTACCTGTGCTATTATATTCGAAATCATTAATAAATTTAGACATTCACATTTATAACAAGTAAATTATTAAATTTCTTTAAACATCCACACATCGAAGTATAAAGATACACATTGACAATTACAACTCTCGAGACGTTCTCTGGTCAGTGAACCTAATCTCCTCGGTATCCGATGCAGTTCAAATACCACGACGATCTTATAAAATTCCTGCAAAACTGAAATCAAGAGAATCATTTCGCAGAATTTCAAAATTTCTCTGTATCCTCCGCACTCGTAACCTAATTGCACATGGGTCCGTGCATTCGTCCTCCATGCATGTCATTGTATTATACTTAGTGGAAACGATGAAGCGAGATGCTCAAGTTCATCCTCTACGCACATTGTTCTCGCATTCTTCCTCCATTGTGATTTAGAGAGTAACAAATTATGTATCCCTGGAATCTGCCTTCCAAGTTCTAAATTATTCAAAATTCTTTGAATATATAATACAAAGAAAGAAATAATTGAACCAACATCGTACGATCCTAAACGTGGTATCAAATTCCTTATCCCTTCCCATACATCTTGGATTGGAATCAAATTATTAATTTTTATCAAAACATACAAACTTTAATACGAACCCGATCTCGTCATCTCGCTGTATCTTTTCCACCAACGATACCCGTAAAAGTATCTAAATTAACCAAACAACTCTAATCTATCTAACCATGAACCGCCTGCGTGGGCGCCGGAAGCACCACGTTCATCGGAACAGGGAACGTATGATAAGGCGAACTCTGAATAGGCATATTCCTAAAATCAACCGGCGGTTCCATAGTGTCCTCCTTAACGTCGTAACCTTGCTTCGGCTGAGCAAAATTCACTGACCAGCCACTGAAAGCAGGAGTTGTAGAGCCAGCCGTCGAGTAACTCCCGCTAACCTGTTGGTTTTGATAACTGTTTCCCAAAGTTGTAGCCGCGTTAGATAAAAACTGTGGCCAGGATTTGGTCATCTCTTGGAGCTTTTGTTGATATTCGCCTAAAGCTATTGTGTCTCTCAACACGATTCCCTCTTTGCTGCCACCGATAGTGGCCGATGGAATGCCAGATGGTAACAGGACGCCACCTTGCGGCTGAGAAACGATGTTCTTGTAGAGATCGGTAGCCTTCTGCTGGAGCAGGAGTATCTGATCCTTGTTCGTGGCGGCGCCGAGGTCGATCGGATTGTTCGTAACGAGGTCCTTCTCGATGGATCTCGAAGAGTAGAGTCTCTTGCGGTCACTTTGCCTCCCGTTGTAGTTCAAGGCTGTCTCTGCATCCGGAAAGAAGGTCTCTTGCTGCGGAGACTCGTACGACGAAGGTGAATACTGGGCGTCGGGTGAGGAGAACGATGGCGACGAATATTCCGATTCCGACGTGTACTTGTGCTCTTGGGAGCTTGGATTCCTGCGGTGAGTGTAATGGTCAAAGAATGCCAGTGAAATAGCGACGGTGTTAGGAACGTCGAAGGCAGTTAAACGCTGTTCTGCTTTCGAATGATTTGTGGTAAGTAGTTAGAGTGCGTGTGACCAGTGAAAGTGCGTGAGAGAATGCGTAATTGTTTAACGATGTTCGATCAATTCCAGTCGTGTAATTGTAGAGGCAATGATTGTTTGGAAAAAAAAACACAAGAAAGTCATCTATTTTTATCTTTATCGAAATTCTATTGAATTTTCGTTTAGAAACTTAGAAAACAACGGTGACAGGTGCTTATCAAAGCAGCTACAAATAGCCTTGATAAATCGTTGTGAAATATTTAATTCGGATTTACACGAAACAAGATGACAAACGCGCCAACACTGTTTTCAAAAATAGCAAAGTTGTTCCCAGAAGAACTGGCCACAGCTCTCGTAATCTGAATATTTTATAGATACAGAAAATAAAATACTGTCTCTTATGAATATTATAGAATCTTCTAAAATGCAATTTTTATATTGGAATTTCATTCGTGAATACATATTGCTCTTAATTCTGCAAATTGTAATAGAGTAAATGAAACGGTTGGCCTGATATTGTGAATGCTGTTCTACTGGCCGCAGTAGAATGTACCGCCAGTAGTCAGGCACGATCGGGCGGTACCATCTATTTTACTGAGAATTCAAACTTGAAACTGATTTATCCTGTGTTTTCATATCTAAATGTCAGTAAGTCAAGATTAATTCATAATTTTAATGTAATCCAATTAGTTGCAACACTACTCTTCACTTAATTTATTACTGGAGAATGCAAATTTATCAGAAATACAAATTGGCTATGTATATTTGACATATATTTCTCTTTATTCGTCCCGCCTTTTGTGAAAGAATTCTAGAAACTAGGGCGCTTCTTTTCTGGCAACGCCTTTTTCTCTGCGCTCGAACCATGACGTTAAATGATACGAACAAGCAAATATGGATTCGCAACATGGACCACGAATACTTTTCTGCAAATACTCGGTAAACACGTTCTTACGATTTTTATAATTCTATTACTCCCAACGTGTTTCAGTTTTACTATTATTATTAACTTTATCTTCTTCTTTCCCATATCACGTACTTATATTTCTCGATAAACGAATCCCCATCATTGAAACGAAGAAATGAATAAATAAATGAATGAATACACGAATAGGTAAATAAGCATATGAAAGAAGGGTGCGAAATGAAATCCTGTCCTATCCTTAAATACAGCATTCTCACCTTTCACGATTAAACGAGACGCTACCCTTAATCCGATCGTAAGGTATGTAACCCTTTCCGTATGAAACTGCATGACTGATGCCCTTGCCATAAGGAATGTTCACGTGGTTCACATGTTCGTAGCCTTGATCGAAGTCATCTCCTCCATGAGGAAACGATGAACTTCCGTACACAGATTTCTTCGAGTGATAGTGTACGGGAGGACCATGATACTTGTGATAATGAACTTCGCTGGCGTACGATTTTCTGGAACGCGGTAAAGGAGATTGCCACGGTGGTGGTCCCATGCGCCTGGTTTGCTGTGGAATCATCAGCAACACCCTGTTGCTGTGAAACGAAAGATATTTAATAAAATATGTAAAAATCCGTGCTCTAATAATTATGGTCTGTGGGAAGGTTTGTAAGTTGTGTCGTGCTATAAAGAGTTCGAGCTCGACACGGTCTGGTAACGAGAGTTATACTTTAGTCACGAGAATACTTACACGGAGTGGACGAGTAGAGGCTCGCTGATCGTCAGCACGAGAATGCAGAAAGCCTGTAGTAAACATAGATCGAAGATTAATGGATTGAACGAGTTGAATTACGTGCAATGACTGGCACCAGTCAAACTGTGATTTTATTAAAAATAAAGATTTGTTGCGTATACATACAATGATACTAAGGTTTTACAAAAATTATATTCAATTACAGGGTAGAATTTAAGAGTAGAAATAGGATTGTTCGAACAGAAATTTTTAGCAAGACGCGTTTAAGAAAAATTAATCGCTGTTCTGTGGATGGACAACAACCAATGTGCTCGATCATGCGATCTACGACGCAAAGATAGCGGAGCGTGCAATAAGAACTAAAAGTTTCCATGTAAAAGTACGGAGGCGTGTGTTGATCTTGATTGATGTTTTAACCTACATCGGAGCCAATCTAAAATCAATCTCTTCTATAGTACTGAACATTCTATTTATACTACTTAGCCACAATCTAAAATTACTTCATTCCACATAAATCATGAAAACTGGAGAAGTTCAAAGTCTCAAAATTCAAATATTTAAGCCCGATGAATATAGCGATTCGCAATTGAAAGTACGGTAATCAGGTAATTCTTAATTCAGGTAATTCTTAAAAACAAAAAAAATATTTAGCCCATTTTTTACCGAGGAATTAAAAAGATCCATAATACTGAGATATGTATAAAAACAAACACCACAAAAGCAGTGCAAATATACTGGTGAAATGCAGAGACCTCATTCCTATTGAAACTTCAGACTAGAAAGACTCAAATTGTAACTATCTAACACAATCTAACAAAACAAAACCAACCTTCGCAAACCACCCCTTACCATTCTAAATATTACTTCAACCTCTCCTCAAACCTTATTCCCTCACCATAACTCTACGATCTAATGCCAAATTGATTCTATTAATTAAATCACCAATAATCAAGATCCACTTACCGAATACTTCATGTTGCAAGTTTCCCGAGAAAACCTGCCGAATCAAACAAAAACCTCAAACTCGTGGTCGTATCGATAATAAATCCGAACGCGAGGGTACAACGACGTGTAAAGTGTCCGCGTAGTTATCTTGCAACTAATCGAAATACAAACGATGTGCTCCGTATGCTCCAACCGGTGCGGACAAATTGCGGGAGGTCCGTCCAGGACTGTTCTCTTTTATACAAGATAAAAAGAGCATAATCGCCGGTGGACTCACGACCGCCTCCCACCGACTGGCTCCAGCCCTGGAAAGAGATCGCGCGTCCAGCTGTGGAATCTCCGCGAGGATGAAAACGGATTGGGTAGCCGAGACTTGGCGTGCCGATACGAAACGGACAGTCGAGCACGCCGACGAGGGGGTATTTTTCTTTCGGGGGAAATCGACACTTTCTTCTCTCCTAGGCGTTCACCCGGCGCACCGCGGCCTAAGACGCGAGTAAAACGCGACTCCACGAGTGTTAAGTCATGCGACCGCGCCCCATCGATACCGACGTGCTTTCCAAAACGCGACCAACAAGAACGAGACTGTCGTTCCACATTTTCGAGAATAACACGCACTTGCGGAGCGAATGTGAGAATACGTCTGTTGATTCAGGGTCGTGGCGAGGGAAACGTAGGTGTAGGATCGTGGGAAGCTTGGATCAGGTTAGCTGGATAGCCTTGAACTTACAGTGATAGACAAAAGAAAGTTTAGCATTGCCACTCTTATTGGATTAGTACATTTGACGCTATAGAATTGATATTTTATCTTATAAAATTATGATGCTTTTCGAATCGCGTATACCTTGAACTTTCTTTCCTCCGTTATTACTAGTTTGATTAAAATTTGTTTAAGAATAAAGTTTCTCGAATTACTCAAATTCCATTGTGAAACTGTACTCGTCGTGTGCGTTCGATATCCCTATCGTGTTTCAAACGGAGGACACTCGTCCTCGCACTTTAGACGATATATTAGAGCAGTTCATCCCTATGCTAGTCAAAGCGAGGAGGAGAATAAAAAAAAGAAATCTGCTACGTTCGCAGAGCGTCCGACACTGACTCGCGATGGATGAAATATCATCAGTCGCTCGTGCGTTCCTTCCTTCGCGTCTCCATTAGAAAACTTTTCACTTAATTTATTTGCCTTTTTATATCGCGTTATATACCTTTCAGCTTTGTTACTTTCAGGCTTTTAAGAAAAAACAGACGTCTATCCTTTCCAATTATTTGTCACTCAGATTTTCAAAATTTGCACAAGATTTTTCAGTTATATTTAACAGGAAAATAGATAAACGAGTGAAAGCGATCACGTGGAAAGTTCAGCCTCGTAGATGGTCGTTTTCGATCAAACATTTCCAACCATCTTGAAAAATCGATGAAATCATGATCATATGTTTCACAAGGAAAAACGTGTATCAACTTGTAATCTAATTCATACTGCGTCCTATTATACGTCCTATGAAATTCAAAAACAAATTCGTTGAGAGTGAAAGATGATGGAAAGTAATTCTTGACAATTAGTTAACATCTGTTAGATATAACTAAAGTTTGAAAAAGTGTATAACAAGATTTACGCGTGCTTATCATTCGTAGATAATGCGGTAACGGTGAAATCTTACGGATAAGTAATCTCCGTTTAGAAGCTGTAACGATCGCTTTCTAATCATCCCCCACGACGTTATTCTAACACGACTATCCCGAGCTTGGGTAAAATCTCGAAAATAAATACTGAAAGTCTGATTGCAAGATTTCGCAATGTTTATTACTTCATTTTTACTTGGGCAAATTAAAACAAACAACAATTTAGCGTGAAAAGTAATTCTATTCCATAGAATCTTACTTTTGCGATCACTCGAAGGGCGCTCGAGGAATTTATAAAGAAAAGAAAACTTTCTTCCGCGCTTATATTAAACCAATCGAACAACACTATTCGCCGTACGAGTTCAACGACTTCAATTATAAAAATACAAAGAAAAAGAAAATAAATTGCATTTGATCGTACGCGATCGCAATTTAACAAGCACGAAAGTGGAGAATCATCCGCTAGAATTCTTCGTTCCAAAGTTACTCCATAGCTAGATATAAATTTCGCGGTGAGAGTAACGCTGTTTGCAACAGAGAAATCTAAGAAATCTAAGAAATCGTTGCGCTATAAAATATACATACCTACAAATACAGGCGCGATCCTTCCACAAATACTTTAAGGATCGTGGTAGCGTGGAACGCGAAATTGCGATCGATCTTGGTGAATTCCATCGGGCGAAATATTTTATCGCTTCGCGGATGACCGCTTAACGATCGAACGAAGATCAAGGTCCTCGAGGCCGATACTATCGCTTTCTATCGGTCTCGACGAACGATCGACTCGGACAGAGTTATTAGAAATCCAATAAAAGTAACAACGCTGCTTAAAGAGCTCACTGTGAGTCAGAGGGGGAAGAACTTCCTGGTTTCACACGGTGTGGTATGACAAGCGTATTATTACTTGGAGGTTTCGCTTGAATTTTATGCTTAATTACGGTTTATTACGTCAAGAAAAACGGAACAGGGAGGAAACAAGGAAATGGTGAATAAAGTAGAATCTAAACTCTGTGAAACGCTGAAGGAAGTTTTGTCACTGGACAATTGGCATATAATTGGTAGATTTTTTATTCTAAATTACCTACCGATTGCGTGGTAATTTCCTTGCAAAATATTTCTTTTTTATTTCTTAGTTGCTGGTAGTAAAATTAGGGTGTCTATTTTGTTTGATATTTATATCAAAATTGACTTTCTTACAATGCTCTACTTGATTCGCAGGCTTTTCGTTTTCGAAACTTGTATAAAATAATCGAGCATAAATTGTTCTAGCTTGTCGTTGATTGTTAATTGATAATTTATTGGAATCTGAAGATTTACGACTTGCACGCTGATTCTTAATATACTTGACTATATTTATAAAGAGGAAACGAAAACAAAATCCGAGTAAACATTGAGTAATCGTTTCATCCGGAAATCATTTTGTGGATTTTGGTTCGTGATCATTCCTTATGCCTATAATTTTCTTCTTTGTACTATCATTATTTATTAGTATTCTGCTCACGGAGTTCTCAAATTACACTTCACACTTTCTCTGTTTTTCTGACACACAAGCTACTTAAAACGAACAATTTTACATTGTATAATACAATAGTTCTTATGGTCATAGTCAGGTAAAGACGCTATAGTCGGAAACTTTTTTGAAACTTCCCATGCAAACAAACAAAAAATTACGATTTTGCTGCCAATGCTTCATAAACAAACCCCTGTCCCCTCAAATACACTGAACACTACTTTCCACCATCTTTCGTCATTTGTAAAATTTCTGTCAGCCATCGAGATATCACCGATCGTATCGGGCCCATATTCACGCCCATGCCTAACTCACCTGGCTAGAATGAAATTCCTCGAGTAGAGAGTTCACTGTCACGGTTTCGCGATCCGCGTTAAAAAAGGGTAACGCGTTGCTCGTTTTTGTTTTCGCCCGGTCTATCGTTGGAATGCACGCGCAATTCGGTCCAGCCGAGTATGGACGTTTTACAAGGCGAGGCGATCGGTTTCCCTTTCTCCTATAGTCTGGCGTACGGTACACACGATCCTAGAACTATGGATCGTCTTACGGCCACGATTTCTATGGATCTTCCCCCTGGATCCTCTTGGACGATTGAACGGATCGGTTTCGTGAAAGGGTACACCTCGATTCTGGTGAAACGATGCCATCGCAGAGAATAGAAATCACGAGTAGTTCGGGGAAGGAGATTCTTTTCTCCTGTCTACGATGCATTTACCTTTCAATCTCGGTATACAGTATAGATTTTAGTTTAGATCACATTGTCGATAGATAGAATTCTATCGAATTCTTCAAACGATGGAAGAGAATTAATGGCAGCATATTGGCAGTACATTTAAGCAATTAGAATTTAATGAGACATTCTGTATATCGTTAGACATTGATTAATAAATAGTTTGTTTCGTTAACCGAATTGTGGAATTTAGAAGTGAACAAATTTAAGTAGCACTTAGAATTTAATAAAGGATCATGCTGTCTATACGAGCTCGCTATATTAGTCACGCTAGCTGTATATTCTTGCCTCAAAGTTATTCACGCGATAGACATCATCTCACAGGATCAAGTTTAAGATCAAGTTTACAATATATTACAACGAATACCAGCTAAATTGCCACCGTAATAACACTACGACGCGAGACGTGTACACGTAATATTTCGAAAGGCGTCACAGCTCCTACTCGATAATTTACGATGACACGTCTTTCATCAACTTAACCAGCTAAGCCACGCAATGTGTTCTTGAACACGCGCCACGTTTTATACGTTGACAGGAGGATAAAGAACGGGAAAGAATCGGATGTCTTTCATTAGTCGTTCTACCGGCCAAATAGTCGCCTATGAAAATTCAACTTTAAATGAAACGTTAAACGCTTGCATCTTATTTCGTCAAACGCAGAACACTCGAATGTTTGACATTAAACGTGCGAGCTTCAGGTTTGATTCTTATTATGCAAATACATAGAAAGTATCGTCTAAGTGAAGTCTGGTCTGACGTTAATTAAGCTGCTAATTAACTGCATTAAACTGCTGTATAGAATAAGATTAAACAAAGAATAAATCTGACGTCGAAAACCTAACGATCCTACGGAGTCGTTAAAGTACTGCTCTTTGATCCAACTTTCAAAAGCTCGATACAATTTGATACAACTGACACGTAGCTAGGTTGTTAATAGCAGATGCAATTAATTGCAGACTGATATCTGGAGATAGGACGATGCTTTCAAGACGATCTTGAACAACAGTGATTATCGCGACAAAAGATTATCGCAAGCAATTGTATTATGACGACGGATAGTTCGTTGACCCGGCGTTCCTTCGATTTGTTAAAAACGAAATCGATAAGCAGGTTTCACTTTGATGACGCGATGGTGCTTCCTGCAACATTGTTCAACACGTTCACTGCACGCGTCTATACCTTTACTATAGATGTACCTATCAAAGCGACTTCTAAACTCGAATACTTCGAAATTTGGAAAAAACGAAAGAAATGAAAAGAAGAGCTTGAAATTCTAGGACATAGATCCTCTCAGAATTCAAAGCTTTAGATTCTAGGGCCATGTTATATAATATCACGTTATATGCAACGAAACTAAAGAAACTAAAGATAGGTTTAAAAGTTAAAATACCTGATCGAAATCAAATTCTCAAAATCTTCACTTACATCGCTGCGATTTTCAGTCCGCCTAAGCGAAACCCGACAAACTGCACCCCAAAGTTCAGTCGAAGCTCGTCTAGAAAACTTCTCCAGTTTACCAAAAGCTCCATCAAAATCCCACAAACTAACATTGAAAAAAAAGTTATCCAATTCAAAAAGAAGTCAAAGAAGCGATTTCTACAGAATCTTGGAAAACGTCAAAAAAACATTTCTCGCGTAACCCAAACCGCGCGTCCGTCTGATCGTGACCATCCGTAACCACTGCTCGCGATTGTGTCTAATAGCAACTGCGTGTAAAAAGTGACAAACAGAAACATCGTGCTAGGCGTCGATATCGTCGTTCCCAGACGCCAGAGACGAGTGAAACGAACCGCGAGAGCACCCACCTCGTATTACGACGCTGATCTTGATCTTGGCCGTTCACCCGGCCAAGTCCAGCTTTCATTAAAAAGACCACAGAACAAGAATATAACGGTGGCGATAGAGAAGAAGAGAGCGAGGTGAAGAGAGGAGAGGAGCAGATTGGAACAGATCGGAACGGATCGGAACGTGTAACTCTACTATGAAAAAGAGGAAACGAACAAAACGATGAGATCGAGGTGAAGGGTAAGCTAGCAGGTGGAGGGGCTGCTCTGGTCCTCCGCTTTTTGCCACGGCTTCTCTATTAGCCGGCACCTTTCACGTGCACCGGCTTTACGGCTGCGAAAGATTCCCTTTCATTCTTATCCAACTCCAATCACGTACATGTATAAAAGCAGCGAGCGTGTGCACGACCAACAGCAGATCAAAACCGCGGTTGAAACCGCCAACTGTATCGCAAGGAAGGAACCGGTAGTTGGCTCCTGTAGCCTTCGTCGAGCGTTGTCTACTTGATACTTCTTCCTCTGCTTATACTCCAGAGCTGATTATTTTACGGTTAAACAAACGAAACAGGTGCTCGAGGGCGCAACACGATGATCAAGCTCGCGGTAAGTTCACCCGTAGGGTGGATCTTCAGTATCGTTAGAATCTTGTGCCCTTTTCTCGATTTGAATAGTAACGAATAGTACTTTGTTTTTTTTTTTTTTTTTAGAAGTTTCTCTACCATAGAAGAATTCTTGGTAGTAGAGAATTTTTGCTAAATTTATCCTAATCTAAGCTTTTCTGAATTATCCACATGTGCATAGCAATTTTCACGGTCAATATCGTCGATTGTTAATCTTGCATTTTGATACACTCACGTTGCATCGGAGAAAATATCTTCTTAATATTATCGATAGACAAGCGAGAAAATTCTCCCGATAGTATTCAGTTCAGTTTGACAGAATTACTGTTATATATGGTAATTGTCAATTAGAAGTTCCAACAACTTGACACATTGGAAATTACAAGATCGCTTTAGACAAATTTCACGCAATCGAGTTTCTATATGCAAATATCGTCATTTCATATAGTAACACTGCAGAAAGACGTTTGCAACAACCTGAATTCACTGAAATTTCTCTCGATTTCGAAACTCTTGAAAACTTTGCATGTTTGTAGTAGCATTCTAAGACGCTGGTACTAATTGAATTGTCTCTCTTTGCAGGCCGTCTTTGTGGTTGCCTCGTTGCTCCACTTGGCTTCAGCAGGAGGACAGCACGGTGGACAGTAAGTTTGCTTTATCCCTGTAGAAAATAGCGTACACGAATGTTGGATCGTTCTATAGTCACGCGGAAATACATGCGTCTGTAAATCACTATAAATTGGAATACGTTTAACGAACCGTGACTCGACCCACGCGTATCGACTTTCTCCACGGTTCTTTGCTTATCGACGGTCAATTTTCCTCGAGAATTATCGAACGTAAAAGAGACTGGTCGAACGAATTCATTCTTGCCCATTGAACGACTCAGGAAGCCGATGTTTCCGAGCTATTACACGCATAATCGTCCGTATCGAGGCGACATTCGAATTAGCAGTCTGCGACTGAGACTAATTGAATAGTAGCTAGTTTCTGAACAAATATTTCGATATTTACTTATTTTTGTAAAATTACGGTATAACTGATTAAAACGTATTTTACATTTGACTTTGGTAAATGATCTTAATTAAGAATAACAAAGACAAAGAATGAACGCGTCCGTGATGTTCGTCGTACTGGAACCGTTCATTTTTACCGAATCACTCGGACTAATTCGTAGAAACTAACCATTTTCTTGATTCCATGACACGAGCAGACTCTGAAATTCTCCTTAATGGACTTTTAATAACATCGCTTTAACCATCAGTTTAAAGAATCTTCCTGGAACCATCAGGGTCAAGAAATTGGAAACCGACGTCGCTTTCCATAAAGATCCACCATTTCTACTGAAAGAATATAAATCTTAGTCATTTAAACGATACTGCCAAATAATTCTTTTGAAGCCACTATTAAGAATGGAAAACCATCATCGCTTTCGTTAAAATCTGTCATTAAAAAGAATACGAACAGACGAAACGATACAAATCTAATCATCCTAAAAACATTTTCAGCGACCATGTGGTAATTCACGTGCCCTACAAGATCAAGACGATTCATCACACGCACACCATCACGAAACACATCCACCATGGCGGTGGAGGTGGTGACAAGTATGAAGTTCTAGGCTACACCGTGGGTCATCCGATAGATTTGGGAGGTCACGGCGGCGGTGGTGGTTACGGTGGTGATATCGGAGGCGGCCACGATTTGGGCGGTGGTGGCGACTTCGGCGGTGGCCACATCGAATACAGCAGCGGTGGCGGCGGTGGAGGTGGTGGAGGTGGTGGCCACATCGAATATAGCGGTGGCGACATTGGCGGAGGATACGGTGGCGGTGGATTCGGTGGCGGCCATGAAGGAGGTCTCGGAGGTGGATACGGAGGAGGTGGTCTCAGTGGTGGAGGTCACGAAGACTGGGGCGGCCATTAACCAGTGGCTCGCGCTAATTTTGGGAGGAATACGGTAGTTTTCTTTGGAAAAGTTCGATTGGTTGTTCGAAACGCGCTTTCGACTCGAATTTTATTTTATTTGGTACTTGGTTAGGTTCTTTTATTTTATCTCATTTGCGAGAAGAAGAAAATCAATTTGTTAAGTCTTTTGAAGCTTTAGTCAGTTACCGGATACCGGTGACGTGTTTATAATTTTCTGAAACGTGGAATATGTTCGATTAGAAAAGAAGCTTCTGTTTTCGAGAAGCTTCTGTTAGAAAGTATGGAATATCGAAGAAGTCGAGTCACCGCGCTTCAAAAAACCATCAAGCATCCCCCCATCGCACGACACTTTCACCTCTTCACGTTTAAGGGAGATAGTTCTGAAGAGATAGATATTTCTTCCGAGAGATTTTATGTCTTTTATTACTGTTATTTTTGTTTCTTGACTGGTGTTCTTCGGGGAATGCTGATCGACACTTTATCGCCCTGCCCCCTTACCTCTCGTCCTAGTCTCTCATTAATCTGTCGTCACATCGTTCGTAATGTTAATGTAAATATTTGTTACTCATTTATTTGTTTGTAATATTGTTTTATCTATTGTCTACCGCGGCACGAATGATCTATGTATAGTTACGTCGCGAGAAAGTTAATTAAATTGCGTGTGTACCTGAAACATCGCCACCTTTTTATTTCCTGTCTTACTTATTATTTATTACAACTATACAACGACCAAAACTTACAAACAGAAATTAGAACAAACATCCAGAAACCACGTATCTACAAAATCACATTACACATACATGCGTCTGCACATTTAATACCGTTCCAACGTTCTACGTTTTACTATCGTTTTTCGTTCCTCGACTGGAATTCGTCGGTGTTTTATGGATCCTTTTCCTAGATCTTCGACGATGATCGCGTTTATCCCTAGTATTCTCGTATTCTACATCATCCACCAAATATCTCCCAGCGTCCGTTTTGGTTTCGAACTCCTCTTTAAACCCATCGTTCTCGATATCACCCTGTTCTTCGTGTTGATCATCGTGAAACTTGTGCATCTGACCAGATCGAACGTGTCCAGTTACCGTTTCTAAACCCTTTTTGTACCCCTCTTCGTAATTATAACTAAGAGACTCGGTATTTGGGGGTATATCATTCACGTCCTCGTGAACCGCGTAAGTATCTTCGCCATGATCCTTCAAGTCGTTATCTTCCACGTAAGACGGCGGATGATAAGAGTCTTTGTGATGGTCGTACACAGGAAAATACTTTTGTCTGTCTCGTTTGTGATTCTTCGGCCATTTCTCGTTCAATTTCTCTTCGTGATCCTCGTGATGGTTCTCGTGGTCAAGTTCCTCCTCGTGCTCGTCCTTCAAATCGTGATGACGCCCGTACTTCCACGAACTCCAACTCGCGTGGTGAGTCCTGTGATTCTTGTGAGTTTTCGGCTTCTTCGGCGTTGGCACGTGAACATGGAAGAGAACGGTCCTCGTGTGCGTGTGGTGGTTGATCAGATCTGGCACGAGAATCTTCAGGTGTACACTGCAAATAAGCGAAAGGGAATGAGCGCGACTGCTGTGAAAACGAGAGTGCAAGCCTCGTGAACAGACGCTCGTTTTCGTCAGAGAAAGCGGGGTACGCTGACGGTGCGACTGTTCGATCTCGAACATTCAACGATCTTAATAAATCTTTTGCTGCAGTTTTCATAGTTACTTACTGCTTGGAGGATACTCCGTAGATCGCGATTTGGTTTAGTAGAAGAAGGCATAGGTATTTGAAGATCTGTTGGAGAAAGAAGAAACGGCTAATAACGTTAATAAGACGTAAAAATTGCAGTCCTGTTATGCGAATTATGTAAATCTTCTTTTGTGGAATAAAGAATATTTAAAACATAGGATATTTGGAATATAGAATATAGAATATATATTTGAAAAATAGAATATAGAACAAAATGAACGACAGTATTCGACACGGTGACACGTTATTCGAAAGAAGCAATTACAGAACTATAAAATTCGGCGGCAATTTTATCAAAAATTTTCAAAATTCTAACACCAAATATTTGCACAGCGTTCTATATACAACACCACTGTAATCACTAATTCTTTCATTACCATGGTTTCTATCAAAGAGGATAAGCGTCGAACGTCAGGATCAACGTTTCAACATCGTTTGACGTCGTAGAGAATGCTCCTCTTTTATATCCCACCCTCTATCGTAACGAGTACAGTGGAACCGCAAAATTGTCATCGAAATTTCACGGACCATCGAGCACTTTCGCCGTCTAGTTGAGATATGCTCCGTCTGCCAATCCGCTTCGAATGACACGCCCTGGAAAAACGTGACCGTGGAAGTTCATTGCCGCGCCGGTAATCCGTTGTTGCTTAAGAAACGCGGTCGCTGATGCCTGTGATTGCACCGCGGTCGCTTCTTTATCTTTTTCCTTATTTATTAGTTATTTATGACAGATATACATTAATGAAAGAAATAGCGAAGAAATATGTTTTTGGAAATAAACTTCTTTATTGATTCCTCATAAATTCTTTATCCTATTATGAATTCTTCAACATCTTTCCTTTGTTGACATAAAAAGTGACCTTATCTTCTTCGAATATTTAGTTTCTAATTCTTTGTATATTTTCTCTTATTGTGTACAAAGAAATTTGCGAGCTTTTAACGTGCAAATTTACAAAATTTGTTCCCAGCTTAACTTCGTATTTAAATAAACTCGTTACACATAGAATACTGTTTGAACATGACTTGTAGGCTCTATTAACTACTCGTTGGGTTGTAATTTACATCTATTTGTATTATATTATATATTATATTATCCGCTTATTTCTAATAATGTTTATCGTCTTCTTCTATATCCTCCTTCGTATCTTCGTGATAATGCGGCACGACTTTGTAGATCGTATGCGTGTGCTTTATGTTCTTTATTCGATAGGGGATATGGATGATCACCTTTTTCCTATTACACGAAAACATAGAAGAATTACTATGCGTCCTGTCGATATAACTGCACTTAATAAAATAATGTTAATTCAAATACTCACGGCTCAGCTGGTTGTTGCAGCGACACCAACAAAACCAGTAAAGCAACGGCATACTAAAACAAAAGGATACAAATTTTACAAATGAAATCCTTCGCGAATCGAAACTTAACCCGAACCATTCAGCGGTGAAATTAATTAATTTCATTTTTTACAAATTTCCCAAAGTTTACAAACGATCAGTGTTTATCTTCTTCGAAACTAAATGATTGAACTTGATAGAGTTAATCGGTGTAACTTCTGGTTCAGTTCCTTTAAAAATATGAAACTACGAAAACAAAATGATGTCTTTCCGTACCAAAAGCTTTGCTCTCATTCTGAGAAAACTCGTCACTTTATACCGCTCGCTTCGAAGACGCTTTGAGAAGCAAACACTTTCTGCTCGTGATCGTAACAAATCTAACGTTTATATACATGCAGCTGAAATTAGCGAGGCGAATCAGTCGAAGCATAAAATGTAGCGAGAAACTCCGCCCAACGTGCAGGGATCCCAGCCATCGTGTTCTAACGTCTATCTTCTCATTTCTTTGCTTTTCACTAAACAAGACATCGCTGTTTACACTTGTTATCATGCGAGCCAGCCATGTAACTGGTTGCTATTCCAAAGAATCAACAGGTCTGCGTTTGGCACGCGATACGCATCACGGTGTTTGGAATTCTTGTAATTATGTTGAACGAGCTATGATCGCTGCAATTTCTTACTAAAATTAATTTTAATTACAGACTTTATTCGTGTTGTTTTGTCAGCAAACCTGTTGCACGCACTTTGTAATTGAAACGATTAGATTAGAATTTGACTGAATTTAAGAAAGATTTTTTAATTGTATGTTAGAGGATGAGAAGATGTGGATTAGGAGAAACTTATCTGTATGACAAACTACAGTATGACGCTATTATTATCTTCAACGAAGTGTAATTTAATTTAAAAAGTTACAGATAAAAGCAATTATAATAATTTTCTTTTTTACTAGAGAATATTACAGTGCAATAAAGTCGTTCTTTTCTAGAAACTAATAGGCAACAACTATATTACCATTTGAATCTTATTAGCGTCTCTATTCAAATATCGAATCACTGAAGAATCACACGTCACGAAACGCGGCAATAATTGCTTCCAAGAAACCAAATAACTACTCGTCTCCAAGCAAAAAAACCTCTGCGGGTGATCAGAGAGTTTCTAACCGCTCAGAAGTGATGGAAGAACTGACCGCATCTAGGAAACAGCGGAATCTACTGCACTTCCTCCGGCCGCACCCAACCGAGAATCAACTGTTCGACTCGTACTGCACGCACGTCCAGTTAACGAGCAGAGATCGTTAATAAGAATGGAGAGGAAACACGTAAGAACATACATATAATGTTGTTAATTGTAATTATCTCGAGCCTGAATAACTGTTATATTTTTATAGCATTTTTATTACGTTCTCAAGCGAACCGTCATTTCGTGATTCTAACGCTTCGAAATTTCTCCATTAACTGAGAGGAATTTGATTGCGTCCAAAATATTTGAAAATAGATGAACGATGTAGATAAATGGACACGGTAAACTGAAAATATACATAAAGGAAGGAAAATGTAGACATTACACGCTTGACGTGAATGGAGAAACGCGCGAGAACGGCGCGTCATCGCATTAATTATGTATACGAGCTAAACGATTAATGTACTTAATCGAATGTTTTTCGCGATAATTTTGCGTAAGCACATTAATCTTATCTCGTTTTGGACTTTGCTTTCGAACGTAACGAGTCACGACATAGACGTAGCGTCTATCACAATGTGTATCGCGTGCCGATGTAGCGATTAGGTGTCTTAGGTAATTAATGCACTACTTTCGTTTTTCTAGCTTCTCGCGAGCAAAGATTATTACGATGTATCGAAGATATATTTGTATAAAATAATCGAGGATCAACGTACGAAGAAAGTGATTTTAAGTAATCTATAATAGCGATTCATCGTTCCAGCATGACCATGAATTAGGCAAAAACAGTCTCGCTTTCGAACAGGTCACGCATAAATTATTTGAATTGAATGCAACCGTGGCTACACCGTGAAAGAATACGCTATTAAGACTGTTGGAAAAGCTTTTCAACGCGTTCAATTAATTTACATGTGCAGCTCGCCAATTAAAAGTGAAAATCGTTCGTAAGATGGAAAGTGAAAGAAACAAAACAGAATATTTACTTTTATGTTGCGTGTAATTGTTCGTGAAATAATCAACGCAACGATGGAAATTAAGATAAGAACTACGGGATAAGGGATAACGCGTGAAACACGTGTGAATTATTACAATTTTTGTACGATTTTATAGCCTCGAAGATCTCTTAGAACGATCGTTTCTTTTGGTTTGAGGATGGTTTGAATTTTCCTACGTTTTCCTATTTATAAGTTCTACTCGCTAAACGGATGTACTGTTTAAAATAATCAGAGCACGTTAATTTATCACGTTCAATATTTCAGGAATTTCGCGTTCCAAATAAATCGGAGCAAGCAACAAAAATCTTATAATTCAACCTTAATATCTATCCCGTGCTGTATATTTATGAAAAAAAGACGATTTGCCAATTATCTAAAACAGTGCAGCAGTTTCTTAAGACTAACGAGTTTCAATAAATACAAAACGATATGAAAAATTAGTTATTCGATAACATTTTAATCAAACAAAAACATATTCGTTCGAGTTACACTTGAGTATCATAAATTAGCCTAGTATACTTGACCAAAGGAAGCATAACAAATGTACATATGTAAATTGAAAATAATAAAATATCTGCTTTTTCTTCCTTCCTCGACAACGCAATCACAGTTGAGATAATATAGTATAAAATAGACAAATTGAAAAAAAAAGCGGCAAAGATCAATTAGAAACGATCACGATATGCTTAAACTCAGATTTTCCACATCTTCGTCGAATTTCTCCAGAACGGTTAAATCCTGAGCAACTGCAACGACTTCAAATTGTCCATCGATCCGTTTCTCGACGCGGATTTCACGCTGCTCGCTGAATTATTTATCTTCTACCCGTTTTCATGTTGTTCATCGGAACCAGACTTCGCATTCTTATTTTATTATTCTTATATCTCCTTATTCTTGCGAGCAACACTTCGGCTTCGTCGACTTCTTCGCGGTCTTGGCCGTGGCCGTGTATTTAAATAATTCATCCTATCGTCGTTTAAGTTCCGAATCGTCTCTAAAAACGCGTCACCGTTACCGACGCTTCTCTTTTGCAACCCTCCGTGATTTGCTTTACTCGTCGATGATTCAATCGCTTCGCTCGGTCGTACGTTTATTCCCTTGCGAACCTTCCAATGAGGATCGACGGATCTGGGTACTTTCGAGTGAACAGGGCTCAGCTCCATTGGCTTGAAACCTTCATCGTTGCTATTCTTAATGGCGGGCTCCACGCTTCCGTCCAGATTAAGATACCTCATGTTCTTACTTGCAAACTCGATGCTATATTTCGGACCATCTTCGGTAGACCCTTTAGAATTATTCTTCGATTGACGTTCTTGATTGATCGAAGTTGGAATTCGCGGACTCGTGAAGGTTTCGACATTTGGAAACCTGTCGTACGAAGTGGTTGGATTACTATAAGTTGCGTGCTCCGAGACTGAAACGTTTATCGGAGTCTGCAATTGCTGGAAATCGATGGTCAGCAGTTTCGAATGTTCGTTATTAGATTCGTTTAGCGATGGATAGTATGGGTACACGCGATCGACCGAACCTTGGAAACCAGTTGCTCGCTGACTACCTTGCGTCTTATTTGCTTGATCAGGTAGCTTGAAAGGAGAAACAGAATTCACATGATTGTTCCTCGACGGTGAAACCAAAGATGGGTGTCTTTTATGATGTCCGAGTTTCTGGACACCGTGTACGTTCCCATGTTTGAAATTCAGTTTATACGTCCTAAAGTTGCGATTCCCTGTAGTGTAACCATTCGTGCGTCCAACGTTTTGAACGTGAGCGTTCGATGGTTTTGAAACTTGAACAACGTTGTCGCTAGAAGACAACAGACTATCCGAAGAGATCGAATGAACGTCACTATGATGATGCTCATACGAGCCGATCAATCCTTCCTTAGACAGGGGAAGTGATTCGTGGCTGATTATCGAGACCTCAGGGTGTTCTATTATTTCAGTGGGTGGAAGAATATTTTTATCAAACGTCGACTCGATTTCTGTAGCCGGTAAATGGGTTATCAATCGTATCATCAGATGATTGGAATTTAATGGTTCCAGAAGTCGTATGTACACCTTATCACCTATTCCTGGGAAATTGAACGGTCCAACGAGGGGACCCAATGGTTTTGGAGGATCGACTATTTTTTTAACTATATCCACGATCGAATCCAATATGTTTCTATTCTTCGTCACCCTGTATACGGGCTCGATGCGAACTGCTCCTTCGTCGAAAGCTTCCGCAGGTCCTTGCACAGTTTCTATTTGCTGGTTTTCGATATAGTTCTCCTTGACGTCGTACGATCGTCCCGTATGAACGCCGGATTTTGCGCCAGAATGTTGAAGCTGCCTTCTACGTCGATTTGCTTTGTATCGATTTACACCACGTGATCGCGATGGCTTCGAACGATCTGTGCGAACTGTCAGCGTCTTCTTCTTTGCACCTAGGGGAATATTTGTATGCAACGTTTGTTGGTTGCGGGTCATTTCTGGTCTTGGAGCTTCTGGTCGAGAGGTAGTGAATATTTCGTTGGTGTTGGTGCCATTTTGGTATTTGGACTGCGGCAAATGATCCTTTGGTTGCGATCGCCTAAATTTCAAATAAAATTTTTTACGTTATTATCTTTCTAATTTGTTTTGATACCTACCTACAGGGTGGTTGGTAACTGGTGGTACAAGGGGGTGATTCTACGCGAAAAAGAAAGTCAAAAATATAGAATACAAATTTTTCGTTTGAGGCTTTGTTTTCGAGAAAATCGACTTTGAATTTTCGCTCGGTACGCGTGCACTTTGTCGCGTCTCGTTATAACGGATCTCACTGTAGATCGTTGTCTCGATGGAAAAATTAAAAAAAAAAAGAAAAAATTAAAAAATTTTTTTATACTATATATTTTCGACTTCTTTTTTCGCGTAGAATCACCCCCTTTCCGCTTGTACCACCAGTTACCAACCACCCTGTATATGATACAGTTCGTAGAGAAAACGTACCTTTTGGAACGCACGGCTTCTGCATCGAGGAACATCGATATCAATACGACGCAGATCTGCAATCATGGAAATAAAATAAAAAATCCGTCAACTTTATACTTCTAGTCATTAATCATTTCTTTTCTTCATATTTTCTTCATAAGACGATATTGATAAAACGAGTTTGCATTTTTAAGTAGTACACTCTATCATATCACAACCACATCACGAATATCGTTAGACGAATTCAAAGTAAATCTCAATGATATTACAGATCATTTTTGTCCAAGTTAAAAAAACATTCTTTCACTTTCTATTATCTTCCACTAATTTTTCATTGATCGTATTTTTATTGATTCCTTTTGAAAAAATCGAAATAATCGCAGCGCCGTCATCTTCGTGTTGTGCATAGCGCGCATCGATCCACTCACCGTAATCACACGTGCGATCTTCATGTCGTTGATGGTATACCACGTCCCACTAGATCACTTCACCGATCCTAGTATGGGGACGTCTGTCCATCGGCAACGTCTTTTAAAGCCTCCCCGGACCCGCTTGTACGCCAGCGCTAAACTGGATCTGACAACATTGTTTTGCGTATGTGCGTGGTATTAAAGCCAGTGATTTTCTCTTGAATGAAAGAAAAACAACGAGAAAAAAATACAAGTGTACAACAAATCCTACCTGTTTCGTGCCGACTCACCAGGAATTGGTGCGCATCACACGCTACCACTTTGCAACCATAAGACACGCGCGATGATAATTAACAAATTTTTCGAACCACGAAGCGTTTACGAAATTTAGATTTGGTTACTTTTAAATTTGTGTGTCTTATTAAATAGGGAAAGATCTCCGTTTCCGTGAAAAATAAAGTGGCAAAATGAGGATTTGCTTATGAAGAAAAGAAAAATGCAAATTAAAAGAAAAATCTCTGCCTCATAAAGAACAAGGTCGTCAGGAATGCTAAGGATAAAAAATTGTTTTGAAATCGCCTTGTAATTTCTGTGAGAAAAATATCGAACGTACTATTTTACAATTACAACGAAAAAATAAATTGACGAAAGAATCCCTGTTTCACAAAAGGTAAGGTAGTACGGAATCGCGAACAGTAGTTTCGCGAAAGAACCGTGAACAGACGCACTATAGTTAACGACGATAATAAATTGCTTTTCTTTTTCATTTATATATATAAAGCGACGGTGTGCTCATAAATTATAAATTATTTCATTGCATTCTCTCAAATTCCACCACTGAACAGAGTATTTCAATGAAAGTGAATTTCCCTGTGTAAGATATTTTCAATTGGACGAACGAACGTAAGCGCGTATTTCTATTTAAGTAATTAAGTATTATTCGTTTGTTATTTAGAAATGGTAATGATAAAAAGCCAAACTTTCAAGTACTCGCTCGCGCATCCCGAGATACCTGTTTCAAACGACGATTGATAGAAATGAAAGCGGCAGCATACCTGTCCTAAGAAAATAGTAAACAAATACCCGTATCGCAATACCATAACCATAACGAATGGTGAATCGAACAGAGAAGGATAAAAACAAATAGTTAATTACTTGTTAAGAAGGTTTATTAGAGGTACGCCGACGTGTAGATGATTGCTCGACAGATAGTAAAAACTGGTATAATAAGGAATTGTTGAAAATGAATGTGGATCGCGTCCGAGAATTTCTTGTTTTTAATAAAACAAAAAAAAGAAGGTCCTCTGGAAAATGTCCCGCAGAACGTCCCGATGACAGGGAAAACTGGAAAATTGCGAAGTACATAATTGAATTTAATACGATGTACAGAGGTTTTGTTTTTTTATTTCCAATTAAATCGTGCGTTCTACATTTCAGTAAATTGTCGTAGATCACGGAATTTGATACATATTGTCGTTTCTCTACATGATATAATTGAAGAGTAATTTATTTTCAATTATCGAAAGTATAGCTGTAATTCCAAGAATTTGACTTCGAAGTTGGTGATGTTTCTTACGCACACAGATAGTTTATCGTTAAACTTTTCCCAATTAGTCGTAAAAGTACACATAGCCATACTCCGAAACAACTTACGCTTTTTTCACTGTTTCGACAATGTAGTAATATATACCTGAATAAAAAAGAAAAAAAGGAAGGAGAGATCTAATCGAGAAACTTGGTCGCTGCAGTTGAATAAATAGCATCTCTCTAATGCATAATACAACTAGATGATAATAGAGAGATAATAGAGTCATATCACGGAACGCTGTGTGTGGCATTATATTCAATTACAAATCTCGATAGATTAATTTAATTGTAATTGAAACGGCGCTTTCCATCGAAACGAAAACCGTACGCAGCGCTGTTCGGTGCGCTGACTAGGGCGGGATTCTTGTACTGATGAAACGAGCCATGTAAATGCGGAGGCCTTACGGCGTTCTGTTCTTCCTCCTGCGACCCTTTCAAGTAGAATGCCTCGAATTGTCCTTCCGGTAACAGAATATCCTTCAGCGATTTGTCGTTCGGATCGTAAGCCATCCCATTTAACGCCAAAGAAATTAAAAGAGAAAAACACTGGAATCATAAATAGACGAGACTTTGTAGTATATGTAAGTAACAATTACATAAAATTCGATAACTCAACAAACACTTATTCATATAATTTTACCTCGTTAAAATGAGTGATTGGAAATAATAAGATAAATTGTTAAAATGTCTTGATATAGTGGAAGTAAAGGTACGTACCGTAAACAAGGTAAGAAGGTTTGCTGCCATACTTCGATCTGTATTCTACGTCGATCAAAGCGCTGAAATGACGAAGAATGTTCTAAGTATAAAGTGAAAACTATGTCGCTATAAAAGATACGAAAGCTCTAAATCATATAATTAAAGTTATTTGAAATAATTGTTAATGACACGGCCGCGATACGAAGCAACCAACTGAGTCATATTTTAATGTCGTAGAAAACTTTGTAATTGCAAAAATTTCACAAATTTATTTATTTATTTATTTGGTACTTGAATCAACGGGAGACATTCCCTCGAGACAATATATTCTGTTCTATTCTTGATCGATCGAAAGATTTACATAGATCAAAGTATACAATTAATTTGTTCCAGGTGGATAACACAGATACTACATCGATGAGAAGATTACACGACTTCTATCGAATTAACATACGTAACCGTATACTTTATATCTAAACGCTATTGTTTTCTGATTGTTCGCGATGGTACGTGTTTTCTACTTATCTCTCCTTCGATCAGTGTACGTAATCGATAAAAAACTGACCAATTGTGATCTGCGCGCTCATTCGTCGTTTATTTCACGAACACGCAACAGGTTTGTGTTCTTTCTCATTACATTTGTCCGTTTTCTTTTATTATACACACGATTAAAAAGAGTTTATAGTGCATCCTTAATAACTAAAAGTAAAGATGTATTTATCTTACTTATTGAACTCTTCTATTTCGACGTTTACAAAATCGCGATACAGGAAGTTATCAAAGGGATAAAAATATTCATAATTAATTTAATTAAAGCTTAATTAACTTTAACGCGTCATTAATTCAACTAAACTAAGCGTAAGTAATTGCAAAATCTACTTTCACTTTTCTGTGAGTCAGTAACGATTGAAACCGCTCGCGAGGAAAGAAAAGGATGAAACAGCAACGTAAATTCAATATAGAATTTAAGTCAAGATATTAAGTCTACTGTAAGAAGTTCTCTATCATAAAAAGATTGCTAAACTACGAGTTTTCATAGTTGAAACTTACCGAACGTGGTCGTAGCAAAAGTGAAAGCCGCTCTGCACACAACAGTTTAGAGAGACGTTTCCTCTACCTGCACACATTTAACGACCTTGCCACTGCCAAGCGTCCCCACCCTGAAGACCAAGAGCAACCTCGAGGCCTGCAGAAACGGAAGCCGACAGAATTGGAAAACGTGCAATCCTGGACTTCGCCACTGGCGTTGAACATAGGTTTTGTAAATAAAAAAAAGTTTGTGCTGAAAAAAAATAATAGATAACGAACAAGAAACTGCATAATTTATGTAAAGACAAATAAGAACAGTATTGGTAGACGTAAGAAATTGTATTTGTACAAACTGTACAAAAAAATCAGGTATCGTCGTAGAAATACAGTATAGAAGAATAAGAAAATGTAATTAAACTATAATATGCTTATAATCGAAAGAAATAAAATTTATCTTATAGAACCTTTTCTTTTTTGTTACATATCATATCACATAAATTATTCGCAAATGTAAGTAGTACGTTATTATCACAATGTGCAATATATATTCCTTAAAACAGTGCGAAACGTCGATCCATTAACTCTTCGAATCACTTAAAACTCATGATATGATAAACTTAATGTCATGTTCCGCATATTACTTATCACATATAATACACAATCGCACATAGTTTTATATATATTAACTTTCACAGTATAAATTATGCTGGTACGATAAACAAGTCCCAGTATTACACGTAGATATTGATGGATAAAAAGTAACTTAGCGCTGTCGCTATTACGATCAATAATAAAATGTTTTAATACAAGAAGCTTTACAAGAAGCATACCTTATCATATGCTTACATGTTTACAAATTTTAATTATAATATATATGTTGGATGTTCGTTTTGTTTAAGTATCTCTCATAAATCGTCGCAATAAAATAAGAATGTTAAATAACAGTACAAGATTATAAACATTCTCCTTGCTGATACATGAATTCATGATGCATCACAATTATTTTACATTTACAAATATTAAATATCCCTGGGATGCATGTTACACGGAATATAAATAAGAATCTTGTTTTGTCTTTCCTTTTGGAGGAGAAGTAAAGGGTGAGAACCAAGCAATCGAAAATCTTCCAAAGACAGCTTGAATGGATTTCCATCTACTATTACGAACCCACCTGGCTTCTTCTTTTTTAAGTTGCTCAATACCCTATAAAAATGATATAAATAAGTAATCAATTTGAAATTACAATTAATTTTTTATTTAATTATCGTGTACATACAGTTTCATCGTTCCAAATTGCTTGTAATTGTGTCCCTAACATTACAGCCGTGAAAATGGCAAATAAGAGGGCTTCGAATGCCAAGCAAAGTAATAGTACCACTGTTGCAGGTGGATTAAATGTAGAACATTCTTTCCATTCTTGTCTTATGCATGTAGTAAATTGTTGTATACATAGCAATAAAGAATGCAATGACATTGCTGCTATATAGAACTAAAATAAATTACATAATATAGATGATGCTTCGTGTCATCACTTGTATAGCATATTTGTATAGCAAGACTTACAGTAAAAAGTACAAAATATTTTTGATTATTTTCCCCAACACAATTATTAACCCATGGACAATGATGATCCATTTTTCTAATACATCTATAAATAAAATATTTAAAATATCTGTAATTTTTCTATGTATTCATAACTAAGATATTACAAATGTTATAAATTTACCTTTGGCACACAGAACAATGATGTGCTCTATCAGGCTTAATACAACAACATTTAGGACACTTAAATATGACTTGTCCATCCCTAAATCCCATTTGTTCAATCATTTCCTTGGTAGCATTTCCTTTCAGAACAGCACCCTATAAATATGTTTAAGCCATATTACTAGTATGTTTCAAATATGCTAGCTCCATGTTTTCATGTCTTACTGGATCTGTGAACATTGTCCTTAAATGAGATGCAAAAGCCAAGAAAGTTAATGACTGAAATATTGCAGTGTTTAAACTAGAGTATAAAGTATTTATTGTGGGAATAAGGATAACTGCCATTACTACAAACTCTGCATAAATTATTAACAACCAGGTTAAGATAGCACATATAATCCCACATATGTCCTATAACATAAAATCAATTAAAGGATACTTAGTATCCATAAAGAATATTTCAATTATTTAATTACATATTATTTAATACCATAAAATATTTGTATATACATACTTTTATACACCACAATCTTCCACCATAACATTTATTGTGAACATCCTTTTCTCTTTGAAAAGACATATAGTCATAATCCATGATTTATTGCTATTTACTAAATTTTTCACTGTTAATCGCACGAAGAGATTTCAACCATGGTTCTTTGCTTGAAATAAAAATTAACCCAAATATTAGTAAAATTTTATATGGCGTATTATATTTTGTTTGTGATTTGTGAGAAATCAAATCCACTACAACAAATTTATACTATGAAATAACATGGAAATAACCTAGAATCTAACCTCATAACTAGTATTAGCAGATTTCTCTTCACAGATTCACCAGAATCGGATAATTTGCATCAACTTTTATTTCAATTTTTGTTCATTATGATACATTTAACGTGTTTACGATGAATATCAAGTGACAAAATTGATTTCTCCTCAGCTTTTATTTAATTAGTCTAAGTAGTAGATTCGTTACTAAATAATTATGTTATTAATATAAAAGTTCTCTCAAGTATCCAACTGTCGTATGTTTACACCGATTTAAACGCAGTGCAAAGTAAATGAACTGAAAACGGAACTTGAACATGTTATCACATGTAGATTATGATAACTTGATTTCTAAACGTCACCGATTATTCGCCATTGAACAGCATTACGAACGCACCACGCACCTGCATTTGAACGAACAAATGTTTTTAAGAGAAATAATCGAAACCTAAATCCATTGTCTTATCCAATTACAACAACGAATTTAAAAAGAAATAAAAAATGAATGTAAATAATACTAGATATTACCGGTTCGAATGTTGTCTACCGCATTCTTACACGCGACTGTAAGTTTGACAGTACATGGTAAGGGTGGGGGTTACAGTGCGCAGCCATATTGGCTACTTGTGACTTTTGGGAGGAAGCGAGCAAAAAATAATACAACTTTTCTCGTTTCTACGTGAAAAAATGTTGCCTTCGAGGATTTTTCATTGATTTCACACGTTGGTCTTGTTAACGCGAACACGATTACGATAGAACGTGCGATAATTTATACAAGCTCAAACTTTTTTACGAAAAATGGTATGTTACTTTTTGATTAGTAAATTCTTCGTCTTAGAACAGTTAAATCATTCGTTACGAAATTATAAGATATTCCCGATGTATCTACTTTATCTTTTTTTGTAGAGTTTCTTTGGGTTTGGTCAATCGGCTGATATAGAGATTACTTTGGATGGTGCAGAAACCAGGAAGACTGCAGACATTAAATCTGAAGATGGTAAAAAAGAGCGCCACTTGTTATACTATGACGGTGAAACCGTTTCTGGAAAGGTAAAAATCTTTTTTTAAACGAATAAATATAAATAAACTAAATGAAATATTTGTACAGAATGTAATCCATAACCTACGGTGTTTATTCGTAAACTCTAGACCAATAGCCGTATAAGATAAAATAAGAAATACTCAACATTGCGCTATTCTATATTAATTATTTATATTAATATTTAATAATTTATTTATTTTCGCACACTAATATTGTTATATATGCATATATTCCAAAAAATTACAGTATTTAACGTATATGGGTATATATATAAGAGAAAGACTGATATGTTTTAATATCTTTAAGTAAATATAATTATCTTATTTAATTTGATAAATTCAAACCATAGAACTATAATAGAATATATTTAAAAATAATTTCCTTTTTGTGAAACATGACTTTTAGTAGATAATGTCATAATGTAGTTTAAATCCTTCTTGAGAAGCAAATAAGGTTATATTAATTAATACACTATTATTTGCAGATTAATATTAGTCTCAGGAAAGCTGGTAAATTGGAGCATCAAGGTGTAAAAGTAGAATTTATTGGACAAATTGAATTATATTATGATAGAGGAAATCATCATGAGTTTACAAGTCTAGTTAAGGAATTAGCTAGGCCGGGAGAACTGACTCATAACACAGTATATACTTTTGAATTTGCAAATGTAGAAAAACCATTTGAAAGTTACACAGGATCTAATGTACGACTAAGATATTTTCTCAAAGTTACAATTGTTCGAAGACTTAGTGATATTGTTAAAGAACTTGAATTAGTCGTCCACACTCTTAGTTCCTATCCAGATATGAACAATCCTATTAAAATGGAAGTTGGAATTGAAGACTGTTTGCATATTGAATTTGAGTATAATAAAAGCAAGTAAGTTGCTTTGATGTAAAGTTTAATTATGTAACTCTTAATGCCTAATATTGAGTTTAAAGATTAACTTACATTTATATCTTTTCAGATATCATTTAAAAGATGTTATTGTTGGGAAAATATATTTTCTTTTGGTTAGAATAAAAATTAAACACATGGAAATTGCTATAATAAAACGGGAAACTACCGGTTCTGGTACAGTATAATTTTTAGATCTTTTTTCTCATAAAAATATTCATAATAATCTTTCTTATAATTTGAACACTATTATAAATAGAATATATATTTGCAGGTCCACATACATTTACGGAAAATGAAACTATAGCGAAATATGAAATAATGGATGGAGCGCCAGTCCGAGGCGAGTCTATTCCAATAAGAGTCTTTCTAGCAGGCTATGATTTGACACCTACAATGCGTGACATCAATAAAAAATTCAGTGTTAGATATTACCTTAATTTAGTTCTCATGGATGAGGAAGATCGTAGATATTTCAAACAACAAGTAAGTTGAATAATAAGCCTCTGATTTACTAACTTTTTATTGAGGTACTTTTTACAATTACATTTTTTTAGGAAATAACGTTGTGGAGAAAGGGAGAAAAAAGTAGGAAATCTCAAACCGCTTCACCACATATGCCATCGCATTTAGTATCAGCAGAGACAGGATTCCCACAAGGAGCTGCTCAGAATGGTCCACCATCCGTAACTCCATCAGTCCAATCAGGACAATTGCCATCCACTAACATTACCAATGTAGAGGATGCACAGGCACCAATAGAAAGCATGACACGCGAAGAAGGAGATGGTGAAGGTGCAAAAGAAGTTAATTCTGAAAGTAACTGAATTTTTGCATGCGAAACAGTTACTGAAGTCAATGGAAGTTTTACTAATTCAGAGAATGGGTAATAACTTCGCACAGAACTAGTAGTTTTAAACGAAACTCCTCTTCTACTGTAAAGAGAGATTGAATTTTAGCAACTACAAAAAATCGAAACATCTGCAAGTAAAGTTGTAAATATTTTGGATACCTATAAATAATGCGGATGATTAAATTGAATAAGTAGCCAATTATCGATCAAAATTTCAAATTATCAAGAGCTATAGATAACATACAGTGGTGTCTAATGGGACAGACTTGAAATAATTAAACAGAAAAAAATAATATAAAACAGAATAATACAACCATATAAAATGGATATTTATAAATGGACAGTTTAATAACTGAATATTTATCTGCGGTATATTCTTGAACAGTATCTGAATGTTACAGTGTTCAGAATATTTTATACAACCGTATTATGTGTTATATTCTCAAAGATCTTTATCAAAATCTTTTGTGTTATATTATCAAACCTCTCAAATGGTCAATTTCTGTCAGATGAGAGTTTTCTAAATCTGAAATGGATATACATATACTCACAATGGCTGCCCTATTTTAATCCATTCAACTAGTCTGCAACTAATATGGTAAAGGCACTGGGAGAAACGCTTTTATATATAATACACTATTATCGACATAATTTTTGAGAGAATGTGATTTTTTCAGCAGAAGATTTTTATTAATATTTGCAATAAATATCATTAATAAAATATGTTAAGATACAGGCACGGTATATAACGTAATATCGATAGTTCTGTCCCAATTATAGCATAATTGTATATACAAATCATTGAATTGTATATGCTAATTAATTTTTTAATAGAATTTTTATGCAGTTTCAAGAATCTTAATATAAATCATTGTAAGAAATACATGCCTTAGTATGCTTGTTCAATTTTTAGTATGCCTTTATTAATATAAGAGTGGACTACGATAGATTAAAAAATGGGATGGCTCCACATGTATTTATATATATATAAAACCATATTACAATATGTGTGTGGATATATACATGCATATATATGATTTTTAATGATAGTAGTCTTAGTATAAACTGAGTTATATATACACACACAAAAGTATCCACCTCTATTGTAATAATACTGAAACGTGTTCTATCAAGGCAGTATCATGATTGCTACCACGATGGAGGTAATATACCGGTATGAGAAAAATACCAATCGTTTTGTACAATTCTATGTTAACATGGGTTGACTAAAGAATCTTGTTAAAAAAGAAAAACTGCATAATAGTCAACCGCGTGTATTTCGAGAATTTTGTTTCATGTAAATTAAAAGTTTCATATTTCACGCCTTTGTTATTTGTTGACAAGAAAGATATATGTGTAAAAGAGAGAAAACAGAACTATTTGTGAATTATTTGACATGTCAAATATTGTATATACATATACATATTGTCATACGATATAAACTAGCTGCATATTTTAATGCCCACATAAATATATTATACATCGCATACAGTGTGCCATTGTGTGCACGTGTATCGGAAAACATTACTTCGTCTATGCATAAGTACTACACCCTTCCTATCGTTTTATATAAATCAGATATCATTAGATTTTTATTCTCGCTATCTATAACTTGTTTTTTATCTGAACGAAATAGGCATATCAAGTACAGATTTCACCATGACAAGTAAACTATGGATTTAAGTGCAATTAATTTTATGACGAATTTATGAAGGATGAAATCAACAAATACTAATGCAATAGAATTTTATAACGACAATTAAAACGTCGATTAAAATGTCCCTAGTTTTTCAAATCATTTCCCGTCTTTTTTTGGAATTATCTCGGTTATAAGCAAAATATTTAGAATTGACATTACGATTAAGTGCCTTCGTAAAGCACGATTAGTATTTCGAAAATTAAGGGTAAATATTTTATACATAAGAAGTTCTACTATTTAATTAATTAATAGAGCTCATTACTTTTTCTCTTCAAAAGCGTCTGTATTTTATGAAGTTACTATCTTTAACTATTGTTTGTAACTTTAATAATTTAATTATTAGAATCTTTAGTCCAAAATATTATTGTGTATATTAACAGACTATTGTAAAATTATAAGTGCAACAAAAATAGTTTTATATTCAAAATTTTTTTCTATTTATTTTCATAAACCTAAGTAAATTTAAAAAGTAATAAACCTAAATATATACAAATAATATAGTAATTAAAAATCAATTACCAATGATGTTAAAACGATTATAATTAAAAAAACATATTTTAAACTTATACATAAAACATAAATTTTACAATATTTAAAATTCTCTTGTAGTACAGTAACATTTAATATTTTAATGTACCACTGAATTTTATTATTTTATTTTCATTAACGAAGGACTCGTGTATTTCTCTGTAGTACATATTAGACGTGGGCATATGGAAATCAAGCTTAAATAAATATACGTACTGACAGCAAACCAATACGTAATAGTCTATAAGGAAATTATTCATAGATCATATTTTACAAATCAGACTTTGTGGCACTTCCGTAAAAAAATTAGAACTTACATCAAGTTCTCTTACGTCAGTATATGTTTAAGAAAAAGTGTGTTCCACACATAATTATAGAAGAAAGAATGTATGATTTCAATTAATTCAGTGTAAAGTCCAAAGATTCCGAACAGTATGCGCGTGTCTCTGCGCGCAGATCTGATGTCCGGATCCGGATAAACAATTATCGTGTCTGGTTATCGTATTAGTAGTTCACTGCCGGTTAAAGTGTTAGTGTTATAGTCATCAGCAGGTTAACCAAAGATGGAAGTACGAACAGAATTAATTACGGAACTTCGTGAAAAATTTTTTAAAAAGTTGGCTGACGAGGGACCACCAGATCCTAGTGTGTATATTTATTTTCATATCGTAAAAAGGTGTACTTTTTCTTTCCAATGGTATTTTGAAAAAACCTGACTAACTCACAGGGTAAAATTTAAGCTTAGTGTCATATACCAAAGCAATGTTTTCAATATGTATTCGATGAAAGAATAAGAATCATTTTTATGAATAATTTATGAAGCCTTTGTTCCACTTATTATTGTGTATTTAATTGATAAAATGTATAATACATAAAAATATTTATGATTCAATTAATCATTTAATTGAATCCAATTTCAGAATTTCACCCTGTTGATATTGCTAATGTAAACAATAATAACTGGTTAAAAAGATTTTTAGAGCACAATGAAAACAATATGCAAGACTCACTTAATATGTTATGGGAGACTTGCAGCTGGAGGAGTAAATTTGGCACAAATGGTATGGATAATATACATTCATATGTGCAGTTTTTTTAGTTGCTATGTATAAATTATATAAGTTTTAATGAAACTATTACAATATTATCCAATTACAGAGATTACAGAAGAGAATGTGATGAAAGAATATTTAAATAATGGATTGTGCTTTATTCATGGTAAAGACAAAGATGGTAAAACAATGTTTGTTATTAAATGTAAGTTACATACTAAAGGCAGTAAAGACTTTAGTCAATTGCAAAAGCTTGTTGTGTATTGGTTTGAAAGATTAGAAAGGTAAGATTAAATAATCTGTAATAAATTATTTAGATCAATTTGTTTTCAGAATTAATGTTATCTTTTCTATGATATTTCAGACAAACTAATGGCAATCAAATTTCACTTTTCTTTGATATGTCAGATACTGGTATTTTAAATATGGATATGGAATTTATCAAGTACCTGATCAACCTTTGTAAAAATTATTACCCCAATTTTTTGAATTATATCATTATTTTTGAAATGCCATGGATATTAAACACTGCATTTAAAATGATAAAGTCATGGTTGCCACCTAAGGCAATTCCAAAAATTAAATTTGTGCATAAAAGCAACATACATGAGTTGGTAGAACCTAGTGACATACTAACATGTTGGGGAGGTAGTAACGAATATACCTTCAAATTTGTACCGGAAGCACAAAATAATATAGATGCTACAATAAATGGAAAATTTGATAATAAGAAGGTATATAATTAATTAGTGGAAAAATAAATGTCAAATAATTCACAACTTCCTTTGAGAATTAATTTTTTATCTTTATGTAACTATAGGTACATTTTGCAGAAGGTTCTCCATTAACAGAACAATCTACAAGTAGTTTTGGAGATCAATCAAATGAAGAACAATGTAAGTAAAATTATACTTTTATAGGCATTATTAAATCATAGATGTAGAGATGATTCTTTAGAATTCTTTCTGATTTTTGTGTGAAATGGAAATTTTATTGTCAGAAAGAATTCATTTTTACATCTATTGTAAATATTGAAAATGTTTGCAAAGATAAAAGCTCTACTTTGATTCTTATACTTATAAATAATAATACTTATTCTTCTGCAGTATTATCAATTGAACCAGATGCATTTATATTTAATAAAGTAGGAAATGAAATTAGTGGAACAATTACAATTAAAAATGTGACTGTAGATAAACCTTTATCTTATAAGGTAAGATGAGTTTTTCTTCTATGATAAAATTTACGATATGATGTATATGGAACATAGCATAAATATTTTCTATTATATATGTAGGTAAAAACAACGTCGCCGGGAAAGTTTAAAGTACGGCTAAGTTCGGGAGTTTTATTACCTCAAGAACAACGCACGATTTCAGTCGTTGTACAACAAGAACATAATATGCGCAGTCTCTTTCATGTCGATAAATTCTTAGTTATGTGCCTTCCATTAAAAGATCCGAATGCATCGGCCCAAGAACTAGCAGTTTTATGGAAGGTAACACATCGATATATATTAATTATATAGACGTTTAATGTGTAATTGTTAATTTATGTTTTATTCAGTCTGAGAAACCAGCAGAGGAACATAAATTAAGATGTTGCGATGGTGGAATTACAAGTAATGAAACATCAAAATTACATTCTACCTCAGGCTTGTCAGAAACTGGTCAAATAGATATACTTTCCCGGAAAGTAAGGCAAAATAATGTGATTAAAAGTATGATATTAATGAACAGTATACTAATATATACATTGGTTACTTACAGATAGCACATTTGAAAGACAGTCATACAAAGTTGTACAATGATGTCGTTTTCTTGAAGCATTTATTATTCTTTTCTATGATAGTTACAATCATAATGGCCATAGTAGTTATTTATATTTTAAAAGTTGATATTAAAAATTTTATGGATCAACAAGTCTGTGACATGCATGGAATATAGGTTATTCAGATAGAAATTTATTTGATTTCTACATACACATAACACGAATTTTAATTGTTATATATTTATGTTTATGCTATAACTCTAATATTTTTAAATCGATCTTTCCTATTCATAGCTTATGTTTGTTTTTCGTTGTTTTTGCTAAAAAAGAATTATGTAAGATACGTATAAAACATGTTTTTATGTTATCAATATTAACATAAAAGAAATCAGTTGATGTTATATTTTGGGACGTTTGTGTATACTATTTAATATATTTAGGAAGTAAATATATTATTGTTATAAGAAAAAAATATAACAATTGGAATTATTTTTATAACGTTTTACACGTATTTCTACATACTATTTGTACAATTTATCTTCCTTGTAATTTATAATCTAATAATACAAATTATTTCAAACTAATCCTTTTATTTACATAGCTCATCTAATATCTTTAACTGGTTAATGAAACAATTATGGGAAGTTCGTTTTGTTTCATATACGTGATAAAACTGTTAATATCAAATGCATATAATATACCATATGTAAATATTTCATTCACGATAATTTTATAAAATGTATTAATAAACTATATATTTAAAAAAAGCAGTTTCTTACTTAATTATATACTTTTACTAAAAATCATTGTATTCTTTTATTTCAATATCATATTTGTTATTTTACTCACTAATTTATATGTATCATATAGTGTACTATCGTGTAATATCTGTTTACTTCAATGCAAATTCGTGAGATTAAAACTGTTACAATAAAAAACTGATTGAAAGGCAAAGACATTTTTTGTACCTTATGCTTGACAAAAAAAATTTTAATATTGTACCTAACAAATGTTCGAATAATTGCACATACATATGTATATAATTTTTTAATACTTAACATGTGATTGTATCGTCATTGTATATATTTTCTCATCAACGTACATCAGTTATTAATCATTTAGGAAAAAGTGATATTTCGCATAAGTAAATGGGTGTTGTTCTCCCCACTAAGATTTTAATCCTTGTTCCCACCTTAACTATGGCTTTCCCGCTCTTTTCGCATGGCGGTGGACTTTTTTTATTTCGTCGAATGCACCTCACCAGCAAGTATATCACATGAACTTACATCTCAGCATTATCAACGCTACATTTACTAGTAACAAAGTATTATTAAAGTAGTTTCACCGCCGTATACTTATAAACATGCTTCAGTGAGTGAAAACCGAATACATGAAAAAGGGAAAAAGTTAATTGGTAATATATAGGTAAAATTACTACCCGGAAGTACCTAAAAACGACAGTCGTCCGGTGTAAACATGACGAGTGATGCATGCCAGTGCGCAGCTATCAACGCGCAGCATTTGAACATTCGTAGTTCGATCGGCCATATTATCCTCCGGGTCTTACACAACGCCCTCACACGAACTTTCTCGACTTTACGAGGTAAGCGAATATTTAGAGGTTTCGAGCCGCAGGTGAACTTAGCACAAAGTGAAAACACGATTCCGTGTGAAGAAAGACAATTTTTGAAGGTATTTGAAGAGATCTGTGCTTGCCGGCCGCGAGCTGAACGCAAAAGATTGGTAAGTTATATCCAACACGTAGCAGAACGAACAGTATTCCCTTCCGTTGCGTCCTCCATATTGATGACAGCGCCGACGGTGATAATTTTCTGAAATTTTTGTCGTTAATGCCCCCTGTGTCCTGAAATCGAAAGCACCCGCGTTGTCTTAAAAGCTTTCCGACAGAATGCGCAACTTCGGAGCCTCCGATGTTTGACAAAAGTCCTCGGTTACGGAACCCTGGAGGTCCGCTACCCATTTCCACACGCTCCTTCACCCATCACGGCGCAATCACATTTTGCCCATGGCGTCATCATCGTTCGCATTACCCGCTTCGCGTGTTACATGGCGTTCCGCGGCAGCGTGCGTCGCTTCTGTCAATCCCGTTTGACTTTCCAATGATATAACACCGATACTCGATTACGAGGATTCCAACACATGGTCAATCCTATTAATTATTCGCTCTTGTCACCTCTGGTTCATCCGTATCTTCCGTACCTTCAATTTCTTTACAAGGATATATTTATTTTTCCTTAATTTCGCACCACTCATGATGCCTCGTGCATTCCCACTGATATATCAGTGATGATCGATGCAATTTCCGAATGCATGCACGTGTTTTCGAATGCTCTCGAAAGTAAAACCGATTACACTTGCGCATTCTTATGAAACGATTGTCATATTCTATGTATATGATGTTTCGACTCTACGTCGTTTCTGTAATAATTCGATAACTATGTAAATGATTCCATATATTCATGGATATTTACTCAAGTAGATCTTCGAATCTTTTTAATGCCAAAACTGCATATTGCAATGAGTGATTAGATATGTAGCTAAATATCTTCTTTACAATTAGATATAGTATGTATATATGTGTACATATATAGCACTATGTTGTCTATAAGTGATGATTATGTAGTTAGCATAAAATATAAAATTTTGTTTGCAATAGAATAACTCCATTAAATTTATAAAAAGATATACAAATGCGTAACTAATTACAATATGTTTTTATGACACAAAAAGTAAAATATATGGTAAACTATTTGAAAATTATACTTTTATTTACAAAGCATTCAATAAAAAATACATCTTTTGTTCTTTCAGATTAATGACAGAAAGTAGCCTTCTATGAGTTAATGATTTGACCATGACAACTAACGTAGCAACAATTAAGTTAGAAGAGGAGCAGGAATCTGTAACAGAGATACAGACATACTTAGAAACATTTAATAGAGAAATAGAAGGAGGTCAAGGGGAGCAATTGCAACATGTACAGTGTTAGTATTTTCAAATGAATTTTCTATATTTACCTTAGAAGGAACAAGCTTCTATTAAAACTTTAGCTTATAGTGCAACAAGTGGAAGGACTGTCTGGTGGAGAAGAAGGTGGAACTTACTTTGTTGACCAATCTGGTCAATATTACTACCAAGCAAATAATGATGAAACACCTGTCATGACACAGGTTCAAATTCAAGAAGTAGAAGAAGCAGATGTAAATAATGATGGAGAAGCACCTCAAGAAGAACAATACCATGAAATTGAAGAATTAGAAAATGTTGATGGTGATGAAGATGTAAGGGAAATTATCTTTGTTCATGGAATGTCATACTGGTATACCATTGCTATGAAAGAATATTGTTTTTCATAGGGCCAGGTAACGAGTAATGGAAATAATGAGGTTGTAATAAACTCTGGAGATGCGTATCAAACAGTAACTATTGTACCATCTGATACCAATCCTGGTGAAGTCAGTTATGTACTAATAGTTCAGCAACCTGATGCTGAGGATAAGGAAAGCAAACCAATAGCACGAGAAGGAACAGAAGGTGAAGAAGGAGAAGGAGAACAAGATCTTACAGTTTATGATTTTGAAGATAATGAAGATAATGAAGTACCTGTGGAATCAGAAGTAGAAGATGACAAAACTAAGATTGTGAAAATTTTACCTAAAAAGTCCCAAACTGTCACTCAAGCTCATATGTGTAATTACTGTAACTACACAAGTCCAAAACGGTAATTTTTTAGTTTGTTTTAAATTATACCATAATCAAAATTTGACTAACTTGTAAACAATTTCTTAATCTGCATATGATGTAGATATCTGCTATCACGACATATGAAATCACATTCTGAGGAAAGGCCACATAAATGTAGCGTTTGTGAAAGAGGATTTAAAACTCTGGCCTCGCTTCAAAATCATGTTAATACACATACTGGGACCAAGCCACATCACTGTAAATTTTGTGATAGTGCATTCACAACCTCTGGTGAGTACAAAATATTTATAAACTCTTTATATCTTTTTTCATTTGATAAGCATTTGACTTTGAATTATTAAAAGAAACAAGTAGCATTGAAGTGCAGAAACATAGTAATCATCATTAGTATTAATTTATAGGTGAACTTGTTAGACATGTTCGATATAGACACACACATGAAAAACCACATAAATGTCATGAATGTGACTATGCATCTGTTGAATTGTCTAAACTCAAACGTCATATTCGGTGTCATACAGGCGAACGTCCATATCAGGTATATCATATGTTCATATAAAAAGCTTAAAAAGCGTTATTCACAACCATAAAATTATCATTACATTTACATTACAGTGTCCGCATTGTACATATGCAAGTCCTGATACTTTCAAACTAAAACGCCATTTGCGCATACATACAGGAGAAAAACCATATGAGTGTGATTTTTGTCAGGCAAGGTTTACTCAGTCTAACAGCTTAAAAGCTCACAAACTGATACATAACGGTATGTTGATACTTTATATGTTAAAGGTTGTTACATTTGTTATGTAATTTTCTTTCATTTATGGTTATAATAATATGTGTTATAGTTGGTGACAAGCCAGTGTTTCAGTGTGAATTATGTCCAACGACGTGTGGAAGAAAAACAGATCTCAGAATTCATGTACAAAAATTACACACCTCTGACAAACCTTTGAAATGTAAACGCTGTGGAAAATCATTCCCAGACAGGTATGTGGCAAAGACTGGGCTGTATAATAGCTACAAAAGTGAAAATATTATATGTTGCAAACACAAAACATATAATGTATTTTACCATTGTAGATATAGCTACAAATTGCATAGTAAAACTCACGAAGGAGAAAAGTGTTATAAATGTGATTTGTGTCCATATGCTTCTATATCCGAGCGTCATCTCGAGAGCCACATGTTAATTCATACTGATCAAAAACCATATCAATGTGATCATTGCTTTCAATCATTCAGACAAAAACAACTTCTCAAACGGCATTATAATTTATATCATAATCCTACTTATGTCCCCCCTCCGCCACAAGAAAAGACACATCAATGCCCTGAATGTGAACGACCGTTTAGGTATGTAATATTTGTGATACACTTATGAAGTGAAGATATGGAGGAGAATACAGTTGAATGCCTACGTATTTTGTTTTTCAGGCATAAAGGGAATCTTATTCGACATATGGCTGTTCATGATCCGGAATCATCTCTTCAAGAAAAGCAACAAGCATTGAAGATGGGTAGACAGAAAAAGATTCAAATTATAGATGGACAGAGAGTCGAGGTCATGACAGGTAAAGTTTCATCAAACTTGCAAGGCAGAACAAGGAAACTTGGTTCATTTATATGTGTATAATTAGGAACAAGTCGCAAATTTGATATTTCTAAAACAATATTTAAATTTTGTGAATGAAGCAAATTGTACTACACATATATAATGAATGAATAGTCATAAAATATTGTAATCACAGGGACACTTACTCAATGATCTGTATTCAGGTCATTGACTAATATCCATGTGTTGTGTTATAATAACAGGTGATTTAGCTACTAAACTTAAAGGTTACGAAGATGAAGAAGAAGATGAAGAGGATATGATGGCGGTCGAAGGAAGTGATGGTCAACAATATGTTGTATTGGAAGTTATACAGCTAGCTGACAATCAAGGAACTGATCAAGTGTGTATTATAACAAACGCTAAAAAAATATTAGTTCATTATGTTTATGTATGAATATAATTCTGATTGTTCCACCTTTGTTTAGCAAATGGCCGTAGTAGCCAGTGAAGACGGAGATTTGATGATGCAAGATCCTTTGAGTCAAGAAAGTGGGATCGTAACTGGTACAGGCGAAGAAGGAGATGAAGCAGAAGAAGAGGAAGAAGAAGAAGAAGAAGAAGAAGAAATGGAAATGAATGAATTAAAAATGGAAGCAGGAACTGCTATGAAATCTTCATCTCAGAACACACAAAGTGATCCAAAATTACAGAAGGAAATGGAAACTTGTTTCGGTTTTGACGAGGTAAGCGAATTTAATCTTTTACCGCTTTCACAAATTGCCATTTATAGATATGATTTATTATGATGTGAATTTTTGAATATTAGGAAGAGGAAGAAGAAGATGGAGCCAATGGTAATATAAATATATTGCAGACTATTTCGTAATATGAAAAATGAATGCGACAAAATCTATCTATGTAATAGTCAAATGTTTTATCTGTTTCGCAGTAACACCGTACATACTGCGAGTACTGTTTAATATTATTTAAAGACTCTGTGAATAGCTCCAATGGAGCCAATTTTCGGGGCCAGCGTGGTCCATACGCATGGTACAAGAACATTTTTTGCCACTAGTGCATTAGATGTATGTAATAATTTATGAAAAAACAGTAGTTCTATAATTTAGTGAAATATAAAGCGAATGTACAATTATAATAATGTAATTAATATTAGTTTACTTTGTTATCAGTAAAATTTGCTTTAAAAAATCGTAACTCAACAAAACCGTCACTAATGCATTCGGATATATTATTAACATAGGTTGACCTAATAGTTTTAAACCAGTCATTTAGTAAATGTTAACATAAGAACATAGAATGTAGTAATACATTTCCATTGATTGATTATTGTTGGTATGTGGTTAATGGAACTAAAATTACGGAACAATGCGAGGCTGCAATGTATATATATGCTTACCATTACATTTCATTTTATGGATAAACATCATATTCTATAAATAACTAGAGGAAAGACAAGCGGTAAATTTAATAGTGATGATCGAGTTTTAAGTTATTTAATATGAATGATATCTGCATATATGTAGGAATGTACATAATAAGAAATTCGTATTGCAGCATAAAAAGTTAGAAATTTTTCATTGATCTAGCAGATGTTACATTTGTGATTGTATAGAAGTATTTCATAATATTAATAAACAATCATTCTATAAATAAGTACCTATATATAATATTAATGACCATGACTATCAGGTCAAATTTTTTGTGGATACAGGATAAGGTATGAATGGCGGAAAGTATCTTGATATTAAGAGAACTGTAATGATTATTAGTATAATTATAATAATTTTTTATTCATCTTTTTTAATTACGTTTCCTTTAGAACATTACATGTTTAGGCTGCACCTTCTTTTCCATATTGATTGCAACTATAACAAAATGCAAATAGACTAGTAAGAAAATATTACATATGATTGTAAACAGTGATGAAGCTTTTAATTCATTGAATCCTTTTGCATTCTATCGATTTGTGACAGTTTAACTTCTTGTATAATTTTGTGATTGCGCAGCATTCAGAAACATCCATTTCCTATCTATATGGATTACATGTAGACTTCTCTTATGTAGCCAATTTCTTGTAAATGTAATCTTACACGCAATTTTTCATAAACTGTCGCACGTAAGTTATTCTATATAAATCGTTAATGTAATTGATGCTGTAAAAACAATGTAAAAATTTTGTACGCTCTTGTACACTTTTTATACAATTGTAATTGAGCAATTGATAATTGTGTGCTATTTAAGCCGAAGCACTTTCATACAATATCCCAAAGAAAAAATGGTGTAGCATCTTCTTTATAATAAACATTATGTTGTCGACGATACTTGCGCATATTATTTCTGTTGATAAATTATCATTTCGTTATTTGTTAGGAATTAAATTGTTCAACGCACACATTATTCCGAGCAACGCATAGAACTACAGGATCCAATTGTTATATTTTGGATCGTTTATGTATGACATTTAATATATTCAGAAAGTAAATGCATTATTATTGTAAGAAAAATATGGCTAATTGGAATTACTTTTATAATGTTTCATACATATACCTACATATTATTTATACGATTTATCATCCTTGTAATTTATAATTTAGACACATTATTTCAAATCAGTTATTTTATTTACATAACTCATCTAATATGTTAAACTGATTAATGATAGAATTGTAGTCTTTTTTATGTTAAATACACGTGATAAAATTCGTATAGTATCACATTCATATAATATTATGTATAAATATTTCATTCACGATAATTTTATGAAATAAATAACAAGCTATATACTAAGAAGCTAACAAGCTACATACTTCATGAAAACAGTCTATTACTGAATCATATATTTTTAAAACAAGTCATAGTATTTTTTTATTATAATATATTTATTATAACAGTTGCCAATTTACACCTATCGAAGTATATTTACCTACAAGTAATAAATCTATATGTTCTGCATTGCAATCTATTTATTTCCATGCAATACATGAGATTACAACTGCTATAATAAAAAAGTGATTAAAAATAAAAATAATTTTGCATCTCTTCCTCTACTTTTATTACATCATCAACATTTTATAATAAACAATATATGAAAACAATATAAAATCAATTGTTTTATTAAAATTAAATATGTCAATTTGTAAAAACAAGATGTGTCAACTATGCATTCAAAAGAATTTAATATTATATCTAACGAATACCCAAATAATTATAATATATACATATATAATATACTATCTGCCCACTCGCGGCTTCGCTAGCACAGTATTTGAATTATATTTATTAGCCTCTAGTTGAATACTCTTTAAGTATCTAATTTTGAAAACTGGTCAAATACGTGTTCGTTTATTTTTAATGAGTTCATATGCCGAATTTCACATCATTAACTTTAATAGACATAGAAATACGATTATTCTGTAAAACAAATTTTACCCTCTTCTTACCACCTCTGGGGTTAGGTTCCGTATTTAAGTATACGAAATGAACTTATATTTCCAATTATCAATTTACGTTTGTCGATAACCTCGTATTATTAAATGAATTTAACCATTGCATGTTCAAACATACTTTAGTAAGTGAAAACTGAATGCATAGAAAAAGGAAAAAGGTAAGATCTAGATAGGTTTAACTCCTGAGTCTACCTAAAAAGATAGTTGTCCAGCGTGTCAGTGTGTAGTTACTAATGCGCAGTATTTAAAGGACTTCCACGATTTGAACATTCGTACTTCTATCGGCCACATAGTTTTCCGAGTAGTATACAACGCCCTCACACGAACGTTTTCAACTTTACAAAGTAAGCCAATATTTGGATATTTTGTGTTCCACGATTCCACGATTCCACGATTCCATGTGAAAAAAGACGATTTTTAGCGGTATTTGAGGAGACTTTTGGCAAATGATTGCAAAGTGGACGCAAAAAGCTCCACTATCTATCACTAATCCATTTTCAGCACGCAGCATATAGCAGAACGAACGTTACTCCTTCTATTGCGTTTTCTAGATTGATGACAGCGCCGACGATGATAATTTTCTGAAATCTTTGTCTTCGGAATCTCCGGAAAAAAACTTAATATTTAAAAAGTTATGAGCTGGCAAAGTGGGTGCTGCCAAAGATGGGGTGTCGTGGCGTGCATGATATCAACCCTTCTAGTCATTTGAAACAAAAAAAGTGAACAGATTCTTAATTAGTATGGATGCCGCTATCGTCTGAATCTTGGAAAAGTCAATACAACATTTTAAAAATAGTAATATTAATTAAAAAAATAGTAATATTAAAGATTTTGAGCTGAGCGTAGTCCGGACGATAGAGAAGTATATAAGGAATATTCAGACCAAATTTAAAATAAATCGGTTCATTAGAACTTGAGATATCGTGCACGCCAACTCGAAAAAAGTAGTTTCGAGAAAAACGCGTTTAAAGTTTTGAGACAAGTTTATTCGGACAACGTCTACCGTCTACTGTTCATTTGTTCTGGTCGGATCGAAGCAGATGCTGCGTCACAAAAATGGCTGTAACTCATAAAATAATTGAAATTTTGAAAAATCCTTTTAAGGGCATATTCTTGAATGTCTAAACTTTGGAAATATGAAAAACAAATTTTCGATTTTTTCAAATTTCTAGACCAGAATACCCCCTTAATATCACAAATTATTTAATATTAATTCTTTTATTTAAATAGCTCATTAATACTTTCAACTGATTAATAAAGCAATTATAGAAAGATCTTTTTATGTTATATACACAATAAAATTCTTGGTATCAAATTCATATAATATAGCACACGTAAATATTTCATTCACAATAATTTTATAAAATGTGTTAATAAACTGTACTATTTTATGAAAACAGTTTATTACTTAATTATATACTTTTTATAAAAATCATGGAATTCTATTATTACAATATTACATTTATTATTTAAGTTGCTAATTTACACTTACCAAATAGTGTATTTATACACAATAAATGTCCAGCATGTTCACGTTATTAGTTCTCGACGTGTTTCTCTTAAACGATGAGTATGAAGAAAAAATGAAAAAGAAAAAGATAAATAATTCAAAGTGACAAACTATATATTCATGATAATATCTTTTTGCAAATGTAAAAGTGCATATGTATTTTGCTGTTAGTCGTCTCTGCGAAAAATAGTATTAGAGTAATATCGTCTAAAAATAATTAATTTAAAAGATATTCTAACTTTAATTTTGTGGAATTTATCATACATAAGACAAACAAAACATAAACACAAAAGTACTGTGTCTCGTTTTCCCTTGTTTTCATATGATATTCTACAAAATTAAAGCTAAAATATCTTTTAAATTAATCAATTTTCGACCGTATTATCCTAATACTTTTTTTTCATAGAATGATGAGAGATTTCGATATGTATAAAACAAAAGGTTTCCATTTAAAAAGAAGGTCATCTGCAAAATGTACATACATATTACAAAAGTGATTGAAAGTCGATATTTTTTGTACCTTATGCTTGACCTCCATTACATCATTAAAATTATGCAAAAATTGTAATATTTCAATTTGTAAAAATAAAATATGTGCCAATTGTTTGAAGAGATTTTAACAATGCATCTAATAAATGTTCGATTAATTACAGCATACATATGTATGTATATAATATTTTAATATCCAACATACAAAAGAAAACAATGGTGACGTTATCATTGTATATGTATTTTGCTCATCAAAGTACGTCAGTTACTAACCATTTAGGAAAAAATAACAATATTTCATATAAGTAAATAGGTGTTGGTCACATCACTAAGATTTTTAGTTTCTTTTCTCTCTTAGCTACTTTCATATGGCATCAGATATTTTTTTCTTTTATAAAGTCTAAGTATCTTCACTCGCAAGTATGAGGTCGTTAAAATCTCGATTTTATCAAGCTACGTTTACCAATAGCATCGTATTATTAAACAAACCGTGGCATGCTCAAACATGAAAACCGGATGCATAGAAAAATGAAGACATCAATTGGTAAGATCGGGTAAGATCTAGGTAAGTTTAATGTCCGGAAGTACCTAGAACGACAATCGTCCGGCGCCTCAGTGCGCAGTTACCAACGCGCAGTATTTGAACATTGGTAGTTCGATCGGCCATATTGTCCTCCGGATCATATACAACGCCCTCACACGAACGTTTTCGACTTTACGAGGTTAATGAATATTTGGAGATTTTGTGTTGTAAGTGAACTTAGCATAACGTGAAAACACGATTCTGTGTGAAGAAAGACGGTTTTTAGTGGCATTTGAAGAGACCTGTGTCAGCCAGTCGTGAGCTAAACGCAAAAGATTGGTAAGTTATATCCAGCACGCAGCAGAACGGATAGTACACCCTTCCGTTGCGTCCTCTACATTGATGACAGCGCCGACGGTGATAATTTTCTGAAATTTTTGTTGTTAATGCCCCCTGTGTCCTGTCATCGAAAGCATCCGCGTTGTCTTAAAGCTTTCCGACAGAATGCGCAACTTCGGAACTTCCGATGTCTGACGAAAGTCTACGGTTTGAAAACCGTGGAGGCCTGCTACGAATTTCCACATGCTCCTTAAGCACGCAATCACATTTTGCCCATGTCATCATCCTCGTTCGCATTACCCGCTTCGCGAGTTACATGGCATTTCGCGGCAGCGTGTGTCGCACCTATCTTTCAATCTTGTTTGACTTTTCAATGATATAACACTGATCCTCGATTACAAGGATTCCAACGCATGATGAATTGAATCACTTTCGATCCCTGTCATTCATTCGCTCTTTCGTATCTTCAATTTCTTTACCTCAATGTATTGATTTTCCTTTAATTTTGCACGATTCATGATTCATGACGTCTTGTGCTTTCCCACCGATAGACTAGTGTTGATCCCATATTTCGGCTATTTCCGAATATTCTTATGTATTCACGTGTCTTCGGATGTACTCGAATGCAAAACCACTTACACTTATGGATTCTTGCGACACGAATATTGTCATATTTCATTTGTATGATGTTTGGACTTTATAGCGTTCCAATAATAATTCGATAACTATTTAAATGATCTCATCCTTAATGATATTTATTTATATAGATATTTGAAGTTTTTTATTTTGAGAACTATATGTTGCACGATGTATTTTTTAATTTTCAAGTCATAAGTGATTGAATATATACATAAATACTCTCTTATCAATTAGATGTAGTATATATGTGTATACATTAGTATTATGTTTTTTTAGAATGATTGTGTAGTTAGCTTAAATTACAACTTTTTTTTTAACATAGAGACCTATTGAAAATTTGTAAGAAAATATGCAAACACATATTTAATTTTAAGTTTTTTTGCTAAAATAATTAATAATATAAGGTAAACTGTATAAAAGTAATAGCTTTATTTATTTAAACCATTGAATAAAAAATACATTTATTGTTGTTTTAGACTAATGAGAGAAAGTACACTTTTATGAGTTAATGATTTGACCATGACAAGTAATGTAACAACGATTAAGTTAGAAGAGGAGCAAGAATCTGTAACAGAGATACAGACTTACTTAGAAACATTTAATAAAGAAATAGAAGGAAGTCAAGGAGAGCAATTACAGCATGTACAGTGTTAGTATTTACAAATAAATTCTCTATATCTTTTACAAAAGGCTATATCTTTATTAAAACTTCCTATTATAGTGCAACAAGTGGAAGGATTGTCAGGTGGTGAAGAGGGTGGAACTTACTTTGTTGATCAATCTGGTCAATATTACTACCAAGCAAACAATGATGAAACACCTGTGATGACACAGGTACAAATCCAAGAAGTAGAAGAAGCAGATGTACAAAATGAAGAAGAAACACTTGAAGAAGAAGAATTCCATGAAATTGGAGAATTAGAAAATGTTGATGGTGATGAAGATGTAAGCAAAATTATCTTTGTTCATGGAGTGCCATGGTTATGTCATTACTATGAAAATATACTGTGTTTTATAGGGGCAGGTAGTTAGTAATGGAAATAATGAGGTTGTAATCAATTCTGGAGATCCGTATCAAACAGTTACTATTGTACCATCTGATACTAATCCTGCTGAAGTCAGTTATGTACTAATAGTTCAACAACCAGATGATGAGGATAAGGAAAGCAGACTGGTAGAGCAAGAGGGAACTGAAGGTGAAGAAGGAAAAGGAGAACAAGATCTTACAGTTTATGATTTTGAAGATAATGAAGATAATGAAGTACCTGTGGAATCAGAAGTAGAAGATGACAAAACTAAGATTGTGAAAATTTTACCTAAAAAGTCCCAAACTGTTACTCAAGCTCATATGTGTAATTACTGTAACTACACAAGTCCAAAACGGTAATTTTTTAGTTTGTTTTAAATTATACCATAATCAAAATTTGACTAACTTGTAAACAATTTCTTAATCTGCATATGATGTAGATATCTGCTATCACGACATATGAAATCACATTCTGAGGAAAGGCCACATAAATGTAGCGTTTGTGAAAGAGGATTTAAAACTCTGGCCTCGCTTCAAAATCATGTTAATACACATACTGGGACCAAGCCACATCGTTGTAAATTTTGTGAAAGTGCATTCACAACTTCTGGTATGAAATATTTATAGACATCTTCTTCCTTGCTTTTTCGATAATAATTTGTCCTCCTATTATTAAACAAATAAAAAATATTGGAATACAGAGGCACAATAATCATTACAGTATTAAATTTATAGGTGAACTTGTTAGACATGTTCGATATAGACACACCCATGAAAAGCCACATAAATGTCCTGAATGTGACTATGCATCTGTCGAATTGTCTAAACTTCATCGTCATATTCGGTGTCATACAGGCGAACGTCCATATCAGGTATATTGTATACTTATACCTTAAAAAGTGTTAATTACGACCATAAAATTATTATTACATTACAGTGTCCGCATTGTACATATGCAAGTCCTGATACTTTCAAGCTAAAACGCCATTTGCGCATACATACGGGAGAAAAACCATACGAGTGTGATTTTTGTCAAGCAAGATTTACTCAGTCTAACAGCTTAAAAGCTCACAAATTGATACATAATGGTACGTTGATACTTTACATGTTAAAAGTTGTAAATTTCGTTATGTAATTTTTTGCTATTCTGTTTATGATAATATATGTTATAGTTGGGAACAAGCCAGTCTTTCAATGTGAATTATGTCCAGTAACTTGTAGGAGAAAAACAGATCTCAGAATTCATGTACAAAAATTACACACCTCTGATAAACCTCTGAAATGTAAACGCTGTGGAAAATCATTCCCAGATAGGTATGTGGGGAACACTGGGCTGTTATATATTCCAAACATAAAATATATAATGTATTTTACCATTCTAGATATAGCTACAAACTGCATAGTAAAACTCACGAAGGGGAAAAGTGTTATAAATGTGATTTATGCCCATATGCTTCTATATCCGAGCGCCATCTCGAAAGCCACATGTTAATTCATACGGACCAAAAACCATATCATTGTGATCATTGCTTTCAATCATTCAGACAGAAACAACTTCTTAAGCGGCATTGTAACTTGTATCACAATCCTTCTTATGTTCCTCCTGCACCTCAAGAGAAGTCACATCAATGCCCTGAATGCGAACGGTCATTCAGGTACGTAATATTTGTTGTGCACATATTACGTAAAAATACAGAGGAAAATACAGTTGTATGCATATAAGTTTTGCTATTTAGGCATAAAGGAAACCTAATTCGACATATGGCTGTGCATGACCCAGAGTCATCCATTCAAGAAAAGCAACAAGCATTGAAGATGGGAAGACAGAAAAAGATTCAAATAATAGACGGGCAAAGAGTAGAGGTCATGACAGGTGATTTAGCTACTAAGCTTAAAGATTATGAAGAAGAAGAAGATGAAGATGATGTGATGGCAGTGGAGGGAAGTGATGGTCAGCAATATGTTGTATTGGAGGTTATACAGCTAGCTGACAATCAAGAAACCGATCAAGTATGTGTTATAAGCAATGCTAAAAGCATATTAGTTCATAATGTTTATGTACACATTTGTATATAAAATATAATTTTTTCATTCTTGTTTAGCAAATGGCTGTTGTAGCTAACGAAGATGGAGATTTATTGATGCAAGATCCTTTGAGTCAAGAAAGTGGAATTGTGACTGGTAAAATCGAGGGAGGAGATGAAGTAAAAGAAGAAGATATAGAAATAGATGAATTGAAAATGGAACCAGAAACGTGTACTAAATCTTTATCGCGGAACATGCAAAGCGATCCAAAATTACAGAAAGAAATGGAAACATGTTTTGGTTTTGACGAGGTAAGTAAATTTTATTTTTTATGGTCTTTATGATTTGCCATTTAAAGGCATGATTAATTATGACGTGAATTTGTTATATTTATTCAGGAAGAGGAGGAAGAAGAAGAAGCCAATGATAATATAAATATATTGCAGACAATTTCTTAATAAAAAAACATGAATGTGAGGAAATTTATTTATGTAATAGTCAAATGTCTTATCTTTCTCGCAGTAACAGTGTATGTTCTGTGAGTGCTGTTTAATATTATTTAAAGACTCTGTGAGTAGCTCCAATGGAGCCAATTTCCGGATCCAACGTGGTCTATACGAATAGTACAAGAACATCCTTTGCCATTAGTGTGTTAGACATACGTAATAGTTTATGAAGAAACAGTTTTGTGATTTAGTAATATATAAAGTGAATGTACAATTATATTAGTTGTGCAAGAAAGTAATGGCAAATTTTTACTCGGTAATATACACGCGTTGCCAATTTACGGTCATTACTTTCGTATGCACCTAATTATAATTTTAATTCATTTTCTGTCAAATTTGTGCTTTGAAAATTTTAAATCAGCGAAACCTTTGCAGATAAGATCGGATATATCATCAATATAGATTGATCTAATATTTTTAAATCAGTCATTTAATAAACGTTAACAGAAAAACATAGAATGTAGCAAAGTGTTGACATTGGGTGATTCGTTCATTGTTGATATATGGTTAATGGAACTGAAATTGCAGAATCATGCGATGCTCCAATGTATATACATACTTGCCATTATATTTCATTTTATAGGTAAACATCGTATTCTATAAATAATTAGAGGGAATATAAGTGGTAAATTTAACGATCGATCGAGTTTTGTGTTATTTAATATGAATGATGTCTGCATATTTATAGGAATGTACATAAGTAATATATAATGCAACAAAAAAAGAATTAGAAATTTTTCATTGACTTGAGAGATGTTACATTTGTGATTGTATAGGAGTATTTTATAGTAATAATACACGGTTTTTCTGTGAATAAGTAGAATGAATATTAATGATGTACTGTTAACGATTATGATTATAAGATCAAGTGTTTTGCGGATATAAGATAAAGTATGAATGACATAAAGTAATTTGAAGTTAAATGTAATCTTATAATTATTATAATTATAATAATTTTTTATTTCTCTTTTATTAATTACATTCTCTTCAAAACATAGAATTTTTAGAATACACCTTTTTTCCACGTTGATCGTAACCATTATAGCAAAACATGAATATACTAATAAGAAAATAGTACGTATGTTTGTAAACAAGGACAAAACTTTTAAACAATTGAGGTTTTTTGCGTTTTGTTGACAGATCAAACTATTGTATAGTTTTTTGATCGAGCATCCACAAAACGACTATTTCCTATCAATCCAATATCAAGAGAAATTGACATTGTAAAATCCTTGTAAAATTGTATATACAATAGTATATACAATTGTAAATGACCAGTTGCTAATTTTGTGCTATTCAAATCGGAGCACTATCGTACAATATCCCAAAGAAAAAGTGGTGTAGCATGTTCTCTATAATAAACATTTTATCTTCGACGATACTTGCGCACATTATTTCCGTCCATGAATTATCGTTTCGATATTTGTTAGAAATTCAATTATTCATTATACACATCATACCTATTACTCCGAGGAACGCGTATAAACGTTCTAACACAACCGTTATTTGCTTTGTATCCTGTAAATAATCGGTGAAACGTTTGCTCTCACCTTTAACGATATTAGGAAAAGCCGCACCCAACTGCACCCCCTGCGGTCGTTAACCCTGTACATATATACGTATTATATCGTCTCGTTTATCAGGGTACATTTATAGAACACGCGATAGTCTACGGTTCATAAGAAGTGAATTCTTTTGTATTTACAATTACTACATTAAAAGCGAGTGATAACAAGTGAGGAAAAATACAACTATATATTGTTAATTAATCTAGAGTTGTACTAATTTCTAAGATATATATATATATATATATATATATATATATATATATATATATATATATATATAAAAGATAATATCTACTTCTGCGATCAATTTTTGACAATACACGTGTAATTTATGATTCGAGACATTATGCTAATTTCCCCTTTTTTACCCACTCGATAGTTCACGCCTTTCATTTGTATTCCTGATGCGTCCGTAGGACGTAATAATAATCTCTCTTTCAAAGGAATGTCGAATGAAAGCGGATGTAACAATACGTGTATATAATTTCGTGCGTGCAAACGATTCGCCTAACGTTGGCATATTTGCTGGTAGCGAGTGTTAACCCTGTTGTATACCTGCCTCAAACTGATAACAGTACCTTGAGAGAGAAAGAAACAAATATGTAAAGTAAGTGAAGTATCATTACTCTTCCTTATGTACATGAATTTTGATTCTTCTAATATCTACGTTACATATTCCATACGTAATAATTAGGATAATGCAAAGTAAAATGTTAAACACGCGATGATACGTTTAATTAATCTTTTCTCAGCAGGGGTGGTTTATCCTTCTGCTAGGCTTACTATAAAAGACGAAAGACCGTAACGCGCTATACGATTTACGGTGACTCGTTTTCCACCAAAAGATAATCTCGACAGCGCATACATACTACTGTCGACAAACGAAACGGACACGGGGACAAATGGACGTGGCACAGGATACAGGCCCACGCGAATGCACTCTCTTCGCCTCCCACGGTCCTTCTTTTACACGATGGTATATATCGGTGGTTTCTACGCAGAAGAGCTTACTAACCACCTGAAAATTCATATCGGTGCGAGAATACATTTTGGTCCAACGACATCGTGCGACCAGTCTAGATCAGATATCTCAATCTCATGAAATCGATTTCGATGCAAAGTCTCGAAGATTTGCATCGCGAAGCCATTGTTAAATATATGAAAATTATTATAATATCGAATATATACGATATAACATCAAGTTTACTGTTAATTCTATGGAGACGAATCTCTCCGTTTATTGTAAAATAGTTGTAAAAAAAGATGTCATTTAAAAGAATTGTTTAAACGAGAGGTTTAATTTTTGTAAGGTGTTTCGAACGCAGAAGAGAAAAGAAAATAAACGAAAAATTGTCCTGGCACCACTTGCGTCATGTCTGATTCCATCACAGCGCATAAGATAAACCAGCGTGTCGGTGAACTCGTGTCGCGCATAATGCGGTTGCCTTTCCTTTATGCGTTTGCCCGCGTGCCGCAATAAAACGCGTGTGCATATATTATGCAGTTTCCTTTTCACGAGGACCACCTAGACGGCCCATGACCATGGACAATGATGACCTAACCGCGTTCGTCGCTGTGGGAATCCATGTGCTGCTCTCCGCCCGTATGCAACGTGAATCGAACGTTAGAATTCAATGAACAAACGAAACGTTCGAGACAGCGGCGGGGACGATGAATGAATAAAATATACGGTGCGATATTTTAGACTGGCAATCAACTTGTGTATTCTTCCATTACGTTTCTATATATTTTCCAGAATTTTCAATTCTATAACGTGAAATAGATCTTCGCTTACCGATTGAAGATAGTGACCTAGCTTAGTAGTTAATCGAAAATCGTGGATAAGTATCTTGATCTTTAGTTTGCCGCAGAAGTTCAGAATAAAATTGTAACAATGATGATTGATAGATATATATTTTTCAATAATTCGTTCGATTCGATATCTGGACAAGGGTAGTATTTTTTAACAAGTTTCTCTATTACGAATGAAAAAGTGAAAAGAGTGAAAGCCATCGCACGAAACCATTCGAAAATTAAAAAAGATTTTCGATGTTTAGATATCTTGCTTAAAGTAAATATAACTCTGAAATCATTTGAAATGATGCCCAATGTTGAGTCACTTCGTTTTACGTCAGATCACATAACTAATTCCCTAATTAAAATATCAAGGATCGCGTGATATCGGTCGATGGTAGCCTGACTGGATTCTCGACGCGAGTATAATATAATCGTACAACTACAAGCGTTCGTATATACATTCGAAGATATTGAATGAATAAATAGGAAACGCTGGCGGCAGCATCGAACGTAGACACGTATATGTGTTTTCCAAGATCTCTTTACGAGCGTCGTTTTGCGTGACGAAGAGACCGCCTCGCGTGCGATTCCATGATAAGACGCGGAGCATATTAAGCACGCCCGTTTTGTTCTCCATGATCTACAAAACGCGTATTGTCCTGAGAAACGTCTACCGTTGTTTAAATCGACGGATCGTACGGCTTTGTTGCACGACGCGTTTATTCACGGAGATCACAGGTTAACGAGCGAAACCTTTTAAACCACAGGGTGTGTCGATAACGAGGTAACCCTCGCAAACGGGGTAATTCTTGGTATGAAAGTTGGTCGAAAGTCTAGAGTCACTTTCTTTTACAGAGGAAAACTTTTGTTCATGGGAAAATTGAATTTCTTTGCACAGGTACAATGAATATTAATCGATAGGTGTTTAGATTTAAAATAAAGAGCAATACGCTTTCTATTTTAACTCCTTGTACATTAACGATTGTTATCGTGTTGTAGCGAAGCTTTTCCTATTTTGCCATTCGAGCTCGTTAAGTATGTCTTACGTACAGAGCGCATAACGTTGATTTATGAATTTGCGGGGAAAGGCAATCAGTTATAGGCGACTGAGAATGATTTCACCGAAATTCGTCGGCCGTCGTCTTTCGATCTCTGCTCCACATGTCGTGGAACTATATCAGAACAAGTACTTTAATTGCAGGATGTTGTTAGTCCATTGCGACGATTGGCCGCGTGAATGACTGCATCCACGAAGCGTGACCATGGACAGACACAGTTCCCTATAATGCGTACGCGATTAAGTACAAGATAGGCTATTGCAAAAATTTATGACGATAATTACCTTACTCTATTTCCCGGCGTTCGTTCAGTTGCAAAATACACGCCCATTCACGAACACGTATATTGCACGTACACGTATGCAAGGACATATAAAGAAATTGGTGAAACACTCTGTCCTCTCACTGTCGTATTTTTTTCAATTATAATCGTTTCGCTTTCCACCTTTTTCCGTCCCTTTTACTGTACATACATACAAAATATGATCCTCGCGTGTCTTCCAAGAATTGATTTTCATGCTGCTTGCAACGTAAATTCATTAATGAAAGTGGTTTTATTTGAACCTCAACTTTGAAGGATAAAGTTAAGAAAACTTATATCGTTTCTTGTAGTATAATTGTACGATCGATATTGTTCGTCTATAGAATATCGTGCACCCTGAAAGTTCTACCTCAATAAATTACCTCCTTGATGATCATCTATGTTCGTCCTTATACAATCCAAACAACGCCGTTAACAATTGCCAAGAACGCGATAAAAGTAGACAGTTAAATAAAATAGAAGCTAAAGTAACTTTTAACATTCGCGTTCGTTATTATTAGACTGCAAATGTTTAATGCAAATAGATAAATTACATTCGTTTCATTCGGCAAATATTACAACAACTGCTTTGGATATTTTACATATTTATTGCACGCTCGAAGCATTCTGTGCATTTTTGCATCTTGAAATTTCCATAAACGCGCGAACGTCTGCACTCTAATTATTACAGAAAAGTTCAATGTATTATTTGAAGTTATAGCTCAATCAATTATGAAATTAATCGAATAATTATGAATCTTAATCCCTTTCTGTATCGGTCGGAAGGTTGATCCGCGCGAACGAACGTAAAGACGTGGATGGACGGAGGAGTGTTGCGAATGCTCAAGTTTTATTGCACAATGAACGGCGACAGTTTACGATCTTCCGTAACGATCGTTGACTCCGCGGCAGGATATCTTTTCTCCAGGGCGGAAAGTCGGAGCGGAGCCAAGAGTCGGCTGGAAATCGCGTAACGAGAGACACGCGCGATAATAACCGCACATACGCGGGACAGTGATCGATATTTAGCTCAGGACAAAGCCGATGACGGCAAACCATGGCTCCGTCATCGGCGCGGTTGTCATTACGTAATTCGAATTACGCAAGGCTGCCACGCAGGATCGCGTCAGCTGTTGGAAGCACGCGTTTCCTTCGGGCTATTATATTCTGACAAACAATGCTCTTTCATTACACAGCGTGGAATTCATTCAGCTACCGCAGAAGCATCGGACGAAGGTATCAAGTACGCGAAACACTCGATACTTTGGGAGTGACGTGTAAGCTTCGTTCAAATTGGTAACTTTGACTTTATCCTCGTACAAGTTACATCGATCGTTTCAATTTAAATAACCCGACTTCAAGTAAATATCTAGAGTCTCGTTTGGATTAGTTAAGTTACTTGAATTGAAGTTACTACTCGAGTTCGAGGAATTTGAAATCACTTTACCAATATGAAATTGTCATTTAATTAACTTGGAACGTTCTTTCAAGTTTCTTGCTTCGTATCTTGCAATAAGACAATTTTTTCGCGATTAGTTCGCACCTTTCTATCGTACATTGATCATTAAGGATCATTAAATTGGATTTAGTTTCTTCCGTGAGGCGTAGCAGCATCTTTTCGAACCAGGCTCCGTGCTATTCGGAGAAATATCCGCGTATTTCACTATGCTCCCTGTGCCAAAGAGCGTGGTAGTCATACCTATTGTCTAAGTTCGATTATGGAGAGGCTCACATCCGTTCTGAGTTAATTTACTCTTTGTGTTCCTTGCCTTCGATATGCTGTAAACCCATAATTAGACTCGGAGAAAACCGGTTATCGCTTAATTTCGTCGTCAATATGCATCGATATCCGCGAACCTGCGAACGTATAATCGAGAGCATCTGGTACTTTTAGTTAGAACCTGAACTATCCGCCAATCACATTTGTTGAGTAATATACCGTATGTGTTAATAGATAATTGCGACCGTCTGCCATCTGTCGATGACTTCCTCTTTCCTTTTATCTTCTCTGCTATTTTTACTTAACATTTTATCCTTGATACTCTACTTCAAACTTTCTGCATTCGATGGGAGATGGTTTCGATCATAAAATTCTATTTTTCTATCGTTGGAAAATTTTTTGAGTTTGAAGGAAATGTGAATAATTACTCGAGTCACAACTTCATTTTCTACCACGGATGTCTTTAGGGCTGCAATAATGTATAATGAATTTGTTATAGTGGTAAACGCAGAGCGCTATTTCTTAAAAGATACCAAACCATCACTATGATTCTGAGCTAACCAATTACAAAAGGAAAATAAAGATTAAAAGTTAAATAAAAAGATAACAAAGAAAATTTACCTTAATCTTATCGTATACCATTCTTCACCGCTGACGCGACGTCCCACACCCTGCAAGCGAACCAAGATCCGGCCAAGGAATGCTCTGAATTATTAATGCGAGATTCGGGATAGGTTGTGGACCCATATCAGTTGTTTGCCTTTCGACAGGTCGATCCATATAAGAAGCGACGCTGGTGAACAGCCGCGTCGCGCCGTGCAAAATTAAATGGATTCGTGGCCGACGTGCGTGGAACATAATCGCACCCACGAGCATCGCCATAATCGGTTGTTATACAATGATTTACGAAAATATTTGAACATTTACCGTAGAGAACACTTATGCATATATCGTGTATGTTAGGTAAAACGTTCTGAAATTTCATTAATATATACATATACAATAGATAGCCGGATCTCGCTACAGCGCTAATAGCATTTCGAAACGATTTGTACGATACACATAATATAATATATTCATAAAAGGTGTCTACAAGTGTTGGAATACTTCCATGAGCCTGTGTATACGTTACATCTTTATTAAGGCGACGAACATCTTGCGTGTATGCTGTGAAAGAAGCGGACGACGGCGATGAGGGTGTGGCGTCGTTCTTCGAAGTTCCGCAAGGACAGAGACATTAAGCTTTTATTCGATTGCGCCACCATTCGCGGATTTTCTTGCGTGTTACCCACGCGGCGAGCGGGTTTTTCGAGCGGACGCCTCCGTCCTCGATATTCCGGAGGTGCGAATCAGGGAAAAAGTCTAGGATGACTTCTTTCAAGGTGAACCTCGTGGTGCAATGTTCTCCGTTCGTTCGCCGTGGTATATCGAACGTTTCGCACGCGTTTGCATCGATCGTTCGAAGCTGCAACGAATTCACGTTCTCTTTTACGACGTGGCTTGTGCGAAGAGCTCGCAACGCGGAAAAAATTCTCCATGAAAATTCTGTTTCGTTGCATATAGGCCGCTTCATCTTTGACGGGATTTGATACGTTTGGCCGTTGTCTGTTGTTAGTTAATTTTTCGCAATCTGGAAATTGAAGGGTCTGCATTAATAAAATAAACTCAGGTAGAACTGTTGAGAATTGATGAATGCTTTACTGCTCTTTTTAATTGGAACAGTCTATTTTTTATTTTATATTTCGAATTTGAATCTTTCGTTTACGCTTCGAATATAATACTTTCTATTTCCAAATAGATCCACTTGGACCTCGTTAAGTCGTAGACGTCTAGATTAAATTCCCCGCAATTCCGATACAAGGCCGATCGTATGATCATATACTATATTCATGGGAGAAGTCTCGGTTATAATGAAACTCCTTTACAAATACTTTTCGCAAATGGCCAATGTGTTAACGTCAAAGGATTTTTCTTTACGAGACTATGCGATCCTTACACAAGAGTACGTATTGTAAATGCTATTTGAAGCGATCAAAACGTTGACGAGATTCATGTCAGACGCGTTCAAGAGCGCCTCAGAGGAGATCCATCAAGAGCAGGCATCTGAAACGGGTTAGTCCGTGTCCTTGGATCGCCGCGATGCTTCGCTTGCGTAACGAGACAAATATTCGTCTTTGCGACGGAAAGTACTAACGTCAATGATCCTCTTTTAACGAGGGATCGCGTATCCTTATGAATACTACGATCGAATCGTTATTTACAGTAAAAAAATGTTTAATGTTAATTGGTGGAAAAGACTGACCTCTGGCGGAATATCCGATGTTGCGAGGATCTCGATATAACGTACAGTTTTATATTTAATAAAAACCCGTTTTTATCGTGGATGAGACGTCTGGCACGACATAAAATTATTTGCAGTCAAATGTTTTCCTGGAATTTTTCAATATACATTCTAAAGGAGCTTTCGCGTTCTTGTTAAGACCTCGTTATTATAAATCATTATAAAGAACCGAATCTACATGATACGGCAAAGAATGCCACTTAACACGATGGGACGTGACATACACGAGATAATCGCTAACTGATCCCATTCATGACGATAATGACCAGCATCCTTGTGGATACGTCTTTAACGGTAGCCGAAGAATCGTCAGATGCGTGTCTTCGCACGTAAAGAATTCCGTAGCCTACATTCCGCGAGAAAGAGTCGTCATGCGGGATAATCCATCTGGTAATCTCGATAATCCCGTAAAGATGAGACATGTGTATAAAAATCGATGACTGTGTAGACCGCTTCTAATACGAGGCAACAGTTATTGGCCGTGGAGATCAAAGTAGCAATCGATTGTCAATCAGAGAACTCGATCGTACTTGTCATTCGACTACAGCCATCGGCTTTTTAGCCTTTCGTTTTCCGCGTTATCAGCCCGTCGACAGTTCCGTTGGTTGTTGGTATTGCGTGTATTAAAATGACGATAGAGACGGTATTATGCGTCCAAGGCAAAAAATAGCAGAAAATCTCGAGACACGATCGTTCGAATCAGAGTAGTCGACCACCAGCTTTCCTCTTTTTACGATGACTCATCGCTCGTGTGTCTTTTCTGCTCGTTTCACTTTAGCTTCTTTCTCGCGTTCTTCTTCCTCCTCCGCTTCGTTCTTTCCTTTACCTCCCGCGCCACCCCTTGTGCCTATCGTTCCTTCCTTCCCGCCTTTCTTCCTCCACCCTGTAGGTATCATCCGTTCCTTTTTCTTCGTCGTCTTCGTGTATCGTTCTCCACTTCGTACACCGAACGCGCGTCTACTTGAACGCTGGATAGGTATTCACTGAAAAGAATGCGAAGAGAAAGAAAATGGCCGCACGAGCAGGACAAAGGCTCTCGAGGAGGCGCTTTGAACGCACGAGTCGAAAGGGTATAGCGGTGCCTCTTCGTCGCGTCGAGCTGTATCGTCGCCGAGAACAAAAAGAACGCGTCGTAAATGTTGCTTCGACGTAGAGAGCCGGATGGTTGTAAAGAAAAAAAGGACGTGGTTGGTCGCGGTTTAGTGCGGCGAAATATCGACGATTCCCTGTCGAAAAAGGAACGTCGCCGCCTCCCTTTCGAACCAACGACTCTAACTATACGTGCACTTCGTACAGGCAAAAAGTGATTTGTTGAAGAAGAGAAGAAGCCTCGAAAGTTCTGCGTAATCGACGATGCTTGTGCGTTACTTGTTTCCTTCAGCTTCACCGACATATTTGTCCGTTAAAGCGTGCGATTTACTGGCGTCAGTGTGTTCTCCAGTCTTGAGAAGAGACTCGAGGTCGGTTGAAATTAAAATTCATTAGGAGTTCCATTATTTTGACTACAAGTAACGTTTCTCCGGTTTCTCCAGACTTAACATCAGATTACTGATATTTAGAGTTAATAAAGCGAAAAGGACAGCGCTTGGATATACACATTCTTGTTTTTTTTCAGTTTAAACAGATGAACGTGAATCCCGAATCAGGTTCACAACGAATTCCGAAACGACGTTCGTCTCATTACCGGGAACGTTTTCACGGATATTTATGGGAGACCGTGTTCCGCGATCAACGGTACGTGCTAATTGTTAAGAGGGCCGTAACCCCGTTGTATGTTCTTTCGTTATTTTCGCGGTAACCTTACGCTGACAGTGTAAGTACCTGTCGTGGCATGCACTCAGGATATAAAGTGTAACGTGCAAAACCTGCCGGTCGTACGACGTGCGGTACGACGGGTTTGCAAATGCGGTGCGGGATCCGAGGCGCCATAATTTAGTCCTCGGGGCGGCAATCGTAAATCCGCGGAATGTCAAATTTTTACACCACGGTAAACCGTTAAGTAGCATCATTCTTATTATCGTTACGTACTTTCTTTTCTTATAACTCAGCGGCTGTGCAACTAAATGAAACTAGATGATGGAACACTATGTGACTAAATTAAAATTCATTGGACGAAAACAGTTTGACTGACCAGATTTGGAAGCGAGGATTCTTATGAGTCAGCTTTATTTCGAGGCAAGGAGCCTTAGGATGCTTAATCCTTTTTAGATCCATTCTTTGATCTTGAAAGCGTTCGCCGGATCTGTCGGCTCAACTTTTAAACTACAAAGAAACGAAACTTGGAGTTAGGCAGATGAATCAAGATAAAACGTGGGATGGCAAGCTTTTTAGAAGGTACGATTCCCGGTGTTAAAGTAACAAATTAAAAATTTCGCAATCCACGCTGAAACATGCAACCGATCTAAAATGCCCTAATGATCGTGTTGGCCAGCTTGAGAAACGCTCTCAATCGGCGGCCGGAATCGGTCTGGATAATAAGTGGCTTCTAAAAGGGCTACGGCGCGCGGCGCGGCGCCGTGTTCGCGAAAGTGGCTCGAATAAGATCGATACGTAGGCGAATTTCGCCAGATCGAATAATAATCGTCGTCGTTACACTGGCTGGTTCTTCGATTAACCCGGATAACCTCGCTGGGTCCCCAAAGGATCGTGATAATACGATCTCCCGCGCATTTATCTATCGTCAATTCGTGGTGCGGCGTTCGTGGCGAGCACTCCCTCTTGCTCAACGAGCGAACCAGTGATTCACGATTCGTGTTGCACGTTACGATTTCAGACTGATACACATGCAACCGATACACATGCAGAACGCTGTTTTTACAGGTACGTCTTACGACACGTTAATCCGCTCTCTAATTACCTACGCTTCCTTCCACATGTCCAGGATGCTTGCCCTTACAGTTTCGTCCGATGACATAAAAATTCTAATCATCATCGATCTGGATGTTATCGACAAAAGAAGACGTTACGGAGCTGTCAATTTTCTCCACGACGAAGGAATCCCTTTTTTCTGTGCGTAGATGATAACGCCCGGGGCAACACTATTGATGAGTGATATTATACGAATGCCTCGTTTCCTGCAGTTAGAAACGGTGGTTTACGTTTACAGTTGTGTAACAGTAGGTTTATGGTAGCTAGAATACTGGGTCGTTGCCAGTAACTTCTTACCGACAAATATTTGCATGGTCCACCTGTTGAATTTCAGTTTTAAATCTAGCTGCGAGCTGAAAGTTTCGCTGTCCGTTTGTTCGTATGGCGTGTCTGCCTCTTGCACGCGATGAAAATTTTGCTCACTTGGGAAAAGCCAATTCTGTTCTATGTTAATGTAAATTAGATTGCAACGACTTGAATGTGCAAAAAATTGCAGCAATCCAACCAGTAGATGGTTCCTTGTTCCTTCTACTCATCAGAACTTTTTTCCGCAGATTACCATCTACGTAGTGGTTCGCGTAACTTTCTCGAAGAAAAGTGACTACTTACCTAAGAAAGTGTGGAAAATTTATCGAGGTAGATTCGTCTGATTTTTGCAACAGAAGAGATTGGCAAAAGAATAATCTCTACCTGTAGCTAATGATCGAGGTGTCGATGCGATATAAAGCCAACATGAAAAAGAAATCTTTATAAAAACGTATAAATTGAAATAAGAATTTGCATTATCAAACACTGGCGTTTCGCTTTCCAAAGCAACTATTCAGCCTGATTTTCCGCGTATACATTAGAACACGCATGAAACAGTTGCCAGCCCGAAGCGGTCGATTCATGAACGAAGCCAAGAGTCGTTACAATTATTGCGCAGTGTAACGTGTCGGTCCGACGTGCAGAAAGCGTTCAAAGTTTAAACGCACCGCGGGGGAGTGACTCAGAGGCAAGCTATCTCATAGAGCAGCTAGACATGCCTGTTCGTTGCCCGGCAATTACGATTTGTGAGGGTCGAGCGCGTTCACACGGGAGGGGTTGCTTGCGAAATAATAAACGTTAGTTCCTTTATCGATTCCGAGCACGATAGCGCTATTGGAAGAGATCCAAGAATAGTCGTGAAACCATTGACATTGCCGTTCACTTGCTCGCTTTTATTACGCCGCATTTCGTAGATCGAAGAATCCTGTAGTCGGTCGTCTTCTCATTTATAATATTTGTGTACATACATTGTATAATATAAAGAGCTTAAATGGTTGAATAAATACGAATTCAGAAGTACGAAAGGTCATTGTACTCGGTGCACAAGACGCGTTTATTTACCTTTATCCAAACACACTCCATCTTTCACGGCTTATTTAAGTAACAAGTTCACTGCATTCGTTCCACGGATTATTCTCCTGTCCCGGCAGGGTACTCCTGTCGGGCAGCGGTTGAAGCTGTCGAGCAAAGGACATTGTTACGGTGACGCATAGTTTGCACGGTGTAATCGTCCGCGCACCTGCAAGACTCACGAAAACCGTCTCTGAATGGTACACGGTTAAACAGCGGTTTTCTGCTCTTTCTGTCGTTCGATTCTTCTTGACTTTCCGACGCGCGGTGTAGGGTCATCAGTGTCGACCACGAAACAGGCAGACCAGTATGAATGAACGTCAGGAACCGAGGGCCCTTTTTAAGGGTGCTCACGTGCCAGTCACGTGAGGTGGGCACGCCCATTGTCTCGCAGAGAATGCACGCTTGTATGCATATGCTGCGAACAGGCGCATAGTGACACGCACAGAGGATAACACGTTGCACACATGCGCGATATATTTGTGAGGTACGCGTATTTACGTGTGTCTGGCGGCGTGGCGGCACGACGTAGGTTACGAGGACGGTGGCTGAATATTAAAGAAGGGAAGAAGTAAAAGGCGATAGGATGTGGCGCGAGGTACAGACACAGCGGAAGTGCCGTGACACCGGCGCTAATCGCGAAAGAGAACCATTTTGCTGGGGTGTGTTTCTTCGTCGTAAGCGGTTCCCTTTTCAGTCGACGATCGAACAAACGCGTGGTTCGACGTTCGATGTTCGATGTTTCAAGCATGTCGCCGTGTTTCAAGGCAGAATTCATGATACGCAAGGGCTGCACGTTCACGTATTAAAAATTCAAGAGTTAATGGCGTCGACGAGGTTCGCGTTGCCTCCTACATCCCGAAACATTTGGCATTTTTTATGCGCCGTCTACCAGCTCTCCGAGTAGTTCTCCATATTTCTTTTCGCCCTTCGCCGTTATATACGTTCTTCTGCCGTTTCGTTCTCGCGCGTATCTGGAATTTAAAGAGGGAATTATTGGAGGCATTCGAAGAATTATCGCGGTTTGTAGCGTTTCGTGTCACGTTTCGCGATATTCCTTTAATTTTTCCACGCCCGATCGAGCACAGAATCGTTCAACGACTCTGAAAATTTATCGCCAATCTCTCTGCCTCTTCTTTTTTTCCTTTACGTTCGTCTCGCGAAACATATCATTAGCAGTCGGAAATGTTCGCATTTTAACGTCACTTACGCTGCGGGATACACGCGGTATTAACGTCAGACGTAAGGAAACAGGGAAAAAACATCGATGCTGTAACGAGAATCGAGATAGCTATTGCGAAAGTCAATAACGGGTGCATTTTTATCTGTCCTAATTGTATCGGCGATTAGGTCTCGTTAACAAGAGTGCCTTGAAAACGTTTTATCGGCTGATAAATCAAACGGCCCGGATGTGTAATGTATAGGGATGGTAATACAGTCGCGTAATGTGCAGCAGCGAATGGGAAGTCGAGTTGGCCAGCATTGAAGTGAAAACAAACGAATGTAAACAGGAGAGGGCACGTGTGGAGCGGGGGCATCGAGCCTTCCGCTTGTTTAGCTCTGTTTGTTTTGGCTGCGCCGTGAGACACGCTGATTCGTTTTAACTCTTTCCTCCATTACGACCGGCTCGCGTTATATTGCTTTTTAAACGCCCGTTTTTTTCCATTTCTCCTTCGACTCCCTCCAAACCATTCGCGTCACCGGTTTACGATGTCACGGCGGGGAACAAAGATCGTTTCTTAAGAAATTAACCTTTCTGTTAAGCGTAGCATACGATTTATAAAAACGACGTTCGTCCTGAAAACGTTATTCGCGGAATAACGTAAAGAAATAGAGGAAAAAGTTAATTTAAAATCGCTGTGTTTCTTGATTAATAACTAATAGTAGAATTATACGGTATAGTAATTAAATGGTAAAGAGTCTTAGTTGTTTACCGCCTATATGCCTCGGCAGATGTCAGTATTACCATGAATGATTTCTTTTTTGTTTCTTCTTTTTTGCGTGACAAACAGCTGTTAGTGGTGTCTTTATGGCGTGTTACCAACCATGGTGCCTGGCATCTTCTTCGAAATGGAAATATTCCTTAAACATGAATTTATAAATCAATACAGATATTAAGGCAAATTACATTAAGTTATAGTATCGATTTATTGATTAAATCGTGGCACTCGTCCTTATAATACTGCCAAACTACGATATTTCAAATATTTAATACATTTTAAATTGAAGTGTTTAGGGATTAAGATGGATTAATATTAAGCAACATAAAATAAAAGTATAAATAAAAGCACCATGATACCAGAGTTCAGCGAACTCGAGATTTCAGGGACATAGACCTCAGGAGCACACCCTCTATTTCCATTAAACGTGGTGTCGGGTGGTTAAAGACACGCCTAAAGTTGCGCTGAAACGCGATTCAGGTATATATCGTTCCGTAGTTCCGGCGTTCCGAACGTTCCGTTTCATCGTTCCACGGTTCGAGCGCGAGAGTAGGTAGTTGCGTGTGTCGTGTCAGTTATATCTCGGCAGCGAGAGCCGTCAGGCATACGGGTGTTTTGACGCGCGTCGTTCGTTCAAAATCCTCGTGCATCCTGCTGTATCAATACCGACAAAAACTTTCGACGGAATCTCAGTGATTGCAAGCGTCCTAATTGTCGAACGTTGCCATCGTAGTCTTGTGTGATTTTCCTTTGGAGTTACCTCTCGTACAGAGCGTAGTTTCGAGAGTGTTTATATCCTTCGAGGACGACAGAAAGTCTCATTGGTTCGTCGATTAAATCATGACAGTCGCTTCCTTGTATTCTGGTCTGACGACATTTCTCGTGACACTGCGTGCAACTGATTCATTTTCACCTGTGTACAGGCGTGCATCTTTCCTGCAAAAACGAAGGATTTCAAGGTTAAGTTTATCCCCTGACACGTGATTGTATATATGTGTTGAATCGGATGCCGTACCGTGGTTTCGTATAAATCAACGAATACGCGCAGCGGCGATTTCGATCGACCGAGTGAACACTGGCTTTGATGTTTATCGATCATACCGTGCGTGTCGATAGTATTGGTGGCGTGCATGGCCGGACGCAATTACAATCGGGACATTATAATGAATTATGCAAGAGATCGAATTGCGCCGATTCGAAGATTATCAGCTTTCGCTGTTCTGCATTTTTCTGTTAATGCATGGATCGCGTTCATTTATTTTTCGTGACGGCTAGAGAAAACGCGAATTCTTTGTATACGGAAAATTATCGTAAAATGAATGTAATATCAGATACGGGAATAGAGAGGTGTTTTATAAAAACGTGTTACGAGGTCAAATCATGGTTATGTTTTTCTCTATCAGAAAATAGTGAAATCTTGGGAACGTTTGAGTAGAAAAATACATACTGTTCCTTTAGAAGTGAATGGTGCTTTATCCAGTCGCTCATTATCGGAACGGCATGAAGATTGTCGCATCAATTTGTACGCGAGATGTGTTGCTTCCTCTTGTAACGTACGCGAGACACGTTTCGTTATTTTTCTGCTCGACGATTCTCTCCTCCCTTTTCTTCGCCCAGCTAATACGAGAACCTTGTACAAAGTGAGTATCATTGGTTAAGGTTAAACGGTCGCGGGGTTGTTTCACGCGGGAAAAGTGGCGCCATAGACGAACCACTTTCGAATTCGATATCGACTTTTTACCGCGCAATCGTGTTCCCGCCATTATCCCACGACCGATTCGAGATCGAGATGCGGAGTAATTTCGATAATCGAACGATCGTATCATGGACGGACGTTTGCGAATCCGGACGCTGATGGTGTTAATCTTTGAAATTTTTACGTGAAACGGTGACAAAGTGTGAAAGGTGACGGAATAATCTCGAAGATAACCTTACGAGTGAATCGGAAGTTGGATAATCGTCATGGCTTACGTGCTCTGGCGGGTCTTTATGAAGAAGTACTCGAAGGTGCGGCTGGGGCTCAGGAATCTGCCTGTAAGTGTTGCACGCTTTGTACTTCGTAATTTGGCGCCGTACGCGCGTAGTTTAGTTTACGCGCGGGCGTGTGGTTGTTCACGATGCAAATGATTTGTCCGAACGAAGCAAAACCGCCGTTTGGGATGGGTTTCCATCGACAGCACCGGCGAGAAGTAAACGTACGAACGTTGCATCGTAATTCTCAAGGTCAGGATTTTATGACCGAACTTAGCCGCGCTTCGCGTCAAACGGCCGCTGTAATTGCGGTAGCCATTGAATACGTTATGCAACGAGCCGACCGGAAACCGTACTTGGTATGAAAATTACCACCTACCGGCAGTATCGATCTTTTTTTTCTCCTCGTAACTCTTTCGACCGAAAGCACAGAATACTTCCAACAAAGTTATACATATAAGGGTTTACGTTCGGAACCATTAATAAGACGTAAATTCGTTGCATGGTTGTTGAAGTTTAATAAAAGGAAAGGAACTCAATATAGAATGTTTCAGTTTCATGGCCGCTAGATATTTCTATCGAAATACTGTCCAAAATAATTCAATTTTCCCTCGATTTTCGATTAGCTGAATCGTTGGTTGCGCGCGCATTGTATCGCGACTTACCGGTGAGGTCGTTCCACGTTCGAACGTTTTACCAGAACGAAGGTGCAATTATTAGACGTTGCAACTGTAGCTAATGCGAACACGGTAATTGGATAATTGCCGTAGGAGCCGGCGTAGCAGTTCTAATTTCTTTCTGTACCGTTTCGTGCCGGCCGCGTTGTCGATTTCTATCGATATATCATTATTGTTATTATTTATTTATGGCCTGTAAGTCCTATAATATACATTGTATATTACAAGATGAATATCGTTATCTCGATCATCATCATGATCGATCGGTTGCGTGCACAATTCATTGGTTCATTGATTTTTCATCGAAGTAGGATTCGTTCGCCGTTCGCAGCGTAACGAGGACTGGATCTCCCATTTCTACGCTTTTTTCCTTCGTGTCTGCTTAATTATCGATACTTGTTGATTAATTGATAAACAATACGACCGCGTCTAATTTGTCGACAGATCTTTTTATTAAATTTTATCGCTAAACACGGGTTAGCAATGAACACGGCAGATCCAGCAAGATGTGTTAATCAATCAGGAAAAAGATGGCTGGTCTGTGTACCGTACCTATAGACACGCCCTGTTAATAAATTTCGTACAGCGGAAGGGAAACACGTTTGGGTTGGGGGTGCGCGCAATTTACGACTTGTCGGATTGGATTACTTTGATGCGTAAGCACCGAGATCCACCGCACGGTTATGCAAACGATTGTTATACCCTGATGTAACGGGGGTTCGCATCGAGCGTTAAGTCTCGGTGGTATAAGTATGTAGATATTCCGATTATACAGTCAGTCGTATATTTCGATTCCCGTCGTTGTAATGGATTTTGACCAACTTCTTAAACATTAAAATTGAAATGCGTTTAGGTGAACGAGTAGGCACTAGAGTGAAATGGGAGTGCTTTAATTCTTCGGTAGTTTCTGAGACATTACGGTCAAAAGTTTAAATCTCTGAAATTATGTTATAATTGTGGATCTAATTGAAAATCGTTGAGATGCTTCAAGTGAAATAATGCTAATATCTATCGCTAGAATTGGATTAATATCATTAGCAAAGTTTTGCACAATAGTACATATTAAGTTTAAATGAGGATCAAATTATAACTCAGGCTCACCACCAGGGAGACGCATCGTCACTTTTGTACGCGCTGGGGACATCAATGGTGTGAATGGAAAGTTCAACGTGTATCTATTATTAGATTCACACGGCACTGAATGTGTCAAGGGTTAAAATTAGAAACCCGATAATATCGTTTCTAATGTTAACAGCTCTCCAATTCATCCGATTTATGTCTACGTCAATCTTCACCCCCTGCTCCACACGAAGAATCCAGCGAATTCAAATCCGACTCTTCGAATCGTCGCAAGAACTCATCGCGTCTCGAGAACAGCGTCGACTCGTAGTCAGTCTGTTTCCTAGAACTCGGCTCTCGTATTGTAATTATCGAGAGGGAGAGAGAAAAAAAGGGACGGCGCTTTTGCAAAGTCCCGGGTCGGTGGCTCGAGGGAAGGGGGGCGGAGGGGGAGTCAGCATCTTAATAAATTAAACGAATCGGTCCGCTGGAGGAGGTGGGAGGTTCGCGAGTACAGCTAGGGTAGACGAATGGAAGAGTAGCAACGTGTAGAGACGAAGATCGGTTCGAGAGGAAAGAAAGGAACGGTAGGCGGTCGGAAACCGGGGGGTTAGGGTGGACTAGGGGATGTCGAGGGGCGGACGGGGTGCAATTCAGTTTGCGGTCGCCGAGTCAGGTTACGTTAGGTTAGTCCAGCGGTTGGTCCCCGTGACCGTGAACCGCGGCTGACCTGCGACACAAACACACAGAGTCTCTCTTTCTCTCTTCCCTTCCACCTTCCATAAATCTACCTGCACTACATCGCGTCTCGTTCCACAGCCTGGCGAACCGCTCCGTTCACCTCTCTTTTCTTCTCTCTCGCCTTGCATTGTGCGCTCTTCGGGATCTCAGAGTGATAAATACGGCCGACCACCCCTCTCCCATCCCTATATCTCGTTATCTGTCCTCGTCTGGCCCTCGAACAACTCGCGAAACCGGCGTGAACCGTTTCCCCGTTTTATCGTGCTTACCAGCAACTCCGGAGCGGGACATCGTCGCGTGGGTGTGTTGATCTATTTCGATTTTCGCCGTCGTACGTTTTAAGCTTTTTCTCGAAGACGATCGCCCTCTATTGTCATTATCGTTCTTGACAATTGCGTGGAATATCGAGGATGTAAGAGAGAGAGAGAGAGAGAGAGAGAGAGAGAGAGAGCACTGTGGCCCTTCATGTATTGAACTTGTCGGGGGAGAAACAATTTATGCGACTGAAATTCGTATGATGGAGGTTGGCCAATTTTCTCCATTACCTATCATCCTTCGTTCGCATAATAGGAATTCGCGATCAGATAATCGAGCATTAACTAAAATTTCGTACCAATAGATATAGCTTTACAATAGATAGCTTGTATGCGTATACGTGGATTTGAATTGCGCGTTTGAAGCGCTTTGTATGTACGCGTTCGAGAATTACTTGAATTACACATATTTCCATATGTGTATAAAATAGAAACTCTTTCTCTCGGAGCGAGGAAGAGTATCAAAGAAAGTTAATAAATTCTTAAAGACTTTTACTCGCGTTGATCGGCCTCGGAGGCTGATGGAAACGACGTTGAAAATCGTTGCGATTCAAAGGCAGTTTTATCTGAAACTCGTTAACGCAGCATTTTCTCCCGTTACTCGCGCTATCGCAATGTTTTGCACATCTCGTATCGTGGTTCGCAGTCACGACCGCGGATCGGAACAAGAAACAAGAAGAAAAGGAGGAGACTTCGGTGGCGTCGGTAATCAAATCGTTGTTTTCTTTCCTAGCAGTGTTAATTTAATTTGCTTCGTTCGTATCGGCTCTTGCCCACGCTCTTCAACTTCTTCGTTTTATCGGAAATAATTTGTTCCATTATCGAACGGCGTACTTGAATCGAAAGTGGAAACACCGAGAAGAATGTTTGCTTTGAACGAATGTAGGCGGACAGATTGATCGATGACTCTTTAATCGCTATTGTTAACGTTCATGGCCGTTGCAAATCGGATCAGCCATGTGAGATACGATGTTGCAGTTGAACGAACGAGCTTCTCTCCGTTCTCTTCCTAATATTATACTTGTTTTCAGTTATATAAGGTGTTATAAAAATAGGCTGAAAGACTTTGTGTGGAGATTTATAGTACGTTCCGAGAAAAATATTTGCTTGATTTTAGGATCTCCGTTTAACGAACATATTTTACTCCTCTTGGCGATAGCTATAGGCTTACGAAGATCTAGATCATTTTTTTCTATAACATCCTGTACGTTCTCTTAATTCGGTTAAAACGCTATCACGTACATCCTCTTCCGCGTGGATCTTATTATGTTACGTTCGAGGCGCTCATTCATCGTCCCTGAAATTAAATAGAAACGAAACGAGCTACGTTCCATCGTACGATACTGTTTTCTTCTCGAAAGACTCTCATACTATATGAAGCAAGATCGATGATATCATTGTTCGTTCTTGGCGTATATGCTTAGGTTACACGGTCGCTGCTCGCGGATCGTCAGAAAAACGTTTGTCCCCGGTTTAATCGCACGAACCCCTTGTTTAATATGTATTAACGTACATATTTCTTACGAAATCTCTTTGCCACGATTGAAGAAGCTAATTTTCACTCGACAGCGATTCCTGTCGGAACTATGACGCCGTGATTTCGAAGCCACGTTGGCAAGCCTACGTTTATGTACATTGACACGGATTTATTACTCGGCACATATTTAACGTTGTTCTAACGCGACGCCCTAAAACTTCGTGTGTCTACAAATTTTCTGAAAACATACACATGTATCTTAACTTTACGACCGAACGCTTCGCTTCGGTCAACATTACCGACTTTACTTAGTTACTTACGTTCATCGTCTTGGAAACGGCAGAAAATTTTCATAGACTCTCGCCACGTTATCTTAGGCTAGTTATTGGTTCGAATCGTGACACCTTCGAAACTAACGATTTCGTGTAAAATATGAGTAATATACAGGTTTCGCCAGAGCCTTTTTTTACGAAACGATGTTAGCATTTTCTATGAATAGAAGTAAGGTTACTATGATAGAAATGTAGAAATAATATAAAATAAATAATATAATAAATTGGCTTATGGCAGTAAGTCATTTCTTTCTCGGGAACTGAATATTAATCGCATATTTATGTAACAAAATTAAGGAATTACTAAAACGTGGAGTTGATCGGCGAGGCTTCTAAGAGGTTCGAATATCGCTCTCGTCAAACAGTCTCGAGTCGAAGAGTTTGATCTGGGAACGAAGTGATTATATAGAGCGAGGAACGTTATTCGTATTTTCACGCGACCTACATAAGTGATTATGATTAACCGAGAAAAATAGCGGGTCGACATTCCGCCTTGGCTGGAGAGTGCGGCACCTGGACGCGGTTAGCGTCGTGCAGGGATGCGCCTGCCACAATGCACCGTGTGCAATTTCACTTACTTTCGCCGCTAATTAATCGAGCGCACTTCTAGACGGCCGATTTGCCCCGTTCGTGAGGACCAGAGAAAGGTACTATGCAAATTCCATCGAAAAAACGAAACACGTGCCCTTCCCCCACCCCTTCCGCCGTTCTTTTATCGCGAGCCGCTTCGTTGCTTCACGCTTCGTTGCTTCTATTAAATATCGTCATTGTGCCGCTAGACGACGCTTCGTTCCTCTGACGCGACATTCAGGTGAGCTCGTACAGCCAGAAAAAGTCAAGTACCACGAATTTTGATGAATCGTTGAATTTTCGTTTCAACCAGGTTATTATTTCGCGAATAGGAAGTATGATGTTTATCGTGTCGGAAGAACAATTTTGAAGTTTGGGGAGACTTGAGAAAAGAAATAAAACTTCAGATAGGAGCTATCTACCAGATTTCGGATCGTTTTTTGTATCCTTAACTGGTATGGTTTAATAGAAATATATTGACTTGCCGCAGTTATATACAGGGTGGTTGGTAACTGGTGGTACAAGCGGAAAGGGGGTGAATCTACGCGAAAAAAGAAGTCGAAAATATAGAATACAAATTTTTCGTTTGAGGCTTTGTTTTCTAGAAAATCGACTTTGAATTTTCGCTCGGTACGCGTGCGGTACGTTATAACGGATCTCACTGTAGATCGTTGTCTCGATGGGAAAATTAAAAAAAAAAAATTAAAAAAAAATTTTTATTCTATATTTTCGACTTCTTTTTTCGCATAGAATCACCCCCTTTCCGCTTGTACCACCAGTTACCAACCACCCTGTATAATTGAAAATGTTGAAGTGGGTCTGACTTCTAGGAAAACTCTACATCTTCTCTAGTGTTTAGTTTTTGGCACAACGATTCTCTTTACAGCGGCTTCTTTGGTCTCTATTATAGTACCGCGAAAAAATCGCCAACGTACAGACAATGTCGACGATAAAGCGCAAATGTCGACAAGCCGAAATGGTTGGAAAACTTCGATAAGCCTAACGGCCATTAATATATTTCGGCACCGCAGCCGTTGATGTTCAGTTAGCCACCGGAGGGTGAAGAATCGTTAATCGAAAGTTCAAGTTAAATAGTCATCTTTTTCTGTTTAATCCACTGTAATATATCCATCTATCAATAAATTATCATATAGGATAGAAACCACCGGAAATCTTAATTTCTAACATTTTTGATAAAGAAATCCTATAATACATTCATCCACGTGTTTGTTCTCTCTATTCCGAGATACATAAAACCTCAACAGAAAATTATCGAGACATTTGGCATCGTGTGTTATTTGAGTTAAGGGTTAACTATAGTAGTAGGTATAGCGATGTATAATATGTATAGTTTGTATTATACGATATAGTTGAGTTAACGGTTACATTTTCAGTCAGATTCAAGGATGTCGCGATAAAAAGCACATAATTAGTATTATATATATATAGTATTCGCGGTTAAGTTTATGAAAGACATCTGAAAGGTAATCTAGTCTCTTCAATGAGCTCTATTAAAATGTAAGGACACGGTTACCCTATATATCTCGCTATTACAATGTCTTTAGTCGTCCGACAAAGTTGGCTATAGCGCTTGCGAAATACCGGAAACGTTTTCCTTAACGAGCATCGACTGCAACAGCTCTCGGCTATCAAGATCCAGAAAACCTCGTACGTTGACGTATCGCGGAAAGAATTCGTACTTTTTCTTACAATCTCTCCACACCATCAATGTGTCTAACCGCGCTCTCAAATCGAATCAAATTATTCAACACGAAGGACGCGACAAATGATCTATGGAGCAACGTCATCAACCTGATTATACTTGGCAAATGTAATAACGTAATGGGGACGTGCGTAAGGCGAACATTGTTGAGTTTCAACGACTTAATTTAGTAAGACAGACGAAATGGAATGAGCAGTTTTGGGACGCTTAGAAATCACGTTGACCAACTCCACAAATTAAATCGTATAGACGAATGACAATTACAAACATTGTTTCTAAAAATTTATCTTAGAATTTACGGTTATTTACGCTTTCTCTATTTCTGTTAAATAATTTTATGAAAATAAAATTTTTTTTTGAGCTATTGAATTCTATTGTAAAATTGCTAACTTGAATAAAAAGCGGAGTTGATTAATTTGCCTTTTCGACGATTCAATTGTCACGCTTCGTATAAAATATGTGTCCTAATACTTACGAAGTATACGTAGGAAATCCAGTATTCGATAAGAATCTAGAGTGTCGCGGGCTTTGTTCGTGTCTCGGGAGAAACCTAGTTCTTTCTCTATCCTCGTGCATACACAGGAACATCCGGCGTCGACTGACAAAAACTTTAATCACAATTAAGACAATTTCACGGCAGGAATGGGCATTGTGTCGAGAGAATCTGTACCGTCGCGAGCCGGCCCACTCCGGTTCTCTCGTGTCGGCGTGAGGTGAACGCTCGTGAGTCTCGAAGGATAGAAAGAGCGTCGTCTCTCCCAGCTCTTCGAGGCTCTATCGAGAACAGCTCGAGATGTGCCACGAGCCGCGCGCTGCCAATGTCGGAGGATAATTGATGATAGTTGCTTAGCAGTCGACGACGACGCACAAAAGATTCCCGGGCTCCTTCTCTCCCCTGGCCGCGGCTACGTATAAAAATTTAAATTAGTACGATAAAAGAGCATTCAGTTACGTGTTCTCCCTTTCTTTCTCTCTTCGTGCTCTCGAATACCAGTCGGGCCAAGGTACGTTATTGTTCCAATGAATTATGTTACCGGCCACGCTTTGTAATGAGTTCGAAGAGAGCTGAAGGGGTGTGAAGCGGACGCGAGTGCTCGAAGGCTCGTTTCCTCGATAGAAGGCTATGTTTAGGCTGTTTCAATAAGATTGATGGAGTTAGATCTTTTTCCTGTTGCTCCCTGTATAATTATATCGTTAATTGATTCATAGATACGGATAGATGTTTGGAGTTACACGTATTTGAGCAAGACAAACGTTTTTAGAGATTTACATGGTTTTTGTAATTTATCTCCGTGAAGATAGGACAACCTTGTTAGCTCACTTTGAAATTAATCTTTCTAGACCTAATTTCACGTCTGTGATAACTAACACGACTTTGTATTATTCTACGGGTGACATAAGATTCTGTGTTCTCTGCTTCGAAAACATTGAGATATGATTTTAAACCGTAGTCTTCTGACATTTCTCTAACAAGATAAGAACAACGAACACTCGATAACAAAGTTATTTCGGTTTATTCACGCCTCGGTAAATAAATATCACAAAGGAACTAGCAAACTATGACTCGTAACTTCTATCCATTTGGAAAATCGAAGATGGTATTTATCTTACTTCCTTTACTCAAGATAGCGGAGCGTAAATTCGGTCACAACGAGAAAGGAATAAATCCGCCCGGTAAATAAAAGATCTACCGATAAACTACCGAAACTTGTGTATTGTTATCGGATTATTTGTCAGTTAGACCGCGCCAATCTTCACTTGCGCAACGCGTAGTTTGAGTATACGCGCGAAGGTCGACAAATTTTGAATGTGCGGCGCGTTCGTCTCTCGCGCATCTATCCGCGCAGGCGCGCGCATTCGCGCGTTTCAATTTAATTCGCGCGCTTGGCGCGCCAACGCGAATGAAAGTGACTCACGCAACCGTCCGTTCGGTTGCGGTTTTTTACGGTGTGCCGTTAATTATATCGTTCACGCAATACGTTGCAGAAATACATGCAATTAATTTGCTATCGTGAGATCGTATTTAGGTAGAAGATTCAAGAATTTAGACAGGAAACTTCTTGGGATAGAGGTGTATAGAAGCTTAGTAAGATCAAGTGTGATTCGTGAGACAGAGCTTCGATATTTTTTGCAGGTTTTCTTTCGATAGTTTTATATGATTATTACTAGTCAAACTAGTCATTATTACTAGTATGATTTAACTAGTCAAAATTACTGGTATCAAACATGAGAAATGTGCAAGGATTTTTAATATTTACGTTACTTCTATTAACTTATATCGCTTCAGTTTTAGCCAACTATTATAACATAAAGAGATAATAGCGTGTTTTAGTTGGAAATTATTTTTGGAGAGATTTAGAGCAATAAACTCTACATTTTATCGTATATTTCCATTCATTAATAACGTTAATAGATGAAAGTATTCTTACATGTACGAAAGAATTTAGGTAATTGAAATATTCAAATTTCATTTTCCCCCATTTGGTTGGTATACGGTTCGTGCATCGAACACTCAGCGGGCACTTTCAGTTCTGCTCCGCGAGGCGACGGTGTAATTACTCGGACTTTCTGTTGCACGCGTACCGAATCCCCCATCTGCATACAAACTACGCCGGCATCCACCTTGATTAATATTAATTTTTCCACAATGGATTTTGTCGCGACGAGAGCGTGAGACAGTTCCTGTCTCGTTATTTGCTTTACGCGTTTGATAGCCGTGAAATTCATGCTACGATTTCCTCGTTTTCGTCGCTGGAGATGTCTCGTTCGAACGATCAGAATGAGGCTTCTTTCACCATTGAGAAGATCGGCGGAAGAGCTCGACGTTCGAGATACGTTGAACCTAACGACTACAAGGGTGAGAAAATTCTCTTCGTTGTCACGCATTCGTATCCTATATCAATAAATAAATTCATCGGAAGTAAAAATTCACTGCATCTACCGTGCACCGTGAGATTTTTAAACGTTTATGCACAAAGATCGCTTGTTAGTCAATACGACTATCGAAGAAACGTTTACCAGCCTCGTTATCATCCTTACGTGAAAGATCGAAGATTTACGAGTTTGTTCGAAGGTGATCACAAATTCCGCGTGAGAATCGAAACCAGGCCAACCGCAGAGGTATTTACCGTTTTTCAGCAACGTCGATGTGCCATGTGTCGGAAACCGTAAACTAAGTAGACCAGCGAGGATGCACCGGAGCATTATCGATTGTCCGGAAGTTATTGCGTAAAGTCAGGAGGCGGCAAGTTCGTAACGTGATTTCTTAGCGGGACAAGAGCTTTTGCGAAAGTCTCGACGATTGTGTTGGAGCGAGGGGTTGTTTTCGTGGAAAAATGCACGAGTTCCATCGATCACTTAACGATAACTAATATTGTCCGAACGTCTCTTCCGGCATAGTGATCCTATCGTGCGGTAAAACACGAGAACACCGCCACTTTTGAATAATTATTACATCCGTAGCGGGATAACGTAACGGTCTATCGCTTTCACTAAGAGATTCGTGTATAAACGTTGGGCGAGGTCAGTCTAGTACGTCGTCCATGATTGATCGGTATTAAATTTGTATTTGTGTTCCACCGCGGGCAAACTAGATGATAATAGCTGTAAACATCTCAGCTTCTATCTTCGATCTGGATGTTGACCTTTCCCGCGATGTGAAACGTGGCTCCGCCGATTGTATGCTCGCTAGACACGATGTACAGGCTATTCGGAATATGTGTAGTGAAATATTAGATGTTTCAGACTCGTTGCATTCGAAACGAGGAATAATAATCACGAGTCACTCGTGATTGAACCATTCAAAGAGCGATTTTTTTTTGAGTCACTTAAGCAATGGGATTAGCCATGACTTTGATAAGTTCTATGTTATCCTTGATTTTAATAATTCCAATAACTTTGAAGATCTCGATGGACTGACACAGCTATTGATAACTTTAATGATTTCAATGTAGTCCGTAATCAGTCAAGATAGGCACGTAATTGTCAGTGGATCGCGCCAGGCACGGCTAAGTCTTTTAAGAGTCAGGATAAACGAATGCCGTATCGTTTCAGCGTAGGGACATCGTACGGTGAAGAAGCGCGCACGAGATTCGTATCTTTATTTATAATGTTATTAGAGTCGGCGTTCACACGAGTAACTGTACAGAGAGTCGTGGCACCGGCGATAAATTGAAACACTTCGTTCCTTAGTTGGCTTCTGTGTACATACATCGCGCGACGTTCCACCGTAAAGTATCAAGAGTCGCTTGGTATCTACTCGTTTGATTACAATCTTTGTTCCCCTCGTGGGATCAGCTACCACGCGACTACCTCTGTTTTCGGTGTAAGCTCCGTAAAATATAGGAGGGTGTGAGCCAGTTGTAACCTGAAATTTATTTAACCTTCGATTGATAACGCCGCCATGGTGTGTGTATCCACTTTGCCCTCTTTCTGTTTTTCGTTTAACGCAACAATAAGGATTGCTAGATTCCTCGTACGAAGGATCCTCAGGCAAATATTACAGATTTAATTTCAAGCGAATTAATGGCTGTTAATGAACGAAATGCAGGAGGAGGAAACGCGAGGATACACATACCGGTAAAGGTCAGGCAATAAATACCGACTCATTAGCCGACAAGAAAGCGCAGCAGCCGCGAGAGACTCTCTTCGGTGAACGGAACGAGCGTTTGTGTCTCCGCCTTTCCCGCTTCCGGTTGCTCGTATTTTTCGTCGTTAACGCGGTTCGTTACTCTTGTCCCCCCTTCTTATCTCCATTTTTCTTACTTTTTTGTCTGCTCTTTAAAGCATCTAATCCGTTCCGTCTTTCACGTCGCGCGATCCACGTCGTCGCACTAAATCAATCAGATGATAAACAGTGATAGCATATCGGAACAATGTACAATAGAGGTTTCTCGCCTATTGTTACGAATTATCGGCACTGATCGTTCGTTTCTTTAATAAGCACGCCTTTTGTTTAACGCGTATCGCGTGGCCCTGCCTTTCTTCCCTTCTCTCTCACCCTCTTACGCTCTCGCTCTTTCCCTCTTTCTCTCTTTCTCCACGTGTTTCGATACGCTTTCCGCAAATACGGAAACAGACTGAAATGGAACTCGTAGAAATTCTTCCTGCTTGTCGCTGATACCGCGGCGCAACAACGCGACGATACAATGAATGGCGAGCCACGGTTATGGTAAGATTTATCGCGGCCAGGAAGAGTTTACCTACATAATTATTTATCCGGTTCGATAGGAGGTTTCGATAAATGGCACAAGTCTTTGTTCGACGCGTGCAACGCGAAAAAATACACGCCTCTCGTCGCCTGGCCAATTAATATTCGATAATAACGGTGGTTGTTAATTGAAGGGGGGTGAAGCGTACAATTACGCTAAGATTAAAGCGCGTGGACGACACGTAATGTGTTGGCTGTTGTTCGAGTCGATTATCGATCGTTCGTTTGCAAATATACCTCGAGATAAGGGTAAAATTGTAATTGAGCGCTCAAAACGCGTACGAAACTTTCACCTTCGCGATCTGGCTGCTGATCGTGAATCGTGTAAGTCGATAACGATCGCTGGTTGGGTAATTTTAGTGGAATGCGTTCCGGTAAACAATGGTTGAATCAAATGGTTAGTCTCGGTTTTATAAGACTGACGGAGAATGATGATTCACTGGCATTGAAACTGAACTATTCTACTTTTGGAATTTAGGAAAAACGTGGTGTTGAATTGTTCAGATATGGTCCTCTTCTAAGGAATCTGAAGTCTGTAGGAAGTATATTTTAAGATTGTTTCGTTCCTAATACCAGCTTTATTTGATGTTTGCGAAATGGTGTTTAAATATTAACGCTGACTGTTATCGAGACTTAATTCATGCATATATAAAGATCAATCTACAATCATAAAATATTTCACGTAATCTGATTTCAAATAGAGATCTAATGGCAAATAGAGACCTAATGGAAAATAGACAGCGTAAAACCGAGTGGTCTCAATTCAAGGAACATATATAAGCGAAAGTGGAAATAACATTAACAAACTATGAATAACATTACGTAGCAACTATTGTTCCTTTCAAGTCGAGTAAAATAACTGGTTTTGCGTTAGTAAGTTGGTTTCAAGCTATTTGAATACAAGCGACTTGTAGTCGAGTGACCTGACTAACGAGGACGAGCATAGAAACTTGAAAGGATATTTCAACTTAAATGACAAGTTCACGCTGGTCAGATGGTTTCAAGTCGCTTGAATCCAGGTAACTTAGCGTCTCATTCTGGTTATTTTAATTAATTACACCTGAATTTATCTCTCTAAATTATTACGCTCTTATGAAACGCTATTCTTGTTATAAATTTAAAGAACGCTCGTTGAACAGCGAAAAGATTAACAAAAATAACTTTTTTTTTTCATTAATCGCGTTTCTGCATTCCAAACGAAGCATGTTCAGGACAAGAACGCTACAAGCTATTAAATTTTTTTCTTACGTAATCATCGAACGCAAGCTTAGCTGGACAGTTACAGCATCTGGTAACGACTGATTTATTCGACGTTCCTCGAATTTCTTCGTGTCACGCGCTTCTAATTAGATTCGCAATTACCCAGATATTAATTCGAAAGCTCTTTAGATCGGGGCGATATCTGGTGCTCGGTTAGCCGCGGTCGCGTTCCCCGCAAGATCATCCTCGTTAGACGATTATCCGTTTAGTGGAGCGGATCCTGACTCGCTATCGATGAATTATGCATTTCCGTCGCATTGTTACGCGGCCAGTGGCATTTTAATCGAGAATTAGATTCCGATGTTACGATTCTTAGTATAAGTTTAATTTTCATTCCATCCGTTCCCACCTTCCAAGTTGAAAGAACTACCATATGATGGCGATGACAAGATCGGATAATTATGATCGATGGTGTGTGAATCGCATTCTTTCTTTATCTATCGTCTCACAATGCTTCTTGAATATTCGTTTCATATGGAAAAACGTTCGATGTTTTGTAAAAAAATTCTTAGGTAAAGCGAACATAACGACTTATGTTTTCACGTGTTTAATCGTGAAGTGATATTACAATTAGGAAATTAAGAAAAATACTTATTCTCTTATGATCTTTCTGATCTGTATACATCTGTTTATTTTCACGGTATCGCTTCGATTATAATCATCGATGTACAATACATGTAATTATGCATGACAAGTTGTTAGGTAGTTGATGACAGTTCTAGAACTAAGAGGGAAATTATAACAACGTTTATATGGTCTAAAGTTCTTCGATCTAACAATAGCAGTTACAGATTAATAAACGATGTACGCTAAACGGGATAGGTTATTGTTATCGTTGAATGATTTCCTAGGTGCAATAGATCACGATTACCACGAAGCTACTTAGCATTCGAACATAGTACCGTCGATTCACTCTTTGAAAGGTTCGTATCATCGTATTCATATTTGAATCACGAACGATCATTATAAAGCGTGATCTCTATCTAGCATTTCGATGTGTACTTCCGTCTTCAAAAGGAAGAGCCCGGAGGTTTCTCAGAATAAACCGTTGCGATTAATCATCGCTGGTTAAACAATGACGCGCCTAATGTAACGAATTCCAAGTTCGTCGAGTCGAATTATACGATTCCTTTCTACCATTAATTCGAGAGCAACGCTTTAATCGCCACCTAAACCCGATCATGGCGCTTACGAGCCTGCGAACCGCTCTTTGATTCTCGCATCATTCGCTGAAACAACGATTTTTCCCATTATTCCCTGCCTTGAGAAACTTCAGCCTGCCGCAAATCGTATCTCTCATACCGATCTACGACTCGGTCGCTGGAAAAATGTTCCAGGTAGATCGTGTTGCATTTTCTCGATGCAGTGGAAACTTCGTGACATGAAACTAGTCTACTTCTGTTTTCTGCAGCGAAGTCGAAACTAGAGATATATACTGAATCACGAAACTATTTGAACGCTTACCATAGAAAACTTGTACGTATTATATAAAATATTTTGAAGCATTTAGTAAACCTCGACATTTACTGGGACCGAGACACGAGACCTTAATTTTTTATTACATATATGCCTGCGATAAATATCCTCCGACTTGTACGTACATTTTCACATTAGTTCCAAGTTTCAGCAATATAGTCATGAAATTTCAGAATGTTTTATACAAAAATCACACAATACACGCGTCACAGTTTTCGAAGATAGGTATTAAAATAGTTTCGCGAGCTATTGTATTGTACTATAAATCCCAGTCAATCTTACAATTTTCAAGATACCTTTAATTAACTCTTCAAAGTTCTTCGAGCAACACGGAAACGCTTATCGGTTGTTTTTGTTGCAAAGGATAATTAACTTCTTTGCTGGCGCGGAGAGAACCAGCCAAGCTATCGATCGAACGACAATTACAAAAACGTCGATAAAACTTTATAATGAAATTTATCGGTCGCGTATTTTCTTCTCACCTGGCGTGCGCAACATTGTGCCTCTTAAATCAGCCGGAAAGAAGACGAACCATGGTAAGAGAGTACGCATTACGTTGGCTGACGCGAATCAATTGCGAAAGAAGCTTCCTCGCCTCATTAAGATCCTCGACGCAATCAAACGTGCGCGCGACCGCCCAGCCACAATAGCACGTGCAAACGAACGCTTCATGTTGCCAATGGAACTCGCTTCGAGAACTCTCTACTATGGCGAACAATGTTTTTCTACTGTGTTTTTATCCCCCGTGTACGGGGAATCAATGGATGATCGAACTAAAGTCATTACGATTAAATCGGATTAAAATAACGTTTGCATGTTTCCACGAGCAAATCTTTGACAGAACTTCAAATCTATGAATTGTTTGCAGCGTTGATTTAACGACAGATAGAGAGTAATTACTTAAATTCCTTGTTTCGTGATAACAATTATGCGTTTGATTTTCAAATCCCTCAACGTATATTGAAATTTCCTTCGAGTCGTTTCCAAAGTTGTCGTATTTTACTCTTCGTTAGGAATCGGAATATTCAAAGTATCTAAGGTTGTAGCGTTCCTAATCTGAAATCTTCGTACTCGAGAGCGAATTATATAAGCAAATTATAACGAGCCTCGTTTTTCACGCATCACGCTCATTGCTAATCGCGTGCTATTTTAATCCCTCGATGCATGATCTAACCATTTATTGGAAACGCGTTATCGAATCTATGTATGTATATCGTAGAGTGTTTCTAACGTTAAATATCATATGTTGAGAAATTAAGTAAATGAAAGAAAGTGCATGTTCTTTCTTCCTGAAATTATAAAAAGATATCCGTGTTGAAAAGGCTGACATAAATTACTACGACCACACGATGATCTAATCTAAGCGTAACTTTAAAGATGAGATTAGTAGTAGTTCTGTTTATAGATACGATCGTACTTAGTATCATTGCATCGATCAAACATCTCTTCCTAATAAGTCTCCGATTGAAATTTTGTTTGCCCACATGTCCGTATCTCTGTCGATTCTGTTGTTGCAACTGTTCGAAACGTGATTATATATCACGATCGCTGACCAATTTTACAATCATCCTATATCATGACTTTGACATAACCTAACATCGAGTAAATTAAGTAATCGAACAAGGCCCAACGAGGGATGAATCTAAAACGGTTCATCGAACAAACTCTGGTATAAGAAAGAAGATTGAAGATGGTTGGAGCGGATGCCAGGATCGTATCATCGACGCCTGGTATCGATATTTCCTGCTCTCGCTGCATTGATCTACAGAGTGGAAAGATTAAAAGGAAGAAGAAAGGCTTGGTAGTTGAAGGCGGGCTCTCTTTCTCTTTGCTCTCGTATATTTAGAGCAACGAAGAAGTGGGATTCGCACTTAGAGCGTCTGACAATTTGATTGCTATCCGGCAGCGATATCGCAACATCGTCGAACCAGGACAGTCGAGTACACCGGCGATTTATCTTGATTTACACGTGATCGTGATGCCGGTTACCCCGTAATTGAATCATAGCGCTTCGGCTCGGCCGTGCACATTCTTTACCAAGAGCGAGTCGACTCGTGGCGATTCCCGGTCGCGATTCATCGCTCACGCGCTCTCCCCTCTTGCGCCTGTAATTTGCGGTTTTGGAGACAAGACGTACTGCTGAACTCGTTTCCCGAGCAAGCACACCTTATTACGTGAATATGGGTTAACTGAACGATGACACGTTATTTTTGACAGAAAGTTTCGAGTCGCTGATGTTTAGAATTGTCGGGTAAAAATTAGCAATTGACGGTTAACGAATATACCAGGTGCGAGACTTAAAAGCGAGTCTCTAGTCATCCTACGCGGTCTCGCCTCTGCCCACGTTGTCCCACGAGTGTAACGCGAACCAATAATCGTGAGAACAATCAATTATCGTATTTAATAGGTAAGAAGAATAAGAATAGGGAAATCTTAATCTTTCTATTATTAAGACTTAATAATATACGATAATATACAATGCCTATTTAAAGTCGATATTACAAGAGTAAGCGAGTAAACAAAATTTTTTTTTTATCTGTACACACGTTACAAAGGTTCGGGTGGGAACGAGGTCGTGCGTTGTCTCGAATGTTTTTGTATCGCATAGAAAGTGACATTTTTGCGAGGTTAAATTCACTGGTAAAAATCGTTTGCCCCTTATGTATTTTATAATTTAGCAATTTTCACGATCAATCGTGGTTCAGTGATCGATGCGAGAAATTGGATTTTTAATTGACGACGAACGCGCGATTTCGCACAGGGGAAGTTGGAAAAGACGAGCTAATAGTACACGGTGCGCCCGATTTGCATACAAATTTGCAATGACTTTCTCGTTAGCGGTGATATTCGAGGATCCCCTGTTGATCTATCACGATCCCGACTGCATTGTTGATGAAACGCGGAAGAGGTTGCCTTGGTGCTGACTTCTCCTGATAGATGGCGCCAGTCTATCCACCCATCAAACTTGCATATCGCGATTTTTTGCTCATTCTCCCGCCATATCCGTGCCGAATAACGGTGATCGAACTTTGTCGCACTTTCCAGCCACGATTAATAATTTGGAATTTTTAATATCGGTGACACAGTTTCGTTTTTCCTTAAAGGAGTCTGTGATGGTACCACGATTGTGCTCTTCGAGTTTTACAGATTAAGTACCTTGCAATTGCAGTACCATGTCTTCGTCTTCAGAAAAATAGATTTTCTTATCGTCCTTGCCTTTAAAAATTGGAATTATAGAATTTTACATCAATGTTTTGATCGATTACACGGACAAAGAAATTTTAAGAAAGTAATGAAAGGCGTTGATTATTTTTTTTAAATAGTTGGACATTTTCAATTATACAGGGTGGTTGGTAACTGGTGGTACAAGCGGAAAGGGGGTGATTCTACGCGAAAAAAGAAGTCGAAAATATACAATACAAATTTTTCGTTCGAGGCTCTGTTTTCGAGAAAATCGACTTTGAATTTTCGCTCGGTACGCGTGCGGTACGTTATAACGGATCTCACTTTAGATCGTTGTCTCGATGGGAAAATTAAAAAAAAATAAAAAAAAATTTTTATTCTATATCTTGGACTTCTTCTTTCGCATAGAATCACCCCCTTTCCGCTTGTACCACCAGTTACCAACCACCCTGTATAATTGAAATTTCGTTGTCGATCAGAATTAGTACGATGCCATATAATTCCCGGAACATCGTATCTCTGCATTTTTTCACCAGAGGAAGAAGGTACAGTTAGAAACGCATTTATCTAAGCTGCATTGATAAAACAAAACGTGAATCGAATAACAAGAGCTCAAAAGGTTTCTCTTCCGTGGCGAGTTCGAAAAATATCAGGTTCAATCTGTATTCTGCGTGAAATTCATCTGTAAAATTGATCATCGACGAAATGTATGAACCGTCAGCGTGGTTTCGTTACGAGGATCTCTATCGTAAGATTTATCGTTGAAAATCATAATCGTATAATATTAAAGGATCCCCGGTGGAAGTGAAAACAGATGAAGTTTCGTCCCGTGATATGTAGGATTTTCACTTCGTCGGCCGCGAACGATCACGCGAAGCAATTCGCGTGAGATGAAAGTACGCGAGGAACGAGTGGCCGCGGTGGATTTGCAAGATAAGCGCGGTGAACGAGCCACCCGATAAATTTCGCTCGGCTTTGTTGGACAACGAGGTCTCGACGTTTAAAATGAAGAAAAAAAGAAAAAAAACGTAGTAGGAGGAGTAAAAAGTTGTTGCTGTTAGGGGAATTGAATACGTTTATACCGTTCTTCGTTTGACTGTAAATGTTTACGACTTCATGAAAGGTTTAAAGATGTAAAAATAGGGAAAATTCGTGTGACATATAAAATTGTTTTTTCTTTATCCAGTCGGAAGAAGATAATTACGCGCATATTTTCATTACATTGGTTTAATTGTATGTTTCGACGAACGTAAGAGATCAACGTCAGATTTCGGTCGGAAGTTCTCTGCGAATTAATCTCCTTTCTTGCAACGCGATTCGGAGCAAGTTGCCGGAATGGCTTTCGAGAGCACGAATGGGACCAGTGCACGCGATTCTACGTAGAAATTAAATTCGACGTTGCGATTGAAATAAGAATTAACTGTTATGATTCCGGGAGAACAGACGTGACTGGAGGCAGTCACGACGCTCTTTCAACTTCGATACCCGGGGCTTCTCTCGGGACTTCCGAGTTTGGGGAATGAATTGGAACTCGGATCATTGGATGGAAATGGTCCGAGAAGAATTTTTGCTTGTAATTTTTTGGATCGTCTAAAAATAGATAGAGAATTAGCGAGTATAAACATATATACATAACATATTAAATAATTAAACGCAAGTACGTAACAAAGTTAAACCATTATCGGTTCACAATTCGTATCGTATAATATCGTATACCTGACAATATTTATCTTACAGCACTCTTGAATGTTCTTGTAATTATTTTTGTCTCGTGTATAATACATGAAGCTTAAAAAGCTTTCTGATTTTAAAGAAACAATGCCTACCTTTAAACATCTAGAATTTACCTATCATGCAACGATGGAGATTTCGCGACGAAGATTGACGACCACGGTACGACTCGATAGCGGATGAAAGAGTCATTCGATTGATCGAGTACTGGATGACGGGACGAAAGAGACGATCCAATGAGAGGCGACCTCTCGGTATCTTGCCCTCGCGATTCAACAAAGAAGATGACTGCGACGACATTAAAGACCGTGATTTCATAGTCACGCGAGCAGTCACGAGTGGAAGAGTCGTAACCTCTGTGTTCGCCGATGACAATCGTCGCTTTAAATCCGACAAAACGTATTTTCCTCGCCGATATACAAGCCAGATATAACCAGGCACGGTGAACGTACAATGCGCCATTAAACCGTAAAATTCTCGTCGACATTGATAAATAATTTCGTAGCCTTTCCCCGATGCTTCATGCCGTGGGAAAGCGCATTACACCGATTCTCTTTACGTCCATTTCTATGCTTCCTCCGCTTTTCCATCGCGCTTGGTTACCTTGCCACGAATTTGCGAAATTATTTCGTTTTACAAATTGGAAGCTGCGAAAGTGTCAAGGTTTTTTATCATCGTGCAAATTGATTTTCAATCGAGGAAGTTGCCGGTAGTAATTATCGAATTTATTTTTGTAGACTCGCTTTTTTCCTTTTCTCATTCCACTGAAACGAAAACGGATATAAAAGGAATGTTTTAAGTCAACGCTCGAGAACAATTTGGAACATTTAAATTATTATTGACACTTGGTATTGAAATAAACGAAGCGATAAGGACAAAAATAATAGTATACGTCTTTAAAAAATTTCCTGAATCACACACAAGCATTGGAACATTGAAATACGTTAAGTAATGAAAAAAAAGAGCAGAAAATATCAAATTCCCAATCTCTGTGCGTGCAGCCAAATCCTTTTCAACGACCCCAGATCCAAAATACACTCAAACCAACTCCAAGAATTACCCCAAACTCTCTCGTCATTTAAAAATTCTTCTCGTCCCGTCAACAAATCACTCAACGCGCACGATAGACACACACCGCGTAAACTACCCATAATAAATCTCGACGGTGGACCTTTACCGTAGCACGTTACTTTCATTGAGCTAGTAGCTGGCGTAGAGTCGATGGCAGAGAGAGGACGGTGTTCGATTATCCCCGCGTTGACGGGAGGACCGCGTTCATCACGCATGCCCGTGTAGCGCGCAGAGCCCCGGCACGTCGACGTCGGCTCCGTGGAAACGGCAGATATTTTGACAGTACGCCGCCCTGCATCCTCCGCTCGGTGCCACCCTCGTCGTCACTCCTCTCTCGCGCCCCACTGAACTTTCCGATTCTTCATCTCGCGACAAAGACAAGGAACATCCAGTGCAAAGGTCGAAAAATAGGAGTTTGTGTCGATGGCGTTGTACCATAGCGCCACTTTCGGAATCAGGTCAGTCGATAGACGTCGAGGCGAGTTTCGCGAGAGTGTTGGTGCGCTCGTGTGCTCGTAGAATGAATGTTCTGGTGGCCTCCAGGGGCGGAGGAGGGCCCAGAGATTTACGTGGATCGGCGAACGAAAGTCGTGTCACGAGACATCGCGTCGTAGAGGTTCGGTCATCGGCGAGGGATGGAAAGATGGCACGCGAGCTCGTCGGCTGCACGAGCGATGCGAGGGTGCGGGAATCGTCGCGTTGATCATTCCGCCGCCGCGTTCATCGATCGCCCGCGATAAAAGCCGAATACCGGTGTCACGGTGCTCGAGGCGTGTGAAACAGTGACAAAAGCAGCGAGGTGGCCCTCGATGCGTCCTTCGTACGTCTTAATTATGTTTCGAATGTGTCGTCGTGTTTAAGTAGCGTGATGAATGCTTCGTTATGAATACCACGTCCGGTGGTGGGATTTTCGCGATTCTCCATCGTGAAGGAGTGACGTGTAAACGCTGTCGGTCGAACGTCTCGCAAAGGATCGGTGAAACGATATTATTAACGAAACAGGAGGAGAAGGGGGATGATACTCGAGGGAAAAAATGATGCTCTTAACGCGAGTCTGTTAGAAGACTGTTTCGTGCATCGTTGATTCGTTGATGGTCAGTAGTGGAACGAAAGAAAGAAAAAGACAAGGAGGAGGGAGAAGAAAGGAGCGAGAGTATAAGAAAAGGAAAAATCAGTAGACCTTGGCGGCGAATCTCTCGGCGTTAAACCGTTCTCTCGAGCGGGTCTGGACGGATCCCGCGTTGTTCGCGTGTATTCCAAGTGGGCGGATGCCGCTGTCCATACCAAGGACACGTATCCTCGGGCGCGAGACCGCAGAACAATGAGGATTTCAACGTGGAGGCTCGCGAGGATGCCGTGTCGGGAATGCAGAGTCCATAGCGTCTCGTGTCGGTCGTGTCTTTCCTCGTCGTCGGCGTCGTCGTTCCCGTCAACAAGACGCGTCAACCAAACCTAGCTTGGTCTTCGTTCCACGACGACGAAGAAGGACGAGGCGACCACGAGGACGCTGTCTCGTGTGTACTCGTGTTGTGTGTGCGTGTATGCCCCGTGTGTTGCAGCGGCGTGGGAATAAATCGACCACCTAAGCCAGGGTGACACGAGCGTAGAGGTACGAAGAGAGGAAGAAAGGAAGAAAGAAAGAGAGTGAGAGAGAGAGAGAGAGAAACAGAGAACGAAGACGAAAAGAGTCGCGGGAGGACGAAGCACGATAAAAGAGAGGCTAACGAGGCGAACAGGATGAGTCACTTCGACTGGAAGCTGCTGCGCCGGAAGAAGGTACACACACAGCCTGTCTTCGCGACGCGAACACACTTTCCGTGTGCTCCTATTCCGAACTCTTGACCCCTCGCATGCTCCGTCACCGTTACTCGACTTATCGACCCGTGGAAAAATTAGCACGGGGGTGGATCCTGTACGAACGATGGGACGATGCGAGTAGCGGCCAGGTAAATGGATGATGCCCATAATAAAGGCGTTGCTCCGACCGTTACCATCCATTTGTCAATGGTCGCGACCGAGTCGTTGACGTAGTCCGCCTCGTCCGTTGTCGTTCTGGCTTCCCCCTCTGCTACAGGAGATGGAGATAGCGCTACTGACAGATGGACGATCCTGCTGCAATTTCCTGTAAATGCCATTTTATCGATGGGTCGGTGAACGGAACCATGAAATTGCTACTTTTTCGGCCAGTATTTTGACGAGGGAGGGTCTGCAGTGGATTTAGGGTGGAGGGTTAATCGGAGCTCGATAATTAACGAAGAACTCTCTTCCTGTTCTTCGAATGGGGTCCTTTTTTCCATATTTCCTCCACTATCCGTATTTCTTCGTCAAATACAGAAACCAGGAATAAGAAAACATCCAAAGCATCGATTGCGACTTGTTTTGGAAGCTTGAAAAAATAGTCTCTGGAATTATTCAAGGGCTGGGAGGACAACGCTTTCTGTATATTGACTTTGCTGTACAATTTATATCTTCGTTCTTCTTTCTCAAACACGGAAATCACGATTAAGCAAACATCTCCTAAACTGTCGCATCCTCTAGAAAGTAGTTATATGCACAGCTATAAGACTATTTAGCGATGTAGGTACCACTTGGCCCAGTTACTTCTCAGTTTTGCTACGCTGTTTGTGCACGTTCTTCAACGTTGTAATTCAAGGTTCTTCCGTGCAACTGAAGTCGGTACTTTCATCGAGGCATTGCTGGCTCTAGGGTTCCGCGAGGACAACCAGAGTTAATGGGAATTTCGAGTCAACCGCGCGAACCAGAGCGATCGTGCGCGAGAAACGGAGGCGTGCTTTCTCCGTCGACGGTCGATACCAGAACAAACCGTAGAAAAACCGATGCTTCCGATGAATCTTGGTTAATTAATACCGAATAGCCGCTGGTGGCGCTCCTTTCAGCCTTTCCACGTAAATCTAATATACCCAGCCTCGCGGCGTGTACTGTGTCTTCCATACAGCTTCCATATTCTCCGGGTCCTAGAGTTTCTCCTGAATTCACGATTTGTTGCATAGAGGAGCATAGTTCGATTTATTGATTTTCGATTATCGATTTAGAAGTTAAGTAACTGGTGTGCACCTGATCGAATGACGAGCTTGTAAATCAAGACTTCCCTAAACATTTTCTAAATAATAACATTAACGAATTGACAAGTGAGAAATTGTAGATTATGCACTTCTCTTTTATGATTTTATGTCGAGTAGGATAATCGAATGAGTCGTAAATGAATGATCGTTTTGCTATCAAATTTGTTGTAACGTAATACAAGAGCATCTGTTGGTGCTAATAATTTGCAACGTGAGACAGGATTATCGTTGATACGTTGCGCATATCGTGAGGCGTACACGTGCGCGCAGGCACGATCAACGGAGGGACATCTTTCGATCGATCGAGATGTTTCACGTGGATAAGGCGGGCCGCAACTCGCGAGTTAGGTATCGTATCGCGTTGAAAAACTAGCAAGAAAAGTTATATGGAATGATAGGAGGAGCGGGACAGCGTGGCGTGCCTCCAATAATAATCCTGCCGTACAACGTATTATGAAACGCCTTCGTAAATATCATCGAAACAGCCCTATTAGCAAAGTAATGCAAACTTTCCTGCATGAAATTATTGCTCGACACCACCTGGTGAAAGCTACTTACAGCTTAATTCATTTACCTTTGCCAATTATCGCGCAGATGTGCGCCCAAGTTCCGCCATCTCCACGAACGTACGTACGGCTTTAGAGAACATATGGTGCTTGTGTTATGACGACGATCGGCGCATGATATAGTTTGATAACGTCTGATGATTTACAATGGCTACAAAAAGTATCGACACATAGCCGTATTTTGAAAAACAAATTCAAAGGTGAAATTTTGCGTAAATCTTTGATGACTTAAGTTGCGCTCAGAGAGTTAGATATTTTCGTTTCTCTTTCTTTCTCTCTCTCTCTCTCTCTCTCTCTCTTTCTAAATCTATTGCATTGAATTTCTGCGGTTTGACGTTGTACGTTGTTCGTTTCACTTGGAGGTTTCTCTATCGAAACAACGTACCATGGAAAAAGTAGCCTACGCAAGGAGCAATAAATCGAATCGCGTCTCTGCTCGCGAACCCTGCGAATCTGAGTAGTGAGAGGACATTATAGCGGCAGCTAAACGATTCCCACGCTCGCAGCCTATCACTTTCTTCATTTTTCGTTTCACCAAGTCCCTGCTTTGTCCTCTGGACACGTCACTTCTAAGTATTCATGTCATCGATCAAACATGCTTTCATGGAAACTTTGTCTTCTTTTAACTTTATTCGAGTACTCTATGTTGCTGCTTAACTTCAGTTCTATTTAATCGAAAATTTTGTTCCTTGTTCCACTTTTCCACTGAGCGTTTCAATCACAAAAAATCGGGCAACAGCGTTTCTTTTTCAAAAATGACAAACAAGATATTTTTATTGTCTCGATTATTTAAACATTCATATATATTCCCAACAGAGACGTTTGTACAGTTACAGTACGCTATAATAACTTCTCGTGCTCGTCGTCGAAAGCATCCTTTCTTTCTGCAATTGCGGCAACGAAACGATATCTCTTCCTTTTTGCTGCCTCGGATCATCGTGTTTCCGGTAAAATAGTTGCGCAGAATACGAGCCGCGGTTATTACATAAACCGTTGTTCCTGTGGCGTAGGTTCGATGGTATCGACACGCGGTTTCTCGTAATGGAAAGAGTTTTAAAACGTTTCGGTATTCAAACCGCGGCGGGCACGGGATCGTGCTGGGAAACACGAACAGCGGACAAATGGAACTAAACGTTCCTTTACGTGCAAGTTGTGAAATATGGAGTCGTCGTCGTCGTGCGTCCTTATCCTTAAACTTTGATTCTATCCCTTTCAAATCTAAAATAAATTAGCTTTAACTGAATTTACAATTTTAGAAAGATCTTTCACATTTGCAAAATGGCAATTATAATTTTTAATTCACGAGAGAAATATCGACCAAGTAAATTTAATTTAAGATAATTTTAACTTCTACTTGTATTTAACGTCACGTTATGAAGAAAAATATCGACGAAGTAAATTTTGTTAAGTACTTGAAACCGTAAACCGCTAGACCGTAAAATTGCGACTTTGAACTTCCGACAACTCGCAATTTCACCGGAACCGAGGAAACTCTGGTAAAGAAAAAAGAGAAGCAATACTTTTAGCTCGTTATTTCTGTCATTCACAGTTCACGTTATATTTTAACGTACCGATAGTCTCGTCGTTCGGTTAGAAATGTCACGTACGACATACTTGTACGCAAACTGGGCGATCGATCGGTCTGGTTTTCGTGATGCATCGCACCGATGAGAATCGAATATCGCGTGCGAAACTGTGAACGGAATTTTCCATGACTTTTCGTGACTGTGTCGTTTGCATAGCGTTAAAGTAGGCCAGCAGAAGCGTGTATTGGCTAGCTAGAGGGTAGAAGGAGGGTCGATGCAGTTACAAATCAATAATCGCGTCTGCAGTCGTCTATTTAAGTTTCGTCGGGCACACTTGCACCAGGAATAGCCCCGTGTTGTCGGGGTTAATGATATACGTGTATCGATCACTTTTTTTTTCATACGATGTTTTTAAATTATCTAGAAATATTTGGTTTTTCATTTTATAATACGTTATAGCGTTACGCAACGATTATGGGCATATAAAGCTAGAAGAAACAAATTATTTGCGCTGAAAAATATAGACATGAGATTTTTTCAACTTTATGTTAGTTGCTGGTTAGAAGAAAGTGGTTTAAAGGTTAACAATCTTGTAGGTTCGAAGGTATAAAAATCCAAATAAAATTTTGTAAAGAAAGAATAACATTCAAACGATCGATATCTTTCAAGTGCTCGAATACATATATTTAATCCAAAAATCAGACGAAAAGAGCGTCGCTTAATTAGGATTGACAGTACATAGAATTTCAAAGCTACTCTCCTAAAAAAAATGCAAAATGTGGCTTACGTCTTTTCCTCTGTGGTCTTCATTCGTAAATAATAGCGGATAAGTAGACGTATAAGTAACGCAGACAGTTTTACGGTATAAGTGTAGTATCAGTACATGATCGGACTAAGCAATGTTTATAGTGTTAGCAAAATGGTTGAAAGTTGGCAACGTTAGACCACATGTACAAGACGTGTATGTTTACAGTTACGTTGCTATTTAGAATTGAGTTTGATATAGACGTTTATGTGCTTCTTGCTATTCTCCTGATAAGCCAGATAGGCGGATGACCTTTCCTGTGAAATCAAGTACAAGGCAGCTTTTGTTAGAGGTACTGTATGCCCATGTTTCTTCTTACGGTTTTACGATTCCTCCTCCCATTTGGAATAGGTAAATAGCTAAGTTTGAGATAAGATCAAGCAGGATAACTGTCCTGAAAACACTTCTCAGACTTTATCTTTACATTACTACACGCTTTGCATAACCTTTACCTAACTGGATCAAACAATAATTCGTAAATGGGACTTCTTCTTTATAATAGACATATATTCCAGTTATATAAAATCACCACCGATTTTGCAGTTCCCTATATTTTCCAAAACTTTATATTCGTATTTACAGGCTGTGTTATGCGAGGATAAATCGAAAGAAAAAGAAAAGAGTAAAGTACTTTTCCTTCGTAGCCTTGTTTCCAACGTTGAAATCTCAAACATACCAATTTCGAATTCAATTTTCTCGTAAACGAAACCTTAAACGGGAAAATATTATTCTACTGTTTCCACTTACTTTTATCCATAAAACAACCCCCTGTCCAGTTGTGACACAGCGTATATTCTGGCTCATGCTTCACAGTTAATGAAAGACATTTTCGTGCTAAACTGTATCGAGCATCGGTCCTTGACACAAGAAAAGTCAATTTACTTTTTCGATCGTAATAGTTGCCGCGCGCGCGAGTCGAAATTATTTTAATGGACATTCCTGTTGCGCCGCTCTATGTATTCGCGACATATTTGTCACGGTATACCGATTCTCGCGACAGCGGGAGTTTAATAACTTTGGAAAAGCGGCAGGAGCGCGTCCAATCTTCGCGCAGACGTACATACGTGAAGGCTCTTGGTAAATTCCCGGGTTTTACGAGCCTCGGCAAATACAGCAGGGAGACGCTTCAATCCGCTTGGTCTAATGGTATTGTCAATACATTTTTTACGAGCTACTACGCCCACTTTTATGAGAACAAATAGCACCGGTGGTACACGCGATCCCTCGATGCTTGTCCTCTTATGTGTTTGATTTTTCTCGGTAATCGTGGACACGTCGATCGTTTGTCTATTTTGAAAATGCCAGAGAAAGCTGCGTTCCGCTAACCACCCTGGGAACTGGTCTGCTCGAATCGTAAATTTGCAGACGAACGTTTGAACAGAATGTTTCGAGGAACTTGTTTCTTCGTGTGGAAGAATTGCTAGGATTTTTACGTGTTGTTGATAAAACGTGTTTTAGCTTCTTTAAAATCTCATCTTATTAAGATATTCAAATTTTTATGTCCCGATGCAAGTTTCATTTAAAAACGTACTAACAACGATTATTTGCCGAACTTGAAACATTTTGTAACGGCGGAAAATCAACAAGGAAAGGAAAACGATCGAAAGGAAGCGAGACCACGAAGCTTACTTCGACAATTCCTGAAAGTAAACTTTCCATTTATTCTTACGATCGAAAAGAATCACGACTTCGGAGTAAACTCAAAGAGAGTCGTCTCTCTACCTCAGAAGCTGCCAGATCTAAGAATTCCATTCCGAGACTCGGCATTCTATTTACTCTTGAAGACTCGATACGACGTGATTTTAACAGCGTAACATCCTTCGAAGGGGAAAAGCAAGTTGTTGGACGGGAGCTCCACCCTCTCCGCAGGGAAGATAGACCAGAGATGCCGTTGACAAGCGATATATTTCACGATTTTCCACCTGCCGCGTGGTCGATAAAGTATCTTATTATAAAGCACGACACGACGCGTCTCCCTCGGCGATGCTGCGTCTACGAGTGTACGAGGATCGAGGATAGTGCCTCTGTCGGTTGCCTATCGCGTCTGCGGGTGAGGCTGAAATCGATTCTGCACCCCCGGTTACCCCCTTGCAGTGGCTGTTGGCCCGCTGAGTCGCTTCGAGGACTGGCAACCCCGTAGCAAAAAGCTCTTTCACCCTCGATGCTGTGCTGCTTTGTGGATCTCAACCCCTTCTGGCTATTTTCTTCGTCCCGCCATGCTCCCCAGCCTCTCCTTGCCCTTGGACCGCACAGGCCAACTCTCTCTCTCTCTCTTTCTCTCTCGCTCTATCTATCTATCTATCTATCTATCTGTCCATCTATCTCTCTCTCTCTCTCCTCTTTCATCGAGTAGACACAACTTCCGCCCTCGTGAATCCGCCTGTACGCCCGGTGTCGGATGTTTGGGAAACTGGCCTGTCGCGTTCATCATACGAGAGAGTGTTTTATTTCCGCGTTTCTCTTTTATTTTTTTATAGAGAGGGTTACTACCTGTTTCCTGCTTTTTTATTCTCCTCTGGTTGGAGTGGTTGCTTTTTGCTTAAAATGTCCTTTCTTTTTCGATGACGTAGAAAGATGGTTTGGGTTATGCGGCGAGAAATTTATTGCCTGTAAAATTGACCTGGGAATTTTTTGGTAGAATAGGCCGAAGGGATTGAACGACGGAGAGTAGAATTGGTTGGGTGTGTTGACGGTGTTGACAATGGGTGTGATTATAGAATAGTGAATTATAGGTTTGATGATTATCATGGAATAATGGTACGTGTGGTGGCTAGTACGGTATTTGTACTGCAGTATATTAATTTATATAAGACGAATGATATATGTATGCATAGTAGCGTTTAAATCATTTGCTTCTGTATTACATTATTTTGAGTCGAAACGACCAGTCGTATTCAGTTAAGAACTTAGTATCGCAAAATTTTAGATGAGAAATTTGATGTCAAATTAGTATAATGCAGTACACGTAATCACTAATGCTGATTCGTGTAGGTGTAAATAACTCAAACGTACACCAGCGTCGATTTCATAGGAAAGTAAATTAGGTTCGTAGTCACGATTTATCCGATTCTACGTATTATGGTGATCACGTAGACTCGTTACTACCGTAACGTGCACGATGACCAGTACGTGGTCCGTGAATGAAATTTCGCTCGGCTCGCGGCTAGTTATAATGGAAACTTCATTGGACGAGAGCCAAACTTCTCTTCTCTTTGCTCGTGTAGATTCGCGTACCACGGATAAACCTAAACGCGTTTGACAGACTCAATTTTCTTAGAGTGGCTTTCGTGTAATTGTACCGCAATTTCATAGGAAATCTTTCTTCGAACATCAAAACAATCGCACGTAAGAATTAAATGTGTAGGAATTGGATATCGAGTGGTTTTCTACGGATTTTCCGACTGTTTCTAGAATCATATATATGAAACTGTAACATGGTTTTCTTTTTTTGGGAAGCGTGTATCTTTGAAAATACGATACGTTAGAATTATGACAGAAGAAACAAGAGTATGCAGGATTCGATCATAAATTTCTACATTTGTAGATAAGATTCGCTGCGTTTTGAAATCTAACGAGTTTAAGAAGAAAAATTTCCATTTTCAACTCTCTACGATCAAAATACTTCGCTCCTTGAAATAGGAATCACCGAATACGTTTCAATTTCTAGCATCACAGAATAACACACAGCACTTTGAATCTGTCTCACCTATTTAAAATCTATTCTTTTCTGTTCACGAATGAAGCTCATCGTCGGAAAATATCCATGTACGAAAACCACGAGATAAGTTTCCCAATACTAATCGGTGCAGCGTCCTTTAAAAATCAGTCCACACGTTCCCTCATCGAAAAAACGTCGACTCCGATGCTCACCGAGCAAGAAGTTGATCGATGATGAAGCGTTATTAAAAAGTTTCGAAACCGCGAAATTAACGTAGAAGAAGATGAAACGAAAGTCCTGGCGACACACTGGCCACCCGCGCGGCCTGTTTTTTCTTAACCAAAATTTCTCTCTTGGACGGACGTAAAACGCGAACGGAGACGTCGATATAGCTCGCGGTCATCCGTGTCTACCAGTGATTCTCTCTATATCTCGCCTTAGCTGACCCCGATTATATCTCAATAACCTTATTTCATGACGATCAACGACGCGGAGACGTGAATGGTCTTCTGGGTGAAATTTAAGCTTGAATTTCACGGGGTTTCACGCTCGAGTTACTCGAAAGCCTCGATACGGGGTCCGATCGCTGGCCATTAAAATCAACACAGGCATAATTTCATCGAGAACCTTGTTGGTCGGTTAAAACGCGAAATGGTGTTAAACAGGCATACTAATTTGGTAATTTGCTTATTTCGATCGTTTGCGTGAACTAATTGTTGTTGATTATGCTATCCGTTTCGGGCGTTTTGGTTACGAGAATTGAAAGTGTAATTTCAGGGAAATACGATTGTAATTTTGTGAATTGAAATTTCACCGATGTCGAAAGTAGATAATTATTATAGAATCGATGGATTAGGACAAGTGAACTTGAACAATTCTGGATGAAATACATTTAGGTCAAGAATAAAATATGTTAGAGCTCGATCTTTATGTATCGACTCTATGAGAATTCGGCGTATGCAAATGTTTAGTCGAATTTCGCTTAAACTTCTGTTTAAACTGCAGTCAAACAACAGTTAAAGTTTGTCTCGTTAATTGCATCTGTCTTTCCCATCTATCAAACGATTTAACTTGTCTTAGCAATTCTACTTTATGTCGCGAAGCTCATTCGCATATCTTAAAATCTCCCTTCTTACGTACGCCATACTAAAGATTCCATCCTTCAAACTACATGGACCACGTTTCCTTCTAATGTGTCCACATTACCTGTAGAATTTTTTATTTCACCCAGATTTCTTTTTACTCGTTTCATCGTCACATAGTACCGATCATTAGTCACAGTTTAACAGTTTTAGAAGGGATTTAAATTAATGATGAGAAACGACAGGTATTTATATAGTAGACACCCTAAGATTTTTGAAAACGTGCATAGTAAAGTCGAATGACTGTGCAAGAATCTCATGTTCTCTCAGTGAAGCGTAATTCTGATTAACGATCCTGCTTCGAGAAGCCTGTTTCACGCTTCTGGGTATTTACATTCCATCGGATCTGTCATTAAGCTGAAACGAAGAGGGAAGCCAATTCGTAGAGTCAAGATCGAAATCCGAAGCCATATTACAAAATCATCGAATTTAATATTTTTTTTTAAACGTTTCGGTACACGTTTGCATTTCGGTTGAGAAAGTTTCTCCTGTAAACCTTTTTCTTCCTCGTCGAATCTGTCCGTTCACCTATGTATTTAGTTTTGTAAACTAGTTCCGAGAGTTTCCTTTTGCAAACGCCTCCTAAGATTGCAATTTGCTTATTGACAATTTTACTTGTTACGCATTCCTTAACGACAGCTTGCTTTCTCTTTCGCTCAGAGGCAAAACGCATACCCCGCGTAAGACGTAAATCATACGAAATGTGAAAGAAAAGAGCTAGAACTAATTCGCAACGGTCGGGAAAGGATAATTCGAGGAAACGAAAGGATAGTTCCAATGACCGCTTCTACCAAATTAAGGGAGTGCTCTGCTACAAGGCGCCTTCTACGGCATTTCTTTTACGAAGAAATTATACAACCTTTTCCATCCACATTTTCCGCGTGTACGTATATTTGCTTACGTTTCAGCAACGTTCTACATTTTTTAAAGAGTAATTTTTTAAATATTTCGAATTAACCGTTGTTCTCGTTTCATATTTACGTCTGCAAAGACAAAACGAATCCAAGTAAAATTTATGTGCTTTTATTACATTTTACGTTTGTAAGAGAATCCAGTTAACAGGTTGAGATCAAAGGAAAATTTTCCTCGCTAACAAACAGTCGTATCTTTTCAAATCAACGTTCCATTGTTGGAAAGACAGATCCACCACAGGCCGATAGACGATCGAAACGACCTAAATACGATCGATCGTGAATTACGGAGACCCACGCGACAGAACCGCGTGTTGGCTCGGCTGGTTCGCGAGGTGGGCTCGCCTCGAGTCCCGGAGGAGGTTTCTTCATACGTCGCAGGCTGCGCGTGATTTACGAACAAGTCGTCCGCGACGCTCCTCTCTGTTTCCTAACGCAATCCATTCCGCTTCGCCGGCCTCTGGGCGACAGATAGGGTACCGATGTATAAATTACTCTCGGGCCAATTAACATTGTCGCCTAGCGAGTGGACGCCTCGCGAGGAACCGGACTTTGAGTTGCATCGCCATTGCATGCGGGGGTGGGCGAGCCAAGATTAATCGAGCCCTTCTTCACTGGCTACGCGGTGTTATCTGGAAATTCTCTGGCTACTCCTAAGAACCCGTCCGACCCCGAGGAATTAATTTCGCGTGCAAATCGCCTGTAGATCGCTCCGTTGACAGGCGTTTGCTTGGCTTTTTGTTGCTCATCCGTTGGACGTTAAGCTCGTCACACTCGGCTTACCGTTTCGAGGATCGTACTCGTAAGTTGACGGAGAAAAAGGTTTACAAGTAGACTTGTTAAAAGGGCAGACGTTCGATATACAGTATTATGGAGGCTCTTGGATTATGGACTATGAAGATTTTATACCTTCGCGCGGAAACTGAATGTACGTAGCGGAATATGTTCCTAAGTTTATCGAGCGATAAAGTGCATTATTTCAGGTTATGTCGTGTGTTAATCCATGAGAAATTCTTCTTACAATTTGGAAAGTCGTTGAATCGAATCATGTTTATACCATGATTTAAATTTTGAAAATTGTCAGATTAGTTTGTTAGATTTAACAATGTTGACAATCGTTCAACATTATTTACCATTTGGAACAAGTGATGGGCTTTCTAAATTTTCCGTACACATATAAAGTTACCATCTTTAGTAATGGCAATAAAATCTTTGATCTCTTCCTAGTTTCGTATTTCAATTACTTCGCGATACCGAAAGATCTTAGCCCTTAAAACATTCTTCTTGGTTACAGGAACATACGCGTTCCTATTTACCGTACGTTCGTGAGTTCAGGAAACACGTTGCGTCGAGCGTACTTAAGCGACACGACACGGTGAAAAGATGACGCTGGTGTACGCAACACCGGCAGCTTCTCTTGGGTACACGATTACACGATATTTCATTGTCTCGTCGAGCATTGTTGCGCAATTATCCACGGCTGTACACCCTTTTGGCGAGAGTGTTTGCGTAACGCTACGAGCGCGGTTACCGGTATACCTATTTATAAACCCCCGTTGCATTGACGATCGGTAACTTCTCGTTACCGAGACTACCGCCAAGCGGCCATTTCTTAACGGGTTTCCGTACAGAGGAGTGCTGGTTGCACTTGTGTCGCGTACACGCGCGTCTTGCGACCATGGTTCCGGCGGAGAGGTGATTTAGCGGCGTCGCGACGGAGTCGCGTAGCACTGCCATGGATCGCGTCGATTTCACGTGTCACGGCTTGTATTATCGGTTCTCGGAAGGAAGGCATGCCGTAAGCGATCAAGAATTTACGCTCGTTACTCTACACCGAGTCAAGGCTGACGTTTTTAGTCGAAGTTGCCAGTTCGACAGCGAGGAAACGGTTTCGGGAAAGGCGAAAGCGACCCGTGAACTGTGCAGGTAGATCGCTACGGAGGCTGCGCATGCGCAGAGGAAATGCTGCGTACTTACGCTGCGCTAAACGCATATTTTACCAACTCTTCTGGCGGAAGAATCTTACGACTAGGTTTTACTTACTGTATTATGTATTATGGGGCGGAGAAGGAAGATCTCGCGTCTTTTATTCTTTTGAAATCGAGCACGCTAAATGTCTACCACCTGCAGCTCCGAGTAATAAGATAAACACAGAGTTGAAAATCACGGGGAGAAAATGAGAGATGAAAAGGTGTACCAAACAATTCGATCAGGAAGCTCGTTGAAGCGGTCGGTTCGAGAGAAAGGGTACTCGCCTGCGTTCTCTGATCTTTCTCTTCTCACAAAGAACAGTTGGCAGGACCGTTTAATATTCTTTAGCGATTTTTGCGCGCGTCGCGCTAAGCGATCGCGTCGACGAGAAGACCGCGCTCGAACGAACTTTCCCTCTTGATGGGTTCGGTGAAGAGGGAACCGGCCGAGGAGACACGCGCTTTGAATGAGCTGCTTGCCTCGAAAGATTAGCTTCGACTCGCTCCCACGCCTCATCTCGCTATCGCGTCATCGCAGAGATTGAATCTCGCTGCTTCCAGACTCCTTGGACGATAAAAGCAGCCGGCCCCGCTGTCGATCCGCACTCCAGCCTCGCTCACCGCGAAAACATGCAAACTCTGTTAGCTAAACTTATTAAGGAAGAGATATTCGCCGGTCGTTTCCGCGTTTACATTGAATACCATCGCGCTGCCGCGGACCCGAGGAGAATTGATGTTCTCGCGGACGAGCCGCTTATCGATTTAGTCGCAGAAGACGCGTAAATCAGACGAAATATGAACGGAGAAAGATAACCATGTATTCGCGCCACGACGGTGACCGATGATGACGTTAAATACGATAGTCGGTCCCCGGTTTTTCAGCTTCCTTGTGCGGCGCGAGACCCAATGCGTTAGATGATCTATGCGTCCCGCATTTTCTAAACTATCATCGATTTATCGTCTGTTTGCGTCTTTATGAATTAAGAATACGCTTGCCGCTGTTGATTTATTCATTTATTTATTTCATTCGTTTTACGAGTATGCGTATAAATTTACTTCTCTCTTTTACGTGATACGCGCACGTGAAATGCCCGTGATATGTAACGTTTAAAGGCGACACAGATCGCGAACGAGATAATTTTTAGATTTTTAGTAAATTCGAACAAATTTCCAAAGACATATTTCCATACCTAAATCATCAAATTGCAATCCTCAGAGTCCGCTAATTTTTTTCATCAATATATCGCCGAAAATCGTAGGATTTATCGCGTCGCAAGTTACATCGATAAGATTTGTGCGATCCCTGACAGCGAGGGATGAGGTTTCACGGGACGATTCGTAGCAAGCGTAATCTGTTGCTCGCGTGTGCAGAGGACGGTGAACCAGCAAACAGGGTCCGGCCCGGGATGCACACGGGTTCGTAAGTCAGCGCAGCGTGACTCACGTTCACGTAGGATCCCCTGATTCACGTTGTATTTCAGAAAGCAGGAAAGCAGGAAGTCGGTGTGCATTATGAAATCGGAGATATTACGCGAGGAAGTTGTATTCAGCGTGATCTTATGGGCACGGTCCAGCTATGGCGGTGCTGAAGCGTAGCGTAAAATATCATCGTTATGCACCGCTCGAGGTTAATATTAGCAACGACGGCGCCGTCCGCCGATATTTACTATAAGCCCCATTGTTTTATGCGGCGCTGAACGTTGGCAGACAGCCGCTGATACAGTTGTACGCTCGGCGCACCTCCGCGCCCGCTACCAACTGCGGAACTCCGCTCTTGCGAAATAGAATTGAATGACCGTTCGCCGCCACGCTGCTTGCGCTCGATTTCGATCCGTCTCGCCTTTTTATCCAATGTTCAGCTCCTGATTTTCCCATAGTAGATCAACGCAGAATTAATCAGCTTCTGAAGCAAGCTCAGCTTGCGAAATCGCTGCCGTTGATCGTGACGTTGCCTACGATTCCCAATAGCTACGCGACTCTTTCGTTTTTCTTTCGTGTTCTACGGTGGATTTAGAGCTGCAGATATGGATACAAGGGATGAATGTAGTAATCTTGTAAGGGACTTGATGAAAGTTTTTGGTATCGATCGACAGTCGAGGTGGGGAGTCAAATAACTGTGATGTGACTTGTAATAAAGAAAGACATTTATAATACGAGTATTTTTGGGGAAAGGACTCTACAGGCAATATTTTTGTTTCTGAGAAAAATACTTGGGTCGGTTGGTTGAAATAGCCACCCCTCGTTCTTGGGATAGCATAAGAAATCATAGATGATGAAACAACAAAATTGAAAGATACACGGTTGAATCTTATTTCCAAGATCTTTAGGGAGGAAAACTTGGAGTAATCAGCTTATGTCAGTGGATTAAGATACTAAATCATATTTTTCTAGACCACCTCTCTAATCTAAACAGACTTTCCCCTGTATCCAATATCCCAAATAGCTGTTGCCTCCGATTTATCAATTCTGATAAGTAGGAACCCGCTTCTCTAAATTGCAGGGAATGAAAAGATCGATTTATCAACTTCTTAGTTCATATTTCAAAGACGATCTTTTTCTCCATCACATTATCGCCACTTTATCTTCCTCTTAAGAGTAACGTTCCAAATAACCCACATCCTCAATTTTACTTTAACCTTTATCAAAAAGAATCGCGATCTGGAAATCTTCCGGAAAGCTCTCGTTAACAAATATTTGGCCACGAAAGGCGTAATGTTACGCCAACGTACACTGACAAACATTTTCAGCATCAAAATCTTTTTGTCACAGGTAATACCGGCGGAGCGTCGTATGCCAGAGCGAGAAGAGACCTGGACGTTGGCCCCGGACCAACACGACCCATGTTCCTTCTTCGACGACATCTCCGATGTCAAATCCAAACCAGTCCACGATGTGGATCCCACGCAATCTCGGATTGTCGGAGATACGGGTGAAACCGGCGAGCACCCAGAAGGTGGGACCTTACCACGTAGCCAAGAAACCAGGAAGAGCAAAACGAAAAAAGTGAAAAGTTACCTGAGGAAGTGTAAGGGCGCTCTTTCCAAAGGCGACGAAGCTTCCTCGGACAAGAAGCGTCACGAACACTGTACCTCGTGGTACCTGGACGAGTCTCACCAAGAGGATCTCGACGTTCTCTTACAGAAACAGTCAGAATATCTGGACGATAGGATCGTGGAAGCGCAAGAAGCTTCGAATCTGATACCAGACGAGACCGTGGAAGACACTCCATTACCAATTGATACATTACCAACAACTGATCCTCTGATAAATCCCACGAAAGAGGACGATCGCGAGGACCCTGACGACGAAGCTCTGACAAGACTAACCGAGGATGAACCTAACGAAACGAGTGACTTGAGAAGAAGCCGGACATCCGTGTACGAGGATGCTAGAGATTGCATAAACGATCGAGAGTGTACGATAGAAGAATCTTGCGTATCCGATAAGCCCCAGAGAAACGATGCAGTGTCTCTGGAAACTCTGACCACGGAAGATACGAATTTGAACAAGTGCGACTCGAACGACACTCTGATAGCGGAAGTGGCGGCTAGTGGACCGGACAGCCCGTCACTGGTCGACGTTGAGGAGGGAAAGGAGGAAGAAACGCGCGACCAGGAGGTGGACGGTGAAACACCGAACGCACTGTCTCTGCTCGGGGTGAGTAGACTACTCGATTATACCGTGATATTCGATTGTACTCTTTGTTTACTTGCGTTCGCGCGTTCGTGCGATCGTCGTTGGACAAACATAGGAATCACTCATAACGCGAGATTTCTCCCGATACCGGGGCCGATAGCATCGATTCGAGACGGTGGTTGTATCGAATCTAACGGTACCACCGGCGTGGAAGGCACGGAAAAGGAGCGTGCAGCTCCCATTTGAATACAAACCACAAACGGTTGCCGCGTGTGTGAGCGCGCGCGAGCACGCCGCTAAAGCAAATTGCAACACACAGAGAGGCGGCCACGGGCAACGTCGGCCTCTCTCGGTAATTTATACCGTCGCTCTTAATGCACTTGTACCAATGATTAAAACGTAATTTCCACGGATACGGGTAAACGTGCACGGCCTTTTTCACCTGGTTCATGATTTACGGCGCCCAGTTTCGCAGTCGCTTCGTGATTTACGACGGGCCATTCCGTTGTCGTGGGATAGATACCAAGTTCTACGATCGTGCGTCGCGTATTCCACCGCGTACAGCTGATGAAATTCGGCGTTTTGTGGGAATGCAGCGATCGATAGGCGATCAAGTTGCTTCGGGTTTGTGAAAAGGTAGTTGAAAATTGACCGTGTAATATGAGTGTTGTTTATATGGCAAACAGATTTTAGGAACGTATACTGTACGGAGTTAGAAAGAAGGATGTTATTGGTCATAATCAACACCGCGGCTGTTTTTCTTACACGAAAGTCACGAATGAAAAATATGGTAAATGCATCTGTCTTTTAGTTTTAATTCGTCGTCTTATACGACTTCAATTTCATTAATTATAAAATCCGACTGCTCCTTCGAGAACGACACAGGAAGATTTGCCTGTCGGAATCGTTGAATTTACAAGTACCACGAGACACGCGAGCTCGTCCGTATTTCTTCGGTTTCGATCTTTGTCTCTCCAGTTGAAATTCACGTGGGCGTAACTCTGCAGAGATAACCGTGAATTTGTCTCGTTTATCGATCGTGGCTTATCGATGACAGTCGGCGTGGCTACATGACTTGGATTCGAGCTCATACCGCGCGCGAGTTAGCGGCGGGCCACGGTTGACAAACGGCGATGTTGGGCGTTTCACGACGCCGCGCCTGTGCCGAAAGGTGCGTGCAATAATGTTGCACGTCGCACGCTGCGCTCCAATAGCGTTGCACGCCTGCTCGTGATCGTGGAAAAACGGTCGTAAACCACGTGACAATATGAGCGTGCTCGCAAATGCCACGCGACCGTGGTAATTGAAGTTTGGAACGAAGATGAAGGGTTGCGTGACTTTTAGTTTCCTTTTTCTTCGTTGCGCCATCGAAAAGCTTGATTTAGGGCAGGCTGCCGGATGTTTTATGGATATTGTGCCAAGTTTATGTGGGTAGGAATTTTAGGAAGTTCGAAAAGGCGTGAGCTAATATTGGACGTGAACCTGGGTTTGCTTTTGCGATGCTACGATTAAAAAAAAGGAAAAAGGTAGATTTTTAAAGAACAGTTAAAGACTTACAGTTAAGAATTACGCAGCAAAGAGTACCTGCCCCTCAAAGTCTCTTTCATTTTCACAAAGATTCCAACCCTCCCATACAATGCAGTCGTTTTAAAAATCACGTCGCTTTCACCCGGAAACAATCACCATCGATACACAATACTCCCCGACCAGAGAATGTCTCTCGGAATCGTTTCATCGGTCGTTCTTTCCAATTCTTTTATTGCAAGTGGGTAGGGACACGGCATTCCGCGCTATGCAAATCGTTTGATAATCGATAGGGAATAATAGCGTTCGGGCGGTGCTCCGATTATTAGACGACAGTGCGATCAGAGCGCATTTTTTCTGAAATATTGTCGTGGTTACACGGGAACATGCGCGGCGCCTCTCACCTAGATACCTAGATAACTTCTCCGCGAGTAGAATAATTCTATCGTCGGCATGACCTGTTGTCACTCTGTCACTCTCGCTTGTGTCACTCTGTTGTATACCTGATTAGGTTTAGGTTGGGTTGACTTCGTCGAGGTACTTGTTAAGGCGGTCCCGCCAGAGGTGTGTATGGGAATTGTAGCTCGTGCTCATTAATTATATCGGACGTGATTTATCTGGACCACGATGCGTCGTGCACGTCCCGCCACAGATCATTGAGTGTACTCTGGAAGTGCCGTGCACTGACAATCGAACGAGCTTTCGAGGATTCTCCATTGGACGGTGGATTTTTCTTCGTAATTAAAACAACCCCTGGATTTCGTTAACTATTCAGTGAACCTTGACATTCAATGTCGAAGCAACTGAACTGAACGTTTACGATTGAGATTAGCTACTAAATTTTACCTAAGATCGTAGATAATTGCAGTCGATCTTTATATTTTTCCACAGTACCATGTCTAAGCGCTAAAGGCTGAAGGTTATCTTTTGAATACCTCTGGACATTCGTTGCAATTATACAAAAAGATTTATATCCTCCAATAAGACATTTTACCTAGAGAAAGCACTACAGATACGAGAGTAAAAAGTGATAATTTAAGTTTTCCATGCATTTACCACGAATTTTTCCGCCATCTTATAGCGATACAGGGCGAAAGGTCCCGGAAGTGGTGGATAAGTACGTTCCACTTGTCCCCAGGGCTGAGACTCGATGCGATGGGAAGCGTGTGTTTGGTTCGCGTGAGGCAATAGCCACAGGTAGGCAATAGGTGGGCGCGTTTGCACTGGCATTAGAGCGTGCAGTGGGCCGAGAGTGGCCGGCAGCGTGGTTCCGTGGCACGTACGCACACGGGGTGGCGTAAATCTGACCAGTCGACAGAGTCGATCGCCGCTGAAACGCTACCCGATCATCAGTCGTGAAAGTGTAGCCGGGGAAAATGATCGGCCGTGTCCGCGTGCACGCCACGCACGCACGCACGCACCCACCCAGCCTCTGCTCTTCTCCGTTTTCCTTCCTCTCCGTCCTTGTTCGGTTTTCGAGCTGCGCATAGGCATCGCGAACCCGTTACATCGGCCGGATTATAGATTAAGCCGCGCCTCCGCGTGGAAAAACGATAAGCGGAATACTGTGCGGGATTTATTGTAATTGGCGGTAATGACGGTTTTACGCCGTCGCTGCCACCATCGTCGCCATTAAACAGCCGTGCCACGGACGCCTCGTTGAGTTCCGCGTGCGTTTAGAACCGCACGCTATTCTCAGAGTATGTATTATTTGCTGCGTATATCGAAGAGTATAAAGAGTATAAAGAAGATCGGAGCTTCTTCGTTTTATTGGACACTGAGGAGGCATTTGGTGTGAAACGTAGCGTCGAAGGAGCTTTCTGTTCATTCCCCGATGATTCTGGTCTTGAGAAATTCTTTCTTACAGGTTGCTGTGAATCCTAGAGGCATTTAGTTTTATACGCAAATACGCGAGAAATGTCCAGTATTGGACAATGTTTAATGCAATTAACGGTTGGCGATTAGGATTAGCAAATACTTCAACGATCGTGATTAGGAATGAAACTTTCCTACGACCGATGTACGATTATAATCAACGATTATGTTCGAACGAAACACGCGAAGAACGAAATGCATGCAACGTAGCTGCTCTCCTAAGAATCTGTCTATTCAATTGTTCTGACAAATTCGTCAGTGTAATTGCCAATTACATAAACGACCTATTCAAATTCTCTTCATCGTGCAACTAATATTCAAATCTGCCCTGGGGTCTAGTATCAATCAGTTTTACTCGTTGACAGTCTTCGCTTAATACAAATAGAAGTTAATTAAATTTCGACTAAAATCCGATCTTAACCATCAATCAATCAATCAATCAATCAATCAATCAATAGGATTAAAAATTTTAATCCATTTATTCTAACACTGTCAGAGACAGAGAAAATCGTGTCGGCCCTCGATATCGATCTGCCATAAGGAACGATCCGATTGACTCGCGTGACTCGCGATCTTGGAACGCACCCGGGTGGATGTGGTTCACCGCAGCTCGCGTGGTGCGTAAACCGCGAAATTTAATTGCTCGTTAGTCAACGGCAATGTCCCGTATGCCTGGCATTGAATTCTCGCGGGAAACTCGACGACCTTGAAAGTCGATCTCGCCCGGATCGTCCCGTCGACAGGACACATAACGCGTTCGCTTCTCAATCGACCAGTTCTCCTTTCTATACCACCGCCGACGACGACGATTCTTTGCTCGCTTCGCGACGAGGAACTCGAAAGAGCGACAAAGAGAATCGCGCGTTCCGAACACGTTGTAAAACATATATTTAACGGTAGTCAGGTACCGTAGCGAGAGAGAGGATTGTAATCTTATACGTTCCAAGTGGTGGGTATCGGGTGTTGCTCGTTTCAAACACTCGGGAAATATTAATGACCAGCCTGTTTTCGAGAAACCCTCTGGTCTCTCGATCCTAGATTTTAAGAAAAAGGACAAATGCCAGTCGAAACATCGTTACCTACGATTATCGTCGATTAGGTGCCGATAACTTACCGATAATTGGCCGCGGATAATCTGTTACGTATTGGAAAATTACATGTCATTTCGAGGCGATCGTTTCGCAGCTTCGCGGCACCGGTAAGCATTGTCCTCGTATCGGCGAAGATTGTAGCGTTCGTCGAGGAGAAAAACACGGTTTGGATTTCATGAGGGGACTTACGAGCTGGATTATTGCTTCTTCGATACTCTAGCTTGTAATACGTTCACGGTGTTACGTCGATGTTCACGGTATTACGTGTTTTCGATCCCACTTTCGCTCTTAAGTGTCCAACAATTTAGTAACGGATCGATACAAAAGGGAGCGGCGTTCGTGTCGTTAATTCTCATTAAATTTTAGACAGAAAGCCATGCAGGTAAATGGGAGGAAAGCAATAATTTCGATCGACGCGACCAAATTATTTCGCATTGGTTGGTACTGGAAACATTGGAATATCTCGCGTATTCTTTATATTTGCCTTTGTAACTCAAAATTTGCAGAAATACAAATCTTTAAAACGCGGTTTGTTCGTGCACGCTTGAGCAGTTCGTGGAGAATATCCGTTCAGAAATTCAAACGGCACACAGCACTGAATCAACACTGAAGAGTGGTCTGAATATTAAGTTGAACGTCACAACAGTCTCGCTCCAAATCGATCGGGTTCATTGTTGGAGGTCAGCGAAGAGCGATCGACCGCAATCCTCGGACGAATATAGCAGGATACGGTTGTTTGGGTTCGCACGAGCATAACCCGGAAACGGTTGTCTGACACGAGACTAGGGGTTCGTGAACGTTGACACCTTATTATCGGTGTGCCTGGGGGCCGCGATCATCGGGAAGAAGAAATTGCTCTGCTCGTTCTCCGCGGCACGGCGAAAGTCACCGAGTGAAAAGAATGGCCCGCTAAACTATATTCCGATCGGAAGTCACGCGGAATAATCCCGTGGCGGAGCCTTCCTTCTCCCTTTCTCTCTCCTCTCGTTCTCTTTTTCTCGTTTTGCAAAGGATCGCCCATGAGATTCGATCGGCGAACTGGCGATCGGACACGGTTCAACGAAGAAACGATCCTTTATCCGACACTCGAGAACGTAACCGGCTTATTCAATATCTTCCATATTTAAATAGCCGGCACACGATGCTAATAAAGAAACTAGAAAGGTACCTGGCCCGTCGCGAGCGAATCTCGTCGCTTGATAACGTTATTGAACGCGGTTTCGCCTCTATTGAACGCGGCGATGCGATTTAATAGCGATCCTCGGTTACTGGTACGCTGGTACAGCACGGTGAAATCGAAATCGATAATGTTTATGCGATTATGTTGAATGGGAAGAGTCCGATCAATGTGGCAATGATACGCGTTACGTGATGTTTCGCAATGGATTTACGAATACTTGTTTTTATGTATGTTTGAAATCGGACGGTACAAATTCGACTGCGAATACGAAAGGACGAATGCTATGATTAAGAATCCACGAATATTCGAGATAAAAATTCGTTACTAGATAGGAAAGATTCCAAGAATTATTCGTATTTCGTATATAGATGGACTGTTAGGAGAGCGAGAAAGTTTCACAATTTTCAAGGCTATCGGCTTTTTTGCTTTTGATATAAGAAACTTGTATTTTGTTACGAATATTACGAAGAAAACATAAAGATGTTCGGGTTCGGTAAAGTTCAGTTGAGAACTTTCACATCTTTTATGAAATTTGAAAAATTTGTAAAGATCTGTTTCGAAATACGGGAGAAATTTCGATGGTCTTAAGAGATGCTCAATCAGCGACATGAGAAAACTATTTTAGTCTTCGTATAAACGATCGTAATTATCGCTAAGAGACAATTTATCCTCGACAAGGATGAAATCGTCGAGAAGTTGGTTTATTCGTAAACTGTCGGTAAATAATCTCTTAACGTATAACAGAAAACACTGGAAATCAGCGAGGATTTATCAACTACGGACGTTTCCATGAAACTGTCCAAAAGATTGTTGTGAATCTTGCTACTGAGTCGTAAGCAGCTGTTGGCTCCGTTTATACGAATCCTCGAAATTGCGATACGCGAGGGAGAAAGCATTCCGGGAAACTACCGCTTTCACAAAACTACCGAGTATCTTAACAGGATACTTTTTTCAGATGTTACACCACTCGACACTTTGCGATATTCCAGAACAGTAACTCGAAATCTTCCTAGTCTCTGGCTCGTCGTCCGGCTGCCCACTTTAAGTTGAACTTCTTCCACTCTCACACCTTCTTTTGCTACGAATCCATTGATTATTCGATTTAATAATTTGACAATCAGTAGATACCGGTAATGCCAGTTCTTAATTTCCCTTCTATTACAACCATTCACAATCTTCCTTTCCAACGAACGTCGAAGAACATCCTCAAAATGTCCCACGGAATTTGAAAAGTTTACGACTATGAATATTCCGAGGATGCAAAGTTTTGCCCCTGGCAGGATTCGGTCGAATCAGATGAGAATCGGGCGGACGTGTTCGCGGAGAGAAAGTGATTGGTCAGAGAGAGACTCGTAGTCTCGACGCCCTGCTCGAGTCGACGTTCTTTCGTGATGCTCGTGATACGACGATATCTTCTCTCGCTGCACCCGATGCACATGAGCCGTGCAGCGCGTGTCACCAACCAGCGGGTCACGTTTCCGGTAATTAATGGTTCACGTCATCGACGAGGTCGAGACAGCGGTTACATCTGTCGATTGTTGTTCGTATCCGGACACTCGGATCAGGGACAGGCTGATTGTGCGGTTCATTTGGGGCTGCACGGTGAAAATTAGCGAATTAAGCGACGATTCGAGCGTAACTGCGGGAAGCTCGTTTGTCGTTTCACGCGGCAACTGGTTTTGTACTCTGTCAGTGATTTGTGAAGATACAAATTAAACGGACAGCTGTGAAAACCGCCTCAAACGTAGGATTTCAATCGAGGCACGAAAGGTATCGAACGGAATGAAATGAACGGTTGTGAGAGGTTGAGGAAGTAGTGGAATTTTTAGCTGTTTAAATTGGAATTTAAAAGCTTCTTTTGCTTTTAATTGAACGTGGTGTTGGAGCGAATGGCCGTATTTGAGCAATTATTGAAAATTAATTATCTCATAAAACTGGTAAAATTCACAATTTTTTTGACAGAAATTCAAACGTGGTTTTATTAGACGCACGAATAAAATTTGAGAAATTATTATATAGGAATCGTCATAAAAACGGCGGCTATTGTACAATAACGAGAATGATTTATTTTTGAAGAGTGAGTTGATAAAACATTTTCAAGCGGGCTTCACTTGGTTTTAAGCGCTCGAAGCGCGCCCGAATTATTAAACCTATATGAATTGCACGGCGAATGACCAACGACACGATAAAGAACGGTGAAGCATTAATTAATTTTTTCCTCTCGTTCGTCGGAACGTTACGCTCGTTATTCGTTTGGCTCGAAAATTTATCACGTTACGCGTATGTATACGCGAGGCTGGGGCGCGCGACTACCGCATAAATGTATCGAACAAACACGCTCGACAACTTTTTCACGGCTGCTTCGGTGAATACGTTGAAAATACATCGGTAATCGAAATTCACTCGCTGGAAATCAGTAGTTTACAATCGCGTTAGCACTGTTTGAATCCAGTGAAAATACGAATACAGATTAATTTAAAAAGTGCTTTATTTTTTTCTATGATTTCCATGATTGAGTTATATGTTCTCTGTAAACGGATAAAAATGTTTCATATTTCTTGTTTTTAAATAATATCTTCTAGTATTTCCAACACCGACAAACGATTAATCGTTGAACGAATTACGAGTGCCAATTAAATTCGACGCGATCTAATTTCCTCGATCGAAGGAGAATTCTCGTTCGCACCGTGGTAAAGTCGTGGAACTCGCAGAAACTCGAATCGAGTACAAATTCACGGTGGTATTCTCGGCGCGGTACGGAAGTCTAGAGTTGGAACAAAGGGAAGGTTCGAGGCGGCGTTTCTTCTGCCACGAACGGTTACGGCTGTACACGTCTGAGGGATTAAAGGATACGGTCGATTAATGGTCGACCAGGCCGCTCGTTGCCTTACCCACCGGGCTCCGTAGGTTTCGTGTGTTTCGCAGTGAAGAACGACATGCTTCGGATTTAGGACAAGCGTTGCGTGATTCTATTTCCATGGCACGACCATGCGGCTCCGTGTAACCCATATTCGTTCCAAAGAACTCCGATGAATCACGACGATCGATCACGAATGTACCCGCGCGCTCTACGCAAATGTTCGTGGAGAACGCGATCGAAGCGAAAAGTTGCCATACTTGTGCAACTTCTTCGCGTAGCTCCGTACTATTTCAGTTCACCAAGGTTCGATCGTATTTGCCAGTGTCCTATCGGTTATCGAATATCGGAAAGATTAAGAATTTTTGTTTGCCACTTTCTAATAGCGACGCGCGTATAATACGAAGATCACAGGAAAATATTTTAAGAACTACCAAGGGATATTTTAATACAATGTAGCTACAAATGGAAAGAATTTGTTAGGTCCGAATATATCGTTGACAATTTGTTTTAGAAGGTATAATTATTCGGGCAAGAATGTGATTGGTAATTAATTGATGACATGCTATTTTAAAAATGCTTCCTTAGAAAAAGTAAGTTAAAGTTGTCGTGTTCCCCGTGGTCTTCGTGCGATACGAACGCGTCACAGATAACGCAGCGTTGGTTATCGAACTTGCCAAAGATTCGATTCTTCTCGAAAGGAGATAAGATGTTTCGAACGAACGCCTGGCTGGGAGCCAAGATGTGATCGACTGCCGTCGCAAACACACTGCCAGCGGATATATCGTGTCAACGACGACGCGTCGTTCGTGCACGAGGTCTGAAAATCACGGACTACCCCGTGTGCAGTCACGGATATTAAGTAATGGGCGGTCATTACATCGGTGACGCGAACACGGTGTCGTGTGGCGATCACCAACGTGGCATCCATCGCGCTTCTTCGCTTTTTCCAAGACGATCACACTCGACGAACCCTGTGACCCACATCCCACGGTCGAGACTCCTCTTCCGCCACGAGGATGACATTTTCCATGTCGTCGTCCCCGCGAGTTGCACGATCATCGTGCGCCAACCATGCCGCTAACCCGCCTGACAAATTTATGGACCCGGTTCCGTTGCTGTGATTGAAGCCCTCAGGATAGAGGAAACGCGATGTCCAAGTAGCACGCTGTGCTTATGTACGATGATGGGTCATGTAGTATCGCATACCGCAATTTGGTAATCTCGAGTTTCATGGGTTTGTTAGTTCTGTTATGATCCTTTGTAAAAATTAATTAATTGGGAAGCGTTCGTGTACTGACTTTTAGCAAATTAATCATAGGAAGTAGTAAGATCGAAGAATAATACATCTGGAATAGAGTGGTTCTATGTGAAGGAATAAGCACAAACTTTGGTATGAAACCTTGTCTTTTTATGACTTCGTTCTCCAAGAAGTTAAATTTAGAAATTTTACTCGAACGTTTCTAGTTTCTTGCGATTTCTGCCCAGCCTGTACGTTTCCTGAAGGTTACCTTAGCCTTGACTCAAATGTTCTCGCCATTCAATTTTCAGTGACCACCGTCACGTGATCGTAAACCATTTTACAAGCAGGTCACGCGCGTTTAGTAATTCCGATTATGGCCGAGCAACTCAAGGTTTCGGTCTCGCCCTTTGACGCCGAGTCCGTCGATAATCTTCCATGCAACGTACGTGCTGTTAGGACCTGGAAATGTTTGGAAGAGGAGGGAATCGCAGAGATACAGATTTTTCCATCTTACTGCACTCGAGAAAACCACTTGACCAGCGGTGGGTCTTGTTGTGAGGCTTCAAAGGAGACCGGAAGAGCAAGGTTAAACGAACCTGTTAATAAAGACCGGTGGCCGATTGAAAAAGTTGATTGAATCCGTCCCGGGCGAAAGCAGTTTTCGTCGAAGGACGATCCTTCTCTTCTCTCTCGCGTGCAATAAGATACTCGCGCTTTTTACTCAACGACGATGACTCTCTTCTCTCTTCTTTTTCTCTCACGCTGGTGGCCGGCGTGACCGGTAGAAAGCACCCGGCGACCAGTTGATCGCACTTCACCGGTTTCTTTGGCAAAGAAAGCCGAGAACCCGAGTCAGCCCGGGTTGAACGCCGTTCTATGGAAAGTCTGGCGAGGAGAGAAGCGACACAACGGGATGAAAGGACGTGGAGAAGAAATACCAAGGAAGGATAGAGGCAAAGGACGAGGAAGGAAAGGATAAGGAAGGATTAGCGGCGTGTTAGCAACGCTTGTAGTCCGTCAGCCACCACGACACTGGATGTCTTTCTTCATTAAAGACCGTTCAGACGTCCCGGTGTGTCGAGACGTCCATCTGGACGGCTCAATCGAGACCCTGCTACGACGGAAGGATACCCCCCTGGTGCGAACAGACCCGTTTCCATGCGCGAAACCATCCCGATAGTTCGCCATCTTTCGGCTCATCATCGTGCCTGGCATATCGCAATTAAAGGTCACCCTTGTCCGAGCCACTTGCCCCGTAGAGAAACTAACGTTCCACTTGCTTTTACCTTGGTCTATTTTCATGACCTACAGACATTGTACAGAGTGTGTGGAAAGGCGATTACGACGTATGTATTCTGAACGTAACTGTATATTATTGCGATCATCTGGTATAGAACATCGAGGCTTACTACTGTCCAACTGTAGAATCAAGAAGGTAGTAGACTCTTGGTATGGCATTCTTACGACAAACTTTATGTAAATACTAAGTACACGAATACGCAATGCGGGAAACAAAATCGTAAGGTTCCCAGTACTCTATTCTTCGAAAGAATTTTTCCACGGCGAAAAGTCGATAGGGAGAGTATATAGGAACCATAGAAGCGAAGTCGTCCGAGGATCAATATTTGCCGTCTTGTCTAGCGCTGACTTGGACGTAGTCGAGAACACTACATCGAACCAATACCGCTTCACCAGTGACACGAAGCATCCATCTCCCTTTTCGTTCCATGGCATCTTTATCTTACCTCACCCTCAGTCGTAGAATCTTCAAAAATGCTGAAAGCTTCTTCCACTTGTGAAAGTTCATAATGTAAATACGGTATATATCGTTCGTACTAATCTTTCCCAAAAAATTCGTCGAAAATTCCCACGTTTGTCTCTTTCATAGAAAAATGACTATGAAGGTATCGAACTAAATATCTTTCTTTTCTTCCGATAGAATCTTCGTCCCTTCCCCCACTTCCACTTCTCCTCCACTTCCTCAAATCTTTAAAAAAAGATTTTCAAGCGTGAAACGTTCGTAGCCTAAATAAAATACGTTACTCGTACGATTCTTATCAGAAAACTTGTCGAAAATTTCCACGTGTCACTATCCCACGGAAAAATGAAAATGAAAGTTCATAGAAGCTGACTGCTGTTAGTCGGCAGCCGCTGTCCGCTCGGTGTTTGCGCACGGAAGCGTGTGTTTGCGTTGGTGCGCGGTGCAAGTGTGCCGTGTTCCTTGGACAGGTCGGTTGATCGGCGCCCGTGACGTTAATGCTTCCTGCAACCTGGAAGCGGATAACCTCGCGTCGTGAACCGAGGATCGTCGACCCGATGACGTTTCCATCGTCGACCCCAAGTGTCCTGGCGAAAAGGGGTCAACGATGTAGCGAAGCAGTTGAATCGTCGATTCGTTCGATGGTCGAGAAAGTATATTTTGGAAACTGTATTGGGAAACGTAAACATCTCCAGATGGCTTCTGATGGGTGGTCGACGTTGTTGAAGATCTGTTTGGAGAAAGTTAGAATATGATGTTCCTATTGGCAGGTTTGACGTTGGTTAATTGATCGATTGGTATTTGAAATTTAACGATCGTCCCCGATAGTATTTTACGATGTTAGGATCAGTCCTGGAAGGTAGTAGATCGGTTGATTGGATCTGAGAAATTGTAACTCTATGTTCGATAGGGTAAGCTAATAAGTGGAGACAGTTTGCGTGAGTTTGAAGATTAGACAAGTAGATTATTGACTCTACTAATTGTAGGTTCTACTGGTTACCCTTTAAACGCAAACATGCTACAAACATCTTGTTAATTTGTAAAATCAACTTTCTCTATCCTAAGATGTTACATATAAAAATTTCAATGGCCGGCCTCAACCTTTCTTTACTCCGATTAGTTGCACAAGAATCCCACAACTTTCCAAACTTAGTCCTTCTTTCTATGCTATAGAAAGAAATAAATGGAACCATGATGAAATATTTGCCAACAAATTTTCAGTTTTGACAGTTTTGGCAGTAAAATAGCAATTGAGAAGATCTAATTCTCGACAGAGAGAGATCTTTCTTTCCAAGATGTATGGTAAAGATCTCTCTTTTTAATAAAGAAGAATCTAATTCGGAACGATTAATCGAATTGGAAATTCATTGAAACTCCCCATTTACCGTTATTTCCCACTTTTGCCGCTGTACAAGGAGTCAGATAGCATAACTCTAGTTATCATCGAACAAAGTTCCGCTACAAGATTCCCTAATCTATCTTCTCGATTCGTTTTACCAACGGTTCACCAAATGAACTCGAAAGAACCGTCTAGGAACAAGGAAAGCTCGTGGTGGCGTTCTGTACTGCTGGTGGAGCTTTGAGAGCGGCAGCGAGGTTAGAAGAAACGGGACGATAGCGCGGTACAAGTCCTTTCCATCGTGTCCCCTCTGATTTGCATGAAGTTAGCCTGTTACGGAACGGTTGCAAAGCGAGCCCGTTTCCACCCACGCGAGCGTGCGCCGCCGGCTGCCGTTTGCAAAAGGCACCGCGCGTTCCGCTTGCTAAACGCGCGCGCGCCCGCTCGCACGCCGCTGACAGAACGCGCTTACTGTGCTGTCCGCCGCGGCGACACGCACAATGCGCCCCTGACCAAGCTTTTACGGTCTTTATCACTCGAATCTATCGGCCTCCTCCTTCTTGCTTATTGGATCCGTGGCTAAACTATGTTACTATCAAAGCCGCGGAGAGTTGCAGCGAACGGATTGGATTCCGCACACATGTTTGGATTTATTAAGGGTTCCGTTAGCGGCTCGTTTCCTGTTGCGGCCGATGGGCGAGGTTGCAGATAGTGGAGAGTAGGAATTAGGATTGATAAATGGAGGGAGGGGCTGGGTTATTGCGCACGTGGGTTTTTGGGATAGCTCGGGGGATGATGTAGAGTGGTAAGGGAAGATGAGTGTGTTGGAGAATGATTGTAGATTGTATTAACCCTCCAGCCGCGGGCGATTTTCATATTTTTCTGTACAAAATCGCGGATGAAATTTATATCTTGTAAATGTATTGTATTATCATAAGGAGACTTTTGACGCAATAAAAAAAAAGTCAGCATAAGCGAGTAAAAGCAATTAAAAACGTTAGCAAAATAAAAATAATATGCATAAATGTGCATGTCCCCACTGAAGCTTCGAACGTGTGATAAAAAGACAAAGAACAATAATCACCGTTTTACATGGCAGTTCTTCATCTGCACTAAAGTTAACAAAGTCCCCACGTTAGTTTTTAGATCGTCCAAGGATTTCATTCCAGGAATCCGACATTATTGCGCATTTACTGTCGCTTAAAAATGCAAATGCCTCGCTAACGACCGTACTAGTCGAGACCACTTAGCCTAAAGTAAGACATAAAGATGCGATCGTTCCTGCCTCGAGACATCGTTCTTCCCCTACCCCTGTTTCGTTGCGTTCGTTCTCGATTAATTAGCGCGTAGCTTAATTACCCGGCGCGTTTGCTCGAGAGAATTAGCCAGAGGTATAGCGCATAGTTCCACGCGAGGCTCGCGAGCACCGGTAGCTCGCGCTTCGTTCTGAACTATTCCAGTTATCCTCACGGTGTTATCAAGATGGATTCCAGCCGAACGATACGGTTTGCGGAGAAATATGAAACGTGAAAATAATTAGTCGTAACACCTAACAATTTGACGAAGAATGTGGCACTTTCGCATCGTTTTTTCGTATATACGCCGAGATAAGAAGAAGAAAAAACTATGGTCACACGATTATTTCCTCTTTTTTTTGGAAAATCACTTATCTTATCGCTGTGTTAAACGGTATGCCAACTCGAGCGATGTAAAAGATAGTCTATCGTAACCTCGACCTTTCCGAGTATCTCTCAAAATTTCTAGTTGACCGTAATTCGAATCAAGGCGTTGTCTATTCTCGTCTACGACCTCGAACTCCGAGCTGCCTCGCGATTTATCACGATTCCGCTTGTCTCTCCGTCTCGAATCGCCTCGACTTCGTGGATGTTGATTAATAATGCAGACGAGTTGCATCGTATGCATCGATAAACCCGCGTGTCTTCTTATTAGCAAAGATGAACGTTACCTGAATGGTGGCCTCGATTAATTATTCGCCGGTGATAGATGCCGCGTCCTTGTTCAAGCGTTCTGCAGTCCAGAGAAAGAATTTTTCCTGCTGTTCGGACCAAGGATTTGGACTACGTTGGAAACAGCTGTTGGTGGTCCAATTACGAAGGCAGTACGGTTCAGTGAACCGCGAAATTGCCATTTTATACTGCTACATTCTTTTTTCTATGAAAATCTAATTTTCTATGGCATTTGACATTTTTCCATTTAGTCTGTCGCCATTAGGATGTGGCGACTTCAAGTAATAAATTAAACTACAAAAATATCGAGTTAATATTTTTACATTTAATAAGAAGTATCGTACCATTAAGAAGAATTCCTTTCAAATATTTTCCACATACACCGTTTCATCAAACAGCCACGCAAGTGACTTCATCTGTACCAAACGGTATAGCAATCACCGGTAATCCATGATTCGATTGAAATTAACGTAATTACTCTCCGCTTCGTTTTAACGAACGTAGAATCCTCGTTGCGGTACGATACCGCGATTTCCTTTAAATTACAATCCCTGGAATCGTCGCGATGCAATTAAGGGGTAATTAATACTATCTCTTGTACGTAATCGAGCAATGTCTGAGCGCTCATCGCTCGATCACGTTCCTCAATTCTAACTCTAACTCTAACACGAATCACGGGCTATTGTCATAACTGTCCGCGGATATTACGTCGCTGGCTTTAATTCAACGGTTGAGGCCCAACGGTTGATAGGGTTTTGCGGTCGAGGCTGGTTAATCCAAGCCGATTCGAATAACGAAACCGACACAGCGTTACGTAAAACGGCCACTTCTCATTCGGATTCTTCCTATCATTTCTGATCGGATAACAGGAGATGAAATGACGAGGCTGGTTGGATGCTCGCGAAATTGCGTTTCGTCTACGCTATCGTTAAGGGATTGAAATTTCTAACAAATTGCTCCATTTTCCTCAATTTCTTTTTTCCAAACATTTCACGTTATCGAAATTCCACGCTTATAAAACGTATCTTCTATCTAAATTCTACAACTTTATGAAATTTGAGGAAATTTCAAAAGTATCTTCATAATTTCGATAAATTCTCATATAAAAATCGATGTTCTACCTTTACTCCGGCTCTACCAACGATTCTGACCTCGTAAATTTCCCCTCATAAGCGCGTACCACTGCGTAACACCGTTCAGTCCGTTCCAATATAACTTAACCCAGCAAGAAATTCCCGGTGATGGCGTTAAATGTTTATAAAGGGCAGCGACCTGTTTCTCGGCCGTGCAGGAATGGCGTAAAGTCGATGGGCAAATATTTGCGGTATCATCGTAGTCGGGAGGTGAACACGTTCAGCTCGCAGGGTTAATAAAGGCGGAGAATGGCTCGAAAGAACGGATAAAGAGAAAGAGAACGAAAGGGAGTTAAAACGGAGGGACGAGGAAACGAAGGGAGAACGAAGCTCGAAGCGCTTGAGAGAGGCGGTTGCTTCTGTGGTCGATCGGTACGCGAGCATCGAGATCCGAGTTTCCACCTACGAGTCGCCGGAAGGGACAGTTTCCGCGGTCCGAGAGCAACGGGGATTTCATTTGCCGCGCGATTCAAGGCGGCTCGGTGATCTCCAGGCGGCGTCTGTCCTTTCTTTTATGCAGCACGCTCGGATCCCTCGTGATCGTCGTGCCAAGCGCGAGGTGAAAGTCTATCTCCTCGGATCCTTCGCCTGCCTCGTTGCTTTCTTTCTCCTTCTTCGATTTTGTACACCTAATCCTGATATAAGCTCCGTTACAGATATACACGATGAGCGGAGAAAAATAAGGAACGGTGTAATCAGCGTGATTAATCGGAACTATTGAAATTTTACTGAATAAAAATAAAGACTCGTGATTCGAGTTGTATCCCATTCGCTAAAATTGTTGGGTCGCTATATGCTCTATAGAGCCCATAGAATTATTATAAAACGAAATCAGCTTAGAAGTCTACTATCTTAGGTCAGGGTTACGGTGGATCCGTGTTCTGACGAATTTGTCAGGATAATTAAATATACTATGGATACTATGGACACGGTGTATATGTAGTTTCGTCTACGGATGTCTCATTCATCAGAACATGATACAATTAGTCAGCAGGTGTCCTATCTTCTATACGGTGCACACATTCGGATATATTCAACATATGTTGCAACACATTACGATGTAAACATAGTCTAACGTTCTTCTTTCACTGGGTAAGGATCACTTGCTTCTACGTTACTACGAACTCGCTGGAAGAGGATCGAGGCTGATTTTTTCACGAACACGGATAAGCAGGCTGTGCGAGATTATATACATCTCGCTTGGAACATGGAAAATCACGCGGAGGTTGAGGAAATTCGACTCCCTTGAACTAGCTGTACTCGTTCATCACCCAGGAACTTTGTTACCGCCGCGGATGTTGCACAACGCGCGAATGCGAGTGAGTCTCCAAGCTGATTTACGGGGTGCGTGTTTCCCGGCCTCGAGCGGTTCCTGTCGTCCGATCCACCGATAACTTCGTGGATACATGGAAACGTTTTTGAAGAGAATGTAACGGCCAGGGATCGCCGTTGTTGCCAGCGATCTTCTAGCGGAGGATCGATAAATTGGATCGATAGCGTGGGTGTGTTGATTTGGTGAGAAAGTAAATGACGATGTTCGTCTTTGCGGATGAGAGAATCGCGCGTTGTTTAACGTGTTCAGCGACTGTGATATGTTTTAATTTTCTAAGTTCTTAGCAAACCTTGTATACTTTTAACTCTTTTTTTTCACCTTATAGTTATATTTTTGGAATTTACTTTCGACGGTTAGAATTTTTATAGAAATTCGGAAGGAGATACAGATATGGACTATTATTTAAAAATACTGTTATATCGATGTTTTTCAATTTTTCTAACACGGATTAAATATTTTCAACTGGAAGATTTCTGTTCCAAGTGGTATGTTAAATAAAACAAGAAAATAAAATGTGTAGTATTTTCGTCGTTAATTTTGTTAAAATTATATAGAGCAAATATTCCGCGTTAATAGCGACGGGACTGAAAGTTATTACAGTACCCTCAACGATCCTAGAAATCGATTCATCATTTTTGAGATATTATCCGCGATGGATCGGACAATCGACGAATCAAATAACGACATCGTTCTCCCCTTTATAGACCCGTCACCTCAACCTCCATTATCGTTAAAAGCCATCTCGCCGCGTCCTTTCTCGCTTACGATTTTCGACCGCGCCAAAGCGTCCGTCTTACATAATCGTACGTACGGTAATTTTCCTTCGAGTTAACGACACTGTGGCAATTCGACTCGGAGATTTCCGTTGCGCAACACTGTTCGCCGCTTCGAAGTTTACAGTAAACGGGTGCGATTTGCGGGACGATGTAACGCAAGAAAATTGGAGCAAATATTACAGGTTACAACGAGCAAAAGCGACGGGAGGAAATGCTCGCGTGTAGAACGTTTGTTGGAGTTAAAGCGCTTCCGCGACTTCTTTGCGGGTGGCCCTCGTGCCAGCCGCAATTAGTTTCAACCGTGCACGCAACGAGAATTTAATCGCGCGGATCCACGGGAGCGAGCCGGAGGTTGTGTCAAAATTTCGTTTTCGAATTCTCCTTGACGTTTCCTGATGAGGTTCGATAGTTAATTAAAAGTTCGAATTATGCGAATTTAAAGATTCAAACATGAATTTGAATTCGGTCTAGATTTGAATTTCAGTTTGAGTTTGAGTTTAAGTTTGAGTTTGAAAGTAGAAATGATCTTTACTCACCAGATACTCGGAACTCAAGTTTCGTCGAACAGAGAATTACAAATTGAAAGATCTGAAACTTCTCTGTTCAGGATCGATAATAAAAGTGAAGTAATTTCAAAGCGCTTTATACGTAGTAACTTCATAGTACCAATTTGCAAGCAACGTAGATGGCGATTGATTTATTACAGCGCGCACGATATTTCCGCAGAACTCGCGAGCGACATTAAGAGCATAATTGGCAATGTCGTTGATAACGTGAAACGCGAATTACAGTAATTACCGAATGAATTTTTCATTTGAGTCGCGTTTTCTATGCGTTTACGCGCGCTTGTCAACCAACTGGGACCAACGTTCAGCTTGATTTTTAGATTTGGAGGAGAGAGTTAAACGATATCGACTGGTAAATAGGTGTCTTGTACGATCTGTCGCGTTTCCATTATTACTCGTTCCCCTGCTCCGCGTTATTAGACTTTCCCTTATTTGTTTCGTGGCTCGTGTAGCGAGCTTTTCGATCTGTTCGATTGCTACAAAAACGTTTCACAGTTTGTAGCACATACCTTGGCATATACTGGCGATGTTACATTTCAGAATTTCTTGCTACGTCATATAAGAAACGATCTTGTAAATCTCGCTTACGATAGCACAAGTTCGTTTTCAAATAAATTGTACGAGTTCTTTGAACTTCCGTAAAGTGAATTTTCGTGACGCATTGTGTTACGTCCGGTGATCCTCTACACAAACCAGGCCCACATGTCTACACATCCTTATTGCGTACCCTCAGCAATCTTAAGGACCCACCATAAATCTTGGCAGTTTCATAGTTAAGGTCCTTTAGATCAAATATGTATCTTTTTACTTCAAGTGTTCCTTGGTATTTAGTGTCCACTCCGGGAAGGTACAAGAAATTTGGTTTTTCTCACCTATGGTGTCTCCCGCTAGCAACTTTCTCTCGGAGACGGCTAGAACCCTTCCTTGCCCACCAATTAGAAGCAACGACTGTTGCCCTCACTTTCCTGGCCAAAATTGTCATCAACGAATCCGATGTGCTAGAACACCCATCGATAGCTCTCCTCTGCCACAGCATCGTCACCGAACTTCACTGGTTTTCCATCTTTAGATCAGTCAACATCTCTTGACTGGTTTTCCACCCTTAGATCAGTCTTCTATTTAACCTATATATACGCACCAAGCGTAACTGTCTATGTCTATAAAGTTGTTGGAATAAAATGTATATTGTAACCTGTTACTTCAGTGTTACAATCAGTTCAACCACCTCTATTATCCTAAACGAAATAGGGGACCGATCATTTCGTGGCGTCGATTATCTAATCATAACGGGAATTTACGACTCCCGTTGGCGCGCTTCCTCGCGATCGCGTCTCTCCGCGAACGGTCGAACACATTGGAAAAACTTTTTTAGGAAATTCCGTGTGTAACGCTTGGTCCAGAGCCATACGACAGAGCTGGCCAAAAAATCATAAAAAATTCCAAGTTCTGAGCTTGAAATTCGAAATACTACGATATTTCCTTCTGGGAACGTCGGTGAAAACGAGATGGCGAATCGCGGTGGCGGTCGGCTACGATTACCTTCCCTTTCGCGGCGGGTCGTTTACGCGACGCGGCGCGACTCTGCGACGGTTAAAGCGGCGCGGCGTTTGTAAGGAGCGGGCTGGTCGCTCGTAGCGCCAGCGTGGAGTCATAAAGGGTATGGGAGCGACACACCCACCGGATGCATTTTACACACTCTGCTCCGGTAGGTAAGCCACGGTGACGTCATCGTCCTATATACAGGGTGCCGCAGCCGTGACCCGTCGCCGCGACCTGCACAGTCAATTCTTTCCTCCGTTCTGTTGGCGCGCGAAAGTCGGATTCTTGATATCCACCACCGATAATCCAGCATCTGCGTTCCAACTGCCGCGTGACTCTACATATTCCTCGTTACAACTTATACCATTTTTTCTTCGCGTTTACACGCATAGAAACTCAATTAGACTTTAAAACGCTTTATTCCGGCATAATTCTCTTGTCAACGTCGAATCGACCCCTGACTCGTTCTCTCTCGAGTAGTTGTCGAGAGGTGTCAGCGATATCGCGAGCGTGTCTACACAGAGAGATTGTCTCTTTCTCTTTCTGTTTGGCGTGACTGCATTGCATCGTTGCTCGAGTAACGCAATCGCACGAGTCACGTGCGCCGAGCACGTAATAAAGGCTGGAGAAATTTTTGCTGGATCGGTGATCCGTGGGCCTCGACTTGCGTTCTGCTACAATGTTGCTTCGAGCGTTTTTGTGGGACAGCGAATTAATTGCGCGACCGCAATCAAATCGGTACAGGGTGGAGATTGACGTGGCAGCTGACCGGGGGTGTCGCAATAGGAAGTGCTGCACGGTATTCCGACAGTTTTTCTGATTCAGGGTTGCTTGAAACGTTTCACGTCGTTTTCATTAATTTTGATTTCTCGTAGTGAACCGACTTATACGTTAGACCGACGCATGCGAAATATCGTTTCCATGGGTTAATACCGTTTGTTATGTTTCATCTCGCTGTCAATCATCGTCGATGACGTGAAAGAATCTGTATGGAATATTTGCAAGATTGTTAACAGAAACGTTAAAAATTCGTAATTGACCAACGAAATTTTTAATGAATTTCGTTCTCGAATTCTGTTATCGAGATCGTAGTAAACTACTTTTTTGTATTTAATAGGTGAAAATATTCGTGGAAGTTATTCGAATAAACGTAAATGTAACATTTGGAGAAAGTTATGCAAATGTTGGGACATATCGATTTTTCAGTAGAAAATGAATCGACAGGGAAGCTATAAAATAACGTTGACAACGACATTTTAAAGAATATTACTATAAATAATACGTGACAATTTGAAGTGAAAGTCGCATATTTCCCATACGCTATGTTATCCACCACTCTAATAAAATTATACGAGTTTTCATAGAAACTTTCATTCTCCCTTTCCAACAGATATTTCCCCCGCAAAGTGGAGGTAGATTATTTATCTTCCTAGTAGTTTTTCCTTCCAATAATCTTTTTTCACCCTCGTATAAAAGATCATAAAAATTTCAGAAACAGAAAGAAGGTAACTTCCTCTGCACTCAACCCCCGCAGCGTGGAAACCGGTGAGTTAACGACGGGCATTGGTGGCCGTTTCTAACATGAAATATCGGTCGGTTGTCGTCGATATCTGCTGTTGTAATCTGAGTAGAAACAAATCCTTGGAATGCACCGAGCTGGTTGGATTGAGTCGTCGTCGTCGTCGTTGCTATTGCGATTGCGCTCCGGTCTGCTCGTCGGGGATCGAACACGCCGCGCGTCGGCCTGTTGCGTTCTCGAAAGCGGCTGCCATTGTTCCGTCGACGGAAGACCGTGTTCGCCGTGGAACCGAGATAAGGGATCAATTTTAGATACAAATATCACACTGACATATAAAGTTGTTGCGGCCTCTGTTGTCCTATCCGGGAAAGGTTGATGAACTTCGTTCGATTAGCACTAATCTTTGCGATGAATTTTTCACGCTTCTAAACTCTGTTCTCTGTTCTTCTGATACCCTGCGTCTACCGCTAAGGGTAAAATTTATGATTTTTTTCAGAGTTGTTATTTTCTAATGTTTCGATTAATTACGTCTTTGTAATTTTGTCGAAGCTTTAAGTTTGTAGCGTACGGTTCTGAATCACGATTACATCAAACGATCAAATAACGACACCTACCTCCCTACTGCCGAAAGCGGAAAGAAAAAGAAACGCGTGTCTAACGAATCTCACGTGCGTGCCACAGCGTTAGAAAACGACAATTCACGAAGCTTATCGGACTAGCGAGCGAGAGGCACTTCATCAGGCCAGCGCGGGTTTCCACGTGCGGAGATTGATTAATGCGCGTTTCCATCCCGCGCGTGTCCCTCTTCCCCTTTCCTTCTGTGTTCGTTCCGTCTCGCTCGAGAAACTCTCTCCTTCGGCTCGCGGACTCGGTGGTCCGTTGCATTATCCTGATCCTAAACAACGCAGCATTGATGGATATCGCGAGCGCTTCTGGTGTATTGTGCAACCATTCGAAGCTGGTTCGCGGCTCCGCTTCCGATGGCTTTTCTCGGTCGCCGCGGCGATTTAATTAACGACACCGGCCTCTCCACTCTTTCTCTCCGTGTGTTTCGACTTTTCGATAATTACGAAGCGACGCCGCGTCACCGTCGCGTCGGTCGATCGTGAAAGAGTCGGCTGGCCGCTTAGGAGAGTTCTTAACGAGACGAGAACGAGAAAATATCGGCGAAAGTAAGTGGATCGAGCTGCAAAAGTGTCCCTGCCACTTCTCACAGCGCTGGCAACGTCGATACCTTTAACGAACTTTGTTCAAACACGATCTTCGAGAACGGCCGATCGATTTGCGTTTTCTTCTCTAACACGATGGTTATCTGTTCGGTTCGATTGTCGTTGCCCGGTGTCTATCGTCCGGTTCAGGGTCTCGGCCTAGCGGTACACTGTTGCTATTCATGGGAAAGTATGATAGCGTTTGAAGCACGGTCGTGAAGTTTGTACTTAGGATAATTTGATTTGATCCTCGTTCGCACGACGAGGTGTAGATTTCAAACGGAGATTGGAAACTTAGTTTTAATAATAATATAAATTTATCGGCTGTAAGATCTTGGTAAATTAGATAGAAGCAAATAGAGAGATATACATAGACGTAGGAAAGCGTTCTCCATAAAACTGCAACGAAGAAGCAGCTTTTCTGGTTTCAAAATGTTGATTTCTCTGCTGTTGAGACAGCTAGAGGATCTTTGCAAATCGACCATGAAATCTTGTAGAAGCATTGAAAGGACGAGTCAGTGAGGCGAACGAAACGAAGTACTTACGGAGAAGTAGAATAGGAATTTTCACGCAGACTCGAAGGGAATCGACCGCGAGAGAATCGCAGGCAGAGACTGGTGCGAATTCGCCACAAGCCCTCGCGAATACCGGCCACGTAAGAAGTGTCAGACACGCCAGCGAGAGTGATAACCCGTCAGTTATATAAATGTATTAAATTATATTCTATGCCGCAGACACGCATCGCGGAGAATGGACTGGACGTCTGGCTGATTGGTTAGGGAGATCGTGTAACAAATGTTTTCACGATCTGTATTATTCCCGCGCGAGAAAAGTGTTCTATGCTCTCTGCCTTGCAGCCTGTCTCCTTCTCTCTTTTTCTCTTTCCTTCTTCTTCCTCTCGGTTACGTTTCATTGTTTCCATTATGATCACCATAGATTCCCATGACCGGAGTTTTCGAGCCGCGATCGGTGTCACGGTGAAGACAAATCTCCCAGGATTACATTAGATCATTGCGAAATCTGTACACCTCGAATATCTGTTCGGCTCGAACGTACTAATCAAATGTTCACCGGTTGACGTGGTCGCTCGATACAAACTGGTTTACACGAGCAGAACGCTGTCTCGGACAGTTCGACGAATTAATAACGATTGGTGCCGATGGAAAAACGTGATCCAGGCGTAGATATTAATTGTTCTCTTGAAACACCTTTGGCTTGTAGCAACAGTATGTGGGTGTTACTCGAATCGCGTACGTTCATGATAAACCGTATAGTGATCGAGGATGACAGGTATTAGCTTCCGTCAATTTGAATTATTCGCTGCGAAACTTACGAATATCATTGAATTAAAGTCACAGCCTTCCTATCGCACGAGCAAACGTCAATTTTGTCGTCTTACAATACAAACTTTGTCAGTAACTTAACTTGTTCAAAATAAGCAAATATGCAAATACCCTGGAGCAACGGTATTTATAAACGCTAGACCCGAGTCGACTAAAGTTTTCGAGCAAGTTTACCCTCTCGCGCAACGTTCACCCTTTTCCTTCCACTTTCTCACAAGTGAGGGAGACTCCATCTCCGACAAAATCCCAATCATACAGAAAAACTCAGATCGTGCTGCAACATGAAATTCGCGAGTACGTACGAAATGCAAATTGGTGGGCGTGAAAGGAACTCGCGGCGCTTATAACGGGACGCGATTAAACAAAGCGACCGGTTAAACAAAGGGGCTAATCAAGGCCCACCCCGTGGCGTTCTCGGTCAATTTCAATTCCGTGATCGTTCCAGCTTTGCTGTCAGCGAGACGGGCGCATGAAAAAGGCAGGGTTGCTGGCATGCTGACGTCCCAATTCTCCTCGCGTTCTTTCTATGCCGGCACTCCGCTTTGTACCGCCGACAATTTCGACTCTCTCTCTCTCTCTTTCTCTATTTTTCTCTCTTGCGTTATACTTTTTTCTACCCTTCTCACCCTCCGGTGACTCTCCCTCTCTCTCTCTTTTTCTTTTCGTTGCAACGAAGCTTAATGAATGCATTCGCTGCGGGGATTTGAGTGAATTCGATCGAAGGCTCTTGTAGTAGTTGATCCGATTGATGTTTGGTGGGGCGAGTTGGCAAGGGAAACGGCCACTGAAATTCGTTTGAAGTATCTTTGATTTCGTTATGCCAGGTTAAATTGTCGGGCTTTATCGAATGTTTGCTTGAAGGTTGATTAATTCGGCATTGTTTCGGTAGCGAGCTCTCGTTTGGAAGTATTGTGTATCTACAATTTAGGTTTGGTCGAAATTAGGGGATGAGGAAGTTTTTAAATGGGAGAAATTTTAGAATTTCCGGGAAAAATATTTTCATTTGTTCAAGCTGTTTATGATAGCGATCCTTGTTGAACGTTTGTACTAGATTTGTCAATCTTATCGTGTTATTAGTAAGTATAGCTGCAGTCTATCAATAAGATCATTAAATATAGTATCTTCGAAACTCGTATGTAAATTCTCAACGAACTTCCCACCTAACTCTCATTAGAATATTTAAATCGCTTTATTAATAATACATCTGCCTTCAAAATCCACCACGTGCTTCTAAACATCGAAGCGTGTTTAATCCAGCATTTCATAAATCACATTATCACAGGGAAGTGTAGATACATTACGGTGAATCAAGAGCGGACTGTTCGTGCGAGCAAACGCATTAATAAACAATATGCCTCCATAAGGTGGTCTGTTAAAACAGCTAGCGCTGTAGCCTCGGTTAATTTATGCGAACCCTCGGTTTCCACGTCCCTTTCCATTCTCCGGAATCCCCATAGGGACGAGACCATCCTCCCCTAACGAGTCTTTTATGCACCGTCGACTTACCCTTTTCCCATAAATTTCGACTGACCAAATATTGGTATTGACGAATCCTGAAATGGCCCTATTATTCGAATATCGTCGTATCCTGAGGGTCGGACTCCCGTTCCACCACGAAAATTGTCGATACTCGGCATTATCGATCCAACAAGACAATAGCTGATTTATACTACTCGTTTATGAGATCGGCAACAGTTGCTCGAACCATGTAATCGGGACATTACAAATTGAAGTGGCTGTCAATCGAGCGGCGATCCAAGCGAGCGAATAGCGATTGTCGAGGGTGATTTAGATTCTTTTCTTAAACTGTTTGATCTTGTTAGATCGCTGTTTTCAGAGAAAGGAATGTATTTGTTCTATCTAGTTTATGGTTTTGTTTGTGAAATCGACGAGAATATATCGCTATTACTTTATTCGAGCTTGTAAAATCCGATGCCGTATTTATACTCGACTACCTTATCTGCAATTTTTTGATGTAACGCTATTTTATTAGAAAAGCAAGGTTGAGACGATAAGCGCAGGAGCGTGTGAAAAGAAATTCTAGGAACGAAAAAAGGCACAAAAAATGCAAAGGGAGTAACAGCAATGAAGATAAGTAACGTTTCCTTAATAGTTGTAAGTTCAACTCTATCCATTTGCAAATTTGTGATATGCTACCTTGTAAAATTGTGACGTCTACTAAATCTTCTGAAAATCTCAAGCTGAAATATAATGACAAACAAAAAGTATCCTATTAAACTCTCAACCGGACGCATTCCACACGTACCTCGCGCAAGTCTCGTAGCATTTTCGCTCATCGAGCACGGAGACCAGGCGGATGAGGGCGGACACACGTGGGCGATCGAGTACGCGTATAATGGTTACATCGCGGTGTTCCCCGGTTTCTCGAGTGGCCGCTAAACTGCGATGTTTATGCAGTCCGGTGTAACGATGCACGCCGATATAATGCAGCCACATCGCCGTTGGGGCGACGCATGCCACTTGTCCGCTTCGCCATCCGACGCCCGCCGGCCGAGCGATTCGTAAGCGGATAGCACCGGGTCCCGATCCCCGCTGCGTCGTCGTTCTGCGAACAACCAGCCGATTTTGCTGGAAAGTATCTGGTTTACGGTCTCAAGAGGCCGACCAACTTTGCGTTCCTCGAAAAAGACGAACTGGATCGCCTCGATTCGCATCGATGAAGGCGAAGGACCACGCGGATTGGAGGAAGGGATCTTGGATAAACGCGTTTACGTCTGCCGGTGATTTGTGTAAATACTAAGGAGAATCGTTCTCTTTCGTTGGTTTTCACGAAGATGGACTTTTTTTCTTTTAGTTTCTCATGGAGTTTGAATCGTTGACACGTTATAGGTGAACGAAGAGATCTCGTGTATTTGTATTTTATCGTCAGAGGCTGTTGACGAAATATCCTGTGTTTCGTGGAGATATCAGTCAAGAAATTTGATCAAGATTTTATGCTTAAAATAAACGACGAGGTAAGAAGGGTTGACAGTGATATATTTAACGTGTAATATTTGACACGAAAGAGTAGCTGACAATTAGGTTCGTTTAGTACGTAAAATGTTTAGTTCGTAATGTGCTAGAATTCAATTCCTGAGACTGTAAAATTTTACCACTTATCTGAGCGACTATAATCAAAAGTACATAGTCAGCTTGAATTAAAGCGAAAAGTTCCTCGATAAATTAGCACCCTCGTTTCAATACACTTTGCGTACATCTCTCGAAAGCACAAAAGACAGGCGGAAGAAACGGAGTCCAGCGATGCTCCTCGAATTGACGCACATACCTCCCCAAAAGCAAGTTCCAAGAGTTCATTGGAAGTGGCGGACGGGTGCTGCCATAAAATTCAATTTATTCCCCCTTGTTTGTTCTCACCGTTGGGGGAGATCGGTGTCGATAACAGATTCTCCTGGCGTAGGCCATGATTCCATAACAATATGGAAGAGAACTTGGAACCGTTAGTTCGCTTGTCCCCTCGGCTTCTTCGACCGCTTCCCGTTTCCGGAACCATGGCTTAGCGCGTTAAAAGCTTCTGGGAACGCGGAAACCCGAAGGTGTTATGCAACTCAGGAATGTACGCCGCCATATATTACGTGAAATCTCTACATTACGAATATAGTAAGGTAATGGCCAGTAGTAATATCCTTAGCCTATTTTGCGCTATTATTATATTATGATATCGTTATGATATTATGCAGGAATAACTGGGCCGATTTCATAGGAGATTTAATCAGACACTGTTTCATTGTATATCGACGTACATGTAGTGGCAACAATGTAGTTAATTATCGACTATCTGTTGGAATTAATCTGGTTTGCCCCAGCTTACTACCAGGTATAATAATAATGATCTGGTATTCGTCCATTTATCACGGGGCTACAATAAGGAGATAAGAACGCGCGCATTGTGCTGCTGCGTCCGTGATAAGTGCTGAATATTAACAATGCAACTATCTCGACCTTTACCAGCCATTATACCGTTCATTAGCGATAATGGGGATTGTATATTCAATTATCAATTGTTTTCTAAAATTAATTTCGTGTTCCTGGATTAGGCCTCCATCCGAAAGAATCCCGCGAACAAGGAACAGTTATTCGCTACCGAACTTGTTCTCCGTGCCAAATTTCTGAACTTAAATTCTGATCACGCGTGTAGCTGTGACACTAAAATTAATAAAGTACACGATGGATCGATTTGAATTCCGAATGACTTGCTCGTCACATCGCATTACATCACGTTCCACCACCTGTCGCCATTCTATCACGTCCCAACCCTTGAAATTCATTCCTGTCCAGATACGAACAAGTCACGTCACTTCACGGTAATATGTAACGTTTCTCCGGGAAACAGGCTCGTGAAAGGACCGCTTTGTTGCAGGGTCGCGGAGATGTCGCATCGCTGGTCCGGAACTTGCTCGGACCGATTTACGGCGATGGCGTTATCAATCTGCTGATAAGACAGGCCCGGGACATCCTGGTGTGCGCTTATCACGGCAACTTGGAGAACTTCCTCAGGACTTATCTGTCACCAGCCGCGTCCCTTCTGGCGGAAGTGAAGTCTGTCGCCTCCGAAACGGTGAGTTTATTTCCTCTTTTCGCGTAGTCGCTCGCGAATGTACGAGGTTCGTCCGTGAAACTGGATCGTCCGCGAGGCAGGAAAGGTGAAAGAGCGGCGGGAATGCGGCTCAACGGACGGATTGTTCCTCGAAGCGATTAAAGTAATCAGTCTCATAGATGGCTATGTCCAAGTATGGTCGCGACCGGATCCACTTCGCGACCAATTGCGAAATCCGACTTATCGTCCGGATGACACGGCCTTCTATTTATATAACCGGTGACCGATTTAATCGGCGATGAAAGCGCGCATCGAGAAATTCATCTTTTTGTTCGGCGGTTGTTTCTTTGATAGCTGGAGAACACGCGAAGATAGCAGAGTTTCCGATCGGTGTCCTTTGCCTCAGCCTACGATCTACGAATTTTTTCTTATCGTAATCTCGGTACCGTTTGAACAAAGAAAAAAATGCTTAACATTTTACACTTTTAATATTTATAATTTCAACAAAAAATTGAGGCCAGAAATTAAACGGAAAACGATAGGATCGAAAATGACTTAGAATCTATCAAAATTAAATTTAAAATTAAACTTTTCAGAAAAACCGCGACTTTTCCTTTGAACTGGTACGTAGCTAGTTACTTAACTTTCCGAAGTTTGTCTCCAATGTCACAACGCGGCTAGCGTGAATGTGATATAACGGCAGATTAACCGAGTAACGTCTTCGCAAAGGTACTCAAGACTAGGTACGCGAGACATTCTAAGAGACAGTTCAGCGTTAACGCTTAGAAATTCAATTAAACCGGCAAGAATTGTCGAGCGAGGAGTGGTCGTCGAGAAGAAAGGCAACCCTTGCCGGTCGATCGCCGCTAATAACACTTGTAGTTGCGGGTAACCGGCCTGTCTCGAATCTCGAGCTACGAGGGTTGTCGGCGCGTCGAAGCACGTGCCTTCACCGAGGTTAATTTATTTACGCGGAGAGCCACGCCAGTCGCACAAAGTGTCTCGAGAGGGCGTTCGTAAAAGCCTCCGCCTAACCACCGATCTCGAAATCTCCCGCTGTACGGTTCGTAAACGTTAATTAAAACTCGCAGTGAAATAGGGACAGTTCTCGGCTTGGGGTAACGGTCGAGCACGTGGCGAAATAACCTAATCTCGTGACACCAAACCGCTCCTACTCGGCGGAGGAACGCTCTGATTCGAGATAGTTCGAGGGGAAGATGGGTTTGATGAATAACGTTTGGAAGGTCGGTAATTGGCGCTGAGAACGTTGACTGATTGATTCGGCCGACCTGAATTGTGTTTGATCGGAGAAATGAATTTCTGATGGTGGAGTTGAGTTGTGTTTAAAGGTATGATGATATAGAATGTTAGTGATATACGAGTTTGTAATCGGAGATCCGAGGTTTCCGCACAGTCTCGCGGTGTCATCAAAATCGAAGCTGTTGTGTTTTATCGAAAAATGTACTTTAACGTTTCAACGTTATAGTTTATTAAGAGTCGAACGAGACAGTGTTTGTGTTCGGAATGATTGCGGAATCAAGCTTCAAATAAATTTAGAGAAGTTGGAAGAAAGTAACGTCGACTCTGTTCGCAGACCAAGCTTGTCGCTAGTAAAGATAGGTTGACTGTGTTTGAAACGAACTGTCAATTATCGAAGAGAATATCTCGACCCAATAGTAAGAACCTGATAAGATTACAGCTACGAGTCCATCGTTCTACCCTGAAGCCTCAACGAGGAATTTCCGAAAACTAACTCTTATTACGACGTGAAGCGAGTACGAGGGAAATTTCTACACAATGGAAGGCACGGCGAGCGGTGCTCGATAAATTCTAAGGAGAAGACCAATAAAGAAAACGACGCGCTGGCTCACGACAATTTGGCAGATATGGGGCAGCGATGTCCACGGTGGAAAGCGGAGCGACGCGAGCGGAGCTCTGCTCGCTCGTTAGCGCAGAATTTCTGAAAGTAGGTAGGCAGAGAAGCTAACCGACGCGTTCTACCTAATATAGGCGAGCTGTGGCCTTTGTCCGCGCGCAATCACATCCGGTACTGTCGATCTGGAAATTTGTCCGCAGACCAGTCGACTCTTCCGTCACGATTCGGGACTTGTCTTCTAGCTAGCCATTTCGGTCGCGTCGTTGTCTTCGTTGCGATTAGTAGATTGCCTTTTAAAGCTCTTCGATCGAGGAACAATCAGGGTTCAAGAATCGTAGAATTTTGCTAATTAACTGAACGATCGTAGACGTTCGAATTTAACGTATAAAAACCAACTACATTGAAATCTCGAATGTAGTCTCAGACCGTAAAGAATGAATTTGCTAGAACGAGTATGACTGTTCGCTAACTTGACTTACCTTAACAACTACCCGCAGGAACTTAATAAATCCCCCCCCCCACTGTCGTACGATGTAATTACTCACCCTAGAAGAATTATCCTGGTAGAAAGTTCGATGCAACATGGAGCAGTCCCTTGGAAAAACTGGAATAGGTAGCTCGCGAGCGACGAAAGCGTCCGAGAGGCGGTACATCAGCGCAATTTGCCAGCGTCTTTTCGATCAATAAACATCCTGCACGATGTATAAGGGACGAAACAGGAATTATCCGTCGTTAAACGACGACCGGCTTCGCGGAGCGAAAGGTTGTCGAATGTTGCGCCGAGTGAATTACCTACCGGACAAGTAATTCGATAGAGCTCGTTACACTCGAGCTTGTATCCAATTAAACTAGCCTAGACGCTGCTTCTTTCTCTTTTTCTCTCTTACGCGAGTGTGACTAGTGATTTTCCGTGTACGAGCTGGTGTACGTAGGTACACGGTGCCTCGCCACCACGCGACGCATCCGTAATCGCCGTATCAACCAAGCCGATAACAAGGTTACGCGCGTGTGCTTCGTCCGTAATAGCAATAATTTCTTGCCAAGTAACGACCATTTCGAACCGTATACGGAAAAGGGACGCCCGGACTAAGAACGGCTCTGGACTCGCCCTTCACGTTCAACCGGAGAACACGCTCGTAAATATCATTTCGCGGCTTTTCAGGCTCTTAACTGGCCCAGAGATTTTCGTTTTGGGAAATTGGAGCGGAGAAAAATCGATTTATAGGTTGTTGGTTGCTACTCGTGGCACTTCCTTCGATACCTTGGGTAAACTTAATTGACGATTGGATGGAGGATGTAGTAGTAGAGATACTTCTTGAAATCGTGTTGTCCAACTTCGTCAATCAAAATGAACAGGAAGATATGGATGTTACAAATATCTTTTAACATCTACGTTGGAATTTGCCATTATTTATATCGTCTGTTTGCAATAAATAAGCTTAGAGAGGTAGTCTTTTTTTTTAAGAAGTTGAACCCTAATCACGTATTCAGGTAGTAAAATTCGAGAATTTATACGACGACCTCGAAATATTTCCATAACTTAATATTTCTGCAATTCATTTGAGACAAAAAACAATTCACATGCTTCACTTCGAAATCCCACGTCCAATTTTGGAGCTATCGTAACGGTTGTTTCTGCTGGAAGAACGTTTCACCGAGGAATCACCAGTGAAGCTGTGACGACGCTGCAGCAGCAGCAGCAGAGAGAGACAGAGAGAGAGAGAGAGAGAGGGAGGGAGAAAGAGAGAAAGCTAGAAACGTGCATAGTGCTTGGCTCGATATTCGAAGGGCAGGAATTCGCGTGGGTGGGTCGAGCCCTGCAGATAAACGCGGACTGGCGAACGGTCGCACAGGTGTACGGGGCCGAGAGAACCCCGCGACATTTATTTCGCATAAGTAAATCTTCATAGTTGAGAGTTATTATTATTATTATTATTATTATTATTATTATCATCATCATTATCATTGTTATCATTCTCATCATTCTTATCATTCTTATCATTATTGTTATCATTCTTATCGTTGTTATCATTGTTATCATTATTATCATTGTTATCATTATTATCATTATTATCATTATTATCATTGTTATCATTGTTATCATTGTATCGTTATCGTAATAATACTTATTTATTGGCGTACTTGGGAGACTACGATCGCGAAAGAAACGACGGGGGTCAGTGGTGGGTCGGTCCGTTTCAATCATCCACTCGTTCTCGATTCTCTTTCTGTTCACCTTCGGTATTGTTTCTTCGGTTACGTTCTCGTTGCGTGTGAAATCGCGTCTCGAGTTAGCGATGAAATACGATTCCAGTTCCATTCTCTCGAGCAGAATGTCTTGCTAACCAGCTTGCCAGTTTTAACGCGATAACTGTCTCGCGCTAACCTCGATGACATGTCGATAGAGCAGTCAATATCTCGCCACAACGACAGATTTTGAGTGTCTTTAGGTCTTTTGGGGCGCACTTTTTCATTCTTTAGAAGTTGATCGAGCGTTTTCGTTAGCTTAATGTTCGACAAGACCTCTCAGATCCAATCATCTCCAAACAAAGAGTAGATCCAACGTTCGCTTCTTAAATTCAGGACGTCCAGTCTAGCCAATTTGATCGAGAGGTTGTGCTAGGTAGCCAGGACCAAGATGGACCTGCGTCCACGTTGTCGAAGGGTGTGCACAGATTGACGAAGCTGGTGGAAAACGGGACTGTAAGGTAAAGGCTGGAATGTCGGCGAAGAATAGCAGTAGGTAGGTGTAGCCAGATAGCACGGGACGAGTGCATCGAAGACACCGTAACGGTGCCTCGTCCGAACTGATTGACAATGATTGAAGGCTGTGGGTTTCGACTCGGGACTACGATAGTCATAGCCAGGTTCTAGGTTCCTCGTGTAAACCACCAATGGGTGTACATGTATGTAGGTCTTTGTTGTGGCTATCCGGCCATCTTTCGCCATTGAATCTGGAAGATCTGCGCCGGGAGCAGAAACGACGGCCCACGCCACGCGATCGCTTGGTTTCTCTCGATCGTCTCGTTCGAACAACCGCCCAATGCGCTCCTATTATTCCCGTTCGATTAAATTAAGGCTATTTCCACGATCTTCTGTCATCGATATCCCCCGATATTGGATACGCCGATGGAAAGCTCGGCTTCGTTAAGACAGAGAAAGGTTCTATATAATGTGTGTAAAATTGGTCATAGGACGATAGAGCGCTTGAAATATACAATTTTCGTCTATGATCCTTTCGCTTAAGACAGAGTTAGCCCAGTTAGAATTGACTTATGTGTACTTTATCTACGGTTCTCCAAAAATCGAAATATCCTACTCCTCCGAGATTCTCATCGTCATCGTTCGAAATCATTAAACGATAAATTTCACAAATACTCGTCAGATGTTCGTTCCCTTTCCTAACCCTGACCTCGTTCAATACGGTTTCGTTATCGAACATGAACTCGTCATGAAAAACTTACTAAAATGTTACCGTGGAGAAATCTTTTCATTATGAACCATTTGTCACCGCCGAACGCACGCGCATCAGGCCATGGGGAATTCTAAGGTTTCGTTGAACAGGGCCAACGCATACGTGGTTCACGCGCCGCTTATTGGTATGCGAGTTTTCGCCTGCACAGGTAAAGCGAGGCTCGTGCTCACGGGATCGACGACACGCTCGAGGCTCGACCGCCTCGCACCGCGTGATATATCGATACCGCGGAGACAGTATCCGCGTGCTGCTACCAGCTACTTAACCCGCGACCAATCGGTTACGTATGCGACTGGTTACATTACCTACCTACCTACTTGCTGGCTACCAAACGAGGACCGACCTCCATGCGAGAGACAATGAGCCTTCCTCGCTTTCCAGCTACCGTTCGTTGTTCGTCGAAGATTCTTCGACGGGAACTTGAAAAATCTGTGGAACAGCGGAAGCTTGGATATTCATTTCTTCGAAACTTACAGAATTTTGAGGCAATGTGTGCATCAGAACATCCTACCGCTCAATCTTTAAACCGATTTTCGAATAAGAATGACAAGTACTCCAATGACTACCCGACCCGTTCGTTATCCTTTGGATAACCGCTTCAGCCACGAACCTAATCCAGCTAGAATCACCTGCGAGTGTCGAGCTGCGAAGAAATCGAAGAAAAGTCGATAGCTTTGCGTTCCTTTTTGCCTCTTCTTTCGCTGCGAGAAACGGGTGGTATCTGCGTTGGCATCGCTTACGCGTATCACAGCGGCTCATTGTTCGTGGAAGATTCAATCTCTCGGGTCCGAGAGAGCCTTTCTCCTCTTCCTGCATCCGCGCGAGCAACGCCGCGCCGGGAAGCGAGGGGAGCAGCGGGAATAGAAGATAAATGAAGCAAGTGTTATTTTCCAAACGGGCCGCTTTTACATAATGAATAGGAAAGCGAGGAAACGCGGCGGCGAATTTTTGTTTTATTTACGTAAGCGCGATCGAGCGGACAACGAGGCGGGTCGCGTTGAATCCGCGCGCGTAAAAACTGCGACCAATTTCTAATAGCTAGTTAGAAACGTGGCGGGGGGAGGGGGTAACTGGTAACTCGCGTGGACAGTCTCGCCAACGTAAAACGCATAACTACGCATGGACCCCCCTCCCTCCTATCGTATCGATTCGATGGGAGATCGCGATAAGATACGCCGCGAGGCTTGTCATCCTATCACGGGGCCTGGCCTACGTCCATGGCTATACCAAGGATGCGCTTGTTTCCGTCTGCTTGCCTTCGTGCTTCCTCGATCTTGCAATTCAGTTTGTCAACGAGGTACTTATCTCAACGTGGCAACCAATAACTTATTGAGAAATCGCGTCTCTCCTTGTGGCAAGGACCGAGGAAAGTTAGGCGAAAGCTTGTAGCAATAAGATTGCTGGGATAGGAAGTGTTTTTGACGTTTCTTCGATCTTCGACGTTTTATTGAATTTCGAAAATTTTTGTACACAATAGCTAAAAAGGAAACAATTCGCGTTGTACTAAAATCGAGATACGACAAGTTTCGTTAACAATACAAGATATTTCAATTTCTGATGTCGAATGACATTTTTGTATCACTTTGACACGGGAAAGTTTGACACGCCACGGCGTATCAGAGATATCGCGAAGAGATGAAACGTTATTTCTGATTCGCTCTATTTGCATTCAGCTATAATATCAAAAATGTTATAATTTTTTTCGCGAAACTTAGCCTAAACGGAATCAATTTCCCTAATCAACATTGTCATTCGATGCTCTCCTCGAAGTAAAGGAAACGTCTCGTTGCAACAAACGTATCAAGACCACCTAGATCATCAAAAACAAAATTAGAAGACTTTCTCAAGATTCCAAAGCAATGATGCATGAAGTCTAATATGTAACACTCACCATCCGCTTCCAAAAGCGTAGCGTCCAATCGATTAAGATCCCCTTGAAATTACCGTGAAATCAGTCTTGAAACCCTTGAGACGATGGTTCTAGGCTGGGCAAGAAAGTGGCGTGATGAAACGTTGGCGAATCAAACGGCTTGCGTTTCACGAAGATTGGAAGGAAGATTACGCGAGTTTCTTGCGAGTGGCTTAGCCTGTACGCGTACGAAGGCCGAAGGCAGCCGATGGTGGAACGGTTCCGTGATGCTCGATCGGGTAGTTAATAAATTAGTCCCATAACGTTGCGGACGGGGCAAAAACTGGCGCTGCTTCATAAGCTTGTTCTCCTCCGGTTGCGGTAGCCGGTGTGTTCGTTCGTGTGCTCGCTCTCTTACACGCGGGGGAGAGCTGTACCCGCGAGCTCTCGCTCGCGTTCTGCCTTAAACAAGCGGCACGCGGGCTATCTGTAACGGCAGCGGCCCTCTTAAAGGAGATACAATTTAATTGGAGCTCAACTTCCTCAGCCTTTCACCTTGAACACCATCCTTCTGTCTCTGGCCTGCAGTCCAGGTTTCTCGTCGCGTTTTGATATCTAAAAACTGGTAAATTGCGATGTACACCCCTGCTTAGAAGTATTAGGCTATTTATCGAAGAACGAGATACTGAGAAACTATTAGAAGATTAACTATAAAAAGATTGACGTGTTAGGAATTATCGGAATCAACGAAGAATTATTTCGTTCGATTCTATTCGACTGTAAGTATTGCTATGAAAATCTTCAATTACGTATAGTAAAATTCAATTTCTTCTCGTATATATCCATTTGAATTACGTATAGCTTTCAACGTTCTCTCATTTCTCTTTAAAGGATTATATCCTCTAGATTACGAAGATGAACGAACAAACTACTAGAAACTTTCCGTTCTTTGAGTTCAACCGGTTCAATTTGCGAATAGCGAGTGACATAACGCGTAGTAGGTTGTTCGGATCGATCAGAGTTGGATGTTTAGCTTTGACGCCAGGTTACGTTGGATAACGTCGTTGGAACGGAGAAAGTGGTGTTCGTAAATCGTCGAGTCAAACGGTAGCCAGCGGTGACCGGCATGAGAAAGCAATCATACGCCGGACGAGATTCGTTGGTCGCTAACGAGTCCGTTTCCCGTGGTTCGATCTATTTCTCCCAATGGAATGCCATCGCTTTCACGCCGGGATACATCCTCTTTGCGATGCCCTGCGGCCTGCTCTTTCTTGTCGCCGTTGACGCGCGCGAGCCTTCACGCTCGTGTGACGTTTCTAGTTTCGAATTTGTGAAATTTTACGCGTGAAACGCGTTCTTCCCTCGAGGATACGCCGGGTGATTAACCGTACAGGAAACGGGAAACACAACGATGAGAAAAGTTATCTTGGTGACTGTTTCTAAAAGCTTAAAATATCGAATATTATTCTAAAGATTACAGAGGCATCAAATTAGAGAACGCTCCGATTTATGTAAAGAGGAAACTTATTAATTTTCATATCTAACCGCCGAGATCATCTAAATTAACGTTATATCTAGATTATGATGTTGTATTTTATTTGATGTTTTATGTCTTAAGTCAATTAGGTATAGCTTTGTTTTTAATTTGAGATATTCCTCGTGAAGAATACGTAGAAGAAAGATATAAAATTCGAAAGTCCGGGGAATACTCGAATACACGTGAGATAGACCACGTGTTAAATGCTCGAAACAGCACATTCTTCGTTTTCCAGCTGGCGCATCGTTTTATTAAGCTCGCCGGAGGAGCTCGCGAACACTTCGTCTATGCGCTCGTGTTACACGCGTTGCCTGGAATTTACGGTATTGCCATTAAACCTCGTGGAATCTCTCATCGTTAGCAGCTAGAACGTCCGATGTCCATTATAATTACTGTTATGATTCAAGTACTATGAATCGCCGCATCTCATCGACCACTTTACCCGTGTGCTAATGAAACAATATTCTGATAAAAAGTTGGACAAATGAGTTATACACAGTGATTTGTATAACACGGATATCTTCTTCGTCGTTGATATATGCAAGACTGAAAACTTCGCGAAAAAGCAAAATAAGAAAGTTTGCGCGATCTTACGCAAGAACAAAGAAGTAAGTAATCGAAAAATTTCAAATAGTAAGTAATCCTAAGAACTCGAACGTTTGTCATAGGCTATAAGTCTTTTACAATCTGGTCACCCAGTACGTAGAAAGAGCAATTAGAAGCAAGTAGTATAGAGCTGGCGCGAGTTTCTTATCAGGCGTGAACGTGACGGTTTACGTAGGTGCGATATTTAAAAGAAAAGGCGCGATACGAAGCAGTTTTCACGGAGCTGCATCGCCAGCTATTAATTGAATGATCGCACTCTCGGCGATTTATTATGCGCGGTTTAATCGGATCGGGTCCCGACAGTCGGTACTGTTAATCTGCTCGCGGTCCTTTTCTCGTCGCTCGTTATCTCAAGTCAGGGAAGCCTCGAGTCGCCCGCGCGGAAGCCCATTACACGCCTTGTAATAAGCGGTGAGCCGCGACGTCCAGGAAGAACTGTTCATGTCGGCATCGCGAATTAGAATCTCTTTGGCTGCCTTTAGCATGTGCCTTCAGTTCGATGGAAACCGAGCTTTTTGGTTTCAAAATAGATGGAACTTCGGTTGGTGCCTGAAACGAACAGTTTCTGAGAATTGTAGGTGTCGTATTGAGCAAGGTAATAATTTATGATTTGTGTAATACTGGATTAACGAGTTTCCAATTATGGTGCTTAATGGTCGATAGGCATAGAATCGTAGAATGTGATGCGGTTGATCATAGGTTCCTAGAATTCGATATGGTTAATGTTAAGATCACGGTCTGTTATAGGTACTTGGAGATTCGTAGAAGTCGTTGCAACTGATTCTAAGCACGTAGAGTGTAGGTGAAATGTCATACTTAGAACGCCGTGTATACCGTCCAGAAATTGCAGGAGCTTGCACAAATGGCTCATTGAACCTGATATAGACATTGGATCCATTACGTTCGATGTAAATGACGTTATCGAAATCAATATACGCGGTACGGTGATCTGTAAATCTAGGGTGTTGCATACCTCGATATCTCTGGTACCTTATGACCGTTCACGTAACTTCCATCTCATGACGTTGTCTGAAATTTCTGGCAACTGCGAATTTGAGTCCCCGGTCGTCGAGCAAGGTCCTATATTCCAGGATGTTGAATTCCAGATAACATATGTCGTTGGTAGTGGTTTCTACGAATCTGTCGTTGCTTATCTAAACATACATACATTTGAAAGCCTATAAGTATCATTTTCTTGAAATTTTAATAATTCACGAAACGATCAGTCAGGCGTCGAAAAGAGTCTCCTCTCGGAGGAAATAAGAAATCAAACTGTGTATCTGTAAACCTCGATAAATCGAGCAACGTTACACGCACGAGGTCTAATTATGCCAGAACGTTCCTTTTCGGACCAAATTAGATCAACGGATAGATTACCATAAGCTAGGCGAACTGGGATATTTATGAGAGAGAATGTTTCTTACCGACGCGCTTCCTCGTTCGTTACCTCGCTGGTATATACGCAACTAAATTCGAGAACCAGTCGAAGACCATTATCATTACGCTACCATGCGGATAACGTAATTGAATCTCTAAAAGCAGTTTCTTCCCCCCCTCACTACTTATTACCGCGTGGCTCGTTAATCCATGCAGGGGGGAGAGGGGAGAGCCGATAGAGTCGAGCGGAGCAGGTGCTAGAGAATAATGCCCTGATGATAATGGATCGGCAGCCGTGGATGTGGGCCGCGCGAGATCGCGCGGGAAATTAAATAATTACCGTCAGTAATCGATCTGGCGGAGTTGGTTCGCGTGATATTGATGACAGAGGCGTACGAAAACAGCGGCGCTGCGTTCGCAGTGAAAGCGCGCGGTACTTTTCAACGTGATTGATCGCCGAGGAGATTGAGTATCGGAGATGTATCTCGCACATGTGCGGACGTCGCCTTCTAATGACCGTTCGGTTTATTCGTGCCGCGATTACGCCGCGTCGCGTGAGAATGCGTTCTAAGTTCGTTTTTCTATTGTGCTATTCTTCGATTCGTGCAAAGCACGAGTAGCATCGATGCGTTGTTTCATGAAGTCTTCGACCGCTCGACAGGTATGCGACAACGTGAAGTTTTTGTTACTAGACGAGGATGCACGCGAAGGATGCGGTGTCGTTGCGATTTTGGATCCGTTGCAGACGAGCGACTTTTTGACGCTGTGTTCTCGCTGCTTCGTACGTCTTTCTTTGTTTTCCCAATTAAAAACAGGGAGGACGCAACTTAAAAAAATCGCTAGTCTATATCGGACCTTACAGCAACAGTCTTGTGTAATTTTGCACGTCTATATCTCCAATAACGGGCTCGTACACCTGTGTGAATTGCATTATTAATAATATAATCTCGTCGACTCGCGTAGCTTTACTACCAGCAAATCGTAATGACGCTGCATTAGGTTTAGGGTAGTGTTTTGACCAATACGTGCGTCAAGATATCTATGAATGTATGCATTTCGGCGTTCTGATGTTTTATTATATATATAAATATTATATTAAGACGACAGTCTGTCAGAAAATGCATCCAGGGTAATCAGAACCTTATTTAGACGATTTGTCGTTTTGGGTTGGATTTAGGCGAATTCGACTAAGGCGGGTTGTGTTAAAGGCGCGGGAAAACTCGCCGTCTCGTTGCGAGCTTTTCGCGATAACATCGGAAACCGGTAATAATCTAGTCGTGGGCGTATGAAAACGTAAAGTCGTCGGAGAAAGTGTATATCGCTGGTGTTTGCGTCCGGCGCGTGCGTGCACGCGGAATGATTTTCACGGTAGAAATTTTGCACGTGGTGAGATACGATCGTGATTGGAGCAATCATGTTTTCCCGCGTTTCGCGAGAAAATACGACAATCGTGAAAAAACTTGATAATTATTATCATTACGTCGTGCTGGTATTTCTGATGCCAGTACTTACGTACGTTAGGATTATGTTCTTAATAATCGTGAGACGAATTCGTCAGACTGTGACCTATTTTGCAATTGTCTTTTTGAATAGATCCACGTTAACATGCATATGGAATTGTATAAAATCGAAAGGAATCGGGGTTCCAGCGCTTCCTATGAATTCGAGAGAAACTTGCGACGTGATTGAATACGTGTACCATTTGTGTTTACAGGCTCGTTTCAGCATAACTTCTTGATGAAAGGGTAATGCGTGCGCTATTACACTTAGAAAAACCTACAATAAATCTCACTACCATGCGTGGTAGAATAATTACAGGAGGGCTGCGGGAAGCACTCATTTACTTTCCACTTCGCTCGTGTTACGAATGTCTATAAATTAATTTTTTACTCGAGCTGTGACGATTAAATACAGCCGCTCAGCGTATAATTTAAACTCGTACAACTTTTTGAATTAATATCTTTCGGCTTTTTATACGAAATGCAACGGTTATCAAGCATGGTCGTTTGAAGCATTTACATTTCTATCTTTGGTCAATGAGATATACATATAATAATCGTAGGCATGATTTATCGCTAACGAAAAGTATGTAACGTCATCGAGAAATTTCTCGTTCATTCAGATATATTAATAAATTTGCAAAAGTATTTTTAGAATCGATTGTTCACTTCCTCAACAGGGGTAAAGTAACTTTGAACAGGGGTGAAAACACGGTTATGTACAGCGTGTAGAGAAGAACGTTAGTTCGATCCTCGAGAACTAGATGGCGGCTCGATTCGTGTTGTTTCTCGCATGTAAAAGTGTCCGCGGAATGTTATATCTGGAATCAGGACAGGTTGAATCTTCAGCTTTGCGCAGTGGCGATATCGTAACCAATGAGGTTCTACCGAGGTGCGATTATTGCTAGTTGAAAACTTTTACCAATACCCCGCCAAGACGATGTGAAAGACCATCGGCTACGGCAATTTTTGGTAACCCCTACGGGGGTTTTTAATGATATCCAAAGGAAAGTACTTTATTATTTTTAGCTGCTCTTTATATTTTACTCAACAGATGATATTAATATCCAATCTTTGGTTGTTTCCATCTGAAAGTATTTCGGTTTTAGCCTTAAAGAGTTACATTAAAGATTGAAAAATCTATAGAAAATAGTTTCAGCATGTTTTCTCTTATGGAGTATTCATTCGGATGTTTTTAACCAAGTCAGTTTTTACTGCTGCCCGGTGCTTACGGAATTTACGGTTCTGCTTAGTTCTCTATTGGTACTCTCGATATATTCTTACTACGAGAACACAACCTTGACATATAAACATCACATGTTCGCCACCCTCTCGATGATCATTCCTCGACTCCTATGTTCGCTGTAACTCAATCGGCGTAATGTTCAATTCCGGCTCATCGAGTGGCAATTTCTCTGCATGTTTACCGCGTGGTAAATTTCTTATCGATTTCACTCCATTCAGGGACCGATTCTCGCATTGTGCGCGAGGCCATTAAGACGCGATTGCACGAATGGAACCTCGGGTCCATCGACTATTCGGTCGCGTGTTGGTATGCGTGCACGTGTTGTTGCGTGCAGTCAGGTCGAGGTCGACGTTTTGGGGTCTATCGAGCGTGTGATTTCCGGCGAATCGATAAACCGTTGAATAGTTGGCTCGCGTAGAGCCGCTCGCGCCACTCGAAACTCCATTCAGGACGAACGAAACAGCGATTAGCCTATTTACCTATTGATCGGCCGCCACTTCCGGCAACCTTGTTTCGTGGATCGGCGTGTATCCGTTGGTTGTTACGCGCAATTACCGTCGAGGATGTTACCCAGGTCTTGGTGCGGAGTCACGGCCCAAGAAGTATCCTTGTGTTTACGTAATCGCGAATCGAATCGATGGAACTTAATGATCGTCGAAGACACGCTTCGTGTTACAAGATTGATCAATGTCGGTGAATGTTTGAACGGTAGTTGAAGTATGTTGTGCGTAACATGATATTATTTGGAGTTTATGAGGGGCATTTATCTCGCGTGAAATATGACGTGTCGTAAAGTTTGTAGATATTTCTTTATTTTCGAAAGAATCCAATTTAACGTTAATTGTACTTTATGTGATTGGTTCAGTTATGGAAATTATGAAAATCGATTTGCCAATAATATTAACGTTCATAATTATCAGAATAATAAAAGCTAGAAAAGTCTTTTATATTCGCGTTGAATAATTTGTAAATCACAAGTTAAATCAAGAAAATTAGTTTCATTAATTCAAGCACTGATATTCAAATCAATGGCTACATCGACGAATCACGTATTTAGTCCTAATTGAGTGGTGGTAAACTTTTTGTCAGATAATTTACAGCTAGATGTCATAAGAAGTTAACTGCTACTTTTACTCGCTAATTTGCCATTAATTTATATAATTTGTGCACTATTACTAGAAATTGCTATCTCTACGTTGCTTCCCGAGTTTCTACATATTTTCAGAGCTGAAAGGTGTAATAATGGATTCTAGATATATCCATCGGCTTGTTGCTTTTCCTTAAGTCACTTAAATGTTTTTCACTTTTTCCATCGATCATTTGAACTTAACTAGAGAGTTCAATGCTCAACGTGACATGGATATTGATGAAAGCAGTTGCTCTAGCGAAACGAGCGATTTCTGGCAGGGAATGTTTGGAAACGGGATTCCGTGTATCGAACGGCGTACTTTCATAATGATGTATATATTCCGTTAAACGTGCCGCGAACCAATTCGATGCGTACAGACAATACGGATCCTCGTTACTCTCACGCAATAGCCGGGCATGCGAGGAATAATTGCGCGTTGCTCGGGCCTTCCACCGAAGATCTGTCGGAAGTTGGCGAGGCGTGCGTGATTCACCAACTTTGGCGTCCGTGGGAAGAACCATCGAATCCCGGTCTTTCGTTGCCAACGATTAATTCCCGCCTCGATGTAACGAGTATCGTGTTCGAAGTGAGAATTTTAATATACCGTTTCAATTTACCTTCCTTCGTCCTCTCTAATATTACAAGACTTGAAGATTATACATATCCATGTGCTTGTATTCTCCAAGTTTGTTTTACTCGATTATTGCTGCACTGTTTGATCTCGTCCGTAGATTATGGCACCGTTACCGATCAGCTTTTCGATTTGAGTCACTCGGAGGGCAGATTGGTCAACCACGTAACCTTAAAAGTGGAGAAAAACGACGATATCGCAAACACTATTTCTCAAAATTAATCTTAAAATTCACGATTCTTCGTGCTTGTATCTTTCTGATCAAAAAATCGACTATTATGTACTTCCTCCTTTTTTTTCTTAATTTACGTCCACACATGAACGCACAAGAGAAACAAAGATAAAAATAGCATTTGTAATCGCAACAGCGGCATCGAGAGCGCGAAACGCGGCTCAGGGTCGGAAATGGAAATGGGAAGGCGCGAGTTCACGGTCGGTTCCGGTGGTAACAGGCTGGTGCAGTGCAAGGCGCGGAAAGTTGGAAAGTTGGAACTTTCGTGGCGCCTTCCCGGGCTTCTCTGCGACACGAGGAGCTCGCGGGGGTGGCTGGGGGTTTGATCGACGACGGCAGACTTTTAATTACGCCGAGAACGGAGCGCAAGCTTCGCCACGTGGAAGCCAGAGATAAGCCTCCTCGGGAATGGAACCGAGTCCGGCGCGAAGTTACGCTTCAAATTATGCAGTTAAAAGTAGGAACGGACACGGATATTGGAGGGCGTCTTGCAGTCTACCGATTTCTCCTGACATTCGATATCGACTCCCGGCTGTGATTGGCATATTCTCTTTCCCCTCTTTAACCTCGATTACCCTACAAATGATTTTCCTTCTTCGTGTTCTCCAGATTCGATGGCATGTTCAATTTGGAGCACGTTTTCAAGAATTTGTTCACGAACTAGTCTTTAAATATTGTATTATACCTACCTGGTCTTCCAAGCTATTGTTTTTCTTCTATTATTAGAATAAATTTTTGAGAGATTCATCGATCTTTCGTTGGTAGTTGTCGTCGGTGATTGGGGAAACGTAAGATTCTCATTTACCTAGACGATTTTGTTAAGAATTTTCAAGTCTGTACGGTTACGTGTTGTCGATATTTAGAAGCACATAGATCTTCTATATCAATGCATGACATCACACTCTCCTCAAATTAAAGATTTTATCATTTCTACCACTGTTCCTCTAACTGGAAATCGACTAATTCGAACAGATAAAACACGTTCGGTTATACAGATCGAAATTGAAAGGTAGAGCAGGCTACATCGAACAAATTAAATCGATCGATATCGTTGAAGATTTATATATTCAAACAGAACCCATAAGACACGATAAAGTAAACTTTCCATCTCACTATCTCCATTTAATCAGACATAGTCGCTGGTCAAAAACGTTTCTCCCACATAGTTCCATTAATTAAAAACCGTATCTCGGTTGGCGCGAAATTCACGCCGCTAATCGGAACTTGACCCAAAGGTGATTCAATTATCAGATACACGGTTTCCATACGTCGAGAAGGCGTCGGCTCTCCCTTCCAACTCTCTCTTTCTCACGCGACGCGTCATCGACGAAACACCTAATCGACGCGAACGGACCCGTACGTACAGAAAACAACATTTTCCTCCGACGAAAGACGAACGAACAAGCCACGAGAACGAGAAAGGTGGTAGCGTTGGAAGGCGCACCTTTCGGCGCGTACTCATTAATTGGATCGCCAGAAGGGACTGGCGACCAGGCACGGCCAGCCTGTGCTACGGGAACTCGATAATTTCGCGTCTGTTTACAGCCGTTTCCGATGGAACACCAGCGGATCCATGGTGAACGCGTTTAAAGAGGTCCGCACAGCTATTTGTCTTCGTTTTGCGCCGTTCACGCACTGATAGCAACGCCATTAATCATAATCCTCGGTCACGACGTGGCCACAGCGCGCTCGCGGCCGCCGCGCGAGTCACACGCGCGAGATAATCGAACGACTACCTGACGGAGCGCGCGAGGACCCTCTTCCAATACGCGTCATTATTCTTGGCTGGCGCGAGACTCTGACGCGCCCGATGGATTAATTGCGTATCACGTCGTCACGCCGATTGGAATATCGCGATTCTTCCCCCGAGCGATCCGGAACGCGAGCTACGTATCGTACACGCGCGACCGTTCCCCTTGATTATAAATTAAATCCGCCGCGATCCGTGGCGTGCTTCGCTGCCTCTTCGAGGGCTGTTCATTTCCCTTGAAACGAGTGGATGTTATGCTATAAGTGCTATGCAAGGGTCCAATGTTGCAGAGTATTTGCTCCGGTTTTAAAGAAGAGACGTTTCTGATCGACGTGGCAGGTTGGCTTTCGTTAAACGAATCTCCGGTATCGATTGTATACCTAACTCGTGCTCATAAGTTCGTAGGTATTTGATATGTATGCGGTATGTACTTTTAAGTGGGGGTGTAGGGAAACTTTCGGGCTGAAGAGCAGTTAGAGAACTGCCCTCGTTGTTGCGTTACCGTTTCTCGCGAGAATGCATCGACTCGTAACGCCAGCGTATGATGAGGATCTTCATGCATATGGAACAGCGTGTGCTCGGCGAAATGTCGAACGGGCGATGATAGGATAGCGTCTACGATATTTTCCCGATTGGCGGTTTCGCGATTGCGCAATGGGAAAGGGCACGATCGTTACGGTATTGATGCGTTTCACGTGTTCTTTATCCGTGCATTATTCCAAAGACACGGGTGGGCTAAGTTCCTCGAACAGACGTCATTACGACTGTTGTAGCATTTTGCCTGCACCCCAGTAATTCCACCTGAAAATAGCCGGAGGAGATTTAGACTACGTAACGAACAATATGCCAGCGAAAAGTCGTATAAATTTACGATCGTCTCTGAATCTACTATGAGCTGAAACGAGCACCTTAACAAGAACGTTCGTGAGCAACATGCGAAAAAATGCAGATAATTTAGGAATTTGAAAGTGTTGATAACTGGGTTGCTATCATAATCTGCATTTTAAAGCAATATAGAGGAATTATACTTTGTTTGGTGATCAGTGAAAGTTTAGAACAGTAACAGAGGGATTAAGTCGATTATTATTTTCTAAATGGATTTAGGTATTATCAATCGTATTACCAAAGGGCGCAAGGCATTAGAGTTTTGCAACAAATCTTCCATTTCGTTTTAATTATCCTAGATGACTTGCACTATAGTGGCATACTACGGGCAAACCAATTAATTCCAAAAATAAATTTTCGTTTATGTGTATACGAGAGAAGAAAAAGATGAAGTTGACCAAATTAAAAAAAAGTCACAGTTGCACCTCAATCGATACGCGTTGCTAAAACAGCAAGGTAAGGGTCGTTGTACCCTCCCGTCTAGCAGTCACGTGCGCGAGCAAGCGGACCTCCCTTCTCTTTTACTCTCTCTCTCTCTCTCTCTCTTTCTCGTTCTTCTTCCGTTTCTCTCTCCGCGTTGGATAATGGATGAGTCCCGATATTTACATATTTTTCCATGTTCGTGCTGTGTGCCCGGCAACGGCTAGGTCAGGCAAGGTACAACCTAGCACAAAGTAGCACCGAGACCGCGGCTGCGGCAACTGTGCCTCGGCCCTGAAAATACGCGGTCTGCAGACTCCGAAGACCATCCTTCACGCGCGTCCATCCTATTATTGGACTCACGTAATTTCCATCTACTCCGAAATTTTTCAATTATTATTATTTCGTTAGCACCACATCCTTTATAATTGTTTTGTAACACTAATTAAGCGATAGCGTTTGAGAAGAAAAAGTTGTGTTTGTCACTGGAAATTATCGTTGAAATATGTTACGACGCTATATGTTTCTTGAAATTTCCAAAAATCGTAAAATTTACATGGAGGAATTAGCGGCGAACAGGATATTAAGCCTATTCGCATTCGTCATAATTAGATTAATCAAAGACCTCTATAGTTTACAAATTCGTAAACACCAGATCTTCCATCATTTTGTTTACAACTGTAGGATTCAATTTCACCTGCACAAGCTTGCAACGTGTGTTGATGACAGCACGCTGACGGCATTGTTTCGCCGTAGTCGCGAAGGGACGCAATTCGCCGAATAATGGCGATTCTTCCAGCCTTTGTTATTCTACCTATGGTGGTACGGCGAATTTCGAAAGCTTGTCGGCATTCGGTGCGTTGCGTAAGGGCGGGGTTATAGTCTTGGTCGAGTGGTTGAACTTCCGACTGCAGGGTGAACGGAGGTTACTACCCTTGGTTGTCGGGCAGACGGTAATTTTTCATTTCGACGCCTTCGTTTCTGGTTACGCGAAAATCCCGTTCCACCGATTTTATGAAAAATTCTTCGTCTTTTGGACTTTGATCGTGATGCCACTTCCTCGCTGCTAAAACAAAAGAATTGATCAAGGGAGTGCCGTGAAAGTGTCGGAAGCTCTGGAATGTGGAATTAATGAATCCTTGTTCGGAAGAACAAGCGTAGTTCGTGAGTCAGGTTGGATTTATTGTGTATTTAACGCGATTTTTTATGTTTCGACATATTGAAATTCTTTTTTTAATTTATTTAGTGGATTTAACTGTTGTCTTCTATAAATGAGCAATTTTAGAATTCCACACATATATTATTGATTAATCCTATAGTAATTGGATTATGTACTTCATCTATCGAATAAATCCATTTTTATTTGATTATGATATTAGACACACAGTGTTCTGATTATTTTGAATAGTTCAAAAATATTGATCGTCGTTAACATCATCGTATTAACATTAATTACACCGTTGGTTTCTTCTAAACTTTCACGTCTTTGACAGTTAGTTTTAGAAAACTTAGATATATCTTTGAGTCAGTGTCGTTAACTATACTTCTGAAATCTAGTAACAATTTTTAAACAAACGTATCTTCGAATCAAACGAGTCTACCCTATTAAAATACTCTCTCGTATCAATCAAATGACATCAGAATTATAAAACCGATCTCATCACTTTACTTTCTGGAACAAAATTTCTTTCAACTGCCCTTTTTATCCGCGACTTCGTCACTCCATCGCCACGCCTGGAATGATCAACCCCCAACTTTGATCAAAACCAGCCTCTCTTCCATCAAAAACGAGCGGAGGAAATGAAAAAAAAAACGTATCTCTGTAATTACCATCCCACCCGTGAAACCGCGACACCGTACGTTAGGCGGGAGTGCGTGCGGTACAGGGTGAATGTGTCGCGGATGGGAAGCGAGTAGAAGCGAGTAGAAGCGAGTGGCAGCAAGCAGAGTGGCGAGCGCGGTCGGAAAAGTGTCGGCGGAGTGGGGATGTGTCTGGTGGTGGGGAGAGGAGCTCAGGGTTCGAGCGCGTCAGCGGCGCTATAGCGCTCGACGCGGGGGCATTGCCGTCGTGGCCGCAGTTACGATCCGATCGAGCGTCTCGTAGCGCGTCGCGACATCCTCTCGCAGGACACTCGCAGCCACACACTTCAGACGGACACGTGTTCACGTATTTTCGATACTCTGGTGCTAGTTCCAACAACCAACCGTGATCGATCACGATATACCAGAACGATATATAAAACGTTACCTCGATAATTGTATCAACGAATATCGATCGTACCGAATGTGAATCGTTAGCTCGTGGCTCTCCCGATGAACCAGTTTCGAGCCCATGAACCGTTGGAAGGATCAACATGTACGATCGAGCAGAGGATCGATGGTCACTGTTTCAGGAGACGACGGAACGCAGCTGAGTAACGAAGGGACGAAGGGCGTCGCTCGATCGAAAGACAGTCGACGAAAATGAAGTGATCGAAGGTGGCATTGGACGCGATATTTTTTCTCGTACGAGCGTGTGGTCCATTCAACCGATCGCCGGTGAATGAAGCTTCCAGTGGCGAGCGATTCGCCGTAGGTCAGTTTCTCGAAGAAGGTCGTCGGGTACGGTTGTGCTCCGTTTTCTCGCGTATATACGTGAAGTCCTTCGTTCGAAGCGTAACACGACGACGGACGATGTCCTCTGGAGTTAGACTCGCTGTTGGATTTGAGTCCGGAACGGAGATCGTGTTCTGCAATTTCGTGAGACGACGGGATCGCGATGAGCGACTCGCGGTGTTGGCTGGGACATCGTGCTCCGATCAATAGCGGCTCGTAGAGTTTATCGCGACTTTATGGATGCATCGGATTCTCTTTGATCGACGATTCAACGTTTTCGTGCCATTTTTCGTTGCCATTTTTCGTAGGATGGTCGTTAATCGATCGTTGATGAATCAGTCGTTCGAATTCACGTGTTATTTTTGTTCGTTTCGTTGTGGTTCCTGGAGACGCTTAAATAAATCGTGACAAGTGTGCCGATCGGACTTAGTGAAAAAGGACGTTGCTGGTCGAGAGGGATTTAAGTGGATTTTTGTGAGTGGAGCTATTGCGGTTTTTACGTCGTTTGGGATTATTCTACAGAAACAGAAGGTGAGTGAATCAGTGTTTACATATTAACAAACTTCTTATATAGGCACGGAATCTCGTTGGAAATCCTTCGGAGAATTGTTTACGTTTCTTCGTATACAGCTCGCGTGCTCGCGCTTCTACGGTGTTCGCACGATCGATAAAACCTTTCATGTTGAAATTCGTCGGAGCGAAGAGTAACCCAGCGATCCGGCGTCGTCTAACGGATATCGTTTCTAGGTTTCTTCGACGTTGGGACGTATTGCTTTCTGCGATAGTTTTCGATTTGAGATTGATGAGTGGTCAAGCTTTTTTTTCGAGGTTCAAATATTTCTAAGTAACGTGTACGTCCCATAAGAAATTCAATAAAACCTTCGATAGAAAATGATACGAAATTATCTAAAGCTCTAGCAAGCAGAGCCCCGAAGCAACGTAGCAATGGGAGAAAAAGCGCTATAAAACTCGAGTTTACTATCACTGGTACTCTAAATCACGAAGTAACCCATATCGCAAAGCTCATAAAACGCGTCTTTCCATCAAATATAACCGCGTTCTCGAGACTCCTTTTTCGACACATATTCCTCGTGGTAAGCTCGTAGGAAAGCACGGTTGCGAGGCGTTCTATGAAAGCTCTTCTCTTCGAACGGTATTAAATATCATGAGGAAACGGGCGCTGCGCTACCATAAATCGCGCGCGTTACAACGGGCTGCCGGCCCGTAAATCGGCCTTGCGACACGTTTATTTCCAGGCGCCATTAATTAAAAGCCACGCTCGCTGTTATCCACGTACCCTCACCCCTTATCCTCGCTTCTATCTCTCCTCCTTCCTTGCACTTTGTGAATCGGAACGGGTGCGAGGCGAAATAATTACGCAACGGGATGAAGGAAGGGGCGGGGACGAGGAGGGGAAGGTAAGGCAACTATACAGTAACTATCCTCGTCCGAATCTCATTTCCATTCACGGCGTTTACGGTGGCCGGCTGGATCGCGGTAGAACGAGTTTGGCGGGTCGGTCTGGCATAATCGCGCGTTTATCTCGACGAGAATGGTCGCCACGAGTTCGACCGCGAACACTCTTGCTCCGCGAAAAAAAAAAGAAAAAGAAAAAATGTGTCGCCAGTGTATGAATGGTCGTGAGCTTTTATTTTTTATTCGACACATTTTTCTACCCTGTTCAGCTCTACCTGACGTGGGAAATCTAGCTTGTTAATGCGCGTTGACACAGGCTTGACAGGTGTCCGTTTACTTTTCTCGTTTGTATGGAACAAGCACTGGTTGTCAAGCAGTTGCACGATCGTTTCTTTTCTACGTATAATTGGTATAATTACGAAAATTTCAGGAAACGTAAATACCATTTTACTTTGTTTTCTTTGCAAATGTAATATGCATGTAACAGGTTACTGTTAGATTATAGCAGTTTCGCATTTTTCAAGGATATTTGCATCTCCTTGAATATACAAATTAGGTAATAATTTCTAAAAATTTTAATAGTTTCCTATAATTTTCCAAGTTAATCAGATAACAGGTAATAAGATAAGATTTCTCGTTTCTCGTAAATATCGTAAAATGAATTTAACTGCATTCGATCGTTGTTGGTCATCGATGGGCTGCATAAACCGATTCGTAAGATCCGAGTTCTCGTTCTTGGGGCTCGTTTCGCGTACAAGAAAAGGTTCGTCCAGGAAAAAGCCAAGTTCGAAATTGGGGCGAGCTTATCGCGAAGCGGATTTGCCATTGGCGACCAATAAACCTCCGGGCCGTGAGAAAAACGCTCTCGATCGGTTGTTTAATCGCGTCTCGATCGTGGGGACTCGACGTTCGATCTCACGCTCCGGCGATCGTGGATTTGAGGCCCCTTAACTCCGCTCTCGTTATCGTATCGTTCCTGGGCGTGTATATCGTCCGCGTACAAGGTTCACGAAATGGGCTAACGTTGTTCCAGGTCGCGATAGCCACGGCGCTTTCGAAAGTTTCCGCCCCCGCCATGTATAGAACAGTTTCGCCGGTTGAAGAATTTCGGACGGACTCGGGTTGTCTACGTTCGTGTTTTCACGCCCGCGACACACCGATCGTTTGCTGAAAACACGGACGCGGCCGATCACTTTCTCGTCGACGCGTCGATCCTCGTTTCCTCGCGATCTCTTTTCAGCTGTCTTTTCAACGATTTGTTGTCTGTCGAGAGATTTGCCTGGATAAGACGATGTTGTTTGATCGGACGAGAGCGTTAAATTCGATGATGGTTTTTGTCGAAAGTATTTTGCGATGAAAGTTAGGAGAATAATTGAGAAACTACATAGTGAGAAGATTTTCTTAGATATTTTTTTAGTGTCGCGCTGAAACATTGCTAAGACGAAGTGTGAATCGTTCAGTGAAGCGTGACATGTACCTACCTTATACGAGTAATTAATCTACGTGTTTTTATTTCTTCTTAAAGCATGTTACCTTCTATGTTTTTCTATTTTCACGATATTCTAGCGAAATCAAACGAGAGAAGCAAAACTGCTACCATACTTCTATCAGAAAGATTTCCTTCCATAGGCATCGCTACTTCCATATCCACTGTTAAATCAAACCAACAAAACGCACGCAACAGTCCCAATTACCCTTTTTCTTTTACAAAACGATTCATCGTCTCACTACCCACGCTTCAATGTAAATTTTTTGCCTACCAAATTGATTCTAACCGAATCTAATTGATTTTAAATCAAACACGCTTCCTATTTGCAATAAACCCTATTAAAAACCGCGCATACCAACATCGTCACGTCAGTGCGAAACCCGTCGCGACTCCAGCATAGTCTATTGCACGTTCTCCAATCAATTATCGAGCCTTTCAGCCAGACTCCATAACGCAGGCAGCGCGATGTGTCCCTGTCGATGACGCGCGCCTGCACCTGGCGGCAATTATGATATACGAAGCAGCTCCCCTTTCACGTTCGACCATCGACCGAGCTGAGAATGCGGCTCCGTGGTCTGTCGTTTTCGAAATCGCTCGTTTCGCGAGCGCATCGCCCACGTATCGCTCGATTATGCGCCATTAAACCGCCCCCTGTTCTCTCGTCCCCGGTTGCACCCTGTGGACGGTTCTTTCTGGCCCTGGCAGTTCCCGCCTACCCCCCGTCGGCTCTGTGGCCACCTCGTGCTACCTGCCGAGTCGTGGGCAGTTTGGAATGCGCGTATGCGGCCGCCAAGAGCCGGCTCGTCGGGTATTATCGTCCTAATACTGCGAGCCGTCTTTATTAGCGAGCACGCGAGCCTCGGTTAAGCCGCGTTTTCACCAGCTATGGTACGCGTTCTGGGCGTGTTGTACAACTAGACCAGAGAAAAGCATCGGTTTCACTTTTCCTCGTGATAGGTCGAAATAGGGCGGAGTTGGGATCGATTCGTTCAGGGTGGAGCTGCGAGATTTGGTGTAAGAATTTTGTGTTTGAGGTGGCTTTTTTGCAGACGTTTGATCGACGTTGGATAGAGATTACGTTTTGTAGTTTGGAATCTAGATTTTGAAAGATCGGTAAAGAATAAATACGACGTGATCGTAAATCGAAGGATTAGATGGCGACACGAAGCCAGGTTTACGAACACTCTATGTCTCGGCCTGTAAAAATTATTCCTGAATTGATATTTTCTTGTTCAATAACAATTTTCGTACGAGTAAAAATCTAAACTATACAGTAGTAAACTATACGTATAGTTGTTAAAAATTAGAACGTGTATCCTCGATTAGAGAGAGGCCAGAGGAAACAATTGCAATTTCTACAAGCGTATATCATTTTCAGCTGGTATATCCATTCTGAAAATCACAACGAATTGCTGTAAAACGTGTTATTCTTATTCTAATAGAAATATCAATTACTTACATGTAGGAGAGAAGGAATACCGACCTTCCAGGCATTGAAACGTCCGAACATAAGTCTGTAGGAGAAGCGATGCAACAACGCTACAGGCCATCATCGCCTCGCGAACACGCCGATCATCCGCGGAATCGTCGAAACCATTTACGTCACGCACGCAACTAGATGCTCGGTAATTTCATCGAAAAACGGCCATCCGTTTCTCGGGTTCGCGCGTTACACGTGTGGGAACGCGCCTTAAGGCCGTGCCGGAGCGGTCCACGCTGGTAGGCCGCAGGTACGCCCACGCCGTTAGATAATTCATATCATTGATATTACGAGGCCCCGCGGCCAATGCACCGACAACTCGCTACGTCATTCACCATAAAGATCGACTCGGCAGATTCGTGGCCCTCGTGGAGCGCCCGGTGCACCGGCTCGATCCTGTGTGGGTCGTTCGCGTTTCGCGTTCTTCGTGCCGATGCGAAAAATCGTTGGAAAGATCGAGTCGATATATGGCGTGGTGTACCCGCGTTCCTTACGCCGAGAGGAATCGCGGTCGACCTGGACGGCATCGTTATCTGCAACTGCTCTACCGCGCGATCACGTGGATAAAGGATTTTTCAATGTCAGAATAATTGAGAATGGAAAAATTGCATGGGTAGATCGAGAAGTGGTGGATTATTTTGTAATAAACGGCGAAGAGTCTGTAATCTATGAAATTTATTTAACTATCGGAGCAAAAGGAAGAGGACTGGGTACGTATCTTATGGAATTATCAGGCCGATGAAAATAATCGATTGGTAATTAGAATAAGAAAATTAGGATAAAAAGATATTATTTTGTTTTTACGGGAACGTTTGGGATCTAGATACCTTAGTTAGAAAACAAGTCTGTCCGTCAAAGAGACACATAGGTGCGATCGTACCGCTGGTGATGTTAACGTACATTGTGACATCAAGGTGACGTAGCGGTTTCGATGGCACATCGGAGTTTTCTAACGCGACACGGTGGCAAATGATACGACGTGTCGTATAATTAACCTTGAATGTGACGTCCACATGCCTTCTCTGCACAATAATTTTTGCTTTCTAATAAGCATAGTCGGTGTGCAGCGTATATAAGTTCTCCAATTACGTTGTTCCGTATGTACCAATTTCCTCCGCACGCTAATTAACCATTATTTATTCTTATATCTAAGCAGAACAGGAAATCAAGCGTCGTTGGATCTTCTCAAATATTTTTCTTTCGTTCCATTCTTCTTCTTACTCGTTATACAGGTTCAAACTCGTCGTTAGACGCAAACCATCCACGTGAAAACATTCAACTGGACACAAATCATCGATTATCTCGAAAGGAAAAGTGTTCGAACCGGTATGTAAAAACGCGTGAGAAACTGAGGATCGTCGATTTTGCGTTTCCTCGCATCCTTTCACCGGACACAGCGGATTTTATCGCATCGTTTCGCTCGTGATCGTTGATATTTGCCTTGGTTGCGTTGCCGACATCGCGCGTCAAGCTCGAGGACCACCGAGCCAGCGCGTTTGATACGCCACGTCGCGTCGCTCCGTAAAATTCGCGTTCCACGCTATTGTTTGCTTTTCGTAATGCCAGTTGTTTCCGGTTTCTGTAATCTCTCATTACCAGCGTCGCACACTTGTCCTGTAATTGGTCACACGACTAACGCGCTAACAAATCACGACCACTACTATCTAGATATTTAGGATAATCGTGAAATATTTTTGTTTTCTCTTTACATTATTCTTGATTTCTTCAAAGCAGCTCCACTGGAAATCTCGTTAGAAGGTATTCTTTTATAAAAATACGCTATCTAGAGATCATATATACGGGATCTCGATAGCTGGACTCTTGATTATTTCCTCGTTTTTACACGCGAGCTTCGTTCGTCACGTTTCGCCAACGCATGGCAGGATACTTTAATTAACCAAACTGAATTTGATATAACCAAATTAAGAAGCGATAGGCGGCCAAGCACGGAACTTAGCCTCGCTGCATTTACCGTAAGAAGTATCTAAGATTGGCAGCTAATTGGTCACCTAGTTCACTGCAAAATTCTCAATCCTCGCCTGCACTTTCAGTCCCGTTCTCATGCAACGAGCGAATTTCCACTGTGTTCTATGGATAAGTCAAGCATTTAGGTTAATGATTCTCATCTACAAATAACGACGTTTCTACAAAAAAGAAGTTCGCAGTAATCATCCAACCTGCGTCTTCGTATCGTATAGAATCGGAAGAATTCAAAGTGAAGGGGAAGTTTCAAGAACTAAATTTGCATAGCGAGTTCGTAGAAATTTTCGAACGAATTAGAGTGAAAGAAACGGAAGTTTCGCAGGAACTTTGCTCAGGACGGTCTAACGGTGTTTCGCGTCCTCAGGATCGAGGATCATCAGGCAACTCCTGCTTCCAGGATTACAGTAATCGTTCCACTCGCCGACTTCCTCATTTTTCTCTGTTATTCGAGAAAGAAGCGAAGGTTTCAGGCCCGCGGACGTTAACGTTCGAGCCAGCAAACGGTCGGAGTCCCTTCGGGCGTCTAATGTAGATTCAATGGTGATTTACGTGGTACGCGCGGCCGCATCTCTGTCGATGCAACCTACGCATAACCGCGAACACGATGTATCGTAATAACGCGATGCGAAAGGGAAGCGCGCCGACTGATTGCCACCGTGTGTCGCGGCTCTACACCGCGATCATAGAAAACCGCTTCGCCTCGTTCCATATCGGCTCTTCGTCATCGTTCCGATGAAAATCACTTCGTATGGATAATTACATCGACGACGGCGTTCTTTGGTTTTTTCTTTATTTAATTGTACTGTTTCGTAGCTTCGTTTCTTAAGATCCAATTCACAAGTTTCTCTTTTCACACTTCTGTCTCTCAATGATGCAATTCTTTAATATTTCTCACTTATAATTCTCCAGTATATTTCTTTGGTTTTTGGAATAATAAATTATTCGATTCTCTGTTTTAGCCCGTTTGATCTATCGATTTCTCGATATTACGTTTATTTGACACTTTGATTTTTCGGTATATCGTGGCTTCTCAACGCCTTCGTGCGGTTTAATTCCTCGATTCTTCAAAGTATCGAGCGGTGCGCATCTTAGTAAATTAATACTTTGTTTCATTAACCTATAGTTCAATTGAACTGTCTTTTTCCAGTATATTATCATTTCCAATCTATCAAACCAAACGTTTCTCTCACAATCTCTCAGTTCCTGCTAAAACCAAAGTATTTCCAATCGTCGCAATGGTGCTACTCCGTGTAAGCGCATGCAGATTTCATTGCTCTTCGCGTACAGGCCGCGATTATTCGGCGGCGTGATACCCAGACGGGGTCGAATTGAAACGGGGCGAGGGGCGTGTACACCTACGCGATACATCAACGCGAAGTGAAGTATTCCAGAAGCGTGTTTAGTCCGTTGAACCACACCGTTCTACCCGCAAATTACATTACTCCTTCACTTTTTTCTCCGTCTACTTCTCTTGATACGCGTTCAACGGCTCCAGAGACCACCATCGGTTTTCCCCGGCGTCTCGATTCCGCGAATCGATCGGCGACCAAGTAAAAACGCGACGTCACCGCGGGACGCAATTATCTGGAAAAGGAAACGGGCTTCTGTCTCGGTTTCCCTCGATTCGTTATCGTAATCGTGGTAAGTAACGTGACATTAATCCGTAACGAAGCGATCGCGATAAGTATCGATAAGTATCAGGTATTAGATGAAATGTTTTTTCGTTTCTGAGAAAAATTCTCAACATAGATTTACGAAAGATTCTAATAATTTATTTCGAAATAATTTATTCGTTGAAAGATTGTTTGGATATTTGGGAAAATGATAATTGTTAAGGGTTGGAGAAATATGGTGGACGTAACAAAATTTCATATTTTACGATCCATCTTGTGCGTTTCTTTAAAGTAGCGAAGCTGTCTTCATTCGTCTTTGCTCCGGCTTGTCGCTTAACTCATGCGGAACCCATTTGTCCATTTTCTTTGACTTTCCTATTTGCTCCGAGTGACGAATAATCATAGCGTGGTTTAGTTTCAGTTGAAATATTATCTCCTGTTATTTGTCGGTGGCATTTTCCAGTCTTCCTTTTAGCTGATTCTTCGGTGAAAGCTCATTCGTCTTAAATTCATCGAATCGACGTTAAACTATTCCAGCATATATAATACGTACACCTTTTTATTTGAAATAAATCCAACGCCAAAAAGAGAAACAAAATTATAGTAAACGTCGTAAAAGCTTGACAGACAAAATCAATTCCATGCTAAAAGCGAAACGTTCTTAGTAGGAAGGATGTTAAATGTTATCTAATATCTGATTAACTAAACAATAGCTTGTAATACCTACTTCATTGAGCCGTAGCAATATACCGTAGCAATCATTCACTTCGTACAATCTCCTAAAGGTAACAAAAACATATTCTTCCATCGACTTCTGTCTACCCAAACGCACGACAGCAACACGTTCCTACTTTCGGCATCGACGTTATCTGCACCCGTGAACAACGTCTTTTCAGCAATCTTACTCGGCGATTCTCGTACAACCAGACTCCATCCAATTTCCTTCACGCTTCCTCTTCCCGTTATCACGTGTCAGTCGAAACATAATCAGTTTAAGGTACGTCAGGTCGTTCGATATTCCCGAAACGGAGCCAGCCATTCGCACGATACGTATATGCGCTCTTATATAGGAGCCTCGCTTTCTCCGCGAGCTTCTCTACCCTTGTTCCCCCGAATCGTCCGTTATCTGACCGCACGTCGATCTCGTTGCACGTTTTCTCGTCGAGCAATTACGGATTAATCGACGTCACAACAGCCAACTTTTCCTCGGCGGTGTTCCGCTCCCTTTGCAACAGGCACCTCGCGCAATCCGCGACGCGTTTTCGCGTTTATCTGTGGTTCCGTGACAGCCTCGAACAAAGGATTGCTCTGTTCAAGCCACGGTTATTAATTATACCCTCGTCGCGACAAGATTTCGTTTGGCGCCTGTATTAGCTCGATGCAAATATTTGCGAAAGTTGTGCCTTTTTTTCTTCTCTCTTGCGGCTCTTTATAGACAAGTTGATTAAACCTAAAGGGAGATAATCGTCATTTATTTCCATCCTAGACCTATTTGTTAGAAATATATTTAGAAATGCTAAAGGAGAGAATAATCGAAACGTCCGAGAAAAATAATTCCACCCTCGATGGTTTCACGAAAGTTTTCTAGCGAAAGTTTATCAATATTACGCGAAGAATTTTGTGGTGTAAGAGAATCTTTTGAAACCTATCTGTTCTCGCAACGACATTTCGCGCTTTACATTCTTAAATTACACAAAAATACCAATTCAAAAATATAATATTAGAACCACCAGAAATTTCGCAGCGATAAATTTTCGTGCTGCATCTTGCAGGCAATCGTTTGTCCATTACGTCATAGTGTGTTTTCCAGTCACGCTCAACTTAGACAAAGATTAACTAAATGTCCATGCACGTCGCTATATTTCAAAGCCATAAATTCTTTCTTCGTTTCGATTTCGAAACATCTCTCTTTCTTACGAATAGCAGCTGATAATAAAAGTTCAAAGCGGTTGGAAGGATGCGTCTTTGCGTAAAAACGCGCGTAAAGTCGCTCGCAAAACGCGCTTTCTCTCTTCTCCATCCACGCTGTTTCATCCGTTTTTCTCAAACGTTTAGCACCGTCGCCGCTTTATCGCCGATCCTCACGAAATTACGAAACCTGTTCTTCGCTGTGCCTCTTGTTCGCTTCTTATTTTTTTATGACGTTGTTGTAATCGTTTATTGGCTATGCGATACCTGCGGTGTTCTTTGACTCGAAGAATTCTCTGTTCCGTTGCGTGTACCTGGATTCTTTTTCCTCTCCTTTCTTTTCTTTCTTTTTTCTTTTTTGCAGGATATAATGAAACTGTGTTATTCAAATTATGTTGTACTGCCACTATGTAGTTACTAGAACAATTAACCTTACTAATAGTAGGATTGTTATCGGTAATGCTGGTATTAGGTTTACTGTTGCTTTTACTAACAGTAGTGCTACTGTCGCTTGTGCTGTTTCAATTAGTAACGCCGCCGCTATTATTTCTTGCATCACTGTTGCACCTGTAGTCGCATTTGCTAGACGTAATCAGACATACGTTCCATTCTCCCTCTATAGCTGTATTTTTCTCCGTTCGTGAGAAAAAAGTTAATGTTGATTACCATTTGCATTCTTGTGGGAGGGGGAAGAATTAGAGACTGTTGCAAATGATCATTGAGTTTCTTGGTAGCGATGTAATAATATAACAGTAAAATCAAATGCATACGTACGAAATAATATTTACGAAATATAGACATATTGTATTTGGCAACTAAGTGATTGCGGACTTTATCATTAAGTGGTAATAACAAAATTAATTTTTTTACTTACCTGTGAATTAATTTCCCTAATTTTTCCTTACGTATTTGTCAAAATTTACCACACCGAGTATTTTAATTTCGCGAGTCGCTTAAAAATTACGAATTTCAAGCTTTCCCTCCACCCACAAAACACGCATACACATACACGTATACCGTGAAAACCTTCGCAGCAAACATCGTAAACAGACAGCAGGACTCGGACAACATATCGCTACATAGCGATCGAACGTCGAAGCCGCTTTCCACCATCCGTGTCGTCGACGTGGCGATACATTCGAAATGGCTTCTATAGGAAGAGGAAAAGTCGCACGGGGCCGTACCAGTGATAATCGTTAGTCACGCTGCCGCCTCGTCCATGGTGTTCGTGAGCGAAATACGTAGCGAGACTTTCGCGCGCGAACAAAGCATCCGCACACGATCGCAAACTCAAACATACACTGCAGCTTAAGAAAGTATCTTAATGCTCACCGTAGAAGATTTTCATATGTATATTTCGTGTATTATCGGGCTGGCAACTAAGTGATTGCGGATTTTGTCAATACCACCTAATGACAAAGTCCGCAATCACTTAGTTGCCAACCCAATATATGCATTGGTCAAATTATGCCAATATAATGGCAGTCGTGTCTGCTCGTATGTCGTGGCAATGAGATTTCAGAACGTGTCGTATGGCACATAATAGGTATATTCATAAATACGTATTTCTGTAAGTATTGAAATACTTTGTTGAGTCACGTGTACAATAGATAGACACAAGGAGAGGCAGCGGATGTATTGTGGGTCAACGGTCGTAGGTTTTCTGGTCGCAGTGGTCACAGACCCGGACTCACTCGGCCAATCGTCGAAGATTTCGCAAGCGGATCAGCCGCTCGGACAACGTTCTCTGTTATGCGATAGTGTGGCGGCGGTGCAACGGCATTTGCATGTCACGTTGTGTACCGCTGGCAGAACGGAGCCAGGTAAAAGGGGAAGGCTCCCTGAGGCTGATCGAGGATTAGTCCGGCGATCGACGCGAAATCGCACGGTGATCGATAGAAATCGTGAACGTTCGCCCCGATGTAATCGACACGCGGGAAATTATCGACTACGTGGAAATAAACGTCGGAGTATTTTGCATTTCGTAGCGAACGATTGTTCGTGGGATCGTTAATTCGCTGGATGGATCTGGTGAAGCGACGTGTGAATATCGGATACAGAGGTTTTTTTTTTAAATGGAAACGATATGTTTAATGGATGAAACATACACTTACGAGCTGATACGTAGAAAAACGAATTATTTGAGAAGACGATGGCATGTAGAATTTTTCGAGGGAAAAGTAAAAATCGGATTTTTTACCTTATCTCGTAAACGTACAAAGATTGTAAATTAATAAATGGAATATATATACTAATATATAGGATAGTTAGAAATGAATAGAATTAAGGATATCTAGAACAATGGAGTCTCTCGGTATTGTAACGTAAAATCTTCTGGGTGGTCTAAAGGATGCAGATGCAGGAAAAGGAACTACCGTTCCGTTGGAATTCACTCGGTAGAGTATGATATTCATCGGTCGATAACTCTCTACCAAGTAGAAATTACTCGTTGTTCGATTACTGAAGTTAAGTTGGCATGATTAGTGCTTTCCGAGCGACCAATCATCCGGGAGCTTCGTGCGTCTGTTGGTATTGCTGATTCAAACGCGATCTCAAATCGTAGCTGCTCGATTGGGCTTAGGTAACGAAGAAAAAGGAATCGTTCAAACAAAGATAGACGCGTCAACCACCCTTTATACCCTGAAGCTTTATTAAACTATCACTTTCATTAAGGTTCAAGTATTTTAAATGCCTACTGACATGTAGATGCTTATTAGTACTACCTTGAAAGAGTTCTACGTAAGCATTCGTGTTCTCCTTTCTCTCATAAATCGACAAAAATCTGCCATTGAAATTTATTGCTTTATCGCTCGATAATCCAATGCAGAGATATCAAAACAAAAGCTGTATAGAGGACTAGGTGTAGAGGATGTTTGGTCGTGAGATTTATTAGACGAGATTGCTTATTGTTGAAACCGTCGAATATATTTAAAAAAAAATTAAATAAATTAGTATACAGACAATATTCACTGAGACGCTCGTACAGTATATAAATCGCAAAATAAGATCGCTGATAAATACTCGATAGATACTCGTAGATACTGATCGATGACTGTTAGATAACTGGTTGATAACTGATTCGCAGAACTAACGGATAACTCTCTTCCTTACGATCGCGTCCGTTTATTTATATTGATCGGGGGAGAGTCGGAAAATTCAAATTCGTCTTTGTTCGACGATTGCACGTAGCTGCGATATTGTTTTGCCCGGAGTTTATTTATTATTACATTACGTGTTTGTTAACGATATTGATACTCCGAGGCAAAACAACAACATGTACTGAATTGTCCTCTAGCTCATGTGCCGCTACAGCTGGATCATTAAGATTTGCTTAACTTCAAAGCGGATCGACGCGACGACGTGTCTAAAACGGGAATACGAGCGGGAAGGAGAGAGTTGCATAGGCTGTGGACCGGTTGCATTATTTTTCTTTCTACTCTCCGCCGTGTATACACATATAAACTACAAACGTTTGCGATAATTGATTCACGTCCCGTTGGTGACATTTTCAACGGTTTTCCGTTTCGTGGCAAGACCAATCTGAAATACAGAGGCAACGTAGCGAACGAGCATTTGTATTCCGCTGGCAATAAACGCGGTTTCATAACTGTCTCGTTACCAACGGTTAACACCAGCACACGGTTACTTACGTAATCGTAATGGCGCGTGGAACGGTTAATCAATCGGTGATCTTCGACAAAAAATCAATTAACCGAGCTCGCGTGACAGATGGCCACCGAAGTTGCCGTTTCTACTGGCAGGTAGAACGATAACGTTTGCTGGTTACAGCGCTGGTTTGATCGATAGATTTGTCTGCCTGATTATGTAATTGTAATATCTGATTGACTGACGATTTTAATTAATTGAGCTTAATATGATACGATAGAAAACAGGTTGATTGTTTGCTGGTTTGGTTATCTAGTATCGTTAGAACGATTTTGTAATTATTGTAGCGGATAAATAAGGAAATGCAACTGGTTGTAATAAAACCAGTTAACCATTTATGGTACTATGTGACATACAAGTTACACACCTGTATAGTTAATCTCTTTTTACTTTTATTTTATTGGTGCATTTGCCTGGCTTACCGTCAAAGGAAAACGTTGTAACGAATGTAACCAAGCAATATTTTAATTGTAGAGAATAAATAGAAACTAAATTCTTTTTCGTTTAGTCTTATTATGTCTCTACTCGTCTTTATCGTCGATTTAATCGTTTACATCCTCAATTTGCTTGTTAATATTCTCCGCTATATTTGTTTAAACTTTCGATTAATTTATTTATACCTTCCGCCTGTTGTGTTTGTTTAAAATTGGTATCAATGCCACGCGCGGCACGGATCGTGTTAATTAACACCGCGGGACACGCAGTGATTATTAGTCCTATGGAACATTAATATCCGTGTAATAACCAAAGGTCAACCGTGCTTAACAACATCATTTAATCGCATATTCTTAATGGAAATTAATTAGCAGAGACCGTGCAACGAATTATCGTACGGTTCGGTTTTCCTAGCTCCATCTACCATTAAATCAAACTTAACATAAGCGTAATTAAAACCTGAGTACATGATTCCCGGTTTCATTTATCCGATCACGCTGCCACAGCTTCGCCTAACGAACCTATGCTGTGGTTTCGCAACTAAGAATCAATTAACCAACATCGCAAGGCACATTGTTAAACGTGACAAATGATCGCGTAATTCGACGCTTCGTTCTTAAATAAACCTCGTCCTCGTAAATCATTCGCGCCGTAAAAAATCAATTAAGGCCACGCGACAAATATCCAAGGTAATAGCACGTTTCTTTTCGTTAACAAGCAATATCGGCACAGTGGTGGTGGAGTCGGCTGAAATTAGCAGAAATTGCGTTTATAAGCAACCGCGTAGTACGCCGTGTCCCAAATAAAGAACCAGGCAATAAAAAGCTGTATGATCGATGTAAAATATAAAATACGTTTGTCAGTCGTCAGTTTACCCGTACTGTGAAGTATATTTACGAAGCGTATCGGTAGCGTTACCAGAACGGGCCAGCTGTGTTTACACGATCGGCAACAAGCCTCGTGTGTCATCGCGAAAAAGGAACCCCTGTCCCGCCGTGTTGGAACACGTGTTTCGTCGCGTTGTACTCGTAAAACGCGACACCGAGCCGGAGTTCCGGTACGTCAAACGTCGCACTGGGTTTTTTCGCTCTCCTGAGTTGTTTCCGCGGTTAAATGGCTTCGTTCTAGTCTTGCCAACACACGCCAGAGGTTGCAACAATAATTTCTACACAGTTTAACAACTTTCCAGAAGCGATAATTTAACCATCTCCCTCGTATCCACGTGTCGACGATCAATTTCGCGAACGACCCATTAATTAGTCTTTGAGAACCGCGTTTCGCCTTTAATTCGCCACGAACGTTAATCTCATTGTCGATGTTTAACGACACTCGTTGAACGAACGCGGTCTCGCGGTCTCTGGCATGCGACTTGTCAGTTATTGCTCGTTAGAGGTACGCGTACAGCAAATAACAGTGACTAGCCTCATGAATGAGGCAACGATACCACGACGGAGGAAGAGAGAGGCGAAGTGAAAGAGGAACTAGAGAGGGAGAGAAGTGGGCGTACTCGTCGGGCACGGCAAAGGGTTTGGCTCGACGTTTTCGAGGATCATTGAACGGGTAATTCATACGCGCAGGAGGACGTCGAACGATCAACAAATAGTCGAGTACACATGTTCGGCCAACTGCGCGGTGCACTGTCGCGATCGATTTATCGCGCAACAGGCGGGGCTGTGGAACGCGAAATCGCCGTTCCTTGGGTTACGATGAATGGATCGCTTGCCATTCTTGTCGGTCGATTCGTTCCTTTTTTCAATCGCTCTCGTTTGTTTTGTCTCGCGTTAGAGTTTAGATCGCGAATCAGGCTGTGGTTCGATTCGTTGGTTGCTCGAGGTTTCCATTTTTAACATTGCATTCTACGCGTATGTGTATGCTTGGCAATTCTGTCAACCGGGTGCAGTGTTTTATATTGTATCTTATCGTTTTTTAAGCTACGTCGCATACTACGTCAAATTTCTTCTTTCTGACAGTAAGAAATTACGACCGAGCACAAGACCCAATCGAAATCGCTGTGCCATAAATGACACGCTTTCCGAGATGTATAATTTCTACGTGCACGCTGTTCCTCGAGAAAATGACTTTGACTTACGGATCGTATTATCGTACTCGAACCTGCAAAATTTTCAGTACCGCTGAAACATTTTCGAATTCATAAGAACTGAAACGACACTGTCGACGAATCACCCAGCGATATTTCGTCGATCGAGTTACGCAATTTCTCGAATCACCCGGGCCAGGTTTTCTGCGCGCAGATCGGAGTCAGGCAGATAGTCGATAACCTTTAATCCGAGCGCCCAATGAATCAGAGTCGCATTATCGTGCGGGCCTTTGGTCGTGTGTAAGCGTAACACGATCGATACACGGGATTGCCGCGCCACGGCGTTTATTCGCTACTCGACCAACCCTGTCCATCGAGCGTACGACGGATAATGGGAGCTGGTGAATGAAAGGATCGGTCGCAGGTTGTCCGGTGTCGTGTACCCTGGTATTTTTCCCCTTTCGCCGGCGGACGGAGCCCGATTATTTGTAGGTAGACACGATCGTCAGAAACGGAGCTAAGCGGCCGGATAATTGAGCGCACATGTTCCCCGTGTTACCGTTTCTTTTTCTCTCTGGCCTCTTTCTCCGATCCGCCAAGTGATTGCGTGTCGGTGCACGCGGGTGAATAAGCGGAATAAGAGATAAAGGCAATATAGCATGGAACGAAACTGGAAGGCGGAGCGGAGAGACAATGCTTGTTATGCATTGTTCCAGTCGTTGCATTTCTCCTTTTCTCTATCGATCTATATCCTAGCTGTGTAGGTGCTATTTATTATGATATTTTCGTGATTGTAACATCATCGCATTTCTGTACTTTCCAGTGGCTTGTGAACGGCACACTACTGTGGTACAGACATAATCCTTCTTACAAAACAACCTAATATTGTCTTACGGAACACGCGTATCCATTCAATCGATTTTCACCGGTAAATCGAATACTTTCCCATCTCTCGATCGACTCGATCATCTCGATCACGAAGGAAACCTTGTATAACGATAGCGAGCTCCGAGTTTAATTAACACCAGAAGGAACGATACAACTAGCGAGCAGCCAGTGAGATTACTTCCCCTTTCGCAATTATCATTACGCAACGAGTAATCATTCTCTACAGATTACATACACCTCCACTGAATCATCCTATTGTTCTGGCATAATAAACTCTCCGTGTCTGTTTCTCTCGAAAGGAATCACGCCGTGCATTTCACGGGCAAATTCCACCCCCAGGCCACTCATAACGTTCGAGTGCATGAAAATTCGCGAAAGTGGTTCCTCTATAGCGAGCAAACCGAGCTGGTGATGCATGTAACTGTGCTCGATCCAGGAATATGATACAGTCCGCGTGTTCCTGCTTTATAAGGCCGCGTAAGCGAGCAACCAGGAATCCCGCGTAGGGTCTACTTTATGTACTGAAGCATCTAGCGGGATTATGTAGTGACCTATGTACCTCGTGTGTTTCTGCGTCTTCTCTCCGTGGCCCCGTGCTCGTAGATGGTTTCGTATTGCAAACTAGGCTATAGCACGCGATGCATCCTCACCGTTTCTAGAACAATGCATATAGCCCGTCGCATTCGCGTATGCATTCGCGTGTACCGACGTATTATCTACTCGTGCAACGTTGCACGCACCGATGGAATATCGCACGTGCGCGTAAATGTCGCGTTTAGTGTACGAGCGTTACTTCTTCGCGGCTGTCCAAATGGATTTTGATGCTTTAGTGACAGGACGATGGAACAGAAAGATAGGAGTGAGAAATCGTTGTTTTGCACGTGTTATGGTATACCGACCCTTATGTAAACTATAGAGCGCAAATCGTCGCTTATTTTTGTAAATAAGTACCTAATTGACCTCATAAAAGTTCAACTTTAAAAGTTTATTTCTCGAGAATTTGCGATTTGGAAAATATCGATCCTTCCGCAAAACCATCGTAACTCACAGAGTCTAACCATTTCCCTTCACGTACGAATTGCTCGGTTTTGAAACCTGTAGTTTCTAATTCCCGCCAGCATAAAGACGTCGGATCACGTGGGGCCGTTCGCCACTGAGATCGTTTTAGTCCAGAAGCGGCGCTCGCGAGCGATAAATCATCGCGGCGCGAGCTCCACGAGCATAATTTAACCGCGAATAATAAACTGCCGCGCGACGTAAGCGATTCACGTGCGAATTTGCATCGCGCCGCGCCGTGGTCCGTTAAGCGCACCCACGCGACCCAGGACGCTTCATTAACGCGCCGCCTGTCCGCTCGTCTTGTCTCCTGCGAGCACGACTTCCTGTCCTCCACCTGGGGTTCGATGCTTGCGCAATAATACGAGATCCCGTGACCCGAGCCAGCTCGAATTTTCGGTATACGTACTTACGAACGAGCGTATCGCCGTGCCATTTGCGAGCCAAGCACTCTTTGTGCGTGCTCGCGATTTTATCTAGCCACGTGGTTGCGTGTTCGAAACGGTACCGGCTGCTCTTCCGGTCCGGAAGATGCATCGAGATCGCTGCACCGGTTGCGTATATGGACGTTGAGGAGTGGTGCAAGAAAATATAAAACGGAGCTCTTGTTTCGCGAATTTTTTTCTTCCTGCTTACTTGAAAGTTGATCTTATGCGTCGTAAGGATTTTGTGACGTGGCTTGCAATCAGAAGCTACCGATTCTCTTGCAAACTGATTATGAGAATTATAGATTTTTTTCTTTTTAAATCAAAGTAAGAAACTGTACATCGTTCTTTCTCGCGAATAAGGTGAATTTCGATCATAGTATGTTCATAAATTCTTATGTATTATTCGCCTAAGCATAATTTCATTCCTAACGATCAACGTGCATCGTCCAACTACACAAGTCCAAATTAATCTCCACATCGTTTTCTGCGTACTAACGAAATTAAAAAATAAAAAATTTGAAGGAGTGAAGAGAAAAGAAGTGTCCTTGAAGATCACGACACTTGACGGTTACAATCCTCCAACCAAGTGCCACTTAAACTTCAGCGATCAAGGGCAACGTTCCCAGTCGACTATCTCCCACTTCTATCGATGCTGTTTCCTTCGCGTGTACATTCTTTTAACCATCCTCGTGTGCATCGTCACAGTCAACCGTCTCGAAGCTTGGAGAACGACGTTAGATCTAATTGGGAGACGCGTGCGGCGAAGCAGACCGACGCGAGACGAGTTGGCCGTTGGATCGCTGTAGAAAGAGAGAAACTCGCGAGTTGGAGGAATAAATTTCCGATAACGGACGTGTGCGTTGCCGCGGCGAGGAGGATAAACTCGCGGCGTGTGTACCGCGCCGCGCTTAATATGCGCATACTAAGGGGCTGCGCGCTGCCGATGGTCCGTTGATTTATTGAAAATCGATTCCGGACCGACGTTCCCGTTGCTACCGACCGTTTCACTGGCTGCGCTCACCGACGCCGATTACATAATAATTACAGGTAATGAATTCGTCCGCGGAGCCAGCGATAAGCGGCGTTGTACGTCGCATTCCTGTCGTGTTCTTCGGCCTGTGTCTTTTCCGGGAGCTTCTGGTGCACGTTCCACGTCCATTCGAATAAACAGCCATTTCAATTGATCGAGCGTGTAGTTTTCTAGTTTATCGAGCGGAATGGTGGAATGTTGAACGGGGCGCGTGTATAGATTATTATGCATCGGACGTTGCAGTCTGAAATTATTTCAATGCTTAGAGTATTCCTAACACGTAACTCATATCTACGATATGCATAACACGTGTTTGACGATCGATTAAAATTGAAATTGAGTAGCGAATATCCATCGTCATTAATTAGAATTGACACTAACAACGCCCCGGAAATGTAGTTTTATGAAATAAGAAACAACGAGTTTGGAAAAAAAGACTGTTGCATTGCAAAATGAAAAGAAAGATGATAAGAAAAAGAAAAAGAAACGCGTAATCTTAAATCGAACCATCTTCTAAGTAGAAAAGTAGAAACTGCTCGATCTTCCCACGAGGCTAAAACATTACTGATCATTCTCAAACGACAAACCGTGTCCGAGAGCAACAAAGCGGATCGAGAATTTTTCTTGACCCAAGCGGAACCCAACGCCCCCAGACGCCAAGAATAATCCGAACACGGTACCAGAGAGTAATTAATACAGTTGTACAGCCACGGTCGACTCGGACACGCGAAACGAATCGAACCTTACGATCGCCGGCGAACGGTGTCGAGGAACGCTCGTTGGTTCGACCGTTTTAATCGCGAACGCACTTTGTACCGTTTGTCAACTACGTAGCCCTTGTGGCTATTTATTTGTGGCTGCCAGGCGCGGATAATTTCTTATCGTGACGCGGCTTCAAGGTACGCCGCGTGTCACTGACCAGGCCAACGCGATTGTTATAGATCCCGTATTTTCCCGTGCGTGCGTGCATACGTGCGTGAGTGCGTGGGCCTGTTTATTTGTGGAACGCGTACGCACGCGTCGACGAATCGTCACGTGCCTCAACGCGAATGCACGCGCGGCTCTAGACGCCTGGACTGGTCGCGTGTTTCCTCCAAAATAGAATCGAGGGTTTCGTAGGTTAGGGAAGAGGCTTGAGTTTCAAGAAGCGTGTTTGAGAAATATTTGGTAGGTTACGCGATATTATTTTAGTAGGAATTTGAGCTTTTAATCGCTGTAATCATGGAATGGCTGTTTTTTTCTCATTACTGACTACGTCACACTGCAGTTTCTTAGATTTCGCGTATTTTTCGCACATTTCCGATACGTGAAACATGCTGCGAAGATTCCTTCGAAAAGAATAAAATATTTTCAAGTAGATAGTTTAACGTAACGCTTAGACTCTGGTAAAGCAAAGAATTGTAGCGGCACTCGACAGCAAAACTTTCCAACGGTTTCTGTTCCGTGGCTTGCTACACAAAGACCCTATCCTAGGCCCGGACGACGCTAGCGCTGTGGTTAGCGTAATTGGTTACGAACGTTCCAGACCCAGGTTCGAATCCCAGCGCTCATAGTCCTGTTTTACACGATCCCTAGAAGAGAACAAGGGAGCGGTCCAGATGGTTGGGAGAATATCCCCCAACCTGGATGAAGACAAAAATCCTATACATCAGCAGTACCTATCGCGACCTATCCACCTCAGAATTATAAATCACAACAGCAACATAGAGAAGTAACTCCGTAAATGTCACAGTATCTTGTTATCCACGCACACGACACAAAGGTATTACATAAAGTTCGCAAAACAATTAAAACGAAAATAATCTTTACGACTTAACCTTCTACTACGACATCGATGAAAAAGTCTAACGTCGGCTAGTAACGACGCGTCTTTTTTCCTTAAGTCAACAACAGGATGCCAGCGGTGGCTCTGACATAGTAGCGACAAGAATCCGGAGGAAAAGTCGCCCGATCCTCGTGCGCCGTTTCTATTATCTATTGTCTTTTCTTGTAAGTCCGTAGGACTGTGTCTTGCGAGAAGTCGCGCACGTGTATTCCGGTATGCGACGCCGAGAGAAGCGGACGAAGCCTTTCGCAGCGTTGGCGCCGATACCAAACCGGTAGAAGCAGGTAGTCCATCTAAGTCCCCGAGGATCGGTGTTACGCTCAAGACCACGCATCCTGGAATCTATTTTGCGATTTTAGAAAAACGATTCCTCTCGTCGAACCGCATCCACCAGTGTATTTCAATGTCTGCGGCTTCTGCACTCGAGGGACTGGTTTTCTTTTTCCTTTAGATTTTATGGTCAAATGGGCAGAATGTCGGGACGAAGAGACGCGTCGCTAAGTCTGGTCCTTCCAATTTTGTTCTTGCAATATTTAATCAAGATAATCTTTGTATGGTACATGCACTTTTTCTAACAATTAGGTAACATTTTGTCGTTACAGAATTATAAAACTTGTGGTTCCTAGAATTCTACAATTCACGAACGCTGTTTTTACAGTTCTTCGATTTATTATGAAACGATATATCATGAAATTGTCAGGCCATTCAGAAAAATACCAATCTGATATTCATAATCTTACTTATCTAAATTTCGTAGCTGAGTGTAAGTTCGAAACGGCGTCCAAAAGTAGCATAAAGGATCATCGATCGCTTCGAAAACTACTTATCGACGTTTTACAGCTACTACGACAGATGTCCAAGCGATTGAAAAGTCGTTAAAAGTTCCCCTCTACCGTTTCATTAGCCAAGCTTATCGAGCGTGTCCCTTCACGATCGCACGCAACAGATACGTGTAAATTGTATCGATCGTGAACAGACACGCGGTGTCGAAGTAACAGGTGATCCACGAACGATCGATCCATTAACAATTTGCCCGTGACACGTGTGCGACTCGCACACGACCGTCGGGTTAATTTCAATCCTCTCTGGAATACATAACAAACGAGCTTCGGGATTCCAACCGGCCGAATTTGCATGGATTAACCTTCCATAGCACCGGCCACGTCTCGTTGCATATTCTTGTCAGGCTGTTGGTTGGAATGTTTTATCTCGAGTTATTCCGGTCGCAGACGCGTTGCAACGAGCTTACATTTATTCGACCGTAGCTTGAATCGACGAACGAATTCTCGTAAAGGCGTCGACGATCGTTCGTCGTATGTTATATAATGACAGTTTCGATGTATACAGTTGTACATTAGCATTGTTAAATATGGTAAAACGTGACTAAAGAGCAACATCGATACGAGGTCAATAACACTACGGCGATAACGACAGACTCGTTTTTCTTTACTTCGTCGCGTCGCGGTGTAAAGAGCGAGAAACCGGTATCAATGCTACTATTTTAAAATACGCCCGATGCTCGACCGTTTTATAGTCGTTTTATCTTTGACACACGACTTCTGATACTTTCGATCGAAAGCTTGGGCAGGATTTTCGAATTACGAGCGATCGCAATGGGATTGTAGCTGTTGTACGGCTCGTATAATACAGTAATATGTAGCATCCTATTCGGACGAGTGGTTTGTCATTTTAGAGGAGGATCTAAGGTTCGATGGTTTTCGGTCGCGACGAAAGTGTCGGTGGCAATTCGCGAAATTGCCAGTTCCTTTGTCTCTGGCTCCTGTGGGATCGTATGAGGCGAACGGGGACCGAAGGGACAGCCAGCACGCGGCATCCTGTGTTCCGCAGGAGCAGCAGAGAATTATGTTCTTATTGTATGTTAATAGGATCCCCTCGCGCGCGGGGAGTTCCTCCTTAAAAATAGCTGCTGAACTCGGCGATCGTGTGCGTCTACTCGTTTCTCTTCCCTCTTTCGATCGGGATTTTCTAGTTTCTGGAACTCGTATTTTAGATAACGCCGGTCACGAGCCTCTTTTGTGATGCTTCTGCGAAACTCTTATTATGCGTCATTGTGAGCCAACCTCGTGGTACCTCGGTAAATACCTACACGCTCCAATATACAGTCTACGCGGAAGATGATATCGTCCTCGTCAAAATTGTTTCATCTTCTTGGCGAAAGTGAACCACTTTGTTGCAACGTTTAATTATGTTTCCTTCAAGAAACGTTAATATGCACGTGCACGAGAGTAGGTTTCGGCAGTCTATACGCGATGCACCTAGAATATTCGTAACAGTATCGATTCACAGATATATTGACAAATAACTTTTACCAAGAGCCCAAGATTTAAAATGCTTCTACGAAACGAATACGTTCTTTGTTGCATCCCTATCAAATGGTATTAATATTCAATGCTTCGATCTACAATCGCGTTACGCTCTTTCTGCTTATTTATTCGCCGAGGTATTTTCAGCTCCCACCGTCGGTGAGACGAAGCTTTTACGCTTGTCGCCATTAGTATCTCTTTCGGTGTTTTCACTGAAGACGTCGTGTCCCTGTGAGTGATTCAAGGCAGGAGAGAAGCTCAAAGGACGCCTTTACGACTTCGTTTGCAAATTAGGGGAGTCGAGTCCGTTGAAACAGACGGTACTTGGTCGTCCAGGCGATGGATTTCGCCGACAGAGCGAAAGAGGAGAACACGCGACGTTTCTGGTAACGCGTCCAGTCAGCGTGGCGTTACGCGGTTTCACTCGTGGAGTGGTATGAAATTAGCATGATCCTCGCGCGAGTTTAGCGAGGAAAAAAGTGGCACGGAGAGTATAATATGGTAATGTTAAGTGAAAACGTTGGAACTCGCCAGGGCGGGCCCGCTTTTCAACATAGAAATCGAGTCTCTCCCTCTCTTTTGAATCTCGTTTTCACAGAGAATTACGCGAAACCTGTAATTCTCGTTCGTTTATTGGCTCCTTGTAATCTGACACTTTCAGCTCCAAGAGAGTCGGTTTTGGTATTCGACTCGATAGGGTCTTTATGTTGTAGTTATTAGGTTACGGAAGTTTTTTACTTTAGACAAATACCTATCTTTGCGTTTATGATGCGACTTTAATAACACCATCTGTCACAATCTTGTCAGATTCATCCGACTCCTGTAAGATTCGCGTAATGGTCTCCAGAGGATCCTTTAGTTGATTAACCTGTGTTTTTTCTCCTCACTGACTCACCTGATGCGTCTAAGTTAGTCGATTGACGTAACCCTGAGTTACCTTACAACGAGTCATTTAGGTAACCTAATTCATTCGACGTACACAATTTATTTCATCTGTTTCTGTAATTCGCGTTAATTATGATTTGTACGCGAAATGTCAAATTAAATAATAAGAATTATATTTAATAACGAGGCAATAACGGTAACGATTTGATTATGAGTTGTAACTTTCGTTCTGTTCTAAAACTCTTACTCTAATTTCTCTCATAAACTCTCTCTTTCTCCCTCGACTATTCATTTTGAACTTGTTGACGTCAACCGCTTGTACACGCATTTTTCATAACCACTTATTCCTGTACATTTACATTTACTTTCGTTCTGTATCTCCTTTATACGAAGCAAACACTCCCAGAAAACGTGTCTACGTTTAACATTCGTCCACGTCTATACAAAACCTTGAGCATTCATGTACCCTTCTTTCGACCCATACATCCTTCTTTCACCTGTAACATTTGTCACATGTGCGATATTGTAGATTAGACTCACATGCTACCGTTTTGCTTCAAACTTTGAACTTCATTTAACCCTTTGCACTGCGAATTTTATTTCAATTTCGTTAGCAGCAGCTCCCAACGCCTTTAAGTGTTTTATTTGAAATTTACTTTAACTAAAAAATAAGACAATTTAAATAACTAAAGGAAGAAACAAATTCACTTAAATGCCAGTTTTATTCACACTATTGTTGTATTTTGTAATTTCTAAGTGTATGATATATCTTGAAACAATTTCCTGGATGCAATCCTGGTTTTCCTTCGCATGTTTCACAAAAAAAGATGGACATGAAAGAATGTCGAGTGGGACTCGACAAAGGAGCTCCTGAGATTGAAGCTGATGTCGAGTCACACTCGACATAGGAATGCAAAGGGTTAAGCATTACGAACTACATTTTTAACTCAATAGATAAAAATGTGTTATGTAATTCGTAGATTCGAGCCAGTGAATTGCTGTTCAAAAACATTCCACAGAACATCATCCATCGAATCCAAAATGACAAAATCCTTGCAAAATTCCTATAAAAAATCACGTCACAGGATGCTTCCGCTCGCATCTTCGCTAAATCATCCGGTTTGAGAATCTGAATAAAAAATACAAGGTAGTGAAGGGGCGTGTCGAAAAGCTTGGCCCCGATTTCAGACATCTCAAGCCGCGTTTACGAGCCCCCTCGTAAAAGCGACTGGCCTTCGCCAAGCATCTCGTTAACGCTTCTCATAACTTTATCGTCCTCCGTCGTGTTGACGTTCACCGACGACGTTCCAAAGTCTTCGCCTTTCCGCTGATGTTCCAGAGTCTTGGTCTTTCCACTGATGTTTCAGAGTCTTAGTCTTCCTACTGACACGACGTTGCACAATTGTGGCCTTTGAAGAGCATCTACTCGAAAAATTCGGAGGATCGAACATGAATTCTTCTACGATATTTATCACATGGCGAATCTTCAAAAAAGAAACTCGTTCTCGTCGCTTGCGCAACACGTTTCGCGTGAATTTCGTATGAATGTCATGGAAACGTACGACGTTCTTTGCCTCGTGTTTCGTTGTGTAATGAGGAACCGCCTGTGCAGGATGAATGTGCGATCATTATGGGCTCGCGAGGCTAAGAGAGGGTGGTTTGGCGAGTTTACAATGTAAGTTGAAAGTTGGATCTGGTAGGTGCGAAGGACGAAATAAATTTTAGTTGTAGATTGTGAGTGTTAAGTTGTTGAATTTCGTGTGACTTTGTAAATCGAGGTGACTGGAATTCTTTATAAGGACGAAAGAGAAATGTTGTATAATCTCGTTTGCGGGGACAGGTTGTTTCGAATATTTTAAATTAAATTAGTGTGGTTCGCGTAGCTCCGTTATTTCGTGTTCTTATTTTTATCGCTTTATTTGAATATTTTTTATCAAATGTAATAACCTCAATATATAAATAGCTTAATCACGAAAAAGGTTAGCTGAATATGTTTGAAGGTGGCCTATGTGTCTTGGACAAATTGCAGTACCATCAGGAACATTGTGGATACAGAGTCGTCGACCATGCTTCCACGTCCCTAGAAACTTTGTCCCTCGTCAATTTCCCCATAACGTTATTTTGAACGTGGCACCGCGCCAGGAATACATATTCACCGGTCGGTCTATTCGCGTACTTGAATCGTGGTATCTATATATAACTCGCCACTTGCGCATATTGTTACTAAGAATGTTTTCTTTTGCTTTATTTCAGGTATGTATCGCGCAGATCCACGTATGAATATGCTTAAGAGTGCAGCACGTGAGTCAATAACGTTATACCTATTACCAACACATCGTTATTTTCTTATTATTTAGTATACGTATATACGAATAAACGACGAAGAATAAACGAGCGAACAAAAATAGAGGAATGGAGAGTTGAAAAGAGCGAGAAGAGTGAGTACCTGGCGAATAAATACAAAGGTTAACAGAGTGTTAACAAAGGTTAAAGGAGTGTAGAATAAAAAAATGATAGACAATGTCCAAGGGACTAAGAGAAAGGTTAAAGCTAAGAAGACATAAAATATCGTAGAAAATCAAAAGTATATGTAAAGTTAGGAAATAGTAAAGCATTTTTGTTTTAAAGAAGTAGGAAAACAGGTAGAAAAAGAAACGCGAAGAAAGATAAAAGGAATTTAAGAACATTCGTAACTCTGAATAGTAAATTGAACAATCCAGGCGAATAATCAACGTCGTGATACGGGTATCGTTGCGAACAAATCGAGAGGAGAGCGTGCAGAAATCCAGATCTATCCTGCTCGTAGTAGCCCCTCTAACAGCTGAAATGTTTTTAACAATCGGCAACGACTAACCGCGGTGGTACCACTTAAACCTTAATTTGTTCCGCTGCACTTAGGTAGCCGGTTTAACAACCCTTAAGACAACGTCGGTGACTCGTGTGAACGCCCATTACGCCTGTTAAATTGAACAATTGCCGTCGATGGGATCTCTCTTAAACACCTTCGATCTCACGCGCTTCTCTTCCCACGCGTCGCTGCCGAACGCGTTCCGTTATTCCTCCGACTCGTTAGAATTCGCAAAAACATCGCGGATTAATTAGCATAAAATCGTAAATGATCCAACGAATTAACGATAAATTTATAGATAGGGAAACCGCTAGATTTTCAGAGTTTCGATTAAAATAAAATAAATTGTTAAATCTGAAGTGAAAGAGAAACGCGACGTTCTTGCGATTTCGCAGCGGTGATTTGCGAAAGATTTCGTAGCTTTACATTTTCAATGGCAATTCTTAGCAAATTATCGAAATTTCACCGAAAGTATATTAGTTTGACAATTTCGGCGTTATTGTAGCTTTAAAAGCGTAAATCTTTCTCATCGTTCACAGTCACTGCTGCGAAATCTCGACAAGATCGCTTATCTACATCCAGCCACCGAACGTCGTTAAAACGCTACGAATATAATTTAGAATTAATTATTACGAGCAATCGCTATACTTCGTTCCATCAACCAATAAATTACAGAATCTTCTTCTAATACGAGTCTTCCTTTCGTCTAACCACGAGGAGCAGAGGGATGGAATCGGTGTTTACGGGATTAGGTGGTCACGTAGGTGGAACACGAATATACGTGGCGGTGTAATTCGAATGAAAATTCTTTCCTCATGTTTTATTCCGAGAACGGATGGGCGGTTCGCTTTGAAATCAATTGCTAGGGACGCGTTACATACTCTGCCGGATGGAGAACCAGTCTCATCGTCTTTCTCCATCCAACGTCTCGATCCTATGTGAGACGTAATGAATAGAAGAGAGTGAGTAGTCTCGACGAGAAGCAGCTGAACAACGGCAGAAAGAGAAAGAGTGGACCGCCACGATGAGACGCTGCTCTCTTCATCGTTCTCAGCAAATGAATTCAGTCATGAATATGTATCGGCCGCTCTTATGACTGAATTCATAACGTACCGGGTCGAGATGTACCGAACTGTTCGTTCATGACGAACGGAAGTCGCTGCAGAATCAGTCGGTCGACTTCCGAAACGTGTTCGGCGTCGTTGCTTCAGCGAGGACGCAGCGTTAGATACGAAGAAGGGGAAATGAGAATTGAGACGCAGTGAGAGGTGGAAGTAAGAATGGTAAATTATAACGAGGGTTAAGGAGATGGAGGTAGGATGGAGATAAAAGGTATTTCTGAAAGTGGAAGGCAACTTTCGTAGGAAAGGAAATCTCGAGGTAAAAGTAGCTGAAATTTTTACTACTCTGCGAGGAGAAGAGAATCGAGGGTAGAAACGAAAGTAGGGGAGTTAAGTAAAATGGAGTGTAATGAAAAGGGAGAGTTGGGAGTTAAATGAGTAACGGTGGAAATGAGGCTGGGCACGAAAGAAACGGCGAAGTGGTATAAGACGGTGAAAGGAAGGAAAAGAAAAGGGGTGGTAAATGGATAGTGAAACGAACAATTAGATGAAAGAACCGAGTGCTTGTAACTTCGACGCCGCTTCAATTTTCATTCTTATATTTTTGTCACATTTCAAAATTCATATACAGATCACTTCTTGTCGATACCAATACTAGTACGATTGGGTCGAGCCATAGATTCAGTGAATTTCCCAATTTTTCTAATAATACGTCACAACTGTACTCTATTCTTCAATTTCCGATTAACCAAGAAATACCGAATTAATTAAATCACAGCATCGTCTTTTGAACGATTCATTTTGCTAATTCTAAGTTTCAAAAGATACATTCTTAACCTTCCTCGCCTCGAGGAACCTCATTCGTCTTCTCTCGCGTATATAAATTAATACTATCTAACCAGCATTAGCAATACAACATTTCACACACCTTCCATTTAAATTAGCATTATTCGCTTCTTTATATTAATCAGATTCTGTATTGCCATTTTACCCTTAAAATCACTTAAAAGACATTGAAGTATCGATCGAAAGAAACACCATGGGTCGATCCAGCAGCTCGTCCTCGTGATCGTTTGGAGCGAGTGGAGCGCAGGCTCTCTGGTTCCGAGCAGGCTGAGCAGAGTTGGAAGGGGTCGTAGGGTCGGCGATGTCGTGTCTCTGTTTTGCAACGCGTAATTACCAACAACGGGCAAGCACGGCGTTCCCGTGGCGCACGGCTGCCAGTCGAGCGCGGCATTAGACGGATTTTTATGCGAACGCGTAACGAACGGCGTTTTGCATATTCCGTGGCAGCCAGCGTGGCCGCCACCAGGCCACGTCGCGTCGCGTTCACCCGCTCTCGCGATTGCGCCCTTCCAAGTGCCGCCGGTGTTCCGTCACGCGCGACGACCTGAAAAACGATAGTCCATCGCTATGTCGCTGCTCTTCGTCGATCTGATCATTTGTTTTACGTCGTTTGGGATCGATATTGGCACGACATTGTTTAATGTTTCCCACTGAGTGTTAGAATAAGGAGCAAGTAAGAATTTCCTTTAGCAATCGTTGTAAAAATTGTCGAGTAAAAGAGGCAACTTTCGCTGAGTTAATGAGTTCCTCTAGTGTGCATCAAATGTTAGGAAAGTATAATGAACCGTTCATATGTTCAGCTGTCTCATTAAGAGGAACACGGTGATGTTGGCTATTTGGAACAGATTTATTCTGCTTGATTGAAGATGGTACGCAAAAGGAATTGAAATTGCTGATTGGAACTGCTACGTCTGCTGGAACTACGAGATTCGAAGCAGGGTCGTTTGTTTCATCGACGAGACTGCTCGAATGATCGATAAGTTTCCATGCTCGATGTGCCAAATGACTGATGCTTACGGAATAACGAGATATTGCATATATAGATGTCATAATTATAGGGACATAATGAAGATTAACGAGACGTTTGTTCGTATGATTTTGCGCAACGAAGAAATCACGACAAAGAAAATATTAGTAAAATCACTTGTACTCGTTTGTTACTTCGGAAATATCTGTCTTTTATCCCAAACTCTGGACACTTGGTTCTTTCAATGCAAATGAAAGATAAAAATTCCGTAAGTCTCGCTTTTTAATCGTCACGAGTTAACTTTGAAATTGAAATTCACGAAAGGAGTAAAGGGAATGAAGCGTGGAACGTTTCGAAATTCAAAGATGTCCAGAGATGTTGGACGATACCGTCGCAAAGTTACGCGTCGTCGATGCAACAGGATGCATTCTCACGGGTATATCCCTCCTGCGTCAGATAAATGTCGTGCCATCGAGACGTAGATAAATGATAATACTCGTCGGGATCTCTGCTTGCCGTGTGTATACTTCTGGAAAGACAACAGGATTGAAACAGGAATCCTCGGCATTACGATAACGTGTTTATTACAGCCTCGATATCAAGCGTTCTGCATTTTTTAGACACGCGGTTCCGCGAACCCTCACCAAGTCGAATTCCTTAGATATTAATTTCGTGTTCGTTCCTCTTGCTGTTATAAATATGAACTTTAATAGTACGATATAGGTACAATACAATCGCAACGATATCACGTCGTTGGTCTATTATACGTCTCAATTCTTGTAAATTGTTTTTTCTTTCGACCAAGAAGTTTCATATTTTCAACGTATTCGAGTTTACGTTTTAAACGCAAAATTTCTCATTGTTGCTAATACGTATTTGAAGTATTGTTTTGGCGCACGCATACAGACATATACTAAATTTCTAATTTTTCTCAACATTTGAAATTTTCTTCCCGGTGTTCTTAAAATCCCAGCGCTTCGTTCCACCATCGAGTCAGTCTGTTACTCGTACTGAATCGCCGCGAATGGCAGCTAATTCGCTCGCTCTATACCCTCCGGCGCTTAATCCGTCGATGTTGCAAGTATATGCACTTATAGTACTTGGTCGTCATCGTCGACAGACTCGAAAACGTGGGTGTGCCGGGCGCAGCGAAGCGAGCAGAGTCGTGAAACGCTCTCGAACTTGTCCGCTACGTGATTCCAGTTAAGTCGAGCAACGATCTTAAGTACGTGTTCACGCCGCCTGGCGGCGGTGGTAGCGGAGGAGGCGGAGTCTTTTCGCTTTCCGGCGTCTCGTCACGATTCCCATCGAGTGGTCAAGCACACGGGACACGTATCAGCTAGGACCGAAAGGTCGATAATGAATCCCAGGATGGGAATTATTGGTCACGTTCCTCGCGAATATCGACTCTCGAGAAGACGATTGACCTAATGTCATCGGTTAATGTCACTGGTCACACGATTTCACCGGGACCAGCTTTTCGATATCGGCACCGTGAAACTAAGATGTCCCCGGCCTCCAGTTTTCTACGTGATCGTTGGAGAAAAGAAACGCCAGAAAATGGTGGATGAGAGATCGTACAGTCCATGGAAGGGATATAACGAGATTATAAATTAAGGCGTTAGATACAAACACTCGTATGGATGTAATCATACCTGAGACTAACGTGATGGGTTTAGTAGGAAGAAATATCACTAATAGAGTAATTTAAATTCTTAATGTTTCATTAAAAACCTACAGTATTCCCATCGCTTCTTGCTCAATAACATTTATCACATTACTCATCGTCAATTTTACGACCATATCTCTCTTACCAATTATACGAGTATAGGCGTAACGTGGATGCAAAGAAAAAAAAAAGAGAGGATACAAGGTTGTTGTGTCTGTGCATGTGGGTACACGATAATGGAAAAAGTTGCGAGTTACTTCTGACACGTGCAACCAACAATTACGATGATTGGCGGTAGTTGAATCGACGAGGCATTTAAATATCACCGGTTAAGGGTGAAAACCGGTAAAGAAGCATTCTGGTTTTTTGTGGGAATGCCCACGTGGGAATTTCCAGTCGTTCTCGTGTTTAGACTTGTAAAACAGCCGGGGAAAGGGAAAAGCGTCGTTTTCGTCTGTCGGTGTTTGTTGCTTGGGTCGATGCTCCACATTCGCCGAGAGGCGAGTACACGAGCGCGAGGAGAAACCGACGAGATGCATCGAACGCGAATCGGTGAATCATAAGAGGGTGGTGTGAACGCGGCCTAAGGTAAATCCCTTTGGTCCCGGCGGGGTCTCAGACCGTGACCGGTCGACACGAGGCCCGTCACACGATCGCACGGTTCTCCATCTGCCGATCCTCGTGGCCGATTCTACCTCCTTTCCTCGCCGTCTAAACTGTCCTTGGATTTCGCACACACAAGGTGTCCTCGTACAATAATATACACCGGTTCGAGAAGGTACTTGGATACCTACAATGTTGTATGTAGCGTTAGAATGTTATGTAAAACATGTTTAAATTTCATTAGCAAAAACGACTGTCATGATTATGCGAATTTATATAAAAGTCACAAGACATTTACTGCAAACATATTGTATTTAGTTAAAAGTTAATGTACAAAGTGAATAGCTATTGCAAGCATATACGCAACAAGCGTTGAATTGAAAAAAAGATCACTTGGAAGATCTGCAATTCGTTTCATCTTTCGTTGCCATGGAAACATTGTACGATATTTGAAAAGTCACACCGTATATATGCGAGCCACGAGGCTGTGGCATTATTATGGGATTGTCACGCCGATAGCACGGCCGGGCTGCACGGTTCTCGTCTTTTCACCGGTTGTCGTCGGCGTCGATAGTCGTCTTCGTCGTGTCACCGTTCCATGGCTCTGGTGCACTAGTTTCCCTGACCGATTTCGTGGCAGCTCGGGCCCTCGTTTTCTGCACGAGCCTCGTGAGAAACGCAAGGAAACGGAGACACGCCGCCGGATACGATCAGCCGTGCGACATATTCGATAGATCGTTGAGCGGTTCTCCTCTGGGTTTAGTCTGGCAGTTGGATTTTCTAATTAAACGCAGACAATACCCCGTGATTCGTAGATCGTGGCGGAATTTTCTTGTAACCTGAATTCGAATCTACGAAATCGTTTCTCTTCCGAGAAAATTCGGAGACATTCCTCGTTGTATGATTTATGGAACAGCAGTTTCTTTCTTGGTACGTGGTTTAGGGAGGAATTCCTCGCGGAAATTAACTATCAAGAAGGTCTTAGTTCTGGTATCAGATGAATAAAGTGTGGCGTTTTTCATAAAATATCACGATTCTTATCATGTATGGCTAAAGGTACTAGCAGTTCCATGTATTCTTAATATATCGGAAAACAATTAAAATCTCAGAAATGTATCCACGAATTCTAGCAAAGTTCCTGGCTTCCCTTTACTCCAGCCAATAGTTGTTGTTCGAGACGATAGTAGATCCGTTTCCGCATAAAATATTTCACAAAGATTCGAATCTGCTCCCCTAAAGGGAGAACTGGTGGAATTGTTCGTTACTTTTCCATCGTGGACCCGGCGGTCGCGCTCTTTTTCCCTTTTGTCTCCCCGCGGACACTGTGTACTTCCCTCATAAGACATTCATATATTCGAACGATCTCGACGTTCCACGAGTTCCTGGAAGACTGGCATTAGAAACCGGACGGGGAACCGGAGACCGGCTCTCCTTCCTTTCCGATTTGCTCTCCCTAGCCGGTGTTTATCTCGTACCGGGATCCCACGGTGGTGGCTTTCGTCCTTTGACCCTTTTCCCTGTCCACCAAGAACAAGCCGCATCGCACGATCAGACCTGGACTACGCGCCGTATCCTGCCGCGGATTTATCGCGTTTCGATCATCGCTGTCCTATTGATATAGCGTTCGCGGATGCTTCTTTTTTACGTTTCTTTTGTCTTTTCTTTCTTTGCCTATGGACGAGAATACGGTGAAACCGAGAGCGTTCCAGAGGAAATCGAAAGCGAGAACGTGGTTTACAGCGGCCACGTGGGCGAGGAGAATTCCTAACGCGCCGCTGCCACCCGCTAGGGCTCCGCTATTGTGCGCGAGAAATCAATTGCTCGCTCAAGGACGCTGCCCCACCACCAGAGATGGCTTCCCTTCGAATTTCGACGACTTATTTAGTGAAATTGTCGAATTAGATCATTGGAAGTAATTGGACCTAGGTTTTCAGATTGCAGTTGTTTCTCAGGCAATCAGAGATCTCAAAGCTTTAAATCTCTTGGATAATTTATATATTTCTGCATATTCTATGTATTCCGTGTATTTTTGTATCTTCGAAAGTATTAGGTTATTAAAGTACAATTCTGTGGGAAATTTTAATTTTAAGTAACACGTTCACTAAACGTTCGTGCAACTTTCCAACTTCGAAAAGTAGGATACGAACACCCACGAGGTGTAGGATAAAAATTCGAATTTCGAAACAGGATATTATTTTTACGGGAATCATAGCAGCATTCCTTTCATCGAAACTGGCGATTCAGTTTGCGTAATTACTTTCCACGGGCGATACACGCGGTGCTTTTAAATAAATCAGGATACACGTCGCGCATTAACGTACAAAAGAGCGTTCGCCGTATATTATCGCGTGTATAGGCTCCCTGACAACCAGGATACACCGCTGTGTCTTTGTCGAGCACGAGGCAGCGCGTCCCAGTGTATAATTCATCGTGTCACCTTTATCGTTTCCGCGACGTTTTATCGAATAATGAACAAGTGGAGTAGAAGCGCTTGTTTCTCTCGCGAGATTCGCCTCTTCGCGCTTCGACGCGTTGATTCAGTCACTCTATACGCGTCTCCCTTTTCTCAATAACAACTTGAAACTCTTTGAAGATGATTGTCACAGTCTCTTTCGATCATTCTGCAATTCGTTCGTTTTAATGTTTCTTTCATACAAATCATTTAACAACCATAATGACTTGTATATCATTTTTCGCACCTAAACTTCGTTCTTCTGTCATTTCTCAAGTACAAATCGAATTAAAAAGGAATTTTCCTTCGATTGATAAAAAATCTATGACGGTTGATTAAACAGCGGTATAGAATCCTACATCGTCGAAACGAGAGGATCAATGGAAGAATCGTGAAAACATCATGCGACGAAAAAAGGTTGAAACGGAAGTGGAAACCATTCCTGGAATACCAGTTAACCGGGTGACAGCTTTCAATAAATAGGATATCGGAATTCAATTATCCAAATGGACGTTCGAAACTCGTGTATCACTCCAGGCGAGATATTCACTGAACTTTCCACTACGAGAGATCCTGGTATCTTCCCCATATTTTAACGCGAGCCCGTTTAACAACTGTGTCCCGCTACACGGCTGCACACCGTTCGGTAAATAAGTGCCAATAAACATGCAAACTCTCGAGACGCGGTTCGGATGCAGAAATCGAAATCGACGTCTCTGCCGGCCGGCCGGCAGAAATAAGTCAGAGAAAGCTTAATTATCTGTTGGATCGCGCGTGCGCGCCGAGAGGCCCGGCACGGATAGACCGCGCGAAATTTAAACTCTGAACCTCGCGTTTAATGGGACAATAAGAGCGATGGTGGAAAGATTCGACGACGAATGCAACGGATCGCGTCACGGAAATCACTCGCCGGAGATACATTCCGTAGCCTGATCGTTGCTTCTAGAGAGCGTCGAGGTGCGATCCGACGTGTTTTAATGTCACCGTGGCGCATGGAGCTGATCAGCCAATAAAGATCCGATAGGAGAATCACGGAGAAAGCGGCGCTCGCCGCGAGGACCGTAACGCGCCTCCGTAGGGGGCCCCATGACGAGAAAATGGAGGGGAAGCGGACCAGTCAGGGAAACGGCTGCGTACGAGCCTTTGAATATTTGTAAGACTTTTCTTGATCCTTCGTGAATCTCAATGGGAAAATAAGGGAAAGGTTGGACGAAGAAATTGGTGATAATTAGAATGAAGGTAATAATTTAAAGTTCTTATGAACAATTTTGCAACATCGTAGAATTTTGTCTAGGAAATAGACGCAGAAAGAAGTTGTTAATAATCGTGACGATCGAAGTTCTCGTGGATAAAGTTGATGATATGACGCGACATCGTCGTTGATTTTTGACAAGTATCGATGAGTAGAGGGAAGAAACGTGTGGATAAGACGAGTGCTGTCTTCGTTTGGATTCTTGAACTGGGAATCACGTAATTAACAAATATATCGATGAGGAGAAGGAAGAAATATTCAATAAATTGACTGCTTTTTAGGTTTGGGTTCTCAAACCCAGAATCGCATAATTAGCGAATAAAAACTTGAAGCTTAGGACTTAACGAATGTACATGTCTTTCATAATGATTCTTTACCATAAGAAGAATACGTTAGATCTATATCGGTGTGCGCTATTACAATCAAAGAACGAGGAACAACATAATAAAGCAAACGTTTCTGTCAGGTCTCACGCGACAACTACCGGATTCCGGCAGGTCTATCGTAAAGATCGGCGAAACTCCGTTATCGCCATTTCCGCGAACCAGTTTCCAGGTGTTCAAGTACTCCGCACGCTCGTATTTCGCGGGTCTAAGTGCGGAGAAGTGTCGCCGCCCACGTGAAGCTTCGTAATTCAGCGACATGTGTGAAAGTGCGACTTTTGCGTGAAAGCATAGAAAATCGTCGAATTACCGCGTGAAGATAATTCTTCGTAAGATCATTCGTAAGTTCAAGAGAAGCGAATCGTAATTCGTATTACGTGAAACTAGTCGTTTGCGATTAAATAAACTCGAAGACCACAGGTAAGGGACGTGACGAGCAACTTTGAAATTCTAGAGTCACGAATATACACGAGGGTGGTGAATCGTTCGGACAAATGGACGCAGTCTCGCCGCATCGAACCCTGATTTTCTGACACGATCAATTTGTAAAGAAGCAAGGCCGCCAGTCATTGCGCGATGGTAAAAAGAGCGGCTCGAACCAGTCTTTCATCGCACAAAAACGAGTTTTATGGTTCGTTACTCGAACCGTGTCTCTGACGGATCGAACATACATATTGCATGATTCGTCCTGATCGCCTAGGAAGTGGCGACTCGTCGCGAGCCTATCGCTCTTCCGTCGCGTCGAGGAATTCCCTCGGGATTCTCCGCGTGTTTGCTTAGTCTCTTAAACATCCACGGTTTCGAGTCCGTAAATCGATACGTTTCCACTCTATGGATAGCTGGGATATTTGCTGACATCCTCGAAAAGGGGAATGCGTCAGTAATTTTCCTGGTAGATTTTAATGGAGTTTGTGTCTGATAGAAAGATCACGTCAGAAAGTGTTGAAGCAAGTTTTAGCAGTAACGCGAATAAAATACACAAAGTACGTAAAATATTTTACAACATGGCAAGGAATTTTACACGAAAATTATTTATTAATGAAGATGAGACGCTCCCTGCGATCGATCATCCCTGTGATTATGCGTCGAGAAATTCTACATATTTTCCATAAGCGGCTGCAAAATCATGGAAATAACCCCTATTTACTGTCATCCTTATCTCGGCATACATGCACGAAATCGCTTTAGGAAAAAAACTGCCTACTTTTTCATCGTAAAGTCGGTCATTAGCGCGGGCCATGGCACGGCTCCGGTTCTTAAGCACAGGGAGGTAGAAGACCCCCGTTGCTTCCGGCGAAATCACCGAACCACCGACGAGGGTCTTCCCCGATTCGAGTTTAATTGCCGTCAGAGAACCGGCGATTTTCTTCGACTTCGTCGTCTTACGACACACGGCGCTTGAGGTCTACCTTTTTTCCCCTTTCTTTTCGATCTCCTCTCGAAGCGATCGATTCGTGGAGCACGCATCATTCCGTGCACGTCGAAGGCCACGCGACCTGCTACCTGCAGGACACATCGGTGTATCCAGTATCCTCTTCTGCCTCGTCATTTCGTCTCTTCTTTCTTCTCTTCGTTTTCCTCTTTGTACCTCTTCGAGGACTTCTCGACGGTCTTCGTAGTCGTCGTCGTTAGCTGTCGCCTTCCTCTCCTCCTTTTCCTTCTTTTTCCCCTGTCGAGGAGGGCATGTACGGGTTCCTGGAAAACACGCTTACTCCGGATGCCGATATCTGACGATCGGAAATAATAGTCTGGCTTGGTCGATGTTCGAGTTTCAGGCTGTCTCGGTTAAAGACGCATTGGGAATTGGATTGGCGAAAGTTCCGTGGCGCCGACGATGTTCCTGAAAATAACACGAACGAGGAAATGGAAGTTGAGAATGTGACGTTTACGAAATTCGAGGAGCGAGTTCCAGCAGTGGAAAATTAGATCTGACACAGCTTTTGGTCTAAGATGGATTTGGTCGTTAAGATAAAATTGGAGCACAAAGTTTTCACAGTCTCAAGATTCACATAACCGGTCACAGCGAACCTATTAAAATATCTATAATACGTCGAGTTACTTTTCCCACTTTCTCGAACATTATCGAGGAACGCAGAGGCGTGGCAAAAGCTTTTACGTAAATTCGATACACTTTCAAATTTCTTATAAATACATAAATCCCTCAATCCAATAACGAGACACCTTATCCCGTTACTCTACCAAATTTCTGAAACAACGCTGGAACCGGAGTTTGCGAAGAACACACAGAAGCGGCATTTTTCTCGTCGCGGCAAAAATAGCCCGAAGGAGCGCGGCAGCAGTTGCACAATACCCTGGATAATTTCGCGACCGGTCTTCACTCTCGCTTCGTTGCTAACGCGCGATCCTCGCGACGAGCGTCGTCCTCTCTGTCGCAGCTTCTGTCTTTGCTGCTTCCCGTTCCGTAGCAGGCCAGAAGAACTGGAATCACGGCCCCTGGCTCGTTCTTGTTCGGAGTCGAGCGATGATTATCGCCGCTAACCGGAGAAGATCCCGTCGCCTTTTATTCGCGCGGACGTTCCGCGACGGCGAGGGACGAAGTTCAGGGACGAACGTGCCAGCGGAGCCAGCGACGAGGAAGCGGTTCGATGTTTTTGATGGCGGGAAGATTGTTCGGTATGGGGAAACGTCGCGCAGCATCGCAAAGAATGCTGGCACGAACAGAGCAGCGAGACTATGTTTTGATACCATTTTTCAGTTAATTGGGATAGTTGCTGATTTCCTGTGTCGTGTGGGAATGTTTACCAGGAATCGAGTACTCGTACTGGTTAGAACTTAGCATGCGGATATCGTAGTTCCAATTCGGTTCGATGCTGCATTTTTTGTGACGTCGTTTCTGTAAAACGAAGAAGAAATGTTCTATATATACATACGTTTTTTAAATTATGAAAAAATTATTGAAATCGTTAAATTTTTATCAATTAACGTTACGAACTATTGGGATATTCGCAACGTTTGCGAGTTTGAGTTTAGGGAAATGTATCGTAGAAGCTGTTGGATGTATGAAGACAACATTTAAAGGAATCTACACTGTATATGTTAAGATAAATGAACGTTGATTTATAGAATTTAAGATCGATGATCTTACATTGGTGGATAAGTCAAGGGAAAGGCTGGAAAATGCCATCGACGATAATGGCTTGAGAGAAATTATTGAAAATAATTCACGGCAAACATTAAGAAAGATAATATTTCAAATGATACCAAGCCATTCTAGAATTATTCGTCACTTACTGCAAATAGGAAGGAAAATGGACAAATGGGTTCCGCATGAGTTAAGCAACATGCAGAAGCCAAGATGAATGGAGACAGCCACTTCGGAATAAGTTACTTCCTTCAAAGAAACGAGTAGAATGGATTGAAGTATGAAATTTCGTTTCGATTTGCGCTTATAGATTACAGTCCATTTCAAGCGTCTAGATGTTTCTTTAATGAACACGTTTCTTCGAAACGTTCAAAGAATTTCTTAATCGATGATTCTCGTAAACATTGTATAATTTCACAGATCTTTCGTTCAAATTTTGATCCTGTACGTAATTCGTTGTTAAAGACCATCTATAATGATCGTTTTATGAAAACACGAAGATAGTAGAACAGCGACGAATCACAGTTACGTTTATTCAAACGATGCGCTGTTCGTTGCACAAGCAAGGGACTTAAACGTGGACACGCGCGCGATTGTTTCGCGGAACACGTTTAAAGGCACGTAAAAGCAGAATTAATAGACGCTTGTTTGGTCGTATCAGACCCACTCCATTAACAGTTGCCGATGAACGAAAAGGTCGTTACGAGTAAATGCCAGGTAGTTCCTCAATGGATTCACGATCCTCACTGGATCGTTCAGCTGGCTGAATTCTCCGCAAGCTCTCCGCCAACTGGGACCATTAGTCATCGAGCTGTTGCCCGGCTATCACGGGACCGTTGATGTGCTTTCCATTCGTCCGGGTGGTCCGACGACCGGATACCTCGGGCAAATCCGATTAGAACCGCGCGTTCCTTACCTTTATCTTGGAATTCGTCTGTCGAGTAGGAAAGGGTGTCTTTTAAAATCGATGCAGAGATAGTAGGACGAATAGGTATGCTGGCGTGTGGAATGTTCGAAAGACGATATCGATGGAACGTAAAAGAGAATTAACGGTTTAAATGTAACTACGCAATTGTTGATAAGTTTTGTCGCTAAACATACTCCGTTTCATAATTATTTTCAACCTTCTTGTCACTTGAACTGTTCGACAAATTGATAACTTCGAAATCTATCGATCATTCGTAGTAATTTCCCCGAACTCTGGAAAACGAAAGCTTCAGAATTAGCTATTCGTTAATAGCTTTCGAGTACCACAGATCTCGTGAGAAGTTTTAAGGATTTCAATGGTCTGAATAGAATAAGACGTACTTTTCGTTATCTTATTACCTTTAACAACTTTCAAGCATAGACAGCCACCTGTTTTACCCATTTTCCAATGGTATCATTTTCCACGTGTCTTTACAAAAGCCAGACGATTCCATTGGGTGAAGCGTTATCGAGTTAAGAGGTGGTAAAGGCCGCGCGAGTCGAGTTTCGTGGCTCGACTCCGTCGGAACGTTGTAATTCTATGGAGATAATGATGCATCGGGATCCGTTTAATTTACTACCGTGATTAACGATGGAAAGCGAAGCCAGTAACCGAACATGTATATTTCCTTGGGCAGCATCCACTCGCTTGTGCTCGCGCGTTTCGTCTCTCCCTTCCTCCCTCTCTTGACCTTTCCGATGCTCACGTACAGCCGCCGCGGCTGGCGCGGCCCCCACAAGAATAATCTCGCCTGGCTTCCGGGAGGAAGACGTTTTTAGTGATGGATTGTTCGCCGTTTTGTCCAGTTTACAGCTGGATTAAGATTTATCGTCATGCAGGCCAGAGGAAGAGCAACGGGCCCGCCGTTCACAATCGAACGCGAAACCACATTGCGAGTTCGAGACGAGATCCTCCACTCTCTCGATAACTATCGCCGTTCGCGATACGAGCGTCATTTTTAGTGGCAGCGTGGGACGACTCGTTGCAAACGTCCCGGTTGATTGGGTATACCGGTTCGATTTATCGTTCGTCGTTCGTTTCTTTATATTGATCTCGAATTTATAGTTTGGAGAAGTCTTCGTGTAGGATCATAAGGGCAGTTTCTTACCGTGTGATGATATAGGACTGGTCTTGGGGATGATGACGAATAAATTGAGGAACATGTAGTTGTGTATTTTTGCTGCCCGAGATACTATCGACACTGGTCGTGCATTTGGTCAGGTATCTAGATTGATTGCTTTAAGGATTAAAAAAAAATCGATTGAGACATTTCAAGGGAGTTATGAATGTAAAAGTTCGGATAGTTTTGTCTTGACATTTCTGGACTACGATAATGTGACTCGATGAGTACGATTGACTCTTGCTTCAATACGTTTGAAAACTACTCCGAGAATAAATAAACGTAAAATCTGCCCCCGCCCTGTCACAATGACGAAGATTCGAATCTACGTTGACATACGGCCACTTAAAATAAAATTATGAAAGAGACGGTCACGAAAATGAAATAATTTACAGCCCATATACTTTTACTTTCAAATATAAAACGTGGAGCACTGGCGAACCAACAACCAATCACCTGCCACTTGCCTCTGCCCAATCATCCTCTAATTCAATCTCCGAGAGAGCCACGAGATCCCCGTCGACGTGGCCGAAGATTAATGTCCACGGGTTGTTCAGCTTCGAGGAATCCTATGATCGTATCTCGAACACTCGTTAAACGGTCGTTACGGAATGGAAAGCGAGTTCGAGTTCCCCTTGAAATTGGTTCGCGCAAAGCGTAAACAGAGGATCGGCCGTGTAGCGTTCAGTCACGCGACTCGCGCGACGCACGCGACACCCGTGAAACGCAATCTCGGTTTCGATGGAGCGATTCTTGGTCGATGCACGACCGGTAATCGGATTAAGAGCAGGTGCGCGTCTTTCGGATGGTTAGTAGATGGAAGAGAAGTCTCGTGACACTTGCCACACTGGTGAGACGCTGCGAGAGTCTTGCGAGCTCTCTCCTTAAGCGAAAGAGGCGATTACGCGCACGATGGAAAAACAAGCTCACCCCTTTTGATCGAGGCGAGAAAGAAACGCGGGCTCGTTGACCCGTATGAAGACCGTGTATGGCTTCTCGCGTGCCAGCCAGGAGCTTCCTCCTTTGAACAAGTTGTAGAGTGAGGCGCGAACGACAAGTCGGTTGCTTGTTGACGAGAGCGGTACGATTTGTAAGCACAAAGTGCGTGGACGAGAATTTTCTGGATTTTCGAGTATTAACGAGGTTTCTCCAGAGATCTCGATGATTTCTCTCCATTAATTCAGTCGATACTTTATATCTATTTGAGCGTTAAAAAATTTCTAATGATAAATTATGAATAACTTCTCAAGCGTAACAAACGCATCGCTCGGTATTATTTTAAAAAATCCATATTTGGTTGTCGAATGCGCATAGATAGGTTAGGCTACCGGTTCGATTAAGTGGTAATCAGGGCTAATTAGGCGAAAGCGCGACAGACACGCGCGGGTTCCGATCGCGGGGGCGAGGTAATCCCATCGAGAGGCCAACGCCCACGCGTTTTCTCCTCTGCAAAGCACGCAGTGGTCTATTAGCCACGGTGTGGCGTGTCCGCGTGAACGTTCTCGCGGTCTGACGCGTAGGCGTGCGCGCATTACTCACGCGCGTGCGTGCCGGCGAATTCGCGCGCGAAACGAATCGTGAGCGGACGAAACGACTCGCTTGGTGGCATTAGAGCGCCATTAGATCTTGGAGGGCTTGGCTCTCCTTTCGCTGAACCGAAGATCGCGTTATTTTCTAATACACATCGTATATGTTTTATAATGCTTTGAACATGTATAATTTTGAATTTATATATAAATGTAAGAAGTGAATGTCCTGATACTTATGGCTGATACTGAAACCCACAAGCACGCGATGTACGTTTTAACTTTAATCGATTATTATAATTAGAAGAACTACGCGACAGAATTTGGCGATCCAGCCTGTACATAGTCGAGGATATAAAAACTTTGTTACGGTTACATAACGTTCCAAATCGTAAGCAGACACGATATCTGATTCTGATTCTTTTCCGCGTAGGTACATCTTGTCGCCCCGCTAAGATAAACGAGAAGCTTAAGGTTTCCAAGGTAACGACCATATTTTTTCGAGCTCGTAAAGTTGGTCGTGCGTTCTCGCGTACCGGATGTTTCCCAGGTTTAAAATTCTAATTTTGACGAGGGTGCGTTGAATTATGCAAGCCTCTTTTCCTTGCGAAAGCATCCGACTTCCCCCCTGCGATTCTAACGTCTCGTTCTCGTTCGTAAATTTTAATTTCTCCGGCAAAGCATTACACCCCAACCTGTTAACCTGAAAACGTGGATTAACAAATTTATTTTTCCATTACACTACACTATTCCATTTATTGGTAAATTTTATACATCTTACGGTTGCTATATTTATTTCTATTAATTTAAATTACAGACCATTGGAATTACCATTCCCACTAGAAAATACAAAGCGAAGTAGCGAAACTCGTTCTACGTTTCTCATCTAGTTCATAAAGTTTCTCTCGTATCTGCGAAACGTCAAAAAGAAAATCGGTCGGTTTCGAATATAGAATTTGCCACATAAACACACCACTTGTCTCGGTTCTATCTTCGTGTAGTGCGTACGGATGTGTCGTGGACACGAGGAGAACTGGTATCGCGATATCTTACGGCGGCTGCCGCCATTAAGAGCAGATTGCGCTTTCGTGGTGGTCTACCTATGGGGTTATTACCAACGACCTGCCACCCAGGATCGAGGTGGGTGTGCCAGGTACTCTGGACCCTGCGTTGTCGCTCCGTTATGCTAAGCAGTCCGTCGTCCGTCTTCTCTTTGTTATCACAATTTCTCTGACGCTAAAAAAATCTTGAAGCTCGTCGATCTTCGAAAAACTATCTAAAGAGAGAGCTAAATACTTCAAGTATAAGAATAGCAGCATAGAAATCAGCGTTTTTCTTACGTAGTTATTTGAAGATAATTAAGAAGGTAATTTGTAGCAGTTGGTCGGAAGATTTAATTATTGGCGGAAGATACATCGCTTTGATCGTAAGCTGAAGCTTGATTGCTTCTAAATTCCAGGTTGATTCCGATTGATTAATGGCGCTGACTAGTTTAAGTGCCAGTTGTTAAGTGCCTCGACTTCTGATTGCTAGTTAGTTTCCTGGAATGTTAGATAACCAACTATTAAAAACCAACCTGAGAAAATTGGTTAACGCCGTGAATACATGTAAAAATTTCGCGAATTCCTTCCTACCTCGTCAGCCAGCCCCATTCAGCCCCGAGCTTCATTCAGTCTCGCTAACGAACGTTCATTCCCATAACGTTCACCGCGTTACTCATCACATTAATTCCCACCTCGTCTCGAAATCTTGCTTCAACCACCGACACGAACACTACCAAGACACCAACACTGGCAAGATACGAACACTGTCAAGATACAAAGACGCTTTATAGACGCATACAGTAATACATAGGGGTCAAAGGTGTCACGATCAAAAGAAAGATGTTCAAAGGCGAGATATCGCGTGTGACAAGGTGTGAATATGCGAGGCACGTGTTCCACTCGTTTGCTCATGTTCACCACGTAAAGCACGGCTAAATAAAGAAAGAAAGAAAGAAGGAAAGAAAAAGAAAAGAGAGGGCTACGCCGGCTGTGACGGGAAAAAATACGTGCACATCCTTGCGAGAGAAACAAACGCAAGCGCGTAATCGTCGGATCGCGCCAGCACGCAATCTTATTAGGGACGTGGACGTGACGTCGTTGAGCAGGAAGTTGTCCCTACGACGATACTGTTTGGTCGATAAGGATAACGAGGCAGGTCAGTGAGCGGCTGGGCCACGAAGCCTGCTTAATAAATCACGTTTTCCCATGGCCCGCCGATAATCGGCGTGATCGACGATAACTGTCTGTCGATGCCGGATATAACAGGATCCGATCCTGCGAAGGAAAAGTTGGATACCTAACTGATAGATTTCCTTGGAATTACTTCGTTTAATCCCTCGACTCTTGTCGATTTGACACGTTGATATAAGCGTGAAAAGATAGTACAATATATTCTAAATATCGATTTATAGCATTAATATCGTATATAGTATCGATTATAGATACAGTCTTATTAGTCTTGTTCGTCCTTTTCTTCAGAGATTCTTACCGCTCGTAAAAGCTAAATCAACGCAGCAATTAATAACGTTAATGATCATACTCGAATCAAGATCAGTTCCCAGCGAAAGTAGATGTGAAAACGAAGCAAAAACACAGTGGACTCCTCTGTACAACCTCCGGTATTAAAACATCCATCCATTTGCTTTAAACGAACCGCCCAGATCCGTGTACCAGTTAAACATCGAAACCAACCAGTGTTTCAATTTCCCCTTTTGAAATTGATAATCAATATTCCGCCGGGGCTGAACTCTTCCACGAAACGCGTGTAACACCCATACAGTAAAGTAACTACACCGGTCATTGCTGTAGATCGTTACGTAGTTGCATCAGGTCCGACAAAGTGAGTCCAGAGCTCTCTCGCCACGCCTTTCGAGACCCGTGTGTAATTAAGACAAGATAGAAAAGCAGGCTCCATGGTCGGGCCGTGATATCACGATGAAATAGTCGCTGTGTAATCGACAGTCGCGTAACCGATATTAACCGTGCGAAGGTTCGATTGGCCGCGCGGTTCACCTTCTTATTAATTAGAATTATCCCGCCCCGTGTTTATCACACGATTTGGAGTTTTATCGTCCTTTTTAAAGAATTATTATTTTTTAGAGATACAATTTAACATGGTCTCAGGCACAATCAAACTACACTAATAAAATTGGCGAAATTTCGCAAGTCACAGATTACAAATAACAGAACTCAGAATTTAAATGATTCTTTGTACAATTACAACAAAGCCTAGGACTTATAAAATTCAAAAATACGAAGTAGTACAGCGCGCGTCAACGCGAACTATCGCTATCAGCATTCACGCGCTATTCTCTTAAGTTTGCCAATATTTGAGCGATTCTCCGATCAGTTGGTTAAATTAATCACACACATCATCAGCGAATTTTATTTACTTTAATCCAAAGGATAAGCGAATCGGATATCAACCTGAGAACTGCTTATCCCCCTTTGGGTGTTCGCTGGTGCGCGATGAAGCGTCTGTTTTCGCTTCGCGACCAGTCTCTGCGATTAACATTTCACGTTGTGGCTATGATATTGGCCGATTGCTTCGGGGCGACGTTTACTAATCAGGCAACGTTCACTACATAGATAAAGACGCTTTCTTTCTTTGCGCACGTCGAAGACAGTTTTCGATTGGTCGAAGATTGTGTTCGATGGTTTTATCTGACCATCGTTAGATTAGTTTTTTGCACGGCTGGTATTAATCAAACAAATCGTTTGTAAGGATCTAGCGATTCTAAACGAGCTGCTTGAAATGGTACGCGGTTGGTCAGGTGGGTCGACGAAGAAGCGGGGGAAGTTTGTAAAGCAAACATTAAATTGGAGTTGATGAGTTAAACTCGGGCTGCAGGGAATACGGACTGCTGAAAGATACGCTGTAATTACAGTTATGGAAATTGACTACTGCGTTTGCGCAAAAAAAAAATCGATTAATTGTTGGCTTCAGATAGGTTCATGTATCTTTTCGATTCGTATGTAAGAATTTTTAGTACATTCTAACGAGTCAGTAGAGAAAGAATGAAGAAGAAAACTGGAACAAATGTTGGAAAAATTCTGAATTCTATGATCGATGCTCTTTATTAATCTTAGTATATTTTAATATAACTAGATAGATCATTTAAAGATCTCGATAAAATCTTTTTTGCTTGTCAAATAGATATTTTATATGCATTAGTAGTAATTGCATCAATATTTTATATGCATCAATGGTAAATAAATATAGAGAAATAGAAAAATTACGATAATATAAATATTCGCAACGAAAACTGCTGACAAAAAACGCTGTCAATGATTCTACCTTGATATTCCGAGAGCTAAGAGAAGTAACTATATAAACATCCACAGAAATCACTCTAATTAAATACATGATATCTCGAAGAAACTGCACGCGTTAGAGTTTTACCGGAGAAAACGACATTTCCTATGCGCCAACTCAATAATGAACACACGGCAGCGTACGAATCTGACCAAACGAGTTCTATGTGGAAACGTAAAGCGCGGACGACTGCTACCGGCAAAACGAGCGCAATTAATTACGGGCGTCGCGACGGCTGCGCGGCAACGTCTTATCGGACAACCGCGAAACAGCTCCTCGATTCGCGTTAAAGGACGTTAGCCGTTTCTCGCGCCTTCGTGGCCGGAAATCGAACGCACCGGTGTACCGGCTGGCTTAATTTACGCGAGGAAAGTGAACCGGGCTGATCGTTAATAATTAAGCAGTCGAACGCTCGAGCGGCCCGTTAATTATCGAGTTTTTTCGATCGAGTCCGAGATTCCCTCGCCACTTTCCCGTTCTGCTCGAATTATCATCGCTTTTATCGAGAAAGCAGCGATCGTTAATGGATTGGTTCACGCTTATTCAACGTTTATGGTATACTGCAAGGCGACATTGTCTACTCGTTCAATTTTCTTCGGTCTTTTGCTACGATATTTGTGTCCCGGACCACCCTGGTGTATTCGTTTTGGTTGAGTTTCGCTTTTTTAAAGAGTGACTTTTGGGTTAAGGGAGCAAAAGGATGATTAAATACAGGTGTGATCGACAGATCGCATGGTATACGAACTTTTTATTGGACAAACTTCCAAGAACGAAGAGTCTCGTGGTTGTATTGGATGATGGTCGCCGCGACGAACAATCGATTTCCACTTGTGACACGAGGACGCTTTCATCGAAGGGAGCGTCGTTGGAGCATCGTAAGACAAAAGAATGAAAATTGTCTGATGACCCGTAGAGTGACTTACTTGCCTCGTTGAGAGACGATCGTTGTTCGGTTCAAAGTTCGCGTTAGGAGACGCACTCGAGAGAAACGGTTTTCTCGGTTTATTTCGCATATCGTATATTCTTCACTCCTGTCGAGAGATATACAAAATACAACAGAGCTTCGTCTATATAAAACCCATCTATTTGAGCAATTTTTAATTGCCATCTCATTAAATAAACTCCTGTCGATTGAATAAATTTTGAACGAGAGAAGAACCGTAAAAAATGTTCATTCCTTAAAACATCCGTACTAATCAAAACCAAAGCCAGAGCGAATGAAAAACAACAAATTTCTATTTCATAACGTTTAGTAATCGCGTATTTCAAGCTTGCGAGCGAATCCGAGCGTGAATTTCGCTCGAGTAATCTCGAATACATACCTCGACGAAGATTACTCGCGACGTAGCAGACCTACTTGAAGGCGATTCACGTTTGAGACTGCCAGCTAAACGCATTAATGAGTACCTGGAGGTTGTCGAGGGTCGACGTCGAGCCTCTTCTCTCTGGAAACTCGGCCGTTGGATACGCGTGCATCGAGATATTCCACGAAGCGAGTGGGCCGAGTTGCTTGACAATTTAAGCTGCTTACCACGGTGCCGAGCCACCTAGCGCGAGGAGTAACCGCCCCTGGATTAACACGTTAACTACCTGTTCCGCCCCGACGAAGTCGCCGTCGAACGGTCTTCATCGGCGTCACCGGCAAATCTCCCTCGACAGCCTACGCTCTCAACCTCCACAGTACGAACAGCATGAATTGAATGTTATTCGTGATAGATTAATTACTCGCTTCGTGGTTTTCGTTGATTTTCAAGTAAATAAGATGGTAGCTGAAAGATTTTGTAATGATGCGTTTGATCAAGCGTTTGATAGAAAGACGTTTGATAAATCACGAATTTATCGCTGGTTTAATCGCTGGTTTAATCGCTCGATGAATATTTTGCTCGTTGTTTGCGATGGAGTTGATCGCAGAGTTCTACATTGAGTTTATTTTGAGTTAATTAAAGAGGTAAATGTTTGATTAAACGTTAGGTCAGGAGAAACTGTAGGTAATTATAACAGGTACGTTCTGTTTTAAAGTTACAACCACTGGACTCGTAGGTTTTAATATTTCGCAGTATGTCAATTCTTGCAAAAGAGTGCTGGTTACAAAAATTATGTTGGATCGCATATTTACTTTTTACCGAATCATTTTGTATCGTATCCTAAACATTTTCATTTCCATAGTATCAAACTTTTATAGCCATATGAAATTTAATATACAACGTTTAATATGCTTGAACCTAAGTAATCAGTATTTGAATGTTATAATAAATACAACGATGTGCGGATACTTTAGGCTTGAAATATACGACTAAGTTCAAATTCCTAAAGTCTCCACTTACAACACCGTAATTTGCAAACCGTCATACTTAGAAATTCCAACACGTTCCACGTTACTCCTTCACCTTATCGTTCGCCTTATCGATCGCACGATTCAACCGAGAGCAACTTGCGTTCGCGAGTAAGTTGGCTAGGTGACGCGTTATTAGGATATGTTAATGACTTCCTGTTTCGCGTTGGTCGCCACCTGCGACCGCCTCGGAGACCGCTTAATCGCGTGGCGTCGTACCAGACCGCAGAGAGGGCGTAATGCCGAGAATAATTGGCCGTGGATCGCAAGTTAAGAGGTAACAAACGATCGGTTGGGATTAACGAGAGACGAATAAGCTGGCAACGGCAATTGAATGCACACGCTCGCCCAGCAGTCCGTGCCCGCGGGCGATGATAAATCTGAGAAGCATCGAGCCCGACCGCTGTCTCCATCCCCTCTTTTTCTCTTTATCTTTCCTTCTCTCTTTCACCTCTATCGGTCCCGTGGAGATAACTGATTAATCGTCACGTTGATACCGGATTCCTCCGGAAGTTGGACCCACAGTGCCTTGGTTGCTTAATAAACGTGTAGCTGTTGGATCGTGGAAGGTAGAGGCGTTGGAAATTGACATAGTCGATGATCGATGGCTGGATGAAAGATTTCTTGGAAGACTATTGTGAGATTCGTTGTTAGGGCTGAGGAACGTGTGGATGTGGTTTACGTATTGAAAGTATCGAGTAGTTGGTTTTACATAAAATATTGAGAATCCTTTTAATTATTGCAAGATTAAAATTTAGGATATTAGATATTGGGTATCGATGATCACACATGTCTTATAAAAGATCTGGGAAGAAACTATACAGAGAGAGACGTAGGTGTATATTCTCATGAGATATAATGGTACCAGTCAGTGCACGGAATGTGGATGTCGATGAACTTTCGCACACCTGACAGTAGCCGAAGTATAATAGGGCATTCTTTTACATCCTATAGAGTATGATACAATTAACAAAATGAAGGTTTCCAAATATATATATATATGTACTTTTCTGCACTTTGTATGCTTTTATCGTATTCTATAAATTTCTTATTATTGCATAAATATCAGCGATGTGTTGGTGAAAAATGAAACTTCTCCACATTCTATCACTATAAAATTATTTGCTTCTAGAATTCTGGATTTCACAAAATTCTCATTAGCATCCTCTCAATATCCACAGTGGCACCTTCTCAACGCATTTTAATACTCTCGTAAGAATCGTAGAGGCACATGGTTCCATGTCGTCGAGGTCTTCATATCCGAAGGAGGCTCGCACGCTCGCGATATTCCGGGGCAGATAAGAGCCGAGAAGGTCTCGTTCGTTTCGCCGAGTAATTAGCAGAGGTTGTACTCTCTCGTCAGAGGAGTGGCGCTAGTCATTTGTTGCAGCTTGGGAGCGCTGCCATCACCGGCTGTGAGTGCCGCGGTCTCGCGAGCTGATATATCGCGCCGAAAACCACGTTAATTTAAAACTCCGGCTCTGTGTCCAACGTATTCGAAAAAAGGAGCGCCTGGAATCGTGCGACTCGTGAAATTACGATCTTGTTACTGTGTCGTATTCCTCTGTGAGACGTACGACGCTACATTTTGAGCCTGTGTTCCATCGTATTCTCTTGCAAATTGCGGGAATCGAGATTTGCGTTGCGGATACACCGATTGCCACTCGAGGACGACGAGTTCTCTCGCACACGACAGCTGTTTGGAAGAAGAGGAGTTGGTTGGTAACGCGGATGTCTCAATTAGTGGTAACGTTCACTGCAAAAATTCAACGAGGTATCGTTTCTCTAGTCCTGCTTTCTGTTAATTTGTTCGTTATTAGATATCACGATATTTCTGCAGTCGCATTCCTTTGGGAAAGGAATTTCGATCTTAAAAGCTATATAATTATATACTGGATACCTTTTTAAATATTCCAGACAAAAAGAGAACGAAAGAGGAAGTTTATCGATTCGGAACGTATGTAAAATCTTGAATATTCCAAAAATAACTCTGTTTCAAGAGAATGGAATCTCTGAAATAGCAGAACATAGTAAATGACCTAACAAGAACACGCGACGGCGATTAGAAAGTTTCTAACGCTGTGTAGATCTATATTTGGTTATTAATTCATACGAACGACATAATTTTCGTTGGCAATTGCAATGTGTAGAAACGACTCTATGTATAGAATACGGGTTTGGTTGGTTCTTAATTGTCACGAAAAATCTACTCTCGACAACGTGTTTCGATAAGTAGTGTTCACGAGATTTTTCTCGTCTGATAAGATCTTATAGGCACGGCGTGATCTATAAGTTTAGTAAATAAACTCATAACGTGTCTTTCAAGAATTTCTACAGCTTTAATATGAAAGACAGTCGACATATCGTTTATTTAAAGTCAATAATCACTAGACGAAGGTTTTTCGCGAAGAATTCTCAAGATTACAGATCGGTCTTGGAGCGTAAAAGTCGGTCGAACGACTGGTAACACGGGTACAGGAGTAGCGAATATCCCGAGGGAAGAAGCGACGCAGTGCACACAGTGGGTCCCGGGGAAGAAGTCGTCAAGGTGACCGGTTCGAGATTAATCGACCAGATAATCGCGAGCGACGCTCGCCGCCGGAAAGAAACTAATGAACAAATATATAAGCATCTCGGCTTGATTTATAGGAAGAACAAGGAACACTATGGCGTGTTTCATAGGGAGCTTTATATGAGATCGAATATGTGTTACGCATTAAGGACGGATCCACTTCCTTTTCATTCATAACTGGTGACCTGTGTTCGTGAGAGCTTTAGTAATTAGACTTTAGAGGCTACGTGTTAATGAGTTTTCGAGAGACAGAAAGCTAGAAACATCCTGAAATATTGGAGCGAATATATCATAAAATATTTGAATTTTTAAACAAAATATTAAAAAGGAATGAATTATTATTTCTTCATATTATTATTAAGAATACTTGCGAGAACTTTTTCAATGCTTCGGTATCTTGTTGAAATACTATTTTTACGAAAATTGCAATAAAGGAATACTGGAGACGTTTATAGCGAAACAGCAGTAATCCGTGTGTGATATCGGTTGTCTTGTTTCACTGTGGCGTCCCGGAGACTGTCTCGTTTTAAATAAAAGTACACTTATCTGTTCTTTTTAGAAATGTTAATTGTACAACAAAACACGGTTCTTACCTTGTTTTAGTTATCTAAAATATAGAATATACAGGCTGGTTGGTAACTGGTGGTACAAGCGGAAAGGTGATGATTCTACGCGAAAAAAGAAGTCGAAAATATGGAATAAAAATTTTTTTTTTTATTTTTTTTCTTTTTTTTTAATTTTTCCATCGAGACAACGATCTACAGTGAGATCCGTTATAACGTACCGCCCGCGTACCGAGCGAAAGTTCAAAGTCAATTTTCTCGAAAACAAAGCCTCAAACGAAAAATTTTTATTCTATATTTTCGACTTCTTTTTTCACGTAGAATCGCCCCCTTTCCGCTTGTACCACCAGTTACCAACCACCCTGTATTTTCGTTTCATAAAACAATAGGGAGATATAGAACGTGTTGCGAGGGATAGAGTACAGGTACACGAACAACAAGCCAGTTGCAATACTGTGACTCCTTTAAACGATAGAAAATGAAATAGTAGCGGACAAATATCTTCCTCCCAAATTTATCGTACCAATCCTATTTTCCAATTTATACATATTCTACGTAAATCTTTCATAATTAAATTCCAATTTGTAACTTTGCCAATCCTTCACATACTTTTATCCCTTCCATAACATACTTGAATCAATGGGCGTTTCTGATCCAGTTACCGTAACAAGCGATTATCCACTGAATCCTATCGATAAAACAAGCTCTACCGTGTACATCTGTCACACTTGAACGTAATCTCACCAACAAGGAAAGCCATTTACCCTAACGTCAAACTTAATCGGTCCTCTTCATCATTTCACAAAAAAATATATCAAGCAGAGGAGAAAGAAAAAGAGTAAATCCCAGTATACCGATATTACTCTTGTTCCATAATGTCACGACATTCGCTTCCAAGCATTCGTTCTTGTCGAGCGAACACGTCGAATCTTCCGAAAGCTTCGCGTTGTTGCGCTGCAGCAAACGCGAGTCCCAATTAAAATCGCCTCTCCTCCCACTTTGCTAAACCGTGAGAGAAAAATTAATATCTGGATGATCGATCGATTTGTATCGACGCGACGTGGCAAGACCGTAATTTACTCATAAATTCTCCGATAATTATCGACAATAACCAATGGCAACGAGCGGCTTTTCCAGGACGTTCGCGCGCATTTATTAAGAGGCGGACGAGCGATTTATCAGCGAGCCGCTGCCGGACGACGCTCGGTACCGCGCGCGCGTCCAGTCAAACAATTAAGAAATTGTTTCGGCCGTTAACCCGCGAGGTCGCCGCGGTGATTCATCGCCAGCGACGCCTTCCGACTCGAGAGCGGCTCCTCTAATGCGATTCTAATAGCAGCGTGCCAGCGCGACTGTGCCACAGGATCTCCCCTCTTGCTTCCGCTTGCAGTTTCGCGCTTCCTCCAGGCCCCGTGCACCGGTTACACGTTGATTGCGCGCTCGTTCTCAGGCTCGTTCCTCTTCCTTGTTCGGTGTAGCTGGTGTATTTCGTTGTTTGGTGGTCTTTCAATTGAGGTAGAGGAAGTAAGGTGTCGATTAGGAGAGAAGTAATTTGAATACGTATAGGCGCAATCTGTGTGAATAATTTCAAGTTACAGTTAAATGGTGCTTTCTGGCATGATTGAATGATATAAAATAATTAATGCGAATGAATTTCTTAGATGCTGAGAGAAGGAATGGGGGAAAGTCAAATGCATTCTTGAAGAATTAAACGTACAGAGTTTCGAATGGTCATTAAGAATATTACGTAGAATATTACGTAGAAAGTTTAAAGAGAATTTACTTAATCCTTTCTGTTCTAAATTGTTCAATAGGCACAAATCTTCGTCTATAATTTTTCCACCTATTATATGGCAAGTTTATGATTCATATTTGCAGCTGTTTCAGTGCAACAAAAATGCAACTTCAGAATAGCGATTTTTCAGCAGACGAGGAACCAATTGCAATTACTAACACTTGCAATTAGACAACGAAGGAAATGTTTTATAATTCAACATTGTTTGCATTTTCTACTTTACTTATTCACTTTTACCTATGCGATGCAACTAACACCTGCGTCGTTATCGGTACGAAGTAACTAACAACGAGTGTTTCTGTTACTCCCATTTAGTGGCCAAAGATGTTAAAAAAATTATAAAGTTTTATAATCAGAAACGTCCGAGACTAGCTACTCATTTACCTGAAAATTTGCAAATTTACGGTTACGTAATTATGGTACTGGAACGGTGACATGTTAATGACAGATGTTGTAGATCTCTCCTTTCATTTGTCAAAGTAGAAAGATACAGAATGAAACTTCAATTATGAATTATCGACCGTCCACTCGAACACTTTCTCAATCTCTAGAATAGTTCATAACATCGAAACGATTGTGGCTCGCAGCAGGATCGTTACTCGCGCGTTCGATGCTCGTTCTCGCGAGAAACGCACTTGACCTGCTCTCCGTACACACAAGTGCCCACTGTATACTTAGCTCGGACGTCGTAGCTATTATGAATATCCCGCGTGATGTACGACACTCCCGAAGCCAGCCTTTCGCCGATGCCGATTGCGAGATTTTATCTGGAGTGGAAAGTTGACAAGCGGACGCGTGAATCTTCCTCACGCTTCTCCAGTCTTTTGTTATCTCGTAGATGTTTGGCAAACAACAGGTTCTTGAATAATTGGTGATACCTCGATTCAAAGACGAGCTCAGTGTCGCGTTCGAAATGAGATCATTTTTGAAAGCTCCGTTGCAGTGGATAGAATAAATGATAACGGAATAGGAATATGTCAAAGATTAGTTTGCAAGGAGAAATGATTAGTAATGTAATAATGTAATATATCTAAAGATAAATAGAAAATGTTAAATGGCAGAATATATTTGGATAATTCATAGTGCAATATACCTAATAATATTAGGTTGTATGAAAAGTTTCTTTCGTTTTATGAGGACGCATTTTTGTTCTGTTGAGATAAACACCGCGACATTTCACAGACTTGGTTTCACGTTTGTATGAATGTGCACTGCTGTAAAAAAACACGTCTGCGAAAGAAAGACACTTTATAATAAATTGAATAAATTGTATAATAAATTGAAAGGTAGACACAAGGGGAATAACAAAAGAAGCTATGCGATTGTGAACATCAGAGAAAAGAGTAAAAATTTATAAATGTACGGCGAATGTTTCAATAATTGGAGAAATGTTTTAAAGGAGACACCGAAAATGATTTAGACAATCAAACACTGCAATTTCAAGGTTCATCGACTCACCAATCGATCGTACTGATCCTGTTTGCACGGAAGCAGAATACGAACATACCTCGAACGTCCGTGAAACATCGAGTCTCGGTTTTTCCGAAGCTCGTCGTTTCAGTTTTATTATCGTGTCGTGTATATGTCTCGTGCAGGTTTTCAGAGCGACGTGGCGGAAATCGATGGCGCGCTATAATCAGACCAACACCGCGATTATTATTCATGCGGTACGCGTGACTTTGTACGCGATAATGTATGCACAATGCAGCCGCGGGGATGCGAGCTGAAATATTGGCCGGAAGAGAAATTCCGCACGCGACCGTAATTGCGTTTTCGCGGGGAAGGGGAGGGGGAGCCACAAAGACGACGACAACGTTCGCGATCCCGGATCGATTTATCGACCGATCGTCGAGATCTCTTTCGCTTTCTCGCCCCTTTTTGCTCAGTTCCGTACCAATCGAAGATTATACGCGCGTATCGATACCGCTCTACGAGTTATTGCCTGCTACCAGAAGCACGGCCGAGGTATAGAAATGATTTATCGCCTTATGAAACTTTGTGTTTCGTGCTTTTCAGTATTCTTAATATATAGATAATTACATACCTATTTCATTTGTACACACACGCACACACAGATATCAGTGATCTTTAATAAAATGCACAGGGTTCATACCTTATTTCGTGTTAACGTTTTAATGCATAAGCATTCGACTGTTGCGGTAGATAGGATTGAAAAAAACGCATGAGAAGAACATGACAAACCCATTAGCGTTATAAGCTAAGAACTTAAACACGAGTTGCGTTTAAAACATTTTGCCTGCGAGAACATCTCTTTGAACATCGCATAGATCAAGTTGCAAACATCTTCCTCCCTATAATTCCCATATCATTGGCTCGAACCATTTAATTTGTAAATATGAATCTTCCCCAAAATTTCGCAGATAAATTCCAAAAATACAGCCTACCAAATAATCCGCCTCACGACATTTCCTACAACTGTAAATGCGACACGTTTTATTTACAGTCGAACGTTTACCACCTCGTTCCTATCGAAAAGTTGCGCATCGACGGTATGGTCGCGTAAGAATCCCGTTAAATCCGAGGTCTTAATCGTCACTGGCCAGTTTTCCCCGATTTAAACGGGTTCTTGGATCGCGGACGATTTGCCAGTGTCGCGCTGGCTCTCGGGGACGAGGCGCATTAAATCTTGGCAGATCGTTGGCGGGGGTAGCGTGAGATCCTTCCGGGCTCTCGCGGCGCTCGCACCACCCACGTGGTGCAGAGCTGTCGAGCCACCGATCCTTTTCATCCTAAACGAGCGATTCAAACGCTGGACGTAAGGTAAATCCCCGGGCATAGTCACGGAGAAGTCGTATATATTTCGCCTGTACCACATGCTCGAGCAGTCCGAGCCTCCTTGCCCCCTCTTGTGCACCGTGTGTGGTCCTTTTATATAATTTGTTCCCGGCCTCCTCCTCGTCCTCTTCTTTCTTCTTCGTCTTCGTCGTCTTCTTGTTATTCTTCTTCCTCCTTTTCCTCGTCTTCTTGCTCTTGTCTGTTCTTCTGGCTCTTTCCTCTTTGGTCGCTGGCCTGTGTCCGTTCTTCTTCCCGGACTATTGCGTTACGCCACTTCTGGGAACGTTTCACTGTTCCCCTTGAACGTGAGAAGAGGTTTTCGCGGACGGGAAAAATGCTCGCGCTGGTGGCCAACGATTGTTCACGCTGCATCGTATGCTGGTACACTGTGATCGAATGTTACTTGATACAGTGTGGGGACAATTTTTCTGCGGTAATTGCCAAGTGTAATATGATATGTATGAAATATGCACAATATGCAATAATTATCGAACCAGAGGGTGCGGATTCAGCGTAATAGCGTATTTTATAAAATAGTACTCTTTTATGATATTTTTTCAAGTCCTGAGAACGCATGGCAACTGAGGGCAGAGTTGTAACTTAATTAATTATGAAACTTTCATGATACTTGCTAGGATGGGGCTTTTAAAAGTTGAAAAATGTGACTGAATCGAAATTCTTCAAATGTAAATGATAGAAAGTAAAGTCAGGGTTCGATGTAAGTTCTGTTGCAAATACAGATTGAAAGGGAAGGTTTCCTTGAATTCGTTTGGATAAGTTGGATCTAAAGTGTCTACAGGTCACAAAAGATACACCAATTACCTTAATAAATTCTTCTTTCCTATGATTGTTGGCTGAAGATGAAATTATTAAATGTTACATCGTCAGGGAATTTTCTCGGTGAAATCGATGGATTTTAAGAAGGAACGTTGCGGCATCTGTTTGAAAGCGTTTCGTCGTATGAAACGAGATAACAAGGGAAATAATGGCGATCGGCAAGCTGCACTTTAGACGGTTGCGTACTTCGGAATTCCTTCGCGCTTGTCGATCGGTAAATGCAATGTTTAAGCATCGATCGTCGATCGTGGTCTACCTGTGGATGATTTATTGCTCAACGATGTAAATTTCAGAGCGTGTAACTACGCTTAAAGCACTTGTAATTCTCGGACCGATGCCTGTAATTTAGGAATAATTTAAATAAATCGGGAACACAACTCGGGAAGCTCGGAACGATTGTGTAAGCTCGAGAAATACTATTACTCGCTGGCGATTGTCGGCGAATGTAGATAACTTAGGTAACTGAAGTGACTCAATTGACTTAAGTAACTCGACTGACTCAATCAAATCGACTAATTCCACTTAAGTAGTCTAAGAAACGTAATCTACCTTCACTACTTACCAAGCTTTAAAGACCTAGCGAACACAATGTGCCTGTCTTTTGCATGAAGGAAAGCCTTCAAGTATCTCTCTTGAAATTTTTATGTGTACCCTTTGCGTGCATTGCAATTGTCATTTACTTCAAGTTCCTAATCCTTACAACTCATAGTCTCGTCACGTTCATTTATCCACCAACACGTACGATTATTTAGTTAGCATATTTAAATATACACCTAATTGTGTAAAACTATGTAGGATATGTATAACATATTCAACAAAAATATGCCAAGCAATATACTCGTTACAACGTGTAAAGAGTAAAAGAAATTCCTACCTGTCGGATTCCAATGCCTTGCACGTGTTTAGAAAAACATGGATTTGCATAAACCAGTAATACATAACACACGCCTCATTAGCTCCCCTTTTTCTGAAATCAGTTCTCAAAAAAACACGAGGATTTAGCATTCATCGCCTTCCCACGTAATCCTTATGAAAGCTCTCACCACGCTTTCTATCAATGGCAGACGAGATTCATCGTAGATTCTTAACCAGGTAATAGCAATCAAAGCAGCAATAATTAGAAACGAGCGATCACGGGTTAGCGGGCCAGGCTATTTTCCTCTAATCTATTCAACATCGACGGGACAGCTTTCTCTGTACACGGTCGTTGCAACAAACTCACTGTGCAGCAGCTCCATTACGATCTCCTTTTTCGTCTCGGCCGCTACCTCGGGCCAACCTGCAAAAACTATAGCCGTGAAACGAACTCACGGCCAGTTTGTAATAGCCCGTAATTGTAGGTGTTCCCTGTGGGAACCCGCTCGCAACGCGAGATACTTTTAAATGCCATTACGCGCCGCTTAACGTTCAAGCTTACGAGCCAACCGGATTAACGAAACATCCACGAGTATCGTCGTTTCCTTGCTGAAGAGTAACGACGCGACGTCATCGTGATAATCGATACTCTTCGCGATATTGTGTCGTAAATCACGCCCTGTAACTTCGAAACGGTGCCATGGTATTTTTCTTCGGTCGGGGCTCAGCCCTAGAAAGGATCGTAAATCTCCGTGTTATCCTGTGAGCTTTAAAAGTTGGAGGGTTGCGTTGCAAGAATCAATCTGCCTGCAGTCTCCTTATCTTTCTTTAATGGAATGTAATCTTGAAGGAACGTACCTATGTATCTGTGTCTTTAAATTGCATTTTATCCATTTTTCACTGTTCCGCTGGATTTCCTGTTGCTACGTTCTATTCTTTTGATGTCAACCAAGCAAAACATTGTCATTTTAGGAATTATTTGTTTCTGTGTTTTTACTTAAGATAAGAAGATTCTGTCTAATAATTAAAAAATGTTCTGATTGTAGAACGTTAAATTGCTTTAATTAAAATGTACACGAAAATTGATCAACTATCTACAGTGTAATCTTTGCTCATAATGTTTAGTAGATAAAATATTTGTCTACTTAGGTAATTCATAAAAATTTCCACGAATATTAGCAACCAAATGGTGATAACAACATTTTTCAAGTATTTAAAGAGACAATTAGAATACGTAAAAACGTAAATTGAACTTCAAAATTGTTTCTATATAAAAAGAAAAAAAAAAAGAAAAAACATAGGCGATATGACTTATCATACTTTCCACCGTGGTCTTGGTATAAAGCACACAACGAACGTTGCACACACGATTCGTCGGTGTACAAACAGCTTTCTCGGTACAGTATCATTTCGAACCATAAAATGATGACAAAGGAACTAGCCGGCCTATGTATCCGAACGGGTGAACGTGGACGCGTGCAGGCGATGGCCCTGTGACCGGTGGTTATCGGCGCACTTATCGAAGGCATTTCACCGGTCGATTCGTAAGCAGCGATCGGCCGTCTAACGATCGCCTGTATTCATCCACGTCGTACCATTCAATTTTCCACGATGGAAAGAAGGGCGGGAGAGCCGTTCCCACGCGACCGTTCTTCGTCGTTGCCTCTCACGTTCCCCGCTAAAGTGAAAGATCGGACGCCGATTTCCGTCGTCCGACGCGTTATCGATCCGAAAATCGACACTTTGAGGGTTGTTTTGGTAAAGGAAGCACCATTTATCGAGGCTCAATGATCGTTTTTAGCAGTAATTAATTGTTATTAGGGAATCATGGTGTGTTATAAGAATGTGACGATATGAAGGGTACAGTCGACCGTAAGTGGCAGACTAAGAGAGCAAGTTTCGGATCAAACGTGAGACGGAGAATTTGTTTATTTTTGAATAATGTGTCAATCTGTATTTGCCAAGAATTTTTATTAGAGACATGCTTAATCTTTGTTCCTCGTGTTTTTGGATCGATATGATTTTTTAGACGATAGTATCAGATTTATTTTTAACTTTGTCTACTTTTGTAGAATTTAGAATACGTATGTATAAGATTTCAAAACTATGAAAGTTTCTACAGATTCTCATCTCGTTGCTACCCTTGATCCCCTTCAAAGACCTTGTCCAAGCTGATTGACTTGCAGGGACTCGTGTTCAAGGATTCGATTTCGCAAAAACAAAGAGACGAATCAGTAGCACGTGGAAATGAACCAATCACCGCACCTTCGACAGTCGTATTTTAAAACTGTAATTACGTCGTGGTTGCCGACGCAATGCTATCAGCGGAAAATAATCTGGGCAATTTGACGAGACGAGAAAGTGGAAGATCGAAAGTTAAAGGTGGGAAGGTGGCGCGTTAAAATGAAAGCTTCGAGACCGGAAATTGAATCGACTGACCCCTTAACGTCGAAGGTCCTGCTGTTGACCATCGAGGAAAACCGATCACCTCGCGCAAGATTACAGACCTTCTTCAAGAAATCGCGCATTCTCATCGTGCATGTGTATTTCACTCTATGGTTCTTCGTATATATTTATGTGTTATACGATCGAATTATCATGTCGTGGCATCGAGACCCGTGGTTTTCTAACGACGCGACGAATGAACGACAATGAAAGCGCACGGTGAACGAGCGATTTTCGCGCGGAGACCATCGGCAGAGGAAGTTCGCAGGATTATGATGAGGTCGTCGACGCACGATTAACCTCTTCCTATTTAAGTGTAAATATTGTTGGCGATAAATTCGACGCGAGAGAAATCAAGCTTTGCATGTCGAGTATAAATGGGAATTGATGCTTGCTGCTTGTTGATGTCACATTGAATATGAAATGCGATTTGAGATTTGACTAGTGAAATTAACTTGTGCAGTCATTTGGTTTATGTAGAATTTCCTTCGAATGTAAAGTCTGTTCGTTAATAACAAATGATAATGGCGAGAAGATTATAAAGGTTAAAATTTAGGTAAAGGATTTACAATTTTATTTAGACCACTAGATTTACAGATTGACGCAGATTGACGATAAAATAAAGAATAGAAATGTTGGTGGCAAGGATATCAGATTTGAAAGAGAAAATGAAAGCAAAATTATTTCAAGAAATCTGTCAAACAGGGGTTAGTATGTGTAAAAATTAAGCAAAATGCAATTAATACAATTAAAAGTATTCGATACTCGTCATTAAATCTAAGATTAACGAATGGATCCACCTGACGATCACAGAATACGAGAATCGCGAAGCACGTAATTACAGCGCTGGATGATCGATTTTCGTGAACAATCAGCGCGCAAGTGGAAAAAGTCGAGGAACACGCGGCCGCTTTGGATCGGTGTATATGCAAACCGGTCGTATTTCATACGGCGAGTCGGCGCTTATGAGCACCCCCCGCGGCTTTTATGCGCGCGGCGTTTGAACAATGAAAACGGCTCTACTGAAATATTGTAATGGTGGTACGTGATGCATCGATGCGGTGCCCTCTGTTCTCACGCGTAGCAGGATCCTCGATGTTCGCGTGTCTTTCCGGAAGTATCGATCCCTCTATTCCATACGTTCCTCAGGATATCACGATGGATGTCGTAGCTTAGTGGAGATGTTTAGAAAGCGGTGACATTAATTCGATAATGGATACCAAGTGTAAATTGTGTCTTATAGAGAGATAGTATCTTGTTACCAGGTTTCTAGATAAAATTAATCAACTGTCGCTAAAATTTCGCTAGATTGTTTATCTTCGATTGATGGTTTCATACGATTTAATCCTTAAAGATTGATTTTAATAATAGATACAATTCTATCTCTATAACATTAAGAAATTTAGAAATTTATGCGTTGAATCATAAACATAATAGAATCGTTTCCTAAGAAATATAATCTTTAATACGTTTTTGTTACTATTCAGATATGTATAATTTTGTGTGCTGGACTAGATTGGCCGCGTAGTAGTGACACGCGTATGTGAATATGAGTGTGTGCAAGTATAATATATGTGTGCGTGGCGTCTCGAAAAACAGATGGATGTAACTGTTCCGTTGGCAGTGTGATATGAAAGGTGGTGAGACGCGTGCAAATGTATATCGACGAAGATCCTGGAAGTCGCTTATTAAATAAATCTAAAACTATTTTAATATGAATTCTAAGTGTAATCTTAGTGTTTCTTTACTTTTATTTCGGCAATTAAGATCCACAATTCTCAACAGTTACAATTAAAGCGAAGGAGCAGTAGAATAAAAAAATATTTCTTCTATTTGGATACAATTTGGAAGCTTAATATCTTCTCAATAACAGAGAAAATTTGTTTGCCTTGAAAATCGTAATGGAATAACGAAACATCGAAAGTAGAGATCTTCGTTTTCTCCTCCATTATTTTTATCGAGGCTTGATTAAGGGAGGTACGAACGATGTATCGACGCATCCACCATTATATAATCGTCCCATCCGTCCGAATTCGATTTCTTCTTCCTTTCAATGGAAACATTTGTTCGCGTTGCGTAACGCAGTTTCGCGCGCGTTCGACGCATTTCTCCTCGATAATACGGAGCCATCGTCACGGCGGCGATTTCTTTCGTCGCACCAGAGCCATCTCGATTATGCAAAAACAATTATCCCAGTGCACGTATAAGGAGTGCAATTATTAAGCCGGTTAAACGGCAGCCGGGTTGCGAAAGTATCGCGAACTCGCGCGCGTTGCGCCAACCTTCTATCGGCTTCTCGTTTCATCCCCAACTTTTTCACGACCGGTTTTTCAACGGCGACGAAAAAAATGCGGACAGCATTCGTGACACGGTTTCCAAGCGGCGGCTGACTCGAATTCATCGACAGGAAGAATGCCGATAATTATTTGGAAAGTTTAGAACTCGCGCAGTTTTACTGGGTCGTTCGTTGATTGTTAGACTTATTATGGAAAATTGGAAGATGTAAAAATGCAAAGGACGCATAGAATATACAGCACATAAAATTTCTAAAGTATAACGACCGACACAGTATATTAGAGTTGTGTAAATAGTAGGTGACTGGTTGAATAATAAATGTACATATTATTGTTACCATTATTTATTCATAATCCATGCTTCGCGACTTAGAATGACTTCCGATTTATAATACATTCTCCTTAATTACAATATGTGTTTGCGCCATATTTACCCTATAATTGTGATATAATTATATTATGTAATAAATGTATTATTTCGAGAAAAAATAACCCGGGCTCAATGTAATTTGCTTGCGAGGAGATGATCGTGTGTGAATCTGATAGCGATCGGTGTTGCATCATTTGTAAAATATTTTATGTTGGAAAGGGTATGTCGTAAAATTATTAAATTTTATATTTCTGAAGTAAAGTTTCACGATGATGAATGGTTAGTTGACAATGTAACATAAAAAATATAATCACACAGCCGATAAATATCGAAGCAGCTTCAGAATCTCATTGCTACTTTGTGTTTAATTTCCGGACTTCAGTGAATCACAAAAAGAACGATAATCGGAAACACATGAATCAAGGTTTCTGTTTTTCATCAGTGATTTGTTACTACGTAGTTACTGATATTTCTCTGGTATTGCTTCGATTTTTCTTAACTTTTACGTGGAAATATAATTTGCCCTTTCCCTCCCTCGTCTTCGATGTTTGCAACGAAACTTAGGAGGAAAAAGACTAAACAAATATTAATTACACGTTGTCCAATCCGTTCTTTGATGTTTTTCGATCGATGCGATGAATAATAAAGCTCCTTTCATCGCACTGATAAACGGTTGAGAGATCACTGGTTTGTTTTTACCTGCGGTTCGCCGCGATGACATACGTAATAACAAATTGCACGCAACCGCGTTGATACATTGCTCCGATCTTATGGAGTAAACGTGGATCGGTTACAAAGTAATTTCCCTTCGATCTCTAGACCCATTTAATGATTTTCTTTGCCGTAATTTGTCAGGAAACCAATTAAATCCGAATCGTTAATCTCCCTTCTTCACCGACTTCTCAAGTAGCCTTCGAATCTTTGAACATAAATTACGCGCGAATCTGATTCTCAGATCTATGCTTACCAAAATTCAATTTACTAATAGCGAATGAAATTTTCATTGATTAATAAGAAACTTTTCTTCGTCTATGAAATAAATAGCACGTAATTCACTAATTAACAAAATATACCGTCTCACGAAAGTATTTGAACGTTTACCATAGGAAACTTTTATCTCATTGTGTTGAAAAAATATCTGAAAGTGTGCATCGAACGTTAGCAATAACAGGAAACCAATGCAATAAGAAAGAAAAAGGAAAGTGAATTGCACATCTTCGTCAAGGACCTGTCAACAGCCAAGGAAGCACTCGAGCATCACATCCCAGAAACGATTTTCCTGGACAAAGCTCGAAGTAACGCAGAAAAGGTAGCATTTGCACGCAACAGTGCTGCGAGCGTTTGTAATGATCGTGTATCATCGAGATGCATGCGTGCACCTGGAGAAGGTAGGCTAGCGCTCCTAGAGAGAGGATGATGGCGGATAGATCCATGGCGTTCACCATTATGTCGCTTGGAAACGGTTTCGAACGACTCGAGGCAGCTCCTCTAGCCATACGTTGCGAGAGCGCTATAAAGATCGAGTAATAGGCTGTTTAGTGTTTGTCTTGTAAAGACAAACGAGGACTGATGGGGTTCTGGTACTTCCTGGACGTTGACGCGACACGCTGCCTTCCTCTTTATTTCTCTTGCTGGAATTTCCATGCTGTGTTGGTTTGAAGTTGCCTATTTACGAGTTGCTGTTTTTAGTTAGATTTGCGATATCCTTAACACTGGAATGGAGTGTTGCGTTCTACTTATTTCTGAAACGTGGTACTTTTCAAAGTGATCAAACAGTATAAATTGAAATTTTGATACGGAAAAATCGAAATTGTTCGGCACTAGGTTTGAACTTGTTTCATATGAAAGAAATGATTATTTATTTTCACTTATTTTCATAATTAAAGTGCACACTAGAGAACGATAGATGTTCAAGGAATTGTCGATAGAGTATAATTGAGGTAGAGTATAATTTTTTCATAAAAAGTTTCTAATCCTATTATTGTCAAAATCTCAAAGTTTAGTAAGATTTGAACAAGATGTATCTTCTGTAGCATGCAACTACTCCCTTCGAGTAGTCTATTTTTCTGAAAATTCGAAGGATATAAATTTCACCGTGGGTTATGAAATTATTGTAACTACAAATTCGCGGATTTCTCCTCAGTATGGAGCTTGTTCCGTCTAAGAGGCAATTAGCTCGGTCTGCGATACTCCGATTGTCACGAATCGACCGGTGTCCGCAAATTCCTCGAAACGTCGCCATTAATTACGAGCAGAGAAGCAGAATGAGAGAGAGGGGGAGGATCGTGGTACAATTATCATAATTATATAGGTGCGTGCACCTGAAAGATATCGATGTTCCCCTGGCAGTTACCTGGCCAACTGGGCGACCACGATAAACGAGCCGACTCCAGATCGAGTATCGCCGGATTTAGATCGCTCTATGATCCTATTATGTCCGTAATGAATTTATGATCGTGATTATCGTCGGTCACTTCGAATGTGGATCACCTTGTCGAAACTCCGGATAGCTTGAATGGAAATGTGGGTGTTGGTAAGCGAGTCTTGACGAAGGAAATGAGGTGGTTGTTGATGAAGGTGCCCACAAGAAATACTCTTAATGTTCAACAAAAAAGGTTTAGTAAACTATTGACAATCAACAATCAACAGTCAACGATTTACGATCAATAATTAACGATTAACGATTAACTATCAAGAGTTAATAATCACGTATCTTGAATTGCGTTTGCTTCGCTATTACGCTAAACCTTTCGCACTTCGCAGTTCGGAACAGAATGAATCTTTGGTTCGAAACCAAACGGATCTTTTTCTTTGTTGCTCTTCGATATCTCCACTACACACGCGTTTATTAGATGTCCGCGACAGTTGCCGCGTATGCATTCTTCCGAATATTCGGCAAAAGAACCGCCGTAGGGATATCGATGGTACATTAGGTATGTCGGCCTTACGCCGAAAAAATAAATAAATAAAAATAGAATAAAATTTAAAAAAATAAAATAAATAAATAAAAAACAATAATTTGGTTAAAGGCAGCCTAATTTTCTTAATAGCTTCTATAATATCGTATTCTGGTGGGAAAAGAAATTGTTTGTGTCATTGTTATTTAGAAGTTAGAGATTAACAATGTCGTTAGAAATCGATTGTTCGATGACAATATAACGGCACGTACCGAATGCAGGAGGAATGATATTCTTTTATTTCTCATTAAAGAATTTGTAAATATAATTTTTATAAGAGTTTCCTACAACTCGATTAAACAGCGCTTGTTTTCAACAATTCCCCTCTATTGGTTGAGAATGTCCCTGACAAAGGTTAAAGTCACGGCGACGTGAACTTAGGTTCGTAGAGAGAGGATGCAGACTCGTCGATAATCAGAAACAGGATGCGGCTGTCTAAGGGGAGACTCGGTTACTCGTTCGCCAACAAAGAATGCCGATAACGAAATGATTGGCAGTCTGCTAATTAAACGACAATTTACTTGCACGCTCTATATTTAGCCGTGGTAATCAGCGGGTCAGAACGCGAGCGAGTTGCCTCTATGGAAACGAATTGAAGCCTCTTTCATCGCGACCGCTTTTTTCTTATAATCTTTTTGAATGGGAAATTATGATAGTTTACAGGATTATTAGGATATGACCAGGATAAGAGAGAATATCTAAAAAATAGTGTTTTTATTTGCTTCTTATTTGCAACGACATTGTCGTTGTATCGATACAAATATCAGAATAAGACAAATTGGATATCAATCGTTAAACATTGTCGAGAAATTTTATAGTTTATTTATATAATATTGTTTCAAGTATTTTCACGTAATAAGATCTTCAAATCGTTCGGTCTCGCTATTAACGCTTGTTGTTCCCGATCACTTCTTCTATCACTTTTCCATTCATTCTGTGATTAAACACACGATCAAGAATTCCCTTATCCCAAGAAAATCACGTTCCCCATCTACGATAGAAAAGTTCAGGAGACAAGACGCGGAGGATAGTCAGTTGAAACAGTGTACGACATGGATCCTTGTGATCTGACCCCGTTGGCCTCGCCCCACGGATAACAATCGCGATAATTACACCGTGAGAACGATAATTGCCTGGCGGCACGGTGCTCGCGGCTTGGCGAGCCTAATAACGAACGAGCCCCGTCATATTTTCATGAAATGTCACATCAGATAATGGCGGGTTGCGAGAGAGCCGGAAAAGAATCGCGTCCCGCCGCCGCGCCGCACCGGCGAAGTGAAATTGCGAGTCGATCGCGATTCCTCGGGCTCGATCGGTCGAGCACACTGGCAGACACAGGCCACGGGAGAACTAAGATAGGATCTGCTCGGACGACGACGACAATGTTGAAAGTTGGGTCAATTTTCTTTCGAACGCCGCCGGAACTCGTGTCTACGGTGTTATCTGTCGCGTACGGTGAACGCTGTTTAACGATATCTGATCGGTCGACGACGCGGTGTCGCTGTCGCGTTCGCCGTTTATCGGAACGAATGATGGATGTCGTGGACGTCGTAATGCTTCTCGTCTGCAGTCGTCTGCAGTCGTCCGAAGTCTGTGAGAAAGTTACATGCGGTATTTCCTGAGATTTTTCCATTTGGTTGTCGGAGAGGTTAGGCGAAAGATCGTGCAGGTTGTGTTTCTCTTCGAGGTGATCGCGTTGAGGAATCTTTTCGTGTAGATTCCTCATAGTCCTCCGTTCGAGGTGTTGTTGCGTAATAGGGGAGAAGGGAACATGCAAGAAGTTTCGAGGGAGATAACGTAAGAGGAGAATAGTGGAATGTCTGGAAGAATGAAGTTCGAAAATTCTTAGTTAGTCGATAGAGGCTGTTTGAAGCTGTTTCCTTGTGGAGGTGGAATGTACGTCGAAAGTTTCTGTAACTTCAGGTCGTAAGATAAGGATAGGCGAACTTGGAACTTGTGCAAAGGACTTGCGTCGACTTCAGCGAGGAATGTTTCTTTAGAGATCCCAGATATACGTGTTAGAAACCAACACGCCACGCTGGCTCTGGCACAAATTCGTGTAGCGATCATAAACAAAAAATGAGCACCTCGAATATCAAAACGGAACTGAAACGTCTAAACGAAACAAGTGCTTAATCGTTCCTGAAATTGAAGTTCGACACGTTTCACGATAGTCGTGACCGAATCGAGACACGAGACGACAGGTAACACTAACGTTCCAAGCGTCTAAGGATTAAACGTCGGAGGGAGAAGGTTGCCATGAAAGACGAGGCAGAAACAAGGAGAACGCGAGACGATCCGACAGCCGGTCGTACGACACGGCGATCGCGATAAAAGCGACGTGTTAATCGGCGTCCGCGATCGCCACGACCGAGACCCGGACTTATTAACTCGATAGAATCGATGAGTCGATCGTAATTCATGAGTCGAATGCTCGCGGAGAGGTAGCTGACTACGCATATGATCGCAGATATCGCGACAATGAATTGCATCGTCGCGACGCGTCGCCTCGCTTTTAACGAGATAACGCCAACTCGGACTTGAGGAACACTGCTAGCGCCCTCCAGGGCCTGCAACAAGCTTCTGGATCGGTTAATGAAGTTGTTTAGGCACTGAACGATGAATTATGTTTCTCATTGTACGGGAAGTGGCTAACGAGATTATTAAACTGTTTTTGCATTCATTTTGATCTTTGACGTTTTTAATGAGAAGTCAGGTGGAAGGTATTCGTGATTTATGGAATAGGTAAATCTATCTGTTGATAGGATGCATGTATCAGGCGTAAAATATAGTACCAGTCTACGAACAAATACAGTTTCTCAATTTTTAATGAAAAGGAAAATAAAAAAATTGTGTCTGCAAGTAGTCCAAATTTAACTAACTTAGCCGTCGTTATTACAACCTACTACTTCGTAACGACTAAATTCTCTATGGTTTCCATTGAACCAAAATCAATGGAAGTCTCTTATACCATCAACGATATGAATATCATACCATGACACGGATAACGTTCGATATTTTCGTTCGATCGTAAAGGATTTCATTTCTCCGGTCCGCTTTCTCGCGTTCGAGCAGAGCCCGCGCGAAGAAAAGGGACAGAAGCGAAAAACGATGCGCCTAATGAACGGTTCGCGTGCGCGACGTTTCTCGCGCCTCGTGTCGCGTGTGTACGCGCGGACTAATTAAACGAGAATGATAAAAGAGAAAGTGCTGATATTTTTTTTCTTTCTCTCTTACCGCTATTTTTTTTCTTGTGTTCAGAGACACGCGTATTAAAGTCGTATAATCCGTTGATGAACGAGATGCAACGTGAAACGAAAGGGAAACCATACGAAACAAATGGAAGAAGCTACGAAAAAACCTGGTTCGATGTCTTGGAAGTTTAATACCTGAAAGACCATTTACCGCGTTACGTGGCAAATGGTGAACGTGCTGAACGACCTGGAGACGTTGACAGCAATTTAGTGGCCGTTTTAAAGAGGGAACGGATTCCTTCCGCGATTAGCGAGCCCCTCTATTCTCGTTGGTCCCCCTCGAACGAAAGGTTAAGCGATGATTAATTGGTCGTGAGGAGAAGTTGCGTTTCGCTACGACCGCCAGCTGGACGCGTTTCTCTCCCACGTGAACGTCCGACGACCACGGTATCTCCAATGAAATTGATTTCCGTGTCCTTTAAGAAAGTTCAAAGAATATTTTTAAGACCGGAGATTCTGGTTAACAGGCTAAGAAAGTATTCGAATTTCTCCAAGAATTTTTAGCTTATCGCGAGCTTTGCTATCCTTCCTCGTTCGTAATCTATTCAGTGTTAGATATTAACGTTTATGATTTAAGGAAGAATGCTATAGCAGAAAGAGGTATAATTTGCATAGTAGAATTCTCTCGCATACTTGAACTAACACTGTAAACAGCGAAAACTCTCAAAACAAAATCACGTTCATTTTACAATCTCTGATTGCCTCTGCGCTTATGCCAAATTCTAGATGCTTCGAGAATGAAAGAGTCGATAAAATTTCCTGTATAATAGTCACATTGGTAATGAAGTGAAATTAGCTAAAAGTTGTTCGGTTATCCTATTCGAGGAAAAAGATTCTACGATTGTAAATACTGTTTCTCTAACGAAAATCTACAACCTGTGATACGATATGGCAACTGTCGATTGTTTGTTATTGCGCAAGAAGCCCTACATCCAGGTATCGTAGATGGAGAAAGCAAAATGGCTGAAGAATTTAACTCGGCAGCGCGAAGAGAGGCGATTCCCTTCTCGCGAGGAGCGAGCTCACGGCTCGTTTAAAATGCAGATTAGGTCTTAGGCCGTCTTTCAGTACGAACCGCCGCCGTTCTGGTGGCTTGTTTCTGGCGACGCGCGCGCCTAAGCCTTTGCGGCTTTTCGAATGACTACACAATGCCTCTCCATTCGCAGTACGCGGCGGAACCCTATTTGGCGCGGCTGCCCGCTTGTATTTGTCTCCGCGCTCCGCGAACGCAATTTCGCGATCAAAACCGGAGAACTCCGCGTGCGGTTGCTTTCTCTGCCTGTGGGAACTTGTCGGACAGTCTTCTGGGTGAGATCCTCTGTCTACGTATTACGTTGCATCTTAAATCATGATCATTGCGATCAGACACACTGACATCTACAAGCATTTAAGTCAGAACTGTTATATATTATATAATAAACTTAATTCGTACATTCACTTGTTAAAAGATTAATATCTTGTTTCACCTGAAAGTGGTTAGGCTTGCTCATTGACCACGAATATCAAACAAGTAACGCGGAACGTATGTACATAACCGGAAACGAGTTTACTAAAGCATTTTTTCGGTCTGTAACGAGATCGAAATGGATCTCAAGCTGACTTTCTTCAAGCTCACCTAATCTCTCGCCGTCTTCGTGTTTTCTTCGTACGCGCATTACGCGTGAAAGAAGTCCGTGTGCGTTGCACGGTATACGCGCTAGTAGTAGGAACTAGGATTAACGAGGCTTCGTCAGTCACGTACCAGGCGTCTGTCACTTTGATGGCATCCGGTACAAGAGTACTTCTTTCGCGTTCGATCGTTTATTATGAATTCTTCCGTTCGATCGCATCGATACCAGCTGGACACTCCTATTTGTAACGTTACTCTTTGTCGTTTTCTTATGAACAGTTACATGAGTAGAATTTCCACTGGTGCGTTGTCGGTGAATTTTTAAAAGAGCCCAAGTGGAACGTAAACAGGAGAAAAGTTGAATTTCAATCGCCAGTAGCGGCTTGGGTTTCCATGCATTTGGAAATAGGAAAATTTAAAGATTCGAAGATTCGAAGATCCAGATATTCAAATATTCGAAAATTTAGAAATTCAGAAATACAAAATTCGAAGATTTTTACTTTCCTTCCGCCATCACAAGACTTCCTTCGCCCATTTCTTATTTCGCATTTCTCTATTTTCCACTGCACCAATAATTACGCAAATTTCAACAAGCAGTGGCGGCGAGAGTCTCGTAAAATCATCGCGTCGGAGTATTATACGCCCGATCGTGCGATATTGTTCATATCGGTCCATTATCGTGACGCAAGCGAAGAGAACGCCTTCTCGACGCTTTATGGCCGGCGTCCCCGGGAAATTGGCGGCGAGTGGCGCTTTTAACGATCCGGAGCTGAGCCGCGCGCGGCTCACGGTGAACGGTTTGATTTACACGCTTCCTATCTCTCCGCGTATCCGGCGTAGCGTTGGTTTCGTGGTCGGGGCGAAACACGACGCGACCTAGGTGCGACGTAAATTGAAGGGCGCCCGATCGGTAAATCAGCGGCGCGAGTGAAAGCCCAGGCTAGTTTCGGCGCTAGATACATCTCTACCGAACCGTTTACCGCTAATGAGACACGCCAGTGACAGCCACGGGCCTCGTTTCTTATCGCGTCCATCATAAACGTAGTCCGGCCTGTTGTCGACACGCTGATTCCGTTCTCCAGGTTGTCGCACGGCCGCACTATGCCGCGCGACCCGACCACCTCGTCGTGTCGCCTTGTCTATCCAAGATGAAATTACTAGATATTACCCGCCTGTATCGTACGCTCTCCTTTCCCCCCAACGGCTATCTCGTTTATAGCTCGAAAGCGTGAATTGGCTATTTTGTGTGGTGCAAGCGATTGCAAGCGATCTATTGGATACTAGGTGAGAAGTAACGTTGACAGCTTTGGCAGAGGTTTCTAAAGATAGTAGCAGAGATTGGAGAATAGATTTAGTAATTTACGTGTGTATTTGACTAATTAATAGCAGGTGTGTTGTGTAATACCTACATAAAATAATCAATGATATACCAGATGTGTTACTTACATACTGCGTTATTTTATGATCTTCGATATAAACAGAAAAGTATTCGAAATACCAGGGTTGGTTTTATGATAAAATCTCAAATTCGAATAGGTTAGGATAATTAGTTTTGCCGTACATCTATTCATTTTTTCATTTCGATATGGAATACATACAAGATAATTATCGTCGAAAGTCTCCCAAAGTAGCATGTTCTCCTTTTCGTTTACCCTTACTACTTAAAATGCTCCTCGCAATATCCTTGCAACTAGTATCTCGATATAATGATCTAACAAAATGATCTAATGTTACGAATAACTTACAGAAATCTTGGTCAAGTCCTTTCATACGATAGTTTGAAGTATCCTGTTACAAATTCTGCCATACATTTCATAGATATACGTTCTCCTGCGCTTTTTTGACACAATTCGCAATACGAAGCGGATCTGCAAGATACACTGGCCAATTTTTATCGCTCTACTATTCGATAGACACACAAAGGAACCGCGATACGTGGCACATGGCACGCTTTCGCGTTCTCGACTTAATTAAGCCGCATTCTCGATTGGATTGCGCAACTTCTTCCCCTGCGATATGATCTATCTGTAATCACCGCGTGGGAAACAGTTTTTCGCGATCGATATCGATGGAATTCGACTGTCAACCGAGCGATTCGTGCAGATTTTTGTCCGTCTCTGCGACTTTATTATCGTAGTTATTTATGGCGGTGTCTTGGAAAAAGTGATCGATATCGATGCTAGGCGCGGCAGAGAACGCGATAGCGGATACAATGAACGTCGATGGAAATGTCCGATGTATCTATAATGGTTCGCGGTTTTACGGCGAATTAATGAGTGTAATGAATTCCTAAATGAGTTGGCCGATTCGAAGATAACGTCTCCGCTAGGTGTCGGGTTATTGATGGATACACGCGTTTATACGACTCGAGGTGGCGAGAATGGAATGGCTCTGCAGTCGGCTCAGGTTACTCCCGTCTTTTCAAACTGCAATCTGATTTTTCAACATGGCTTGGAATTCGTTGGGCAAGGTACCAGTCCGTAGGCAAGGTACTTACTTGGCTGGCAGTGTTTTGATTTATGTGCTATACTTGAGAATACCGTGTTATTAACACTGGAAACACTGTACGGTAATATGCTTTAAAATGGCACTATTTAAATGGTAATTGAAGTTCGATTGCATGACAAATTTCATTTGGCTGAAAATAAATAATTCGGTGAAAGTCAACGTTAGTTTTCTTAGAACGTTTACACGCTTTTAATGATTGCGAAAAGAATAAAGTATTTCTGGAAATAGGATTTTCTGAAAATCTGTACGTCGCATGTGATTCTAGCGAGTACGTCAAATTATACGCAGGGTGGAAAAAGATCGCATAGTTTGATGGCGTGTTCGCGTCGTTTGATTTCCAGCTGTTGGTATGCGGGCAAGGTGTGAGCATTCTACCGGTCGCTTTTATTCGCGTGTCGCACCGTCTAATTGCTTACACGTTGGGTCGCGCATCGATGCGCGTGGGCGAAACACGAGGTTCTGGGAGTAACGTTGCAACGCTGCCCTTTCACCGTTTCTGACAAAGAGAGTCTTCTGGTCGAGACAAGGATTCTACTCGTTCTTGGAATTTTTTCACTCGATTCTATCATATTCTTAATATCTACCCTAACAACAAAATATTTAGTAATTTACATAAAATCGCGACGATATCATTGCAATATTTGTTGCGTAGAGTTTCATGAATATCTTTCATATTTTTTCTCGTAATAATCGGCTTGTAAAAGACTGTTTGTTATTGATACGAAAACAGGTAGAGCAGGTTTTATTAAGCAATTACAGCCGTGACGATGCCTATTACTGGAAAGTCCTTAAGAGCGAGTCTCAATAAGGAAATAACGAAACGCGCTTACGTGAATACTTGTTCTGTCTGACCTCGTTTTCAGCTTTACGAATGTTTCTGTGTCTCAATAACTCTGTTCTTAAGTAAGGAGCTCCACGAGATTACCTTGTACCTCGATGTAACCATCCAAATTTTTCCCATATTTAAATTATCAAGTGCGAGTTCGTGTTATGAAACGCTGTATATCTCAATCGAGTAAAAATTCAATCGCTGTCAGATTAAGTCTTTATCTGTCACAAAAGTCATCATTTATATCGCACAAAAAATTCAGAGTTTCGCCAAGATTCCTAAAAGCCTCGTTAGAGAGCAGCTGGTCTCAGCTATACCAGAATATCAAAATATAAAATCGTTATTTTTTACTTGTATAATTATCGCAGAAAATGGACATTACGTTTCATTCTGTTTCTCCAGTTCACAAATGCAATCGGAGTCCAATGAAACTCCATTCGTATTCTCCTCTGACAGAAACGGGTTAAACCGTGGGACAGGTATGACGCGACTAGCAGCGCACGTCTGCTCAATTTTGGGCATATCCGCGTTGATTACCCTCTAATCACCGGTGATTAACATTCTCTCTCGCGGAGGCTTGGCTTTGCAATTACCCTCCCTTTCTCGTATAACTTATTTAGAGGAATTTCATTAGCCACGAAGCTTCCGGCTTTTAATTAATCGTCCCGATTGTCCGGGGCCCTTTTCATCGCCCCTCTAACGCGACCACGGGGCGATCCAATTGATGTGGGAAACCGAGGGGACCGAGAATCACTGTTTTGCGTGTTTGCGTGCATCGTAAACCAATATGGGCCTTCTCTCCCCTCGTGTGTTGAGGTAATTGGAACGCGTTTGTGGGTGTTTTATGTTTCCACAAATTATAGGGGAAATAAATATCGCTGCGGTAATTTATCGGAACTGTCGCGTGGGTTTGCCGAATAGTTTGTTTAAGCATATCGAAAGTCGTAATTATTTCTCTAGTCGAGTATTACTGCCTTCCTTTAAATAAAATGGCTAGTAATACCGAGATAAATCTTAAATCCTTTTGCTACAGGTTAAGAGAAAATGTAGAAATGTATGTGCAGTATAATTTATCGGTCGGTACGAAGTACTTACTTTATTTATTTATTTATAAGCAGAAACTGTTTAACATAAATGAAATGCACGCGAAAGAAAGAAAGCAAAAGTAAAAGAGAAGCAATCTAACATGAAATTTTGACGATGAAAATATATTTTTCCTTATTGCTCCTTTCGATTCTGCCATTAATATTAGATATTAGTTTATCTCCCGAAGTCTCCTCAGAATTTCGTTCTATATTGTTATATCGTTTCATATAACCTTGAATAACCTTGAGTTGCGAATTAGCATAATAATAAGTATGATTCCGTTGCAGGGAAACGAGTCGGTGGTACCGGAAGGCTGGCCTCTGACGTTGGGCAGACGTGGCCTCGTCCTGCAGCTAGGAGAGCTCGAAGCCTCCGCACTACGTCTCGGGGAATGTTACCTCTGCATACGCAGCGCAGCTGCAGTTGCAACCACCTCGGGGAGCGGCGAAGTTGCCGCTGGTGAAACCGACGAGCGAAATACCGTCGAGGTGAGTCACGTTTCTCTGTCGTCTTTTTCATTCCTATCCGCCGCAAATTGCTCGCGTACTCGTATAATCTTACTAGATTTGTATATAAGATTTGTTCCCCTCATAAAGTTATTTGTGCATAAAGTTTGTGTCCCCATTGATACAGAGCAACGTGGAGCACGTTTCCACGTGAAACATATCGTCGAAGAACAAATAGTTACGAAGATAATCTCATGAATGAATTAAAATGAAACGCCCAGTATAGTCAATAAACTAATCTACATTCGAATATAGTGTCTCCCCACTGACGTAGCTCAGCCTCCCTACAACTTTCACCAATCTATCCTACATCTTTTTCCACTTCTCATTTGATTTTCACCATCACGCAACCGATCCTGTGTCGTATGTACGTCAAATGCATATATCAACCCTCTTCTACGCAGATCGCAGTAGTTTGGCGAACGACGTCGATGAGGGCTCCAGGGTTCCTCGGTTGGGACCGCGAGGAGAAGTTCATGGACTGGCGGGAGGTGTCTCGAAAGGGGCAGGGGAGCACCGGTGCGGCGAGCAGCAGCCTGGCTGGGCCGCAATCGTCGAGTACCGTGAAGAGCATGCGGCCCAGGCGACGTTCGCGCGAGGAGGTTCGCTCGAGGACGCGCGAGCAGGGCTACGCGTTCGAGCATCGCCGCGAGGAGACTCGATCGATAGATCGGCTCGAGTGCAAAAGTTCGAACGATAATCGCGACGTCGACTCTGAGGTGGACAGCGGTCACGCGGTCATGAAGTCCAGGTCGACGTCGAGCGTGGGCACATGGAAGGCGGAGTTGGAGGCCGCTGAATCGAACGGGACGTCGACGCGGGCCAGCTTGAACCACTCGTCTAGTCTTTCCAGCGACGAGAGTCGCGCTAAAGTGAAGAGATGCGCCAAAGTCGTCTCGTCGATGACCATGGAGAAGTGGAAGGAGACCGCCAGGTGCGAGACCAGGAGCAAAGCGCTGGCTCCCGATCACTTGAAGACCCCCCTGCGACTGGATCAGGCTGTCCTCGAGCAGAAGCAAGATGGAAATATCGCTGGAGACGTGGAAAACAGGCTGCAGAACCACCGAAACGTGGATGACGTTGGTGACGACGAGTTGCCCACGTTTATTGGAAATCTTCTGGTATCCGTAGAGAGGAAGATCGAAAGGGTTTCGCTGGATGACTTAACGTTCCCTTGCCCAGCGTGCAGGAATATAGACACGGATGACCCTCTACTGGGGTGTAGGTGCGCTGGAGATGATTGCAGCTGTGGAAACGGAGATGATACTTGCGATTGTTCGTCATTGATAAAGAGGAAGGAACAGTCGACGAGGAGCTTCGAGATCGCCGGGATTAAACATATCGACAGCGACGACGAGGAAGAAGTTCGGATGGGATTCGGTGAGTGAACGTTTTTCTATGTTGAGTTAAAAAGTAGAGAGAACGAATGTACACTTGGATGTTATAGATAGACTCGAGTGAGTGTCTTCTAGGTTAAGCGTAACTAACGAGCTGCGATGGTATTTAATTAAGGGCACTGAAATGGTCGCTTAATTCAGTAATGAATCGCGAACAGGGTGGTCGTTTTATTACTGTTATGCGCACGATGATGTTGAAGTTGTGACGTTATTTCGTTACATCTCGTTAGCAGCTGGTCTTTCTATTTCAATTGGCCCAATTTTAACTTGCAAAAAGAAACACAAAGGAGAAGAATGATAAATACTCGAAACATAAAGTAGATGATACGAATTACGATCTTAATATCCCATTCAATTTTGTGTGTACGAAACCTAAATTGCATATGTCACTCCACCTCTCCTTTTGCGCGTCAAAGTCTCCGCGCATATTTCCATCGACTTTATCGTCCTACGGCGGTTCCCTAGCGTACAAAGTATCGGATTCGCGTTTCGCGAAAAGTTCACGGCGCCCACGAGTCGAGTATCGCGACAACTTTATACAGACCTGTTCTTATGATTTATCGAGGCCCTCGATGAACTTGAAATTCTGTCGGAAGCGGCACGTGGGCGGCGTTCGGCTGTAAAGTGGCTACTTCACGTCACGCCGGCCATTGAAGAGCTTCCACATTGGCTCGATTCTCACTAGCAATTTACGAGAAAAAATCTGACGTCGAGGACGCGAGACGTTTCTCGATTGTCCTGCTCGAGAAAATCTTCGCTCGAGGTTTATCGTTTGGATTCCGAGCGAGCAATGGCGGATGAGCCAGCGTTTCTCTTTGGGCTCGAAGATAAACACGTATCAGCGATACGAAACGCGTCGCAAGGCGTCGCGCTTGAGTTTCGAGAGTTCGCCTCTGATTACAGATTTTCTGATGGCACGAGCGACTGCAAAATCTCGAAGTATGTTACGCGAAACAATTTCCACATCGCACCGATTCTAGTCCTAACGAACGAGATTAATTTCCTTGCCTCGAGGAATGGACATTAGTTATTATGTATGGTTGCTCGTATCTTTCGATTCGATGTCGAGACTCGCGAGGTTTATTTAAAGCAATGACGCAAGAATAATACTTGAACTTGCATCTCGCTGTCAGGGAACGAATGTATATGCTTTTATTCTTGACACTTGTAACCTTTTGCGGTTCAAGTTGTCCTTTAAGTTAGAATACTTGACACCGAATGAATGGTGAATCCTGGGCTATTATGCGCCGCTTCTAGGACAAGTTTCATTCGTACAATAATATTTCTGATCTCATCTACTTACGTACATCCTTCTTAGAAGAAGACCACAGGAGAAAACGTAATAAGTCACGTCTTTCGTCTTTTACAATGAAATATTTCTATGATTTAATATAGGACCGTGTATCGATTCAATAATCGATTTAATAATCCCAATAATCTTCAATAGGTAATTGAATTTAATCCAAACCAACTATCAATAGAGGATTATAACTTCGCTGCTACCACAACTCCTAAGCTCCTTCCAGGTGTCATAAATTCCCATAAACCCAATCAACGATCCACAGAAACCCAACCTCACCAACAAAGGATGAGCATTCCATCGGACCATTCCATCGAACTCGCAAATTGTCAGCCAATCTTTCGTCGAGGAAATAAAAGGCGTTCCCGAGTGAATCTTCTCGTGAAGTTTCATGACTCGGCCGATCTCTTTTCGCGTGTCCTCCCACGCATCGCGTCTCGCGTCTTCCGGTGTCCTTTGGTACCGCCGCCGACAGGTTTGCAAAGCGCCGAATTCTGTGCGCCACCCACCAGTACCGTTTACCATTAGCGGTGTGTTTGCGCCGCGCTAACGCTGACTTATGGTATTTGTCTCCTCTCGTGCAACGAGGTTACGTAACATGGCTGACTCGCGTAGGTGAACGGGAATCGAGCGAGGTTTCTACCTTTAATTCCTTCACGTCGCAGCCCGGGACGATGAAAGGGATTCCTGGCATCGCTTGGATTCGGACGTAATTGTTCGCGAAGCATTTCAGTTGAAACGTTGTTTTATTGCGATTGATCAATAGTAGTCTTGTTGGTTAGGGTACATCGGTCTTTAGTTAGTAAATATAATTGCAATTTGGATAATCTGTAATCTGTACTCGTAACTTGGCTATTGCGTATGATGAGATTTTGAGAAAGTTGATAAAATCAGTCGATTTTAGTGGTCTTGGATTCGGTGAAACTTCTCGATTGTTGCACTTCTTCGAGTTCAAATAAATACAGTAGCGTGCTTTTCGAACGACCGCGTGATACTGAATCGCGACGATAATCATCGGACGTTCTATCTACTCATGGCGAAACTCTAAAGTTTCTGTTAATAACGTGCTAATTTTTCCAGTTTGTCTTTCCCACTAATGTCGCCTTTTAATCAGTCAGATTCAGGATCATACACAATATAAATTACAAAAATGCATTTTCCTACAATTCACGTCACAGTACATCCAGAACACAATCCAAATGAGTGGCCAAAAATGGCCGCGCAGAGTGTCGAAGAGGAACGTCTTTTAAAGCCGAGACGTCACGACACGGAAACCGGTCTCAAGCCGTTCGAATGTCAGTCGCACTGTCATCGTGGAAGAAGCTGTGACGCGGTTTGTCCATCTAACGCCATAAGATTGGACATGACTTCGCGCTGGCCGTCGCGTTTCATTAGTGCGCGGCCCATTGTGCCGTACGGCTTCTCTTGCATTCGCGATCACCGCGGTTCACTCGTTCGCGCGCGATTCGTCCTCGCTTAAGGACGTAAATGTTCAAGAGCGAACAAACCGCCCACGATTCTCATCACGAAATCTCGAAACTTGCTGGTCCTCCGGTTACTGCAAGCTTGGGACCTTATCTTAGTCTCGTTTCAATGAAAATTCGGAGGTACATTGGCTCGCGGAAGTATTTGCACACACATGTATCATATTTAATACAAAGTTAGTAAACAGCATGAATATCCAGGTATTAAATATGAATCCACTGAATGTTAAGACTTATTGATATAATGGATAATGAATAATTGGCTGGTTAAGTACTTTTGTGATCTCTCCGGAATATACTTGTGCTACATATGTACTTTGCAACTTCTATTCTCAAAGTTGATCGAAACTTTAGATACAGTAATATATTCACAAAAGACTACAAAAGCATCGAAATACTTTCCCGAGCTATTGTACACATTATACACGTACACAGCTGGCGGTTCGATCGAATTAAAGTGTCTCGATGTAGGAGGCCGTGTAGCGCGCGCGGCCTGATTGAACGTTTGCCTCCACCGGCTGACTATACTTAGTAGCTCATTGATCGTCTCTATGGCGGTCCTCAATCATATCTGTTTAAGCGGGGAATCAAGCGGCTACCACAACGGAGGCTGTTCACCTCTGTCCGCCTGCTCTCTACGCGGTACATAATGGACCGTGTTAAACGCCACGATAAAATAGTGTCTACGTTTCATGGTTCGCCGATCGAGTGCTGCTTTCGGCCGCGGACGCACCTTTCTTTCTTTCTCAAAGCTCTTTTAGACGAAGAGATTTCATTCTGTTTGCATGTTCGATCGATAGATAATTTACTTGTTTCAACCATTGAAGCGATTGAACTTGATAATTGCTGCTTTCTCGTGGTAATCGTGCACATTAATGGGAGTTGGTATTATTCATCGATCGGTTGATAGCAGCCTGTGTTATGCGATGGAGTTATAATTGCAGGTGTTTCTCGATATATACGTTTAAGTTAATTCTCTGATGCTACACCTGTATATTTACTGTAACTATGGAGATAGATAAATGTAGCGTTCAATTTTGCTACAGCAATTTTTCAATTTTCGACTCAGTCGTTTCTGTAAATTACCGTTAAAAAGAATTCTTACGTTTGAAAGAAATATGGAAGAATCGTTGTTAGTATCCTGTACACGTACAATACATACATACGTACATACGTACAAGTTTTCTATGGTAAGTGTTCAAATATCTTCGTGAGCCACTGTATGCATAGTAGCCGTCCACCATTCACAGAAGCTCTCGGGCTTCATGGTTCGCTAAACGGCACACGGTGTCCAGGTGGAGGACGTTGTTCCCCTTGTTCGATTACTGGCAAACACAAGACAGGCGTTCCTTCCCCTTTCCATAGAGAAACGCAGCGACGATGACATAGCGATACAACATCTTGCATTGGCAGCCTTATCTCTCCGCAGGACCAAACGATACATCGAGACAAGACTGCGTTCTATCGCGCAATTCCACGTCGATGAGCGATCGAATAGTGTCCGTAGTCACGTTACGATCATCGTTTTTTGTTTCTATGCTTGATGGAAAGCCACCTTTCGGTACGATGGGAAGAATAATGGCTTCAGCGGGAAACATCGCGGGTACAGGTAGTAAACACACGGCATAGACACTGTGATTTCTTAATCGACGCTGCTGACGCAGGGGAAATCGATTGCGCAGTTCCTGGTGGAGTTCTTGTACGAAGAAACAAAAATGTTGTCCCCTGAAATAGAAGGCAGATTAAAGAGAAATAATAATCAGAAAAACCTATGAATGTTACATAATTGGAAGATGTTATTACATTTTCTAATACAGCATCCCAGGATTAAATATAGTACTTAAATCTACGTAACTATCCAACCACCTAACAATACGGTAGACTCACGTTACGCGACTCATACGTACAAAGAAATATTCTTGATTACCGGTAGTGTCATCCTATAACACGCAAATATACGCATCCATCGTTCCACGCCCAATATCGACAAAAAACGAGGCGGATCAAGTATCATGTCCGGAGGAATTGCAATTCACACGAGTCTGTGTTGTCCACTCCTGAGTGGATTCATCCATCGTTGCGACTGTTTGAAAACGAGTCCTCGAAATGGCCAGTAACTCGATCGAGCCAAAGGGTTTCTCTCCTAATTGGAGGAAGCTCGTAATGGCCTTCCGCCCCGTTGTTCTACGCGCGTATCGTCCTATGGGATTCGCGGTCGCTGGCAAATAAACTCATAAAGTAATGGCCCGTGTAATTCGAAGGTATTTATTCGCTTGGTTGAGAGTCGGGGCTCGACAACGGTTTTCGTTCCAACGGGACGAATTTTGCGCTTATCTCACGTTTCGATCGGTCATCGTAGGTTGGCCAACGGTCGCGAAACAAACCGTGGAACGACGTCGTTCTATAGAGATGCGCCTTTGTCCTTAATGCGCCCGGATACTTAATACGCCTGCACGGACCGAGCAAATAGCGTGCGGAATCAAGCCATCTAACTCAATTGTTGGAAGCGAGGGAATCAAAAGCCTGAATTAATCCAATTGTCTTGCTGATGGATAATTCAATTGCCTTAGGAAATGAAAAATCAATAGAGGCTGCTGTCGATTACTCGCTACGCACTTTATGCGGTGCATTGTGAGCTCTAGCGTTTCTATTGGATTACACACTTCGTTTACGCGTGTGGAAGGAATGTACGGTAGCTTGTTATACGCTTTGCAGTTGAAATACAATTAGGGTGTACATTCGAGAAATTTCGTATAGTATAAAAACGCGGAAAAAAACTTGAATTATTTATATTATTAGTATTTAATATTTTATACTTCGTAAGAATCGTGTAGGGAACCAGACTTTAAATACTTTTCACGTAATGTTATTCGTTTGTGACTTTTTCTGGTTTGCAAATATTTTAACAATATCGTAGTAGATAGCGTGCGGTAATTTAAAACGAGTCAAAAGAAGAAAATGCTCTTCGTCAAAATTCCAGCATCGAATTCCATTAACACACGTCGCAACTGTTTTCTTCAAATACCCAACCTACAATTCACGATTCTGCAACACGATTCATCATTGTGCTAACGGGTACTGTCATACCTAAACCGTGTATCAGAATTTCTAGAGCAGTGTATCGATCGACAGTCACGTTAACGTGCACTTCCTTGAACCTGACCGATTTATCCGTCGACAATCCTCGCCGATCGCCATTATCTGCCTTCGTTTCCCATTCGAAGTTACTGAAATCTGGCGCGACTGGATGCTGGCGGAAGTGGTTACGCTCACAAATGGAAACTGGAAATGATCTTTCAGAAGAAGGTACCGTGCTCTGGCTTCCAGGTTCTCGGCAGCTCACGCGTGACTCTACGTTCCTTGAATACCGAACGACCTGGCTACGTACGACGTGCCCGCGTAATTGCCGAATCGTTTCGCGTGCAAATTCTATTTGCGGGCTGAAATCGGCCGTAACGAAGCCTGCCGGCCCGGAATAAACGCTCGTGACGCGAATCGTCGGTCTCGCGTGTGGAGAACTTCGTGTTTCGCCACGACTGAGGTCACTGGTCTGTTAGAATGCGCTGTAACGTGACGTGGATGGATATTACATCGCCGATAGACCCGGATTATGGAGGGAAAAAAAGGAGACGGTAGTTTGAGTTGAGTGGAGTGTAATGATATAGGGTACTGGGTGTTGATCGAATGCCCTGTGTTTGGTATTTCGTTTCTTCAATTTGCATCTGATATGTGGATGTTTCTTGTTGCACGGGTTCTTCCATCTCTGTCCTAGTGAATCTCTTTCTCTCTGAGCATTTAAATTTGTTTTCTTCTCGTGTTTCCTCGTGTTCCTTTATATGTCGATACTAGGAACTTTTAGTGGATTTTGGTATCAAATTTCGTACTTTAACAAACTTCTATATCATCAATCGAATACGTTGCTAAATACGTGAATTGAGATTAATTATACGCATTGGATTACCATGCATTCTTCGCAGTCGACATGTAATTACGCTTTTAAATTTAAGCACTCATAAAATATGCAAATAGCTTTAAATATTAAAGTAACGATTATCTTACATGACATGTACAAAATGCACGAAAGTAAAATTGTGTTGCATAACTCGATACTTTCTTAAATTGGTTGAGATATGGCTTATTACATTTTTCACTCGTGGCCTTCAGGTATCTGAGCTTCATTCATAACTTCCATAAAATATCTGTCAGCGCTATATTTCATTTGGAACTACACGTTATTAATATAAATATCAGAAACGTATCTAAACCCATATATTATGTCCGCGTTAAATGATTGCAACGCGTGGTTAAGAGGAACAAGTAGATCGGTGGGCAACGTGTTAAGTATCGGAACCGCATATCTCTGTAGACCTGCAGCCGAGAGAAGTCGTTCTTTAAAGGGAGCGAGGCCACGAAGAGGAATATGAATCGCGAATGGAAGCGTTTAAGTTGCAAACGATGCGATGGGCCGTAAAGAGAGCAGATCCAATCAACCTTCGGTTACGAGTCAATCGTAGCGATCATCTTATGCTAATGAGCGCAGTTTCGTAGAAACGTACGCGCGCCAGTCAATTTCGTGTACACTTACCAACTTACCGCGTTGACGATTGAAATTCGTTCACTAAACTGCGATACGTTAACCTATATTCTCAGTTTTCTTCCGTTTATCAGGAATAGAAACTTGAGAAGGAAATCGACGTAACGAGGGCGAAATTGCTCAGGATTTCACATGTTTAACCATTCGTTTGCGTAGCTTTCTGGTTTATTTTACGACGAAGCAATTGAATTAATTGAAAGGAAACAATTTCACGTTTAAAGTATACCTTGTTAAATAGTTTCGTTGTTTTATAGCGCATTGAGTACTCAAAAGTGTAAAATAGCAGCCGATACGACAGTTGGTAAAAAATGTGCAAATAGTTTGTACGCATTACCTATAAGACTACATTGTAAATAAGATAACGAAATAAAACTGGCACGGTAGTATCGATAGTGGACGTAATGCTCGAGAGCAACAATTTCTGCTCTAGTTGTGGAAAACGTCCACTTTACCGACGTTCACTTTGCCAACGTACCCAGATTTTTCATCGTCGTCGTTAGGCTCTCTCTCGCGCGCATTTGCACGAAACAAGTTATTTGCGGTAATGTTATATCGGGAAAGCAGCGCGGCTTAAGTGGCCGTTTCTCGCCGCCACGTTTCGCGTTTAATCGACGCAAATTATTCCGCGGCACGGCCGGCCCGTAAAGCGGCGCGGCGGAATCTCAAAAATCTCCTTCGCAAATATTCACCGTGGTCGAACGCGTTGCGTGCTATTCTCTTTGGGAAAACCATCGGTTAGTTTCGTTTCAATCGTCGGTGTCTTTTTCAGGAAATTTTCTATGATATATTGCTTTCTTGTTCATCCGATGAAAGTTACCCACCGTAGCCTTAGAGTTCAGAGAAACTGCTGTACTTACGGTACATCGATTTTGTTTATTTTCACGTTATATGTCTACGATGTTCATGATACAAAAAACACTTCAACAAACCGAAAAAATCAAATTCGATTTTAAATTAATTTTGCAATTCTAATTGAAACATTCCGAACATTCGATCGGCGCTTGTAAAACTGTAAATTCCGAACGAGAGAAAAAGCGAACTGGATGGCTACAATCCGAAATTAACGCAACCTTTCAATCGATCCGCTCTTTCAGCCGATCCATTGTCGTCGAATCAAGGCGTACGAAATTGCGGACCGAACCCGTTCACCGCGAACAACAGTCACGCGTGATTAATACGTAACGACTACAAATGACTGCAACGAAACGGGACGCACCTCGGATCGACGGGTTGAAGAACGACACCCGTGAAAAACCGGTTCCAGGTTTGATGCATTAACGTGCATTAACCTAAATTCGACTGGTGGCCACGGCACGCGGAACGAAGTCGTTTCGTTCCTCCGACCAATCTTGGCCCTGATTGACCCGACGCTGAGGCGAACCGGTAGCTCGGCGGACAAAGTGCCGTGAAATGAAGCGATTAGGTCCACCTGATCGTTACGCTCCGTCTGTAAAAACCAAAGAATCCCCGTCGTTGCCGGGCCTCTTTCGTCCTCGTTGTCAGCGTATTTCCCTGTGAACACGTTCACTGTTATTTCCAACGCTTGCTACATGTTTATGGGACAGCGGTAAAAAGTATGGTTACAATTAGAGCGAAGAATCAATTCTGTACGACTTGTTGGTGAAGTTGTAGCAAGATTCGAGCATGCTGTTGTTAAAGGTTAAGTGGAACTTTGATTATTCGATGGAAATTTTAACTGATGTTTGATTAGTTGAATTGTCGCTATTTGTGAATTTCTTTTAACGTGAGATTAGTGGAATATGTAATGGAGAAAATTGGGAACTTCTACTCTGCGCAATTCTGGAAAAGGTTAGGCACCGTGTAAATTGTACGATTTCTTTCTTTGTATCCTTGAATGTTTTCGATTCTTATTTTGTCTTTATTCAATATAAAAATATGCTAAAATTTATGTATTTTGCAATATACCTAATACATAGTATATGAATTTATCTCCTTATGGAATTTTCCATAAACTTTAGCGAGATTGAAAAGAGAAATTAAAGAAAGGAGCAGAAACTACGATTTTGACAGATTTCGGAATTCGTTGTCAGTGATCATCTTTGATTGAAATACTTTTTAAATATTCTATATATGACTGTTTTCGTCGTCATCTCGATCAACTCATCTTTGAGAACAGACGAATTCAGCTGTTCTTCGCGTTTCAAGAAGTACGGCACCGCAGCACGAAGTCGATAAAGGCTTCCTCCGGAATCAGGCTTCGGTCTTGTTTCTATGAACAGAGCAGCAGCAGCTGCTGCATCCGCGACACCGTGTGCAGCAGCATCCGATTGCGTATCAGCGACCTCGATCGTCCCCCGTGCATTCCCCTTTCCCTCCCTTGTCCTCCCCCACCCTTCCATTCAGATCATTATGTCAATGATCCCGGCCAGATCCAGGAGGAGGAAGCACGGCTACGCGAAGCTCATCCGCATGCATCGAGCCTGAACTTCCTGATTCCCTTCGTCACGATGGCTAATTCGCCCCATGTTGAGAAACGATTTTTACTACCGTTGCTAAACTAATTCTATAGCCGTATATAATACTAGTCTTAGACAGGTAATGACAAATTCAGTTTCTATTTCCTGACATGGATACAGAAAGGATAAGAAAAGTATTCAAATATCTAAGCTTAGAATATTTGCGAATGTTTGAAGATTATTTAAATTAGAATACCAAAAGTGACAATAAAATTCTCTTAAAAGTGAGACTATAAAAACTACTTTCCTTGGGAGACATTTAATTTAAAACGTTTATATCTGGAATATTTGGAAATTAAAATGTCGGAATTGTGAGGTAATAGTAATAATCCCTTCGGAATACGAAGAATGCAGAAGAATACAGAAGCAATTTTATGAAGAATATTTGAAATATTTTAAATTACAAACCCAGAATATTAGATATAGAAAAATTGATCAATAGTCCAGTTTTTAGAACAATTGACTGATCCTAGTGGAAAGTCAAACTCGGAGCACCGGTTGACCATAAAATATCATCTTAAAATAGAGAGTATCGCGTGTTCCAGGCCTGTTTCTCCGCAAGAAACCTCCCTTGAAACCGTTCTGTATTACGGGGAGCGAAGCTGGCGTCGTAAGCAAGCGCATCAGCTGTTTCCTTTGCGTGACGCCGCGCAATTGGCACAGCTTGTACGATCATTCGGAAAACCGAACGATCGTTGACCCACGCGATGCCAGGTCTCTCAGATCTGCCTTCTGCGTGCGTGTGTGCATTGGAAATTAGAAATCTTGACGCTGACTGCCAAGCGGACACCGTGAATCCGCTCGACTCGAGCGCACTTTGCATACGTCCAGAACGAGTACTCGCTGTGGATGGTAATTAGATTAGTAGCAACTAATAGCTCGATAACTTGGTACCAAGTGTATACGAACGAAGATTAAAATCGGATGTAGGCGTGCAAATTGTCGTTAGAAATCGTCAATTATTGTAAGAAGTTTTGAAAAATTGTAGCGATGATGTTGGAATGTGATAATTACTTATGCCATCTCTTGCGATATGTAAACTTATGGAAATCATTTGCTTCTTGACAATTGAACATTAATCGTATACTTATGCAATGAAATTAAGGAATTAACAAGCGAAGTTGATCTTCTTTGGCTTCCGAGAGACTCAGAATGTACGTGTATTAACGTGGAGGGTTACAAGATTTTATTCTAATTAACGACATTTCGTAACAGAAGCAGCACAAATTAAGACTTTGAATTAGTGTTTTTCTTTGTACCTTAATGGTGTACCATCTACTAGACACTCTTCGCGGAAGTTTTCTTATGTAAGTACAATCAAAGACCCTCCGCATCTTCTCGACAATCGTTCGCTCAACACTTTTAACTACAATCATTATGAAACTCTCCAATTGCAAATTGCAAACATGTCTTAATGCGATTTCAGAGTGAGAAACAGCGATGTTCGTTTGTTCAAACGAGCAACGGACGATCGGTGTCTCGGAATAAATTAAGACGTTGAAGCAGCCGCTAATCAACGACATGTCGGATCGACGTGAAAGAAATGACGTTCGTATCGCGTTCAACAGTCTCGATCATCGAAATCGCGTGCACCTGGTTTTCTCGCCCTTTCTCTTTTCCCGGGCTTGTTTTCTATTTCACTTTCATCCTCGATCGTCTTACGAGCTTGCCAATTTTTCCATCGTTTCGCGACTTTCAGTTTTACGATCTTGATCGTTTCACGTTGCTTCTGCGTTACTCTGAGGCTGAGCGAAAGGATTCATCGACGTGTTTTTGATATCCGAAGAGCTGCGTAAATTCTACAGATTTCAATTGTCCAATTTAATATTCTTCTGACAATTCAATGGAGATTTGCATCAATTTATATTTTCAGTCTTCCCATTCTGTTCTGTCATTCTCTTCTTCAAACTTAATTTATTGTAGAAAATTGAAAAATCGAAAAATGTACAAATGAACGGATTTGCGTAAGTTCGCAGTAATAATAATAACCATCATCCTCGGATGTTCTTCTACTTTTTTCCACTCTTTTTACTTTTATATTTTTCTCTAATCTTTCATTTTTCACCGATCTTTCCGCTCATTCATCAGTCCACTCCCTGATTCTTTCCATAAGAAGGGAGATAAACAGGAGAAAAAAGAGCCGATTTCACGAGACAGTTAGTAATAATGATCGACGAGTTCCATGAAAACGACAGTGATAAGCCAGTGATAAAAGAAGCGATTCCTTCACCCCTTATCGTCGATGTTTGCCCTCTTTGTTCACGAGCCCTAGTTCAAGCTCTCCCATAACTATGATGCAGTGGCTTCATTGTCTTGCGAAACTGTACGGCCTCGTTATCGCGCAATTAACGCCTCCGCATAAAGTGTTTGACCGTTGAAATTTGCGTGGTCGTTTCGCAATCGTACGAAACGTGAGATTAAAAGACTCACAGGAAGTGTAGAATTGATTTGATATTGAGGAATCTTAGGTCTTGGTTACATCTTTGTCCTCTGCGTCTTTATATCGTGGGATTTTCAAAGAAAAGAGCTCTTTAGCATCGTAGACAGCTAACTTGTAACATGTAAAATTTGATTCTTCTCGCAACTTGAATTTTTATCGATTAAGCTTATGACTGAGACTAATGAAAAATTTAGTAGAAAGGCTTTTAGAATTTCTGTTTTTATCCCGTTATGTAAACCAAGACTATCTACGCATACAAATATCCTGCATTAATAAAATGCGCAATCAATGTCTCGGTGTCGCAATTTACATCGACGCAAAGACATTAAAAGCAAATACGTAATTACATAGATCCGTATCTCTTCCTAACACCAGAAACATTCAGAAAACACAGAATCTGTATTCAAATATACAGGCAAGGAATTAACTAAGAAAAAAATCACATCTAATTTACTCCACAATTTCTCCAGGACTCATCTAAAAATTCTCGAATCGAATATCCGATAGATAACGAAAGATCAGCACCTTGCCCTTCCAAAACGAATTTATCGGCTGCATGATCACGAAAGCACAATAAAATACCGGCATCGAAATTCAATAGTAATTCGCCGGTCCATAAACAATTTCACGATGCTTAAATCATCGACACGATGTTCGTTTGGTTCGGCTGGCGCGGCGCGTTCCTATTCCGCGATTCGAATCTCGCCGCGCGGCGTAGCGGTACTTTCGTAGGGGATTTTTGCAGCATGATGTTTAGCCGCGGAGCGAGCCACAATAAACCATAAACCGTGGCCGCGGCGCGGTCGTCTTAATTGCCTGCAATTAATTTGTCCACGTCGCGCGATAGAAAGTGCATCCCGACTGGTAGAACGATCATTCGAAGGTGAAAAGGTACGCGTATCGAGACGTTCACCTTCGATCGTTCGATCGCCAGTCGAAGATGACACCTGCGGGTTAAAAGGTGAGGTTAGCGCAGGCTCGAGGTCAAATTAGCAAGCACTTGCAGTGGAAATTACGCGTAAGTGTGGCACATGTCCTTAAATGGAAGCGTTATTCGTTGCAAAATGGAGAAGTTCGTGCGTGATGTATGGCACTATAAATCTAAGTTTCCGGCATTTGCGTTTGGGACGCTAATAATTTCTGAATTCTGGATCTACGGATTTCGAATCCAAGGACCTCCTACGACAGTGCATGCTAGAAGTCATTTTTAGAGATATTTATCTGATTCTTCAAAACGATTAAATTTGTTTGACGGGGGAAAAAATTTAGTAATTAATTAACTTAACGTTCTATCATCGAATACCGACTATTGGATTGGCAACTAAGTGATTGCGGATTTTGTCAATATCACCTAATGACAAAATCTGCAATCACTTAGTTGGCAACCCAATATATCAACAGTTATAAACATTTGCGCGAGAGAGAAAGTATTATGTAACAATTAATAATTTAATATTACGTCACTATTTAAATTTCAAGGTCCGAAGCAAAAGTGAAACCGTAGAACCTCCGGTGCGACAATTTTCGCCCCTGTCCTCCAATTTGTACGAATTTGTCAGGCAGACAGGCGAAGGTATACGAGCCTGGGCACGCGAAACGAATCAGTGGTGTTCGTACGAGTTTTGCGATAGGTCAGTTGGCATTGGGAGCAGCGCATGGCTGAAACACTTCCTCCGGTTTTTGAATCGGGGTTGAGAAAGTTATTCGATATCCTTTCACGGATGGATCGTGGTCATATTTGTGCAACTGTCACCAGAAGAGACACTTTACGCAAAACCTCCCGTATATGTAGCATTATATCAAATTACCAAAATCTGCTGGTGTACGATTCCATTCGTCGATTGAGATACAAACGCGAGCCTTGGGAGATCGGATTCGTAAAGGATGCGGGAGTAACGAGATCCCTGTTGTCTCCTGTTTCAGGAACGAAAAAGAGAGTGGACGACGTGGTAGCGCCCAGGACCATTCACGACATACCCGAACATGTTCTCACGTGCGGCCTCACGCTTCCTGGTAAGTCTTACAGATTTATTCTTACTTTTTCCTTTTCTTTTTTTTTTTTTTTTTTATTAATTCTTCAAATTAATTTCAATATCCTTTGACTGCCGAATAACAAAAAAAAAAAAAAAAAGAAAAGAGAAAAATATATGGGAAGAATCTAATTAGGATTCTTCGCAGACACAATTACCGAAAAGTAAATTATAAAACAATTACTATCAAACAACTACTAAAGAATTACATCCTTGTCATTAATGTTCTTAAACACACCACATACATCCCACGTTTGCCCCAAATTACTATCTCGACTCATAAACAAGCATCGCCTTCTGTCTTTCAAACTCTCCATAATTCTAACACAAATTCCTGGCCGGCTTGGTCATTAAAATTTCCATTAAGCGAGGCTCGCGACACGCTGTCTTCGCGAGAAGATAACTCGCGTTGACCGCGAAGGAGTATGCGGAAGCCAGGGCACACCCACCGCCACGTGGGCCCGTAAAGCCCGGTTCACACGCCTCCGCATCCTCGGCAACCGTGTCTATTTACGTGCTTGAGGACGCTTCTCTCCGTTGCTTATCGCCGCGTTACCACGTCCTTCCCTTTCTTTTTTCCCCTCTTTTCCTCTTTCTACGGCACGTTCTTCCTTTCTTTGCGCGTCCTGTTTGTCCTTTCCTCGAGGCTCTCTCGCGGAAGTCTAACTGTATTCCCGCGGCGGTACTTTGTCAACGATTAACCGACCAGGGAATAAAGGTGTCCGTGCAGGGTTTCCTGAAAGGACGGCATTGTGTGGCGAAGGAAATATGTGGGTCGGAGCAGAGAGGCCAGATATACGCTGGCTTTTCGAGAGGAAGTTGACTTACTTGGGGTGGGACGCTTCGTTGCGTCGTTTGCGAGGGAAGGATCGTCTTTTTATGAAGAGGGGGTTTTTAAAGAGGATCAGATACGAGGGTGATGAGTGTTTCATTCTTTCAGGGGATCTTGACAGGTTCCTTTTTAATTTATGAAGGTAATTCGGGTAGGAAAAGAGGGAGGGTGCGGTGTATTTTTCATTTTGTGTAATTCAAGTATCTTCTAGCTTCGAAAGTTAGAATATAAGTTGAATATTGGGGCTAACTATGATCTCGTAATTGCATGAAATCGTCGACGAACGTTCGAAGTAATCGCACACGAAAGCGTCCATCCTTTCGTTTAGATTTAAAAATCATTCTCTACTCGTTTATGCGCGCTCTCGATTTCGATACTTGACTTTCCACGCGTGCAACGATTCCGAACCATTTCACGTGTGCGCATCCATTGCCTTCCTCTTTTGGAACGCATAATTTCCTCGCATTCCAGTGTTCCCTCGCTCCAACGTTCTCCACGGTGCGTTTCCAATATCTCGTTGTTAAAGAGTAGAGAATCGTAGGAATCGTCTGCTAATGCGACTAATTCGAAAAGAAAACAGTGTAACTGTACTTTCTCGTGATCTTTATTAAACGTCCCGCGGATCGAATCTCTCTTCTCTCATCGTTCCATCGTCTTTTACTGAAAATATCACAGCGATGCTTCCTTTTTTTCTTTTTCTTTTTCTTCATTCGAGCATCCGCTTTCTCTTTGTAGATGCCTCCTTCGCCATTTTGTCTCTTCTTTCTATGTAAAAGCGTTTCCTGTTTCTCGTCGGCGAAACCTGTAATTCCGCAACCGATTGTGTCTCCTCGTTCCATGGCCGTTTTCATCGACGCGCGTGTTAAACGGCAAACAAAATGAAGAAGGTACACTCGTCGTCTCAAGACAGAGAGGGAGACAGAAGAGAACACAAAGCGGAAGTCACTGTGGAATTCAATTTTAACGAAACGCCCGTGAAACGGTTTCTGTGTCCCTTCTGAGAACGAGTCTCGTGTTTCTTCGTACGAGCCGAGAAATTTCATTGAGAACCGAATGCTCGTTGCATTTGTAAAAAAAAATCCTTCGCTATATTAGTTTTTCAAAGTATATTGTGTGTACAGCATGACGTGACTCATATCGGAGAAACAGTTGTTTGCTAGTTTGTTTTCTGATCGTTGGGAATCCTAGGCCTGTAATCTTCCATCGTTCGCAGCAACGTTTTACCGTGTTATTAATCGGTCTGCGCATGCTGCAGTAAAAACGAAGCTACGTATTCAACCGGTGGTGAATTTTTTAAACGCACGAACAATTACACTGTCGCCGTTAGCGTAGAAAGTAAAAGACAAGGTGGCCCAAAAATCCGTGAACGAGTGAAAGGAAAAGCGATTTTACGCCTTTTAGTCACTAAATTAAATTGACTACTCTTCACGCATCTGTTCTGTAGTCTATTCGCAGATATGAAGTATCATGCAGCAAATTATAAGATGAATCTCTCCATATTTTTAAGAACAGTGATCATAAATCTTCCACCTATGGAAGACTTAAAGACATGGAATTCATGAATTTTGGACTCCGGGATACGTTTCTTTGATACTTAACCTTGAATTAAGATATTCTTGTATTCCATTGTTCTTAAATTATCACGATTAAAGGATGCTCATAGTACTCTTAAATTATCTGCGAATTTCCCGTTAAGGCAATGTAAATAGTCTGTCGGTACAATAGATCACGCACTTATTTTTCAACCCTCTGTGAAAACACGCCTTTGTTCTTTGTTGCTACCCGAATAATTGTACAATTAATCAACTTTATGTCAATTACGAGCGTTTTTTGCTAAAAATCTCAACTCCGATCCCTTTATATTCTCTCGGTAGCTCATCATTCGCAGGTATCTGTTTTTCTTTAATCGAGTCTTCTCAGTTAATTAAACGCGAGCATTTCCTGCGTGCACGGATTTCGCACGACTTATTTGTCATCCTACGACAGGATTCGCACGCTTCCTCGTTCTCGTGCAAAAATTATCGCTCGGTTACATGCCATTATCTTCCCCATTATCCCATTATATGCCTTGCCTGACTGTTATTACATCCGATCGTTAGACGCAGCTATAAACTAGGAATATCTACATTCGTGTCTATTTTTGGTAACAAAGACAGCTGTATAGTTGAACGTATTCCAGCATCATTGAAAATATACCATACAATTCTTCTTGTATTATTGTAGGACGAGTAAAACATTAAAATTGATGAGTGAAAAGTTTGATTAATTGTATATCGTAATTGAATACTCGATTAATTGATACATGCTCCAGTTCTAGATATTTTGTATTAATCATGAGATTAGTCTTCGCATAGATTTAGAACAATACTTTTCATTCAATCCAAATTAAAACACCAGATTACAAAACATCATAAATTAAACAACCTAAGAGTGTTTCAAATCATGAGATAGTGCCAGAACGTTTCACGATCGCGAGAGGCAATTGTAACTTCCAGAGCTTATTTGCTACGACGAACTACGAACAATCGCGAAATAATTCGAAAACTAAGCGCACGTGTGAGCACATCGTTCCCCGCGAGCTTTTCTCAAGCAACAGCCGAGGGAACCTAAAGTGGTTAACTGTAATCCCGTAGTTGGCAAAGCAACAGTCGCTTTGTCGCCGATTAGCTAGTTGAGAACGCGTGCGTTTGTCCAAAAGAGGCGCATCTAGCGAGAAAAAGAAGAAGCCGGCTGCGATGGATTACGAGGCCGGATCGACAGAAAGAATCGATCGGCGTTTCGTGTCTTGAAAGTTGACCGCGCTCGTCCAATCTACACGTGTTCGCGAAAGTATTTCTGTATTCGCTACTCGTGCCATAGTCGCGGCTCGTTACACTGTTAATTAAGTCTTAAAAAATTGTATACACGTTCAACATATTTATAAAAATGTTTCACGTAAAGTGTCAGAACACTTTCGTATGTCCGAGGAACGTTTCCTCGCTCGGAGGCGTTCGAAGGATCGCGAAACGCGCCTTTAACACGCCTTTAACACGCCTTCGTTCGCTCTGATTTCCACCACTCAGGCAAAATACAGTCTTCGGTCGCGCGATTAAATCGAATCAGCCGTCTAAACTCTCCGTCGAGTTATTAGTATTTAGTTGCCGTTTCCTGTTCAATTAGGGATGCCGTTTGAAAATTACATCTCGTTGCGGGAGAAATCTGGATAGATAATCCATGTTAAATTCGCGCCGATCGCATGGTCTGCCGTTCAACGATGAGCAAATCGACGATGAGAAAAGGTGTTGGAGGGGTGTAGTGATAGCGATAAGAAATACGCAGTTAAGTGATTGGATAGCAATTGGTAGGGATAATTGGAGGTGGGCGGTGCCGAATGTTTTAATATCGGTGGTAATCGAGTAATGAATTAAGAAAGATAAAAATATTACGCCGATTAACGCCGTCTTCGCGTTTCGTTTCACTTATCTGCTACATCGTGTATAGTTTCGAATTCTAGTTTCGTTCATATGATTGAACATGTTAGGTCGTTCGAAAAGTTTCTTTCGTTTTAGAAGGAAATAATGGATGCACAACATTTTCCATTTTACATTATTTTATCGAATCACGTATGATCTATTTTGTTTTACAAAGATAAAGATCACAACATTCGACAGATTAGGTTTCATGTTTGTATAAAGATGTGTCGTTGTAAAAGAACGACGGTACGAGAACGATAAAGCAATAAATAGCTTGGAACAAAGATCTTTATTAATATGTTCTTGGTAAAAGGTAATTATCAGGCCTGCTTCACTGTTCTACCGAAAGTATATAAGTCTCAGGCGTGTGCTAGGTTGTTGGTTATCCGTGAACTTTTCGAGTAACGATAGAATATCATGCAGAGCGGGGTTCGTCGGAAGATTATCGAAGTCGCCGGGTCAACGGCTTCGCAAACATCTTTATTGTCGAACGAGCGAGCGTAAAGAGCCGATCGCTTTCACGTGTAAGCTCCTTCGGCTAAATTACGCGCTCGTGTGGTCGAGCATGAATTAGATGATTTAGCTTGATCCGTGCTCGAGCTAGTGGAGCAGACCTGGTCCTACCCTTTCCTAGAGAATGGCTTCCGCTATCGCTGCTTCGAATTCAGAGACAGTAGAGAGCAAAATCTTTTATTTTATTAATTTAGGTTGAATAAGATTAGATTTAATGAGCATTGAATTATGAAATATAACGTAAAGGATGATATTGTGATTATTTTTCCCCAATTGCAAAGTAAAATCGACAGAAGTATTAATTCCACAGTTTTCTTTTTTCAATCTCGGTCTCCAAATATTCTTTACGCTTTGGGAAACAAACATATTATACTCGAGAATTATATTTAATCTAAAATTCCTTTTCTTCCAATGAAAGAAGTTGCAGAGAAGAAAATGATGAATGTATAGTACGATGCCTCGTGTTAATCATCCTCTGCGCGATCAAACCGCGACTGTTCAATGGAATGTTTCGCCTCGCAATGCTAGCCAGAATGAATCGTACCGAAAGACATTCCTGGTATCTCTCAGTCAAGTCTTCGTGGCATCTCGCGTGGGTGAACCACATAGTCTGCGACACCTTGAAAAAAATCCGCTGGTCCCGATAATTTATCAGACGTGGGGATCGACGAAAATTTACGTTCCCTTTGCGGATAACGACGAGTTATGATAATGACCGCTTTTATGCAACAAACGGGCATTAGACTAATTACCTATGCACGGTTTGCGGTACTTTGTTCATTGTACTGACCATGGGCAGCGATAATTAAAGACCTTTTCACGGCCTGTTCGTTATTAGTTGTGGCTCGTTACCGGTCAATTTATTATTGGATGCGAATGCACTTTTTAATCGAAGATATATGGGAAGCTCTTTGCGATGTTTGATTATGACAAATATTAGAAAAGTTTAGAATGAATCATTAAATTAACACCGTTATCTGTTAACAGCGAGTCACTTAATTAATGTCTTGAAATTAAAATCATAGAACTTAATCACAGAATGTAGACACAAGAGATTGAGGGGTATTCCATAATCGCGACAATTATTCGCGAAATGTATTACCAGCAAAGCTTTGTAAGAAAAGATATAAATTACGAGCTGCAATATTAACAAGTTTGGCAATAGAACAAGTAAAATTCTGTAATTTCGTATTGAATATAACAATCAATTTGTTTATAATTATAAATACCGTTCAAACTGCTTGATTCTTCTACTCCATCTGAAATTGTAAAAATAATCAGTATAGCCAAGGTCTATAACCTACAGCTCAATTGTCAATTCGGTAAGATCACTAGTTAGCAAATCATCGTACAAAAAGTCCAAGAACTCGGCCCGAAAATACATTGCATCGTCGTACTTATACCAATCGAAAGAGCCAAGAAGAAGCGAAAAGACGGAGCCCAATCGCGGAATAATAGGCTTAAGATTAAAACCGGTAAATGCACGACTGAAACGGAACATTGTAATTTTCGATACTCGATAATCACACGGATTCGGGCGTCGTTTTAGGTGGCGCACGCTTCGGCTACGTGAGCAATTACGCGCAGAGCAAAAGCTCTCGGATATCGTGCACGCAGCCAGAATTCAGGGTACGACCCAGATCCCAAGCTGTTGTCAGGCTAAGATTTCGCCGAGGCCAATCGATAATTCTTCGCCAGACGATCGATGCTCCTCGCCCGTATCAACCGCTATTATTCGTTGCGTGGATTTTCTACGCTGTTAATTGCTTTTATGGGAACCGCGGATCGAGAAAGTTGCAATTTTACCATCTGCTTAAAATTAAGTTTTTGATCGATGATCCATAATTTTAGGAAGTAATAGGATGAAGAAGGGTAAAATGGTAAAGATGGAAACGTGAATTTTGAAGATTAACAGTTGGAAGTAGCAAGTTCCGAAGGGTTTGAAACAACAATATAAATTCTGATACGATTACGTTTGTTTGACACTTGATTTATAAACAATCGTTTATTGTTAGTTTTTTGTTTTGACATATTTCTATCGAATATTATCTTCTACAATTTTTCATAAATAAAACCGATCGCCTGTTTTTATTCTAGAACCATTAAGACGTTTAAAATGGTGTTTCGAAAGTTTCAGTATGATGAAGCTGTATCGATTATAATCATCTACTCGATCAGACATCCTAGTTAGTAAAATACAAATCTTATGTCTACTTCTTCGGTGGTATGAAAACGGTCTCTGAATAGACCTCATCGAATCTTATATCGAACCTTGTTCAATCACCTGATCCTTGAATTCAAACTGACCCCGTCATGGTTACTGAAACATAGAACTATCGCCTAATTAATCACGCGTTGTCGTATACGCGCTTTCGTTCAATTATTCACGTTTCTCGAGGAAGCGTCGAGAGGCGTCGAACTCTCGAGTGGCTCGACCTCTCTAAACGCTCGAGAAATTATTATCTGATCAATCAGTGGCGTGATACAGCGCGCCGATCAATCGGATCGAACCTGATGTTTTGTAGCGAAACGATCGCAGAATAATCGGTGAATTAATCAAACGGCGAATTATCGTGCGATCGAGGATTCTATTAATCAGACGATCACGGCCATGGCGATCGTCTTATTGCCTCGTTACGGGACTTATTGTCGGCCAGCCGATCTCTCTAATCGGCGGCGAGATGAAAGATGAAATCGTCAGCCTGGAACTGCCTAATGAGACAGCTTCTATATCAATAATACATATTCTACATAGAAATTTCATTTTAATTTCTGAATTTTATAATTTCAACAATCTTATTCATTGGAAATTCTTATTTTATATTTTTCGTATTTCTTACTCTTTGATCATTTCAAGAAATATTACAATGCAAATTTTTTTTCTTGTCATTAGTTTTCACACCTTGGGTGTCGCCCACGTTTTTTCACTAAATATCTATGGCGGCAAGAGACTTTTAAATATTGACTTTTCAACGCCTATACTAGCCAATTCGCAGAATTGATTTCTTTAAATACATATCCTTGGAGAATAGCGTGAAATGAATAACCGGTCCTAGGGTCAGCAACCGTGGTCGTAAACACTCGCGATCAGCTGATGAGATGTCTATCTTTAAGATCACGAGTGTTCCAAGAAATATACATTACGGTACTGGTGGCCCGTTCGTGTAAGTACGCAAATATAAACGTGCACTTTCGATGCTTGGTTCAATGACTAACATCTCTCTCCTTTGTGAACACTGGCAAAGACATTGCGAGTCATTGACATATAGATTGCTCTCAAAGAAATCTATTTAACTCTCTTGTCTTATTATAAATGCATTTTTTAACTCTTAATTATCATCGTAGTGTCACAAGTACTCCAAAAGCAAGTAACTTATCTGAACAATTCAAACGAATAGCACGCTACTTATATTCGCCATCTCCACGCACCATCGTAGCCGCACGCTGTCGTAAATTCTCGAATCACTTTTTCGATTTTCTCCAAGCTGCAGTCGGGAATCAGTTTCCGCGTTGGACGTTTACGAGCTGCTTGGCGACGAATAATCCGCGCGACGTAATTGCTACGTGCGTCCCGGCGAGACACGCCGCGTTTGCGTGGCAAACGTTTGCTGGTTGCCGGCGCGGCGTAGCGCAGCGCGACGCTTTGGTATCAGCCGGTGCAATTAGCGTCCGCGAACGATTCATGTCGGGTTAATAAATTGAAAGGACGCAGCTGACCCACGATCGGAAGCACGTTGATCGCGGATCGAGCGTGACGGAGGTGAAACGATCGAGTATAAATTCCTTTCTGTCGGGTTTCTAATCTGGTACCGGTTACGACTGCTCTTCCATTTCGTTGTCATACTTCTGTAATGATTCTTCTTATTGGTATATCGCCTTGCATTCGTGTAGATTTAAGTTATGGTAATTGAACTGTGGTAAAGAAATACAATACAAGATGCGATTCGCCATTAAATTGGCATCTGCTTTTCTCTTTTATATAATCAAGAATATCGTATGTACCATAACAATACGAATATCGAATATTTAAGTGGGATATGAATATTTCAGATATCAAATTCATTGGCTTCGGTGTTTCTACATTCTTTTCGGTTTCATTATTGTTTCTAAACGACTGGTATATGGTATATCATATCATCGTACAATTTTCTGGAAACAATAAATTCTGTTCAATTCTGGAAACCAGGTATTGCGCACAGAAAAGGGAATCCTTTTATAATGGAAATTAGCAGTGTATAACGTTGTTCTAATTAATTAGAATAATTATTTGTACGAAAAAGTCCAGCAACACTACGAAGCAATTTCCACTATCCTTAACCCAATTCCATTCTTGCTTCTGAATCTTTCCATACGCTTTAACATCTACTTACAACCTCGTAGTTCAAGAGTCGTTGAAACGCAGCCAAAGGATCTTAAATCAAGCTTCGGCTCGGGTGGTACACCCAACTACGCTCCAAAGCATTTCAATGACACACAAAGTGCAAAAACAGATGGAACGAGTTCCGACGATTGGAATGTTCGAATCGATATCGATACCATCGTGGTATCTCCAGCCAGCTGGATAATTATCTGACTATCGGATCTTCGCGTCGCGACAACTCTCGAAGCTCGATTACCTCGCAATGACTTATTCGCAGCGTTAATTGCGCCGATAAGCGCGAGCATACGAACGAGCATTAGTTAGTTTGTTTGGAAACTTTACTTCGTTCTGCTTTATTTCTACTCATTTCTAAGATTTCGTTTTCAATGTACATATCAATGTATCATGACTGGAAGCTTTTACATCGTTATGATTGCAACGTCGTAGTTTTCAATAAAATGGTAGTGCAAACATTGTGTCTTATATAGAAATTATATTCTATAAGGTTATATTTTGTTTGAAGTGTTTATTGTTTAAATATATCATTGCGTTTCCAACGTTTCAGAAAATCGACTACATCGTCTTCGTTCTCCTCATTGCGATATTTTTCTTCGATCCTCCTCCGAGGAATTTTTCCGTTACGCCTCCGATATCGTTTTTCTTCCTACTTCAGTAAGTCGCTTGGAGAGTGGAATATCGAGCAGCCACGATCCGACTCTCGATCGACGATCAATATAACTGCAAGAGATACTTTCGATCGCTGCTACGAGCGCAATGTACGCCCACCCGCCGAAGACCCGTTATCGGTTGCTCTTATCATTGATCTTCGCTTCTGGAACGAGCAGTTCCTCGAAACGCCAGAGCGATCTCGTTTCCTCGGAAAATCGTGGCGGTGACTGAAAAATAATCGACCGTCTGCCGGTGTTTCAAGAAGATTGAAAATCTCGAACGTCGAACTGCTCTTTCCTTCGTTCGACAGGCAATCTTTTTTCCACACTGACGTCAAAGGCCTCTATATAGAAGCTTTCAAGTGAAATTGAAAATTCAGTGAATGGAGCAATACTGCGTAAAATCGAAAGTGTAAGTAACCTTGAAGAAATCATAAAATTTAATGGCGTACGGAACGATAAACAGTTCGTTTCATCGATAGGAATACGAAGAAATTTGCAAAAATTCATTCTCATCGCTATTATTAAGATCTATCCTGTCTTTTATAAGATCTGTAATCTTTATCATTTCGGTTCTCAAATAATAGTAATGATTTCCCATAGCAGAAGATTATTACGAATCATTAATCATTCAAATATCCACTGGAAACCAAAAGAAACGTTCACACAACTTCTATTCTCAATTGTTCTAATAAAGCGGAACAAAAAGCATCAGCTATCACCAGTGGAAATCCCATATAGGCTGTTATATGTACACGAAATGTAGAACACGCGCTTTCCCATAGTTGAATCCATTGAGGCGCCTTGCTCTGCGTCGAGAGTGGCGCGTTCTCCGATTAAAATTCGCTCACCAATTAGTAGTTTGATCCCGTTCTGCGTCGGACAGTCTGGTCCGCCCTCGACCCTCCGTTTCTACTCGTAAATAACGAGGATCGCGCGGGCGTGAGACCCGCCACAGGGGCTACGTCGATAGCAACGACTAGGGACGGGACGTCTGAATGCGAAAAAGCTGGCGAACTCTCGAGGAAACGGAGAAAGGCGGGTCTTCGTTCGTTTCATTCAAGCTGCGTCTCTTCCATTGCTCCAATCTTGGCTTTCCAATATCATAACGTCTATGTACATTTTCTTTCAGTAAGAGATGATAACGAGAAATAAATAAATCGAAGCATTGCTTGGAATAGAAATGAATAGAGTTGGAGATACGAAAGATAGAATGTGATAGGAATCTAATTATCTCTGGACTCGAAACGTTAATTTGGATTTTTCTTAATGCTTGAAGTATTTGCAGCGTCGTATATCTTTTTTTTCAATGAAGCATCTTTTTATCTAGTTTTATATACATTTCGTTTTTCTAGTATTAAGGTTTTGCGGTCATATGGAAATACCAATATTATCGAAATTTACAACGTATTTCTCTAGTGTTTGCAATAAGAGGAATAAAATGTCGAGCCAATATTCTCATAGTACTGCGTACAGAGAAACTAATCACAAAACTAATTCTGACGAGTTTCTCAAACAAAAGCCATATAGGATCGACAGAACCTGGTATCAAGCACGAAGCTCAAGATCGTCAGAGGCGCGATCCACGCAGTCTGTACGGACACGTTCGGTACACCAAGCCGCTACGTGATTATGGTTATCACCCGGCCGATTGGATCGAGCGTATTAGCCACGCACGAACTCGCCGCGCGCATTCTAGACCACACTGGCGAGCGACCGAACGAGCGTCTATATACGTATGAACGTATGGAATACTTTCAGACGAGATCGAGATGAGGATTTCTGAGAAAGTTTTCCGCCATGCTTCTAGTGGCACACGCTCGACCCGTGCGAACTCGTCTCCAGTCGCTTCTTCTTCTTTGATCTTTGCCTTTCTTCACTTCTTATCTTTTCGCGTCTCCTGTGACGCGACGATTCACTGGAATTCGCTCTTAATTGAGACTACGTTACGTACATATGTCTATAAATAAACCATGCTGATATATCGTTGAACTTACTTATTCTTATTATCTTATCTAATCTTACTTATTCTTACTATACTTATTCTTGTTAAAATCGAGATCGACAGATTTTAGCGATGTTCGATCAGTTTATTTATCAAAGTTCGATTTATCAAGGATTTTTATATGTGAAGATCACAGGGGTTCTTTCTAATTTTATTGTCACTTCGTGACTAAATTTTCAATATAAAACGACTAAAAATTTTAACAGGGTTAAGAATTTTAAGCCACTGCTTTGTAAAATATGACTATAATAGAAAATGTGACTTATCGCGTTCTTTCCCCGTACTCTTCGTATTTGGGTATTTTTCATTCTGGACTTTATCGTATTTGAAATCTTCCAATACGTTTCGAATATTTGCTTTAATTAACATCGATCTAACCAATGCTCTTTTCAAAGAATCATCGCTTTATAGAAAGATTAAAATTTTCAGCACTGAATTGATCCATCTTCAAAGAAACTTGAAATTACAAAATGGAAAAAGTAGTGCTCGTCTTGATCGTCGATCGGATTTCTAAGAATCGCGAGAGATTCAAGAATCGATTGGTTAAGAAGGAATTCGAATCTGGATCCTCGATTTGCCGGACGATTGACCCGGCCGATTGAGCTATCCAGGTCGTCGACAAATTACTTCTTCCTAAGTCTAATGTTTCAAACGGCTGCCGCCCACAATTTCATCTCGCGCCACGAACCTTCCAGCAAATTGCCTCTCCTTTCCGCGGGTTTTCATCTTCCTGCCGTTCGTTTCGCCAAAGTTAATGATATCCTCGAGTTTCCCAGGTTCTTCGTATTTCGTCTTTCTTTTCCGTTCCGATGCAGTTTTTCTTCTCGCGGTTTTAGTCGTTGCGTGCGCCGATCGTTACGCGTTTAACGAGCCACTCGGTAACGCGTTCCCAACAAATCCATCCAGAACGATCGGCGGATAAAGTCAGGGCGTGGTCCCGCGTCATTTTGGCGTCGCGATGCGCGAAGGGGTCAGCCGTTAGAACGTGTTCCACGTTGGAAACCAATGGAAAGTTTCGATAGAAAATTGCCAGCTCGCTGGGGAAACTGACTTGATAAGAATTGGGATTCTGGTACAGTGATACAGTGGTACAGCGTTCTTTTTTTTTTTTTTTATTTTTAGAGGGGCTGGAAGATTTATGGAAGTCGTTTTGGGACATGAGGTTTGCGTGTGTAAGGTACATACACGATCGCTATTATTTACGATTTTCTGTTTCTCGCGAAGCGTACATTGTTGGCGTGCGGGGCCTACTGTAAAGTCTCTCGAAGGCCGTGGGATCTTAACCCTTTCACTGATAAACTGTGGCTATACTCATTCACTAGATCTGTGGACGAAGATTGGTTTTATTCGCTTTCCACGATAGAATATTCTGCAAAAACGCAGTGTTCGTGAAAATTATATTAATATCAATTTCGGGTACAGTCTCCGCGAGGTAATTTCTAGGCAATCATCGAGCGACAGGATGTATCATATTTCCGTGTGTACGAAACACGGAAAAAGCGGCATTGCGAGGCGCCGTTCGTGCTTTGCACGTCGCGCATGATCGACGAGCGGTACGCAGAAGTCGATAGTCTGTCGAAAGGTGAAAGATCGAAGGTTAATAGGGGTCGAGCGTTTTTTATCGCATTACGGCGAATATTCTGGCCTAAGTAGTGAACACGAGTTGGCCTTTGTGCGAAGACTTTCCACAAATAAGATGTTCCCCTGGGTATTAATCAACGCTTAATACGTTCGCTTACTCGCGCGAATCTGATCCGGGGATACGCGCGAGCAATTTCCGTGAAATCGTTTAACGTGAACGTATTAGAAAAATTCTAGCGCGGTGTAAAACACGAGAAGATTGCAAAGATTCCATGGATTCCGAGTCTGCGTTAGCAGGCTTGTTTGCCAACAGATCGTCAGAGTGTTTTACAAGATTTGGATTTTTCTAATAACGAAAAGAGAAAATTCGATGTTCGATTCGATGATTATTTAGAAATATAATATCCATAATCTATATACAATTTAATATTAATGTAATCTATATCTATAATCTATATATAATCTAGTATTTAGATTATAAGCCTAGATTAGATTTCTTTGACGAACGAACGATCCAGAGAGAAATCCCTCGTTCGCTAGACCACTAATCTGTGATTAGACTTCTTCTGATTCCAGCGTCCAAATAGCTGACGCCTGGAGCTCCAGGCAATCACGTGAAAGTGGCTGTTACTTCCGAAAACCATAAGAACAGAAGAAATCAATCGTACAACAGCAGAACTAAAAAGGAGAAATCCTTTATTTGCTATCCCAGAATCAAGCCAGTCAAACCATGCGCATCTTCCTCTTGTCTAATCCCAACTTTTTAACAACAGACTCTTAAAACTAACCTCTAGACAATAAATAAAAAAAACTGATAAAAAGAAACGACAGGAGAAAAAGACGAAGAAGGAGAAGGGTAGAAATATCCTCCGTATGAAATCGTCAAATTTCACCTATCAATTTTCAAAATGCATCGACTCGGCCTTCGAAGCGATCGGACGAATGGAAGGAAACATGATCCAAGCTACCTGTCCGTCGCGGTGTGATTATAATTGCAGATCTGGCATTCAGGATCGGCATTACCGAGTGGTGAAACCTTCGTCGCGATTCGCCATGAGAAACGTACAGGGGAATCGATTATTCGGAGAGAGGTGCGCGTATTGGTGCCGTTCAACGACTAATTAAGCGATTATAGCGACTCTCGAGCTAGCTAACGAGTGTTAATCCGCAGCCAAGTCGTGGCCGATAGAGCCAGCGCAGGGTCAACTTGAGCGCACGCTCGCGCGAGCACCGCGATAATTTTACTTATCAGCGTGTTTAGACGAAGCTCCCTCTTTCCAATGGAAACGATCTTCCTTTCTCTTTCTGGCCGTTTAGTTTCCTCTGTCTAGTAGTCCGTCTTCAATTAAAATCAATTTCTTCGACACGATGAAACTGAATATTTGTATTCGAGAGCGTTTTCAAGTTACGACGATATTTTCTATGTCGCGACGAATGTAATAGGGAACGAGCTTTCAAACAATCGGTCTTGCGTTGATTTGTTTCTTCTTGAAATCATAAGTGTCGTCTTCAAATAGTATTCTTTCAAGATAAATAGGTTCAACAAGTAGTACTAAAATACAAATGACTCGACTAATTAAGGATAATTTGGCAATTCAAAAGCATGTTTTAATTCAAGCGAATAACAGATTCACGCTGGTAAAACGGTTTTGTGGTTAAAACAAATCTTTGCCTAAATTCCATTTCTTCGATTAAGAGTATGAAATTGCAGAAACAGTCTTCTTATAATCATAGCGTGCAGAGGTACGATATTAGCCGATGAATTTATTTATTTATTGATTTTATATTACCTTACCTAAGCGCGCTTCGAAGTAACGATATCGGCGCATTTCTAACCGTTAGTTAACCCGTGCGCACATTCGTCTCGTCAAAGAATCCGCCATCGAGCTTAAAAAAGGAAAAAACACCAGGATGCTGAAAGAAACCAACTTATTAAACCTCGCGTACATTCTATCCGCTAGATCCCATGGATTTTTTCTGGCGAAAGCACATCGATTTCCTGGCTCGGTTATTCAAATTACCGTTAAACCGAGCCGCTTGAGGAATCCCTGGTAGCGCGCGTGGATCGCCGGTTACGATGGACGAGCGAGAGTCGCGCGACTGCGATCGTAACGCGTCTGAATCCTCGCGTCCGCAGCAACGGCGAGGCGCGACTAATTAAGCGATTAGCGGCTCGCTAGCGCATCGAGGTATTAATCCGTAGCGTGGTCGCGGTCGAAACGACGGGACACGACTTTGCTTCGTTCTACGAAATAGTAGAGGAAGAAGAAGAAGAGGAAGAAACGTACGAAGAAGAAGACGAAGAAGAGAAGGAAGAAGCCTCTCTCCTGGCTAGATCTTTCTCTGTTAGCGAGCGATCAGCAAGCATCTGGCTCGATCGACGCCAATAATTCAACCGGGTGTCGGTGAATTACACGTTCCGCTACGCCCTGCAGCCCCTTTTCACGGCGCTCGACGTTTTCATTTTAATAGAAATCGATCGTGCTCACAGTCACAGCGTACTCGCGTTATAGCGATGGGAACTAGCGAGCTATATGAAAAAGAAACGTGGATCCATAGAGAGGTAGAAAATGAACGAAGGTGGAGGAGGGGGGAGGGGAGATGAATCGCGAGCGTGCAATTAGAAATCGGGGATCTACGGGGCGGCAATAAATCCAAAAAGCAACACGGCTAATGGCGCACGCGTATTGACGTATCCATCCGACTATCGTTCATCTTTCTCACGAGTCGCGGCAGTACGCATCGTCCGCCTCGCGGCTACTCGCGATCTTCTCGACGCTCCCCTCTCTTACAACCCCTTTTTTGCATCTGCATCTCCTCCTCCTACTCTTCTTCTTCTGCTTCTTCTTCTCCTTCTTTCTTCATTATCATCGTCGTCATTTTCTTCTTCTTGGTTTTCTTCATCTTCGTTATGTTTATTCGTTATTCTCCCTGACTTGCTTATTACTCGGCATGTGAAAAGGATAGCGGATCAAGCGGATTCCTGTCGGCGTGGCGGCGGCTCGCGAGGTGGAGTGGACGCGCGTCGTGAGCATAAGTACGCTTGATTTACGCTAAAAGCCGAGTACTCGGCCCCGGTTCGTTCAATCTTTATCGAGGGGGTAATGCGATGATGATGGACGAGCGACGATTTGTAGAGGCAGAATGCGCGCCACGCCGCGTTGGTCCACGATATATGCGCCTCCGTCGTCGTGGAACGGTTATTATTGTAACTCGATCTCGGCATACGGCGTCGAAGCCGGGTAGAAAGCGCTGGAATTTCGTAGGCCTCGAGTACCATCGGGGGAAACTTGCCGAGGGAATTGTTTTGGAGGGGCGCAACTGGCATTTTAGTCTGTTTCGTGGGAATCGAAAGCGATGAAGTCATTTCGCAGGGGTCGCCGACATGTTCGGTCAGATACCGTGATCGATCGTTAAAGAATCTGTCGTAGTGAAAGTGATTTTTTCGGTGGAAAATAATTTCACGTTGCGATGACTTGTTCCTATACTCAGGACGATTTCTTAATTTTTTTATAAAGAACCATCACAAAAATGTTTCGGAAAATATCGTTAGATTCTCCAAAAACAGTTCTGAACTATGGTTTTAACGATTTTCGTATTAGATGTAATGGTCAAAGTTCATAAAATTTGTATGTTTTAGAAGAGCAGGAGGATTTATAAATTCATTGGCCAAGAGGGTTAAATCCTCTCTCAAACTCTAAGGGATTACAGCAGGTCTGAAAGGTTTTCATTAAGAGAGAACCTCAGTGTCCCAAAAGTTTGATCTTCACCAATATGCTTTCACCTCGTAACATCCAACCCACGACTTCTCTCCATTATCCATTCTAATTCGCTTCATCTCACTCGTCAACCCTCCGGAGATTTTGTCCGGACGCAAAATTCCTCCGATAAACGTTCATCTACCTTCCTCCTTCCTCTCTGAATCCTAGCGAACGACTGCGAACGCAAATGGGCGCACGTTTCCACGGAAATACGTGAACGATCGCCGAAGGCTGGATAGAAAATCGGGAAGCGACCGAGGGAAGAAACGGGCACGGTTAATCGTGTCGTAAACATCGAGAACGGTGCTAGCCGACGTGATTTCTCGAAGCAAGGAAATGCAAGATCGCGCTGCCCGCCGCGACCTTTTTTAACGATCCGGCGCAGCCGCTCGGATTACCATAACCGATCGATTACCGAGCCTACTACGAGCGCGGAGCGGTTTCACCGCTCGATGAAGACGTTAAGGTACGCTCTAGGACTGCCTGCAGCCCAAGAAGGCCGGCATCGTCTTTATGTCACGAGGAGCACCACGAGCGTTTTCACACATCGCACCTGGACAGTGTTCGTGAGCCAGACTTTTTTCTTTTTCGTGGAAACGCTTGGATACGTAACATTATTTCCGAGAAATGCCCGGAAGAACGTGATCGTTTGTGCTAATTCAGAAACAGGTAGTTGCGCGTTTATGGAGACTGATGTCGTGTTTCTGGAGACGCGTTTCATGATTTTCAGCAATAAGGAAGACTTAATGATACGAATATCAAAGGAGTTCAATCGTAGAAAGATGAAATATTCCAGGATAATTTTGAGGATGAATGTGTGTATCACGTAGCATAAGCAACAGCAATATAAAGCTTTAGTATTAGGTTGTCGCAAAAGTTTCTTTCGTTCCATAAGGTGATAATAGATGAACAACAATTTCTGTTTTATACTATTTTATTGAATTAAGTATGGTCCATTTCGTTCTATTTCTATTATTATGTTCGTGCATAATTCAATAAACTAATATAAAACAAAAAACATTGTGCGTCTATTATTTGCTTATAAAACGAAAGAAACCTTTCGGACAACCTAATATATACGTACTAAAGAAATTTTAAAATTCCACTTTTTTTATATCGATGCTTCAAACGAAGAAGTATTTTTCAATTTGTTACAAAACTTTAAAGTTGTCTTTCTACATCGTAGGAAATTTCTTTCTTCCGGAATTGATCGAAGGAAATTTGTCTTTAGGTAATCAACGAATCGGTCTTTCCAAACTAGGAAAGTTTCATTTTCATAAGCCCAAGCCTGCTATTCGATGATCAAAGGGATTGTATACTGTACAGCACGTGTTACATGTCAAAAGTGTATTAACACTGGTAACCCGGGAATTCGCAAGCGTACACGAGTTTGCCCACTGGCATTGGGCATTATCATCGCCTTGCCATGTAATCGCTTGTATAACTTACGCCACTATGAATTATCATTAACGCCCTGAGCGATCACCCTCGGGCAGATTTCGAGCTGTTGCTCGTGTGTTCATTCGCAACGGCACGCGTCAGAGGCACGTGATCACGCATGTCAGTCAGCTTTCCAAAAGAGACGAGTTAAGCTTCTCCGGTTTCTTCTTTTCAATAAGAAGATAAAGAATCATTCCATCAGAAATTCGTACATTCCACACCGTAACTTATTAATATCAAATTATTTTTATTGTTTTCGATCCATTTCTATCCTTCAATGTTAAAAAATATCTTAAAGGACAAAACACGACCAAATGCTTACTGAAATGCGTGATTTCTCGATTCAATCCTACGTCAAACACCTTTTTAAAACATTGAAGATAACTTTCTCTTGCTAAAATGCGGGCAAAACTAAAATATAGAAATTAGAGGATTACAGAAAGATCGAACATCCATCTAACTCTTACTCCCATATCGATCGCAATTGTTGTCATCGAGTAACGAAAGCGAAACCAACTCTAAGGAAGAACGTGGTTGAACCGTCCAAGATCGTATCGCTCATATATCGAGTCTAATCGGTGAACAACGACAAGATCGCGAGGTAACATCGGTCGTGCGTCAATCGAACGATCCGATCGACGGCGGATAGCGTCCTTGTGCATCGATATCCGATTCCACGTCGCGCTCACGATTAAGACAATAAGATTTTACGACGTCCTCTATTTCATTTGTCGCTGGTTATGCCAACGATTCGATCTCAGCCCGTGTTTGGCTATTACATTTTCATCGATATACAGAGTCAGCAGTCAAGCAGTCAAGATTTTACCGGAAGATGACCTACTCCGGGTGGCGCAAATAGGCACGGCTAAAAGCCGATCATTTAATAACTTATACGTCAGTTCTCGATTACGATCGACCGTGGTGCCAGCCCGAATCGGATCACGGTCTGTAATCAAATGCTGTTACCGACTTTTATTACGCCGTTAATGCGGGACGATCGGTTCATGGATTGGCTCGCGAATGCGTCCTGCGTTCCTTGCTACGTATTTTTCAGTCACCAGTGCCTCGGTGTGTGCGTGTGTTCATTGTGCCGCGAAGAGTAGAGAGAAAAGTCTTTAATCGATACTGTAAATTCGACCCATCTCGAAGCACATCGTTAAGTCTCCAATGTGTTTATGGGTTGCACGAACGATTTCGAGGGGTAATTAATTTTTCGAACTTCTGTGTTACAGGTTGCACGGATGCCTACGGCAGACCCGTTCTCGAGTTCGAGGACGAGCCGACCAGAAGGGAGACCCTGTCTGTTAAGGAAGTGTCGTCGTTTCTACTCTACCTCGCCCGTTTGCCCAGGTAATTACGTAGCTGGTTTACTTTTGATTATTTGGACGACAAATTTGTTATTTCGCCAAATGAACGGACCATTAAGTTATGCAATAAGTAACAGGAATTTTTCAGTATGTACAGTCTCGTTTGCATCGTCACGTAATGACAAATTAATTTCACGCTAGCAGAATGAAATTGACACTGGTTAACTATTTACGTTATAAAGGAAAGTAAATTGTGCCATATCTGTAAAATGTCAGGTGTCGGGTGAGTTATGAATGGGCGTGTTCATTAGGTGAAAAGGAACAAGTATCTGTACCGGTAATTAATCATCGGTGTATTTTCCTTTATTTTCAACATTTTTGCCATCGTTCTACTAAGTTTCCTATTCGCTTTTTACGAAACCCCGGTTGTAACGAGTTCCATTACTCCTAACAAATTATCTAATATCTTTGTATCCCACGATAAGGAAACTATGTACAAACAGACTGTAGAATATATCCAGAAATAAAGACATATTTCGTTACAAGCTACTAGATAGGAAATAATAATTCCAACGTGATACTTGGATAATCGATTTCCGATATTCGATAAGTACTCGCTATACAGCATCGCCATCCGTATCTTTCACGCGTTACGCTCGAAATCAAGGATATATTGCGATGACCGCTTTTCTCGGCAATCACCGTGGAATAATAACGGCGATTCATTAATCCACTCGGCGAGGAACGAGCTTTCCAGCCGGACGAACATGATCGACGACGGTTTCCGTAATAATTATAATTTTCCATGGCCGCGACATCGACGACACGCCCACAGTAATCACGGACAAGGTGCAAAATCGCGACTTGAATATCGTGCTTCAACTACGAATTTCCTAGACGTCAGAGCATGGCCCGTCCCGCGAGACAAATCGTGACGCGGTTATTAATTAACCGAGGGCGCGACGTTTTTTCTAATTAGCCCACTGGGCCGAGGCTAATCGGAATCCAGTTGAAAAATGGCTATCGTCGGTAATTACCGTGCTTGTTGCTCGATAATTCAATTACGCTGATAAACGACCGGCCTTATCGGGATTTTCAATCAATCCATCGTCTCGAAGGACTAACGAGGACCTTCCTCGTTCGACGTCCTCTTCACGTGGTTCAGAGTTCGTGAAATTTGTATGATACTTCGACCACGCGTCTAGCAACGTCGATCGTTAGAAAGCTTGCTGCTTCACCGACTGACTTTAATGGTGTCATTAATATTTCCACGAAAACTCTGTCACAATGTCCGTACGTCGACCGCGTTGTTTGCATAAATTCCCAAAGGTGAAACTCTACCTACGTACAAACGTTCGTAGAAATTAATTTCCATGTTCCTGGCGCGCTGCCTTCTATTCTTCTCTGTCGAAATCGCGAGTTATTATCTCGCGATTTCACACCATGTACACATTGTATTTACTAATCGCTGGTAATTAAGCTGACGAACGACGCGCAGATTGTCTCTAGTCCGGCCCGTACCGAGGTGCGATAAATAATCGAAACGGAGAAACAGGTGTCGCCCTTTCTCTCCAGGCGAATTCTTTCGCCGCCGCGAGCGAGCTGGGCGAATTTTCGATCGTATCGATGCACGGCATTAAAACGGTGTTCACGCAGTGTTGCGAGTAGGTGAATAAAGGCCCGGTGGAACGGGAAAGGCGGTAAATCATGCGCCACTTAACGCGTCGGGGAATAGAATTTTGAATAACGATCGTCCATTATCGCGGCGTATCGAGGAAAGCGTGCAACACGAGGAAACTGAATATATTTCACATTACATAATATGTCTATTGTTCGGAGAAAGTGCATATTTCATTGATAAGAATCGAGCATAAAGCCAATTTATTTTATTGCTATCCTTGCCGTGCCGTTTAACCGAGCCGCCGCGGCTCTCCGATCGATCGAGACCCTAGGATCTCTGCCAATTCTGCCCGCTATTGAAGCAACTCCAATAGCCTGCCGTGCAATTTCCTGATCGAGAATCGATGTACGGTATGGCGATATTTTACGTATCTCTGGCAGCCGATGCGACTTTTTCATTTCGCAACGATTCTTTGACGACCACTTCGAAAATTGCGGTTTCCCTGACGAGCTTTGGGAAGCTCGACTATGTCGAATTCGTGAGCTGTGATTGAGAATACGAATACCTTGAATAGAGCAGAGAGAATATTTAATGGCAAAATTATCGAAAGTTTTAAAATTTCCTTTCTTCATCCCTTTTTCACAATTAGTAAAATCATGACTTCTATTCACATACTCACAATGGGTCTCGATCGATCTTCGGAAAAGTTCCAACAACCCAGAAGCAATCTTTGTAAGAGCTACCTCGAAACATCTATTTCTGCTATTAATTTTGGAGAACTTAACCGATTAAAATTACATAAATTTCTTTCGAGATTTGGATGCTCCATCTTCATTTTTTTTTTAATTTTATTGTTTTAAATGGTACTACCGGAATGTCGAACTTCGCTGAAAATCGCGGGTCACAAGCTTTACAAACGCAATTCGATCCTTTCGCCCGATGAACATCTAAACGAGCAACAAAACAGTTTCCACCCCATAAGCTTCGTTCCAAAAGCGGCAGCAGGCCGATGAATTATTTAGTACCAAGCCGGCAAACGAGCACGATACCCCGACAGCGAGCCGTGCCGCGACCGTAAACGCCCTGGACGCGTTTTTTTCTAGCCGGTCGATCGCGATTAAGAACCGTTTCGATCGGGACGAGCTCTAAGCCTTCTGGTCGATTGTCAGCGGGTCGGAGGAATCGAAAGGCGATCGTAAAGGATGTGGCCGAGTAGGATTCGCGAAGCAAGGTCCTCTTCCTCTCGAATCGGTCGCTCGTTTGGCCGCGTTCGCATGCTACCCAGCTCGTAAAACATATCACGTACGATAGCCACGGCAGCCTATTGCGGTATCGTCAATCGTGCGGCTTTATGATGCCCCGTGCAACCGGACGAGCAGCAGAGAGAAGAAACGATATTCCGCCCCGGGGCTCTCCTCTTGAGAAACGTCCTTCTATCTTTCGATATCTACTCAGCCGTTTCATGCGCGCGGAAATGGGAAATTCGAGGTGAATGGCCTCGTCAGAGCTGTGTTTTGCTGAAATCTTTCGGCCTTGTTAAGATTCTATTAAGATCAATTTGAGAGCTTAAAAAACATTGGACGTTGCACAAGGTGAATAGCGAATATCTACAAGATCGAAGGGCTAAAAAGGTAATATTTACGTCTTCTTCAAGAAAGCAGTGTTTCCAATAAAGTTGAGAAAGCATGTGAGAATAAATGGTAGGAATTAGATAGAAGAATTAGTTTCGCGTGTCATCAAGAGGAATTCTGTGGCATCCACGGTCGGAATTATGCGGAAAATCGGAGGTGAGTTCGAATCGCGAGACAATCATTACGAAAGAATTTTGAACAGCGATGTTCTGCGAGATTGGACATAATAAACGCTTAATAACATGCGTCGTGAATGTAAAATACATGCAATTAATGCCTCGTGACGGCGTTTTCTCATGGCGAATGGAAATGACTTTACGCGAAATTTCAAATATCAGGTCTGGAACGCGTCATCGCGCAAATATTCCGTCAATATGCATAAATAATGTTCGAACCGGCAATTTTCCCATGCATTTTTGAAAGATTCTTCGGGAGAGAGTTGTGAGAATAAATAAATGCAAAAATAGTGCGAGAATACTTTGATATAATACTTTGGTATACAGTTTGATACGAAACTTCCTTGATGTTCCATAAAGTTACAAGAATCTTTTAACGCAAAAAAAAAAAACGACCAAAATTTTAATGAATGCCCGATTAATTCCAGTTAATCGAATCTATTGACTTCAACGTGAATTCCTATTGCGTAAACGAAAGGTAATAGGCAATAGGAAGAATCAACGAACTCCATTTATCTGAATTATTTGTCCCACGGCACAAATTCAGGTAGATGGATAAAAGTGAAATCAACAAAATCAGCCATCAATTATCATTACCTCATTACTAGCTACTTATTTCTACATATACTGAAGGTATAACAGAACAAACCAACCAGCTCAGGATCCACGATCGAACGTTTCCCACGATCATAGGAGACAATCGAACACGATGGTGCGTTTTCACCTGATGCATCCCTGAAACGGGTACGCGGAAGGTCGTCGGGGTTGCGAAAGTTTCTGGTCTTTACGCGTGTCCATTATTGCCGGTCGTCTATATTCTGCAGTAGCGAAGAGGAAAGTCGCGAGTACCAGGCGCCGCGCCGTTGGAATTCGCCGACGAAAGCTAACAGTGTCATAATGATCCCCTGAGCGGAACACGATCCCCATAAATCAACGTACCGGTTACGCGGGATTCATTAGCGTTTTTCCTCGTTTGTCACCTTTTTTCTGGCAGTGTGGCGGCGCGCGGCGCAGTCTCAGTGGGAAAGCGCAAAACCGACGTTGACATAGCGGTAGGCCAATCTATCGATGGCGGATTACTTCGCGGATACAGGCTGCAGATTATTTATTGATCGTACGACGACAAAACACGGATCTTGTGTGAAACTCTGAATTTTCACACGTATTTTTTACTTTCTATTTCCTTTTACTTAGATTAAGTCTGCTTTGAATATCGTGTTAATTGTTGGATGTCTGTCTTACGTATGCAGCGGATGATCGATCACTCGGAAAACAAGTTCGAAGCAGACCCTAAATAAAAGATAAAAGAATGAAAAATACGTGAGAAGCTAATCTCTGAATTTTCACATGAATATATATATATCTTTTTTATTCAAGTTTAACTTGCCTAGATGATTTGTAAAGTATTTTACGAAATGGTTGATCAAATTCAATGACGTGGAGAGAACAGTTTTCTCTTGGGGTCGATTGAAACGCGGCGATAATTAATATACATCCGAGATAATAAGTTCTGATGTATGTGATTTCGTGTTTCTTATGTAAAGTGACATACTTATTACTTGATTGATGAATTGTTGGGAATTTTGTTTCCATGGATATATGTCCAATATATCGGAACATCTTTACTCTTCAACAAAGTTAGTTAAATCCCTTTGACAAACATGTTTAATAAATATGAGAATGATAAGTGGCTTCTAGTTGACGAATACAAAGTTCAATCTGTCGAATTCAAGATATTCATACAGCTGTTTATTGATTGAGATTCTTAATACCGGTAGGAGGACGCTTTCAGCAATTAATCAGTAAGAAAAACAAATCATCCAAGCGTCGATGAAAAACGTTCAACTCCTCTAACAGTTACCATAGTACGGAAAAAACTTGTCCCACATTTTCTATTCCACTGAAAAATCCACCTGGCGTAAATCGTCACGCATTAATGGAACTTGTTCGTTAATGAAAGAAAGCTGTGTGTCAAATGGACAGTCTAACTAGGAGAGGTATCATTTACCGTATCAACGTTGCAGCGATAGCAGAGCGCCTCTGTTAATTACCGGTTGTCGCGATTTATTGGTCCAAGGTCGAGGATTTTCACTTCTATCAGCTGCTTCCTAGATTCTGTGGGCGAAACCTGTCGCGTGGCTAGAACCGGAAAAATTGGATCGTGCTTGCACGAAGAACACGCCTCGATCTCGTGGAGATCGAGGGTGAAGTGGCGAAAGTTCTGAAATACGCCACGTGTCCTTGCGAGATTGCGATGCATTCGCGATTTCGATCGTCTATTTGTTCGCAATCCTTTTGTTTATTCGCACTTTCTTTTCCCTATACTTCTTTATTTGCATATTCTCTTTGTTTACAATTTATGTTTATTTCATCTGTCTACATCTACTATTTATCATATGTCAGACATCTTCGTTTGCAACTGCAGTTTGTTCATGTGCATCTAACTCACCACTTAAATCAAATTTTCGAAACATTTTGAAACGTAATTAATGAACGATCCATCGTATCAGTACCTATACCTAGCACAATTAATCAAATCTTTAAAATCCCATCACAAATGAAATTCCTTTTATCCCTTTTATCCCATTTTCCTCATATCCCAGCTACTTAATAATCCGCATCAAACTCTCCTAACAATTAGTCGGCTCACCGACACGATAGCGGTTTAAACTCAAAACTATCCGTGCAGCTGGCACCTCGTCGCATATCGCATATCGCTCGAGAGGGAGTCACGAAGTCCGGAGATTGCACGACGATAGGATCGCGGGGGATCTGTTGGCCGATCCAGTTGTGCACCTGACCGCATTTCTGCATGAGTTATGGACGTGCATCAATCCTTTTAGCCAAGCTCCTACCATCGGGCTCTGATCGTCCCTCCCGCGTCTCCCAACCACCCTCGTGTTCGATGGTAACGAGTAACGGGTTCGGCGAAACGTCCCTCGTTGCTATCTCGCTTTTCCCCGCGGGACCAAGATCTAGAACTGCAGTTTGTCGACCCACTTCCAAGATCGTATCAGATATTCGAGCATCTCTTTTCCTACCGTTCGCTCGTTTTCCTCCCATGTATTACATCCTTCTCTAGAGTGTTCTTTCTCTACTTTTTTTCGCTTCGGTTGCTTTGACTCTGTTTCGCCGGATTGTTAAGCACCCCTGTCGTTATTTAAGATTTCGAGATTAGGGGGATCCTTTCTGGTCTCTGGATGCCGATGGTGGAACGCTGATTTCTTCAAGTGACGGTACTTCAGATCGTAGTGAATTTGTACTTGTGTGTGTAGATCGATAGGGCAAGAGTGAAGTTTTTGGGGGCTAGGGTCGAGACGTTGGAGATAGAGGAATTTGGGAAGTACATCTGGAAATGCCAATTGGACTCTTTAGTGGTCGTAGTTGATTAAGTTAATGATAGGTAATAAAGGAAATCGCTTCTAGGGGAAATATCGTACGAGGCTATAGAATAATAGGAAGCAGTGTATCGTATATCTTTTCCATTTATGTGCTTGGACGTGAACTTAGAAACTTTGCTATTGCTTGAACAAAGAAGAGTAGAACTGGTTCATGAATTAATCCCATATTTTGTGATTTCTGAGAAACAGTGAACGTCTATATACTTCGCCGACTGTTCAACATACAATATGTATACATAGTTGGCGTGTGCAGCATGATGTTATTGCATGCTCAACTGGCATAGGTGAAGTACATTGGTCAGAACACGGAGTTTTGCTTCTACTTATCGAACTGTCTGTGATTTCAATGCGGAGATTTGTATGTTGATTGGTCGCTACAGGCATATTAAGAGCTCGACGGAGCGTTTCGCCCGACAATCGTCGTGTCAATGGGACATGAATGCCCTCTTATCGGAATTTTAAATGAGTTGGTGTCGAACGACAGGTTGCACAAACGCGGTAGCCTTATCGAAACTCTATTGCGTATATCATTCGACAACTATCAAAAACGATACAATTTTTTTATATCTTTTTTAACGCGAAGCACTCGAATTCCTTTGAATCGGGAATATTCATGCAAAAGTGTAGTTACACGTTATACGTAAGTGTAGAAGTGAAATTAACATGGAAACGCACAGTATCGTTTACTGAGGAAACGAATATCTGAAACGACGTGCATACAACATTAGAACGTAATAAGTATGTATATTGGCCTTAAATTTTAGCCATAGACAGATATGCGAGGTTTAATAGGTCGTAATTCTTTGAACTTGATGCTCCACTTATGAATCCCACGATGGTTTCGTATTTCGCATTTCATTTGTAGAAATATCAGTTGACCATGTTAGCAACCGTTGATTGAATTTTACTTTCACTTTCTATAATTTTCTCTTATACATCATAAAAAAGAGAAAGAAATCACAGATAGAATAAACTAACATAAACGAATGTTGTTCGTGCTACTTATCTCCTCGATAACAATTCTAAAAATATCCAAGAATAATTCATACATCTTTCGATGCTAATGGACTATTGTCCTGACATCGTCGTTGGCAAATTTCTCTACGAAGATGATACTAATTTGCATACATTCCACGACAATATCGCAATTACGTAAAAGTTTTTATCGTTGTCACGACCTGAGAACTATGCACTCTCCTACCAGGTGTCGCGTTTCCTTTGATTGTTTTTTTCTTGCATATTAATTTAAACACTCAGCACTGAACTCAGCAGATCTGCACTGTTAATAACGCGTAAATAACTGTCTAACCAGTACCAGTTTCAGTACGATACTCTAATCGAGCTAATCGGTTTTCTACGAAACTCCAGTACCCTCGATTCTAGCAAACCACAAACTGGAGCATCGCGTACGTCACTGGAAGCCGAATCCAAGATGATGTACATTCTTTACAGAGCACCCTACTTTTATATCGACGATAAAGATATAAAAAGGAGAAGATTAGAAAAAGAAGAAAATCAGAAGGAGAGCACTCTTATGAAAAGATTAAAAATTGGAAAAATTCGAGAAAATCGAGGTCTCCACTCCTTTAACCCAGTCCGCACGAACGGCTGCGGTTTTAAGTACACATAGGATGGTCTATTGCGATTTCAAACACGCTATTTGACCAGTAACATCCAGGCTTACAATGCTGCTAATGCGTTTCTTCTAAGAGAGTGGGCAGTGGCGTAGCGGTGGCCGACAGTTACGATCGAATTGTAAATCCACGTGTCACAGTTACGGCGATTCGTTTACTCGACAAACGATCCTGGAGGTTAATTGAGAGCGACTGCACACGCTGCCTATAAGAGAATTTTCTATGGAAATCGTGGTGACGCACGCGCAAACGCTATTTCAACGTTTGCGGTCTCTGTTTCGGAGGTTAAACGTGGAATGTCTTGGGTTAGGTTGAATTCTCAGCACTTCCATGGTTTCCTGGTTCGTTTTGGAATTCTTCTTTCGAAAGGCTAGTTACGGTTTCCTAGGCAGTTGACATTTGTTTGCGGTGGCCTGGAGTTATGGATCGTAAATATTCAAACAGGTGGTTCCTCGATTTGTCTCTCAAGTGTCGATCATGTTAGGAATTGACAAGCTAATGTGATATTTCATGTACAAGCTTTTTGCAGGGGACGTAAATTTTGATGTAAATTATAGTTTTCTCTCTACATTTAATGGAAGTGCCTTTTAACGAACCTAAATCACTCACGTCTATGCTATTCCATCGTCCTCTATGCCTTGACACTGTTACTTATACTATCCAATTAGACTCTGTGTCCCTTCGTGCGATCACGAATGTAGTCACGGAAAAATCGGTTTGGCTTATCGAATCGATCGACGGTTCAGGGAAACGCGTGACTAACTATTCCGTGAGGCTGTGAACGTATCATTACCGTGCATGAGAACAGCCCGTAAATTCAATAAATACGGATTCGAGTGGAAGAGGACGACGCGAACCTGTGCTATCCGATACGTATCGAACCAATCTTCCTGCTTACCATCACTTCGATGAATTCTTCGAGGACAGTGTCTTTGCTGAGGGATATCTTCTTACTATTATTTAGAAGATATTCAACGTTGTAAGCTATACAGGGATAGTCACAAAAAGCAGAACGTTAAAGTATTTCTATTGAGATTATGGTAAGTGTCGAATTCTGTTCTTTAATATATTACCCGAGGATCGTCGATACTTTTTTGAATATTAAATTCTTTCAAACGTTTTTGAATTGAATTCTAAAGTATATATTTGGGTCGTGTAACAAAACCTTCCCTTCCGCTCTCAACATATTGAACATTGTACTCGAAGAACTTTAATTATATTTAATTAACCGTGCGAAGAATTGAACGCAAGGAAAAGTTTGAATACCGTCTGGTCGGGTTAATTCCTTGGTTGGCAGTCTCAAGAAGAAGAACGAAAGTGTCGGTGGTTGCACGATTTTTGTTTGTCAATGGAAAGGTGGAGGGGCATGAAAGCTAGCACGGCAAAACGGGGCTGGAGACGGATTAAAGCGATCGCAATGTACAAAGAACGGCATTGTAAGCAGTGCATACGCCACTGTGAAGTGGATGCATGATTACTATGTGTATGAAAAGGGGTCGGGGGACGCGGAGGGGGTTCCACTGCCACTGGAGCCGCGTGAGAAACGCTGCATACTTACGCGAACCACCCACGTGTCACAGCTTAATGCAGAGGATCGTGATACGCTTTTCCTTCATTCGATACTCTAATATGATCCCTCGGTGCCTCGAGTGAAACGTTCCCTCTAAGTACACATGTGCATGACAGGAATAAAAATACCAGGGAACAGACTGGGTTAATTATGGGTCTCGTAGGTCTACGATGGTTCTCCGTGGGAAGATGTCAAAAAGTGCTCTAGAAAAGTTCGAGTTCGATTTCACGAAGGAACACGCGATATATTCATGGTGCGTTTCACTCTTCGAATTGTTTGATTAACATTTGACATGTTCGTGCGAATCCTTTATTCGCGCCAATGATGCATACTGTTATTTATTTTACTGTTCATAAATCACAGGACACTTAGTGCACTTAGGACAGGCATAAATAGATATGTACAATTACTACAGTGCGGATTTTTATTTATACAAGAATATACAAGATATTCAAAGTGCAATACACTTTATATTTGATAGATAAAACAATTTTCTACTTAAGCTCCATTTTTTGAAGTATATTCATAAATACTATTAAACGAAGGTGATAATTATCGAATGATTTATAATTTCAAAATCAGCTAAACAAGATATTACAAAGTGAAATTTACTAACACAATCTACTATCATATTAAAAATCTGGAAAAGAAACTTGTTTGCAATCAGGGGATCATTATACGTATTAACAACTGCGATACACTTGAGAAGAAACGCAGGGAAGAAAATTACTGGATTATCCGCCACGAAGGTCAGAGTGAAACGATCGAGCGGCCCGTCGGTGGATCGGGTCGTATCTTCGAGCGCACATAATCGGCGCGCGAACGTGTCGACACGACGAATGACTCGTTTCACTCTCTGAGCATGACTCGGAGGAGAAATCGCGGCGACACGCCGCTTCACGTGGGAGATCTTGTCAAGCGTCGGACTACCGTATCACGGTGACTCACGCGTATGCACGGAATGTCTCGATAATTTATCCCGTGCAATTTATTTCATCATCTGCCAGAAACGGTTCCTCGTCATCGAGCTGATCTCGTTTCTCTTCTGATTTCAGCTCCGATGTCGCGAAGAACGGATTCACCCTTCTGGTTCGTGGATACGTCCCGGAGTGCTTGGAATTTCTCGACAAGGTTCTCACTCTTTTGCAGGTAAAACAATTAATCTCGTAGTTTTATGTAATTTTTATTCTTGTCTTTATCTATGACGAGATGAAGTAAATTGGACGAGAGATAAGTTTGAAGGGAATGATTGTTATTTTTCAGGGACGAGTAAATGTTTCTCAAGCATTGCTTCTGCAGAACTTTGTCGCTGAAGAGTCAACCGATTCCCAGTTACCTCTGAGTCGCGTTAAGGTAAGCACACTTGATTCTATTATCCTACCAATATTATTTAAACTAAATCGAAGAGTTTGAAAATTGAAGAGTGAATGATTTTTATTCCTATTGGAAGATTCCACAGAAACAATATTAACACTTTCGACATAAATTAATTACAATAACATTCCCATATAACGAACAATCTCCATGGATACTTGAACGCGCACACGTGTCCTTCGCAGTGGAGGGATTAAGCAATTGTCTTGAATATAACTTGTGTTCAAACGCGGTCATTGTTTGCTCAGTCCCAATTCCACGGTGAAAACGTTATTCCTCTATTGGTAACGCGTTTCGTCTGGACGTCTCGATTGCACGGTTCTCAACGAGAAGAAAGGAAACGGTTTCCTTTCGAGTACGATTTTCGGAGACACTGTTACAAGAGTCATTTATCTTGTCGAGGAGTTAAAAGCGTTTCCGATTTTGCTTTCAGACGATCGTCGTGGACGAGGGCGCTTTGAGAGAGCACATTCCCAGGCGAGAGCAGAACCACGACCAGGCTCAGTGGATCGCGTTTTATAAGGTAACCAAAGCTTCGTTCCATTTAATTCTCGAGGGTTTCTCGTTTCGTTCTGCAGTGTTTCTTCGCTGTGAGTGACTCGCTTGTATGTATATATGACCACTTCAAAGATGTTAGGGGAGATAAAGGGCAGCATTAATGATACAATAATTTACCATGTAGCTATTTCTCTAGCGGCGATTATACTGTAACAACCCCCTTGCATTCGTATATCAAAAAACACATTCTCGAAAGAATTCGCTAATCTCTCCCTTCCTACAGTCGCATCCACCAGCCTAATCTCGCTGATGATTTTTCTTAGTAGATCCCGCACTTCACCGACTCCCTTCCTTTCCTGCCCGTATTATATCAAACCTTATGTCATCCCAATAAAATTCCCTGATCTCTTCCAAAAGAATCCTGACATCCAAACTTTGCACAGCACACGCCAAACTTATAATCCAGCCAAGCACCCTATAACGAGCGAGCAATTCGACCAGTGACAGGCAATTCAGTGGAGGCTCATCCGTCTGAATCCGAATTGCGACAAATTGCTTCCGAAAACGATCGCGCCTCGACAATGTCTTCTGACGGTAGGACGGTGGAAAAAAAAAACAGAGACAGAATCAGAGGGACAGAAATTTCGCCCAGGCCGGTTGACTGAGTGTCACGACGGTGATTCGGCAGGTTCGATGAAAAATGAACGGGCGACCGTGAGCGGAATAATTGTGCCGGGGCCCGGTGCTCTCTCGAGTCGCGGCGCAATTATTGTCGGAGAATTTATCCTGCGACTGGTGGCACTGACCGATGTTACCAATTTATCCGTGGCTCTCAACCCACGGCCGCGCGCTTAATGGCGTTTTAATGGGTCCCGTTAAAGCCAAGGAAAAAAGGAGACGCGCGGCGCGTCTTCGTCGCGCCTGGTATCGTGATCGCAATTCGTCACGGCCCTCGCAATTTTTTTCGCCCGCGACATGCGTCTGTATACACGCACCGATCCAGTAGAACGAATGTTTTGACGTGAATTAAGCATTCGTTCGGGTAATTGAGTGGCATGGGTGTCTTCGGGCTGTGATACGGTTTCGTTAGGTGGCGGTTTCAGAGGAGATTGGGAGATTGTAGACTGTGCATCCAGAGATTTATACGATCTTCACCTTGCACTGTGCAATTACGATCGATTAAGTCTGATTCGTGTCTTTCGAATGGGTTAGGTTGTATGGTAATTGAATGTTTGCTCGAAAGTGAACGATTAAAGGTATTATCAGATTTGAATATTTAACCCTCCGTTAGTATCGTATCATACACGACAACGATGAATTGTTGTAGGTTACTTTGTTTTGCAGAATTTCAAATATATAATATTTCAAATTATTTGAACTACAAAGTGACGCAATTATCAGATCGATCGTACTATTCTGCCAAAATTTATCAATTAGAATCTCTAGCTTATTCAAAGAACTCCAACTTCGTTCAGTATAAAACGAAACAAAATTTCTTTTCTCTCCGTCTTCATGGCCTGTACATCGTCCTTCGTGGCTCAACGACTTCGCAGCAATTATTCCGGCCATTGTGCGAACGTAAATGGCACAATGGGCGAATTCTATCGGTCTGTCGGTCGATAAAGCGATGCCGATCGAAGGTGAAGCGACTTTACAACAGTTATTCGCGACCTTGCTGGAGATAATCGATCGGGAAACGTTACAAGGAGAAAATTTCGCCGATGGAAAATGTTCATAAATAACGGTCGGCTCGTGATCATCGTTGAGATAGGCAGAAACATAGCTGCAGGATTCTTCGGCGGAAAGTAAGGACTCGTCTTGTCGTTCCTGCTCGCTTGCCTCTTTCACGAAGTATGTTGGGAACGAACCTTCGTTGTGCGTGGTCGAATAACTGGCGTTCGTGTAACATCGTTGGCGTACGCTTGAAAATTTCAAACTTTCTCGTTCGCGAGGAATCGTCGAACCCAAGCATATCATAATGTCGTTAGTGGAAGAGAGATTAAATGGTGGTGATTGATAACTAGAGTAGAACACGTGTTCAGTCTGAGCTAATTCTAAAGTACTATAATGAGTACTGAATTCTCTACTTATTTCTAAGAGATGGCTCTCTGTTATTTATTCTTTTTAGGACTATTCAGTGCCGGGTTTGATGCTGTTTTCGTTTGAAATGGATGTTACGTTAATAAAATTATATTCTTCCAGGCGTTTAATCTCTACTTTCACTTATTTTAATGGTTATGATAATCAGACCCTCGTTATAGTAGTAATGAGATCAGATATAGGTGTAGTATTGCAGAGTTAATGGATAGCAATTTCTGGTTTATGACTATGGCGAGAAAGCATATAAGGATTGTACAATCTTACATACTATTTTTCGTTCATCTCTTCCATCCTTCTACTATCATTTCCAAAATATAAACATCCATTAGATATCTTTTAGTGATCTTTAGTGATCAGCAATCAATTTTCTTAATCATAGCAGACTTCCATCTTCGAAAGGCCCATTAAAATTCACTTAATTAAAATCAGCGTAAAATGTTCTCGAGAAATGTAACAAATGACTTTGGCATATTTATAATTTTTCGTTATTCTCTTTAACTGATACTTCTAATTACTCTGAACGATATATCATCCTAAGTCCGTTAGGCTCTTTCAAACTTAACGGTTATTAGAACCGTTTAGCTTGGGATAAACGTTTGAAAAATTAGAAACGCTCAGTGGACGGCATCTGGATGTTATTCACAAAATATATTTACACGTAAGGTAATAGTTATTTTGCGCCACTCTGTATAATATTATAGTCTACCACGCGACCTTTCAGTGGAAGAATGTTATAAAGTGTCCCCGGATACTAGTCAGCATAAAAGCACGTACCGCATTTGCGCACGAATGATTTCAAGGGATAGGAATTTGTAATCGATGAAGAATTTATAAACCTGGACGAAATTACTTCAGGAAACATTCATACCGACCAACGTATAATTATCTCAAAATAACTAATATTATATTATTAGAATACTAATTTTCCAAATATCTCACTCAAATAAGATTCAACCCTGGGATCTACTACGAATAATTACAACAAAGGTATCAACTAAACTACCAATTAAAAATATCTGTTCTGCATTCTTCGTCACTCAACTCTTGCCGAAGAAAGACATAAAGAAATATACCCAACAAATATAATGGCCACTACTTTTCACTCGTCTCACGAACCTAATATTATCCTACAGGAATACGATGGACTAATGACGGAATGGCAGGCGGCAGGACGCAGGCTGGCCCTCGAGATGTCGGAGTTGAAGGAATGCAGCAGTCTATCTGGCACGTTGACGCCTCTCGGTCGGCTCCTGACGGACCCCACATTGAGAAGAACGTCGAGAGATGCCGAGGAGGCGATCACCTCGCTGGAGGAACGCGCGGCACCGCTTTTGCACCTTGAGCACGTTAGGTTAGAGAGCAACGATTCGCGTTAGAAAGCGCGCGAATCTCGCCGCAAGCAAGACACTCGCGAGGACACCGATCGATACATTACTCGAGCTTATTGTCGTTCGTTCCCGTTTCCCTCGCGCGTGTCTTTACATCCGCTCGTTCCGCTTTAATTGTCCAGTGGATCTCTCCTTCGCACGTTCATAAAATAGCTATCGACTCGCCTATTAATTTCTCGTGTCGAAGAAACGATCCTCTTCGCGGTTTCTTTGAACGACGTGCATATGCAATGATTCTCGCCGTCGTCGTTTCTTCGAAGCTCGAAGAGTTTGGTCGCAGAGTTAGGTCGCGATAGCGAATATATTTCTCGGCGCCACGTTCTACGTGGACGGGAAACCGTGATGGGGTACGTTTTATAACGATGACGATAACGTTTGTGTCGTGTTAGCGCCCACTCGCGTATGGAAGAGACGAGCTGCGGCGGGTTAGCGTTCGATGTTTCGTTAGCGATAACCTAGCCACTAGGGAATTCCTAACGGTGCGTCGCGATCACGACGCCTCTCTTTTATCTTTTCAGATTGTCGGTGAAACGCGCACGGAGATTAGTGGAGGAAGTGGGAAACGCAGCCACCAGGCTGGAATCGTCGTTCGAGACCCGACGCGCCACTATTCGGAATCTCGCGGTTCTCAGGAGCATCGAGGATCAGGCGCATGAGGTAAGTGATATTATGTAACTCCAATGATTTTTGGCTACTAAAGATTACGTAGTACTAGAGATTTTTTTGGTCTTTCGCCTCAGATCGTTTTCTATGTTCCTCTTAAAAAAATTTTGTAAAGTGGAGAAACGATCAAAATCAAGATTTCTTTTCCTAATTTTCTGATCACTGCGTAGGCCATCGAAAGATATTAAATGTTAGATTATATCTTAATAATATCTTCGGGATATTACACTCAATGACTGTGAAAGTTTCGAATCTCTAAAATCTGTGTTTCTCAATTCACTCATCCGTTCAGTCAGCTATAGAAAATAAAATAGACGTCGAAAAATTCTTACCATCCAGACCAGTCAAATAGACAAAGGGTTCTTTATACCTCTACTTTCACCTAAAAAAATCACATGGTTATCCAATTTCACTGATCGGAGCAACTTCTGCTACTACATCCTCATCGAGCGATCCTCGTCAAATTGATCAAGACGTTTGCACCTTGTTTCCTCCACCACAGGTCCTTTCTTCTTAGAAACTCTTTCGACTTAACCTAGTTTCTCATATCTTCAACAGTTTCAAATCAAAGATTCGATCTCGTTTATGTAAAGTCATCAAATACACGTCATGTTCCAGTCTCCTGGTTGTTCCATGGTTGATGATCGTGGTGTATAAGACGCATGGAAATCGCGAGTGCGATTAGCCGTGTCCCTATTCGACACGCGGCGTTATCATGGTCATTCGCGAGGGAGTGTTTGCACATAACCGAGCATAATCGATAATGGAACGTCGCTGGGTCGTTAAACGGCCGACGACTGGGCTGGCGCTGTGGGAATCGTTCGATTATAGCGATGGATCGCGGAAGGAGGATCGAGTTTCGTAATTCCTCGTCGGGTTTTAGACGAGATGGATTGGAAGGTTACGACTGGACGTGAATGGCTCCCTCGGGGAAAAGACTTTAATGCCTGGAGCTACGTTGTGCGAACGCGTGACATATCGCGAATTAGAAGATCGATGTTTCGAGATCATCACATAGATATCTAAAAGGAGCACGTGAAAGAAAAACGAATTGTTTTGATCTCTTTTATAAAAGAAGAAATTTTTAAACGAATCCTTTTTTGTTATAATTTCCTTGACATATGAAGTATTTTTTAACAAGGTTCTACAGTATCAAATTTTTTAGTAAATTAATAGATTTCCAGAATTTGATTTTCTCTAGATAAACCTTCCCTTTAGGAGGTAAATGTCGCGAAACAAATGACGCAACGAGATATATTAAGTAAATTACTGTTCGTATTGGAAAATTAATCACGATCGGCGCACTCCTCCTCTCATTGTTTATAATAATCCCTCGCGGGCCATGAATCGGCGGTTAATGACCAGGCGGAACCGTGTTATTTGCGATGGCTCATTGTATTATGCTAATTAAACGTGTAATCAGTTTGTCGTACACAGCGCATGCACGTCGACGAACATGTGGCTCGACACGATTCGCGTGTACGCACATGTGATGGTTCCGTTTCAAGCGGAAACACGTGATCCTACGTGACGGAACTATATAGACGATGTAAAACGTGTTTTTCTGAATCCTGGGAATCTAGAAACTGGAATTTACCTATGGCGCGTAGTATTGACTCGTTTGTGACGTAATCTCTGCGTGACCGAGATCCACGTGGTGGACCTTCGAGCATTTGTCACGACTAATTCGGTGTTTCGTTTGGTCTGCTATGACTGAATTAGTTTTGGTGTTACAATGTTGTTACACTCGCAACTATAAATTAATAAATCACAAATTTTTATAATGTGGACGACTAAAAGAAGGATGAGAGTATGAAGTGTTTACTTTCCAGTTTTATCGATTAGCATAGTATCATCTTTATAAATTGTCACGAATGAAATTTTAGTCGATGCGAATTTTGTTTTAACGTCATTGTCAAACCATAGCAAACAATAACTTTTTTACTTGTCATCTAATATGTGTTGAATAATGGCTATACTTTCTACATAAAAATTATAACTTTTCATTGACAGTGATCGATACGTTAAAATAGAATTGACAGGTTTCCGGCGTTGCATTGGCGAGGAAGAATGAGTTAAGTTTTGTGCAAATTTAGAATTCGTAACGGAATATGAACGCGATAAATCACAATATTGTTTGAAAGAAGTCGCCAGTCATGCAAGTCCAGTCATCGAATAAAATGAAACAAAGTGTTGAATGAAAATGTACTAGTTGATTTATGATCTATCGGTTAAATGTGTCAGAAGAGGAGTTATTTTTACGATCACCGATCTAAAAAAATCTTTCGGTCAACAAGGAAGTAAAACGAAACGAAAAGAAGCGGATGATGGGTTTATTGCCGCAAGATTCACACGGTCGTGATTTGAGCAGGTTAATATCGAACATTTTGAGAAAGTTCCTGACCCTCTAATGACATCATGAGTTACCCACGTGAGCTGTACTGTCTAAAGTTTCCCATCACTTTCTTATAACTTTCATCGACGCGGTCAGTTGCTTAGTGTCGTTAAGGAGGTCAATGGCATCGATGACCGAAATCTTATCCCTGCTAAATCTCGTTACGAGATGTAGCTCGTTAACCGAAGCGTTATTTAATGGGAGAGACATGACAAAGGATATTGGACAAGGTGCTCATCCACCGTATTAGTTTACGATGCCTTTATATTTAAATGAGATACATTATTTTACATTTTACATCGCAGACAATATATGTTATTTCGTACAAATATAGAAAAAAATTGCCCCGGGTGAGGATCGAACTCACGACCTTAAGATTATGAGACTTACGCGCTGCCTACTGCGCTACCGAGGCACACCAATATGTTACTTTTTGCCTTTAAAATTACAGATTCTGTTCTATCTTTTATTCTAAGTATTCTCCAAAGTTCAAGTGTATTATGAATTCAAAGATTGTTATCGATTCTATCAACGGCTGATCTAAACTTTACAACATCGTACAAAGTACCGGAGATTAGATACAAAAGATTCTTTGCCGTTCTCATTATGCATGTCAACGATCTTCTCTTTTATCATAAACAAACAATTACTTTATTCACAAACCAATCACTTTTACTCACCATTGGTACAAAGTATATCACTGAACGAACGATCTTGATAAGCCATCGTGAAACATAACTACAGTCAGGATCCATCAAGCGTTCCTTGGTACGACCTCCTGGAGGTCGATGTATCGCGTGGAAATGTATAGAGAAGAGCGTGTAATCCTGGACAACGATGTTGCTTTTACGGCGAATCGTCTCGCCATATAAGTCGACGTTCGATCTTGATCGAAAGGATCTCGCAGTGGTGCCTTTTATTTCATGTGGCGAACAGTGGCGCGCGTTGTTCGAGAGGCGCGAGGAAGCGCGTGCGGATTCCTTGCCCCGTCGAGAAGTGGGTCGATACCGACAATTGTTTAATTGTCCGCCAGGAGCGTGCACCGCTTTCACGTGTGTCTCGACGAAAATGAAAACGACGAATTTCAGAATTGGCCCTTGTTCTTTTAATAATTTGATGCTTGAATTTCATGTTCTTTAGTTCCTTCGCCACGCTTGTATCGGCCTTTGTTATCATCTGTTGCAAGCCAAGACTTCTTTGTAAATAAAACACCCTCATTACAGAAGTCAAACTTAATATCGTAAGGCAAGGGGTTACTCCGCTCAATCTTTCTGTGCTCTTTAAATCGAGAAAACAGAATTTTTATAGAACCATATTTGTCATTAAGAAGTTTCTTAGTTTCGAGGAAACATTCTTGATTTTCCAAAGAATCTGTAGATTTTCTTTAAGCATTTAAAATTATTTTCTCGTGTGGAACGAAAGCAAGATCGAGACATGAGAAGTTCATAGATCGTAGAGTTATGAATGCAAGCTTCCAAGAAAATATTTCCAAATACAACGAACTTTGACAGATTTCTTGTCTTGGTATCATCAGAAACAGGCATATTCGTTAATTTCCTTTAAAAAGAAATCGGTCTTGTGTCTATTAAAAACACCCACGCAGCAAATCCTTAATGGAACGCAGCCAATGTGATGGTGCGAACCGATGGAACGACGAGCTCGAGACAGCTCGAAGCGGATCAGCCCAGTGCATTCCGTTATTACGCGTTCCACTTCGATCGCAACAACCACCTTCGTCCTCGAGGTTGCCCTCGACGTTGACTCGCCTGCGAGCGCCGTATTTGGTTCACGGAAATAGCGCGCGTGTACACGGGTCGCATGCTATGGCGAGGAGGAGGAGTTGGAGAAAAAAAGAAGAAGAAAAAAACGTGGAAACGAAGAAGAAGGATCAGAGGCGGACCGATCGGGCTCGAATTAATTGCCATAACACCGGTTCCTCCCTCTCGACGAGCGCCACGTACGTATTCTCCTCTCTGGGAAAGTGTGTTGAATGCTACAATGAATCTTCGTTGTTCTGAACCGATTCCTTGCGGTTCGTTTGCTCTTTCTACTGACGTGTATTGATAAATGACGTGGTTCTTTCTGCCGAGCAAGACATAACGAAACGGGATATCTTTGCGTATCGTCGAATGGAAAATTGTAACGTAAGATTAGTATTTTACGTTGCAATTAGATCCTTTATCTCCTTTAAAGTACTTTATTAAGATATCATTATACCGATATAATGTGGAGGAAAAGTATGAAGCAATTTTTCTCCATTCATACCAATTATTAGACTGTGGATCTCCATGCATTTATGAAAGATTTATACGTAGACAGACTTTAGATTGTAGGAAGTTAATTTATAGGAAGATGAAGAACTTATTACCGTGTAAGGAAGGTGCTTGTAATGTTAATTAATAGTCATACGTTCATTTAATGATCAACATCTAAATGAAGAAAAGTAGCTTCCAATTTTAGTAGATCTTCAATTTAACACCTGTGAACCAGGAACGCTTCCTGATCTCTTGGGAATACCGCACGTCAGTAATACACATGTTATATTGGAATATCGATATCGAGGAAGCACAGCGAAACTCAGCCAGTTTCCCCATTTGCCCGTGACTTTTACACTCAATTACATGCGATGGATTGAAACCACGTCACGTTTCACGTTTACCCGTACTTTCCACTAAGTATCGACTTGCTAGCCGGTATTAGAGCTTCTTAGACTGACGATTACGCGGCGTCGCTCGAGATTCCGATGGAAACGTGAGGCTTTCGAAAGGAACCGCCTTCAACTGCTCGTCACGCACGGCCTTCCGATTTTCTGGCGAACGGATCATGCTAAATGCACCCAGTTCCCGATACGACGATGCGAAGAAATCGAACTTTCACGCTGCCATCGGTTTTCGATCAAATAATCACAAACATCAATACTAGGCGCAGTCCTACGCCTCTCGTAGACGATGTCTTGAAATTTTACTCGCTCCGAAAGTTATGGAAATATTTCTTCAGGTAAGGAATGAAAGTGAATGCATTTTTCTTGAATCTTTAAAAGTTCTATCAGCCTCCATTGCAATTACTTTTCTATATCTATGACAGAAATTTTAGTTCAATGATAACGCGTGAAATCGAACAACATTCTAGCATCTTCGACGTATACAAGACACACTTCGTGAAAGATTATTGACGATAACCGCGACAAACTGGTCAGAATTAAAAATCCGTTTACGATGCAATAATGCGATGAATAACGTAGACTTACAAGTCTTTGTCCGTGGTTGGATTCAAAGATGATGAGCCCTGAGGAATCGACGAGCGCGTGCTGCATTGCCCGTTCATCTCGTAATGATAGGAAATGCGCCGATTTCTCGGACTATTAGAGGGATCGTTAGCGTGAACGTCCTATTTCACGGTTGGATATCCGTGTCCACAATGATGTACACGGTAGATTCCGCCTCGACCTGTGTGCGAGACTCGTTCTTTTTCCAGATTACGCCGTGCCGTGGTATCTCTCGAATCGGGTGAAATTTTCCAAGGTTTTATAAAGATTGAGAAGCGAAGAATTTGATATTGAGATGTAAACCATTCGAACCTTCGTACTTTATATATCGCAATAAATTTGAAAAGTGAAACAATTTTAAGAGATTTTTTCTTTACTATATAATGAGCGGTAGGTACAGAAATTTCCCATCAAGATTCTATTCATCTTCGAAACTAATTTTCTCTGGAAACTCGAGAACAGAGGAGACATTTCTTCAAACTGAAGAAAAAGAAAAATTATCTTTCCAATCCCTAACTTTCTAGATATAAAATGACATGCCTATTGCATTCACGTGACCTAATTCCGCCGTAAAGGTGAATCAAGTTATCCATATTTTGGTTGGTCCTTCTTAAACGTGTCAATTTACGAAACGTTGTCCAGACTTCAATGAGTGGGCAATTGAATTTTTCCACGGACGATACGCAATACACGATTCCTTGTTGCCTGTCGATCGTGCAAGATTGATGAACGCATGACGCGGTATTGATCGCGACCAAAGAACCGCGCTAAAGACGAACGCGTGCAGCTCGCGATCAAAGGGATCCTCGTGTTCGTTTTATTTGTCGGAGATTTATGCGCCTCGAGGGCCGTAGATGCGATCGATTGAAATTAATCGAACGTGTCTAAGCACCTGACGAATGATCGATACGAGATTGGACGTCGAACGAAGAACCTCGTCCTGGTAATGCTCCTTGATGAACGACGCTGTAATGAGTGTCGTTACGTTGCCCGTTTTCTTCTTGTTCCGATCGATGCCGTTTGCATTGAAAATCTTCGTCATCTTCAACGTGTAGGCACACCATCGCGCGTTGTTTCGCAAGTGTCGATTTCACTCCCTTCATAAATATCATGTTAACGTGGCAGGACTTAGATGGTGAATTAACAAAAAATTGGCACTTACGTGCCAATGCACTAAGTGCCGTTTTTCGCACTTAATGCAATCCGCCTTTCGTAATAATTTTCACGGAAGCTCTTTAAGCTTCGCGGATTATCACAATCCTCTTGCAGTCGATATTTAGGACTCTGTATCTATTAATCTTGTCTGATCAATTCGATTCATTCTACTTGAATCTCTGTTAAGATTCTCCTCTATAATAGAACACAGAATTCTCTTAAATTTTTCTACAAAATAATGCAGTTCTTCTATTCTAATAAATTCTGTATTCTATTCTTCTGATGCTAAACGATCGTAACAATCAACACTTTCAAAACAACTGTCCAACAAAACAACTAATTGGCGATTTGTCATCCATCAAATATTTAGCCATATCCTCCATTATATTAAGTAACAAATTTAAGATTTGCACTATAGTGACTCGCGAGGATCTCAGACTCAATTTCTCTGGTTAAAAAATTGCAGGAGGTGGCTTCTTTCCATCAGATAAAGCAGCCGAGTGCATTTCTCTGCAGCAAACTGGTCCTATGCACTCATTCATCTATGACCGCGTTTACAACGCGTATCAACACGGTCTGGGTTGGTATGGCTTTCAGAAGACCTCTAGCTGCTTCGTCCCCGCCTCTTATCTAGCCATTGTACGCTCCCTCATTGTTGCGCGCCATTTTCGCAATGTCGCGTTCCCGCCGCCACAGCCACATCGCTTCGTTGCGTAACCAACGCCGCTGCTTTTCCCTTTCGAAGATTTTCCCTCCGATATACAGATTCATACAATTGCTTCTAGAGCCACACGTTTTGAATGTTATTCGGTTGGGGTGGGGTGGGGTGGCTATGAAAATTTCATAGACTCTCTTTGTATTTACAATGTTTGCATTTCGATGAATATGTACTGTGATGAAAAATATACTGTCTAATAATATTTGAGAATATTAAGTTCTTTTTGAGGAATCATATGCAAGAATTTAGAGCTATTAAATAGTCAACTTCTTCTAACAATAAATTCTGAATACTATATTATGATTCTTAATCTTCAAAATATCCTTGATGCATTAATTAAAGATTAACAGCAACATACGAAACCCAATTCAAAGAAAATCTAAAGAAAGCTGGAGCAAAGATTCAACTATCATCACGATGTGCCAAGTTCTAATAAAAATATTCGCATCATTGTGATTTATTAGTAAAGAAAAGGAGCCGAAGAGCCGGCCTGCGTCCCGCAAAGTATCAGTTGCGCAGAATGCGACACGGAGAACGCATCCGCGAGGTCTGATACCATTGTCGGTGGAAAGCGCATGCAAACAAGCCCGCAGAGACCTTTTCTACGTGTCATAACGCCTTATAGGTAGAATTCCTGGCGGCATTTCCTGTCGGGTTGACGGCGAACCTTTCCTTCTCCCTTTTGCTCCTTCACTAGACGGTTTATCGTTTCCACGAAAGAGCCCACAAAGGACAGGATGTCCACGGGTCATTGAGGCTCCTTTCAGTGGATTCTATTCGCCGCCGTCTATACCTATCCGCCGATGTTTCCCACCGTGTGTACGCAGAATTCATTTCTGAGGTGTTTTCAGCTTTCGAGGAAGCAACAAAATGCCTGTTTCATCTTTCCCCGACTGATTATATCGCGTTTTCTCGAATTTAATTAAACGATCTAAGTACGAAAGCACTTGCACACGGTGGTAGCAGAGCAGGATCATCGAGAATCGAGATCTCGTGGTTAGATAGGTCGCGCCGGTTGATCGTGATCGGGATGTTTTCTGAAAATTAGTGGGCAATTAATTCGATTAATGCTCGCAATTAATTTTGCCTGTTCAGGACTGGTTTAATTGAGTCGTCGCGTAAAGGAGAAACTAGTTAACACCGACTTCCGCGGTTCGAGATATCTGAAATTGAAAAGGAATGCAATTAGAGCTTCTGCTAACATCACTGATCGCAAATCATCGTTTTGGATTCATATTTCGCAATTTGAATTTTCATGTTATAAATATCACACCAAATTTCTGCTTTGATTCTGTTAACGTAGGTAATTAATTACTAATCAATCGACTGCGGATTTTCATGCATTTAGAGGAAATTGAAAAATGCAAAAATATGTGACAGATAAAAAAATGTTTTTCCAGAGTTTCATTTTCGTGAATTTTAATGGCTCGTAATTCCAAATATGAAATTGCACAAAATATCCACAGTCTACTGATCGCTATATCGGAATCTCACAATCCTCAACTCTAATTCTTGTCTACCAAATATCATTCCGAACTTACAAACGAATTACCATCGCTTCCAGCGCGTTCAACTTGGCCAAAAATAGACGAGGTTACCTGTTACCTTATATCGTGAATATCTTACGTCTTAATTAAAAAAGTTCTGCACCTTCGAAGGGGTGGAGACGTCGACTGTCGAAAACAACCCTCGTGGCGCTCTGTGATACCGGTAAAATACGTAGGAAAACGGTGAAATTGCGTGACTGACGACTATTGGATAAGAAAGCTGGCTCGTGCCATTAGGCCAAACACGAGTTATCGATATTATCCCGAGAGGTCGTATAATCAACTTCCGGAGTAGTCGCGGGACACCGACGGCCGGTCTGGCGAGGGTATCGAGTGTCTGCCATGGCGCAATTAGAACGAAAAGGAAGGTTAATGGGATTAGCGTGGAAGGCCAGCGTGAATTTTCCAGTAACGGAGTCTCGGTGCTGTTGTTCGAATAAGAGTCGAGATCGTACCATGGGGAAATCGAGAACAATGATCGGTGCAGTTTGTCTGGGAAAGGGTATTAGGTGAATTTTTAGAGAATGGGGAGACTTTAATTGCTCATGGTGGTAAGCACGATTGGGATGGTACGCTTATAAGTATCGAATAGGATCGGGAACATTTTACGATTATCGAGAGCTAATGGAAGCTACTTAAATTGGTTGGAATATCGTTGGAGCGAAAGAAGTACTTAATGTAGCAATATCTTACGCCGTTTGTTTTAGGTAATTGTAAAATACTGTTGCAATAACGTGAAATTCCATTTGTATGGTTATTCAACAATCTCTGAAGAATCCTTAATTGAGTTTCACCGCTCAGCTGATTTCACGCGAGAAAAAGTTACCAATCGCTATTATGCCGTTGCAAATTTGAATTAAAACAAGCAATCAGAAGTTTAATCGCTCGAAAGATCCATCAGAAAGAACGCTGTTACGATAGTTTTTCAATGGATCTTAAGGAAATATACTAAATGTTCCGCGCAAAGAAGAAACAACGTTTGAAAGAACTCTTTGACTCGACCAGGTCTGAAATAATAACGACCAGCAGTGGCACGGTCGAACACGGTGGCCCTTAAACGCGCGTTCGAAGGGGAGACGGTCGTTTATGATCCGGCCGTTTATTGCGTCGACGATCGAGACCCTGTGTACGAAGGACGGTTGTAGAACCGCGGGTAACCGCGAACGGGCTGTATAATTTGCCAATTATTGCTAATTGAATGGCATAAACGGCACGGCAGGCCGAGACATTTAATTATCGGCTTACCAGGACTTCCCACGTTATTGGATCTCGCGAGTGGCGACCCCGCGAGAAAAACCACCCACCCAGCCGCCTTGGTAATCCACCTTTAGTGCCGCTAATACCCTGTGACTGATTTAAAGTTCGTTTATCATCGAGTCACACAAATGTACGCATGCACTTGTATAAGTATATAAAAAGGTCGAGAGAAGGAGAAGGATGGAGAATGACGAGAGAGGCTGGCAAGTCGATGGACGAACAGAGACCAGACTATTACTCCAAGAAGTTATGGTTATAGATTATCGCTGGACAGAGAGAGGACGAAGAATCGTACAACCGTTAGGAGAGATTGAGAGATTCTCGCCGTTGGAAAGTGGCTAGCGGAGAAAGAGTTAAAGGTTGAACCGGAGAAAATAAACGAGAAGAGAGGAAGACGGAGATAACGTAATCGTTGGTTAATTCGTTGACGATCGTAGTTCGTCAAGCGTCGAAACGTGTACGCGCCGGCAATTAACTTCGTAATCAGGCGTAAAGCCGATAGGTCTGTGCACCTATCCAACAGAAATATACGATTATAGATCGAAATACACTGTATGAGAGCAAGAGAGATGATTCGATTAACGTTTGTTCGGTCGCTTTATGAAACCTCGATCGTAATTCTGTCGCTTTCCCTGAAACTGACCGGCACGCTATTTAGGCGAGAGCCGAGTTTCAAATAATAAATCGAGTTGCGCGTGCCTCGCCAGTGGATGCTGTCTGGAACACGCCATCGAAAGCTTCAATCCTCCACTCGGTCTGAATAAATATTGATTCGCCGATCGATGCGCGCCAGGCAACTTCGCGCAGTCTGTGATCGTATTGTACTCTATTTTCCCGTCAATTTTATCCTTTAGATCCGTATTTATTGCATTGAGTTACTTATTACGCAGTATATAAAGCATTTGGACGGTCATCGTAGAAAACTTTTATTATAACGAGAACTTTTCGAACTATTCTATCCTCCATATCTTTCACTAAGTGTAATTTTCACTAAGGGACTGAAAATCGGAAGCAGTAAATTTAGTAAAACTATGTCGTGCGTTATTCAAATATATTCTCCGAGCAAATAAAGCATTCAACCTCGTTGTATAGACAATCAAAGGAAATCGTAAAGCACAAAGTCCTGTGGAAAGGTTCGCTGCGTAACCTGTTGTCCTAAATCAAGCGGAACGATGCTACTTTCAAGACGAATTCCGCTTTCGCGCGTGCATCTCGTACGCGAAAACGGAAAAGAGCGGTCAGATAAATAGCGAAGTACCACGAGAAAGAAGTCTTCTCAGAGGCTCATACGTATACACGTAAACTTGTACGAGGATATGGGGGAGAAGATCGAGCGCCACGAGCGAAGATGCTCGCAAGATAGATCTCGTAGGTAAAAGAGGGCGAAATCCTGGAGCAAACGCGGCTCGATCCATGGATCACGTTCGCTACCAATGCTCGAGAGCGTAACCTCGCGGGCCTTCTATCGCACGTGTACACGCCGTGTAAATATTTGTATGATGCACGGCCTGAACCACTCGTATCTTAACAGAATCTTTGCCACGCCGTGTACACATATAATCTCCAGTTGATATCGCGCTGAGCAAAACGTTCCACCGTCCCGGGGAATAAGATCGTTTTCAAACGTGTCCCGAAGGATGAAGTATCGACTCGACCCGCGCCTCGCCCAGTTTCTGTGAGAATTCGCCTCGACCTCCAGAGCTGCATCTCCAAGATGCTCCATTTTCAAGCGGGGAATTTAAATGGCAATGTAGATCGAATACAACACGTAGCGTGTTCGAACAAAATTTTTCAAAGTTCGAATATTATCTTCATCTAGACGTTTTCGATGTTATCTTGTTGTCTTAGGGTAGAGTAGACAGATTATTTGCATATTTTAATAAAATGGAAAATTAACAGAGAATTTAAAAATAAGGGTTGATATAAATAATTAATAAAAATGGGGATTATAGTATAGTACATTAATTTCTTCGCTTATCTTTCGTAGAGAAAAAATTCTCTCTGAAACTTTGTAACCAATTGTTCGAAGATTTCCATTAGTAATCATGAAAAATGAAAACTGAAAATTCCTAATATTTCAATCGTCTAAATTGCTTCAAATTCTCAAAGAAGCATCGCGTTCTCTTAATATTATATCCTAAAGTTAATGCTTGATACAAGGTATCTATATAACATGATGTGAAGAATGCCGACATGTCATCGTCCGATTTTTCGTTTTAATTCCCACATATTTCGGCCGCGTGCCGCTAAAATATGCGAGGAACACGGTGGATCGCGCGTTGGAATGGCGGCTTAATGTCGGCGAAATATCGGCGAGATTATTCGGTCGGGCTTGATTGGAGATGAGCAAACTCGATAAGCGGGCTGAGTCCCCGCGAAAGAATTTTCAGGTCTGGGAGCAGGTGTCGTGTACCGGGCAACCTGTTTCACCGCGTCGAGAGAAAACGACGAAACAGCCAGCCTGCCGCCTTCTACGATGCCCTGCTCTCGTATTCAAATTCCCTGCAGCCCAGCCGACAACAGACTGGGACGAATCGACGATGAATGACGTTAAATGTTGGGTTACACTCCAGCGAACGTTTCGTCTCCCACCTTTCTGTTTTTTTTTTTTCTTTTTTTTAGGTGATTTTAAACTTCGTATGGAGGAATTTTGATTGTTTCTTTTTTTCCGTTTCTTCATTGAAAGAGCTCTGTGATTAAGCTTACTCTATAATTAGGGAAGACATTGTAACCAATCCAAAATTTTATGAACCGAGGAACGATCATCTTCTGTGTTGATTTTTATCGTTTCAATTTAACTAAAAGGGATGCGGAATTTTAATATCTTTGCGAAACAAATCTCAGTGAGAAAAATGCTCACCTTCCCTGCGGTTTTTCCGATGATTTCGTGAAAGTAACATTGTGGTTGTGTGATGACTTCGTCCACATCTTCCTGGTCACGAATTAGCGGTTTCTGACCCGGAAATCGTCTGAAATCCATACGAGTGTGGTAGCGCTTTCGACGAAATTGATCTCGATATCCTTAATTCGTTTGGAAGGGGATAGATTTTGGAGAAATCCTTGAGCAAATTGCTTTTGTTTACAAAGTTTTGCATTGTACACCCTGTAAAGAGCCTTCGACTGCCATCGACAGAGTCGTTCGCTTGAACAGAAGCTATGTTTCATCTTGTGATTCGAAATGTAACGAGAGATTGGATATCGATAAATTTCGATTATTCGTTTCTCTTTCAATTTTCTGCCTATTTATCTTCTTCATTTACGGTACGATGCCACGTTCGTACTGCGAATTATAATTCTGACGTGAGAAATGTTATATACAGCTATTATATATTTCCTTCTACCTTAACTCAAACAATTAAACAACTCTATCGTACTCGTTGAACAAGTCATTAAACAAATCTCGAGATAACGAATTGGATATTATCCGCCAGCTATCAATGTCCCGATCTCCACTGGATATCGCATTTATCTCTAAAACTGTTGAACGAAAGTAACTATGGTGGCTCACAAAAGTATTTGAACACTTATAGAAACTTTGCGTGAATATAATAATGTAGATATACATTTGAGATTATCATTCATGTTGTGTATTAATTTTTTATTGACTGCGCTTCTTTTCACTAGCTGTACGTTTGTATTGAATGAATTGTAACTTTTATGTATGTACTTTCATATTGATTCGAAATACTATTATGATGAGAATGTGAGTAACTTTTCATTACAATGTCAATGAAATTTCAAAATGAAAGGGATGAAAGAAAAAAAGAAAGAAATCAGGTTGAGAAACGATTAATCTAATTCGAAACTTAAATCTGGACATTGGAAATCAGGATACAGCGCAAGGCTGGAACTTTCTCTGAAAATCGGGCGTTATCGAGGCTACGTGACAATCGATCGGCAGGAGTCCGCTCCACGATCGATTCTTTGTCCAGCTTCGCGACGATAAGCCGCGTCGAATCACGAGACGTTGGCTGCAACTGATTTTGCAACGACTCTTAAGCCTCTCGCATAAATTATACGCGCGTCTCTGTTCCTCTGTCCCGACTTGTCTATTACGAAACACGATCACTGTCTTTGTTCCTCTAGTTCGCTCGAACAACTATAGTCATCGCGATGTGACTTTTATTACCGTGTCTTAACCTCTGGCACCGGGTACACCGGCCCCAGTCGACTTTGTCGCACGAGTTTCACGCGTTTGCGACACCCTTGCACTCGCGATCGAACCAGATTCTTGATCGTCGATGGGAAAACTGGTTGACGATCGAAAGTTACGACTTTCTTGGGTTGCCGTCGATGAATCATTTTGCAATTTGTAGAGAAGAAGGGATTACTGTCTTTCCTTAGTTTCTTTCGCTGATCGCTTTCATATATTTCTGTCCAATAAATTCTGTTCAGCTATCATTCACTCATCAGCCAATTTATTCTTAAAAACAGAAACATCCGTCATTTTCTCCATATCGTCACTTATTACCGAGCCATTGCCAACGTCGCACCATCAAACTCACACTGGAGATCCGATATCAACGAGTGAGTCACCAAGTTCCACTGACGTTCCGAAGGAACGCGGATCGGTCGACTGGTTCCCGGAACGCTCTGGTATGCTAATTGCGATCGTCTTGCGTACTCGAGCACTCTCGAGCATTGTCGTATGCGTGCACAGCGTGTACACGCACGTTGATCGAGTCGGTGCATCGTTCCACCTCGTACGCCCTTATGCTCTTTTTCTCCACTTCTCGCTGCCTTCTCCGCCTCTCTGTTGTCGCTCTCGCGGTAGAGAACACGTGGAAGCGCGGAACTCGTTCTAAGGGTGCGGTTACGACATTGTAAACCGATCGAGATTGCGTTCACGCGTCACGTGACCGCGGCTAACGATCCCGCGGAAGCGACTAACTCGCCTCGTTAATTACGAGCGTATGTTGTCGAAACGATCCTAGCAGGTGTGATTAATTGCATCGTCTTTGGGTTTTAATCCAAGTATAGCAACCGAGTATTCGAGTACTTATTTGTGTATTTGTCGTAAAAAATATCTATTTTGTGGATATACTCGCACACGATTGATTCTATAGACTTCCCATTATTTGGATATTTTTGCGTTTAAATTTGTGCAAACGTTTTAGATCAGCTTTAAGTTTGAAACTTCCAATTTAGTTATACTTTCTAGACATATAAGAAGAGAATTAGATGTAAGAGATGTAAAACCGAAAGTTCGTCTAAAGCCGAAAGGCACGGATTAAACAATAATAAATAATAGATAAAATAGTTATATTTTCATTGAATAACAGAATATTCATCGCTTAGATAATAGCTGAAACAATGGTTAGATATATTCTGAAGGAGATCTAAAGATAATCGTGTGTTTCGTTTTTCCTATTATGAATTTACGAAAAAGGAAATTCCTTTGGGATATCTTGATTACCAAGAGGAACGACTATATAGGGAGGGTATAAGGCAGTAAGGGATTTAGTGGTTCGTCACTTGGACTAGCCAGCAGGGTCCTGTTTTAAACGTTTTTGAGGTAAAGCAATTTAGAAAACAGGATCTCTCGAGGATAGGTATTATACGAGACAATAGAACACGTAACTTATATCAGTGGTATTCTGAAATATGAAACCTCCTGGGAGCATCACATTCGATCTTCGAATTATCTTCTTACCTTTATCTTAACTCTTTGACCGCAAGTGTTCTCGTCTACCGTCAGGATCTTCTGATTAAATCTTTCTTCTTGATATACGGTTGTGTAAGTACGAAGTGTAATTGTTTTCTGACCGTTCATTTTCATCATCGCATCACTAATTACCTACTATCCTTTGTGTACTTTCCACACGTTTCGCTATATCGATTTCGCAGCCTGATTCTTCTTGACAGGAGATTTGCATACATTTCCTCGCTATTCCAAGACATTTTTTACAATATTTTACAACTAATTGTAAATTCTCGACTCGAAAGGAAGATTCGTTACAGACAAACCGTATGTAGAATTTTAAGTGAAATTACAAATGAAACTAAAGTTTCTAAAAAATACAACTTTTATCGTATCGACAAAATAATAACAGCGAAGCATTGAGAATATGGTAACACAAAAACCATAAAACATTTAAAAGACGAATATAAAAAATGGGAACACAGTTATTTATGCAGCAGTGACCAATAATCGCAAAATTCTTAAAATCGCAAGGAAACATTTTTTTCGTGTACCTTACCCAATCCCAATCTATCTTTCCAAACTTCCAAGAAACTATTCCAAGATAAACCACGCTCTCTAAAAACATTGTGCAGAACGCGAGGAACGCGTCGTGACAAATTTTTCGCGCGAGCCGCATAGTCGATGCGGGGAATCTCGAGGCGAATTCCACCGATGCTAATCGCGTCTGATCTCTCCGTTGGAGCCGGCTTCTTCTCCACAGTCGGCTCTTATCTATCTGGCATCTGTGTGTTCGGTTATAGACGAAACAGCGTGTGTACACATGGGTACTCGGTCCCAATCTGCGGCAGGTATCTCTCTGATTCGCGAGCGGAGATAATCCGCGGTTATGTGTCTCCGCGCGACATACTTATTCAATTAAATCGACGACGATACACCGGACCGAATATACCCGGTACGATCGAGCGGTAACCTACATCGTGGGCCCGATTAATTGCATTCTAATAAATGAATAGATACTCGGTGATATTTATGATGATACGCCTCGCGTGACGGGTGAATTGTTAATTGAACGTCCGGAGAATAATCGAATATCGTGGTTTATGGTGTACCCGGTGGCGAAGATAATTGGGTAGAGACAGAGATTTGTGTTTCGTTGGGAAGATTGAAGAGATTTTTTATAGACGAGATGTGTGTGAAATTCTAACTGAAGATAGAAGTTACAAGTTGGAAGGTCGAAGGTAGTTTGAATTTTGTTCAGAATACGACGACGTTCGCTAAACTGTAATTCCTGCTGTTGAGATTATTCGATGTGTAAACAGAGAAACTCGTGAATAAATTGTAAGGTAGAAAATATATTTAAATAGAAGTGTAATTATAAGTAAGAATACAATTTGAGCTGGTCCAGAGCCACACGCTAGCTGTGTTACCCAATAACTGAAAACCCCGAAGCCAACGTCGCCTGTCTACTGTTTCTGGTTTGTCTTCGTCGCAGTCTTTTGTCTACGCGCTGTCGATGGCCTCAGTGCTTGAGAAAATTAAAAAAGACCAGATGTAGAGTTTTCTTAGAAGTGGTGACCACTTCAACACCTGCGATTCGATCTTTTAAGACAAGCGGTTAAACTGTTCGAAGGTGGAAACTTTAAAAAGAATCTTATAGTTTAATGAATGTCGATGGATTTTGTATTTTCAAAAATACGTAATTTTCTGTAAAAGACTTAAAACTGCAATTGTATCGTACGAATGTATAGAACGAATGTACGAATGTATAGATGAAATTTCGAGATCTCGTTAATAAAAGAGTCGCGATTCGGTTTCACGGTATTTAACGAATCCGAAAAAAAGTGTTTCAATGTACAAAGTACAACCTGTTCATCGAACAGCATTGATTTTAGCCTCGAGGCGATCTCTTTACAATTCCTTTTCATCCATCGGTTCGTGAGGTGAGCGGCACATGACCATGCTGTGAAATTACTTTTACACGGTGTTCGAAAATAATTAGGAGACACGGTGTTTCCAGGTATAGGTTAGGAAAACGCAGCGAACGTTATAAATCAAATCACTTGTAACATACGAACAGAGTTGCTTTAAAAACTTCGTCTATGCCACTATGTGCGAAATACAGTAATTACTGGTAAATTCCAATTCATTCCAGTGACTACCACAATCTAGTTACATAAGCGTCGAATAATGACAAAGTCAGTCGAGTAACACACTCATAATTCTTAAAAACCATTAAGGACAAGCCTCTATATCATCGAGTCTCGTTATTTGTTCGTTCGAATAAGGAAAAACGTTTGAAACGTTTCTGTCGGGACGTAAAACGAACAATTGCAATTAGAACCTTCGAATCTGTTAAATACGTTAGAAAAGTTGTTAACTCATCGAAAGACTCGAATATTAGCCACATTAGCGAATTATGATGACTTCTTGGATCTCGTGGTACCGTGATTGGTGAAGATTCAGCCGGACGGACGAAGATCCTTATTACAGGAAATAGCTTCGGAGCCAGTCGTGTCATTAAGTATGCAAGTCGCGGCCACAGGCACGGCTCTACCTCCGGGAACGTCTGTGCAACGTCGAAAACTTCTAATCTACCAGCTAGGATACACCTCCTCGATCGTTTATTTCTTCACGTTCTCGCTCTATCCTGGAAATAATTATACGCTATTGATCGTTATTGAGCGACTCCAATAGCCCGGAGCTTTTTTGTCCGATTCGTTCCATTCCGTTCCCTCCGCTAGATATAATACATAATCATTTATATTATTTATACGTTTCATTTGAACTCATTTTCATTGCTTCAACATTGCTGTTTTTTTATTCCTGTATATTAGATGTAAATATTTAGATGTGTGAGTAATCTGATGTAATTGTATGTAAATATTTGATTGATACATTTTTTGTTTTAATCTGGATACTTAATTTACCAGTATGTACCAACGTATGTCTAACGTGCCGTTTCGTTTACGTATTTGCACTTAATTAGACTTCGACCTACAGCCACGAGCTTGGTTACATTCAGTCTGTCTCGAGCCGTCATGAATGCCGGAACGAAATAATATCGGTGGAACGAAGTAGTGTTCGTGTAATTAATCTCAACTACATACATTTATCGTAATTAATAAATTCAAATTAATACTCGTCGGATTTCAACGGTGTAAAATTTTGAATAAAATTGGATAAGCAGATAAGACGAACAAATTTTTAATGGTGGAGTATTTACTTGACATTTAAATGACAAGAAAGAAATCTAAAAGGAAAGGGTATTGCACGTTTCAATATGTTACAAATACGCAATATAGTCAAACAATCTAGTTCGACTATGAGATCCGACTAAATTATGCAAATCCACTGACGATAATTATCACGATAAACTAGCAAAAAGGAACTGCTGGCAATGTAAACGTTTTGCAATTCAAATCACGGCTATCTCATTTGTCGATAAATGGTTGAGGTAATAAGTGTACCGTAAGAAAAGTGGTGATTCGAAATCTAACACCCGACTACGTCAGCAGGGACTAATCTTTGAAGCTTTCCTCGCCGATGCGAGTGTCTTCTGGTTACAGCTGTAATTACATGGAAGGTAATTAACATATCAAAATGACGTTAAAATTCTCGTGAACGGTACCGAAGCAATTAGAAAGAAACTGAAAATTACACAGGAATCGACGCATTATCCGTGTACTCTAATGTAATTAAAGACTCGGCAGCGCTGTTGACCTGAAAATCTCTGAATTATAGAAAAATTATTCCAATTAGACACGCGAGGCACTGTTTCGTGTTTAACTCTTTGCTTTATCTTATCGAGTCACACTTTTCCTATGAATTATGAATTCTAACTTCTCTTCTAAACGATCCAAATTATTCTGACACTTTCAAATTCAACGCTGTAATTCCGCAACTGTAGTAATTTGGCAACGTAACAATCAATAAAAAATTATTGCTGTCCTAAAAACTTCAAATCTTCTGACGAGACGTAAGCACCCAAAATCTCAACTGACAGCGATAATTGCGAATCGAATCGAATCGAATCGAATCGACGTGTAGTTACTCGCATTTTGCCAGTCCAAATACAGGCCGGTCATTAAATCGAAATCGATGTTTCGGAAACGGAAGGTGTGGGCAATGTGGCGCAAGTATCATGACCAAGTAGGAGGGGCGTGCGGCTTGTTGCGGCGTAGGTACGTCTTGACGCGCGATCGGACCGGGCATCAGTGACTCTTTCTCTGCCGGCAGCATCCGATCGTTCTGAGGTCTCGCTCTCGTCTGAATCTCGCGGCTACGTGTGTGCTCGCGACCGATTACCAATCCCGTGATCGATTACCGAATCTGTGATCGATTGTCGAACTCGCGACGTATCAACCGATCGCACGACATGCGTGACCAACCGAACAGTTCTGTGCGTCAAGAACCGATCGTCGACACATCGATTTCTGGACCAAGAAAATTCAGAAGAAATTAATAGGGGTGAATCGTGGATGTTTTATTTGTTCGTAGTGACGTACTTATGTGTGAAACGAAGAGGATGTCTAATTACAAGGTTATTTTTCGGGGTGCGAGAATTTCCGCATCGAGAGAAGAGAAATAATTTTGATTAGTGATTGATTAATTGGTAAGATTGTCGATTATCTTTATGTTGATTGTATTTAGTAAATGACGATCGTGTTTATCTATGAATATTAGAAGAACGTGCTTACGGATAGTGGAGGTGGATGTTCGTTGAGAGGTATTCCATTCATTAATTTTAGCTAAGATATACCTGGTATGTTACGTATGTTGATACCAGGTGCGAAAACAAAGGGCAACATTGAATAAAATTTTAGACGTTGTCGACCGCGCTGTTAATATTTTATGCATTTATGCGCATCTATTTAAAGAACAGGAGAGTTGATACATATTTATAACCTAGATGATATACTTATGTATAAATGAGAGCAAAGGTACTCTCTTACTGACACTCACACCTTATGAGAGCAGCTTACTATTCTTCCAAATCGACGTCTTACTATGAAATACTTCTTTGAAGTCAGAGTTTAATGTTTCAATACCATTCAACCATATCTTATAAAGTATTTTCAAATGTTATAAACAGCTGTTCAAAAATTTCATATTTTTTTACAAGCAAAGAACTAAAATTTTTATTTTATGTCTTTAAATTATGTCGTAGACACATAAACAGTCTGCTCGTCGTAATACAAAATTTACCTCGATCTCACTTCACCCCACACCATGAAACCATCCACGTTTCCATAGTCTACGTGCAGACCCTTTCGTGTATTCACCTTTCTCCAACCCTGTTACCCAGTACCCCCCTTTCGATCAACGAAAGTAAAACCAAAAAGCGTGCCAGAGCCGGAGGGTAAAGAGTCAGGTGTGGAAGGGGTGGTTCACGAATCTGATGGAGATAACGATCGCGGCGCTCGGAGCAGCAAGTAGCTAGCAGGTACTCAAAATCGGCCTCGAACGAGAGAGAAGAGACCGGTCCGTAAACACTTGTACGCGACGTCCTACGGTGACTCGCAGAGGGCTTCCATGGCTCGGCATGTTCGAGACCACGCTGTGTGGTCCTCTTAAGGAGGCTGCGCGAAGTCCAGGGTACCGGACCAACAGCCACCCGAGCGACGAAAGGGGAGACACGATGGCAAAGAAGGGGAGGAACGAGGGTGGGGAGAAAGGTGGCAGCATGTGACCCCGAAGCGTCGTCCCGAGGAGACTCACCTCCTAAGGTGATTTACGTTTCGCCAATGGCGCCTTTTGTCTAGCCAGCCGGCTGTCAGACGTGTTTGATTTTCGCAATATATTATACGCTCGACGAATTATACTGCGCCCGGTCGCGGCCATAATTCAACGGCGACGAAGTGACGCGCGAAGCTGTTCGACGACGCGACCGATTCTGCGAACGAGCCAGGACCGGAAACGTCGTTCCCCACGCGCCACGATCGTGTCTGTCCCGACCGTTCCCACGACCACGTGGATAAATCCTCAGGGATTGAGCTTGTTTTGCTTGATTTTTGGCTGATGAACTATGTATATGGTGTCCTTTGTCCGGAGAAGATAGGAGATGACTGGGACGATCGGTGTGGGTGATGTCGCTTGGATGGAATTCAAATGCGATTGGAGTGGTACGATGGTCAAGTCGATGTTTATGTAGTAGCGAAATAGCAAGGATGGATCGCGTGTGAGAAACGGGGAAATGGTTGATTCTCGTGAGAAGATGTCGATTTCTCTATATTTTAATTCAGGGAAGACGTAACCATGCATTGGTTTTCCTAGGTGAAAACTTCCACGTGGCTGATTTCATTTGTTTCGTAATAACATAGCTGTCTTGTTACAACACTCCTCGGATGTAGACTAAACACGACAGAATCGTAGATACTTAGCATAAAATAATATTCGGCCAAGTCGTGATCGAGATCCTCCAGTTAAATTCATATGATAATATTATTTTCTTAGAAAATATTTTAAATCGAAATACTAAAACATTTTGATGTCCAATTTCGTCCAGCAATTCTATATCTAAAATAAATATTCCGGGATCCATCACATCCGCTGAAGCAGTATTTTTTTTATCGAATACAAATTTTAATCCGGTTTAGAGCATATTTGTATTGTACAGTTGACATATTTTAACTTCAATCTGTAACTCTGAATTTCTTTATATTAAATAGCTAATTTTACACGACAATCGTATGTCCAAAATAAATATTCGTCCGATATAAATAAAAAAATCTACTCTTATCCAAAAAAAATCGTCTACACGTTCTGAGCACCTTATTCTATATTCATCGAATTGCGAATCCTCCCCCCTATAGTTTTACGATGAAGCGTCGCGTAATTAAAACGCGATCGCCACTGTTTAGAGGCTTCTCGTGCGTCTGTCGCCTCTGCTTTTGTTTCCCATGGGAATCCCCACGAATTCTCGTGGAACAGCCGGATAATTAAAGAAGCACGCGAGGGCCAGACTAATTTCATCCGACGAACATCGTGCTACGATTCGAACAATGCCCTCTGCATCGACCGTAACTAGGAAACGCAGATAGCATATAAACGCGCGTTCCTTCGCGCGTAATTAGGCGCGTGCATCGCTGTTTGAAAGTGCTTGTCACGTTAAGTGGTTCTGTCGCGAGTCTTATCTTATCGGGGGTAGTAGAGATTGGTGAAACAACTACGTATCTCACTGTACGACACGTTTTTTGAAATTGCTTCTTCAACCTGGTTTTTTTCGGTTACAGTGTATATGTACTTAAGAAATTTTGGAGAAGTGGAAATAAGAGAGTTGAAATTGAGGTCCCGTTTTAAAGAATGCGGTTTCGAAGATACGTTTAGTTTGGTTAGGTTTCGTTGTGTGATTAAGATGTTGTAGAAAGGATATTTTTCCACGATATTTATGTTCAAGCCTAGCCATTTTATCATATTAGATTATCAAAAAATTCGAGGACGATTCTACGATGCCTAACAATGTTTCTACGGTATTATACAATCATACGTTACATCGAATACTTGAAACTCTTTCCAATAAGAATAAAAATTCATCTGGAAGAAATTCGAGATGGAAACTTCGTTCGAATCGTCAACAATACATTTTTCCTACGAAGGATTGAAATGTTACATTTTTCCTACGTATATTCGATCGACTAACTGAACTTGTATTAAGAAAGAAATACAATTATAAATGACCAAAACTTAGTAGGTGATTAATATAATTAATTCTAACGATTATTCTCTAACGATTCTACTTCGAGAGGAAACGGGGATTCGCGACACGACAAATGGGATGCGAAGAGATCACGAACGTACCCGTTTTTCGAGAGTGAAACTGCGTTCGAAAGTCCGCGGCGCACGGCGAAACGAAAACTGATCTCGTACAAGGCGTCCTTTAATTGGTCACGTTCGATCCGCTTATCAGCGGGAACGCAGGATCGACGAAACCGAGTATCCCCTACAAAGTGTTCCCGTGGGAACGATCGTTAATTGTCCATAAAATGCACTCTCACCTGGCACTGTGCTAAAAGCAGAACCGTGTTCGCCACGGAAGAATCACGTATCCGCGAGAGGACAACGATCATCCGAAAGAAATAGCTCCTGCCCCGTTCCCCGCCCCTCTTCTGTCACTTTCTACCTTCGATAGTTTTTCAAGGGTGTCGATGAATCTTTCGTTAGCGATTACTACTATCCCAACTACACAAGTATTGCATGGAGTATCAAGGAAATAGGAAAGCTTCAGCCATAATACTTTTATTTTAAATAACGAGCTTTACAAGGGTCAATTTACGATACGGATGTTTGCAGCAACTAAGTAAATTAAGTAGCTTCGAGAAATTATTAATCGCTGCAAACTCTTGTAATCTTCTCAATGTATCCTTTTGCAATTAATTAATATCCTCTCGCAATTCCATCGGTAATTAATTCCCACCCTCTAGATTCGATTACCTAGATTAATTTCGCATTTGAATCTGGAGAATCGGAATTAATTAACAATCCGTAAGCTCGTGATTCGAACAAGCGTAAAAACTGGCAAGTGCCTTTCTCAGCCTAAAAAGTATGTCATTGTTTAGAATTATCTGTGTCCGTGGCAAGAAGAAGAGAAAAAAGAATTTATATAAGAAGAGGTAAATGCAGGAAAAGTAGGTAGTAAAAAGCGCGGTCGCATGTAAGATGGTAGAGGAATCGAGGGAACCGTTTAGCCAGTGTAAACATTTTATTACACGTCGGGGACGGTTGTATTCCCGCGAGCCGACCGAATGAATCGCGGCATTCCTCTCGGCGAGCGTTGCCGAGGATGAGAAGCCCCCTTTTCCTTCGCGTTCGAGAGCAAACAAACCGTGTATCTTTATTACAGTAATAACTATAATCTCGAGTCCCAGCGGAGAACCCTTCCTTCCATATACGATACACCCAGTCGTCGGCTCTCTTCCTCGAAACTGCGTAATCAGTTGCCGTCTACTTCACTGAAAGCAGCTCTCCTCACTTTGAATCACCTTAACCGACAGTACGGTAGGCAACCGTGGCTGAACACGCTCGCGACTTACACACGGAGGAACGCGCCACGTCGGTGTTCACTGTCATTAGAGGAGGGAACCGCGATTAGAGTTGAAATAGACTCCGGGCCTGATACAAACGACTCGCGATCAAATTGATTCGGTTGCAATTTCCGTGGGCTCCTTCTTCACTTCCAACCTTTCCTTTTCCCATCCTTTCGTGGCTTTCTTTCATGTAAATCCACCGACGATGCCTCGTAAGTGGCCCACCTTTTTGCCCTCGCCGCTTTGACAATTATCGCTGGTTAAGAAGTATGATTTAGGTTGACGATCCACGGTAGTGTTATCCGCCAAGATTTGTACGAGACTCGGATTATATGGATCCTCTTAACGGCCGGTATCTTTTTTTCCCCTACGTCTTTATGATCGCTGGTTACAAGTTACTTTGTAACGCGTTTCGCTTATTGCGATTCTTGTAAATATAAAAGACATTTCTGAATGAGTGGTACTTCCACTCAGAAGATTACATTCTGGACAAGAGTAAGTCGAGAAAGGAGGATAAAGTTCCTTCGTTCGACAACGAGCTTTTCAGAAAAATGTCAAGCTTGAAAATTCCTTGTGTACTTAATTATTAAAAAATCTTTCCATCTTTCCAATTCACTCTTACGCATAGAATACAGTAGTTGCGGCTATTCTTAAACACGCGTTCCAAGCATTCGAAGGATCGGTCGTATATCTTTTCGCAATAAGAAGAATCGCCACTTTCGTGCCAAAAAGGAAGGAGGCGAAACGTAAAGCACGCACATTCCACGTTCCAAAAAATTCCACCTTACGTTCTCAACAAGCTTGAGGCATCCGTAAAATCAAGCCCAGTGCCACACATCCACAAATCTCGGATCCCGAACAACCGTTTAAACATCGGAACGACCTCAGAAACGACAAGAGGCACTGAAAAAATATCATGGCGGTGCGGTACACCGACGCGCGGCAATCGGTGGAGGCTCGTTAATTTCACGGGAGGATTTACAAGCTAGTGAACGCCTACCGTGTGTGCGTATGATCATTCCGCGAGCCGGCAGCGTAAAACCCGCGCGACTAAGCTACGGTATTTTATACGGTGAATTTCATTGTGCTGTCCGCGTGAGAGAGGGTTGCAAAGGATAAGGGTGCGATATCCAAGGGATTTCGTTTCGCTCGTAGTGTCTCTCGTTAAGACATTCGCGCCTGTTAATGAGCTGGCGCGCTCGCAAGTAGCTTTAACGCGATCTGGTCGCCATACATGGCGCGGAAGCGACTGCTACTCTCATAAAATATGACGCGTATCTTCTTATTAGAAGTAAATTGTATCCTCATTACCTGGCGCGCTTCTAGCGCCGCTATCTCTTTCTCTATTCCCTCGTGGTTCTCCCGCCTTCCTTCGTGGCTCGTTTTCATTTTGTTTAATCGCGATCTGACTCGAGCAAGGCAACTAATCAGACCACCGTTTGCAATCAGATTCCACGGAATATTAATAGTCTGGATGCTCTTTCTAGGCTTGTCCCTGTGTCCACTGTCGCAGCGTCGATAACACGCAAAGTGGACGTTGGAATGTACCTAGTCCTGCTATAAATATTGGTATAAATATATCGAATAGCAATTTTAAGGATACAGGAATAATAGGAATTTATTAAGATCTATACACATGTCAATTTAATATTTATTTGAAATAAGGAACAGAAATTAACCGATGTTAGCTGAAATAGCTAGTCTGCTTTGATATAAATTTACAAACGATACTCGAGAATTCGCTCGGCCTGTAAACGAACAGTCTCTGTTCGATTCTTAAGAATTCGTCATAATAATGGCTTCAAAAAGTCCAAAATCTAATTAACGCACTTATACGGAGCGTGTACTGAGATGCAAAACTAACTATTACTATCATTATTAATTTCTATTATTTATACGACGATGCAAGATTTTTTAAGCAATCGTCGTTTAAAATGTCCGATAAAATGACAAAAATTATAAAAGGACGAGGTATATAGGATGTTGAGAAATTTTGAGAACTGCTTAGGTGAGAAAGTAAGTGAATATGTGGCTGTATTATTTAATAACAGATCGTTGAATAGAGAGGAAGATAGAGAAAAGGGATCACACGGAGAGATTTCACGAACACATATCACGGAGGATTATTTCACAGGAATGAATTGTGTTAGGCATAAGGTGGATAACGGTGATTGAAGTAATTCGTTGACGCGGATACGTAGGTCAATCGATCGTTATCAATCGACCCGATTCGTTAGCGCGTTTGGTGTATCGGTCTGGTGCTCGCGTAACGCTGCATTTAAATCACCAAGCTGCATACTTGTTGCCTGATAAAAATCAGCCGGTACATTGATCGCGGGTAATTTATGAGCTGCCGTGTTGGGCATACCAGAGCGCTTACATAATTTATGAAATCGTCGTATAATATCTGGCTAGTCCTCTGTTCGAACGTGTTGCGCCACAAAAAAACGCGTCCGCAGTCGCTTGTCTGTCACAGGATTTTCAGCCACGAGCCTTTCGCGAAAGATAAATCACCGTCAATCTTATACCGGGTCTTTGCAGATTTGATTATTTATTAGAATTCATAGACAGAGAATTATGGGCCATTGTATGCAAAGTAGACGTGCACCAAAATACTCCTCCGCGGTTCTGCTTAATTCCTGGTGTATTCTCGTACTACCTGTTCAGTGCGATATATGTAGATAATTTTAGAGCGATCATAAAATGTGAGATAGGAAGTCAGGGTATCTGAATCGTTCAGCGTCGAATATGTCAGAAACATGTCTATATCGTAAAGAAATAGAAACTTGATATACTACAATTTTAAAGTGTGTCTAAATGTCATCGCAATTCCTCTGAGTCCGTTATTTCCTTAACGCCTAGTAGCAAACCTTCGATGCCTAAAAAAGGACTATCGTTTGTATACGCTCATTAGCAAACGTAAATATTAACAAATGTCCATCATGATACTCTCGCATTTCTCACAACAAAAGCAACAAGAGCAGCTATCTTCACGAGTGCACCCTATCTAGAGCGCTCCACAGATTCGTCGGTCACCCACCATTAACATTACTCGAGACTAATTGGATGCTCCTTCGAACGACATTAGCGTACCACGCGTGTCGTATACATTACCACGCGTAACTTTAACCGTTCAAAAACATCGAGAGAAATGATCCTCGTCCGTGTACAAAATTGTTTCTCTCCTACGGGCGATCGGCCAAGTCCATTCAGAAGGATCGAGACGAATGTCGTCCGCCTCTCTTTCTCGATCGCCAACGAGAACGAGAATGAGCCTCTGGGCTGTGCGATTACTCATTGAAGACGTTGATTGCGGCTACGGCATACTTACCGAATCTCATCGTCGGCGGCCGAACGAAGCAATAAAACGCGCCCGGCTGAATTTCGACGTAGCTTCCTCATTTTTTCTCTCTCTCCATCTCCTTTTTTTTTGCGTTTCGCGCAGAGAAGCACTATTTTACAGCCTGTTAAAGGCCCGAGTAATTGTTCCATCGAGAACGAGCACTTGTCCCGGAGACTAATGGCTACTATTCGCTCGTCACATGCTGGATCGCTCTTCTCTCTCACGGTGTCGTCAATTTTCGACCCAAAACCACGACCATAGTCCTCTACAGCGAACTTTCGTTCGTTTCCTTGAATTCGACGTTATGCAACGTGTTTTTCGGACGTGTTACATGTAGCTGAGGAAAATAACACACTCTGTACTTTGCTTTCTACGTCGAAATTTCGGTATAATTGCGAGCAGGTTTTTTTGCGTTGTGTAATCGAAACTCTGCTGTTCTCTTTTCTTGGCTGAACTTTTTTTGTACCTTTCCGTGTTGTGCGAAGTATGTAGTGATAACACGATGCCTTGTCTTTAATGTATCTTAAATTCCTTGTTGAATTTCCCTGTCAGCCATTTGCGTCATTGTAACTTGATAAAGCGTTCGTACATTCAAGTTTCTTGTAGGTTGTCTGACTTAGTAGACATTCTCGTCACAGGGAATCGATTAAAACTCGTTCATCGATACTTTTCGTAGGCGTCCATGCATAATCAATACGGGAACTCCCACTGTTTTGCATTTCTCTCTGAAAGTGTTATGACACGATCCTTTGTAGCCACTTTGCCTGAATATTGATCAGCGAAACTTGTATAATTAAATTACGAATCGATTTTATCGATACAATAGACGTGCCAGACTGTTCTACAGTTATCTGTTTAATCATAGAGACTCGATCATAGAGACTGTTCCCGAGTTACAGAGACAAGATAACGTAACGTCAGTGTTGAGATACCTATAAATACGCGTTATAGAAGCGAGAGATGCGCTTTAATGTATCCGCCATTAATCCTCCGTATACTTACACGCCGTAGCTTCGTGTAAATAAACGTTAGCCTGCGTTAATCTCGCCTGACATCGGGCTGACCGATAGACCGATTGATGCGACTATCGATGCGAGAATCCAGCGAACTTTCAGCGACAGGGAGCCACCGATTCTCGCGTGGGTGACCCATCTCATGCTATTGATCCATGTTCCACCTCTGGGCACGGTTGCTTTAGTTACCGATCCCAGTCCTACCTACAGATCCAGTCGGTGTTTGTGCCTTGGAAAGATTAAAATGAAAAATCTGTTTGCGTTTTTTTTACTCATTTTCTCAGTACTTTCCTATACACGATATATTATGTATTAATTATTACGTATTTTGAACGATACAACAGCACGTTCGAACAACCAAGAATCATCTTCTATAATGAAAGCTTCGTATAACTCACGCTACGAAGTCAAAATGCTGATTCACTAGAGGTACGACGTGATATGCCACGCGCAATTGAAAATGCACGAACCTATTGTCCAATTATATAAACAAAACTAATTGCACTATGTAATCAGACATCGATTCTCATTCTTTCCCCTATCCCATTTATCTTTTATAAGATCAGCCCTATTTCAAAGCCCTTAACGAAACCAGCAATCATCCCTATAACAGAAACTCCATAGGGGTCATAAAATTATCGTCGAAAGCGAGGATCCTGGCCCGTAAACCCACTGAGCACCCCGAATGAGGATGAAAGGGAGATGAACACGAGCACCCTAGGGTCGATGATAAAAATTTGGGTCTCGATGGGTCTCCGAGCTAAGCGATCATGTTCCTGGTTCGACGTCCTTTCCATCTCGTCCACGCCACGAATGTGGGACGATAAAACGAGGCTCGCCCCAACAGCCAAATGAGGCGGCATCGTAAAACGCGCGTTTCGGGAAAGGTGCATCGAAGAAGGTCTTCATTCAGCTTGGTAACAAAGACCGCTTCGGTCGCTATGCGGAACGTATTCTATTTAAGAAACTATGTGCTTGCTATAAAACTTATCGGTGTGATCTTGACAATGAGCGCTTCATATAGAGCGCTTCATATAAAAGAACCGAGAACGTATTCTTGTTAGACACAGACGAATATATTCGGACCAGCGAAAAAGTTTATGGACTGGATCGTTTAGTCATTAACTTATTTGAAATCGATCTGCAACTAGAGGTTCATTCCTGTGAATAGATATTTTGAAATCTTGATAGCTTCCATTACTGTGCATTACTTTTTTATCTTAAAACCAACACCACTTTGTAATTTCATACAATATTTTCTGCAATACTACTTCTGCGTGATCCTATTTCTCTGACCAGTTTCTTCGGTACTGTCTGATAATGATAACACGAATTCCTTCACGTGACGCATATGATGCGTCACTGATTGCATTGAGTAGACATTATACGATGCACACGGTGCGTCAGCAATTTCAGCAAATTCACTTAACCAATATATCTTTGCGGTATCTGTCGTCGAATTATTGACTTTTAACTGAACTGTTTCTTGGAAATGAAACATCGATCGTGTCAGTATTTATGTAACGAGATTAAGAAATCACCAAAAAGCGAAGTTTATTCAATTGGTTTGTGAGAGGCTCGTTTACGTTCACGAAGATATCAAAATTCATAATCCGCCGTTATCCACCAGAAACAGCAATTTCGCACGTTCCTCTCACTTACACCCTCTTCCACCCATCCGTCGTATTCTCAAACATCCAACACCCACGCGAATACGCACGATCCGAGACGCGGATCGCCAGCAGATCACGACCCCGTGATTTCGCGTGGAAGACAACTTTCGCAGGATGCCTGTAGCGTGCAGAAGGTGTCCATATTAATTCATGACGGCGCGTTATCGGGCATTCCTCGCTGACGATAGGATCGTCCATTCTCGTGAGAAGATGCGACGCAGGCGGAAGCGACGCGCGCCACGCTCGAATCTAAATACCTGTCAGCCGTGTGTTTACACGGCACGACGTGACCGCGCGATAACGCGCACGTCGTTTGCACACGCTTGCACCTGCACGCGCTTCCATCGTCGCAGTTTCATCGCATTTCGCGGCCCAGTAACCCGCATAACCTGCGCGCTTATGATCCAAGAAGTTTCCGCTTAATCCTTAAAAGGATGGGACAAAGTGTTCGTTTCTGTGAGACTCGGTTTCATAGCTTCAAGCTATCGACTGGTCGAAGAATAGCTAGAAGTCGAAGATTATTTTATTGGCGGTGAATGGAAACGGGAATTTATGTTTCTTGGATCTGATAGGTTGCTTGGATATTGTTTGTCCGTAAGGGACATAGGTTAAGAAATTTTTGCTTAAGTTTGGTTTCCTGAAATGTTGTAAGTTTTCCACTGTGAATTGTTTTGGTCTGCTTCAAGATCCGTGTCTATATTCGTGTAACTTATTAGACTTGTCGATTTTAAATATAATGGTTTATGAGAATAGGTTTGTAGGCTTGAAATATAGTATAGCATAGTTCAAGTTTCATCTGTATCGTAATTGTAGCAAGTGACTTACGGACGTACGTTGTCACGCTAGAATATTACGATATCCATATAGAAAGATCCATTAAACTTACGCAACGAAGTTACAAGAACAGCTATACTCCTCCAATTTTTATTAACGACAATACCATTAAGTATATAGCTGTAAGATCACGAAATTTCCTCGATCACGAGTATCTTAAACCTGGTTCATAAATCAAGAAATCCAAAAGCATCGGGACCTGCAGTAGTCGCTAACATTCTCGTTCGTTACTTTCTACTCGATCCTCGTCCCTCGCTCCTCCATGATCCATCTGTGGGTAACCATCCTTCAGCCGGTCGGTCGCAATTACCGGCACACTTTTTCAAACGACCAGCCAAATCTCGGCGAATTAATCCCACTCGCGGCGTTCCTCTCGCGCGTCCACGCCTCTGTCCGATCGTCGCCCGCCTAACGCGGCCCAGTGACCCGAAAAACCAAACTTTGCTCGTGATCTGACACGTTTTGTGGTCCTTCCACGGACAAACTAGCTGGCTTCCTTCGTTCAAGCTCCTCGACGTCGACAACGACGATGATAATCGCGAGGACGATCTCGCACTCCTCCTTCCACATGCTCTTCGTACTCGATCGGCACATTCTCTCTTCCAGCTGTTCCCGTTAATTATTCTCGCGGACTTTTCGCTCGCCGCCACGTCCAACCGCAACGACGAATCATTAATCACGCGTGACACGCCCGTACCAGCGATCTAATTATCGGCTAAAAGAGCACGCGGATACCCGTACCGAGCTGTTGCCCCGGGGATAACGCGTGCTCGGCAGGTGAATCTGATCTATCACCAAGAAACTGATTTTCCGTGCTGGAAAATCGAATCGATAAAGTTTTGTTTGGTCGAGTTGCGAAGAGAAGATGTTGCGTTGCTTCTCTGCTCTTTGATTTTCGTTTTTTCCTTTCCAGCAGAATAGGAAATAATTATGAGCTTTGCAAGGTGTCGAGGATAGAGTATAAGTAGAATAACAGCTGGCGCATTGATGGGATGACGAAGCGAAAATCAGATCTCTTCTGGTTAGTGAGAAGACTGTCTATTCGGTTAATCATGTACAACAGATTGCGTACTGCATGGAATTTTGGTAATATTTTGCGTCTACTGCATTTTATTTTCTTTATGCAAACTTTATGCAAACGAGTGGGGTTACGTTATTAACAGATTCTAAAGTGTTTAGAAAACTTATTCGCGATCATCGCCGACTTTTCATCCGTCGTCGTTGCGTAAATGCCTGGAATAAGAAAAAAATCGTACAATAAAATGAAAACGTCAAAATGGGTGAATCTTCCTTTCTCTCGTCTCGCTAATAAATTACTCGAATTTGGTACGAGATGTGTATTTATTGGAAGAACGCAGGAGCACGTAAAACAGACTAGCGTGTCGTGTGTTCAAACGTTTCACTCGAGGTGTACTATGACGTTCATAAATAACCAGACCTCCGCCGTCGAGCACGGAACAGCCACGATCGTTCTTAATTATTTAACGAATCCAGGCAGACGTTAATTACTCACTGTCCTGCCGCGTTAAATTCTCCAGTTACGTGCTAGAAGGTAGCAAATATTGCGCTTGGAGAAACTTTGACGATGCCAGTCATGAGTTTTGACTTGAAGTTTATCGCGCGCCGTGCACTCACTGTGTTACGTTGAAATGTTTAGCGATTACAACAAAACTGTTGGTACAATGGTACTGTGGTTTCAAGTTTTACGCAAAAGTTTTAAAGCAGGAGGTGATTTTCAGTTTTCTACTTTCTAAAAGATCGAAAAGAAAAGTAATTTAATCGATACCGGTCGATGATAAACAATTTGTCCATTTTATTAATAACATTGTATTGTTACAGGTACTATCCTGGTTCTGCAAGAAAGGCGACGACGTGCTATCGAAACACGCGCAACATTCTGCGACCAATCTGTCAGCGGCGCGACTTCACGAGAGAGAATTCGAGAAGTTCTACTTCACGTCGATGGTGAGTACCCTAGAATGCACGAATACACCTCTTCATTATTTTGATGATAGATAGGATACATAAATCGGTCGAGAAATACTGAAAAAGGGGAAAAAAGATTGTTAGAATCATTAAAGATAAGATTGAAAATTCAGTACTTTAATTAACTGATTAATAAACTGATCAAGCGAGATGGAAGTTAGAATTGTAATTTTGGAACATAAGCGAAAGTCTGAGTATATATCTACGAAAGCTTCGACTTGAGCGCTACGCTAACTGTTTCAAATAATGGGATCGAAAGCAAGTCAAGATCGGCCCATATATGTCCCGAGATTTCACTTTTTTCACGTCTCATCGAGTCTTTCGTCACGGTTCGATACCGAAGAAATCCCGAGGAGAGTCGGCCGAAATGACTGAAAGATAATAAAAGGCTTCTTTGTGGCCGGTTGCAAATATCACCGCCAGTTTCGCAAACTTCCTCCTTTGCTACTGGTCAAATCAATCGGAGAAAAAAAAAACGTGTTTCGTTTAACAAAAAAAAAAAAAAAAAAAAGAGAAAAAAGAAACAATAAAAGGATACAAGGAAGTGTATTAGCTTCGGCTTTAAAGGAAGGCGTAATAGGAATATTAGATGCTCCATAGATTAGATCGGATCAGAGATAGGGATTTCATTTAGACCGATAAACGTGTAACGATGACTTTCGGATTTCGTTGGACAGGAAAACTGCAAAAAATGGATCGAATGTACTTTAAGTAATTGTGCGTATCACTAGTGAATGTGATTTTGACGTAAGAACCTGTTCCAATTTGAAAGGAATATTTATTCTATTTTTTTCTAATTCATGGAACGCAGGGTAACGAATATATCAGGAAGGATCGAGAGTAAACAAAGATGTAAACATTAAAAAGAAAGTTAGAATGATCTATAGATCTTTACTATTTTACCGACAAGTATCCCGTCGATAATGTCATTCTTTTTTACATACTTCTTTAATAAAAGACATTTTCAACACAAAAACGTATGTTTTCTTATATTAGGCATACGCATATCGAATCAAAATGTAAAGAAATTCACAATGGGAAAGATCTTTAAATAAGATTTAAGGAAGCAAATTTCCATCTGTGGTTCAACAGATCTCGATCATGAAGGATCGGTAACTCGATTTCCTAGTAAGGTGGTGCCGCCTAGTGTCACCCACTCGAAGCATCTTCCTGCAATACCGACCGATAAACGCCGCGTAAATTGAACTACGTTAAGAAGCGCACGAGCTCGCTAATGGCAGCGATTATTTTTCTGCCGTGACTCGAGGGGATTGTTTAAATGGTTGGAATCTCATTTGCGCCCCGTAATGGTCAGATCGAATCGCGGCCATTAATTCGAAGACGCGAAAGCGCCTTGCCAGTAACTTTCGCAATTAGAAACGTATTCACGGAGAGTCGATTAGCCGGCGCAAACCTGAGTGGATTGCAATGTCTGGTCTTATCAATCGATCGTGCATGCCCGTGTCCGGCGACGACGCTTTCCGTTCGGTGATAACGGGGCCAACGCGACAACGTGACCTCCGCTTTCTGCGTTTCCCATTTTCTCGATAACCGATCGCAAAAGTGCCGGAGAACCTTGAATCGCAATTAAGTAAAGGTATACGGCAATGATCTATTCGGGCGACTTGTCGCCGCTTATCGGCGAACCTTTTATCGGTGAACGTAGCGTTGGCGAAACGGTATGTCGTTTGAAAACTTGAATGCAACGAGTTCCTCTATTATATACTGAACTGTTCGAACATTTTTCAATAGTTTCTTATTACTTTTGATAAATCGTAAAGTTCTTAGAATAAGTTTAAGCCTTTAGTATCCTTGGACGAGATATCTCGCGATACGTCATTTGTACGACACCATCGCGTGTGTGTTTTAATATTTAAAAATGAATCTCATCGCATGTAAAAATCTAATAAATAGGTCACACTCACGTGTTTCTATACATAACACCTATTTCTTCGGTGATAGGATATTTATCAGCACCGTAATCTGTGGAGCTTATCTTTTATCTTTCAACGTCCCCTTGCAAGATTATTAACGAAATAACTTTCCAAATGAATTTTCATACGTGCACGCGTATTTATTGGCTGATGTTAAGTAGATGCATCTGGACCAGCGGGGGGTGGCGCAATGGACGACGATCCCGCGTGTGAAGAGGTCCTATTTTCATCCACATCTCGAACCGGTCCACGTCCACCGGTACCTTTATCGTCGAATTAATTTACGATCATTTCGATTGATACGCTCTTTAACTGGACGTCTTGCAATTAACCGGACGCTCCAAATATCGGGTTGCTCGGTGCAACGCGGTGCGATGTAGCACCGATCGCTTAATAATAAATCGGCGATACGTTCCAGTTCCGTTCCACCGACCCAAATAAACGGTTTTCTCGATCGTCGTTGACAATTATGACAGGACCGTGTGGGCAGGGTGCCGATGGGGGTCATTGTGCCGTCGCGGCCAATAAAAAAACGTCCATGGCAGTTTGGATAATGATCCAACAACTTGCAACGACCACGTGAAACACGGATAATTGAAGTGGGTGCCATATGATTAATTAATGTGCTGCTCGTTCGTTCGGAATATACATCTCTCGCTTGTCCCTCGATCGCTCCCTGGTCGGATTAATTGAGCAACAACCGCTCCGGTGGTGTCTTTTTGCGCTTCGTGAACTTGGTTATCGCTCGGTGAAAGTCAAATTTAAATTAGTGAATTGACGGGCTCGAAGATCCTGTTTCATTTCCCATTTTCGTATTGGTCAGTTTCTTTTTTATAGATGTGCTTAAGGAGAATAAGCAGAGAGATATTCAGATTTGCAATGAGTACTCTTTGAATTTTAACTGTCTACTTTCGGGCACAAGTATCAACAAAATCATCGCGACTTGTACCTGTGTAATGGAATTAAAAAATCAATAAAAATCAATTAATTTAGCTTCTGAGGCACTCAAATCCTGCCCTGTCTCTAGGTCATGCAGCTCTTGCGTACCATTCGAAACCGATCGTGCTACCAGTTCTTTTCGCCATGTACAATCTGTTCTCACTTTCCGTGAGCGTGAATTTCTCCGAGATTCTTCAAGTGAAAGAGAACAAGACCTACCAATTACTAGCGACGTTTCTTTTTTACGAGTCGACCACAAGCAACCCTACGTTTTGTCGTATTGACGATCATTACCCGGAAGGTGGACGGTGTTTCCTCGAAGTACGAAGCGATGTCGCGCGCCGGAAGCCGCGTTCGGCCACGGCCATCGAGGTGAACAGCGTTCTGTTAACCCAATTACGTAGACGAAGAAGAGGAGGCGTCGCGATCGTGGCGTGAATAAGAACGAGACGTCTGCGGGCGTTTTAATAGGACGTACGTGAAATCACGATCACCGCTCCCGAAAGGAAATGTCCACACCTGAAAAAGAATCGTGATCCTCGAGCAAACACAGAATTCTCGCGAACGCCCGACGAAATTTTACCGCAACCGATCGTGAAAGTGGATGACATTTTTCTTTTCTTTGTGGCTTCCGGTGGAGAAATGTCATGGAGTCGGAATTGGTTCGTTTTTGTAATGGCGTGATTGAGTTTTGGGTAAGAGTGGTTTGTTGGAACTCGTTCGATGTATTGTTAGTTTAATTGGCTTTGTATGGAAGTAAAAGTGTGGCGTATTGTAAGATTTTATGGACCAATATCTTGTGTTCAGTTTCTTATGTACGGGTTCGAGGAATCTTAAATGCATCTTATGAAATAACTTTACGGCTGTCGATAATTTTAAAAGGACATCGTTTTCGCTATATTTTCGAAAGTACCGTAGCTTTGATATCCAACTAAACACGGAATTTGTTCGAATTTTTCATTGTTTGATAAAAATTCATAATGTATACCTCACAATCGATCTTTTAGAATAATATTTCTGTTCAAACATCTCAACCTCGCAAATATTTGAAATTCAATCTCTCCGTACAATGAACAGGCACTTAGGCTCAAAGAAATTTTAGCGTGAAGAAGATAAGAATCTTGTTTGGGCGATCACCTCGAGGAGCTCGGCTTTCTAGCATATTCTCGTCGATATGATCGCGAGGAACGATGATTGCGACGCGTTATATCCGGTGGAGAGTGGACGCGTGTCGCGAATCGCGATCGGGAAATCGTTTCGAAAACTCGATTGCAACACACCAAATCGGTACAAGGCGGTCATGCTCGTTAGCCCCGGCGTTTAATTCGCCGCTCGCCACCCTGGAAATTGCGAATCTCGCGCAAGCTTCGGCCTCGAGCCTCCTCGGGCCTGTTCAATTAAGACGCGCGAGCAACGCTGCTAATTAGCCAATAAATATGGAAACGCACGGCGAGCCTCGCCTCGTGTGCGTGTTAATTGAATGATTAAAATGTTAATCGGCTCTCTCGAACCGGAGTGGTCGCTTTTTCGTTTCGTTCGGATGACACCTATTTGTTTCGCCTTCTTACGAGCGTATTCGATGAATCTGCTATGTGGTCGTTTACAAGTTTAGCAACGTTCAAGTAAGAACAAGATACATCTGGAAGATTTAAAAAAAAAGTACATTTTGATGAAGAGTTTATTTGAAAACTTCATTATGTACGTTTATCTTGTTTCGTTGAGATATAGATTGTCGAGTACTATTAAAACGTTCGACGATAAATAGCCACATAATTCAATGTTGAAATACATCTTTAAATTTCCTCGCCGTGTAAAGCTCAGCGATTTTCTCGACCCTCGTAGCCCCAATTTTCACTGTAATATATCGCGTTTAATGCCTCCGCGAGCCCATTCGTTTCGAATAATCGATCCTCTGCTTTGTATTCAAATTGAAAAATATTCCGCTCGCTGACGACGAGTGATCACCGAGCAATTCAATTGGCCGCCTTATCTAAGAGCGAGGCTGCACCCGCGAAATTAGGGGTCCGCCCGCGTTTCGTCAACCCTGAATTTTATTAGTTCTACCCTCCAGGAGTTCGTGGCTGGTGGTGCGAAAAGCTTAATCGCCTAATCGAGCTCCGATCCACGCGCAACGCCCATCGAAAATTCGACGGATTCGCTGGTTCGAGGGATAAAGATACATATATCCCTCTTGAAAACCAACGCAACATCTGTCGTGGCGATTTTCTCTTACGTTAGTAATATCGTTGAGATCTTGATTATCCCGAGTGAGAAAATTCAGATGAAAAATATTTCGTAACTGGCCATCTTTGCAGAAAAAAGCGATAACTTTGTAACTTCTTCAAACACGTATTTCGTCAAATACTCAGGAAATTATGGAGAAAGATTGTACCTGTATATTTTCTCTTAAATGACACGAAACATCACATCGTTGTTAAGAAAAGAAAAAGGACGAAAGACAAGGAACAAATTGCCTATCACAGGCTAAATGGCTTGCACTTCTCTCGAGATCAGAAAAACTGAGAAAAAAAAAGCGAATACGCATTTGCCTGGATAAAGCGGCGCATCTGGAGAACGAGAATTCCACGCGAGCCGAGCCGATCGAAGAACGGTGCAACAAGATGCATTAACCCATTAGTGCTCGAGTATGCATGCGAGTGAATCGTCTGACAGAGATGAAGCTACTTCTTGTTACGCATAGCTGGCCGTACGTAGCGTAGGTGTAACGCGAAAAAATAAAGCGCGAATGCACTTCGACTGATATGTGGGTTAATCGACGGGCAAAGTGGAACGATGCTACCTGGTGCCTTCTCGTTAAGAGGTGGGCTGAGTCTTCCGGGTCTTCCTGTTCATTTTTCTGGGCTAACTCTTTCAGTTCTGTAAAGTGCGCTGGGTTTGATTTCCATATATTTTGGAAAATATCTAAAAAAGTCATAAATGGATATTTATACAAATTCATATCTTAATGGATACAGTTAAAAGATTGGGAAATGAGATGAGAAAAATATGATTCTTCTAAATATTATAACGATTGTATTGACCATTTATATCTTTCAAATTCTCAATAAATGCAGGAAGACCGTAGTCTAGTTATAAATTGATAATTATTTGTGTCGTAATATCGCGAAATGATTATAACTCCGGCCACAAAACATTAACAGAAGATATCCACACGAGAGATATCTATAACGACCGAAGAATTAAATGCTCGCGCTATGAAATTAATTAAGCTATTAATTAAACCAGATTATGAGACGGCTTAATCTAAAAAGGAAATCGCAGATATCTAAAATTAAAGGAAACTGCTGTGAAAGTAACTCTCGTCAAGTAACTCAATCATGATCGATAGATGGGCGTTATTAATTCACTGTAACTGTCCATAAAACAAATCACCAGGGCACCGCGCGTCGCAGAAAAAGACCGATTGCATCCAGTTATACGGGACAGAACGCGTTTCTGGCAAAAAACCAAACTACGCTAACGACGCGCTCAACCCAAATATGAGAATTCCGAGCGGATCGGGGCGCGAGACAAGCCGAGATAAATCCACGTACAAGGTATTCCAAGGTCTTCCCTTTTCTTACACGCTAAGCTCACCGTGACCCGTTACATTTACGGGGCGGAAGGCGTGGCGTTTTACGGTTTCCTCGTAGAAGAGACGTCGCGTCGGGGGTAATCGCTAAAGCTCGATTGCATAACGCGATATCAACGTCGCCTATTCGAAGGAAACGTCGTGACGCGCCATAAACGACATCACATTCCTCTTTTACGCCTTTTTTGTCTTTTTTTACTATTTTGTTCTTTTCTGTGCCCCTTCTCTCTTTCTTGCACGAAGGCTGCACGAACATCCGAGAAGTTTTGCAATTGTCATGTCGCGAGAATACGGTTTCGTTAAAATGGCTCTCACGTTCTCTGAAGAACAATGAGCATCGCGGAATGAATTGATGCGACTCTCGTCACGGACCGATCCTCCGCAGGCAGACGATTACGCGATACAGTAGCATGAGATTTAATTCGAACGACGTTTGGTTGTGAAATAATTGAAAAACTAATCAAACGATATTTTGTGCAGGTGTTATTGTAGCAGATCTTCGTTACAGTTTTTTATTGAAATTCGTACTGCTCAATTCTTCCCACAATGGAGTTACTCTAATTTCTGCGCGCGCTCTTCCATCGTATTATTCTTTCTCCTTTGAATATATATAAGGACCCTCGTTTGCTCCTCTCACACGTACTGTTTTCTATGCGCATTTGTTACGCTTGGCACCTTTTGCTCCAGGTGTTCGAAGATTTTAATTTTCAAACGACACGGACGCTCCTCCGTTGAATATCTCGCTGAAATATGCAGTGCAAATGTTAAGTGAGCGTCGACTTCATGAAAGTGAAGAACCGAAGCAAAAACGTGCTTCGTTTGCTATTTAAACGTAAAAATCTGTTAGTATAATGCACTTAGTTTTCCTTGGGTCAGTACATACGTCCGCGACAAGCTCGATTCGTCTACGTTATTTAACGATACGTAGACGGATCAGAGTTGTATCATTTACCCTTGTCAATCGTCGTCCTGTCGGTACACATATACATTTCCCCGTAATCTCGCATGCAAATCGGCAAAATAGAGGCTGACATTAGCTGTCGAGCCCAAACAACGTAAATAACTCGATGAAATATCGAGAGGCGACATTATCTGCGATTCTAGAAGGCGATACGCGATCCACTTTCGTTAACGGCTTCAGCTATGTTTCCTTTCCTTTATGTAATAGAGTTGTTACAACATTAATCATTCTTAAACTAATGCAAAGTAAGCAAAATTTCCGATGCATGTTTACATCGAATTGCGAAATTTTCATTGTCGAGAAAATTGTCAAATCTCTGGAGATCATTTTTCGCGTCGATATGAATAAATGTGTAAATCACTACGTCCACGATGAAACTACGAATCTATCGTCACGCGAGATAATATCCATCGAGACACGCAAATTCGTTCAATCGAAAACGGTTCCTGGTAGACGAAACGTTCGATGAGCATATTGCGGTACACACCGAACCGATCTATGACTCGTTTAAGAATCTTTGACACCCGTTGCGCCAGCCTCGAGTTACGTACGTGCTCTTCATGAAAAATGAATGGGTGACCTGATGGCTTATGCGGCATTACGCGGCGCGTGTACATGTGCCGCGTAGAAATGAGTGGAAAACGTAACTGTACCTTAATATCTCCTCTGCGAGATGTCATCGTTGAAAACGTGTCGGTTACTCTCTTGGGCTTTGTTCATTGCCGCTTAATAGCGCCGCGAACGTTTATGGATAACTATACGATACGAACAGGTTGATGGGGAGCATTTGCGAAATGTAGAATGCCAGCGTTAACGCGCAACTGGATGTGACTACATACATGGTGATCCACTAATCGTGGAACGACCGACAAGTGATATTATGTGAAAAGATAAATCTAAGGTATAGGTAATTATGTTTTTCTAATATGTTGTTTCGTTTTCGATAAAATCTAATGTGAACGTTCGTCTAATATTTGTGAACGTTCGGTTAATTAATGGCTCGGTACAAAAGTGTAGAATACAATTTTTCCGTTTAAGGCATGGTTTTTCAGAGTCACGAAAAAGTCGTGTTTCATTCATATTTTTGATGTATCTTTTCACGCTCTTGCAAATTATACCATAATTACTGGGACACCCTATACAGCATGATATTGCCATGTGTATTACTATATGTTGCGCATCTTGGGTAAATAGCCGTAAGAAACGCTATTAAGATCATGTAAATTGTAAATGACACTCGAGTGAATAAAAGTAGCTCGATGTATAATAAGTGAGAGCATGTCTAGTTAAAGCAATCTATTAAATGTTTAAGAAAAACGTGTTTTAAAAAGCGAGGCCTGTCATACGATAAAACGAGGAACAAAAACGATCGATTTGGTTCAGTGCGGAGTCAAATAATTGGCCTTAATTTATCGGCATACTTTTGTACGCTATCTCTGCGTACTAAACTCCGCTCACTAAACATCCTATGCGTCGAACGAGTTCGCGTTTCATGCATATTTAAATAATTATCGTTCTTTGGTATTTTCAATAATTAGAACTTTATTTAACTACCGTAATAGAGTGGCTCTCACGGAAATCTCTTTTCCATTTGATCCAAAGAAAATTCTATACGTATAACTTCTACTGGAATCTTTTAATCGTAGATGTTCAGAATGGTTTAAGCCAAGTTTGAAACTGAAACTGTTTCGTGCTCTTTCACAATTCGATGCTACCGATCGAACGTTAATTTATTGCTTGCTTTCGGGTATTCTCTCACGAAACTTCATTCGTATTCGGAAGAAAAATAGCACAGTTGCCGGTGAAGCAGTGGAACCGGAGAGAAACGCGAATTGTCATTCGCGGGATTCGTCGGCGAAGGCCGCCGGCGTAGTTGCTTCGCTTTTATTTACAGGTCTGACGCAAAAGCTGTCGGAAGGAGCGCAGAATTTGGCATACAATGGACGAGCACAACTCGGCATTCACTCACGAACGAGAAAAGCGTCGAGGAACGTTCACGGGTCCGCCGATATTCGTGCCACTGGGTTACTATACTTTCGAGTTCAACTAAATCGGCCACGTAGCTACTGTTCTCTGGAATTATCGTGGCTTTCGTAAAACGACGAGAGTAACATTTCGCAAACATCGGTTTCTTTGTCTCTCCTTTTGTTTTTCATCGAATGCTCGGCTTGTTGCTTCCTGCTTCGCCCGTTCGCCTATTCCGTTCAGACTTTTTGGTTCGTTCTCGTACGAGCGTAGATTAATTAATGATTTCTTCCGGTTATTGCTCGCCAGTGTAATAATACACATTTACGAGTGATCTAGATTACGAACGAGCAATCGAACATCGTATCAGTGCGTGGCGTTTCACTGGAGGCGCGTCGCGAAGACCTAGAAGATTGCTCCACCGGATTGGCCTGTAAGTAGGAAATCCCTTCGATTCCCCTTTCGTAGAAATGTTTCTGCCACAAATTACAAACCTATCTACGATTCGTAGAATCACGCGGCGAGTTCCATCGCGACATCTCCATTATTGATTGAAATTGATCGCCGTCGAGTTTAAATGGCTGCGCGTACATCGAGATATATCCATCCTTTTCATTATTTCTTCTCTCTAGATCGAACTATTCACCGAGCTAGGACTTTCGCTTGGGGAATTTGGGAGATCAGGAACTTTCCATTCAAAATTTTCGCTGGAAGCACGTGGCTCGAATGTCCTATTAGAATAATAGACGACTTTCTTGAACAAAGTTAGTGAACAAAGTTACTTCATAGTTCCGTATTAACGCTTTAAAGCTGGTACGACCCTATAACGCATTAAAGTGCAACTATGACACAATCTGTTTTAAAACCGATGACTTTTGAGGTGTATAACGTGTAAGCTTGTTTGATAAAAAAACGAGTGGATGAATTCGTAATAGCAAAATATATTGAAATAAGTATAAGTACAGAGATAGTGTATGCCAATTTTGATCGTCGCTCGCTCGATGCTACAATACCAAAAGAATATCATAGGAAGCACGTCCGTACATTTCTATTAACAGATGTTACCATAAAAAGTTAACCTTCTTATGTAACTCTAGCCGAAGATTACAAGAAACAGTAATAACAATCTAGAGCTTGTAATCCAAAACAGTTAGTATTCAAAGACACAATAATATGGATCTTTCCCAGTTTTGAACTTTTCCATTTCAACTTGAAACTTTTTTTACGGCCATGGCCCGCTACACTTTTCATATTATTCTCACATACCCTAACAAATCAACGATGCGTTTGTTCAAATATAACACTATAAACCTACAAGACTCTATTATATACACTTGTTAATATCCAATCGATCAAGTACCTGATCGTGTGATTACATACCTCCGCGACTAGACAAATGTATCTAATTGAATATGATACATTTGAGCGTAGCATATAACCCTAGGATTATATGAGCGTCTAATAACTACATAAATATAGGCACTCGCGACTACAAGACCGTACAAGTTCCATATTCGACGCATCAAGATTACGCGTAACAAATGTGTGTACGAGTGTCGCAATTCGGAACTCCTTGGCGAATCCGTTCAAGGACGCGGGATAGAGTCCAGTGAACCTGGGGTTCGTTAGCTTCGAAGAATAACGCGAGATCCGCGTAACGAATATGTAATGCCCGTGCATACGCACAATAGCATACTTGCGATGAAAGTGGCTTGTAATCCAGGCTGAGCGTCGCGAGGGATTCATACTTATGTGTCTCGTTAGCCGATTAAGGAGTGTCCGTACGCCGATTCAGCAAAAAGGACGATCGAACGTGCCGCGATGATGCTTCCTCGCATTGTCGCGACCGATCGCGACCATTTTTTTATGTTTCAACGACTCGAACCGAACCAGACACTGTTAACTGGAATGAATGCTACGAATTGTCTCAAACGAATCTAAGTGATGGCGGGGCTTGCGGGTAGCAGATTAGATCTGCGCTTATGTTTAGGTTACTCGTGTAGTCATGCGATATCGCGAGTACCTATGCGCTACACACTTTACACACGGAACTCGATACGATCGTATGACCAGGTCTTTTTCAAGTTTACCGTCAGAGTAATCGAAATAGTGGATTATACGAATTTTGCTTAGCCCTTTCTGTACACGAAAAACCTTACTTTACCTTTTTCAGATTATTCTTCGGCCGATCCATACATCTCATCACTTGTCCCGAAAGAATAAAAAAATCAAATCCTCACAGCAAATCCTCAAAGCAAATCCTCAAAGCGAGTCCTTGTGTGTGACCTCGCGATCAAAGTTCGCCCACTGGATTCGCATAAAGCCATATATTCCCCGAAAATAAATGGTAGTGGCGTGTTTACGAGTCCGGATTCCGTGAACCCGCTCCAGCTTTGACATCCAGCTCGTTCGCAAGGACATCGATTCCGTGCACTCTCCTTTCTCTCGTTGAGAACTCAAGCCTTTCCAAGCGTAGAATCTAAATACGAGTTACATAGCTTCGACTAAACGTCGATTACGAACTCAATGAAATGTGCTCGATTCGTTGGTCACAGCAAATAATTACAGATCAATTTTTCTATATCACAGATATTTTAAAGAGTTTGGATCGTTAAAATCAAGTCTCTTTCCATTCGTTACTAGCATTTGCTCGACACAGCAACATTACGTCAAAGTTAATACGAGACGAATCAGATTTCTTGATATGTTAACTGGTAATACAGTTCATAACCGTTCGTCCTTGGAATACCACGACATTCCTCGGTGACGCGGAATCGTGTCACTCTCATGATCGAGCCAAGGTCAAGACGAGTTCGATCCTCCGCCCTGCTGCACGATTTTTCCAAGAACAGCACCGGGAATAAATTAAACGTCCAGGGTCAGCGAGTACCCATGAGTATTCTTACCCACGCTGGAAAACGTCTAACGGTGATATCTCAAGCTTCTAATTACATCCCCGGTGGCCAGGTCGCTTTATCATAAGCGGACCGACGCTCTTTTTCCATCGATTCTACGCTCGTGCAACTCACGCTCGCTTATGCTTGGGAAAAGTGATCGTGGCCGTTGACTGTCGTCACGCGAGTAATTTATTGGAACCGAAAGGATGCGCGTTGATCCTTAATAACACGCTTTCAACAAGGATCCAAGTGATGAATGCGTTGTGACCGCAATTGGGCCTACGCGCGTTTTGTACTTGTTCCTCGCGAGCTGGGAAAACGACTTTGTCGCTTTGCCATTTTTCGCTACTCGTTGTTCCTGATATCGCTCGTTAAGTCCGCGATTCCTTATTCGTACAAGCAGGAAGAAAAAGGGACGTCGGGGATTAGGTGGTATGCAGAACATGGTGCGTTTCTTGTTGAGAGATGATCCTATTTTGTAAACGAGCGTGAACATCGAATTCAAAGCCCTATTCTAACATCCTATATATCAGTTTGCTCCTCCTACTTAATAACTAGGTGGCAGATGTTTATGCGCATTCGTGTTCCTATAAACGCAATCAAAAAACTAGTAGCTAAATATTTCTAGATTTATATCGTTAGTAAACTAACCATGCTGTTCTTCTCATTTCCTGTTGGTCTTTGTACACCTCCAGGCATCTTTTTCTTTTGGAATACTTTATTCATAATAAAAGAGATAGCAATATTATATTGCATACTAAAACCAAATTCTTAAGGATTATTTATATCCTTATGATTAAGGATGAGAACAGCAGACTTAAATATTGTAACTAGTACTTTGAATATTTTATATACTTCTGGATAATATGTGAATAGCGTTCATTTCTGCACCTTTCAATTTCCTATCCTCTGCTCATACAAAAATCCTAAAGAAGAGCAATCGCAATGAATATCTCCACATCAGCACTCGAATCGATTTCCTTCCCCCCCCTTTTTTTCAAGCATTTCAACCCCTTATTCACGTCTTTCTATTACGTATCAGCCTCCCTTCTACACCAGACATCGTTGAACGATCAAAGCGAGGGGAGAACGGAACTGGTGCTCTCGCGAAAAGCAGGCAAAAGGTCAGCAGCGTCGAAATCGCGATATTCCATTCGTGGACGGTATTTCTCACGGTCTCGTTATCGCGCAAACATTGTGATTTGTTTGCACGAGCAGTAACGAACGGCGATGGAGGCGTGCGACGCCAACCGATACTGCGAATCGCGCGTCGAGCAATTAATTGAATCCCGCGTACACGTGCGTAAACGAATTTACTGGCACGTGCCAGCGGATCGAACGTGCGTTTCGAAAGTCCCTGCAGGGCTCTCTTCCGCTCGATGCACCCGTATAAATAGAAACGGCTGTGTCACGTTCGAACCGAGTCTGCGAATTGTTGGTCGGTCTATTTCTGCGACTCGAGGTGGACGTCTTGGTGTGGCTCACGTTTTTTTGAAATATTTGTAGCGCGAAGGGTGGACAGAAACGGTGACGGCTTAATTGCGGTGCTTTTCGGTAAAAACAGATGCTGGAGGTTTAACGCTCGAGTGAGTTTAGGGGGAGTTATTTGTCGAATCCTTTGAGTAGTTCTTCGGGGAAGGGATTCTGATGTCATTGAATGTTATTAGTACGAGGATATATTTATCGAATGTCGAAGAACATTCGAAAGTTTGTGCTTCTTGTTGAAAAAAAGAGAAGATATTTGAATAAATATCAAGAAAGTTACTATAAAAATTATCCATTTTAATTTCTTTTTCATTTGAATATGAATATTTGAATGCGAATGTAAGTTTGAAAAGTTGAATTTAGAACTATAGAGATAGACATCTACCATCCTGTTTTTCGTGTATAAGTTGCATTGACAAAAAATTATATCCTGATATTTCAGCAGCATCTCACGCAGCATCTTCAGAAGCGATATCGATATCAATAAAGGAAAAGATAACCGTGATGCTGACGATGTATCAAGATCGTATAATTATATAATTCATCCTGGACACCGGTCTTCTACCAGGAAGTTATTACGATATCCGATTTCTATGTATACTAAAATCAATATACCCTTTATTGCTTAGAATTATACAAATATTCCTTCTACTACTATTATGATACGAACCAGCAACACCTCTTCTCGAACCACAGCTAAACAAGTTTAACATCCTGCACACGTCAAGCATGCGAGACGACGAAGCAATCGATGATCTATCAAAAGAAATATGCTCTCAACAACTTCATTCGTTCTACCATGATACTTCTTTCTCTTCGACGAAGAACAAAAATAAGAGTCGCGGAGGAATCGATGCTTCGTGCTCGATGGTTCTATCGGAGACGGCGGAATATCAAAACCAGTCTCACGTGTGGCGAGCCACGGGCAAAAACCTGTGAAAACCACGAGACTCGGCGAATGGCTCGATAACGACGTTCAGTACCAGCAGCCAAGTGAAATTTTACACCGGATGCAATCCGAGAAACGGCACAATAGAAAATGCTGTCCGCCAGCCTTTTATCGACGTTCCTTGCGCAAAAGCGAACCGTGCCTCTATTAACGAGCCATGCGGGACACTTTCCTGCGCCGCGTTTTTCATTCTCTCCTCTCCTGTCAAGCCAGCCCCAGCCAACGATCGATCGTCCCAGCCATATGGCACGGAACTCGCGCTGAGATTCACCAAAAAGGGTGTATGTTGAATCGCGGGATGAGAATGTTTCGTATTTTATGTGTTTCGGGAATTAATTGGGAAAAACTTTGGACTTTTCAAGTTGCAAAATGGATCGACAAATATCTGACGAAGTTGATATTGTTTTATAGAATTTTTAAAGTTCGCGAGTTCTATTAGGAAATTTTTAGATACTGCCTTGTGATCGACGCTATTTGCTTTACGAAGAGTAAACACAGTTGCGTGACAAGACATACCGTTGGTGTTATCTATCTATTTTCGGTACTTTCCGCTTAAACGCGAGAATTCGATGTTATTTGACATTCTTCAACGTTATTGAGCAAGGAGTTCTGTAGAATCAGATGTACTGTTCACCAATGGAACGGTATTCTTCGAGCAAAACGCTCGTACTACTTCTAGAAACTGTGTCCATAACGATGACAGACAATCTGCGGTCATGCGATGAGCTGCGCAAAAAATAACCGCTATCGCGCGATGAAATAATTAACGTGAGACTGCATTTTTACTCTATCGAAATTCGCGTTTTACCTCTTGCATTCTTTTATCGCTACATTTATTCCATTATCCTTCGAACGTTTAAAATCACCTGAATCCTGTATACTCTCACAAAAATGTCACCTATGGAAACTTTAAACACGTAAAAACGCATAGAATACGTGAACCTGTCGAATATACGTAATAGGTAGAATAAAAATACGAAAAGTGTGATATCTTTAAAGATACATGGAATGTGAAGTAAATTTTTAATGGAAGTCTAATAGTAAACAACAAAAGAGGTGTCATAATCAAAAAAGAGGGTAGTTACACTCGTCGCAGCGTCCTTGCCGCCGCTGCACCCTCCCACGCGCTTGATCGATCAATCGACGACGAATAACGTCGTTCGATCGCGGTGCGTGGAGCGTGTAGAAGCGAGGGCGACTGGTTCGAGCGGGTTTCCGAAAGGAAAAGGCATTCCAGGCCGCAAAGTGGCGGATCGCGCGCTGATTGGAGGACGGTATACGCGGGCCGTTCGCGCGTACGTGTTTGGGACAGGACTGTTGGCTGGCTGGCTGGCTGTGCAGCATGTTCAGACAGGGAAAGGAACGGAGCGGAACCGAACGAACTCTCCGACTTCTAGAGAAAGAGAGAAGGAGATCCGCGACGCGTCGAGCCGCGTCGGTGAGAGTTTAGAGGCGAGTGTCGAGTAGAGCGCGGCTCGAATGGAATGGAATCGCGTGTGTGCCCCTAGATCGTGTTCCGCTCGGGCCGGCGTTCGCGTCAGTGTGCGTGTTGCATACGTGCTGTACCGTGCTGTGCCGTGTGCGCGGGATTAGAAGAGTCGCACCAGTAGGCCACTGGCGCTCGACGCCTCTGCGTCTCTTTTTCCGGCTCGCGCGGCTCCGACCTACCGTAAAACGATGATCCTCGATCCGCTGATGGATATCGATCGCTAGCATCGATTTGTGAATCGATCGAACGCCGTACAAACGCGTTTTGCGGGAGTTTCTCTGGATTATTCTTCCAATTCTTCGATTCGATCAATGGATGTTGACATTTGATATTTTGTAGTTGGTATTAACTTACTTTCAAATGAAATTGTGAACGGTCACGTGTATTCGTGCTTTTGACCATCTCGTAAGATTGGAGGATTTTAATCATCGACTGTCAGGGTACAACGAAAGATCGAGAAGGATTTAGAGCGGTCGAAGAGCGGCGAGCACCGTTGCGGCTGATAGATCGCCGTATCCGCTGGCTCGATCTATCGCAAGGCTCGCCCTCGAAGACCGATCGCGTGACGCGAGAAACAACTTTCGCGCTAGCAAATTGCCCGCGCCCTCCGATCCAGCCTCTCCCCTTAAACCGTCTGGAATCTATTACATAAAAAGTATTTGTAGCCTTTAGACAAACTCGCGAAACATTTTTGGAACGAGAGAAGTGTGCTAGTCATTTTACGTTTCAGAGTCGAGTGCGTAGAAACGACTCGCACGCGAAATACTACTCGTGTTTCTAACATAAGTGGAATCCTTGGCGACGGTTTTGAAATAACGAGGCCTTGGAACATGCGAAACAAAACGCGAAAAAGCGAGTAACTCGGGAAAGAACGAGCTCGCAATTCTGTTGTACCGTAATGTAAAATCGAACCAGGCTGAATTGCACGATATTAGGTGTAAACTATCGGTATTGGTTTCTCATCGTGGTACGGGAATGATTGCACGTGCAGAAAAATATTTTTAAACGCGAATGGACGTGCAGACTTTTATTTGGTGCGCTATCATTACGGTGCACAGGAGCGGGTAATATCGGCTTGCAATGTTGTTGAGGATGAGATTGCGGAACGATTGTTTGGGTGGATAACCGCGAATTACGTATAGTGTCGGGGATTTGTGACTCGGCTTCCGATACCATTGCAAGCGCGCAAGTGGCAGAGAACGAGTCGGTTACGGTATTTCGTTATCGTTGCGTTAAAGCATCTGAAAATTTTCGAAGGAAGAACTGGAATTTCGTTTTAGTTTGGAAGTTATTAGCGGAAAGAAGTTGCTAATTCGACGTTGACATTAATAATTTCGTTTGTATGTTTTTGCAAAGAATTAAAGCAAGCCGAAAAATTGCATAATATTGGACCAGGTTAGTGCATCGTTACATAACATTGATATGGTCAAAAGGACGGTATTTATAAACTGTCTGTCAACAAACAGTTTTGATAAACGAAAAAGTTCCAGTGAGTTTGGAAAGTCTGAAGAGTTGAAATAATTATCTATCAAACTCGATGTCCTAGAAATCCATTTTTATGTTGAAGCTATTAATATCGCGAGGAGAATATGAAACGCGTGAAAATTAGTTCGACGCTTATCTACGAGCGGATCGAGAAGCAGCGTGAGGAACCGGCGGCGCCCCCGGTTCGCGAAATACCCTCGTAACGACGATGACGCGCGTCGAGTAGTTATTTCGGATGTACATCATCGAGGAAGATAGTGGGGACGACGGCGGATGCCGTCTGATCTCCGTCCGTCAGTGCGTCGACGCTGACGGAGCGCGTGAGACATCGTGCCCGGAAAACCGGCGTCCCGACGAAGACGACGTCGACGCCGCTAGCCTGCTGGACGTCAAGTGTTTCCCACGTGTGCACAAGACACCGTATATCCTCAAGAAGTCCGCCTCTCTGGACGAGAAAGGTCGTGAGTCGAAGAAGGATCAGTTCCTAAAGTCTTCTCTTCGTGTCGACTTGAAGCCAGACCGGTCGACCGTCGAACCTGTCGCGTCCCAAGACGAAAACGAAATCTCGCGGAATAAAATAATCGAGGAGAGTGCGATTTGTGTAAAAAACGAAAAGCTGGAAATTTCCATTAAGTTATTAGAAGTGGTGAATTGCGAGAGCGTCTACGATGACCAAGGATACAAAACCACGGTAAACTTTCAGTACAAAGATACTCTAACGAGAGCCTGTAATGCATCGAAACTCGAAAAAGCACGCGGACTGAAGAGAAGCGCGTCCGCGCCCGGAAACGGCTCTTGCCAAGTCTCAGAGAACCAGGATACCTCGACGACGACCAAAGACAGTGACAGCCAAAGCAACTCGAAGGATCGCAAGGAAACCAAAGACTTCGTGTTCGTGAAGAAAAGCCCGTCGAAAGCGTCCGCAAAGGCGGACGGCGGTCAGTTGACTAGATATCGTTCGAGGACGAACAGATCGCAAGAATTCGCTACAAAGACCGAACAGTTGATCGCGAGACGCGGCCAGCAAGATTATCCGGCGCGAAGAGCCAGAGCCTCCTCGTTCGTGATCGAGAGGAAGAAGTATCGCCAGGCTGCAATTACATCCTCGAGGTCCAGCGAGGATCTGTCGAGGTGTTCGTTGAGCAACAACGAGACGACGGAGGCCGATGGAATGCGGAATTGCAACAGCGCCGTGGCGGGCGTTGACGAGAACGAAGGATGCGTCCTGATCGGGGTCCGATCCCTCGAGGAGGGCCCCCAGCTGCCTCTGATTCCGCGACAGGACGACAGGTGTACCAGAAGGGACAGGGAGCGCGCCAGGATTTTGCGGCGGAGAAGAATCAACGGAAGATCGGCCTCGGTGCCTAGGGTGCATGTGAGTTCAGATTTTAAAGCAGTTGACAAGTGCTCTTGCGTTCGCTTTCGCGATTCTTTGTTGCTTTCGCGTGATTAGGTGGATTAAGAGTAGTTCTGGATTCCCAAAAATCTTATTTTACAAACATATTGCATCTGACTCGAGTATATAACGTTATTGTGGTATGTTAAGAGCTTTTTGAATACTGTTCTCTTGATTAAAATTAATTCCAAACGCTGAAGTTTGGAAATACCGTAGTCTCGAGAGCGTTTGAACCAGTCTTTTTCCGAAAAGTAGTCAGTTGAACGTCTCAAATATTCCACAGCCTCCTCGCTCTATTTATATTCACCGCTTCCTTCGCATTGAACTAGATTTCCATCCACGACCTTCCCACCAAATTTCTCTTTGAGAAACCGGCCAAACAAACTCAACGAAAAAACGAGACCCTTCTTCGAAGAATTATTCCTCTCACGGAACGAAAGTGAAATACGTACATGATACGATTCGATAGTCGGATGATTTACTATGGCCTAAAAACAACCGCAACATCCCCTCGCGTTCCTCTCGTATCGCAATGTAGCGACTCTATGCAAACGTCAGCCGAGGGGAAACAAAGAGAAGAACTCGCTGAATCGAACGATCCTCTCGCGAACGTTAAAAGCACGCCTATCGGTTTGCACGGCGCGTTACTGCTCTCTTCCTACCATTCGTAGCGCATTCTATTGCGCGAGTAAATCACGGCGCGGCATCAACCTGCTAAAATGCATCGCTTTGTGAACCCCCCGTCGCGCTCCGCCGCTGTCACGGATACGATCGCGGTGTTCTTAAAGGTGCAGCCACACGGGGAAGCTGCGAACAACGGTGAAACGCCAGCGTGGTATTTAGACGCGGGCCGATCGCCTCTTGCGAAAGCCACTCTTCGGATATTTGCGTCGGCGAGCGCCTCGACCCGACTAGGAATTTACCTGGTGCGCGCCACGTTGTTCTCCCCCGTGTCGTTTCAACGCGACTACGAACGCTCGATCGACATGCGTGTTCACGTGGGTGAAAATGAATCGGTTGCATGAATCGAGCAAGCATTCAACCTGTTGGGAAATTTTTGTACACCGAGAGAAAGGATGTTTCCGATTCTTGATGGATGATGTGTGCTTTCCAGTCGAGCCATCTCCTTTTTTAGGCGCTTGTATTTTGCCTCTGAAAGTTATTATCCCATGTCCAATAAAGGATACTGTATAGTAAGATAGAATTATTGAGTCACTTGAGATTCAACATCTCAAAATTTAATTGTAATCTTTGCATAGAATAATGAAACTCGTTATATGTTATGACACACTATTAATCGTTGACGAAAGAATGAAAAAATATCGTATAGCTTGGATGCAGTAAGAGAAAATAAAACAGAAAATGGTACAAATATATTCTATCATACCCTAGGCGTGTAAATTCGTTGATAACTTATAGCACTGAATTATAGTGAAATTGCCTTTGATCCTTAGAAGTTTTGATATTAGCAATTTCAATTTTCCTTCCAAATTGAATCGAACGATCTCTCAGCGACAGAGCCCGAACTGTAATTCAAAACGGTCGATGTTTCTTGTTTGAAGAATAGCGCGGAATATCGAAGTTCGACTGAAGTTTCGAGGAGGTTCTAGCAATGGAACTCTACCAGTGTTCGCATTTTGCTTTAAATACCGTGTCTGGTACAACGTCGACGACAGTGGACTGGCATTCTTTTGCCTGTCGCCTATTGAAAAACAATAAGCGTTCCGTATCGCGAGCACGGTGACGCGAGTTACACGTGCGCCCGAAGTGCACGAGGATGATTAACGATTTGTTAGGTACACGCCTAACCTTTGATAACGACGGGCAAACAATTTAACAAGCCTCATAGATAATGCTTCGCCATACCACGATATATGTGTGTAGGTATAAATTACTCCGCGTTGGAATGTAGTTCAAGAGACCTTGAAGATCGAAATATCGCAACACATCGAATTATACTACAGAGAGTATACTTTGTTTCCTCGTTTCGTTACGGTACTAGATGTTCTTCAGTGCTTAACGACGACGACTTTTTGCTGCGTTTCAGGGATTATCGATAGTTTACGCGACACAAAGCGCGGTAACAATGATGCAGTAATGAGCACGTTGAACAGAATTAGCATAATAATCTCGCATTAGCATAGCTCGCCTTGAGCGTGCAAGTATTCGAGCGTTAAAAGACCGTTGCCCGGTAATTTTGAGGCGAGGAAAACAATGGTGGTGTCGGTCAAAGGGAATTTCAAGTTTGATTCAACACGCTGTTCCTCACGGACCACCTTCGTTCCGAGTTATCTTTTCTATGCAACGATTACGACAGAGTAGGTTTATCGGTTGTTTACCGTGTCATGAATCTAATTCGCTGGGAATTTGAAGATATTTACGTGCTCCTACGAAAATTGCCGGCCACCAATGGCAGAAATGTTAATAGCACCAGTGGTTCAGCGAGTCGAGGTAAACGATACCGAAGGCTTAGGTCTAACGTTGCGGTCCAGTTCGAGACCACTTTCGTTTTTTCTTGCTCTCCCCTGTTAGCCGAAAGGAAACGACAACGATTCTTTTACGATCGCGACAATGCAAGGCGTGGCGTCTCTAGTTTGCAACTAGCGAGATTGCGACGACGATCGCTTTTCAAATGTCAGAACGATCAAAGAGGATGGAAATTTCCATTTAAATTGCAGAGATAGCGTATGGAGTTAATTATTTTCAGAGTAAACTTTGTAAGGAATTGTTCTGTAAAGACTCAAGAAGCTCTCCCGTAGGCATTAAAGATTAATCAAAAAGTTTCTAAAAGTTTCTTGATAGACCCTGATGACCAAACGAAAGATTCTGTATCTGACACAATTAACCATCGCCAATGCCGCCAATGACGGTAACTTAGTGTACGTGGACGGCTTCTCTGTTGCACTTGTACGACGTCTGACCTGAATATATATCCTCGTTGCAGCCGTTTTCGCGCGATAGATCGCCTTCAATTTCGGCTTAAGAGGATTTTCAAACGGTCAGTCTTCTAAGTAAGCTTGAAATAATTTCTTCCTGGAATTTTACATTAAGCTATCACGCTCGAAAATTGCACTGCTGTTCGGTTATCTGAACTGCTTTAAACGTTCTTATCACTACCAGTTTGGCACTTTTTCCTTGATAACCAAAACTCGTTCCAATTTCTGTTTTCTAACTTTTATCGAATTGGTTAAAAAATCTCCGCTGTTGGTAAACACAGGATATGTTTATCGATATCATATGACAGGCGTGAAAATTTGTCTGCCACGTAATACCGTGTATTTTCAGTTTTGTAGTTTCGTTCGTGTAATATTATTTGCAAAATTTCGTTTTCCATATTAACAAATTTACCACTTTGATCAATTATCAATGAACTCTCAAGGAAAAGAAAATTTCTGTTAATAACAACGATAACAAACGATCGTAGCGTAATGCTTGGAAGGAAATTCCTCAAATTCTTGCTCATGCCTTGATTACACAAACTCGTGATTCTTTAATTTAGAATCTCCGTAAAGTTTTCGACCACGAATGTGTTAACGCACCTCTCAAACTGGCGCGCGATAAGCAAAGTGCTTTCAATGAGTATTCGCAATTGGGTCTGTCTCCCAATGAAGGTCGTCTTTATTGAGCAGCGTCGATAACGAACATCGATCGAATGAATACCGGTGAATACTGGTGAATCGCGAGGAGAGGTAGATCGAACCAGGAACTGATCAATGCGACGTAACGACACTCGAGTGGAAGAACGGGTGTGACGTAATGAAGCTACTTTTGTCGATCCCTGTTTTCTATGAATTTGGAATTAATGGATACCTGGTTTTCAAACATTTCTTACGACAGAGGGAACTAGGAAACACGTATGGAGCTGCGGATAAATAAAAGTATCGACGTTCCGTGAATGCGTGTTTGCGTAACGCCCATTGGGAGGAACGTTGATTTATACGAAGTCCGACACGTGACGCGAAAGAAAATACTCGCAGACTTTTATTTATCAGCGAATTTGGAGCAGAAACATCCAGCGTGAGCATCGATGAAGTCGAATCGATTGTTGCACCAGGGTTGAGTAGGGTTTGACTGTTCCTTATCGCTGTTTTTGTTTTCTGGTACAAAATGGAGGATGTACGTGACTGTCGTAGTACTACGTTGAAAAGTTCTGGGCGTGGTTAATTGAAACGTAGTTAGAAATTATGTCAATGATTTCTCATTTCTATTCTCTACTGCATATTATGTACTATTTATTGTTCTAAACTACCATGTTAGGAAATAGTAAGTTACATCGTTTTATGAGTGTAGCATCACGTCGGATATTGCGATTTATAAAAACACGTAATGCTACGTTGTTGATACTGAAATTGCAATCGTGTAAGGAAGAGTACTACATAGTACTCCTTTTTCAGCTCACTGTAATTGCTAATCGCTTCGTAATCGAATCGGTGCATCGATCGCATAACCATCAGCTACAGATTTCTCCGATCGATGGTTCCGTTCGCACCGGAAGCCGGCTTTCCCTTCGCGACACGCAACGCCTGGAACTTCATTGGTATTCGCTCAAACTTTTAGCGTTGCGACAGAAAGGGGGTCCTTATCGGGCGAAACGATGCTATCGAGTATGATTCTTGGAGTAGAAAAGAAAGAAGAAAGAATGTCCGTATTTTTATTCATAATCGCCGGCGAACGGCGAATGATTTCGAATCGTAAGCGTTCCTCGAACGAGATAGGAATCGAGCCCTTGGAGACGCTGACGTTCGACAACTCATAACGAGTATCGAATCGAATTTCTCGCGATTATGCGCGATATATATGCGTCGAACTTCTCGGAAGCTATCGACGTCGGAGCGTGCCCGTCGAGAGAAATACTGCGAGCTCGACGAGCCGTGACGGAACGCTTTTGCTAAATAATACGCATGAAGGCGCAGATAAAACGTTCGCGTTGAACGTACCACCGAATCTCGACTTAACGACGTTACGTAATTCGGTCTCGGTTCCGTGGAAACTCGAGCTAAAAGAAATGTGGGCGGTCGGAGTGTACGTTGTGGAGCATTCTGTGAAATTCGCAAGAAAATCTATAACGGAAACTACCATCCGGCCATCAAGCGTTTAAGGAGACGCGACCGAGTTTGCAAAATATTCTAGATTATTTATTACTTTCATTACTCGTTGCGATGAGAAATTAATGCGCATGCGACCTCCATTGCTCGAAAAGAGATGAAAATAGGAGAAAGTGACGTAAGTAAGGAAAGACAGTATAGAAAGAAGGTCATTATCGAGCATTTAATTTTGCAGATCTACTCTAATGATTAAACCACTTTAACCTTTTACCAATTTCTCGTAGTTGTACAAGTCGTACCATGACGACTTATCGATCAATCAATACATCGAGCAAGTAAAAGCTTTGTGAAAAACCGAATTCTTTTGCTTTCGACGAAAATAGTCGATGATAAATGATTGGCGATCCGGTGGTATGAACAGTAATGATTCGAACCGACGAACTTTCTACTCGGTCGCGAGAGACAACGAGTGGCCAGATTGTTGCCGGTTCTTTCACGTTGCCAGAGAGCGTAATACGGTAATTGCCGGTTGGTAATTGCATCGGCGGATTAATTTTCACCGGCCGATGTTTCAGCCCGATAAAGTTTCCTCTTGCGGCTGGTATAACACCGGAATTATATAATACGCGTGGGCAGCGAGCTTTCCTTGAACAGGAACAAAACAGGTGGAGCAATTTCATGCAAATCATGCAATTAATTCGATCGATGGTTACTGTCTGTAACTATGAACTACCCGGAACTCGTGGCATTTCTTGACTTTTAAATGGTAAGAGAGAAGCGTTTGAAAATTCATCTTGATCGTCTATTATCTTCCCTGATTTTTTGTACTAAATTTTACTTCGTAGTGATTTCACATAAAAGTAGTTAGACTGTGCAAAATATCCAAAGAAATTGTTTCAAAGCCTCAAAAAATGCGCCTCTACCATCTTCTATGTCCTTTACTGGTAAACTTCGATTTAAGATCAGGATTCTTCTGATACAGCTAAAACATCCATAGGGACGCGTTTCACGCATTCCCGCAACCTAAATTTCCCTGATCAGACGAACGCAGTCGGTGGCGATTAGCTCTCGTAACGTTCAACCCCATTGTTCCGTGTCGCGGAACAATGGTTATTCGAAAAAACGTCAACGCCTTTCTAGATCGCATTAACGCGCAACAAGAGGTCCTGACGGTCTACTGCGGAACTTGATTGCGCAATGATTCGCATGCCGCGTACAAAATATTCAGTCCAACCGATAGCGTTAATTGAGGGGCCAGGACTCGTGTAAAGGTGGAATCCTATGTGCGTCCAATGCACACATCTACGTCGGAAATAGTTTTAAACTTAAATCTCTGAAACCAAACGACGTTGCGAAAACAAACTACGTGATTCTGGTTTAGAACTGTTTCTGATGCAAACGCGTATGTCTTATACACACAGGAAATCCCGTCTTAAATCGTATTAATCAGAGCGTCCCGACGCGACGTAACGCGACAATAATCCGGATTTCACGCGTGTACGAGCTCGGCTAGCACGCTCGAGCGAACTTTCGCACGATCTCCCAACGTTTTTCCTCGATGCGCTGCATTCCGCGTTTTCCAGCGGGAAAAGTGCTCGCCGAGCGCAACGACCGGCCCAGTTTTACGTAACGAAAGTGTGCGACGCTGGTTTTCTTTTGCCAGCGTCTGTAGACTGTCCGTCACGCGGAATTAGTCGCGGAATTATCCCTTGAAAACGAGGTAACGTGTGATTATAAAAGTAATGCGCTGGTTATGGTTGTTTTAGCTCCTATTTTAGGTTTGACAAATCTGATACAACTAGAACTTCAGTTCTCACTTATCACTCCCTCTCAAAAAAAAAAGAAAAAAGGGAACCTATGATTACTATTACACCCTACACCCTATTACAGATACCCTATCTGCAGCTGGGTTATTTTTTTACACGTCCCTTCATTAAATTTTTATGTTCAGCTCCTATTTCCAACTAGCCGAACTTTCAAAAAAAGGAGTTACGTTCGGTGTAGACGTTCGGCGATATAATTTGAACTCTGACTCCCTTCATCGTAGATATTCTACGACTACCGTGCCTTCATCACTCTTTAAATATTCTGCGTATTTCACATGATCACGACTTCTTCAAATAACGATCTTCATCATGCGTACCATTTTAATGACGATCTCTTTGATAATTTCTCTTACGCAATTCCAAAACGACACAAATTCGAAAAAATGGAAGAATTCGAAACAATAAAAAAACAGATCCAACATTTAAATCGCATATTGAAAAGTGCAATAGTTTACTACGACGAATGCCAATTCACTATGAATTTATGTACAGCACGCTTGAAAAATTGATTTGATTTTTATTGATTTTATGCCGTTTTCTTTCCCTTTTTTCTTTTTTTTTTTTTTTTGGTTTACTCAAATTACTGTAGAGCTGTTTATTTATTGCAGCAGCTTCTTCAATTTCTTACAGATCAGAATAAAAACATTGTTCTTAATTTGTCTCTGAATTCGCGTTCGTTATTACTGGTTCGCGATGGTGGCCGTTTCTAATTCAGGCGAATGGCCTCCGCGTCGCACACCACCCAGTGGTATTTATGCGGTCGAGATTCCTTTAAAAGGTACGCAGGGCATTTTCGAGGATAAACGCGGCACTCGAGGAAGACGGGTTCGCCAAGCGAGGAGAAGCCGTTGCCTTTCGCTCACATATATTTTTAGCGTCGCGGTTGGTCAACATTTTCTCTCTCCCAAAGTGACGTCTCTCCCTTTTCATGGGCCTCGTATTTTCTTTCTGGACCATGCTGTCTCCGCGTTCTTTTGCTCCCGTTCTGTGCCACCGACGCAGCTGCCATCGCGAAATCGAGCGTTTTAATTGCATGGATCGTCTGTTGCTATTTCAAGGTGAAACACTCCGCTCTCGCAACCGACCACTTTGTTATTCTAACGTTAGATCGCTTTGAAGATTACCTTTACGCCTGCCGTTTAATGCCTTCGACGATCTGCGTCATCGCGCTGCTTATTGAAATTTCGACCAATTAAATGTTTGATGCCACATGATGCGACGAGGAATTGAAATGCCCGCTACGTCACGGTATTTGTGTACACACGGTTTTGCACAAATGACTCGTACACTACCATCCATAAGTATTTAGACATCTCGTACAATTTCATCGAAGGTATCGACCTTCGGTATCGACTTTTGTCGTATTTTTCCAGTTACGATCAAAGAACCAAGAAGAATTTTACTCTTTTTGCTTGCTGATGTATTATTAATAAGTATTGCCATTTTAATAAGAATCAATTTTTTAAAAGGGAATGCAATTGCTGTTTGCAGTCGAAGCTTATGATTACGATCATAAAGAAAACCGGATTGGTAGGAAGGTGGGACTGATTAAATCGCATAAAAGTTTCTCCTAGAATATTTTTTTTTTGTTCCTGTGCTTGTGAAAGATCTATAGCCCGTCAATATAAACCTAAAAAAATGGCGTTTAATTTATTCGAGAACCTTTGCTGCGATGCTATTCGCCAGCGGCTGTGGCTTATGATTAACGAACTCCTCGACCCGGCGCCACGAGGGAAATGTGCGGCATATATGAAGTACGAAGGAAAATATTTACCTCGGGCAGTTTATTTCTAGCGCGTGAATACTTTCACGTAGGGTTTGCAAAAATATTGACCAACGACATTTGTTTATCAAATTAGCTGTACTTTGTAGTCATGCGCGTAACACGTGTTTAGATTCCGCAGAAAACCTCTCATAAATAATTCTAAAGGTAGAAATCTGTTTAAAAAAGCCAGGTTATGTTTCTCGATAAGATACATATTTTGCATGACACTATGATTTAATATGATGTTATATATCGTTATGCATAGATATAATATTTACAAAATTTAGTAGACTAGTATGATACTTAGTAGAATAATATTTTTTATCTTCTAGATATTTGTTTTCTTTATTTCCTATAATGGCTCATCAAAGTATTTGGATATTTATCATGGAATGGCTGTCGTATCCATATTCCATTTGTTATATAAAACATTTAGGTTATCACCATAATGAGGCACATTCTAAAGATTTCAACGCATCTTAAAATAGGGAAAAAGTCAGATAGGAAATTTTAACTAACTGTAAAGATAACAGTATGGGACTGTCCCTAATCTTTCTATGACCAAAACCATCTTCATAGTAATCTTCCATCCACCTACTCATAGTATACAGCGTCGTAGAAAGCTTTCACAAGAGTATAAACTCTAATTCACAACGCATTACCATCATAATATGCTTGTTGCGAGAACCATCCAATTTCGTCAAGAAGCAACCGTAACGTATTCATCGTCGATGCATCGACGATCTCTCACGGATAAACGCTGTGTAGCGTACACGAACGTACTGAAGAATTAAGATCGCGTTAAGAGACGCTCGCGGCCTGAAAGGTGTACCTACCGATTTCATTTGCAATCTCGTTAGCATTAAGTCGAACGCACTCGTAATTATTAGGCGTCGTGTAACGAGCCCGTGCGGGCAACCGACGTGGAAAACAAGTGCGAGCTCATGGCTTATTAAAATTCATGTTCAATTTGCCGGGTCCGTAAGATTGTGCAATGGGCTGTCGTGCAAGTATCCGAGCAAGGGTCCGCGATTATCCTTCCGCGCGATCTCCAGCTCAGGCCTTTCGCTTTCCAGCATGCCAGCTGTCACCTTTTCATCGAGTTTTCTAAATATCTTCGATTATTCAGATCGAGCATAGATTTTACTTTGAGATTTTCAGAGGAATTTTAAATTTATGCAACCTTCGTCTTTTTTCTTTAAGTTGTTCTTAAATCGTGAAGTTTCAGAAGATATGAATTTTTTATTAAACAAATTTGAATTTGATACAATATTCTGGAGACTTCTGGATGCAAGTTGATTCTGAAGTGGCAAGATTGTATATATTTGGAATTTTTAGGCGAGGCTTATGTCGCTGCACTTTTATCGCTTGGCTTAGGTAATCAAATGAGAACCACGTTTTCTATGCAGCGGAGCCATTGACATTTTAAGAATACAAATGGTGTACTGTGCATTCAGCGGAGGATGTTTCTTAATAAGTGGAATATGCTGATGGGTGAATTCAAGAGTAGTAAAGGTCGTGGTATCGTCGGAATTTCAATCCTTTCTGTGGAAGAAACCTAAAAATATTTAAGCCAATTTCGTCCTGATGTTTATAAAATATGACTAAAAAATTATTTTTAACTTCACAATCCATAAGATACATCATCTTACAAAAGATATGTTTTTTAAACCTTGCTCGGTAGGCACTTAAGAAAAACACCCTGGGAAAGTTATGATAATTTTTTAAAGTACCATAAAGGAGTCGATCCGAAAACGATTTATATCAACGCAAAGCTGAATCAACCCTCTGGTTCGCGCGTTAAATAGAACATGTTCTCACGGATTCATACGATAGTCGTAATTGTTCACAGATGCGCAGGACACGAGCGACTCTCTGTCTTGGACCCGACAAAAAGACCTCTTGGTACACCACCGCGACGAATTCTCCTTAATTCGATGTATTTTTAGCGGTGACGGTGGTAAAAGGCGCGTGATCTCTCTGGAATTCTGCTAGGGCTTTGCACCATTATCTTCTATGCTTGAGAGGAAGTGATCATTTCTCTTGCTGGATGAATCAGGACCTCGATAAGTCAGGAAATTCTAAATTACAATTACGGTTGTAATTCGATTGCTTAAAACGCGAAACAGTTGAGTTACAGGTGTGCCCCATTGCACGTGCATGCAATTATGCTAATGTTATTGTATTTCATAACGTATGAGGTAAACAAGAATTACAGTAAAATTTCAAACACAATCAAATATAGCAGAACGCACAGAACGCTCTGTGCGTAATATTAATCAGGAATCCACGAAACGTAAAAAGAACAAAGACGAATGCAGCTGGTGTTCGTCCTAACAGAGAAACAATTGGTCGACGAGTCAGCGAACTTTATTAGAACTCTGTAGTTCCTTGGTGTTGTTGGCGAAAAATCGTTGTCAGACGGTTCGTCCTAGTGTCTGTGGCAAAATTCTGACTGCGTGAATCACCCATATAGGTGCACTGCGAGGCGCAAAAGAAACACGAGATTCTTCATCCGCGCGTAGAAAGAGGGATGAGACAAGAGTACACGCGTCGACGAAAAATTCTTTCCTTCTGGCAGTGGTCCACACAGAGGCGTTCCACTGATGTCATGCATTTTTACGTGACTCGTAGGCGTGTCTCAGACTTCCATAAAGAACGAGAGCGTTAGATCATCGTGTCTCGTGAGTCGAAACGATCGAACCGAACGTCCCGTAACTCGGAAGAAATCAAGCAACGACGAAGTGGAACCGCGGCGCGCGACATTCCTGTGGACGATCACGCAACATGTGGGCGATCCTGTTATCTGTCGATTATCGCGGTGGTCGCGATAGCAAGTACAGTCGATCGACCCACGATCGCGTCGTGCGCGAACCACGTCGACCAGGATCTCCAACAGCGGGCTTTTGATATGTGGGACAGCGGTCAGGAGATCGTATCGTATGTTCGCGCGAGAGGCGTGAAGCCGGGAACCGCAAGCTCTCTTTGGTAAGATCGTAAGATTTCAGGATTGAACGACTTCCTATGAGGTGCAAATTTCAGGAACTGAAGTTTAATTTATTACGGGCAAATGTTGTAACTACGGATTCTTTTCTGTCTTCAAGTCGTGGTTGAAGGTTTCGCGGAATTGATTAAATCGCCGATTAATTTATTGTATTTTGATCATGTAAGCTATTTTATTCACGCCTTCTTAATAATATTACGTTTGTAAAATTTTTATGTAGCATTTCACTGTTTCGACTTTAATTGCTTTTTGATAATTTGCTTGTTCTATTTGTTACGAGATTGAATGTAACTCGATAAGGATGAAAAAGGAATTTGTTGCTGTAGGCAATATTTATCGTTCTGATATTCCTATGCATTGTTTCGCTAACTTGAAACTGAACCTTGGAAGAAAGTCAGAATTTCTGGGGAGCATTATCCCGGACGGTTGTTTTATGGTGCAAGGCGAAAGACTTTATGGGACGTTGGAATTCAATCACCTACGGTTTCAGCCATTATTCCGCCTACCTGTCGCTCTTAAATTGACTCCTACTCTCTTGGAGAACGTTCCTTCGCTTCTACCATTTTGGACTTATTGATGATCATTGTCGTACCACGTGGTGTTCCAACGAGTTCCATGCTCCAATCCTAACACTGAATTTGATATGTTTCTCGGTTGAGTGACAGCCTTTCGAAGGAAGTCAAACAACTTCTTGGCAAAGGAAAACACAATTGTACGAGCTGTCGTGTCGTAAAAGACTAGAGAAGTTTGTAGGAAATTGAAATTCAATGGTCGGCATTTCCCAGCATTTTTTCTTCTGTACGAAGGGGAATAAAAAGAACTACGGAATACCTGAGCATTTTTATGCCTCGACATACTCTCGGGAATCTTGTATTCCACGTTGTCCAGAGACAAGCCACTTCATACCTACTTTATCAAAACGTTAGCTACTGAATTCCAATTCCCTTCAAGTTCCTCTATTCTTTATCCCGTGACACTTTGAATAATCATACTTTCTTCCCTCCAAAAATATATTGGATTAATCTCTGCCCACGTAAGAAAAGTTATTTACTAACTAAACTGGATCTCGCTTTACTCCATCACGTTCTAAACAATAATGCTTTATTCTCTCTAAAAATATATAATATCCGTTTCAACCTATGAAAGAAAGTAAAACAGATCTTAGAATTCTTCACTGTCCCAATCAACGCGAACTTTATTCCTCTGTTCGCGGTATTCCACCGAGACTCGCGCGTCGTGATTAATTTCTCGGGCAGCCCCCGATTCGCGTAAGCGCAAATCCGGCGAAACGTGTGCGCTGCGCCATTAACCTTGCACATAGACATGTCCCCGAGACAAAGCGGTGCGCTCTATCACGTGGTTTCCACCGCGCGTAGACCATTATTTTTAGATAGAACGGGCAAGACGCTTTTCAGGGTAAACGCTCCCGAACTGTGGCCATCGGTATGCCAGGGAGAAGCTCGAAGGCCTTCTGGAGGCCACGTGACTCGTTTTCGAATACCGTTAAAGCCGAGAAGTCAAAGGAAGGCTTGGTCTAGAGGGCTGGGTCAAGCTTAGCAGTCTAACGACGCTTCCATGGCTAGTATACGCTGTTGTAAATAAATTTTTAACGCGGTCATCAGTGTCGACGACGTATTAAGGACAGCTCGTAGTGTTCTTCGACAGGAATTTATATACACTATGCGTTCTGGCTATTCTGATAGCTGTTTGGTGCTAGAAATGTGTAAGAGACTTTATTTAGGGTGTTTGGTTGGGGTTCCGTGAGAGTTGACGAGAATATATGGTTCGTATATGTATAGTGAACTTACTTGATGAAATTATATGCATTTCTATGATCGCAGATGAGAGGTCGTTGAACGGAGGGTTAATTTAACGCAAGATGCTTATTTTGTAAGATTGGAAACGGTAATTTCGTGTCTCTCGAGTATTCCAGATTCCATGTTAATCTAGTCGGTAATGATTCCTCCAGGTTACGAGAGATAATTCAGGTATCGCATGTCAGCCCTCGGGCTTGAAAATCGGGTAAAAGCTTAACTTTCCATGTAAAGCGGTGGTAATAGGAAGTAAGGAAACACAGGGATACTTGAATAGTAGTAATGGTTAACTCATTCTTAGTTTACTTTGTCTTAATTTTAAATAGATATAAATCTTAGACATCCTACGTCTATATAATGTATGTCTCCCCTTTCTGTCTCTCCTCTCGAGAATTCTACTTCGCTTTATGCAAACGTCCGCGAAAATAAGCAGCTATAAACTCCCTTGTGCGTATCTCCAAGCTACGCAAAAGGGAGCTTCCGCGAACCCAATAAATACTAGGGATTTGCACATGTGAAAACAACGTTAATCCGTGCGTCACGGTGGTAGTCGTTTACACACAAACGCGAAACGGTATACCGAGCAAACGGGCAACTGACGAGGACGAGAGAAACGATATAGCGTGAATACACACGGCACTGTTTCGAACCAGAACAAATAGAAATATCGCATTTTGCACGTTTCAATATTTCGTGACCATCGATTGAGTCGAATTATCGAAGAGGAAATAATCGAGCCGTGACGATATTATCGATACTTTTTTATCTAGCATTGGATCGCTCTTCCGCGTCGAATTATCATCGTCAATCTGATTAGAGAGTTCGATTTATCATCGATCACATATTCACGATATACTGTACCACGTGTAGTTTTGCTAGATATTTCATCGTGGAATAATTTAATCAGAAACGATAGGAAGAAAAAACGACGAGAAAGGGAATATAATTAAAGAATGAGAGAAAAATGAATGTATAGTGGCATGCTCTATCGACCGTGATGAACATGCCTCTCGTTAAACAACGATGACATGATTTTCAATTAAAAAAACACCGGGAATTTATGTTGAAGTAAATAAGAGAACGACAAAGCGTGAAATGTAATTTAACGCGATGTTATTGAAGCGTAAGAAGGAGGCACGTAATATCGTCCGGTACCCTACTATTTCTCTATTTTATGAAAACACCGCAAATACACGTGTACGTTTCTGCATGCGTGCACTCCTCGTTGATTCAGTGATTTCGGTAGTTTCACTTTTCAATTAGCTTTGCGGCAATCGTTAGCGCACGTGGCTAATCTGATTTCTATAGCATCTTTTACGCGCTATACAAATTATATTAACCGTAACGCATAAGACAATCAGAATATTCTTCGTGTAACGCTTTAAATACGTACGAGATATTTAATACTAAATTTTTCACCATAAAAATGAAACCACAAGGAATTTAGAAAGGAACACAAAAAGAAATAAAATCGAAGCACAATTGTAAGAATCGCTAAATCCCGGCGATAATTCTTATTACAAAGATGATTTCAAACTGCAAGAATAATTGTTAACGATGTCGAAAGAATACCTCGAGCGCTTTACCGCGCGATGTTGTTGTCGAAATGCGCAACAAAATTAATGAAACGGAGCGAGCGTGTGGCTCATATAGCTTGTGAAGTGCTTTTAATGAATCGTTCGATACGGTAATTAATGTAATTGGTGCACTGTACAGAGTGATTATTCGCCCGTTACAGTGGCAACCGTTGCTGGACCGTACGAATTACAGTTACACGACAATATACGCGAATAAAAATAACGCGATCGGAATAACGATACGTCGCCGCGAGCATTTCATTTTTGTTCCTTTGCTAAACACACGCGGAATTGTTTCTACGGTGAAGTTAACTCGCAAAATCGATCCGGAATTTTTCTCACGGCAAGTCGTTATTCAACGTCCGAAGCGAGCTAGCTGCCTTTTTCGCCGAGTGGCTACACTCTTACGTAAACGCTGCAACATTTAATTGCATTGTAGTCTTGATATGTTGGGGAACGTTACTTGACTTTTCGCGGATCGCGATCCCTGACATTCGAAAGCTGGTGTCTGAAACCTATGAATTACCGGGGGGCGTGACTGCTTAACAAACAAGCTAGAATTAGAGAAAAAAGAAAATTGTGTTTGGATACGATTACTTTGAAGAGAAGTTGAAGGGTTGTGATTTCATCAATTCAAACTTCCTGCGTGAACTCCCTGTTTTATATAGTTGCATGCAGGTTAATTTCTACGATAAGATTTAATCAATTCTCGATCATAGTATATCAGCTATACCAAAACAGGAAGTATTGAGAAATTAATTAGCGCAAAGCTTCCCTTAACGGTTTCCAAACTTCTCCTTTTCCACTTCTAATTTCCGGCCAAGAAATCGCCACGTTGATCAAGTGAACAAGAAAAAAAAACTAGGTACTGCGACTGGTAACCTTTTTACCAAATAACACGTGAATGTATTAGAGAGGAACGGCTGTCGAAGTCACGCGCGATCGAAACTGGAGCAGCAAAATGTCTACGGCCTGCACAGTTCGTTTCGCTAACTCTTTTAGTAGATGCTCATTGGAAATGAATGAACTTGGCGTGAAAACGACGACGAGATTGTATTTACACAAGGAGAAGCGCAATTAATACATCGAGCATTCTGAAAGGGTTCGTTCTAGACAGGGGTATGATTTATTTATGCTACGAGTGGAGACTGCGAATTACCGGGACTCGAAGCGCGGGCATTAACTTCACCGGTTTGCGTTCCTTTCGATTTGCGCAATCGAGAGCCGGTCAGTCGCGTGTCCCCGCGCCTTTTCCAGAGGGAAATGCGGAATTCTTGTCATTAGCAATTTTAGAACCTCGATTGCATCGCCGATTGAGAAATTACAGCGAGAGACACCGCGGAGAGCTAATTGTTCTTTGATTGATCGATCGTGTATTTGGCACGAGTGACGAAACGATTTAGCGAGAAGAATCTTGGCACATTGTGATATTTTGAAACGTCTTGTCATTTCGAGGATACTTTCGAGAAGAGATTAACATTACCTTATTTAGGATTGATATTTACGAGTGAATTCTTGGAAACCGCTGAAAATCTAGCGGATAACTTTCAAGATATTAAAGTATGATTCTGTCGAAGAAAGTTGGAATTAGACACAATAGCATCTATGCTCTAGACAATTAGAAATTTCTCCATGGAAACTTATTATAATAGTAACGCTAATAACTACCGCTGTAACGCGTGTATGAATAAACAATCGATCGAAAAACGCCACGCGATAATCACAAAGTTCAAACTCCAATTCCGTGTTCGATTTCTTAGATCTCTCTCTTACCCTGTAGGAACCAAAATAACAGAGAACGGTCTCAAGGGGTGCGGTTTCTATTGAAAGAAATCGACGAAAAGCAAACTCAATAGCATCGGGACCCACGAGACAATCGTAAGTTTCTCCATCGTGTAACCAATTGTTCCTGTTAATTAGCAGCGAGATACCCTTTATTACCTGAGCTCTAAGGTGCACTGAAACTCGAGTGATTATTCTATGAAACGGTGTACGTCCGATCTGATTGAGATACACGCGTTCGATGGGGTCCAGGTGCGTCGACAATCTCTGACCATTAACGTCAGTGAAATTCGAGTGACCCACACTCGAATCTGATTTTCGTAGGCCGGTCCTTTCATGGGGGTGCACCGGTGGCGCGCCTTTGATGCTTCTATAGCTGACCGTGTGGCCCGTGGAAATTAAACGAAAGGGGAGAACGTCGATTAAGGTGACAAAAGGCTTTAATTCGCCCATATGTTCCGATACGCGAGTCAAAGGCGACACTCGTTGTCATAATTTGCGCTCAAGTTGCTGAGATTAGTGTTCTAATTCAATCTTTATAGGAATATTATTCTCTATAATTTCTTTATAAAAATATCATTTTCTATTACGCAATAATTATTTACGCAAACTCATATATTCCTGAATACAACGGAAGAAATTTTTCTTTGTTTATGCATACTTTAATTTAAAAAGAAAGTACACTAAGAACTCTAGAAACTTTAAGAGATTGAAATTGCTCAATTAGAGAGTTTTCATGCGCTCTTTTACATGAACATAGCTTTCCCCCAGTAGAACCGTGAAAAATAATCGTTTCAAAGCTAAAAATCCCTGTGGTATGAAACCGTATCTCGAGCAACGAACGTAAAAGGGTAGAACAAGTTGGCGGAGTACCGTAAATCCGTACAATTAAAGGAAGTTTGTAACATCGACAAGGAACGTTGACCGACTACGGTAAGTCGGCGGATCGCGATCGTTCTCGCTCGGAGCGTGCAGGATTAACTAAGCAGCTGCAGACTTTCACACCGAAGAAAGAATACATTTTCCGGGCCGTTCGATAGCTGAGAGCAGCGCAACGGTTGACAGTGGGAACGACAGATGCTGGGTTCCATTTATGCGTGACGGTCTATGCGCTTTGTGGTCGCGTTCGTTCTGTCGTGAATAACAAACATTGCATGGGGTCGTTAAATTACGCGCGAGTATGCTGATCCATCGTCGTTCTGTTTTGCGTGCGCTTCTCAGTAACGAAGTTTGCTCGCTTTTGCGGATGGAAAAGAAACCTGTTCTTTACAATGTCGGTGAGAAATGATTAGACTTTAATCTTGCATGTAGAAAGTTGGAAAGGTATTCGGTCGTTCGACGTGGCCGACTAAAGTGGATCGAAAATCTTCGGATCGAAAGCGTTCATGCTTTTTCCGGAGCGCCGTTGCGATCGACGTGTCGTGACTTACGAAACCTTCGCAAGTTTCACAAATGCGGACTGGATCCGTTACCGCGTGATCAGAAATCGCTAGTGATTCTCTGCTAGTAGTAATCACGGGGAATTTTCATAATTTTCTGTAATGTCAAGTTTCTAAAGGTAACCTGATCCTTTCAGAAATTGACGATCACATGGTTTAAGATATTATGGCTATTTCTTATTAATTTGACTCTTATTACTTCAAGAACTCATATTAAGCCTTAAGGACTGTTGGAAAGTTTTCATTAGCGATTATTCATAGTAATAAATGATAGTAAATAGTATATACAGGAAAGCTGAGTGTGAAAAAATTAGTATGCCAATGGGTTCGATAGTTCGTATGAATTCAGTTTGAGTTTGTTTGCGAGCTCCATGCTCTTTTCTCCGAAGCTATGGAAAGAACCACAGAACCACAACGACAGTATACCGTGCTGCGGTTTTCAAAGTCTTCTATGGAGTAGAGGCATGTCACGCACGGAGAATAAAGGTGTAAGGGCACACTGAGTGCGTGGGGAAATAGTCAAGAGTCAAATGTGCAACCACGAGAGTGTTCCCTGCTTGACTTCTCGTATTTCTCGCTTGAAAATATCGTAAATTACGCGAACGCTTCTTCTTGACGACTTTTTAAGTTCAACGCGCGCAATCTAACTTGTTAATTTCTATTAGGATTTATTAGAAAAAATTACGACAGAAGCGAACAGAATGATAAATAGTTGACATTTTTTCGATAAGTTGCGTGATTGTATCAAAGAAACGGTTCGTGGACGATATTTTAAACGAGAATTACTCGTATTACAGTTGTAAACCAGCTAAATTATCGACAAATTGATACAAAATACCGCGAAGTATATCAAGTAACTAAACCGCAACGCTTTCTTGGATAGAATATATCTAGATCGTAAACGGTTGAGTGTCATTCAGATCGTAGAATCTTTTTAACGATCTATGTTCGCGCAACGATGCCGCGCCTGTATTCTAATAAATGACTCGATGAGACGAATTGTTAGTACATAGCCCACCAATGAGCCATTTGATTCAGATTTTATTCGCCTTGATCCCTTTGCACATGTTAATTCTTGACCAAACAAAAGCTTAATGTTTAAAACTTCAACTAGAAAATAGGAAAATCCTTCAGAGAGAAAAGGATGTCGAATTACGAAGGAAAACATTTTCAGATTTTTCTTTATTATTGGGAAGAAAATAATGCGATAACAAGTTCTCGAAGTTTTTGTGTTTAAAATCAGAGTTTCAAGAGAATAGAGTAATTCGAAGAAATCGAATAAAGAAATTTAAGTATAACAACAGCCTCCGATGGTTCTTCGGTTATTGGCAAGAAAGTAATGAGATAACGAGCGACGAAACTTCTTGTTCCATCCGACAAACTTCTTATCCATGGAGCCGGCTTAAGAAATCTATAACTCGTGGAAAGGAACATCATTGACCTCGACCGGTAGAAATTTCACATCACTTTCACAGCCTCGACGCGGAAATTTATGTTCGATGTGAATCTTAATGAAGTCGCTTCGGCGATCCTCACGGAATTCTTCTTTGTGATTCCATATATCCCAAGGGCAAAGAAACGATCAACGAATCATAGTAAATGAACGACGCACGCGGAATACGTACTCTCACTTTCGACAATTTCCGTCTGCGCTAAAGCTACATAATTCAGTCGGCAAATAACGCGGCAATTTTCCACGCGTACGCGCCGCAAGTTGCAAAAACTCGTCAGCACGATTTCGCGATTCCTTCCTCGGATCCTTCGATCTAACCAACTGGTGGAACGACTACTTTCAACGATGCCGATCACCGTCGTCCCTAACGCGACCGGCCTCATAAAAATTCCCCGGATCGATGGAATTTCTTCGACCTACGACCTCGAGAAGACTTCATATCCGGAGGCCATGAAATTTCACAATCATTAAGTGACTCTCTACATGTCACTTTTACTTATTCTGTGTTGACACTTTCTGAAATTTAGTTGATTATTAATTTGTTTATGGAATGCGAGGAATTTTTAGAAACCGGATAATTATTAGTCTATCTTAGCGCTTACAATTAGTAACATTCAATATAATTCAATATACTACATAGTACATTCGAAATTAATAACAAAAAGGAGGAGAATAAAGACACCCTGTTCCTATCATTTCATTCATAACCAGAATTTTGTTTCCTTATTGATGTTATGAAAATGCACAAAAGCCGAAAATTTGTATAACCATTTGCAGTTTACGTATAAGCAAAAAAAAGCAGTAATTGATGACAGCTTCCCAACGTGGTTTAAAAATTGATAAATACGTAAAACTAGAATTGAGAAATTGAGAACCTCCTAATTAAACTTGACAGCGATCGCTCAAACAAGTAGTTACATAAATGAGTATTTACATGATTTGAAATACGACAGTACAGTAATATGGCATATGTGGTGGATCGTTTCATCTTGCAGGTTCGTAAATCTTAAAGCAATGACGGTACTTGGCGTGTGCACAGTGGCATCACGTGGAATTTTCAGCTCCACGTTTCGGGAACGTGTCATAGAATCGCGATAGGAGAAAGTTATCGCGGCAGGTGATTTGTTACCGGGAAGACTGCGTCGTTAGGCTCTGTCAGCCACGAGCTGAGAAACTTCCAGCTGTCCGCGGAGACGATAGAAACAATACACCATGGCGAATGTCGCGATCGCTTTCGTTTTTCCATTTGCAGGGAAGTCCAATGATGGACTACCGAGTGTTGTCTATTTCGAGGTGAATTAGAGAATCTTTGACGTCTCTGGGATTATAAGTGACTGCAGAGATCGTTGTTTCTTTATTGCGATACAAGTTGTATAGATATATTGATAGCGAGTTTATCTACTCGTAGCCGATCTATCAGTATTTGAGAAAGATATAAGAGGTTCGCAACGATTTAATCATCACTTTGATAGTCGGTATTATTATATTATCTGATCTCTAGAAATTTCTATCGTAAATCTATACTTTGATAGGTCTTCAAGGAGAGTAATAAGAAGAAAAATGTAGAATTTCATCGAGTCACGTGCTCTAGGAATCGTCAAAAATTCGATGATTGGTGTCAGAAGATCGTTTCAATGCCAGAAGGAAATGTCTGTCATTGAAGCAACGAATAAATTGCTGTTTGGCCACGCTAGACGTTTCACTTCCGATCGATTCGAACGTAACCGAGCAAGTTCTGAAGAAAATTCCGCTAGTACTTTCTCGCTGCAGGTGCAAATAGTGAGTTCCTAGACTTGGTGGATACCTTGACCAGAAATCTACGCTTTCACGCTTGTTCGCACTCATAAACATTCACGGCGAATCACTCGTAAAACGAAAGAGTAAACCTCCCGGGATGCCTGGGCAAATGTGCTGAATAATTGAGTTTTCACGATACGCATCTATTCATCGACTATTCCACAATCGCTGCCAAGACGTAATCATATACAATTATCTCCAAGGATGGAGAAAAATTTGAAAAGCTCACATTTGACCCAATGATCGAAGAATACCAATCACACCCCGAAAGACATACCTTCGTTTTCGCGCTTTACAGTAATAAATATTTATGTTGAATCCTCGTAAATGGAAAGGGTAAACCACGTAGAATATGAGTAAACCGCGTTCAAATATGATGAATAATTAATCTGTCACGATACAACTATATTTATTATCAATCCTATAACTACTGGTGAGGCATATGAGTCTCTGCGTAGCCAAATTGATTGATTCCATTTTTAAATTACGGATTAGCACATCTGCTGATATGTAGTACAAATTAAATGCTCTTCTCTGCTTTTATTTTCTAGTCACTTTACTATAGATCTACTCATTCATATTACATATTTCATACAAGACTAAATAGGATAAAAATTGATACGGTTTTCTAATAATTGTAACAAATAAGTTTTATGGCTGGCAGTCATAAGTCTAACACGATCTGTTTCGTAAAAGACGAGAAGATGAAGAGCTCATATTTGACACAACGCTTAAAAATACCAGCCGCACTCCAAGAAGCAAACACACAAAATTATGTACCCTCTGAATTAATTCTCCTGACAATCAGTCACACCTAAGAGAGGTGTCAACGAACCAAGCATACAGGCAGACTGAGTTCCCGCCCCGCTGCATTGTCGACTCGAAATTCCGATCGCAGGCGGCTTTCGCGGGACCGGTAAGTGGCACTTTCTTGCATGAAATTCCACGATGGTCAACAACCTCGGTTGCAGTAGCGCCTTTGGTATATCGTGTGCCATGGAAGCTCGTTTTTCGTAATTCAACGGGCCGGTTCGGCTAGGAAAACCGTTCGCAACCGGACCTGAGACGACGCACATCTTCTCGACGCGACGCGGTCAACATGTCCGGTTCGTTCGTCGAGATTCTGAAAAGCTACGCGACTACCGGTAGAACAACTTCGCCCGGCTGTACAAGAAAGTCCATAGACGCGGAAGCGCGCCGACACGCGTCGATGATAAACGGGCCATGTCGAGGACGCGACGATTAGAAGGGTTTGATAGCGCTCGAAAGTCGACAAGAGATTTGTGTACTCCTCGATGCATAACTCTCATGGAATGCAACTTTTCTTAGTAGAAATATATTTCGTTATTAATTGAGACTAATATTGAAAGTTTTGATTAAGTATGTTAGGATATGGTTCGTAAGCAAATGGTTTCGATTATAAAAATCCGACCCGTAAAAGCCTTCTCTTACGCCACGTTATGTAAATAACCTACTTTTTAATCAGTGTTTTCTCAATCGTATTGTTTTTATATATGTATGCATCGATGCGGTAATACTGAAGTTACGGAAACCACTAGGTGTTTCGGTTATTGCACTTAACGTTCTATCGGATCGTTACATATCATTTATTAGCTATGTGGTAAACTAGATTGTATAGATTCTACATAAATGTACACTTCGTATTTCAATATGATGCTTGTCTACGTGCCAGTAAGTATTCGACTTAAATAATAGGAATTAACTACTCAAATTGTTTGAAAGTTCAAGATTTATCCTATTACAAATAAAGAAGAATCAAAAGCAAATATCTAAAGAGCTATCTTCAAACGATATACAATAATTACACAACGATATTAGATCTCGAGATAGACGATCATAACTTGCAATTTCTCGATTGAAAACAAAAGGTGTATTCTTCTTGTGTAAAACGTCAGACACCAGAACATTTCACGTAGATGCCGTTATAAAGCCATGCGTTTCCAATCGAATCTCATTACACATCACGAAACTAACATTCGAATTCGCAGAAATACTCAGCAATCTCATTAGAAAGTGTAATCCTGTTACACAGACATCGTCTTTATACTCTCATGAAGGATCGTCGTGTAAACCGCGAGCGTAGACCGCGTTAATTGACGATTTATCGTGTTAATCGTCGATACGTACCAATTAATGGGCGCACACGGTTCACTGTTCCAATCCGTGGTCTCTGTGCACGCGGCTGGTCACGTTTTTAGCTAATCTGCTTTCACGCTTCGGCAATTATGCACGACGAGAGGCGCCTTTCTACATTCCGCCATAATAACCAGCCGCGACCTGCTCGGTGTTCACCGAGATTTTCCTGTTGCGTCCACCGATCGAGTCTCGTTACGCAATAGCAACCGTAGACATTTGTCGCGTCACGATCCACCGATGACGATCGATGGATCGTAATTGCGGGCAGCGTACATCGAGGCGTTCCAAATACGCGTGCAGATGATGGACTATTGCTGTTTATTTATGTAACCGGTATGTTTGTTTAATGGAGAGAATTCTGAGGTATACATGGTGAGCAAGAACCGCGGTTAATGATAATATTCGATTATGTCCGTTACGGTGGGAGGAACAGTAGACATAACCGGGAAATGAGAAAGGTAATGCGTATCAATTGCGAAATCTTATGCGCCCGTGTTACGTCTACGGTGATTTCTTTCTTCGAGCGTAATTATAGGGATGGTGGTAACTAATGGAACTCTTGATTAAACTTTGTGTCTTAAGATATGCTATACAATCCTTTCTAGCTACTATCTGTCCCTGTTTTTATATCGGTAGAATCAATATAATGAGATCGTGAATGAAAGTAATAAAATGACATTATCGATGTAGCCGTATTTTCGAATCGTAGTCTGTGAAAATCTTTAATTAAAACTGTGCTGCTTATAGTTGCATAAAAACCGCACGAAAGTCCCGTCGTTTAATAACAACTGCCATATTAGGAAAAATTTCTTTTAAATGTTGAATAAAATGAATAAAATTTCAAAAATCGTGTTAATAGATTCGTTCTGTTGCCCGTTGCGAAAACTCTCCGTTACGGTGATCGAGAGAATTCAAGCAGCGGGTTATCGTGTCTTGAGTAAATTAATTAAACGTTAATATTCGCGAACGAACTGTGCAGACGCTTATAAATATGGAAATGTAGCGAAATAAAGTATGTACGCGCATACTTTCGCGGCGTTGCTTGCGCCAGACTAACGCAGAATGATTTCTCTATCGGGGACACGATAATATTCTTGATCGCGCATGTATTTCGTGCGTTTTCGTATTGTTAAATGCGGGCCACTCGGTTTCGTAAAGATGCGGGCAAATTTCTACCCGAATCCAAATCAGTAATCAACCTGAATTTCGAGATTTCCGTTTGGCAAGATCGTAGACTGGCCCACGAGGGAACACGCCCCGCATTCGGATGATTTTGTTGATTAAACGCGACGGTGAAACGTTGTCAGTCTCCCTTGGTAATATTTTACGCACCGTGCCAGCCATTCATAATCGGTCGAGCGGTATACGAGAAGTTCAATATCCTAATTGAAACTTCGTCAAGCGTTCTGGTTAGTACAGTGGTATTGGCGTATTAATTTTGATCAATGGTTGCCTTGTGTCCAAATATCGAAGTTGCAATTTGTGTAAGATAAACTGTTTTATAATTTATTCGTTGTTACAGATCAATTATTCTAATAATTATATATGAATCATTTCATATATTGTAATTACATTGCGGATATTTACGTATATATGACAAATGTAAATATACAAAAATATACAAAGATGAATAAATAAAAGAAATGATAGAAAGAGACACAGTACCTGAGAAAATCAGCGAATACATTTTCCGAGTAGAAAGCAGGAATTTACAAACGATCGACGTGTCGTGCGAAAGGTCGACGCCGTACTGATTACGATATCGCAGTTTGTATCGGAAACTTTCTGTAGTGCCACCATACCATCGAACAGGTATAACTGAACTTAAGTATTATAGGTAGATAAAACATACTGTCCTATATAAATAATAACCATCAAATAAAATAAAATAATAATCACCTAAATTCTGCTAACAGACTAATGATACTTCTTTTCTAACAGCGAAGAATTCGAATAAATCTCGGTATTGAAGTATTATATTATGAGACTTTTAATCGTTACATCAGATCGAAATACATAATATCCACTTACGGAAACTTCTAATCTTACGTAATTGACTCATAATTTCGATTATTCCGTGAACGTAATATTTCGCCACGTATTTGTAATTTTTGCAGATTTTTGCAAAATCTTTTAACAACTGTAATTTTACAACTAATCTGACATGCGATCACTGAATACTTTTGCGAATACGTAACGAATTGTACGTACTTCTGTTGTATCGAATGTTCAATAACATACCAGCGATATCGATACGGTTGAAATGAGTAATTTTAGAGCGGCGTTTGTTAACGATGCTCGTTAGCTACGGACGAATTTCAACGATATTCTCGATATGCTTCGTTAACGTGTACCGTTGCACGTGTCGCGATCCTTCGTTCCAAGAGCAGAGAGAACCATTTCCGACGGCTTAAGAAGGGATCCTGCCACGTGTCCAAGAGGAGAGGGTAGATACAGAAAGCAGAGACGAGATATTTCTTCCCCTAGCTTCGGGATCCTATACCAGTGATGCTTTCAGTCGACCGTGAAGCGCGAAACGTAGAAACTTTGATCCAAGTGTACTTCTGCCAACGGAAATGGAACAATTCGTCGCTCTAATTCAATTTTCTAAATATTTTGTATCCCCAGCGATCTCCCCAACTTTTGGAAACTTTCAAAAATTACCTTGATCAACCCTGCAAACTCATGATTGAAGTTCGATCGTTAATTCAAATCGCAATGCTCACGAACAAGTACAAAGTATTCGTTCGTTTAGGAAATCAGGAAATTGATGGATTGTATTCGTTCGAAGAAGAATATTAGATCGCCAAGATCGCGAACCGAACGGTTGCACGAGACATCTATCTTGTTCACAGTTTTGACATATGATTCAACCCGTGTACTGTGAAACGTGATGCATTTTCGACATGGCCACTCTACCGAAATTGTTCTTGTTCCAGGATGTTACCAATCCATGTCCAACGGGATTTCACGCTTCACTCGCGTAAGGGATAATGGTAGTTATTCCAGCGCGACGTATTGAAAATCGATCGCTGAAATCGAGTTTTTTGTCGAGTCTCGTTGGATATCATTATATTACGTCAAAATCAAAGTATGATAGATATCATGTAAAACGTTTCATCATTCGAACAATGAAAGTCATTGTAAATTTCTGAAACGTGAGAACCTATAAATTTTTCTGTAAGTTTCTCAAGTTCTAAATTACTGTTATCCATATAAATATTTGCTTGGAATATAATTTATATTCCTTGTGAAAGAATAGTTCATCATAGGTGGACACTCTGTAGGCTATAGATTATAAATGGAGTAGGTTTTGTGTAAACAGTCTCCCATTCGCTCCATGCACAAATAGACAATGTCCTGTAGCGAAGAGCACGAGCTCCCTTGCTCATCGCTGCGTTCCTTTCCCCATATGTCGATTTATGGTCCCGCCATTAGGCACGGTTCCCTACTGCACCGCGGGAGTTCCAGTTCGATTCGCTCAGAACAGGATATCGTTTCCACCGAAGAAGCAGGGTCTTTATTGTTCTCTTTTGTTACGGTCAGACCGATGAAATAGTTTCGTGTGTTTACACACAATATCGTATTCATGGCAAATCTGAACAAACACAGTTCTAGGGGAATCGCATTCGAGGAGAAACAATAAATCTAGAAATAGCGTGGAATCACATGGTCGTTTGCTTTATCTCTTTGTTTTATAGTAATGAATCTTCTCATAGTCATATGTTGATTCAATGTGTATATATATACTGTGAATGGAGTAACTGAATTATTTAGTATAATCCACGTATAATTTTGACACTCATAAATTCTTTTGCAGTAAACAATGGTGTATTTAATGAATTAATATCTCGATCATAACTGACGATTAGAATAACGATAAAGTATCACCGAATTACCATTTTCTGTTACAGAGACATCTTGACAAAGGAAGCGACCTTGCCGAGGCGGCGAGTGCGAGTGGACTTCGCGAACTCGCGAGATCCTTGAAGCATCACCTTCGAGGATTCGGTTCCCGTCTGGAGGACAGGCGCGAATACCTCGAAGACACATCGAGATGTTGCCTGCTTCAGGATCGGGCGTACGAGTGGGCCCAGGAGGCTCGTCTCGCTGGCGAACGGGGGGCCCAGCAGTTTCTGATGGCCAGACCACCCCTGCCTCCCGAGCATTTCACGGAAATGATGGCGCTCGCCGAGAAGCTCGGTAACGAGATCCTCTTGGAACAATGCCGCATCGCCAGGAACAAGTGCGCGGAAGCGCTGGAAATGGCGAGGACGACTTCCGCACCTGGCAGTCCAGCCAGGAGGAGATCCTTCGCCGCCTCGGAGTCTGCTACCTCCTGGGAGGACAGTTTGACGAAGAGTACGTAGATCTCTTGCTCTTTACTATCTATTTACTTTATGCTCATAATGTTTGGTATTATATGCGTTAGAACACATAAAATATTATTCTTGTTAAACACAAAAGGATATTTTTATTTAGATAATATAGAACGATCCATCATTCACGGTATTTGTGTTTTAGACTTAAAATTGATAAAAATTAAGTGCGTGTGAACGTCCATTTATAAGTTGTATAACCTTGTCCGCGTTTAACGTTCGAAACACGATATGAAAACTATACCGAGATAAAGCAAAAAGAGTACAAGCTGAAAATATTCCAAGATTCATTCACTTACCCCGATCGTTCCTTGGAAGTGTCTCCACTGCAATGTGCTACGACTGTTCCAGGAACTTCGTGGGATGACAGCGACAGCAGCGCATCGTACGCTTGTCCCATGGAGAGTGTAGGATCGGCAGGAAGCGGCGGTCGACCGGTACTGGACAACATCGCGGAGCTTCGAGAGAGCGCCGAACAGCTGCTCGATTGCTCTCCTCCGCGAACGCCACCCCGAAGCCCTGCTCCACGAAGGCTGGTCAAGCCACCGGTGAACTCACACCTTCACAGAGCTGCCAGCATTGCTCCTGGAATGAAGGCCAAAAAGTACGTAATAAAAATTCTGTTTTATTTCAAAGTAATATTCTTTTTACTATTCTAGTAGTCTGAATGTATATGCAAGTGCTGTGCAACTGGCATTGTTATTATCGCTAACCTGATTAACATTCTCGTTAAAAGCTTTTCACTAGGAATATAAAAGTTCCTCAATGTGTTCAAACCCCGCGTGAGAGATAGCGGATTTCTCGTTACGTTTTCGATTCTTTTTCCGTGTTCCTCGGCTCAGCCTTGTTAACAGTACTTATCTATAATAATTCTATCGTGCGATTATGCGGAATTGTTACATGCGCGGCAACGTGGTTAACGAGGAATTTCACCTTGCAGGACAATACTGCTCATAATGAGGGAAATGATACAGACCGAGCGGGACTACGTAAAGTCTCTCGAGTATATAATAGAGGTAACTGTTTTGCTTCGTATCGCTTAACATACGCGTCGCATCGTATTTTGCTGATATCGTGATTAACGTTTATCATTGTTTTTAAAAGAATTATATTCCGGAGCTGGTGAGGGAGGACATTCCTCAGGCGCTCAGGGGACAACGCAACGTGATCTTCGGTAACGTCGAGAAGATATACGAGTTTCATAGTCAGCATTTCCTACGGGAACTGGAACAGTGCGAACAGTCGCCAATGAACGTGGGACAATGCTTCCTCAGACACGTGAGTCTTTTTCTTTCTTTCAAATTCTTTCCTAGATCTTCTCTTAAATTTATCTTCTTTGTGTTGAATGTTTTACTTTACTGATCATCGCTTTTGCGTTACATTCACATTGCAGGAGAAAAAATTCTACCTTTATGCACTGTACAACAAGAACAAACCAAATTCCGACTCCCTGATGGCCGAGTACGGCACCGCGTTCTTCAAGCAGAAGCAACTCGAGCTCGGTGACAAGATGGACCTTGCTAGTTACCTATTGAAGCCGGTTCAACGAATGGGAAAGTACGCGCTACTGCTACAGCAGCTGGTCAAAGCGGGCACCGATCTCTCGGAACAAATGTCCGGTAAAGACGAGAAGGATGAGAAGGACGACGGTATGAAGCCGATGGTCGAAGGGGAGGCGGACTTGAGGGCGGCTGAGCAGATGGTACGATTCCAACTACGTCACGGAAACGACCTGCTGGCGATGGATTCCCTTCGAGATTGCGATGTATGTCCACGTATTTAATATACAATACTGTTCTAGAGACATGATATTGTAACTAAATAATAATGTAATAAATAGTAGAAGAAACAATCGTGTCAATAATGGCAATGGAGAGTCGTTCTTTGTCGTAGTAACAGGATTCTATAGACGGTAAAATTTACGTAAATTGTAGGTGAACGTGAAAGAGCAGGGCAGACTACTTCGTCAAAACGAGTTCTTGGTGTGGCAGGGTAAAGGCAAGAAATGCTTGCGACAAGTTTTCCTGTTCGAAGACCTTATTCTCTTCAGCAAAGCGAGAAGATTCCCCGACAGAAAGGTGAGACAGCTGTTTAATTTACTTCATGTAGTTTACCGATCTGCTCGTTGTGCGATATACAAATGATGGGTTGCTTGCTTTTACAGAACCTCGATATTTACATCTATAAGCACAGCATCAAAACGACGGACATCGGGTTGACCGCCGTGATCGCGGACTCACCTACGAAGTTCGAGATTTGGTTCCGCAAGAGGAAACCAGGCGACACGTACACGTTGCAGTGTGCAAGCGAGGACATTAAGAAAGCCTGGACGGAGGAACTGAGCAACCTTTTATGGAAACAGGCGCTGCGAAACAGAGGTACGCTACGTTTTGAAATATAGCTTCCTGCAACCGTGTTTGCGGGCCGACTTAACGAGAACGCCTTTTGTGATGACAGAAGTGCGCCTGGCAGAGATGTCGAGCATGGGCATCGGAAATAAACCTTGTTTGGACATTAGGCCTAGCGCGGATCAGATCAATGATCGTTCTATCAGTGTAGCTCAACTCTCGAAAAGTAGGTATACGATCGATTATTTTGAATGGAATGATCTTTCATGACTTTAAATAATATTAAATCACCTACGAAGAAAGATCTGTATAGCTATTAATTTAATTGCTTGCTATTAAGCAGCACCTAGATTTAGAAACTCGATAGCGGTATCAATGTCAGAGGACTCGGGACGCTGCAGCAGGAGGCCGCACAGTGTAATTTCCGTAAGTTCGTCATCGAGTAGCGGCGGAAGTAGCGGCCCCCCGACGACGTTGAATCTCGGTTTGGATACAAGTCCTCGACCTCATCATCGTAGTACTACGCTCAACAGTCAGTGCAGTGTTGGTACGTGTATAACATTCTTTCCATATATATTATGGTGTATTAGTTTCTATAAGATTCCTGTCTATACTACCATTGTGTGGATTGCAGAAAGCGGCATAATAGCCGATATTTCAATCGTTTCGGATGATGGTGGCGATGGAACTGAGAGAAGTCACTGGAACTCGACTCTAGAAAGTCCCACGTCCCATTTACCAACGACGTCGACGCCTCTTCAATCACCGACCAGCGCAACCGCGACAGCAACAGTTACCTCGGCTTCTTCGTCCGATACGAATCTCACCCCTTACGACCAAGACATGTCCATTAATTTATAAGTGTCACCCCTGAAAAGGGCGGCACGGCTCTGATATAAAAGAGTATATATTATATACATACGTGTTGTCGATTCACTTGCAAGTTGTCTTATAGTGAATGCAGTGTGACTCACTCGAATTGCATAAAATTTTTCATTGGAAAGTGGCGACGACCACGTGCGTGTAACTGGATAGAGAGTACTAGAGCGCATATTTTTCTTGGGCAATCGTAGTTCGATGAATGACCACGAGCTATAAGATGGCATGTAACAACGCCGTAAACACAGTCCAATAGATCGCTGCATTACGCTTATCACGTGAGTTCCGTCACGAGCGTCTGTTGCAAAACGTTTAATGTGAATCCTGTTTTATGTGACAGAGTTCGCAAAGAGGCACACATACACATACACAGACACACCCTAAACACCCACAATATACCTTGTGTCCCAGAGAGCTCAACTTTCAAGTGAATTTATCTTTTGATACGCTTCGAATTTCATTGATCTAGGCGATCGCATATATAGTTGTCACGTCTGAATTTTATAAACCATTGATTTTTCAGAAGTAACGGCGACGTGTATTTTCTTATACTATCTCCTCGAATCCACCAACGTGCTCAAGAGAACGATCATAGATACAGATGTGTTCCGACAGAATCTATATGTGTATGGCTGCATGCTTCACGATGTGCTGCAGTGTTGTAAACAGCATACACCGGTTGCCATTAACTCTCATTAACATTGGCATTCCTGATCAATCAGCGACTGAGAATATTATCTTGGATTTACCGACCATTCGTTTATGGTACTTTTATACTTTATTTATATGCGTAGTGAATAAATATCGATATTCCATGTCCACATTGTGTTCGCGCTTATTACGAAATGAGGACGTTATCGTTAAATAACGTCACAGTTCGAGAATACGCAGATTATTTTTTCCTTTCCTTTTTTTCTTTTTTTTTTTTAATGAAACACCTGAAGACTAGTTCTCGTTTCGTCTTCTCTTCAGGTATTCCATTAGTTGCCAAGATCATTGTTCGTTTCCTTGTCGAATGCGCTTCCGACCATAAATGAACGCATCCCTTCAGGAATGTCAAAACAATGCGCACACATACATACCATTTTGTAATATAATGTAATATTAAAGGTTTATACGACATAGCCGCAAGTAATATAACCGATAGTCTAAATATTATTTCCAGATTATATATTAAATATATATAATATTATATTCTTTTTATGTCAGTCATTTGTAAAACCTTTTATCACCTGTAGATGTAAATCTAACTCTGGCCTGTACACGAAAGCCAAATTTTACCCTCACTTTTTTCTTTTTCTTTCTTTCTTTTTCTCTATTTTTCTCTTTTTTTTATTTACAAAGCAAAAGAAGTAACTTACGTTTGAGCGATGTTTTTCTCTCGTTTCACTATGTGGACGTCTTAGGGAAGCTTAGATTGAGCTTAACTGAAGACCCTTCATACATAACGCGCATTTCTCATGCCAATTTCTTTTTGCTCGAGAAGCTTGACGTTTGTAACTGTGCAGGTTCGATTATGGTTCGTTGACTGATGCTTGTAGCACAAAATGGAATTCGTACATCGCCGTAATATACAATCTCGTTGTGCTGTAATTAAATAGTATATGCGATAAAGAGCTTTGCGTCATATTCCATCTAAAAACTTCAATCAAGATCACACAATCACCTGTACAGGTTCCGACCAACATAGTCACGTGCTCATTGAGCTAGCGACCGAAGAAAGGAAAATCACGTTGGCGCATGTAGCAATCAGCAATTATCCCGTTATATAATTCTGTATTGTTACGCTGCTTTCAAGCGAGTCAGTTGATCAAGCCATTGTTAATGCCAAGGTCTGCCAAGGTATTTTGAATGATACCTTATGGACAGTGACCAAAACTTCGTTTAGTTTGTAATTTGGGATCGATCGAAAAAGAATTAAGGTATTTAGAAAATGTAGTTGTAGACGATAGTTCGGTATGAGAAAAATTTATGTCCCGGCACAGTCTGATGCACTCCCACGTATCGTTTACTATTATTTGCGAGTCGTACTTTTAGTTGTATTATACCATACACACCGTGAATCATTTTCGAGAATCGAAATTTATCGAATGTTCGATGTATCGAGGAAGAAAATCGAGAGCATGCCATATAAAATCGGTGCATCCGGCTGAGCATCCCGCTCTTCGAAAGTGACACTAAGCGAGACAAAAAGTAAATAATTTTCTATTTTCTCCGCGATTCTTTGTTTGGTATTGCTTTTGAATTTGGGATGTCGAATTAAACGACGAGATAATAAGGGATAACACGGTACCTTAAGATACCGATAGTCACTTAATTGTACACGCTCGTAGATATTTATTAATATTTTTTTAAGTAGATCATTTTAGTCTATAGATTTAAGTATCCGCATCATTATAACGAAATGTATATATTATATATTTACATTAATAACATGATTATTTCAGTATTGTACTGTGTCTAACACCGATGTATTTTATTACTTGCTAAATATACCGTATTGGGTGCCTTTTGTAGCGAAGTTAAACCTTTCATTTTTATCTCGTTGTCCTATACCTTGTTTTTAAATTAGTGTTGTATTTGAAGAACGGTTACTTACTTTACATTACGTATACTCCAAAAATCGGCGTATGAAATTTAAACATAACACGCGGCAGTAGTTTGAACGTGATTTTATAGTAGTCAATGATTGAACTAAATATACATGTATATCACGCATTAAGAAGAAGGTAGACGTGACATTAAATGGGACTTTCTGCCTTAGGTTCTGAAATACCGACATGGAACAAATGAAAAAGAGTGTTTCCTACGCTCTTTGCGATTTCATACGATGAACATAGGAGAACAAAGGGCTCCTTCTATTTTATCGCAATTCAATAAAAAATAAAGATAGCGATGAACCCAATACATATAGCTATAGTCCTACTGACGATGAGAGTTGCTGGCACCGATAGACTCTAGCTTGTCCCGCACCTCAGTTTATCTAAAATATAAAGGATCAAAGTTGACAAGAAGGTCGGAATAAAATCTCGTTTACTTATCTGAATCATCTCAAAGTGATTTTTGATTTGATCCGGCGGAAACGGATGGAAGCTGGTAAGTGACCCATTTTATAAATATAACTTTTTTTAAATGTAATTTATTTAGAAACGACAGTGGTTCGTTAATGCCGCGGAAATTTCGCTGATCGAGGAAGAGAGCAAAAAAGCACCGCGGGCAACGAATGGCCTCAAGTAGCAACGGCAGTTATTTGATAAAAAAAGGACCGTGTTCGAGCACATGGCGTTAACTTTTAAAAGGAAAGTAACTTTCACTGTGAGAACCAGCGGGAGGACAGGAAGGGAAAAAACAAGCTGATCCACGCTGCTCCTCTATTTAAAATTGTTACACTTTAATAAGTCTTTGAACTTGCCATTGGCGTGTTCGCAAGAAAGAGGAAGCCATTAGAAGACTGAGAAAGCGCAAGATAAGGAAAATGTCACTCGAATCTACGAAACTCGAAGAATGGAATGTAAACAACAATTAGGAGAAAAGAAGATTCCAATGAGAAATGATTCGAACAAGGCGAGGAACGACAAAAAGAGAAGATGAGAGATGACTAGACGCGAAAGAAAAGATTTCAAGGAAGGTAAACGGAAACTATTTAGTAAAATTGAGGTGACATAAAGACAGGAAAAATAACATATGAACAAGGAGAGAAAATAAAATAATGCAACCCAGTGTACTCTACCAGATACAAAGTCTAAACTACCTTCGCTTTTGCAAAGATTAAGGGAATTCTTTGAAATATGTTCAAACTAAATTTATATGTACAGTGTATGCAGTACATACAACATGCGCAGTATAGATAAGTTGATGCATTTTTACCTTTTTGAAGGGAAATCAATATATCACATAAAGTAAGCTTGCAAAATTTAATACAAACTAAATTACTACAATTTGTTACATTTCTCAATTAGTCACAAAACCGAGTTACAAATGCAAATGTAAAAGAACTTCGCTCATAACATGGCACGGGAGTCGACTCTGGGAAGATGAATGCCAAGAACCTTTTCGATGAAATCCCTGATTGGTACAAGGTCCACTCCGTCGTTGATGACCTTCTGTCTCATTTCCAGGAAGATTGGTGATTGGTAAACCGTGGTGACGATTCTCTGGAATTCATCGGAGTGCAGCCTTTGCATGAAGTTCTGGAAAGCAGGGGAAGTGTGCATCTTTTCATTGTACATGGCCGTGAATTTGTCCAAAGGGAGGGCAGCCTCTACAGCGTTGAACAGAGCTTTCAATCCACCAAGGTTTGATAATGTATTCATCGATGAGAATTCCATGGGTGGTACGTAGTCTTCCATACCGAACAATTTGTGGATTTTGCTAATCACCTTTTTCATGTCCAAGCCAGAGTCTTCCATGTACCTCACCAAATTCTGATATTCTGGCATAGCTTCGACCTTGCGGACCAAATCGTGGAATGCTTCGCTGTACATGTATTCGATTGCTCTCTGCACTTCGTCGTCTTCCAGGTAGGACATAACGATGTTCATTATTTTGTTCTCGTCGACCAGGTTCAGGAAGTCGTGAATGTCTCTGGATAGTTCGTCAGAGGCGAAGATTTCCGCTCGTAACATGGCACGGGAATCGACTCTGGGAAGATGAATGCCAAGCACCTTTTCGATGAAATCCCTGATTGGTACAAGGTCCACTCCGTCGTTGATGACCTTCTGTCTCATTTCCAGGAAGATTGGTGATTGGTAAACCGTGGTGACGATTCTCTGGAATTCGTCGGAGTGCAGCCTTTGCATGAAGTTCTGGAAAGCAGGGGAGGTGTGCATCTTTTCATTGTACATGGCCGTGAATTTGTCCAAAGGGAGGGCAGCCTCTACAGCGTTGAACAGAGCTTTCAATCCACCAAGGTTTGATAATGTATTCATCGATGAGAATTCCATGGGTGGTACGTAGTCTTCCATACCGAACAATTTGTGGATTTTGCTGATCACCTTTTTCATGTCCAAGCCAGAGTCTTCCATGTATCTCACCAAATTCTGATATTCTGGCATAGCTTCGACCTTGCGGACCAAATCGTGGAATGCTTCGCTGTACATGTATTCGATTGCCCTCTGCACTTCATCGTCTTCCAGGTAGGACATAACGATGTTCATTATTTTGTTCTCGTCGACCAGGTTCAGGAAGTCGTGAATGTCTCTGGATAGTTCGTCAGAGGCGAAGATTTCTGCTCGTAACATGGCGCGGGAGTCGACTCTGGGAAGATGAATGCCAAGCACCTTTTCGATGAAATCCCTGATAGGGGCAAGGTCCACTCCGTCGTTGATGACCTTCTGTCTCATGTCCAGAAAGGTTGGTGATTGGTAAACCATGGTGACGATTCTCTGAAATTCATTGGAGTGCAGCCTTTGCATGAAGTTCTGGAAAGCAGGGGAGGTGTGCATCTTTTCATTGTACATGGCCGTGAATTTGTCCAAAGGGAGGGCAGCCTCTACAGCGTTGAACAGAGCTTTCAATCCACCAAGGTTTGATAATGTATTCATCGATGAGAATTCCATGGGTGGTACGTAGTCTTCCATACCGAACAATTTGTGGATTTTGCTGATCACCTTTTTCATGTCCAAGCCAGAGTCTTCCATGTACCTCACCAAATTTTGATATTCTGGCATAGCTTCGACCTTGCGCACCAAATCGTGGAATGCTTCGCTGTACATGTATTCGATTGCCCTCTGCACTTCATCGTCTTCCAGGTAGGACATAACGATGTTCATTATTTTGTTCTCGTCGACCAGGTTCAGGAAGTCGTGAATGTCTCTGGATAGTTCGTCAGAGGCGAAGATTTCCGCTCGTAACATGGCGCGGGAGTCGACTCTGGGAAGATGAATGCCAAGCACCTTTTCGATGAAATCCCTGATTGGTACAAGGTCCACTCCGTCGTTGATGACCTTCTGTCTCATTTCCAGGAAGATTGGTGATTGGTAAACCGTGGTGACGATTCTCTGGAATTCGTCGGAGTGCAGCCTTTGCATGAAGTTCTGGAAAGCAGGGGAGGTGTGCATCTTTTCATTGTACATGGCCGTGAATTTGTCCAAAGGGAGGGCAGCCTCTACAGCGTTGAACAGAGCTTTCAATCCACCAAGGTTTGATAATGTATTCATCGATGAGAATTCCATGGGTGGTACGTAGTCTTCCATACCGAACAATTTGTGGATTTTGCTGATCACCTTTTTCATGTCCAAGCCAGAGTCTTCCATGTATCTCACCAAATTCTGATATTCTGGCATAGCTTCGACCTTGCGCACCAAATCGTGGAATGCTTCGCTGTACATGTATTCGATTGCCCTCTGCACTTCATCGTCTTCCAGGTAGGACATAACGATGTTCATTATTTTGTTCTCGTCGACCAGGTTCAGGAAGTCGTGAATGTCTCTGGATAGTTCGTCAGAGGCGAAGATTTCCGCTCGTAGCATGGCACGGGAGTCGACTCTGGGAAGATGAATGCCAAGCACCTTTTCGATGAAATCCCTGATTGGTACAAGGTCCACTCCGTCGTTGATGACCTTTTGTCTCATTTCCAGGAAGATTGGTGATTGGTAAACCGTGGTGACGATTCTCTGGAATTCGTCGGAGTGCAGCCTTTGCATGAAGTTCTGGAAAGCAGGGGAGGTGTGCATCTTTTCATTGTACATGGCCGTGAATTTGTCCAAAGGGAGGGCAGCCTCTACAGCGTTGAACAGAGCTTTCAATCCACCAAGGTTTGATAATGTATTCATCGATGAGAATTCCATGGGTGGTACGTAGTCTTCCATACCGAACAATTTGTGGATTTTGCTAATCACCTTTTTCATGTCCAAGCCAGAGTCTTCCATGTACCTCACCAAATTCTGATATTCTGGCATAGCTTCGACCTTGCGGACCAAATCGTGGAATGCTTCGCTGTACATGTATTCGATTGCTCTCTGCACTTCGTCGTCTTCCAGGTAGGACATAACGATGTTCATTATTTTGTTCTCGTCGACCAGGTTCAGGAAATCGTGAATGTCTCTGGATAGTTCGTCAGAGGCGAAGTTTTTCTCTTGTAACATGGCAACGTAGTGGAATCTCGAATTTGGTGATTGGTAATGAGAATTCGCTGTTGCGAACGCAACGAGCGTTGTGAACAGTACCAGTAGGAGCTTCATCTGTAAAACGGGCGATAGTTCAATGATAAGCTTTATTGATTGGTAAGCGAAAACACTGAAAGTAGATGTATTTTCAATTGTAAAAATGAGGATAAAATGTTAACGTGTTTAAAGAGATCGGATTAGTGTTGATCGTGTTAAAATGTTTCTGTTTGCACAGATTTGATGAATTTCGGTAGAATTTATCAAATGACGAAATTGTATTTGTCTATTTGCAGTACTTGAAATTAAAATCGCTCGGATGCCAATAAGTATAAAATTAACTTACTGAGAAAGTCATTTAGACAATAGATCGTTAATAGGTTTCGTAACAAAAATGGTTGATATATTATAAAAGTGTATTTTAGAGCAATCCATAAACTCACCTTGACCACTTTGTGGGAAGACTGTTGTACTTGATGTGTTTTCTACCAGTTAGACTCCTTTATATATACTGAAACGCATTCAAGTAAATGGAAGAAGATATCGGGCACCTGGATGAAAGATAAGATTTCATCATTCGTGCACCTGTGTCTCAGCACTTGCAGAGATTAATGCTTGTTGTGTTTGATTATCACTGAAAAATTAACAGACCAGTGAAACTTCCAGAACAAACATCGTGTGACTTTTATTTTCAGCCTACATTGAGATCTTCACGGTGTGGAATCGATCTTTAATCTTATTTACTATCTATAATTACTCTTTGAATACTTGTGAAATAAAGAAATATAGTGAACAATTTTTCACTATTTTTATTATCTTTATTGTTTTCACCTATTGTTAGCAACATGAAAATATATGATATGTACACAGAAAGGACACTTTCCACTTGTCTATGCTGGCTATTTTGTGGGAAATATCGTTTAGTTTTATGTTTTAGTGTACTTAATTGAAATTAAAATAGTACCGATCTAAAATAGTAATATCGGCAATATTAACAAGTTTTATTTCCATTATACTTGCTTGGAACTGTGATTTTTATGCCGATAGTATGCAACTGATATACCAGTCTTTGAAATTATACGTAAGCAACTTTGCAGAGTATTACATTTTGTAACCCATAATTCTTTTCGACATTACAAAAATTCTATTAATGTAAATTTTTTATCAACAAGCAAACTATAAATAAGTAAAGATGTATCTAAACAATCTGCTAAAAATTAGAAAATCTGATCTGTTCGTGACCAATAAAGACAATTATATAACCCGAAAATTAAGAAAATTCCTTGGGTACAAGTGAATTATCTTATCCGCAATACAGCCCTATTTTTTCATGTGATGATTTGGTGTAACCATCCCTTGAAAAGATCCAAAATCTTTTTCTTTTTGTGAAATATACAAGAACGATGAAAGGTACCTAAAAAAAGGTTAAAGAAAAGCTGCTTCGTTTCATTGTGTCTATTAAACTACGCAAAAATATTTTTTGAAAAATTCATGATTTTCGAGTTACCCCTTCCCACTACCATTTCTTAAAAAATTTTTTACATATACATGCTGAAATACTTATAGATACTCTTTTTCGTATTTGTCAGTGTTAAAATATCTTTTCAATTAAATAAATTAGTTATTATCAAATTTGAAGTCCATTTTAGTAGTTACTCTTTTTGCAGCATGTTTAGTGAATTTGTAGTAGCTGTGGTCGTTTCTTTAAACCGTTATTTGACAAGAAATGATTGTGTGTATGTTTATGCATAATTTTGTACTGTTTTGTTTATTAATGGATTCTGTGTCGAATTCAAGGGCCAACAAAACTGAACCCGCATCCGGCCTTCTTTTTGAAATCAAAATACAATGCATTCCAATATCTTATTGTCAGTTCCCAAAACACCCTTTAACGGAAACTCCTTTCTACTTCTACAAAAATAAAATTCTCCTATTTAGGCAAAAATTTGTGGAATAAAAGTTTCAGCGAATACACTTCATTTTATAACTGTTATTTTAGAAGAAGGTAATAGTCAAAAAATTACTATTAGGGCATAGCTAATTGAAAATTTTAACAGTTTTATTCGATCACTGATTTGATAACGCATCGTGAACAAGTCTCGCCGTCATTATCATCTGAAGCTCTATTTTTCAATGAAGAGGGTACTGATGATAATAATATCGATATAGATATTGATCCCGATTATGAAATTCATAATTCGACATCACCAACATGCTCGTTGGAAATTTGTACAACTGAATATTTTAGATGTGAGAAAAAAAGAAAATGTAGAGAAAATGGAATTGGATAGTAATTGTTATAAGACATTAGTTTTGAGTAATAGTACTTTTTGTTGCAACGAGCAATTACTGCTTATCTTTTTGCGCTTACATTGTAAAAGACATTGTAGACTTCGCTCAGCTCTATGTCACTAGTCCAGAATTTCTGCACATTTTCAAGATTATTAATAAAGTTTTTAATATTCTAATGTTCTTATATTTAATATTTTAATATCTAATGTTCTAATGTTATCTAACATTGCGCAGTGAAGCATTCATACTGGATAAACTATTTTCACAGATGCGGCACAAACAATGTTGGACTCAGCAGTGTTAAATGTATGAATGCTACTTGTAACAATGTGAATAGTAAACTATTTTGTTCTATTTCTCGTCCTATAGAATAAAAGCATTGGTTTGGAATTAATTTAGTCACAGTGAATGCGTTGTTTACCGTGAAGGTTTAATTTATTTAACGATAACAGTAAAATTCGTGAAGATACAATATGTCTCGGCAAGAAATTGAGATTCGTTGGTTCTTCAACAGATAAATACTCAAAATTAAAATTCAAAGATCAAAATCTTACTGATATGGATTTTAAGTCTTTATCTGTATTGTTTTTAATTGTATCTGAACTCGAGTTGCCACAGATATTTTATAGATAAAATCATATCCACAAATTGTAATTTACACACACATATATATATATGTATATGTGTATATTCTTTTATTCTATGTATATATATATATATGTATATGTGTATATGTATTTTTGCATCTTGAAATGTGTAACAAGTTGTTAATTAAAAAGATATGTAATGGTATCAGTTGAAAAATTAAATTGATATTAAAGTTTCGATTAAACTGTAAAAAAAGGACCCCATTATGAATTTAATTGGGCTCCTTTTCATTTTTTCGGTGATATGCATAAATAATGGGAAAATTAAAATGGATGGTCGTCGAACCGTGTTGACTTGAAAAAAATATAAGAATATCTTGAGGAGAAGAAAAAGAAAGAAAAACTCTAAGCTTTTAACTTAAACTAGTAGTTCATAAAAATACGTTGTACTTTTAATGTAAATTATTTATTAAGGGATGCGAATGTGTAGCTTTTTATTGAAATATTGATCTCCAATAGAAAGGTACAAATTGTGCAAAACCCGTCAGAAATTAATTTTTATAAAGTATAGTTGGTTCTGTAAATAAGCATACTGATATCTATAATTTTACACAATACGATAGTGTTTAGCTGCCGGTGATTTATTTGATCCAAATCAGTAGCTACATCATTTTTTAAAAGGAACTTCAGACAGAATCTGCACAATCTGAAACGTTCTATTCAATATCACCGCACATACATATGTATATCATAATAAACAATTTACAATTAAGACTAGGATGTGTTTTTATAAGCTATTAACTTTTTAAAGATTCCCCCTTTTTCTCAAGGAGTTTTTACTTTTTTTCCTTGAAAAATATTTCTTATGTTTTATCTATAAAATCAAACAACTTTTACGTGGAAAATCTTTTGAATTTTTTACAGTTAAAGAATAAAAATTATTTTTAAAAAATAATGATATAAACGTTAATATCGAACATGCTTTATAATAATAAATTATAGCAAGTTGGAGATTCGTTTTATGCGCATAGTCTATCACTGCTATCGATAACGTCACATGTGACACGAAAGTGGTAAGCAGATCAGGTGACCCTCAAAACTGGGGAGAAGAAAAAAATATTGCGTCATTATGGATGAGGTACAGAGTAGATGATGTGACATTCAATGCTTTTTCTTGTCCCATGTTTCGGTCGCCACCTGCCCCCATATTTTCGTGTTGCATGTGACATTATCGATTTAGTATAATACTAGTTTGAATTGAAACTAAATTTTCCTATGAAATTACAAACATAGTATAGAATAGGTCATTTTGCAAATGAAGTAATAGAATTCTATGCTTTTGTAATATGTTTCGAGTGTATTATCACAGAACTTAGTCAATGGTAGTTCGAACGATCGATGCGCAGTAAATCGAGACGTTTCGTTATGCGCAGTCACGAAGTCAAACTTTCATTGCAAGTTCGGTTTCGGTATTCGTTCGTGATATTAGTTTATTTGCAGACACTGTTTACAAGCAACAATAGGCTTTCGGTTTTCGTGTTGGCTCGATACCTTGTAATTGAGTAAACACCACGATACATGTAAGAAGCATATAAAAGGCGCGTTGCGAGTGCTCCATTACGTCGATCCTGCTCAACATAACACACAATTTTTATATCATTGTAAGTACATTTCAGTGAAAAAGTATTTAATTGTTTCTATATATGTACGTTTTCGACGTAATATTTGCAATAACATAACCCTATCTAATCGCATTTGTTTGGTTAATATCATTATTGAGAATAATCTATATGCTATATGCAATATATATATAGCATATAGCATATGCAATATATAACGTGTATATATATATATGTGTTGATGTTTCATACAATTGTATAAAAAAATTTACTTTTCGCAAAGCAAAGAAATTTTTGTTAAGGATCTTAGTAATTTTAATAATAAAATTTGGTCCCGGCAAAAAATTTCGTAATTAATCTACAATGTTTTTCTTAAACACAACTTAATAGGTTTGTCACGTGTTGCAATTAAAAAAATTTATCATAAATCACAAGTTATTTTTATAGAAATATCTAGTCATAATATCCCTAATAATAATAATAATTTGTAAAATATTCCTGTTTTATATACAGAATAAATACAAAGAATCCCTAAATCTTTAAAAACGTATTGAATTATTAATATCAGTGTTTTGAGGCTAAACGACACTGCAGGCATTCTTTCTTTTACTCTTATCGCTAATATCACATTTTGGCATATGTCACAACTCCTTCTTAGTTTCTTGTAAGTTCTCAGGTAAAGATATTGATTTCTGCACAGATTTTTGCTTAGTTAAACTGTGCCCCTCCGTTGATCTCGATTTTTGCATTTCTATCTCCTTTTTCTTTATTATGGATGCTCCAGTAAATCCTGAATATATAATATATAATGTAAGTATCATGAATTCAGATTGTAGGAGTGTTTAATGGTAGTGGAACTTACCTAAAATACCACAACCTAGTGCAGTTAGACCACCGACTTTTAATCCAGCTAGTAAACCAACCGGTCCACCAATACAAGTTCCAATTACAGCTCCTGCTAAAGGGTACATAGTAACTTTGTACCTAGCAGCTTTTTGAAGGAATTTCTCACCCTCTGTTACATTCACATTTGTTACTTCTATGTTGTCTTCTACTGCATTTACTAGCTCCTTTTGATCCTAATTATATAAGTAGAAAATCATAATATAGCCAAAAAGATAAGTCTGAATAAACTAAAAAATTTACATCAACAATTTTGTTAAAGTCAAGAAATAATTGATGAAGTTGATGTATATCTTCTTGCAAGGTGTTCCAAGTATGCAGACATGCCTCCTGATGCTGCAGCTCCTGCTGTTCTTTCTGGAGTTGGATATATGTGTCGTCAAGTGGATGACTTTTGGGTTGATCTTCTTCTTTGGGTGACTCTGGTTGTGACATGGGCAAATTCAGCTGTAGTTCTACGAATACATATAAATTGTCTTCAAACCGTGACCTCAGATGATGTGAGTGATATATAAATATAATTTTATTTCACCCATATATTCTCTGATTGCATTCATGATACTTGTACGGGCATTGCCAGTTAATTTATCAAACTGATTAATGTCAGAATCAAGAACATGAGCTCTTAAAGTGTCCATTTGATATAGTAATTCTTTAAGCTGTTTTATAATCCTAGCTACATTTATGTGTTCTCTATTCATCTTTTCCCACTCATGTTGTGTTCGATACTGTAACAACAAGAATTTATGTGAACTTACGTGAAAACTTAGAAGATAACCTAATTTAATACTTACTTTTTCAATGTTACTTTTATGCCGTTTTAATAAGTTAACATGATGTGGTATGGCCACATTGAAGTTATTAATTTGGATCTCCAAGCGCCTAATAGGTTGCTTTATTGCAACATTTTCAGTCCAAGACGACATATTTTTATATCTATTGTCTCAAATTCTTACCTGTCACTTACATTAGTGTTTTAGTAATTCTCTGGACATGATACTTCGAAGATTTTTTTATCAGTTTGTTACTTGTTATTGTAAAACATATATTAATAACTTCTTTTTGTATAAAATATGAAGTATTTATATCGTTAGATATTAAAATAATTTTTTACACGATCAATTTATTTTTGTATTATGCGGAACACGAAAAACAAATAATAAATCAGTTGAGTATTCCTAAGTCAAACCATTGACTAAATACAGGAGTTATAAGAGACGTACTACGCTTGCAAACATTGAGATGATGTCATCGCCATCTGTATTAGTTTTCTTGAATAGTTAATTCGCAATGACTCATTCTATCGAGAGTAGATGGCAGCATGCACATTGTTTTTGGTTAAAATAATATTCGTTCAAATGTTGAAACGAAACCACTTTATGAATTACTAAGATGTACTTTCAATTTATTTATTTTAGATTGAAATTTATTTACTTATGATTTCCATCCACGTTACTATTTATATTTCGGATTTGTTCATTTACCTAATATAAGTGGACCATATAATATAGAAAATTGTAACAATAAAGGCTGCAAATATTTTTTAAATTATCGAATCCCAGATACTCTTCAATACTCCATTTACATATGTACATCTTTCCTAAAATTTCTTCCCTCGATCAAATATTTTTTAAATCTTCCTCGAACGATACAATACGCAAAAAGAGAAAGGAAGAGATACAGACTCTGAAAATTCCGTCTACATATTTTTTTTCAAACAACCATTGAGTTAGCAATTGTACCAAGAATTTCGATGCGTCTCGAATTCGAGTTCTATCAGAGTTAGCTAAACAATAGCTACTTGTTCAGCGCCAGCTAGAAAGTCACGAAACGCTGTTCCAAAAGGACGTACGATCTTGATGAGTTTCACGAGGGCTTGCCGAATGTACAATTCGGTATAAAGCCGATGAAGCTTTCGGTAATGAAAAACCGATTGCGACCAAATAGGCTCTGGGCTGCCGGTGACGTGTAATCGAGTCTTCTCTTTCGTCCCTTCATCGTCCCACCGTCCATCTCCGTTCTATTCACCCCTTCGCTGCTCTCTTTTCCCTTTCCCTCGTTTTTCCACAACCGCCACCCTGTGAGCTTCCATTAACCACCATACGTCATATATACCAAACGGAGGGAACCATTTTGTCCTGGTTTTTGGTGACCTCTTATTTGAAAACGGTATTTAAATTACTATAGGCTATCTTGATATTCTGTCTCTTGAACTTTCGTCACCGATGTCGCCTAGTGTTCTGTTCCAGTGATTTGTTCTTCGACAATGTAGAGCTTACTGAAATTTTGTTATTCCACCACGAATTACGACGATTCTTATCTTTCGTACGATGATATCAAATTGAAGATAACAAGCTGAAATTTTATCGCCTTCCGGATTCTATTCTTAAATGATTGTAATCATAAGTGATCTCCGAATTGTAGATGTTTATCCAAATTTATATTTTTATGAACACAACTGGAGAAATGAAAGAGGCAAGATTAACTCGTGGTTAGACCGTTGTTTCGTGCAAAGCAGACGATCGTCTCAATTTTTCCTAATAAGACAATTAGCTACGAAAGACGAAACAAGATAAAACGGAAGAGGAAAAATGGACGTGCCCAACGGATCTTTGCTTTGTGTATGTTGCAGGATAAGAAGGTATTGCCCATTAGAATGCAACGTGCTTGTCTGCAATCAGACTGGCACAGGCCTCTAACTAGCTGCGGATCCAACGAGAGCGAAGGATATGAGCGTATAACGAAATGAATCAATCTACGCAATCGATATTATTCTAGTAACTCGTTCTTCTCGAAGCATCTATTCACGCTTCTGTGTACTATGTTCTTGTACCATCTATGAAATTTTAATAAAAGAAGCGTCTTGTATCTTGTACGTAACGTACAGTTAAAAAGTTAATTCACTGTAATTGAAATTTTAATATTAGGACCAACGTTTGTCTTTAATAGGTTGTTTCGTTTCTCGAATGAATTAATGGAAAAATTAGTCATGAAAGTAACATTTTTATTTTAATACATGAATGGTATAGTTTAATGATTCATAGCAAATTTTAAGGAATATTTATTTAGTTATAAAGAAAACAGAGTTTTTCTGCGATCGATTGTACGCATTATAGTTTCTTTGTGGGATGCAGTATTCTTTTGGCTTATTGAATGCACGCGAACAAGTGAACGAATAGCAGTTGCGACTATTCCTAGGTAGCTGTCTCGGGAAGCTCCAATGCCGAGCACGTGCCTTTGTTACGAGATAATACCACTTCCGAATTTATACCTAAACTCCGCTTTAGAGACTTGAGATTCGAGTTGCTAATTAACGGTCCGAAGTCGACAAAGCTTCCGTCGAAATAAACAATGATAAACATTGAAATTAGAAGAACGTTTCATGGAGTGTCACGTAGAACAATGCTGTCAAACGAATCCCTATCACCCTGGGAAAATGCTATTGCTCTGTATTTACACTCAAGTACAGATTCACTCTATTTTATTTGATTATTCAAGATATTTTATTAGAAAGATAAAAAAATCCAGATTTTGTCTCAGTTTTTTAAACATATTTCTAAAATTTGTTCTTTAACATATTGCAATACAAAGTAATTATTGATCTGACATTATTATAGGTATATTTAGCACAATGTAATGCGTTTGGCATAAGTTTCGAAATATAAATATCAGAATAATTCAATCAACTATCATTCGAATATTAATTCCTTCGAAGATAGAAACAAATGAAAACAATTGCTATCCTGATCTACGGCTATCTCGTATTGCAGTATTCAAAAAATGCTCTTTAAAAAACTAGAGGCTGTTTCATTTTTCCCGAACAGCGATTTTAGCGATAAAATTCCAGGGAACAATCTTTCATTTAGGAGGCACTTTCCACCTGCAGTTCACACGCGATTAAACGACACCGCGGCGACGTAATAACATTAAGTCGGCGCGTGTCGCGCTCGGATCAGACGAGATTCATTTTCCAGTATGGCGCGAAAAGAGCGAACCTCGATAAAAGCGAGCGAAACAAGCGTTACCGTGGCCGAATATGCAAATTTTCAACGTACACACGCCAGATGATGATAAAATATGCGAAGTATAATATATAAGATAATAATAGAACGAGCTACCAAGGGAGAATGTGTTTCGAAAGTTGCACTGTTTCGGACCGGCCAGTAACGACTTTATGAATAACTGAACGCCCCGCGACACGCTAACGATGCGTCGTCCGTTTCGAACCGCTCCGTCCGCATTAATTTTCTTGGTTCCGCTTTCTCCAAAGCGGATTTCGCCAGTGTCTTGTTATCGTGCAGCGAGTCGTTGGATTATAGCTCGACGACAATGTCATGGATCAGCCTCGACGATTTAATTAATCTTTGTCGCGTGGAAAATACGCCGAATCACGTTCAGGCTGGAATCAAAAGCGCGTGCAACTTTTGACAAAAGGCTAATCACGCGAGTACAGGATTTGTCATGGGACAATTTTTAATGTCTTAATTTAAAATGAGGTATTTCAGATCTTTCGTTTTTCTAATTACTAAAAGTATAGAGATGGTTTTGACAAACATCAACGTTGGCTTTTATCGGGATAAAAACACTTTTAATTACCTGTTTTAATTATAATTCTGAAAATATGATACACCTAGATATACATTAAACGCCGATAGCTTTAACGTTAATGGATAAATGGTTTCATTTTATAAAATGATTAATTTCGTGTTTAATTTTCGTTGCTTCGTAAGAATATTTAAAACGGGACTTGTCACACGTGGAGGCGGTGGAGCGCCCATGAAACGAAGGGAGCTCTTCACGCGCGCGTGAATTAATTCATGCAAACGGCTAATTCGAGTGTCCGAAACAGATTGATCAGCCGAAAGATCGTTCGGGCATACCGAGTAAATTGGTTTGCTGATTTTCATCGGATATCCGATTTAACCAGTCTACCGTACGAACGACGCGAGAACCGAAGTTTTCTGAAAATAATGAATCCCATTGAGATCCATCCACTGACAACGAGCAATCAGTCATGCTTCGAGTGAATCGGAAAATAAAAAAAAAAAAAAAAAAATAACAGAAGAAAAAACAGATTTATTTCTATTATTATCGCACTGCATGCAGCGAGATCCCATTCATTTTAATCGTATAAACGGAGAAAAAGGAGACAAAAATAACATCAAACGAGTCGAATAAACGGATATATGTATGTATGCGTGCGTATAACAAAGTGGACGGGAAGCAAAAGGCGTGTTATCGCGTGAAGTTTATTCGAAATCATCCGTTTCCGTGTTTTAAACCCCTCGTTCCATGATTTACGTGTATAATTTCTGGAACCTCTCACCCGTGTATGTGCCTCATTAAAACATTAAAAAAAGAGAGAGAGAAGGGAAATGAAGAAAGGAGGAAAAGAGAGGTTAAGGGAGAGATGGAACACACCAGGCGCCAGCAACAAATCCTCCTCCCTCGAGCAGAAACTCGAATGTAACGACACGTACAATTTACTGCTCTCCCCTTTTTGCGGGCATTATACGTATTCATGCCCGCCAAGAATTCGCAGAACGCTCGGTATTAGCGAGAGAGAAAGAACGAACGACTGGAACGCGAAGAGATGAAGCGAGGCGGACGGGGATGAAGGGCGAATGGCAGAGGGGTAGATACGGCACGCGAGTAGCAATAATTCTCCTCGCGACGATATTTCAATAACGCCGTATAAAGTATCGGCGTCCACCGATATAAGCCCGATATTCAATGGGTACCTATCAGTTTTCCGTCGTGCACGGCATTAAATCTGCATCCGATGAAACCGATTCCCTCTTGAAAATCGCGCCGAGCACTCGGAAGAAAAAGGATCTGCCATCGACAACGGCATGTCTCCAGCATTCGTGTCTGTCGATGATCCGAAAGGAAGAAAAATGTTTCCGTCTGGCAGTCTGCGACAAAAAAAAAAAAAAAAAAAGGCGCGACCGGTTCCAACGAATCTGCTAATTTCCATGGGCGAGACGCCTGCGATTGTAAAGAGCCGTTTGAAGTAGAAGCGTAGAATCTTTGAACGATCGAAGAATCGGCTTTCACCCATTGTAGAATTGTCAAGCTTTCGAGTATTAAATTACTCTATGGATCAGTCCTGAACAATTTAACTACGTTTCGAATTCTTTTTCGTAATATTTCTTGCTCGAGTCATCTACTTACGGAATCTCTAAATGAAACTCTCACGCATTACATCGACCACCTTCGAATCCTTTCAATTTCACTCGAGGTGTTCTTGATTGACGCAGTTGGTGACGATCGAAATAAGCCGTTGTCACAACGTTTTCTCTCAAAACATACCTATCAGTAAGTAGTGCGAGAGACAAAAAAAAAAAAAAAAAGAAAAGAAGAGGAGCGAGGAGAGAAGAAAAGCAAAAAGCTCGACGAAATGGAGGGTAGAGTGTGGTCGATCGAGCTCTCGGTGTCAGCGTGAAATGTAACGAGGTCGAACTTCTAATATCCTGTTCAGAAGAGGTCGGAGAAAAAAGCGAGTCAATTTCGAAAGTGGCAGCCGTCGCGCGGAAAAATTTGTCCCAGCCGACACGAAACCGGTCCCATTTATGATATTGAAATCATCGCGATGGTTTCACTGTAATTGTGTCGTCGGCTCGCTATTATTCAATTTCCGTCGGAGTTGTTGAAATTTGCGTGTTACAGGTAACCGGGTCGATCTTGCCTCGTGTCAACACGCTCCTCTTCGCGAAAACGAAAAAGAATTACTGTCTGCGCGGTATGCGTATGAATTTATCATTTTAAGATGTGTAACAGCCGTAGAGAAACAATTGTATTGCTTAAGCTATCGTTTTTTTCAAAATCTCTTTTGAACAAGATAAGAAATTGTGACTTAGATTTTCTGGCCTTTCTATGATTTTACAAGAGGAAAAGGAAATTATCTCTCTATAAATTTTACTAAAAAGGAAGAAACAACTAGGATCGCGAGTCTATAAAGTGAGAAATTTAACATAATTTAAGAGGACGTTATCAGGATTGTACGTTTGCCAGGGGAATCGTCGCGACACCACGGTGAAATAGATTTCAGGCTATGAAGGAACAAATTCGCCGCATTTAAGGATAATGTATCGCTACTTACTGCGCATTTCCGACGGTGGGTAAATAACGTCGGCAGTCGCTTCCTTTTGTCACGGACGATGAAATTAAATTCTTTTGTTATTGTTCGCCGCCGGATTTACAGTTTGATCGCCGACCAAGTCATCCTTTATCTGTGTTTGATTAATGAACACCTCGTTCTATCTAAGTATTATACGTGTATACACACGTGATTATCTTTCAGTTCTCTTGCTTACTATTATTTTTTCGCGGTTTCTTTTCATCCTATTCTCTAATTTATGGTATCTCTTCAGCGATAAACTTCGAAAAAATCGCGGACAGTTTTTATACAAAAGCGAATATAATTCGTTTCATCAATTTCTCTTAATCGAAACTGAATTTTTAGTTGATTCTTGGTCGATACAATTACACGAATATCTAATTTAGAATCTAGAAATTATCCAAATAGCACGATATTCGCTATTTCTGCTGTTTATCCATTGGAAAGCGTCATTATAAACCGACATCGTCTACGAATTTTTGTAACGTTATCATTAATTTTGGATCCTCGAGCCGCTCACTAGAATACGTCGCGGCTAACGTACAATAAGCTTCGGAAATCTATCAACCGATTCCCAGCACGTATCAAACCAAACTTCAAACAAATCCGAGCGGGACAATCGTGAAGCTAGGTGGTCGGTAATTTACCGCAATTTCAGGAGTCCTTTCAAACGTGGACGTCTATAGAGCGTCCCGAGTGCGGGCAAACATTTATCGAATCGCTCAACATCGTTAACGACGCCGCAACGCGAGTTCTCCGGCGAGTTGATCGCGCGTCGAATAATGGAGGACCGCGCGTCGGCCAATAATCGGACAGTCGCGTCATCGATGACTCGCGTATTAATTAATTCCCCGGATGGACCTCGTTACAATGGCCTAATTCGAACGGTTGTTACGCCACCATCAACCTATTCGCGACACCGATCCGGTAGCAGCTAGTGGAGACAGCGAAAATCGGTCAGACATGTTGTATCGTATGCGCGTCAGTAGTTACGAATTTAGTGGTCAGACACGCCGATAGACGCGCTGTCTGCATCGAATAGCCGCTTTCTCTACCCGTTTATTTTCGTCAAGCGTTTTACGAGCTCGTTCAAGGCAATGATCTTTCAGTGTTTCCGCATGATTCATTGTTTGTTTCATCGCACGTTACGCAACACTGAAAACAGAGATAAGCTATTTCTTGCTTTATCCGATCACATGATTATCTTTGATATCGTCGCTCTGTTTTCTAATTATATAGAATTAAAATGTTGCTCGATTACGAGAAGAAAAATTACAATCTATATTAATTCTTCAATTAGCAGAAATTGCTATTACCGATAGGAGAATGATCGTTATAAACAGAGATGGTAGCTCTAACAGCTATCATACTTATTGAGTTCGGCTCACTAGAGAGACCAATTAACAGTCAGATGAAAGAGCAGGTAACTCTGGAAATATCTGTACAGACGAATGAATGGGTAATTGGACGAGTACAAAAGCAAAGAAGGAGACAGTGAGCCAATTAAACTAAAAAGAGAAACAATTAAATAAATAGACAAAGAACAAGAAAGTCCTTCGAGAATCGTCTGATCGGAAGAGATCAGGTCTTCGACGTCAGCTGGTACTATTACGACACTGACACCCATTGATTTATTCCTTCCCCCCTCCCCCCTTTCGCTTTTAATATTGACGAAACTAATTAAACGTCTCCGAAGGAGAAGAAGTTACGCAAGGTAGCAGCGATTCAATGAGAAGCCTGACAAGCTTCCGCATCTACAACACCCATCCCTTGTGTTTTACGCCTGGACGATTTCGCGCTAAGCAGAGGTCATATAACGCTGTTTCATTCCGATCCTACCCTACACTATCTATATTCCCGTCCTTATTGCCCTTTCATCCGCTGAACGGCTCGCCTGTCGGCTTATCAATGAGAGGACGACTGTATTGAGCAAATAGCGGAGTAGAGTTTCAAATAGAGCAGAGAGGGGAGGTTGCTCTTCGAGTCGTACTCTACTAGTTCCACGGAGATTCGATTAGCCGTCGCCTCTATCGAGACGATTGTCGCGTGGCAACGCGCGGATCTCGTTGTTCGAGACCACAATTTCAAGTCTATTCAGTTGTCTGTACCATTAGGCTCTTATAATTTGCCCATAATTCTCCATCGATATTAAATTTATCCTACCGTGCTGAATAGAGGGTTCTGGGTTCGCTCAAAGTCCACCCTCCAACCCCTTCTATTCCATTCACCGAAACGTTCGCGAGTTAAACCACAATTACAACCATAGAAGGGTGCTCTAGAAGTTCGGGGCGAAGCGTAACAATAAAATCACATTTCGTCCGTGTTCTTAGGTCGGGTACAACAGGAACTCGAAAAGGTATCCGGAACCGAGGCACCGTTTGATCAGCTCTTAATATCCGCAACATCAGCCACTCCCGAAAACCGCGGTTCCAGAACTAGTTTCGTACAGCCTCGATTCTCCGCTTAATTTTCTGAACTCGAAAGTCATAACGTAGGATCCTAACGTCGTATTTACACAGTGAATACGGCGCCGGGCACGCGTAACTTCGATGTTGGTGCGAGGTTGGTAGTTCGAAGTGGCGGGGTGAGACAAAATCATCTCCCACTGCGAATAGTAATGGTGTAACTGTGTCGATAGAAGTAGCTAACGTGGTACGTGCCTAACGTTAAGTTAATAATCACACTTCTAACACCGGTTTGAATGTATTTGTACCTCTCTTTCTCTATATCTTATTGCTATATGTATATCGTGTCTGTCGACGTTGTACGAAGACAATCGGGAATCCGAATTTCTATGTCATCGAGTAAAACGGTTAACTGTATCGATTAGCGATAGAGAGTTGAACGTAGTTGCGTACTCAAGAGTCGTCCGTTTGTCATGAAAGTTTGATGGCAGATAGTTGACTGCGGATAACCCGATGGAATATTACTCCCTGATAATTGTGGCCGATCGAATTCAATGAAGTTTCATTTGTAATCGAAACGATGGTTTTGTGGCTTTCGACATTTTTGATGACAACGGAAATTACGGGAAGCTGATCAACTTTCTGCTAAGTGAAAAGCCAATCGATCTCTTTGGCTACATTTCGATTTTGTTTCAAATTTAAAATGTACGATCGATAAATGTGGGTATTTTGTAAAGAAGAGCAAATTCATTCTGAACTCTGACGATTGTCGAGCATTTCTATTGTCTATAGATCGTCCTTTGATATTAGGCAACGTTCTTTATTCCGATACGGGAAAACTTGGTACCGTTTGGCGCGAATACCTTTGCGCCTCTTAATCGGTCGGGACGAGAAAGGACTGCGAAGTTTCGTCCTTGCGCAGTTAGGGAACGGGACTTTTCCATATATGTTAAATGCCAGGTGGCGTCGTCGCCCGTTTTGTCTACAGAGAAACACGACAAGTCGAGAAAATCCAAAAGGAGGCGATGGTAAGTTTCTTTCTCGGCGTAGCACCGGGGAGGAAAAGGCGTTCCTAGACCAGTAGGAAGCTGGGGGATGAGAGGCTGCAAGAGGTAGCAGCAGTCCTGGCCGGCCTCGTGAAATTATTTTCTCCGCGAACCGAGGAACTTTTATCCAATATCCACGGTAGCATCTGGCATCAAACGGTCCCGCGGCCAAGTGTCTCTATGGGGTTTCGGAAAATGTTCCGTAAGAGGGTGGTGATTTTCGACGGAGTGGCCGGGGTATATTGCCGGTAAACTGCATCTTTCATTGTCGTTTAATTGAATTTCGTTCGTTTTCGCCGCTGTTTGACTCTTTTTTCCACAGCATAAAACACGCTTTGGTTATTGTTTCATATCGAATATCCATGCCGATAGATCTCGACGTGTAACGAGTCAGTCCAAGTTGCAAAATCATCGGGGGGAGAAATGTCGATATAACGTTGGATTAAAAAAGTTAACCGAACTTTCGGATAGCTTTGATGCGCTTGAACGGTCAATTTGTTCGGCTTCCATCGTCGATATTCGGTTTTCATAGTAAATTTATCGCCGCTGTTCTGTCCTCGCTTTGGCCATTAACACATATTCCGCTATCGAATTATTTGCCCCTCGCTACACTTCTCTCTTTCAATTTTCCTCTGCTGTCGTTCTCCGTTTACCATTCATTTCGCTTCTTCGACCACGACTTTCCGAACTTCGTCTCCCAAGCGTTCGCCGCTCGAGATATACGACTGTCGCATACAAAGGAACGTTTCCACGGGCGACGACTAAACGTTCAATTGTTTACTGGCAATTCGAAGCCCATTTCCTGACGGAAGTTCTCTAACGACGTTCCTCGATCCCCATCCTGGCCCACCAAACATATTTGTATTTCGCTCGTGGACCGTGACAACTTTCCTCCGTCTCACCCTCGACTGATCATCGCCGGCGACTACATAGAACAGAGCGAAGGAAGAGCTGGGGAAGGAAAACAAGAACAGGACCTGTATTCGTATCGCGCGACAATATTGGCGTCCTACAACACCTCTGCTCCACACGGATCATCTTGTCTTTACATTCTCCAAAAATTTGCGGTGGCTTTATGGCGATGAATACTTGATACTCTTGCCTATAGAGCCATTCAGCTCTAAATATGTTATAACTGCATCAGTCCAACTACTTCATGCTTAATTTGGGGTCTCCCTATTGGATCCTGCCATAACGAACACGCGCACAGGCTCGTTCACGTATACCAAACCATATATCTAAACCAAACCTACGTCGCAACTTTATTAGCTCGTGTATCCGTCCGCGTCACCCCTGTCATCTATGGTTACAATTGGTTGTAGGCTGAGAGCGCCGGGGGATTTTTTTGCTTCCTCTTCGAAAAAGCACCGAAGCTGGATTTTCATTGGATGTCGCTTCATTCCGTCCTAGATAGGATTTCATATCCAGGCGGCGCTGTTTTTTTCCCGAAGAACGATGGTGGTTATGGTCGATGCTTGGCCTGCGGAGGGACGATGGCGGGTGCGGTGAGCACCGAGAGCGATGGCGAGGGTGGCAGCGGACAACGGAGAATTCAATCAGGCGAGTCGATGCTCCTCTCGGCGCTATTACCATCAGGGATCAAGTCCGTATATTTACTACCTGTCAAATTTCACCACCATGCCCGCAACGTGCTCGTAATTACATCCTGGAAACCGATTGGAAAGTGGTTTTCGTGGCGCGGTGCATGCGCCCTAGTGTTCACGTAGCGCTGCCGTTGTGTTTGCCTTGGCCCTGCCGCGGTTCTGTCCGAGGCCTATCCGTTTCACAGGCTTCTCCCGTCTCGGGATGGTCACTCGTCCCCTCGTCATTCGGCCTATCACTTTGCGCCGTGATGCTGGCCGGTCAGTCGAACGCAGAAACGGGATACATGCGGTCAATGCGACCTTCCATCGTTTCATAATAGGCCCTATTCATTCACTGATACACCGGCTCGATAGAGGGGCCAGTTGTCAATGGCCCTTACATATTATATCGTGTGCTGCCCGGCTCTGTCTGTGTTCCTCTCGGCCACTCGCCACAACCGAGCCGCCTAATCTTGGTAATGCTCGCAACACCGACCCTATCGCTTTAAATTTGATGCTGCTATATTATGATAATTTAATTATCAGTATGTCGTTTGAGTTGCAAAGAAGCCAACATAAATATCGATCAACAATGTTGAAACGGCATGTTATTATTCTTATCAAGCATGATTTACAATCCGTAAACTTAAACCGTAACAATAGTATATAATACCGGGTTGTGAAAGTCTAAAATTCTGTAATTTATTTTTTAAGTGTATGGTAGGTTTTAGATATCGAGGGATGTAAAGAACTTGCTACGTTAAATAATAATGTAATTTTGCATCTTGCTAATGTTACATCGAGAGGACGAATTCGATGACGTTGTTAAAATTGCAAAACCCGATGTACAGGATTACCCATTTAACACAGCTAGTATACGCATACATACTGGTACAAGAAAGTATTTCCTGGTATACATGGCGGCTTAATTAATGCAAAGTCATTAGCGCCGCATTATTTTGTGTCAAGAAACTGTTCGTGGCGTGTTCTAATTAATTTTACAATTTATAACTGTGGAGCGATCGGGTCCTCTATAATACGACATAACGGTAACGATACTTGGTTTACGACGCTGCATCAGCCATTTCCTCCGTTCAGCTTGCTAATGTCGTCTTATAATTTGTTGTACGATTTCATTGAAAAGGAAAAGGCAAACGTTTCGCTAATTTCCACGCGGATCCCAATTAATCATCCGGCAGAAATTTATCAAACCTTCGTTGGAACGGTGCTCATTCGAGTCAGTTGCAATAAACCGTAGAAAGATAGACTTCGAATCCATTCTTCGTTATTCTAGTTTCCAAATTGTTTTACAACTATCACATCGTACATAACTGATTTCCATTAACTACGGCAATGTGAAATCAATATACAAAAGTATAGAATTTTTTACACTAAATTGAACCGAACCATTGTAATAACATCTTGTATTTTACAATTTTCTACTCTATGCAAAATTCAAGATTGGATTTTAAGATATTGAAATTTAAGCAACTCAAATAATTCTAGTTTACTCTATGAAAGTATAAAGAACGAAAGCTATCGCGTCAAGTACTTCGCAACGCACCATCGTCGTCCCAGTACTATGTTAAAAATCTTCTCCCCCATTACTGTACGATTCACGAATTACAGCCGCGCTATCACGCGCGAAGGTGAATTTCAACAATTGCCGGCTCTCGAGGTTCTTCGCCACGGCTCATCCTCCTCGCAGCGTGCAACAACGTTAATCGCGCAGCAATGTTGAAATTCCACGGGTCTCATTACCGACGATCTGATATTCACGGATACGGACTTTAATTCCCATCGTTACGCGCCGCGACGATCCCGCGTCATCGACGATATCTCGCGGCCGCCGATAAAAACTGGGGATAGAGGCGAGGCGAAGAACTCGAAGACGCCGTTATAAATCCCGTCGCCTTGCAGGAAGCTGCAAAGAACGGAGGCGAAAGACCTGCAGTTTCGAGGAAGGGACTGAAACGAAGAACGTAGAGGGGCGGAGATAAACGCGGAACTGGAACTCGCCGTAAAACCGACCGAGAAATAAAAAGATCGTTCCTCGGCTCGTGGCCGAGATCGTTTCGCAATGGGGATTACCCACGGCATGTCCTATGAAATGGTCGATGCCATCGCTCACGCGTATTTCCAACGTAGCTCTGGGATCGTTCGTTTGTTCGAGCGACGAATGGTATGTCCGGCTCGTTTCCCTTTGAAACGAAGAAACGGCGTATAGCATGTCGATCGAGGCCGACTAACGTGCGATAACAATATGCTTGGAAATGCGATTAATCGAACGTATACGCTTAGAGAGGTGTGAGATTCGTAGAGACAGTGGATAGATGGATTTTTAATATTCCGATTAACGATGGTAAATGAGGAACGTAGAAGCTCTCTCTCTCTCTCTCTCTCCCTATTGATTCGCGGACACGGATTCGTCCGTTCGTCGTTTATTGCTTTTTTCCGTACACGATGCGTTTAATTATCGCGACGCGCGTTGGCTTAATTAACGCTCTTTGAAAACGGAAATTCTATTAAACGAGCCGAGCTAGGTTCGCCAATACTTTTGGTCAACGCTTGTTTAGCAGGTGTGTTTGGTAATTTGGTAATGACACCATCGAACGGATTCGAACGACTCCGATAGGAAAACAGGGCGAGCTTTTTTTCCAGTTGGAACGGTACTCTCTTTGTCTCGCAAATTAGTCTACTGTCGACGAATCGACAACAGAGCTCCCAAACTTAATTATAGCGAGTAGTTTGAACAGATTCGTTGAAAATTCGTAGTGTCACTTATTGTTAACGAGCAACTCCATTGTTTAATCGCAATATGTATAAGCGCAAATTGTATTCGGGTTGTTTCGTTCCAGGGGAAAACTATTTCTACAACTGCCAGGAGGAGTTCTTACTTCCATTGAAAATGGTTCGCGATGAAACTCCTGTCCACCAGGAACGTACTTCTGTCGTTTGTCAAATAAATGCGTAGATAAAACCGTCTTAGTGATGCATCTATGGGTCGGAATTTTTGTCGCGTGAGAAGCTCGGACTTAAGCTACCTCGAGTGATAAGTTGCTGAAAAATTGAAATTGCTTCAAGAAGAACTTGGGTATTATCACTTCGAATTGACGGTATTTTTTCGAAATGTTATCATCTACCTTGCTCATCGATGTTAATCAAACTAGAAATATTTTTCTTAACATTTAATCGACTTATACGACGTTTCAAATATAAAGTTTTTCAAAATAAATATTATTTGCTTTTCTCGGTAAAAGTACAACATTTGAACGAAAGATTCATAATGAAAGAAGATAGGACGAAAAAGAACATCTTTTCGATCGTGATCTATAGCATAGTCAAATGTTTGACGTCAAACTATCGAATATAACGTAAGGCCGATCTCCCTAGAGGACCGCAAAACTTTACTCCAATGTTGCTGTAATTATTATCCGCAGTGATAGAAGATGGAGCTCTGCATTATCACGCTTTATAAATCGAGAGAGCCGCACATTAGCAGCGCGACGGTCGATGCACGATGACGCGGCGTCAGTGATTTGAAAGCATTTCGATGTTCGTCGATTCGATGCGAATGGAATGCGAGGGACGTCAAGTATGTTTGTTAATGAGGAAGCGTGGATATAATACGAACGCGTTAGCGTTATTAAACATGTCAGTCAAGAATTTCGATGAAGACGTTCTGAAAATAGTCTGTCAACGATTCCTCCGAGTGGCGTCAATTGGATGTAAAATGAGTTTCGTTTCGGTTAACTTGCTCCATTATGATTAAATTATAAAATTCTCATCTTCGAAACACTCCATATTGAGCAACTAATCTTTCTGCGGTATTCCAAACAATTTCTCGCTTTTCTTGGAAAACTTTCAGTTGTGTTGCTTCGGAAATACGTAATTTATGTGTGTGATATAACGATCATTAAGCGTCACAATCACAAATCACGATCCGCTAGACAATCCGGTCCGAATCGAACGAATAATCGTCGCGTTCCTTTATATACCAACAATTCGAGCCATGTCGTCGAACATACCAATGGATACGCTCATCGGTTCTAACAATCGACCATCATCGACGAGGATTGCATACTGGAGTTTCCAGTGGATCGTGCCCTTTCTGTATATCACGACGTGTCGTAAAACGCCAACCAAAAGTGCTGGTCGTATTGAGTGGTGCGGCGCCTCGCTGCTAGCAATCTTTCTCCTAATCTCGGGCAGGTTGTTTCGCGGGTTGCATGGCCCCTGCATCCCATAAAACGTTAGGCGCGGTACCGCCATTTCACGGCGCTACATTTAGCAGACTGTAAACTACAACTTTATGCGGAAGTTTTTATAGTTGCGGCCGAACCGACCGGCTATAAATAATGCTTTATTACGGTCGACCGATGTGTAAGCCACGCGAATTGTATTCGTTGTTCGATCTCAACGGTATCCGGAATTCGTACATCACCCAACTCTCAGTCTCGCGATTGTTATTGCTGAGAAAGGAGTTTGAAAGCGTTATGTCGGTGTGATTTGTCTGAATTTCTGTGATAAAGCTTGGTGTACGGTACTGTTGAAAAGCCTCAGGTTAATGTGTATTAGCCATTTCATAATGGTAGACAATTATGTTTTTACGAAATATTTATTACAGAGTTAGAATTCTTTAGATTTTATAAAAATAGATTTAGATATTCTGCGTAAACTTAGATATTACTTCATGGTATTACTTGTTTGTAGTTTTTCCTGACACACACATTTTCAAATTTTTAATAATAGTTCGATAAATAATGCTAGCATTTCCTCCTAAGCCCTTATTATTGATATTTTTTGTCTTTAAATCAGCCATAAGTTCCCTGTCATTGTGCACCTATTCAGGTTCTCAAACTTTTCTTAATTTGACTTGTGTGTGATAATTAATTAGCGCTATTCCAGAACTCGCTTGGCTCATGAATATTTCATTCGGTGGAAGTCATAAATATTTATAAGCAATACGATGTCGATTAAAAAGTTATTAATCGGCTACATGAATCACAATCTCTCGAAATTGATCGAGGATGGCTGAATCTAACGAATTAAACTTCTCCGGGGGAGTTTAAGCGACAAACGATCGTCGCGAAATCACAGAACGTCGAGATTTCTGATAGCTGCTTAGTAGATAGTCACATGTTTTGAACGAAGGCAATGATAGACGAATGCTTATGAATAATGTTCCAGCTATGTACGAATCGTTCTCTTGAATTTATTGTTTCGATCTTTAACAAGAGTTTAGTGTCAACGAATCGACCGGAACGCAAAACCACTTTGCGTTTTGTGGAATTTAGGTTACTACATTAAAATATAGCGATTCTGTATCGAATCTAGAAGCGTTCACGACGATGCTCGTTGAATTTCGATCGTTCCGGGCAACCATCGCGAAACTAAGTGGCTGTTCTGCTAGCTGTCAACATGTTTACGCGGTATTTTCTCCAACTGGTTTCGCAGCTTGAATTCATTATTTTTTATTTAGACTGGTTAACCTTATAAAAACCTGTTCATTGAATATTTATTGCCTAAACGAAAGATCTTATGTTGAGCAAATTTATATGTTTAATATTTAAAGATCACAGAAGGCAAACATGGCACATTACATTTTTTTATTACGCAAAGTTTTAATATCCAATAACTTGGCGATCAATAACATGTTGCCAAAAAGTTCTTTTGAAAAATATTTACATTAAAACTATTGACTTCTCGAATTTCACTTAGCACATGTGTCCCTGCAATCTTCAGTCGAAAAAAGGTCAACGGAATGGCACATTGCTATCGGAATATTTTATTCAATTCCAATTACCATACACATCATTTCCACGTATCAAGCATCAAAGTATTCTTCTAGTACACACCACACGTCTTCCGAAATCCGAATGTTAATCACGCTCGCTCTGCTAACCGTTCGAAATTCTCATTTTTCCAGTATCAGCATCGCGGCAATAAAACTTATCTCGTACCCCTTACATGCCTTATTGCAGTATAATTTACATCGCCTTTCCTTTCTCTAGTCTTCGACGCGACTGCTTGGAAAACTGCGATCCAACTTGCTCGTGTGCCGACCGTCTATCTTTTTCATAACGATATCCGCGAACGTTTGCGTTAAATCCGACGCGCGTGGTCGGAATACGTAAAAAGTGGCAACGAACGAGGCCAACCCCTTTTCTCGATGAACCTCGGGGTTGGTTGGTCGTTGAACGACAGGAAACGGACATTTTGGAAGTACGCGTAGAAAGCTAAAGTCTGTTCTTTAAAAATAGGAATTTTCTCTGACCGCGTTACAAACGTGGCGTAACAAAACTCTAACTCTTTCACCGGTTGCTTAAACCTGCCTTTAAACTAATGCGTCGAGCGATACGATAAACGGCAAGAGGGTAAGTGGCATTCCTTCTGGAAGCTTCGAAATTAATTCCAGGCAAGAAGCTCCGCCGTAGCTGGCTCTTCTCGCAGCTCCTTCTCGCTTTCTCTGGCAGTCTCTTTGTCTATTCGCAAACACGGAGTCTGACGCGTGTAGCTTAGGTTAGGCCAACCTAACCCAACGCAATCCAGCCAGTTGTCCCTCTCGTCTGGTGCAAGGTGCAGCCTACGTCTATCTGAATCTGCCACGAACTAGCAGGAACGAGATATCAGCCAGAGGAACAATTCCAATCAATTTGAGGCGGATGTATGCGTCCAACGTCGTCTCCATCCTATCTCTCTCCCTATTTCTCTATCCGTCTGTCTTTCACCCTTTGCTATCCTGTGTTCCCCTCTGTCATTCCCCTTTGTCTCCTTGCCACGACCGCCGATTCTCGTTGCTCGCGAGCCGACCAATATGTGGCGAATCTATCCATCGAGTCTAGAAGGTGTGTGGCCTATATGTATAATCGAGACCACGAATCGAGATGCCATTCGGGGACTATTCGGATTTGTCGAACGGAACCAGATTCGTTCCCGTAGTTAATCGTTTCTCGACCGCAGTATCCAGGTCCGGCAACTAGATCGGAAACGAGAGATTGGGCAAGGAAAATGGAAAAGTTGCGGTGATTTTTGCCCCTTGTTCGATGAAACTGGGGCACCGAGATGTTGGCTGCGAGAGTCAGTTTGGATAATTTAGCGTTTCGAGGATACTACGTTGGATTTTTGAGATGCAATAGCGTCGAATATTTTTATAAATATCTGAAGATTTGTAGGTATATGTAAATTTTGTGTTATATCACTGGGCAATGAATCACAAGAAAAGTTCCATCTCATCTTTTATGCTAATGGTTCTTGACGCAACTCGCGAGACATAACACCCTTCTTATTCAACACCATTAAAATGGTCCTCGTTAATCATTCCGCCATCTTGATATCACTAGATTAATCGCTTCTTAATTATAAATCTTGTTCATTAATAAAACATGTACTGCGCGATATGCTATCAAACGACATAAAATCGTATTTCTGTAGGTATTTTCATAAATGCATGTTGTTTGCGTCGATTACCAAGCTTTTATGCAAATTACTGTAACTTGTATTTGTACAACACATCCGGTGATTTCCACACGCTGCGAGGAGGATAGTCTTTAATTCATAGCAGCGCGATTGAATTTTCGAAATGTAGGGAGAAAAATATTCGGCCGATCCGGTTGCTGAACCCGGATCTTTTGTTTACCGGACGAGTGCTTTCCCAATTAAGCCATCCAGACCGTCGATGAGTATTTTCTTCGGAACTCCAAAGTCTCAAATGGCTACCGTCCACAGAAGCATTAAACATTCTAATCGCGCAACTTTCGAAGCATTATCGAGTCTTAAACGGAGCAAGTAGGGTTGCAATTCGCTGGAAGTGAAGTTGCAATAACCACAACTTCGTACAAACGAGCCCTCGCGGTCCTCTTCGATTTTCAAGAGTCCTTCGGTTATTCTGGAGGGCGGTGTCGAGGCGAATTTACAAATATACGAGAAGTTGCAGGTAACAAGAAAAGATTACGGACCAAGAGGAAGTTAAGAGAAAGGCGACGGAGGAAACGGAAGCCGAGGTAACATTGGGTTAGAGTTTCTGAAACAAGTTTTCATATATTATAACTGAATTGGGTTACAAACTCTGGTTCTAAACTTAATTTATAGTTATGATATTAAATTGAAACATATTCTACTAATATATTTTATCATATTCAATTTTTCACTTAAATATAGTTTCTCTTGTAAGTCAGAGAGATTTTCAGAAATTCTGGCGTCGGTGAGACAATCTGTATAAGGTGAGAAGGAACTTAAATAATCAATCGACTACGGAGGATTGTTGGTCGTTCGCGAAAGCCCATAGGACTGACCCTCTGCGTAAAGTGTTTGCGGATCCTCCATCGGCATCTTTTCTCTTCTCTTTCGTTCTCGTTTTTCCACTTTTCTTAGTCAGGTTTCTTTGCTACCCTCCTATCAGTTCCCCTTAGTCTCTCGGTTTCAACTCGCAGCCACAAAAGCAGTCCGCACACTAAAAGGCCTTTGGACGTGAATTTTATGGAGTAGAAGCTCGACTTACTTTATGAAAGTGACTGCTTAGAATGACGGGTTATCACCCTTCTTTAGAGAAGTTGGCTCGTTATCAGCTCGTTCACTCTACTAACTACGGTTTCAGATGTGATTGTTCATGATTTCAATGAAATTTAATTTCAAATATTGTATTAATTGTAATTCCGTTTTTGGGAACATGAAATATTAAGAAAATATAATGTACAAATGTAAATTATATGGAAAATCAAATTTGGAAAATAGTGATAGTGGAATTTGATAGTGGCACGCAATGCAATATCGATTGTGATCGATAAGGTATGCTATAAGTGTAGAAAATTTCAAATTTTTTTTCTTAGTTGCAAGAATTCACCATCTATTAAACGACTTTCGACTGAAACAAGGCGTAACTTGATCATCATCCATTAAAAGAACGTCAAACATTCTGATTGAAATCGAGGTTAGCCGCTCGGTAATGATACGCGATCATTCATTCGTCAGTGGAGACCAGGTGGCAGCCGGTGGTTGCAACGTGGAGGCGTTAAACGCCGGATCGCGAGTCACGCGAATCTAAACCAGCGCGATTAGAGATTTCAATTCGTGGCGTGCGTTCGCGGCGTTCATTAGCCGCGAAATTAGCTCAGCCGCGTAACACTGAACGAGAATGGTGGTGGGGGGCAGGCAGAGAGAAACGGGGATTCGGTTAATTGTACGCGGAGCGTGAGTTAATTTGGAAAACGTGCTCATGACCATCGTTACCCAGGAACGTTCGTCCCCTTGTTCCATCGCTGTGACTTAATCTCACGAACGACCGGACCAAAAAGTTTTCAGACCAGAGTAACGATGCCCATGGTGCAGTCAGAAAAGAATAACGTCACGTACGAGGTATATTAAGCACGCGTTCTTCGCCAGTTTCGCGAGTATATTAATCTCGAGACAGGAGGAATGGGAAACACTTGTAGCTGTCGCGTGACGAGCACGAAACGTGCAATGGGAAATATTTGATGATCGTCTGCCACTGCAACGACGCGACGTGGTAAATATGGTTTCTGTGAAAGATTCTCTCGGGATAGATTGAAGTTCTGTTCCAATGCGAAAATCGAGCTCGAGTGATTTCACGTACGGACAATTTTTGCTTGCTTATAGGAGGAAAGATATAGTTGATCACAGCCGTTTAATTTAATGCAAAATCTAGAAATCGATGATTATATTAGATTAGGTAATAAATTCACATTTTCTTAGAAGAAGGAAAAGAATTAATTCATTCATTTCTACAAAGAGATTCGAATAGATATATATCTTCACATTCATTAAACAATTTTTATAACACTTTTCGAAATTATGAATGAAAAGGCAACGAACATTTTCTGAAAAGCTGCAGCTATCGGATCGAACAGAAAAAGAAAATCACATTTCATATTCTGCTTTTATTGTCCTCAAACATTACCATAAGTGGGTACGCTCCTTGAGGAACACAACACAGACGAAAGAGGAGAACACTACTTCTTATCGATTCTTCAGAACCTCCCTTATAACATCTCGGAAATAAAGCTAGTATTCACGCGAAAGCACGTTCTTCGGGATATTCTGGCATCAGCTGTTCGGCGTACCAAATTTCCTACGGGAACCAGTCCCTTGTCGACGGGTTCCGATGCTCGACTAAAATTTTTATTACGATGCATCACATCGTGCACAGATTAGCAGTCTCTCACGGCCAGCTGAAAATTAATCCCCGCTGCTTCGCCACGATTTATTCCCGTCGTAAAGTTCTTGGAGGGTAAGACCACTTGAGCATACGCCAGAGCAAATCTAGTGGACGCACGGTTGTTCGTGCGTTTCTAGTACGAGGTGTATAAAAATTATGTGTCACGATTATCACAGCGCGATTCTATATGTATGAAAATTAACGGTGTCCCATAATACGCAACAAGTTTAATTATTCTTGAATTTTAAAATGTAGAAGCTTAAGTAATTCGAGTAACGCTACCATATCGTAATTTTTCTACACCCTATACATTTTGCTGTACGCGAAAAACTGCACGTCGCCTTATGTTTGCATGAGGATCAGACCAGCTTGTACGCGTCGCGATGCCCGCATTTACGCAAAGTCTTATTTACGTGATGCGCGTCTCGGTTCGGCTTGGTGCTACGACAACTGCGTGAAGCGACGCGCGACCCGTGTTTTCTCGCATAACTCTCGCCGCTTAGAGGATGACAAATGGCGGTTGGACGCGATGCGTGCGCCTATAGTGATAAGACAGCACCAAAATTTAAAGGTGGCTCGGGGATAAGCGGGCCTCGAACGCACCCTTTCTTACTCTCTCACCCTCACCGCGCTTATCGCTCGAGAATACCGGCGGAATTTCACGGCCCGTTTGCCCAGACGATATTTATTCGTTTCCTCCTGCTTCCTGTCGCGTTGACCGTTCTCCTCACGACCCAACCGTTCTTCCTCTCTTCTTCTTTTTTCTTTTTTCACTATGACCAACCCCCTCGAAGGATTTGTTCTTCGATAAATCCTAGTGGAATGGCGCGTGCTCGACAACCGTTATTTGTTAGAGTTATATCGCGTGGAGGAAATGTCGTTATCGGCAGTTTGAAACGAAGCTCGATGCCTGGGTAGTATTTTTTTAGGCGAAGGAATATTAGGGTTAGGTCATGCTCTAGTGCGTGCAACACGTGGTAGGATATTGTGTTCTAGAGAATTCATGCAAAGGGTGCAGTGGATATAGAAATGGCTGTTTATCGTTCTTATGCAGCAGCTGCAAAAGTTATTTGCATACCGTCGTGTTTATTATAATAATTGATTAGGTCCATGTATGTTAAATTTCGTAACGCGACTACAAAAATTTGTACTATAAAAATGAACTATATTTGTAGAATCTGGTTAAAAAGAGAAAACGGTTTATTGGAAAATAAGGGTACGTGAAAATACTTTTCCTAACAACTGTATTCGTTTCCGTTATTGAAAAAATCTTATTGAATAATCCTGAGGCTGGCTATGAATAAATTTTGTCTGACCTAACCTTTCTATTATATGGACTTACTACGATGATCGAACTTAAGAACGTATATCGTATACCGATCGCTTTCACAACCAACAGGTTTCGTCCTCCTTCCCACGAATATCCATGATTGGAAGATAAAATTCAAGGCTATCGGCCTATAATCGAAATTCGAAAGGTCCTTCGTTTTATCGTCAATACTCCGAAGCGATGCGATGTCCCTGTAGCATGGAGAGTAGCATAAACGCAGGATCACTTACCATCCCGACTTATCGTCGACATCACGTTTGACGATATTCACGCATTTCTAGAAAATACGGAGAACGATAAACTCCTGAACACAAAATGGAATCGTAAACGCGCAAAACGAATGTTTCATTTTAGAATTAAGTGATATTCAAAGTTCTTACGTGAAACATGTCATTGTTTATAATCTTGTCTGTCACGACACAAAAGAGTAATTTTTAGAATTGTTGAAGAAGGCCACCCGAGTTTTTTTCTTATAATAAATAATGTTTAATTACGTAAGGAAATTTATTAACGTCGATAACTTGTGGTCTGTAACTTGCACAATTTCACTGATAATATTGCTTCAATTGTGCAAGGAAAGCCAGTTATTAATATTAAAGTTGAAGGAAGAAGGGTATTTTACGTTTCAACTTCGGTACATTCCTTATTGTACTCTTTACGAGAACAATTAAGCGCGACGATTTTCGCATGGAAACGTTAAATTTTTACGTGATTCGATGTTCGCCGATTGGAAAAGCGGCAGTAATTTTCACGGATGAATAATATTAGCAGGCAACCGGACAAGGGGAGGAGCGAAGAACGAAGAGGAAAGAAATGGCAGCCGGTGTTCCTTGCCAATAATTCGCAATCTTTAAGAGTCGTTTCGTTGATTGCCTCGATTGAACGAGCTGCGCGTAGCGAGCCAGTGGGCTGACAGTGGAAATTGAATCGTTCAATTACCGTCGAATGTGGCCACCCGGAAAGAGTCGTTTGCTGCGACGTTATACCCTCTTAACGATGTTGAATTCCGTCGAGATTTCGGCGAGCAACCGAGATTCGCATCAAGTGTGTTTGTACACTGAGCGTTTAAGTTGTCTATCGTTTCTGAATAACACTACATTCAAACGATGAATGTGATTTTTCGAAAAATATTTTAATCAAGGAGTAGCTACATATATCGCTTCGTTGCTTGTTTATTAATATTATTATTCTCGTAATAATATTACTCATTTCGAAAATTTCCAATGGAAAGTGTAAAAAGAGCTTCATGACCACTGTAAATATTCACAAATGATACAAAAATCGTCCATAGGCGACATAAACGAAAAATCACAACAGTTTCGATCGAATCGAATTTCGATAGTCGTATTTTGTCGGAAAGGATTCACGAAGGCATTAGGCTAACAAGCTAATTTGATTTGTTGTACTCGGACTGGCTCGTATTCGTCATTGGATAACGTCGAACACGAATTACTTTGACTAGATGTGCTCGTATTCATCGATTTCGACATCGAGTTGCACGCGGCTCATTGGAAAGCACTTTATATCGTCCACTAGTTTGCGTTTGCTTGCCCGGTGAGTTCCCAGTTCAAACGCTTTCGTAACCTACTCTACGAACACTATAGAATTGCTATGATATAATGGGAGTCGAAAATTTTTTCCTCACTGATCGAGAAACGACACAATCAATATGAAAGTTATCGAGCAATTCGCAATTGATAAATTAGCGTGGGAAAAAAATAATAAAATGAAAGCTTATCGATCAGATTCGTGATACCTTTATTTTGCGATTTAATCGTTACAATACCGAATATGCTTCCTGAAAAGTGATATCGAGCATAATATGAGTTCCATGTAACGTGCAACTGATTTGTCGGTACCACTTGACGTTCATCATTCAATACACATTCAACGAAGTCTGTCCGACATCCGACTGCATGTTGTTAGAGACACTTGTTAGTAACGAGAATAGAATGCAACATTGTGCGTTGTCGATAGACCGATCCCACACATTTTGTCGGAGAATCTATTTGTACCCATTCACGTCTGCGTGCTTGGTTAAGATAGATACCGTTTATTTTTGCATCTTTTAACGATGGATTTTTCCAGTGAAAAATTTCCGATGATTGCGAGAAGCTAAACCATCCATTAAATTCACTCTCGTATATCGGCTTTTCAGAAGTGCATATTCAAAACGCGACAGGTTTGGGTTGCACACGATATAATCGAACGCGAGCGAATTCGTCGATTCCCCGGCAGGCTGGCGATAAATCGCGCGGCTCGTGTGAATAAATAAAGTGATACGCCGGACGACGAGGGTAATATTTTCAACGCGACCGATTCAATTTATCGGCGGGCTGTTCTTGAAACGGTCGCCAACGAAAATAATTCCCTTGAACGTGTAGGAAAATATCGCTGCTTTGTGAGTTGGTCATCGAGAACGCAGCGCGTGGAAGCCAGTGTGGCTGCCACTACCGCTGCCGCTACTGACTTCCGGCCTAACGCTAAAATAAATAATCGATCCTGCGATCGCACAGAATTATATGAGGTAATCATTAATGGGGGTGCAATAGCACGTTGCCTCGCAATCACGTACGAGTTTCATTGTTTACGGAGCACAATCGTCCCGCGGCATTAATTAATGCGTCGACGGCATATACACGCGATTAGCATTATTAATGCACGATATCCATGCACACCGACCAATAAACGATTGTCTAGGTCGTAATGCAGGATTCCCGGTTTTGCGCAATATAAACTTTATTGTCGCGTATTATGTCCACCGGGCCGTATACGTTGCACCTTTCCCACTGACCCTGCGCCCATTTCACCCCACCCATCTCACCCTACCGTTGTGTTTCCCCGTTGAAAATTCGCGAATTTATGCGTGTAACGTTCCCGATTATCCTTTCTCTCTTTCTATCGTACCGTTGCACACGCCCGGCTTCCTTCGAGCGAGCAAACTTCATTAATCGACTCCGCCTTTTGTGCGCCCGGGCGTCGTTATTAAACGCGTCCCACTGCATCATAAAGTTCCGGCAACTTGGCGATGCCACCAGGGCCAACCCTTTGATACGTAAATAGGAGAGACATTATTGAACCAGTCTGCGATAAATCGAAGCCGCGTTTTGTCGCGCGGCGCACGAATCGCGGTCGCTGTGCCGATTTACGCAGCGACCGCCCGTTAATTCGCGTGATTTGCGACGTCAATATTTAATGGGCACCTTCGATTTACGGGAACAGAACGCCCGTGGTGGAATCGCGTCGCCATCATCCACTGCGAATTTTTGTACGAATCGTCCGCTCGATTTACGTGGAAATTTATCGATATCACGGCGAGGTGGATGCAACGGGATCCGGATCGAATAAGCACCGGCCAGATACTTCGGTTATTACTGTTCGTACTGTAACAACAATCTCCTGTTAGTCGTACACACTTATTTATGGGTAGCTGTAGCTCACGGCTATTCTAAAATTCATAGTTTATACGGGACAGTAGCCCTAAGCTATGCTTTCAAGATACAACCCTGAAACGTGGTTGCCCAGTTGCAAGCAAACTCGAGTTTCAGAGGTTCGGTTTTATCATCCCCTCCTCGATCTATCCATTAAGCCTTGCACGAGATATAAATTCGGCGGAGATAGACGTAACAATTTACCAATTTTCGTTTCATTTACCTCCCCCTGTTTGATGTTTCCAATCTCCCAAGCTGATATCTAATTAATATCAGTCTTCTTCTAATCGGCAAGCTCCGTCGTTAATTCCTCTCAAGGAAATTAAGAAACTCACCAGGCAGCAATAATCCTCGTCGCTACGTTTCATCTCGCAGCATTCTAAGGATCGGCTATTTTCACAGGAAGGGTGCGCGCGATCATTTTTTTCCCTCCTTCCATCGTAGCGATTCCAATAATCTCATTAATTTCCATTACGGATATTGCAACGACTCGCTGCCACTTCGTCTCCCTAGCACGGTTGGTCCTTTCCATTCGCCCCTTGTCGAATTAATTGTGAAAAGGTATCTCGGTCTTTTGTATTACTCGCGTTTTTCACTCGTCTCTTCATCGTCGTTCCTGTCTCTCTCTCTCTCTCTCTCTCTCTCTCTCCCTCTCCCTCTCGCTGTCTCTTTCTCCTGCCTTTTATGCAAGCATCTCTGTCGACTCTCTTTTGTACGTAGGTGCCCAGGTTTCTCAGTCCGTCTGTCTGTTTTTTCCGCTTCTGTATCCGCTCGGTGCTCGAGCAAGCGTGCGGATATAACGCGGCTACAATGTTTTTTAATTTAATTAACGCGCCTCCGCTTTCTGCCGTTCCGCGGGGCCGTTGTTTCTCGCTGCGCGGTACGCTGCGAACGATTATTGCATCTCATAAAGGAATTAGCTGCCGTGTCGACACTTTTCTCCACCCTCTCTGTCTTCTTCTATCCCTTCCGTCAGGATACGCCTCCAATTTGCGAGCAAACGACAAGCGCGATAAAAACGGGCCTGGCCGCTTTTACAGGCGTCTGCCACTAGTAGTCGTCGTTCATCGTTGTCCAACATTTTTCATGCGTTCCGTTTTAGACGGCAGCTCGTCTTTTTGGAATGCTTCGAATGCTGGAAACGTACATCCAGGTATTTTAATATCTATTTGCTTAGGGAAGAGAAGAGAAGCGTTATGAAATGGAAGTAACACCAAGTTGACATAGGCAGTTTGAAAAGTTTGCAAGTACTTGTGAAGCTCGGGTATGCGTTTGAGAGCGGGCAACGAGAAAGTTACAAAATTCAACGCGCTTCGTAATTTAGAGTTTTGGATGGATTTGTGATGCACGGATGATAAATTTGAAATTCGCGCGTGATGTATTTGCTGAAAAATTTAGCGATTCTGAAGAATCTTTATATTTGATTCAAAATCGGTGATGGATTACTGCACGGGATAGATCAATTTATATTGAATTCGTAGTCTCTCCATTTTTGAAGATATCTTAATTTAGTTTCATTAAAATATATCATTTTATGAAAAAGTTTTTTCCAATGATTTATTTCATTATATTTTTTAGATGTAAAACAAACATCAATGAGCTTGATAAAAATAGAGAATTTATGACGTAAAATTTTTGTAGAAAGGGACAAAAATTGTAAAAGCAATTCGATCCGTTTTAATCTGGCCTTTGATCTCTGATAATGTTGCATGAAAGTGCACTTGTCGATGTAACGTTCGAGTAGCGTTTTTGGTGGCTATGTCGGATTCCATGAGAAAATTTCGTACCACTTTCAATTTCCATCGATCAAATTTTTAATTCCCGTTGATTGCAAGAACGGTACTTATGATACGCACGCCCTGCACAGCTGATTAATTTTCGCGTTCTAATTGAACGGTCTGTCAAAATTCAGCTTCTGTTGTACAAATTTGTTCTGAAATTCATTCGGGACACAATGCACTCGATATCAGTCCCGAGATACGGTTCCATTCTGAAAAATGACGCAAACATTTAAATACATGCAACGTTATAAAAGATAAAAAAGAAAAATTTGTTCAAAAAGGTTTGAATTTTAATCACCATCAATTTTTTGTTTTGAAAATATCGTTTCTACGCCAGAACTACATATCGATTAAAATATAAAATTAAGATAGAAAGTATATGCAATAATATACATTTATCTTATCTGTTAATTAATCCTATGTTATCAAAATTGATCATTCTGATCACACGAAAAATTCTGGCGATAAAAAATCTTTGTCTTTAAAATATCTACGAAACACGAACCTAAGCAAACTCATTACGAAGATTATAGAACGCGCATTCGTCAATGGTCTGATCATTACAGATCAGAAATTGACTGTGGAAATACAAATCGTCGCTCGATCATAATTTCTACGAACGGTAATTTCTCTGCGCGTGGCACGGACAAAGAATGAAATTTCACGTGCATCGTCCTGGCCCACTTTATTACTCATTCACATGCACGAGAAACGTGGCAGTCACGTGTGCGTGTGTGCGTGCACGAGTTTCGAGCAAAGGGGTCCCGGGACGAGAGGGTTGGCCATCAGAGTTACGATAGTCATTTTTAACCCTTTATGCAGGGAGGGTCGAGATTAAAGGGCAGATTTGTCGCACGATTTGCCGCTGGAGTCTCTATCGACGAGGAAGAGGAAGAAAACGACGACATCGGTGCCGTCGTTGTCGTACAGCACCACTTCCAGTTGACTAGCGAACAAATTTCTAGCTTGCCTCTCGCCGTGATCAAATCAGCGGCGCCTGCTGCCGATATCCGAGCTTTCCAACTCGCGCTTCGGCATGAACACCTTTTTCCTGTTACTCGTCTCGAGGAAAGAACGGGAATCGTGAGCATTATGAAATGAAAATCATGGAATATCGTAAAAATGTTGGATTGTAGACAGATATTTACACGTATACGTAATATGAATTAAAATTGTAAAAATTATGTAGGATTATATTTATCAGAGGATGTGTGGAGCATATGTATAATTTACTTACAAAAACGTCGGTTGAATTCTCATTGTCACGATATTAATTCTTGCTTGGTTTGGGTTAAGTAGGTCGCACAGTTTTTCTTTTTTTTTTTTACCATAATAAATCTCTCGGACGAGCATTTCGGTTCATGTTTATGAGTCACGAGAATCGCAGAGCTCTTTGAGAAGGAGGCAGTTCCATTATTGGAAGCGTGATAGGCGAAAAGAAAATCCCGTAAACCGGAATGGAAACGTAAGAACAAGCAGACGATTTTGATTGTATAACAGCGTGGTTCATCTACCTTTGACTTATCGTGTCGACTTCAAGCCGGTTTTTGACGTGTGCGAACACAGGTATCGTCGACTTTCCACCAAAGTGAAGAAGTAATCCGCGATGCTAATTCATTTGCGCAGCGCTAAAGTGGGAAAACGATTGTGATGCAAACTTCATAAGCATCCGACGGATCGGAGGGGAGGTAACGGCGCATCGTTAGAAAGGGACTTTCGACTAAAGCGTACTCTCTCGTCGACATCTAACAGTGGAATACGTAAATCTATACTTGGAGTAAGGAAGATCTGGCTGTAAGATGGAGAAATCGAATGAAGAGAGGCATGGAGAAACAGACGAAGGAAGTGAAATATTGAAGAAGAAACTGAGGAAAAAGTGGTGGAAGAGGAGGGAGAAAAGAAAGAAGAAGAAAGGTTTGCTTGGCGAGCAGACAAGAGGCTGGGATTCTTAACGGAAAGACCTTGACTCGAGGAAACGAGCACTCCGCAATTCGATTGGCTCTGAGCGGCATCGTGCATATTAAGTCGGCGTTATTTGAATGTCAAAAGTACCCTGGGACCGGTGATTCCGTCTCCGGCTGGATAGGAACGAGGGAAACGAGAGAGGAAATACGTTAGCAGCGAGGCATCCGTGGGAGTCGATTTCGAGGCGTACAGAATAAGAGAAAGCGGACGAAATGGGTGCGGATGATAGCGAGGGTGGTGGTGGGCATCAGAGAAATTTCTTCGTGCCGATACGCCTGGCTATAATTGAAAATATATTCGCGTCGATCCGTTCTCCTTTTCCCTGCTGTTTCGTCGTTCGACCGTGTGACAAGGCGAAAAGGTGATTTAAAATCGAGGCAGCTAAATGCAAAGAGACGGTTGACGAACGTGATAAATTACTGGCTGCGGAATTTGCCGCCATCCACCTCGATTTTGATCGAATGTTAATTGCTTTCGGTATCGATTCGCCGAATCAATGACGAGAGCGCCATGAGTTTCCTTTTCTCCCCTTTCTTCATCCCTTTTATTTCGCGGTTACCAGTTCGATGTAGTTGTTCGAATATCCTCCGAATATTACGCTCGTTCGTGTTCCATCGTCGATTATTTCGCGTTATTACGAGTTACTTTCGATGAAAAACGCGTTGGTACAGGGGTTGCGGTGAACAACGATCACGGCCACTGTTTTAGTATGTCATCCTGCGGCGTAGCGAACCATCTCGGAAATAGAAATCTCATCTATCGAAGACCACCCGGATACCGCAGGATACTATATCTCCCTTCTCCAGGATTAATTAAGGCACTCTCCGCTGGTACCACAGGTACCACAGGAACTCCTGGCAGGCGAATCAATCGATCAGGTTTACCACCTTACCGCGTTACCTCCGAAGCAATTGACATTCTGGATGCATTTTGTATTTTCAGTCATCCCTAATTAACTCACCACCCGCACCCTCTGCTATGTCGGTTAGCCTGGGGCTTTCCTCGCGAATACGTCTGCTTCTTGCATGGAGTTACGATTTAATAAGCTTCGTAGCGAACAAATAATCAATCAGCACTGATACTGATCAAGAATAAACAAATTAAATTAATATATCATTATAGTACTGCAATAGAATCATGCTTCAATTTTTGGAAAGTACGCGAACCAGATATGCAATCAGATTTTCAATGTCGCTTTTAGAAACAGTCAATTGTTTCTACTTGAGAACAAGATAAATCAAATTGTCAGTTTTTCCGACACATACCTATCGACGTATGTTCTATGTCGAAATGGTGTAATTAAGATGCAACAAGATAGGAGGGAGTGAGAAGAGAGTCGGAAAAAAGGGGAACAGGGTGGCATGTAAACAAGCGTAAACGCTCGACGCGACCGTGTTCGTCGCAGTGTAGCTGCGATAAATCTAAATTTACCAGCAACACAACGAAAAACTAAATCCCCTGCAATTTCCGTCCGGACGAGAAGCAAAAACCTCAAGAGCTGAATTCGCGCTGGCGATGTATCATAATAACGTTCTCCGAGCGTGGTGCTCGAGCCGTAGTATAACCACCCTAGACAACCAGCGTGCAATAGCTTGTCGTTTCTTCCTTGTGGAAACTCTTTAACGCTCCAGCGGTATCCAGACATCGAGAAATTTATGAATACACCAGAATATATTCCTCGTTACTATTTTGTGCACATGGACCAAAGCCAATGTCCCTGGCCGCACATTGGAAACAGGTCAGGAGACTATGAATATCGTCTTCGAAACGAGGCGACCTTTAAGATCGTCGCTATATGAATGTTACCTTCCAAAACGTTTACTTCGTCATTCAGGAAAGGTAGATCCTCGCTATTTAGTTTATTTTTCATTATAATCTAGTCCAGGATATCTTATTTGAGAAATTCACAAGGGAAAGTGGTACAAGTTTTAAGCTGTGAGTAAGGTTTAATAGAAAAATCTGTACGTTTCAAATATTAAACACACGTTTTTGCACGTATCCATGACTCATTTTCCCGTAGACCTTTTCTGGAAGCTTTGTTGCTGCTAGGAAAAAGTGCATTTCAAACGCATGCCAATTTTATACTCGACTTTTCACGTGTCAGTTAATCACCTTACTAGTATAACATTTTATCAAACTCAAAACTACCCCGCGATTATCACGAATGCAAATTTCCCAATTCGTCCACTTCTCCAACCTATCAAATCTCGTGCTCGAACTTAGTCGACCTCTACTGCTCAGCCTTTATGGAACAAAAAAAAAAAACATCATGAAGAGATCGATAAATAACTCTTATCGGAGCCTGTGACTTACGAACGAATTACCTAGTCACCCTTCGAAGTTATCTATCCCATACATCATCGGCGTTCGCCGAACGCCTGTCGGTCGCGCGTTTCACGTCCTTGCAGCCATTTCCCCATCATCCTGCGCTATTTATCAGGCAAGCTCCTTCGTCGCGACGCGTTCGCCAGGAGTTCGTTAACTTTTTCCTTCGCAGCCGCATCACTTGTCTCCATCCGGGATTCTAGAGGGTGTACGAAAAGGCATTAATAAAAACGTGTCTCGTCCCCGTTCCAACCCTGCCAGCGTTTCACCCTCGTCGGAAATGCCGACGTTCCACCGATACCTCCACCTGTTTCCGCGTCCCCTTTTTCGAATGCACGAGTTTCCTAAAAAAGCTCGAGTCCAAATTACACGAACACCAATAATGAATTGTAAACAGTTTTACGCGACGCTGATTGCAATTTGCCCATCGGGAAAAATGTTGTTATTGTCTTGTTTCGCGCGGATCAGCAATCAGAGGATTGCGCGATGATCGAACCATACACCAGAAAATTGCCAGTGTGTTTTCATTTTCAGAAATATTTTTATTAAGATAGTTAAAACAAAACTTAGTAGAATGTTAAAATGGCAGGTGCTAGTTGTTATGCTCAGGATAGCTGTTTAAAAAGTTACATCGGAAGGTGACATGGCGCGGAGTCGCGAGATAAATCATTTAGTTCTCATTTGGTCGGCTAAAGCGGCGCGCAGAAAAAGCGCATCGTGTTCGAATAATTTGATAAAAGTTCGCGTCGGCGCCTCGCGATTGGCGACCGACCGGAGGAACGTTAACGTTAATTATAAATCCCGGCGGGATAACGGTAACGAGAGGAGAGGGAGCGAAGCAGAGTGAGAGAAAAAAAGGCGGAAGTCCGTGGGAATAGTTCCAAATGGGAGCCATTAATTTTACTCATCCGCCTCGCGGCAACTCGCCGCGTAATAACGAACGTGAAACGATATGAGAAAAGTTGAGATACCTGTCTCTCTGTGTGCCACACTTTCTCCACCCTCTAACAGCCCCATCCCTTGAGTGGTTTCTGTAAAATCGAACTAAGTCTCTCGTTTATATCGCAACGTATACAATTGATTTAAGAAAGTTTGTTTCCTGCTGATTACTAAAATTTTCGTTAGTAAAGTTCCTTTATTTCGAGAAAATATTAATGGAAAATGTAGATTCTGTTTGATCAAGAAAAATATTGTATTATATTTAAAATATATATAGAAGAAGCAACAACAAAGACATCGAATATACTTTTTACTCCTCCATTACATAAACAATTTTATGCTATGCATGCGCATATCATTGTAAATATTCTGCTCGGTGTACCGAACTCCGTCGTCGTCCCTCGGGAGCTCGATAAAGGATCTCGTCTTACAATAAAAACTGTCCTAAGAGAACAGTCCCATTTGAACGTATTTATCTGGCTGATACTAAATCCTGTTTATCTAGTCGCCACGAAAACTGTTTAAACATTTTCGAGTATTTAGTCTTTCAAGAGGGAACAGAGTAATTCCACTCTTTTTACACTTTATCAGACAACGTTATCGCTTCTTCGATTTTGCAATTCTGCTTCTAAATGACTCATATATATCCTACAGAAAGTTGAAAGTATGTATTTTTTATATTTGATGTCGTAAACATTGAAAATCTTAAGGATAACGGAACAATCATTTTCTAAATCGTTTGTGCTGAATTCTTCGTCACTTTACGTCGGGGAGTTAAACATTTGCTCTTTATCCTCCGATAAATAGAATAACCAGCCGTATTTAGACGAGCCATTATTAGAACAGGGTTCGAAGCTGTCAACGATACATCGACGGGTCGATCCTGGCACAGGTTACCTTTGGAAGGGGTTGCAAAGTTCCAGGCGCAAGTGGTGGTTTTCGACTCTGGACCGTTGCGCCACTTACACGGTCAGTCAATTTGCGTAATGAAGCAGCGAGACCGTGCTCTCGCCGAGGGCCAATTACAGTCGAAGAGGGTCGGCCACTGTACTTAGTTTTACCTAAAACCACGGTGAACCTTCGCAATCGCGAAGAGGCAGTGTCTGACCGAGACCATCGGCGACGTTGTAATTGCGTCACTTGTCGCGAGAATCGAATTCGCCCGTCGACAGATGGTCTCGTCGAGGGGACATCGTTATAACGGGACGTCCATCAAGTAGCGGTCGGGCAAAGAGACGAATGCGAAGATTCTTCGACTCGCTTCTAGAGAGAGAAACTTTTCAGGTACTTCAGACGAGACATCGATTAGTCTAGCGCACGTGCACCCATTTTGTTCGCGGCCTTTCTTTATACGCGTTGGTCCCGATAAATCTTGATGGAACACATTGCGTGATTTGTTCGTTTTAAAACTTCATTCGGTAGATGTAGAGTAGAGTAACGAATCTGCGTAAAAGGCTATGATTACACGGAATGCGTGTTCCGAGGAATACGCCAAGAAAAACCTACCTCTGCATGTATCTTGCCAAACTTCACAAGGAGAAAGAACAATTACCAACTAACAATTGCAGGGAGAGAGCAATCTTGAAACTATTTTTTACTTTTCTACATTCTAAAGCTTCTTACTGCGACGAGCATCGAGTTTGAAACGGGTCTCTGCATTTTTGCCTTCAAGGGATAGACAAAGAAGCATCTTTTTTTCGCGTTGTCAGGGGACCTTTACGTAATGATGTTGCGACCATCTAAATTCAAGCGGGAGTCGTAGCGTCGGGACAAAAGGGCGAGTGCATCGTTTCCTCAGCTACTTCCATTTCACGTCTGTGTCATCTCGAAGACCATTTCGTTGGAAAAGTAGCGAGCTCACGAACGAATCTACTCTGTTGCTCTTGAAACTCGTTACTCTCTTGATTACAAATTTGCGAATCTGCGGCGGCGATTCATTTAGGTTTCAAAGCAGAAACTATTCGGCAAGGAGCGACAGAGACGCTTTCGAACACGAGCATTGTACGCTTTATCAATGGATCCTAAGATATATTGTCTGGCGCGTGAGCGATGCCGCATTGTGCACCAGGGGGAAGCAGCTATTGAAAATGCACGCCATCCTCGTAGAGAGGACGCTGCCTGGATAAAAGTACGAGACCTGTCAGCTATAAGAACTCGTTGAAATGTATTCCTGGATTGTGACAAATTGTATTTCACGAGGATACTCGTCGTCACCTAGAATTCGCCTTGCACGAAGAGGGATTGGTTACTGTCGAAGACCTGTTATCGTGGATCTCTGCTTGATGCGATGATGCCATAAGGTACGGAAAGTCGTTGTGCCTAGTATCATCTGAAATCTAACCATTCCTTCATCTACTGGGACACATAGTAAAAAAGTAACACGACCAAAGAATTTGCCTTCTATCATATTCCACTTTCAAAGGTATTCATATTATTAAAAACAAAGAAGATATTACTTTTCCCTCAACTAATCTATCCTACATTCAGTGAGCGTTATTTTGGAGAAAACAATGTTTTACCGATTTCTTAAGTTTTGAATTTTATCAATTCCTTATTTCTTATTACCAATGTTAAGTATAAGAGTTACTAGCAATGTAGAGTAAGAATCTTCAAGAAACGTATCTAGGGAGTAATTTTTTCCAGGAGTCGTTGGAAAACTTAACAAACACTGTTAATGAGACAGCGAGATTAGAAACACACGTATTTCTATTGCGAGTGGCGCGCTATCGGTGAGCAAATTTTGCATTCTGTTCAGACGTGGTGAACGTTTTAGTATTCACGGCACGGTACCGCGGAACAGAGACGACGAGGTACGATGAGGAAGCTGGAACAGAAACACGGCTGCGAAAACGGAGCGAGCAAAGCCTCTGACAAACACGACGTTTGCCAAGCAAATACCCGCTCGCCGCGCGAACTTTCCTCCTCGCTAATGCGGAACGATCGACGCGCGAAATTCGAACTCTCCTGCTACTGCTCGCGTTACGTCAGCGAACCGTGCGATTCTTTCTTCGCGAATGAATTCCGCAAACATGTCTGTAAGATGCGGCAGCAAACTCCTGATTTCTTAAATCTCCGTCTATACAGGAGGAAATAAAGTTCTTTTCGATGAAACTTCTACTTTATTTCGAAGATAGTCTATACTTCATTTCTACTAGTCTAATACTTCATCTTGAAATGTTTACTCTTCCTGCCAATACAAAACTGTCAGCGATAAGAAAATTAAATTTATTATTACATTTCAATAAATCAATCTAATACTTGCTTGATATATTTTTCTTTTCTAAAGCCATCAATATTAAAGCCTTTATGAAAGCCACAAAAATTCAATGGCTTGAAACTGAATACGCTAACAAAGTTTGGCTTTTAACTCTGGGACACGCCTGTGTATCGTTAAATAAAATATTAGATTAATTTTTATAACTGTGAAGTGGATATTATTATACGTGTTGGTTTATTAAAGAGACGAGTGATAAAATTGTAATAGTCAGTGCATATTAAAATCATTTTAAATACAAGTACAAAGATAGTGTATGCCGGTCGTAATCGTCGCTCGCTCAATGTTACTGTTCAACTCTACGCTCGCTATTCGATTGTATGACACGCTATAATGATTCGTCCTAGAGAGCACGTTCGTCTATTTGTAAAAAGTATTGTAAAAAGTTCAAATGTAACTCCGGTTGACGATTACAAATAACGGCGACAATGTTTTATCCGGAGTTCGTTTACCTTTGAACCTACCAAACCAAAACAACGTTGTGACTCCAAGACACAACAATATGAGTCTTTCCCGATTCGAATCTTTCGTTGACTCATGTGCCGCTGCAGCTCAGTGATTTAACAAACAAAAGTATCAAGTAATCCAAAAAACTAAACATCCGGAAATTTCAAAAATAAGGACGCCTGTAGCTAAGGGTTAAGAAAAGAGACGTTCGTAAGACACGTAAGACAACCATCCAATACGTTGGTACGTCTCTCCTAGATGGAACGTTTCTAACGATATCGAATGCTCCGTTCGATATTTCAAAGTGACGCTGGACGAAGAAATATTGCGACGGGCTGATTATAATTTATCGCGGAGATGCCGGCTGCAGAAGAAAAATTTATATCCGGGACCAGCTTATCAACTACGTGACACGTCGCATCGAGATCTCGTTAAAGGTGCGGAAACTGGCGCGCGGTCGTTGCTCAAGAAACGATTTGACGGCTGTCTCATGCATAATAAGGGCCTTTTCCATTTCCAGTTAGCTTCGCAAAGGTTTATTTCGCGTCGAACCGACCGATCTGCAAAGTAATATGATATTTTCTGTCTATTGAGCGACAGGGAGACTACCGGTGGTTCCCCGAGGAACGCTGAGAAAATGGAGGCTTCGAGGAATACGGCTAGGAGAAAGGAGAAATAATGTCGCGGACGTGATCTAACAGCCAAGATAGAAAATACTCTCTTTCAATGCCGATTACCGGGATGCTCGCCGATTCTTTTCGTTTCGATTAAATCGATTCTTGGTCTATGAAGAAGAAAGAAAGACCAAGAACCTTCACTTTTATATTCGTACATTCTTTGGGCAATGGATCGAAACTCCATAGGGTGGGGAGGGGAAGCGAATCTAGGATAAGACTACGTTCTCTTGATGGAATTCTGAACCGACGCGCTATATCGGATCGATCATACATTTGCAAAAATGAGGAATAAAACGCCTTCTTTCGGTACCGAATAACTCGTATCCTATTCTTCGGACGCCAACAATCGTAAATCATTCAGAGAGTACAATACGAAGCTTCGAAGCTTGGATTGGACATGCTTTGAAAGCATTTGACAGAAGGTCGAATCTCTGATTCGTCCCCGGGCGGGACGTCTCGACCTTGCGGTTGTCACCGACCTCGTTAAGGGCCCTTTCGAAAGGGCATCGTTATTGCGTGGCAATACATAGGGGAGAAATAGGAATAGGAAGTAGCGCGGTGGCTCGCGAACGCTCCAGAGAAACGCCGAGACATTCGGGAAAGGGGTTGACGAGAGTGTTCCCCCGATAAGGACGAGCACGAGGACGAGGCGAGGGCCGATGACGTCTGCCGGCTGCCTACTTTCCATTCTTCCCTTGTTGTTCCATTCCACGGAAGATCAGTGGCGGGCTTATTGCCTCATGAATATGTATAGAAGAGATCGCTCTCAGGTCCGTGCGAAGCGGAGATGCTCGGCCGTTGGACGTGCCAGGGTTTGAAGGAGGTTGGGGCCCAAGGGCTAGAACGGACGGGAATGACCGCGAACGAGACACTGAGAAATTAACGAGTCACCGGCCGCCGGAAATTACACGCGGGAATAAACAGAGCATTTGCGGAACAGCTGCAGCCGTGGGAATGGTCATCTTCCGAAATGCAAATTGTCCAAATTTTCGGACGGCAGTTGCCGCGCGCAATGTTAGAGATGTCTCGTTGATTTTCTCGATTCCGGATGGCGATTTGTGTTCGGCTAATTTCGCGTTCTTACGGTTTGGCAAAATATCATATTTCGTTCGTTTAATTAGTTAATACCATATGCAATGGTTCACGAGATACTGCATAAATATTTTGTGTATGTTATACGAAACATTCTGCAGTTCTATTAAGATTGTAACGAAACCTGACTGATATAACTATACTTGTTCCAGTAAGAGTTCTATAACGGTGTAATGTTTTTACGTGAAAATGGTATAAGCACTATTAATAATTTACCATTATATCGAAGTATAACCCATCGAATTTTAACGAGAATCGTATTACGTAAAATAGGTCCCTAGACGTGCCATGTGTCCCAGTAACTTCGTACCATTACAATTCACAGGTTACGATATATAGTTGGTTTAATAAATTGAGTTCATATACACCATAAATTGTTTTATAGCTCAAGTTGTAAGATTAATTATAATCTAGATAGTTGATGTAATGGTAGTTCTATGGTAGTGTATTATTTTTGTATGAAAATGGTGCTCGATTTAACGAGAATCGTATTATGTAAAATGAATTCGAAGACGTTGCAACGATGTACGTCGGTATCTTCTGCTCCTTCGATTCCATCCTGCATCGCTTGTTCCTTTTTCTCGAACATAGAGCAGCTTGCTCTCGACTTCTGATAAAATGTAACTAATTCATGACACCCTCGAAGATCGCATCGAGACTACTGCCTGCGGCAATCATTATACGTCTGGAAGAAATTTCATGGAATACTTCGTCGATAAAGTATCAGCTCTGAGATATCTCCATTGGAAGAAGCTTTATAGAGTTCATGATATTCCTATGAAATCCTGCAGAAGCAGAAGAAATATACATAAGCACCAACTCTTATTATAATCGTCGTGATAAATTAGAAAATATCGATCAGCGAACCTAATATAAATAATTTCTAATAAATTCGTATCTCTTAGATACGTAAATAAACGCAAATTGTATCTCTTGGAGGTAACTAAACGAACTTCTGTATTGTTCATAACGATGCTCGTACTATCAGACATCGTCACTCTGCGAATAAAAAGATGTCGATAACGTCTGTTATAGTCTACCGCCTTAGAAAGCGAAATTGAACGTCATTGACTAAACGGACTTTTTCCCTCCCGTTCTCCCGTTAGTTCCTTTAAGCTTCCTAGCAAGTTTTCAAATAACTTCCTCCTAATGCCACTAGAAAATGTCTCGAGAACGGAATTGCAAGGAGCTCCGTGAAACTGTCACGAGAATTCTTGTTTTTGCCCGAAAGAATTTGTCAGGTCTTTCCATCGACATCAATTGCCATTCTCTTTCATAGAGAAGTCATTTCTTTTTAATCTCCATCGTGGGCCTGTCTATCCATTGACCGTTGCACCGACATGAACAATGATGAAAAATGAGAAGAGAAAATGGAAACGGACGTGCGTACGAATTTCAATTTCAAGCGCTGCTCGCAGACGATCTATATTACGTCTTTAATTATTTCGCACGAGAGTACAGACTATAATACTTCAAAAGTGTGCTAGAGAATATTCAAAAATATTCAGTGTCTGCTGACAATTGCATTATAAAAATGAGCTAGTAGAATTTTTGTTTATGCTTGCTCACTGATAGTACAGCTATTATACGTAAAAGAATATTGGTTCGTACAAAGTTATGAAAACATGAAAATATCAAAAAGAGTAAGGAATATTTCATATATCACTGGAATAAATTTTAGTAGTAAGTTAAAAATCATCTTAATAAATTGCGTTATCGGAAGAGGAATCTGCGCTCGATCTAAATTAATACTTTGGTCTCTCGAATTCTATCCTGTAAAATAAACCACGTTTTATGATGGCTTCAGCATGCCGGACCAAATTCTAGTAGAATAACACGAGCAAATTCTTAGCCGGCGCGTCTGTTATTTTCGGTGGTAAAACGCTGGCTGGACAGCGAATGAAGAAATTCGTAAATTTCATTCGTTCCCCGGTGAAATTTGCCCGTTGTGAAGCGTGTAATTTATTCCCTCTCGAAAGGATATTTCCGTCTCGTTTAGCGTATGAATCGATACCATTAGGACGAAAGGAAAAAAGGAGGGAAAAGAGTATAGAAAGCGAAAGAAATACAGGAAAGCAGCGACGTCACGCGCAGCTCATTACCGTTCGTATCTGCGCGACAAAGGGCGGAAAATTGTATTATTACGGAAGAATACGTGTGATAATAGTTCACGCTGAGAAATTACCGAGATAGACGTCTGCTGTTTTAGAGAACGTAACGGAAGCCCGAGGGGAAAAGAGAACTTCCTTCGCTTTGCTCGTTAATCGTATCTTCTAACCGGCATGCATGAGGATGACGTGCATCCTGCGCGAACAAAGCGTTTCAGATATTGCTTCCTATTTTTATTTACGCGTATGTAACGCCTCCTAAATGAGATTCCAAGTTTCTCCCTCCAGTCTCTCTTTTCGCATAATTTCAAACAAACAGAAGCCGTATCGCGATCAACGTGAATTCGCCTCCCAATAATACACAGCTTGCAGTTAATCGAGCGCGTTGCCCGGACGGTCGCAATTATTGAAAGTTTAATCGTCGGATCGATCGCGCAGAAACGAGCGAGCGTCGAAAGCAAAAACGAGCAGCAAAGACACGCAGCGAAAACGTTTCGCAATGACCAACGCTCGCTCACGGGGGTTGCCCAAAATTTGTTCGCGCCGCGAATGCGTTTAAATTATTCCTCGTCTGGCAATTAATCCACTGGACGAAAGCACTTTTCTCTTTGCTACAGCTGAAAAATGTTTGTCGACCGGATTACGCCCGCGAATCGTCGCGGATGCTATTCGTGTGTGTACGTGGCAATTCGCTCGTATCTGATACGATTGTATAGAGAAGAAAAATACAGCAGACGGTGGTGAGCGGTGGTAACAAAACGATGCGGTAATCACGACAACTATGAGAAATGATCGAGTGGCGGAAGCATCTGGCGGTTGGTAAAACCATGGAACACGAGACGGAAACCAGCTCGGGTCAGGCTTTCTTGTTGATTTCCTCGTCGTCTACAACGAACTAGAATAATACTGTCAGTTGGTTGGGTCGTGGTATTTGAATTTCTTAGGTACACAAATGGCGGACGCTCAGATTTTAAGGAAAAACAAATCGGTATTATTTCGCTGGAATGCGGGATTTCAATATTAAACACATACATGTACACAAATGTACTCGCACAATAAATAGGATCTACGTTTCATCGAAATTGATCTATCCCCTCCCTTTCTCTTTTCATATCTCGCCTTCGAGATAAAATGAATTTCTAACGAATGCCAAAGATTCTCGTTGAATATTTTAAGAGCAACCCGGAGGTGAAGGTAGTGGTTGTAATTGAGAAATGATTTCGTTTATAAATATTTATTTTGTGTACGACGTAACAGGATTTTGTCAGGTTTTTTAACGTAAATAATATATTACACCTTTTTCCCTGCCAAGAAGATATTCATACAATACCTCCGTGTAATGAATCTTCCAACGCTCGTCGAGGAAACTTCTAGGAATTTCTGTAGAAGAATTCGTAGGAAAAATATTTCTTAAATTCGCAACGATTCACACCAGAATCGTAAAAGAATATATTATTATAATATATCTGAAAATCCTGAGATCGACAAAATTCTAGTTCGCGTGAAAAATACTATGGGAATGATGGCGGTAAATAGAATGGGGAGGAATCGTATAATCACGGCAACGTTGAGAAATGACCGTGCTACAGGAGCATCTGGTGCTCGGCACCAGGAAACGGCTAAAGCTTCCGCTGGTTTTCTTGTTGATTTCCTCGCGGTGCCGCGCGAACGAGAATAATGTTCCGGGTCCCAGTACTGGACCAGCTGCCGTCTAGATCGATACACGCCGTTGTTATTGCGCTTGGAGAGCTGGTATCCTTTATCCGTAAAGAAACAAGCACGCTGATTTCGAGAACCATACATTCCCGAATTATCGATTCTAGAATAGTAGGCGTAATGAATCTTGGCGAGTGTTTACTACAAGAGGACGATACGATTGCGATACTCGATACGTAGCAGCGTTACGTATTCGATCCGAATTTTTAATTTTACGTCGCGAACAGCAATGCGTGTTCATTCGCATCGATTCTTCGTTCATTCGCTACACATTTCGATTACCGTTTTACGGTTGCCGTTATACTTCTTGCTGTTCGTCGACGCGTAAATGCGAGAGCATGTTCTTAGTTGGACATTTTACGGTGCACTGTTAATGGCACCAATGTGAACCTAGTTTACGATACGAACACGAATCACCTTGTTTCCGTGGCTAGATTTTTCCGCGCTTCTTCATCATGCCCCTTTCAATTTTCTCGTTTATGACTGGAGAAATTGAGAATTCTAATAGGAACCGTGGAAATAGAGGTTCTTCCCGAGTAACGACCGGCGTGTTTCAAATTTTCATGCAGAGGAATCACGAAGACTCCATTCCATGTCTCAGGGGGATGATTAAAAACACGAAAACTTGAAAATTCCGTACTTGGCGAAGTTCGAACGTCGCATTTCGTCCCTTCGAATACAGTATACGAACTTCTCTGCCACATCCCTCGTACTTCACGGCCATGGCTTTGGCTTCTCTTGACGCCAACTTCGCGAACAATATTCCCGATCAGACAGCCAGGCTCCTTTACGAGACGAAGAGAAAACGGATCGAAAGCAGATTTCTTTGAGGAACATAGTAAATACATATCTGGAAGTTGTCCGCCGCAATCTCTGGGATTTCAAGACGACGCCTGATATTCCGGACAGCGTCTCGGTAGAGATATCGCACGCAGAAACAGATGTGACTGTGATACAAGCAGAGATTGCGACAGGTCACGTCGTCCTTCACTTAAAACAAGTAAAGACTGCGGCAAAACCGGCGGATCTGACCACTGGATAAATGGATCTATCTAATCCGAAGTAGCTTTGTTTCGAGCGTTGTTTCAGAGTGTATATGCAGTATATGTATAGACATGTAGTAATCTCACGAATCATACGTGTTTGTGTTTGTGTTTGCGTGCTAAATCATCGAGAGATTGCGATACTACGGGAGAAGCTTGATTTTGAATAGTATCAAAAGTGACATCTTGTTGTGATAATGGGGGTTTAATGGAGATAATAGGATGAGGTTTGTTAGGTTTTTCAAATGTTCAGAAAAACTACAAACATACGTGATCTTCTACAAAAGACGAGATATATCTTCATGCGTTATCGTGATGTATTCGTGTATGAATTAAATTAAACATATGATTCACGTACTTACGTATTGATTTACGTTTCTTTTGTTTCCTAACATATATTGAAATTATACTGTTCGATAAGCATGTATATCTCACAGATAACCTACCATAACCATCCAGACGAATATTCTGTATATAACGTGCCTGAAGTTCTCTGTTTCGAAGCTGTTCATTCGCATAATTTACGAAAAAAATGATAAATGGAAAACATAGCTTTATCATCATCTAGACGAATATTTTGTATACAACGTGCCTGAAGTTCTCTGTTTCGAAGCTGTTCATTCGCATAATTTATGAATAAAATGATAAATGGAAAACACAGATTAAACTATCTTTTTTAGCAATTAAACTAAATGTTAATTAAATAACCATAATCATAGTGCACTTTATAGGCGATTCTTGTTGATTATATGATGTTCCCCACTCTTCTCGTTTGTTATCTCAAACAGGATTGGTAATAGTCGATTACGTGACTTCCTCGTCGTGACGCACTTGACTTCTATAATTGATACGTTGCACAGTTGCGCAGTTAGTATAACACGTTCCACTCGCCAACAAAGTACATCGAAAAATTTCGCGCCATTGAAGCGCGCCTGTGATAATAATCTCTCTTGTTTGGTAAGTGACGGTTAATCTTAATGTCATTGACTCTATCTATTTTTCGATGATAACTAAACTAACCTAGCTAAACCATAAATTTTCTAACAGGCAGAATAAATCCTTGACGACGAATAGTGCTCGAAATTCTTCGAATTTTTGAAATTTTGAGATTGCATAGAATTTTCGAACTTTGGATCTTTTGGAATATTGTAGAATTTTGTAATTTTGTTGTAAATTTTTTGTAATCTGACACTTTGAAACTTATGGAATATTTTACAATTTTGCAATTTTATGGAAGTTTGGAATTTTGGAGAGATCGTTTGTCTAAATAAGAAAAGCAATTTTCCCCGTGTTTCTCTCAAAACCTAGCGGAACTTGAGGAACGTAAAACGGAAGAATCATGGAACGATGGGCCGGAAAATCGGCGATCGTTACTGGCGCGGCATCCGGCATCGGGCGAGCAATTACGATAGCTCTTCTAGAGAAAGGAGTAAACGTACTCGCGTTGGATGTACAAACTGAAAAATTATCAACTCTCATGGATGACTGGAATGCAAATTGGGGTAAAATATGCCTAATGCGTTGCAATATAAGTGACGAGAAGGACCTGAAGTCCGCTTTCGACTACGTTGAAGAATCATGGAACGGCGGCGTCGATATCATGGTGAACAATGCCGGGGTTATCGAGTACACTCGCGTCATTGGTAAGATAATCGCTGACCATAATGAGAGAAAGAATCTACAATACTATTGAATATTCATCAGAAACGCGTAATTTGCATGCGAGAATTGTTTTTAGAGCTTGCCGTTGATGTTACGTGAAGAGCATTTAAATCGAATCGTCGGTATCAGTATATATGATAATAATCTAATTATTCTCGGTAATAGCGTCTTCTAACCTTGAAAAAATTATTTTTCGAGTGTTCTTTATATGCGTTACCTCACTTGATCGCTTAATTTTCTAAATACCATTGATAATACTCATATTGAAACGTGAGAAAGTAACTTAATACCAGTCGTTTGTTTCGATTTGTTAAAAGAACAGTTTTCACGTCTTATTTAATTTATTTAACTGCAAAATGCGCAAGGTTAAGACTTGAACTTTGAGCTTGACAATATATGTGTATAAAATATCTACATATATCGAATTCCATGGCTACCGGTCTTCAATGTCTTGCACAAATGACTTTATTTTACTGTTATCAGGTTTCCCGGCATTTAGACCGATAATATTACTATTTACTTATCTCATAATAATCACAGCTTAATTCATGTCTTTCAACTTAATAGGTTTTTACCACTTTCGATTATGTCAGGTTCAAATTCTTTTGTTTATTCTTACAATTAACATTGAAATCAGACAATCAACAAAAATGTACTTACGTGTCGCATTTTTTTCTGCGACTTTCTTATGACATCATCAATGGAAAACACAACGGGTATTTATACGCAACTACGGAAAAAAGGACTGTTACCTTAATACTTTGTGTATAGTTGGTCCATAAAGGGCGAGGTGGGCCGAGAGTATTACGCTCGAAACCTCGTTCGCCTGCTCGTTGACGCATTTTAAAAAATTCCATAAATTACACTTGCAGAGAGCGACAGAGCGGCATTCGAAAGGCTGTTAAATATTAATGTCCTCGCAACCGCCGTGTGCATCAATCGGGCGGTGCGCTCGATGCGCCAGCGGAACGTCGAAGGGCATATTTTCAATATCAACAGGTATTGTTGCTTCCGAGCCTCGTCTTGTTCGATCGTTCATCCATCCACATGCGAAACCTTTCGCGTGCACGCGACTGTATTTCGTCTGTCTCTTGCGACCACTGTTCATCGTCACCTCCTATTACTGTCGTCGTGATTTATAATTTACTGGTCAGTTATTTCACACTTTTGGCACGGTATTCTCGAAACTGAAAGCATTTTCGGTATATAAACATATAAATTTATAAATGTACGCATTAATATTTAAGTATTTTAATTAATTATGATGTGGCGCATATATGTATAATATTTCTTTGACAACGCAAGAGTTAATTATTCAAATGGGAGAAATGTTTGTAAAATATTTCGTGCGTCTATGTTTACCATTTGTTATTATTAGAGGTCGAAATTAGCCTACGAAGAAACGTCTGACGTAATCTTTCATCTGCCGCTTTTTGAATCTCATGTATCATTATTAATAATGAGCAACTTCCGCGGAATATACTTCGAGCACGAGCAAGGAACTTTTGTTCGCACGTAAATTGAGGAATTGTATATACCAATCGTCTCATTAATGATCGAGGAGTTTCGAAGCTTTATAGGGAGTCGAATTTCTTGCGTGGGGTGTACTTCGTGAGAGAAAGAGATACGCGAGGAGAGATTGTGTTGTTTGAGAAAGCACAACGGAAATTTTGCTCGTCCCTTTTTCTACGAATCGAGAAGAAAAAAAATTAAGGGAGGTATAAAAAAGGACAGATAAAAAAGAGAATAAAAGTGGGAAGGGAGAAAGGAAAAAAGAGGATCGACGCTTTTAAGACCGAAACAAACGTTCCGGCTGTTTGCACTCGAAGTCGATTCGAATAAAACGCCGTGCAAATGGGTGGCCACGGGCAGCCTGTTGAAGCAATTTTTTGTTTCGCACGGCAGCGTGCTGGGACACGAAATTCCGAGTGGATTCCTTTCGGAAATCGATGGCTGTAATGGCTGGAACCTGTACCCGACTTGCAAACACGGCAATGTTGCATTAACGCATACGGTGAGACGGGAATTGGCGGCCATTAAAGCACCGATTCGAATCACCGTAAGTTTGGGTGGCTTCCGTCGCTATAAAAGCTTTTATGAGCCTTATAATTTCGACCAGTTTCTGCTTGTTTTCAACGTTACTCGTTTCTATTTGCAGAGTATCAGTCCGGGTATCGTTGAAACGGATATAGCCAGACACACGTCTACAATATCGAAAACATTGAAAAATATTCCAGCTCTTCGACCCGAAGACATCGCCGATGCTGTGATTTACGCGTTAGGTACTCGACCCGAGGTGCAAGTAAGTCTGTTACCAACCCTCTGTTTAAGCTACCAAGCTTTCAAGAGTTGATTGCTAGAGGCTATTGAGTGCAAATTCTACCATAGATGTACAATTAACTAATCTGATGGATTATTGAGGTCGTTAAGATAGCGGTCACTCGTGACATATTTGCATTGAGCCAAGTGGCTTCCAGCAGTCAATTCAATTTAGACAAAGAGTGGTACATGGTAGTAGTAGTGTGGTTGATGAAATTGTAGATTACCGAACTCACTATTCAACGCACTGGTGAAGCCTAATGTTCTCATGCGTTTGTAACAGGTTTGTCACAGGTATGTAAACGAACCTTATAATTAGGTCAGATTCTCCCATACACGAAAACTGAAAGAAATATGTAACAGGGGGTGTATCACGTCTAATTAATTACGATATCAGGAGTAATTTATATATATGGACAGCAATAAAATTCAATTTGCTAAATCTCCGATTGCAAGATTCTTTCACGTAGATAAATTTTGAACGTGGCCATTCGCACTGATGTGTGTCACAAGGCCATGCAAAACTATTTACGCGTGACCATTTCATCTACAGTCAAATTACGCGATATTGATTACAAACTGCGAATTGACGGTACACAGCCGCTGCATAATTATAGGCTCCGCGGCTCCTTAGGATTCAATGATTGGCGCTATTATTGGGCTGCGTGACCGGACTCGGTATTAATTCGAGATACGCGAGCAACAGTTACTAACTACAAGTCTTGCCCTTACCCGCGATCGGGCTATCTCTAATTAGTTGTAATCGTCGGCGGATAGTGAGAATGAAACGCGCGTTGTGTCGCGCTCGCTCGAGCTTCACGCACACGCGGAACCGTCATTAAATATTCCGTGTACGTGGTCAGAGCATATTTCTTGCACTGATTAATGCGCCAGCCCAATATAATTTACGTAATGCGTTCGCTAATAGACCGCGGCTCGCGATTTCGTTAAATATACGGTGCACTCGAAAATTCGATCGCAATTTATCGCGACGCGGATGACTCCACGTCAAACGTTCGTGCATTAATTGACCGATTCACTGCGAGACCGGTGGAAATTCAATTTTCACAGGGACAACCCGAAAAGTACTTAACCGTTGGTATTTTTTTTCCTTTTTCCTCGTGTGTTTCCTTTTTTTCCACTTTCGTGTTTCGAAAGTTGAGCAAAATGAAAATGCAGCAACATCGTTAAAATTGTAATTTATCGCGTTAATAAATGTTACATCGTAGAAACGCGCGTACTGTGATAATAAATTTAAATGAAATCAACGGGTAACCGTTATCGAATATACATTTGACAGAGGAATAAAAAGGAATTACGAGGGAAAAAAAGGAAGCAAAAGTTTTACGACGGCAAAAGTCGTAACACTCGATGAGCATGTACGTCAACGTACGAGTGTACATTTGCTCGACGCTGGAAGGAGGAGGTTTGCACGCAAACTTCCGACAGCCAAGGCAAAAGCTCACATTGTGCACAGCTTTACTGTCACTCGAGGCATCTCTGTGCACGGGACAGTTAAGGTGTCAAACAACTTCCGACGAGCTTCGAGTAGTTCGGGGCTTCGTGCACAGGATGCTCCCAACTTGCGGGCTCCACTTTTCACGGTTAATAACCTTTCTCTGTTCTGTTTGTCTGGCAATCTGTCATAATAAAAATGTAATTTTTGAACAAGTTTTCTTTTATTTACTCGGCGAGCTTTTTTAGGGACACCTGTTTCAAACTTTTTCGTTATACCGCCAACTTTGAAACGTTCTGTACTTGTCATATATTGTCACGAAGCTTCCAGAAGGAATCTATACTTGTACCGATGCCTCGCAAGGATAATGGTCAAGAAACAGACCACTGAATTTTTTAATTCCCTGATATTTCTTTTTCGAGAGGATAGAGAATCGAAGGTTGGGAATCGCGTCGATGAAACGATTCTATGGAATCGTGACTTGATTAAACCACGCTATGCTTTCCACAAGATGCGAAAAAATTTTGATTCGCGGTCGATATGCGGTATGGAATTTTTTCGCGGCCTTCCAAAATTCCTGATAAATTTTTTAGACCTCTCAATTGCTCTTCATCCCTGCTGTATCAAGGATTTCCCAATTACCAGCCGTTGCGCTCTATTATTAAAAAAGAAAATCGATGAACGGACCCTGTTATGAACCCTATTTTCCTGTCTGCATTTTTTAAAATTTCACGACAAAGGAAATGGAAAGGAATGGGACGAAAGTTGCAAGAAGACAACACGCGGAAGAACGATAAAAATGATCGATAAAGTTGTCGTGTCCTGCGGCCGTCGCAGATCCGGCATTTAGGAATTTATATTAAAATATGTAAATTTATCGGTGCGGGCATATTTGAAAACAGATAAATTATGCTGGCCATGTATCGCGTTCCCGTGGTAAAATATATCGACGTCGGGACGCGCACCATGGAGGGCGCCAGCGGAACCGGAGTTCCTCGCATAACGGCACGTTCTGTCGTCCGGCAGAAATACAATTTATGACGATCATTGTGTAACGATCATAAATTATCTTGTTATTTACGAGCGCGTACCGCGCTGATTTTCTCGTCTGTCGTTTTTCTGTTTCTCTCCTGTCCTTTTTCGTGTTACGCGAGATGCATCGACATCCAAAATCAGCCGATTTCGATCGATCGAGTGTAAAGATCGTTATTAAACAATTATTACTTCTGTTGTTCAATCCTGCCTTTTATTACACAAGTGCATTAAATTCTCAAGAAACAAATGTGTTACATTCATAATTTCATTTGTTCTAACAAAATCACGTAAATAACAGTAAATTCTGAGATAAATTAAAAGAATTATGTCCCTATATATCATCACCTTTCTCTGTAATTCAATTTATTTATTTCTGAATGGCAGAATTCGATTTTTATTCGTTCACTGAAAAAGAGAATTGCTCAATATCGTTCGGTGAAAATGTCTTTCTGTGTTATTTCAAATTTCTCAGTTCGGTGTATTCATCCACGAAGAAAACAGACATGGGAGTTTAATTTTTCTTAATACAGTAGCCGGGCACTGTAACGTAGCAACGAGTTTCGTCGATGTCGAGGTAAAAAGGAGCACGTTATCTCGTTACGGCGGATTTGCTTTTCATAAAATAAATGAAAGTGTATGGGGTGGTTAGTTTACAAAACTGGGTAAACGCGACGCTCTCGAGGTAAGTTGGAGACTCTGGTTAGATTCGTATCATCGAATTTACGAGACGACCAGACGCGGGGCTTTTTTTTAGCAAGCGCTGGGTGCCTTTTAATTCTTGATAAATGGTGAAAGCTTTCAAGCTCCGCGTTTCTTATTTACTCGGAAGCACCCTCCGGCTTCTGAAATATCTTCGTGTTTTTGCAAATATCCAGTTGAATATTTTAAATTTTCGAAAAGAGACTCTGTATGAGACTTGGCCTTTGCTTATCCCGATATCTGGCAGACGTTTTAACTCGAAATATCCAACGTAAATAGTTTCTCTTGTTGTCTGTGTTTCTCGTTTTAACGCTCAATATTGTATTACTCGCGATGGAACACTGAGTATACTCTCGCACGCGAGGAGATTCTTTAACTTAACGATAACTGGATTTGTTAGTTAATAACTGGAATATACCCCGTAAACTTTAAATAGTGCGCGTTATCAAACTCTAAACCAGGGCTCTCTAGAAACTTCGCACACTCTTCCTGCACTTTACACTCTAGATACTCGGAAACGACTACTGACGATTTCATTACCAGAAGAATTCTATGTAGTTTACAGTGTTTACAGTTTGTTTAATAATAAATAAATTTCGAAGAATATTTAGATCGTAAATATCAGTGCTTCAGCTAATATTTCATTTATCGTCGTTTACTTATTCTAGAAATTATATTCGTTTTGCCTCTTGACTTGGAAATATTTTCAAACGTTTCTTCGAAATACGACGACCCAGCGATATGGAGATAAGGGCACGTCGATTTTTCGCGGCAAGTTTGCACCGATAATTGCACTCGACTTCAGAAATCGTAATCGAGAATGCAAACGAAGTTGGCAAACTGAAATTAATTGCTCGTTCGTTCAAATACGACTCGTTCGAATTTATTCTGAGATCGGTTTGGTTTAGATTCTGTATTACCGGGTCGGAAGTTGCTGTGGATTCCGTGAATTCCTCAATTTGCAAGAACCAGCCGCTCGTCCCGAGGACAGACATCCCGATTTAAGTCCCTTAAATGCGTTCGTAACTGTTTCTGACAGGTAACGTTCGCCCTTCCTCTAACTGTTGTTTGACCGCGTTTCACCGTCGTGTTCTCGTATTCGAACAAATCTCGAAGCGGATTCCAAGCAACTCTGTTGAAACTCTCCGGCTAATTAACCAACGCAAGTTTACCGTTTCTTAACTGCTCGGTGTATTGTCAGTTTATAAGCGAATATACACGGTTCGAGGTCAAACTCGCTAAATAAATCGCAAAACTGAAACGCGATCGCATATATTTCTCTCCCTTTCAACTCGATTTGTGTAGTCAATTTTTCTTCTCCTTTATACATATATGTATTTTTTGGGAAAGTTTGCTATGTCATCGATGTTGATATTGGGTATATTTTGTTAACGATCGATATCGGCTCTCCTGTAACACATCGGCCATTACAAACTGACTCTATTTCGTTAGGCAACGCGTTTCGGGGTTCACGGAAGCGAACAGTTTTTGCAACGTAAATCGGTTTCAGGAGTGTTTCAAGGTTGGATAGATAGGCGACTAAGTTGATTTAGAAAAAAAAATTGCTCAATAGATATAAAACAGAAAATACCGACTAACCTCGATGAACTAATTTTGTCTTTCAACAAAAAATCCTATTTGTTTTTTCGCATTATTTACAACGATTCGATGCTATATTTATTTATAAACGAAAAATCATTTATTCGCATTGGATCGGATAGGTCATCCGCTATTATTTGCTATTTACGGTCACGTAGAGACGGTATTTCCTCGTCGCGTTCAGCCCAATTTCTGCCGCGTGTCCCTCTTTGAAAATGGTGCCCGCGCAAAGTGCAGCGCCATAGCAAATTGGATTAGCGTTACGTTACTACTCCACCGTGTCTCTGCTCCTCCCTCGATCCGTTCCTCCCTATCTCTCGTGTACCTCGTTCCACCCTTTCCATGAACCGCATCGACGGAACGAGCCGTTGCATTCGGTGGCTTTGCTGTGGCGCACCGACCTCATTCACCACTCGCACGTCTAAGAATTTCGTGCAGTTGCAAGGATACACCACGCGATTTGCGGCTAGCATTGCCTCTGCCTCATTCATGTGGACACTGTCATGTGGTTAAAATGTGATGAAAGAAGATGAAAGGACGAAGTTAAAGGGAATAGCTCGAGGGTTATTTCAAATTCGTCTACTTTTTGTTCTCTTTCTTTTTTGAAGGTTTACGCGCGCGATTGATATGTTACATTGTAATTGAAGCCCTGGAAAAGACTAAATACCATACGAATAACTATTAAGCGATGATAGCGTTTAATTCGTTCTTTTCTTCTGATCTGAGTATAATATTGCGTTTATAATTTATTTTAATTAATAGGATCGAAGTATTAATATCGTATTACTTATCAATTATAACGTTGGTATTGGCACAACATCATTTATTTACCTTTTCATGTTGCGAATATTTCATGTGTAATGCATCGCGCTAAACCAACTATCGTTTATCCTGTAGAAGTGTTTCGATACCGTCAGATTATTCGCGTAGATTATGTATGTCGTTGCAAATATTCGGTTGAACCACGAATGATTCTGATTCGCGCGTAAGTTCATCAGATTGGATTTGGTTATGAGCATGGATCGAAAAGACGCGAAGCGAGGGTAACCGACGTTAGAGGCTGCGAAGACGAAGTGTAGGTTCAGACAGAGCGAACAGATTTACGAAAAGGGTTCAGAAACGGTTGGCTGAAGCCGCAACGATAGGTTCGTTAGCAGAACACTGTCAGTGCAAACATGCACACTTTAGCCAGTGGCATACGTGCGTCAATGCGGTGTCAGATTTGAAGTGGTTCGCGGTGTTAACTCGAACGTGCACGTGATGCGACCGAACGAAACGTGTGCTCTACCTTCCTAACGGCTCGATTCAAGCTCGAAGCTCCTTCTATTGACCTATCAGACTGTGTCTGTGACGAAGTGAACGTTCATGTGTAAACTGTAGTCGCTTCTATACGAGGAGAATATCCATCTTCGAGATTTTCATCGACGATATTCGTAGCGACAATTTTTTGATTTCACTCTTATCTGTTGAAGTTTATAGTTTGTAATTATAGGGTCTAACTTAATTAAAAATTAACAACACCCCTTGAAACCAAATTATAGGAGTATTTATAACGTCAGAAGTGCTCGAGGATTTCACGGTGTTAAATATCTGAACACTGCAACTATACGAATAATGTGGTATGTGAAATTAAGAAATTAATAAAATGTGGAATTAGTCAGTTTGGGTTCCGAGGTGCTCGTATATCGAAATCCTTCGTTCTATTCCGAATAAAAGACCAGAAAGATCTGGAATAAAAATCAAAGCTCAAAGCAACGTCCCAATTTTCATTCGAGGTACTTCCGTATCAGCCATAAAAAATCTTAGGAGACCAGTCTGAAAATTGCCATATACAGATAGCGGATGATTGCTGGCAGAATGAATAGAAATACGTCGTGAATAAGTTGCCCGCGGCTTACCGGTGACTAAGCTTAAGAAACATCTTTCCTCTTTCTTTCCTTATTCTCGTTCTTTTTAATCGAGACTGCATGACGCCCTGAAGGTGCGTGTTTCCCATCTTTATGCGGCATACGATACACCCTTAATGCAACACGCGCATGCAGAGGGTAGTATGGTGCAGATGCAGGTGGCCAGACCGCGTATTCCGCTCACCGACCGGCTTAGGTAATACGGTTTAAACCAACCGCGTTATCTTACCGTCCCTGGGATCACCCCCTTTGGATCTTCCACCGACATTTTCCCCCGCTACGTGCAATCCTGCACCCCTTCCTCAAGCTTTAACCTCCAGACGCGGAATTTCCCTTCTTCCCTATACGCTGTTCACCAATTTAATCGCATCTATCCCTCTGTGACTCGCGTATCTATTACAATTTGTTGGTGTAGGAAAAATTGACCAAATTTTTAAAATATTCCATTTGATATCAGCTTTGTTATATTTTTGCATCGAAAGGTAGAAGGCTTTAGAAGATTTTTATCGTTTGCTGATTCGAATGGACAGCAGCTCAATCAGAGTTTGATCAGAGCTCGATCAAACATCCGCTGTATGATATTATTCAATCTCAAATATATATGTACTTTTATCGTTTCTTCTTGTTGTTTGCGTATCGTGCATAAAATCCCGGAAATACGTATTTTCAGCAGGATGGGAATGAAAAATGATGGCCAACAGGCCATAATCGTGCGTTAACGAACTCCACAGGGATTGCAGGTGCGCCGAGCGTATCGTTGCTCCGATTTTCTTCTCCATGGTGCGAATGGACGGCAGCTCTGCCTCGAATTCTATCGATAAATTCAACGTGCTACGAGCCACATTGAAAATTCCTTAGGATTTCTCTTGGTTATCTTGGCTGGTACGTTCGAACGATGGAAGAAGTTTGTGGGGTGAGAGGGGCGAGACGGAGGTAAGTCTAACCCGCGAGAAAGATAAGCGTTATTTATCTTGCATTTGCAAGGAAAAACTTCCATGAACGGCTATCCTTCTTTTTGACGAACGGGCGAGAAGGAGCAGCCGGTGAAATCCTTTCCAGGTGCGAACCGTGGCTGTCATTAAAAAGAAACGTTTATCTACCATTTATCAGCTGTCTCGGTAACATTTGCCGTCCCGAAAACCAATTCTTGATCCCCTTCTGCGGAAATTCATCTTAATGACCCTGTTCTCATACTGACGCGAGACGGATTTCAATCTTGGAAATGGCGATTCGTTTGGATGTCAAGTTTCATAGAGTTTTTCTTTATGAATGAAGAGATCCGAAATAGAATGGTATAAATCATTCATTATGGGATTCCGTTATTGCATCAATGCGAATGCATATAACATATAACTTGAAATAAAATATAAATAATTTGCAAATAAAATGACACTGCGAGATGACACAGCTATTGGAGTATATTTAAAAATACATAGTTTTGAAACCTCATTGAAAAAACAACTCCCAAAAAACACACGCACCTTCCAATTAATAAATACTTTAATTTTACACTGAACAAATTTTTATACTACGATCTCTATATACATTGAGCAATAAAATTTACGAAAACCTGGAAATTATTAAAACCGTCGAAACGATTCTATTCGAGCAACCGCAAAACGCTAAAACCAATACGTCCAAACATCAAACTTATGTAAAATGAATCAGTCAGCTCCAACGAACACTCGACCAGTTCTCGTCGCGACGATTACGCGAGGTAATATCCGTCATATGTCGAAGTGGTCGCGGCAGTGGAGGTTTAGTGAAATTCTTAGACGACAGCTATTTGCGAGGATTACTCTTCCATGATTCATGAGCGCCGAACGTGAGAAATGTCCGTCGTTCTTATCCAACGCGCCATTTCTCGCGCCTGTGCTTTTTCTTCCGTGCCACCCTCGTGCCCTCCTCGCGCTCGACTTTACCAATCCCTTCTTCACCAACCGTCTGCTCGCGTTATCCTCAATTTACAGCGAGAATCGCGATTCTTGTCGCTTAGCACCGGTCTGGCATTAGTTCACGGAGTCTTTATCCCTTCGTGCAACCAAGCACGTCAATTCAACGGCGGTTCCAGGCTTATTATTTATTTTCCTCCCGTTTACGAACAGCTCTTTTTCGAGCTTCGAGCTGGAGCTCCATGGTTTTATGACCTCGCTGTAATGGGATTATCGGATAATCCGGTAAGCCGTTTGGACGTACCGTCCTTTGGAATATTCCAGCCTTCAGAGACGAGGGTCCATGCGTCTTGTTCCATTCGCATCCTCTCCTTCTCTTCATCCACCACCCCCGTAGCTGCTGCTCTCCTCGTTTTTCGGCGAAACTGTTTGTCCTGTGTACACACGGATTTATGTACATACGCGTGGCTCGATTTAAACAGCCGACGAAGAATTGCGCTGTTTATGGCCAAAAAGATATATAGGATTATCGAGACATTTCGATATGACATGGATCAAATCAACACGAGGTGGTGGTCGAAAATTTACTGAAATTGTTACGTAATTATTTATTAACAGGTAGAGATTGCTCGCAGAATTTAGGTCGAAGTACATAACGATATACAAAAAGTTGAAACGAAACCAAGTTCCACACGCTGCCAATCGGTACACAGTTTAAAACAAGCCGTGTACGAGCGATCGTGAGAGGGGTGGCTTATCGTCAGTGAGTAGCAGTAAATCATCGGTCGGCGAAGTGTGTCGGGGCGCCGATCGCGCGGGAAATCGAGCCGGGATAGAAATCTGCACGCGTAAATAATCGATCTCGATTTCGGGATCGTGGAAACGCTAACAATTGGCCGTGCTGGTTGCGGCGACGTATCACGCATGAGTAACGTTGGCCCGTTCGCCAGTTCGTGCGACTCGTATTTACAAGCAACATAAATAAATGGAAATTGCTAACCGTTGTAATGCTCGGGGACGGTCGCATTCCTCGTTCGATCTGACCGTCGCTTTAATTATACTTCGCCAAACTATATGCCACGAGAGGGAGAGAGAGTGACAGGGAGAGAGAGAGAGAGAGAGAGAGAGAGAGTCGAGGATAGACAAAGCGAACGAAACGCGTTCGTGTGTAAGCGCTGCAGAACGCGAGGTTGGGACGAAACTGTCGACGTATCGGTCGTCGAATCGACGGGAAATACTCGATAAATTGCCCTCGGAAAAGTATTACTTCAAAATAAATGTTACAGGCTAATATCGGCCTGGAACGGGACGCAACGTGGCCCCGGTAAAATTGAAAAGATATTACGGCCGCGCGCTTTTACAGCGACGTTTCAAATTGAAACGTCATGTTTTACTATCGCCAGTCTGCAGCAATAATAAATATTCCGTATGAGCGTTGCGCGAGCTCCCACCCCCTTGTCCAGCTCTTACTTTCTCCCGCGCTCCCGTACACATGCATGCCGCGTGTTCGCCGGATTTTTTTTACGACAAATCCATGAATGTTTAATCGGCTTACCGATCGTGATCGACGAACCTCTCTGCGAACTGTACCTGTGTCGCCTCGACTTCCGTTGGGGTGGATCGGTTTTTTTGTTGTTTATGCCCTGAGGATCATGTTCGATCTGCGTACGTTCGACGCACGACAGCTTTATGGGGCGAGGTGATTTTTTTTATTTAGTTACATAAAATTTTTCATAGGGTGAAGTATATAAAGGGAAATTATCCTTATGTACCTTTATTCGTAGACTTACGAATAGGAAGAATTCTATAGACAGTATCGACCTTCGATTCTTAATACCCTTGTGGAACCAGCTACGAAAATCCCTTTAAATTTTCTTTTGACAAATATCGCATCGATGTGAAAAGTACTAAACGGATCATGGATATATACTAATAGACGTTATACATCGCGAATTACGAGATCGTAGAACCCATCGGACGAAATGCTACGATCTTGATATCTCCACCTACCACCGTTCTGCTCGACTCGACATCGTAATCACGGTGAAAAATACCGTTTCCCTTTATCGACACCTGGAACGAGCAGCCGTAGTACGGGCGAATATGTCCTCATTACCAGGGCAAACGTTTCGAGACCGGTGACTCCGTCGTTCTCACTTGAGAGAATCGGTTCGCAGGTAGCCGAATGACAACGAAATAACGTAGTTAACGACATCATCTGACAGGCTCCATCGGGTGCACTTAAGAGAGCCACTCTGTGCCGTCGAAATCATTGTTACGGGAAATGCCCGCCCCGTAACGACACGAGTCACAACTTAAATGATATCGTGCAGTCGCGTCAGTCTCTGCATTCAACCATATATGTATATGTTTACGTGTGCTACGCGTGATCTGTGTGTGTGTGAGTGTATGTGTCGTTATCGTCATCATTACGGCCATTATCGCGAGAGCGACGTGGATACACCCCTACGAGCGTTCGACCATCAGGCTTCGTTTCGACGATGAAAATCGCGTTATATCGCACCCTTTATTAGCCAATCGTGCCATCATTCGCATCTAGACGAATTACGTCGCGCGTGATCTATGTGGTTCTATTTTTATGATGAATCAATTCGACCTGGAAAAGTCGGAAATTTGACCTTTGGAACAAATCCACGTATACACTTTAGAGAAGTAGTTACCGTGGCAGATTGGTAACGATCGCGGGGTAGAAAAGAGTAAAATTGTGTCAGGTTTTCTGTGTTGCTGAATATCTTCATTGCCAAGTAAGGTTTCTTTAAGTCAAAAGGCGCCTGAAGTTCCGAGCGACGTTTAAAAGTTTGTTGCAAAGTAGATAGCCGCTTTCGTGATGAAAATGTGTCACGATTTTGGTGAATCGAATTATATGCAAACCGTTGCAAATTTTATTTAATCCTCTGCTTATCACTTGACGTTCACGAAAGAACTTTATTTTTTGCATCGCTGTCATTCACGTTTGCTTTTGGCGAGTGACGCGTTATCTTGACAAACTCCGTGTCAATATGTTTAACTTCGTAGTCGCGTGTTCGCGTTTCGTACGTATGTACGTCGTTTCTGTATTTTCGAAATAGTATTCAGTATTATTATATTATATAGTATATTATGTTATATAACAGTATAAGAGTATTAATTAACGTGACAGATATATAAATGCATCTATAAAATCATAGCATTGTTGCGCTGGTAAAATATGCTTTTATTCGCTCAAAGCGTGTTTCAGTGAAAGGGATCAGACATCTATCGAAAGTTATTTAAACGCGTATGTATCAAACGAGACTGTAATATGTTTAATGGCAATACACGTAGAAATATAAAAATATGTCGCGACGAGCTTCAAAGAACGCGTCGTTAATGCGGACGGAACGTTTCTCTGAAACACAAGGCTGTTATGAGACCCTTGATTCACGGTGTCTCGCATTAATCACACGCAGAAGCCGTTTTCCATTCATGCTTGACCCGTGATATGCGTGGCTGCGTCAGGAATGGCTGTCCTTATTATTTCGAAGGTTTTATTCATCGTCGTTTACTGGACTTTGCGTTCGAACCATCGCCTGAATGAAAAAGATTCCGCAATGTGTTGCACAGACGTTGTGTCTTTTTTTATCTTCGTCTTTGTGACTAAAGAAGAAATCGACGCGTCGCGTAAGCTTTTGTAAGGATCGCAAGTGTGTTTGGAGAAAGTCCGTAGATTCAGGAAAACTCCTTTGTAATGTACTTTATTATTCTACTTGCGAGACAGACAAGAATTCTTGTGAAACGTATTCTACTTAAAAGGAAGCTATAGGTATATTCCTCTATCTTCAAAGATGCATACGTCAAATCGACTGAATTATCATAACAAATCTTCATTATAGTATTGTATTTGTGAAATAGCAGAAAAGCGTTGTGCAACGTGTTCTGCTTGAAGGAAAGATTTTCACATATATCTTTTTTCTAAACCTTCTCATCTTCCAATCCTTTTACCATCCAAATGAATTGAGTCACCATAACGAATCTTTGTCATAATATTCTATTCGTGAAATGAGTAAAAATTTCTATACAACATAATGTATTTTAAAATAAAAAGAAAATATACTCGGTTCCGTTTTCCAACTTTTCCTATCTCCAAACGTGTACGTCAAATTGGCCGAGTGATCGCAGCGAATAAACCTGTTAACCTGCATAGGAGTAGAGATCGGGCAGAAGCATCTCGCTGTTCTAGACGGAAAATTTTCTAGGAAGCCGGAGAACCGGCCGACGGGACAAAAGCGGTCTGCTTTCCGCGTCGCGAGGTCGCAGATAAATTTCCGTCGGTCCGCTGGCAGGGTATTAACGACGGCGGGTTAGCCGGGGGTCGTCAGTCGTCGCGACTTGCCACCCGCTTAGGCTCTCAGCGCGTACCGGAAGTTTTGGTATACACGAGCCGTTCACGAGACGACGCGACGGGAGGAGCTTCACAGAAGCTTTCGCGGTTTGCCTGCTGACTCTGCCGCACGTCTTATCCGCACGGCAATCCAAACTTTGCTAAGTCAATAGAGGCGGTCCTCGGGTCGGGATGAGAGGTTTCCTCGTCGTGCTCTTCGATTAGTTTCGTTCCAGAGTCCCGTTGCTCTCCCAGAGTCCGAACTTTCGAGTCGTCACGGTCGAGTGGTTTGTCTTTCTTTGACTTCGTTTCTACCCTTACCCTCTTTTATCTACAGTTTCTTTCGCGTCCCCGTTTCTTCGGGGACGAAATAAGTGCTCGTGGTTTTGCTCGGTCTTCGTGTGGCGAAGCTTCGTGGTTGTTATTAGTTTCTCGAACACACGTGACTCCCTCGTTTCGATTAGGATGGGTGGGCTGACCGGGACGAGGAATTTTTGTTCGGTGTATGACACGCGGGTAAAGAAAGCTTTATTAGCAGTCTTCGTATATGAGATCACAGGAGGAAAACATGAGAAGTAGGAGGATAAGAATCGATAAAAGCATGTAGCGTAACATGAAACGGAAAACGAAGGAATGTATTGTTAGGATAATTAAACGTCCGGATAATTAAACTGTGTAACGCGGTCGAAAGACTTCGAAATAAGAAGATCGTCGCAGCGAAACAGGTTCTCTTTGCAGATTCACTTAACCAATAAACGCTCGCAGTTACGATTGAAATGCGGCAATAAAAATTTCACCGATCTAGTGGCTTAATCAGGCGGTGGAGAAAGAAGCGGGGTTTTGACCGAGGGAGATCGTAATTCCCGGACAGCAAATATTAACGAAGGTAAATGAATCGAAAGGAAACGGAGGCGCCAGAGAGATGTACGACCGCCAGGAAGAGAAAAAGGGAATCGGCTCGGCCGATCAATCGAATTATTCTCGTTGGAAAGAGGCGTAATTATATAAGAGTGGTCCGAGGCTAAATCGCCAGAGACAAAGGAACCACCTTTCCGCCGCTTTCTTTTCCTTCCACGGTCGATGATTAAAGGCGTGTATCTGACAGCGAGATGCGCGCGAGGAATAAAGGAATGATGAAGACGTTCGCCTCCCTGAAAGGAAAGCGAACACAGGGAACGTGGTCGAGGATCTTACGGGATTTTGCGTAGTCAACTGTAGGATTAATATCGGAAATGTAATAATGAAAATGAAAGAGAAGAGCACAGAGAGAAGGGAAAGGCAAAAGGGAGAAATAGATAGGGGGTGAAAAAGGGAAGATGCGTGTACCGTCTTTTTCGCGACACCTATCTCGTCGAGGGGTGAGCGTGACGCGAGATAAATGTCTTCCAGTTGTTCGTCTTCTTTCATTCCGACGCTTCTCGCTCATTAACGACTCGTTTCGGTTTAACGACCACGCCAGGCATCTCCTTCTGATGTACAGTTACCATCATTACGATGTTTGTCTTCCGCACTAACCAATGTCCCCACAACTGAATTCTTAGGGTTCCTTCCGTAGTCGGATTTCGGTTCGTAGGATGCCGAGTACTCGGTAATCGAAGAATAACGAGCTAATTAAACTTTACTCCGGGAAGAATCTGTCCATCTCTTTGTCATCGATTTTGCGTTTTTGCAGATTATGAGATTAGCGGACTTTGTATATCAAACACGGTGCAACATGTGTATTATAACTTTTTATAGACACGCAGGTTTCTTGTCAGATCACTGGTTTAACAGGCGAAGCATTGCTGGAATTAACCAGACTCACAGGTCTTCCGATGTCTGATCGAATTGGACGATATCAAGTACAGTGAAGCTCGATGTAGAACAGAAGACGCTACACTCGTGGGAGTTGATACCAGCGTTTCTCAAGTCGCGTTAGTCGATACGAACGATTCCGTATCCGGCGAATCCAATATAGTAGATATCGAGCTTGGAAGGAACTATGTAGGTAGTACAGGACTCGTGGGATCCAATGTGAACAATTTTCTGAATCGCAAGATATGACATGAGATGACTTTGGAATGCTTTAGGCTGATATGGATAGTATAATATTCACGAGTATTATATCCTAGATATACATGAGCCCGGACTCGTACAATCCACTGTTATGAATTCCAAAGTCACTAAGAATTAAAAGTCGATGTGAGTCGTCAAGATCCCAGAAATTTTGAGATCTTTAAGACGTTCATCGAATACCGAATCCTCTTGAATGTTAACGAAAATGATTTTTATTCCTTTATACTATCTTTAGGAGCTCTCATAATGATCGCAGAACTATATATCACAATTCCTGCGCAATATTTTTCTTTTCCTCCTGTATATAAACCTAACAAATTGGTTTCCGATTATTATTCACACCCATCCAACCTACAGTCGTTCGATTTTCCATAGGAAGAGATTTGCAATCGCCCGCGGAGACATTGTCGCTTTTGAACGTGCAGTACCATCGAAAGGAAATAAAACACACTCGTTAGTGTGTCAAATCGTTTTTGCAGCGACCTGGTTAGCTGACTTGGTAGTAGAGTCAGCGTTTAATCGTATATAATTAAGCCGCGTTTCGCGTTCTTTCACGCAACAGGCTGGCCACGCGTATACGACAACATGCAACCTCATTACAATACCAAAAATGGCTCGTATTTGGTATTCGGGCAAATGGCAATCAGGAACGACGGCGAATCAGTGGCCCGATTGAAAAGCGCTTGACGATTTAACCGTTAATTCGTCCAATTCGACGGTAGATTCGGCGGTCCGATATCCATCATTACGGGGTGCATCGATAAAAATTACGTTTAATGGCCGGCACCAGGACGGATTGACATCATTTGCCTCAATTCCGTTAATAGAGGTTCGCACGTCCGTGAATTCGATCGCGTTCGAGTACACTCGGCTTCGTTTCGACAACGAGGCTCCGTTTTGTCCCTCTCTCTCCCTAGCCCTCTATCTTTTTTCATTCTGTTAGTCCCTATGTCGCGTTCAAAAAAGAGAAAACAAGTGGGAAAATTGCTTTCGCCTTGTGACGCTGGCGTTGGAAAAAACATTGACGTGAGATCTGCCCGAGCGATTAAATAGTGTCCATGCAGCGTCCACTTGACGATTGGCTGGACGAAAAGCAGCGAACTTCGTACGTTTAGCGAATCTTAGGTCATTACAACATGCTATATTTATCCAATTTTCGATAGGAACGTTGTTAGGCAAATCGATCAATTTGTCTTCCGATTGACTCATACCATAGAACAATAATCGAATCAAAATTACAATACAGACAAAAGATATAGCTCGTAAGTTAGCACCTAGATGGGATCGTTGTAAATGGCGAAGCAACAATCAAATATTTTTTACAAAGAATCCATCACGTTTCCCTTGCATCTTCCGCACGCTTAAGGACGAGTCAATAAGAAAAATTGGAAAATCGTACGTTGAGGGGGAGGAGCAGAAGCTATGTATAGATTTACATCATAGCTATTCCGCTTCGGTTCGCGTTACACCATGAAGCTTTATGGTCGTTCTGTTACTCCCATAGCTTCGACCGCGACGATTTGTCGATAATGCGAGCGGGGAAATCGCATATTCTACAGGGAATAGCGGATCATTACCCGAATCACAGACGAGGTACAGAATAGACATCACATGCAATGCTTTTTCGTGTTCTATGTTTTGGGGGACGTCTTGACGATAACCCTTTTGTCATTTTAGTGTCACATGCGATGTTAGCGATTCAATACGATACTGGTTCGTATCCCGCATACACAACCACTTTTAAAAACCTCAACGATCGTGCGCTATATGACCTTTCGTTCTCCTTAAAAATATGATAAAGCAGTTCTTGCGGGAAGCATGTATCTAGCTAAAGGAGAAACATTATACGAGTAAAATGTTTTTCTACCGGATGAAGGCACACAGGAGTGGGTTCTTGTTTCTAAAATCGTGAAAAAATAATCCAGGTAAAAGGTGCACAGTAGTAAAAGACCCGCTACACCTTCGAAATGTTTTTCTTCCGTATGGTAACATATGGACTCCACTTCAAGCTCACCTTGCATTTTCCATTTCTTGCTTCCTTCAGCACGACATAAACTTCGCGGCTACACCTACCCATTCTCCAAACCTGCAAAAATACTTCACCATACACGGAGAAACACTTCAGCGACAGCTGTGAGCATTATTGTCAAACACGGGGAAATTTGCTCGTCGTAGAGACGTCCCCCCAAACAAAACGCCTCTTTGAAAGTTCAAAAAATACCTTAATCAAACACCGGTTCGAAAGCCTACCCTAACTTTAGATTCTAGTGGATCTCCCACGGGAAACGGGCACAAAGGAACGTTCAGGCTGAAAAGAGGAGACAACAATGATCGTAGCGTACTCGAAAGTGGCGCTCGTGGATGCTCGCGGAGCGAGTGACCCTAACCGGTCGCCTCCATTCCGTCAGACAATAGCGGAACGTTTGGAATTCGAATTTGTCGCAAATGCTGGTTCCATTGCAGCCGGCGCAGCGTGCAGCGCGCCGCTAATACGACGGCAGTCGCGTTTTTCACGCCGGCTGGCCATTCTGCAAAGGCTCGCGATGTCATGGTCTCGCGATATTCGTTTCGTAAACCGTACGATCCGTAGTCCGACCCGGCGTCACTCTCGTCTCCCCTGTCAGTCGGTGTTTTTTGTCCGTTTTCACGCGAGAACGAATGTATTTTTCGATTCTTCGCGGACCGTGGCACGCGACGAGCTTTGTGCGTGACTTCGTTAAAGCGAAACGATTTTACCGACCGGGAACGACAGTTTCATCCGCGCATTGGTTGATTTTTTCACTAGACCCTGCTACGTTTCGGTGTCGAGTGACTGCTACGGGCAACGTACGTACGTGCGTATTGTAAAACGTGTTTTTTACCGAAGGAAGAGGTAGAGTATTTTGTAGGATCGATGAAACTTTATTTATATTAGAAGGTATTGAGAAATTTCCTTGATACTTGTATAATGAATTAAACAATACAAACAGAAAGGGACGCGCTACTGAATAAAAGGGAACGGACGTATTCCAACGGAAGATATCTCTTTCTATGATTTAATAGAATAACAGAGAGTCTCCGAAAGATACTTAGAATATCTTGATATTTGCTTTACCACGATCAAACGGATCACTTCCCGCGCGTTATATGCAATAATTACTTCACAACGTCGTCCATGAGGGTTTCAGCAGAGGTAGGAGGGTTGAAGCGTGCCGCTGAAAGGAAGGCAGGTCGTTTCTTTGGTGCCACGGCATCTGTGTTTGTAAGGTTGATGCTGAAAGCGAACCGCGGTCCGGGAAGCCTCTCCTCTGGGTATTTTTCTTCGGCGTTGAAGACGTTTGCAAAACATGCTGCGCTAGAGGAGGAAAACGAGCACGAAGTGGATAGACCAGCGCGGACTGATGGACGAAACGGGATAGAAAAGAAGGCCGAGGAAATAATTTATTCTAGAGTTCGCGTTCGGCTCGGTCGCGAGGCGTTGTCGTAGCCGATCTTAAATGAAAATGATTTCCCAGGGGAAGAAAAACCTGGGAAGGGCTATGTAACGACGCCATCGACGGGAAAACGAGGAGAGAAGGGAGAAAGGCGTCTTAGGCTAACTCTCCGTCCCAGTGCCAAGAAAAAGACAGCGGCATCCACTTCGCTCGTCCTCGAAGATACCAACGGAATATAAATTCCCGCGAATTAATGTTATTCTTCTTGGCTGCGGTCGTCCGTCGTACTGCAGCGCCTGGAACAGGGATTACGGGCCACTTCGGGTTGCTTTCGAATTCGTTTCCTTCGATCGACCGGCCAACCAGTGTTTACGTCTGCGCATACATTTTCCCCTCATCCCGGAGAACCGGTTAACGACGATTCGAGAACGATTCGAAACATCGGCGAGTGCGGATATTTAAATGTCGGTTCACGCTGTCGGTTGGGAATTCCTGGTGTTTCAAATGTAAATAAAGAGGGAGATCGAGAAACTTGCGCGGGGCGACTGTTTGTCTTTGCTAATGCGGTGTAGACGTTCTGTTTTCTAACCTCGCTATTCGGTAGCGTAGATCAATGTTTTCAATGGATAGAACGATTTACAGTCTGAAATCTATAATATGATTTGTGTCATTGCACGATTAATCTCGCCATGTCCTTTGCATCGTTCTTAATTCGATTATTTTTTTGTATCGTTAAAAAACTTTTTCAAGCTTGAAGAAAATATTGTATGAGAGAATCGTTTTCGATCTGTACAATATTTCGTTTCAATTTTATGTCAGAGTTTTCCCTAAAACGAGGACAGTCGAATTCCGTTTCATCGTACTCCGCATTCTCTTTGTTTCTGCCAATTCTTACCTCTATCCTAAACTCTGCTAATCATCGTTAAAAAAGTTCGTACAGTTTTAATTTCAATTTAAAGCAAGATGAGATCCCGGCTGTTTGAGAGGGTGCACTCGCGACCTCTCCGCCGTGGCATCAGAATACGTATTACGGAGGTGTTCACGAGGCCAAGGGACGAAAGTTTCATCGGGGGAGGAGAGGTCGGTTCGTCGAGTTTCGCGACGGCACTCGAGTACCGGAAAGCGTCCTCCAGCGAGGCAGCAGCGCGAAAATTCAGCCTGATTCGTCTCTGCCAGGGCGAAAGGAGCAAGAGGGCGAACGAAGGACGGGGCGCCGCCTCTCGGGGCCTATTTGTAAATCAGTTCCCGGTTGCTGGATCCTGATAAACGTCCTCGTTACGCGAAAACGTGCCGGCGACGCGATTATTTAACATCGCGACGCCTGCGAGCAAGCAACCAACCAACAACCCCCTCCGAAACATTTGTCTCCCAGCCGCTTCCCTCCTCCTGGTCCTCGTTCACCCCGTCGTAGTCGTCGTTGGATGCGACGAATCCGTCGTGTCGCCTGCACTGTACGTGGCCGTATCTAAATTGCAAATATCCCGGCCGCGAGATCCTGATCGAGCAACGGGACAAGCAGCTAGCTTATCTTTGTCTTTTCTACGAAATGCTTATTTTTATTGGCAAACTAGGCGAGAAAAGGTAGAAGAGCAGTGAGTGTCGATGATATTGGGGAATTGGAAATAGGCGAATGTGAAACTGTATCTAACCTATTGAGGGATGAATTTTTACTGCTTTTACGAATTAATTCACTCGTAATTATTCGAGCGATACTCTGGGATAACGAACACTGTGATGTTCATTATATTTTTACTTGAATCGAATTGAAGAAATATTACAAGCATTGCGATCTTTGAAATGTTCGTTTGAAGTTAGTCTTAGGATTGTTATAGAAAATGAAAGGTACTGTACTTCGAATAGTAGAGTGATAGTAAATGTCTTATCACAAAGGGTTATCAAAGCGAACAACGAAACGGAGAACAAATTCAATGACAGGGCCCGTGGCCGCGTCACGTACAAACTTTCCATTCGTCGGTGGAGCATAAAATGAGCCGCGAGATTCCGTGCTAATGCTCGTGTAATCCGTTTCGATCGTCGCACGCTCCTTTTAATGGGAAAACTTTCCCCCCGCGCTCCGCCGGCAGATAACGCGTTCATAATTGAAATCTCGTCCGTTCGCTGGTCTTCCGGCAACGGAACAGCAACGGAAGAAAATGGAAGCAGTTCCCGTTTAATTTTTTAAAGCGTTCATACCGGTTTTTACATTCTTTTAAGCGTCGCGCGCCACCAGACGTGCCTCTTCCGTTGGAAATTGCGCGACAGCCGCGACCAGATACCTACTCGCTAAGTTGTTAAGCGAACTTTTTACACTTTCTTGCTTACGGGTGCTTGTGAGAACAAAAGAGGCGAAAGAAAGAAGAAAAATTGAAAAAAAGGAGGAAGAAGGAAATAGTCGTAAAAAGTTAGACGATTGAACGTTGGTTGCAGGATTTTATTCGCGCGTGGTCGATAACCCGCCGAATTTAAGTTGCACCCATATTTACCCGTCAACCGGAGAGACGCAGACGCTAAAAGTGCACCGTTCCAGAGCGGGTAGATCGATCGAAAGGGGGAGAACACCAACATTGTCGTCATCGTGGGCCTCGTAATGGAGTGCTGTTGACGCGACGTTGACGACGACATTGAAGGATCGAGGAGAAATTTTCCTCCGTCCAGATCCGAACGACGTTCCTGTCGATCAAGCAATTAGGTTCCGCGACTTCTCCCCGCTCTCGTCCCGTCTCGTTCTACCTCTCGCACTATCTCGATTTCTCTTACAGGAGAAGCTTTTTACCTCGCTGAAAATGCCTTTCTATCGGGTCGATGGAACTTTTATCGATATTTACGTCGGTCGCTTGATAAAATTCGTACCCCTCGCTCCGAGAATCGTCGACTAGCTTCGTTGAAAGTGCTGTGAAATTTTTCAAATAATCAAACTTTTATTTCAAGTATTTAAAATCATTCAAAAACGTTGACATCTGAAGACCATATAATCTTCGACTATTTTAAAACCGGTTCGATACGCGAAACACGTAGTAAAGTAACAAATAGTCGTTCGTGGAAATCTCACTACGCAAAGAGTCGTAACTGCGGTGGAAAACATTTGCCCGCCATCGCCCCTATAATTCTTCATTATTCCTGCGTTTTATTTACATTCTGAACGATGATCGAGTCTCGTTCGAAAATTGCCGTTCCGTCGAACATGCAATTGACAGCGGCTTGACAACGACGTTGAAGGATCGAGAATGGGCGTGACGCGATTTTTTGCACAGGGACATTAGTGACTTTGGCATTGTGACAGGGAAGGTTACTCGATTCTGGTCAAGAGTCCGTCCGCTCCCGAAAGGGTTTTCGAGAAAAATTTGATACAGCCTCCGTCGGATGATAAACGATAGAACTTTACTTGTCCTCTTTTTTTCCACGGAGTCGCGGATGATTCAACGCGTTGCTTACGAATAATCTTTTAGAATCATAAGATCCCCAACGCTACAAATAAGAAAGAAAACTATAAGAAAAATGTTAGAGTTAAAATTAAAATTACAAATTCCGAAGATTCGTGCAGAGTTTCGATCGTTGAACCAAGGCATAATCACTGCCGGAAGGGTATAAAGGAGAACGACGAAAAGCAAAAGAGATTCACGAGCTTTGCGAGCCCTAGTCGGTAGCTGCAATTATTCGGTTCATTTAGCTCACGGTATGTCGCCTGAGTAATGCCGGTCTTGTGCAGCGGCCGCAACCAGGGATACGCCAGCACCAGGAGAAGGTGTGTCACCCTCGGAAGGCTTTGTAGGGAAATTCCTGAAACGTCGCGGAAGAGTACCTGGCCGGCTCGTAGAGAACACTCGATACCATTTGAAAGCACGTAGGTAAGCATTTATCCGGAATATCCTATTTATCTTGGTGCTGGAACACGCGCCGTCCCTTATTCTGGCAATTCGGTCACGTCTTACCAGTCCAGCGTTTCGACGAAAACCTGCAATTTCGATTTCTTCCCAAAGATTTCCAGGCTTCGTCCCCTTCTACTCTTTTATCCTAGTCTTCTTCGTCTGTTTCTTCGTCTCCGTCCCCTTTCGTCGCTTTTCTCTCGCCATTTCTTTTACACGTTTTTTCACATAGACGAGCGTGTTTCCTCTGTTGAGAACCTAAAACTCGTATACACTCGTCCAAACGGAATGCAGCTGGCAAATAAAGGCGCAAACTACCGTTTGCGGAGCAACAGCTAAGATACAGACTGTTCCATGTGTGCAAAAATCAATCTAAGCCGACGAGCTTTGTTGCTTTTTATTTCTCCCCGCGTTTGATCGTTCCTTGCATCGCTGACGAAAACAAACGGGAAGTTATCGTAGGAATTTCACGTGTCGCTGGATATCAAAAAGAAGCGCTTTCGTTCCTCTCCAATCTGGGACTCTTTACGGAGGTTGTTGGTCGTTGCAAATTTCGGCAACATCGCTGAAGACAACTCGACGATGTAGAGACTATTTTTCCCTGGTAACCTACGATTCTGTTTTCTTGGTTAAAGCGTTTTTATAGTTTTCATGGGAAAAAATGGTGCAAAAAATGGTAATAAACCGCCCGGTATAATTAGAGGAATTTGCTGGCGGCTGGAGGATAAAACGAATTGCAAGACTGGCGAAACGTTTTATGTTTAATAGCATGGCTTCTTCGACGAACGTAAAGTGTTGCTAAACATTTAAACGGAGAAGCAAGTGTCGGTTAAATAAACTTTTTTATATAGCTTGCGCTTCGAGGGTTGAAGTTAATTACCACGAGATTAGCTATTAAGGTTCAATTCGCGAAAATAGATATTCCGAAAATGTACTGCAAAAAGATGTTGCAAGCGCGGAGAAGCAATCCTTAATACCATTATAGTTCAATCACCTTAACTACCGAATTAAATCGACACAAAAATTCGACAGAATTTGAAATCGCTTTCATGCGCGAGGTCGTGAGTATTTCGATCTGCTTGAAACCATGTCACTCATCCTACAGTGTCCGGCCCTCATACAAAGATACTTCGATGCAACCAATTATCAGCTCAAATAGTTGTGCGAAAACATTAAATTATTGCTATCTTTCCGCTTGGAACGTAAATTTACTTAGAAAAGAGGGAAAATTTGCGAATCTGTCTATGCCGGATATATATTGAACGTTTCGGAAATGCGTGAAACCGGCTTTTAAATAGACTTCAACATCGTGACGATCGTTCCGTGAAATGCACTTTCGAATTTAACGTTCCTATTGTTTCTTCTCTTCTCTCTACCAGCCGGTTTTTTTTCGTTCCTCGTAGAGAGATCGTCATTCGGTATTGTCGATGTGAATGGCTAAATTGCACAAACAATTAATTCTTGTGGCAAGTAAATACTCGTATCCTCATCGGACGGAACGAAAACGAGCGGAGAGCCGCAATTTCAGAATTTTGCAACTGCCGCGATTAACTGAATAACTCTTGAATTTCGTGTTCGAAACGTAACGTTGCACGATGGTGGTTTCTCACCCTCCAGAACTTCCCGCGCGGCCGAGGAAATTCCACTTAATAACTGCTTCTAATCCAGATGGAGAATCGAGCATTTTACTAATGTTTGCCTTGGTTTTGCCAAAAGTTCTACTTAATGAGTTTCGCTTGTAATATCAGTGGCCGACAATATGTTTCCGAAATGTAATTTTATGTTCAAATTTAATGTCGCGACCGTCCACGTCGCTATACCCAAACACTTAATTAACATGAATATATCTCAATTACGATTCATTCTTCTCTTAGTTACCAACAACTTCCTACTAAGTTTCCCAGTCCATTAAGTTAATCTTGCAATGATTTCGCTACCAATATTTAACAATTTACCTTTATCTGCGCGATACCTTTTCGTTACGATCATTTCGTATGAGCGAATCTCAGTCTTCTAACACGAAGGTGCTCTTAGCTGTTGCGGCGTTATTCGATTTAGAGTTGGAAATCATTCGCGTAATCAACGTTCCACAGACAGAGAGAGATTGATATCGAGGCGCTAGTTTGGACGGTCGCGCGCACGGAGTGCATGACGACGTCATAAGTAAACCACTGCAACGCGCGTGCGCGCGTTGTACACAGTAATTATGTGTTAACTACCCGTTAAGCAGCACTTCGTTCTAATGACGTCATGTACGTCCTGCTAACGACGAGACGGTAATGCGCGGCCTGTGTACAATGCTTGAAAAGCCGAACATTACAAATCTCGTGAATTACCTCGGATTCTGGCGAGTTAACGCTATGCCGATCGATTATTAACTACGAGATTTGTGTATTCAACCGAGCCGGCGACGCGCTCCTTCGGTTTCAGCGATGATCGATCGATGGAATTTTCGAAGAGCGAATGTCGTTCCGTAATTTGAATACCGACGTTATTAATGGCCGCTCCGTTTCATGAATCGCTTATCATTCACAAAGAATTCGGATCTTCGTCGTTGAATCTTTTATTTAAATTTAATTTTGATCTCGTTTCATAGGGAATGAAATTTCTGAAAAATGTCAGTTCGACAAGGTTAATAAGCAACATTTTTGGCTCGGGCGCTCGGATATGGACGGTTAATTAACGTAGCTAATTGGGAATTCGCATATCCCTTTGCCATTAAATTCGCACATATTTGTGCCTGCGTTGCTTTCGGCCTTTAAACTAGATATTCCACTGAAACGCCAGTTGTCCCGCTTAATTTTTTACCTTTGCGCGCCCGCGCGTTTCTGTTTTACACTCGTTCCGTGCTGTAAAAATAATTTTCATCTTGCTAATTTTTTCTTTGCACGTTGCTCCCAACGAACCTGCCAAAATCGCCACCTCTAATGTTCAACGACTGCTTCAGGCTTTTAATGAACTTCCTTTTAAATACGTTTGGCGTATTTTTACTTTTCACCGTTCCTTCAGAAGCAAATTACAGCGTTAACAATGGCGAAAGGAACGCCATTAAGAAGCGAACACACTTTTCGATAAAATTACCTCTTTTAAATATTCATTTATTCTGTGAATTTAAACTGATTCGTTATAATTTTCCCTCTCAGCGTTTCTAACAAAATTACCAACTCCCACTTCTTAACTCTCTCGCAACCCAAACCCAATTTGTAGTCTTCGAAGCAGCTCTCGAACTACAACTTACACCCCTAACTCTAGCAATCTTCATTTTCTATCGAATCCAGCCTCGACACCATGTAGCTAAATATATCATATATATTATATATATGAAACTACCTTTGTTTCTAGAAATCTTTACTTTCTATGAAAACTAGCTTTCATTTTTCCATAAGTCGAAACAGCTATCTTTAACGTTACCCAAAATATGTTTTACAAAATTTACATTTCTCAATGACATCTAAGTAACACTGGATCACAACCGGCGACCATAATCGAACTTCCTGAACACAGTCGATACCTGGAACTCGCAGCATCCCCTGACCACGTAGAACGAACCAGGGGAGGAGCTAGCCACACTCTCAAGCGAACAGGGCCGTACAGCGTTAATTGATCAAATTACAGGGCTAGCATCGAAATTGCAGAGCTGTCCGGCTGGTTTTCGGATCGTTGCAAGCCGAAAGGGGGCCGATCGTGGTAACCCCTTGCCGACACTACCTTCCAGGTTCACCCTTGGCCGACCTACCGCGCTGCATCGCCGAAATCGGGGGAAGGAGGGCCACTTCAATCGGGACGATGTTCCGCGAATCCAGTCGACCGGTCAAGTGTTCATTGCCGGTTCATTCGCGCGAATTCCGCTTTTAATTAATGACTATCCATTGGCTGCCACCCCTCCATAGGTTGATGATTGATCGACCGTATCGCTGATTACCAATGAACACCAAATCCATTTCCGTTTCCTACATTGATACCCTTTGGATACTATTTCTGTCATGTCTTGATCGATATTTGTCGTCAACTTATGGGGTCTTGGGGTTGATGTAAAGATGAGAATAGTTAAAGATCGATTCAATCGCCGACGTTTGGTTTGGTATAGTGGAGTTATAAACGGTAAGATGGAAGGATTATCCTACTTGATGTGACATATGCAAATATATGAGGAATTTTTAGGATGGTTGGAAGTTTGTTCCGCAACAGAGTGAAAAGCCTTTGAAGGAAATAGATTCAGCTTATTCGATGTGTAATCTTCGAGTATATAATATCGCAGTGAATTGTTTTAGCGAATTTTCTATTTATATTTCGTTATGAGAAGATCTACAGGGAAATTGAAAACTTCGTAACGCTTTATGAGTATTAATGTTGTTTGAAACACTAGTAACACTGACCACAAAATTCACGAAACAAACTGGATGTATACATCTGAACGTCCGTTTCCAAACCGCTATCATTACCTTTGCATTACACGTCCTGTCGAGATGACACAGCTCCCTGCGAGTGGAAGCTTGATGAAAATGAGAGGTCAGCCCGGGTTAAGCTCGTAATTCATAGAATTATTACCGGTATCACATAACCTGACGTACCTCGAGGCATTCGCGATACTGGATCCTTCGGCGTAGTGGTCAACAACGACGAAAATTTCGCTGTATCCAACTGAGATATTACCGAGCGCATGCTCTGTGTTCGCCATAACGTCGTTTATTTCCCTCTTTGATGACTTTCTAGTCCTCGCGAGAACACCACCCGCTCTATATGAGAAAGTAGATAGATAGACTTCGTAAAAAATATTACTGAATTTTGTTAGGAATAAATGTTACCTATCGTGTGTATATGTATAATATATTGAAGCGTTTACTGTGTGTTACATCATTCGTTTAAATCAAACGACAAAACAAACGCTCCATTTACCGACATCACACGATCTGCTCCCAATTCCACCACTTTGCCACAATCGCAGAAAATTGCTCCATCGACAGTTCGGAGAAGAAGAGAACGCTGACAATGTAAGAACCAACCACTTGAACGATCAAACCCCATCGTCGGAGTCTTTTGCGCCAGTTCCAAAACGGTGGATCCTCCTCCTCTAGATCCTTCTCGGTCGCTATCTAAATTAAAAATACATGAGATCCAGGGACTTGCCGGTGACTTCCTTTCTACCACAGAATGTCTTAATTACCAACCGGTCTTCGTGGTCGACGGGAGGAGAACGGAAAAAATTACGAAGGAAGGAGATCCTTTTCCAACTTCTCGCCGGGGTTACGGCAGCTTTGAAAAAGCCAGCCACGCGGGCGAATTCTGCGAAGGAGACCGTTCCTCCACCGTGAAAAAGGCGGCTGCCACCGCGCCTGTTCTGCGGAAAAGCTAGCCTCCACCGGATGCAAGGGATGAAGAAGGGTATGGGTAACGGGAGGTGTTAATTAACTACTCGTCTCGCTGCCGTCAGAGACATTCGAGCAAGGGCTCGACTTAACTTCGCACTCTCCACCCTCGTACTGCCCTATCGTTGTTCGAGCAGCCGGCAGATAACGCGTCCGTGATGCACCGCTCAAGAGGACAACGGTGTTTTTAAGGGTGAGCAGCTGGCTCCTCCGGAATAAACTCGTTCAGGCTGTTGTATCGATGTACGGGTAGCACCGGAGTCCTGCTTTTAGATTATAAGTGGACTTACGGACGAAACTCGTTGCTGATTGTGGCTGAAGATGGTAAAGCGTAATGTTTCCTAAACCCAAGTTCATAAGATCGGTTCAGTGGATTGCCATGATTTAGTCATAGGTTTTGTAAATGTCGCCAAATATGTAGTACGTCGTACTACATATCTTTACATCATAAAGAAATGCAAATTTTTCAAAATTTCCTCGCAATAGATTCTTTCCTTCTGTATAAAAAGTCTTCCGATCTCGAAGAATTAGTAGAGTTTGCGTGGTCGTTAGCGGAATATTTTTCGAAATTTTTAATCGGGGGCAGGAAAAAAGTCGGTGAAACAATCGGCAGAGGATCGACAGGTAATGGTACAGGAACGACTGAATCGGTGCAACGAATTGGCGCGTCTCTCGTATTTCATCCTCGCCCGGTTAAATCGATCGTGCACCTACGAGCTCGCCGAATAATTCCTGTCGCAAGCAGAATAGGTAAACCTGGAATTTATTACGCGTCCGTTGCACCCGACTCGTGAGAACTCGGGGATCGGTATCAGACACTCTCAGACTCGCACCAATTATCTGCGAATTCAATAGGAAAATGAATATATTTTATCGGTCGGGCGAAAAAGCCTTGTCAAAAATTCCGTCTCGTTCCGTGCCGTGGGTTTTACCGCGCGATTTCAACGCGATCGGTTCTATGATACTGCTTATTGTTCCGTTTCCTGCGTACACGGGTCAGAAGAGAAATTGGGTCAGTCGATTTATTAAAAAGTTCGTTGAAAGCTGGCCTCGTTTTACGAAATTGAACGCTTCGAATTCTCGATGAAAAAGGTAATCTGAATTTTCGATTGCTAAGGCATTATCGAGAACGTTATCCGCGTGAGTTATGCCTGGAAACAACGTTTTTCTTCGCGTTGTTTTCCAAACGAAATTTCGACGGTATTCGCGTATGACAGAGCGAGGACGCGATAATTCATACAGGATATAGGGATAACCGGAGTTAAATTATTCATCGAACGAATAAATTTTCGAATCGCAATGCATACGATCGCCGGTTTTGTGAGTCGGTCGGATAACAAAGCTTTGCAAATATTACCGTGTTGCCGTGATACCGTTCGCGGAGAAATTCAACGAAGACCGAATCGTACAGGCGAGCACGTAATCGACGGTATTTGCACCGGGACTTACAGTTTCGTCTCCTTTTGCTAACGAACCATTCCGTAGCTGAGTGGCCCGGCAATCCTCTCCAGAGACGAATAGAGAGAGAGGGAGAGAGAGAGACCTTAGATCCGCGTGGAAACCCGCCACCTCTGTGCCGTGGAAATCCTTTTGTTTCACTTGCTGATTAGCGATCCGTTAGACTCGTCTTACCGCGGATACGTCGTTCGCGTGATCTCGCAAATGGATTCGATAAACGAGGATCTCCCGCGCGTATTTGAGCGTGCGGATCACTTTCGTGGAGAAATTTTCAACGGATGTAACCGACCAATTTCAGTGCGTGAATGGTTCAGCGAGTACTTTTTGTTACGGGTTACTGGATTTTTGCGAAGTTTCTTATATCGGCGTAAAATTGATCTGCAAACAGGATAAAGTTTGCGTCGATTCCATACTGGGTCACGACGACCAATAATCTTAAAACTATCATTCGAGCAAAAACGTATGGTCGATCTTCAACATCGTTCCACTACTATCGTTTAATTCTCGCAGCAACAGTCTTTACCTCGTTCGACATTTCCCTGAACAGTTTTTTAACGTAACGGAATTTTAGATCGATAGTGTATAACTATAAAACGATTCTACACGGTATTTTTTACCATTCTTCGACTCAGTCATCAACCATTAAACACGTAACCGATTATCTATCTCCCAGAATCCTGGAGATGTGCACGAAATTTTTTCCAGTCCTAGTAGACCCATAGAAAAGGAAGGACGCACAATAAGAGAGATAGCGTAGGGTGATAACAGAAGGTACACAGGAAGGGGTGTCGTTAACGATCCAATACAAAGCCACCGGCAAAGTGAATGTTACCGAGCCCCTTCCATTGGCCTTACCTAGCCGGCAAGCGTGTTGGCTCCCTTCGGGGTCCTTTCGTGAAAGGGGGGGGCAGGCAGAGGGGGAAGGACACGGGTCCGCCACCCACAATTCCGCTTGCGGGCACTGTAATTTGCTGTATGCATGCATCCAGAGATGGATAGACACGGCCGGGCAGCCGAGCAGGTCCGGGAGATCTATGGATTTATGCAAATGCAGGCAGTTAGAGTCCCGAGCAGCCTCCGCCGTTGAATAATGCGTTGATAAGATAGGAGCCCAGCGCTCATATGCCGCTACCTACCCTACCATCCGCCATTGATTTGTCACCCTTCCGCTCGCCGCCTCTCTCCACTCTGACTCCGAGTCGCTATTTCGACCGAACTTCCCTTACTTCGCGAAGGAACTCCTAACCGTTGCTTAACAACCCCTCTGGCGATACTTACGTTCTTTTAATTGTTGGCAAAAAGTAAAAGGTACGAGCGTAGAGAGGAGATTCGCGTTTGTGGTTTTCCCGTTTTTGCACATTTTCGGGTTGGTTGGAAGTTTTCGTTTGTTAAGTGGGAAACTGCTCTGGTCGTTTTTTCTACGGGGGTTAGTTTTGCATCCGCGAGAGCGAGTTCACGAGCAACGAACGAGATAATGCTTTTGGAAACGTGACCATTTATGTAGTTTGTCATTGACGCTCCGTGTGCGCTATCGAATACTCGGACGTAATCTTTCGCAAAAAATCTCGTTGACTCTCTCTCTCTCTCTCTTTCTCTCTCTCAAGCAGCGACGTTTGTACGAAAAATAAAGATCGCCCTAGAACGATTATGACGGATCTCTAAAGCCGTCCGTTTCCTCCGCTTTTTCCCTGGAAGCAGCGCGTTACAAAAAGCTCCTACGGCGGACGAAGGATTAAACCGGCATTGAACATTGCATTTCCATTACAAATCGGATTCCGCCGGGATGGGGGTGGCTGGGCTGAGATAGGGTCGAAAAACAATAACAACGATAAACAGTCGAACATCGCGCGATCCGCTTTTCCCTTCTCGTTCCATCAGGCTGCACGACGCGATCGGTATCGCGTCACGGACGGCAAACATTGCTATGGGATTACGTTCTCGAGCCCCGTGGATCGAGTCACGCGTTCCTCTACCTCGACCATTGAAGTTACCCAGCCCCTGTGACCTTGAATACTAACTTCCGTGTTGCGAAGTACGATTCGATCTTCGTGCTATACAGAAACTATCGATTCCCTTACGCTTGACGATTAAGTTGCGGACAGTGTAAATTTGTATGACTATATTTTGTCGTTGTATTTTTATCACGATTATCAATTTCTATTAATTTTATTTTTACCGATCATCATTTTGTTTTATCGTAAACGATAATCTTGAAACATATTACCAATTGAAATTGTTCCATTATTCTCGATGTAAGCAAACATTTGCAGCCGTGAACTTCCCATGACACGTGTTACATGTCGCGGTTCTGGATTAAATTAAGATGTTGAATAGCGGTAAACTACCGGAGTAGAATTGAAACAAGGATGGCACGCGAAGCAAGGTGGTCGATGTTTATTCAGTCGCTTGTTACCTCCCTCGAATATTGCAGCTTTAAAGTGTGCAGTTACGCACCAAGTGTTTATAACCGGGAGAGCCGGCGTGACAGTTCATGATACGAGCGGAACTGGCGGCAATGCGACAGAGGACGTGACGTGTGCTAACATTGACCGTGTCTTCCTTCCAAATGGCCAGGTTTCCTCTGAAAATGGCGTTATCTAGATGCTCGTGCGAGCGTGTTTGTATTCTGTCACTTACCGTATCTCTGGCGGCTGACATTGGGAGCCAGGTTAGATACAATGCGTCCATTAGACGAGTTTTATCTACCTTCAATTCTTATTCTTATAATTTCAACGAAGTGGAGGAGAAGACACTAACGCGTGGTTTGTTAATTTATCCACCTTCGAAGTTCGTCACTCAAAAGATTAGATATGAATAACGCGTGATAGTGATCTAGATTATATAGAATGGATAAAATGAAATCATTGATAATCGGTTTCTGGAGTATTCTATCTACAATTTCAAATGAATTCTTTCTGAAAAACTTTTCATTTTTCGATTCTCGAGGCCGATATAAAAGTAGATGATTTCGTTATCGTCTCGTTTCGCTTCTTCTGCGCAATCGAGTATATTCGAGATGTCAGTAACGCTTCTCGTATCCGCGTGAACGGGTTCAGATTGTACTTGATCTCGATTAAAATCGCAATGGGAACAAATTGCAAATCGAACGCGGCAATTGCTTCATTACATTGCGCCCTGGTAACGGGCTCCTGATTCATAAATAAAAACGATACCGATCGGCCGACAGCGTTCGCAATCAATTGCCGCGAAAGGGAACGGACAGGTCCACGGTATCGGTCACATAAACCAGTCTTATAACCATTTAATCGTAATTTTACGCGATTCCACTCTCGTTCCATTACATGAGTCGTGTTTGGTCGTAATTACTGCCATTCGTTGCCGTTTACTGTAAAAGGAAAATGATTTAGAATAAGTAGAGTAAAGTGAACGTGAATGTCTATCATCGAGATCGATTAAAAATGTTATCAATATATTTCGACAATCGTATTTCGTTATAGTACTACCGAAATTTCAAAAAGTCTCGTACAATTCACATAATTCACAAAAATTTTCCGTATAAATTTTGTACTCCAATAAAATTTTGTACTCCAATAAAAAAATGTACTCCATACATTTACAATAATATCGTTAGAGAATTTCGTTAAATTAAATACTCAATATATATTATACACGATAAAGCAAGTGTTATAAAATGGGGAGGAGTGATACAATCGTCGCAAGGGTCGTTGAAGCGAAAGTCAGCAGCGGCCACCGAACGACCCTCGCGTATTTAGCAATAAATCAAACCCGCCTCGTGCCGTGTTAGATAAAAACGCGGTGGATAACGAGCCAGGTTGGCCGTAAACGCGGCGGAAATCGAATGGGAGTTGAAATTTCCGGTGCTCCCCGTACGATTTCAGACGGAGGTCTCGTTTTATTTCTTCCGCGGAATCCGGCAGCCACCTCTCCAGTCGAAGCTAAACGCTCGAAAGCGGTTCGAAACGTGCGTGATATCGCCATCGTGACCGAGCCTCCATTTCCGAAAACCTATAGAGAGGCCCCTTCACCTTGACGATCGCGGCAGCCAGGCAAGAAAAACGAGACGCCACTCGAACCTCGTCGCTATCCAGTATTTGCCACTTAGCCTAACCCCTTTTACCCAACCGACGAACGGTCCTGTTGAAACACTAGACGGCGCCGCTCTTCTTCGTCTGCTACGCCACGATCGACACTTATCAGACCGTACCAAGTGTCACGCATCGATTTTTAATGGATCTTCATGTATCTATGGGGAAAAACTGATGCTCGTATCAAGTCGAACTGTTTTTATAAGTATCGCATAATTTATGAGGTAATTATATAGCATGTATATACTAGTTTCATGTTAATGGTGTTAAGAAATTCATCTTTGAAGGATTCAATGGAAGAATCGGCTTTGGGTTACACCGAAGAAGTAGGAAAGTCGATCTGCAAAAATTGAAGGTTTTAATCATCATTGTGCTGATTTTAAAATTGCTTGAGGAAGATAGATATCTTCAAATGTTGGTATCAACATGGGAGTAGTATCTCGATTTATATTCATCGAATACTAGATAACAGTTGTTCCACTCCAAAGCCACATTTTCACCATTAACTACCCATCAAAAAGTCAGTTATACCTAATATAAAACGAACTTTCCCAATCACTCTTTCCTGTACATAACGATGTCAATGGCGTTGCGAGATTTCTCAGGCGTTTCCCTCACGTCGCAACAACGAAGTCACGATTCACGGTGGGAGCTTTTACGAGCTTAGCCAGGAAACCTGGGGGAAACGGCGGGTACGAGAACGTTAAGACGACACCGTGGTCGCATCAACAGAAACGGCTTATTCTTTTCGCCGGCACGACCATAAAGGACGTTCGCTGGGACGAAGTTAGCACGATATAACAGTGCACATGGACGGACACGTAGCGGCAACGTTTATTCCGCTTTACGCTTACACCGTGCCTCCGGGAGATGGCTTATGAACTCCGCGCTACGCGTTTTACTTTTTCTCCTGGAACGAGGGGAAATAACAGTGACTACGTTCGGACAGCCAACCAAAACGGGCTTAATGCAGAGAATTATAAAGTCCTGGAATTTTTCCTTCTTCTCTCGTTTCCTCTGCTTTCCGATTTGCTCTTAGAACTTGCTGAAACGTTAGTGACTAGACTATTGATGTTGCAGAATCGTATGAAATTCGTATGAAATTCGCAGAAAAGAAATGTATATAAATACATATAAAATTTCCAAAGTAAAGAACAACGTATTATAACGTTTTTGATTGAACAAAATAAATAAAATTTGAAATTGGATAAAAATGAGGACGAATTGAATATTTCTCTTTATCATCAAGTGGTTTTGATGATTATACGCAACAAAGACATCGGATAAACCGGTTATCGCGATATTACGATGTCACGATTGGAGGAACGATGGCTTTCGGAATGAATAGTACAGCGTGGCGGGATTCAACAATTTTTCAAATAATCGTGTACTCGTCGTGTGCCCAATGGTCGTTTCGCGAATACCATCTCCCGTTTATTGCAGCTTGCGAATGCTTTTTAAAGCGGAGTTAGGGCTGCCTTTCGCGTTCACAGCGACGCTGACTTATAGCAGTCAGCCCGTAAAATGCTCGGTCGATGACACGATAAATTTTAAGAAACTATAGAAGCAGCGCAAAGAAGTACAGTCCCGTTACAAAAAAGTAAGTTCAGTGGTTGCATTGTGAGGAAACACAGTTTAAATGAAACGACACGAAATACATTCTTTCGTAATTATCGTGAGCTACAACATTTTACAGATATCGATCATTCCATTTCCCGAAGTAGAATTTATTCTTGAATGTGAAATGTTAGTTTCCATTCATTGATACGGTCAAAGGGAAAGGTTTACAAATTCATAAAGATGGTACAAAGACTCTGTTTAATTGCAAAACCTAAAAAATCATGTGTTTCTCGATTGATGTCTAGTTTTTCTTAAATCTAAATCTCCAACGTCTAGCTAATCATTTCGATTCCACCTCTGAAACTTAATTTTGTCCATGCGCTGGTATCAGGCAATCCAGTAGAACGAAGAGGATGACAGGCTTTCGAGTAAACGAGCGTGCGACGTTTATACGTGATATTGCGAGGAAACGTTTTTAACGATGAAGTAAACGACGCGGCGGTAAAAGGTAGGAAGTCAAAGTGAACGCGGAGAGTAGGAAAAGAAACGTTTATTAACGTAAGCGAAGAGAAGATCACGGGAGGGAAACAGGAAGAAATTAATGGCGGATGGGCGGAAGACGCGGTGTGCATCAGCGCGAAGCAAGAGCGAACTAAGTTGTAATTAAAGGCTGCTGCTCGATGGAAACTTCTTTATTTTACTTTTTTAAATGTTTACTGAGAATATTTTAATTCTCCGCCGGCATAATTAGGCGTTCTACGTTCATCTAGCCCATTCCATCCAGTCTGGACGCGGAAAAAAAATGATTCGAAAGCGGCGCGAGCAGACGTAACTTCGCAAAAGCTCATTTAACTGACGTTTAATGACCACGCAGCCGTGCTACAAGAATCTAATGTATAAACAGTAACTTGTAGCGAGTCTATTATGAACTCTTGTAATAAACATTTCGACTTAAACGCTTTCGTACTGCGTCTACTCGAATGCCGCGAGAAAAAAAAAGAAAGAAGCAAAGCGGAAGAGAAACGGAGAACTGGCGCCTGTTCTGATTCGAAGACGCTAACGTGATTCGCTTGCTCGTTTTGATCGATCGATGAGATAGCACAACCCCGACAGGAATTCAATCTATTAGACCCGATTGCCGCGAGAACTGTTTACCCTGTCGCCGACTATCGTTCGTAAACTGTATCCCGATCGGTGGTTTCGGTTCATTCGTTTGTCATCATAGTTCAAACGCTCGATAGTATGATTCGTTGTTGAGAAAATGGAGTTGACTTTAAAACGAACTTGATACTTCTATGGAAATATACATTTTTGAAAATACTTTCCCCACTACTTTCTGCTATAAATACATTCTCTGGTTTTATTTTTGCTATTCTGATGTTTAAGGTACGCAACTTGTAGGCAGTCTTACCGACGAGTCCATTAGCACCCTCTTAGTCTGCTACTCACCCTCTCTCCTTTTTCCATTTTTCTTTCTCTTTTTCCCTTCTCTAAAATTACTGTATCACGCGCTCTTGTATACGTCTGCAAACCAAATACATAAATTGTATTAAATAAAAAACGATCAAGATGATATTACGCGATGATAGTACGCGTTATCGCCTTTTACACCAATTCAACACGCGTATCTTCCGCGTCTCTTCGTTCTGTCCCTTTTTTTTCAAAAGATCCAACATCACTCCGAGGTTCCGTGATCCATGTCGACTGGCAGACGAAGGGGACAGGAGAAGAAACGATGGAAGGGAAGGACGTCGGTTGCGGCCGATCCAGAAATGCAGGTCGGATAATTTGGCGCGATTGGGCCTCGTAAAGCCAGGACTCGGAGCTGCGATCCAATTAACGGCAGTGGTTTGTTGCCTGGCGTACAGTTGATTGAACTGGTCGAGGACATCTAACTCCCTGAAAGCGCTCTCTTTACGATATATACTTTTGGTATAGCGAACGCCCGGCTGCGCCGCTCTACGTACTTATCCGGCAGACGTCGTAAAGCACTCGAAAAGCACTGGAAAGCTCACGGGGATGAGGTATCTCGCAGTTTCCCCTCACTTTCCTCGCGCTCGCGACCTCCTCTAATTTCTCGCTTCCTCTCACCCTCGACGTGTTCCTCCTTTCTCTACCTTCCCGTTCATTCCTCCTCGTTTCTCCTACCTTTTTCCCTTTCTTCGTTTTTCGTCTATTCTGTTGGCCGGGTTAAAGCCCATCTAGCTGCACGAGAACGTTAATTCTGTCTCGACGATAGGATAGCTTCGATTCGACGACGTCGCTGATTGCGTCTTTTCCACCGACTGACTCGTGTACTCCCCCGAACAATTTTTTACCACATTCTCTACTCTGTTTCTCTTTTTGATTTCACGGTTAAATTCGAGGGCGTTCGTTCAGCGTACGGATTTTTGTTTCGTGTTTTAGAGTCGCACGGTTGTAGAGTTTAATCGAATTATCAATAATGCAAGAACTTTTGACCACGAGAAGGATATTCGTGTTTCTCGTTTGCAATGAGAGAACTTCATGCTTGATTTGCTCGCAACCCTCGACTTTGTTGGGGGATCGACCATCCGTTCCGATATGAGTATTTTTGTATGGTTTCTCTTGTCGTCGTTTTCCAGTCCATTGGATCCACCGAAGTGAGTTAGAACAGGTTAAGTTCATGTAGAAATTTCATCTTGCCTCTCGTCTATCTGGCAAAAAATGTCTTTCGCTCGAGTTCCAAAGGTTGCAGAGTTTCACGGCGCCATTAGCGTTCCTTTCATCGAACTTCCGTATCGTCTTGTTTTGTCTTCGAAAGAGAATCTTGTACGTTTTCTTACAAATAAGCTCAACGATCGATCAAAAAACAGAACATAAAATTACGATTCACGCGTTGCTGAAAAGTCAAGAGTCTCGAAGTCATTCGAGTATTTTACAAAGTCACGATTCGTTCGAAGTCCCGGGCCAGGATACAAGAGAGGACATCGTTGGTGGAGAGAACGTTGGATACCATAGACGCGACAACGATATTGAAAATATCTGGCTGAATTGGAAATCCATATCTAGCCGAGGCGAGATAGAGACGGAGAATGTTTCGTTGGTATTCCCGGTATCACGTATGCCCTCGTGAACACCGGTTGATCTCTTCCTTCCTTCGGAGGAAGAAAGAGAATGAAACAAAAGCCCACGGTCCGATCGAGGGTTACACGCTGCAAAAGAAGGGATATAGAAAATGGATTTTGTCTCTCTTTATCTTCGCCTTGCGTCTAATAACTGACTTCTCCATAATGCATAAGGTAAAAATGCTGAAGTTTCCCCCATTATCGAACAGGACAGTCCCCGCTGGAGGCCTCAGTATCGGCGTGTAGGTGAATATACAGGGTGTTTCCGTAACCATAATACAATCGGCAAAATTCTATGTGAACAACAAGCCGAAAGTGTAGAATCGAATCTCTATTCATTTGAAGCTTCGTTTTCGAGAAAATCGAATGCGTGTACCAAGCTAATTATCGATTAAGCATGTCGATCCCCATTTACTTGAAAACGAAGCATCAATCGAAGAGACGTTATTTTACAATTTTGATTTATTTTCACAGAAGTGGAATATCTTGCTAGTTGTTCACTTGTACGCACCGCTCAAACAGGAATTAGCCAAGTTCACTCGTCCGTAACAAATTTTCCAGCTTGACTTTCCTAAAAACGAAGCATAGTCTGAAAAGCTACGTTCTATATATTTTCCATTTATCCTTCCACGTAGAATCATTCCTTGTTCATCGTTCCATGATTATTGTGACACCCTGTGGCGAGCATTCACATACGCGCAGCATTTCGACCACGTCGCAGCGTCGTTTCACAACGGCCCGCTTATCCTTCTTCTCCATTTTGGATTACACTGTTTCGCGGCAATTTGCATGGAAACGTTCACGACGAGGTTCGCGACGAGGACGAACGTAAGCGCGACACGCTACTTGAACGGAGATTTCCCGTCTGTGCCGTCGCGAAACTGTCCGCCAGTGTCGACCACTGAAATTTCACGACTCGACCGGTGGAGGATGTGCACGGGAATGAAATTTCACGATTCAACTGGCGCTCGTCGGCTTGTCTCGAAGGAGGAATAGAAGCGAGTTGGTTGAAACGGTCGTCCGTTCTCCCTTTCGTTAGTGTCGTTCGTTCAGTGGATTCGCAGAGGGATGATGGTCGAAGGGGTGCCCCACTATTCCATCCTCCCTTCCTTCGCCTTCCACGGTATAAACGTTATTCTATGGATGGAAATCTCGCGCGATTGCCGCCGGAATAATCTTCACGGTGGAATATCGTCGCGAGCAAAAATGTCCTGAATATTGGACTGGATGGAACGCTTCGAATCGCCGCCTCGATTTACACAGATCTTATTATTTTGTCAAACAAACGTGCTTTACGAAAAATGGTTAGCTCCACTATTACGTAGATCTGGAGGGTAGAATGTTTTTAAATGGAGACGTTTAGGGGACTTAGGGGGAAATCTTGTTTTCTCGAATGAACTTCTTTTGATATATGATTTTTTTTATATATCGTATAATAAAAGATGCATAAACAGTGATTCTTATAGATTGTACAATTTCGTACAATTTCATTGTCGTGAATGTAACCGTAATATCGATCGCGCCGCTGGTGACCAATTCCAAAATCGATTTGACTTTCCGTCTGAGAGAAAAGAGAGCCACGATCGGTGCTCTAGAAGTCATTAAATTAAACGTAGGATGTTCTAATTTGTGACCTTTTCTTTCCGACCAGTATCAAGTGCAAATTTTCTTCCTTTTCAGCTTCCGTTCCCAGGCACCTCTGTTTCATTGTTAACTATTCCTATTCGTTTGCTCTTAAAACGGCAGCCTTTCAGGACGTAATGAAGACCCCCCCCTTTCGCCCCCTTTTGCTCCACTCCGTCAAACGAACGAAACGCTACGCCTTGTCTGCTCGTCTTCGCGCTCGAAATGTTTCTTATTTCATCCTCGCTCTTTATCGAGCCTTCTCTCCCTTTCTCTGGAATCGTGTCTCTCGTCCGTCTACTTTTCATTTCCCTCAGTTTCAAGTACCCTTATCCATCTTTTTTTCTGTCGATCTTACTTCATTCCGCAGTCGTTTCCCTTTCCTCGTCATCGTCTTCGTCATCGTGTCACGAAGCAGACATTAACGAGCTGCATCGAACGCGGTAATCGTGATGTATGTAATTGCATCGGCCGGCAATTGGATAAGCGCCTTATGGCTTATGATAATACGCTTACCGCACGAGAATTCGACGACGCTTATGGCGTACTGCATGCCGTAGAAATTATGTTGCGCCGCATTCACCAAACAGATGGTCACGCGTGACTCTGGACAATGCCATTTAGGGTCCTACAACGTGACCACGAAATAGTTGCGATACGTGGCACGATTCTATTAAATTAGACAATTGAAGATTGCAATTTAGTGAAACGGATTAACTTGACCTTGAATACCCGTGATTTCTCGTCTCTGTTCTGTGTTACTCCGTGATTGTATCTTTCTTCGTTCTCTCTATTTAGTAGAAGAAGAAGTGTTCAATTAGGAAACAAAATAAAATAAGCTGATTAGCCTTATCGTTTGATTAAATGACATTATTTTTAAAGTAACATTTGTACCGTTATCAAGTTTGTTAATGTTAAGCAAGGATATTTAGTAACTCTTCTGGAACTTGTAACTTGTAAAATTGAATATTAATTCAATCGTGCAAAAAGAGTCGGGAATCGGAACGTCTCTTGCATTTATTTCGATTCCTTACACTATGTTCACCTATGGATTTAATAATTTTAAACGAACTATACACACAACAAATGACATACTATGGCAGCTATAACTCACGAAACGCTTCGCGCTCGAGCAACTTTTACCGCAGCAAAACGGTCTCATGATCGGAAAAACGTTAAGCAACGCGTTAACGCGTCCCTAATACGAAATCGATGCGTCGCGGAACGATCGTCCAAATAAAGGGAACGGCTAAAACGTTCCCGAGGAAGTTTGTTGGCAGCGTTACACCACTCGTTGCGGCCATAACCGCTGATCGATTCTTAAGAACGTAAATTTTCTGGAAATGTCCGGCGCTTTCATAAACGTGCCCTGCCACGAACCAACAATTAATTTCGCGGGACTAGTTGTCGGCAAGTTCGCAAAATTCGAGTTGCCAGCACACGGGTACTCGACGTTTGTCACCCTTAGTTTGTCACGCGACAATCGCTTCTAGTTCAAGCCTTTACTTGCTCGAAGAATGACCAGCGTTCACGTTTCCGCTCCGCGATTAAAATTGTATTTTCAAGGAACTTTTCTGTTATATTTACGTTTACGTTTGCTATGCTGTCCTTTTTTAACCGTCTTATCTACCATTCTGAAATTGAACAAATTTTCTCGTTTTCATTGTCCCATCTATGTTCTTCTCCGTTCATCTTAAAATATTTAGTCGTTGCTTCGTAATTGTGTAATATAACTTAACTTAAAAAATAGAAAACGCAGGGAACCTCAAACATTTCAACACGTTTTGAAAAATACAAAAATGATAAATGACGGAAGTAGGATGTGAATGCAATGACACTAGCTTGTACGGAATAAATATTTTTATGTTTATATACGTGACTCACTAATACATATTCTTTCATTATTAGTTTCTACTAATAGATTTCAATATCTCGTTGTGATATTCCAAGTTCGTTTCTTCCTGGTATTTCCTCTCTCAGAATGGAAAACAACGGTGACTATTTACATAACAATGCCATCACGATAGCTTCATGATACTTCTATAATAGGTCTCTTGTACGAGTATGAAATGCATATGATCCTTTCCAATTTCACTGCAAAGAACAGTCTCTAATTTCATTGGTGAAAGCAGCGTCGCAGCCGAACGATCTGCATAATAAATTACCAAACAACCTAATGACACGCTCGATTCACGATATCTCCGATTAATCGTATGTGCGAATAGCACGCCATTAAAATGATATCATTCTCGACAATTTTCGCGGCACCTAATCGGCCGCGTTTCTCGCGATCCAATCATCGTTGAAACATATCGAATACCGTTTTACGCGATACGTGACTACTTTCGCAGCTAAAATCGATCATTCGAGAACGTAATTAGAGAAAGTGTGCATTTCGAGCCGCCATGTTCTCGCAACGACTTACTTCGACGTTTAAGGAGACATCGCGTCGGCTTTTCGCAACGGGCCATCTTTATGTGCTTCGAATGCAATCCACAAGAAGCACGTGTTCGAGTTCGACGCGAGACAAGGAGAGTGTGTTGCAAGCACGTCTTGCAATTTGCGTCACCGCGTCGAACGTTTCGTCAACGAGAAATTACGTAGTTCGCAACTCGTGGTTCCTGTGTAAGAATTCGTCGTAGGAATAATTTGTCCTTTTCAGCAGGAGAATATAACGGAAACGCAATGAAAAATGTCAAAGTATACCGGACGGATGAACGGTTTTCCTGAATAATGTAAAGCAAGTCTGTGTACTTTTCTGTTCGTTTTTCTTGTATGCCTTCCTTGTCTTTTTTCCTTCGTTTTAACCCACGAAGGAATTGAATAAACGATGAGGTCGAAAGGTGTTGAAAAGTCGACGATTTTCTTGGTACATTATCTTCGCTGCTTGGTCGAATCAATGTTAAACGAAGTATTTCTCACGGGAGCAGGGTAAATTACATATTTATGAGAAGTATCGAGAGCAGTTTCACGAGGCGCGGGGATCTCGATCGCCGTAATTCGCGCAATTTTAAAACAGTTTGCCTGTAAGTATATTATTCGAAGATTAATAATTAACTGCTTGACGATTTGCTTAATTCGCGATAAAGAATATTTGAAGAGTTTCTTGGATGTTTCAACTTGAAATCAGTAGCGTGTTTAAAACATAGAGTCAAATTAAATTATTATTCCCTCGTCCCTTAGTTCCACCAAGTAGACTTTCTTTCTTGATTGTCTCGCAGCCAAATATTTCCTCCTGGATCTTGCGATTTTTCCGTGTCTCGCGCACAGCCGGGAACATAAACGAGCGGCAGTCTTGATTCGTTTGCAAATTTTATTCGAACACATTATTTCTGCTTTCCACTCCACTTTCGCCGTCGACTCTTTCCATCCGACTTATTCCTCTCCTTTTTATAATATTCTTATTATACATGTAAAGCGCGGAACAATGGCAGGGTTATGCAAACGAAACCATCTAGTGAAGCTGGATTAGAATCGAGCCGATTTCAAATAGTTTGGCAAAGGTTACTTAATTGAAACGAATGCAAATCGACGTGAATATCGTGAAAATCGGGATGCCGCGTAAGTATCGTTCCCAAGTTTCTAGTAGCCGTATTCGTACCTCCAGAGCCCGTTTCGGTTCTAATCCCGATTATCACGAAGCTTATTGAGTTCCCGCTTCAAATGCAAATAAGAGCGAATATTGGCTCCTTTAAGGTATTGTCGTTTACAAATTCAGTCTCGTATTGATATTTATTTGATATTTACTCGTATTGTCGTATCAAAATTCTATTGTTTAATCAACAAAATGTACTTATCAATCCTATCATGTTTTCCCCCTATAATATTTAATAGCGGAATTCTTAAACCTGTAGAGGTGCTTTTCTAAAAATTGTTAAAGGTTTCGATCTAACAATTGATGGCAATTTTTGCACAAAAACTATGGCTGAAATAACAATTATTCTATCTCAGCAATAAAAAAATATTTAGGAAAAATTTCGCGTGTAGTATCCAGCAAATCAATTGCGACTTTAACAGGGATCAAACAGTTCACAGAAACACATGTAACATCGCGAACAAATTGCCTTACTTGTTAAACCCGTACTTTCCCAACAAATGCGTTGCACAAAATCGCCCGCACAATTATTCCAAAATTCCCCAACGTTCATCCGAAACTTTCCAACACAACGCAACAATTTTCAACACGCTCCCACCCTTAGCTGCAAAATTTTGAATCCCGATTTACGACTAGCTCGAGTTCGTTGACGAGTTTCTCTGAAATTCCACATCTCTCCGCTCAATTTCCACAGTGTTCGGCTGCCCGTTCCTTCGTGGGGAGATCTGTGAAAATAATTTACCGAACGCGACGGGGCAATAAATAACGAGCTATATAGTCCTCGAAAAAGCCACCGAGAGGCCGAGGCTCGTTTTTCTCTCCGCGCGTCAGGCCACGCTAAAATCCCTCGACAAGAAGGGTCCTCGAACTCGACGGAAATGCGTTTCTTCGACGAGGCCACGTCGCCTCCGGTTCACCGCGACGAGGACGCGTCGGTCTACAACGCGAAAGTCATCGTGATTCCCTCGCGTTCCCGATTTTAACCAGTCTTCCCATATTGTCGTTACCGCGTCATGAGCCTCGACGTCCTCCACCCCTCGGTCGGGCTGCATCTCACGTCACCCAGTTGCTTTTTCCCGCGTGTCGGAGGTAAGGCAAGAATAAACAGTGCCAGGTATCGATCGAGAAATGCTCCTTCGACTCGATGTCGTAACTGCGTTGTATCGTTGCTGTGAAAAGACGTGGAACAACGAGAAGAGGGAAGGTCGGAGTGGAAAGGAAAAGGGACAACGAGAGGAAAATGGAAACGCGAGAAAAGAAAAGCAGCTCGTCACGACGAGCACGTTTCCGAGAGAACCAGTCCTTTTCCTGCCGGCACGATCCCGCGTCGACTCTCGTCCAATCCCTTTCAGCTCCAGAGGGTGCCGGGTGCACGACATTACGACGGTATATAAGTTCCGTGGTTTATGTCGATTCGCGTTGGATTAAGCCTCCCTCGGATGTATCGACGTGGCTACTCTCTGTTCCTTGTTCCTCTAACCCCGAGATGTAATTTTCGCGGCCGTAGCTGCTATGTATGGGCCCCCTAAACGATTTTCTAAATGGTTGTTTATATTATATGAGACGCGGGATACGAGCCAATTGTGAGAATAATGTTAGGGTCGTTGAGCTTCGCGCCAGAGATTGGTCATAGTCTGAAGTGAAATTGTTTGGTATATCCTACGTATAGAATCTTGTGAAAAGAAATCGACGAGAATTACAGATAAATGCATTTTTCTCTGATAATTGTTGCACGTTACGTTTTGTGAATTATAAGTAAAATTATTTAGAAATTTTGCAACGAAACTAGCCGGTCCTCGCGATCGATAGAGAAACAGGATTATCTGACCGAAAAACGAAGAGTAACGATGAGTTTCACAGAAAGGACTTGCTTTTATTGCACAGAAAACAGTCACGTATCGAAAGTATGTACATCGATCCAGAACGGCGTGATTGTACAAGGTCTTAGATGGACTTTAATCAGGTCAAAATCGAGTCAAATGTTCGTTCCAATTTACTGTTATTCTCTTCCATGCGATTAGATCTGGCCCGATTTTACAAGACTATAAAAAAATCCTTTCAACTTAGTTCTATTTGGTTGTGTCGGCTCTGAATTCTGGAACCGAAAGCGATTTTACTACTCTCTGGTAAAACAGTCGAGATTGCATTGGAATCGTTGATCGCAAAAAACATTAGCGTCGCGTTAAAACAACGAATAAAATTTCAGTTGGAATTCGTTCTGGCAGAGTTGAATATATTAAATCTTGGTTTCAGGCAGGATACGTTCGACTAATAAATTTCGCTTCTTTCCTCCAGCTGGTATCCTTAGCACCCCTGATAGCGTCAAATCCATCGTTCTTACAATGGCTGCAAGTAAAACTATCATTAATCTGGCCTCGCCTCCTCTTTCGCATTTGTCCTCCATCCACGTTCTTCGGCCTGCACCGGCGAACATTAATTATCGGAAAAAGGAGCTGCAAAAACGTCGGTCCATCGACCATATCGCGCGAAAGTGGTTCGCAGGCATTGCAAACTCCGATCTGGATGCGGAAAAAGGTGCAAAGACGATTTTTTCCTCGATGGAGATAAAAAATCGTTTTCACCGCTGTGTTTTATTTGTTTCGTTCCAGTTTCCACTTGCATTTATTATACGGCGACGGGTTTGTTTCAATGCATTCTCGTACCTTTACTTGGTTTTATATGGTTAGATATTTCAAAGATGTGGTTACGAAGTTTTGGAACTGAAACAAATACTATAGGATCTATATAGGATTTCTAAAGTAAGAAACATGGAATGTGAATAACACAAAGAGAAAAGTTGGTCCATTAATTTATTGATATTGGTATATTTCTAGCGTAAAATTAAATTGTTTGTAGCATCCTATGTATGGTAAGAAGATGATATGGTTTATGGCTGAGGTTGGTTTGACCATGCAGTCAGACATATCGTTACTCTCCAGAAGGAATAAGAGAAAACGCAATAAAACCTCGACTGTTCAAGAGATTCGCAAATACTAACCGAAATACCAATTGCTACATGAAGAAAAGAAAATTGGAATCGCGCAGGACAGAACCGAAGAAGAAAGGATCCACTTTTCCCCGAGTGACTCTGTTTTCCTTGCTTCTGTCCCCATCCGACACGGTTACACGGAAATGCATCGCGACCGGTATTCACCGACGTTTTTCACCGACTGTCTGCCTCCGCTAGGTAGACAGGGGTATCTCAGGCTCGATAACAGAAAACCTCGTTACACCGAACGTCTGACCTGATATCTATTCTCGATCTCTCCAGCGCACAATTCAACCGTGTTACCGACGGACTAACGACAATTCCCTTATTCTTCCAGCGTTCGACAATACGTCGCCCGCGCTTATTCAGACGTTCGTCGTCGCGGATCGATTTTCGCTACGTCCCAGAAAACTTATGAGCAAGCTCCTTCGCGGCGGAACGGAACAAAGACACGGTGACTTCCGATCTCCTTTGACGAGTGTCGTCGTGGTCCACGATTAATCATTTTTCAAAAGTTCAAGATGCGTGACTTGAACAGCGTTGTGGTAATTTGACTGGCGAGAGAGACCGAGGTTAATCGAAAATAGATCTACAAGCTTCATTCAACCTTTAAACTCATCAGATATAGCGTACAACGATCTAGACTCTGACTCATATATGAATGACACGAACAAAAAATTAAACTCACAATGTTATGTTGCTTGATATGGTTCGAATAGTTTTATGAAGAATAAAAGTGCGTTTACGTGAACTGTAGAAAGCAAATATTTCATGCTTTTAAAGTTTCCCGAGATAAAACGGTGTGAGAAGAGTAGAGTATTGGAAGATAGTAAAATTTATGAAGGAATATCAGGGTAAGCTCGTAGAACTAAGCATATTGATTTCATGTTGCTATTCATCGATTAACACAACTTTGCTCTCTTACAATGTGCGGTATTATATCGTTGACATTGGAAATCGATACACAGAACTTTCCTTCGCTAATAATTTTAGAACTTTATCCTCCTTCCAATTTTGAATTATTCCACTCGAAACTTTCTATGAACGAAACCTTCTTACGACGTAGCTCAACGCTGTCGTCACCGTTTCACTAAACCTTCTCTTACACCCGCCTTATGAGTCAAACACGTTGCAACGATCGAGCTCTCAAAGCTCACGTTCGAGCCCTGTCGTTCGACTTTAAATCGTTTCCAGGAAGCTCGTAAAAAGTCACTGTAGCTCGCGTTATACAAGCCGAAAGGATTCACAGGCTCGCTTATTGGCAGCTCGTCTAGTCGGAGCGTAGAGTTGACAGCGGCGCCGTAGGTGCTCTAGCTGAACGGCGCTCGACTCTTAAATTATTACTCGGTTACGGGGGTTTTATTGCGCCAATAATAAAAGGCAGCGATATCGCCGCCACCTTCGCTCCTACTCAGGGGCCCGTGTGTGTGTGACGTTCCGTTATGGCAGCAAAATATGATCGTTACTTACACCACGTCTCCAATGCCTCCATTGAGCGTCTTTAGCGCTTGCACGTACTACGCTGTGCGGATTTAAGTTCTGCACCAGCGGTGAAGATAGCTGACGAGTGCTGCCCCGTTCAACTTCGCGCACGTTCTTCAAATACACTGTACCAAGTTCATATCAGGAATATACGATTCGGGCGATAGCGAATCTGGATGTTTCGATTTTAAATTATTTGGAACTCGTCGACAATAAAGCTGCGAGTGTTCGTGTTCGACAATGCTTTACGAGCGTTCGTCGTATGGAATTTGATACTGAGTTAAGAGAGATTTTTTCTTGAGAGTTTCATTTTTTAGTTTTTTAGAAAATACTGGTATACATATATGTATTTAAATGTTTAGGTTTTCTTTAATTCAACCATACAAAATAAATAATATTACTAATAAATAATTCTGTTACAAATGGTTTCTATTCTTGCAGAAAGATAAGAAATAATTATCTTCCTCGTTTATGAATTTCTCGCTAAAGAGATTCAATGTTTAAATCAACACCATAGCAGCCAGAATAGCGGCGTTGTTAAAAACACAACGTGCAAGTGGTTCAAGAAACGAAAACAAATTGTAAACCGAGATTGACTGCAAGTGATAAATCCGAGTGCTGCAGAGTGACTTTGTAATCAAGATTTATTTGCGCCCTCAGAGTAATCGTCCATCAAAAGCTCCCTTATCGAATCCAATCCGTTAAAACTGACGTTCGTAAAATCTACGCCAATAGCGACATTGTTTCTGAACATCGATCGTTCGAGACATGAAAACATAACCGTTTCATCGTAAGATCGTTGTATAAATTTTAACGCGCATTATCACGAATTTAGTTCGAGCGATTAATCGTTTTCCGACATGGTATCACGATTACATCGAAAACTGTTTCTGGCCATGTTGCACTCGTCAACGTATCGGGTATCTTGATTGCAAGATAGTCGGCGATATTCGAAATATTCCGTGGAATATCGTCAGGCTGAATCCTCCGATGTTACCGTTTCATCGCGTTCATTAATTATCTCGTTTTACGGTCGCGACAGTGTACGTGGGTTCGCGTGGATCGAATTTACAATTTACAAATTGTAACGCAAAACAACGGCGAGTTCTGCACGGGCAAACCTCCCCATTTAAATCCGTTAATTGCTTGCGCCCGTGTTCACTCGCGTGACGAACGCGCCCATCGGCGCGGAGTCGCGAAATTCTTTTCGACGATTAATAAGCGGGAATAAAAATTACAATTATTGAAAGTAAAAATAAAAATACAGAAAATTTAATTAGTTATTGTTTTTTTCCTTTTTACGATGGAAGTGAACCAATAAAGATAGATTCTTGTATTTTTTTTTACAGGCGAAAAAAGAATGTAAACGTATTTTTTAATTATCTTTCAGTAGTTATGGCACGCATTAAATTGGTTATTCCAATGGGGTTTTTTAGCCTTGAAAATACTATAGACTTATAAATACTTTAAAAAATATATTTGAAGAGTTAATAGCTACGTTTTAATCTTTATTTATACTCTGACTTTATATCGGCTTCTACTCGAGAAATGAATTGTGAATTATCGTTATAAATTAGAGGATCTGTGTTCTAGTTACTTAGAATTTTGGCCAATGAATTCTTCGAAAGAGTTACCATGTTGAGTAGTAATTTGGCGAGACGTCACCGCTAAACGATAGGCGGGTGCTCACGGTCAGTCATTGTGGTCGTATCAAGCAGCGAGCAAGCTGTAATGGATAGCGTGCACGATGCACGTGATACGTTAATCAATTGCAATCGGAACACCCCGGGCGTAATATAAATTTCGATTTCGAACTTCGTTATCGAATAAATCACGTAAATACACGCCTCGTATTTTCCATAATATTATATTACCGCATTTACGTGTTGTATTTTCATTTTGTTGCTAGAATAAATTTCTATTACAATCCGTGCCTTCTTCCTGCGTTTTTGAGTTCCAAAATTCCGAGCGTGACCATTATTTAATAAAATTAATATACCATACGGGAAAACGTCGCGTGTATAGATATTAATAGGTTTCATTTATTAATGCTTCTCGCGGACGATAGCAATCAATTTCAGCTCGATCGTTGTTTTGTTCAATAAACGCGAGGCAACGTATGATAATGCGTCGAACGACGCCACGTATGATAATGGTAACGATCTTATCGGTTCACTACGATTTAAGCCTTTATCAGTTCGACTGCGCGATCTCGCAAATCGACGACAAATTCCGACGAATCTGGGAAACGCGCAGTAAATCAAATAACTCGATCACGTGCTGCTCACTCGAATTGAAACAATACGAATATTCCAAACGATTTCGTTCCTCTGATGGTGTTTTATCTGTTTTACAATCTTGCTGAAGCTTGAAATGCGTTAAACCAAGTTAACATTGTTATACATGTAGAATTTCTGTGAGAGAACATTTTTCTAAAATTCATCCGAAATGTTTGTACGGGTTAGAGGCACATGGAAAAGGAATCGAAGGGCGCTTATGGTCAGTTAGATCGCAAAAAAAGTATTGAATAATACAGGTATTTTCAGAAACAGCGACTTCAATAGACTGTTTATCAAGCATGCCATACATCACTGTGCAATGTATCTTCGGCTCGCTGGTGCTTGTTAAATGTAGCGGTACAAATTCGGAATCGATACCATTCTGAAAATGTATCGTTCTATTGTACCCTATTCTTGTTCTAATATTTCAAGTTAAAACGATATTAAGAGAAACTACAATTTATATGAAGCTTTTTCGCGTAAGAAAAATATAAAAATGTATGTATGTGTGTAATTATAATTTCGCTTTGCGGATCTGTTATGTTTATTTGGTAGCTAAAACATAAGTTTCATTAACTTATGTCGACTCTGGCAAAGGCTGGATTAAGAAATATCTTCTGCGCCAAGGTCTTTTTAGAGTCTTGTTGCGAATTCATAGCCTCGTTTCAGAGATGTATGTAAATATCGCAATTCTTGGTAGAATTTTTTCTATTACTTTTCTACTACATATGTAATGGAGGTCAACACGATGACGAGAGCAGCAATTAAATATAACGATGACTGTGTAATACGCTAGAATACGCATTAAATGTAATTTATATTTTAGGCGAATAAGACATTCCAGAAAATTTCGAAATCTTTGGAGAGATGACAGAAGCCTTGAGAGAAAGTTTTGAAGATTTTGGAAAGCTCAAGGCCCCCAAAACATCAAGGCTTCCAAAATGCCAAGGACATCAAGGAACTAAATCTTCCAAGGACCTCAGGAATTCCGAGGATTTCTTGGAAAGGAAAGTCATACAGAACCCAAAGGGGTCTGAGATTCCAAGAATCTCTCGGAACTCCAAGATTAGTTTATCGTTTATAATTGTTTTGAACCTTTCTTAAGTTTCTCATCGTTAGTTGATTAATTGATTTCACGAGAAAGTACATATTACATATTAGTAATATCCCGTGCTCTCGAAAAATCTTCCACTGGCAACGTAGCATTAGACATTTAAAACAAGCAATGAACGATCGCGAAAAGAGATCGAGACTGCAATATCGTCCGTGAACATGCTTTATCACAAGCGATATACCCGAAACACGCGAGGCAGACTAGCTGGCGATGCTTCACAGAGACATCACAGGTTTATAGATCAGTCGGAGCCAAGTGGTGTCGGTGATTCTCAATCGGGGCGGTACTAACGCGTTCACATCTCCGTGCCAAAAAGTTCGCGCGTACGCGCCATGCTCGGAAGCAAAAATGGAAGGGGTAAGAGCATGAACGAGGACGAAATATAGCGAGGACCAACGAAATAGAAAAAGAGAGGAACCGAGGAGCGAGGATAGAGAAATATATAGGGGCTGAGAGAAAGGGGCAGAGAAGCGGGGAAAAATGGGTCGGCGCCGGACTTTAATCAATGGTTTCGGCGCCAACTGGGCGACGGGGCGCGTTTCTGTAAAAAATGCGCGGCTACCCAGCGAACACGATGGAAATTCGAATTGTCGTTCCGTTGTACACCGACTGTGCGCCATCGTCTTGGTCGCGAACAATCCACGATTCGAATACTCGCGTGAGAACCATTGTATCATTTCGTATACGCGGTTTGTTTTACGGTTATCCCCCCCCTTTTTTTGCTTCTCTGTTTCCCTTGTTTTCACGTCAGTTCCTATTTTTCCATGCTCTTGCTGGTTTTTGTCTCATTTTTTTGGTTTTCCAGCGTGCACCAAGTGTGACGCTCGCTGACTCACCGCAAACGCGACAGGAAAAAAAGGATTAGTGTGATGTCGTGTCAACGATGTCATCGCGGTCGAATCAAACTTCGCTTCAGCGAACAAGAAAAAAAAAACGCGGCTAACTGGATGGTTGGTCGGCTGGACCGCGTTTTTGTTCACGACTCCGCGAAAATTCGGGCGCAGAAGCGCACTCGAAATCCTTGATCATCGCGGGAGATGGTAGGTTAAAGTGGCGACGCCAGTACGAGTTACCACCGTTTCCGCGTTTGATCTGACGTCGATGTTTGCTAGATGATCTCTTAAGTGGACATTTCTTAAGTGTCATTGGTTGTAATTAACGATGCTGTTCGTTGAAAATCCTTCAGTTTGTACTTCCTTCGTTTGACGTATGTGTGTAATGTGTCATAGTTCCACCGAGTGACAAAGATACTTGTACTTTGTACCGAGTTGATTCTGGATAGGTGTTAGTTCGAATACATCGAAAGGTTAGTCAACTGATTTTAATATTACAAAGAACACAAGCATACTTTATACGGTAAACTATACAATGGATCGAATCCTTCAAGGCGTATTCTAGTTCCTGACAATTATAATTATGTTAATTTCGAACGATACAAACAGAGACACGTTTGTATTTCGAGACATTTCATATTGTGATGGCCAAAACATGGTAAAAATTGAACATTAGAAGGAAGGAAAGAAGATGGACCTAAGGAAATGTTACTAAATTTAGTTAGCAAGCTTGTCAATAGGTTTATGCTTTAGTCACGAAGTCTTCGATAAGAGCAGTTTTAATAATAGAAGACTGTTCAGTTTGTAATTATTCATAACCGCATCAGGTTCTATTCTGGTCTATCGCGTCTATATTTAGCCAGAAACTAAATTATTCCAGTCCTCGACCATTAACATTAAGGCGCAAATAAATGAAAATAGTAACTTTGCTTTCCTGACTAAATATCATTAGTGATTAAATCTGACGATCATTTAACAATGAAAAGTGACGCTCGTCATCCGAGTCAAATTAATCCATGACTCGAGATGTAACGCGTCGCAAAATTCTTTCGATCGTTCGCGACTCTAACGAGAACCATTTGTATTCCACGTATCGCTTTCTAGGCTCATTCATACATTAAACATAACGTACTGTACAGCCACAGATGTAAGATAAACGAAACAATCTGAGTTTATACGATCTATTGACACCGTGGACGACAAACATCCTGACAACTGAATATCATTAAGATAATAAGTAGATAACATTTTCCTTGGTATATTCTTTCCTCAACGAAGATTTATTTCATTGATAAATTAATATGATTGTTCGTTTAATCAAGAATTCGGCAACATTCTAAAGATCGAAACGATAACATAACACAATTTTACAACTAACGATTGTAACATAATCGTCCCGTGACAAGGTTTCGCGTTTGTATTAACCGAACTACAATACGATCAAGCAGCTCGTCATCTTTTACATTTCCATCCAAAAAATTCTAAAGATTTGATGGTACCCTAATCGCGTGTTACGGTCTCGTGGAAGCATTTCTCGGCAATTTTTCGCAGATTCATTCGCAGCAGCGCTTCTTTAACAACTTTAACTTCCTTAACTCGTTCAATGGTACTCGACGCGTAAAAGCAACGCGACGCGCGCATGCTCGCACCAGTAGCGTACACTACGAGCATTTGAACTAAACGGTGGCACCAGCGCGTTCAAATTTCACCACGGGCGCACTCGAGTGTTCGTTAGACGAGGTTCAACGCGAAAGCGTTAATGGCCATCTTACTTTCGCCACGAGTTTCTCGTTGCTCGATTACTTTGTGGAACACCCCGTATAACCTAAATACGACGTACAGGGACGCACACGAGCGAACAGGCGGCCGCGCGTCAGCGAACCTGTCGTCTAACACGCCGCGGCGGAAAGTGTACTCAGTCAAGCTGTCGAAGGGCAAAGCGCTAAATTCACGCCGTGCAATTTCCGGGAGCGAAGCCAGCTTCTGGAGGCTCGCGAGTAAAATGGCAAACGCGTGTGTAAGCGCGTCTATGCGATGGCGTAGCACACGTGCACGCGCAATATCCTCACTTGAAGCGACACACGAAGCGACGATAAAGCTACGAGAGGCTCGAAGTGTCGTGAAAACGAGCTTTTCCGTGGAACGTTCTTAATTATGACACTCGTTTATCCTCGTTCGCCGTAATACTGTTGCCACCGTGTCTCTTGTTCTTCACGAGCGCACGCATCTACACTACGAATAAATTATATCACTAACCTCCTGGCTCCTTTGTCCAATCCTAATGCACGTCCTTGGCTAACTAAACCTTGTTTCGCACGGGCCTCTATCTTTCCTTCATCGCGTATTTCGCTGCGCAAATTTACAACATACTTGCGGGAATTTTTAATTTGCTCATAAAATATGTATATCTTAGGATCAACAGAAAATAAGACGAATCGTACTTTGTATAGACGTGACGTGAAATGTTTAATACTGTTAGATTTAGAATAATACGTCAGTTCGTGTTTTACTTACATTGTTTCTTCAAAACAAAATTTACAGGTATATATTGAAGAACTGTCAATGTAAAAAAGAAATACGTTCTGTAATTGGCGATATTTTGTATGTGTCTCTTGCATATTCTTGTGTCTGTCATCGTCCTAAAAACTGTATTCAAAATCTAAAAAATACCGTAATTCAGGTTTTAGCTAGTCAAAACGCGATTCGTGTAAATCCCGCATTTTATCCATATACTCGTTTTTCAACGATGTATTAGGATCGAAGTCATTTCGAAACAGAGTACCGTTTACCAAACGTGTCTCGAATAACTGAAGTCGTGTGTTTGAAACTTCGTTCTAGCTTTCGACACGATTTCTCGAATCCATTGCGCAAACGTTCGCTACCGTGACCGTGAACATTGAAAACACACAAGCCGGCGTCGACCGTTGCGCTTTGTACGCGAAACACGCTGCGAACCGTCTGTAATCGATCGGTGACAGTCGTCGAAATGGGAAGTTGAAAAATACGAGGCGAAATTCGAACGACGATGATTTAAGTTTCGTTCACAATTCACTGTCACATAGTTTGTAACACGCATAGGCGTAGGGAGCGCGACAGCGCGAGTCAACGACCTCGATGATAATCGAACCGATCAATAACTCTTCCGGGAGTTCGGAAACGCGAAGCGAAGAATTAATTGCGCGAATCATCGTTAAACTGCGAAAGACACGCGACACAAAACGCGCACGAGAAACGGACTGTTTAACGCAATTTGCCAAGGACACAGACGCATGCATGAGGGGGACACAATGTTCCTTCGTTTCGCAGAATGAATGCGTCGTTAACTTAATCATCGACTGTTTGCGACAAACCGCAAACACGCGACGCCGTGACCTGTGATGTATAGGGGCATTAACTTTAATGGTGCAAACTGCGGCGGAGGAATGAGAAGTATTTCATAGAAACAGGTTTCTTCGATCAACGAGTAATATAATTGGGCGAGGCGAATCATGATAGTTGTGACTTACATGATAGTTATGGATGCTCGTAAATTGATATGCAAAATTGAATTTACACGCGGTAGTATTTTTGCAAAATTGCTAATATCGCTATTACCATTTTTAGCAAGTTCATTGCTAATCAATTTTTTGTTAAACTGTTTCCTAAAATATCGTGACATATGCGATTGGGACAATCTTCCATCTTCAACAAACTTCCTTGCAATCTCTGAATATTTCAAAATATAAATGTGCTTATCTATCACGTAGTGTCGTATTCATATCTCTATAAAAATCCTTGGCCAAAACAGCAGTCTCGCTATCGGTAAATTTATCCCGCCGCTTCTTCACCCCTCTGCCACCTATTTTTAACTCATCGTCCACAGAAGCCGTGCGTAACCATTACGTATTACCCCGGTACACCATTTTCAGGTACAATATTTTTCGGATGAAATGCGTGTACCGTTGGCGTCGGCGTCTCCTGACGTTATCCAGAAACAAATGGACTTTTAAATTGCACTCGCGACCCCCACCTGTAGTCGGTGGGAGCGGGCCCTCGCAATGGTCGCCGATAACGGATGCAGTGCCGTGCACTCGCGACAAATTTGTACCATTATATTTCCGTATTTACTTGGCCGCGTGGACCGCGGGGTCAGTGCTTTGTTCTACGCGTAATTACGTCCCCTGGCGCTTAATTCACGACGATTAAATTGCACGACCCCTTCCCTCGCACGTTCGGCGTTCCATTCCGCCCTTCGACCCTTCCGTCCAACGCCAACCCACGCTCGTTAATTCCCCCGAAATAAGTGCATCGCGCGATCACCGGGACTTTCGGGTCCATGTACATACCTTGCGCCACTATCCGTTTCGTCATATTCAAGGGACAAGAAGTAATTGCTCGTCGCTTAATTACAACGTACACAGAGTGTTTCTTAACGTTTGTGCAACGCTGTAGTCCATTTCCTCCCTCTAATGCCTGTAATGCGAATACTTATGGCTAATACGGACATACGTATGGTGGAATTCGGTTTGTTGGTTACGATTTGTTGGTTCCGAGCTAAGTGATCGTGATCAAGTGTGCTTTTGTGATGCTGAATGGTGGTACTACTTCGTTATCATTTGTTGAGTATTACTTTGAGACAAAATATGTGTAGTCTTATGAATTAGGAATAATGTGTTTTAATGAATTTGGAACATACGTATAAATAAGAGCAGTGATTAAGTTCACAACGCTTACGCTTATGACGTGTGTGGGCACAGAAGTAGGAACATACAAGCTATACAAGACGTAATGTTCGTGGGCAGAGTCAACTTGTCACTTAACTGTTTATTTAACTGGACTACTGACATTATCGAAGCTAAAGTATATTTTATGGTAGGATCACAGTCGCAGAAGTATTCGTCCATTTACCATACTCGATTCGCATGTAGGTGGATCAACGAATACAGAACATCCATACAGCATATAGATATGTACACAAGGTTACAATTAAAACGACAGAATTTAGAAGAAGGTAATATTGTCAACTGTTTCATATTCATGATTATCATACAGCAACAAAAAATTAAATGAGATAACATAATATGTTAAAAAAGTTAAGTAGGTGAACAAATACTTATTGTAGCTGACTGTATGTAAAAATATTTTGTTATAGATCGCTATTCTTTGTACATTCCTTGTAAATTAGAAATAAATTTGGATATTAAGGAATTAAGTAATGATACTGTAGGCACTGTACGCGTCGAGAAATCGTTCATATTTCGAAATACGAGTCTACTAGGGAGAAAGGTGTATAATATGTTAAGTTGAAATATAAGATGTCATAGTTAGAGAGAAATTTGTATACCAAGGAAGGAGACACAACGTTTCGATGATGCTTTTGGAACAAGTGGAAAGGGAGAGATTCTCTTACGTTAACGTTAGCTGTAACTGCTAATTTAATTAAGCAACGTCTTTAGTTACGCAGTGTGCGACCTTATTCAGCGCAGAAGTCGCATTACCGTCCTTGCAAATTAATAACAGGCATTATCTGACGGCTGAGTTTCGCGGCATTAAGATACCGTCTTGCGGAAGAATTATCTTTTCGTGTACTTTCAGACGTCGGTGAAAGCCAGACGTTACATTACGAATTAAATTACGCGTTGAAAGCGCGGAAGATGTAGTTTCGAATCGCCATTGTTACGCAATGAACGGTATTGTGCGTAACGTTACATTCCAACTAGAACCGTTATCGTACTGTACTCCACGTGGAACATTTAAATCCATAGAAACGCGCTTTATCAGTTGTTGTTGTAATCGCATTATCTTATTCCGCTAAGTAAAAATTCTCGCAGAAATGAAAAAGGATATATTTTTATTAGAGTCAACAAATAAACAAGTACAAGAATCGGACGATGAAAAGTATATTTTTCTCAGAATCAAGGATAAATGCGTTTTTTTTAGACTGAAAAACAAACGAGAACAAGGACAAAAAGATATAAAAAATTGATAGTTCTTTTCAAACACAGTGTGAATCATTAAATTGCGTAAAAATGTGTACACTTGTCCTTCCTGTTTCAAGTATCCAAGTTTAATGTCTTATAATAAACTACTCGATGGAACTAATAAATCCATGCATGAAAATTGTTTCATTTCCAATTGTTTTATGCCATTCATAAATTTAATTTTGCCAGGTCGATTATCCGAAAAATCGCTTAGCTTTGTCCTTCATTAGTGTAAATAATCTCCTGTATGTTTTTCGAGTTTTTTCACAAAGAAAGAACGAGAAAAGTATCAGGAAAGACAGTATCAGTTAATAGCTGTCAATCAGGAAAGGCAAACCGAAGTTGAAATAGGGAGGTGTCTGAAAGTTCCGTAGAGTGACTCCCGACTTCTAATGAAATTCTTCGAATGCACCGGATTTCCTCGTTGGCTGTGGACAAAAGGGGACCGACCACGATCGAACTCATTATAAAATCGAACCGTCCGAGAAGGATGCGACGGGCGTTCGGCTAAAATCATTCTTGACACGTAATCCCGTTACCAGGCGGGTAAAGGAGACAGGGGTCGGACAAAGCGTCCAATTAAAATTATGCAACGTCCATTGTGCTCGTTATCGCACGCCTATCACCGACAGAACCGACCGGGGAACTTTGGAAAACTCGCTAGGTCCGATGAAAGCGGCAGAAGAAGTTTTCGCCGCCTCTACCCCATTCGTACCACCCTCCCCGAAAACCGCCGTGACAAATTCGTTTTCCTCGCTACCGCGTTTCCGTATTTACTCCTGCTACGTCGCTTTGTCCTCGCGTAATTACGTTCCGCGGCGGCTTAACAGCCGACAATTACTCGCCCGGTCGTCGTTAATTTCCCTTGAAATAAAAGACGACAATGACGACGACGACGCCACCGGTGAGACGCAATATCAGAGGGAGGAACGCGATACCAATCTTACGATTTCCACTGGCACAAAGACGATCCCCAACGTTCCCGGCAGAGATTCCTCTAACGGGACTTTCTGGAAACTAGGACCGACTGACTCGCTTTTGCAACGACGATGGCAACGTTATCGCGGACTCCAGACCTAACTGGCAGCTCGAATTGCCTGGGTTTCGGAGGAAACGTGTAGGTCGTTCCCGCTAGACGTGATTTAGGTGTCGAATAGGTTTGATTAGGTGTCGCTTCGATGACATTGCAGGGTCCATGACTACGAGACTGAAATTCGCGAAGAAATTCGTCGGTATTTTTAGTTCTTATCTCGAGGCCGTACAAGAAGAGGGGAGATTATCGATTTTCTCCAGTCTATAAATATATGATTTTTTTCAAATATTTAGCGAAATCCATGTCATTATGTTGTATCTTTTTAATTGAAGAAAGATCTCGTTACCAAGATGGTTACAATACGTAATTAATTATTACGAAGGTAATATATGAATGCATAAGTGAATGCAATAAATGATTTATCTTATTGGTCGTATTAGCGCTATTTCTAGAATTTTCTCTCGTAATAACAATATCGATATGTACAAGAGTATGAATAGAATATGAATAACATCGATTATAACCTATTACGATCGGAATATCTATCCAGGTCGTAGGGGGTCAAGATAATAGAATAAAAATGAATATATTTACAAACAATTAATTTGCTTGCGTCAGTGCTTGACGCCGTTACTTACCAATAGAATACACATTATGTCTATAACGAATTTCCATAACTTGGTATCCGAAGCAAAAATTACCTTAATCTAAACCAAAAATTCTTGCCACTCTGGTTATCGCGAAACACCACGAACCTCGAGTAACAGCGAGGTTTTTCGCCGGCCGACTGAATGAGATCGTTCGAAAGATTTCAGCATCATTTTGTAACGTGTTACATAAAATTCTTGCGTAACGCGTTCGAACACGTTGCCGGATTCCTTAGGCTCCGACAGCTTCCGCGACTCGGCCACGATTCAGTAGGTAGCCGTTCAGCACGATGGAGAGAAGCGTGGCCGGTGTTTTCGAATGTGAACGCAAAAAATGCATCTCTGGCGCACATAACACGTTGGAGCTGCATGTTACTCGCGCGAACGAACCGTCGTGTCGTAGTCGCCGTAGATCCAGTAGTAACCTACCTTTATGACCGACGATCTCGCGAGTGCGTTTTCCCTTCTCCTCTCACGTAACACGAGCGTGCAGGCTATCGCGCGATCGCAGTGCAACCGAGAAATCGCCTCGTACCACCTTCACCATCCAAGTTTCAATAACAGCGCGCGTACGTTCGACTTGCCGGCTTCGTTTCGCGCCGCGACTCGTTATAGGGTCGTTACCCCTGGATATACGGAAACGATGATATCTCTTTCGTTTCTGCTCGTACCCGGGACCAAAGTTTGTGTGCTTCGTGGATATTCCTATTGAAATGGAAACGAAAGAAGGTAAGTTCAATTTTTCATCATATTTGTTGGATTCGGTGGGTTTCTGTTGTTTTGCTGCATTCCGCAGAGAAATGAATTAACACTGTTAGCAACATTTCGCAAGTTACAAATTACAAATTATAAACGACAACGAATTGCTGTTAATACATCTAATAAATTAGAATCAATCACACAGTAGAAGTTGAAGCTTGTCGATGAATAAATTCTTATATCAATTCTATATGATATTGTAAAGATCATCGAACAAATAATATACAATAACTTACCACTTGAAGATCCAAACGGGGTTACGGGAAAAAGAAAGCAAAAAGGAAAGCGAATAATCTAAATGTATTATTGGAATTACAAGCATGATATTAAATTGATATTATTAACCCACATCGTTCACTTCAAGCGTTTTTCTCACTTCTTCATTTACATGTTTTAATATCACGTATTACATATCTTTATTCCATCTAACATGGCTTTGCTGTTGCAAAACAAACTTGTTTGTCGAGATACATTAAGCGTGGATAACAAACGATCCTGGTAATAAAGCTTTTCTTATTATAGAAAAATTCCGTTTTATTCAGGAAGGTGGTCGCGCTTCCGCGTTGTTTTCTATGAAATCTCGAACGACCGCGAGACCAATAGGACTCCGATCAACTTTGATCTTTCATCATATCGCTCTGTCGATTCGGTAGTTAACTTGTGCGCATAAATCACGATTCGCGGCGACGATAGCGAGCTACGCTACTGCTGTTGTCCATTTTCGCACGTTTTTGTAGTGTATTTTTCCTTTCTTTCTCTCTCCTCACTGACACCGTGGAAAGTATGCCAAGCACGTAATTCACGCCTACAGGTGTGCGTGCGTGTTTACGGAGGTTTGGCGTTCGCGCGAACGTATGCGGAACACGACTCGTGCGATCGAGTCCGCAACGAAAATGTGCTCTCACTGCATTGAAAATTAAAACAACCTAGCAGACGTATCTGCTGTTTCTCAAGCATCGCCTGTACGGTGAATGACAACGAGGTTTGCCGGCAAAAAGCGTCATCGTGCGAACCGTTGAACGCATTTAATCGGATGCGTTTTGCTGGTGATGAGGTGAATATGTACTTGTACTGCGTCTTATTGCAATACGAATGAAGTTTGCGTAACCTTTGGTTGATTGTTCAGAGGTTGTCTCGCCGCAGTTGCTCACAGATTCTTGTGTAATTACGTTGCGTTAGTTTAAGCTGGGATCTTTGCTCGCAGAGCATAGGAGGAACAATCTGTCCTAGAGTGGTATAAGTAGGTGTGCTGGATTCTAGGTGAGAATTTGTTCTCAAGAGTGTATCTTCAGTTTAGAGAATGGAAGAGAGAATATGGAAAGATAGATAAAGAGGAGAGGAAAAAAACCTGACCTTAACCTGATCACTTAATGTAATTAGTCGCTGTTTACGATACACACTTTATTTTGTTGTCATTCGCTTATTGCAGTCATTAATATTTATGGATTCAAATCGTGATTTTTTTATATCAGAAATATTGAAGTCACAGGAAAACATGCAAGTGCTCTTGACAAAAATAATCTCAGTCGTTATTGAGATAAAGGATACAAGTTATAGGTCGTAAAATTATCACAACGATCTTGATGTTTTCTTACATTATTAGATGATACGTGCAAAATTCTGAGTTACATCACGAGCGTTTTTCTTCCGATGTGTCAAATCGTACGAGTGCGTGTAAAATTAGCTGTAGACTATTTTGCAGCGACATCCATAAATTGATACGTGTCTAATCGTATTCGATCATGTTGACGTATCGCCGTAGTTACATAATTCGAGGTTTCCTAACTGCTGTCACAGCGAAAGCAGTGTAACTCGTAACACCGCGTAACAGGCCAATCATTGACGAGGCGCAATGTAAATAAATAAAAATATGCTTCACTCGACAAAACTACGTTCGCTTTCTCTTAATTCACATGAAGGTTTTCCTCTTTTTAACGAGACGTTTAAAATTTAAAATAAAATCGAGGTTTAGGACAGAAACGAGTTGTTCTTGCAATGACACGTAATTTGCAAATCATTTAAGAGAAACAGGTATCTTGTACTTTGCCTCGTGACTTCGAGTAAATGGCAAAAACTTACCATGCGCAGGGAAAGTTTTCCGAACATTCGATCCTTATTACCTGATCACCTTTGGAAGTCGAATTGTTAATCATTCAAATCTTTCTTCTTAATCTCTAACGAATGACAGACTGTAAATCAGTCCGCTGATATTTTTCTAAAAAATAGGTTTTCGCTAGGTGAATTTTTTAAAATATAGATACTGCAAAAGAAGAAGAACAAGAAGAAGAAGAAGAACATATTTTACCTGAAATCGTATCCACCTACTGTATTTCTTTTAGCTTATGTATCCACCTACTCAAATTCCTGTTACAACTCTCTAAACTCTGACCAATTTATGACCTCACCATACCTCTTCTGCCGGCACCACTCCCATATTTGACGCAAGCTATTCGAAAGATAGCTAAACACAAATCGGCCTCCTTTAGTCACATTCATTCTACAGTTAGTCGGCGACCACCACGAAAGACGATGTGGTTGTGACCTTGATCACCGGCAACGTCCTCGACATTCCCGTAGGATAGACACGGAGGTGGGCAACGATGGACGCAGGATTGGCCGTGGTAGAGTGCGCGATTGGTCCGATGGTCTGTCGACAGACAACCGCCACTCCGTTATCATCGTCACTGGACGCTCGTGTGTCTTCGAACCTGCAACTATCTACAGCCAACGCAAACCATTCTTCTGGGTGTTAAAAAACTATAAGAGTGTTGATCGTGACTTGGTTCATGAACGAAGAATATTATCGGGATCTTTGTCGATTGTTCGCGTGTCTTTGGACCTGCAGCTACTCGCACCTGACGCCAGCTATTCTTCTGGACGCTATAAAATCATAAAGGTATCATAGACGACAACCTGAGTTACAAAGCAATATTAGAATCTTCGTCTCTTGTTCATGTGTCTACGAATCTGCAGTTACTCGCAACGTGTATCATCGTCAATACTATAAAATTAAAAAATATCGTCCATCGTGACTCGGGTAACAAACAAGGAATATTACCAGGGCCTTCGACAATTGTCCGAGCATTGAGCATGAAGAAATGTCTCAAACGACACTGAAAAAGGCGTTTGCACACTTCCCTCGTTGGTTCTGTGTGATTAAGGATCCAAGGAGCATCTCACGCCTCGTGTATCTAACGAGTTCTCGAGTATTCGCGTACTTTCGTACGGTCAATAAGACAGTTTCCGGTCTACAGTATCGCGGTCTTGCGATTGCTACCTGTTGATCGTGTCGTCTACACTCGACCATTGCGAAATGTACAAATCGCGAGCATCGGTTGTAGTCGGTTGATTTTGTCGACTGTTGTGGGCAGACGTGCTGCGGTAGTGGTACAGTGAGGACCGTTGACAAGTTGCTGGACACGTCCTGATGTTCGTCGGATCGTGAATTTGTGACTGAGACGACGCTTGTGGTTTTTACTTCGGAACAAGTGCAGTGTGAAAGGTAGGCCATGATCCAGTTGCTTTAAGTTGGGAATTGTTTGTGGTGATAGATACGTTATTCATATGATTTTGATCAGAGTTATGTTTCTTTGAAATGAAAGACGGTGGTTGTAATTTATCGATATTCGTGAAAAGTGTATTTGATTCGTGTATTAATTAGAGAAAGTACCACTTTCGTTTTGGATTGCTACTTGTTCGAGAGAATCTACGTGTTTGGAGTGGAAATTTAGCGAAATTTGAGTACACGGAATCGTACATAGATGTTTCATTAATTTTGACGTCAACAATGTTTGTTAATCCGATACGGTATGTTTTCAGTTACATAAATACTTTTAGATCAATTTCAACGTTTACTCGTATTACATTAAAAATTATATCGGAATAATTAAAAATCAATTTTGTTCCCATCACGCTTTATCTTGTAATTATCGATAAAATTACTTTCACTTTTATTACGTTTCAAATTAACAAGTAGCTTCAGGCATTTTATATCCAAAGGAATCAAAACACATTCGGGATCCCCATTGACTCATCGAACCGACGACTGTCTTCGAAGAGAAAAGCAGTTGCCTTGGCTGTTTGCTCGTCCATACTTTCGGGGTTATTCAACTTATCCTTGACATTGAAACCGCTAAAGTAGACCATAGAAACGAATTACGCAAACTACAGAATGAAAGAGCTACTACGAAATCTTCGAATCGCTCTCTCAGGAATATAAACGTCTCGTTACATCTGGAACTCGTTCCTCGACTGATGGTGAAAATTCTTCTTATTTCTTCCATCTCAGCATATTATATTGGGCTCTAGTTTTCCTTCAGAACAGATCGGAATTCTATTTTCTTTGGTTGCGACGTTTCGAGATAATTCGAATTTACGTCATTCCTTTTCGTCTTCGCTTCGTAAATCACACACGTTGATATAGAGGTCGATCATTCATCCAATCCAGTGTCCGAACGCGAGGAAAGCAGTAGCTCGTTTCAAGGATTACTGGTATGTGATCAATAATTAAAACCTGTTTGTGAATCACGATCGAATCAGAGCAGAAGGAAAGATTAGGGTAAAAGATCGTCTGGCAAAAGAAACTCTCTCGGTATTTTGAAGTTCCCTTGACACGAATAAATATAAAATCGCGGTATGAAAATAATGTTGTGGATGTTGAGATTTTAATGAAAATGCACAACGGTAAAAATATTTTTTTCTCTCCGTGACATGTGGCGATAACGTAGTTTCTGTATTAACATTTTCTTTAGTTGTAATCTATTTGCAAGCGTAAACGCGAATTATTACGCGGTAATAAATTATCGTCGAGCTCTTATTTAATGATAATGCTGGCATAGCTTTAGACAAGTATAGTCTCAAACATCGGTGCAGTATTTTCAGACTTTATTCAAGGCATTAATACTTGCATTACTAACGTCAGCCGTCATTTAGATACATAATTTTAGTAGCGTGCATGATCATTTGTCACGATACACTGGAACACTAGTAGGAATTGCGTTTCAGTTAAAGCGTTAACACGTAATAGTCCTAAAAATATATTTTTCCATTTCCTTTCAGATCGCCAATGAACGCATACATTTTTTAACTTCAACCAATCTTTAAAAGAATCTCTCTATCAAGAATACATTGAATCATGTTGCCATCGTCGAAGTTGCTCCAGGACGATCCGCCAGAGCTTGCCAACGCAACCACCACCTCCAGGACTTCAACAAACGGACCCACCACGCAGACAACGATCGCCGTCGAAGACGTTGAGAGAAACGATGACGATCCTCCGCCTTACAGCGCGATTGTTCCACCGAATCACGTCGGTTGGCCGTACAACTTTTCAGGAAATCGGTATTCCGCGTGCAATACAACATCCTGCAGGACGGACGCGACTCCGTTGGCTGGCTTCCAACCAGGTCTGACGTCGCCAGGTTTTGGTTCCCATCCCAGGAGAACCGACGGTCAACACGCGTCAATCTCGGTTCCATCAATGCCTTGCAGGCTGTTCATGTTCGGCTCCCGCAGATCTTTGTTCGCGAGAGAAAGTTCCACGGATAACATCTCCATAATCAAGGATACAGGTGGAAGGACACGAAGTAAGTATTTTTATTAGGAATTGTGTGTTCCAGTCACTTTTTATGGGAGATTTATGTATTTATGTATTCGTTTCTTTTCAAATCTGAGATTAATGTTTTTTTTTTTTTTGTCCTTGTACCTTATCCCAATTCGTTATTACACGGTTTTAGTAGAATAAATTTTTATTTTAATTTCTGCTGCTTATCAACGCATGTTAAATAGCGTGAGAGATTTTGTTTACAAAGTGGTCGTAACGCCGCCTAAACGTATGATTCAGAAGTGCGATAATTATTTTTAATTGCATTGAAAATCGCAGCCCTATTTGTCTTGTGATTCGTAATTGTATGTTCAGTGTTTTGTACTTGGAATTGTCACGCTGCGACGGGGAATAAATTCGTTTGAATGCAAAGTGAGGAGGAGGAAGGGAGCGGGGAGAACGCGACTCTTTGCCGTGAAATTTTCCATCGTTTGGAGCACGCATGTCGCGTGTAACGAGATCTTTAATGGTGCTCGGTTTCCAGCATGCATAATTCGACCTGCTGAAGATTCATTACCATCAATTTTTTATTGTAATCACTGAATGTAACACGGCAAAATGCACGCGGTCTGCCTTTGTAGTGACATCACCTCCATTTTCTGATATTTTTTTCTCCTCTTTTTGCTTTTGCAGAAAAGCACGGTCGTTTCACTTCGTCGTTACCTCCCTGTTCCAACGTAAAATTAAATTTGTTTTTTATACTCGTCGGCATACAAATGTCATTTTTACCAGGAGTAAAAATGAAAATAAGGAATAAATGTTACAATGTGACGATTTGAAATTTAAATTTTTTCGTGTTTTTGTATTCTCGCTGAAAGATTCGAGTAATCAAAATGTCATAGAACATGTTTAACGTGCTTTTATCGCAATCTATTCGGATACGAAACACAATGACTATTATTTTTCAGAATACGGCGCCATTTTGGTCGGTGGAGCGGTGATCATTTTTCTCATGGTCTTGTCGTTGCTGGTGCGATTTATTATGGACAAACATCTTTGGCGTGGCTAGCCAAGGATTCTTGGAAAATGACGATAAAACGTATAACGATCTAGCGCGACGTGTTCTCGATTTAGACTGAATCTAGAGTAAGCATTATCACAGTGTAATTCTTCGTCGCATTGCAGGTGTAATTAGGACGCGATTGTCGCGCAAAGAAAAAAATTCCAGTCCTGTAACTCGTACGTCATCTATTGTGCATACTTTCATCGTTCAATTCACCGGCTAATAAGTGCGATATTTACGCGTATTTCTGGAAGTAACATACGTTTAAGTCCTTTGTTTAAGGTTCAACGTTTCCTTAGAGCGTTCTTTTTTTAATACATTACACACGATCTATTTTATAATTAAATGTAATATACTGCAGTCCTAAGGCAGTATTAGATGCGCCATAAGACAATCTGTAAATAATTACTCTCGAATATTTGTATAAACTTTTCTGTACTACCTACATTAGAATATTTTGTACTATCTGTTTTATATCGAAGCTTTTGTACAATATTTGTGGAAATAAGATTGACAAGTTTCGAGAAGCAGCCTGCAGTTTACATTTTATTATCCAATTTAGCAAAATGCTAAAATTACACTTTGTCATTCATGTATTGGTAACGGAGAGCAGTAAATCATCAGCGTATCGCTACACGACAAAGCGAAGGTTACTTAAACAATTTTGTTGATCGAACGTATTCCACGCGAGGACGAGTCGATAGTCGAATTAGAAGAACAAACGTTTGCCTGTTGACTCTCGGCCTTATATAGCTAGAATCTTAAACTACGCGTAGTCAATTGAATAGCCATAATCGTCATCATAGGTAATCAAACCATGGTACATACTTACCTCATTTTTTAGATGTAAGTATGCTTAAACGGTACACAGAACGTAGATATTTAAACTTCTTTTGAACGCGAGAACGAAATTTTTGTTATGTTAAACGCTCCGTCATTTTTGTCTAAAAAGTTAAACATTTAACTTAAGCAAACTATTAAAGGAAATTGGATGTTTAACATCAATAACAGATTATTTACATTCGAAGGCTATTTGAGGTATCAGTTTGTGTCATTATCGCTGTCAAAATAATTTCAAGGCCATATAGGTATTATTAGAGGCATGTCATTGGTAAACAAGGTTCAAATTATCAAAGTTTAAAATTGTCAGAACTTTTAGAACGAGTATTAATACGGTCATCCAAGTGATCGTAGTCCGATTTTAAAAATCATGTTGCCAATCGTAACGACAAACGTAAATAGCTACTGGTCTTTTTCGGTAATAGCAGGTGTACCGTGTGACGATTCGACGGGTTCCCGGCAGCGCTCTCGTTTGCCCAGCGGCTCGCAATCGAACGCGGCATTATAACTTTAATCATGATTAACAGTTTTATATAGCGATTGTCAAGCCTAACTCTGATAAAGTCAGTTTGACGGCGACGTGTTCAAACAGCCGGTGCGTCCCTCAGGCCAGCGTCCAAGCGATGCGCCACCGGGGAAATTAGCCGGCAAAATAATTCATGGGCGAAGCTTTTATTTGACGTCCACGCGGAATCCCTGATATTACGAGGGAGAGGCCTGCCTGGGTCGCGTAAACAAATGCGCTGCAAAATTGTTGATTCGCGGTAAGTACCCTCCAGAGCCTTTATCGTTTCGCGAACACCGACAAAGTTAACGCGGGAAATATTGTCGCCGCCGCTACATCGTTTCAGTAAACCGACGACTATAATAGCTGTGGTTTTGTTGAAATTGCTTCGTTCACACATTCCTCCTTGCCCAAGTTTTTCTTTTTTTGTAAAATTATGAATTAAAAGTGTTGGAAGTTTTCCATATAATTGTTTAAAATATCGTGGTATTTCAACAAAACACATCGGACACAGTTCACAAACAGATATTAGAATCCTGCAACTTTACGTGACAAAGAATTCGAAGAAAATTTCGTAGACGCGTTCTTTTCTAGAAAATACCGTGTGTGTCGACCTCCAGAAACAAGCCTGCCTCCACTCTTTTGTTAAATTTCTAACGTTACACTCCCTTCGACCGGAACTGTTTCTGCTTAAAGTTTAAATCGCGTAAAACCGAGGGGAATAAGAGGTCGGCCGCTTGAAAGATAAATAGAAGGACGGAAGGCGTGGACGACCGGTTGGAGGAAAGGAGGCGGCTACGAGGCGAGGGCTGTACGCGAGAGGGTTAGGTGTTTGTCAACGGTTCTCGGTAGTTAATTACCTTACATGAAAGGAGGCTGCAGTCCTTACGGCACTCGACTCGGTTCCTGCGTGCCATCAGCCTCTTACCTTCGCTTCGTTCAACAGCCTTGAGTGCCACACACCCTACGCTTCCTCGTCACCTGTGAGAGTTTACGATGGCCTAATCCGATGAACGAGTTACGTTCATCCCCAGCATGTAAGCTTGCCGCGGATAGAAAAGGGAGAACCCCGGGAAAATTTGGGGTGAAACGTGCCGTTTATGTTACTCGTACAGGCTTGAACGTTTGTGTTTAAGTAAATAAAATTGGGACGAAAAGTTGATTTAAATTCTCAAGCCAAAGGGAGACTTCCTTTTTTACGGTATTTCAAATTTTCCAGTAACATTGATTTTATTTTATGAGTTTTTCTCCAGTATGTGCATTAATTCGAGTATCCTGTAGAAATAGGATTGCAAAAGACAGTGCTCATTTTGGACTTTTCTTTCTGGATTTGCTAGAGTTTCTCACCAATGCAGAACAAAAAAAAAAAAAGAGAGAAAATCAAGGAACGAGCATCATACGTCGCGAAAATAGCACGAAAAACAGCGGCCCGTTCTTCCGATGATTTATCGTTGAAGTTGCACAAAGCGAAACACGAATTCCCGATTGTGTAACGATGATTCATAGCAATATAAAGCGCGCGCAATAAAATTGTGCAGAAGTTCGCTGGGGGAAAAAGAGACAAATCGGGCCAAAAGACAGTTCGATGAAACTATCGCATCGTTGTATCGGTAAAATCGATCCTGCCCACGACTTTGCCTTTTTTCCATTATGAATTTTCATAAATGCGTTAACCATCGTCGATCATACGATCTAGAAAGTATTATAAAACATTAAACAATTCTTTCTTCATGGTTGGATCCGCCTTTTAATTTTGTCTCTCTTTTCTTTCACGGCCGATTATCTCCCCGCAGATGCGAAATAAAACGGAATTACTGTGAAAGAAGGAAAAAGAAGGGACGAGCGTACGGAAAAATGGAAAAACGTAAAGGAGTCTGGATCTTCGTTTAAGCATTACCGTGATTACGCCCTCTCTCATAAACTATTACACTGCACTTGCTTCCGACATCTGCATCGTTCCGCCCCTCAAGGTTACCGTCTCAGATTCGCGCGCGTCTGCCTTCCCAGGCGTGCTGATAATCGTCCGTATCTTTCGCTGAAATTGGACGACGCCAGAGAAATTCGTGTTACGATTATTGCCCCGATTCCTGCTATGGAAAGCTTGGATCCGTGGAATATCAAATTTATAATATTAAGATTTATAATACTGAAATTACAAAGTTTTTAAATGGATACACGGTAGAATTCCGCGAGAATTTCAGTAGGAAACTGATGTACATTTTTTCAGAACGGTACATAACATCTGATACTCTAGAGAACAAATTGAACAAGTGGATATAATTCATACGTGTGGTAGCCCATAACCATAAAGAAAGTTCCAGGCTTTAAGCACATGTGTTAGCCACATCGCCTGTGAAACGACGTCCGAGCCAGGACATTGTAGAAAAAAGCCCTGACCAGGACGTCGTGAAAGAATAAACCCCGGGACTTACGAAAAAGACTTGGGCCTTCGACAAGAATGAACTGTTCCCCTATCCCGGAAGAAAACTTCCTCTTTCAGAGACCTCGGCCCCCTATATAAGAGGAAACGAGGAAAGCTCGAGATAAAGAGAGAGAGAGAGAGAGAGAGAGTTGCAAGTGATCAGTCAAATCGAGTCGACGGTGAATACGAGAGGAACAGTCCGAGTACGGTCCAGGTAACACGCGCTAGTAAGTCTGTCAGGTCTTCCTCGTATCATTAATATTAATATCATAATAAATTAATCCGCGGAGTATTTCTTTGGCATGCTTCACGTCCTACCAGCTCATACGTATTACTGTATATCTAAAAACATAAAGATTTCTCTATAGAAATTTCACTACGTCCACGGTATCTGGCCAATTGTACATTTTATCCCACCTGTCATTTTTCCATCGAGTTTTTCGTATGACGTAGAATGGAATGAATATCTGAAAGTGCGATTTGACGTCATTCGAATTTTTTCCAGGAAAGCGTTCTTAACACCTCGTCCTATTGATGGCCAAAGCTCATCGTCGAGTGCAAACACGCGAGCCTATCTGCTACAAACATTTGCACTCGCAATTAGCACACTACGTCGATGCTAAAAATCCTCGAAGCCTCGTTCGCGAAAACAATCGCCCATCACGAATCGAATCGGCGAGGCAAAAATATCTCGGCCGTTGTCCCATTGAAAGCAATTACCCTATCGGTATAGAGGGCGAGTAACCCGGGGTTGGGTCTCGCGTCCCTATTCCGGACGCCTTTCCCGTCGCTAAACTGGGATATACGTATATGCAATATACCGGTACATATCCGTGGACAAACAGAGAACACATTCCCGCCTCTCTGTCTCCCTTTATCCCTTTCTCCGTGGTCGCATAGCCGAGCGAGAGGGCGGCAGAGATTGCAAGTAGCGGTGGTCGTGGGATACATCATTCATACATAGCCAAATCTCATATCGGTTTCTGATCCTCCGGCTATGACGGCCTTTGAAGCGTCTCTCCTTGCCGCTACCCCGTTGCCCGCACCCACACTCGCTTCGTTCTCATCCCCTGGCCTCTCTCTGTTTATTGTTACGTCGCATTTATGTATGAAGCAGCGCGAGATGCCATTGTCACGGACACATGACGCGCTACAGAGGGATGGACGGTGGGAGGAACGGGGATCGAGTCTCTGTCCTTTCGGAGCGGAACTTGGTAACAGTGAAAATGGAAGCAGAGTTATTGGGCCAAAACGGAAATCGATGCCCTACAGTTCGCCCCTTTGCCTGCTTGAATTTTCCTGCTTCTTGTGCAAGGTTCTATACTCCGCGTGAACGTTGTGTTTTATCTGCAGTGTTTAATTGATCCGGTCATTAACCGAGGTCTTCGATCGAGGGAGGATCGCTACGTGTCAAAGATTTTGAAGCGTGGATGGCACAATGTTGCGCGAGATTGCAACTTTGTGTCGTCGTCTTCGCGCGTTTAACGATTTCGCTGTTTCTTCGATTCATTCCCACCACCTGTACGCGTAGCGGTCTCTTATTGCTGCAATATGTAATTGTTGCTATTGTAGAAGGATGTTTTAGATAGCAAGGAAATTAAACAAGCATTTTGTAGAAGGACGTTTTTGTTAGGTACCGATGAATTTTGAAATTTCTCAATTCTGTTATATTTAGATTCCACATTTCATAATTTTGTAATTACATTGCGAAGTTTACCCGTTATTAAAAATTTTTAGTTACATTGTGTTTCATTTGCTCCGTTCATAAAAATCATTAGGCCAAAAGGTGATAAAGAAACAAAAGATATCTCTCAGATGAATCTTCGAAAAAATTAAAGATTTGAACTTCGAATCTAAATTGAAGCAAAATACCGCGAAGAAGAAATACGAGAGTCATCGACTGAGCTATTCGCCTAGAGTTTTCATCGTTCTTACTCGACGAATTGTCGTTTCAGACCGAAAGTTTGGCAGTAGCGCAAACTGGGAAGGCAGAGTCGACGAATGGTCGACGGAGGGAAGACTAAACGGGCAGGAAGCTATTCGACGAGGTCGTTTCCGGTCGAGTCTGATGCGCCTTCACTCGGATCCCGACGTTATCGCGACAATTGAATGGCTCGAATCCTCCTTGCTTTCCCGCTCTTGCTGCGCGACCACGATAAGCCTCAGAAACAATCCCTAACGGTCTCCCTCGCGAAACCTCGGTACCTGTATCCCCAATCGCCTTCCTCATTCCACACTTTCCTCTGTTTCTTCCGATGGAGCTAATCATTAGTGGAAAAAGAGCGGTTGCTTTTAATTGTCGTATTCCGAGCGCAAATCCGAGACATTGAAACGCAAATAATTCTAAGCAATTTTATATTCCTTGAAAATATAGACGCAAAGTCTATGAATTATCATTCTAATCTCCTTATTTGGAGAACCATCACTTCATCGTCAATTTATCGCATTTTTGTACAATTATTTCACTTGAAATCATTGTGCTTTTGAGCATTTTTACAAAGAGATTCAGAAAAACAAAAAACGGTGATTGAATTGTTAAGACAGATGCTACTATTTAAACCAGAGATCTCTTTAACGAAAACAGCAACGAATGCGTCGAACAACATAAAAATTGCAAAATCTCCTATTTTATCGAACTATTTTACTACAAAAATTCTTATCAACGCACAGATCTCGCAGCGGTACCGAAGTTGGACAATTGAATCGGTAAATCGCCCCTCTGACGATACAACTGTTGCGGTAACGACGGAGATAAGTGCGTGATCTCACAATGTAGGAAACGATATCGCGTCGGTTTATCCTTGAAATGTAAAGTTCCGTCGTTCCGATCTTAATCAGTTATTCCAAAGGGGCTGCCCCTGCAGTCGCAATCCCCCGGCAAATTCCTCCTTCCGCATTGTTCCCTAAATGCAATCGACCGCCTCGGAAGGCTTGCAAACTTTCCCCCTTCGACTGGTTCTTCAAAACCGCGAGGAAATCGTAGTAGACCACGGACGCTGGCCGAAACTTTCCCAGAGTATTATTCAATGAGGTGTTAGGAATTGTTATGAGGGAGCAGCATCTTGGTTTCTGCCGTGAACGAGTATTAACAAGGATATGCTGTAAATGTAACAATTTTCAGAAACTGTAAAAGAATTGTTTTATTCTGAGATATCTTGTCAATGTTAGATTTCTCGGGATTCAGATATTTAGATTTTTGGAGGTATTTAATCTCATTTATATCCTTCTTATTCTGTTCTAACAAACAATTTCCTATCATGTGATGAGTAGTCCTTGAAAATCCATGAACTTTATACGATTCAGTGCATACTGTAATTAATATCAGCGACTGGCACTTAAATTGGTTCAGAGAGTTATGCAAAATCAATAAGCATAGTGCAATCTATGCATACACATTTGAAATTAGGTCAATTGATGTAAACACGATCACTTCAAACATTTCGAAATTGAAGCTTATAGTAATAGAAGATAACAACTTCGCTTGAACAAGTCTACAAAATTTCTCTTTCACGAATTTTACTTAAACAGAAATGAGAAATTTCTCTTCTTTCTATAAAAATCAAAAGATTACCTAGAAGTCAAGCGGAAAAGAAAAACGCAATGACAGTCGTATTACTCTGTAACAGGTACGATTAATTCGATTATCGGGGATAATTGACGGGTCGCAAGTGTTGGTTTCACTTATGAAAGAGGTCGTTGATTGATTCACGAAGGCGCACAAATATGTCGCGACGAACTAATGCACGGTGTATCGTATTGGGCACAATCTGCAAAATCCGATTACAGTTTGGCGCTACACGGCCCCGATCGACAAACTAAACTGAGTTAAGCCTGGTATTAGAAGCAAAGCCTCGTTTATTAATTCAAACCGAAGTTAACCCTCTGTGTTTCTCCTCGCGAACTCGAGGAAAACCATTGGGGTGTGACATTACAGTAGCTGGCCCACTACACGGTTAGATCAAAGTTAATCCGTGCAAACACACTGTTCACCTTCGTATCGCAAACGATGTACAGAGAGTAATGATATTCTGTGCCGATCGATTTTTCAATTCTCACTGCAATGAGACATCGATTCAGTGAGACTGATCTCTTCCTCGAGCGGATATTCCCGTGGAATAATTTCGTTAGTTTACACGAAATGATTTATGCGTGAGACTCGTGATACGATTTCCGCCCTCTTTACATGAAATATTCTGTCTATCATTTTGAAACTGACGAAAGCTGTATTATTATTATGTTTCTATGCCATCTTCTGTAGATATGGATTCAGTGTATAGAATAATTTTGTCTTAGCATAAGAGACTTTGTAGATTACCATGATACGCACGATCATAAATTATTCATGTCTAACTGTTAACGGCGATTTTTGCCAACTCTCTACTCTACATTCAAAAAATTCAAGCTTGTTGCGCGGTCATATTCGTGTTCAAACATTTCTACTCTTTTCCACGAACAATTTAAGATCGGGGGTATCGAATTTCTTATTGCGCCGCGTGGTGTCTTCGCTGAGAAGCATCGCAGCCGGAGATCACACGCCGGGGGAATGGTTGGTAGCAATTTGCGAGCAACCTCGTTACTGAAAGTTCGTCGTCCGAGGGACCGCGGTACTCCGCTTACTTCGCCGCCAAAGTAACGCGACGAAGGTCGCAAGGGTGCAGCCTTAACTACGTTGATTCGTCGCCAGGCTGAAGTCGAGTCAACGGGCTTGGCCAACGTAAAGAGAGAGAGAGAGAGAGAGAGAAAGAGGATTGGTGTAGCGATGGTGTGCAACAGACGAAGCGTTCCCCAGGTGGGAAGGGAGTTTGCATAGCGGAAGTACCCTCGAATCGATTCATCGAAAACATCTAACCCTCTTGAAGGGCCGCTCGGCGCGTCTCGTGGGAGGACTCGGCAGGAAGGTCGCCAGAGAGGTGAGGAAGGGTATCGGGGGTTGGAACCAAGCCGCATCGCGAATAGGAAATTCTCTTCGTCCTACCGGGTCTTTTCCTTCCTTCTTTCTTCCCCTCTCGACCCTTGATTCGCTAGGCTGCACCCACCGCCCTCAACGAATCGCGGCACGCGGGTAGAAAATAGGAAAAATGAAATTCCTCCGTGTACCCGCCACCGTCTGTCTCTCCACCCCCTTCTGCCTTCTATCGGACCACCCCCGACGGGCGAACGGCGCCGGTACGCTCGTGCTGCCGCGGCGAGTATTGAATATTCAAAACTTTCCTCTCGGAAGAAACTTTCGCATCTTGCGCAACCTGCTGAGGAGGAGGCTTAAGAAAGAGGTGGAATCTCGCTCACCTTACCTTCTCGTACTTTCTCTCTCTCTCTCTCTCTCTTTCTCTCTCTATCTCCTTTTCTCTTGTCCTTGCTCGTGGACTTTCACGTGGTTCCATCGCTCCTTGCACCGTCTGCGGCAGACAGATTTGATTTTATGAAAGCCATGGAATCGTCTGGAAAATGTGAATAATTGTTAGCTTCTGAATTCTTCTCGGTTGCGACTCGATGTGCTAGAACGCGGTTAAGAGTTTCTGGTTCCTTCAAGAGGAGCTGACTAGGAGGTGGTAATACATTTTGTTTAATCGTAGCTTCAGAAGACTTCGTTGTAATTTTTCTCCTTTTTTCGGGGGGGGGGGAGTATCCCTTCGGTATAGTTCGAATTAGATTTGCCTAAACGAAAGTTTCTGAACTTCAATGTAGTAGCTTCAGTAATTTGTCGAAAATAGTCACAATCCTGAATTCTCTTTGCACTCGAATTTGCACCCTCTCAGAGCTGATACGCTTTGATGTGGACCACCTCAGAGATTCGCGTGTGCATGCGATGCATATCCACAGATTGCAGCCTGCAAAGAAGCTCCTTTGGGCATTTCCTGCACTCTTTTCATAAATAAATTACCGACCATGCACATAAATATGTACACGAGAGTATTGTATAAATAATATGCGTCATCCAGCCATATGATAATCACCATTTGAAGTAAAAGATGGTCCTCCAATATTCCTAATGCTGTCCTCCGAAAAATTAAAATTTCTCCTTTAGTCCATCTTATATACAAGGTCGAGGAGCACCGTACCGGAAAGATCTTTCCTCAACCATCAAGCAGACATCAATTTCGGATTAAGACTTCGCCCCGACCACATCGGGAATTCGATAATCAGTGACTGGTGAAATTTTTCAATGCTCCCTGGTACTTCTTTCACCGCGGCCGTTGGCCACGCGAGCTTATTAGTTAATGGAAAAGATGAACGCGAAAAATGAAGGACTCTGGCTGGCTGGAAATATGATTAAGCCTTTTTCACGCGGTCTGTGGAGGGAACGATGTCGTCCTATCTGTGGCACGATCTTTGCCGCTCGTCCGAGAACCGAAGAGACTGATGTAATTACGTCGAGCGAAATGGAGTCAGAACGCTGAAAGGAAGCGTGGCTGGCTAGGTAGCGCACAGGTTAAAGCATGATAATGGCTGACCAAAAGGACGGTTGCTTGAAGAGGCGAATATTTTCGCGCTGCTTCTACTAATGATCGTTTACGATTTTCGTTTCTTTTTTATATCTATAGAAAAATTAACGGGCAGTTTGAATGGGAAATTCTCTGGTTGCATTTTAAACAGAGACAAATGGTACGGTTAAAATGTTCACAAGGTGCATAATTCGATCAGCTCGGTGCACTTTGAACGAGAGAGTCTCCTTCATGGCGCCTCTACGACACAGTTTAATGGCGCAATCGGCACTCCGCTTTGACGCCTCTCTTCGCGTGTCTCGAGTTTCAGAGTAAATCTTGAATAAGATCTGCATCTTGCAGCTCAGACCCAATCTGACGGAATTTTCTACCGGTCGTCAGAGATCTTACGAACGTTTGCGCGGAACGGTATTAAAGGATAAGTGGACGTAGTACGGAATTTAATTTCTTTGCATCGAACTAGCGTTATATAAAATACGTATTATCTATAACGTTCGAGGTAGCGACGATTCACATTAAAAACGGCCCCTCTTGTGTAGTAATTTACCAACTAGTGATATTGACAAGTTACAGATCGTAGATTATAAATTTCTCTTTTACAATTTTATAACTTTTCGTAATTTGTAAGATTGTTCTCAAAATTTCAGCTAATCTCGACTCCTGACTTGCAAAAGTTTACTAACAATTTTAATTCAATTGTGCAAAAAAGTTCTGGTCATATTTCTATCAATTTGGCTCATTCAGCCCTTTCACTCCATTAAATTGAAGCTTAATTGTTCAAATATGCCAATAAAGATCGAAGATTCCACAGAGAGTTCGACAAACTGAATGTTCCATCAACTTCCGGAGAAGCTAGAGGCCTTTAGAGAAGCAACCGCGCCGCCCTTCCGGCGACGGAGACGCGAAGAGGTATTAGTTCACGCACGTGAAAGCTGTTCGTCGCAATTCCGTGGTTCCCATGACGTTGAAACGCCGGCGTCGCGACGCACCCGCAGGAATCCGCATAGTACGTCGTCGAAGCTCGCTGCCGGAAGCAGCCGCGTCCCTCCGAGGATGTTTGCACGCATCCTAGCTTCGGAATTCATACTTGACATCAAAGCAACGTCTGCTCGATGCATTATGTTAACGCACACACATATACAGACGCGGGCACCTACACGACCGTCGCGACGACGTTTACGTCGTCGTGCGTGCTCCAATCGGCGCGAACGGACCGACGCTGTTTCGTCTGTCGCTGCCTTGGATACCAGTCGTAATTACTTGGCGTCGGGACGCTGCTTTACGCTAGTGTTTGTAATGCTCGATTGCGCTTCATCGAAACGTCTTTTGGTAAATTGATACAATTTCGAAGTTCTTCGAAAAGATTCGTTTTTAAGAAAATGATATAACATAGATTTCTAGTTAACCCCCGATTATATTACTAAGAGAATGTTAGTTGACTATGAATTTAAAACATACTTGAAAAAGTACTTGATTTTTAGTTGGTTATATTTTTTACAATGTCTCTATCACTTTTATTAGTATAACCTTACAGTTTTGTCATTTCCTCTTCAATTAATTTAATTGATAAAAATTTTATATTGATAAAAGCTGTTAAAGAGAAAGAGAGAGAGAGAGTGTGTGTGTACTTGTTAGATAAAAAGTATTTCGAAACTATAATTGAGTATGAGATATCACATGTAAATTATATTATCGCTCACGTTTGCTCTAATCTTGTAATTGCTGCAGTTCTATAGTCTGTTATCGGTTCAAATGCCCGCAACACAGTCTTATATTAGTTTATGTTTATGCGATAAGATAAAATGGGTGACGTATAATTAATACCTAAGTAATACGTAAGTTTATCAAATATAATAAATCACATTTTTATTACATTGGTCTCTTCCTGGGAATATGAAAAGTTAAAACTGATAATACGTAAAAAGTATATAACACATGACCGTTATAATTTCGCTTTATCGGTGGTCACGTAATTACAGTTAAGCAGCTCATTACATTGCGACGCAATGTTTTGAATTGTATAACACTTACGTAATGAAAACTCAATGATTCACTCGTATTTAGCTCGAAAAATCGAGAGAAACTTACTGAAAAAAAGAATTATGACAGAATACACATGGATACAAACCGAATTTTATTAAATCTCTTCAACAACTGATGAACTGCGACGCTCGATCGTTCCCGCGTCACTCTTCACTGTATTAATTTCCCTGCTGAAAATAATCACGGAAATAACGATATTCCGCCGACATCGTTTTAATGAAATGTCACGGATCGAATACACGGTAGCTCGATACAGAAAATGGAATAATGTATGGTAACGTACCAAGTTGCTAATATACAGATCGATGTAAACGAACCGGTAGATTAAAATTGTATTGCCGGAAAGAAATTTGTCATCGCGATCCTAATGGTAAAATTTGTCATTATCAATCACTGATCGTTTCTACCAACAAATATAATTCTTCCTTGTCGAGATAAATATCCAAAGATCCATAAAAATAACGTATGATTCACACGTATTTCAAAGGTAATGCAACTCGATGTTTTAACAAAAAAAAAAAAAAAAAAAACAAACAAAAACAAACGGAATTATTTTGAATCGTGACACTTTTGAAATATATGTACCATTCCAACGTTAAAAGTGTTGTCAGAATCAGTGAAAAGGACGTATGGAAACATCGTAGTATACGCGTCAAAAATTATTTAAAGTTCCTGTAACGGTAGAAAAACCGCGCATAGGTAGTCGACTCGCAAATTGACTGAGTCCTGACCGTACTGGTAAAATATGGTTCTCCGGATGAGCGTGTACCAGGGTTTGCAGCCTCTTCCCAACTCTCGAGCTTTAACTCCCTCTCTTTTTCTCTCCGTTATTCTATATGGCAGCTCGTCTCGTCTGAAAGGCAACCTTCTTGCCTGATTCACGGCAGTCGAGGCAGCTGGGCGCGAAATGCGATAAACTCTCGCGAATCCCTCGCAAGTGACGACGTCGAAAAATATTTACTCCTCGAATGCCCGTCGGGCGTTCCTCTTTCCTAAGCCTTTACCCCCTCGTTCTCCTCCCTCGTCGCTCCCGTCTTTCCCGTCTTTACCCGTCCGAGGCTTCTTCTCCTCGCCAAGGCCTCTTCCAGTACGCTTCGGCAGGAACTCGTTTATCCGCGGGCCAAGGATATTTACATAAATCAGCCATGCAATCTCTTTTTATATTTTGCGAAAGCATGTCCCGAATATACGCGACACAGCTCCGTATACACGCGAATGGTAGTGCGTTCAAACCCTTAGGTCGTACACTCTCACCACGGGTAAAGCGCGTGGTTCTGTCCTCCAGGCCAAAAAGCATCTGAAATACATGGCTATATACGCGTCCGGTTTGGTTGTTTCCGGGACGGGACAACTTTTTTGTTGTCATTCTTCTAAGATAACCGGGTCACTGGGAAAATGCTTTCTTTTTACGTCTAGTCGCGTACTTTTTTTCTTGCCTGCCTTCGGTTTTCTTTCGTTGCATCTTCTTAGTTTCCTTTCTTTCTTTATATTTTTTCATTCCGATTTCCTCCCGTTTCCACTTCCATTTCTTTTTTCCTACACCACGCCGATGAGAAGTTTCTATTCGTGCAAGGGTGAATACGAAATACGAGGCCTGCGACCCAACACCGATTTTATACCCTCGCTCGTATTACGCTTTTCTGAAGCTTTATCTCCGCATAAAAGAGTCAACCGAATGAATCCGCTGTTCAATGAATTCGGTGTTACGACCACGTATAATAAATAGCCGTTTCCGCCCATAGGATTACTTGGCAACGTCTTCCGGCCCTTAGTCGTTCGCGAAATTTTTTTATATAACGTTTCCTCTTGCCCTTCTTCGCGATATGTATCCCAAGCAAGCCATTATATTCGCGTTCATTTCGGAACGCTTCTTTTGGTAAGGTACCTACGATTAATATTTCACAGAATTTTCTTAACAATGTTATACCAATGTACTAAATTCAACAGTGCAGAAATCTCCAAAAATTGATCATTGCCAACTTCTTAACATCATTCGTAATTACAGTACCTCGAGTTCGCGATCATCTGACGATTACCTGTCTTTGAGCATAGTTGCAAATATATTCAGTAAAATAAGTATACATATCGAGATCGAAATAAATGAAGCCGAAGGGGTAAGGTGAGTGAGATGTAGTCGCGGTACTTTTGGTTAATGAAATTGAGGTCGGGTGTAATAGGGTGAATTTCGAGCCGGCTTTGATGTCGTCGTACCCAGACGTGACGTCGCACGATTCACCCCCGTCCAAGAGATGTTCGCTGAAATATTAATTAATCGACGAAAAACAAACATAGACGCGGACTCCGACGTCCGATTATTTTTTACCTTCCGGATATAATTAATTAAACGCGATCCGCGACAACACGAATTGTTTCCTTCGGCCCTTTTTCCACGCTCAGAGGAAATCGAGCGTGTTACCCCCTCTGGCGATTAATTACTCCCTCTGTGTTGCCTGCTTCTTCTCTTACACCAATGGTAGTTTGTATCCCGGTTTCCTTCCGGGAAGACTTTGCCACTCGCTATCGTCGATAAATTTCTTCCTGGCTGAGAAACTGGGATGAAACGATGATCCTGTTTGCGAGTAGACCATGATCGAGCGCTGATCCTGTGCGTCTTCGACGTCTTTCAAGCGAGAGACGGGTAGGACGCAGGTGCGAAACGGAAGACGCGTCGAGCGAGTACGACGTGGCATGGTAATTGTAATTAATTCTATCGGGACTCGGAAGTTCCGATGTTGGTATGTGACTGCAAGGATGGCGAGAGTGCTAGGGTTAGCTCGACGTATACATTAATGGAGCTTAACGAAGTTTTAACGCGCGACGAGGTTCAACCAACTCTGAAAGATTCCGAACGTTTACCTAGTTACACTTGCAAATATTGATGCTGCCGAGACGCGCAAGTTTAACGAGTCCAAGTTCTTCGACCGGAGTTCTAAGCCGTCCTAATCTTACCGTCGATCGTAATTTCGAAGGTGAATTAATTCTGTCCTTTATACTTGATATTATTGAAGGACTTTGAATGCAGTTTGCGGTATCCACCGTTCAAGACTTCGACATAGGTTTCGTTAAATATCGCGCCGTGAAGTCTGAGACCATATGGGGGCATCGCGTAGTTCGTTGTAGTAATCTCGTTCCTTTACTTCTATGTTGCAATGAATACGAGCTCTGACAAACGAAACATTCGATATAGCTACTTTAGTGCGTTTAATCTGATCTTTTAGTGTGTTAACTCTGCGAAAGAAGGTTCATTTATTATCATTATTGTTTCGATTTGAATCGAAAAGCAGAAGAGAAGAAAGAAGAGAGAAAGGCAATTCGGAAAAACCGATTTCAGGGAAAGGAGTTGAACAGAATGATTATATCAACTGACAAGCGGAGCACACAGCCGCGTTTTCCACTGACTGACTGTAATTTACATTTGAAATTGCTTCCGGAGCATCGCTTCAATTTTTAACGATACTTTCCCGCAGACTTTCATCAACGAATTTCCTCTGCATTCGAAACGGCTGCGTTAATTACGCATGCTAACGACCGCTAATTCCCACACTGAATTGCAACCACATTGTTCGCAAATGTGTGAACAATCATGAAAGAAGCTTTGCGATTTCATCCGGTCTAAACGATCGTTTCCCGTTATTGTATCGCAAAACAATTTTACCTTGTGTTAGCTGATCCGTCCTAGATCACGTTCAAAACAATGAAAGCTCACTTCGAGGATATTCCAGACGATACTTATTAATTCATAACTGGAAGTTTGGGGGCTGTAATTCAAATATTCTGATTTTAATTTTGATTTTAAATTATTTTTCAGAATCAAGTATTTCAACTGAAATATTCCAACTTAAATATTTTCATTAAAAGGAAACTGTTTTCTTTGTCTATCAGGAACCGTTTGAAAAAATCCTGCGAAAAAGATTAAATATATAATCTCACTGTTAATACAAAGTACAAACTTATTGGATACAACAACTTATCTTATAGCTACAACATCACCATTAAATCAGCGATCACGGTGCATCAGTTTTCTTTGAATGAAAGTGTGGGATAGACGGAGCGTTAACAACTGCAGATCGAATTCAAGATCTCGATGCAGTGTGGATCATTCCCGATTTCTGGCGTCGTTTCAGAGACGCCTGGAGTAGCGTAGCGAAATCGTCTTAAATGTCCGATAAGCAGCTAGTTATTATCCGAGCCGGTTTGCACATCCGGTTGCCGAACCGTTGCAGCTGAGGGCCGATTGCACAAATCCGGATTATCCTTCGCTTGCGCGGATAATACTGAAAATCGTTCCCGGGCTGATGCCGTTCAGGCGAAATTTATGCGCTCGTTTCCCTCGTCAAGCCCCTTGTCCGAGAAAACCGGGGAACAATTGACGGGACCGGAAGTCCTCTAGAAATTTCCTTGGTGGCTGAAATCTGCGCGGAAACGCTGAACTGTGACGACCACGCGCCAACGATATTCGTTAAATTCGATTGAAACGCGAGGAACCGCGCTACGAGTGACGCGTTATTTTAATTCCGGTCTATCGAATATGCGATTCAATCGAAAAATAAATTCACCGTGAAAACACGACAAACGGCCGTTTAATTTAATTTGCTGGAATGGTTCCCAGGACGACCTGACGCAGTTTTGCCAAGCCTTTTGTAAGGTCTTTGATCTTTCCGCTGTGTCGGCTTTCAATTAACTGTATCGTGCTGACATCGTTGAGATTCATACGTCACCCCTTACACAAATACCAATAACTAAGAACAATTCATCTTGATATAATTCTAGTAATTCTTCCATCTATGTGATATTTCCGTACAGGCAAGGCGATAAATAGTTTCTACATTAGTCGTTGAATTTCCCCAAACTTTCCAGTCAGTAGTCCTTGAACGCTTCCCGAGGAATTTTTCTCACACTCCTCAATCCGTCGGTTCGAGCTGACTGATATCTTTGACGATTTTCACGATCGATCGCCAAGGCGAATGGAAGACATCGATCCGAGGTTGGTCGGCGAGCGCGAATACCGGAGATTACCATGAAAAATGGCCGGTCGAAATTGCCCCATGTCTCCTTAATGCTCCTCGCGCTAATTACTCCCACGGAGGGATTTTATTCTTTCATTGTTCTCGTCATTTTACGTCGCGGTTTTGTCGCGGCAGCTCGCTCGAACGCTCGTTCCCCTCCGTCTCCTTCCACGTTTTTACGATTTAATTTCGGACGATATACCTTTAAAGCGTCTTCAGAATTCCCTGTTCCAGCCCTCTGCGCTTGCAGCGAAAGGGGGTGGAAACACCGGCGATTACTCGGTATTGTTTTAAATACACCTCGAGAAAAGGGGACAAAGGAAGGACGGGAATCTGGCCGAGGCGTCGCGGTAATTTCCAAGTAATGTCGGAAACGCGGAGACAAAGGCTCACCCCTTTATCGTAAACATTCTTTAAGAAAGCTCCCCGGGAGATAAAGTAACCGGGAATTTAGTATCTCGTAATACCGTGCTAAGTTATGGCACGGCCACGGACTCGTGTCTTTCTTTCCGTTTTCTTTTTCTTTCCGGGTCTACCGAAGTAGACTCTCTACGCCGCTTGTCCAAGTTCCAGGGGGTTAATAGCCGAGAGTCCGAATCGGGAACGTCGAGCTTCCCGCAAATTGTTTTCGCATTCTCTGGGGCGTTCCCTTGATTCATTAACCTGACGGTGGAAGCTAACGTCGTCTTCGTGAAAAATGTCTTGAAGCTCCTAATTCTTGGAAGCCTAGTCCTCAAGGAACCTTCCTGTATAATAACTGCTAGCTATTTCGCTCGTACGTTTTTTCTGTTATTCCCAGAGATCCTCTCCGACGAGGTCGCGTCTGACAATTTCTTTTTAGGATCATGTCATTAACTTGTATATGGACATCGCAGAATGTTTTGAAGAGATTCATTTTATATAGGTACCTATGTTTTAAGACTAAACATCTTATGGTATAATCTAGATATCCTCAAAAAAAGGTTAACCAATAATATTATTAATTTTTCGAATATCATTAAATCGAATCTTATGTAATATTATAATCAGGTACAAAGATGTTTAGAAAATTTATTGTGGATGGATTTTGTTCTAGATGGACTTATTATGGGTGTTATGCAATAACTGGTTCATTTAAAGATGTTTTAGTTTGTAAAATCAATGCGGTAGAACCACGCGGTTGACGATGTCACTAACAACTGACAGAAGCAACGAATTCGTCATGATAGAAAGATAAGAAGTTTTCGCGGATTGGTAAAGATAGAGTGGCACCCGTTTCACTGCGATGATTACGTTCTACAGACATTTGGCCACTGAAGCTCCCCGAGCAGCAGGATCCATTCCACTTTCGCATGCACGCACAGCGGGTCTGCATTATTGCGGCTTATCCGGTATTACGCTTATGTGACGCCGGTAACATCGCAGCCTTAAGCGCACACGGTGTATCGAACACGGAATTACCCCATGAATTCTCCTCCCCCGTGGAAATTCTGCGCACAATGCCCCAAGCTTTCCTACCAGCCAGTCATACGCACACCCGCTACCCAAAACAACCGGCCGATAAACATTTTTTCGTCCTATCCTTCAGGATTTTTTCCTTCCTTCCTAAATATTCACTGTGCACAGGGTGTTTCTTATGGTGAGTAGAGAATGGAATAGATAATCTGTGTTGTATTTTAATTACGAAATTTTCAGGTTTTTTTTTAAAACTACAAAACGTAACAGCCCAATCGTACGTTCATTTTACGTATATTCAAGACTACTATTCTATGAGACTTTTCTTCTACTATACGCTTATTCTATGGAACTTTTTCTTTCTGTTAAACGGCTATTCTTTTCACCGGATATTTTCTTATTTGCCAAATATTCACCGTGTTCTTGTGAAGAAGGAATCTAAGGAATGAACGAGGAAGAAATGTCCTATTTAAAGATATTTGGAGAAATTATTTCTGGATATACGTACATAGTTTGTGTGTTATACAATTATAAACTCTGCGGTTTCTTCTGAAACCACGACAAATTTGCCTGAGGATCTATCGTACCGATACAATTATTCTTCCGAACCAAAGACACATCTTCATTCCAGAGCGATCTGAATGGTCCCAACAGCAATACCGTCTCATTAAAACCCATTCCGCGTATCCAATCTACCACACCGCAAGAAGTACCCCGTGCATTCCACCCTCTCGTTACGTGGACCAGCTGGTCACGATAAATTCGCCGCTTAAATCGGCCGACGAGTCAACGAGAGTCGTGCACGAATCTATGCTGGCTGCCAGAGGCTAAAGCCGAGGGTAAACAAGAAATGGAGCCATTTAAATGGGACGTCTATCGCGTTTCTGCATTCTTCTCCCTTGCGTCTTTCTATTCCATTACGTAAATTACACCACGTCGATTCCGCCGCGTAATTCCTATATTCAATCTTCGAAGGATGCATCTAATTTTCCTGATTCTCGTCACCCTCTTATTTCACCCTCTGGGAATCAGCCATCGGTGGATTGTTTATGGCCGATAATTTGTAAATTTCTCTGAATATCTAGTGGTTACGTCATGAATTATGATAACGGAAGGAAGTTGAGTGTATGTTACAAGCCTGGCGTGGTGAAGTGGCTTGAAAACTCTGCTTCGTGTTGAGATTGGTCTATAATATACATATAAAGAACGATTATTATAGATATTGGTATGTAGATTGGAAAATAAACTATCGTTGGAGCGTAACAGCCTCGTTGCTCTATTATTTGACAATCAAAATTTATGCTGGTCTCCATTCGAGGGTCTTTAAAACCGTTTGCCTTCGTCTCAGCCCCATTACGGTTCCAACGATGTCGTTCCGATATTCCACAGACAGCCTCCATTACGACATTCCGATCGACGAAACGGAGGAGGCACGCACGAAATTCATTCATTCGTCGGGAACCATCAGACTCGGCTGTTGAGTTCATTAGAAGCCTGACCCAATCGAAGGGAAACCCCTTGGAATCTTGGATATGTTTCACGCGCCTCTTATTACGACTTATTCCGGACACTACATTGCTGGTGGAAATCGATGGAGTGAATGGGGGAGGCAAGGAAGAGGGTGAACGTGTTAATGGCCCGGCTGGGAAAGCGATCGGTCGATGTGTGCTATTTCGAAGATCGCGTGAATAGCGTAGGCTCGTGTTACCTTTGGAAAGGGTAGAGTAAAGGCTTCGACTCGATTTTGTCTAGGGTAGAATCGGTTGACAGGTGGTTATTCTCTTCATAAATTGTTCGAAGATTTGGATCTGCACTAGAAATTTTGGAGAAATATTTCGTAAGAATTTTTAATGCACTGTTTTTAAGACAGAAACATAAGAGAAGCATTATAAGATAATTTTAGTATGAAATAAAATTTATGGTTAAGTACATTATGAACAATTCTAAAGTTTAGGGACCATACAGAGAATTTATGATTGTCTGACAAACAATAAGTTACCAGAAGCTTATGAAGGTAACTTTCCACGATTGATTTCCGCGATTTGACAATTACGGCTCGACGAAATTCTATTTCTTGAAGGGTACAAGAAGGCTATATCATTGTGGATCGATCGATCGAACAGCGGACAAACAACGGAACATCCCGACGAGATAGTCGGAACGGCGAGCGTGCAAAGCGTAAACGCAATTACGTATCCGGCGCTCGTTAATCAGGAAAAAATGTACGAGTTTAATTTCATATCGCGATCGACATCGGCCGAGGCTGCATCCTGCCGGTTAACGACATAATCTCGTTAAATAACGACGTGATTCGGCTGTGAATTCGACTCGAATTGGAGAGCCAGCGAGTACTGCTGATTACGGACCTACTCCCAAGCATTCTAATAACATTGGTGCTCTCCCTGTGGATGTAACTCACCCTGGCAACCCTCATCCCACCCGATGTACCCTCTGTCTCCTCTATTTCTTGCTGCCTGTCTCACGTTCTCGCTGCAACGCTACCAACACACAGGTGTCGTTGACTCAAAGCAGCCGTTTCATGCTTTAAGCTTCGCTCACATCGAACGAAATTTTGCACACGATCGTGTGCTGAAGCTCTGATAAACAGTAAACAACTTAATTGAGTACGAATCGTAGAAACTGCAGTAGTGGATTCGCCCAACAATTGTATGAGAGTTGGATACCTAGTAGTTCGATGATGAGCTGGGGAATATGAAAAGTTTCATGAAATACCTGATTATGTTTAAGAAAGTTATTGATAAAATAAGGCAGAATATATTATATAGAGGATTAAATTAGGCTTAAATCCTGCTTTCGATCCTCGAATCAAGAAATAGTTCCAAGAAATGAAGAAAAATTCGTTCTCCCCTTTTTGTCAATTTTATGCTCAGAGACTTTATGCTTTTCTTTATGTATTATCCTAAAATAAAATAAAATTTGTGTCAGTAAAATATTGTATAATTAAGTCACACTGAATATCAAATTTACTTACTATGAAAATCTTCAAATCCTTTTGACAAGTAACCAAGGCGAATCACTCATTCCTCGAGTAAAACTTTCTTGAATCTAATCCTATTTTTTTACATCACGTATAAAATTATTCAATACAGTCCTCAATAATCATTCTACAACGAAAATTATCATTATTAGGACTTCGTTCCAAATAGCAGATAATCATACGATCAATGGTCTTGTTGTAAATTGTATTCGCAGAAACATTGCAAAATAGCTTTAAGCATATGTACACATATACATACATTGTAACAGTCTTATCAGAGAACGTGCGAATTTGCGCCGCCCAAGTCTTCGCGGAAATGCCCCTGTTATCGGAGCTTCTCGATATTTTAAATTAGTATTTCGCATTACTTTATCTAAAAACATTTATTAATCGATACATCAACTTGTTATAGTTCTAAAATGTTTGGAATAATTGTTTATCGCGGCCGATTACGTACACTCAATAAGTTGCGAAGCTGATAAATAACTGCGAGAGGAGGAGTTTACGAAACAGATGGTAGCCTATCCACGAATATCGCAATATCACGACAGGACTTCAGTGGAAACGCTATGTTACCTTTGTTCGCTTACTTTTATAATTGAATCGTACAAAAGCCAAATCGATTAACTTTCAATGGTTTAATTTCTGAAAATGTGAGCGCTGATTGTATATTCTAGTACTAAAATGTAGAAAATGGCTAAATTGCAAAATAATCGTCTGCTTTATAGGAAATCGTTTGCTTTATGATGTCGAATCATATTTACGGTATTGATAATGGTATGCATTCAATAAACAGATTTTAATTGCAACATAGTCGGTGTTGCGTCGCATGGAGCAGCGGAACCCCAGCCAACGCTACCTGGCGGCCAGCGGCCCATCTGCCTGCTTCCAGACCCACAATAAACTCAATGACCGGCCATAAAACGTCACCTTCTAGCTAAATTGTTTCCAGATGTGTGTCGAGCAATCTAGTTGTCTAGAAGCATTTCGGTTTATGTCCGGATTAGCAAAATCCTTGAGTTTGTTATAGGCTCGGAAAAGGCAGGTAGTCACCGAACGAGAAAACCCAACACATACACATAGGACAGAAACGACTGATTTTTCCCAGCAATAAAATCACCCCGGACACTGGTGAGAAGTCCCTCATGTCCTGCTTCTTTAGCGGGGTCACGACCAATCGGCATCAAGCTTTCCTTCCGGGAAAACTAAGAAGCAGTCGGTCAGTGAGTCAGTCAGGCAGCCAGGGAGTCTCTCAGTCAGCAACCTCGGGAAGTCTCAGTTCGCAGCAACGATTCGCGCTTACGCTCTCGCCCTCTCATCCCCTGATCTTACGTTCTAACCGAGTCCAACCGTACCTCGGTTTCTGTTAATTCACCACGCAGTGTATACACAGTGTATCAATAAAGCACAATTGAAAACCCGTTACAGCAGTGTGCACTTCAATGAACCACCTCTATTAGCCTAAACGCAATAGGGGATCGATCATCTCGCGGCGTCGATTGAACAATCGTAACAGGAATTTACGACTCCTGTTGATGCGCTTCTACACGATCGTGTCTCCCCGCGAGTGAGAGAACATTTTGGTCCTTCGAGCCGGATACGTGTCAGTGAAAGAGTGCACCCCAGTTACCACGCAACATCAAGGTAAGCTCGCTCAAATTGTCGAAATCCCTCATGGCTCCCCCTCAGGAAGAACGCGTCCGGCAATTGCTGCGGAAACGCGAAGGATTCAGACAAGAATTAGAAGCGTTTCGCACATTGCTCAACAATCATGAGGAAGGGACACCCGTGCATGCTATTCAGCGTAATTTGCAAGACTTAGAGGGAGAGTTTGCATCGTTCAAAAAGAGCCAATGCGAATTAGACGACAGAGACGAGGGTCAAACACTGAAGGACCGGGTTGACCTACAACAGAAGTTCTACACCATCGCCGGACAGGCGTCCGCCATCCTTGAGGAGGCAAACAAGCAAGCAGAACCAACCACCACAAATCTTGCAACAAAGCCATCGGACATGTCATGGCCAGAACCCGTCGATTTGCCTAGAATTCAGCTACCCACCTTTTCTGGAGCCTACGAAGATTGGCCGGGGTTCGCGGATCAATTTCGCTCCACGGTCCACGATAACCCCCGCATAGACGACTGCAAGCGACTGATGTATCTCCGTTCTTGCCTAAAGCATGGGGCAGCTCTAGCAATCGCGTCATTAAGCAATGCGGCAGCTAACTACGCAGTCGCCTGGGAAATATTAGAACGACGGTATAACAGACCAGCCAAAATTGTCGAGAGACACTTGCAGGAGATATTTGACGCAGCCTCCTCATCACGGATAGCACATCGCGATTTGCAGTCCTACACGACCAAGTTGGAAGCTCATTACAAAGCCTTGGCCGCCATCGGACAACCAACCGCAGATGCCCTGCTTTTGCACCTATGTACCGCCAACCTTGATCGGGAAACCGATTCAATATGGAAGGAAAAGATCAGGTCCACACCATTCCCCACGTTCCCGGACTTCTTGCAATTCTTGAACGATCGCTGTCAGGTCATAGAACCTGCAAGAACGACACGCCCACCACGAGGGCAGGCATTTGTCACGTCACGATCACCGCCACTCTGTCCAATCTGCCATGGACCACACAAAATTTGGCGCTGCAACACCTTTAGGACGAAGACGATCGACGAACGGATTCTAGCCGCCGAGGAAATCTCAGCGTGTACGAATTGCCTGCTACCAGGACACAAATCGCAACACTGCACCTCTGGCTCTTGCCGCATATGTGATCAACGCCATCACACGCTCCTACATCGATCAGACGCGCCAATGAGCAATCAGACGCCTCCCACCACGCCCCCACGCACAAGGAAAGCTCCGTCATACCATCCAAATAACCCATCAACCGGCCCCGATCTGCGCCTGCAAAAAGCGCGATTCGGGTGGGTCATCGGGGGGAGCCCACCTTCCCCAGGACCTGCCAGGGTCTTCCATGCCTCCACAACGGAACTAGAGACGGACCTCACCCGCTTTTGGGAACTCGACGAGGGACCTCAGATAAAACACTTATCGGAGGCGGATCGACGATGTGAGGAGCATTTTCAAAATCACGTCCAACGCACCAGCGATGGGCGATACATCGTCGCACTCCCCTTTAACGACAAAATCTCGTCACTCGGATCATCCATGGCAATGGCGATGAAACGACTCGCCTCTCTCCAGCAGCAAGTCAGACGAAATCAACAGTTCGAAACAGCGTATCGGGCGGTCATTCAGGAGTATCTGGACTTGGGCCACATGACCAAGGTTGCATCACGCCACGAACCGGAGAACGAGCTAATTCAAATCAAAAATCGTCTGGAAACATATGAGACGGAGCTCCGCGCCATCCAAAACGAGATTGTAAGCATAGATGAGGAAGAGATCGAGCGCGGCCTCGAGATAGCCGACGAGTACGAGAAATCAGAACTCCGAGTAATCACTCAACTGAGCAACCTACGACTAACTATGACGTCACAATCGACAAACGACGGATCAGCTGCCGGTCGCGAGTCTGCTTCGCTTAAATTACCGGAGAATCATTTTCCTGGACATAATGCGAAGACGCCACCTTCGCCATTGCCACGAGGGCCTACGGATAAGGGAAGTAACAAGGACTTAAACAAAACACGCAACGCTATTCAAACTCCGCGGACGGAGAAGATCGCATCGACTCGAACGCCGACCTCGCCGCGAGTCACGCGCAATTCATTGCACAATACTAGCAGCGTGTCACCTACACGCGCCTTGACGACAACCACGTTCGCGTCCTCATTATCTCAACAATCTGATACAACGCTGCCGAGCGCCTTAAATCAGAAAACTCTTCCTATTCGCAACTCATCGCATCACACTCGCAACGTGTCACCTAAACGCGACTTGACAACAATCACGCTAGCATCGTCGCTACATGAACAATCTGATTCAACGCTGCCAAACGCCTTAAATCAGAAAACGCTTCCCATGCGGACCTCATCGCGTGACACTCACAACGTGTCATCCACCCAAGACCCAACGACAACCTCGCTCACATCATCAGCATCGCAACAATCTGATTCCACGCCATCAGACGCCTTGAATCAGACAGCCGCTCAAGAGTCTCTGGATCAACAGACGGAGGAAACCTTACCAGCCGACATGCCGTCTCCTACTATATTATCGCCGAAATGGAGCACACCGACGAATGGGCTGAAACAAAACACCATACTCGTCGATGTCAGTGCAGCCTACAAGGTGGACCACTTGCTCTCAACGCAACAACCCTTAGGCCTGGCCACCCATTTTCCCTGGCAGCTACGGCACCTACGGACGGCAACGACTCATACGGAGCCGAGCCTCTTGGACCGAGATGCAAAATCTTCCCACTCCAGATCCAAACCTAACCAAACGGAAGGTAAGATGTCTCTAATTCTGTCTTTCGCAGAAAACTGGACCACGCCGGTCCAACCATCAATCATCATCAAGAAGGCGCGATACGAAGGGATCAGCGGGGGGAGCCCTGTCCCCCAATCCACCGAAGACCTCCTTCACGTCTTCATTGTGCAACCACACACGCATTTCACGTGCCTTTGTGGAATCGGCGAGCTGTACAACGACACCTCCTGGGACGAGGTGTCTCACGATACTTCATGGGCCGAGCTGTTTCACGACACTTCCTGGTTCGCGAACCGCAATAGAAAATCGCCAGGCAATGCAGATGACCACGGCGATACAGAACGCAAGGAAGACAACATCCTCAACGCACCGGACTTTCGACCGTATCTTCGAAGTCACCCTGGCGACAACGGCCTCATCCAGACTACCACAAGTCATACGGCAACGAGCATCTTGGAACGACGTGCCACACAGCTCGTCCTACCAACGAGACAACCCGATCAAGCAGAATAAGGACAATCAGCAATCAACAAGGAGTCGGGCGGCTGCTCCAATTAACTCCACCTTTAATGAAATTTTGATCGGTGCCCTCTCAACGGGGGGAGGATGTTGCGTCGCATGGAGCAGCGGAACCCCAGCCAACGCTACCTGGCGGCCAGCGGCCCATCTGCCTGCTTCCAGACCCACAATAAACTCAATGACCGGCCATAAAACGTCACCTTCTAGCTAAATTGTTTCCAGATGTGTGTCGAGCAATCTAGTTGTCTAGAAGCATTTCGGTTTATGTCCGGATTAGCAAAATCCTTGAGTTTGTTATAGGCTCGGAAAAGGCAGGTAGTCACCGAACGAGAAAACCCAACACATACACATAGGACAGAAACGACTGATTTTTCCCAGCAATAAAATCACCCCGGACACTGGTGAGAAGTCCCTCATGTCCTGCTTCTTTAGCGGGGTCACGACCAATCGGCATCAAGCTTTCCTTCCGGGAAAACTAAGAAGCAGTCGGTCAGTGAGTCAGTCAGGCAGCCAGGGAGTCTCTCAGTCAGCAACCTCGGGAAGTCTCAGTTCGCAGCAACGATTCGCGCTTACGCTCTCGCCCTCTCATCCCCTGATCTTACGTTCTAACCGAGTCCAACCGTACCTCGGTTTCTGTTAATTCACCACGCAGTGTATACACAGTGTATCAATAAAGCACAATTGAAAACCCGTTACAGCAGTGTGCACTTCAATGAACCACCTCTATTAGCCTAAACGCAATAGGGGATCGATCATCTCGCGGCGTCGATTGAACAATCGTAACAGGAATTTACGACTCCTGTTGATGCGCTTCTACACGATCGTGTCTCCCCGCGAGTGAGAGAACAGTCGGGTTTGAACTTCGATTTTAGTTTCCACGTTTCACAGACTAAGGACCATCAGGCAGAAATGACAGACATACATATATAATGTAACGTTACAATAGTTTGGATGTTATGTAGTTACGGCATGATAGGTAGTTAGGAAAATTAATAGGGAACAGTTAACGATCATTTAAGTGAATGCTTTACCTAAGAATAATTATCTAAGAGTAATTAGATAAAGGGGACAAATTTTATAGAAGTAACTCTTACTGTTAGAAGTAATGAAAAATGAATTACTTGTGTGAATTCTACCGTTTTGGTTATTGCAGACAGACAATTGTGTTGAGGTTATTCGACGTGTAAACAGAGAAAGCTCGTGGATAAATTGCAAGGCAGAAAATATATTTAAATAGAAGTGTAATTATAAGTAAGAATATAATTTGAGCTGGTCCAGATCCGTACGCTAGCTGTGTTACCCAATAACTGAAAACCCCGAAGCCAACGTTGCCTGTCTACTGTTTATGGCCTGTCTTCGTCGCAGTCTTTTGTCTACGCGCTGTCGATGGCTTCAGTGCTTGAGAAAACTAAAAAAACCAGATATAGAGTTTTCTTAGAAGTGGTAACCACTTCAACAAATTGTAAAAGCAGATTCCTAGATCCTAATACTTAACAACACAGTTAAAGAAAAGAACACACGAAACATGAAATATTTCAAAACCGCAAATGTCAGTATACAAGACTTGGACGAAGCAATATGCACAAGTCCTTAGAGGGTTGATTCTAGACTTTGAAATTTCATTGCTTATCCCGGGAACGATTGCCGTCGCAATAATACGTACTACGTACCTTCAGCCTCGGTAAACGGTGCCACTCGAGCGGCACGCAAACGGAAAGAAGAGAAAAAAAAACCGTGTGGCAGAGAAAGGACGCAGTCACCCCTTGTTTCCGCTCCGTCGACCCTCCAATCTTGGAAGAGGCAGAAAATAGAAACACAGAAACTAGAAACAAGAGCGCGAGACGGACGAACGAAACGAACGAAGCCGGTACGAAAGAAAGAAAAGAAAAAAGAAAAGGGAGAAAGAAGGCAGGCAGACTTTCATACGGGACGAACGATACCTTCTCGCGTCGGAAAATAAAATGAGCCGTTGAACGAAGTGGTCAGAACGACGACGAGCAGAGACACCAGAGCGAGAACAGCCAACTATGTTTCCTCTATCGTCCTCCTAGAAACTTCTCCACGGCCGATTTCCTCCGGTCTCCACCTTTTCCCCACTATATCCAGGCTGGATGGGATGAATTGCGCTTTTAGCACTTGACTTTTAAACCCGGTAAGCGGATCAAGTCCCGCTATATAGCTACTTTTAAATGTCGTCTCTTGCCCGACGATTTCACCGGCGACGACAACCACGCAGAGCCGTCGACGTCGACGACGTCTAACGGCGACGACGAGATGACACTGGTTGCAGGCGTCGCGGCAAACGGCGCGACGTCTCACGGATTAACTCGTTCGAGGGTTACGAGGCCGCGATTATGTGCCACCTGCCACGATTGCGGACGCTCCGGCATTAGTCTGTAATTATACGTGGCTCTGCGTGAAACAGGTAGCATTATGCCGTCGTAAATGGGAGACGGAATATGTAGTTCTCACCGGCTAATTGGACCCGGTTATTGCTGCTTAAGACGAGCCACATGGACTAGTGCTTTCTGAATTATTTTCAACCACCACGCGAACCATGCTTTTGCCCCGTTCACACACAAAGAAATTTTACGACGTTTTATGCGATTATTGAGTAAAAGAAGGAATGTTTGAAATGGAACGAATAGGGAAAATTTCGTTGCATGATATTGCTTACGTTATTTGATTAGGAGTATAATTTCGAAAATTTAATATACTAGTTTCTATAATCAATTACTTTTCTTACTTCTTATTCCGCATCTTTATCGCAATAAAGATTTTATCCCAAAAATGCAGATTTTTAAAATTAAACTTTGATTAAAAAAATGATCAAAATCTCTTGAAATGAGTAACAATCTCATTCTTTCCTTTTCCAATTATCAGAAACAAAGGAACAATTACTTAACGCTGTTTAGAAATCCTTGATGAAATTCTATTTAATTGCTAGGAAAATCGATACCTGTAGTAAATTCCACGAAAACACTTGAAGTGTTTCGAGTGGAATGATAGAATTTCACGTGAACAATAAAAATCATACTAAATAATACCACTGGACAACAAACCTTGAGGATAAGTATCGATAATTGAGAAGTGCGACTTACGTAGGTATACCTGATGTTGGCTGCGTGCGTCGATTGATTGGAACAAAGGGTGGGAGGTTAAGTTGGTGTAACGAAAAATATTACGCGTCGAAAGAGTTTCGAAAAGAATATCGTTTCAGCATTTTCTACGTAACCACCGATTATTACCGTTAATCGCTACCACTATCGTCCAAGATACCCTTTAAATTTTTCTACACACCACAGTGTGGGACGATAACGCGTGATAACGTCCCACCATGTTAGCCGGGCGTTCTGTCCCGTTGAAAATTCGACGCACGTCGGTCGACGGCATCTCGAAAGCGACGAAAGAACACCATCGTCCTGTGTGGCCGGTCCACACGGGTGAGATTTAATAATGTAGAGTAGCGGGCTAGACGCTAGGTACACACCGAGATTGGTACACACCGCTTTCGGGCGTCTTCAATATCTGAGCAGCTCAAGAACCGCATTGTCTAGGGCGACGGCCCAACCCTGTGCTTTATGATTCTCTCTCTCTCTCTCTCTCTGTGTGTCTCTCTTCTTCTTCTTCCTTGTCTTGCTCTATCCCTGGCCGACGATGACGACGATGACGAGCATTATGCGCCGGATAATGGTCCAACGGGTAGCTATTCACTCGCCCACGGTGCACGTGCAAAGAAACCGTACTTGACAAACATCCCCTACCAAAGCCTGATTGAATTATACCTCCCCGGCTACCAACCAGCTTCGCCTTTCGAGTAGGACAGATAGAGAGACGGATGTTAGGACGAGGATCAAGAAATTATGCACCGATGTTCTGATCGTGTGAATATTTGTTTTCGAAAATACGCTGTTCCGTCCTTTCGATCGAGGATTCTCAATTGAAATGTAAATATCAATGAGGAAACTTGGAAGATCCACCAAGTTTTTTCATTTCAGTAAGCGTGAGTTGCGTAATCTCTCGTTCTCCTTGTCAGTGGAGCGTGTTTTCGCCAACTTTTTAGATGGACAGCTAATTTCTGCGCGTGGACGGAGAGGAAGATATCGAAGAACGTGGATGGAAGAGGGTGAGAAAGGCCAGGCGAGGAACGCGCGCGCGTTCCCCACGTCGTCGTCGACGTTCGTGCACCCAGGAGACGATCTCTCGGTCGAGAAAGCGTCGACGAGAGGAGTCCTATTCCAATTCCAGCGAGTTAATTGGAATTGTTTGCCGCAGACACCGCGAGCCGCTTGCCTTAGCACAGCCTCGAGCCCTGTATCTCCCCCCGTCATCCGTACACCCTTCGACCTCGTCCTCGTCGAACTCACACCGGTATGTTTCGTTCATACGACTAAGAGACGTCTTCAACGGAATTAATTCCTTCCGCGACGGCGTGACTTAAATTTCCACCCCGAGAAATGAAGCGCTGACCGCTTTGAGAATACGGTACTGGGCATGTGTTTAGGGATGAATACCGATCGATGAATACCGATCGAACATTTTTAGGAACCAAGTTCTGATACGATATGGATGAGTTTTGAATAGTTACGTAAATGAAGGTGCACGTGCGTATCTTCAATTAAGGGTGCGAAATATTATGAAAATACTAAGAGTATATTTGCATTGCAGTTGCCTTTATGAAAAATTGTTTAGTTCGTCTAAGATTCCTTTCGTTGATGTGCCTTTACCGAAGCATACGGTTGATTCACGCGTCAAAATAGAAGCGAAACTGCAATTTTGGACAAACTTTAATTTTATGCAATTCGATAATAGTTCTATACAGGAAGATTACGTGCTTAATAAAAATCGGGTGGACGAGTGGTCTCGCCGAAGCTGGAAAGTAGCTATCATACGTCAATGAATATTTTCTATGTGCAAACATTTTTACATTTCGCCTAATGAAGCTCCCAAAGCAGATCACAAAGGTAGAGGAAATTTGTCAGCTAATGTATTCTCCTTTGATTTAGTGAAATAAGCTGGTACTTCATACAGTTTCGTTTATCATGAAACCAAGATATTTTTCTAATTATTTGACTATCAATATGAAACTCGCACTCAGGTGTCACGTCACATATCATCAAAACATTTCCATGGATCGATATGTTTTTATAATTATTACGATTCCGAACATGAGACAGAGATATGAAACTAGAGTAATTTGCAAGGAGAATACGAGATAACGCAGTTCACAAGTATATCTTCAAATTGATAAATCTTATCGAAATAACATTATCATCTCCGCAACTTGTATATAAAATACGATGGGATATAACTTGGCAGTAGTTTACATCGAAACGCGACTAAAAAAAGTCAAAGGAGAAGAAAAGCATCGAAAGTAAGTACTGATACAAATTTCTTTGAATTAGACGACTGCCAAGCATGCATCATTTTAATGATCAATAAGCTATTTGCAAAAATTGTTGCTTTTCACAGACATGAAGTATAGAATTTTCCTCTTTGCCTTGAAGGCTATGATACACTGGATGCTCACCAACTGAAGTTTTAACAAATTCGTTATGAGACATCTTGCAAATATTTTATTCATCGGAATGCGCATCCACTGTAACCATACCCTATTAAAGCAGTCTAAACTTCTTCCTCTAAACATAAGCGGTCATCAACAAAAATAAAGAACTAATTTTTTTACAGATGAAAGTTATTGTAGCACTCTTGGTTGCCCTGGTTTCGGCCAGTCCTCTGAATGCTACCCAACTCCCAGCCACGGGTTCGGGCGCTCTAGCAAGGGAGCTCCAGCCTTTCCTCGACATGATCCCGATTGGAAAGATTCTCGAAATATCGAAAGCCTACCTGGCTCAGGATAGAGAATTCCAAATAGCCGTTGAGTTATTCAGGTCCAACGAATCGAAACAATGGGTACAAGAGATCGAACAGAACTTTGAATTCAAAAAGATGCTGGACTATATGCAGAACAGCGGTTTGGATATAAAATTGCTGGTGAACCGCTTCAACAAAGCTCTTGGTATCCCATCTGTGATTTCTAGGATAAAAACCTTCTTCGCTCCTCATATCATGATCACCGGTGGAATCGAAGGTTACGTCTACGATATCGGTAGTCTTATTTCGATAGATAAGTTTGAGCAATTGTACGAAGAGAAGATAGCGAACTCCAAGGTATTCAAGGATTTCGTGCACGAAATGAGCTCCGCCGAACACATATCCTTGTACGTGTCCATTTTCTCGAATAAGCACTACCAAAATTTGGAACAACAGGCCGCAAACGTCGGCATCAATAGAAACTATTTCCAAGTTTCCGCTCCTTTAATACTTATACTTTCCACTGTAATTTAAAGTTGAAAGTATTAGGTTTTAGGAATTCAATTCGACAATGCTTATTGTTCATTTGTTTCCTAAGAAATAAAATATAATTATGGCGCATTGAAATATTTGTTTAATCTTTCTTTAATCTACATCCTTGTTACCACTACACTATTAAGTAGTCCAATTTTTACATAAGAAAAAAATTTTATTAAAAAATTTTGTCAACTACATATTTATACCAATATAAAGGAACATTTAATAAGACCGATAATTCTTTTACTGATAAGAATGTAAAACAATATCGAGAAAACCTCGCAATGAGTAATATACAGCTCCACGAGTGAACATTTTTTGCGCAATTGTATGCAAAAAGAAATGTTACCATCAAGGAATATCAAGAAATTGTGTACAAACATTTTTCTTATCTACTATGAGGTGGCAATTCGAATGTTGTTGACAAAATACTATTAAGCGGAAGCTCCCCCTTAAAAAATTACCTGTAATCTTACAATCATATAATTATATTTATGCTCCCCCCCTCCCCCCCTCTCTCTCTTTCTATCATGTTCCTGTGTTAATATATGCCTGCTGATTCACTCGTTCGTCATTAAACAAGTTGAAGAACATTACAAACATTTTAGGAATATATCGTATTCTATTGCTATCGAACATGTTTGCGGATATTTTGCAAATTCTAAGATAGATTTTACAATACCAAAACCAAATGTGTAAGAGTAAGAAATTTGGAATTTGTCACGTTGACATTTCATTGCAATTTATTTCTCAGTAATGATTATTAACTATTTATGACAATCTTTAGGCGATCAATATCTACATAAATTTATTTAACAGCTTGATCGCGAGCGTTACTCGTATTTACATCGCCGTGCTGCACCGTATGGCGCCCATTCCTTCCAAAATGGCATGACTTTTTCCACCCATAGAAATGGAACATTGACCGCAATGAATTTTATATCTTTTCTCGTAAGGAAGAGGCAGACTTTGCACAGTTACATGAACCATCAACGTCATATGTTATACCTTGAACATTCGTGCAATTGAAAGTGTCCTTTACAATTTCTAGTGTGAAATATTATGAGAATATTAATGGTACTTTTGTATCATAGTTCTTGTTATAAAAAATTGTTTAATTCATCTAAGATCTCTTTCGAGTAGTATTTGACGTGGCTTCTTCAATGCCTCTAGTGGATTCACGCGGCGAAACAGTAACGAAACAATGGAAATTGTAATCTATGCCTTAATTCATATTCGATTAAAGTTGTGTGAAGGATGTTTTCGCGCTTATGTTCGGGAAGGGGAAAGGTCTCGATGAAGCTATGAAAGTAGCCACCATATGTCGATAGATAAATATATCCTATGTGGTGTTATGTTTGTATGCCTTTTTTTTATGAAGCTCCCAAAGCAGGCTAAAGAAGTCGCAGAAACTTTTTCTTCATAGAATAAGCTCGTACATTATACAGATTCCTTTATCAAGAAAGCTTCTTTCGAATTGATCGATAATCTGTGTGATTACCATTGTGAAACTAGCATGCAGGAGACATAAAAAGTTTATCAAAACATTTCTAGGAATCGATACATGTTCTTACAGTTAACACGATACAATGGATAGCGAAGGAGAGATATAGCACTGAAATAAGTTATATGCCAATAGAATATGAGATGACGCATTTTACGGGGGTATCTAGAAATCTATTAATCTTATCGAACTACAATTATCGCTTGCTTCACCTGTATATAAAATGCACCAGGACACGACCTGCTGTTACAACAGGTCGAGGAGAAAACTACAAACGATTAAAGCAAGTCAAAAGAGAAGAGAAGTATCAAAGGTAGGTACCTACCCATACAATTTCATTAAATTAAACGTGTGCTAAACATGCACCATTTTCATTGGTGACCAATCTATACGAACAAATTTTGTATTTTTACATACGAAACATAATCTTTTTTGCTTATTCTATTGAATTTCCCGTCATTTTTTTCGATACTTGATTGGTCAGAACGCGCATCTTCTATAACCATAACGTAAGAAAGCATTCTATTTGTGCTGCGGATAAAATAGGAGTAGAGTTAATTACAAACACAATATAATCAATCACAGATCAATATAAATTTTTTCCTCTGAACCCATGTGTACGTGTATCAACGATATTCAGAGATTTCGTTTCTTCGCAGATGAAAGCCATCGCAGCTCTCTTGGTCGTCCTGGTCGCGGCCAGTCCTCTGAATGCCCTCAAAGTCCCAGCCACGGGTTCGGGCGACCTCGCCAGGGATTTCCAGCAGTTCGTGGACATAACCCCGATCGATGAAATTCTCGCAGTATCGAAAGCCTATCTGGCCCAGGACAAACAATTCCAAACAGCTATAAAGTTGGTCAGGAGCAGTGAATCGAAACAATGGGTACAGGATGTCGAAAAGGCACCGGAATACAAAATGCTGCTGGACTTTATACAGGAACGTGGTTTTGATATAAAATTGGTGACAAACAACTTCAACAAAGCCCTTGGTATCCCACCTCTGGTCTCTAGGATACGAGCTTATTCGACCCCTTACCGTAATATCACCGGTGGAATCCAAGGCTACATCTACGATATCGGTAGACTTCTTTCGATGGATAAATTTTCGCAGATCTACGAAGACAGGATAGCGAACTCCAAGGCATTCAGGGATTTCGTGCACGAAGTGATCTCCGCCAAATACTTAAATTTCTACCTATCCGTTTTCTCGAATAAGCACTTCCAAAATTTGGAACAACAGGCCGCAAACTCTGGCATCGATAGAAACTATTTCCACGTTTTCGCTCCCTTACTACTTGTAACTTCCACTGTAATTTAAAGTTGAAAGTATTAGGTTTTAAGAACTCAGTTCCATAATGCTTATTCTTCATTTATCTCTTAAAGAATAAAGTATAATTATATTGCATTGAAATATCACCTTCTTCATCTACATCCTTGTTACCACTACACTATTAAGTAGTCCAATTTTTACATAAGAAAAAATTTTATTAAAACATTGTTGGTAACCACATGCGTATACCAATATAAAGTAACATTTAACAAGACAGATAATACTTTTTGGAAATGTAAGAAATGTAAAACATTATCGAGGAAATCTCGTTATGAGTAATATACAGTTGCGGAGTAAACATTTTTTGCGCAATTGTATCAGAAAATAGATGTTACCGCAGAATATCGAGGAATTGTATACAAACATATCTCTTATCTACTATGAAGTAGCAACTCGAGTTTTGTTGACGAGATTATTATCAACCGGGAGGGTGGGCTTCTTATATACCTATTGCTTCGTCTTTCTATCATGCATTTCTACCATGGTAATACAAAACACCTGCACGATCCGCTTGTAATTAAACAAGTTGTGTAACATCTAGACATTTTTTTGCAGAAGAAACGCATTCCTTTCCTACTATAGATGTTTGTAAATGAATGGCACGAGGTCTCGATGGAGTTGGGAAAATAGCCATCATACGTCAATAAACATTTCCTATGTGAACGTTTTTGTGTCACTCTTAACAAAGCTCCCAAAGGAGGCTATGGAGGTTAAGGAAACGTCTTCTTGGAACTGATATAACAAGCTGGTACAATATATAGCTTCATAGGTATACCACAAACCTAAAATTATTTTCGATCTGTTCCATGACGTAACAGTCATGTGGAATTGACACGCTGGTGTCACAGGTAACATCGCACGTCTTCGAAACATTTTCACAAATCGACAAGTTCATAACATTAATACTACTTAATTGGAAATTGCATAGTTATATGAAGCTAGGCTAAGTCATTTGCAATCGGAGTACGATATAACGTATTTTACAAGTACACAATGAAATCGATTAAGCTTATCGAAATGCATTTACGATCTGCCCTATTCGTACGTAAAGTGCAACGGGACACAACCTGGAGGTAGTTCACATCAAGAAGCGAAATATGATTAACTAAAAGAAGTCAAAGAAGAAGAGAAAATTGTTGACTTTTACATACATGAAGCATTTTTAATCCTGATTCCGTTAAATTTTGTACATCGATCCTCTATCCGATTTGTCACAGAACAGTACCTTAGACTATGATACATTGGATACTCACGAACTAGAATTTTATGATGAGAGTAGCTACATCATTTTTCAGATACTTTATGGTTCACAACATGCATTCATTATACCCATAGCGTAATAAAGCAGTAGAATTCCTTCCTCAAAACATAAACGTGTATCAGTCATATTCAACGAATTCATTTTTTGCAGATGACAGACATCATAGCGTTCTTGGTTGTTCTGATTGCGGTCAATTCTCTGAACGCCCTCCAAGTCCCATTCACGGGTTTGGATCTCGCCAGGGAGCTCCAGTAATTTGTCGACTTGATCTCGATCGAGGAGCTCCTCGAAATATCGAAAGCATACCTGGCCCAGGACGAACATTTCCAAACAGCCATGAAGTTGATGAACAGCAACGAGTCGAAACAATGTGTACAAAACTTGGAACAGGCGCCTGAATTCAAGGTGCTGCTGAACTATACGTAGGGCAATGGTTTTGATGTAAACTTGGTGGTGAACAATTTCAACAAAGCCCTTAGTATCCGATCTCTGACCTCTAGGATAACAGCTTACTTGATTCCTTACAAGGTCACCGGTGGAATCAATGGCTACATGGAGGATGCCGCTCCCTTATTCCGATGGATGACCTGTCGCGTCTCTACGAAGACAAAATTGAGCACGCCAAAGTGTTTAGAGACTTGGTGTATGAAGTGGTCTTGAACAAGTACTTAACATTCTACATGTCCATTTTCTCGAACAAGAACTTCCTGGAAGTAGACGTACAACAGGTCGTAGACGTTGGTTTCAACATGGATAGAACAATTTTCCAAGCCTTGTCCCCATTTTTACTTATAATTTCCATTGCAGTTTAAAGTTTTACATATTAAAAAAGCATGTATATTTGATATTTCAATGGTATTTATTGCAGCTTCCCGGAATAAGGAATAAAATATATTATGATGAATTAAAATATCATCTTTTTCATGTTATGTCCCTTTCATCTTTGCACTACACAAAAAGTTCGATTTTTATAGAAGAAAAAATTTTGTTAAGAAGTTTTTAGAAAATCTGCGATAATCTGCATTTACTCAAAAATTGTAAAATTTCGAAAAGGTAGTGTTTTTAGAGAATAATTTTAGGAATATGTTTATATGTTTAGGGATAATTTTAGGAAAGCGTGAAACATTATCATCAAAATCTTGCCAATAATATAGTATAGGAATGCATATGCAATTCCAGGTATGAACACTTTATCCGTAATTATGGATACATGAAAAAATAGCACAAAATGACAAGGCAGTACGTGTATTGCAGCGTACGCAAGCATTTTCTTATGTATTACGAAGCACCAACTCGAGTGACGATAACGAGATATTATCAAACGGAAGGAGCCCCTTTACCGATTATTCGCTATCTTTCAGCTGTCAAACTCATCTACTACCCCCTCTCATTCGGCCATATCTTTTTATTGTAGTAAAATGCAGAGCACGTGTCTTATCCACTTATAATTGACCAAGTACACATTTAAATGATATAATCATATGAATAACATTTGAACGTTCTTTTGAAAATTCTGTTTCTGTTGCAATTGTGCATATGTGCGGATATTTTGCAAATTATAAGCTAAATTCTACGTTACTAAAACCAAATGTGTAAAAATAAAAAATCTGAAATGTATTATGTTTACATTCCACTGCAGTTTATTACTCAATAATGATTATTAATGGTTCATGACAATTCTTAGGTGACTAATGCCTGCGTTAGGTAGGCGTGCAGCTCATTGAATAGTTCGATCGCGAACGTGATCTCTAGTCCACCCTCTTTCGCCCAGAAATAGTGATGATGTAGCACATCGTTAGTCTCAATCGCGTTGCAAAGCTCCAGGTAGTCTTTGGACCTCAACGTATACAGAAATCTGCGGAAGCTTGCCGAGTATTTCACCTTTTGTCGCAACAGTTCGTGCAGCTCGTCCAGTGGCATGGTCTCCAGGATTTTATTGATCATCACGGTCAGGCCTCCGGCTGCCATACTCGGATCGTATTTGATGAACCTGGGAGACATCTTCCAAAAGCATCGTATCTTCTCTTGCCAGGAATCCACGTCCAAACCATTCTGTCGCAGAAAATTGATCAATTTGTTTGCTTCAGGCATGTTCTGGAACTCGCGCAATATGAATCTCTTCTGGTCGTTCACGAAGCTCACGGTATCTCCGATCTGGGGGTCGTATTCCATGTATCTTTCAATGATTCGTTGTACTTCTTTTATAGGGACGAACGCCAAAATGTCTTTGAGATCTTCGTCGAGGGAGCTGTTGTCTTCCAATGGGAGTACGCTTAATAAATCTGGATCGTTCGATCGAACTCTGATCCGATAGGCAAGGAATCCGAAAAAAGCAACCGAAGCTGCGGCTACCATGGTAACAATCATAATTTGAGGGTTCATGTCTTTCAGAAGATTAAAGTTGATTCTTAATGTTGATTTAATAAGAAATCATTGTACCAGATGATTCGTTTCAAGCGCAAAATTCTTGACCAATTATCGACAGGGTTTGTTAATGTAAATCCACTGGTCTGGTACAATATGTAAAAAACGGGATAAGAGGTTAGAGTTGCGAACAATGTTGCAACTGCGCAAAGTTTAACCCTTCAGAAACTTACGACGAAAGTTTGCACGCTTAAGATACGGAAGAGAGAAAGACCTTGTTCAAAGTGGCCGAGTAGATTCGCCAGGCCATCGTACGATGATAGACATCCCTTTGCTAGGTTAACGTTTGACGCGTTCCTTAAAGAACACACGAGACGAAAGCAAATTATGACGGTTAAACTTCTATTGGTCGAGATATCCTCTTTTTGACACGAGATTTATTAAGCTAGTGGATTTGTGCAGCAGTTACGACAAGAAATTTAAGTTTTCTTTATTCCGCGAATTTAACAGGGCAAGCCATTGCGAAGATTAGCATGCACCTGCGATACTACATTTTTATTTGCGCTGAAAGTTCGCGAAGTCAGCGGAGTTTCATGAATCTAAATGTAGTGGTTGCGCGAAACTACCTTCACATATGTCGTTGAACGAAATAAGGAAGATAATAGATAATTTTTAAAACTATTATTTATCCTTCTATCTACTATTAAATTGAACTGTTATTATTATCCAATGAAACCTAGCTAACTTTTTAATGAATAAATTATCTCTGAATAATAGAGAATAATAGAATTTCATAGCTAATCATCCTGTCAGATGAGCAAATCACGAAAATATTATTTTCTGCGCAAACTACATGCGTTCAATATTTCATTTGACAAAACGATTCTTACTATGCACCAGTCTAATATTATTTAATGCAATCATTTCATATAAACTTATAATAATTGTTTAAACGCAAAGACTTCGAGCTACATAGATTATTGAAGAGTTACAAGTATAGGTCTGTAATATTTTTTAATTGAGAAATATAGTACATGTTTCCTATCATTTCCGCAATTTTCCTTTCGCATGATTCTATCATCACTTCGAGAAGAGTCGTGACATTGACATTTTCAAACGTTTCACTTAATAATCAAATTCGCATCGTCTGGCGTGATGGTCTTCTTAAGATGCATTTCAAAGATATCGTCAATGTTTTATCATGCAAGCGAGCTACGTCACAATACGTGCACGATACGCGATGATAGTTAAAATGAAACGTAATATAGTAAAATGAATGGTTGCAATACAATTGTATTCGACAGATTATGGTTATATTTCGAGGATTCTTTACGTTATCATATTGTCACCTAATCCACCAACACATAATTACATAATTAATAAATCTACTCATTTTTTCTAGTAAATAACGCATGTGCGCACAATATATATTGTACTTAATATACTTTGAAATTATTTGATGTTTGATACACAAACTTTTACATATTTCATACATTTTTACACGTTGCGCAAGGAACGTCTAAATATATGACATACGGATATATTTGACTACTTCATTTATAGTTTATCTTATTACCATATAATTTCTTTTCATTTAGAAATTTCCTTTGTAGGTACTTTATTGCATAGGAATATATTTTGCGACGGACCCTTGTGTCAGGGGTGGTTTCATTAAGATTTTAAAGTACCTTTTTTAAGCGCTATTTTTAAATATATAAATATTTTTAAATATAATATAAATATATATATAGTTGGAGTATACATATATTCTAGCTTACAAAAAGCTTGATAGCTGAATGGTTGCAAGATTTTTTACACCGTAGAAAGTCATCATAATTGTAACGTGACATGAAACCACATAAATAATGCGGATGCATCAGTGCTATTTACCAGGATAACTTTTCAGGAAATAGGTATTTAGAAAACAATAAATTGGTGCTCAATTTCAACTAGCCGCATCCTTTGCGTAATAGGATACATTACAAAACAGATTATTTTGAACACTCGTAATATACCTACGATTTCTTGTAAACAATAATCATCGATAAAAAAACGTGAAACATACACACATTCCTTATCTATTACAAAAAATAGGTAGGCTATTAGTTATATAACATTACAGATTATCATGAGCCAAGATAATGTCAATAATGATAAATTCCTTGAAGAAGTAATCGTAATCTATCGAGTACAATTGTGTCGCAATGTTTAATTTCAATTATTATTTCCTATCGTACGCTCAAAATGCTATTTCTGCGTGATAAAAGCAAACGATACCTCCAAAATATGTTTTAAGCGAACTATTAACTTCTTATATAAATTTGATTGGTGTACACAATTGAAAACTCCAAACATCGAATGATTTCTATGTATGAACCGATCTTTCTCAGGCATTATTTTAAGCTGAACTTATCATATTGAATAGCAAGTGGTGATAATTATAAAATTCGCTATTATTCTTCGTCACTAATCAATAAATGATGTTTGACTGTATAGGCTTGTATATAGGCTTATTCATCCTTATTATACTATAGATATATTAGGAATTTTTCAGATCAATTGATTTGGCATATAGGAATTTTTTAGTGTCTGTATTTGTATATTGTTTTTTTCATATTTTTCCATTCATTTATCTATAAATGGTGAGAAATTTAGTTTATATTTTATTGTATGGTAACATCTTGTTATGACCGAATGGAAGTTAACAAATTTAGGGAAAAATTATAAATTAAGAAAGACTTGTAGTTGTTATCCCAACTCTATTATCTGATAGAAACAGAATTACATTGGCTACTACTGTTTCGTAATTTTGATTATATCGATATGATTGATAGCCACAGATATCATTCTACAGTTTTTGATTATGATGTAATGTTCGTTAGGAAACAGCAGCAAAATTAATAACGCGAAATTAAATAATTTTAACTTTTAAACAATTCCCACACAGATTTTCCTGGCATGCGAATTATTCATTCGGCTCAATTTCACTTTAAAAAGCAGGAGTTTTCTATTCAAAATTTCTCATGGAAATAAAACTTTAATCCGTAGATTATATAATATTACTTCTTTTTCTACAAATATTTAACATTTAATATTTTCTTTAATATTGTATTTAATATTTCACCATTGTGTTTACCATGTATTTAATATTTTAACATTAATTTCAAATATTTTCTATGTTATAAAAAAGTGTAAAAACACTAAAAAGTGTAAAAAAGAAAGAACAGCATTATTTTACTAATGTCAATTAACTTAATATATTTATTAAATATTATTCTAAATTTAGCATACATATATATGAAATAATTTTACATGTTACAAGTCACAATTTTAAGTCAATTATATATACATACAAACGGTCTATACGCGCATTCTTATCTGTAATGCTTAAAGATATTTATATATCAACGCTTTAGCTATGAGAAACGTGAAGAAATTCGTATGGAACGTATTGCTGTCGACATAGAGGTAGTTAAGCTGTACTAGTATTCTTTGGAAATGAGGATTCGTGAAGGTACTTGTGTAAAGGTTCTCGTATTGAAGAGATAGAATTTCGTGCAAGAAATTTTTGAAAACCTCAGAAGTTGCGACCTTGTATTCGAACAGATTCGACATATTGTACACAGATATGACTTCTGAAACGTCTTTTACATAACCTGCGATTCCTCCGGTAATTCTGAGATTAGAATTCACATTAGTTTTTTCGATATTCGCTGCCATGGATTCTTTTACGTCCTTCATTAAAGTGTAACCGTCAAGACCTTGGTTTAGCAAATACTTCATAAGGGTTTCGTATTCGGGTAAATCTTCCACGTCTTCGACGAAGCCCTTCATATCATCGGATTGCAAGAAAGTCATAATCCATTGGAATTCCTTGTCTCTGGCTTGATATACTTGCGTGAGCTCCAGTACTTTGTCGATGGGCACCAAGTTCACGAAATCCTGCAATTCCCTGGCCAGGGCACCTGTGCCAACGCTTGGCAACATGTAAGCGTTGAGATGGCTGGCTGTGGCCAGGATAGTCAATACTGTGAGAGCGAATTTCATCTGAAAATTGGGATGAATTATGAAAAAATGGAAAATCACGATGAAATTTATTGAAATGATTTAGCGTTCGATCATTATGGAATTATCAATGTATTTATACAGTGTCGTTAATAGAATTTATGTTAATTAACAGAAATCGGTATGTATATGTTATTGTACAATGTACTCAAATGATATAGGAATAAAAATCTTTAATTAATTTCAGAATAATATATGAATGGTTCTAATTACAACTATGAATTACAGTTAATCCATTAATTCTTAAATTGTGAATGACTGCAATTATACTTAAAACTATATGCTACTTACTGTAGGACCTGGTTTTTTTCTCATTAATGCCGGGAGAATTATAACGCCCATCAATTTTTCATTCCGTCTTATATATCACGGTGAATTTGACTTACTCATTCTGATAAGATTATCTGAATTAGTCATTATTAAAAAGGTCACTAATATATGAGACACGAATAATGACGTTCCCAAATCTGATTCGTCAAATAGATAATTAATCCAAATGAAACTATAACTCAATTTTAGGATGTGTAAAAAATAGCAAGTAACAAGAGTAATAAAAAGTTACTGCTATTTTATCGATACATGTATGTCGATATTTTTAGGAATTATAAGCTTTTTAATGCTACTTATCAATGGAAAAATTGTTCGATTAAATATTTTTCACTTTTTTGCAGTCAGAATCAAGAGAACGTTTGGATGTAATATGGATTGTAAAATATGAAATATTTTTATTTTACATTATCTATCATCTATCTATTGTCTAGCATCTATTATTTATTATCTGTATTTTATATTGTATCATACATGGAATATACGGAATGTAATGTAAAACACATTTTTGTTATTATTACGTGTTAATATTATATCACAAAAAATTTTCATCACGAAAAGTAAAACTCATCATTTTTAATGGATAATTATTTTTTAAAAATATAATCAAAATAATTGAAACACTGAAGGCATCGTATCGTTTATACGCTCCAGCTTGAACGAAGTTAATGCTTTAAAAATTTGCAAAATTAATGGATATCATAATTAATTATATTATATCGATTACAGCTTTATATGAAGTTTAAGGCAAATAAAATGTTAATTGCTGAATGAGATCTATGATATACCCACCTTAAATCGACGCAATTAGTGCAGTAATTTTTTTGAAAATGATAAGAAATGATCACCTAACTATCAGACTGCTGTTATAAACATTTATGTGGCGTCCTCTATGTCGACGCTTATGAATCACGAACTCATTACGGTTGTAAAACTTTGCAAATCGGACGTGACAATCAATGTAAACATCGCTATTGTACAGTACCAGCCAACTGTGCGAAAACATAGATTGTATACCAAATTAACGTTGAAAGTAAATTCGAACCGAAGTTAATAATGACAGAATATATTTAGTTTCAGGTCCTTCATCACCGTTAAATTAATTATTAGATGTGAATTGTTAATTATTTAAAACAACATATATATATATATATATTATATATATTATATATTATATATTATATATTATATTATATTATATATATATATATGCTTATATATATATTATTTCGAAATATATATTTTCATTAATCGTACCTACTTTGCATCTATTTCTTTTCTAAATTAATGGATAATTACCGACAAACGTAAGAAACCGTATATATCATATACTTAATGGTAACTTATTAAACACTTAACTAATGTGTAGGTATAGCAGAGTGTAAATTATCGAAACAGGTAAGTAGACAATCTAGTAAATCGGTAATAATGTTCTTCGATAATTCAGACAAGATAACATCCGATATAGAAATTGCCGATTATATTTTTAAGTCCCGAATCAATATTGGTTTAATTGGAAATGGCGAAGCTACTACATTGTGCAATATTACTTAGTTGAAAAAAATGCTAAAACGTGAAAAAAGAATTTAATTTCTATTCTAAAGAGCTTGAGTAGTATACTTATCGTAACATTAAGTAAGAATTAGTTTTTCAAAGATGGATCCCCAACCATTAATCACATCAAAAATGGCTTATGCATACCACAAATTTTTGTATACACATTCCAATAAAAATGAAACACCACTTTCTTGTTCGTTAAATAACTTATCTTATTAAGATAGTATATTTCCTTAAAATAAGTAGAATAACGCACCATATTTGTATCATTAAAATCCTCACCTCTTTATTTATATAGAGCGATTCAATAGATAGATACAATTATACATATAAGTGCTTCTTTCCCAAAGGTCACTAAAATGTTTTAATATCAAGCACCATAGAAATTTCTACATTAGAACATTAATTTGACTCTAAAAATTCTCTCGCTCATATTACTATTTTTCCTGAGACTTAGAATTAATCCCAAAAAATCGCGTTCCATCATTAACTGCCTGTCTTGGTAGGTTTAAGATCGATTTGTTGAATAATGATCAATTTCATCCCTCGTCGAAAATAGTTATTCGTTAACGCCGTATTTTGCTGATCAAACAGAAAAGCAAAAGGGCACCGGGTGCAGCGAATGGCCTCAAGTAGCAACGGTAGCTATTCGATAAATAAAAGAGGACCGTGTTCGAGCACGTGGCGCTAACTTTTAAAAGGAAAGTATGGGGTGTCTTAACCGACGCGTCTTCTCGGTTGCCGCGGGGTTTAGCCACCCTTTCACTCTGTCCTTCTCTGGTGAGAACTAACAGAAGGACGAACAAGGGGAGGAACAAGCTGGTGCACGCTACTTCTCTAATTAAAATTGTTACAATTTAATAAGCCTCGAAACTTGCCATTGGCGCGTTAGGATGAAGCAGGAAGTCATAAGAGGGGCAAGTGAGAAAGAAGGGAAATGACACTTGAATCCACGAAGCTTGAGGAATGGAAGGCGAATAACGATTGGGAGAAAAAGGGAGAAAAGAAAGTTCTAAAAAGAAAAGACGATGTGGCTGAACGCGATAGGAAAACACGAATAAAGATGATTTGCACGAAGAGAAACAGACACAATTTAGTAAAATTGAAGTGACCTAGCAATATGAAGAATAAGAAATAAACAAACAGAGAAAATAAAATAATGCAACCAGTAAGAGTAGTACTCTACCAGACATAAATCCTAACCTATTTTTGTTTTTGCCAAGATTAAGCGAAATCTTTGAAATATGTTCAAATTAAAATATATATACATGTATGTTTGCTCTATAAGTCGATGAATTTTTGCTTCACAACAGGAAAATGAACATACCACAAAGTAAGTTTTCGAGATTTAATGGAAATTAAACGACTACAATTTGTTAAATTCTAAAATAGTCACAAAAAAATCGAGTTTTAGAAGGTCAAGCATTATTCAGTGATAGGTTCCTTTTAGAAGTTGAAATATCAAGAAGTTGACTCTGGGAAGATGAATGCCAAGCACTTTTTCGATGAAATCCCTGATAGGGACAAGGTCCACTCCGTCGTTGATGACCTTCTGTCTCATTTCCAGGAAGATTGGTGATTGGTAAACCGTGTTGACGATTCTCTGGAATTCGTCGGAGTGCAGTCTTTGCATGAAGTTCTGGAAAGCAGGGGAGGTGTGCATCTTTTCATTGTACATGGCCGTGAATTTGTCCAAAGGGAGGGCAGCCTCTACAGCGTTGAACAGAGCTTTCAATCCACCAAGGTTTGATAATGTATTCATCGATGAGAATTCCATGGGTGGTACGTAGTCTTCCATACCGAACAATTTGTGGATTTTGCTGATCACCTTTTTCATGTCCAAGCCAGAGTCTTCCATGTATCTCACCAAATTTTGATATTCTGGCATAGCTTCGACCTTGCGGACCAAATCGTGGAATGCTTCGCTGTACATGTATTCGATTGCTCTCTGCACTTCGTCGTCTTCCAGGTAGGACATAACGATGTTCATTATTTTGTTCTCGTCGACCAGGTTCAGGAAGTCGTGAATGTCTCTGGATAGTTCGTCAGAGGCGAAGATTTCCGCTCGTAGCATGGCACGGGAGTCGACTCTGGGAAGATGAATGCCAAGCACTTTTTCGATGAAATCCCTGATTGGTACAAGGTCCACTCCGTCGTTGATGACCTTCTGTCTCATTTCCAGGAAGATTGGTGATTGGTAAACCGTGTTGACGATTCTCTGGAATTCGTCGGAGTGCAGTCTTTGCATGAAGTTCTGGAAAGCAGGGGAGGTGTGCATCTTTTCATTGTACATGGCCGTGAATTTGTCCAAAGGAAGGGCAGCCTCTACAGCGTTGAATAGAGCTTTCAATCCACCAAGGTTTGATAATGTATTCATCGATGAGAATTCCATGGGTGGTACGTAGTCTTCCATACCGAACAATTTGTGGATTTTGCTGATCACCTTTTTCATGTCCAAGCCAGAGTCTTCCATGTACCTCACCAAATTCTGATATTCTGGCATAGCTTCGACCTTGCGGACCAAATCGTGGAATGCTTCGCTGTACATGTATTCGATTGCCCTCTGCACTTCGTCGTCTTCCAGGTAGGACATAACGATGTTCATTATTTTGTTCTCGTCGACCAGGTTCAGGAAGTCATGAATGTCCCTAGATAGTTCGTCAGAGGCGACGGTTTTCGACTTAGGCATTTCGAAGATTGGGAATTCAATACCAAGAACGGTGTAGATGATGTCTTCGATTAAAATTATGTCAATTCCTTTCTTCACCAACATTGCACGGAATCTGAGGTAATTTCTGTTTTCGTAGAGAGCGTCCACAAATTTTTGGTTATCCTCTGACTTCAGTTGGGCTACGAAATCGCGCCAAGCGTCCGATGTTCTCATCTTGTACACGTAACCACGAATGATTGCGTCATAAGAGATGAGTTGCTTCACGTCTTCGAACAAACCTTTCACTCCACCAGTGATTTGTTTTTTGCTAAACTGCTGGAACGGTGGAATGCCAATTATTTTGTTTAATTTATTCAGCTCGGCGTAAATGTAGACACCGTTTTTTTCTAGATAGTCTGCGAACTTATGGAACTCGTAAAGAGTCTCGATCTCCGAGATCATTGTCTTGAACTCTGATGAGCTAAAGTATTGAAGTAGCTCTTGGAATTCGGAATCTTCAGCGGCATATTCTAGGACGACAGAAGCAACCTTGTCCATCGGGATCAAGTCCAGGAAGTATTGTATATCTTCATGGAGCGGTCCCTTGCCGAAATCTGGGAGATAATGAGAGTTCACAGTTGCGAACGCAAATATCGCCGTGAACAGTACCACTGGGACCTTCATCTGCAAAACGGACGGTACATAGATAATTCAATAGTAAATGAAACGCAATGAAAATAGAAGCATTTTCGATGGTATAAATCGAGACGAAACTTTAACCCATTTAATGAGGTTGGATTAATTGATCGCGTTAAAATTTGCTTGCTCAGAAATTGTTTAAAATTGCTCAGAAGCCAATAAATATAAAACAAACTTGTTGAGAAACTCATTTAGACAACAGGTATTTAATAGTTTTTAAGCATAAATAATTATAATATAAAATTTTATTTTACAACGATCTGTGAACTCACCGTAGTTCTGTAGGAAAACTGTAATACCTCATGAATTTTCTATCGGCTAGACTGCTTTATATATACTGGAACGTATTCAAATAAATAAATGGAGATATCGAGATACCTGAAAGAATGATAAGATTTCATTATACGTGCACCTGTGTCTCAGCACTTGCAGAGATTAGTGTCTTATTGTAATTGATTATCAGTGTAACATTTACAGATCAGTAGTATTTACAGTATTAACATCGCGCGATTTTTATTTTCATTCGGGATTACATTTTTCGCAATAAGTGACTAATCATTAATCTTATTTACTATCTATACTATAATTATTATTGATGAAATATAGAAATATAGGGAAAAATTTTTCACTTTTTTACTATCTGTATTATTTGCATCTAGCATAAGCAACATGGAAATATATAAAGTTTGCGCGGAAAGAACATGACGAAATTATTTTTGATAATTTCATGACTTTTATGCCCCTTGGTAGCTAAGATAATTGGAAAGGAAATCCCACAATCTAATGAAGGTACAATGTATTTAACATGGAATTGATTATTGTATTTTAAAATCACTTCGATTTTCTGTAATCTTCATACACCTTGCATCCACATTTTAATTTTTTCATATGTAATTTCTTTTTACATATTTAGCTTTTATATAATGCACTTCAAAACATCATAGCATGAACCCATAAAATAACATTGCAGTCTGGATAATGCAATTTTGTTTCTTTCATATCTTTTGCTTTGCATCTGCACATTTATGGCAACAAAGTAGACGCATCGTATTTGTAAATTTCATTTTTCTTGACTTTGCGGTCAAATTTCTACACAACGCATTCTGTTGTTAAACGCAGCATCCAACGAGCTACAAATGCATTCGTTTTCAGACCCTTGATGCATTTGTTCATTATATTACAAAATGTAGCTTAACTTTTCGTAACATAAATTATTTAGTTTAAGTATCTGGGGTTGCACTCATTTAAAGGATTAAAGATTCCTTTTTTCTTTTTGACGGTGACTATTGTGCGGGAAACATCGTTTAGCTTTATCTTTGAGTACGTAATTAGGATCAAAATGTTATCGCTGGCATTGACAAATTTTATCTCTGTTATATTTATTCGAGCTTATAATTTCTATGACGATAGTAGACAACTCATTATACATACCAGTCGAAATGATCGTTAAGAATTTTTGCAGGATATTCCATCTTGTCACCAGCAATTCTTTTTGACATAAAAAAAATTCTATTGATGTGAATCTTTTATCCACAAGTAAACTGTAGGCAAGTAAAGATGTATCTGGACAACCTGCTAGAAACTAGAGAAACTGTCCTATTGATGACTAAAAATAAGAAAAAGTGGTGACATAAAGAGTATTATCTCTATGATAACATGTTTTTATTTCAAAATAGAAAGCAGTGCTGATTATCAACTGATATCAAAATTAGATGTACTGCTTTTAATTATCATGTATCGAGAGTATCTTATCTTCATATTTCTGAAAATATCTATTTGTTGTTGTTTTACGCTCTGTTACTAACGCTAGCAGCAGTGAGATTCAATATGACACGGATATAATAGTGACCCCAATTCAATTAGTATTTATCATCATAGAATTAATTTATCTACACTCATTTAACCTATATAAGAGCGATTCTGCAAAGGCGGGATTTATTTAGCAGTGATTTTATCCACATACTTTTTCATTTAATTTATGAATTGCAACAAGTTTAAGGTGTGACAGAGAACATTGCTACAAAAACGGTCGGACAAATGAATAACTATCATACATGTAATTTTGCTTATTTAGAAACTATCTATTGGCGACTGAGATATCGTTAATAGTCTCATGTAATTAACTGTATTTAAATATTTTATTTAATAAAAAGAGATGATCTTTTCTCGCACTTTCTATCACAAAGAATTAATGAAAAGATAATTACTTTTCAGAAGGATTATTTACAAAATTTGGACTTCGAATATCACACGTCAATAATAATTTGTAATCGCCTAGATTATAAACGGACTAATTACCAGTCCTGATAATTGTCAGCTAAATTTAAAAGTGGAAACAAAAATAATTAAATCTAAAAAACAATCAATACTTATTAATCATAAATGAATCATCAATCTTGACAAATTGTCAGTTAAATTCAAAAACAAAATTATTGCATTTTTAAAACTTTTCTTTTCTTTCTTTCTTTTTTTTTTATACGTGGGGAAATCCTCGTGGATCTCCTCCCCCCCCCCCCCCCCGCTAGGAAGCGGCGGGATAGTGTCAGACTATACCGACTAAAACCCCACGGTGGATCGCCGGACGCTTAGTTGGAATGGCCGGGACCCAGAAAATTTTCAGATTACTGCTGGAGAACTCCTGCGTCTTCTCCTGTCTGAGGGAGTCGTTCCTTGGTTAGTTCGGGCATTGGGAGGGGCCATCCCTCTCTACGCTATTCCCTGGGTTGTCGTGCAAGTCTGAGGAGGTCCAGATCCTCCTTGGCGTGTCGGTCTCTATGACCACCTAGAACGACGTAGGGCCGTCCTTCGGCGCGGAACCCTGCAAGGGTGGGATGTTCTCACCCTCTCCCGCTCTGTTCGTTCCTTTACGAGCATTACGCTTTCGCAATATGAGCGTACTGCGAGGAATTCTTGTCGCTCCCTCAGCATCGCTTTCACAACTGACGAGGGGTCTAATCTTTCGCCAATTGTCAGCCGTAGAGGCCTCCCACGCCGGATAAAATTCTAACGTGTACTGGTCCGTGTCTTTGCCCTCGCCGCAGTGGTGACAGGTGCTCGTCAGCGAATACTCCATGTCCTGCGAGCACCAGCGTCATCCGGAAGGATAGTGGAAGCCCTCCGCGGTCTCTCCAAGTCTCCCAGTTCGGCAGGAGTAGATGGAAGCGCCACCGCTCCCACACCTCACGTCTAACTTCCCCCCGAAAGTCTCGGGCCGCCTGCTCGGTGGGGGGACAGTCCCCGCCTGAGCTTCGGTTCCTCTGGTCTTCGTACACTTGTCGGAGCGTCAAGGCCTGGATCTCGAACGGAGGAGACGCCGCCAGGACAGTCGTCGACGCATGTGATATCGTCCGGTATCCCCTTACGATCCTGATGGCGGTTGTCCTATGAAGCCTCCTCAGCAAGAGTAAACTACGTCGACTTTTCATCAGATCCTCTGCCCACACTGGAGCCCCGTACAGGACCCGAGAGCATTTTTAAAACTAACGAATATTTATTCCTTAGATAAACAAACTGGTGATCAATCCGCGTTCTTTCTTGTAAACTAAAGTAAATAAATTGTGCACTTTATGCTCTAACGTTCAGGACTGAATTATGACATTACCTAAACAATGCAAGGCATTTTCTAAGTTTAATATAAATGCACTCAACACACATTTTTCTCAAGCACGCGGATGCTTCTTTCTGTCACCTATCATATTGTTTGACAGGAGACTGAGATCAGGTGATTGGGAATTTTAAGGTAAAATGTTATAAATTTTCAAGCGAATTACTATTCAATTTTGATGTTAAATAATACTTAGAAAAGATAACAAAATTGGAATATAATACGTACCAGGGGATTGAAAAGGTGGCTGGCAGCAACAGGTGATTGTCAACGAATCTACAATTTTAGGTAATCAAAAATGACCACTTGTTACAAAACGTAATAGGTGCACTAACTTGTTTTGATTACTTTTGATTTACTTCGCGTGATTTCATTGTTAGTACCATAGACATGGATTTTTTTAGAAATAATTTTGCAGACAGGGAACCGAGATGTAAAAATGATGAAAAAAGTTGCATGCCGATGACTTTTGTCAATAAAATGAAGTCGATTAAAGTAAAAATAAATGTGAATGATAAATACGACCATTGTAAAGTAAATATAAAAAGGAAAATAATAATAAAGTAAATAATCTCAAATTTATTCACTGAACATAAGATGTAGAGTAAATTTTGTAGTTCTGACATGACAGAGGACTGAGAATTGCATGAAGAAAAGGTAATTTTTGATATAAATAAACTTAATTGATAGTACTTCATAATTTGTATTTAAAATCACAATTATTATCTTTCTCTCCCATGCAAATATAATTTAATGTTTAAGGGTTTTAACGTTTAACGTTTTTAAGGGCTTTAAAAAGTGAGAACCGTAAAAAATTTCCACTTCTGTGGAATCACTTATACTCGTACATTTTTGAGCTTTTAAATTGTAGATAGCTTACGCACTCACAATTATATTTTCCATTTGAAATACAAAATATTTAAAGCTATATCCCCCTTCTCGTTATTATATTAATTAATTTGTCTCTGAATATTCTCTGTAATATTCTGAAACATATTTCTAATTAAAACTGTTTATTTCGGGATATTGTACAAATAAGTGGATCTCGATTTACCAGGAATGTTATAAATGTCGTGAAAAGAATTATGAAGTTTCCCAGCACATAGTGTTCTATTGTAACATTACGACTTAAGATACAAGGCATGATATTAATGAAGATGAAGTTAAGAATTTAGTCGCAAATAGAATCTTAGTTCTTCGTCTAAAATTTCGTCTCTAATAGGTTCTCCTTTGTAACTTTTAAGTCATATTGCAAATCTATAATTAACAATTTGGACATCAGATTGCTTGATAAAAGAATATTTCATTTTATTTTATATTCTATACTTTATACGACAAAGACTAATGATTTTCATCCTACGATTCTAATTGAGGATTAATACCTGTGCCGTTTTACACAATTGAACTAATATCACTAATGATATTAGCGAAATTTGTCAAGTTATAGTTTACAAATTACTAGTATTAATAAAATCTTATCAATCTTTTGATTATTCTATTCGACGAAAAACTATAAAGATACAAAAAGAGAAATCTAAACTTGCAACTTACTAAGTTACTAATATCATTATTTACAAAATTATCGTGCCAGAAGATACTGATCTTCTTTAACGAACACCTTAAAGTTCCTGAAGGTTGAAAACGAAAGATTGGAGCAAAGGGCACTTTGAGGGAACAACATTTGGCGACGTATTTATATATACGCTTATTTATTGATTAAAATTAAAAAGATATCGGAATATAAAAAAGAACTATAAAAATTTAAACGGAACAGGAGACATGGAGACCCAATTGGTTTTCCATGAAATCTCTGCCCTTGTTGAGGTTGACACCGTAGCTCTGAAGCTTCACTAAGAAGTTATTGAAGACAGGATTGGCGCACGCAGCGTCGACGAGTCTTTGAGAGGTGGGGGATCCCAAGAAATGTATGAAGTCGGCGAACACCTTGGAGTTGGCCAGCTTCTGCCTGAACAAAGCTCGGAGCTGTTCCATAGGCAGCATTGCTTCAACTTGATCGAGGTAACCGCGGATTCCACCGGTGACGGCTCTCCTAGCGCGGTTTGGTGGGACGAGTTTTGCCAGATGCAGGAAATCATTGACTTTGTTCGCCAGGTAGTACGCATCGAGACCGGCATTTTGCTGGTAGTTGAGGAGGTCCCGGAATTCAGGGATGCTTTCAAGACCAGATACGAGGTTCCTGAATTCGTTTGTTTGCAAATAGTTTAACCATGCTTGCATTTCTGAGTCTTGGTTCATGTATTCGTGAAGGAGCGCGACTATATCGTCAAGAGGAATAATGTTGACGAAGTCCTGGAGCTCAGCGGCGAGAGCACCGTTTCCGGTGCGTGGGACTAAATAGGCATTCAGGGGACTGGCGAAGGCCAGAACAGCCAAGACAGCGGCGAATTTCATCTGTAAATGTATGTGAAATATTCGCGAATAATTATGGATGAAATTAAAATTATTCCAGATACAAATTTAAAATAAATTCGATTAGATGGCAAATTAAAAGGCAAGTAACTTTTAATATAGAGAAACAGATGAAAATAAATCTTTCAGAGCTGAATAGTAATATCAAATTAATGTCTGTAATATTTATGTTACATGTACTTGTATAATATTTAGAATATCTTTTTCGATGTTATATTAAATCGTTTTGTGCATTACTCACCATGTTGCTTGAGTGAACAGAGTCAATTAAGTATATCATCACTGTAGACTGCCGGTCATTTATATACACATTTAACTACTGATCTATTCTCCATTACGATTAGATTATATCAATTAATACTCATAAATATTTTTTATTCTTTTGGGACAGATCAAACACAGATATGTGAGATGTTGATAAGATGAAACATTTTAGTGATATTTATCTTTCAATATGACGATTCGATCTATTCCTATCAAGTCATGGCATAATTTTTTTTGGTAATCTGATTAATAATTTCAGAAGAATTTATCTATTACGATATTGATATAAAATATCATCTTTGTCCAGTAACCATTTTGATGTCGTTCGTTTTCAGAATTATATTACGTAAGAGAGCTAATTACAAACAAAACTTTATAACATAGCTTGCTAGAAAAATAAAAAGGCACAAATTCATCATTACACGGTTTCAGAAACCAGCAATAACGGAAGACTCTGAGGTATTTAATTGCAGTATGCCACAAAAACGGCATCGTAATTGTTCTCCAAAAGGACAACAAAAGGTTCGACATTCCACCTGCGTTCAAGTTGCAACGGTGAGTCGTATCAAATTATTTTCTACTACTGGCCAGGCAAACTTTTGCTCGATATTATGGCAGCACGTGGTGGTAACAGCCTTCCATGGTGGGCTCATCGTTACTGGCATAACGGTCTCGAGGATTTTCACGACGAAACAGGGAACAACTAAGGAAAATGTGTTCGCAGTTAAGGATCCACCCGTTTCTGATTGGCGATCTCGATATTAGTAGCAAAACTCCTTTCTGAAATCGAACTTGAATCGTAAAAGATGAGTTTTCTAAAAAGCATCAAATAAGTGTTTGGTTACTTTTAGTAAAAAGTAGATGCATTTAGAAAACGAATTAGATTGTAGAATGACAGAAGGATGACTTAATCGAAGTTTAATTAAAAATTTTTATTCAATCAATAAAGAATACATACAATTAACATTGCATAAAAGAAATTTTCGTGTTACTATTGCACTTAACTATCGCATAGAAAATTAATCGTTTCGATGTTTGAGCATGCATGGGCCGATAACATCAAGTGAGTGTCCTACACGCTTATCTGTTTGTGTTTGAACAAGATAAGCGCATAATGGGCCATTATCGAGAACATTTGAATATGTTATTTGACCGATCGATTTTGGAGATTACCGATTTTGGCGGTAATCGATAAAATTTCGAGACACATTCACATTTAGCTATCCTTGTCAATTACATTCTTATTACATCTATCAATCTGTTTGTTGTTTTTTAAACTTGTTATTCATTAAATCAGAAAATCAATTCGCTTCTTGACCCTGTACTTTGGGAATCTTTGTTTTTACTTTCACTCGTATGACGAGTAATCTCCTGTAAACATCTTTACTCCGAATAACGTAATTATCAAAAATAGCTTCTAAAAAGTAACGTTGCAAATACTCGAACTAGAAAACATTCGTGTACCACTTATGTGAATCTTTCACTGCAAGAAAATTCACTTTTCATTTATAGAAGGGCATCTATAATAACGTTAACAATTTTCTAACAAACAATACGCAACGTCTAAAACCTTTTAAAAGACGATCAGGACGATGTCCTCTACAATATATTTCAAACTCCTGTTCGGAAGATTCGCGAGTTTGCTGCTATAACTCGCAAAGAAATCTGTTGAAACAGGTGTAATCTGATGAGGAAGACCGGTAGCGAAGCAAACGCGATGGCCAATTGGAAATCCCCTTGGTTTGATGGACGAAAAAAAGAGGTCGATGGAACAGGGTCGAAGGAGAGAGACAAAGTTCGGTCGCTCGTTCCTCGTTAGGGACTGCGCGACGCAGCTTTCAGCGGAATCGAAAACGAAGAAGGAGTCTCGGACGATTCGAAGGGATCGAGGGTAAGAAATGCGGCGGAAGAGGTGGCCGTAACAAATCCTCGGCGAGTAATCGAGGTCGTGTCTTGGCCAGGTTTTACTCTCAAACACTTAACTCTATTGAGATTGGATTCCCCGGCAGTTCTCTCCCGTGCGCGAGCTTCCTGTTCCGCTCCTTGATCCTCTTCCTCTGTTTCGTTTCTCTTTCGAACAACGAGCTCTCATTCTCCTTCGTCCTTTCAAGATCCACGCCCACGACTGGTTGGCTGGTTTCTTGCAAACAAAAATCTTATTGCAAGCGACGCGATAAAATGCTCCGAAGGGACGAACGAGACCTATCCTTCCATCCACGAACTTCGATACTGGACGGATGGATCGTATGAAGCTCGTCGAAGCTTTCTTATGGGTAAGATACAGCGTCTCGTAAAAGTTAAACCGAGGGTTCATTTAACCCCTTAACCTACGATTTACGTTAGAGAATTTTGGACCGAAAACGTGAACAAGCTATTATATATTATATTATATATTATATTTGGCCCGATCATCGTACTACGGGCTATGCCCGTTATATTTACGTTTGACCGATCATCGTACTACGGGCTATGCCCGTAGGTTAAAGGGTTAACGTAAGCTAGGTATGCTCGAATTTTCTTCGTCTGCTTAATTTTTCCATCGTTAGTGTCACATTAAGCCGAGATTCTATTTAAAGAATTTTCTTTCTCCAATTAAACCTTGAAAAATGGTGAGATTTGGTTGACCCTATAATAATATATTTTTAATACTTTCTTGATAAGCGGATATCATCGAAGTTCTGAAGACCTCCGATTTAGAGAACTGATTTCTTAGAGAACCTTCGGACGCCGAATTGAAAAGCGATAATATCGAAATCGAGTAACAAGGTAATAATATTTGTGAATAATCAGTATTATGTTGATAAGTAGCGAGTTATCGGCATCTTCTACTTACAAATTTCGGATAACGTTAACGGATGACTACGAAGGTCAAGCTACACAAAGATAGATACACAGATTGTGACATTGGATGACCAGGATCAAATTCTCGTTTGCTACAATTAATTAATAAGCAGATGATCGTAGAAAATTTGTGGATGCTATGAAAGATCGTAAGTTTCCACGCAAATAACCTTATATTCATCGACGAAGAAAAGAAGAGTCTGTATGTGCGATTTGCCACAAATGACAATGAACTTTCCGTGCAAAATTCATCTGTGAATTCGTAAGATACGATTCCGGGTCTGGACACATCGAGTCTAATATAAACGTCTTAGAATCTGTGAATCGTGGGATCCAAGGGATATCAGTAATTGCCAGGGAACACGAGGGTTTCAAGAAACTCTGGACATCAAGGTATAAAGGGGATGCGGTTCAGAGAACGTGGCTGATCATGCAAGACTATATTGCTGCTCAGTGCTGAATCTGAGAAGTTCGCAATCGCAATATTCTAGTCACACTTTCCACCTTCGCGAAACACATTGATTTTATCCTAACCTCGAGAATTTCTTCGAGAACTCCCAGCTCTTTGTCTTTCCGAGTCTCTTAGGTTAAAGTTTGCTTGGAATTACAGATGTCTGGCTACTTTCACTGGTTCGTTTATTCGATACCTATACCACATAGGATTCTTTGGTTGAGATTAATTCTTAATATATTTGGAACATTTGTTAATAGAGAAGCGATAGTAGTGTAATATCGTAAAGTAGTTTGAACTAGAGATCGGTTGAAAATAGAAAAAACCGTGTACGTCGTCCTTCTGTGGTTCGTCTACATTTAAGAGCGCCTATGTGACTAAAGTCACCTAGTTCTTACATAGGTATGAGAAAAACAATAGACAACGTTAGATCAGAAGGACGGTTTCGTGTTTCAAGGTGAGACGATCGAAAGGTCAGAGTGTGCGAGTCGAAAAGTGTGTGTGTTGCGAGAGTCAGAGCTAATCGAGTCGTCGAAGAGTAGAGTCGTTAGAATTAATCGAGACACCGAAGAGTAGAGTCGAGAGAATTGATCGAGTTGCTAGAGAGAGAGAGAGAGAGAGTGTGTGTTAGATTCGTTGTGACGAGAGTGGCCAAATAACTGTAAAGTTATTTGATATAGATACGAGTATTGCATTTAGTTTCCGTTAAACAAACATCGTTTCTGTCAAATTTATATTTGTATATTCAATTTAATATTAATAAATTGTAAGCAATCGGGAAAAAATGTATATCTTTATTTTCCGATTTTACAGTAGTCTACATGCTTTCAAATTAAATTACTACTTATAAAAGATGTCTGAAAGTTCGCAATAAATTCTACTAAAGAAATACGAATTTTATCTATCACTTTCCAAGAAAATGAAGTTGCAGAATATTTCCATTGCTCTCCGATAAACATTATATGAAACAAAACAATCTTTTGTTCTTCACTTGAACCTCAAATTACGATATTAATTAGATTAGATAGGTCACGTAATTCATAAGCCCGTTAATAGTTCAATTTTCGGTTGATATCGATTTGACAAACATTCAGGAAGATTTGACCAATCAGAAAGAAGCGAGTTTCCAGAACGAACGGGTCATATCAACAGAAGCGAGCATGAGAGAGCGAAGCGAGCCCAGCGAAACCGAGTGCTCGCTTGTATTTCAATGTCGACGCATCCGGTTGGGTCGACGAGTGATGTGGTCTGCTATCCTCGTGCATCCGGCGGTCGCCAAACAGAGCACGGCCAGTGCTCTCGTTGTCTGTTTGCACCGTTTCAACTTTCCTTGACCCGACATGACCGTCACGATCGTTCCTCTCGTACAAATCTTCCTGCTAGTCCTCAAGAAGATATGCGACAGAAAAACGCGCAGAAAAATGTACATTTGCATTCGATTCTCGTCAATCGAACATCAGAAACATCGTTTTTGGGGACATATTTTCCAAATGTATTTTTGTCAACGTTATTAGTTCGGATGAGAGCAAACATACGATGAAAATGTTGCAACTATCCATATATGTCGAGGAGAAATCGATATTTTTCATACCTTTTACGCGATATGGAACATTTGTACGTTTTGAAACCTTTGAGTGCTGTTTGAAGTTTTTCTTTAAGAGAGGTTTCGTTGAACTGGGTTAGAGAGGTTTCGTAAAAATTAAAAGGGTTGTCTGCTGATGGCACGGCTTTTAGCTTGGTAAGCATGGAGATAATGTAAATTGTTATCGAAACTAGATACAAATGAGATTCAACAGACTCTGCGCAAATGTCAACGCAAGTGTATAAGCGTAAAGTCGAATTGCTGATTTAAGTGAAATACGGTAAAATACTGGGAAACATCGTATTCCAGCTACCGGTCAATTATTATTGACGAATATTTGAACAGTGAACAAACTATGATTGCATCGTTTTATTTCTGCTTACGTGTAGAAATAATGAAAATAACACCGTATAGAAACGTTCGTAACTAACACTACGGAAATAAAAATTTTATGCGTTTTAACAAAATATCTAACTTGGGTCAGAATTAAGTTATGAAATTTTTCTATAAGATATCTCTGGAATATAAAATTCTAGTTAAATAAACCTTGAAAACATAAAAAGATTTGCGATCACGTATAAAACAGAAATATTCCAAAGATCTGAATCAGAATGGAATCATGCGATTGTTTCATGTCTATCGATTTTCGAGCATAATATTATCCAAAAAATCTTCGATATCTCTATTGTCAATATCACATGATTCTCAAAAGTCAGAAGACAATTCGACTTTGACCTTGTGGCGCGGGTTAACGATAATATACAACAATCCTCTCTGTTAAGGCACCATTATAGATGCGGCGTTTGCATCGTGTGCGTGCACCTACGCGCCGCTGTGATAACGAGCAAACTTTTCGCTCCGGCCACTCGAGCAAAGTAATTATGCTCGTATTCCTCGTCGAGTTACATTAATTAACGTCGGCTGCGGTCATGACGGAAGCGACGTCGGCTGCTCGCGAAGACCTTTCCAAGGGGTGACTATCCTCGTGTATACTGAAGAATCCCGAGTAACGTAAGACGAAGATTTAACACACATAGTTAAATGTAACCGAATATACAAAACGTCCCGCGTTATACGACAATCATCTCAGGAATTGATCGCACGCTTGAAAACAATAAAAAATGTCCATCTAAGCATGTCTTTTGTTCCGAATTTTGTTTCCTCAATTGTTATCTGGTTACTAGACTGCAAATTTTTATTGCACATACGGGGAAAATATATGGAATATCATAAATATAAAAATACCCATTATAAAACTTAGATGAAGCAAAAGATAAAGATAGATGAAGCAAATTTCTATTTACACTACACTTTTCTAATTAAACTAATAAAAGTGTGAATTTACATAGACATCCTTAGTCTAGTGAATATATTTGCAGAAGATACTTCAAATGACTCTGTATTTCAGCCTGTAGACATCTTGTCATTGATCGCAATGATATCTTCGATCTTGTAAGAACGATACAAAGGCATATTTGCTTTGCAGCAGCATTTCGAAGGCAATAAACCATGAGGTGTGGAGCGCGGTCTTTACCGAATTTAACGGGACAGCTGGTATCTTGTGACATACACACAGGTGAGACGGTCTTTCGTCGTGGCGTCCGACACCAAGAGCCAACAGTGGGGGGAATCTCTTGGGTCACCAAGCGAAATCACATTTCACCTCGATACACCCGCTTCTACGGGAGCAATTTTCTCGAGAGCAAACAAGCAGACCTTCTCGCATGCATTAAAGTTTGAACGGGTTCGCAAGAAGCCAGTGCACGCCACTTCCTGTGTACAAGGTCGAAAGTCCTCCCAGGTCTTTGCCGATGAAATGAAATTTCGATCGATCCACCGGGCGGCGCGTATCGTGATCCTTCCAGTGCAAGCCTTTTCCCAGAGTTCCCGCTTCGCGATCACATATAGATATTACAGGACATTACTTTTCGAATATTTTGTTTTCAAACAGGGTCGTCTTTTCTTTTGCGTCGAAAAACTTCGAATTTGTCGTTTCCTACATTGCTCACGCTTCTGTCCCTTCGTAAGGGGATGTCTTTCACCTCTTATCTCGTATCATCGTGAACTGTTGACAATTCTGTTTAGGAATTTTCATGAATTTATATAAATTCATACCACTATTAACGAAGTACTTTATTTTGAATTTGTTTTTATTGCTTTACTGAAATTACTAAGAAACAAACCTGTCACCTTATGGGTATCCCGTTCAATTGTCGATTATAAGAATAAATATTCGCTATAAGTCCTCGAAATTTATATCTTCGAATATATTTCTTATGCAAATAGCATTCGTCATTCCTCGGTTAGATGCCATTAGGTCGGGAGTATAATTTTCGTTCGAGTAAACCGCTTATATCTTTAGAATGACCCCGAGAGACTCCGTCCTGTCCTTTTGTAAGAGCATTGTTTTGGACGATGCAGTTTATCTGCATGGAACCACATGTTATTGTTGTGTACTTTGCCTACGTTCGTGCACCGCTCGTTCGTATCTCGTGATATAATAACCAGCAGCGACAATGCTTTAATCCAGGGACTGGTGCAGGGCACAAAAGGTGTGAGCCACGGAAGTAAGCTGATTAGGAAGCTGCCCCCTTGTTCTCGGATTCTGAACCTCCCTTCGAGACTCCTCTGCCCTTCTCTCTCAACTCATCTTTCTCCTCCCTTCCTCCGATTCTCTCCTTTTGCCTATACTTTTTTAACTACTCTTCAATTTTCGCCTTCTTGCTTTCCATTATATTCTCTCATTTTAATGCAATTTCTCTACCGTCTTATTTGAATTATTAAAATTTTCTTCTTTCGCTAATAGGGGTTGCAGCGAGCAAACATCGACCCTTTCAAGTCTTCACTTCCCAAGAACTACTTCACTTCTGCATCGTTTTGGCATCAAATAGCAATGCTATCGATATCGACAAACGACTGCCTTATTCCTTCCACCTTACGGAAGCAAACACTTCGTTGTTCCACACTTTTCGAGAACTCGACCAAAACATGTTTTCGGTTTCTCGCGGAGGAATCTTCATACAGCACTTTCTAACGATAATATTTCGCACAGCTTCGATCACCATTACTGCAACTGCGAGTAGTCTCTGTGTATTTGCCAACTTCGCTTCTTTCGAACTTGTTTAGTGTAACGGCTCTTTGAAACAGTTCCGAGAAGCAGAACCGTTGTATTGCAAATTACGTGCTTTTCCTCGAGCGTCCCTGTTTTTTCCGAAGTTTACCATTGGAAATCTTTCAATCAACAACTGGCGCCCTTCGTACTTTCAATCAAAAACTTGTCTCGAGAATTCCAATCTCAAAAATGGATACCAGCCTGTGGAATATTTTACTATTCGAAGAAATTGTGATAGTATCTCGGAAAAATGATAACTCGTTCAGTAACAGTAAATCGTTCTGTTTGCTGGTTTCTAATTTCGAGAATTTGTAACGTTGCACAATTCCAAATACTTTTGCGTGGACATGATTAAATAAGTGTTATTATATAATTGCAACGTGATATTACGATAACTTTTATCAAAATTAAACGATACGTATTAGCGGAGGCTTTACTACTTTAAAGATTAATACATGATAAACGTTATGGAGGCTTCAAGCTCTGAAGTATTAAAAAATAACCGAGCTTAATTGCAGCTCGCATTTGCCCTAGCCCCAAAAGCTCAATTACATTTCAAGACACAAACGCCTTAGACGATTCCGCATCTTTAGTTATTCCTAGTCCGAGTTGATCATAACTCTGCGACCTGTTTACGACTCCCCATAGAGCAACACACGAATATAGTTCCGCTGAATAGAATAGAACCTTCCTAGAATGTAGCTCCGTTCTGAAACCGCGAAATGGTTGCAGCGTGTGAGGCCACGTTGATCGTGTGTAGGCGTGTGCGCGCGAGAGCCAGCGGTAAGATTTTAATCTCTGGTTTTACGCGCGAAAAGCCGCGCTAATCTTCCGGTGAAATTTACGCGACGCGCGCGAGCCGCCTTTTAAATCCGCCGGAAGTGCTTGCACGTGATAAGTATGGACGATGGCCGCGATCATCCTCTGACCGCTTCCCACACAACCACTTCGTGCCTGCAACAAATTGCGAGAACTGCTGCTAGAAAAATCAGAAAATTTTTTATTGCTGAGTTTTTAATCTTTTCTAAGTTTTGTTTATTAATATTCTACTCTATAGATTAGACAGCACAATTCTATACATTTTGAAGAAACTTCAGTATTCATAAGGTTACGAAATTCTTTTTAGATGTTTAACTTTCGTAATGAGTTTCTATTGTACCTTCTAAGTATATATTGTTCCAATGAATTTTTATATCTTAACAAAGTAATATGTAAGTTACTTTATTTATCTTTCTCAAGTAAATTTATAATAGCATGGAACTTTGGAGACCAATAAAAAGTGAGATTCGGTCAATGAAATTGTTAACGTGAAGGTACGTATAACACGAAATAAATATTCTGCAAAGTATACACAGTGGGCAATGCACATTCACATGAATAACGATAAACCATAAAGCATGTTCGTTTAATTGTCTCATATTATACCATTTCTCTGCACGCGAGCTTGGTGCTGAATAGAAGAGATCGATTGAAGGATGAAGTTTTTTTTACGATGATCGCTAAATCGTTACACAGACTTCGGCTACATCACGGGAAACGCGCAAACGAGGTACTTAGTTTGGATTCAAATCCGCCAGGATCGTCCAATTTAAAACTTTTCAGACACTTAGAACGTTACGCGGTTCCGTTCTCTCTACGATTGATGCTCAGACGTTGCCTACTCAGGGTCATTCTGCTCCTAGTTCTTATTTATACACGATAATCTTCTTTGCTTTCCTAATTTTTATTGGTAGAAATAAAACAAAACAATTTGCATGCTATCGACATCGCTAAAGCAGCACTAATGAAGTGCAAAAGTTAATCACGTTTCTCTCGATATCACAGAATCATCGATGGGTCAAATTAAATTAACGTGAAACTAGTCCAGGTCGCGTTATTAATAATTACGTAATCCGTTTAACATGTCCTCCGCAATTCTTGCTCGATGACGAAAGAGGAGGAGTTCGCGAATCGGTAAACAGCCACGTGTTATGCAAATCAGGAACAGTCGTGTACGGTGGTCCTATACACAGAGACAATCCCGGTACGACGTGTACATGTGTATAAGGCCGCGAAGCAACGCGGTACGTTATAAGCTGGAACCGGAATAAGCATGTAGAGTCCGTGCCATCATGGTGACACGTGCGAATGTTCCAGCTGAAAGGTGAAACACGCAACACGATACACCCGCTGATGAACCTGGACATTCTCTTCCTCGTTTCATACGTTTTCCACCCTCTATCGACCGTCGCAAGACTGAATTTTCCTAGGGAGAAGTGTAAATCGAGAAAGCTATTTCGAAAATGGAAAATTGATAGATTATGCTATTTATCTGTTTCGATGTGGTTTTATTGGAATCTGAAAAAGATCTATGCTATAGTGTCAATTTTTGCATAATGACTAAGCTGTACATGTTTATGGATACTCATATTTTTACAAACGCACTTAAAGGAATAATAATAAGAAATAACAGGATGTTTCATCCAGCTCTATAGAATTCACTATACATATAAAAGGTACAAGCAAAGCGACAGTGGTTTTATTTCCTTTAAACTAAATCGAAAAGTTCCGAGTCGAACATCGAGATCCATCTGACAAGAGCTTGTGGAGGATGCAAACTGTTACTGTGTCTTCCGTTAGCATCGATGAAACTTTTCAACTCGGATCATTCAATTAGGATGCAAAAGTCTCGAGTTAGGCGTCTCGCAGGCTTCCTGACCCGTGGGACAAATCTTGTGCGATAGTTTTTCGTCCATTCTCGTCGCCAATACGAAGAGAACTTGTGTTTTTCTTCCGGAGAAACAAGTCTAAATCGTAAATAAAAGCTCTTTCGAAAATTTCTTCCATTTTTATCATTTCTAAAATTTCTAATCGTTCCTTTTTTATTACCTCGCAATTTTTTTTTGTCTATGTGATTTAGTGTGTCCTAATATCCATATTTTATGTTGGAAAATGTTTAGAATACTGGAAAGATATTTAAAAAATGATAAAATATTTTACGTTAAAATTTTTATTTCCAACAGAAAAAACTAAATTCGAAAGGAGAAAAAACTAAAATTGCGTTTCCTTTCGCTAAATGCTACTTTTCTCGCCCTCATGACATGCGCAGATCAATAATTTGAGCTTTAATTTAGACTAACCGAGTCAAGCATTTACGGCTAATATTCTAAATAACCTACTATCCCGCAACGCGTTTATATTTGATGGACTGTGAAAAAGGAGGCAGAAGATCCGTCTTCATCCAAATTTTTGTCAACTACGAATCGTATTTGCTTCGAATCGCGTCGAATTTTGCTTTCCGCGATACAGAGTTCTGATAAAACCCGTTCAGAAGCTGGCCACTTTGTGTAATGTTCTATCACATGGAAAGCCTGGCGTAATGAGACGCTGAAGAATTTTCAACGAGGCACCACGAAAAGCCTGCACCAGCCCTTTTCATTTCGCGCCTTCTACTCTGCGGAATTGCCACTTTGTTTTTCAATGAAGCCTCGCCGCCTCGCGTTTGACTCGAATATACACCTATACGTTCGATTAGCTTTCTTGCATTCGACGAAGCAAGTAACACAAAGAATAAACTGTCCCAGATTTAGTTAAGTCATCTTATTTTTCGTGACCATCGCATAATGATAATGTAATTCAGTAGTTTTTAACATGTTTTTAAGGGGAGCGGGCTATTATCGAATCATATAACGATAAGGTAACGCTGATCCTCTTGAAACGCGATAATCGTGCTGAGATTGGAGATTGGTACTGCTAATCGAAGAACATGTATACATAATCGAGTGCTCATTTCAGATTTTGTTACCAAGAAGGTTCTGATATAATATTGAGAATAAATCACGGTTTTCAAGCAACACGTTTTCTGTTAAATTATTCGAAGGTTTGTTTTTAACTTTTTTAACGCTTTGTGTATTTGACATTAAAAATGGGAGATTCGAAATTTTAACTAGAATGTTTACACATTACGACATATATAATTTAATAAAACACCAATTCCGCAGAAGCTGCTTTAAATCGATCTTAAATTTTGCTACGAACTTTCCGAATAACGCGTTTTACTGTCTCTTAAGTTGTAGCAGGATCTGCGACTTTTACGTCAAGTAAAATCACGGCTGCCAAAGCTAGCTTCTCTTGCTCCTTCTTTCCTCCTGCTTTTTTTTTTTTCAATAGTAAAGCAATAAACGGAAGTCGTCAGAGCATAATTAATGGCCGGGCTGACGAGCCTGGAAGAGATCGGAGGACAAAGTTTCGAAGGCAAGAAGGGCAAGTGGCAGGAGCGAGTCTCGGTTGCATTATTAAGCAGCGCGTCTCGGCGAGACCGAGTGGCGGTAGCGCGAGTCTCAGACGGGCCAGAGGATTAAAGAGTTGCTAATATCGCGCTAATTGTCCGCTGAAGGAGTTCTGCCAGGGTATCGTTCGCAAAGGTCCACGTAGCTCGATGCCGATGCGAATAAGAAATTCATGCCAGTCGCTATCAAAAGGCATTTAGAGACGTTCCACTTTGATTTAGGGGCCGATCCTTTGGATTGCCGCGGAATTTTATACCTGACTCTTAGGCGGCTCGAATCGAAACGTCATACGACGATGTATTTCTTCGGAGAAGTCGAAGAATTGCAGGGCTTTAATCCTTCGCGGTAATAAATCGTGTTAGACTCTCAGAGTCTTTGAATTCTTCTTTTCGTAATTTCAGAGATATATATAATTCAGATAATTCAGAGATATAATATATATATACGGTACATATATTTATTTGTATCATAGTTACTGATTATTAAAGTATGAAAATATATATCCTAATTATGAACAGCCTTTGAAAGTAATTTATTGTAAATAAATTAACGATGATAAGATCTAAGACGTTATTTCTATGAATTCTTGTAGGGAACTTTTAGTATTCATGAAAATAATTAAGGAAACTCTATGGGCATCGCACAGAGGTAGATCTAGAGATCATAGATTATTATTACTTAGCCATTAGTTGCCATTTTAAACTCCGTAGCTTAACTTAAACTTAGCTACTCCGTAGCTAAACTATGATTCGAGAGAATAACGCGTTTGCCATGTTATAGCAAGAATACTGTGTGTCTCGATCGAATATCTAATGTTATTAAGTGTGGATAAACAATTATTTCGAGCAGCTCGGTTCCATAGTTTAATTTCACGTTTAAAAATGTACGGCAAATAATGTAGCGCGTTAGCATAAAAAATATGATAGGTAAATACCCTCAACTTTTAATTTACACTATTCTCAGGTTCAAAGGCAGCCGCGTGCAACTTCCTGTTGATTTTCAACAAAGTTACTTAATTCGTTTCTCTTTATGCTGCCCGCTTTTTTCCCTTGTTATAGTCAACAATACTGCTTGCCATTCCTCTGTATTTGCTGGAAACTCCACGAACGAAAATATCGAAGTATTTCGACGACTTCTTGACAGCAAGATCGATAACAGAATATTATCTGGATTTTTCCTGCAGCAAGCGAGACGGCGAAGTTCGGTAAAGCTGGCTTATCGTGCCTTTCTCCCTCTTCCTGGTTTTTTTCTACAATGGAAGAAGACGTCGCCCCGATATCATCGATTTCCATTGTACGTGCGTTTCGCAAAAAAAAAAAAAAGAATAAGAATAAAACAACAAACCTCCGAACCCTTTGTTTTTGTGATTGCACCGAAACAAAACCAAGAATCGATGTTACGTTGATCCCTTGTGCGAGACTGGTTTCAGTTACGCGGTGGTCTGCGGAAGAAAATAAGTCACGTGATGCGTGATCTAGCCGCCCTGTTAAATGTCGAAGATAAGTACCTTTCTCACGTAAAAAGTTCGTTAAGGGTGGCGGACAACGGATGCATAAAATGTATGTTGTAGTTTCATTGCAGTGAAATGCACTTTAATCCATTAAAGGCTAATGCTGTGTTATTTCACTTGCAAATTCTTTCAGTTAATTTACAATATTAAATTCAGTTTTGCAGATTTGTTAGATATTTCTTTTTCGCCGTTATTCTTTTTTTTTTCTAGATCTTACAATTTTAAGAAATTTGAATAGGTTGAGGTATTTATAACGCTATGACAAGCTATTAACTTCCTAAGTTATGCGGAATTTGTTTTATATTTTTCTATATTTTAGTGCATTTCGCGTGTCTTAATAACGTATCAGCTATGCCTTACTTTATATAAATTTTAATTTCGCATAAATTAAAATATTGTATTTATCTGTTATTTCCATCCAACATGAGGTAAAGAAGAAACGGCACAAGTGTTTAAGACACTGTATCTCTTGTCAGCTAAAAGTAGATTCCTCGATCTAGCTAATCGCAGTTTTGAATCTCTTGATCCGAGTCACCTTTCTCGACGATCTGCCGTGAAATCTGAACGGGCCACGAAAAACCGATACGCCTGTGGTGCAACGTGAGCAACAGAGATAGAAAAAAGAAATAGTGAAACAAATATAATACTTGTACTGTCGACAAGATAACCGTCCGAGGACAATGTATTTTCTTCGACGTTCGACAAAATCGAATTACGGTCGGATCAGAAGGCGGCCGGCCGCCTTTCCTCCTTTCTGGTTTCAATTGCTGCGCGGCCTCGCGATTGGACGAGTGCCGTAGAAATTAAATAAGCGCGCGCAAACAGAGAACGCAGGAAAGTTCGTTAAAGGGAGGAAAGGCGGGCCAAACAAGCGGCGTTCTCTTTATTTCGCCCCCGGATGCAATCGAATATTTTTCTTTCCTTTGCCTTTCGTTTCCTTTTTCTTCCCCTTCTTTTCCATCTTTTCCCGATTTCGTTTATTTCTCCTCGTCTATACGCCCCCTCCATCTGGCGCACTATTGTATATCTGTCTGCGTCTGTCAAGGGGGATCGGTGTACGATCAGTGGAACAACGTACAACGCCCTTTAATTTTTCACGGTCCGATGTTATCGTACCCTCGTTATAGAGCAGACACCCTCGGAGATAGAGAAAAATCGACGTGGACGATAAATAAATATCTACGTGTCGGTGTCTTTCTAGGAATCTCTGATTCTGATTCCGTTACGAACTTGCAACTTTTACGCATTGGGAACTCGTGGTCCTTCTTTGAATTACGATCAATACGATTGGAATTTAGAGTACGTATTTTAACAAGACATCAAACTTTATTAATGAAACGAATTGAAACGCCCGTTCGATGGAGTATAGATGAGAATACGCGAGAAGAAGGAGAGTTCATTCAGGAACGATTCTCCTTTCATTCAGTTCGAAGAATTACGTAAATACGTAAGATTCGCTGAAAGAAATATGTGAAATGAATGTATTCAGTAGAGTGAAATGCATACACGAGTCAGAAATTGAAAACGAACGAGATCAAAGGGTTCTTGATCTGCCTCCGTTTGCCTTTACAAATGTTCGTTAATCAAATAAAATGTTGCGTCTCTTTTAAGCCACGTACAAGTGCCTCGAACTTAGAAAATATTTCAGACAAGCAAAATATATTATGGAAAACGTCTTTCGCCGGGTTGCAATCTCTGCTCTTAATTGTGAACATGATGATCAAAACAGAGGAGATTCGAAATAATCGACTGGGAAGATCGAGTTCGGATCAGACGATCGCGGAGCAAACAACCGACATTGAATCGTGACAATTGTGCGGTTAGAGTATTCGTTTATTTATATTGGATCGCAAATGGGGGAGAGTATGAAATCACGGGACAGAATCGTTTCATCCATGCCTGCCGTTGTTCTGCTATTGACATACGCTTTAATATTCGATGACACGGCCTACAAGTGCAATCGAACCTTTCTGTAAATACCGGTTAGGGATTTTTTATTTTTTATTTTTATTTCTCTTTTATTTCGCATGCAGCGCAACTCCAGTTATTATTTTTCCTCTCCCGAAAACACAAGCTGCGGTACAATTTTTCGAGATGCGAGACCAATCACGCCTAACGTTTGTCATTGTTTCAAAAGTACCATCCACCATGCCGAATGGATCTGATGATGCTTTTGAAAAGATCAAACAACTTCATTGTATACTCGCTATCGAACAAAAAAAAAAAAGAAAAGAATACTAAACAAAATGCAACGAACATTCTCTCATCTCTCCACTCTTTATTCTTTCTTTTAATTATTAAATTGTTCTGCTTCTCCCAACTTTCCCCAACTTTCCAAACAGAATTTGTTACATTAAAAACGTAACGGAACTTGCGTGCATCTCGAGTGAAGAACTCGAAGAAATTTCTTGGAAGAAACATCGGAAGCTTGAAACTTATTTACCTCAAAGCTTGCTTCTTATCCGCTGGATCAGTAGCGATACAAAGATGAATTTACAAAAAAAAAAAGAAAGAAAAAAGAACAGGAAAACATCTTGACGTGACAAGCCTGACCTATTTTCTATGGTACATTTCTTTTAGAGAGGGTCGAAACGCGTTATTTGTCATCGTCAATGTCGTGACGGTTCGACAGTGAACATTCTTAAACCAATTAAATCCGCGTCGTCGTCGTGGGTAGTGTCGACCGAGGAGGATAAACTTTCCGGCGAAAAGTTCGTTAACATCGTCCCATCGAAATAGAAGCAGAAACGTTCACTAGGTGATGAATACATCGTTCTTGAAACGATCGAGAGATTTATGCGCAACAGTGAAGGCAGGCGATAGCGTGCATTTGCATTTCCGGCCGCTAATACGCGATACTTCGATCACCATTAGTCGTGTATGCTCGCTGTAATTTCGTAGCGGCCTCGGGAGCGGATAATTAATTTGTAAATGGCAGCCGAATCGATTGCCTCGAGCCGATCCTCTTAATGAAGTCTCGCGTTCCGATTCTAGCTTCGACCGTCATTTCTATTTGGTCCATTGATCTTGGTTTTGTATCCTCCGGTGTCTACGGTATCGGTGATTGTTTATTTGTTTAAAAAAGTATCTTTCTCGGTGAAATTATCAGAGAGAAAAATTAACAAAATATCAATGCGATTTTAAACGATTTTAATCGATAATTTAATTCATCGTGTAACTTAATCGACATTTGTTACCTATTGTGACTACGGTTTTGGTTTTCGAACAGTAGTAACTTAGTTACTAAAAGCGTTATACCGTAAAGTTTCTCGCGGAAATGTCTTGTTATTTGCAACCGATCGCCTCGTTTTATCGCGCGTTGCATCCGCAAACCAAGAAAGTGGGTTAACTTCGTACGACCGGCCGATCTTTCGGTGTACGATTCTTCCGGTACCAAGAATACAAACACGCTTCCAGACCAATTACGCGTTTTAGTGACGCGTAACTGCCAAACATCTGTTAAAGGGATTATTCGAGTTTCCTGTGAATTCATGGCAATTCCGACTCGAATTATTTTTCTGCTGATAGAGGTATAAGTTTTATCAAACCGCATAAAATGCGTTAACGATTACGAGCAAGCTACATTTTTATCTGTTTGTTAAGAGAATAGTTTGTTGATTTCCAAGTACCATGATAGTTGATTTCCAGTTTGTCCGTCTATCTCTTATAGCGATTCTAATTATTTTTCGCGGTAATAAAGTGACTCAACGTAGCATTAAACGTAATTACATAATTAAATATGTTCAATAACTCGATCACCGTCCAATAACACTCAACATCTGCGGCAAGTCACGAGCATCCGCAAGCACCGTAGGCGTCCAGTTCGAATTTCCATTGCTAGTCTATTGAACCGTCTCGACGCGCCTCAGTGTAGCGCCCAGTCTCATGGAAATTGAACATCGAGCAACACCTTTAGAAGTTTCGCTTCCAAACCTGGAGACTTCGATCTTCCTGTAAATCATTCTACGCTACCACCCTCGAAACTATTTGGTTCTCGCTGCTTTGCATGCACCGACTCCTAATATCGCGAAATTAATGAACATCGAAGTGTAATCGGCGCATAACCTTGGTCGGAACTCCGCCAGAATTACCAAATCGAGTTCATGACGTCGATTAAGCAAACAGAATTTTTCTTCGTGCAGATACACGTAACCGAGTTAACAGTTGCTCGTGGGACGTATCTTCGAGTTTACGCAACTGCAGCGTCGCTGCCAACAAGTTTGGTCGTTTACATCGAGTACCATGCGCAAGGTGCAACTAGTGGTGATAGACGAAGAGGAGTGTGTGTGAGTGCGCGTGAGAGAGGGAAAGAGAGAGAGAGAGAGAGAGAGAGAGAAGCGAGAGGAAATTCGGAAATCTATGTAGAACGTCTGCATAGACCGCGTAGAGTTCTCTAAGTTCGCGAGGACTCGAAGGACAGAAATGGCGTCTTCCGGTCCACGTGAACATCGATTTTTGTTCGAGTTAAACACAGTTAACCGACCGAAACTGCTCGGAACGGTGTGCAAAGGGGAGCGTAAAATCGAGAACACGAATTGAGTTTTAACGACGCTTCTTGTGTCTGACCCGTTTCTGTCTGTTTCTACTGAAACAATCTAGTTACGATGCTCGGTTTAACGTGGCTCGATTATTAGCAAACGTAAGTCGTGAAACAAATTAGTCCATAAAGTCGAGGATATGAAGTCATTTTACGATCTGTCGTTGATAGTTAAGTTAGGTATGATGTTGTTAATCGCGTGGTAGTTTTTCAATGCTTAATAATTACAATATACAAGAAGTATACTGGTTAACATTATAAATATATTTTCTACGTTTCATTTTGGAATTTATTTGTGCTATTTTCTTGTTATACATAGGAGTAATTTATTTTTCGAGAAGTTTAACTTTAATTGTGTATATAATGAAATTTATAAAAAGGAGAGTAGATCAGCTATTGTAACTGGCACGTGTAATCGCTTAATCGAATTTTCATAAACAATTTTCTGTCTTTCATAAAATAAATATTTAATTAGTCTTAAATTCCAGCAATAACCAGACCAATCAACTTTCCATTAGCCATTTCTGGAAACAAAGGTTCAGCATGTATTCGAGTTCAAACAGAAAGCAGAAGAAGCACTATCCAGTAATAAAAAAATAACGAGGAGCGGCGGTTAGCCGGGAGGCATCGAGCTGAGGAGGAAAGCTCCATAAGCAACGTGAAATTTTCAACGCGTTAATAACAGCGCAACGCTCGGAGGAAATTGTACGCGCGCGTCGCCGCTTTCTCTCATTCCCCGTTCCACCGTTGCCCTTTCCGGTAGTTCCCGGCCTCCCGCGTATTCCGCGACTTCTTCGGCTACTTTTTCCCCAGGCTTCCGACGCGACGGGGGAAGCGTCGCGGCGCCGAATGAAAGCGGCGGCCGCGCGTCACGCGCCGCTAGAAATTCAATTTCCCGTCCGCGCCGGACGTCGATGCTTTTGGGAAAACAACTGTCAGCCCGCGTGGACGAAGCGAAAGGTCCACGACCATTTATCGGCCTTTCGACAAGCCTTCGATTCCGCGAAACGCCGATCGTTTGACGGACTCTTTGCGCCAGTTATGCTTCCTATGGACCGAGAGAAAATGCCTCTGTCTCATGATGTCTCGCGCTAGAATACTGTCACTGACAGCAAAATGTGCTATTCTGATTCGAAGGCTGTATTTTCAATCCTTATAAGGCCAATGGTTGTAACGCTACAATTTTTCTGATGCCATTGAAACGTGAAACGAAAAATCATTTTCCTATGTTTCCTCAAAAAAGTTAAGAAGAGAGAGTTTCAAATGTATTACAATCTATCAGCTACTATTATAACTGCGTTCATAACTTAAAAAAAAGATCGTAGTCTGGAATTTAGTAAACTGGAATTTAGTAACCTAATTAATCTGATCAAAGCATTAATGTTATAATAAGAATGTTTCTATCCTCAGGATGGAAACTTCCAATAAATTTTCAAGCGTCAGAATATTTCTCACGAGCAACGCTTCTAAAAATGAAACTATTAAGAGCAAACTATTTTACAACAAAGAGGAAACTAAAAAAGCGGTACGATGGAGTAATGTCCCTGAGCTTGGTCGTTTCTTGCGAGCTATAAAAAATTCACAACATATTGCTGTGACACGGCGGGAAGGAATGTTCGATCGAATCTTAGGCAACAGGAGGATTTCGGATCGATCCGATCAATGATCGATCGACGATCGCCTCTGGCTAGACTTAGCAGACAAAATGACATGGATGAACGATCGTCCTGGCGCGATAGAGGGTTGATGGGAATTGTGGCACGCCGTTTATTCGGTGGCGAACGAGGCGAATCGAAGTGAGGGATAACGTCGATACGTTTACGCGCTTCCGTGTTTCCGCCGCAATATCCTGAAGCCCATTGGATCCTGATAATCCGTGAGTGCGAAATCACCGATTTGCACGTATCGCACTGATTGAGTGCGTGTGTATTTTAACGGTATTATACGCACCGTTCATGAGCAAGCTGTATCGGACCGATAATAAGTTCGGTTTTACTTTCGCCGACGTGAATGCTTCGATCGTTGAACGAGTCTACTTTTACGTCCATTCTTTTCGGTGAAAAGCTTCTGTTTTACGAGAATGACAACAGCGCGGAAATTTTTTATTGAATTATCTTTGAAAGACTGAAAAGATGGAATTTGAAGTATTAAAAAGTTATTTTAAAAATTTATGAAATGGAAATATCAAATTGCATTATAAAAGAAAACACGCGACTTTCTTTAAGAACAATCTTCCTCAAGAACAAAAATTAAGAAAGTTTTTAACTACAAATTTTCACAATATTGACGTTTCTCTTGAATAGAAACGAAGTTTCCTCCTTATTTCCGCACCGAGAGCCTTAAACGTTCCTTATTTTCTTCATAAACTGACGAAGGCTTTTTTCGACAAAATTTATAGGAAAAGAGAAAAGATAAAGGAAGGCTATTACGTTAAAAATACCTTCGTTAACGAATACATACCTTGGTAGTTTGTGATCCTGTATCAACGATAGAACGAGAGCATGCGATCAGTCGAGCTTGCGTAAGCTTAGAATAATATTCGTTGCCCATCGTAGACTCGACGTTGCAGCGGCGCAGCTCATTACACCCGGTATGCATAAGAGGATGATTCTCGGGGCAACGACGAACCTTTACGATGGCCATGGTCAGTTAATGAGGTTTTTGCAAAAGGGAAGCGTAATTTGGTCTTATGGAGAATATCTAGCTAACGAATGTTTTCTATGATGACCTCTCGACTTGTTTTAATATTATAAAACTTGTTTTACTCTGAACGATTGCGAATGATTTTAAATGACCCGAAACAACCTTGAATAAATTTTGAATTCCCTTGAACGACCTTCAATGTCCTTGCATAGATCTTAGATAGTCAAACATATTTTAATCGATCCATTTTATTTTCGTAGAAACGTTTACTACAATTTTGGACATGCTTTAAGTCCAGGAATTGGGATAAAAAAGACGTGATATCCCGTTTCTGATCAAAGAATCACTTACATTCTAATAATTTTCTCGGTATTAGGTCAATTAGCATAAAAATGGAATTGATTCGAATTTGGTTTATTCAAAGGTGCTTTGATTCTAATTTCATTCAAATCCAATAGCAATTAGAATAGCTGTTTTCGATGCTGTTCTAATACGACGATCAATGGACGCGGCTATCATGGCCGTACACAGGACAAGATGGATCGAAGTTACGATCGAGTACAGAGGGTTAATTGCGGAATTAAGACGAGTCGATTCGCCGCGTTCGATCGCGTTGATGAAATTCACAAGTTCCGCGAGCCTCGGAAAGATGAAGTGCTCTCCTCCTCGAATATCGATTAACGATAATATCTGTCCGTTGGAAACTCGCGTCGAAGTACGTGATTATCTATTGTCAGCCGGAACTCAATTTTCTAATAGAGTGCTATAAACAAATTCCCCTAGTCGAGAGTATCCGTGGAATTTCGAACCGAGAAATTTTTCATCGGAACGACTGAACGTCGTTTAAGGGCAAATTACTGATATTCCGCTGCTAATATCCTTCGAAAGGAATGATTATAAAGGATAACAAGAACGTGCTACAAGGGAAACAGAAGGACTTTTCCTTCTATAACCATGTAATGAAAAAGCGTTAGTGTTCGTTTCATTTTCTTATCGACTTCGTACTTTCGATCCTCCTCGAAGCGTCATTTTTATTTTCCTTTTTCTCGCGGGGACCCATTCCGAAGGGCGTGATAATGAATCAGAAGGCTCGCGAACCTCGGTAATTAATTCTTAACACGATGGTTTAACGATTCGGCGATTTCCGCCCTCTGTTGCGTTCTCGTCGGCAATAAAGTTTGTGTACGGCGATTCAAGATAATTCGAGCAACCACAGCGTACACGCGTGTACATAAATTTGCGACTCTCAAGATTTTACGAGTACCGGGTTCCAAGGTCGATTCTAATCTTCTGGCATTTTACTGTCTTCCCTAACGTACAACTCTCTCCCCTATATATGCAGTCTAACATTTCTTACAAGACACTTAATGTGTCTGATCGCGATTTTGCTATTTTCCCCTTCTTACTTTTCTGCCTTACCACTTTTGTTAAATTCAAACATTCTCATCCCTACAATCCTTTGAATGCTTGTAAGCAAGCGTTTCTACAGCTTATTTCACAGAAATTAGCAAGTTATCATTTTCGTAACGATATTCTGAAATTGGTCATCTTAGTTTTGACTGTCTATTTATTTATCAGTACCGGTCATTTTATCATTAGATAGTTTTTAGTAGGATACAAGTGCAGGAGGATACTGTTGCATTTGTAGTACATCGGCGCGCCGCTAGGTGGCCTATGAGATATTTACTTTCTCGCTAATTGTATCAAAGATAGTACATTACTGTATATATGGGAAACGGAACGTACCTAACGTACTTCCTTCGGTAGTACGTATACTAAAATTGCAACTATGCAAAGGAGAGTGTTACCGTGGCCCCTGCGCCAAGGAGACACGCAAAGTCGTGAAGTGTTCCATGAACATGTGTATGTGTGAAGTACACCAGGTTGACTGTGCAGTGTAATATACATATATAGTGTTGGTAGTGTGTGTCTGTGAATGTGTACGTGCCAGCATCCCCGGAACAAAAGAAGATGTCACTTGGCAAGAAGTGTGAGACTAGAAGAGTAGGTGAAATACATGTAATATTATTATTTATGTACATCTTGTAATCACATGTTAAATAAATACAAAAATTTTTTTATTTTGTCATTTTTACATGTAATATAAGTGTTCCTACATATTTATTTCGGCGATTACGATCCACAATTCTCAACACGTAATATGCATTCGGCGTAACTGAAATCTAATGTGATAAATAGTTAATGTTTTATTTGAGACGACTTAAGTTTGCGAAAGAGGAAGTCATATGATATAGGTCTTTTGTCTTCCAACAATTACGAGGTTTCTCGGAGTGAAATATTTATTTTGCGAGTACATGGTATCCCGGCGACTTATATCGGAGTTCCATGCACTCGTACGGAATACGGAAGATTCTAGTTCTGTTCTGGGGAAAATTCAAAATGTCAAAAGTATCCTTATAATTTTTTAGAATCTTCAACCTCAAAATGTCGCTTTAAAATAGAAAACGAAAATTAATTAACTAATTAATTAAACGAAAAAATTATAATTTAACTATCAAAAACTTCATTCCAATGTGCTTGCGTAGAGAACAGCATTATCCATCACACATTGCAGTGCTGTATCGTTTACGCGTAATTCGCGTCAAGCCATACAGAGAAACAGCCCCGCACAAAATTCAACCATATCTCAGAGGTTAAGATCAGCGGAAGCTGCCAAAGCTACCCAGAAATTGACAGGGCGCCACGTGTCACGCGGCATGGCTTAACGACATCAGGAAGTTTCTTCTCCAAATAATCTTGGAAGGACTTACATCGACGTCATGGGACCGCCATCTTGCGGCTAGTAATCCGGGCTTTGCAAGTCAAATCGCGAGAATGGATTTTCGGCGATGTCAAGGACCGCGGAGAATCGACGAAGCTGCAGGGACAGAGCGCTTGCAAATTCAAGAATGCCATACAGTTAAACTGCTCGAAGAACGAGCGTTGTCAAAATATGGAGTCATATGAATCATTTAACACGTTCTAGGAACGTAAATCGAGTTTAATTACTTGCTATCGTTCAATCAAATGGTAACACCTGCATAGACAATAAATGTATCGATAAAAGTAATTCGTGTTAATCAAGAGATTGATTACTAAGTAAATGACTAACTATTCATTACGTAAACAGCATCGAGTACAATGCTGATAAAGTTCTTGATAGCAATCGTCAATGTCTCGTTCGAAGAATTAGCTTTGATTGAACGAGAAATCTGAACTTCCCAGAAAGACAAAAAGAATTCGAGAAAAATTAAATCAATTGATAAATAAATAAGATTGTTGCCAAATTAACTCTGGTTCTCACTATGTTTCTGTAAGCTTGAAAAATCTGCATTCAGAGAAAAGGAATAATAACTTGGTAAACAAGTTCTGGACGTATTTGTGCGACTTTTCCATGTGAATTTTCAACAAATCAAAAACAGAACAACTGTGCTTCGTACTATTTTTCCAACACAAGTATAAAAATAAAATCGAACTATCGATTATAGATCGAAGGATAAGGTTCGGAGCATTAACATCCTCTTTGGCCTATTCTCGAAAATGGGTATCGATGTAGATAAGTTTCTAATCAGTAGCTCCGAATCACAGCATTTACCAATTTTTCTTTTTTATCCGAGCACCTATCTTGAAAAGGTTGCCATCGATTTGTCATCATAATCCGGACGATTCGATAGCTAGGAACAAATTTACACGCATATATTAACGTCCAATATCTATTCATCACGTTTCACTCTCTAGAGCAAACTTTGCAAACAGACTTCGATTCCCATAATTCATCAGGATTTCTAGATTTTCGAGTTCGCTTCGAGCCTATCTCGCTAGCAGACATCTCTTCTTTTGCAGATTCTCTTTCTTTTCTCTTGTCAGTTTCCGCCGCTTATCGAACGCGTTTCGCGAGCACAACACACGCACGGCTCGTGTATTCAACCGGGGAGGATAAAGGAAAACTAGCTGGTGCAGTGTCCTGGAAACTGGAGAAACGGTTTTCGCTATTCGCAGTTCTGTCTGCTCGCGTGGAATCGCGATTTCACGTCTATGATCGATAGCGACGAGCTGGCATAAATTTCACGCTTCTTCCAAATTTCCAACGAAACTCTCAGCTTCCAAATAGGAAGGTCGAAGTTAGGAATATTTTCCAGAATACTCAAAAGAACTTTCTAGATGACTACTTGAAGTTAACAATTGGAAAGTACATTACGATCATTCTGATCATCTTCACAACTAGATCAATCGATCTTCTTTCCGCAAATGGAATTCGATGTGATTAGAAGTTTATTGATCCGATCTCTGAGAAGTGCTTTCGTAATTCCGATAAGGTTAATGAACTTCTCTTTATATCAATCATCTTATGATTTTTGCTTTTTCTCGATTTCTGCCGGCTCATGATCATGCAAAAATACATACAAATACAAATGACGTGTAAATCTTATACACAGAAGAATCACACAATTCCGTATTTGCCAGTTTTCTACAATTCATGACTCAGACACAGCGATTTAGATAATTTCGGATATTTTAGCAGCACGTACGTGTAACGTAATGAATGTTTGCGAGTAAACGGAACGTGCGAGTTTCACGATAATAGGACCCTGTTTTTAACCCGCAAGCAACAAGCTATAATATATTGCATAAACTTTATTGCATCACGAGTATCTACTTTTCTTCACTCCTGTCGCGGTCTTTTCAATACGTCGCTTTATTTCCTTTGAAAAGTTAGCCTAAAGTGTTCTCAACTTGCAAATACCAATATGATAGAACTAGGGGACAATGTAAAACATACTTGGGTATCTCATAGCAATTTCATTAAGCTTAAACGAAGTTAATCTCGTCTTTGTGAGGATATTTCATTCTAATTATCTTTAGAGGGGTTATATGTAGGAGAACGACATAGAAATAACGATATTGGTAAGTTATAAAATTCGCGTAAATTTGCCATCTTGATAGATGATAAAATTCATAATAAAACTGTTATTCCGAAGATTATTCAGTCTTCGAACGTAACTTGCTACGTAAGTAAGAAACATCTTTTACCTCTTAATCGTTTGGTCGATACAAACACTCCATGATAATGACAAAAAAATATATAATGTCACGTGCATTCGGTGTCTAGGTTTTGGCATATCACGGTTTGTCGCAGCGAAATCAAGAAGATTGTCGGATTTTGCAAACATCTGGCTTAAGTAGAAAAAAAAACAGTTTCTCCCACTCTGTGACTTCATTAGTCTATGTATTATTCCTAGTCAAATTTAATTATCGTGATATATCGTAAATAAATTATAATAGATTTTAGAGACACGGCATTCCGTGGCACTATGCATTTGTCATTTTAAAATCAACTAAAAAAGAACTGAACAACTTATCAGACTGCTACAACTGTTTGCATTTTTCATGTTGTTCACAACGCCTTATTCAGGAACGATTCTACATAAAGAAAGAGTGATTTCGAATTGACTAGCGAAAGATTTCGATATTCGTCACGTTTCGATCTCCACCTCCTTATTTCGAGGATCGCCAGGACAGAAAACGCTGCGGCACGGTATCACGGAGGAACTATAATTTACGAGGGGTGAATCTGTCCGGGACAGCCATAAACGCTGCGAGGATGACTCCTGATGTTCAGGGGCATTAACTTCGACGTGAATCCAGACGAGGGAGTGAATCGCGCGACGATATCGCGGCAACGAATAACAAATTAGATATCACCGCGGGTTAAAGAGGCCGGAAATCTTTTGCTAACGACTTCGTATCCTTGCCCCATTCGGATTTGCATTTACATCGTTGTACTCGCTCATAAACATAATAATACTACGGATGGAAGGGGGTGTTCGGTCCAGGGGTGGGTTTCTACTTCGTGACGAACGCTTAGATTCGTTTTCATAGACAGAAAGAGAAGGACAGAGGTAGAAAGAGAGAGTTTAGAGCGCGCTGGGAAGCCAGTTCGTAAACGTTCGTATAATTTATACGAACTCTCCTCCACGCACGGCGTGTATTTATACGCTCCCGCGAGCGCATTTGCATGCGAGCTTAGGGACGCCGCGCCGGCCTTTTGCATACTTCGAAACGCTAGATACGAACGTAGAATCGGGTGTCTCTGACTCTGAACCTACGTTAATTCCGTCTGCTCTACATGTAATAACATATCGCGAGAGCGCTCGCGTTTTTAGAGAGTGCAGATGTGAATTGGTTGAAGTAGTCCTTCGATTAATAACATTATATTCTTTGGTTTTGTATTTAATCAGTGACTATTCTACGCTTAGAAAAAAAGACTGGTTCAGGACTGATCTCATAATCTGATTTGATAAGTTCTCTGATAACAATGCTTTTGCATATGAAGACTACAGGGAAAAAATACGATAAGTCATACCTCATCTGTAGGTTGTTTAAAATATATACGTGTACCGAGAAGAATGCGTATTTCGAACGAAAACGTTTGATTCTCAGTGTAGTCCTGGTATTGTAACCTTGATACGAAGAGAAACTATAATAAAACAGTATAAACAGTAGCTAGAATGTTTCGTAGCTGCACGCTCGAAAAAGTAGAGCAGTGCGACGATTCTAATTAAAAGCTCTTAAGTACTTGACGATGCGAGGAAGACTTGAAAGGGACTCGTTGAAACGGTGTGTGCAACTGAATGATTAAAGGGTCAAATAGAGAGGGAATAATGAGAGCCGCCGTGTCACATCTCTCTTCAACTTCGACCTAACATTCCTTGAGACACTGTAAATCATTAATCATCCTCTTAACGTTTTACTTTGATACCAAGTGCCTCAGCGAACTTCTGGATGCTACGAATTTTAGGTAACAAAAAATTGAGCAAAGATCTCGTCTAATCTTACATTGTTCAGAAATACCTTACTTTAAAAGCTGCAGCTTTTCTAAACTTCTAATGCATTCTTCTTCCTCAATGTTCTTTGATGCTTCATCGAATTTTTAAATTCGTTGTGGTCTAAAATACTTTGTCACCGGATTTCCCCATTAACTCTTTCTAAATATTTATATCTTTCTCTTCATACTGTATATTATATATGTATATACTGTATACTGGAATATTATGTACATCTTAATAGATATTTTCCATAAACAATAATTAAATTATTTTATTTTCAAATGTCAAACTCTCGATCAACAAACGACCCTCTTCTTCTAACTATATTCGATCTATCAAAAATAACTAACTAAATTTCCATATCTTTCTAGCTCCGTACAGCATATATCAGTTTCGCGTCGAACAGCAAAGCGGACTCAAACTGGCGAGCAAGTGGGAGTCGTAGGAGCTAAGACAGATGAAAATTGTAGCAGCGGCCGATGCGATTGCACCTTCGCAGCGGATCATCGTTTACAACGACACGCTCTTAGGCGGAGTAGGTAGTTAGGCTCGTATTACATTTACGCGACGTGCCGCATTAATTTATTATCCTGTAGTCGCGTTAGCCATCGCTATACCAGCGCTCCTGTTACAGGCGCTAAGGTAATTATAACTCAACTCCCGACACGCGAAACTATGCAAAGCCAATCTAAGCCCCCGATCCGCGTCCCCCGTCCGCTTCCAATTCCCTCAGCCTTTCCGTCAGCATACCTTCCATCGTGGCCCAACGTCTTGAGTAACGAACATCGGTGTCGTGATGGATCGACGCGCGACGCCGCGCCGCCTTCCGCCATTAAATCGCGTTGCGTTCCGAGGTAGGAGCGCGCGCGATCTACCTAGCCGCCTGGGCCTCCATTACTTTCGCGGTTCGACTGCTTCGAATTTGTTCGGTACCACATCTGAGCTTAACCGGCGTAAATCAGATTTCAGAGTTTAGAAGGGACCACGGGGGTATTTAGCCCCGGCTTTGATAGGAATTATTCCGTGTAATTCTGTTGCCCAGCTTTGTACAAGGGCTCTTAACTCATTAAACCCGTTATTTATAGATCGCGGATGTTTACGGGTTTACGGGAAAGTTTAATGTGGAACAATGTGCATAACGCGTGTAATATGCAAAAGTATATTGAATATTCAAAATAAAGTACATATATAGTCGTTATAATGTTTCTGTTAGGCAGATGATATCATTTACACTGTACATGTGAATGTGTGGGTAAGCGTCGGAGGGCGTCCAGGTCTCAGTTGAGACAAAAGACGATTGGAAGCTGTTAGAAGAATCTAGAAGAGTCGGTCGACGACAAGTGTGCGTGCAAGAAGGTTATCCAAGTCTTCAGAGCGTAATATATATGTATAGCTGTTGTGTGTGAATAAAGTAAACTATTTGTACCTCCGAAGCCTCTCTATACCTTAACAGTTTCGAATGTGAAACAAATCCGTGTTTGAATGCGTTCGTAAAGATATAAATTTTCGTAAACATTCGCAGACTGGTAGCTCAGGATAAATGTACGATTATAGAGAAGAATAGAGCATAGAATATAAGGTTATAGATTTGATAGAATTATAAATTCAATAAACAAATTAACCATTTGTTAACAAATTAGCGGCTCGTGGTCTTATCAATCGCGGTCAGGTGTCTGTTTGCAAAAAACGGATTTCCAGCACTTTATTTAGCAAAGGAAGGGAGATCGTCTGACAACAGATCCAGCTGAATGGACGACAGTGTTTGATGCATTAAGAATTCATGAAGTGGCTTGATGGGAAGAGGTTGATTAAAGCATCGAAATTTCTAGTCAAATATTCTCTCCTGCATCTCTTGTTTTACGACAAAGCCTCGTTTTTCATGCTAAAATGAGATAAGCAACAAAATATTCAATTTAATGTGACATCGTATGCATATTCAAAGAAACTTCGAAAATGATTAAACTCTCAGGGGATAGTTTGCTCGAGATGTTGGAAATTGGGCCTATTCGCTGCTTATTCCAGTTTGAAGTAGCCCTATTCCTTTCCTGTCTTGATCGAACGAATGGTGGATTACATGAAGATATTGACTGTTCCATGTGAAATATACGACGAAAGAGGAAGAAATTCCCACATAACCTAGCATCTCGTTCGATCATCCATCAACGATAACGATGCTCAAAGTGAGGATGCGCCAAAGTTCGTTTGTCTGATACTTCCGCTACATTAAATCGTAGATTTGTGAACAATCGAAATTCAGATTAGTAAAATTATATTTGTTGGCTGGCGATCGCATTCCAAGTCGCATAAATTCCCCAACAGCATCGTCTCCGCATCTTTCCTGATCGATTTCCGCTTCATCCACGAACGTTTCGTGTTTTACAATGTCTGGAGAATGAATTCTTGCTTCCACTGAAAAGTTTCGCGACTAGACGCTCGAGCATTGTTTGAATTTTCCCGCGATATGGAATCACGATAACGTTTTATGGCTAGTAATTGTCTGTGTGTCTCGAGTTGTGTTTCGTCACCGAAGTTATTGAGAACTTTATGACTCGATGTATACACCTTTAGTGTCTTACATTGGGACGAAGTCATAATTTTAGAATGCCAGAAAGATGCAGAAGAAGATTCATGTGTTTGCGTTACCGAATGGAAATGGTCGTTCTGAAGTGTGATTTTCTTTCACGGTATATATTTACGAAGAACATGAATTATATCGAAAGTGCGGCAAAGAAAAGTACAGCAAGAAAATTACAGTTGTTTTGCGATCTTTTGGATAGAGAAACGTACAAGGCTGAGCAACCGAGGCTGTAAATTCGAATACTAACAACAGAGTTGGTCGTGCGTGCACTATCCTCGTGAAACAACGAAAAGTGCTGCGGGAGCAGTTTTTTTCGGATATTTTATGTGACTCGACCACCCAAGCTGCATTATGAATATACGAGGAACCCTTGTTGGCAATTATATTAAGGAAAAGACGGTGAATGTTTCCTCCAGGGGCGCTTCGTAACGTTGTGGAACGAAATATTCTGGAGAGCGTGGAATTTCTCTTATCCGACTTCACACACGGAACAGAAGCACAGTTACCCAAATACCTTCAACTCATTTCCAAAAACTCCATCTCGTGAATGAAAGGCTACTGCACATTGTGATCCATGCATCGTTCCAGAATAGAGGATTTTAAAACAAACACACGCGAAAAGAGCGGCCAATAGTCACGAAGCAAGCGGATTTCGTATCCTGAAACGGATGGCGATAATATTTTCCGGGGCAACGAAGCGCCAGGAGTCTAGATCCTATATATATATATATGCACGTGTAACTGTATACGTGCGGTCTAGCATCGAACGAAGTGATTCCACGGTGTGGAAGAGAGAAGGAAACGGAGTCGATCACGTAGACCCGTGGAGGGAAGGTTGTTCGAGGGTGCTCGAACGGACGTGGGAGAGAAAGGATGAGTAGAGACGGAGAAGCGCGGTTTTCGACGAACCGGAGGATACCGAGGCGGGGTCACGTTCCATGGAAGTAACTTGGCTAGCAAAGCCTTCGGGGCTATCAAACTTTCGGCTTGATACATCGAACCCAGGCAAGTTCTCGCACCATATTCTACCCCCGTGGCCCCGCTATCTCGCTCTGTTCCCGTACCGGGGACTGATCAGCCCCTATTGTGATTCGCGGCCAGCACAGACGCTGCAACCTCTTCCAGCACCGACTCTATTTGCAGTGGGCGTTAATACGGGCGATGGAACCGGCCACACAGTCGGTATGTCTCATCCTTTAGAATGATCAGGGGATGTGTGGAGAGGGTGAATGAGGTAGTACGAAGGCTATACGTGCGTTTACTATACATCCACGGATACGTGACTGGTCCACGCACAGAGATTTTGTTCCTGAAGAACGCGGGAATATAGACAGCTTTGCCTGCGAGTGTGTACACGCGGTTTGAAGTCAGTGAAATTAAAGCGAATATTATTATGTTATTTACAGTGGTACTTTTGTTACGTAGATGTAAAAATCCGAATCGTTATAATTGAAAAATTAATAGAAATTGTAATGATGACTCAGTTTTCACAAATATTTCCTTCTAAACAAGTTATTTAGAGATAGAAGCAAGTGAAGTAAAGTATATCTACATGTATATATGCGTCTTATGACTTATGTATGTAATTGATTTAATATTTTAGAATTGTGTATATGGGAGCTTAATATAATATATCGATGCTTAGTATATGCCCGCCGAACAGCTACTGTACGTTAAACTAATACGTTCGGAGTACAGCATTATTCAGGCGCCACGCGTGGCTGACTACGCGCGATATCATTCTCCTTATCCTATATACATGCAAGACAAGAACGCTTAACCGCAACTTAATCCACGTAATTTACCCTTCTCTCAGTGACTGCTGTTTAATTCCACATTATCCACCAACAGTATTTTTATGGAACCAGTTAGAAACTCTCATTTGCACACAAACCAGTCCGTGTATCCGAACATTTATCGAGCACGGTGCAGGAACGAAAATGCACACACGTATCCCGGCGGCGAGACCGCGGAGCAGAAAGGAACGAGCGCGAATACGAACAATTGTTAGGAATAAGTGGACACGGCGTTCAAGATAAAATACGAGCCCCGAAGCCGGCGACGAGGGGCGGAAACACGAGGGCTCTCGCTATTAGATTATGGGTGGCCGAACAACAAGATTGCGGACGAAGGGGAAGAGGTCCATTAGTTTCGCCAGCCGTATCTTGCGCCGTGTAACTGGGTTAACAATTTGGCGGTCCCATTCTCCATCGCAAACCTCTCTCATTCCATTGGACGCGCTGGAAACGCAATTGGAAAATTCTCCACGTCGCGCTACTTACAAACCGCGACAGCTTGCTGGATTCGTCGCGTAAAATTGATTATAAGTCTTCGAGTTAATTTCAGTTCTTGGCACTTTTAATTTATTACGATGTATTTATATAGCTTCTGTGGCTTGTAAATTTGTTGAGGCTTCTGTGAACATTTAAATTACAATCAATTGAACCATTAAGGTCGATACTCGCTTAAACAAATTTATATGTATTCATTTTGATTCGCTATCTTCTCACTTGCTATTGGATTGTTCAAAAAGTTCGTTGCCTTTTTAGAATGTTCAAATAACACAGTCTTTTTCTGCGTGCAACCCTATCGTTGAGTTTAAATTTGCATCTGCAGCCCATATACAAGATGTATCGGGTGACACGAAGAAGCCATCGACGATCAATTGATTTTGAGTACGAAGCAGCGCCCGTTTATTTCGTCTTCTGATCCCTGCGTTGGTCTCTTCGAGCCGAAGGATCAAATGCGTTCAAATCGACAAAGAAATCCGGCTCGTAATTCAAGGATCGAAGCTCGCTCAGAGCGGGAAAAGAAAATATCGGGTATCAAATAACTGCATAGTAGGTGAGTCCTGGCTCCGGACAGAATTAAATTCCATCGAGACACTTGAGAGAGCGGTGACTTGCTCGTGGAGGGGTCACACGAAAGGGTAGGTCTCTGCGATTTCATTCTGCTGGGCCGAGGGCTTGAGAACGTTCTCGGGGATTTGGTCGTCTGCGAGTTTGTGGCATTCAAAACTCATCCCATTCAAATCTTTCTGGACCTCGTCTCTCTCTGCCCACTCGTTTTCGACAGACAGAGGACAGTGCGAGCCGAATGCCGCTCCGTGCTTCGGTAAGTATCGTCGGTATAATGCTTTCGATAGGACTGCACTGTCCTTTTGCCGAAAAAGAACATGTCTGATACGGAAAGTCGATGAATTTTATTGCATTCCATTTGTTTATTTATTACTGTAATGGTTTTGCTATAAACTATTATGGGAGGAAAGATCTTCAGAGAAACGATTGAATGTGTCTGACTAAATATTATTATTTTCTACTTAGAAACGGCGGAGTTTTATATTAAATATCTATGCATTTATGTTTTACTCTGCGAATTCGTATAGTTATTTATTTGTATTATCTATGTTTAAGTATGTACTATACTTTGTAAGAGATAATATATCAGAAATAATTTTCTAGTTCTTCAAACCCTCCATCATCGAGAGAGAGTATTAAGTGATCATTTACTAAAAGCACAGAGTCATTTTTCCATTTATACGTATGTACCATAAATAATTATAGAAGATATATAAATGTTACATAACGGATAAGAATGCCCCCAGGCAGGATTGAATAAATTATTTAAACAATTATGCCTGTTAAAGATTTCGAAAGCTCTTTTAACGAGATTATAGCTCGCAACATTGAAATCACCGAACCCCGTTTGAAGTCCAGCGATAGAAAGCAGCCTGGGGTTATCCCGTTAGCCAATTCTCAGTTATTCGCCGTATCCTCTTGAGCGGTAGTTCTTTAGTTTCAGGGTCTCCGGATTGGTCTGAAGTAGCTCGGATTAAGCGAATCCGGCTCGCTAGATGCAAGCCGCACCTATTTCTTCTCCTTTCAAGGAAGGAAAACGTTTAAAGGTTTTACCTCTTTGCCAAGTCTAGGGGCTATATTTTTCTTACAGCTCGCTGCTCGCGTCCGGTTCCGTGGCGCGTATTCACCGGCCGAAAATTTTCGGACGTTCCGAACATTAGCCGCAATCGCAACTCTTCCGTGCTCCAGACAGATTAATTGGATACCTACGTTTTACGGTTCTTCCCAACGAGAACAATGATTCTTGGTTAGATATTTCAAAGATCACAGTGTTATAGCGGCAACGTATTTTTCTACAGCTTGGAGGCATTTAGTTCGACGGTATTCTGCCTTCGAGCGATTTATAACAGGTGCAGAGTGGTTCGATATTGTGTTACCCTAAGAAATAATCATAAATTTCAACTTAATAGAAATAACACAGCACATTGAATTTCGAAATCGAATGTACATGTAGCCTGATTTGATTTGCCTGATTCGATCATACAATGATCTATCACTGTTTAGCAAAAATTTGTAACGAGAGTTTCTCTTGTTCCTCGTGCAAAGGAATAAGCAGAGAGAATGTGAGGAAGAGAGAGAAATTTCGCGTTGATTACGAACAGTTGTAAATTTTCCAACGAAGAACGTTTTACATCAGGATTACACAGTATCCGTGTTACAAAGTGACTGGTTTCCGCTTTCGAAATTGCCCATTGCCCTTTGTCTCTCCTCAGACGGCTATGTATCGTTGCCCAGGAAACTTCTCTCATCCCTGGAGCGAATGCTAAACCAAATTTTGGTCGGCGGAAATTCGTGAACCGTTCTTTGCAGGCCCGAATACGAAAGTTGCTTTAACGCAATTCGAGAACGCATACAACAGTCGCAAACACTTTTCTGGATCCCACGTATATAGGAGGTTATTAGGGCGGAAGCAATTAAGCGGCGCGCAATTGCCTAATTGGCGGTCCCCTCGTGTATAAATAACGTCGACAGCTTGTACGCGATTCATAACGCTAAAGATAATCTTTGTACTTTCTTCGCTTATTAGTTCTTTCAACTGTATTTCAGTCTAATCTGTACGAATGAAGTTTGTAAGTGACTTCAAATCGGCTGTACCGACAGAGTATGTAATCATCGCGTGACTGCGTTAAGTTACTATAAATGCTCCTCCTTTGACTGTAATACAATTTAATTTTTGGCGACGTTGCATCTCGTGCTTGAACGTACTAACAGCGCAAAGTTTAACTCGATAAACAACATGAAACGATAAAAATTTAATCATAGCCATAACATTAAATTTTCAATCTGAAACGCTCGTTATTGCACTAATTTCGACGAAGCACGACGATATCTTTCGATAGCAGAACCACCATCAACGGAAGAAAATTAATATTGCGAAGGTAGTTTGTCCAAGGGACGATTAAATTCGGTCTTAATTAAATCAGCCGAGAAAAAACGTAAGCGCGATAAGCACGCCAAGCGACGTGGTTCCTTCGCATTGGTCGTTGAAACGACGATTCGAATGCTGCCAGCCGATCTGTGCCCTCTAGAATGGCAATTCCATGGAACAGGGTCAACGAAGGGAGAGAACCAATAAGAAAGAGAGAGAGAGAGAGAGAGATGAAACGAAGGATAAGGATGTGTAGAGATAGTAAAACGTCGTTTATGGGCCGATTGAATGAAAAACGCGGCGAACGCCCTCTTTATATTTCGTCGAGAATGGCTTCGTATCTGGACACTGGTTGGGAACCCCCGTAGAGAAAGGGCACATTATAATTTCCCATAAAACGTTTTATGATGACAAAACGCCGTGAACCCTCTTCCTGCGACGACCATCGGCGATGGTTATAGTTTCAGAGAGGAACGCGCAGTAAACCGTACAACCTGTGCGACATGTAACGCAACGAAACGGCTGATCGTTGTCCTTTTGTCCCTTCCTGTGACACGCGTCAAAGCGTTTATTCCTGTTGGCTATGAATATTACGAGTGCATCGAGTCTTTGATGAATGCACGTGAACGAGAAAATTGGCTGTTTGCTCGCTGATCTCTTTCGACGAGATGCTTTCGTCATCGGACGGAAGGTTCATCACGTTTCAGGTTTATAATATCGCTTTTTATGTAAGGACTATAATAGTCTTTCGTATCGTAGCGATTATTATTGACTTGACTCACGACTGAGAGGAAAATTGAGACATAGACGAGTCGTGGAGTTTATTCGTGATAAGAACAAACGAGATATCCGATAGAAATAAAGCTAAGGCTTCAAAAAGGTAAGTCTAGGCACTAGGATCCCCGTAAAGAGATGTCGAGCGCTTTGAAACTTCGTTCTCCGTTACTTCGTAAATTTCTCAACAATCTCTATGAAGCACCCTTCCTTGACTATAAAGAGTTCAAAGTTCGATCGATTTTACGTATTCTACGCGATACTCACCTTGTTGGATCGTCTGAAAATTCGGTAGCTCCGATCAAACCACAGCATTTGAACTGCCACGCGAGATACTGTTAGGGTCGGATGAAGAATACGAGACAAGTGATCGTGTTTTGTATTTTTTTGTCATTTTTTTCAACAGGAACGTACGTTTATTTGCACTGAGCAGAAATACAAGCTATTCATGAAAGATGAGGTTACAGCGGCCGCAAGCCCCCCCACTCCCCCGCCCTTTTTTCCTCTCTGCACCCCTGCGTTCGTCAAACTCGAACAGACACTTTTATCCTCCGGATAAACGCGCGCAAAGCAACTCGTTCTTCTCTCTCCCTCTCGCCTCACCTGCTTCCCCCTCACCTCCCCTTCCCGCCCGTAGTCGAGTGTACCCTTCTCTTTCTTTTTTCATTTTCCTTTCTTTTTTTCACTATTCTTAATCGCTTTGCGTTTTCTTACCACCGCACCGCCCGAACGTAGAGCAAGATTATTAATTATCATACATGTACATATAATTACATTTTTGTGCATTATCATAATTTAATATACATATATAGATGATATATATTATATCTTAGAAAATAAATATATATATATTTATATATATATATATATTTCAATATCATTTTTTTTATTTCATCTTCGTGTAATTCTCCTTAAAAAATAACGATATTTAAAGTACGCTAACGGTGTTTTTTTTTTCTTTATAATAAGAGCCACCAAGAGAGGAAAGAAAAGAATGAAGAGGAATAAAGTGCTTCTTTCTCTCTCTTTCTCGCATACACGCACACGCACGCTTCGTATATGTATATTTATACTTATATATTTATGTATACGTATATATCCGCAAGCAGCGCACAGTATACACGTGCATAGGAATTACGCAAAAACACAAACACACATACTCGCGCGCGCACACGTACAGACGCTTTCGAAAAAAGAAAAATCTTCCCTTCTCCCTTTTGCATACGTCTAACCCATTCAATTTTCTCATTCATTCTCTTGCACCTTCCCTTAAGCTTCCCAATCATATCAGCCCTAAGCATTTTTCCACTCCTCTATTTTTTTTACTCTTGCGCTCTTATACCTTGTTCCCTTCCCATTCACCAATCCTTCTCCCTATCAATTTTTACTAACTGTTCCGAGGTGACCATCGTCCATCCCAGCGCAAAAGGGACGAAGATAATTTCGAGTCACGGCTTCCCCTAACAAAAACCAGTGGTATCTTCAAGCCGACCAGTTATCGTTGATCATCGATCGATATTCTTCACGATACTTTCACAGAGTAATTAGATTAATTTCTTTCCTTTACTGTGAAACGATTTGTGAGAATTTGCAGACAGGTCAATACTCGCACGAGTTCTTCCTCGAGTGATCTGATTGCATTTGTGTAAAACTAAATTAAGTACAGAAGACGAAATAAGATATTTATTTGTGTAAAAAATTTTATTACCAATTTCCAAATATTAATACCAATATTCCATTCCAAATATAAACATTTATAAATATTAGTAGTATTGTATTTTGATGTTTAGAAGCATACAGATTTCTTTATCGGAATTATTCCAGATTAAAAATTTTCTCACTTTTCCTCTCAGCCCTTCACTTTCATGAGGATAGGTCGAATTACGAATTCTCTACCTCTAAATTATCTCCATTCTTCCGAATTTTTCTATGACCAACCTCGGCGTTGCAACGAATATCCGCACAAGAAGCATTTGCTATATCCGTCGAATAGTGACTATCACATAAAAGCTAATTTCTTAATTCACGAAAGAAACGGCCACCATTTGAGAGCGAATGGGCCAGCATAAACGCTAATTCATACTAATTACGATCCTACTAAATCGATAAATATATTGCCAGTCGAGTCTACAAAGACGTATCAAGACCAACTCATTACGCTAAGATCCTAATGAACCATAGGATCGATAAACAGAGTTAACAAATTCGACTAAAATCGAGCCTCTATTAAAGATACTCTTCTTAAACATTTTCTTGCTCATTTTTTCTCGCAACATCACATTTTACGATCTTTCATCGTAAATGACCACCAGGAATCGGTTTAATATCTCATTAGGAGGACATCTGTGTTGAAAGCAAGCTCACTCAAGCACACGATGAGAAATTTGTTTATTAATTGAATTATTTACAAAGCGCGGCCGGCCCGGTCGCTCCGTTAGCCGAATAAAGAAGCATGCGTTAATCGTTCGTTAACGCAAAAAATCATCTCTAGGTAGACAACAATTGTAAATCGATGGGAATCGCATTGAACAAGATACGTTTGCGATCGAGAACGATCGAGGAAAGTATGTTAGACAAGTTCCGAAGGGGCGAAGAGCGCGCGAAACGAACCCAGAAGGTTTGTGAAAATAATAAAAGTAAAGTTGCGTCCTGGTCGACCGGGCAACGGTAGCATTGAAAGCGCTTCCGTAAATATTTTCTCAGCCCCTCTCGGCTCGATCGACACGCATCCTATGATTCCCTGTCGCGTTTCCCATCGATCGTCGCAGCAATTTCGTGCACACATCGAGTTAAAAGGTTCCGATCGCAAAGGTACGCAGGAAGAACGTTATCTCGTCGACGCTCGTCGAGCCATCCTCCGCATCCACCAATATTCGTTTCGCGATCGATGGATATGGATCGCGTTACATAGTGTGCCTCGTTTTACGAATCGATGCACTCCGAGTTCCTCCCGAAGTTAGCGATTCATGGAACTTTTTTGCTCGTTCAGCTCGCTCGCGGTTTGCTCTTGGTTTCGCCTTTGTACATGATGAAGGAATAAAATCAAGGGTAACGTTAAAAGATCAAGAACAATGCGGTAGTACAGCTCTTACGATATTAATCATAGCGGCGATATCAATGATATAAGGATAGCAATTAAGGCTCTCTGCGATTAGATTAAATAATTCACATAAAAATTTCTGCGCGAAGTGATTCCTAAGAATTTGCAATTCGCACGTACATTCATCGCGTTCTTTTTTCTCTTTCGATTTTCAGCTTTTCGTACACTACCCCACCCGATAATCCATCGACTCGATAATCTACCTCGATTCACGGCACGTCGCCTTCACGAGACATTACACTTTGTTCACCCATGCATTCGGTACACCATACATCTTCGCGGTCTTTAGCTTCTTTGTACATCTTTGTTCTTCACGCACGTGCACGCAGTCGCGATCTTTCTCTCGTACACGAGTCTCCCCAGCTCTCTGTTCGTTTGTCTCAACGATCAATCATCGAAGGTTTTTCTACGAAATTGAGAGTTCGAATAATAATTTCATCTTTTTCACAGTATCTGCTTTTTTATCTCAAAGCTAAAAACGACCAGAGAGAACCAAGAAGACCAACAATAAGAAGAAGCAGAAGAAGAAGAAAGGAAAGAATTAAACGCACAAAGGACAAGCTAGCAGTTTGGCTCGTTTTATCTTTCGACCAGTCCTTTGTGGCTTGTTTTCGTACCCAATCTGTGGGGCTTCCTATTTTGATAGGGTCTCTAGTATCCATAGATGTTCGCTTCAAACCTCCCAGGTTACTCAGAATCATCATATGAAAAATGCTACCTTTACATCTACCACAGCACGCTTTTAGCATGTAAATGTCTATCAGACAACGACACTAAAAAGTAGCAATTTTCAAATTCATTTCCAGATACAATTTTATCGATATCAATAGAAGTCCGAGGATTGTTCCAACCACCTGAATTCAGAATTCAAGTTCGACAATCTTTCGGAGACAAGAAATCAAACCTCTATGAATACTATTACACAGGGATCGACGGAGAAGTAGTAACTCTTAAAAGGAGAATTTCAGGGAAACACGAGTAGATGTCAGTCGATTGTAGGACGCAACTGATCGGTATTCCTCTGTGACCTTCTCGAACGATCCGGTACACGGTGCACAATTTCGATTCTTTTCTCGACGAAATCTCGAGTTGCTGTCGGACGTGATGGAAAATTACAAAATCTCGTGTCGAAGGGTTTCGAGGCGAGTCTCTCTGTTCGTTATTCCCGCGAACGATCGCGAGGTTTTTGTGCCGTAGCTCTATTTCCTCGTCGAATCTCGAGTGTTCCTTTAGAATCGGCAAGTAGGCCTGCGTAAAGAGCAATTAGGCGTTGATTCTCGAAAGGAGATTGTTTTCACGTTTTGCGCATCGTTCGTTATCCTGTACGCTTTCTTTCCCTTTTTCTTCTTTTCTCGATCGTTCGTTTCACGCTCCTCCTTTCCTTCCCGCCTAACTACTAGCGGTAATCCTAACGGAATACTCTAATTATACATTTACATTTATATTTATAATATATATAATATATTTATATATAATAATAACCAATACAAATATCACATGTGATCACCTACTAGTCTCGTTACACGAGTACTCGCTAATTCCGTTGTACAAGACGAGTCGAGCCTTCGAGAGTTTTTCAAGTCAGCGCGAAGCTCTCGACTGTTGGAAGTCGTGGCGTGTAAATTAGTCCCGGTACTTTGGAAGGATGTTCTCTGCTTCTTTTTTCTTTTATTCTCCTCGTCTTACTTGGTTTTCTTACTATTTTAGTCCGTTATATTTGTTTATCTAAATTTTCTTTTCCTTTCTTTTTTTTGGTTTTTTCTGTTTTTCTCTGCATTACTCTCGCTCGCTTTTCCTTCTTTTTCTTTTTATATTCTGTATTCTTTTACTTTATCTTTCTTTTAACGAGTCATCGTAGGATAGATTCTTAATAATCGTATACAATACAACTCGCTCGGTATTTAATCTTCGAACGATCGTCGAGACTGTTCGAACGACGAGACTCCTTTCTGGCCGACCTCTATACTCGTCGATCCCGCCTAAATTTAAAAATCGTGTAGCGCGCTTAATCGCGCTTCGATCGAAACACGCGCATCTATACGTTCTCCCGAGCGTCCACACGCAGCCTGCTCGAATCGTAGCGCGCTTTGGTGCACGCTCGTATGCGTTGTTTATACGGCAGCCCATGAAATACAAGAGCGGATGTTTTCACGGGCCTTGGGGGTAGCTTGACGTATCCCTGCATCAAACTTCGCTGGACAGCCTCAAGAAGAGCGGTGTCGAGGGATGTTTTCTCAACGAGGTGATCGATAGCCTCCGGAACGAGCTGATATAGAGCCAGACTACTGCCTGTTTTCGTTCGAAAGTGCTCGAGTTGACGAAATATTTCGATATTTCGAATATCCTTGGATATCAATTGCAAAATGTTATATTTTAATATCGTACAGCGACATTTTTTTCTATTCTTTCAGTTCTTAGCGATCTGTAGAATAATTTCGTGGTTCCGGGATTATCTATCACCTCGGTGAGGGAACGAAGAATTAGTACACAACACAGCGTTAATAGAAGAAGATGAAGAAGAAGAAGAAGACAAACAGGAAGAAATAACGCTGAGAGAAAGGAGCGACGGCTGCGCAAGCGCATTCTTCGTTTATTACAATTATATTCCCCAGCGGCAAAAAAAGCTGCGATTACAAGACTCTTTATTCGCTTAATCCCGTTCTCTCTATCTGTCTTCGATTTACTTGCCCTCTGCCTCTCTATCGCACGCATTAGTTTCGCAATTTTTCTCCTCTTTTTTTTGTATCTTTAGTTTGCGTTCCGCTTTGTCGTAATACAAAATACTCGCTTAAAGTTTCTCCACGTCTTTTTACGCGCAGGATCACACGTAATAAATCACATTATCCTAATATGTTAATATTCACAATTATACAAATAGAGATGTATACACAACGAGGTACAGAATTCCAGAAAAAAATTAGACTCGCTCGCACGAAAATTCTCGGTCTTTCGCTCGATCCCCTTTCGTCACAATAGAATCGCACAATTTCACGTAAGATATATTTATTCGTTCAAGCGTTCGCCTTTCACTCTTCACTGCAATGTATAATGCAATTATTAATACATCTAGAAACACCGTGTTCGTTTTACGTACAAGAAGAAACGTCAATGATCGACAGTTAATCGTGATTAAAACATAGAGCACGGTCGCATGTCTGTATAAAATCCCTAAAAATACTATTATACCCTACCATGAATTGTGTTGGATGACGATAGTGACTATGCAGTGACTGTTTTCCATTTTCGAAGTCAATTTCTGGCTCGCGCCACGAGACACACCTTCTTCTACCCCTTAGGGAACAACCGTCGAGCCACTACCTGTTTCTTTTTCTTTCCTTTCCCATTCTGCAGTTTTATTCTTTTCTATTTTTTTTTCTACGGCTCGTTGGAGATTAAACAACCAGGCTGTTCCAGGGGAATCGCGTCCCAATGGACGAGAGGCGATTCGTTCTCGCGGCGAGTACCTCGAAGATAGAGTCATGACCGAAATCGTTCGGTTCCTTTTCAGTTAGGCCTGGAGGCAGTCCGACTTTCCTGTGATTCGTCGGTTCTCGTGTACCTCGTGAAAAGCGATTTTTTTATCGGAATGCATTGTTCGCCTCCCTACCATCCCATGTTTTCCCTCTCATATACCCTATGCGTTGTAACCGAATTTCTTTGCTCTTGCCTTTTTTTTTTCGCCAAGAACTCTTGTTGGTATGTTATCCCTTTCCGCGTTCCTTTTCCGTCCTTCTTTACCCTTCTGTTTTTTTCCCGCACTTGTGTCGCATCGAGATCGAGACACGCGTACGTACATAACGTGTAGTGGGTAGACAACGATGCTATTCTTTCCTTTCCCAATATTTCCATGAGCGTGTGTGTTTGTGTTTTCTGGTATGTGCATGTGTAAATTTGCGTTTTCCGTTGTTACCTTTTTTTCATCGGTGTGCACCGTGTGTTATCGGTGGTATCGAGAGACTCGTGTCGCTATTAGTGTGTCATGAACCGCGTCTTGTCGTTTTTCTGTCGGTATACGAAGAGATAAACGTTTATCCGATCGCCTTGTTCGCGTTGAACTTTGGCTGATTCTTAGGATATATTCTCCTTGCAGATGTGCTTACGTTTGTATTAGTTCGTACGTGTGTGATATCTTAATGTATGGGTGCATATTCGTGTGAGATGAAATTAGAGACGCGGAGAAGGACGGACGCCCCTTAATACGCTGCGCCCCCTGTGATATTTTTCTTTGTTTTCTTTGATATTGTTCTTTGTTTCAATTAACTCGTTGCATGATTTTTACAAGTCTTTAAATGCCAAAGGTCACTTTTTTAAAATATAGGTATCTCTCTTCCCCACCCTCTCATAAGCATGCTTCGATCCCTCCCAAATTTCTCTGCTTAGTTTTATTTCGTCTTTCTTCTTTCAACACTTTCTCTTCTTCTTTCTCGCAATTTTTGCCCCTCGTGCTTCCCCTTCTCTATCTCTCTTTCTCTCGCTCTCTCTCCCGCTCTTTCGCTTCTATACTCACACAGAAAAGCTTCAACACGCGAAACTAAATTACCCTTAGCACTTAGCCTAACCACCTTTTCCCTCGCTATTTACTTAAATCTCTTCTAAAGCTGTAATTTCCTAAAAATAACGTTAGTTCTTTAATCAGTTCGTTTCTTAGTGTATTGAATGTTACACATGCCCTATTTTTCATCGTATTCTTCCCGTTTTTTCTCTTCTCCTATTTTACGATACCTGTTCGACGACACGAACAGTAAAAATCGAACGCGTCGAATTGAATTTAAACGAAGAGTCCTCGCCTGTTTCTTCCTAAAATAGATCTTATCCCATTTTGTTCGTGCTGTTCCTTTTTTATCCCTTACGTCCTTCGGTCGCGTCTGTTTCTCACGTCGTTTCTCTTTTCTACCTTCCATTTTCATTCGAACGCTTTCTCCCCCGACACTCATCCATTCACGCCGGCTCTCTGTCACTCACGGTCTTCCTCGCTTTCACGTAAAATCCTGCAATTCACAGAGTTACTATACAACATGACTGAAAATATTTCAGACCATAATTAAGACAATTACGAATCGTGCCGCATCTGTCTGCCTTTCTTCCCCTTTCTTCCCTATTCTTCTTTCTTTTCGTGAACTGCTCGGTATTCATGTACGCTGTTCGTGCCCATGCTCGTTGGAATATTTCTTTTTTCTTCACCGTTTTCACCATCTTCTTATACACTATATTCCTCACGCTTCGTCTCGACCTTATTGTACGCAAGTATCATAAAACACTTATGTCCATCTATTGTACCTCGTACAACGATACAGTATCTTCTAAAAGATTCCTTAGAGTTTCTCTTAGGTACTTACATCTCTATCTATGTATATCCACCTATCTATATTTATAGACTTTTTTTATTCATTTATATATAATAACTCTTTTAAATCCCCCCTCCCACCCGTCCCCAATTCACCCCGATCTTTCATTCTTTCTTTTTCGTTCCGCCTTTCCTCTCTTCGTCGAACTATTTATCTGCCTATCTAAGGTGTCTATCTAACGTTCTAGCTATCCATCTATCTAAACTTCTAACTACCATTTATTAGTTTTCTTAAGGTGCCCGCTTTCTCTCGCCTTATCTTCACTCGCTCGACTTATCGTTTCTCTCTTTTAATTACACCTGTATCATCTGTCTTTCCTAATCTTCTCTATATCGACCCTTTTCATCCATTACACGCTTGCTTCGCATTGCTCGAGTTTGAAACAAACGCGGATCTTTTCATTCGCGTGCGATCCTTCGTTACGTATTATATTAATGTACGTGTATTTATATCTACAGTGTTTCGTTGGTCGCCGGGATGGAAACGCGCGAAACGCTCGTCGCGATCGCGAGGTCCGATCATTACGACTCGATCGTTCCGTCTCCTACCCCATCTTTTTCCTCTACTCCTCGTGGTTAAAGTCGCCGTCTGTCGCAGGTCGAGAAAGCTTCTCAGTCGCGCTAGATACACGAAGCGGAGAGCCCGCGAAGAGAGAAGATGGTACGAATCGTTTCGAGATTTTCCGATCTCGAGGAGCGAGAGGATCGAGCGAAACGCGGGCTCGTTTGATCGTTGGGGGGTTGCGAACGATCCGGACGACGGGTTCGTGTATGTAACGAGAGGAGCGTCGTGACCGAGCGACGAGCACCGTTTTTCGTATCCTCGTTCTCGCCACTCTCGCCCTATCAGAGACAAAGGAAAAAGAAAAAATGTGTATCGAGAAAAAAGAGCGGTCGGGGCGTCCTCTGTATCGGGGCGCCGCGCGATACCTCGCAGTATATGGCTATCAAAAAGACATCTGGCTTCTCGTTTATCTTCGTTTATCCTAAGTCCTTGTAAATGCTGCATATATATATTTACTTTATTTATAATTATCCGTGAACATGGTAACAAATAATGAAACACTGACAAAAATTGCACAATATACAAACTTAGTGTTCTGCTCTCACACTCTTTTTCTCACACTTTCTCTCTCACACGCATACTCTACCTTTTCTTCTCTTTACTTTTTTTTATGCTTTCTCCCTGTGTTGGATTCGTTTGTGTCTTTCTCTCGCTCTTTCTCACTCTCTTTCCCTATGCATGTTCGTTTTCTTTGAAAATCCTCGTCACAGCTTATACCTTTCTACAACCCCCGAAATCGTTTTTGGAACACATTCTCGCGAGGAAAAAGAAATGTGGTCACTCAAGCGTACACACCTCCTTGACATACTCACGCAAATTGACGCAAAGAAAGAAGGAAAAAAATATTATAGAGAAAAGAAGAAATACACAGGTGCCACAGACATCGAATAACGCGCATACATACATACGCAACCACACGCGCGCGAACCGCGTCGACGCTCTCATATCAGTCAGGCTTACTTGGTAGGTACGGTATCGTTACGTTCTACGTGCGTTATCAGTTAATTTATTTGGCCACTGAACATTTAAAATTTAGTTTCTTTTTTTTTATTCTTTCCCTTTAAATCTTCGTTTCGCCCGCCAGTTCGGCCGCTCTTTGCGCCGTTCCGCGCTTTCAGGTAAGATTAGTCTTCTTAAGCGGTAAACTCCTTGCCCTCACGTTCTGTTTTTCTTACTCCATTCATATTTAATCGTTTTACGTTATTACTCTATTTTCTTTTTTAATTTCTTTCTTAATCGCTTTTACTACTCTATTTTGTTCACCATTCGTTCGATGAGCGATCTGCGATCCTTCGTTCGTTCAGTCCACGGATACAATTCACATTTTTATTTCAAGTAACTAATTTGCGTTACCCCTCGTCAACGTTTTTCTTTTCTTTCATTTTTCGTTACGTTTCTCTAGTTTCTCTTTCCCCTCTTTTTTCTCGTTCCTCCTTTTTGCGTTTCCATTTATATTCCCCTCCACTGTCATTTCCCTACGTGATTTCGATCCCGTTTGTCCGCACGGAAATCGATGATTAGCGAGACAACGTTGCATATCGACCGGAAGATCATAGTGTTCCCGGGACACGCATAGTCGAGGTGAACTGCGAGCGCCGTCTGCCATCCGGGTTTTGCGTGCGTACGAGAGGGGGTGGCGTGCTCGGCGGGTGAGTCTGACGCGTGGAAACGGTTCTAGAGCTTTGTGCGGAATGTTGCCCGTTTATACTTTGTATAATCCCTTATGTATAACAATATATTGTTTCAGTGAGTAAGACGAGAATATTAAAAAATATATATATATCATTTATTTCTGTTGAGCCTCCGACAAGAATCTTGCCCGCCGCGCCGGGACGCGTCGCCACCCCCGTCCATACGTCGCGCGGTTACGCGTGAAACAAAACAGGAGAACGTTACCTAGAAAGCAATCGTACAAAAGTACAAAGTCAGATTCCGTATATACTTTTTTTTCTCCACTTATTTTCGTTAAAAACCATAGGACGCGCGCCACTACGAAAGAAGCCCCGTTCGGTCGAATTCTTTTTTAAGGAAAAAAGTACCCTCGAACCGGTGTTCGAGGATTGTACGCGATTCTTTCTTCCTTAAAAATCACTCGTGAATATTCTCGATGAGTAAAACGGTCGAATCTATCGTTGAATAGGATCATTCTAGTGTTCTTTTTTTTTCTCGTCTATCGTATATATCGGTATCATTCGCACAAGCTCCCGGTGGAAACGAGGCTATGGTAAAAGGACGAAAGGGCGGCGGACCGGATCATCGGTCGAATGGAGGTGCCTCGCGATATAATTCGCACTGTAAATTTGGGATTAGCGCACGGCACGAGTAAACTTTGCCTCCGTCGAAACTGGCCGAAATCACGTATTCAATTACGGTTCGTCCTCTCGCTTCGTGCCCTCATCCGCCGCCCCCTTACAACACACCTCCGTGTGACACGGTTCCGCGTTCCACCGGGTCGCGAATACAATTTCGATTATTGCCACCCGTCGAAGGATCGAAGCTCAAAAGCGTCGTGCACGTTTCCCACCCACCAACTGCTTTTCCCGTGGCCCCCATTCATTGGGATATAAGAGGGAGAAGCATAGTACGCGTGTATACGTGTAATATATATGGTTTTCTCTGTGTATACGTGTAAGAAAGAAGAGGGTAAATGAAAGAGAAAGGAAATAACGTTTTGGCACCGATAGACAGCGTATTATTGTCCTCGCGAACCGGGTTTCCTTGACTTTCGTTCGAATCTAAACGCGACGCCTTTGAAACATCGTCAGATCGGTGTTTCTCAAACTGTGTGCGCTACGTTTCATCCTTTTATCAGGTTTCTTTTATCATTATTCTTTTACTATTTTAGTTTATCTTAATTATCGTTTCTTCTTTCTCTTTTTTTGCGTTAGTTAAAGTTTCGGTTTCTGGAATTCGACCGTTTTACGGAAGGCAGACGGCTTACAAGGGTTCACACACGAGCTGTACACCGCTGTCGCCGGACAATTTCGCTCGTTCGATAAACTTCCTCTGACTCCGAAGCAGCCATTCGCGTAGGCTATATCTCCGACGGTACACGCGCCGATCTTACAATTTAATGAATTGGCAGTGATTAACTTCCCGGGACGAGACTCGTAGCGCGTTGTCTTCCAGCTGCTCGCCCCGGTGGCTCCGTCTAATCGCATCAACAATACCAGTCTAATCCGCATCTGATCGTTGTCGACCCACCTGCTGTCTCTAGTGCAAGCGTTTCTCGCGTAGTAAATGTCATCAGACTTTCTTCCTGTCTCTACTCCTCGCCTTTTAGTCTAAACGAATTGCCTCGAAGAACAGAGGAACGCGCGTCTACCTGTTTTTCCGATTGCGATTTCCAATTGCAATCGTCAACCTACGAAGTGTCTTGAATCTATAATCTCAACGACACGGTTCAAAACCGATCGTTTATCGTTCGTCGATCGATTGTTGTCCGTTCTAATGGATAATCGCCACCAGAAGTGGCCGTTCTTCACCGATCGTCTCGCTCATCATCGATTCCCTCTTATAGACAGTATCAAAGCCCGCAGAATATCTTGCGATCGTATTACTCCGACGAAAATCGTGGCCAAATTGAGGGCCATCGTAGCGGTCGATCGTCGGTGATCGAGTTCGATGTGAATCGTCAGGTATCTGTGGAAAAAACGCAATCACGTGGAGGCCGTGTTGCTCGACGACCTCGGGAATCCTCGGGAAGGAAGGAGCTTCGTCTGCCGGTCCTGGACTGTTCCGCGCGTTGAGGACCGTTCTCTATGACGATCGATTACACGTGTCTCTTCATATGGAGGGCTAGATGATCGCTGCGAGAGAAGCATCGGTCGCAATGCCGACACTTGAACGGTTTCGCGCCAGTGTGCTTGCGATAGTGGCGCGTCAGCTCGTCGGAACGCGCGAATCGCCACTCGCAACCCTCCCAGCTGCACTTATACGGCTTCTCTCCTGGAACGAAATAGAATCGATATATTAGTTACGATGATTTACCTTACTTTGAAGAAATTTCTTCATTGTAGCAACTGTTACAGGTTATAGAAGAGCATATAAGCAAATTTTGGAATAAATTCTTGTATCTAGAAGACACTAAGGATTAATCCCTTGATAAAATTTAGGAAAAGCGAGCGATCCACGCTTCAAGAATCGAGAGTTAGATGACTTCCGTTTAGATTCGAGGAACTAAATTATTCCAGGCGTGGAAATCGGAAACATAATTACCATACTAAAACTAGTAACACGCAACTTATCCTGATCGTGAAAATTTTAATAAGCTTCACATATGTACTAACCTCCATAACTTTCCGATATTCCGCGACACAATAGACGTGCATACGACGAAAGGGGTTTTATTGTCCCGGCCACGCGCGTCCCTTAAAATTACTAAAACCGAGGACGGTATATAAAATTCCACGTATAAAACGCTGCCGGCTGGTGGATCGACAATAAAGTGGCGGGCGACTGAAGGAGGAATGGATCCTCTGGTAGCACGTGTGCCGCGACAAGGGACGATCATGGAACGGCTGGCACATTATTAACACGTAAATAATCTATTTGGTAATATAGAAAGAGGCTGACGTTGATGAGACCGCATTACAGGACAGGAAATGCGGACGCGCCACCTGTGGCGCTTTGCTGTTGTGTTTAACAAACTGTTAGGACTTCGTGTCGTGTAAAAGAAGGAGAGAGTGAAAATTAAAAAAATAAAAAGCAAAATATCGGAAAAAAGATAAAGACCAATTGATAAGAATGCGGGTAAGCATTTGATCGTTGCATGTAAAGAGAGAATTGTCTCGATTTGAGATTAGGGGATTTTTGTTAAATAAAATATCGTAGAAAATGGGGAAAGCATAGTGGAAAGACTGGAAGAACTCTCAAAGACCTTAAAGCCCGCTATTAAAGGTTGAAAAACTTGGAAAGACTTTGTCTTGGTGGATTTAGCAAGGCGCTAGCAGTTTGAAAGGCAGCTAGGAAGATTGAAGCAACTCCGGGGGCTTCGATGATTGTCGTTAAAGTTTCAGAGACGCTTCATCGTGGCTTTTCAGAAAAGTAGCAGAATCGAAAGCAAGTTTTTGTCTTCGACGGAAGGTGATTCTCCTCGTCCAATGTTTGTCGCGTCTCTAATCAAGACGAAGTGTATACGCTATTCCTTCATAAAAACGAAAGAATGGGGGAGCGCGTAATGGCGACCGCGTGGAAAAGACGATATAAACGCGCGTATGAAACCGCGAAGTAAAACGTTTTGACATCTACATCGTGCGACTCTAAACTTAATGAATTAAAAAAGAAAAAAAGAGAGGGACTAACAGGGAGAATCACGAGAAAAGGAGCAGGAGAGAGAAGAAGCCTTTAACGCAGTCGACATTCGCGTGATGTGCTGTTTTATTGTCGCGTGCTTGTTTGCGCGCGGCTGCGAACGCTTCGCGTGTAATTTAGACGCGGTAATGTCGTGGTCGTACCGCGAACGCGTGATCTTAAAAAAATTCGCGTCACCGTAATATTGTTCTCCCTCGCGTCGTATCATACCACTAATCGCTCAAAGAAATTCGCGAACGAAATTTAATGTAATCTTTGATCGCGATTTTTTTCTCGCAATAATACTGTTTTCCTGGAATAATTCATCAACCTTCTTTCTTTACGCAAAGCAAGCTAGACTCGAACATAGTAGAGAAAAAGGTTGTAACGTTTCACTAATCCTCTCTGCGAATCCTCTCACCGCAGCAAGAAGCAAAACTTTCTCCCTTTCAACGTTCTCCACGATCGTGCAACCACTTTACAAGCCCAGGGACCTACCTAACGACGCACCAACGCGGGCACCCTACTTCATTCAATTCCAGTAACACGCTCCGCCCGCTTTTTTTAAACGCACGCAATCCCCATCGTGTCGAGCTATCGCCGAAGACATCCGTGAAGCCATTCGTTACGATTTCCTTAATATTCCCCTCCTCTTCCACGGGAGGATCAATTCCTGCAAACGAATTGACGAGGAGAAAATTCTACTCGATGCCGTGCGCCGGAAGACAAGACAGAGTTACGACTGACGTTTACTCAACATCGATGCACGGAGGTTGGAAAAATTTACACAGCATCCAATTCCTAGCCTCGAAATTGTTCCGCGACGAGATTCGCTTTTTCCACGAGTTCCACCCCATCGTGGGAAGTAACGACGACAAATCCAGCGCGAACGTGGCGACGCATAACCAAATCCGATTCTCTCACACCTCGTGTCACGCTGGTTGGTTGCTTTGTCAGAGATAGCCGCGACTTTCTATAGAAAAAACGACGCTCACGTCCTCGTGTATCCTTCCGTGTGCGTTCGGTTGAACTACCCTCGCGCGGGCATCCGTGAGATGGGGGATGAGCGTCATCTTCCCGTGCACGACTAGAAATTGCCGCAGCCAAGGCTGGCAGCAAGAATTTCGTGAACGATAAGGATAAACTGTTCGGAGGTGGCGAAGCAATATATTCGCGAGGCTGCTGCGAATACATTCCCGGCGCTTGAGTGGCGGAAGGAAAAATTGGTGACTGCATAAGGGCAGAACTTGAGTCTCGCGCTTCCGTTCTAGGAACGGCGACGTGACTTGTGTCGAGTTTGCTATTGCTTTGCGATGTATCGATGAAAGCGGCATTCCTGATTTAAATTCAGGATAGTTGTTTGATTCGGCGTTATTTTGCGCGGAATAGAACTAATTTTGTATACTTGAAATAACATGTAAATACAAGATGACTCAGAAAAATTTTAATAAAACTGGAATGTGCTATAGATCTTTTCCGAATATGCATAGGGAATATCGATAGAGCTAGAGATTGAATGCTTAGTGCAACAGCATTTATAACTGTAATACAGCTCCTTTCTCGATGCAACTGCAATATGCAGCTGCGTTTCGGAGTAGAGTAAATAGAACAGTGGAGCAAAGCCATCGAAAAATGGATTCTCGTGTTTTATATGAATAATGCGCACCATTTCGAAGAATTATATGGAGACATTCTGTAAATTTACGTATTCGAATATTCATGATGTTGGAATAGCAATTTTTAAGTGTGCACTTTAAAACATCCCCCTTTCTTCTTTCTTTTTTTCTGTAAAACAACGAAACGTCAAACAATCATAATCCCATTACCCTCTCATCATTATAACCCTCTGGCCGTATCTACACCCTCTAACTTTATCTCTGTACACCGATCCCCTATCTCTATGCCCTCTCATTATCAGGACATTAGTCCCTCTCGATCAATAATGCACCTTCCATTTCACCTTTGCCTCGTTCTACCGTGGAATCGCACCCTTCCCCCCTACAACCTAAAATCCCCGGCCGCGAACAGAATTACAGAAAAAATCAACGGGGCCATTACACGTGCAATTAAACGAACCAAAAAAAAAGGGAAGGGAGAGAGAAGGAAAAAGCAGAGAAAGAACGAAAAACAAATAGAGAGAGAAGGCGAAAAAAGAAAGGGAGAAAAAGCAGGAAAAAATCAACGTGCGACGTGTCGCGTGCGTGCATAGGCCCCATCGAAAAGGCAAATTGAATTTCGAGTAACCATGGTGACTGCGTAACGTGGCGAACGACCGCAGTCAGTGTGTGTCGCCCGCGAGAGACACGCGCGTGTGTATTATGCGTCGAACAGAAGCGTGTGCGGGTCAGTCAACTTGGACGCGTGTGAGTGTGCGTGTCACGGCCGCGGCGGAGACGCGCGCCAGGTGGACGGGGCGGAACGATGTGTAGGTGCATCGTGCATTGCGCATTTTATCGCCGCATAATGGCCTCCCGGCGGTTCGTTACCACCTACGTAATAAAGCCATATTAAACAGGACGGCTTAAAGTGTTAACCTGCTCTACCCTCTCGACGTCCCGCCTCTGTTCTGCGCTCGTTTCGAGCCCGTAACGAACGTTGCTAAACGACGCGATACGTCAGCCCCGCGCATCCCCCTATCCCATACCATCAGCTTTGTTCCGTACGAGTATCAGTCGTCTGTTTATCTCCTTTGTTGATGTGCGTGCACAGTTCGGGAGATTGGGTAATTTCTTCCTGCTCTCCGAAGAAGGGGTGCTGTTATTGTTCGATGGTACCGAGGGTAGTGTTTCCCTTGGTCGCATAGTCGTGCGTTACCCGAGCCCTCGGATGCCGGGGAAAAATAGGATTAAGGTTTTATTAACAATAAGTTAAAACGCTTCGATGGTTTCGCAGGCGTTTCGAGATACTGATGCTTCGAATAACGCTTATTCGATATTCTTCGAGCGATTTTTATAAAATCCATGTGACCCATGGAGAACGAAACTTCCCAACGCACTTACCATTATAACGAATTCTCGTTCACCGTCCTAACTGTATTTTATGCACATCGTCCTTAAATTCCGCGTATATTCCATGCAAACCAGACCCGGTACAAATAGAACATGATAGAGGAAGAGGGATGCGAGGACAGTCGCGGCGGCGAGGAAAGCTAGAAGTGACTGGTTTCACGTAGTCCTCGATGACGTTCGTCCCGTTCGGCGTAGAAACGATTTTTCTATGTCCTTCCCTCCATCTGACGTTCCTCGAGAGGTCTGAGTGGGTCGGTATTGCGTCGATATGTCAGACCGTCCCTGGCAATGTGTGTTCGTCGTCTTTGCATTTTATTAAGTCCGTCGTCGGCGACGATGTATAGGCTACCTTCCGTCATGTCGCCCAGGGATAGGACAACCGGAATTTATGACCAAGGATTCCATCCCTAGTCCTGTCTCTCTTCTACTCCCTTTCTTTCTATTTCTTTCCTGTCCTCTGTCCTTTACATCCGAACACGTTCCGCGCGAGAAACGTTTCGACGAGAGAAACGCGCCTAATACCGAAGGACGTTTCGTGGATCCGCATGACAGATCGGTGGACGTGGAAGATTCTTTTTCTTTCTCGTTTCTAGTGTGCGCGCGTGCACCATCGAGAGATTCTGAGAGACGAGAATCCGCCAGGTCGATGGAAGTAAAATTTTTTACAGTTTCGACATGCTAGAGATTCTGGTTGTCCAGCATAGGATATTCAGACGAACCAGCAGCGATATCCTGACGGAGAAGATCGATCAGGAATCTGGGAATAACTTTATGCATGTTCTTCCTCGCGGAGAGAATTTTTCCTGACAGCATTGAAATTCTTTCATGTACAGGAAGTTGAGAGATGGCTGGAGAATACCGAAAGATATTTGTTTATGTTTATTTATATTTAAATAAATATTTATAGTTACTGCTCTGACCGTGTCCTGTATTTTTCTTGAAATTCTTCACGGACTTCAAATGTGAATTGCGAATTTCGATCGTGAAAATTTGAATGATTCTCGACGATGCATGAAATTTATAACATGGAAATATCTGCGAAGTTTTCCTTCACGATTTGATTGCCAGTAAATCGCTGCTAGTCAGTAAACGCAGGTCGCAAAGTAAAATTTCGTTGAACGTTAGTATCGCAAGCTTTCGCGAAACGGTTTTACGTTGCACTTTCCGGGGAGAGATACGATATTTCTTTCGTCACTCGTGTCGATGGAAAATGTCAAATTACGATGAAAATTTTGCGAGCGAATATTTTCTAAAATTACGTGTCGGCGGAAATGAAAATTTAATTAACTCCGATCTGTATGTATCCTCCATTAAAAGTCTATCATTTCTTTCTTTTCTTCTTTTTTTTTTTTTTATTAAAGCTCCATAACCAAACAGACATAATACTGCGGGCTAAATACGATAAAAAATTGAGAAAAAAGTTTAATTTCCTTCGCGAAGCGGAGCACTTCAATTTCCAACGAAGCAAAAATCGAGGATCGGCGTTCGAAAAAATCTTGATCCGTTCCACTTGCGCGGAAGTCGGAACGGCGGAGAACCGGATTTTCTTCATTTTCTTTCGTAGAAATATCGTAGACTGTAAAGCGGTAACAGCTTTCTTCCTGCAAAGAATTGCGCGTCCCACAAAGCGAGACATGATTTTCTACAGCTGCGAACGTTTAACCCCCCGCCGCTGCAGCGTTGTATTAATACGAAGAAAGGATCGTGAAAATTACTCGACCCTGAGGACTGTCTCGTTAAATTTAACTTCTTTCAAGATTGTCCGCGACAAAAATTCGATAAAGTAAAGCCGGTTGATCGTTTAAGGGAGAAAAGGTGAATTGTGAAACAAAAAAAAAAGAGAAGAAAAGAGGAAATAGAAAAGAAGAATTCGAGCAAAATATTACGAACCGCGCGAAAAATTTCCAGTCCGCGTAACAAAGGGCGAAACTTCGCAAACCACAAAAGAAGATTCTACATTGTTCTACGAGAACCATTGTAGCGGACGCTGTACAACTCTTTTTTATTTTTCCGCATTTAGCTGGTTTTAAAGGACGCTATTCCTACCGTTACGATCGTGTGACAATTTTACAACCGGACGATACAATTTTCTATCGGTATTTTAATCAAAGTTCGAAGACTCTTCGAACTGTAATAAATTTTTCCACTGATCCACGAATATCGAAGAATATCTAACGAATAACGGAACGACATATCCAACGTTCTTTCCGTAAGAATTAATAAAACTCATCACGTTCTAGAATACGTTTAGCTGGAATTGCAAGAGACTGTCTTGTAAGGTTGCTTGATAGATTGTTCGCGGTGGTGGCGAATTTACGTTCGCACGATACGAAGGGTTCCCGGGTACGATGTTTTATATTTTTTCCCGCCGTTCCACTTGAGAAACGACGTTGTCAAACCCCACCCCTAGACAGGGGCGGTTCAGGAAAATTTTGCTAGGGAATCGGGTTGGCAAGTCGTTGCTTTTTCGAGGGACAAATTTTGCGCCGGGACGGCGGCACTGCGGCGCGCGGTCGTATACTAAAATAGGATGAAGCACGATAGAAATGAAAAATGAAACGGGATTTCCCGTAAAGAAATATCGTGCGCCCCGAAAGAGAAGCGTATGAGGTGTTTGTTTCGGAAGGTCGCGGCATTTATTTCGGAAACGGAAACGTTTCGGCGGATATAAAACAGGATCTCAAAAGAAGAATGGGGATAAAATCACGTGTTTCGAGGGAAAGAAAGAAGTACTTCCGTAAAGAACTAACTTTCACGCGGAACTTTTACTCACTCAGCATCCTTCGACTTTCTAATTATGGACTTCGCGTTGTTTATGTTTCGGGAAATAATTTCATAAATTTGTGTAAAGCAAAGTGTTCGCGACATTTCGTGGACAGGATTTACGTCAGAAATAACAGGAAAAGTCGCAGGTTGTAACATACTTAAGAAGGATTTGATCTCCTGTAAATGCAGCGTGTCTGAGCATATACGGAATATTCTACTTGTATTTCGTAGATAGCAACCAAAAGCAGAAGTGTTATCGTGTTGAATTTTATGAAACTACTACAAAGCCAAAGATTTTTTCTATTTACGTATAACCAACCGTCCTCCCTTTGGAAAGAAATATTTTGCAAAGAAATTGTATTCTTTTATCAGAACAACGTGCGTCACTATAACTGGCCTACTCTACTGGCAATAATTCCACAATGCAGCGCACCAAATATTCGGACTTTCCAAAAACACAAACCAAAAACTATATGCGATCTACTACTTCCAGCTACTATTTCCTACCCTGTAACATTAAATTTAGTCATTTCAAAGATGAAAGTATTCCCCCTAATTAACCATAGAGTCGCGTAAGAGATTCGGTGCGAAACGTCACACGCGTAAAACTTCTTAGCGTCTCGGAGTAAGTTGTAACGGAAAGTTGAAACGGTCGATCGTTGAAGATCGATGACAGGGCGCGTGGTTTTCCCCGTAGTGTGCAACGGTGTGTGCGAGTACACCCGGGTTCTTGGCTGCCTGTTTCCGTCCCAGCGGTATCGACTACGGTTAGAGATAGCACGTTCCTCGTGTTGTGAACTGCGGTTTCGCTGTCAACTGTAGCGAGAACTTTGACGACGTTTCCAATTGTTTGCGGTGCCAGGGTACCGGGGATCGGCAGTGGCGAACGAGGGACGGCGGCGGCTTCTAACTTCGCTGCGTGTTTCGAACGTATTTCGAACAGTGCCCGAGGTACGAATCGATATGTACGTACGCGGAGATCACCCGTGTCTCACGTGTCTGTATGCATGTGCACACGCGTATCCACGCAAGACAAAGCAAGAGAGGGTTACATGCATACATGTACGCCCTCGTTCATTATATAGTATCAGAACATATTCTGATTTTACGCAAGATGTGATAATTGGTCCAAATTACCAAGGAAGCGATAATCGACCAGCATTTTGCATTCATGCAAGAATTTAATCTTATTATAAAGTTAAGCTTCTTCGCCTAAGATTTTAAACGAGATAATAATTCTCAAAGGTTTCAATAATAACGCCTATTTGAGACTCACTTCATTTTCTAAAAATATTCTAATACTTATGAGTGGAGGTGTGTAAGGTATAATCTGTAACCGAACGAACTTTCCTGTAAATAATACAAGGGTCGGGAAGATTATTTCGGGAATAATGCAGCAGCCGTTGATAAGAATTTTAAGTATTCACCGATTGCCCCGGTTGCAAGTACGCGCGTGGGAATGCGAATAATCGAGCAGTGAATTAATCAGAGTATCATTTGGGAATTGATGCACGACAAAAGCTTCAGGTTTAAGAGTTTCCAGCCGCTTTGCCGCGGTGAGCAAGTTAGACAGCTTAGCGCTGAACACTTAAAGGAGGAGCTATAGAGTTGTGTCTAGTCTGAACTGATCAGGATCGCCCAGGGTAAAACACACAGGCTCCGGGGTTAGGTCCGGGTTAAATCGCACTTAATGCCGAAGACTCGAGATTCGGCAAGCTGCTAATTAGTTTGTACAAACCACCTAGTCCTACCGAGGAATCTCTCTTCTGCAAAATCGCCTCTCAGAAGTTCCTATTGACTCTTATATCGTTTGAAATATAATAAATAGAGTTATTTGAATCACCTAATCTTCAACATCTTAAAATTCAATCTTGAACATTGCACAGAATAATCAAACTTGTTGTATATTATGGATACCATTAGTCTTTAAGTAAGCAATCTATTTTCAAATGTAGATCATCTAGAAATTGTTCGTAATCGAATTTGGTGAATTACAAGGCAAATTATTTAGCTGCACTCAAATGTCGTTTTGATTCAAATAATTCTATCGCATTCTATCATTCAAACAACGAACGAAGCAAGCAACGGTGGAAACAAAGATCGACCCACGCCACGATCAATCGACGCGTATCGAGGAAAATACGCGAGAGGCTTCGTGTTTGAGGTTTAAGCGTAAGAGTAAACGCTTTCAATCTTGCGGATACATTCGCCTAAAGGCAGAAATACGCGAAAAGGGTGGGAAACCAGTGGCCCGAGTTCGGTTTCTCCCGCTATTTTATTTAAGAATCGTATTACTGCAATGTGTCGTGGCTTGAAATTCCTGATAACAATGCGGGGCCACCCCTCTCATATCGACGTGTGGAGAAATTTTGGATTATACTCAAGTAGGGAACGAAGATTTATTCCAAAGCCGACCGCAGGATTTCTCGTTTCCCCGAGTGGCCATTTATATTGCAGAAAGAAAACTTTCGAACACCTTGACTGATGTAATGTTGCTTTGGGAGGCTCACGGCTGAAAATTATTGGATTAAAGTCGATCGATTTGATTGCAGAGAAACACCAGTCTTGTCTTATTTTAGAGAACTAAAACATTTTAAGTACGCTCACCATATTTTACTTTGTTTAGTTAGGTAAATAACGTTCACTTGTAAACAGCTCATGCAGATAATTTCAGAATAATTTAATCAGACGGAATAATAAACATACAAAAACCTATCATTTTAGTCTGCTCATTCTGCGTGTCCTCAGATATTTCATATTATAACAAGAATTTGGGGAAAGCAAAAATGGCAGAATAAACGATTATAAAGCAATTTAAAACCTTGAGTCTTTTTCATCTGGAATTTACGTTTGATTCGACACAGAGAGGAGCACATGCGACGTCCACGTCGATTAAATTTCGTAGTCAGAATCCTTTCGAACTAGAGTCAGAAACGAATGTAGCGGCACAAGAGTTAGAATTCGATTCAAATCATGTTGTTCTTTTGCTTCGGAGTATCAAGGTCACAGGTATTGTAAGGAGTAATGAACTCCGAGCAAAACAATGCCGCCGCTACATGTAACCGTAAAACAAGACAAATTTGAATCTTCCGACTTCCCCCCGTCTATTATAAATAAACGGACGCGATCGCAAACGGATCATTATAAACTGTGACCAAATGAATATATACACACTTTCGCGACTAGGACTTTTTTAAATACATTAACGATTTCACCTACTGGTAGTCTCATTATTCAACTTCCTACACGAACAACCGAGGCGTTCAAGAGCAGGTTGGAAACGACTGGAGAAGTTGATTTCCAAATCCCAGGTCCGATAACGCAATAACTCCTCGCGTTGTTTGTTTTCGAAGAGAATAACGCGTTCTGGTCCCCTCGCTAGCTCGATAAATTATCTGGCCGTGCTTTCCTTATTTTTCGCGTGGGAACAATAGCCGCCGACTCGACGCGAAATTTGAAAGGTTTCAATACATCCCTCGCGGTGAATGCAAAGAGGAAACGCTCTGGTAATGTGCAGAACGGCCTCTTCCGAATGGCTAGGACGCATCGCGAGCAGTCACGTAGCGATAAATAATTTTCCAGGGTCTGTGTGTATCGGTCGCGCTCTCCGCAGCCTTTTATTATTTTCCTCATCCTTCGTTTGATTTAAGCGCGTTCGAACGCCATCCTATTTCTAAGGCGTAAATTATCGCGCCTTGGCTGACCTATTTGCGGCTGTTGCCTCTCGCTGCGTAATATTATTCGCTCGAACGACAATCAGTACGTTACTTTGACCGATATCCGACGATCGAGGAAAACCGTGTACTCGATCATCGAGTTGTTACACGAAGTTGTGATTAAAAATGGGACGATCGAAACTGGTTATTGGTTCCGCGAAACCGATCAGGAGAGATCGATGAGACGCGAATGACGTTATCATAATACGACTCATCTTGGAAATGATTCGCAAAAACGCGATGATAACGTGAAAATATTTTCGTCAAGACCTTTGTCGAAGTTTATTAAAAATTCAGTGACACGATCGAAGTGGTTTGAACGTATAGAGTTTTCCTTCTCTCTGATTTTTCTTTTCCCATGAACTCGACGCGAGGACGTTCGATCAATGCCGGACAAATCCACGGGATAACGAATCTGTCGTTCCTTAATTTTCCAAATATATTGACATTCCATCAACGAGCACTAAGGGAACGATTGCGAAAAGTTTCCAACGAAACGATTGGACTCCGTAGAGGGATCAAAGTCCTGTCCACAGCTCGAGACGCGAGAACAATGGTGTTTGGAATGGAATTCCGGAACAGAAAGTCTCTGTAATTGGAAATCTCTCTCTTTTTCCCTTCTTCTTTCCCATCTTCGTCTTCTTCTTCGGGCGTATAGTTGCTGGGAGACTGGTTGGACCATCGGATCGATAGTTCCTCGATTCCCACGAGGAAATCGTATAGAAAGGCTTTGCCAGCGTAAAAACGGAGAAATCACTGAAACGCGATATTGACGGGCAAAGTGGATAAACAAGGAACAAATCCTGTTTCCTCGAAAATGTTTAACGCTCTCCTGGCAATACTTTTCGTTCGAACAATCGTGTCCCGTTAAACGTCTCGACAAATCCATCTCGACGTCGATGCAATCGTTGTGTGCCTATTCCATTTCGCCAACTGAATGAAACAAAACGCCGAAAACAAAAATGCAACGTTTCCATTCTGTGATATATATCGTGAACGACGAAATCGGAGTTAGAGAAAACCTGTGCTTCACAGCGAGACCATAACGCCGCGGTCGATCTCATCAACTTGGCTCCGCTGTTTAGAGTTAACATCTTATCGGCTCGTTAGAAGGGAATTAACAGGACCCTGGACGATGGCTTTGACTGTTAAATCGTCTAATCGGATCGATTCGTCGTTAAGACGAGAGTCTTGAAACGTAGTGAGAGGGAGATCCCAAGGAGAGCTGGGTCAGGGATGAACGACCTCCTGCTGGCCCGGCGGATATCTACATGCCGAAAGATCCTCGAAAGGAAAGTTCGCCGATGGAATTCGTAACGAGCCTTCATGTTGACTCGGCCACACGATCGCCCGTACTCCGTGATTCGACGATTCGCCTCGTTTCGCGTCCCGGTCCTCGCGAACGCTCCTTCCAAGCCGGCAGTAATTAGATTCGCCGACCGAGATCAAAGTATACCGGTATTTCCATCTCTGGAAGAAAGTTGCTCGCGGACTTTTCTCCGCCCGCCTTCAGCCAACTTTTTCGTTTGCGTCTCTTACCAGCACTACCTTTTCTTCTCTCTTTCTATCCTCGTCTCTTCGAATTCGTTGGAATCTGAGAAGGCAACATCGACGGTGGATAACCATACGCGTGCCTAGCATTGAAGGTTCGTACTTGATTTCGATGATAAAATTTGATTCGAGAAATAAAAGAACGGTGGTTGAAGTGTCTAAAATATTGAACTATTTTCATAAGTAATAAGATTATACTCGGTAGGGATTGCTCGTTGAAAATAAACAGCTATCTGGATATTTCCGCAAATTGTTTGTTATTCCTACACCAGCTTTTCTACTCCTCTTTTACAAAATTGCTAAATCGCTCATATAGATGTTTATATATTTACGGAGAGTTCAAAGATGCAAAACTCTAAAGGATTATATACTATGTAAAAACATATAAAATATACAGAGTAAAGTACACGTTATTATATTTCGGAGATAAAACAAATATTTATTTAGCTTTGAAAGTTTGAAAATCGAATGAAATAAATTTGTACTCTCAGAAAAACAGCTACTTATAGAACGACATAACAAAAACGATAAAAGTATATTCTATCAAGAACCTGTACTCGGCACAATCGTGTACAGCAGACGGACTAGCAAACACAATGGGACATCGAAAACTGGTTACTCGAAAAGGAAACAATATCGGATTGGATTAAGCGAAACCCTGTGAACGTCGAAGCGTTACACGAGTCCGCGGGGCGAACGATTAACTGGAAAATCCCGGGGATCCGTCAGCGGGAACATCCGTCACCGGGAAACCAATTACGACGGAGGTAATAGCCGGCTAGGGGGCAGGACACGCGTGGCGTCCTTTTCAGCCAGTTCTCCCCGACCAACGTTTTCAGCGAAATAAACGTTCGACCGTAGTACGATACGTGCGCAGACATCGTCTGGTGCAGCGCGTTCCAAGCACGAAGGGAGATCCTTGCGTCAGGACGAATTCATAACAGAGTCATAATTGCGGGACGGGGCCCCACAGTATGCATAATCCCGTAGTTAGCAGTTCTGCTTAACGATCCGCGAGAAGCAATCCCGACGTACCTGCCACGCTGCAGGATGAAGGTATCCCAGCCAACCTCTCTCTTATTGCCAACCCTCTCACCCTCTGTCTGTCTCTTCTCTTTTATTTCTATTTCTTTCCCTTTTCGCCCCGTTCTTTTCACCTACCTATTCCCTTCTCGCTACTTTTCGCTAGTTCTTTCTGTTTTCTTATTTTCTTCGTCTTGCTAGCATTACTCTGCTTTTATTCATTTCCTATTTACTTGTTTTAACTTTCGAAATAAGCGATGAACGAAATTATCGACAGATGTTCGTTAAAAACTTGTATAAATTTATAAACGAGGTGACTGAAGTTTACACGATATTTTAGAAGAAAACTACTCGGTGGAAATACTTTTTTTTTTATCACTGTGTAATTGTATTTAGGATGATTCGAATAGAAATGGTTGCATAGAAATATATTGTACAGATCCAAATTCTTCCACCTTGGTTTGCGTTCACCTTGTACTGCTCTAGCGTTTCCCCTTCCTTGTCCCCTTTTGTTCCTGTTTCTCTGTAATTCTCTTCTTCCATCAACCTGTCCCATACCTATTCGCTTCTCTAGGAATACTCTCGCTAAGCTCATCCTCCCTAATACAGAGGCTGAAATTACACATCTGTGCGCTTTCCTGTAGACACGAAGCAACGTGTATGGATGCAGATGTGCACACGCGGATAGGTAAATAAACACATATGAAGGCGGCCGTGCGCGCACGTGTAACTATTCACGTGCGTAAATATATGTGGACGCGTATACACGTTTAATCACTTGTACGTACAATATTACAGGGACGAGGGCGCGTGTGCTCGCGGCGAAACACTCCGGGATCCGATGTAATGATGGAGCGGATTTTCAGATAAATTTATGAAAGACACGATGCATGTGAAATGAATCGCGTGATTAAATATTTGACGGCTACCCGCCAGGTCAACGATGTATTTTACCGTTGAAAAATTTACATCGAATCGAATTCGATCAATTCGACTTGCATTTCACGTCAAACTACATTTTGAAATTCGGAACATGGTAATTTGAGTGGCATTTCAAAACGAAACATTTTACAGAGCATTAGAGGTAGTTACGAAACGTAAGTAGAATGTGAACTGAACTGGCCAGGCCAACGGGTTTAAAGTCTAGTGCAAACGAACAATGCGATACGTTGTAATTTAGTACTGCACTTGCATTCCCGTCATCAGAAACACAAAAAAAATAACCGATGCTTCTACATATGTATATGTAAGAACACCAAGAGTGATTTTGTAGACGTAGAATCAACGTACGCAGATAATTACGCGCGTGTACACCTGAACGCGTATCTGCTCCCGCCGAAGGGATTTGAAGCGTAAAGAGACAAAAAGCATGAAAAGAGAAGGGATGAAGGGGGTTGCAAGCGGAACGAGAAAGAGGAGAATCCTCGTTAATTACAGTCCTCCGCCATCACCTGCTGCCGCAACCAACGGGGAATAACCGCGAGACGAAGAAGAGAGAAGCGGTATCTGCATGATAATAACATGTTCGGTCAGTTCCTCGCACAAAGTAACGCAACTTACCGAAGTGACGGGGATGTTGGAAGATTATTCATGTTTCACATGTTTCGTTCGTTTCCTCGTGATGAATGTTTATCATAGATGAAACGGAGAAGCATGCTTTTTCGAAAATTATCTTTGCATACTCAGTATGCCTAAATAAGCAAACGAACGAATAAAGATGGTTCAGGGTAGTAAATATTAAGTATTTGATTTTGAATAAATTCTAAAAGAGGAATCGTAGAAAACCAAAAGCGCAGATCGAGTTTCCTTGTTTACATTTTATCATAAGTACAAAATCATATCCAATTTCTGAAAACCATCTTTTCACTCGAATATCTCGTACGATAAATAATCGCGATAGCTATATCAAAATCCGATTAAACGAAAATCTTTACCACGAAGCAAGCCGCCTTGTTACATTCTCATTAGGAGATAAGCGTAATTTAAGTTGTACCGCGAAATGCAAAGAACGGTTATTCTCTCTATCGATCGAAGAAAACACACAGGTAGACTGGTTCGATGGTATTAAACATGTATCATCCGGTTTCGCGCACATGGGCCTCGCATTCATCCGGTTCGCGTACACGATTCGAGTACCCCAGAGCCGTCGTACAAGCCGAACAGGCTCCCTTAATTCGGCTTCGTAATTAATTATGCATTGTTATTTACCGCGATAAGGGAGACAGGGAACGCGTCGGGGAATTTATCCCTGGTTGCTCACCGAGATACGTCCGCGATTGTTTCCCGTCCGTTCCCCACCGTCAGACGCCAGGGATAATCGCGTGACTAACGATTAACTGAATCGCGAAGAAAGGGCGCGCGGTGTCGCGTGAAACGCGCAAAATTATCGAGCGACCGCACGGTATCGTACAAAGACAGACGCGTTCTGTAACGTTTATTAATGGCCAGCATCGGTACATTTGATAATTGGTAACATGCGTCACCTTAATTACAGAAAGCGTGATGAATGTTCGTAAGAACCGAAGGAATACTTTACGCTGCTTGGTCATCGAATTAGAATCGCTAAAAACTTTCCAACATTTTTCATTTTCTTTTTTGTCAAACTGAAAGGAACGAATGAACTCTATAATAGCGAAATGTATTAAGTACTAAAGTGTTATACACGTCTTAACACTTTGTGTTTTCTTCTATTTGCCTTGATTATGTACTTTCTAACGCGCAACGATGTGCTGTGTAATTTATGTTTTCATTATGACAATGTTAAATGATCTGGGATGGGTGCACGTGTGATTTGAATGGATTCTAAGCATTTTCAGTGGCAATAGAAATCGAATCATTTGTATGACTATTAAATATCTTTTGATGGAAGAAACTCTGTCATTTGTGATTGAGCGTCAAAAATGAAATTTTTACATATGTTTCTAATTCGATGATCAGTGACTACACTCGATCATTATCGCAAGCTCTACCATTCAACCGATGGTACAAATACTACGAAGTGACACGAAAGAAAATAATCTAACGGTATTCGTTTTAAGAATTCTTCTATAATTCTTCATTCGCTAATAACAGCTTGGTAGGTAAATACAGCCGAAAGGAAAGTTAAAACCATCTCTCAAAGAAACTCTCGAGGGAATGTTAATCGAAGTCTGAACGCTCTGTTTCCAGCGCAATACTCGACCCCATCGATCGCTCTGTTCCGGTCAAACTTTTTGCCCCATTAAACCTCTCTCTTCGACTCTAATCGCAAACTAATCGATCGCTCGCAACTGGTAGGTGCCGTGAAAAACGCGGTTAGGAAGGATCACTCACCTGTGTGCGTCCTCTGATGGGCTTTCAGATGCGAGCTCTTGGTATATACCTTCTTGCAACCCGGAAATTGGCATTTGTGTATCCTGCGCTTCGTATCAGGTGGACTGTGCTCGTGGCTCCTCGCGTGGTGCCTGTTAGCTACGGTGCTCGCAGCTGCAGTTGTCCCTGCGTGTGCATGTTGCGTGCCAGCAACTGCGGGGTAACCATTCGCTGTGACGGAGATCAGTCTGTAAGAAAAACAGAGCCATATCAGAATCATGCTTCTTGCATCTCAAGTTTAAATTGACCATAAAACTGTCTCGAACTTTTTATTCGAGGGTTTTGCGTGCAACCGCTCCTGTTTGATGACTGGGTTATTTTAACAGATATTTTCCAGAATTTGTTTGATATGGCTAGCACCGATAGTGGTATTTGTGAAAATAGAAATTGTAGCGAAGGTATAGTTTCCAGGTCATCGATTTCCAGGATTTACATATTATCGAAGTTCACGTAAATGCTAAAAGGCCGCCTCTTTATTTACTTGCCGCGCGGTTTTACGATGCATCATCAACCAAGACGGGCGCATACATTTCGACGAAATAGAAAAAGTTGGCGAATTCGTATAGAACTGTCGTTAATCATTCGGCCAATCTTCCAAGAAAATTTCGTCGATGTAAAAGTAACTCGAAATTAAAGTTAAACAACTTCGTTGCTCTACAAAACTGAAATGTTCTACCTTCGTTATCCTTAATTATCCTCTTCTATCTACCCTCCTCCATAATTATTATCCTTAATTCAACTACTTCTTAATTCTAAATATCTCTCAAAGTTCTTGGTAAATTGCAAAAATTTTTAGTGAAAAATCAGTTACCTTGCGACACCCTGCGCGTTGCTGGTGGTAACCCTGACGATGGCGCTCCTGCCGCCCGTCCCATGAAGGTTGAGGTTCTGCACATCGAGCATCGAACTCCCGCTCGACGAGTGACTGGAGTTGGAATGACCTTGACCCGAGCCCGGGCTCGACGGTGGTGTCAGGATTTGACCTTCGCTTTCGCAGCCGCTATCCTCTTCCTCCTCGATTTCCTGGTGCCGGGTAACATAATTCATTACGCAACGGGATTACGACAACGGGTGGAGGCCTCTGATTAAAGTGCAAGCAACTGGTTAAAACGGTATCGAACATCGATATCGGTACCGCGGCCTCGCGCGTGAATCGATCAGTGCCAAATGACCCCGTAAACGGATTACACATAGCTGTGCGTACGTAAACGCGTGCCGCATGCACGTGTGCACGAATTACACAGGTTCACATAGCCGGTAGAAAATAGGAAGAATCGTTATTTGTATAACAGCCGGTGTTTGACGGTAATTGAAATTTGACGGGCATTGTGCGCGCGATACGTCGGAACGATACCGCACGAAAAAGGGTGGGGGCGATACAACTGAACCTGTAAACGCAGGTGTTCTTGTCGCGGCATACGCACCAGCCGCGATAATTAATTTCGTTTGATCGTTCCTTTCGTGGCATTCGCGCCGTATTAATCGCCTCGCTCAAAACTCGATGGTCGAAACTCGTTGGCAGATGGAACAAAAGAAAAACAAAAGAAGCGACATATAATGCTGTGGTTACGATGGCTGCATGTTCTGACGAACTGTCGTTCTGATGAATGAAGCAACCGAGGAATGAGGTAGCCAGTGCAACAAAAATCTGTGTATACGAAGAATACAGGCGAAGAAATATACATAAGTAGAACTTAATATATAGTTAACAATATAGTTAAAACGAGGAACGATCTATTCGATCCAAAGCCTTAGTAATATGTGATTAATTAGAGAAGATAATGAATTCTAAGCTTGCTCTTATACGAAAAACAAAAACAGTGACCTATCGTATCTTTCTTCTGGGATCTTTGCGTAATTGATATTTTAAGGTATTTAATAGAACGTTGAGTCGCCAGAAAACGCATCCATTGTAACTATAGCCTACATACATACATCATAAATTCAAGATAAAAGAACACATCATTGCGAACAGAAAATTCGAAAAATTCGCATGCATATCCGGCTGGGACGCACCTCGTGTTCCTCGTCCTCTTCGAGGTCCTCGCTGGGTTCTTTCTTGAGAATAAACGCCGTGCACGAAACGGAGGGCGAACTATCCCAGGACAGTGCCGAACACGCCGAACTCGATGACGACATCGACAAGGAATCAAGGTGCCGGTCCAGGAGATCCCTATCGCGGCCGTTGTGGTTGTGATCGCCTGGACTGAACTTTATATCGTCCAGACAGAGCGTTTCCCTGTCTTCCGACGACGTCGTCACCTGTGTCACGCGAACACCGAGGTTAAGAAGAAAGAAACGACTTTGACACGTGGCTCCAGACATACTCGAAGCGAGTGGAACTTGGCGGACGATCCTATGTGGAGGCATTTTATGGCTTCGATGCGGATACTCACCTCCATTTTGATTGGCGATTCGAATTGTGCGTTGGTGGTGCCGGTGGACGCTGTCCACGAGATAGGCGGCGCCCTGAAGAGGTTCCAGGGTGCCGTATCTAACTCTGTGGGCAACTTTTTGTACGACTGCAGCTTCGGCTCGTCCTTCAGGTACCTCTCCATCTCGTAGCATGTCTGGAATAATACATCAGGAGTTAGTTACTTTGAAATACTCGAAAGCTTTGATTAATCTACTATAGTGGCACATAACTGTGAAATCAAATCCTCGGCTGCCTATATTTCTATATATTTACTTTATTTACTTATGACGATCATTAATTTCTGTGTATGTTTCAAACTAAATTAAAAAGTTGTGGTTATTACTACAGTCCTTTTCTTGCATAATTATTATAAAGGCTGAAATTCATTACACGTTGAAGATTACGAATAACCTTACGCGATGTTGAATAAAAAGAAGGATTATAAAGTTATTATTATTAACAGCCAGACAACAACAGCGAATTTTCCCTAAAATTCGGTGTACAAAGGAACGCGGTTCTAACGAAGGGCGTGACAAACCGCACGGCTCGAAATCGTGGAAGGTGCGATGCGAACTATCTTTCGAGCGTCGTGGACGTATCGGAAGTCTGGCGAAACCTTTCGATCCGATCGCGAAGCAAACACCTGCGGCGATGCGAACTTCTCGAGACAGCGGCGAAATTATCTGCAGCAGCCAAGCGGTCGTGTACGCGAAAACACATCGACGTCTTCATCGTCGTCGAAACAGCTACTCGCGAGTTACCGAACTTCCCTCCCTCCGCCTGCTTTCTCTCTCTCTCCTTCCCCCGTAGGCTGTGCCAGTTTCCTACAATTCCTCGGAGACGAAGTGCAAAGTTATGCTACTTCGGTCTGCATGAGGAATTGTGCGCGAGCTATGCTCCGCAATGAGATTACGTCGCCGATGACTTGCTTCTGCGCGAATCCTCTGTCCCCTCAGGTCCTGCTTGTCCGGTTACTTTAATGGATCTCTCCCCCTTCCATTTCCGTTTTAATATTTTAATAAATTTCCCAAGAATTCTCGAGGTCGCGATAGATGTTTCATGCGACCTCGATGGCGGGAAATTTTAATAGAAACGCTCAAGATCTAATGAAGAATAGACCAAAATAGATGGACTCTATCAACGCTCAAGATGAATGTCCTTTGTATATTGAAGCTCGGTGGTTTTAATAAAAGTTTCGTTGATCTTCAAGGTGAATTTTCATTACAACCGCTGTCAGCGTGGTTGTGTTCTCTCCGCTAGAATTATTCAGCCACCCTCGAAGTCGAGTCGACAAGACGATTCCAGGAAGACGCAAGGAAACGGCACCGAGTATTTCGCTGTCGCGAGATTTTCACGCTGCTCTATTACCGGGCGAGGGGTATTAATTATTGGCAACGCGATCTTCCAACAGCGGTTGAATTATGCGGTCGACACGAAGCGAGACGTTTTACTCTCCTTACTTGCCACAGGCTGCGCCGCGATAACTGCTAACCGTTCCCCGTGTACCAGACCGCGTCTTCCTTCGGGCATTCTCTGCCAATTTATTACCGCAGCTAACGGTTAGCAGCGACGGCGACGGTTTTGTCCGACGGTTTCACGGATGAAACCACTTATCTCCATCACCGCCGTGCAATAATTCCTCTTTTCTATAAGCCCACTTTAGGGCCAGCCGATAATGGTAACAAAGACGCGGGAGAACGGGGATTGGAAGCTATTTTATTCCAACTGCATCGAACAAGACCCTACTCTTTCCGACAATTTACACCGTGGAATCTCCTCGAGTATTGATAACTTGATAGTCAAACTATTAGAGCGATCAATTACTGTCGAATTCCTTAATAATACACAGATTATCACTTTTTTATCTTCTACGTATATCGAATAATTTTACCAAAGACTCGTAACAATGAATTATTTATTTAGTTATTTAACAGATAAAAAGAATCTATAATGTGTTAGATCTGTAATGTATTAAGAATACCGGACATGACAAAAATTGACAAAGTGTAATTTTCGTTGTGAGCCCCTCTGACTATTTACGACCACCGATTGACCATTCGAAATGCTTGACACGCGCGGACGAATGAAATTCTCGTTCCTGGTGGCACACGAAAATCAGGAAATTCGATTAATCAGCGAACAACGTCCATTACCGGTTTTTCTTCCTTGCAGCGTGAGCCACAGAGGAAATTCAGAAATTGCAGTCACGATACAAGGGCGGGAAGGTTGGCGCGCTGTAATTATCCACGCTGTACCGACCGATCACTATGATACCGGGGATTTCCCGATCATTGTAACGCTAATTAAAGCGGAGAGACGGCACGCAGGTCGCGGTTGCAACATCGTCGTTGCATTTTGATGGCCAACGGTAATAATCGTTCTATGAATCTGCATGTATATACCGAGAGAGCCGTGACCATAAATTGCTGGAGCGAATTGACGGGCAAGAGGTGAGCTACTCTTGCGCGCGCATGTTGTAAATATAATGAGAAGCCTGCATTGTAAAATTTGACACGCGGATCCGATGAATTACAAATAGTAGTCCCGTTACAATTACCGGCCAGCCGACTCTTGATCTCGTTACGTTCGATGGAATTATCGCAGTCGAATGACATTCGGCGAAATTAGCATCGAACCGACGCTCGTCAATTGCAAGAAACGTTCTCGCGGTTAATCGGTTAAAGCAACTGGTCGTTATTATCTCTTAATCTGATGAGAAATATCCAGTATTAATGAAGTTTTGTTACCATTTATTTGATACTTGTATTAAGATTAAGAATTATAGACGAGATAGAGAAGAGTATGTTCTGAACCTGTACCTAAATTGTAGCAAGGTAATAGCACAGTTCAATAAAGTTGAGGAAGATTTAAGAAGATGGCTAGTTTGCTCGGAGACTAATCGCCCGGATGGCATTCACGTTGCTTCGGGTTGAAATTAAACCAGATGGAAGTTTGTCAAGTTGACGTGTAGGGATTTTTCGGAAAGCGGGAAAAATGGCGACAGGACGAAGTTACAGGGCTCCGTCTAATATCGTTGCTCCCTTCGGCAAGAAAAATAATCATTCTCAGGCTCCTTCATTATTCACGATTAAAGTTCGTCCAGGAAGTTCGCGGAAGCGAGTAACGGCGTTAATATAACTTGGGAAAAGAATTTTATCACCAACTCCGGAATCGTTCCTTCTCCCGGTTACTCGACTCGCCACTAATCGACATTGGGCCATTATAACGCTGTTTCATGCTGATCGATCGAATCCGACCAAAAGTAGATATCAATGAAAATCAATAAAACTTTAAGCAAATATTCAGACCATCTTCTTACGAAACTTTACTGCATTCCAAGCTAAACAGGTATGTTTAAAAAGTTTTATTCAACATTATCCACAACGTGACACTTTCATACGTGACGCTGAGGTTTGCAGTCAGACAATGGTCTGAGGCATACGTGACCGTGAAATACGAGAAGGTACGCCGATGTTCACGATAGTCTCCGTCGTAAGCAATTGCAGGACGAAAAGGAATTGAAGAAAGATATCATTAACTCTATCTGATTCAAAATACTGTATAATAATTCCAGAATATACTGCAAGATCTATAGATTGGTGGATTACACAATCGTTACCATAATGATTTTCCATTGGACAGAAACATAAGCGACCGAATCACGAAATGCTCCATTACGCTTTTACCGATAACAGTGATAACCCCATAAGCCGTCGCCGTTGGATTTACGAGGCATACACCGTTGTGTATTTGCCGGATGAAAACGCGTTCGTTTGATGATTAAACAGCGATCCTCCTGATGTGAATCCAACACCGAGGTCATTACTATGCATAAGGTAAACAACGTTCGTTCCTCCGCATTGAAAAGACTGCTAATATAATTCCACGTGCACGTGACGTTAAGTTTCATAGAACTTCCATCAAAGAACTGGATTGTTTCGACTTGAATGTCACATCTGTTGGAATCTACGCGGCACTTCTTATGCAAAATAGATGAATAATAATTAAAAAAACATCTGGTTTTGACATGGAATTATCGTTATTGCATATATTACGCGTTTAGTGTGAGGTCTACGAGATCGCTAATTATGACTATACTTTCATTCAAACGATCCAGATTCATGCTTCGCTCGTACGTTCGTTGATTTCAAACCAACTTCAACAAATACACATGATACAATATATGTATTCACAATCGTAAGACGTCCATATTTCCTTCCATAACCTACAGATCCTATAAAACATGTCCAATCGAATGGCGAGAAACATAAATTTGTGACAAACCCCTATTGCTCTATCCCCTCACGAATATATCCTTTCGCCAAACAACCCATACGAAACCGCTATCGATCGTTGGACGTCTATCAGTAGAAACATCTACGTTTGATCCTCTCTCTAGTATCCCTGGCCTTCATCGATACGACGCTTTTCCAGGAGAGCCGCTCTAATGCACGCTCGAGAATCGGACGGATTATGGAGGAAAATCAGGGAACTGGAACACACAGGCGAGACGTGGCGCGAGTCGATAATATCCTCGTGTTGTTCTACGTCTCCAAATCTCTCGAATCGGATGCGAACTGATCGTAGTGGGACAAAGCACGCGAAAACAGAGGATCTAGGAAAGATGTGTGACGCATGACTGAAGCGCTGTGTAAACGAGTGGTTGTACGTGACGCGATTCTCCGCAGACTTGGTTACCGTTGTAACGAGCCCGATTCCGGGAAGCACAAAGCCAACTTCCCTGTGCTCATTCATAACCAGAGGAAAACTTGAAGAGGAATTCGCTTCCTTCGTGCTAATGCTTCGCTTTGCCATCTTCTCCGCGCACTTATTTTCTGGCTATCCCGCTGGCGGCGAATTTGAGGTATTCTCTGCTTCCCTCTTCTACGTATAAAAGTACCTTTTCGACGTAAAGATGCGCCTTGTTCGTATTATCGTAGTATCTCAGGAATTTCAGTTTTCGTTATTACATTTATTGTTCCAAATTATAGTCTGGAAAAAGCATGCTTGGATAACAAGCTTTCTGTTATCTTCCTCTCATATAGGGGAAACTAAATCGTTGAGCTGGGCCAAAACATATTACATGTCACCAGCGTGTTTGTTACCTGAATATACAACCAGGATGTTCATAAGGGCTAATTGTAGGCGTAGATACACATCCCTCGTGGATACCATATCTCCCAAAATTACAGTTTAGCTTGAGAGTTACGTGTAACTTCGTTCCTCTGAGTCTATGTTATAACAAAAACATTTATCGAAATATACTATAAATATAACTGTCAGAGATCTCCATTCTATAAACGACAGAAAAGAGCAAAGAACGCAATAAACAAAGACATACAGATTACAAAATGTCCCTTTCTAACCTCGAAGCTTTCAATCTATGGTGCCATCTGACCGAAAGAGGGGAAAAGAATCAGCTGAGATCAAGGATCCCAAACGACGTACGATTTACGAGAGACTTTGGCGATAACGGTATCAGCGAAGAATCCACGTAACAAAATGGTCAATTCGTGTCGAAACACAGGCAGCAACAAACAAGCAAGGAAAAGATAAAAAGAGGGGAAACTAGCGTTGTAACGGAGGGAAAAGAATGATCGTCACTGCGAGCTAGACGAAGAACACGTGGAAAATGACTCGCGTTCCCAGGATCCCGTTATCGAGGCACTCGTAGATCCGACTGAACTTTCTCTCCGACGCAATTCAGCCTCTTTTCGATCCTCCTCGTTCTCCAGAACTTGGAATCTCGCGTTACTCAGCCTGCGGTGACGCTTTGACGGTAATGATCAGAGAACCTGGGGGACTTGGCAGTAACAGTAAAATAAACCACTCTCGAGAGAACGCGTCTCAGACGGTGAAAACATTGGAAACGCGGGGTTGAAGAGGCAGAACAGACATTAGAGATCGTGATGGGCGAGGGAAGGGGTTAGGAAAATCGGCTTCGGGCTTTGGAAACCGAATAAACGCAGGGCAGAGTTTAACGTTTACGCTGTTGAAATATTTGGACGCGTTCTGATCTTGAAAGAAGATGATCCACTTTGTCGGATGGATAGAATACCAAGAAATACCGTTGGACTTTGATACCACGATAGGATTTAACGGCGACGATTTTCGACTGATCAGATTCGATGTGGAGACCTCAAACTCGTGGGACCGAACTTTAAACTCACCGGATGCACGGGGGTTAGTGACGGAGCTGGGCTCTGGGGGACCTAATACGGATGATCCTAAACACGGCGATACTGACGTGAACAGTCCACACATGGATAATCTAATATAAACCCCTAACCTAATATTAAATATTAGGACTGTATACCAAGAGTTTCTAATTTGATAGATATAATTTGATAAATTCGAGAAAGATATTTTAAAGTTACAGTTTCAGAATATTCGGAATATTGAGATTCAAAAAGTTTGAGTGGACCTACAGCGTCGCCATGATTCACGAAAAGTGTATACGAATGGTTGCAGGATTGAGAAACAGAATAAGAACACTTCGTAGTTATAAAATTTTAAGATATTCAAAGTATTCCTAAGTGTTCAAATGGATTCCAAAAGTTCAAATGGACCTACAATATCTAGTCATTATGATTCACAAAGGTTGAAAACCTACAACAACCGAGTGCAGCCGAGATTATCACTATTCCAGTATCCTTAAATTCCTCAGACACCACCCACGAGCAAAGTTCCTCGAGATAAAGTTCTTCGAACTCGCAGTTAGGCGATCGTCTGCCTTAAATGACGATCGGAAACATAGCGTCCCTGTGACTGGTCTACGGGCTTCTTTTGTGTCCGGTTGCACATGGTGGACGCGAAGTTCCGCAGTAATTTCGCAGCGCTGTCATTAACAGAATCCGTGGCCCGGTCGAGAGAAAATGAATGATAACCCGGGCCGGTCTGGCGCGCAGAACCATCAATGCTGTTCAGCCCTCCTGCGGAGGCCAACACGGTGGCAGGCTGCCAAGTCGTTAAAGAGATTCCCGCAACTTTAAGGGTGCCGTAAACCTGCGAATTTATCTCGTCCTTTCCTCCTACTTTCTCGACTTCATACCAATGGACATCCCCTTCTCTTTCGCAAAATTTCGACGAAAGCATCGCACGGCCCTTTCTCTTGTCGCCTCTGTGCACTCTCGTTTGTTTCTCTTGGTTAAGCGAGGGAGAGAGAGAGAGAGAAGGACGAAGAAGGGGCGGAGTCAGGTGCATTCCACGGATATCAGGATTTCGGTCGGTGGAACTGATTAAATGGAATATATCGTGTCCTGGTTCCGTGCCACGTACACGTACGCTACAATCGCAGGAGATACGAAACCGCACGGCGACACTTTGTCGCGCGCCGGACAGGATTTACGATCACGGCTCTTTAGGCGTTTGAATTACTGTCTCGATTTTACGAAATCGAGAGAACCGTCGAATCACCAGACGCCATGCCAAGTTTCCTTCTTTACACGTGTACATACGTGCGCGTACATCGGTTGAAACGACCATTGCCAGATTTATCGCGCTCGCACCATGGAGATCCGAGAGTTTAGTGATTAACGATTGCGAGGGATGATTGCTGCGTTTTCGGGCTATATTCATAAGCTAATGCATTTCCATCATTTCGTAGTCAACGTTGAATTTGCACGAAATATTTAATGCGCTCGAATGTTGAAAGTCTATTCGCAGAAATAAAATGATCAACGTACTATAAAGTTACATCAGACTTTTCATAATTATCTCTAGTCCGCATATAATTAAACGTAACCAGCTATAACGTCAACAGAGCGAATTAGCATGAAAACGGCGTCAATTTACTTCCAAATCCCCTAAATTGCATCGCACATACATAGTCTCGTTAATCGAACGACATTCCTTGCCCCTGAAGCGTTCGCGACGTTTGTACCAATACACGACTACATTTCAACGACGCGCCCTAAGCTCCTGCGCCCCCGACTGTCTCTGGAGAGCATCAGCGTTCCATTCAGAGGCTCAGTCTCCTAATTCGATTATGAATATTCGAGTGAACGTCGAAACTCCCCTGTTTGAACTCGATCGAGCGGCCTTCAGAAGCGCTTCCGCGTGGACGGCGTTAGGATTAGACTTCGAGACAAAGCGAGACAATCGCTCGAAGACACAGTTTATATGCACTTGGACTAACGTGAAATTTCACCGAAGCTCCAAGCTTTCCTTCCAATTGAAAATGCAACGGGACGTTGTCGTGCGTGTAGCGTGACCCAGGGTCAGGGTTAACGACGCTAACAAGCCGTGACTGACTGACTTACGACTAATTCAACCGTTCCCTCGTCCACGAACAGATGCCAGGCACAAGCCTCGTTTCGTCGATGGAACGCGATGCGGGTTGTGCTAGCTTCGGTCTCGTTAGGGTGCGGTCCTGCGAAAGGCTGCAATTGTTTGTTATTGTTGTGACGTCACCTCGTTAAGAGCGGCCGCGCGTCTACTCTCGTTAGACGGTCATTTGTAACCCTCCGCGCGAGGGCCGCGATTGGGAAACGCGGGAAACCGAGCTGGAATGCGGTTGAATTCGCTCTGTGAGATTCGAGCGCTCGACGAATTCCTCCGTGGATGCTTGATGGAGCTAAATTGATTCGGGACCCTTTTGCGTTGACGGTGTTACGGTCGATGATGGATGGAATGGCGGAAAAAGGGGGATGAATGCGCCGGTAGATCGTAGATCCTGGATTTCGTGTCTCGCAGCAAACCGTCGAACACTTTAAACGATCCATCTTGCTCCTGTAAGATTTTGCAGCGATATATTTTGACAATTATTACGTTCACACCTAGATCAAAAATCGAATACCGTCACTCTAGCAACATTTATCAGGATATTATTATGAATATACCATACACGTTATACAAAAGTTCCTGAAATTCATTAGTTCTGCGAGGAAACACCACTGACACGATCACATTTGTTAAAACTGGAAATGCACATACAAGTTACGAGTCCACCGTGGCAGGAAAGATAAATGGTTTCCAAAAGTTTTCGGAGATTCGATTCGAAGACGCTCTATCGAGACGATCGATCCGACAGCCCCAACGTCCAACCAATTAACTATAACACACGTTTCTAACAGCGAACGCAATCAAGCACGGTACGTACAAGCAGCATCAATTCCGGCGACAGGCCGTTTTATCGTGGTATCAGAGGGGGCAGGTAATAGCGTTGGCTAAGCAAACAGCCGATTTTTATTAGCCTTCGTGGTCCCTTTGTGAACGGAGGAGCTTATCGTCAAGGAGGAATACTCTTGCGTTCGTCCTCTCCTCCGTCGATCTCCTTGTCATTGTCTCGTCCTATCCTCCGACCTCTCTTCTCGTCTTCCAGAAGGAACGTTTCAAAGCCTCGGCATCAGCCCTTACGAAGATTCGGGGACACGACGAGAGGGATCAGTGCCAAGGATCATAGGGTTCAAATTCTCGGAAGAACCGCAAACTAACTGGCTTTTCGTTGTACAACCGAGATCAAAAAGATTTCCAGCCGTCACCACAAGGGACGCATGCTCGCCTCGTCTACGCGGTATATAACCTCGATCCGAACTGGAGGCTTCTTTTCTACGCGAACTGCTCGTTCCCGAAGGCGCTCTTACCGTCATGCCACGCAATCTTCTCTGCTCCGGAGCAAATCGAGCAAAAACTCGTCGTCGCCCTTGAAACCATCGTAGCTCTGACTTTCCCCGAGATCGTTCTTGCATTCCTTCAGATTCTTTTACGGTGGCTCCCACCCCTTCCGCTACGCCGTGATCGTCCACCTATTTTATACGTTTCCACCCCAACTACCGTCTAGGGATTTCGTCTCTTCGCCACTCTGGTTGCGTGCTCTTTCCACTTTGGCATTATAGGTGCTTCGTACAGGTATCTCTTGGAATAATGACTTTTTGGTAATTTTGATGATAAAAAAAAAGAACTGAGAAATTGTTTATCGAGATATCAATCTTGAAAGCGTTTCTTGCCTTAGGACATGACTACAAGCAATTTATTACTACGGTTACTTTATCGCAATAGCTCTAATATTCTTCATGAACATTAATTTATTGGGAGAGACACAATGAGGTCGTTATTTTGTAGATCGTTAATGGAGCTATGAAGACTTACCATCTTTCACGCAATCCATTACTACATGTATACTTCAGATAAAGAGTTTCTGCATCGAGAAAGTAATAAAATTGCAAAATTTATATCCTCATCGTTATATTCATACACTGCAAAATTAACTAACTAGAATATTTTAATAATTCATGAACAATAATTCGCGAAGAATAATACTCTGTTTTCATCGTGGTCGTTGAATAATCGCTATTGAAGTATCAACGAATCAAAAGTCGAAGCACGATCGCGGCGAGAAATTAAAGAAATTAAATCTCTCGGGAATGGAGATAAACAAATCACAAGTCACGCTCGCGAACGCAACGCGAATCTGTCGACCATGCGTGCGGGGCCGTTCGACCATGCCGCTTTCATCGAATTCGACAGCACCGGCCGGAAACGAATCGGTGGAATGGGGTAAAATGCGCGGTGGACGGTTCATTCGTTGTGAAATACGCTTCCGTCGTGCGTCTGTTGCTCTCACCGTCGCGAAAGGAACTTCTCTATTCACGATGAATGGCCGCAACGAGCGCGTACAGGTGTCGATACGTCATGGTTTGCGGCTTCGAACAGCAGAGGCGCGGTTGCTCGATATGAAAAGAAGATATCGATCTCCTGATCGACCACGATATTTATAACAGAATTTTTTGAGAATATTTCTCTTCTCTTACACTGCTGTTAATTGGAGTTTTTGTGTCTTTTCGGAAAAGTAACGGCAGCAAGATGGACTTAACGGAGGACTTATCCGCCTAAGAAGGCTTAAGGGATCTGAATAAAAGCTTCAGGAAAAAAAAAGAAAAACTCCAGTTCGATCACGGTACCAGAAAACGGGTAGTAAAAGTTTGAACCATAAAGATCGAGGACGATAAAAATCAAGCTAGAACCGGACAGTAATGGCCTGTGGAAATTTTAAAAGCTACCTCGGTCCGATTACGACGATAACTCTGTCCTCGTTCGTGGGGATTCCTGACGATCCATATAGACCTGGACCTGGCGAGTCGTGCAACTTCGTGTTCGCGAGTGTTCAATGTAACGATATTTACGGTAGGCCGGGAACCGCGAGCGATATCGGCCTTATCTGTATTCACGAGCACGATATAAATTGCATAATAAATCGCGGCGCAACGTCGCCGGAACGAACGTCTATCGCGCATCTAATTGGTTTACGTGTATCGTACGTGGACCTGGTACCGGTACGCACGAAAAGCGGAAGGGAAATAGACCATACCGAGAGGTGGAGAAGAGAACGAGGAAACCGGAGACGACGTCGAGCGTCTAACTAAAGTTAGCGGAGAAGATATGCTGTAGGAAAGGAGGCTGGAAAGTAGAAGGTGACTGTGTAAATTGCGAAGGCTTGTTGGACGTGGCAGGAGCATCAGAAACCGTCTAGTCGAAGCGGAACAGAGTACGAACAGCCGTCGTTTCTGGATCGTCTTTTTCTTTTTTCCATCGCGCTCCATTCGGCCTTCTCGTTCGCCAGCCAGTCTCCCTTAGGGAGACCGCCATTGAAAACGCGATTTCTTCCTTCCCTCCTTCGCTCTATTCCGTGGTGTGCTTCTTTTTCTCTCATTATCCTCTTCCTTGCTTCATTCTTCGGTCGCGAGAATCGGAGCGTTCGCGTACGGGACTATCGGCTTCTTCTTCGCCTGGCGAACCGGCGAACGAACCAGCTTGGTCGTTCGCTCGTCGTAAATCTGCGTAATGAGGCGTGTCGAAAGGCAGCTTACTAGATGAACTATAATGCCACCAACTGACGATTGGTTCAGCCTCTTTCATGCTCTCCACATTCACCGAAGATTCTTTCAATATCCTTCCTTTCTCGTCGGGCGTCGAACCTATCTCCTCCGCCTCCTGCCTCGTTCCTCGTTATTTCTACAATTATCCCGGAGGTTTTCATCCAAGCTGCGGAGGAATTTTCATTAGCCTGCGGCAACGGGACCGTGGCCAGATGGCCCCCGAATGGAAATTTTATTGCGCGCGCGTTACCAACCAGAGTTAATTTAACGATAGTATCGATGATACAGGAAAATATAGTCGAACGACTATAGGAGCCGAAGTTACATCGTCGAAAAAATTCGCGGATAGTTGGGATCAGGGAAAAGTTGCGTCTCGAAAGCACCTTTAAAGAGTTTGTTATTATGCCAATCTAAACTCGCGAGAGAAAATTTCCATTATTCGAGTCTCTAATGATCGAACATCAATCCCAACTAGAAGCATACACAATCCGAACTTCGGTTTCCGCGTCTAGCAGACGACCGTAATCATTTCGCTTCAGACCGTGGACAATTGATTCCTCGTCAGTGAGAAGAAAGGGTCGGTTAATTCATTAAAAATGCTTCCACGAACGCGGCGTCCTGGAGAAGGGTATCGAGGAAGAGGATCCCTGCAAAAATCTTGGTTCCACGCGGTTGAATAGCGCGGATCCCGAAGCAACAACGGAGGCGGCGGCGGCACCGGTAGACATTATTAAATTACATTTAGAAGCGTGGAGCGGGGGTGTCGGAGGAGGAAAAGTGACGGAGTAGGGACAAAGAGGGCCGGCGCGCGCTCGCGGCTGTATATATTAATTTGCTGCCGACAATACATATTCAAGTTGGAATTCATACGCTGTCAGAGGCAGCGCTCGGTCGACTGAATAGATAGACATTATGGATGTCATACGGAAGCAGGAGTGGCGCGAAGCGAGAGAGGGACGCGCGACGTATGGGAACGTACGTTTCGCGTATGGTTCACGCTCGTATGGCTGTACGAGCCGCGACAGGGACGAATAAACACGACGAAAGAACGGGTACGACGTAGAGAGGAGAGCAGGATAGGAAGAGCGGATGCAGAAACGAGGGAGCACAGAGCGAAAGAAAGAGAGAGACGGATAGAGAGGAGAGAAACTGCATTGCACGTTCCATCGTGACGTGACATCCTATTCGAGAACACGCGCCGCATGTAACAAGCGGTTCCGAAACTTCTCCGGTAACCGTCGAACGAGGCTACCTGCATTTTACATCCGCCGTTTATTGCGCGGTTGCGCGGAAACGTGCCGCGAAAAACGCGACACCCTGTCTTCGGCTTTTAATCCAGGCGCGCGCCGGTCGTTCGATCGTTACTAGGATGAACCGCCGGTGTTTTGCGGATGAACGTGGCTGAAAGGGAGCTTGAAAAACGCGATACCGCTCCGTTGCGTTTTTACGGAACGGAAGGGCGTGGAGTGATCGAATTGCTGGACTTGGCAGCTGGATTTGCTGTTCGAAAGAGGAGGTCGGGTGTGCGCAATCTGGTTCTTATTGGAATCAACGTGTGTGCGAAAATGGCAATTTCCTTTTCACAGGCAGTTGATCTAACAGGATTATCTAACGGATTAAACAGGATTATTTAATTCTAGATAGGTTAAATTAGAATCATCGTGTATTTTCTTTTAATATGGAATAGGAAGGAAAGGGGAGGATTTCTCGTTAGAATTTTTTACAAGATCGAAAGGATAGTTGTTAAATCATCCTCTTTTTTTATACAAGGATATACGTTGCTGGAACACCTCTTCCGAAGTCTATCATTCATAAAGTACCCGCCGGAAAGGCCATTTCGTCGAACGCGCGGCGAATGCTGGCGAATCCTCACACCCGTAGCCAAAACGGAGGATAAATCGCCGGTACGTGAATCATCGACGATATCGATCTCTTCCTCATTCGTTACCAGTCCATAAGCTCGCGCCAACCGTTTCATCATCTTTCTATTGAATTAAGTAAACCGTGACTAGAAACAGGCTTGAATGACGCGAAATTTAACTGTTACACGAGATACGGAGAACAACGTTGGTTCGAGTGCGAATTTCAATTCCGATTTGAATTAAGATAGACTGAATTAGATTAATAGCCGGTATTTTATCCGCGTACTGAGCAGCTTTCATAGATGCTATCAAATAACAAGGAAAATCTAATTACGTCGAAAACTTTCGCGAAAGATTTCCGTTTCTGTAACGATTTCGTCGTACGATCGAACAACGTTCATACGAACCGCCAACCTTTCTCTGGATTTCTGGCCCCGGAGGTTCGTGAATCCAGCGAGGTGGAAGGAAAGAAACCACGATGGGCCCCGAGCCAACGCACAAAGAAGCAGAAACTCGCCCGCGAATGTACGAACGCGTAAATCACCGCGCACGGAACCGCGAGGGAAAAGTTCGGGTCTGTTACTCCGGTTCAGCGACGAAGCCGGAGGCCATAACTTTAAGCCGCTCGACTTGCTCTACGACGACGACATCCACGAGGACGAGGACGAGGATGGAACGGAGGAATCGAGACACGAGCTCGACTTTCCCACACGGTTCCGGTGTTCCATTTACTCGAGGCGCGCGTGAAACGGACAACTGCTACCGTGGCTCGTGCCAGGAGAACTCGTTCCATGAACACGACTTGGCAGATTTATCACTCGCTACCTCCTTGGAATCTTTTCTAGTATTCTTGGAAGGATCTGACAATGAGTTAATTGACGAGGATGGCGTTCTTGTCTTGATAAATTCTTTATTCAATTGGAGAAATTGTCCAGAATATATTTTGCAGTATCAGGAGCTTTTAGCGTTTATACAATTTCATGTACAGAATGTATGACTGGAAATGAATACTATATACAAACGTCGATAACAACGAAAGTATGAACCATAGAATTACAATTCCAACGCTTCGCTATTTTTCACGGCTCTTTCTTTGTTTCTTCTATCGTAATCTAACTGCAAAATCAACCACCTCACTCAACCAATCCTTTCAATTACGAATCTTCGATCCAGAATCCCTTCGGGTGGTCTGAAAAACCACAAGAGTCCACGACATAAAGTGGCGGCGCACTTCGTGACCAGCACGTGTATAGCGCTACGCAATCGTGACGCGGCCCGTTCACTTTCGTGGCCCGACCATTTACGGTAGGGCGTGCGTGAAAGTCGGGAATGTCGTGGTGTATCGGGGACGATGGCACCGATTACATCGATCCCGGTGATTATTCCGCGAGGGCCCGCTCGTGTAACCGTGGGCTTTCATCCTCTACTCTCGGTGGCTCGTTCATTGTCCCGGGCTGAGTTGAATCGCGCGGCGACCGACCACGCACGTGCACGACGAAGCCTTCGTGCCACTTTCAACGCGCTGATATAATGGGGCCAGGTAGAATTCTACACGACGCGCGCGCACAATGAGACCCCGGTCTCTCGGCTCCGGTCCCTTCGTTGTAACACAATGGACGTAGTCCTGCCACCTCTTGAAAAGGAAAGTTATGTTTTCTCGCGACGACTCCGGGTCATATTTCTGGGGATAATGGCCGAAATCGGTGGAGATTTCGGTCACCTTTCTTGCTCTCCTCTGGCCTGGAAATTTTTGGTACCAGAGACCAGCCATGTATATGGAAGAGTAAATAATGGGACGTAGAGTTTTATACTGCACGCGCCAGTATTTTATCGTTTAATCTCGGCTGACTACTGTTGACCGTATTCTACTTTTCTGCAAGTTTCCGTGTTTTATCTGTAGAGGGACGTTGAGACACGGAAAAGAAAAATTATAAATCTTCGTAAAAAGGCATTCGCTGTAGTTCGTGGCGTGGTACAAACGAAACTTCCCCAGGTATGTCATAATTCGATGTTACGTAAGAAACCGGTTGGAAGCGTGGGGCCAACCTTGAGAAACCCTCCGAGAAGAAATCGATCATTCCCCCGATTGCGGACCCAAAAACGGGCAACGGAACGGTCTCGGAACGAGATGAAAGTGGAGCGAATATACATATACACGTTGCTTTTGGGATATATCGGCAAAAACGTGAACTTTGTACGTAAAATATACGCACGATTTGTCCATAAATCTTTCGTACACAAAATCATTATTCTTTCACTCGTGTTTGGACCTACTTTCGCATTAAATAACAAGCGGTACCCCGTCAAAGAAGATTAATAGTAAAACTACATAAAATTTTCCAAAGAAAAAGAAACTAAGAGTCTAAAAACTCTCTAACGAGTTAACGAATGTTGCCACGAAGTCGCGCACGCGACCTCTTTATTTATAGGAGTTACCTCTCGTTCCAGACCGCGTCGCTTGGTTTTCCATCTTTCTGCGGGCTCGCGACCGGACACGCTCGCTCCACTTTTTCTCCTTTTTTCTCACCCTAGCGTAATTTATTCCCCGTGAAAAAGTTCGACGATAAATTCAACTTTCAGCGTTTCTGCATCGCCACCCCTATAGCAGGCTGACATTGCCTCGTTAACGACTCGATTAGCTCACGTGCTCGTCCATTTCCCTCTGCCTTCGTTTTCCCTCTTGCTCGCCGGTCGATGCATAATTCAAGCGTTATATGGGCCGCTGTGAGGCAGAGCGCGATCGATTCGACCGCTTAGGCCGCTGTCTGCTCTAAGGCAAACTACTTCTAACGCTTTGCGTTGCCCGTTAATGGTTGTTTGCATCGGACATAAAGTATGCGCGCGATCGTTGCGCTGCGCACACGCCAAGAAAGGCAGCAATTAAGCCGGACTACGTAAAAATCGTGAGTACGGTTACGAGTTAACTAATGGTTGCACGATCAGCTTCTACCCCCAACGTGAAAAAATTGCTGTCACCGCGGATTTCTCCGGGCACGCGGCGAATTTACCTCATTTTAATTCATTCTGTCGATAAGAATTAATACCGCGACGGTTTTAATATCATCCAATCGAACAGTGACTGTGATCAGAGTCATTATTTCGTTTATAGAGGAACGTCGCTGATCGTTAACGAGATAGCACCATCTCTGACGTCGAGTGCTCGGTAATTTTGGTCTGGTGATCAAATTCAGATTGTGTCCAGTGTTAAATCTTTTCCATATAACCATAGTAAACCATAAAAGAAACAAACTATCGGATTCGCTAATAAAGATTACCGAACAGTGTTTCATTTTAATGATCCATGAAAATCATGTTACTACTGTCCTGTGTATTGCGTCAAGATTGAAAAGGTAAGTCTCGTGCGTTTTATCGATTGCTATATATAGAGTCCGAATCGCGTCCAATCTTCCGCGTAATTCTTCAATCGCTCAGAAAACCTGAAGTCTCCCTGGTGAAAGACGAGAGGGAGAAACGGGTTCTTTCAAAACTCCAGCGTAGCTTGGAGATTTTATTGACAACGCGTACATGTAGCGGAGAAGAGTCGAGGTGGAGAGTCCTCGTGCCTTCGTCCCAGATGGATCCTTCTCGTCGTTTCCTGGTGTTCATCCTGGGCAGGTTTCAGACGCGCAAGGAGAGAGAGACAGAAAGATGTTGAGAGAGAGAGAGAGAGAGAGAGAGTCTTGACGGTCGCAAACAGCGGGTAGGACGAGCGACAGCGAAGGCGGAGGAACAGGAGTGAGAGGGGAGGAATCGACTTTGTTGCTCGAAGGTTTACACGGCCAATCTCGCTTTGATGTCCCTCCCGTCTCGCTGCCGCCTCCTCGCGAACCCTTCGAGCTACGACAACCCCTTACGACCTGCTACACACACACATACACACGCACACACACGACAGATTACGTTTGTCGTACGAGCTGACGTGTAGTTTTGTTGCGTATGTGTATTTGTACGCGCGAGCGTAGGTATACACGAAGCAGACGCATATTTATACGCGGATAGAAGTGTGTTTGCTCCAGTCTACAGCCTCTGGTTTCCGGCCCGTGGACGCGTAGTCATGTGTAAACCTCTGCTCTCTGACGAACGGCTGACGGTGGGAGGTGATTCTTCGTGGCTGCTGCGAAACACGCAAGGATGAAAGGAAAAAGTGGAACAACGTTCCCTCGTTGCGTTGCAATTGGCTACGGTTTTGCGGTAAGACGAAACGACAGCGACGTTTCGAGTCGCATTTCTAGAATGTGGTAAAGAAATTAACGGAATACTTGTAGGAGTTTTAAATTTACGCCAAACTATCATAGTTTTTTACTTAAAGGCTAAAAGCCTACAGTTCTGTTTTTAGACGTACGTAAGCACACCAGAAATAGATCGAAAGTCAGTTATTTAAGTCTGTTCTACGTATATAAAGACGATGTTCATTAAAAGCACGAATATAGATTGAACTTCGGCCGCAGAAACGTCTTGTTTAATTTATGACAACCTAGAATCTAAAGTCTGAATAACCTATATTTACTCGTGTCATAGTTTCATTCTTTGAAAGCGTCGACGAGCTTAACTTAAACTTGCAATCCTATAGGCTTGGCGAATAGTGGCAGAAAAGTTAAACGACCACGAGGTACGCATCGTCCAATTAATTCAATGTATTCATCAATGACGAAATATCGTAGGAGGCTGTCACCATTTGTCGCTCAAGAAATAGTCAGCCAGGCTGCACCATGTAATCTCACAATCAGTTTTACACGATCGACCGGTCAACGATGTATTTTCCTTGAAATAAGAAACACCTGTCCCCGGTACAGATATTCGAAAACGTTTATCCCTAACAGACAATCGGATCCACTCTTTCAATAGTGGTCACCGACCGAGTCCACAAATTTCGTTACGGGCGCAACGCATCGACGACGAGATCCGCGACAGCCGGGATATAAAGGTAATTTGTTCGGGACGGCTTTTAGCTTGCCTGCCTCGTATGGAACACCTGCGACCTCCGTATGCGCCGATCTCGATATAAAGCGGACCGTTCCGCAATCTGTCCATCCTGAATAACCCGCCATGTCTTTCGTAACTGGATCCCCGGGAAACAACGTAGCGTATTGTTAAAAAATTATTTTATAGAAAGGACGAATATCGTCAAAACCCTGTGTGTCGTATTAGCATTGAAAAGATGCGTGTGTTACACTGTACGTATTTTACTGTGTGCATACACTGCCCTTCTTAGTGAAAATACTAAATTTATTCAATTTTCAAGATATATTGAAATTATATAGAAAATTGCGAAATAATGTATAAATATTTTTCAATATATAATTATATATAAACATTTTTAATTGAATGAAGAAAAAGAAAGGTGGCTCTGAATGAAACGGTTTTCGGTGTACCAAAATTCTGAAATCTTCCTCCCCGAGGCATGTCCGTTAATAAAGAACCAGCGAATTTTACGAGAAGTCCAGGGAACGAGCGTGGAACAACGATTCGCAATCTCAGAACGATCCCTGTCACCCAATCTTCATTCATGCACCACCATTAAATCGAATTTACATAGAGAGGACCGGCGACTCGCCGGGATACCAGAAAAATTTACGCGTGGTCCGATGTCAGACCGGTTCCAGCGTGGTCATCTGAAATAAAGAGAAACGCCGGTGGTTCTCGCGCTTGTTGCAATTTCTTCGTTACAGAACGAAAAACAAGAGGGAGGAGAGCGCGCTCGTGTGTGTACGTGTAACGTGTCACTGGAACGCCGTGGAATCTCCCCTTCACTTGTTGCGTCTTATGCGAGTACGAGGAAGTCGTTTCATCCGGCAACGACGTTCCTGGAACGCGAATTAATTGCCGGCGTCAAATTGTATCGTTCTTAGTCGTCGCGCGCGCCACCCTACGTCGCCCTAAAGTGGTACTTTAATTTTCCCGTGCGACGATCGCATTATCCGATTGCCATCTCGTTATTATTTTCTCCAACGATCGTGTCCAATAGTTTCCAGCGTATGGAAATTACGTTGTCGTGACCCGGACTCATAACGTCCGCGTGTCTTGCTCCGATGATCGGAAAACACGGCAATTTTTTATCTGTTCGTAACCTAGCGGTTGGAATCACGATGTACATAGTTGTTTAGCGGAACCATGGACGTGAAATTAATTGTCAAATTATCGAGGATACGCGATACTATAGCTCAATTATGAGTTAAAAAGTAGGCGTTTGCAATAGGTTATATTAACGCATTGTTGATTGTCTACTTTACGCAGAAACTAACACAGGTTACTGAATTGAATAACCATGATAAGTAATTTAACAAATATTTGACGAACTATCCATCTTATATTTCAATAATTACATGAATTGATGTATGTGCAAACACATCAACAATGCGTAAATATGATCAAACAAGAAGCCACGATAAAAATTTTCAAGAAATCCTGACACCGTGCTCCATTTATGTCAATTCAGCGTGATTGATTCTCCATCATGCAAATACAATGGTACTTTAAAGAGAAGCGGTTTATAGCAGTGTCGCAAGATAATTAGTACTCGAGATAATCGATAATTCGTTCGAGAATAACAATGGTAATTAAAAGGAAACAAGAACGAACGAAACGGGACAAGATGAAACCGAAACATTCGTCGAAGTTATTAGTAGCAACGAACGAGAAACCTAAACGCATTGAAACGATGTAGGTAGCACAAATAATAGGGAGGAAACACTAATTGCTCGGGTATTTGCTCTTCTTTACCGTGGAATTTTTATCCGTGAATCTGGCGCGCCTCAACAGCCGAGTGTTTGCTTACACGGAACATCGCTAAAACCATTTTACATCCGACCGCGTTACGAGAATCGTCGGCTTTGGCCTCAAAGCGTTTCATCGACTAGGCCGGACGCACTAGAAAAAGCAACTCGAACGAACGACCAATAATTTATCCCGTCCACCCCGTTCACGGAGCTTTCGTCGCGAATCGAAAGTTCCCAGCTAATGACTGCCATTCCGAGACGCGATCTCGTTACTTTCATTACCGTCCCGCGTTACATCCATATACGTAGCACCGTATATGTTCGCCACGACTCGTATACAGGCATCTCTTTGGCCCATAAAGTTTTTTATAGATACATCTTGCGCACAGCGCGCGTCGGTATCTCGTTGTGCGCGCGAGTCCCTGACCGCAACTTCGTGTAACGTACAATGTATAACGATGGAAGGCCACGAGCGCTCGTAAACTTTGCCAGACGTACAATTGTTTGCGAAAGTATTCCACCACTCACCGTAAAAAGATATTTATTACAAAGCTATACCTATTTAGTAAACAATTAGCATACAATATGAATGGCCATCTCGAATGCTAATGAAATTTCAAAACCTTTCATATAATACGTAATATTCATAAAAGGTTCGTGTATACGTTCGTATATACGTTGCATTAACATAAAGATCAACATAGTCCCGGGGCTGTACCGTTCAAGAGAAACGACGCAAATAGGAGAAAACGATGGTAAGCTGTGCGATCTGTTTGCCTTTCAAAAGGATCTAGCTAATTCAAACTAGTGCAGCGAAGAGCCATTTGTCATCGGGTTTCAACGGTTGGACGCCTATTCGAGTTGTAACATGCCCTTTACCACCCGGTTCAAATTAGAATAAACTGAACACGAAATACGCAATATTCCTTAGGTACCAGTCAAGAAAAAAAAGACGACGCCACCGCTAGTCTAGTCTAACTTCGTTTGAAGCGTAGTTCGGCGACGGACCTAGCGTACCTCGTTCCTTTGACCGAGTCGAAACACGGAGGAGCAAATAAAGATCGCGCCGCCGCGTAGATTCTCGCCACACGAGGCCGTACATCGCGTTTGATGTACTTTTAATATCGGCGTAATGCTCGTGTCGCGTTAAACGTAGCCCGGAGTAAAGTTGCATCGTGGAGTTCCGTCGGGTTGGCTGGCAGACATCAAAGCGACCCGGGAGAGCGATGCTCCGCGAGATCGTAAGTCGGTCGACGGGAAGTTAAATTCATTACCGGATGATTTCATTGGCCGAGGAAATGAAACGTCTGTCGACAAGCGGCTCGAAAACGGGAGCGAGATGTAACTGGCTAATTACGACCGTTTGTAAATCGACAATGATAACCGTGAAACATTATTGCACGTTATTATTACGGGTTGTTAAATTCGTACGGTTCTAATTTTTTTATGAATCGTTACAGTGATACGAAAGGTTTACGTTATTTTATCAGATACAGAGCAAGAGTCGCTGAAAAAGGGGACAATTAAATAATTATTCTAAATGCTAATGGGAGCAGCGATCGGCGAACACGGTGTAATTTAACGTAGGCGTACTATTTGATGAGCAATTAATGATGTAGGATATTAGTAATATTCTATCCTCGCGTACGCGTTACCAAAGCCATCGCTTAATCTACTTGGTTAATTACGAAACTTCATTATCTACACGCATGTAACACCGCGATAGCGGTTCGTTGTGCTCGCGTTCACGTGTGATTGCCTGCATATTCATAATCGTTCATGTTAATTCGCTTCTATTTAGGATTAACTGTATTAGACGCGATTCCTTTTCACTTTATTCTTTATCATTCTTTTCTTTTCATTTTCTTTTTATGTATTTCATTTCGTAAAATGAAGAAGCAAGCGATCGATGGATTAATTCATTCTCGTGATCCTCGAAGAGTTTCACGAGCACTTCGATCTATTCGAGATAACATTTTTCTTGCTTCCATAAAATTTATTAGTGATACACCTTGCAGGTTCGTTTTAATGCTAGCAGCATCGTGCCCCGCGCGACAATACAGTCACCCGCGTACCCTCGTAAATCTCAATCAATACCGCATAAAGTAAAACAAAGATAAAGGTTAAATAGGAAGGGGAAAGAAATTGGTACTACTGGAATATCCAATCTATGTTTACCGATATTGAAACGATTCACGTCCAATCAATGATTTTATTAATTGTAATTTTCCTATATTAATCCTATATAATCTATGTTCTATACTAATAGTATTTAAATTTCGATTTCATCTCAAAAATTCAAAATGGTATTTACTAGAACATCCAATCTATATTTATCGTATTGAAATGATTTGCATTCAATTCGTCATTTTATTAATAACAATTTCCCTACATTAGCCCTATGTGATCTATATTCTATATTAATAGTATTTAAATAAGTGAATTTCGATTTCATTTCAATAAATTCAAAATGAAAAAATATGAAATTGCAGTAATTATGGAATAACCCAATAGAGGAAGATTAAGCTACCTCGAAAACAGAAATGCTTTAAAGAGATTGCCGGAGTTCCAACCACTGATACACAAATTAACACTGCAAACTATCGATTCGTGTATCGCGTCAGAATTTCGCCAGACGGTGAAATCCCCACTTTCCCATAAACAACTTTATGATGACGCGTTTCGTGTCTCAGGTAATTTCGATGCTCGTTCAACGTTGTGCTCGACCGCAGACCGATGTCCATGTGTGGCAATAGAAACGCGAATCGCGACCACTCGTAAATCGACACGTGCAGCGCTTGAAAATGTCTCGAGTTGCCCAATACCGGCTGACATTTACGCGCAATTATTCAATTTAATTAACCGTCGCCGTTAAACGCGTCGCTTGGTGGCGTCGACGCGCGTCGCACTGATGGTCTCTCGCGACTGAGATTATCCCAGACTGCCGGTTTTATGGGAGAACTTTGCTGGACATAGCAGACTCATCGCCGTGCGGTTTATCGCGTTACGCGATACGGGAGTTTCGACGTGCTTCTCGTTGGCGATTATTATCAGGGAAGCCATGCTAAGATTTATCGACTACTTTACTCCTTTCATCCTTCCACGGTCGCTCCAAGGAAAGATGGAGGACGGTGGAGTTTGGTTAACAACGGGCGTCGAGCGTGTAATTACGTAATTGGATGATCAATCACGCGGAGCTTCTAATTTTTCAGGCGAAGCGCCTCGCCGTGGAGATATTAATTGCGCGGAATTCTTGATGCGACGGGCGTGTTGTTGCTTGGGAAGTAACTGAACGAAAGGATGAAAGAGAGGGATACTTCTACGTTCTGTTATTCAACTACGTAAGAAGACTCTTCAAAAATGGCTAGCCACCACGATTATGACTGAGATTGTCGTTCATCCCGAAATAAAAATCGAAGAAGTGAAATTACCGAGGCAAACAATGGAAGAATAAGGCCAAAGGGCAGTGATCGAGAAACCCACAAGAGGATCTCTTCTGTTCCCAGAAAAGAATCGTTGATATCAAGAAGTCGACGGATTCGGAACCCCGTAACTCGACTCGAATCAATCGAAGGTGATTTGTAAGGTTGGAGCGGGGCAGGGAGGTGGTAGAAAACGAAGTCGCGTATTAAAATCGGCATAAAACGTTATTATCCGGCGACGTAATTCCGCGGTACCGATCGTAAGCTCCCGTGAGTCGAGCCTGGCGTTCCTGTCGGCGTGGAAACCAACTTCCCTCTGGTAGGGGTGCGGCTGGAGTCCGTTCAACTTCCAGATAATGCACTCACCTCCATCTTCGCCGCTGTTTCCCTCTCCCCCTTTCCTTCCCTGGAAAGCAGGGCTCTCTCGCCTGGTGGCAGCCGCCCGAAGGGAAGAATTCGATATCAAATTCTTTTAAGAACATCCCGCGCGACCGAGACGGCTGCGAACGAGAACGGGAGGAAAGGACGAATACTGGCGGTCTCGAGGGTCCGACGGAAGATATTGCCGCATTCCTATGGTACATAATGAGCTGTGAAATTTGGAGGAGGTCATCTCGCGTGGAATTCCTTTCGCTGAAACCGTTATCGAGAGAGAAATTTTTGATTGCCCCGAGCCGTTAGACTCAATTTCTCCATAGTCTTTCGTAGAAACCAGTTGTTTTCTTCCAAATTAAAGGATCCCTGTTTATATAACGTTCGCCAATTTTTAACCTATCCATGCGTTTCCCTTCGCTAAGAAAGAAAACAGAAATATCGCCGATAGTAACAGATTTTTATGAGATGAATAACAACGTCGTAGAACGTCTTAACGTCGATATTCCTCACGGGTGGAAACGAAGGATGACCTCTTCTCCGTAACGTCCGTTCAATCCGCGTACCGGTTGTAAACAAACAAATTGCCAGATCAAGTTTTACGATCCAGTTATAAACAGCTCGATATTGAGAGGCAATGAAAGGAAAACGCGCGATCACATCTAACATCTACGACTGCTTCCCTCGGAGGAAGCGCTGCGCCTTAGCTGTAAACGACCTTGAACCATCTCCTCGAACTGGCGAATTAATCGAAGCCGCGGCGCTCGATCGTAAATCATACGCGTTTTATTCGACCCTATTCGCGGTTGGCCGTGGTCTAACACCTGGTACGTAAAGAGCTTCCCAGCTGGCGGGGCCGTAAACCGTCTTCCGGAACACAAACCGCCACACCACCGGAGGGATAGTTACTATCTCCGTACGCTAGCTGAAAATACCGTAAACCACTCCTCTCTGTTCTGGCGAAGCATCTTTAAGACCTCGTGATGCCTTTCCCCTCACAGCTCCCGTCGGGGATTCACCGGGCGTCCGTGAGCTGGCTGGAAAGTTTTCCACCGGCACGCGGCCGGAATACGAACTAGAAATCGTGTTTTAATTAAGCGGCCTCCACGCGCCGCGCGCTTCCGCTTGAATCGCGACACATTTTACAACGAGATAAATTTGTGCCGTTTGGAAAATGGAATGATACTATTGCCACTTATAGTGATTTATTTTTACTTACGTACATAACTGTCTGAGTGACAAGAATTTTAATGTTTAGCGCCCCTACCTGTAACAGAAAAAGGACGTATAAATTAATAAAAGGTTGTGCATAATCAGAGAAGGTTATTAACCAGAGGTGACAGTCACAATTCATTCAATCCCTTTCACTTTTATACCCTGTCCACCCTTGTTCATCACGTCTCATTGTTTATGAACTTCTCGCACGTTCGCGTTTCTTTCGAATCGCATTTCCGTTTCCCCATTCCCGACCCTTCTCCCCAGCGACACTTACTTTCTCTACAGGTTCTGCCTACGTCCGTGTCTTTCCCCCTTCCTCCATGTTTCCCTCCGCCACCCCTTCATTTCCCCGCTTCGGTTCTTACGTTTATTTCAGCCACCCTTCCCTCGACCAACCCCTGCGCCGTCGACGTCAACAAACATCTTGATTATACCGTGAAAGCCGCCTCTACTCCGAATCCTGACTGGAAGCTCGACTTTACTTTTCCCTTCTCCCTCGGCCTCGAAAAGCTCTCTCCATGCTTTCCACGTTTCTTAACACTGTCCTCGTTCGCATTCCCTTTTCCTAGGTCTATCCATCTCTGTCCGTCATGCGGGATCTCTCCCTATCCATCTGCGTGTTTATCCCGCTTCGTTTTCTCTGTTTTACACCTTTCTTCTATTTCCATTCGTTACGTCCCTTCTGTCGCGCTTCCACTTTCGCTCTATTTATCTCCATCTTCCGTCTTTGCCTACCTTCTCACGTTTACCGGCTTTCTGCCTCCTCATCCCCTTATCCTACCCTCCGTAGACGACCCCTTCCCTCTCCACGCTCATTTCCGTGTCCCTTTCTCTTCCTTCTCCGATTCCCTCTGCAACGCCCGCGCTTCAAGCTCCGACGCGCGAATTGCACAGCCGCCGGTATTTGCATGCGAAATTAATGCCTTTCTATTTCGCCCCGAATTAAACGCAAGTTTGCATAAAGAAACGTCGATTTATTCGTTTATTCTTCGAGTTAAAAAGAAAGCGGACAGTTCAAGATGAGGGCAAGAACGATCCCGTCGCTTCAAGACTAGAGACGTCCTCGTCATCGCATCGCAGCACCTTCCCTTTAAATTCGTTTCCCTCTTTCTTCTCGAACCTTCCCTTCACATTTTTCGATCTTTCTCCTCCTCTTCTTCCCCTTTCCAAAGAAACGCGCAGGGGGGATGAAGAGGAAAAACTCATAGGGCAGCTGCTGGTGGTTTTTGCTGTTCCTTCGCTGTCAATCGACGACGATCCACCGACAACTTCGTAAACGACGTTACGCCCTCTGCTCCCTCCCGTTCCACGCTACGCTTTTTTCCCTTGACCCTACAGCTCGACCGTTCGTTTTTACGAGCCGCCTCGAAGGATCCCCAATCGTTTCATCGTGGAGATGCGGAATTTCGACAATACGAGGGTCTGATAATCGAATTTGACGATTTCGATCGTGGGCGAGAAAGTCTTTCGAGGCATTAACCTCTCCACGAAAACAGTCCTCATTACGGTCGCAGAGTCGAAGAATCGAAGAATCTCGAGGAAGATAATGGCGGTTGATTGCGGCGTATCGACGCGGGAACAGCAGATCGAAAGGAATTCTAGAAAGTTGGCGGATGAAAAATAAAGGTTCGTAGAGCGACGAACGCGCGTCGGTTGAATGAGTTCGTTAAAAACGTACATCGAATACTTCTGAATGACCAATCAGGCGAACCGAAGTCATTGACGACCGATGGAATATAGAAACTTTCAAGCAGCTACGCTACAAGGATCCAAGTGCTCGTTGAAAAGAAGTTTTCTTCGATATAGCGGAGTATAAAGATGGAGTAAGAGATGTTCAAGCATCTAATTTATGCATCTGTCCATGTTTCAAAGTTTTTAACAAATAAAAGGAGATCTCAGAGGGAAGGTTCCTGAATTTTCTGTTTTGTAAATCTATGCATAATTACGAAACCTGCACAGGCTACAAAATATAAACCTTAGTATTCCGTGTAACAATATTTAATATTTACAATACGATGAAATTTCAAAATGCTAAACATATCTACAATATGGACATATATTTAAGTTTTCTATAGTAAATTCTAATATCTTCGAAAAGAAAAGAGTTATAAATGTTTATAAAATACAAAGGCTTAGTATTCAATCTAAACTTGGGTATCATTACGAAATCCTCTGCTGTCTCCTTTAACATGTGAATACGAGCATGAGCTGCCAAATCACGAATTACAACGTGGAAGCATTTCGCCCCATTCTTGTCTACTTTCACGATGCCAGAAAGATACAACCGTAACGGGACAAAGAATCTCGTTATACGTTTCAATTACCCGTCGCCTTCCGTGGCCAGGGACCATTTATCTTCATTTGGTATCACGCGGGTCGTGGCGTATTTCCGGCGCAACGTGACCCCATCCCTTCCAGTTGCGCCGATAGCGATCGCGCGATTAATCTGACACACAAATCCGCACCAATTAAAACGCCGTGTCCGATAAAAGATTAATTCACGAACCGGTTGGTGGAACCACTCGCCGATAGCGCAGCAAGCGTTTCGTGATATTAATATGGGATCATAATTTACCGTAACACGACAAACAGATCGGTTCCACGGGGAGAGTACAGCCTTTCAAGCTGCGAATTCTAGAATACTTTCCATTTATTGGTTACTATAATTCTCAATGTACGGTGCTTCTGTGGAATTTTTCACGAGACGTAGTTAATTCAGGATATTGGAATTTCAATGCGTTTCAGAGTTAGTTGAGTAATACTACCGCGCTAACTACGCTAACATTTACATGAATTAATTGTTAACTTCTTCGTAAAATGGACCAAAGTGTAAACCAATTACCGTTAATTATAGTTCTCCATCGATATTGAAATTAATGTTAAAACGATTTTCCAATTAAACTGTGTAAATAAATATTCATCGGAATATTTCCTTTTATACTCATTTATCAACATGTAGCAGCCGCGGCAGTGCGCGCAACGCGCTCGTCGTGGCTCGAACGACTCGTTTCTCAGACTATCCACTGTGAAAAAGGTCGCAGCTTGGCCCGTAACTCGAGCACGCTTGAGAGAGTCGAGGAGCGGCGGATTTTTAAAGCGGACTAACTCCGTTTGAAGACAGACAGCGAGAATGAGGCAGGCAAGAGTAAAACGAGAAAGACGAGCGTGGAATCGCGTCGTAATTCGTTACAGCGTTTGGTTTTATAGAGCGAAAGGTGAAAATCGCGAAGAACAAACGCCGATAAGGTTTTTCCTTTTTCTCATCCCTTACGCTTCTGCCGAACTGAATATTTCTCGATGAGAATGCTAGGTCGACGAATGGGAGTATACAACCACCATATAGTCTAACCCTCTCACGAACCTTTCGCAACTCTAAACGTGACTTATCTCTTTGTGTAATATCGTTACTGTTACTCGTCTTCTTTGTAGTCCTTTGTTCATGCGGGGTGAACTTGAAGAAACGGCGACTAAGAAACACGTTTCTATGTATGAAGCCTGAATTGAATATTTTTGAGTTTGGAGTTTTCTGTGTCGCGGGTAGCGGAAAAATGAAACGGGAAGAAGACGAGTGATCTAATATTTTTATCGGCTGATATTTTTTGTTAAAGTGTTCCTTATAGATTTTAGAGTATGATTTGCAAATTGAATACTTTGCAGATGTCTTTGAAGATGGCCGACTGTTTTTCTTTTTTTTACGTTTGCAATTCTATATATTTATTGCTTGGTATTTTTCGTTAAAGTGTTCTTTACGAGTTCCACTCAAAGCGTAATATCGCAAATGACCATCAGGGCACCGAATTCAACGTTTCTGTTCCCTTTAAATCGACGACTATCGGTACGGTCGAACGAGCCCCGGTGAAATACTGCGGTCGAAGGAGCGCAATTCTCACTCGAGACGCGCGAGTTTTATCTGGCAAATTTACGAGAACGGACAGACGTTCCATGAATCCCGGCTCTGTCGCGGATAAATCCGGACGTCAGGGACGCGTTCCGCTCGAACCACGACTAGACTGTCAACGAATAGTTCCCCTCCCCGACTATCGTGACTACGAATCGCGGGAACGATTGAACTACGATCTCTACATCCAGGCAATACGCATACGGTTGTCGAAACACGTTCGAAAGTCGTACCATGGAATTATAGACGGAATTACTGATCCTCTACGTTCGTAATCTTTTTCTTCACCAGTATATAACATAGTAGTTTTATTTTGTTATATCTACTCGCGAGTAGAGATATTAACCAATATTACAATGATCTCTAATTGTATATTTTAATACAATTTTATAATTGGACAATACAAAAGAACTTAATAATACGAAAAAAAGGCGTCGAATTCCAATATTTCCATAACAATAAGTTTTATATATCACACTGCGTCATTTATCTAGTATACCAAAAATAACTAGCACAAAATGAACGAATAATAAAAAAAAAGGTACTCATCCACAAAAAAATTTTACTTTTGTTTAAATTCCACATGAGACAGCACTAATGCTATTACCTACCTCACAACAGAGCTGTAACCCCTCAACCACATAAAATTCCATGTACGGATGCCTTCGTGCAACCCCCATCCTCATTGTTACACACCACCAGGAAAGAAACTGCACGCGTGCATGCTCGATATCGAGACTCGACGCCGAACGGACAATCGTGTCCCTCGACATAGCATCTTGGGCATCCCGTGAGCACGAGGCATGTGTGCAACGCGCGCGCTTCATGGTACATCACGGAGCAGCTCGCGCGTCCCGCGTGCGTGTACGTTCTATATGGATGCATAGCGGGCATCGCGAGCGTTCTGTAAGTAGTTCGACCGTGCGCGCGCGTTCTCTACGAGCGGATGTCCGCGTAGGTGTACGATACCAGCGCGCAACCAAACGCTCGTGTTACTTGCTGAAATTCAAATGGAATTGGAATACAATGCCGGTCGATGTCCACGTGAAACCACGTGAACAGTTTCGTTAAAATGTTCCGTGTAAAAGTGTCAAAGATCGTGGGACATTTCGTGGGAAATTACTTGTGTATATCGCTTTAATCTATTCTAATTATTGTATGAAAATTACAGGAATAGTATACAGAAAGATTTTCCTTATCTATTTTCCTTCCTATCATGCGTTCGTTCTTTTTCTTTATTTTTCTCTCTCAATCGAGTAGCCGATCAAGTCAACAAAACTATTAATCGCGACCCCATTTCGCAAAGAAGAAACTGAAGAACGAAACAAAGTACATTCCCACGGCCTTCTATAGATTATCGTCGTGTCAGGCTAAACAATCGTCCCTTGGCCGGGAAACGCCGATCCAATTCATGCAAATGTCCCAAAGAAAAATAGCGGGCTTCGTGTACGGTAGCAGGATTCGCAATTTGTACGCGATCGAACGGTCGTTCCGAGAAAAAGAATAACTGCGACGAGCCGGGTCAGGGCGATCCTGATCGACCCACATTGATCATGCGCAATACCTACACCTGGCTGCGAGAAGGATCAAGTATCCGACAGAACGTACAATGAAAGATCACCGTGTCCAATGGATCGATCGAAACGCACTGGAAGCGCCGTCTGCAGTCACGACACGTTCCTCTCGTGAAACAACGCGGTTTCTAGTGGCCATTTGCTTTGTAGCGACCATGTGTGACACTACAAGGAGATAACATCGCGCAGACACACCGTTTGTGTCTAGAAATAGCACGAGAAATCGAACGTCGCTGATGGATGCTTAAATGGGACAGACCAGAGTCGATGCTGAATGTTAACGAGCCACGATCAATGAGTACTTTTGAATTCAAGAACGGAGGAATCGCTAGCGAGATCTAGACTGCTGCAGCAGTGGAACTTGTGCCAAGATTCTATTCGCTGGTGGAATGCAAAACTTATACGGCATAGTTATCCAAGGACGTGAGACTATACGCAAGAAGATAGTCAAGGAATCGCTGGTCTAGAAATGCTTAAATAAAATTGATGAAAATGTTACGTAGACCGAGGACGAGTAATCGGCAAGTGTTGATCGATCGTGCATCGACTTAAACGATTTCGAGAAAGGTAAAAGAACGAGATCGATCAAAACCGCGTTTAGATTGCATCTACAACCTTTATAGATTAGACACAACAAAATCTTTCGATAAAACCATATAATCATACCGTTTATTGAGTATAAAATTTACCCAACCCGTATTCTTTCACGGATTCGATCTCGAGGGGTGTCACAGACTGGATCTTCTCATAGCATCATACAGAGAACGATGATGTAAAGTGAAGGGAAGAGTAAAGAGGGATGAAAAAGGGTACTTGAATAAAAAGGATTTATTTTTGCATCGGCCGTTGTATTCGAGCATTTCTTTTGCCTTATGCGGCGTTGTGATATTAAATCCTTCTTTTTCTTCCGTCCCTTCATTTCGGCCAGCCACCCTCCATATTTTTTTATCCGCCGACTCTCGAGACCCAGTCCCATTCCGAAACAAATCCGACCAATTCGGATGCAACCACTCCGTACTCGAAAAAAGAGCTCGTTATCGAATCAACCTTTATAGTATGACACCCTTCTGCTCTTTCTATCTATGCGAGCGCACGTGCGCACAGATGTGCGTGTGTTCGCCTACGATCTCACAGGCACGCACGCGATCGCTTATGGTTTACCCTTAACATGGATTGTTCATTGATCGATCATCAAAATTCAAGGATTTTATTTTGTCCGAATATATTTCTTTTTTATTCGTAGAAAAGTTCGTTGATGTTATCAAATTTTTATACGTCAGAAAAATGACGTGTTTATAGATGAAGGCGATGAAATAGGATACGATGTCGATACGTGTAACATACAAATATTCCTCTGAAAATTTCATTACAGAACATGCTATTAACATAGGAAGTATTGTTCGATTTCGAAACGCGATTCTCGTTTGGACACGTAAGAACAATCGGGTGAGGATACAAGATAGTCAGCGTCATCAACGAGCGGTCGTTTAATCGACCCTTTCAAGCTGCGATTTCCGGTCGGGCGACACGAGCCACGGTCCGACAATCAGAGCCGGCAAACGTTAATTTAACGCCACGCTTTCGGGAAATCCGTTTTTGCGAATCCCGCACTTGGGTTAATTGCTAGACCAGAGGGGGTTGGGGTTAATAGTGGTGGCGGCGGTCGGTGTTACCAGGATGAATGGAATCGCCGTGCGAAAGTACAGGTAACACGCTGCCGTTGCTCGTTTGCTTGTTTTCGTTCACCTCTTTATCCTATCGTGTACAAATCCTTCCAGCGAATACAGTCGTTTTTAGTACTTCCTTCCGATAACATGAGTATATACATATGTACATGTTACACATGTTTAACACGGGTGATTTTTGATTAACAGATTAGTTTTATTTTCAATTATGTTATATTGAATGTCGAAGTAAGATCAAATCCAATAAAAATGTCATCTTCAGTTAGAATATTTATCAATATCGGAAAGAATTCATTTAACATAGGAAATATAACCATTTACTATATTTATAAATACCATTTACTATATTTGATAAATTAAATTTTATATATATATATATATCAATTAATAAATAAATTTACATTTTCTACAATCGCACGGTGTATCCAATCTACATGGCGCCATGTTCTTTATTCACCCCATGCACCTAGCACTTCCGCTGAACAGGGTGCCAAAATCGTTCGATAATGACGACGACAGAAAAAGAGCGCGTTATCTCCGTGGTACAGCTAGTGCACGGATGGGTGCTGTCGCGGCGAGAGATTCGGCAGCGTAGATTAGACGGTCCCATTGTTTCGCGATCGCGAAAAGTGTACACGGTGATGGAACGTTCTCGCTACAGCGCTGTTCGATAGCTAACCCGAATTGGCCAGGAAATTATTTTCATTGCCAAAATTGGTTTTCGCCGGCGGTGTTCGTGCGATTAACGTTAAAAATATGAATAAACTTCCCGATTGCAGACCGACGCCGGATCGATGTTTGCTCGAACGATAAATGTCCCGGTAATAATAACGTTTGTGTACCTCATCAAGTATTTGTTTTCTCTGATGCATGGTGTACTTTCGTATCAATCAATATTACTATCACCTTGTAATGCGCCGCTCGACGATTCCACCGCTAATTATCAGGCCGATTAATTTGTAGCTATCGACGGTTCGCGAATTACGCGCGGTTCTCGTTCGTGATGAGCAACAACTTTTTTGTAAAAAAGATCAACTATCTATGGATCGTGTGCACGGTACCGAGATGCACAGTCTCGATATGACTAGCCTTTAAGGAACTGTCGTTAAGTTATCGCGAGATCTCTAGTGCTACTCAAGCTTTCCTTCTTCTCATCTCTTCTCTCTTGCTCTTTGTATCATGATGAAAATTCGACGAATTATGAGACTACGTACACCTCGATATATACGTGCAATATATATATATATGAAACAAATATTTATGTGAAACTACATATATTTCGACTATATAAAAATATAATTTTATCTTAAAATCTACAATAAAGCTTAGCGATATAAGGTTATGTCCCTCTAGAAACAGAACAAGGATTATCAACTGAAGCTGTCTTTAACTGCAATGAATCTACGTGAAATATAACTTTTTTCATACAGTTAAAACGTACGGGACTTTGCTGCGTATACACGTTCTACGAACTCCCTTCGCGTTCCAGTACCGGATCCTACGAACGCCCTTTTGATTCGAAGGCAGGAAAAACGTGGCGGCTGAATTTCCCGGTGCGATTCGACGGACCTTTTGTCGAAGCGGTGAAGTCAATCGGTCTCATTCAACGGATTCCCCGTTGTTGCCTCGAGGAGGAGGAAGAATGAAGGGGGATGGGGGAGGGTGAGACGATCAGGAATGGAAGGCAGGAGGTAGTAAGGGTGGAAGGGTGTTGGAAGAACGGACAGGTCTCGCAAGCCCGGCGTCAGCGTCGGCGGATGTCGAATTCACCCTACTCCTCCTCCTGAAACCGTTCGATTTCTCTTTCCCTTGTACGCGCGCGCCTCCGGCCAATTCGAAATCACATTAAGTCCGTCTCAATGCGTCCAGTCAAAACTCCAATTTAAAAGTTCCCTTGCCCGCCCCGGAGTTCTCTGCCACTCCCCGATCGACTAGAATTAGAAATACCGAAAATAGTTCTTCATAGATCGACTACCGACTAATTGCAGCCTTGGCCCGTAAGTAAAAACGCATACGTGCACGAGGGAGAATATCGTCGATATGTAGAGAGTTTATATAGCCTGTGTTTATACACCTCGAGTTCATCCTTTTGTCGAATGTTCGACGGCTCTGCGTACGCGAAAACCTCGAATAAAAGAAAAGACCTCTGAGAGATCGTTTTCTGTGTAAGCTGAATAATCGACGAATGCTTCGTTAAAAACTGTTGGTTAAAGAACACAGTTTAATTTCGCGTATCTGTTCTTAAATCTTGGAAACTCGATGAAAATAACGTAAAATTCATCTCTCTTTGCCGGTTCAATTTAATAACCTCGTTTCCTTGGTGCTCTGTTTTTGCGGGCTCGCTAGAAACGAATCTCATTTCACAGTCACGGTTCCTTTTTTCTGTCCATGTTTCCTTCAAAGAAGAGATTCTTCCCGAAAATTGATTCCTGATTTAGCGAAGCTCCACGATGGTTTCCCATTATTCCTCCGACTGTTATCCGTCACTGTGAAACGCCCCGTTACACCACATCGACAAAGGCACAAAGACGTCTGCCAACTAAAGTATGTAATCCGATGAGGCGCGCAATGGCCGACATAGCTGCGAAACGTCTCTTTGGGATCCGAAAGGCGTAACGAATTTACTACCAAATTTACGGGCTCGTTGTTTCGCTCGAATCCCAAAGATCGTGTCCGGACCTCTGAAGACGGTCAAAGAAAATGTGAACGTAAAACACGACCAGGACAAAGGAAATGAAGAACGGAGGAAGAAGAAGAGAGGCTAAGGCAACGAGACGATAAATCAAGGAATTTTGATCTTCACGGCGAGACACTAATGCTCAGTTAATCCCGGAAAGTTGGAGCGACGTGGTTGACGCGTAACGGGGCCGCGCATCGAATATAAAATATGTAGGAAGTTTCCTTGAACCTAAGAGGAGCGAAGAAGAGGTAAAAGCGTCGATGGAGGAGCTGAAGGCGAAAAAAAAGCAAGAGGGATGTTGAAAAACAGAGGCTCGAGAGGTAGAAGAAGAGGAGGTGGAAGATACGGAACACGAAGGTCCGTTGTTTTCTAGGTAAACATAAATCCCACGTCGAAATAAGTTTAAAATTGCCGCGTAATCCACGGGACTGCGAGCGTTCGAGTCAGCTGCGAAAAAGTTTCTTTCTTCACCGGACACCGAGGACTCGGTAAGTGGGGACGTTAGATGCACCGTTGTTGAAGCAGCGTCGGGAATATTTTTCCAACCATCAGGATGACGGTGGAGAAGAAAGGAATCTCATTAATTCCCGGACCGAAGACGACAGCCGTCAAAAGTTTCCGCGCGACGACGATGGCGGACCGCCAGGGCTGAAAATTCTTTCGATCGTGTCTGGTTTGGTCTAGTCCCGTCTCGTGGCTCGATAAAAGGCACACACAACTATACGTCCGTTCTAATTTTCCCTGATCGTAATTGAATCCTCGTTGCTCGATCCTGTAACGAACGGCACGTTACTTTTCTTTCTTCATCCCGGCGGGTAATCGGCGATCGGTCATCGTTCGACGTTATTGCTTCTCCGGGCTCGCCCTTTTCGATATTTCGTTCCACCATGTAATTCGTTTGTTCTTCCATCGAGCAACGTAGCGTTCGCGTCCCTTGTAATGGAACGACGAGGTAAATTCGATTTTCTTCGACCGATTGAAATATCGAAAGATTCGATGGATGCTTTAATCGCCGCGCTCTCCGTCCAAAGCTTCGGCGAGGCATTTAAACCGCTTCTAAATATATTCAAGTAGTTATCAGTTCAGAGATAACGGGCCAAACAAAGACTGTATAATTCTACAAAAAATTTTGCTGCCATATGCGTATAACGATTTACGAATTATTTTAATAACAGTGGTCATTGCACCTATAATTGCTTCTAAATGATACTTTATATCGAATACATTTTTCACGATCACAGATCGAGAAATTCGATTAGAAACGACGATGGACTCGACCAATACACCCACCAGTCAGGGCAATTAAATCTGAAATAATTGGTCTGGGCCAGGTCCACGCAGGTCATTCGACTTTCTAACGTTTCCGAAAGATACATTATCGAATGGTTCTACCGCAATGTACGCATTAATCCCGTGTAGAACCGCAACAAATTAAATCCATCGGGCCAGTAAATCCCTTGGAAGACGCATCGCGTACCTGAGCACGGCTACATTAAATACAGTTACCCAACCAAGCGAGATAGAATCGTCCGTGGCCTTTGCAGAGATCAACGATCTAGCGGAACCAAGGCGTGGTTGATGGATAATGAAGACGAAGGTGCAAAGGTCTATCACGGCCAGCCGATAGTATTAGACTATCAACGTATTAAGCGCTGATCGAGGAAAGGAATTGCCGTTTCTCTAGATACATGAAACCCTAGAGAGTTTCTTCACTGATCGATACTGATCCACCTCTGTCGAGGTCTAGATATTAATAAATACTCTTACGAGAAGAGATCTCCAGGTGTAAATCTGATCATTTAATAGATTTTTCACATGATAATAAAGCTTGAAACATCGAGACTAATGGTAATACTTTATAATCCTTTTTGTAAGTTTCATATGTTACTTATCTTTCGTACTGTAAATTTCATATTTTAAATATTATAAAAAATTATAACTTTTGTATTCTTTGAAGCAAGGATGAATTTACCAGAAGATGTCGAAGCGTAGTCTGTTATATATAACCATTAATTAACGAAACTGCTATACAAAACTTTGTACTACGAGCCTATTATGTATAGCTGTATGTAGAGTATCGGGTTCGATCGATGAGTGTAAATTTCGAGAACGTTGCGTCAATAAGCGGAGGAACCGATACTCGTGTTTAATCGTTCAATCGATTGCGACCAGGTGGTGTTGAAAGAGTCGATGATACTGCGTTTCATTTATGTATTCGTACTATTCAGCGTAAGCTTCTGCTTATCGCAATAAAGAAAACGTTGACTAATAGCGTGTTAGATTACCAGTACTTCTTTCACGATAGAAGCAAATATTTGCAATTTCATTGCTTTCAATTAAACAATGTTTCGCAAAAGAACAACTTTAAGAAGATAACAGGGAAATCTATGCGTGGCAAGCAAAAGAATAGACACAGAGAATATGAAGACAAGAAGTTGAGAGATTAATAAGACTCCGTACGATAAGAGATCGACTTCTTATCTTCGTTCGTTATGGTACCCGATGGAGAACCGGTTATCTCAGAACGGTTGTGGGTTAACTAGAAAATTTTATAGCATATTGTACCGAGTGCTACCTGACTTCTTATCCCCTGACCGAAACGAGAGACGATAAAATCGATAGGTGGCTCGAGTCGCGTTTCACCTTCGGCCAACGTTGTTATTTCGAGCAGCCGCGATTATAATGATCGTTTAATTGACCGCGTTGTACGGCTGTGTATCGCGATCCTCGAACGAACAAATCCACTCATCCGTCCTGTTGAATTATGCAGCACCGAAGACGAGCGATTTGTTGATTACGCGTTGAAAAACAATGGCCATTTGTAGGTCGGTTGCGTCGGTCGTAGAACAATGAATACCCTGTCTGCCGGATGACTCAGACAATTAATAGCGCGAGAACGTCGGCTGGCTCTACTTCCTGAATTTTCGTAATCGACGCAATTCGCACAGATGCGAATGATTATCGAGTCCTTTAAAATAATACCGAGTGCGCGGTAAGAAGAACGTTTTACTTGGATAAGTTGTGGACGCTTTATGTTGGTTTAACTAGTCGGGAATGTTCTTTGGAAAGAAGGATAAATTATAGACGTACGAAGAAGAGAGTGTTACATTGAAGGATGATGAGTATGACAGGTTGATTGTCATGTGAAAGGCGAAAGAATATATTCCCGAGTTCAGAAGAGAAAGTATCGTGAAAGAATGTTAAAAGCACCAGTGCTAGAGGCGGTCTATCTTTTAACTGTCTCATTCGTATTTATCATGCCAAGGTTGATCGTATTGCTTACATCCTACGCAGCATAAGAACTTCATCCAATTCGTTTTGTAAAATAGCAAAGAAGTATGTACAATGTTTTAAACTCTAGAACAGGAACGTCTTCTTGAACCATGCTCAGCTTACGCGTTATTTTTCCTCTGATTTCTTGTACGTTACGTGCTCGTAAACGTCACATCGCCTGGCAAAACCTTCTAGCAAAATTTCCTGATACGTGATTGCCGTGCTCGTCAAAGTTGTCTTCTGTTTTTCTTTCCTCTTCTAAACTGCGTAACGTTGACGTTATGTTCTGAATACGTTCCAGCGAGAGGTCGAACCTTGTTCCTAGGAATCTTAATGGAGTCGGAGGATAAGCAGATCTACGCGAGGGGAGGATCAGTTCTCATCTCTGGTCAGAGCAAACAAACGTAATTGCACGCAAGCTCCTCCCCGTCTCGTGGCCTCTATTACTCCGGCTACGATTTAATCAAGGAAGCGGCATAAAACTATTATCGGTGGCACGGCTAGTTAACGGGACCGAGGGATCATAGGGTCGATAGAAGCGATAGACTCAGAATGCGCGTTTTCTAGCGTGAGATCGAGACCCACCTGTCATGTGGACACGCCCGGAATGCCGTTCCTTGTTGCTCGATTTCTGAAGTTACGTTCTTGCCAGTTCTGTTCCATTATATCGGTGATAACTGAATGATGTTTGAAATTATGTAGTTTATTGCAGGTGAGATGTAACGTTAGGTGGCCATTGAACGGAACCAACATGAGTTCTATAGTGTCTGTACTACATTCTTCACACTCCACTTGCTACTATTTTATTTCAATGTTAATTGGTAGGTTTGTTACTAGTGAAAGATGGTTGAACTTAATAAAAAATTTATTCTGAGATATAGCGCTTGGATGAGTAATAATTATGAAATGAAGAACAAGAATTCATTCATGGTACTCCTATACTAGTGCTGAATAAATGCAGGAAATAATTTCCTGATATGTGTAATATGTACAATAATTTAAAGTAATTTACAATAATTTTACAAGTACAGATTAATTTCCTGGATGAAAGGATCACGTCAGAAATATTCAGTTCTAGAAACGAGTTCTAAAAATCGATAATCCTGGCGCCCGTAATTTCTTCACGGAAGAAAACGAAACGGAAGTGGTCGGAAACGGCACGACTCGTCGTCGTCGCAATTTCCCTCGGTAGATAGACGCGATACGTGGTCGCACTTATCGAAAGCAAGCACGGTTTGTCACCAGTCTGTCACACATCGTCGTCGACGCAGTGAAGGCAGTCGCATGGAAACGATCGTGCGCACACTTTGTTTCAACCTCGCGTATATGACGCTTCCAAGTAACGCACTCGATGCCTGCCGTGAGAATTACTGACGCTCTCGCGTTGCAACGGGGAGATTAATCACGCGATAGCGCCTTAACGACTCTCGAGCGACAACCCCTACCAGACTTTTTTCTTCTCGTCGTCAACCACCGATACGAGCCATCCAACCACCTCGATACGTACTCTCTATGATTTCACCACCGTTTCCAACCATTACGTTAAGTTTCGTTTTACGACGACGGTTCACAGGAATTTTTACATCTTATTTTGACGTAGGTCATGAAATTACATTGGGAGAATGAATATTTTAAAAGTAATCTTGGAAGTGGGGTAAAAAATCTCAATGTTCTTCATTTTCTTTGGCAATCAAACCCAATTTGTTACTTATCTTACACGAATATGGTATGAGTTTTGTATATGATCAATAAGTTTCCTAGATAATATCTATGAACAGGAGTGTACCTGTCGTAATTCAATAGCTAAGAATTGTAAACTTGATAAATCTCTATCGACGAGGTGATAAAAGAAACAATAGATCGATCAGAAGGAATACTCGCGCAAAATTTAACCACGCGAACTATACTGGCAACAATCCGAGCCGCGTATTTTCCGTTCAAGCCCTGCAAATTATCTCCGGTTTCGCGTGCAGCGGCCGTAAAAATCGAGGAAAGCAGCGTTCGCGATCGTTTGTCCTTCCGGCCATTATCGTAGTTGGCGGGAGCCGGGCGTTATCGCGCGTTTCCGCGCCTGTTTAAACATCACGCGACACGTCCCTCTGGTCCGGGGGATTAAAGAGAGGGGCAGGAGGGTGAAGGCCGTAGTAGAAACGCAGCTGCATCCTAAGGGCCGTTAATGATATTCGCAGGTGACACATCTAATTCAGTGACTGTGCACGCCGGAAGCTGGATGTGATACCGGCGCGGCGCGTTGTCATCGCGCACAATGAGGATAAACGAGAACAAACGGCGGCCGAGGTGAGAGGGCATGTTTGCATTTTCATGTCGTTGCCAGCGGCAGGAAATACGCGAAATTACGGCTGGCTCGCCACCGCCGCCTGTTCCCAACCATTTACTTAGCCAGACCGTGTGCACAACGGATAACCAGTTCACGGAAAGAAAGAAATCGTTTGATTGTTACGCTCGCGGAAGCGTCCTTGCAACCATGTTCGTGTATACGCTTATTTATTGCCACCGGATGGATAATCAACTTCGAAACGGTTGCTTTATAATCGCTGGATTAGAGACACGCGATGCAACAAAGTGGTTCCAGGTGATTGGCGAGACGGTTGAATTACGCACGTAAGAGGATGTCTTTAAGCAGGGAAAATTACTTTGTTGCACGGCAGTCGGCAATCTTGTGAATCGAAATTTCTCTCGGCGAGTGGAATTTTTCCCTCGAAGTCAAACCGGTACACAAGATTTATTAATATACGGAATTAATTTAATTCAACCACGAGTCTCTATCGTTCGTCGGAAGGTAGAATTCAGGTTAAGAACAGGTTCAAGAGAGTACAGTTACGTATCGGGTACGTTATACGCGTTTAAGATTCTTTAACCTATGCAATACACTAACCATTCACGGTATCGGAAGGTCGTAAAGTTTTGTTTGGATTGGAAAAGCTTGTATTCGTACAAAAAAAAAAAAAACTACTTAGTAGAAGTGGTTTGAATTTAGGAAAGATGACTTCAAGTGGGTATGTAATAGAACTTTCAAGTCAAGAAATACCATATACAATGTTGCACAAAAGCCTACATCTTTCAGGAACGATGGTTTTCGACGAAGTAAGAAAATGGAAAAGGAGCCATAAATTCAAGATCTTGGGTTCATGGAGGTAATTCGTTGGTGCCGAGACTGCTGAAATAGAACAAACGCGGTCGCAGTGGAGGTGAATGCGAGCAAAGACGAAGGACGCGGTGCATTTCTCAAGGAAATGCACGAGAGATACGCGGTCAGCGAACCGGCTGCGTCGGTTTCAGCAAGAAGAAACGACGGAGGTTAAAAAAAGAGGAGGATCGAGAAAGATGCGAGGCATGAAAGGCAGCACGAGCCTGCAGACCCGGTGAATACGTGGCGCGCAACGTATGTTATACGCGTGCTTATTTTAATTCGCTTGTTAGAGGGCCAAGAGGGATCAAAAGGGGTCGGCGACGATGTGCTCCATTCGCGTGGCGCGCTGTTCTTCCACTCTCTCCTCCTCTATCTTCGCAGCAGAATCCGCTTTTTCAACATGGGAAAAAATTCGCGTCCTGGTTTCGCCTCGAAATTCACCGTCCCGTGTCCTTAACACGCTGTTCACCGACTATTTTATGCGAAAACTAACACGTCTCACCGGCTATTTTCATAATCCAACAAGAACATATGCTTAAATCTAAATAAATTTTAATAATCTCATTTGTACATAATTTATTTCCATAAACTTGGTGTATTCGCTAAAATATGAGTGTTAATGCTTATTTTGAGCGTGGCAGCTTGTGTACACTGCAAATATTCATGCAAATTTATACTTTTATGAGTACAATTAAAAAATGGAATTAATTATACTTGGGATATTTCATATATTTTTGTAGATTACATACATTCTGTGTTTTTTCGGGCGCTTAAATTTCCCATAAATGTATAAAAATCCACGGTCTAATAATTACTTACATTTTCTGTTTTTTCGGTATGTTATAAGTAGATAATTCCAAAAATTCCTCATTAAAGAATTTCCAACACGTTATTTCGCAGAATTTAACGATATTAAAATTCTGATTAACTTGCCAAAATTCCACGCAGCTGAGTAATATAAACAATTTTATACTTTAATAATTGCGTAAATTGATTCATATACAAGCATGAGTGCACTCGAGACCGGTCAATAACATTAAGCGAAGAATGGTAAACTGATATAACGTTCAATGTTTGCAGATGATCAGCGTAATCGGTGAAACAAAATGAAAATTGAATAAGCCGAAGGCAGTAATTCTTATCGTTAAACATGTAATTACGCAACTCGCACTGAGAAGTGTGGTAATAATAGTCGCTACTATTAAACCTACTATTATAGCAACATTATGACTACAATGTTATTATCCAGTAACGTACGAACTACTAGTTAATACTACCGATTGTATCTTTTTAATTGCAATAACTCAAGGTGAATAATAGTTGTATGTGAAAGTAAAAAAGATACTTTAAAGATGAGAAATTCTATATTACCAAACGTTTCGCTACGAATTACAAAATTTAAATTTAAATTTCGATGGCATCTTAATTTTAAAATTCCGAAATCCTTTTCGCTTCGCGTCGCGACTACTGAATGGAATAATGACAGGTTTTCGTGAAAGCTTCGAGCTGATGACGTTCGATCATCGAACAAATGCAGTTTGGTGCGTGTCGATCACATTACTGTCATTACTGTCAACACCGGCGTGGACGGATGAACGTTTCGGATGAAAATGATGCGATTTAACACTTCACTTTGCCAGGTCACCGCCATAAGGATCCTTTTTCCAGTTGAGGAGATAACAGAATTCCTAAAAACGCGCGATATGGATGAAATCGCGAATTTTTGACGCAGTATCGGATATTGCAATGAAATTAAATCCGTATTCTACTTGGTATTAATCAAAGTTTGAAAATTATATTAATATTTGACGTAATAGTAAAACATAATAATAAACATAGCATGTAACTTAATGGGAAATCGCGTAGAAAATATAAATGTTCGAGTTGAATATATTTTGTTCAGAAATTGTTGAATAGTTCTTCCATGGAATTGCATTGTATTCTTTTCTTTAAAAAAGTATGTAATCGATTCTTACAGAAGATACCAGCAGAGCGCGATGTATGAATTAAAATAAACTTTCCGCCGCGTTACCCTGTTCTTTTCACTCCCTCGCGTTTACATTTCGCCGCTTTAACTGAATAACTTTCCTTTTTCCCACAATTCTTTCCTGCAGTCTTCCGTGTCTCGTGATACATTTACAGTTAATGCAAATGTGAAAAGGGATCCGTTGGCTTCTTCTTTACAATACAATTTCATTTCTCGCAGTCGTTTCTCCTAGCCGAGCCACGACCAAGGAATATCAATATAATATTTCCAATATAGAATACACTATTCGATTGTGCGGGGTCAATGGTATCTTTTCTATCGTTATCCGGCGTTATTAGAAATTATCTCTTCGCCTTGAAACGCCAAGTTGGCAAAAAGGAATCCACATCGCGATTCTTCTTTCAAAGCAGACTTTCGTTTTCCTTCCTTTTTCTCGATATAAATAATTTTGTTTGTAATATGGAAAAATATAATCTTTCGGAAATGAAATTTAAATGATGACATAGAAAATCTACAGTATCTTTTGATCTTTCTTTATTTAAATTCTGAATATTTCTTTTAGACGATGCTCGTTCGTCGTTAGGAATATTCACAGCAAACAAGTATATTCTTACCATTTTATTTGGCTTGTGTAACGACTGTGTTATACCAAGCACAGAAAAGGAAACAAATTGAACCGCGTAGAAGGAAGAAAAAGGCGAGTATGTTTATCGAGATTCCAGTTGAAGATTGAAACGCGGCTGATGGAATCTCGGACGTGACCAACCGACTAATGTTGTTTTACTCCTCTCGCGAATCGCACATGACTCTCATCGCAGAATTAGAAACACCATTAGCTAGCTTGAATTTCACACTGACGTAGTTGACTTGGTCAGTAGGCCATGATCTACATTTTCCTTCCAAGATCAATTAAAGTGTCTAACACATTGCACTCTAATCACTCCTTTCCCACTTTCACTTATCAACTCTGTCAAAATACCGATACGTCTCGTATCAGATAACTATAAAACTAATTATAGCCTCGTTCAAAGTTTTACTACTATTGTACGATAGAACTCTATTTCTATGAATTCATCAGATGACAAACTATTTGCGAAATTAATCGGGACTTAATTCAAGCAAAATTTCTTTCATACTCATTACGCGGTCAAACTGGCGACTGTGGAGGGGAAGCCAAAGTTTGACTGCGCTTTCAAACATTTTATCAGTACATGGTGCGAGCAGCTACTTTGAGACGCGATCTCTCGTTTCGCCCGAGGTGCAAACTGGTCGAAGACCCGTCCGCTTATCAGTATCAGAGCGTAATCATGGTCCGAGCCGAGCTTCCTCTAATTATTAATTAACATTTCACGTTGAACGGTTAGCTGGCCATCTATTAATCGTGTGGCGCGGCTGCCCGAGTCGATCGTTCGAGAAAGCGGCAAAAATAATTTGCGCTCGGAGCTGGGTAAAGGTAACGAAAGAGCGAAGCGAACTTCTTTCTCCGTTCTCGAGTTCCTTTCACGAAGAGAAATAACGAGTGCCCTGTGAAAAGGAAGGCCGTGAAAAGCCCGCTAGCCCCGGCTGCTGTTGCCCGTGTACACGCACCTAATGCGATGGTAACGCGCGATCAAAGGCTTGAAAGGGGCCGCGTGTTTTCTCGAATTAGGCCGTGAATGCATGCCAGCCTACTTTGATTAGGAGACTGCTGAAGAAAGAACGGCTTGTTGCGCCCGTGCACGGTATCCTTGGCCCCGTCGGCGCCCCTTTTCTTCCCGTGTTTGCAGTCTTTCTTCGCCATGTTCATGGCTCGAAGAAAATGAATTACATCGACGTTCTACCCAGCAATTTATTCTTATTAACCGACTTACCGAGTATCGCGAATTTCTTGAGAATTCTCGGAAGGGGAGTGTATAAATAATTCGAGTATAAATAATTCGACGAGTCAAAATAATGCAAGACGAAATATTATTTCTTGGCGCGAATCTTTCAAAATGTCCTAGTCGAAAAGTTCGAAGTGAGAATGAAATTTGATTAAATTGCAAAATTCCTCATCAACACCCTGAAATCTGTGACACAACGAAGGAACGAGCTGGCAAACGATGTCCAACAAATTGTAAGAACTGACCGAACGAAATTACAGTCCCCTAGTTCGATCTACCCTCCTGTTAGCCGGTTCCGTGAAGGCTATCGACGGCGAACGTATAGAGAAACGCACACGAGAAAGGGAAGACATCGAGGTATCTTCGAGCAACGAACGTGAACCGGTTGAAGAAGAGAGGAGAGGGCCGTAGTAGGCCGTGCACATCCTCAGACTGTGTAATCTGTCGTCATGGCGACGCGGGCAAAGCCTCTCGGCGCCTTTCCTTCTGAATTATTTACGGGCACCGTCTCCACGAGGACGGTGTCACGGCTCGAGGACAGACCCCGGTTGACCTGGATTGCGATCAGAGACACCGAAAGTCACTTTTTCCTATCTTACGATTGCTACTAACGGGATCGTGAGAGGGTGGACCAACGTTCCTCGTCAGAAAGGGGGAGCCTTTTTCTATTTCGTTGGCATTCCTAAGTAGCCAGAGTTTATCGAGAATCGTGGCACGCTTGGGGGATTAGAATTCGACCCGAAATCGAGTCGAGACTTCGCCAGTGAGCATCGAGTGGCTTTTATCAGACACTGCTAATGGGATCTCGTTGAACCGTTTTTTTCGAAAGGGATGAAGAAGCGAATCAACGAGTTACGAGTCGGAAATAATGGATTGAAATTATTCGACGCGTGGTACGCGAAATCGAATAATCTCGCGTCCGATGGAAAAACGTTGATTTTAATTGGAAAACATCGGCCCCGGTTTCCCGGGGATGGTTCGCGATAAAAAATACGTATTAAAATCAATTTTTACAGAGATTACGGATTGCCAGGACGAGAGTGCTCGCCAGTACTTGGTTCTATGGTTGATGAAATAATAACGAGAAACACGAGATATTTCCAAGTAATGAAGAGTTATGCGGTTGTTGGTAATTTATAAGCGATATCGGCGGCTGATCGATGACACTTCCACGTCGTTGCTCATCGTTACGTGGACCGATATTATTTGTCGGGATTCTATTTGTCTCCGTCTGACAATATTAATTTAACATCCTATTAATATTGCGAGCATTAATTTATGTTGGTCATTGTCGGTCGACTGTCGTTTACCGAATGCGTGTATATACCACCGCATTTATGGACGCACGCGTACGCCACTGAAAGCGTCCGCAAATGCGTTTAGAAATTAATGTCCTAGGTGCCTTCGTGCATCTCCTACTCGAAAGAAACCCTACATTTCCCCGAACCTTCGTTCACTAGGCAGCAAAACAGAAAACAACACTAAACCCCGATAGACTCGAGTGTAACATACTACTATTTACTTTACACTTCTACTACTTTTGTTTCCAACATTTTTCGCAGGCCGTTTGCCATTGATCTTCCACTTTCGTCCGAACACGCTGCGGCAAAAATTACCAAGAAACGCCATGAACGGACGCTGTATCGCGTAATAGCCGTCCCCTTTTCGTTCGAAAGTCGAGCCGTGCCACTCCACACCGTTGCTTTACGCTCAAACCAGCTCTCTGTCCACCCTCGTCGATTTCACCGTGTTCGATACCGAAATAACTTCATGGCCCGGACGAAAAGCTGTAAAAAAATTCAACAAGAACTGCAATTCGATCCTCGGACTGCCATCCCCGGCAGCTGCAACGCGGACAAAGCGACGCGAATCGCGTTTTAATTACTCTCATTCCTGATACTTTTTGAGTCTTTCTGCCACGCGGCAACTTTCACTCGAAGATATTTCAAACTTCCGTTTAATTAACCCGACCCTCTCAGCGCTGCCCCTCGGGGACACCGTTGGCGTCGTTGTCTACCGTTCGCAGGAATTAGTTTCATTTTTCAGGGCGTACGCGACAACGGCTGCAACAAGGAATCACATTATCTCGCCTGACATTTACTCGAACGGAAGAAGCTCTCTCGCTGTATTATTGTAATTGATTCCTCCAGGATCTGCAAGAGAGGCAGCAGTGTCAGGATCGAAGGCACGCAGAGGGAGGGTAAGTCGATTATCGAGACTCGGTCGATAAGGCAAAGAAGAACGCCTAGCGTTCGGACAGATTTACGTCTGCCTCGATAAACCTTCGAGATTAAGAGTGCCGAGTTCTTTCTCTCTTTTCCCTTCTCTTCCATTCCCTCCGCCAGTTGCCTTCCTTTCTTTCTAGTTCCCTTCCGCCTGATCCAGACCGAACGAAACTTTATTTCGAAATCCATGGAGCACGCTCGGTCGTGATGAAACCATATATACTGCACCAGATACGCATCAGCCGGCATTACGGAAACATTACGGAATGATCGATTTTTCGCGGTCCTGTTTTTTTTCCACGGAACAGCCTCGAAAGAGAGCCGTGTGCTAGGGAGCGAGCAGTGTCACGCACGATCCGCCAACAGATAAACGTGCTTCGACGATTTCAGACCTGTGCTCCGACCTCTGATTCGAGGGATGAAAAAGAGATCAAGACTTCTTGCGACAGAGTCTATCGTACGTGGAGATAAGAACGAAGTTCAGGCTTTGTGAAAAAGGGTCACTCTTTGGTGATTCTATATTATGAAATTATCTTTCCTTTATATACAGGAAGATCTTACTTCATCTTTATTATCGTTTTTCATCTATTGTTAGAATGTTTAGATATATCTTAAGACCGAAAAGATTATTCCTCTTTTTAACTGTGTTATACCAAGTTATACTAAGGTATCGTGTCTTTCAAGGGGTCAAATTTTACATGACATTATCATCCATATCATCCTTTGCATAGAACTTTAGAGGGACACGACAACTGGATCGTGTGACGTTATTATTCGCGAAAATTGTTCGAAAAGTGCGTTCTCGCGTATGAACATCTTTCTTAATATCGGCCCGTCTCGTTGGAGAACTTTGGGAAATGATGTGCCGCGATTGAAACAATATCATCGATTAAAAAAAAAAAAGAAAAAAAAATAGAAGAGAGAGGAACGAAGGAAAGAGGAATAATAATAGCGAAACGTTAAAACGTTAAAATATAACGGGGGAATGCGAGCCACTCTTGAAACCGGCGGCCACGCCGGAGGGGAGTGAGTTTTCGGAAGCGCGCGGGCGCGGTAAACGAAAATGTTTTCAATATTTCCAGCGGCGATAAAACTCAATCGATGGAAATCAAGTACCCTCGGCACGGGCTGCGTCACGAGTCGCCGAAAGTATTGCACACAGAGGATAAAAGCATGCAATTAGAGAAATTGCAGTTCACCCCGCTTTCCTGGCGGTGACGGTGGCTGTGTGCGCGCGCGTGCACGCGTGCACGACCGAGTTTATCGCACATCAATCCGAATAATGGTGTATCGATGCAATGCGTTTTTCAAGTGCGTCGATACTCGTTTCGAGCACGCATCTCGCGTGTGGAAACAATGGGAACGTACAAATAAAGAAAAAAAAAGAGGAATAGAAAAAATAAAACGAGATGCAAACCGGGGGAAAAAATTGGATACCTACGGAATCATATTCGAGCGGGACGCGTTCGCTACGCGCTTGTTCCGAGCGAATCTCATCGATTCCAACGTGTATTTACATATCGTTCGAACAGTCGGCAGAATCGAATTCGCGTCTTTCGACCGAGTCTTTGACAGCAAATAATAGTACTGGCCCGCTGCGAAAATAAACCGAAATCAATATTATTGCTGGTGAAATTTATTTCCAGCCTTTACATACATACTTATCGATAAATACGTTGAACACAATCGGTGTTTAAAGTCGGGAAACTCAAATCTCGATAACAGGCGTAAGACGTGATGTTTATCGAAGCGTAGAAACTGTGTACGATGTTGGATCGTAGGGAGTAGAAAATTTGGGCGATATCAGGGAAGTAGCCCTTAATTTCTGTGGTCGTTCTTCGCTCGCGGTTACGCTGTTGTTCCAACCGCATGGCTAATGAAATCTTCCGCCTTTCGCCTCGGCTATCAGCGTCGCGTCTCTCCAGGGTATTCATCGGTAATTCGCTTCAGATGGTATCTTTAAATAGAGGTCGTGTCTCTGTAAGGACGCGCGACAAGGAAAAAGCTGGGAACGTTTACGGTGGATAGGATAAAAGATCTTCGCACGAGGATTTTTTGCGCGATCGCCACAGCTTCTTGCGGAAAGATCGTTAATTTCTTGCCGACTCTTGAAAGTTTGTGGTACATGCCGTCTTTTTTTTTTTTTTGTTAGCAAATTCAACGAAAGATTTAGTGAACGTTGTGGAAAAAGGCACAAAGACAATGGTAAAACATGATTAGGTTTATGACTCAGATTCTTCGGCGACTTTATGAATTTACGTGATTTCCATAAGTTGCGTAAGCATTAGATCGGATCGATGCAAATGTCTAAGGTTGCGTTTGAAATTTATTGAATATTCGAAGATTACGCTGTTCCCCACATGCTGTCTATTTATATACTTCCAAGCCGCGTGGCAGAATTCACGATTATAGACTCTGAAATGCGTGAAACTTAGACTATGAATAACCGCAAGTATGTATGGAACAAGAGGTTACCTCCGTCTAGGAATAACAGCAAGAATCGCAATAGCTTTCAAAAGCGCAAAAGCAAACGAGAACTCTTTGGTCTTTCGAACTACAAATCTTTTACGCGTTTCTATTCACCAACCTTTTATTCTATATTCAGTTCTGTAAGTATAAAAACTATGCCACCCTCTTATCTTTCACCTTTCGACGAATGAACACCCTACGTTCCCTATCGCGCTAAGAAACCATTCCCCATTCCCGCGCAAACGACGCAATCATTTCGCTAGTACGTTCTACGTTTATCTCCGAGTAAGTAAGTACCGTCAGTAGTTTGCATTCCACTGAAAACTCCTTCTTTTTGGGCGTGCCATGGATAGACGACGACCGAGGTCGAGGTCACCGCCGATGAGGATAGTCTTTTGCGCACCACCGGTAACGAACGACGTCGTAACGACGTCGTTCCTGAGATATACAGACGTCTTGGCCTCGAGTACGTTCATTTTACCCCCACCCCTCACTGGTCTCGCGATTATAGCATAGTGACGCGTGGATATATCGAGGGTTGCCAGTTTATAAGTCGAGCTCCTGCATACCTAGCGCTCTTGGTCCTCTTTTCTCCGACGACTGGACTCGATCTGCAGTCCCGTACGACCCGTTCTCCACTGTGAACCGACCCTAAAGAATCGCCCCATTAACGCGATTTATGGCCAGCCAGACTTCGAAATAAAATATCTATCCGGCCGTCGCTCGCCCTCCTCTATATGCGTGCGGCTGACTCTGTCAGAGCCACAGGGGAATGTTACAGGTCAACCGACAACAGCAAAGTCTGGTCACGGGAATGCGAACCGCCATTGCGTATGATTTTCGGAGCTGCCGTCGGGGAGAACACCCGTCCATCCCGACTACGCCGGAATCGCCGCCGTAATGTGCTGATCACGTATCGATGATGAATGTTAATTAGCGAAATTACGACTACCGGTTGCATGGTCGATCGCAACGTCCATGTAACGAATCTTCGTGCATCATGGCCGAAGGATATTTGCCTTGGTAATTGTCGTCATCGAACAGTCGATATACAACCCTAGAACCTCTCTCTTAATCTTTTCAGAAAATTCTCTAAGACAGGGGTTGAACGAAATAAAACACCTGTTATATGTTTTATATGTCATAAATGTATATGACACATATTTTTACCTTAATTAGCTTCTGTGTCGGATTAAGAAAAAAATTTCAGTCGTAGATAAAGAATCGACAAATTCGTACAGGAAACTAGAAAACCAAAAGAGCCCCTTCAAGTCTTGTGGCGCAGCAGCACGGAACCGCGTGTAAAACCGCTAAGTGCAATTTCATCGGATGCATCGTTGGTGCACAGCGAGGCCTTTCAACGAGACGTTCGACAATGCCTTTAATCAACAATAATTCTACGCACATGGAGGGTCCCGGCGAGGGATTTCAAGGGGGAGGGAGCGAGTTGGGAGGCGAATAGAGGTGGGTGTACGATCGAGGTCCGCGTTACGTTTTCTCTCTGTTCCCTGTGGACCTACGTCCAGGAGCTTCCGCCAGGGGAAACCGTCCACTGGAAAATTAACACTGTCGGGATTTTCGTCCGATACGTCGCCCCCGATCCATTCGCGACGCTGTGCCACCCCCGCGCTACCCCTTTTCCTTTCTCTCTCTAGCTCTACGTGTTCCCCCCTGCGCTGTACTTGCCTGCCATTGCCGGGCGAATTTATTTCTTCCGTCAGTGATTCCTCTCCATGCCACGTTGCGCACGTGCATTATACGCGTACGCGGACCCCGCCGCTTCTGAAAACGGAAACAGCCGCGCCCAGTAAGCTGGAAATTATTTTGGGCGCCGGTATTACCATGAGAATGTGCCGTTGATTTTGACGACGGTGTTGTACGACGATGGCCAAGAGGGAACGCGATTTCAACGAGTTTGACTTTAATAGAACGATGTTATAATCATTCTTAACTCTGTTATATCGTATCTATACATAATCCCCTATAATAATGTAGTGGAGAACTGTCTACGTCCGGTAATCATGAAAATAAGTAAAGGAAAATATGATTTTATTGACATAACAACCGCTCCAAACAAGTTAGGATCTGCTACTAAATTGTCTTGGTATTTCTGTACCAGAAAATTATCTGGGAACATAAATAACAAAGAGCTATCATCTTGTAGGAATAACTAAAACAAACATAAGTGGAGGATGCTGTACGTTGTTATAGGACTCCAAGGTTAAGAGAAACCAAGGGGAAAGATGTTTCATTCTTATGAGAAAAATAGTACAATATGTCATAATTTTTAGAAAAATGGCTGAATTGTTATAAGTATTCTCACATCACTGAGTCCTATTGAGACATAGCATGCTATTATAAAGCCAAGTACGTAACCGGTTTTAAAAATAGTGGTTAATTTATCCTTTTTCAAACTTGAATATAATTGCACTTATCGTTAAAAGAAAACCTACTTCGGAAGAATTAAGTAATTTCTACGTCTGAATTATTTTAAACCATATGCCTCGTCTATAAAAAAGTAGTCCAAAGAATCGCATATCTTTCAATTGAATCCAAATTCGAACTAAAGTAACATTCTCCCTATCCAGTGGGGTGGCAAAACAAATTTCCGACATTCGAATGATCGTGTAGCTCTTTTATTTAGCTTCCTTCCCCCAACGCCGTGACCCCGTCGACTTCCATCATTTATTTAACTTCCGGGCTAAGCCGAGGCGCACCGGATGGAAAGCGACGGATCGTGAAAGATGGAGAGCAACGATTACGGTGCGCAGGCTAAGCGTACGCACGTGTCGGTCACGTACAAAGCACGTAAATACGAGAGAGCCGACGATTTCGGCAACTGGGGAAACAACGGGAACCCTTTTGCCTCGTTTCCGGATTTCCCTGTCCCTTGAACCGATCCGCACTGCGTTTACACGCTGCTCGAACGCGAACAAAGACGCGAACAGGAAATCGTTCGCGAGATCTCTTCCTATTCCCGAACAACCCTCGTCGAGCATTGTCGTTCGACTAATGTAACACAATCATCATTAAGATCATTGAACTAGGGAACCAGAGACATTTCTCCTTCTTTCTCTAGATTTTTCCATTTTTGGTCATAAAAGCTAAGGCACGATAAGGTTATTTACGTCAGAAGGATATTCGCGAGCCAACTAATTTACTTTGTAATTCGCCAAATTTGGTTAAGAACAATTTTTTAACGGTCTATATTCGAAAACATTGAAAATGTTTATTTAATCTTCTTCTCCAACATGTTTCGTCAGTGAAGGATGATGTGTTCTATTTTCTTTCGTGGTGCAAGAGTTGGTAAAGAAACGATTACCGAGTTCCGTGGATTTACAAGAGACGAGGACTACGAGTCTGTTATGAAATATTATACAAGAAGTTTGTGAACTATCCGTGTTCTCGTTGATACTAGTTCAACGTTGATGAATGGTCTTATTCTTATTAACTACAATGAGTTCTTCGAGTTTCCTTAACAATTAATTTCACTTTGTGCGAAATAAGCACTTTACACATAGCAAATTTTAATCTATTCCTCTGGAAATTATTTTTTACTCGGTATTATATATGATATTTATTTAAAATATGAGCCATTCGTAAAGTGTAGAATCTTATCTAATTTCGCGCAAACGTATCAGACAGCTATCCAAAGTAATATACTGTTGCCTTCCGAGCGCGAGTGTCGTTGCTCTATAGCTGTGTATGCATTAATCATAAATACCGCCTCGACTACTTGAAGACGCAGTGTCACGTTGCCTCCAGTGCTTTGCTGGCAGTTATGCCTCGCAGGTAAATGCGATGACTCAACCGAATCAATCGACTCTGCTTAATCCACACGTGTTTCTACTTTGGAAATGTTAGGCAATAAAATTCCAACCGCCTAATTCACCAAACCCGTACTAATAATTCAAAGCACATTTGGCCAATAAATAATTTGTTTGCTCTTTTCAATATACACGATCTTCGCTATCCGCGTCCTTACGTTCTTAGAATACCGAAAAGTTTGTATATTTCGGCAAATTGTTGTTCAGCAGATTCAAATATTTACAGGGCTAGGAATACGTTTCCTAAGAGATCATAAATCGAACGCTGGTCGCAAAATCGGATCACCGACGAATCTGACACGGTATCGGATCCTTCGAAACTACGAATGAACGACGAAGGCGGACGCGAAAACCCTACGAGATCGAATGGGAGATGGGAAGAGCGGAGAAAGAGGCGGAGGAGAAGCCAGACGTTGTACACAAGGGAAATAACATGCTTCGTCAACAGTGCTGCTGTAACTAATGGATATTCTGGCGGAATAGAGTGGAGAAATGGACGGTCCACCTCCGCACGAACAAGCTCACCATCCGGAATGCGCTGCTCCTCGTTATATCAACGACGTCACGGCTGCTGAAATTTACGAATCTCGCGTCTGCGACAGGCATCCCCCGTTCACGAAGCTACACACGCCGCGATATTGCTTTGGAGCACGTGCAGAGCCTCGACGAGAAGGGAACTCGTGGACGGGTTAAGACATGCCGATTGCATTACCGCCAATGCGCGGGTAACACCGACTCACTAGAAATTGGTTCTCTCGTTGACAAACGGAGGGAGTCAGACATTGAACTGCGGAACGAATATGGTCACCGTGTAGCCTTTCTTTGCAGGGAGATTGCGTTTTTGACTTGTTTACTGGGTTAACTGTTGACCAAAAGCTTCTGTAATAGGTCCAAATCAATTTTAAGTAGATTGATTTTGGCTTTTACGAATGTAAATATGATATAATTTATTTGTAAGACAAATGAAACAGTATGTAGTGGTAGGAGATTCTTACATAAGATGTTGGAGAACTGGCTGATGTCCAAGCGAGTGATTTGAATGATAAGTTAACCTATTTTCTCTTATTTATGGGTTCAAGGAAGCTGAAATGTGTACTGTGAACGACGACAAGATTGATATCGCCTTTTATGGTGATACTAAATCAAAAAATTGAGAAAAATAATACAAATTTCTTCGACAGATGATAGTAATTTCACAATTTAGTGAACTGAGTCCCAACATTAGATCGAGCAGCGTTTAAACTAAATATAAATCGCACTAGACTAAACATTCAATCGAATATTCACGACGCTTCAGTAGATCTACTGGCTCGAAAAACCTGCCGGTTGAACGAAGAATTGTTTTTGTCGGCGATTCAAGGAAAGCGCGCGGCGGCGTCACGTTTGCGTTTTTTGGTCAAATACAGACTTTCGTTCGGAGCTCTATTTACTCAAACTCGGAGCGTAGAAATTTTCGACCGACCGCAATCCAGCCTCTGCATCTGCATAGGATCGACGTCGAAACGCGCTAAAAGAAAACGGACGAACAGACAGAAGAAACGATCGAAGAAATTACTCGCGAAGCATTCGGTGGCGGGTATGGATCCAGCAAAGCTGATCTGAGGTAAAGGAAACAGAGAGAGGAAGGGTATCCACCAACGTATTCCTTCCTTTCGTTCTTTACCTCGAGTAACGAGTACGCGCAATCGTTTAACTTTCCCTGAAGAAAAACACGTATCCAGGCTTCTCGTCGTTCTCCTTTGCCCAGCTCGCTCCATCAATTATTCCCGTTAGAAGCGCGGCTCTCGCGCTTCACCGCACGTGCAATTTCTTACAGAGATATTTAAGTTGACCTTCTCATCTTTTGATATCCGGTAAACGGTTGATTAATTCATCTTTTACTGCTGGGAGAATTTTCTATGTTGTGAAAATGTTACTGAAGCATTACGAAGTAATGCTAAAATGGTGATATTTTTTGTACATATTGTAAATTAAATGCTTTTCACTACTGTTGTCCTGATAAATAAAATAAATTACGAAAAATTTTATTTTAGTTAATTCCCCAAATATTCCTAAAAATAATAAAATTATAGAAAGTATATTTATTGATAATCGTAGCGTAAACGGGATGACAGGTGCGGTGGTATTACGGAAGGAAAACTGGGAGAAACGAAGACGAACGGAATATCCCGATCGCGTCCCTGTGGTTTCGAGGTTAGGTCGGCTCATTCACGACGAGCTGGCACGTCGAAAGTCGTTCGGCTTTCAGCCGGCTGGCGCGTACGCGAGTAGACCGCGCAGTCGTGGACTTTTACTTTCCAGCCCTTACGAGGCCGCTTGTTCTCATCAGCGCCGGTGAATGGCGCGCCGCCTCTTACACCGGCGTCGCTGCCGCCGCCACCGTCGCCGCCATTGTGCGAATATGAAATCGATAGAATCGCGTGTACACGCGGCATTATCCACCTGCCGGCTGCAGAAGATCTGGCGCCGACCAGGCTCCCCTTTCTTCGTCCTTATCGATATATCCCTCGTAATTCGGACGATCGATTGCGACAGCCTCGAGTCGAAACCCTTTCGTAGTGCCCGAAGGGCATGTACGTTAGACCTCAACCGAGTTTAGCGACTGCTCGTTGCCAGAGAAAGATAAATCCCAGCGGAGACGCCTAGAATTGGCGTCTCTCAGCATCTTAAGTAAGAAGAATTTATGCTTTTTTTAAGGAAATTAAATGGAAGACGAGAAATGTATCTTAAAACTTTCAAATCTAGAGTATCCGCAAAAATTCAATATAAGAATGAGTCATTTATTAAGATTAGCATATTACTATTTTATAAGACTAATAGCTAACTTGAAAAGAAAGAAAATTTAGTATTCTTAGTTATATCGCTCTTCTTATTAAACCATCAAAATGCTTCAAGTCGTTTTCTGTTCCGCGAAAATTAGTCTTCGACTGAAATCTTTTCATGCTTGAAATTAGCGACGCGTGCAGTGGTAAAGGCGGTTAATAGCCAGACGAACGTCATAAATTACGCGGCAATGAAATTTCAGCGACGTAACGACAAATAACGAGGGGCAGGGTCGAGAAGGAGTGCCCTTCCTAGATGAAAAACCAAAAAATAGAAACAGGGAGAGAGAGAGAGGGAGAGAGAGAGAGAAGAAAAATATAGCGTCTAGTGTGTAAACGTAAGGGACATTTGTACCTGTCAGTAATCGCATTTATCTTCGCCGGTGTCGCCCGTTATGAAGGATCGCCCTGTTCGTTTGACAGAAAAATTTTTCGAAAACAAACATGTTGTATCTATGTATCGCGAATACGTGCGCGTACACGCCAGTGTACGAGGAATTTATCACAAAATAATGTATCCATTTGTCAAAATTAACGCGTCGATAAATCTCGACGATGGTAACTTCCGCGTTCCGAAGAAAAAAGGGAAGAAAAGTTAGAAGAAAAGGAAAGAAATGGTCGTGCACTACGTGAAGGAAGACGTTCCATCGCAAGGAAGAAGCTCGCGTTACGCGGATACGTCCAGTTACAGATATTTATTGCATTAATCACAGGCAAGCCACGGTTACGAGCTAAACGATCGAGCCACGAAAGCTTCGAGTCGTTGGTTGTTTTTCCGGGAATTACGACCGTCCAGGCCCGGCTCTAATCCAATTCCCAGGTTAGTTTAAGCGAACCCCTCGGCGTACACGCGATGGAATCGCAGAACTGCGGACGTTTCGAGCAACCCCTCGCGCGTAACGCGACTCGTTCCCATGTTTCTCGCGTGTTACGCGTCGCTCTCCCTTGAAAACTTTCAACCGAGGAGAAGTTTCACGTGGACTCGTCGTGTTTCAATCGTTCTTTTTTTCTCTCTCGTTTCCCTGTTTCTTGGAGAACAGTTAGAAAAAGAGCGGGGTATTGCCGTTAAACCAATTTGCTTCGTAGGATTTCGTCGTGTTTATTTTAGTTTTTACTTCGTGGCGGTCTATGGATAAAAAGAAGACAGACCCCCATGTTATTTCAATGAATGAGAGAACGTTCGAATGGAAATTGTTCGACTAGAGAGCTTTGGTTAATTTAAAAATGTCGAGTGTTTAAAGTTTCAAGTATATTTAAAGCATATTTGTTAAAAAAGATAGGAAAGTCACAAAATATTCTCCGGTGCAATTTCTATCGGCGGTCTGGAAAGAGGAAACAGAAATAATTGAACCATAACGTCACCTGGAGAACGTTTTAAAAAGTTTTAAGTAGCCCCTTGTACAGCACCACGTTGCACTCTGTGACTTCATCCCCCCCCCCTATTAGGGTATTCCAACTTATAAATGATATATAGCATCGTAGCCGGCGGCACAGCGCTTATATTAAAAGTTTATCTTCCTCTAGAAATTTCACGATGTGAATTGACTTGTGACTAATCGGATGAGAAACTTGTTCGAACAATGCTCTGACGCCGGAAGTTTCATCGGCTTCTCGGCGAGGAGCAACCTTGAAATGTGTTTTATATCGACGGTCGGAAGGCAACTAGCCTTTTTGAAATTTAGCGAAAATGTATGAGAAAGTTGCGCGAGAGATATTATCAGGGAAAGAAACGATAAAGAACCATTAACTGCTTATTTAAGTTCAAACTTTTGAAATTAAGTAGTTTAACACCTTCTGTATTTGAAAAATTGAAATTTTGAACATTTAAAAATTAAACAATTTGAAACTTCAAATGTTCCAAAATTTAAAAAATTACAGATTTAAGACTTCGATATTTAATTCAAATGCGAAGTTTTGAATATAAATAATGAGCAAGTCGCGATGAAAATTCCTGAGCTGCGATCAATCCATTATACTTGAGGCAACAACCCTGCAATGTAAATGCAATTTCCTGGTTCTGAACGATAAAAACGGGTTTCCATGGGAAAATCTATCATAATAGCAGAGTACTTGAGTTCAGGTTAATCTGTTCGAGGATTAGTTCATCATATACGGTTACGTGGAACGTACAGTAACGATGCAAAGCGTTCGAACGGTCGGCAAATGGAACCGTATGACCTACCGCAACGAACTGTAACCTGTGCCATAACGGTTGTATTCCATAACTTACGATCCATACGTAAGATTTAGCTAAACCATTAAAGGAATCGTAACTCTAAACTATCAAACTTTCGAGACGTTTAATTACCAATTCTTACGAGAAATATTCCTAAACGTATCCGCTCTTTCACCCGAATAACATGAAAACTCAACATGACACATTCTCATCTATGTACAATGTAGCTTTATTTTCTAAATATCTTATCCAATATTAAACTTGTTTCATCGAAAACGAAAAAACGAACGCCAGCATAAATTCGGCCGAACTTCACCAATTCGACTTCCGCGGACAATTAATAAAACTCGCGACATGCATATGCATGGCGGCGTGCTTTAGCAAAGTTCGACCCTCCGCGTTCCTGTTCCATATTCACGCGAGCCAGGACTACTTCGAATGTCGCCCACGGTCGACAATTTCGCGGGGTCGACTTGGTCGATTCGTCGGTTTCTGGATACGACAGCGGCTGAATGCCGCGGGAAACAGTCGGCACGATCGATCGCTTTCCTGTAGACTTATGACTTTCCATTTCTTACGCTCAATGCGATTGTAGAATCGCGTCGGGGAATGTTTATCGGGCGTCGGTGACGTTGAAGAGTTGTAAAAAAGGTAAAAAACGAGGTGAAAAGAGAAAGAAGGAGCGAAACCCATGCCGGAGGGCCTGTCTCGCGGAATTCGATGGAAGGATTCTTCTCGTGGCAGCTCTGACTTTTTAATCCTGCCTTCGACCGTTCGTAGATAACGCTGGAAAATACCACTCGCCCCTGTCTGTACCCCTGGAACCGTGAAATGTGAGCGTTCCCGATATCGTCCAATTTATCCTTCACCAGAGAGAAAGAATCCGAAACTCGTCTGTGGAATATCCGCGCAAAATGTGTCGTATTTAGTGATTCCTTTGTTTTTCGATGTGAATAGTCGTTTGTCAGCGGTCACAGATTTTTATTCGATAATTTTTGGAGGAGTTTGATAAATGGTTATTGAAAAGTATGGTTGAAGTGAAGTATTCTAGATAGTATTTTCAGGGCGGAACGCTGGAACAAAAGATTGTTCTCAGCGTCGTGGATCGTGACGTGAACGAGGTGGATGATGTCGCATGCAGTTGCATCGACGTGTCGGAAAGCGGATTCGCTCGGATACCAAACATTCCTCATTAAAACTATTTACATAAGCTCCGTGGCATAATAAGATCAAGGAGATTTCGCACCCTTCTAAGCCGCGAATCTTCCCTGCCAGTCACTTGCAACTTCATAGCTTGACTAAGTTAAGCTATAAGTTAACGGTGAAACTCGAACGTTTTCCACGAAACGATTACTTTAACGTCGATCTCGTTCCTCTCGTTGCAATCTCAAGGGAATTTCTAAATTAAAAAAATTTCGGCGAAGCACCTGAGCGACGCTAATGAAAATGATCGTTGTACCATCCTGCTGATAGTCTCGTTATCCACACTTGACCGCGTTTAATATCGAAGTTTCCAAGAAAAGAACGGGAACTGTCGGGGATCAAGAAGGATCAGAGAAGAACGCTTTGCCCGAGGAATAAATGACGCGAGAACAGCACGAGATTCGTCGTTCTGATTGTACCTTAGACTACGAAGAACAGAGCGGTGGACGACCATATTGGCAATCTCGCGATTCTCTGCGTCACTGGTGTCTATCTTTGGACATAACCCCGTATAGAGAAAGCGCCAGTTCGCCTGGATCTATTAAATCTAATCCTGAACCCTCAAGAGCCCCTAAGATAGTTTCAGCTCTTCTGACCTGGAAGTGAAATAAATCGCGGGAAACTTCTATATCTAGCGAGTCTAGGGGTCGTGGATCTAAAATAAAAGAGCCCTACGGTATCTAATGTTATTCTTCTCCTTCGTGCCATTCTGGCTGAACAAAGAAATCCCATTCCCCAAAGAAAAGGTTCTTGCATTAATTTTCGATAATGTGAACGTTCCTTTTCTTTTCTCCTTCCTTCAGTTTCCTCAATTAAGAATTCCAAGTCCTCTTGACTGCTGGATTCCAATGTAAAATTCCATCGAAGAAACCGAAAATGAGCAATCGACTCGCGAAAAAACCGGAAGCATCCGCCGGTAAATCAAACGTAGAATTACTCCAGACCATCGGAGCCTCTTGTCTTTAAAGTTTCAACCGGGAGTAGACGACCGGGGGATTCAGTCGGATCCGTTGAACCTATAATCCCGGGCCCTTTCTGTCCCTAAGACGATAGCAATTCTGGCTTCCTTGACCCGGAAATTCGCCAGTTCCCGCGGGACTTCCAGATCCTTCTTTACCACCGCTAAGCACAGAGCGAGAGAAAGGGAAAGAGAGAGAGAGGGAGAGAGAGAGAGAGACCGTACCCGGGACGTTTCGGGATCGTGGAGAAAGCGGGTCGGAGCCAGAGAGAAGGAGCTCACTTGGCAACGAGCACTTCGTCTTCCGCGGCGCGGAAAGGCTCGTGGAAAAGCGGGATCGGCTGAGAACAAAAGCGCAGGAACGGCTCTGAAGGAGCCACTCTGGGCTATTTTCACGCGTGAATCGTTCCTTCCGTATGTACGGGCTGAAACACTCGCATTTCACCTCGTGGAGAATCGTACGAACGCCGCTGCTCTCACGAGATCCCTCGGATATCCGCTTGGCTACGAATTACCTCAGCCAATGTAGCGAGCTGCGCGTGGCGGCCTGAATTCTACCAGTTCAACTGGTTCCTGCCTCAAAGACAGGAAACTGATTTCGTGGAACATTTGAATAATGTAATTGCAGTTTAAAATTCAAGTTCGAACGCACACTTTTCCGAAATACCATGTAAACTTCGATTTCCATAAGTATCCAACGTGAGTGCAATAAAAATTGCATATCGTGCGAATCATTTACCAGTCACGAGCGCGACGTAACGATAAATAAATATGCACATACGGAACGAGCCGAAGTATCTGCAACAATATCGTTCCAGGAGAAATCCGCTCGATATTTTCACCCTTCCAAATGCATGTCTCCCAAGAGAAGAACATTCGAAGGAGGCTTTTATGGACAAAGAAACTTTGCACGAACATGTATAAAAAATCACGCTTGACTTCTGCATAGTGCAAAGCTAGAGAGAAAACGATCGATTGTAACTTCCAACGATTTCTGGTCCGTAAAATGTCCAAGATCCAGTACTTGATAATATTTAGTAGTTGAAACGAATCTCTGTTTAGGTTTCACCTCTTTATTCGCGTTAATAAAAATAGGAATTTTCATAAATATCCGCAGTCTACTAATTATGTATCCTAACAAATAAAACTAGTATCCCTGCGATATCTTTCTCTTAAGATCTGTATAGTACAACGTAGAATAACACAGTTGGCCCGCCTTTTCGTGCAGAATTCCTAGAATCCATCGGTGGTTTCACCCTTACTAGCCAGAGAATTCAAGCGGAAGAGGCGGTGCGATCGTTCGCGTGTAATTTCAATCAGCTGTTCGAGTACACGCGAGACAGCGAGCGGTCCGCGCACACACAGGGTGAACCCCTTGCGCCAAATGCATTTTTCATGGCAACGAAGGCCTGCTGACAAACACGGAGGCGGGAGTGGACGAAGGGTGGTACCGATGAGAGGCTTCGAGCACCGTGGAGTTCTGCGGTCTCTGGATTATCCGCCGCTGACAGATGAATGCCAACGTCCGACCGGCTTGATTGGCATCCTCCGTGTTCCACCAGTTCTCCCGAACGAAAAATATTTTATAAACGCACGGGTAATTGACGCGCGAAGCCGGCGTTTTCGCGGATTTATCCGGCATTGGCTTATCCTCGTTCTCGCCACCCTTCGCGTCGAATTTTCACGCCTATCGGCCGGCTTCTCGCCATCTAGTCGGTTTCTTTTTTTGCATGTCTGCTGCATTTCCGTACATCTTTTTCGGTTATTTTCCTCTCGACGAGAAAGTTTATACGTATATTTAGATATGTTTCGAATGGTGCGTTATTTTCTTCGAGGGAAAAAATATCAAATTTCAAGAACGATTTTATCGAATTTATTAATTCTGGAATGTTATAGTGGAGCTGCCTTTCATCCACGTTTCCGAACAATGGTTACGATTTCGCTATATAGAAAATTCTTACGACTACTTCATACAACGAAACTCCATAATACAAAGTTATTGCTTCTTCGATCTTCGATTCGTCTTTCGTCGCGACAATCTTTGACCGGCGGCACCGGCTTTAATGGCCGCTTAGATCTGCACCGTCGACGCTATCCACAGCACAATTTCAGCGGAAATGCCGCTATTACGTGCATCTGGCTACGTTCGAGCCAGTCCCACGTCTGAGAATTGACTTACGGTTAAACATAACCCGTGACCCGTGTATGCGATCGGGCAACGTAATGTTACCTGTGTTATCGTTTGTCAAACTTGTTACATAAGGATCGCCTTACATTCCAAAGCGGTGTTTCTGATATTTTTATTAGACTCCATGGATCAATTTTAATAGATATAATTCGGATTCTGAACGCGTTTCCTGGACCAATTTTATAAAAAACCATCTAGATTTTACGACACGTAACTAATGAAAGATAGAAAGTCGTAGTTGTTAACATAAAAATTATTGAAAATTGTATCCATTTTAGATACGAAGAAACTAAGCAGAAATAATTCAAATATCTTAAATCCATCGTTATGTCCTGATGCAAATCACGCGATATCGAAGAGATGAAAGAAATCGGAAGTTCCTTTTGATCGAACAAGCCAAGTCACTCCTTTCACAAGGCGAATCCATCAGAAATAACGCGGTACACCCACCAGTCACTGTTCCCTTCGGTGAATCCGCGAGCCCTGCAGGTTGCCGTTTCCCCTGGTCGATGCAAATTCGAGTTTCACCCCTGTCACGTTGGCAGGCAGTAAAACGAATACAAAAGAAAACAGAACACGAGAGGAACTAAGAACGGTGATCGGAACGAGGGTGGAGGGTGAAACGCGTCCGGTGGAGTTCGAAATTCGTCGGCTCGCATTTCATTTCGCTCGATAACCGAAGTTATCTCTTTTCCGGATCGGAAGCGCGTCCCGGTCCATCGCGGTCACCCGATTTCGCCGGAATATCGGGACTGATAGGCCCCGGCGTCGCATTACCATAAATATCAAAGGCAGGACTGCTGCTCGGAATGGAACGGTCGCCGAAGGGCAAATTGTAACGTAGAACGTAGGAGTTCTCGCTTCGAGTTGCCAACTTACGAGTACGCCGGGATTACGATGCAGTTTCTACGAGTGCGCCAAGAGGGAGGGCTTGAGAGCTGGAGGGTGAACCGAGAAGAACAAGAGGGTGAAAGATGGAAGGAGAGAACGAGAAAGAGTAAGAGAGGTGGAGTCGCCGTGGAGGCGGTCGAGTCGCGCGTCGCTATTATTTACGGGGCAAGTTGCAAAGTGAGAAAAATTACGTTGGCCCGGCAGCCTTGCCGAGACAACGCAACGGTGCTTTATGCCGCAAGGGTCGACGCGTATTTCGCGCGCTCGCTGCGAGCGGACCGGCTGTCGAGAATGTTTACGAGTGTTCAGCTTCGCTGAGAACGAAACGCACTGAGATTACACTGTCTGCGACACTGCACCGTGTCTATGATCTTGTACATTTGTCGAGCCTTTATGCGTATACACAGGCTTGTTTACTGGCTTTACGCAGGATTGGCGTGTATTTCTGATATGGTGTTGCAGAATTAGCGAGTTACATGTAATACAGAAACGATGAATAATAGAGAATAAAATTTGCGCACGACTGCTTTCTACGGGTAAGAAAGATCTTGTGATTTAATTTCAGAAATTTCACTGTTATAATTCCAAATGTAAAAACAATGGATTCTGAGATTCTGGAACCATTTACATTTTCATAATCTAATCTCAGAGCATACTTCCCTGTAAAATCACTTGTTTTCAATGAAACCCTCATTTGCTTCAAATTAACCATTCATGGAAACTTAAATCGGTGGATGAATAAAGATTCCAAGAATTTTCAGTTTGTCACGGAGATTCGATGCAATTAACCAACCACGAAAAAAGTACTGTGCAATTTAAAATGTCGTAAGAACGTCCGTGGCTATTAACTTCTAATTCCTTGTGTTATTACGACTCGCAAGCACGCGGTATCCTTAAGCGGGTTTCCGTGTGCACACGGAAGACAAGATTGCCGCCGTCCTCGCGTAATTATGCGAGCTTAATGAGAGGAAAATGAAAAGCCGTTGCCAGCCAGGGCACGCTAATTTTCTAATATGTTTGAGAGCGGCTCCTCCTAAGACGACGTTAAATTTGCGAACTCGAGCAAGAAAGACGATGGAATACGTGCGCGCTAATTGTTGTTACATCGAGGCGTCAGCCCGCCAGTGGAATGGGAAACCCATAATCAGACACCTCGGGGCTCAACTCCTGCGCCGTGAGTTTAGAATATGAAATTGTTTATACACTTTATGAATGGCAAACGAGCTAATGGTGCATCTGATTTAATAGAAAAAAATAAAAAATTGTACAAAATGAGAAAAAATTGATCGCTGCTGATAATTATCATCTAGTGCACAAGAAAAGAAGAACAGCTACTATTTTGCCTTTCTCTTGTATTAAGAATTTAAAATTTCGATAGAGGTTTATTTTAATTATTTATAGAGTAACTGAAGTTCTACTTAGAAAGCACAGTCTACATTTTACATAAAAAAATTAACATATGAAAATTAATTTTCAAACTACTCTTTGACACTTTGATTAATTTCCAACAATTTACACGTTTGTAGCTTGTTCCACTGGATGGACCGTTTAATTCGACGATAATTTAATAAACAGCGATTCCAGCGGCCGACTTCCGCTCGTCGACTGAATTAAATCGATCGATAAGCACTGATTGACCCCTTCGGTTCCAGAGGTGGGGGGAAAAAAGCGGAACGATCGAGTGTGCACGTCGAGGCATAAATAACACCGTGTCGGTTCCGACCCTCCTTTTTACCGTATTCTGGCCTACCAAACGATCTCGCGTGCTAATTTTAATTTATCGTTCCCGGTGGAAAAATAGAGGACGATCTCGCGCGCTTCCGACCCGTTATTTGGAACATCGTCGGATCAATGTATCCGCCGGATCCAGCTTCGCCGATTCTCGTTCACCGTGCCAAAATTCTCCGTCAGCCGATGGAAGCGGCAAAAAGCGAGAGAGGAAAACGCGCGTCGACGGTCGCGCGATTAAAGCATCGTTAGCATCGATTAGCCTCGCTAAATTCAACTTTGTCACGGTTTTTCGCGCTACGAAATCACTGTAGAACCAGTTCATACACATTTTGTCGAGTTTAATTAAAAACGATTCTTCCTAAATCGAACGAGAAAGTACCGGAGACTCGAGAGGAAGTACCGCTAAACTTCTACTGAAAGAGTGCCACTTTCAGCAGCCACTTTTGAAAGGGCGGCACGAAGTCATGGCTTTCTGGACCATTTCGTTTCCCCACCTCCTCGTTCCAGTTTCCTCTCGTGTTCACCGAAAATCCTTAGAAGAAACTCACGCGAAGGTGCCCAGGAACAATTTCCTCCGATCCAGAGAGAACGAGAGTGCTTACGGTTCATTTCGCGCGTGTCTGCCAGCTTTGGCTGTCTAATTTCTATCCAAATCCAACCGTTATCGCAAAAATTCCCTTTTTCCTCGACGTAATCCACGGAATATGCGTAACCAGCAGCTATCTTGCGTCGCATAAATTCCAAATTTCCCGCCTCGGCCACAAGAAACATCGCGCGAGCCATAACTCGTTGAGAACCGGCGAAAATACGTGGAACCAGTCCACGATTCTCGGACGAAGGAAAAACAACATTGTCCTTGTTTAATCCCTCGACTGACCGCTGTAAATCTCCGGATACGGTAAAGCAGCCGAGTCCCGGGGAAACCTGGATCGGGTGCGTGCAGTCGGAATATGGGAAAGCACGGTAAATTCAAAGGAGAGCGCCGTATATTCTGTAACCTTTAACGCAATTAAGTTGAAATTCAGGGGTGTGCACGTGGCCGCACCGTGTGCTTTTAACCAAATGGTCCTAGCGAGCAAACAGCGCGGCGAAACGTCTACGCTTATGCAAAAGTGGCGAGTAATTTGTGCTCGTTTTTCCTGCGAGGAAGAAGCTGCTTGGCAAGGCCTGCAAATGCTCACCAATCTGTTCGCAGTATCGTTGCATAACGCCGCTGCAAAAAATGTGGTGCAGTTTCCGCGTTTTTTCCGAAGACCGATCGTTTCTTTTTTTTTTCTTCCCCCCTCTTTCCGTTTCTTTCTTTCCGTGTTTTTGCAGGTTACGTAGCGCGATATATAGGATATCTGGGGACATAGCGAGTCCGTAAGAACGATTCGATGAATATAAATGGTACGCGAGAGATGCGAATTCATAGAGAGGCGTGTCGTAATTTTTTGATGCGCACCTGCATGTTTTATGGATCAGTGAATCCGTGATGCTATCGTTTTAATGCTGAAATCGATGAAGTTTTTCTTTAAACGCGGTTAATTTTGCATCGAGCTTGGCCACTGATCTGTTATAAATTACTTTTGTACATTATCCGTTGGTCAATACATTTTAGCTACTGCAAGAAATGCCACGATCGAAATAAAATTAAGCGTCCGCCACTGAAAGGTTAATCGATCGATTTTCGATATTCCGGGGTAAAATCAGTTACCGTTTCAATTTAAATGACGTAGAAAGCGGTGAAGTTAAAATTAGAATCATTTGTAAGTCCTCGTCCAAAGACCCATTGGTAAAACCAATGCACGAATGATCTTTGATTCAGATACAGGCTTGGCTCAGTATCAAAGCGAACGATCGTTCCTTTTATCCGGCGGAACACCCGTTATCGCCCTTAATACCCGTGTAGCAACATACGAAGAGGAAAATTACAGTTTCGCACTGATACACAGCAATGAAAATCTTGGAAAGGAGGCGATTCTTAGTCATGGCCACGTGCGCTCGTCGATACGAGAGTGGCAAAGAAATGAGCAGGCGTTCATCCATGGTCGTTTGCGTTCCTTCTCCGGTTGTAAATGTTTAACTTGGAAGAAAAGGGGGCGAAAGATAACGTGGATTCGCCGTTTGTACGTTAAACACATCCGCTGAAAGGAAAGGTGCTCTTAGACTCGGTTTATCTTCTCTCACGCTCGATCGTAGAATCTCTGCCATGTATCATTGCGTATACCATTGTGCGTACCACTATATTTGCGTACCATCAGATCGAATCGCCGTGGTTCTTCGAATAATAAAAATCTGCCTTTTTCTTTTTTACGATAAGAACGATACGAAGTAGCGAAAGATCACAAAATACTCTACAGAAATATGCAAGTATAAAGAGAGAAAGATAAATTGTATAAACCGACGAAGGAAGAAGAAAATTTGCACTCGATGCAGCCTTGAAAATTTATCGTTTGTGACTTTTCTAATAGGGTTCGCGAAGGACGCGCCGGAAGCGACGCCATGTTTCTTTGTTCCCCTTGGGGAGTGTATTTATAGCACAGCTGAAAAGGCACATCGAAATTCGGTGCGCACCAATGAAATACGAATCTGTCGGAAAATGGCCGCACAAGTAGCCATCGTTACGAACCGGAAAAGGCCAGCTACGTGTTTGGAAGTGCATGGTCATGTGATAGCTTCCATATACTTGTTTCGAAACAACAATGGATCCGCGCATCCGGAGTATGCAAATCGCGTTCGAAGGTTTGGACCTTTTCGTTGGTTATTGTTAATGGATTTCGATAAACAATATCGAATGAATTATAGAGTTTACATGAAATATCGTTACGTTTATAATTACGTTAAATCAGAATCAAATACACGCTACTGGGACAAACGTGATCTGTATATGACGGGCACTAGAATTAAATGCAAAAGTTTATTCGTTTTTGGAACGTTTAATTTTGGAATGATTGACTCTAATGAGACGTCGCTATGAACTTCGAACGTAGTCTGAAAATTTAGACACGTGATAATGGAGGAATGTAAATTTCGCGGTAGACAAGCGTCAAGCGGCCAACGACTAATTTCACACTTCGCGGATCGAATTCCAGCGTCACATTTTATCCATGTCATGACTCTTTCATAACCGTGTGTCGCGAAATCATAGTTCTCCCGTGCTTGCTGATTTTCAAAAAATTTCACCTTTTCCATGGGAGACTTTCGTACATTTTTCAAATGTTCCCGACATTCCATCTAATTATTAAACTAACTCGAATCGTAATGTTGGAAAGTTCGTAACCTATAGAAACTCGCGTTTCAGTCAGGTTCTGGAGGTCTTACTCCAGTCGCGATTCGTACTAATCATCGCATTAACGAAAACACTTATAGCGTTCCGTGAAGATTACAGTCTCCCTGAAATATCAAAATTGCAGCATCCCATTGATCTTCGCAGTTATTATTCATGCCCGTGTTGAAACCAGAAGCTCACGGAATATTCTCGAGCCTTGTGAAAGCAACAATTCGGTACGAAGTCTCCAAGTTACACGCTCTTCAAAGAGCGATTTTGCAACTGGTGCTAATTGAAACGAGGCTCGAGCATCGCGCTTTTGTTTCCGAAAAAGAGTCACCCTCTCGCTTGCAATTTACGAAAGATCGTTTCAACTACGTATATAGCGAGCTTAATAGATAAATTTGTGAACTCTATTTCATTTTCCTGAGAATCTTAGCCTTACACATAGAATGTACAAAGCAGAGACTGTTTTCAAACATATATAGTAAGTTCTTTAACTCTTCCCAACCCCTGAGTATGTGCTTTTTTCCTACGATCTAACTATTCAGCATGCACCATCTAATAGATCAAAACGTACAAACGTACACAAAGCAAGACAAACTCAAGCGTAAAAATCGTGAACGCGTATGTATCCTGAGGAATGCGTCTCGTATGTGCACGTTACGTTAGGGACGGGTTGGTGATCCGTAGGCGGAAGAGGGCACGCGAAAACCGCGCTTAATTTTGTAGAATCTCGCTCGAATTCCACGAACTTGGTGGACGATTATGCGTATTCCATTAACTCGAAATGCAATTAGAAATAAAGGAGCTTGCTAGAATACCTGCGATTCCCGCCGTCCTCTTATCCGCTACTCCTCGTTGCCTGACCAACTCCCTGGGGCGGCCATTGCGGAAAACACTGGCAGAGAATAGCCAAACCGGTGAAAATTAGCGCTTACCTAAAAAAAAAAAAGACAGAGAAAAACGATTAAATTTTGCTTCACGCTCGTTTCTCGCACGTTGTAACTTCAGCTGATAAAAAGCAAAGTTGGGTGTGCAAAAATGGTTAGGTAAAATAGAGAAAAAGCTTTTACTTTATTAACTTAACGTTTAGAAAATTCGAGTATTTATATAGTTTAATTGTGAACTATTTATCATAAATATATTTAATTACCATTCTCGCATATCGAAGTAAAGAAATTGACCATGGAAGTTCGAAACAATCGTCTCGCTTGACGAAGATTTTATCGATCATTCGACCGATCGATCGACGAGGCGGTAATTATTATCAAGTGCTGTCGCTTGCGTAGATGCGAGAAAACGAACAGTCACTCGCGACGGAACGTTCTAATTAATATCGACTGGCTAAAAAGAGGCGTACGCTCGGTCAGTTCCGGCGCAAAGGTGCTCTTTCGTGCGTCGAATAATCAACGCCGAACGCGACGCAAAGCTGTCCAGCCGAGCGACAAAATCGAAAGTAACGACACGTCGAGTAATTATTATTTTGATCGTCGAGCCGTGAGGACGAACTACGCAGAAGGGGAGAAGAATAGGGGGATCGAATCTCATATCCGACCGGAGTGGCTCATGGCTTTTGATCGGACTGACTCTACTCCGTGTCTTCCGGCTTCTCGCATATCGTTCCGCCCTTGATTGCACCGGTAATGAATGAGTCTTGCGTTACATTCACCAAACGGTTATTTTCAAACGATATCGTTTACTATGTAATCAACATTCGATTTCATAAAATGCGATTTCATGTAAATGAAATGTGATCGACCAAGAAACGGATATTTTTCTTATTCGTTTGTTCTATGGGTTTTTTAGCTTTTTGGAACACCATCCTTTGAATATCACGCGTGAAAATACATTCTATATCCCATCAAGCTTGAAATAAATCACGACTCGTGCTTTCATCCACATGAACGATCTCCAATACGAATTTCCACACCAACACATTGTTATCTGTACTTAACGCACGGCGTAGAATTAAGCCGAGGATCCACAACAAAACTATGCTACAACGTTGTTCAACACAATGGCAACCATTTTCAGGTAATTCCGCGCTGCAGTTCCTTCCTCCCTCCCCTTTTTTCTTCTCCAACCACTCCCTCTCTCTCTCTCTCTCTCTCTCTCTCTCTCCCGCGATTCCGTAATACAGTCGCTATTATTCTCTCGACATTAACGACCTATAATTATTTCCAATTGTTCTGAATTTAGTGGACCATGGCGTGCGGAACGTATCCTCGCACGATATTGCTCAGAGAAACGGCACAAATGCATTTCGAGTTAGTCTTTAACCATTTGTACGTGCTCACGGAAGATTTTCCTCGGCGAACCTATATTCCGCGACTTACACAGAATTCTATGCAAATGATTCCCAATTTAAAAGTATGACGTCTTGAATTTTCTTAACTTCCTAATGTATTCGAACAATTCCCTAGCCCCGTGTGAAATATTCGCGATGGTCATTGAAAACTTCACGATGACAGATTAATAGCGCTATAGCGAATAAATACAATTCTCTATGCTTTCATTCGCATTGACGCGACAAATTTTCTCTAAGACTGCGAATTTATGTACTCTTCTACCGTGATGGATTTATTTCGTGTTTCAAAATGTCATTTCGCTGCCGTTACTTTGTGACGCATGAATACTTGATCTGTCAAACGATTGTCAAATACTCGCAACGAAAATTTTGCGATTTCCGATGTGAATACATTAACGTCGCTGCTGTAAATATTTCACATTGGTTTGGCAGATTCTCTACATCTTTCAATTTTTATCCAAACTATTCCTCTGATGTTAAAAACAAATGTAACACTCCGTATTCCGTTCATAGCCATAATCACGCTTTTCTTCTTCCAAAAAGCAAAAAGAAATCGTAAAACTGGGTAAAGTCCATTGATTTACTTCCACATATTTCTTCCAACCAGAGGATCGCTGATTGCTTCGAAATCTCTACAAATGTTTGTCCTTCCATGGAACAGCAAATCACGTTTCTTTGCGACCGCGAAACTCGTTGGATTCGAGTATCCGAACATTACGCGTTTTGCATATATTAACGTCCTTTTATTCGTCTCTCTGACTGATTACAGGAGAGACAATTCGTTGGCGCCGGGTGGACACGTTGAAAACCTCTAGCCCCGTAGTCGGCTACGAATTCGGAATCGTGGATGGGAAATACGTTCACCGAATTCGTTACCGAGATTAGGTTACACCGGGCCCGGTAATGCAAGCGGCCGATGCGCACGGATAACGCGAGTTCGGCGCTCCTAAATTAAGGCTTGGCGAAATATGGTGTGTGTTGCCATACGCGGCTCGCTACACGCGTACATCGGGGCGAGATAGCAGAATTGGCAGGAAATTGCAAATTGCCGGCGAGAGCCGGTCCGGACCGCGGCTGTGCGCCCGCCATTTCGAACCTACGAAATAACCTGACCTGCAAATTGAAACCGGTCGTCGCCACTCGAAGCGGCCCGACCACCGATAACCGGTCGACTGCCAGCTGACGACCGCCCCAAAGCGTCCCGGAAAAATAAGCGCCACCCGAAGGCTGCGAACGAGCTGGATTTTACGTTCATGTATCTCTATACATACGTATGTGTACATACACGTGAATATCATACTTGGTACTCGTATACCAGCGTTCGTTCGTTTCGTGTCCGGCGATTCTTCGATTGTTTGTCGAATTTTTCGTTTCCGATGTGTTTCGGGGTAAAGGGGTTTGTTCAGCGATTTGTCTCAATTAACGAATTTTTGCTTCTTCCATTTGTAAGTTCATTCCACAGATTCATGAAAATTTAATAACGAGGCCGGCGCGTCAATGTGTCGCTCGACGGTGTCTAACGAACCGACTGCCACTCTGAATAAATATTTCAATACGCGGTCCCGGAACAAGGTTCCCACTCGTCGCGATAACGTCGCACGTTTCCGGTAGGGGAAAACACCGAGCCTCGTAATTTCGTACCGTTTCTCCCTCCACCTTCTCTGTCCACCGAACGATCGGTCTTTTTCGTTTTGAGAATGGAACGAATCAATGTCAAATACTGGTTGCAAATTGGAGTAATGCGATCTAGTTGAAGATCGAATATTTTTTTCCTGAAACACATAGTATATTTAGCGTAGCGTTTCTTTTTTTATAGTGATATAAAACAAATCGTAGAACGAAGGGACACGAGAGGATGACTTGTGGAGGAAGAGAATAGGAAATTTCCTGGCGTTGCTCGCGTTTCCACGGAACACAGTCACCCGTCATCGGTTGTGTGTTCACCCTCCGGCCAGTGTCAAACCAGGCCGTAGCAGGGTGCAAACGAGCTCCCTACGGCCTCGTATTCATGCGCTAGCTGGCCGCGCGATTATTTACCTTTAATTAGAAGCTTCGACCTATTGCTTAGCACGCCGAGCCCAGGGGTATCGTGCCGCCGGCGTTGAACAAGCTGCTCTCAGCGCGCATTTACGATATCTATAAATATGCAGATACATTAATAAACACCGGCGTGCCGGAATTTTAATATCCTCGCCTGGAATTGTTAGCTTTCCCACGAAGAGCCGGCGAAAACGGAAGGATTTGGAAGTGAATTCAAAGAACGTAAACTGTATTATTGAGAATGTTATGGTTACATTTTATGGAACATTTCAGCGTACGTTTTGAAAGTTTATTACACCGAGGAAATATTGTATTGAAAATGGAAAGTATTACTGACTGTCCTGGATTTATTGTTGCTTATTATCTTCTTTTTCTATTATATATTTTTTAAATTACTATGACTCACGAAAGTATTTAAAAAATTTTAAACAGTATAATTTCGATGCGAATAATGATCACAATGTACATCAACTATAGCTTTCCTGGAAATGGAATTTAAAAGATTCTTCTGTCTGGTTTCACATTTTGCCATCCTTTGATTCCGGCGCAAAGCAAAATTACAGAATTTTTCTGACGAAATCCATGGCTCACCTAACCGGTTTTCACTCGTGTAAATACGTTTGTACGAACGTAAAAGGAACAATTTTTAAAAGACTTTCAGTCTCTCTATCCGAATTTTCAGCGAAAAGAAACCCAGCGCGGTTTAACCAACAATTCGAACAACGTCCATTTTTATTTATACATCTGTTCGGCAACGAGTCAGGCTCTCGATCGGTAAAACGCACACGTATCCGATCAAAATGCGATCGGAGAGATATTAAGCAGTCACGTCGAATGGCATCCGGAAGGGCGACACAGCGGCGCGACCTTAAAGGAAACTTCTCAGTCGGCTAGCTCCATTTTTAGCGTTGTCGATAGCAGGAAAAGTCGTCGAGAAGCCGTTTCGCGATTTGTTCGGCGTAGTTTACCCGTGAGCGGGCATCAAACGAAACATACAAGCAGTGAGGACTAGTCGAAGACCGCAAACCGTTCTTACGTGTCCGTGTACGGACTTTCCACGCGGAAATCGGTCCACGTCGTCTCTTTAAATCGCCGTTTCCCGCCGAGAGATTCGATGCGAACCATCGAAAAACCTCACGAAGTTTCTCGACTTTCAAGTTGTTTCCCGTTTCTTCGTAAGTGAGTGGAAGATTGCTTTTTTGGAACGGATTAACTTCGACGTTGCTGTGTTATTTGCAGATGGCAAGGAAGCACGTACGACGATGGTTGAAGTTTTAGAAAATATTTTCACGATAATTTTCATTACAGACATCAGCGATAAAAACGCTGATGTTACACAAAATATTTCTTCACCGCAATTTCCATCAAATATAAGCAATAGGATAAACAAACGAAAATAACGAGCAAAGTGAAACAAGCGCCAACAAACCTAAATACGTCCCCTATATTTCTATATAATTGCAATATCCCTTTATTTCTTCCAACACAAAAATTCCATCATGCTTCGTCCGCAAGATTCCTGCATAGCAATCCATCTTTATTATCACTCCCATTTAGCATCCTACTCTCACATATCCAACCGTCACAATCCAGCCAATATTACACGACACTAAAACCATCCCATACATCTATCTCTCCTAAACACGGATCACATTAAACCAACGTCCGTTATTCGAAAAATTTATTTCCCAAACCGGTCGTCCATCGATCCCGGGCTAAGAATGGTGTCTGCGTGATCGGGCCAGGTTCTGGCCTGCTATGAAATCCGAAGAAAAACCGTGGCAGCGTCAGCAGGTGAGAGTATACATAAATCTTAGGCTCTTGCTCCCTTCTGAAAAATAAACCTTTCGTTCCTTTCTTGGCGCGCGCGTTGCGTCGCCACGACCGGCGACCCTGTTTCCGTAGCGGGTGGTAGATGAAAGTTTTCCTTTGTGCCGCGCCTTGTCACGCCGGCCATTTCAGCCAGAACGGAGAGAAGCCCAGAGACCTCCGGCCTCGGGGGTTGAAGCAGGGCGAACGAGGGGGTGGCGCGTTTTCTGTACACATATTCTGAAATCCCGGGGGTGTCTGACCGAGTGCTCGCCGGTAGCCCGGGAGAATGAGAGACTGCCGTTTCATGCCCTTTCTCGAGCGCGAAAAGAAAGTTTGAGCCGAATGGAACGCGACCAGAGACCGTCTCGCGTGGCTCTCTTCTTAGACGGAGGGAAAATTTATAACGCGCGATTCTACGCCTACAAGAAAATCCTCGTGGATCAGCGCTCAACCACGTTCTCGTCATACGCTTTTGTACTTACATTATCTTCTCTTCCTTTTCAGAAATTGAGAGTTCTTTTAATTTATTGGATATTTTATAAATTATCTTTTACTAATTCTAGCAATTTTGTAAATTAGCTTCTGCATATTGTTTCCTTTTTCTCGTTGCTCCAATTTCTGATCATAGTCAGAGAATACCCGTTCTAGTAAGAGACAAGAAGTTGTTATAAATTGTTCGTTTTCTTTTGCAGGATTTCCATCAGAAGGAGGGCTTTAATTCGCAAGTTCCGTTCGAAAGAAGGACGAGCCTGGAAATTCTTAATGAATACCACCAGTGGCTGGTATTTACACCAGCTCACGTTCGAAATCGAGGCGAGAGCCAACTTTTCCCATGTTTAGTTAACTCTTCGACTCCGCGGCGCCTTCTCTCCTTCCGTTCTGTGTACACCGGTGCGAAACCGAGGAATGGAAGAGATAAACCAATAGCGGTTGGTTCGGTCAAGGGCTCAGTTCAAACGTTTCTTTTTTAATTAAACAACACAACGGACGCTTGCGGTTCCACTTTGCGCTTTACGTCCCAGAATGAAACTGTTCCGAGTTCACGACAATTGCAAGAAGATAGATCAAATCAGACTCGACCATTAGAAACATGTATTTACACTGAATACAAAATCTAATTCCTCGATTAGAGACGACTTTTGCCAATTTCACGAACAAAATATTCGCAACCTTTTCCACTTGCATATTTTTCGTTTGACACGATTCTGTACCGAATTGCTAGGAATTGTGCAACTTCAAGCAATACAATTCATTATCTAATAGCCTTAGAAATTACATTTCCATTCTAATAATCTATCATTCCAATCACGCGTCACACCATCTAACCTCATCTAGCAAAATTCTTCACACATTTCCTCCACCTTCAACATCATCAAACCAAACATACATTTTCAAACATAATCATCCATTCCAAATCTCGTTTGGCAATCATCATTCGCGAAACATGCTGAGAAACAAGCGTGTCCTGCTGTACGGTAGAATTAAAAGCAAATATCACGGCGTCCGGGAGCAGGGCAAATCAAGATCGATGTACCGGGTCGAGCCGCGTTATTACGACTACTGATATAGAGGCACGTGCGTACGAGCGCGAGAGGGTCTGTGGGAGGTAGAAATCCAGATACATTATCCGGTGTATCCGTAATAACGGCAGGCTGGACAATCGGCCAGCCGGCCAAATGGAGGCGAACTCGCTTGGTGGTCCCTTATTCTTCGTGTACATAACCTCGTATATACTTCAGGATTACGAGAGGCCGCTGGCCTTACCTTTGATCCTTCTCTTTCCACCCACGAACACCAGGGTGCACACATACTTGGTGGAGGCTGATGCAACCCCCATGAGCAATCCCATCGGGACCATATTGCATCCGCTCCGTTAAAACAGCGGGACGCGTGTATACAGAGCCACGCGTTATGCTATTTGGTTGCGTCTTACCTGTTCCACGAAGATTGCATTCATAGAGCGAGTTGGTTAGAGATGTTTCCTTCTCCCTTTTTTATGGAGCCTGGGGATTCCAGAGTAGAGAAAATGGAGGTAGCTGGGAAGAGGCATGGGTTTGTAGGGTGAAAGGAGGTGGGTTGAGAGAGCTGAATGTACTTTTGTGTGGATACCGTAGTACTGTTACGATAGCGTAGTCCTGTTAGGATGAACGAATATAGATAGAAAAAGGAACATTGGATCCTCGCTTTGTTTTCTATCGATTACGATTGTCGTTTCAGTATATTCTGTTTGCTTTATTGCAAATAGTACAAACGTCTGAGCATTTTGCGTATACATAATTTGTGGATGGGAATAGATATTTAGAGAAGTCATGGAACAGAAAATTGATTTAATTAGAATTAGAATTAATAATAAAAATAGGTCAACAATCCAAGGAACGCGACTGTCAAGATTCATGTTGAAAAGAAAGTAAGTCTCGGTGAAATGAACAATTGATCGAGTCGATGCAAAACGCGGTAGGCACGCTTGCATTAAAATGCGAGCACGTGTTTGTGTACGAGGGCGTCGCGAGCGGAGGGACGTTGGCTGTAGCGGCGATAAAATCCTCGGAATTCCTGGCTCATTAAATGACGCGAGGCACGACAAACGGGCGTCGGAGCTTGCTCGATCGAACGCGCGCCGGCACGTTGCTTGCCAAACCCGCACGACTGTTTGGCGATCGCAAACACACGGCTGAAATATTAACGCGATAGCAGCGGGAAACGTTCGACCCTTCGGGAAACTTTCGCCGACTAGTTATCGATCCTGGAACCAGCAGTGTACTAGCCTAAATGGATCGTGCCACGAAATTTCCAGGGACGAGGATCGTAAAGAAAAAATCGATAGCGCTGTAAAAAGTGGGTGTCGAAATGGTGAGCATTTGATTACGATTAAAAACTGTTCATTTCTGAAGATCTCACGCGCGCAATACGTATTTTTATTACGCGCAGCTAAATCTTCATACGATATCATGTTTCGAAAATCTTCACGTGTGTTCTTTGAATCTCTATTCACTTACAATCAATGATATAACCTACACGGTCTTATCTGTCTTCGATCACTCATCACTTCTACTTCTAATATATTACAAAATGCAAAAGATACAACTCTGCTGACATGACAGGAATTGCTAATACAGAAATAATCACCAAACTGCAAAAACTGATACCACTAAGTGCTCATAGTTTACGAGTACGTTATCGTATTTATCCTTAGTGAGCGCGAACGAGAATCGCAACATGTAACGACTTCCTGTCGCTTCTTTCGACCCGATACAAGACCGATAGGATGAAGAGCGCAGGTACTACGCGAACGCTGTTTCCCTGGATGATTAAGGTTCCAGCGACTGGCGACATTTATCCTCGTTTAGCCGGAGAACCTGGCCATTTAAAGGCGTCCTGGGGTCCGCGAGCTAGCAGCCGGTAGGCAGCCGCCATTAGGCGGCAATAACGCCGGCTGGCCTGCACGGAAGCGAGCTATTGAGGCCGTCGTCGGCTTAACGCGCCGCTTGCAGTTCGCCCGCAGTCGCGATTACAGCTAAGTGCATTCGCTCCGCTGCCACGAGCCCCTTCTCCGTCGACCACTACACCGGCTAGCGTTACACGTGCACCAAGAGCACGCTGGATCAGCCAGCGAATACTAGATAGACTAGCCATGGAACTACGACTCGTTCGTTTGCTCTTCGAGGTGAAAGCGTCACGTTCGATAAGGGGAATCGGGGAAGATAAAACAAGAAAGTTTTATACATACACCTCGAACGTGTTTCAAAAAATATAGGACATGTCAAACTTATATTGACATTATAGAAAACAGTAGGAAACGATTCAAATCGTAAATGTCTCTTCCATTTAAATGTCCAAATAATTTTGACGTACTTCATATTATTTTATTTATTAGATTAAAAAAAAAAAAAGAAAACAGCTCATCCATCAACGTTTCCAAAGGCAATATTTCACGTTTCATCCTCGTGTCTTCCGATCTACAAAACGAATCATTCTCTCGTACACGCGAACACTGTCCAAATTTCACGGAAGGGAAAGAGAGAAGAAGAGACAGCACGCGTTGGTGGAACAGCTGAAAACGAGGAATCGGTGGGGGACGAGAAGAAAGGGAAACGGACGTGTGTTTCGAGCGTGTGTTCCACCACCCCCTGAGCGCCGACGGGAAGGATAAGAAGAGGGAGGGAACCGCTAGCCCTCCGTACATTTCCACCCCAACCCATGGGTCCGAGCGTACCGTATAAATAGATAGGCTTGAACGAGACCGTAAAAGCTTGCGGTCTCGTTTCGAATAATTGGATTTGTCTGGAACGGGACCGAGAGACGCCGACAATTCGCGCGCGCGACCACGCGTTCCTGTGACTGTGTGCAAACGTGATTCATTCTCCGGCAAGCTCGTTCTCCATTTCCGGCAAGCTCGTTTTGAATTCGTCGCCTCCTTCTCCTCCCCGATTTCAGGCCGGCCGGGCAACCACCGAGCGCATTCGACCGCGGCTTCTACCTCGGACCAAACAAGGAAGCGGAGAAAGGACGGGGAGCGTAAAATTTGAAATGGTGCTATCGCGAAGTCAAAGCTTCGGAAACGAGGGTTTCCTTTAACGGTTATATTATACATTCTCATGCGATAATTCCACACGAAAGAATTTTTAGAGAATTTCCCTAGAAAGCTCACTGCTATAAAATTTTGCCAAAAAGCCATTTCACATTTTTTTCTTTTTTTTTTCAGCGATTTGGTTAGACAAATGAAATTCCAATTTTAAGGGAGGAATTTTTAACGAATATAGGACGAGCAGGTCTCGATTAACAGGCCATCATTTTATAATACGCAGAGTTCCACTGTGTAAACGCGGCAGAGGAACAGGAAAATCTCGTCAAACGATCCGAGGCTTGTTCGTGCACACAACGTTCGACGATCTCGTACAAAGAGCTGCACCTGCACAACCACTACTGTTCCCCGCATACCGGCGCAATTACACTTAACGCGGCAGAATTACGAGGCATTCGTGCGGCACGAAAATCCGCGCGGAATTACAAGCATAATTTCGACACTGGTCGAACCTGGTTTCGTCGAGTCGCTTCATACACGCGATCGATTCGATTCGGCAAACAGTCGTTTCTTCACCGGGTCTTTGCAATTTTTGTGGATAATTTATGCGAGCGCGCGCGCGCGCTGCACCCCTGCGATCTGCTGACTCATAAGGTTCGTTTGCATGCTTGCGTGTCGCAAGTCCACCCTAAGGGGCACGCGTCATGCAGAAAACTGGGAGCACCGTGCACCCGTGCACGTACACACGTTGAAACAACGTGCCTCGTCGATCGCATCGACGCGAGGGAGAAAGGAGAGCAAGTACAAAAATTAGTCAATATCGTTTTAAAAGATCTAATCGCGAGAAAGCGAAGAAAGATCGGAATCAAAGGAGCCGCGGTGGATTGTTCGCGAACCGATATAAGAGAGAACCGAGTAGTTAGAATCGAGAAGAGGGAAGAGTCGATCGTTCGTTTGCATAATATTTATCGGCGATTTCTTCGCCGATAAGAAGATCACGGTTCGTCGACGTAACGAGGGAGTAGATAGAGATGGAAGGCTCGAGAAGGCTCGAATCGAGAGATCGGCGATAAGCGACAGAGCAGGGTGGAAAAGTTCAACGTGACCAACTTTATCTACCCCGCTGGGGTAGATGAAAGGATCAGCTCGCGTGTGAAAACGCGCCCGGTATCCTCGCGCTCGAAGCGAGATATCGGCTCGATGCACGCGACTAATTAAAAATCACGAATACGAGACGCGTACGAGATCAGCGTGAAAAAGCGTGCCGCTTTCACAGAGATAGTAGGAGAGAGAGAGAGAGAGAGAGAGAGGAGAAGAGAAGGAGACGGTAAATCAGAGGTGGGGTACGCGAAGAGAGTAGAGCAGCCAATTTGATTACCCGATAATAATTAATTGCTCGTTACGTCGCGCGGCGCGATGCAATTAATCACTGTCGACGGCTTTTCATTTTTCTTGTCCCCATCTGTCCCTCTATTCTCTCTTCATCGTGTCATTCCCTCCTTATCGCCCTCGTTCTCTTTGATTCGCTCGGATCGACTATCTTTCTCTCTTTTTCACCGCCGTCCTCCCTTCTTCCACCTTTCTATCCCACCCCTCTTCGCGTACATTTTTCTTCTCTTTTTACCTTCCTCTACTTTTTTTTTATTCAGTCAGGTTGGTTAGCTAGCTGCTTCGTGGTCACACTCTATCATGCGAGGTTCATTAGGCTGGACGTGTCACGACCGCGTGAGTGACCGTGTGCCATCAAATTGCGAACACGGACCGTGTCCCATTCTGCTGCACGAAGTGCGCTTCAAGAGTGGCCCGAATGGGGGGAAAAGGGAAAACAGAGGGTCGATGGAGGACAAAATAAATAAATAATCGTCGTCGTTGGTTGGCACACGGGACTCGGCTCTCCCCTCGCGGCTGGGACGGGGTGGGGGAGGAGAACGTGAGGATGGGGACTCGACGGGGCTATAATCGATCGGGGACGAGCGAAACGTGAAAACGCGAAATTTCCGCGGGACGCCCGGCGAGCTGAGGCTGTAGCGTGAATTACGAGCAGGACGCGAGCAAACTACGCGGAAGAACGTAATTGCGCGCCAGACTACCCCCGGCAAGCTTATTAAGTCGAAGGTAAAGACGTTGCGTAATGAGGCGAGCTACTTAACGGTGAGAATTCTGATATCGAAAACCGGTGGAAGGGATGTCAATGTTAGCGCTGGCACACGGATAAAAAGGGGAACGCGCAATTGCCGCACCGGCGAGCTTCGGGATTTTCATTAAAGCGCAGTCCTTTGAAGTCGGCCAAGTAACTGGTAATATTTTGCGAGAGTCACGCGCGATTGACGAAGCCGTGTAACGATCGTGCGGAGATTTCCCGATAAAGTCGAGAATCTGTCTTTGCGTGAGATTTCAGGAACGACGCAATTTCGAACGATTTAATAACTCGGATTAACGTACTATCGATTTTCATTCAAAATCCTTTAAGATTCCGATTCGACTGATTATAAGAATATATCTATGTGATCTTAAAACTCGGCAACGTATTAACGCAATATTCTTTTTAGAATTTTCTCCTGATTAATCAATAGCCCAGTTACTCTGATTCAACTTGCTCGAAGTAAATCCTTGACTAATCAGAACGAGGCTTCGCTCTAAAATACTCCAACGTTCCCCAAGTTACACACAATTCGCCGTTGCTATAGTAAATTTCCAAAATGCATCTGCCCTACTTGCTTCTAAAACACCCGACAAGAACCGACAAATTTGGACTTGGAAACAAGCTAGCGGAAAAACGGTTAGAAGAAACTCGACCACGTCGTACCAGCCGTACCGTGACTTCCGGGGAGACATTACCGGTTTTTGCTGGACGCTCTTGATGCAAACTTGTTATACGTCGACGGATCGTTATGCTCAACGGGGCGAGAAATCATCGAGCTGCGAGAAATCAAAATGTTTGACGACGCTCGTTCGACTTGGTGACGTGTGCGCGCTCGCGTGCCACCTACACACGTCTGGAACACGGAAGGGTGCGCACACATGGTCGAGGATCGAAACGCGAGGGATGAGTTTGACGGTCGGCGGCCAATCATCGGCATATGCCACGGCATGGAGTTCATGAGTGACGTGCCGACGCTGTCTATCCGGGACGGAATACTTGATATCGGGACTACGGGGTGGCACCGAGGATCGCTTAATATGCAGAGTAGGATTAGGAGATGCGTATGCTTGATACACCCTCTGCCACGATCCTCTTCGACCTATGGCGACTTCGAAATTGAAAGACGACTATACTTTCTGGTTGAGCTATTTGAATTCTTGAAATTTATCTTCTTGGAGTCATTGAAATTTTATTGTTGTTGTTGGAAACATAGTTAGGATATTTTGTCTATAATATCTTCTTCGTTTTATAGTTTTATAGTTTGTTCCATTCATTTTGTTTTAGTTAATGTTTAGGTTAAGCCTAAACAGAGTATATTTAAGAACTCCCAGTACAACAGATTATCGAAATATAATAGGGATCGTAATGAAGATAAATTAATTCGAAATTCAACCCTGTTGGAACTTAGAGATCGAGGCCCCTTAACCTACTTCTAAGCAGCTACTAAATACAATGTATACTTCAACAACTATTATCGAACCTTCAGCACGATATAAAGAGGAACATAGTACACGCGAGTGAACTTTATTGTTTCCACTAAGAGTATTTAAAATTCCATCTATCAACGTCTCGCTGTCATTCAAGAGACATCGATAAGACAGCGGGGGCAGAGAAAGATTTCTCGCGTTGCGACGAACGGCCGGCGGCCATAAATATTTCCCAATTTTTTCTTTTTCAAGCCCGGTTGTTATACAATCTCCCTTTGAGCCTGTATTTGCTTTTGGGAGGCCAAGCCAGGTCGCAAAGGCCAGAGGTAAAATGTTTTATATTTTACCACCGCACTAGAGATCGAGTCTTTGCCATTACATGAACGGAACACGCACGCGCAAATTCGAACCGGAAAACAGCAGGAGGTACGGTAGACCATGGTGTTCACGGAATACTAATGCTTATCAATCCCGAGGGTGCTATTCCTGTGGCATATTGCCGATCGGATGAGACCCACGGAAGCTACTACTTCTTTCGAGAAGCGCTCTTTCAGCTCTGGAATCACTAATGATGACGTATGCGTGATCCTTTTCCATGGCGCATGTTGCATGACGATGCCGAGCTGAGGAAACGTCGAAAGATACAATGCACCTTGGAAGTTAAACGATACGTCGATTTGTAAGGAAAAGCAGGATTTACATAATATTCTAGGGACATTCTAGGGGTTATTATTCCAGAGGATACTCATCTAGGAAGAGCAACGTTAGGAAGCAGTATCCCAGAGAACAGTACTCGAGGGATGATACCCTGAGGGCTTAAGTATTCTACGGAACGGTATTCCAGAGGGTAACGTTTTAGGAAATAGTCTTCCGCAGTGTAACACCGTACAGGGAATTCTGCGAAGGCATAAAATTCTAGGGTATAGTATCCTAGGCAACAGCCTGTCGTCCTTGTGTTCCTTTAAACCTACCCTTGTAAAAACAAAAGAACTTTAGTATCCGAAACATCCTCTTCTTACAAGACAAAACTAAGTAAAATATAAATTGGAGTAAATAACTTCAGACATCGAGAAGTCAAGGTTGCAAAGAACTTTCAAAGAATGGTATCCTTGTAAACCAAAGGGAACACGAATGGGTCTTCAGATCGACGCGAATCGTCGCCTTATCGTCCGTTTCCTCTCGGTCGAGCGTAAGGAAACTGCTCGAGGGACGCATTACGGGGTGGGCTGTGAGGCGTTTCCGCCTCCGTCTTCGAAGATGTCCAGGTTGACGTAATGCTTTCCCCGAACAGGGCGAGGACAATCGAGGCGGCATGTACAATCGTGTCACGCTAACGAGCGCGTCCTTCGACTAACATCGTTAGCAGAGATTGCAGCGGAGAGGAGAGGCAGAACGCAGCTTCCCCCTTCGACCGTGCGACAAGCGGAAGTATCGCGATTATTCCGGCGCAGAACCAACGCGTTTCCAGAGCCACGCGCGCGGTTCGATTCGTTCGTTCGATCTACCTCCGAAGCTCGTTACCACGATCAACTTGAAATATGCGCGTGTACACGGAATTAATACCGGACGATAAGGAGCTTAGCCGGTCGCGCGGTTTTAATTCGCCTAACTGCCGCTGTTATCCGACCACGGCTCTCCCGAGTGCAGCAGCCCTCTTTAATTCGCAACCGTTTCATGATGATACACTTTAGTTTTGGGAATTATCGTATATATCGATATATTGCCCGGAACTACGAAAAGAGAGAGAAACGAAAGAAAACAATTTGGCTTTTTCTAGGAGAAAACCAGGTGGCTAGGAACGATAACTCGCACGACGAACGATGGGGGAAAATTATCGCGAAGGACGCGCGAGAGTTAGCCGAAAGAAAAGTCTCAAAGGGAGGCATTACGTTTGGCTCTCTCGGCCGGGTGTTCCAGTGGTGTCTGCGGGTGAAATACGATTGAACCGAGCGAACCGATATCCGGTTGGAATCGGTGGGAGGCGAGGTAAAGAATAAGAGCGCTTTTTCTCCGCGTGAGGTAAGAACGGCGGAGAAGAACAAAGGAGAGAAACGTGGAAAACTCGAGGGTTTGTAGAGGTGAAGCGTCGTGAAAAAACGGGAGAAGCGAGAGAGCTACGGGGTAGCCAGTAGAGTTTACGAGAAATCCTGGCCGTTAGCCAGGTCGCCCGCTCTGCGTCCGGGTGAAAATTATTCGAGATATGAATTTACGGTTGGTGCTGGGCTATAGAACGAAAGAAGCACGAACCAGAAAGAGGGGAAAAAGGGACAGGGTTACGAACACCGGTGGAAGGTTAGGGAGAGGAAGCAGCGTGGATGACGACGAAGTCTCCGAGAGCTAGATAAGGCGAGTCGCGGTAGGACTTAATAAACTTAGAAACCCGAGCGGCAAACCCACCAGTCTATCCGAAATTCCACCCCCAACCGCCGTCGCTGCCGCTGCCGTTGCCACCAACCACCGTCAAACCTGGTCCCCTGCTTATCCCTTGGCCCGACAACCCTCTCACGGCTCTCAAATTACCTCAGCGTCGAATTTCACAGGCTGCGGTTTTTCGAGCCACACGCTGCCTCTCTTCGATACTCTCTCGCCTCGACCTCTTTTACCAGTCGACGGCGAGACGCTCGAAAATCGTGTCGCGAGCGAACGAACAAACCAACGAGGAACCTCGGTCCGGCGTTTCCAAGCCCGATCAAAGAGCTAATTTTCGTCTTTGAAGTGTCACGGTATTCACTGTTTTGCGATATCGTCGCTGAAACGTCGCTTTCGATCTAATTTGATCGACCGGTTTCCACGTTTTTTATTTCAAAAAAATAAGAGAATTAAGTAGTGCATAGAAAACTTACTGTCTTTAGACAATCAGCGATCTATCAAAAGCGTCCACCAGACAAAAGAAAATTACAAGCTATTTTTGAACCTCTGTTGGGACGAAGATAAAACACAGATTTTTAACTCGGGAAGATTAAACTTAGACTATCCCTCTTGTCGCAACTGGAATATTTTCCGCGCCCGGGCGACGTTATCCAGAAGATCCAACGTCGGTTTCAGCAATGCTGGGAGACGACCCGCCGTGTCCCGTCTCTTCGCAGAATATACGTCGGCCCTTAAAACCTTAATGAACTCTTGTCTGCTGTCGAGTAAAACGCCATCCGGAAGAGTCCGCGTAGCCGGAAATTAAGGAAGTCCCCGAAACGTCGCGTATCAAAAGTTGAGTAACTTCTTGGCGTGCACGTTCGTACGTAAGCGGCGAGCTGGGTCGCGTTAACGCGCAAAGATATGGGGCTGAAGTCCAGTCGGATCGTTTCCGCGCCAACTTTGGACGTCCACGGAATTTAAATGCGTCCTGGCCACGACTCTGCTTCTCCGCTCCGTTTCTTAATCGTCGTTTACAGCCGCCATCGCGATAGAGTTCCGTATCGCTGCAACTTTGTTCGATGATCAGTGGGAAAACTTAGGGTTTGCGCTCGAGGAAAAAGGCGAGCGCGCGATTTTTCGCACGGAATATTCAGTCGGTGGAAATATTCAACGCACGGGCTGGAACACACTCTACGTTAGGGAACGGCGTGAAACGGGAAGGCACAAAGTACCAATTTCAAACGTGATCTCGCGGCTTACGTTTAAGGAAACTTTGTAAACACGAGTCATGAAGTATGCATGGTTTGCGCGATCGAACGCGGCTGGGCACCGCGTCTGAGCCGCATTCGACTTTCCATCATACAGATGCTGTGCGCAACCAGAAACTGATCAAAGTTTTCTCGATACGACAGGATTTCAAATTAGTTATTTATACGCCGCATCGAAAGAAAGAAAATGACGACGATGCTTTGGTCTATAGGATGGTGACTGGAATGGGGTGGTTGAATGAGGATGGAATACTCATTTTTGCTTCGTGATGTGTCAATGGCTATTGTCGTAATTCTGAGCGAAAGATTGGAAATTAATAGAAACAAATAATAAAAATAAAAGGAAATTGGAATAATACAAATTAATTTGATGCAATTTTTATTCAATTTCACATTCAATTGTATATTATTCATATTGAAATTTTGTTTCAGTCTGTAGCTTTGAAATGTATTTCGCTTGTTTGTATGTATACATATTTCACTATGTTATAATGAATCAATATTGCAGAAGCAACTACGCTCATTCTGACGTACCCCACAATATTCCCACCCGTAACTTTTTCTTTGAAAATCCGAAACGCGATGAATACCGATTTTCAGATACAGAAACCGCGCAGCTGTCAGTGCGTTCTGCTTTCGATTAGTAAATTAAACATTATAATAGATACAATATAGTGAGATCTCCGTTGCAGGACCCATATAAGTACCCATATAATCCCTATTAGTCAGCTTGCTGCAGAGATTGGAATGTCAGTAGTTTCAGCCTAACGCGGTCAGACAGCGCGGGTATTATTGCGAGAGAAGCGGTGTACGCCATTATCGTGTGATACCATTGTGTCGACTGTGTGTTGTCTCGCATCGGGGCAAAGGTAAAAGAAACAACTGAAAGAGAAAGATGAAAACACGTTGATAGGATAAAGGAGGGAAAAAATAGGGACGGGAATATCTAGGAGATACGTCGCGGAGAAAAGCGAGAACACAGGAATGCCTGCGGAACAGAGACATTGGAGGGGAGAGAAAACACGCACTATTGTTTTACGCTACTTTGTTATGCGACTGCCGGTCGACCGTGCACCGAGGGAACGTCGCCAACCTGACAACCTACATCGGGCACAATGACGCCGTCCGCGCTCGGTATATCCGTGCAATTGGAAAATAAGTCGTCGCGTGGCAAAAACGTTTCGCGGTGGCAAGATGGACGAGCGGCACGGGAACACACGGCTACAAAAGGACAACCACGTGGATCGAGTTTATCGCGCGAACGTGACCGGTTCGTTGTTTTTAGGATCAGGCATTCCTATGCATTTTACGCTGGCGCCGGAGATAAGCGCCAGATTCTAATTAGGATTCAACAGACTTGGAATTTATCGCTAGGCGAAAAGAGCGCGTGCTACGTGGCTGTCAGGCTAACTGAGTTTGCTACCCAATCTTCTCCCTTTTTTCATTTTTCGTTGTTTTTCTTTCCATAGTCAAATCGAAATGGAGCCTTTCACGTTTCTTATCTGTATGATAAATGCGCATTGCAATGATTAAGACCCGAGTAAAAGAGAGAACCAGGGTAATATCTTGTAAATTTGTGCAATTTCAAAAATTCGTGGAGATGGTTAGAGACGGTCCAAATAGAGAAATTAGTGGTAGAATAGGGCGTCAAGCAGTTGCGTAAAGTAATCGCGTTAACGGCGACAATGAAATCGCGAGGGTACTCGACGAACGGACAGAAGTCAGTCTTTATGACGTCAATTAGGAAGAGGTCGGCCATGGGGGATCAGTGAGAGGGGGAGAGGGAGACGGAGACAGGCAGTTTTACAGGGATTTTAATTCGAACGGAGACACTCGACCGCGAAACGAGCGGCACTCGACTTGTTCGGCGACGAAAGCCAGCCGCGAAGCGTCGACTTTCTCGGTGGGAGATAACCGGTCCGTGGATGCAGCAAATTGCTGGAATTTCGAAGTGGCTAACAACACGTAGATACGCGCGGCCCGAGTGGCAAAAATCCCGTTCGCGGTAACTTTTCGAATTACGTCGTAATTAGTGCGCGACATAATATACCGTGGGTCATGGATTGAGTAAAGTGTTCAAAACGTTCAAACTACAGTTGAAGTGAAGGACCGTAGGATAGAAGAGGTTTGCAATGGGGTTGAAAAACGTAAAGAGCATGCTGAAGAATCGCCCAGCCGTCTAAAGCCACCGGAAAATTCATCGAACGGAGGCGTGCGCACTTGCTGTCCTTCGAACTCTGCTCTTCTTCTTCCTCCTTTTCTAGTTCTCTCCCTTTCTCTCTTTCGAGAGCACTCGCTTGGATATCGAAAACAATTTCAATTTGAAAAGTTTAAATACCCCGACCAGGAGGTGGGGGAGGGGGTTAGTGGTGGAGGAGGACAGCGTGTACGCTCGTGAGGCTGGAAAGAGATAGAACGGAACGAAAGCGGCCGACAGAGAATGGAGGACAGGGAATTGCGAGAAAGAGCGAGAAGCACGGGGGCTTTGTGAAAGTGGTCGGTATTTCGAATTTCCCTTTAATTTGAAATATAAGGATCCTTCTCTCCATGGTCCTTGCCGCCCGGAAACTCGCAACCCTCTCAAAGGCGACGCTATCTCCCCGACTCTTGCACCCTCGACTTGAAAGCCCGCCTCCTTTCCTTCGCCCCTTCCGGCTCCGCGCTCCGCTTCCGTCTTCGCCTTCGCCGCCCGTTTTCTTCGGTCTTTCACCTTCGTTTCTCGCCGTCATTCCCGCTCGAAATTCGCGAATTAGTCTCTTTCAGAGACAACCTTCCTTCTCCTTCGTAAACTCGCCTGTCCCTCACCCTCTCGTCGTCATGGGATTGCCACCCTCTTGAGCGTGTCTGCGAGAACGCGCCACCCGAAAAATTGTTGGAGCTCGGCGATGGAAACCTTGACGCGTTTTAAGGCGAATCTCGCAGAATCGATGACAATGAGCGGTGATTATTAAAGTTTCGTAAATAAATTCATTTACTATTCCATATAAATAATAAGCATACTCGTATAATACGAAAAGATACTAAATATATGTTTTGGAAGTTCAAGATTAAATTTTCCTGCAAATTGATGCATCGAATTAACTAATTTGAACGTTTATTCTCGTGATTCGATGGTAAAGGGAAACCTTGCAGACAACAGCGACAATTAAGCGCAACACGCGCCTCGTGAGTCCGAAATGTTTCGCCATGCTCTGCGGAAGTTCCTCGAAAACTTGAGTTGCTGCGGTTGGCAATTCATTGTACATTCTGGTGACATGGTGATCCATGTTCATTCGAAGAAATCGGGATGCTTCTAACTTTTCTGCTTAGATCGAAAATGGTGATACTATTTAAGTACATTCGATATAGGATCGTTGATTTCTTAAACTTCTGAACTACTTTTACCCTATTTCCGTTATTTAAAATCTTTTCTCATTCTCATTCTCGAATGTAAGAAAGTATGGAAGAGAACGGAGGAGACAATTTTAAAGCTAAGACACATGATTAAGTAAGCAGTATCTGGTCCCCGATTTGTTCTGTATCGACTCGACGATACTAATTGAGTTCATGGCAGTATATTTCCATTCAAAGTGTCTGAAAAATCTGACATTATCGACTGTCAATAAATTAAATATAAAATTCAAATTAAATATTCAGATAGACAAGTTCGTGAATATTGACGATCCAGACATTAGTTACACCTACGATATAATCTTATTAATGTTACGAAATTCATAATGAGACTCCAGTAAAAGGATTATAATTACACTTTCCATGAGTCTCCACTGAGCATCAATCTCAAAGATGAATCACTCCCAACAACGGTAAAAGGCATGACTCAGCACGAGCGGAGAAGGGCCACGATTAAGTTGGTATCGAGCAATCGGACCAGGGATCGGTGAATCCTTACATGGCGACGCGACGAGACGCGCGAGGGTCGTGGTTACCAGCCATAAAGAAGTACATGGGACGAGCGAAGGGGAAAGTTGCACTTTTAATAAAGAACCGCATGTTCCGTGTTGCTCGTTCCTTCGCTCCTCCCACGGTTAAGTCGCGTGTTTATACGCGAGCGTTTTACTCATCTCTCCGGCGTGACAATATTAGTTCGTAATATGAAAAAGAATGGTCGTCGCTTCGTGAAGCGGAAGCTGGTGTTGCGGAGAAGCGACGCGAGGAGAACGCGTCATAAATTTCATTTTGCGCCCCCGCAACCGTCGGAACGTAACGCGGTGACAACGCGAACCGTTATTAAAAGTCAAGTGAGCATTCGTTAAAGGGGTTAATCCCGTAACCGATTCGATGTCTGACTGGCTCCGTTTTGAAAGTTTTATTAACGCGCGAGCACCCTTTCGTTATCCACGCGCGTGCCGGGAATACTAATAAGCGTTTCCCAACGGCGCGTAAGAGACGCAAGTAAGCGACGTTAATGCCAGCCATGTGAAAAAATACGGTTCCCTGATTAAGATGACGTAAGAATGGCGTTTAAGAAGCTTAGGTTTAATTAACTCCAAGTAATTCTGTTTATGTGCACGTGAATCTTCTTACAGTTTGTCTACCAAGAATAATTATTACCCATAATAGTGAGTTTCACTTCGTCTTCCACTTCTCTTATTTTATTATTTCTAATAGATAACTCACTTATTTCTAATAGATAGTTCAGGTTCCGTTCCCTTTCGTTTACTGCAAATTCTTGCACTTTCATAGCTGCGAGAACTTTACCGACGATGGCATGTGTACAATTTTGAAATTAAAGTTCTCTGGCTTTTTAATGGTAATTTATAGAAATTTCTAGTTCCGAGTGAACGACTTGTTCGAAACGTTCGATCTAAGAGAAATGATTTCACCGTTCAACGATCCCCGAGCGAAATAATTGCTCCTGAAACGAAAGAAGTTAAATGAGTCCCTCACGGAAGTTCAACGAGCATCGACGGCGCCACTCCAGTAGGCGACCGGGCTGAATCGACGGGGACGACAGATTTTTCAGGGACGCGGCCCGACCTATCGCTCGATCCCGATTCAATGCGAGGATAATGAAATTTTTCCGCTCGTCGATCCCGACCATTTTTGCTCTCGTCTTTCTCCATTTGCTTCGTCCATCTCCTTCCACTCTTAGCTGCACACCTATCTCGTTCGTTCTTTTATTCTCTCCCCACCACGGTCCACGGTCAACATACCTTAACTCCATTTATCACTTCTCTTGTTCCCCTTCCTGTACCTATCTCTGTTCCACTCCCATCTTTCTCTTTCATCTTCCCCTGGATCGCGTTGTTTACACGAACGCGTGCTGCGCGCACGCGGAACGAGCGAACAGACAAGCGTTCAGGGGGTGAAACAGGCTCGAGTACTCGGACCCGTCCGAATGCCAAGAGGGAAAGGGCTGGCGTGCTCGATGGACACTGCACGATGAAGTATTAGAAGAGCCACGAGAAAGACACCGACTGCCTCTGTTTTCCGTCTCTTTTTTTAACGAGTCGGTCACGTGTTTCCTCAATTAAACCGAGAGCCATCGAGCCCTTCCACAATGGCCTACAAACACGTTCCTACACGAGCGTGCACGCTACCGTGGCTCATATCCATTTACGCTTCGTGCGCGTATATAAGCAGCTGCCTTGACCGGAGGAATAACTATTAATCACAAATTAATTCGCCATTATCGCTTCCGAGTAGCTAGCACGCGATATTTAGCGAGGAAAATTCAAGACGAACCTTGTGATTTAAAAAAGATGAGATATCGAATAGTCTCTGAAGAAAGAAGATCGTTCAGTGGTGGGAAAGCGCTACTCGTTGAACTTGAATGGTCGATTGATTCCAAACAGACTCTAACAGTAACCTTCCCTTTACTACGTTTATAAAAGAATCTTCTTGTACGCGTCTAACTATATCAGGAAGTTGCGCAATTTTTCGAGGATACGGTTATTAGGCTAAGCTATGGAGAAATAACAGGACCGGAGAATGAACGCCAGAAACGAGTTCGAAGCGTGGGAGCACCGCTTTGTGAAACAGGTGCGCACACGGGTCCATACGATAGCATCGGTGCTTTCGGAGTTACCATTCCGGTGCTCACGATTTCAGTCGAATGGCCTTTAATTAAGCCGGCTTTAGGGGCGTAAGCTCGTTATCTTGATCTTGGGGGGTCGTCGAAGTCGTGGGGGTCCCTTTTACTTACGTTCGAACCCCCGTGAATGACCGTGGCTCGCACGTGAGCGTCCGCCTTCCCGACGTATTTCATGTCCATCGCCGTAACACGTACGCCCATGAATCACGCGTTATGATTCACTGGAGGCTTTCGGCAATCAACGCGGTAATTGGTGAGTTTTTGGAAAACACGAACGCGACAACGAATCGATCATTAACACGATTATTCGGTTGAAAGGGACCAAGAGTTTGTAAATAGAGGTGTATCCTTCGTTAAGGCTACGAGAGTCGATGACGATGACAACGATGCGCGAGCGTGTAACCATGGGACGATGATAACCCTGCTGAGTCGAGTAAACGCACGCGAGGGATCCTCGAAAGCATTAGAGGCATCGTCGAAAGGTACATAAAGAGACAATTAACTCGACGCAGCGGTAGAGCAGCGTGGAGAGCAGCCAGAGAACCGGTGACGAGAACCACGAGGATGAAAGATAAACTTCGCGAGTAAGAGGATGGAGTAGATTGAGGTTCCCGCGGGACATTCGATGCGGTGGTGGTTCGCCCGCAGCGCAACGAACGTTCCTCGCAATTCTCGCGGCTGTGGCGATCGTATATGCACCAGGGATACCCGGGGTGAGCGCGGATGAGAACACCGAGAGCGAGCTACGAGCGAGCCAAGCGGAAGAAGACGTAAGTACTCACGAGCGAGTGAAACGGACGACGAGAAGAGGCGGTGGTGGGTAGGAAAAATGAAAAGAGGAAAGTACCCGGCGGGAAAGAAACGAGGGAGGGAGTCAAGAAAATTACTCCTGTGGGATGGGCGGCAGAAGAGCGAGAGTAGATAGATGGCGCCCAAGAGGGTGGTAAGACTCGGCTACCAAATGGTACGAACATCGTCCAGATGCATCGTGTATCCCGACATATAACTCCTTACGAACGCGGACGCCTTCCGCAAGCGCAAGGAGTAAGAGGCTGCATCTTCCTTCTATCTCCAGCATCTATCTTCTTTTCAAACGATTCTTGCCGTACTCTCGATCCGACGAATCGTTTCGTTCTCGTCATCGAACCTGAAAGAGCTGACCGACCGCACACGGATATTGATCGAGCAAAAGTTCACAGATAACGAAGAGATACGAAGAAGAGTTTGAGAGTGGAAGATTGCTCGATCGTTGACAGAATCGAGATCGCTTGCCAGGTAAGAGTAGATACGTACACTATCCTTCGCTCTACTCGTGAAAACAGTCGAACGAACAAGTGTACCCTCCGTGCCTCGAGAATGTCAAACGTCCTCGTTCTCATTGTCGTTGCTTCCGTCGTCGTCGTTGTAGTCGTCTTCCTTCACGTCGTTGCAGACGTTGTCGTTCGGAAACGAGGGAAGGCGATGGTTGCGAGAAATCACCGGGGTGCAAGAAACGCTGACGCCGAGCGTCGTCCGGCGAATTCGAAATGGCTCCAACGAAGGAGAATGGGACGGATAAGGGGAGGGGCGGATGGGGAATGAGAGAAAGAGAATACGGTATCATATTCGTAGCGCTTTCCCATTAGATGGTGTCAAACGGCAGGAAAAATTTTGAGAAAGTGGACGTAAGGGGAACGAGGACGAATAGCGGGACAGCTTCGGCTGGGATTAATTTCCATGACTCGACTTTCGATCTGGAAAGAGCTGAGCCATGGCGGAAGATCGACCGACTACACCACGGCTAGTACAGGCCCTACGAGGCTCGTAGATAACGCCTACGCTCTACGTTCGAGTGCTTCCTGAAACGTAGACGTTCCGAGAACGGGAAGAGCGATGACTCAACCGGTGTGTCGTGTCCGAGCTTTTCGATCGTGCCGCTACTAGCACACGCGTGAATCGAATTAAACCGTGTCGTCATTGTCGTTAATATACCTCTATATTTGCTAAGATCTGGTATTTAATATGTTAATTTTTATTTCGTGATCCTTTATTTATATTTCATCGTAAAGTTAACGTTTGTCTTCGATACCATAAAACTTGTGAAAGATATCGGATAAAATCAACGACGCATAAGCAATCTCGAAACGGAGTACGCTTCAAAGCGGCCAGTTTCCTTCTGGACTCCGAAACGTCAAAATTGCACGTGCGAATTCGACGATCAGGTCGAAAGAGAAGTTCTTTCGCGGATTCCTGGAGGACAAGCGTGACAGGAGGGATGCGGGCTTTAAGCGGAGGCATCATCCTGGAAAATGAAGCTTCCTAGTGAAATTTCCTTCAGATCTTCGCTCTCTGTATCTGAGAAAGAGGAACGAACGAGTCGTCGGAGGTTGGAAGGGGGCGCGAGAGGAACGTTAGGGATGTGATGAAGACGGAGACAGGGTAGAATGAGGGAAAGGCAAGTAGGTAGGTGGTGTCGTGGGTAAGCGAGAATAGGGTCGATGATATTAGCTCGATTATACGACGTTCGATCCACAATTTTCCGAATCACCAGCATCGCGCCCACCATTAGCTCTTCGTCCTTTTTTTGCGTCGATTATCGAACGAAGGGACGTCTTCCCATCCTGTCAACAGAGGGAGAGAGAGTTTCCTCAGATTTGTCTATCCCTCTGCAACCACCAACCTCTCGCCACCGAAGTCATCGGTTCCTGGGGGAGGTCGCTAATGTACCTCGAACACGCCGCGTGTCTCGGCATACTAAACATCTCGCGAGGCCACAAATTCAGGTGGATACATTTTCTACCCCGGGGATTCGACGGAAGGACGCTTAGGTGGCTCGTTGTAGTTGCAAATACTCTGATTCGCTCGAGTTATTTCAGAACAACTTCATTGTACAGAGAGAGTTGAATGTATTATTTGTTAAATTGCTATTTTATTCACATAATTGAGTTTTCGATTTAAATATACACCGTTCTTTTATTTTGAAAAATTAAAAGAAATTTTGCTGCGAATATGTTTGTGTTATATCAGAAGATTTATTTTTACTTTCCGAGAACATTAATTTGGTGCACACAGAGATATCTGAATCTTCCTGTGCACGTTATCCGGATGGCCTGCGGCTATCAATGTAAACCGGTTGCTTGACTAATTCTCGTGGTAACGAGCTTCGACAGACTCCATTCGTTCCATCGAACAGAGAGCAACGACTGCCTCGTCTCGATCATTCCGAAGTCTCTTCCTCTTTCCGTTCGTTCGCCGCTGTAAATAATTTCCCGGTTCGCGGGAGGGGAAAGAGGTAGGGGTTGTAGAACGCAATAACGATGCCGCGAAAGTTTGCAGGCGGTGCAGATTCGCCAGACGGAAACGTTGTCCGGCGACGTAATTGCGAACTTTCAGAAGGAAGCGCAAAGGGGAAATATACATAAAAACGCGTTCTTGTACGGCGTCTCGTTACGGTTGTTCGGTCAAAAGCGATACATCGTCCTCGACGGTGGCCAGCGTTGCTCTGGCCGCGTAATGAAACGCCATTATTAAATTGAAACACCGTTTGAGGCGTGTACAGGACGGAACAATCCTCCGTTCTCATTACGCAACCAACCTGCCCTACTCTCACCCCCCTCTCGCACCATCTCACTCTCTCTATGGTTTGTATACCCACATGTACATTCTGCACATATATTTTAATTCAACGAACTGCAAGCGGCAGATTAAATTTCGCGCGCCAGAATGGGATGTTACGGGCGAAAAATTTCAAAAAGGGACGAACTACCGGGCCACCAAGTCTCTGAATTCATTTTAGGGGCACGCGCTTATAGAGGCCACGGAAGAAGACATTTGGAGAAGGACAAAGAGAGGTAGACAGAGAGAAAGAGAGAGAGAGAGAGAGAAAGAGAAAGAAGGAGGGAGAAATTACCCCGGGGAGGGCGGAGATCGTTGGAATTTTATGCCGCGTCAGTGGGAAAGCCCGTTCCCCAGCAAACGGACCCTCTATCGCCAAGTAATACGGCCCTGTCTGCCTCTCTGCCTGCCTACCGCGTAGTCGGCCGCGACCGCAAAATTGTTGGAGCTGACGCGTGATTTTCTACCAGCGTTTCCGTACGAGCGACCGCCGACGCGCTCGGCTATTTAGTTTCCCGTTTTTCTTCGTAACACACGCTCGCCTGCGGTTCTATCCCCAGGGACAAGATAACTTCTATCATCTAGACGAAAATTGACTCGATAAAAAGATCCAAACTTTCAAAGTTCTATTCGATTTTCTAATTTTTCACGTTCTCGACAGTTATGGTAACCTTGATACGAAAGCCCGTTTCTCGAAGACAGGATAGAATCGACACAGCAGAATTCAACGTCCTTCTAAGAGTTCCACGAGCCTTCGATTTCCTGCGACACCCACAACCGTTCGATACTGGTCAGATAACGAGCTCGGGTGTCACGAATCGACGTGCACGTATCGGCTTTCCATCCAGTCCTTACCTCTATAAATATTTCACACATAACTATTAATAAAACGACGACCTTGTCAAAGACCGAGAAATCGACGTTCGACGGTCGCATTTCTATCTCCGTTTCTCTTCCTCGTGTTTCGCGACGAATCAACGATCCAGGACAAAAGGGTACGCGACACGATACTTCTTGCTCGATCGTCAGCAGCTGCAGAATTCACGGTGAATTAACTGTGGCCGCTGGTTCCAGGCACGACGGTAATAATCGAGAGACGTCTCGGTGTCGCGTCCAGCGGGACGAACCGAGGGGTAGGAAACGTTTTCCCTCGCGAATTATTTATACGACTACCGCTCGAATTCAGACGATACGATGGCCGAACATCAGAGGGCAAAAATCGACGGTGGACGATCGATAAAAAGGAGAACTGTACGCCCTCTTGTCCCGATTCTATTACACGCCAATAACTCGTGCGTCGAGTCACCCTAATTTCCATTCTGCCATCGAGAAGCACGTCCGATTTAATGCCGTTCTTCCAACTTTTATCGACGTTCCTGTCAGGATAGCGCTGACTACTATCAGAGATGAAATTAGAGAAGGGGAGGAAACGCGTTTGGTGGGCAGCGCGCGGTTATTCAGAGAGTGGGACACGTTATAATTTTGAGGGAAGTAATTACGAGAACGCGAGAAGAACGGTCTCGACTCGGCGGTTCTTGAGAAAATTAAAGTGTGAGCTGAGGAGTCGCCTCGCCTAATTAAGAAATCCATCCACATCTTCGCCTTTCAAGATCGAAGCAGCAGCGCCGCAACTGAAAACGACGAAGATAAGACTTGGCTGCGACAAGAGAGGAGCGAAATGAGAGGAACGAAGAAAGTGAGACAGGTCTAGAATGAGCGAACGAGAAGAGTAGACAGCGAGAGAGAAAAGGGGACCGAAATGGTAAGAACCGTAATTAAATCGGAGCAAAATCCCGCGGAATAATTAATTGGAGAGCTCCTAAAGTATACCGGGCGCGTCGGTGGACGCGTAACGTCGTTAGCCAAGGGCCTTTCGAGGGTCGTAAACCCCGTAGGCGGCCCTTTGGTAACCGTCCTCCCACTTCTCTCTCAAGAGGGCTCGCCTCGAGAGCAAAATGGAAGAAGAAAGGGTGCCAGTTTGCTTCTAACTTCCCGGAAAACTAAATTATTCCTGTTACGCATGTACGAGTTCTCTCTCTCTCTCTCTCTCTCTTTCTCTCTCTCTCTTTCTCTTTCTCTCTCTCTCTCGATCGAACGAACGAACGGATGTCAGAGCGATGGAGGAAGGAGAAGCGGGATGCTGTATTATCTTTTTTCTTCCTTCACTAAAGAGTTTTATAGCGATTTGTAACAAAAAATTGTTTCGCGCAATGGGATCGGATTTATTGGTAGGCGCAATTTCTATTTTCTCTTTCGAAACGGAAATAGCTGTTGATAACAGTTTCGTAAATTTTTGCCAATAGAGCGCGTTCAATTTCGATACATAAAACCATCAACTATACGCGTCAGCCGTTCTGCTGACTGGAAATTCGGGTTCACTCCTGTTATTTACAATAAACGAGTTACGTTTCTATTTGATGGAGGGTATAACTATTATTGTGCATATACCTAAATCATATTGGTACAATCCCTCTGTGTACATTAAAAAATTGAACAGAGCTTTACTACCACGTTCGACGTGTGTTTTATTTTTGTTTTCAGTTTTATATTCACCAATAAATAAAATTTTAAATAACAGTTACTTAAAAAATGAAATTGGAGTTCACCAATTTTACAAATACTCGTACGATATTTTTTACCGACCGTAGCAATAACGTTCCAACTGCAAAAAAACCTCGAGCAGCCCTATCGTCGACCATTAATTTCCATGAAAATTTGCCCGGTCCAGGGATATTATACGCAGACAAGCATGCAAGAAGCAAGATCGTGCAATGTGAGTGTCGGAGACGCGTTTGTCGATCCGTAAAGGGCCAGCGGAGGGAATCGAGGTCCGAAACCGCCATCCTGGCTTCGAACATCCCTCGTCAGTGATGCGACCATCGTTGTCCGCGCCGAATGTTCTCCTCGATCAGAACGTCACACGCGCGTCCCCGAGATTTGTGCGGCTGCCTGGAATGCGAAACGTTTGCGGTTCGACCGTCTGCCCTGGGTCTAGTTCACCTACGGTGTTCTTGGATTCGCTCCAAGCTACGCTAATTAGGGGGAATAAGGGGTGACTTGGTCGCCAACGGATTCTGTGACGTCGTCCGCGATAGTTCGATTTAGGGTATGAATCGTTTCGATTTAGAATTAATCGAAAGTGGCATAAGATTCAAAGAAAAGAATGTATTTTCTGTATAATTGTAATATCGAGCACAAGCGTGAATTCAATTAAACATCGAAAAACAAGGAATAAAAATCTCGTATGGACGAATGTGTTAGCTTGGGTGACTGAAAACCATCGATGAAAGCTCGCTGTACAGGGATTAGGGTCGAATATCTTGTTATATTTGTATTATCGGCGTTTTTCTGTGGGAAAGCGAGGTCAGTTTTAACCACGTAGTGGAAGTAATCGCTTCGCAATCCTTGAAATCCTATCATGTCGCATGTAGCATAAAATATATTACATTCTATAAAATCCTCATAAACCCTATTTGCAGATATTTATACCTTCGATCCAGTTATTGAAGAGTAACATCACCTAACTCTGTGAAGACCACGATCATAAAAATTCTGTGATTCGTCTTTCTTTTTATTTCTTACTTCTCCCCCGTTTCTTTTTTTCTTTTATCGAGAAATCCGTATTGCTGCATTCGTACAAGTTTGCAAACACATTCCGTGGAACGATCAAGTGGTCGGGCCAATAGCATTCCGCGCATACTTCATCGCTCGAATAAGGGTGGAAGCGATGCATCGTACGAATCGGTGACACTCGGTCGCGACACGGGCCACGGGATTACGGAACGAGCGACGCGGAAACAGAAACGGACGATAAACGGATCTCGCGAGCTCCCTCCCTGTCGATTGCCTTCCACCATACGGCTCCAATATATGTTCGTCTGACGCGTCGCAAATGCAGTCGCCAGGGAGACAGTCAGGGAATCGTTTACTACAGTCGTTTGAAGATTCATACCGCACCAGTGAACAACCTCCTTTCCCGCCGACTACGAATCGATTTCTCGGTTTACGATATAACACTCCGTTAAACCATATAAATAATATACAAATAGAATTCTTAACTTAAATTAAAAGAAGACGCTCAGAATATAAGGTAGCTCACGACAATATTTGTAGTTTGTAACTTTAATACGTTGTAGCTTCAATATGGTACATTGTTAGATCGATTTCAGATTTGTAGATGGTAACCGTGTCTCGTCCCAGCGCTAATTAAATTTCAAAATGTTTTATGGAACACACGTAAAATGTACGTAAAAGCGTTATATGCTATAAGCATTCGAATACTTCTACGAACTACTCTGCGTATTGCGGTAGAAGATTGGGAAACAAGAAAGGTCGACGACACCGGAAGATGACAGAAGTCGTCGCGACAAACGCGCCGCTATTCACGACGTCGCAATGCGGCGGAGTTGTATTTAAAATCGACCCAGTTCCCGGGGTAATCGCAAAGATCGACCAACCCACCGCATTTTCGGCCCTCCTCGACGAAATGCGTTTCCGTTCCCTTGATACGAATCCACCGCGATACAAGAGTCCGTTCCTGGATTGCGACGCGCTTTCAGCCGGATATATGGTCGCGAGTACAGCATTTGCATGATTTCGTAGTCGTATATAACCGACGCTTTGCACGGACTGCTTAAGTTATTCCGTTTAGAAGGGGAATGCTTCGAAAATCAGTTTATACCAGCAGACTTCCGCATTGCGAAACCGGAGTAAGGCCGAAAATACAATCGGGAGTAAGCAATTCTCGTGCTTCTAAACTTGGAAAAATCCATCGAATATTCCGTAGGAGAAAAATTCATGGTTCCCCTGCAGTAAATTGTAACCAGCTTTGGCCCCTTCCGTGGTCGATCGTTACGGGCATAGCTATGACTCGTGGCACGCACAGTCACTGATTGCCAGTGGCACGACGACGAGACGAATTGTAATTTCTTAATCAAGCGGGTGTGCACTAGTGCGCGCGAGTCCCCGTGTATGGTGAATAGCTGAGAGGACGCGCTGCAAAGCAATCCAGCGGAGTTTCCCGTTACTAGCTCGAACTTTGGCAAGATTACGGCCTCTACACGGACATTGTCTGGCTGTGGTGCGCATATACCGGCTCCTGCTCGCCTTGGGGTATTTCATCCACGCAATAAACACGGACAGATATATACGCGCACCAGCGCGCAGCATAGCGGAGCCAAGGGCTTTAATGCGCTCTCATTTTCCACGGCGAATATATCGCATCATCACGCGCGCTGCTTTCCTCGAGCATACTAATTCGCGCTTCGAATGAAAGAAGGAAAAAAGGAAGAGAGAAGAGGGGACGACCGTATTCGGTTATTCCTTTTCCCTCGCTTTCTCCCGACCCCTGTGAAACCGTGGAATTATTCTTTTTCACGAGAGCTGCGAATAGATATTTTTTTCTTTCTTCTCCCCTCTCTCTCTCTCTCTCTCTCTTTCTCTCTGTCCCTCCGTTTTTCCAGTATGGCATAGAGAAAGGTTTATTAGATCTCATACCGATCGTTGCATAGAATTTAGCATAAAAGACACTCGAGATCTTTTTGAAAGTAGAATTAATTTCATCCGAGAACTCGAGAGGTGTTATTTCAAGCCCCCGTGAAGTCTCATTCAAATTCGGGGGAAACTTCGCTCCGAAACCAGCCTAACTCGTATTCAGAAACTCCGCTCTTATTTAACCTACTTGCACTTACAACCAGTATCTCAGGGACTCGGTTGTCGTGCTTCGTCAACGCGAGCGACCAAGATTCAAGAAAGTTACGCGACCGCACAATACCCATGAGTCAACGTTTGCTTCTCGAGTGATTTAACCGAATCAAGACCGGTGACAAATCGGGTGAAAACGTCACGGATGAGACACGCTGATCGTTCGCTATTTCCGAGGTCTATTTCTGAACGAGGGCGTGATTATGCGAATCGTCGGGAACAAACGCATACTGTGTGCACCGTTATGGGCCTTACGCGAGCTTCTATTTCGAGTAAGCGTGTCATCGTCATCGTTTCCGTGCGGCGTAGCGGGGACGTGTCGTGTCGTTCACGAGCGGTTCTCGACGAACGGAGGAAGAGAGCCGAGAGAGCAGCGGCTAGAGAGAGAGAGAGAGAGAGAGGAAACGAGAGCTGCGAGGTAGCTCTCTTCATTCATGCCGGCAACGAGCGCTTCATTGGCCCAGATTAGAACGTGAATAGTAGCGGTGGACATACGGTGAGCTCTCGCAGGTGGATTCGATTTCCTCGTGCACTCGACCTCCGGGAAACTGAGTCAAGAGGACGGGCGTGAAAGATTAAATGGGCTGAGATACGAGTTGGACGAGCCGAGGGAGAGCTACCGCCGCTCTAGTAAAACTTTCATCAAAGCGCTCCTGGATACGTTACCATCGAGACGTTTCTTTCTCTTGGCTTGCTTCAGCGTCGATTCCGCTCTCTCTAGTAAAAGATTATGTACATACCTGGAAGAAAAAGAGAAAACGAATTAACTTCTAATTCGAGACATATATTTCGTTGAGTAAAAATTGAAAAATTCGAACGATGGTTATACACAATCGAAAAAGGTATGACCATTTTTTGACAAGGATTACGTCATGAAAAGTCTGATATGTCAATCACATCATTTTCCAATAAGTTCTCTGTACCGATAGTTTTTACCTATTTCCATCGCGTTTGACATTGCACAAATAACGCCCACACGATGCCAATTTTATATCTACATAACATATCACGCATGCATTCCACGAGTGACACCGACTTTCCTGAATTTCCTACCTAATTTATTCAAGACATTCTAAATGAAGTTTAAATGAAACGATTTCGTATCGATAATATAATTATTAATTAATTAACTTTCTATACCTCTTACAAATAACTGTCGCAGCATACGTTTTAAATAAAAAGAAAAGTAGTTTAGAATTAAATATGTACATTCCAGCATTTATGAAAAAGCGACGCAGAGGAGCGGGTGTTATTTGTTAAAAGAAAGAAACAAGTTTTAAGCCAAGATGGCTTCCGCAGTGGAGATATACATAGAAACATAGAGGGCATCGTGAGAAGATATTTAAAGTTTTCCTCGTTTTCTTACCCAGAAACGGGCAAGGACATATGCTTTGTCCCTCGAAGCTCTCCTCGAGGGACGCTTGTACGCTCGCCTATAGCTGAAACTTTGGCGCGAGTTTCCCACGAAGCTGCAGTTGCAGTCTTTGCCGCGAGCCACGTCGTCGCGGAACCGTGGCTTGCGATGTCTTCTACAAGCGAACCGTGTTACAACTTCCTGCAAGACCGCTCTTCTTTTTCAAAGTAACGGCGACTCCGCAATTCGCAGCGTCTTTTGAACGATTGAAACTGCATGCTATACATCGAATCAACCAATCCCTCGAGAGCTTTATCCTTGGAAATTTAACACATACGATGCATAGAACTCAAAAACTGACAACAAAGATACCAATTTTACATTGTAGCGGTTGTGAATTGCTGCTTCGAATTTCTTAAAGTGATATTTTACTACAAGTCACGTTTTAGACCATCTCTAGCATTTTTTTGCTAAGAAATTTCACGTATAATTCAGTAATATTCACAATTTTGTTGCAAAGAAATAGTCGAATTAATAACTCAATAAATTCTAAAACTTTTATATTTCAGCTGCAGCGTTTTAGTTCTCTAGTTTCGCATTGTTCGTTTCTAGGTGAACAAAATATCGGGGGGATAGAAAACAACAAAACGCCAGCTTCACTCATTCATTCGATATGCTTAATTCTTCAAATTCCATTTGGCCGGTCGCGTTTCGGTTTCAGTTGTTGTTCGGTTTGCGCTGAAACATTCATCGATGTTACGAGGGCCTGGCTGGAGGAGATGAAGGCAAGCCACAGCCTTCTTATTAAATTTCTATCGTGATCCCAGCATATGTCGCTATAAAGCGATCGTTTTTACGCGAGCGTGTAGCGAGCAAACACGAGGCATCCCCGCGGCTATTTATACGGCGACCAGGGGTGGCAATCGTAACAGACGCCTCGACCACGCTCGGGTCGAACCGTCGATCCGTCAACTTGTCCGGAATTCGCTCGAGTTGCGAGTCGTATGACCGATCGAACGACAACGACCAGAAGCTGTTTCCCTGCGTAATTCATACGGTCACATCTGTCACGAATTATGGTAATAAGCATTGTCCAGTCGACAACGTGTTTTCCAATTGATTTGCGCACAAGAATAGCATTTCCGAGGGATCCATCGGATTTAGGGAAACTTTTCTGGCATGAAATGGGGGATCACTATATTTATTAAGAAATGCTTAATTGAATATCGTACGATTAGCATTCGTGAACGATGACTAAGCTGAGGTTTCACATCGATACGTTCTTCTACTCCCAATTGCTTATTTCTTTCCATACAGAGATTTCATCTCCCATTGCGGATCTTCTATTCCATGCACATCCTCTATTTATACGACTTTTGTGCGCAATCTTTCATAGTGCTCTCTTCTAATCAAAGAATCGTCTGGATTCCTCCGCACGTGAACGCAATCAGGGACATCGGACCGAAGTTCAAGTTGGCCGAACAAAGAGGCAGACGAAGACCGGGCCTCGAAGAAAGAGCCGACATACGCACGATAACGGATTGCCGCGGAAAAACTGTCCTTTCAGTCGCAGACGTCGAGAGATCGCAATCGTGTGGTCGGCCTCGCCGGAAGGGTAGAGCCGACTAAGAGACTAAGAAAAGGAAAGAGAGAGCAAACCGGTCGACAGGTTCGAAAGGGTCATGGCTATTTCCTCGTAAAGGGGATTCCATCGTGGAACAGGACTGCGGAAACAAAGAAGGAAATGTGACGGGACGCCGCGAAGTTGGAAGCAAAGAAGAACGGGCGAATACGAGCGAGAGGCGGCGCGGTGAGGTACGCTAGACGCGTATATCGATTACCGGCTCGCTGTCTCGAGTCTGAAGCACACACAGGAACTGAGAAAGGGAGGAGGTGGTGCGTGGAAAGAGCGGGAATCCTATTCCTCTCGGGCTGCGAGCAAATCCTTCCGTCTTCATCCGGTCGGGCTTCTCCCGGCGGTATCGCGCGAATCCCTGATTTTCCGGCTGTTTTCGAAAAATCAGTCGATGTCGCCTGTGTGTGCTCACGATCCAGTGATTCGAGGATTTATCAAGCCTGGGAATTCCAGACTCGCGGATCGTTCTTTCGAGAGTTCATATTCAAATTCTCGCAGCGATTTTCCACCGTTTCTGCCTCGGAATTTTGATACGGATTCGAACACGGGTGAAGGTCGGGTGATCGGCTGTAAATTAAATGTCGCGTATACCCTCGACGATGTCGGAAAGTTAATAGAAGTTTTTTAGAACTATTCTGGCCCGGTTTCTCTACGTTTCAGACGTTCATCCATTACAGAGATTAAAGGAGCTGGCGAGAAAGAATGAAATTTTACAGAAATTGCGTCGGATTCTTCCTGACAAAAATCCCCGGATTCTCGAAATCCGCTTATACGTTTCCATCGTTCGACGCGTCTCGTCTCCTTCCATATTTATTTCTCCATTGATTTATTCATTCCTATGTTGGTGCATACTACTCGCTGGTCGAGGGTGACCTTCGTTCGCGCTCCAATTCTTTCGTTTCCCCTCGAAAGTTCACACGAACGAGACGCATAGCTGTGTTTCGAAACGCTGCACGATGTTTCTCCGGTTCTCGCGTGGTTTCGCGCGTCCCCTTATTTCTTGGCCGATGCCCTCTTTAACTTCGACCAGGGGTGAGCCCGTGTTTCGCTCGATAACCTAATATCGCGATCGTTTAACACCGCTACATACCGTGCTCCCCTAATATCACCGTTTGCCCAGCCGTGTTGAACAGATTACCATGCACGACGTCCAACGAATTTCAGAACTCGTCGTTCCTCGGTTTGCAGCACGCTCTCGAGCAACATTTGGTTCGCTCGATTGTGAAATGTTTAAGAGAGCGTGTGGCTGGATTCGTTTCAACTGCTGCTTTGCCATGCACGTGCGAAGAGCACGCAATACCAATATGCTAATACCAAGTTTCTTCTATGTAGAGCTGACGTTAAGCTAAGCTATATATTGCAGCTATATACAGTCTACTCGAGCTATGCATCGATCGTTTCGTAAAGATCGACCACATTTCTCTCGCATTCGCGACATATTTCGTAGCAAACGTCGTCGGTATCAAAGAACGTTCAAAGAGAGAGAGAGAGAGAAAGAGAGAGCGGGAAGATCGATGGCACGGATCGATGTCGGCACGTGTCTGCCGCTTTTAAAAGTAGCCAGGAAAAGAAGGAATAGCTCCAACCAATGCGATTAAACGGCAGAGCCGCGTTAAAAAGCATCGCTAATTTGCAGCCTCCCGTACCTTCGACCTTTTTGCACGGTCTGGGCGTTAAAGCAATTATGGTTGCGGTAATTCCACGAATTAATTCCCTTCAGCCCGGTACGCGACCCTCTCAGCCACCTCTGCTGAAGCTATACTCCAATTCTAACCACTCTTCAAACTCGCGGAAATTGTTACGTTACCGGTAAAAATGGACAATCGGATTTGCGAATTGATATTTCGCTAAAGATTACTGTTTTGCACCGATTATGATCGTCAGCCTGTTTTCTCAGATCACAGTCTATCAGATCAAAATATCAAGAAGAACTTTCACAGATTTGAAAAATCGATATCAATTATACAACTGGATTTAATTAAACTGCCGTGGCGATTTTCATAGTATCGAGAGCTGTTGTGCGAAGTTGTTCAAAGAACAGGATGTTGTACGATATTTCCAAGTCGTTAATTCTCCTAGTAAAAGCACGACAAGCTGTAGCTCGTAACCTCCTCCTACTTCATGATATATTTAAGCAGCTTAAGTATCGCAAGGTTTATTAGGAAAAGATGGTACAGAGACTCGAACGATGCGATGCATTTTCGAAATTAAAAAGTCACCTCTTCGTTGCCCCCTCTGTTCGGCGTGGCGTGTCAACGACGTATTAATTAATGGCCAAAGTCGTCGCGCGTGGTTAACGCAACTTTTAATTGCTATCGCGAAACTACCGGTCTCGCGAAAACTTGAACGGCTTTTAAGTCCACGCTTACAATGCTTCGCGCAGAACCCCGTTCGTACGCAATTCATCCCCTTTCATTTCGTATGCGCGGAAAAAAGAAAAATACGCGACAGTTTGCGGGACGTTATTTTCCCGTTCATCTAGCTTTAGTCGAATAGATTGCGATCGTTTCATCCCATGAAATTATCGCGAGCCACCGCCATGTTTATACCGCCTTTAATGACACACCCTCCCTCGTGGCTCGTGCTTGGCCACTTAAGCACCGTGCTTAATGGCGCGGAATTAAGGTGAAGGAATAACTCATTCGTACGCGTAACGTCGATGGGGACCATCAGCCCCGCTCCAATCCTCTCCCGGTCTGTAATAACTTTATTCCGATGCGGCTGCCACCCTAAATACAACCTCCCTTCGACCACACGAAATCCCACGAACGCACCCCGAATTCTCGACGAGCAGTTAAGTGGATCGATCTTAATTCTTCCGCGATGGATCCCGTGCACTTTCACCGACAAAAGTGCTTCACGTTCCCCTCTTTTTCTCCTTCTTCATCCTCTACCGTTTTCTTCCTTGCACTTCTAACCCCTTCCATGGACAGCCGTTCGCTTGCAATTTCCTTTTTCTCTCTTTTCATCGACTCGTTGGGGAGAATAACAAACGGCACTTCCTCCTCCTCGATTGTGCTTACACAACCGCGAGATCGACAGTGGTCTCTACGTTTGAATACGAGAACCGAGTTGTAGACCCGATCTCTTTTCTCATTTTTCTTCGATGAGTAAAACGATCGCGGTTTTTTGTGGGGTGGCCAGTGAAAATTTTTGGGGATTCGTTACGGGATATTTGACTGTTGGAATTACTGGATTTCAAATATTTCACCGTTGAAATGTTTTAATTTCAAATATTTGTATCTTTCGAATTTTTGAATTCGTAATGTTATTAACCTGATTTAATTTCCAAATTTTCTGGAAGTACGTTGCAGAACGTTTGACTATTGCATTTTCTAACTCTGAATAATTGATCGTTACAGCATTGAACTACTGGATATTTAAATTAGAAAATTGTAAAATACTTTAATTCTTTAATCAGGAACTTTGTTAACTTAAATTAGTTTCTGCATAACTAACTCTGTTGGTTCCGGTTGGGCGAATTACTGAATCAATTCTGCAAAATGTAATTCACTAAACGGCGAAAGTTCGAGTTCTGTCAACCTCCGTTGCTTTTTACAACTATAGCTATATACTTTTTACCAACTATTATACCGATCGCGAACCTAAACAACCGATGGGCAAATTCACGGAAAGCCTCGTCCGGAGTTCCAATTAAACTTTAGCAATTGCTGCGCTAATTATCCGCCCTCTGGTCATTTTCCAAATTAAGTAAGCTTCGATGGAAGCGGCAGTCAAGAGACAGCAGTGTTATTCCAAGTTTCTGCTCGTGCGGATTGATTAATATCGTCGTCCGAAGTCTCCTTCTCGATTCTTTCAATTCGTTACATTCGAATTCAAAGTCAAAATCTTATCGTTAATTTCTATTTGCAAAATTCCTTTAAGACAGACCTACGATTGACTAAAATCCCGTTGCATGAGAAGGAACACGAAAGCGGAAGAAATTCGAATCACGATTCTAAAGAGAATTAAACGGGAGCTAGCAGAAGAAAATCTGAAGCAGGAGAAGTGCCAGAATCGCAACGATTCTGGCGTGGTACGGCGTGTTTAGGCTCCAACAGGTAGATTCAGCACGGTCGACAATGCTCCGCAATGCAGTAAGGAAATTCGCACCTCGTGACTGTTATTTCTTCCCTTCCATCAAGTTTCCCCCTGTGTCAGCGCGTTTGTACGCCGTGCTTCTGTTCCACGTGTTATTAGGGCTCCGTGAGAATCGCGGTGCTACCCTTCCGACTATACCGCGGCAGCATTTTCAGGTATTTCTAGGTGGTACGTTTCTAAACTTCTGCCGCTTTCTATCGATTTTCCACGTTGTAAGCTCTTCTTGACGAGTACAAGAAAGATGGAAAAGGCAGACAATAAATGCAGATCGTGCGGCTGAGAAATAGTTCCGTTTCGGTTCCTTAATAGTATTGTAGACAATAAGAAAATATATTCTTCATGCCTAAGATTTCGAAATTACATAGTCCCAATAAAAGTATCGGTATTTATTGTTCGAAGAATCAAGTACGAATGGATATTATGACACATACCGGAGGATATCGTCTCGAGAAGGCGACAGGGGTTGATTTCTGCCCTCGCGAATGCTCCCCACAGCACGAAAACGGCGAGCGATAAAGATGAATATGGAAAACATGGAAGGGGACTACAGAACGCAAGAACAGAAGGAGAGCGAGAGAAATAGGAAGAATGGTAGCCAAGAAGAAGGACAGGTATACAGAAAGGGAGAAACATGCAACCTACGATTGGAGTACCGCGTTGAGATCCGCTACGATGGTAGAGAGCCTCCCACGAGGGACACGGACAGAGTACAAAGAGAAATAAAGAGGCAAAGAGAAACCGGTTTCATTCAACCGCCATTTAAAAATTCTGAAACCACGACTCTTTGAAAAATAATCAACGGACGAACGGCGCGCGTTGCGTAACTCTTAGAAAGTGGCTCTTCGTGTCTCGACCGATGCCGGAGGAGGAGTAGGATCAGAAGAAGGAGAAGAAGAAGCAAAAGAAAAAGACGTATATCACGTGGTGGTGCAACAAAGAAGGAAAATAGCAAGCGTGCACGATACACAGAGCCGTAGATGGAACATCGTAAGCCCCACTGTGCGCCTATGGGGAACAAGGAGAGTTTCCTGCGCCTTTGAATATACGTATATACAAGAGCCGCACGCGCGCGTATCACGCTACCTTTCGACGGACATTCCGGTTCCGGTTTTGCCTTTGATAACGAGTATCGATTATCGATGGGGAGCCGCATCTTCCATTCGAGTATGACTCCAGACATTGGAATCACTTTTTCTCTCTGGCTTTCTGCTCCCTTTCTTCTCTCAAAGGAGCGAGCCTTTTCGCGTGCACCAGCCACGGTTTATCATCGACGTTTCCGTGCTTTCCTTTATGCCCCCCCCCCCCTCTATGCTAAAGCCCCGGTTATTTCCTGAACAACCGACTCGACGAAATCGTGACCGCGAATAGCGAAACATCGCGGCGATCTCGCGACTTGTTCTTCCAGTTCTCCGCATATTCTCGAGACCCAATCTAGTGCTAGTTCCGATGGATTCACGTGTATCGACCAAATCGGCCAAGACTACTTGATACTATATTTAAATACGTATCGATTGGCAAGTTAAAGAGAAAGATTGTATCATTTTCTATCAAGAATTAGACAATTGATATAAACAGTTAAATATGCAAATAGACATATAAAGATTCTCCCGAGATTGCCCAAGAGACTTGTCCAATATAGTCTTATTTAGGCAGCAGTGGTATTTGCAATACATCTATGTCATCCATCACGATGCGTTGCGTCACCATAGGTAGAAAGTAATATATAGGTATAGTTATGCTCCATAAGCCAGTTACTCGATACATGAAAATAACTTTTCCTTCCATAAAGTTAACCGTTGACATATTCAACATGTCATGTTCTCGGTAAATTCGATAAGTTAATCAAATCAATTTTCAAATCTCAGATCTCCAGAAAACCTACTCCATTTGCTAAATTCAGCGCGAAAAATCCAGCATGAAGGATCGATATCACGGCTGGTTCGAATCGGCAAAGGTCGTTGCCATTTTTTTGAACCTGCGGTTCAATAATTCTCGATCCGTCGACGCATAAATAATGAACGCTGGTCCGTCGGCCGCGTAAATCAAATCGACGACAGCCGTTTCATTTCGAGGTCGATTTGTCTGCCGCACTCGGTCGGCTCGATCTTCCAGCGAAATACCGACCACCCCCGGTGGCGGAAGCACGTGTTCGTGAAATATTGCAGCACGTTACTTCGAATGCCGAGGCTGTTCGCGGCGTGGGCTGACGCTGATCCACGCGGATCCCGTCGAAGGAACGCGCGACGAATTTTAAGACGCGAACCGATCGCTAGTCTGCTGCGGTGTCTATTGACGTTTCGTGCCTGGAAAAGGTATGTGTCGGAGACGGTCCAGAGGACGAAAATATTCAGGGCTTTTCCTTGGAAAAATCCTTTTACGAGTGTATTGTGTGTACGAAATATTTTGAAATTCGATTAGCGTTATAGCGAGACTCGACTGTCACGATTACGTCGGCTAAGTTTGAAAAAAATGAGAATGTGCTGAGAATATTTCGCAGAGATCAAGGACGTATCCACCGTAAGACATAGATTCTTGAACAATGATCTGAAATATTAGCAAGTGATGTCTAATTGAAGATCTACTATATAATCCTCATTTTTCATTTCTACTTAGCTCCATCCAATCGATCAACCGTGAAAATACACGCTACCACGTACCTCTGTCTAAACATGCCACCAATCGCCGAAAGAAAAAGAAACAAACCAAACTTTTGTAAGTAGAAACAGTCTAATCCTCGAATCTCATAAAAATCAAAGAACCTTCGTTTACAGCTAAAAAAAAAAAAAGAAAAAAGAAAAAGAAGAACGATAGACAAGAGCGTTAAACTGCTCGACAATTTCCGAAGATTAATTAACGGAATGATTGATCAGACACGCCGATACAAAAGCGCCGGTTTATTGTCGCGAATTAAAAATCGCCCAAGGTCGAGGCAGCGACACATAAGAACGAGGCCCGCTCCTCCAGCTCAGTGACGAGCTGTAACGAGCCAGTTGAACGTTACGTCGTCCGTTAATTAACTTAACGACCGTTCAAGTGGCCCGCGGAAACGAGCAGCCCGCCATCCGCCCACGCGTTACTCACTCAAAGTTCTCAGTGTGAACGATCCTTTACGACGACGACGGATCGTGCACTAAGATAGGAAGAAGATGAACGTTTCAAGCGGCTCGTGGGTGGAACGAAGAGACGAGCACGTCCCACGGGCTCGCGTTACCATCACGAAGCATCTAGACTGGACTAGCGGCTATTTATAGGGCTCGATTAAACATGATCGGCCGGAGAATCCACGCGGGAGTCGCGAGTTCTTTTTCCGGCCTTTTATGAACGGGCTGGATCAAAGGATCCCGGGGAGAAAAATGTTTACGCTGCTCGTTAATGGACTGTACTAACTCTTGCCCTATGGCGGTACATTTCCTTCTCTTTCTTTTAAAGGGCACTGCTTTCCGGTGTAGATACCATCTGCGTGGTTGTGTTTGTGGTTGATGTATAGATGAAGATTATAGAGGCAACAGACAGTGTCATAAATTGTTCCTACTATACGGGACCCCACTCGTTTTATTCGTCTTCTTTCGTTTCACTCTTTTGTAATTTAATCGAACGACGAGGACGTCAAAATATGTTAAACGGTTAAACGAAAGCGTAGCCCACGTAATTAAACGTTGATGCTAAATCTCTGTAGGATATCCGCCCATTACGTTAACATGGGCCGACTAACGTAACAACGCCACGGTATGATGTTGTACAGTGTAACGCAATCTCGGGGTAGAAAGATACGGGACGAGAAAGTTGTGTCTGCGCTGGCGAAAATGAAAAATCGGAAAGGTTTACAGAACGGGACGTCGTATCGTTAAAAGTTCCACGAAAAACGCCGATTTCGTTACGGAGTTGGTAGTTTGTTTCCTTTTCTCCTTTTTCGTTTTGTAACGTTAAAGCGGTAACGACGCCGAGACATCGTTCGGATGTGATTCGTTTAAAAAACGAGGATCGTTGGGTGATTGCGTAAAAATGTTTAATCCAATCTCGTGGCGCTTCTCAAAAACACTTTGTTAGCGCGAAGGTTCGATAAAAGAAAAACAACGCTATTTTGGGTCATCAACTGTTTTCTTTTCAACGAAAAAACACGGCAAAAGTAATTCTTACTTGAAAGGATAATAAAGTAGAACGAAATCACTTTAAAATTTCCATCGCCTTCAATGAATGCTACGCACCGTAGGTGTTGAAGACTGCGAACTTTGGTTGAGATCGGGCAATTAGCGAAAATAATCAGAAGTCAAATGGTCGTTACGCGATACGCAGATAAATAATTAGTTGTTACGTAAGGCGTCCGTTCGCGTGGGTTGCGTCAAGCGAGATTGTGACTCGTCCGTGTTTTCCCAGAGATAATGAAGTCTCTGTTGCGATTTCGTTCTCACAGTGCCTGCTCGATTGCTTTAAACGCCGATTCGAATCGGTCTTGCGTGTGCACACACGCGAACGATGCTCGTTGCGTCCTGTTCTATATCATCGACGCTTGCGTAACGTCGCATTGCCTCTCGATCGAGAGTGTCGTTCAACGACTACCATAAACCGCGATACAAAGACCTCGTACAGGGAGACAAGAGACATGAGAGAAAGAACGAGCGAGGGGAAAAGAAAGAGAAAGAGGAAAGGAAAAAGAAGAAAGAGATCGAGCACGAGAGTGGCGGGGGGAAAGCGAGTGGAAATCAACGAAGGGGTGGAAAGGGCGGAAGGAGGGCAACGGGAAAGCCGTGAATGGAAGACAAGCGACGAGAAGAATCGCGCGCGAAAAGAGAAACGACGGAGTAGTAAGCGGTTGGTGGAAGGAGGAGGGGGTTGGTGCAGGGTAGGGGGCGTTATAACGGGAGTTTTACGACAGAACGGTTTAATTGTCCGTGCTTCGTGGTCGGCGGCCATTCTACGTCGAGTACTCGGAGTATTCTGTGTGTGCCAAGGCTCAATTCGTACTTTCTCTCTCTCTCTGTGCCTGTATTCCTCCCTCCCACCCGGTGCAACGTTCTCTCACTCGGTATCACTCTCTCTTTCTCACCTTTTTCTCTCCCTTTCTCGCTCTCCCGCCCCCGTTCCCAGGGAACAACGGCACGAAACGCGAAACCGTTTCATTATCAAGCACGGTCGGGCTCGCTTTTGTGGCGTAGACTGTAGACTACAGAGAGACCAGAGAGTCAGAGAGGGAACGCAGTGACGGCAGAGAGGAAAGAAGAGGTACGAGTTGCGGGCGGCAGGCGGAGGTGGCGAAGGGAGGACAAAACACAGAGAGTCGAAGGGAACAAGGGACAGAGAAACGAATCCAGATGGTCGGGATGAATCCATTATGCGGCAGGATGGCTGATAACGCGCCTCTCTATCTCGTAGTCGGGGCAAACAGTTATCGTTTCGTAATTGATAGCTACAACGAGTGCGGGATTTGCCCTTTCCTACCTCGCTCTCTCGTTCTCTCGTTTCGCTCTCGGCCTGTACAAGCGTGCTACCGGTTCGGCCAATACCGCCGTAAGTGGCGGCCAACGAATTACGAGCAGCAACCACTTTGTTACCGGCCAAGCACCGACGCTCTCGTACTCGGCTGCTCGATTTTGCCTCGGATCACTGCCCCCTCCCGCAGCCTCCTGTCTTGTACCAGCCTGGCCTAACTGACGATCATCGCCTCTACGGAACGTTACTGACTCGTTTCGTCGATCGTTTTCCCGCAGCAGCTACTTCTCTCCGAGATAAAATTGTTTTAGGAGCAATATTGTTATTTTTAATACTCTGTAATTGGCTAACAGGATACGGAACAAGAAATGATTTTATAAATTTAAGTAATAATAGGAGGAAAACGATGAAACCAAGAGAATCCGATCCGAGGCGTTGAAAGGAAAGGGCTAATACTTACGAACGCGTTGCAGGGCTTGTCGAGAGAGCGACTTTATCCTTGGCAGCCTAATGGAGCCATATCGTGGTGACGTTAAGTTCGCGTGCGCGGCGTTTTTAGCGTCGCAATAACCGGGCAGCCGCACGTGCATCGAGACCGGGTCTTAAGGCTGCAGCGCCGGTAAAAGCCTTAGATATGAATATGCGCATAAATGTGTATGCAAGCGGGGGTCTTAGAACACCGAAAGGGCGTTTCCAAAGCAACGTAATCGCCCTCCTCTCCGGATCATTTGCACAAGATCCTTCCGTGATATTCCTCCGTCGCAAAAACGAGGAGGGCTTTTAAATTAAATTAGAAACGCGAATCGAATCGAATCTATCCGATCCGTTTATCCACCAAAGATCATTCGACTCGTTCTAGATGGAGACGATCACGGCGAAATGGACTGATGGATCGTACGATCTGTCAGGAAGTAAAGTTTACACAGTTAAAGATTCAAATATATGATTGGCGATATTTTTACGAATGTAAGAAAATCGAGCTTCGTTTACAAGTGCATCCCGTCAACCTCTTTTTGTCTTTTTCCAACCTCTTTTAATTCTGTTTGAATCACTAGATTAACTTTTGTTAATATTGCTAGTGTTATCGAGAAAGAAGCAATGTGATTTTGATACTGTGTAATTGTAATAAAAAAAAACTGTAACCGCTATTCTCAAAACGAGATGATTACAGAATGCTAAACATAATGCTTACACTCCTCTAGAGAGTTGTTAATTTACGTCACTGTGTACACGATTATTTCAAGTATCAAAAAAGTTGCATCGGTCGTAATTGGATTCGCAGGATGGCGGACCCGGTACGATCGAGCAAACATTTTTTCAGGGATGGAATGCCATCGACGTGGATTACGTAGCCGATTTGGAGCTTGCGTGGCACTCTTAAAACCAGCTGGCGCGGCTCGAGACGCGGTATGCGGCAACCGGAATTCACGGGGTCGTAACCGCGACCTATCGGCGAATATTGGATGCCGTTGCATGCCGCTGCTCACCTCGGCATACCAGCCGAGCATACGAAGGAATGCGTGTCCTACTGCGCGATGGAAAGCTTCCCGTCCAAGGTTAGATGTCGACGAGAGTACGTGTGTACACGCGTGCCCGTCGGTGCTTCGAGTGAATGAGACCTGGGAACGGGCCGCGCTCGATACATTCCACCTTTACGCCATGAAACGACCGAGCATCTGTATGCAAGTATACCTAGCGTTGTCCGCTGTTCTTCGTATTGCCGATGTTTCCAGCTCCTTACTCTCTGCTGTAACGTGGGATTCGAGGAACTTTGCACTCACGGAAATTACGAGTGTCGGAAGTTTGACTCAGAAGAGCGAGAAGAGAATAGCGAGAGTACGGAGAATAAATCGCGTCGAGCTGGAAGTAGACTCTTTTCTACTCTATAAAGGGATAATTGTTCAAAATTTGAAAATTACATTTGTACGGCCAAGAAAAAAATTTTGTGAAACAGTGGCACAGTTTCCACTCGAAAGCTCGATTAATCAAGGTTCAAGTATATAATTCAATTGTTTCAAGTTCGAGCTATTTAGCGTGCATCTATTTCGAAAATGAATTAAGTTCACCAATACTGACTAAGGCACGCTTGCTACGATCAAGTGCTGTGAAACTGCAGAAAGTAGGGAAAGGAATTTCAAGATTAGAAATTAGAGTAATTAGGCTCTGTATTCCATTCTTGAAGAACGTTGCACCGTGGTAGTTGAATGCACTTTTGCGCCTTCGAAGAAGAGACTGCAAGAGGAACACGCGGACTAACGTCAGCTGCGCGGTTGCGCCATCGAAAATTCTATTGTTCCCGTTGCAAGCCAGCGTTAACGAGATAATATTGAGAAGAACGACGCGACGAACCAACAATCCGTCACGTTGCCGACGTTTAGTATTACCTCTAATGGATTTTCTGCACGTTATTTCGCATTATTATTCGTTACTAGATAAAACTTAATCGACTAACCTTCAATTATCGTTTCCTTCAAGGATGATTTAAAGTTTGATCGCTTTGAAATAATATTATTGAAGTGATTAAGAGTTTGAATATTTCGAAAACTTGCTAAGAGCTTTTGAATTCTCAGTAAAGTTATTCATAAATAAATTTCATTTTCATTTTCAAATGAATACCTTTCTTTTTTCTAACTTCCTGTTAATAAACCGCTTCTAAACACATCCTCGTTAAATTTCCATGCCTGCTCAGAATTCTAAAGCCACGGGAAGACATCCATCAAAGACTTAACACCAGTAAAGATCTAAAATACGCGTCCGTTCTTTCCACCCTGGACGAGAAGGATACCCTATAACGTTGGACACGTTTCGCAGAGCAGCGGCCCATGAACTTTCGCCAGACCGAGAAACGCCAATTGAAATGCACGAGCACCACTCCGGCTGGAAGTCACTTTCGGCAGTCCTGAAATAACAGTCCGGCGGACAACGTGCTGAGAATCTGTCGCTTCCTGAAACGGCCAGCCGGCGAGATGCGAATTCGTAATTGGCCCAGAGACGATTTCACTGGATACTACGGATCCCGCTGTAAACACGGCCTCGTAAAATGAATGTTGCTGAACCTAAGTATTCCGACGAATACAGACCTCGCCGCGCGTTTACGGTTTTTCCGAAGCGTACGTGCAACTATCCGCTGACAATTAATTTCGCACGAAATTTCGTGCAAATTTTTGCATAAAGTTGCATATAAAATTTCACAGAAAATTTCACTTAAATTTTGTACCAAATTTTGCACAATGCTTTTACCGAATTTCGTTCCAATAATAGGGATTTCGTCTCGAAAATTTTTAATTACAGCTAAAAAAACAAAATTACCTTAGCCACACGTACTTTTCCCCTTGGACTAGACTCGCGAATAAGTTATGTCAAAGGATACGTGCTACGAAACTGACGCTTTCATTGACAAAAACAAATGAAAAGGACGGAGCGCGGTACAAGAGGGTTAGGTCGGGGAGAAAATTAGCGTCCACGTGAAATAACGAGCACATGATGCAACTCTCTTTCGCGATGCTCGTTCGACGCGGTGAAATGGAGCAAGATAAAAGAAAGATGTAAAAACGTAATGAAGTCAAGCGAAGCCGAATATTTTTCAAAAAATATCGCGCGTTCCAGGCCGCGACTAGCGAGATTGGATGACTCGGGACGATGCAAACAGAAAAACGAGAAAGCGAGAAAGGCATGGTGGAAGGGTACAAAAAACAAGAGAAAAAAAGAAGAGGGGACGTTAATGCCACCACCAGTTGCAACGTTGCAAACCTACGATGTCCGTACATCCGCTGGTTACGCGGAGAAACACCACGACACGTGGCTGTGTACAAAAGAGCCACGTCGTTGACCGATGAATATGCATGAGTGTGAAATGATAAAAACGTACGTATTTCGCTGTGTACTTTTTCCCCCCTTGGTGGGTGTGTACTTTTAAAAATAAAGCAACAACTCTTGGAACGAACGAGCCATTAATGTCGATACGCGATGTCTAAAAACCGCATCGACGATGCGCGTCCACGAAATCGACATTTTTATAACACTGCACTTTTTTTTCTCCCTCTGTCTTTCTTGTTTTTCATGTCCTCGTTCGTTTCCACAGATCGTGGCGCAAAGGTATCAAGAGAGAAACGATCCACCGGAAACGAAGTAACGATGCTATACAGCCGTCAGGATTTACGATGCCACCGCAGCTATTGCTGACTTGAAATTCGTGTTCACTACAAGGGGCGACCACGTTTAGAACACGTTTAAAGTACAATCCGACGACTACTATATCTTTGCGCGTTGTTTTTGTTCGTTAACTATTTACTAGGGTTAGATATTAAAAAAGAAAGAATGAAAAGTGTTTGATGTATGCTTAGAATTATTTACGTTTTAAAATATCTAGAAAGAACAGCATTCGCAATTTAATCTTAATACTCTCTTTCGTCATATGACAAGTTTTTGTATCACAACAAATCGACTTTCCGATTAATTTGTAAATAACGTCTTTTACGAGTTCACGGTTTCAATTAGCACCAAATATAGTTACAATCCTTTCACGACCATTTTCTCGTAAAATTCGCGGTAATTGCTGCCGGCAATCCACGATTCACGAAACTGACCTACCCAAGCAGCTGTTGCACGCACCCTTCACGCTTGCAGTCTCCCAGCTCTCTTTAACAGCCCCGTTGTCACTCTTCGCCTGCTCGTTACTTGCGTTACATGCGTTACCAGTGACAGCTCAACCCTTAACCGGTGGGGTGGGTTTAAAATGCAGCCGCGTTTGATTGGTCATAACAGATGTCCAAGTGAGAAGATTGTATCTTCGATAATATATGGCAGCTGGGTCGATAGGGGTAATGAATTGTTAATGCTATGATAGATTTATCACAATGAGAATTAACAATTCTTTCTGATTGGTTCGTGTATCGTTCCACCGAAGTTAATTAACCAAATGCTCATTTTCGTTACTAAAATAGCAAGACGGAATATATAGTTCGCTAATTAAACGCAAACTAATCCATTTTGAATATTACTCCACAGCAGTGCCTGAACACTTACGATTATCAAAAGCAAACGCCAACAAAGGGAACTATTCTGACAAACGGGAAACAAATTGTTCTAACTGTTAAATTACATTCCATGGTTTTTCATGGCATGATCTCTACGACGAGTACGACCTGAAGAAAGGGTCCTCGGTTCGCGGAAAACGAAAAAGAGAAAGGGAGGAGAACGTTAAAGGCTTTCTTCGTTTTGCAGCGCTCCTCGTCTCGTTTGCCTCCTCTGTCTCGCAAAACCGGCGTCGTTTTTCTTTCCTCCAAACGTCTCTCGGAACTTCGCGATACTTCCCTTCTCGGTGTGGCCGCGGGTTCTTTCGTCTAGTTCGCTCACCACCACCACCCACCCCTGTCGTTCCGTTCTCTCCCCTACCATTCATCCCATATTCTCGCGTACTCCAGCGGGCGGCTCGTTAAAAAAATCAAAAGAGAGAAAATAATTATGAGTACACGAATCCACCCTCGTAACGCTCGCTAGTCAAAGCTCACGTGACCCAGGGCTTTCGACCCACCCTACCCCATTGGTCCACTTTCACGGTAGGTCTCGACACGATTTCGTGCCCGCCATGCGTAACGAAAAAAAGCGGAGAGTGAGAGAGCCACGGGGATGGCAGGAGGAGTAAAAGGGAGAGAGGAAGGAAGTGGAGAAGGAAGAGAAAGATCGTGGAGACGAGAGGGGCGGAGAGAGAGAGAGAGAGAGAGAAAGATAAACGAACAGGGGAGAAAGTTAGGGGGGAGAGAGAAGGAGAAAGAGAAAAAACGCGTCGTTCCGAGAAAGGAGAGGAGCTGCTGGCAAGACGGGATCGATACGCGCAGCGTTCGAGCCTTCCGTTGCGCAGTACTTAGAGCCCTTTTCTAGAAATTAATCGATAGGTGAAACATACGAAATGCCTCTCACGCAAGGTCGCTCGTAATCGGCAACGTGAACGTCGCGTTGCATCGATGCTATTATTTTGGAAGTCGAAACGCGCTCACGAATCCGATCACCCGTTACTGTCTTTTACAATTTATTCAGAGAAAAAAGCTCCCCCTTTTCCTTCTGGTGAGAGTAGCGAAATAAAGCAAAGTGCACCATATCAAAAATCCGAGTAGTTCTTTGAAATATTTCATCTTCTACATCCCGAAACAAGAAAAATCACAGCTACATTCGCGAAAACCCAATGTGATTAATATTACTAATTTGGATTTAAAATTCAACTCGAATTATTATCTTATATCATCATCCTTATTTTACTCAAACCAACATTTAAAAATTTCCTCATTGTTGACATGACACGACCTTGTCCGAATAGCCTCATCCAACGAAAGAAAACAAAGCGTGCGTTACTTTTTTACTGATATCACCGACGTCGACTAAAGCGATGTCACCGATGTTAAACAGCGAGAAGAAACGGATATATGCAAAGTTCATATCGCCGATAGTAACGTCTCATTGACTGCGTGAACCGGTGTCGTTCTATGAATAGATCGCAGCGTCGAATAGTCTTCGCGACGGCCGTTCTCTGTTCGGCCGGTCCATTAAGCGCACGCGAACCCCGCGCCTAAGATCGTTGCCAGAGAAAAGCGCAGGTTCGAGGCTTTTGACCCCTTTCGAATAAGCGGTCGGTTGCGTAACACTTGGCACGATCGCGCGTTATATCGAACCAGCTATGCGACTCGTGTCCACGAGACAAAACGCGCGACGCGTCGCGTCGTCCAACAATTCGGATAATTCGTTACGTAACATCAGTTAGACGTTGATCGAAAGAGACCACTTCTGTCAGCCGATGAAAGATTGATCGGCGGATAATTGAAATCTCGAGGTTGATTATTGGTCTCGTTGAAGACTATTGCTCATGGTTGATTCTAAATGAAAGAATCAACTCACGTTGTTTAAGCGAAGATGTTTAATATCGCGCTTTATTCCTTTGTGATCTTCGGGTTTGTATTTGAAAATCACATATATCTATATAGATGTTTCCATCTTTTGCTAATGATATTCAACGTAGAAAATCAAGGGAAATGAATTTATTATATTTTCCCCACATATCCATCTGCAATTTACTTTTTGAGACTGTATAAAGATAATAGTCTTACTAGAGTAGTATTACTAAAGTTTCGGAATATTTCTGCGACTTTCTTTTATGTATGTTCATTCTTGTGTTAAGTGTGTTAGAAGTTCGTCGTCGTTCTTTTCTGAACTTTCACCTGTTCGACCTAAGACTTCTACGTGAACTTTTTTATATTTGTGACACATATCTGGCGATCTGAATACGAAGGAAAAGAAAGAAATCTATTGTTCGCTGTTTTCTCCCCTTAGGTAGATGCGGTAGTAATAATTCACGCGTCATTAATGCGTTTGGTATTCGTTTTGAGTCGAAGTTTCACGAAATTCGTGTTCGCTTTCTTCTTCTCTGACATTTGGAAATCAGGAAGCTTAATTCATGTCGATGATTTTACGATTAACTGCGTTCCGAGGGAAGGCAAGCAACAGGAAACGAGTTCGTCACACTTTTATTTGCACACGAATTTTTCGAACTTATGTCGCGTACCGTCTACTGTCGCGAGTCGAACTATCCGTGAAAGTTTTGGAAAGTTTGACGAGATTTCCCCGGCGTTTGGCCAGAGGCCACTGACATATGGACGAGCCATGGAATTCAGGGTTTTAACGAGCACATGAAAATGCAGACGATCGCGCGACCAGCCTGCACTCGCGTGTATTTTATAAATTCGATACGCGTAACTTGGCCGTATGATTGCGCTGCAACCGGAAACGTTTCCGATGTAAATGCATTTGGTCGTTACGAAATTTGCCATGGAGATGAGCGATCGTGTTTCATTTGGGAATCGTCATTACGAGATCGATTTATAATTGAGATACCACGTGTGCCATAATATGCATTCTACCTTGTTCGTTAGTATCGGAATTTCGAAAATTCCACAGGAAGAAGGTAAGGAATACTCGCAGAAAGACAGGGTTATTTTTGAATTGCCTAAGGTTCGGTATTTGAAAATCCAATCTTGAACTTCACGCACTAAATAATCAAATTTCTTGTGAGAGACAAAACGAGAAAGTTCATAATTGAATGTGGCGAATTGCAAAGCTAATTATTTAACTTGAATCAAATAAATGTATCTTACCCTATATACTACAATAAAAGCATTGTCTCGTTTCTTTTATAATTCCAAGTAATCGAGAACAAAGAAAACGGAAGAAAGAGAGGAAAGTCGATGAAAGGAAATTTAATGTTCCGTAGGAAACATGACGCCAGGCTGATGCGATTGCTCGGTGCAGAGAAGGAACAATTATCATTCGTAGAAGCGAAGAGCTGCAGCGGCTACGGTTGATGAATCTCGTTACGGTGCATCAACGTATGGCCAGCGCCAGCGTCGAGAAATCATGATTTCGCTGCTTTTCTGCCCACATCCGCCTTCTCCCCTGGCCGACAGCTCTATTGTTGCATTATCTTCGGGCACTGACCACGTCGAGATTAAAGTTTTAAAGTTCCATAGAGAAGCCTGAGGAGGAACCTAGAAAACTGACGAGAACGCGTTCTGCATAAAGGCTAGGCGAGCCAGCCGCGTCGCACAAAGGCGTGAACATTGAGGGACGCCGGATTGGAAACACAGCGACTATATCGTTTCTGTATTTTTCATTTCGATTCAATTTCAGCCGGCTTCCTTCATATTGGAATCGATTCCCTTTCCGCGATACGAAACAAACTCCTGCTGTGGAAATAATAATGGCACTTCGCGATACGAGCAGGATTTCCTCTCGATTCCAATGTTTTTTACCGTCTTTCTTTAGAATAAATGTTTCAATAGATTTCAAAAGGAAGTAACGTTGTGTGAATATAATTAGAATACAAAGAGATCAGTTGTGAGGGTATACTATCGGTATTGCTACTTTAAGAATGTCGTATTTGATACGTATCTTAACGAAGACTCTTGTCGCGTGAAGAACTATTATCGTCTGTTGCTTGAAGTATAGTTCAAAATTAATTCTTCGCCAAACTAACACGATGTGTAACTTTAGCGACATTGAATCAATAACTCAACTACGAAGCACTTGTACAACCTCGTTGGTAACTTCATACTTTATACCTCACATACTTACGCTCAGAAAATAGACGGACCTGTCTTTAAAGTCTGAGTCGATAAAGTTTCCCATCGTTCATAAATCTACTTCGGAAAAAGCACGGCAAAGAAAAAGTATACTTCCTGCTAGCAGCACTTAGTCAATGTGAAAGAGGAAATCAACGCGTCATTCATCCGGTTCGATGAGTCACGAGATGACGAGAACGAGGAAGATTCGGCTCGAAAGAGCGTATTACGCCACTGGCTTAAGTCCTCGTTACATACAGCCCCGGAGTTCATGAAAGTTCCACTGGAACGAAACTCGGCCGGGCTTCCAGCCGGCCGGCTGTTCGTCGCCGCGCTGTATTTCCGCTCCTCTCTTATGCTCTTCTCGTTGTCATCATCGTCGTCGTTCGTCCCCTCGAAAGCCTGGATTCACGAGCTCGCGCCGCAACTATGGAAACACTGTCTCGCTCGCCAAGGATCTCCAGGGAGCCGAGAAGCTCCGCTGCAGATGCTAGAAATACCAGTCGTCGACCGTTCTCCGCCTACCGCCTCCACCGTCTCCATGGTTCCACGATATTATTTTATTGGACGTGTCGTATTAAGTCACGTACGAAGCATCGAATACCACGATATAAACGTGTATTCGAAATAATTCCCAGGGAAATTGGTCCAATTACGGGCAAGTACCGCTCCAAATATTTAGATTGGCCACCGATCGAGATCCTGTCGAACTCGGAATCGCTCGACCGATCCGTGCTTCTTGCGAATTTCGAACTTGTTGTCTCTCGATCAAGATGGAGTGGGATACCGGAGTGTTTCAAGCAGCGGACCAGTTTTGTTCGAGTGACTCGGTGCCGAAGGAACCTTTGGGATTCGGTAATTAGTGGTTTCGCTCTGGTCTCTTGATTCACGGTTAAGTTTGTTCCATGATCACGTGAATGCGCATTTTCGAGCAACCAGTCTCGTCCAAAGAAATGCGCACGGCAACCGAAACTCTATACAACGTTGTATAACGACTAAAATACCGCGTCTCTTCGCTGTTTTTCGGACGAGTCAGCTGTGTTGCCCGTGCTACGATCATGATAAGAGCGAAACATGAGATTCCTAATGATTATCAGGAGACAAGCAGTTGTGCTGTTCTGATCTTGCACTCTGTACTTCTGTGAAATTGATGCTTCGTGTTTCCAAAGAATAATGAGCGTGAGAATGAAATATTACGTCGACACTGAACTAGTAAAACACTTCTATAAATTGCTCTTTCTACAAATCAATCACCATCTGATAACGCGTTCACCTGCACGCTGTTCGTTTTTCAATAAACCATTCTGCAACATCATTAATCGAACATCATAGAACGTTACATCGGAAGGGATAACGCGGAGGTCCACGAGGAGCCGGTGCCGCGACCGAATAAGAAACGCAAGTTTTTCCATGGAGTCAAGTACGTTTGATTAATGCACCGTTTCCTCTGGGAAACGGAGCCTCGTCGATCTAGAAATCTGTTATCTGGCTAGTCGTTTTCCAGTGCTCCAGACCCGGTTTCCTCTTCCCCGTCCGGCGGCGGAACGAGCTTCGACAAATCGTGCAGCCAGTAGAAGGACTAATTACACCTACCACGGAAGGACGATTCGCTAACGAGTTTCCGGCTGGTGCTCGCGACCGATTCGCGCTGGAATTAAACCGACTGCGTCGACGATGTACGGTCAATTTTGATCCCGGGTAAACGTCGTCGGGACTGAGTTAATCTCTTTCATTAAGGTCGACCATCGGTCTCGTTCCACCATGAGGAGTTGCCACAAGCAATATGGCGGTGCACGAAAGTGTTTGCCGACCTCGAGAGATGCGAATACGATAGCCGCCTCCGACTATTATTTTTCGTCGCGCCATTTAATGGCATCTTTTTCATATTGTTGCTTTTTCTCGTATGACTTACCGATACGATTATTACCTGGGGAATCTATTATCAAAGAGCAGAAGTAAACGTCGAGTAAAAAAGAAATCGAAGGAAGAGGAGACCGTAATGGTAAATGGATTTTAAGAAAATCTGTGGAAGAGATAGATAAGCGGGAACAGGAAGAACGAGCACAAACGAAATGACTTGCGAGAACGTAACAAGGCTGTAAAGATAAGTTGAAAAACACGCTGATATTATCTCGGAAATTGGACAGAAAATATTTAACCAGCCTAATTTCACGCACAGGAAAGAGCCTTGTTCACGTGTCTTTCGTCATCCATCTTGCAATTAAATCGCTCCATAAAACAGCAAGAATTACGCAACGCCACTATAAAAGTGAAGTAATCCTCATACCAGTATTGAAATTCGATCGCTTAAGCAAGAAAGTTCTATGAGGAACGGTTACAATACCTTCGATGACAAAAATCTGTCAAACGATCCCAAGGAATTTTCCCGGTCGCGCAACGTTGCGTAATAAAAGTCCGACATTCTCGTTCTTCTCCTCCCCGTTTCCCCTTTCTCCGTTTTCCTTTCCGGGATAATAAAATTCCCCGCGAGCAATTAGCCCTTGTAACCGGTGGTTGCGCGGAGGAACATAGATCGGGTCGACATAATTTTCGAACTTCCTTGTTCGAGCTAATTCGACCGCGTACTCTGTTCGTGGCGCTCTATAGTCGTAACACGAGGCTATAAATTACCGGAAGAACGACCTGAGGAATATCGACCCGGTTCCAGGCGGTGTTTGCGCGATTATACCGGACACTCGTCGACTGGCCACCTACGCGCTAATGAAAGGTTGGCCTTTAGTAGTAAACTTTGTCCCTAAAAAGAGACCTCTACCAGCTCGAAAGGGGACGTGGGTGGAGAAAAAACGAAACATTGTTGCGAGGAGGATTGATGGAACCGAGCGAACCTCGTTTGCGGCGCTCGTTTTCGTTGGCAAATGTTTGCCTCGATGGATAACGACATAAGTACTCGGCTGGAGCGTCTTGGACAGAGGTAGTTGTCTGTGTATCCTATCTTTTTAGAGTCGGTACATAATACGAGATGTGAATTTCAATTGGATTATTCGCGAGGAAAAGAGAGAGACAGAAGATTGGTACCGCCGAAAGTATCTCCATTTCTAGCGAATAAATATTAGCTGCCGATTGCATATTTCAATTCGTGTTGCTTAATCCGGATGAGTTAAACGAATGAAAATACGTGAACCGCGCGGTGACTTTCTACTTTTAATTTCGTGGTTCGTTCTAATGCCAAGACGAATGAAAGAAATAGACTTATAGTTACAAGAGTAGCTACAAGCTAGCTGATAGCTAATCGAAACCATCGAAGTTCTTTCGATTGAGGATATCAAAATTAAATTAAGATAGTCGAATTAGTCTGAAATTAACCACAATCTCATTAACGAATTTAGATCTGTAACTCGATACGAAAATCTGTATCCTGCTCTATCAGAGTACCACGCTATTTGATATTCAATCGCGATACTTTTGATACTAATGGACCGATAATCTTCCTCCATTTCGTGTAATTTTTATCAACGCCTTCGTTTAATCTCATTAATTGAAATTCCTCTGTTCCTTCCCATTTCTAACACTTTGATTTTAATGGACGGAGATGATCTGCCACGCGAATGAGCGTTTATCAGTGTATGTGTGTGTGAGTGTGCATGCAAGAGATGTATTATTATTATTATGCCGCATTCTCGTGGCAGAATACTAGCGAAGCTAATAAGAGAACAGGCCCACCGCGAAATTGCTTTCTGCCGTTTGATCATAATCCAATCGTTCCACCACGGACTAAACCGTCTAATGGGACGCGGAACCCCGACATCTCGGCCGGAAAATTTATGAACGGCTGTTACTCTATGCAAAGAGGCCGCCCAGTGGAGGAATGTTCAGGGAAACGCCGAGTTGCGCTGCGCGCCACTGTTAAATTAATGCAGTTTCTGCCCTTTAAACGGCGTAACGCGCACGCACCATCGGGAAAGCACGTTGCCATTCTCGCGAACGACTAAAAAGGAAATCGAATTGTCCCACAGAAAGAGAAACACGAGTACATCGAGGTAAACGCGAGTTTCTCTCCTAACTCAAGTATACTGCAGTGGTACACTGCATTCTCTATTCATTTTCATTTTGACTACACCTAAAGCATGGTAGCTCTTTGTTATTTATACTTTTTGAGTCCTCTTGCGTAATTGAACCAATATCATTAGTGAAACTTTACGAGTCACAAGCTACAAGTACTATTAATTGGCTAATTATTCTGTAAGAGGGTCCTGGTAATATTTTGACGTGTAAGTAAACTCTATGCTATTAAAATATATTTTTCAGCCATTTAAATTTCATTGAATTTTATCCTTTTGTGATTAAAATTTCTGATATAGCAACGAACGTGTGGTATTCCAGGATTAAACGCAAGTTCCTAGGTGACTTATTTTTCAACTAGGTCGATCCTACACACGAAGGCAACGAAAATGGAGATCGATTGCAAAACTCGACAGAAAGAGCAACAGTGCAATGACAATCGGTAACAGGATCCAGCCGATGTGGAAAAGTAGCCCTTTGAAGACGAGAACTCTTTGTAGCCAACGTTAAGAGCCACGGAAACTTTCGGAAATTTCAAGAGCGCGCTTACCGGCCAAGATTTTCCTAAGTTTCTCGACGATGAGGGCTTCAAAGGCGAAGTTATCAGTTGAAGGAGGCTTTAAAAGTCTCCCGTATCTAATTGCTCCGGTTAACGTTTATCGCGTTGATACGCTCGCTTTTTATGGACGGTCTCATTATCTGCGAGTAACGACGCGCAACAGCCGAGCTCGTTCGCGCTCCGTTGCTCCTAAAATAGGTAAAGAAGCTGCTGCGACAAGGTCCCTCGGCAAAAATGGTCGTAAAATTACGCAACGTCTGCGAGGTTCCTTCCATTAGACCTGGCTCGTCCTAGAAGTCATTGCGTTCATGCAGTTTCGAGATATCTTTCGCTCGAACGTGCAGTTTTTCGCCGCTGACATCATAGGCGATCGTAAAACCGCAATAAAATTGGCTGCTCGTGTGCAATGACTAGATGTCCAAAAATATCAAATGCGCTCGGGGGTACTGGAATGAGGAAGTCATGTAAAATAGAGTTGCTCGAAATAAGGAAAATGACGTGTCTGAGAGCTGTAATTAGTGCGAAATATTTGCAAAGATTAAATTGGAGTAGATTAACTGCTGGTTGAATGTTACCTTAATATTCTACTTCGTTGGTCAGAAGAGACAAAAACTGGCAATTTTCTGAATTGCAATTCACCTTATTTTGGATTGTCAGCAGAAAATCTTACTTTCGGTTATCAAACTGAGAAAAATAAATAGCAGAGGCAGGTACCAAAATCTCTGGGGAAAAATCACGTGGCTGGAAGTGTGTTACAAAATGAGAGTTGCACCGTTGCGAGTCTGCAAACTGATTAAGCCGCAGATAAGATATCGAAGCATCGGTGGATTTTATCCCGTACTCTCTTTGCATATAGATGGAAATACTCGTAATATGATACGACGTTGGTGTCTGTTTGGAAGAAGGTCCTAAAATATAAAATACGTTTCCTCTGCATAGCGACTTCATAAAACTTCGCAGAAACGAATCACCTCGAAAGATCGACTTTAGATTGGCGAAGTATCGGTACGATCGAGGGGAGAACGGAATGTTACGATAGAAAGTTCGGACAATCACGAAACGTGCTGTCAGCTCGCGTTACTTCTCAGAGCGATACTGGTATCGCGATTTTATACACTTGTGTTGAAAGCGGTTACTTACATAATTTGAGCGTCCAGATCAAGCTGTTGTGGTTTTTAACACGTCGGAGTCGACTTGCAGGTGCTAAAATGGTAATCCGGTTGATTTCTAGGTGCGAAAGTGCGAATTCGAAGATCGTATAAGTCGGTCGTGCAAATTGAAGTTTCTATTTGGTCGAATTTTTTAATCATCTTTGGAGATATCACGAGAATCCTCGTGATTAAGGAAAAAAGGGTAATAAATGAATTAAGTGGTGTCAAAAACGAGCCCGGCGGTATCCAGAGGCGAGCGCGTCCATGGTCAAACGAGTACAGGCTACCGGTGTTGATGATGTAACTCCGACCAGTCTCTCTATGTCGTGCACAGCCACGTAAATCTGCGTCTACCTCGTCCCGAGAGCGCGTATGCCCACCTCTTTTCAACTTTCTCTCTTGACGAGTAAACAGGACGGTTCAGCTGTGCTGTCGTGCCAGCTGGTCCGCACGATGGCATGGAATTTGCATTTTTATTGGAACCTTACGTCCCACGGAAAGACGTACGGGTATCTGTGTGCACACTCGTGATCTCGCCCATCGAATTCTCGGTTCGCTCTTTTTTTCACTCTGTAACCCGTTCGAACGAGAATCGACAAGGCTGGAGCGAGTGGAATTATTGGCAGTCCTCCGTGGAAATCGTAGAATCAGAAAATCTTCGTTGGGGAACCGTTCGATTTGTCAGTCTCGAATCCCAAACGTAGAAACCAGGGAGAGGAAGAGGGGCATATGCGCGAGTACGTGGCAATCGTACGTAACGAAATTAACATAAATTTCCCGTTAACGAGCCGAGCAAGCGGTAACGACGGCTCGAAGGTAGTCAGTTGCTATCAGATCTTCTTCAAGGCCTGTTCATAAAAGACGACACGTACGGAGCTGAATGCAGTCCGGTGAATGCGGCCGTTTGTGGCACGGCCTTGGGCCAACGAAGAACGCCGAGCACCGTTGAGAACAGCTAAGAACCGTTGAGGACACCCAAGGACCCCAAACAAGTTCTAGCCTCCCGCAATCCTCCGCTGGTATTCTATTTTTGAGGCCGTTCGGTATCGCGTGTCGCCGTTTCTCCAAAATAGCCTTATTGCTGCGCGGATCTACCGCAGCTAAGAGGAGACGCATTCCATTTATTTTCTCGAGTGTTGCGTCGAACGTTTGTCACGGTGTTAAATTCAAATAAGTTGACGGAGCATGGCCATCTTCCATAATTTTGGTTACCTCTGATGTCATTTTATTGGATTTTGCTCAATCTGTATCTATATAACTCATCGGTATCTTTCGGAGAATTGAAGTGTATAAAAAATATTCGAATATTACTGTTTATACAGGTGACATAATATTACTTTCTTTTTATACATTTTAAGGACTATTTAACGAGAATATAATATTCTTTATATTTCATAAATCCACGTCGTTATTTACGTACAATTAAACCGCAGAACGTCCCTTTTTGGCGCGTTTCTTCCCAACAAAAATCACCAATTAATGCCCACGCGACGTGCATCGATTTTCCGCTGGTCGTGACCCGCCAGGACTCGACTGATTTACAACCACGCGAATTTCCGTCCGGAGCTGTGTGCGGACACGTCACAGTTCCATTTGTTAAACGACGAAGTCCGCCAAAGTTCTCGAGATTACTCGCGATCGTGACTCACACGCTCACGCACATCCGCCGCGTCGATTTAATTAATGATTATATCTCGATCGGTCGATCGATTACAAAATGCTTGAGTTAAACTGAAATTGCCGGAGGCGAGATCGTAGCCTTCGTTCAGTATGTGGAATATTTAAATATTCTAACGAAAATCGGAGTAATATTCGATCATTAAAAACTGTGTTTCGTTATCGGAGATAAATTTTGGAATATTCTCTCTTATCGAATGTAATGTTCATCATTCCTGAATAAAATTGGGTTGATTTTATTTTTTATAAAGTTATCGCATGCATTGGATGAGCAGGTTACAAATTTCATTAAAAAATGGAGAATGTTCAATTTTTGAAAACGCGAAGGTAAAACCGAACACCCAACAGTTTGAACGATTCCACAGGTGCCGGTCGCACTCAAACGACTACGCTCTTTATCGAGAATGAATAATTTCTCCTCGGGCGAGGCGCACCAAATCGATTGGGCCACTGATTTTCCCAATCCTCGGAAATTTCCTTAGGGAAATTAGCCTCATCGGAAGATTCCCATGGTTCACGTCAAGCGAGATCGCTGGATTATGGGGGAAGGGACAGCCAGGGGAAGCTTTGCGAAGTTTCACTTCCCTCGAATTCGCCACGAGCCACGGCACACTTTGCTTCTTGTCTTCTTCTTTATTTCGCCTTTGCGAATCGAACGCGTTTCTCTCTGAACATTTCCATCTTTCTTTCCTTTTTTCCTTTCTTGAAAGTAGTTGCGAATTCGACGATAAATCACGCGAGACGAAACACAGCGTGGTCCCCAGGTCGCATTTATCGCGGCAGGCCGGAAAGTTCCAGAGCAAAAGTTACTTTTCCAATAATCACGCTGTGGGATATGGTAATTTCTAATGAACAGGATTTTAATTAAACGTCCAGCCAACTCGGCGGACTTCGCCGTAGCCGCGTCTCATACTCATTTAACTCGAGTCTTTTAACTGAAAAGTGAATTAGCGATAATGGGACAACTATTTTCTCGTCCATTATGCGCTGGACACGTTCGCTGGACATACCGACACGTCCCAGTCGTCTGTCTCTGTGGGCGAGAGGCTCTTTCGACGTTTGGATCGCGCGCGGCCGCACGTTCCGACTACGCCACTTTTTGAAATGAATCGAAAAAATCGATGTCCGATTTCGCGGTGGACGCACGGACCGATATTTCGTGCAACTGCCGGCATTCAATTAAAATCAAACCGGCGGGAAATGGAAAGAGTCGATGGCAGCAGCGCGCGTCGGAACTTCGGCCAGAGCCGGTTTCAAATTTGAATGTCTGATTGGACCAGCGAAATTCAATTAAGCGCGGCGACGCTGAAAGGAGATCAACGCGGCCCTGAGGACCGCGGGCGCTTCATTTTGAAAGATCTTTTGCCGTTCTTTGTCCGCGTGCCAAGCAGACTTTACGCCAGCGCTCATGAATGATCGATCCACGCAGACTTTAAATCGCCTCTCCCTAAACTATTTCTGAAATATCTCTCGCGCGAATTCTTTATTTTTCGGCATCGATCATGCGCGTGGACCGTGTAGTCTTTTGATCAAACGTCGCTTTAATCGACCATAATTGGAAAATGTTGCGTAACATAAAGTGAAATTTTAATAGAAAAGTCTGTATGCTTTGAAACTTTAAAGCACGTTATTATGTGTAAATTCGTAACAAAATTGCGTAGATAAAAATGGAAAATATACTTGTAGCACTTTTCCACTGAGTCTTTCTGTTGTATAACGCGATGAAAATAATCAGCGCATAAACTAGGACACAGGCGGAAATTCCAACCGTAATTTCGAGAAAGTGTACATATTTGTAGAACGAATGAAATTAAAGGATTTTTACCTCTTTCATTCATTCTTTCACGAGCTCGCCTCATACCTGTACACGCTGCATAATGAGAAGTCGTACTCGTTTGAAAAAAAGATCCAATCACCGGGAAACACGGCTCGTTACGTCATTTCCCCGTAACAAAGGTGTCCTCGTCCGCGTTCAAACAAACAACTGGAGAGTCGGTTGCAATTTCAAGGAGCATCAGCAGCGATTACGAACGAATCAAAGTTGAGAATTCGCGGCAACGATTCCACCCTGCGCACGGTGGCCGGATTCAACCCCACCGAAACTCTAAATTGCTCGGCAATGTTCTTTATCCTTACAGACTAACGGTGTTGGCCAACCCCGACGGCATAAGAACACTCATAAACTGCAGCTTCTTTGCCTGAACGCTTGTAAAAGAGAATTAAAAGGACCTCTCTTCCTGCCAGTTTGTTCGGAAATAAGAATTCTGCGGCATTTACAAAGAGGCCAGTTTACGTTTGACCGAAGCCACGAGTGTACCTTTGAAATGAAAAATCGTCGGATTCCCCGTCTGGTGTTCTTTCACCCCTCTGTCCTCTCTATTTTTCCGACGCTTCAAGAGATACTCGGTGGTAGAATCGGAATGTTTCTCTGCAGCCGGTCCCGCGGTCGTCGATCGTTGCCCCCTTCGTCATTGTTCACGATTCCCGGACAATTTAGTCCATTATTACGAACACCGAGCTTAAGAATGTAGGTTGGGGTCACTGTTTTAATTATTCCAGCGTGGACGTTAATTGACGAAGTGTCGGAGAAATGAATGAAACATAGCGCCGCGTTAGACAGCAAATCGCGTGGGAGCATCTATTCATAAACAGCACTGATCTAGATCGTCGGAGAATCGATTATTATAGACGCGATGCAGCGTCTACTAGCGTTCGCGACCTTTCATCTACAATTAAGCTCATTAACGCTCGTTCCCGACTGATAATTAGCTGAAACGTACGCAACAAAGCGTGGAAACCCGGCCAGTTTCAATTGGCCGCGGTTCAGCGTAGCCTCGGCAAGCTCGTATGTACTCGTCATCTTCCAAGAATGTTAATCACGTCTGGGGATCGACACGATCGCGTCTATAGTCTTCCTTTCGACGAGAGCCGTACGCTGAATGAATCAGCCCATGTATATTTCATGTATGTCGAGTCGCTACATACTTAAATCAGAGATATGTATAATATTTGAAAAATGCCCGTCGGCGGTCGAATCTGTTTAATATCAACTAGCGTAAACTGTGCCTCTTCGTGGAAACGAGAAGTTCCATAGCGTTTCATCAGCAATCGTAGCTGCGCGAGTTTATTGAAAATTGAAAGGAAGAAGGTAGAAGGAATTAAAAAGCTCGTCGCATACTTTCGCTGGAAGCAACAGCGGAACCGCATCGATCCAATTTAAAGTATGAAAAGCGGCAAGAAATTCCGAAGAAAATATGAAATCGCGGAAGTTACGCCAACTATTTAGCTGGCCGATGGAACTTTCGTGCGAAACGTAGGAGAGAAAAGTTAAGGAAGAAATTCGAAAAAGGGCCCGAAATATTTTCTTTCTCCTTTCTCGATTGTGACTAAAGAATCTCGTGAAAAGTGGTGTTCTTAAAGAGCTGCTAGAACGGAAACCGCACTTAAATAGGTTACGCGGCGTCGTTCTAAAAGATCCATGCTCGCCGCAGTAAGTAACAGGGCCTCGCCCTTCCAACAGCCCAGCCGAGTATCTCGTTTGATTTGATGGAAACCCGCCTTAAACGTAACGGCGATAAAAGGGCGATGCTTCTCCAGGACGACGGTAATAGCCGGCTAGTGATTGAAATTTTTATCGCTCCCTTTCCCTTTCGACTCGTTCCTTTCTCTTCTTCGATCGATCGGAATACATTTCTCGTCAATGTACCAAAAATTCGCGGTTTCAGATTTATACGAGACGGGTCGAGTATAACGCGGAATTTACATGACAAAGTGGTGTTGCCTGTCGATTCTCGTCTAAGTGGATCGAGCGTCGTTAGAGTCTCTTTCGAGGAGTCCGTTCACTCCGTTTTTATCCTGTCGCGAGCGGGCATTATCCTTGAAAACGTACCAGGAACGTCTGTCGCTTTCCAACCAAGGGGCATCTCACCGATACGACTATCAGAGAGAATAGAGTGCTTTAATTGATCCGATACCGATCGATATTTTCAGCTCGACCTTGCGATAGCGTAGGTGAAGTGACAAAGAAATGGAAAAGAAAGGAAAATCAATCCGCGGCAGACTTCGAAACGAGAACGTTAAACGCGAAATCGTGGTTTTAATTTAAAGGGAAATCTATTAACTTTACAGGACGAACGGTGTACATTGTACAGGAAAATAGATATTTCAAGCAATAAAAGACCGTTTACATTTTCCCTGACATACTGACACTCCATGTTTGTTCCAGCTCGCGAAACTACCCTCTCAAAAGGACTTCGAAATCGCGTTCCGAAACGAGACCAATATACGGGATGTCAAGCAAACGTCGCACTAGGTCACGCTCTGTCGCCGCCAACTTTTTTCATTTCCCCGTAGCGACAGCCTAATTTCGAGGCCTGGAACCGGCTATCAAAGGCTTAATTATTCGGTAGAAATCTCCTAAAAGGCCGCGCTCGAACCAACGTTGGTTCAACCAGTTTCCGTTGAAATTTTATAGTAGAAAACTTCATCGAGCAACGTCCGTATCCTGGCGAACGAAGCCCTAATACATAGATTATGCGTCCGATGTGACGAGTGTCTTTTTCCAGAGCGAAATTTCCATTGTAAATTCTGAGAACGTAAAACGGGCCGTCTCGAAGCGACGAGGACGCAACAGGCATCGTAGGCGTGCATCTCGACGCATCTGTGCCTCCTGCTGCACTTTCCGATGCACGTGCACACACGAACACAGGAGACACGCGACGAGAGATTTGCAACATCGTCTGGTACAGTCAGACAACGTCTCTTGGCTCGCTCAAGCGTGTAATCGACCGGGTCTAAGCGTCCCCTTGTGCACGCGCCCCTGTCCACGTGTGCATGCACCAAGAGGGTTGCTGCTCTCCGCTTTGTTTCCCGCTCCCGCCGCTCTATGAAGTTCTCGTGAAAAATGTGTTTTGCGGATGATACACTTCACGGCAAGTGGGCCACGCGACATCCTGACTGCCTTCGTAATTCTCTTCTCATCGTGTTCACCTCGTTCTTGTCGGTTAGTCTCGGCAAGACGGGAATTCAATGATCAATGGCAGTGTCGCGCGACGAATTATGATTGCCAGTGGAAATTGGACGAAGGAAATTGAACGCCATGCGGTTGCGGATGGTAATGCGAAGAGAAAATCTTATCGCGGTGACATCGCTATAAATACACAACTAAAAAGAATAGGAAAATTTTTCTTTCGAATATTCTAAATTTCCGATTTGCGAACGTGAATAATCCTGAACTCCGAAATGAATTATAGAAACACAATGCTTATAACTATTACTTTTTTGTATTTTTCGATGCATAGAGTTGATCGGTGTGACTTCTGAACGACTCAATTTTTAATCCGTTTCAGCGTGGTTGAGAAAGTTTTTAACTAAATAGACCTTCAACATCAAGAAAGCGAGTCAAGAAACGAACACGTCAAATTCCCCGGAAATTCATCTGTCTTCTATCCAGGCTCGAGGATCGTTCTGACGACCAGGACCACGAGATCTGCCCCGCGTCAATAGTCGACTGCTTCTGCACTGCTTCACCGCGAAACACTCGTGCGATGCTCGAAAGTGGAAGATCCCTCTCGAAAAGTCGAAAAGTCAAATGGCATGTTAAAAAATACGTTCGTACCACCGAGGAAGCACCGATGTTCGAAGACAGAATGACAGAGACGTAACCGCGTCGAAGTCGGGGCTTTTCACTTTAAAAAGCGCTCGGTCTCTCGGACATTTTCCGAGCGACGTGAAATTAATCCGAATTACGAACGCAAAGGGGAATGGTGAAATTTCATTCTTTCCGTCGAACGACCGTTTACCGGACCGATAGACGGGATAACGTACTGCGAAACGGTTTTCGTTAAAACAATTCCGTGCCACGCTGTCGATCGTCATAGCGAATTAAAGGCAATTATCGGAGTGACTGAACCATAATACGGAAATCGCGACTGGGAACGTATAACGAGCGTATCCCAAACGTCGATGTTTATATAACTGGTGAACAACAGCGTTCACGATTAAACGCTTCGTTAATGTAGAAAGTTGTAGAATGAATGGATTGGAGAGATAAAATCGCAATTAATAGTTGGTTCAGGCCTATCGTGTTCTTTACGTAAAATTTCTTATTCAATTTTGTGTTTCTATCGCTGAAAAGTTTTTTAAGCTTAGAGAAAATTTGATTGTAAGAAATTAAATGACCTTTAGATGTTCACGTTAAGTAAGAGCAGTTTCTGGCTAGATGTTACAGCTTCGTCTTTCTGAAACAAGAGCATGATAGAACGTACAAATCCAAGAACCGTAGTAGGGTTAAGTGGATATCAAGAAGTAGCTTGATACCTCTACAAACACAACACCCTAGAGTTCAAGGCACTAACTCATTTTGGGTCGAGCTCTTGAGAAGAGAATTACAGAGGCGAGTCTCTAAACTCTAAACTAAAAAGCACCTGTTCTTTCCTCCATCGATCTTCTGTTTCGTTCGATAACTATAATTCCCTACTAATCGTGAATAAAAAATGGGGCTCCATGACGAGGAAAATATTAACGAGCGAGAAACGAAATGAGTCGATACAAAAGGTTTCCCAAAGATGTGTCATAGAAAAGAGTGGAGATGGAGCGCTTCGATATTTTCCAGAAGTATAACTCCTCGCGGGTTATCTCGCGACCGAGAAAAGATCCGGGAGCAAAAGCCTACAACGTCGCCTTGTTCTCAGTTCTCGAGTGCAGCAGGCAAACAATACCAGTAGTGTTCAATGCGAAAGTTTCACGATTCCCACTTCTCCTTCCCCGTTCGACCCTTCACTGAACCCTCTTTCACTCAAGCGACTCTGCTAACGAAGACCAGAAACTCCTGGAACTAACCTTATTTGTATGGTAAACGCATGTGAGCTGGACGGATGTGTAATGAATGCGTGCGCCTGTATGGGAAATGAATGAAGTCATTCTCGCATGGAGGCGAACGCCGAGCAAAAGGAAAGCTTCGATGTCTCCTCAAGGTGAGGGAAGGGGAGTTTGCGAAATTTGTCGTACAAGAAGCGCCATGGCGACGATCGAGAATCGTGAAACTGTGGAAGGGTATGTCGTAGAAGGCCAGCAACAAAAACTTAACTGATAGCAATAAAAATTAAATCTCGGTACAAATAAGAATTTCGTAACATAATCGCTTACACGTACGTAATTTACGCGAGCGAAACGAAAATAACGAGGAGACACAAATAAATACGTTTGCGCAGCAGTTTAAAAAAATTGCATTACACGATTATGATAAAACTGATTATCGCGTTGTAATCCGATGGCGCTTCGCGAGAAAGCGGACGATTATTTATGGCACGTATTCCCCGTCGTATGAAAATATCAATGAGAATTGGACTGCTGCCACTTCTCTCTCGGTCGTATACTCGTGTGCGCGTATCTCTGACACGCGCGAGGAAATTTGTAACGCGGCAAATTACCCGAATTCATTGTAACGCTGTGGTTGACGAGCAAATCCCCGGAACTCGACAGCTCCGACCCGTGAATAAAATTTACAAACGCTACCGTTCCGATCTCTCGTTCTCCTACATTAAAGCGCAATTTAATAATTATTTGTATTAACAGAGACATAATAATGGATCTTATATTATTGATATAATCTTTGGTATTTATTCGTGATATCTGTATTTAACGTAGTTCGATAAATTTCGTGTTTCCTCGAATTTTTTCCCAAACAATATTGCTTTCAACTGTAAATTCCGCGATACAAAGAAGCATTCCTGTATAACCACAGAACATAGAGTATTTACCTAACGGAGGGATATTCGTGAGAACGAAATCCACACTTTTTATGAATGAGTTAAAACGAACGATAACAGTTTGCGAACGATTATACATAGACAACCGCGAACAGATTCCGCGACGATTCTTGCGATCCATTTTCTCGCTGTTAGCGTCGGTTTCGTATATAAGCACATACGTCTGTTCTAGTGGCGATTGTCGAAATAATTAACGATGAATCGATGCGCGTCTCCGCAATGAAACATCGTAACAATGACGATAAAAGGATAAGCGTCAATGACAATGACCACGATAGCCACAAACCATTAATTGATAAGAATGATCGAAAGTTGGCGACAATGAGTAGAGAGAAAATAAATCGAATTTGATTTTTCCGATTTTACAGTTAATGACATCATGTCTGTATATATACGTACAACGCGATATGTACCTATCAGATAAACGCATTAAAAATATGATACTCGTATATGTTATATTGTTTGTGTTTCTATGCAAAGGAATAAGTAAACACGGGTTGTAATGTAACGCCTGATAAAAGTTATCTCGCGAGTGTCGCTGCCAAGGAATGGGACTATCGGGTGTGTACAGCGAAGCAATTTGTCGCAAACAAGTGTTATTAGCGTCGCATTACTAGCGTGCTTTCGAAGTTGTTATGCTTGTTCACGGTCGTATGCAATGAGAAACGTTCTTAGGCTTACGTTTAACGACTGACTAACGGAAATGAACGATAGTCATGAGAGCAAGGGAGGATCGAAACTTTAACTCCGCTAGCGTATAAAATAAAATTGAGACGTGGAGCGATATAATTATTTAGAATGCACGATATTTTAATCAAGCAGTTAACCGCTTACTTACTCCATGAAATCCATTAATTTCTAATTATGCAAAGTACAGAAGTGATCCACGTGCAATTATGTTCTAAATTTAATCGCTAAGATTCTTCACAGAAGCTAACAATACTCTAAAATGAAAGATTCTTCTTCAGTTACCCAATGAATTGAAATTATCTACGCACAATTTTATTTTATGTTTTACCGGCGGAGTATTTGGCAAAGATCTAAGATACATAACAACGAAGGAGAAAAAGAAGAAACTAAGACGAAACTTAACAGTTGGCAAACCAATTATCCAGCATATTAAAGTTACTCGCGCGCAATCACGCTTTGAATTTCATCGGCATGGTCCTCCGCAAAAAATCACTGTACTCCAAAACGAAAGGAGAAAAAGGAGGATGTTAAACAGAGCGATGTCCCGTTGCGCGCGTTGCATAGTGACTCGATTGTAAATCGTCGGACTGGCGTGCGTTGCATCATTCATGCGAGCGGAGGGCGAGGGCGCCGTATTTGGCTGCGTCTCATCCGAGGCTTTCTCGCCACAGGGAGGGCTATTTGTTCATTAATCTTATAACGCAACTTCTACGGCATGAATTACTGATGCCCGGGTTCGCTTATCCTGGCGTCGCGAACCAGCGTGAAACATCGCGCGATCCCGCGTCGAAAGGTTTCAATTAACTGCCGGCGGACCGGTGGCGAGCGTTGAAAAACCATCCCACGTGGATGTGACCGGATCCGTTCGCGAATTGCGAAATTTATGGAACGTTATTGTAGCGTAGGCCGCGTGTGGTTGGTTAATTGAATTTTGCATCGGCGAGACTCGTGAGAGTTAAGTTTAAATAGCAGAGTAGTCACGCAAACCAAGTTTTTTTTCGGGGCTATAGATAAAAACCTAAGTCGTAGATGAAAAGGGTCAAGTTCGCTCCTCTCGAAAAAAAAGGTTCCTTTTTTGTTCATTAAAAGCGTTTGCGTAGCGATACAGATATCCTTAACCATAGATATGATTACGTGAAAGAAAGTCTGTAGAAAATTCTGAGAAGATTTCTACGGAAAAGTCAGTAACGATAACCGGATACAGGAAAATTCAGCATTCATCACGGACATTAATATAGCCGTTTTGAGAAACTCTGATTAAGAATTTTCATTGTAATACATCGGTTTCCTTTCATCGCAATTTATATACAAACGAACAATACTTGCGCGATGATCGTTTCGGGCAAGAATGGCCGTTGTTTCTTGTATACTGTAGTTTCTGTCAAGTCGCTGATGAACAGGGATAGAGCAGAAACATGCTCGCGCTTTTCCGCTATTATTTCACCGAATTTACTTCTAAGCGAAGCGCACAGCGGCTGACCCAGTTTCTCCGGCACCGAAAGAAAAACACGTGAATATGACATTTATTAAAAATTCAAGCGAGTGGCTACTTGGCACGCTTTGCGCGGCCAAAGCCAGTGGGTGGGTCTCAATGCCCGGGTGAAACGCAGCGCGATGAAATCGCGGCCAAAAATATTCGTTACAAGAAGAATAGAGAGCGAGAGAAAGCGTCTCCACGCGGCAACAATAGAGAGAACAAACGTTCCTGCGGTCCGTTTTTTTGATCCGTGGATATATAATACTTCTCGTCCTTGCAAGTCTGAAAAAGATTTGATCGTTCGACCGTGCGGTAATTATATAGTTTCAGAGATATACATATACAAATATATATACCGCAAGATTATTAAATTCGGTGAGGTGTGTCCAATTTTATATAACTATCGATCGTGCTTGCAGATAAACTGGTTTGTCAGATTCACATCTAATTTCCACAAAAAAGAAATTCGCGAAATTTAATAAGTACCGCCATGAACGAGGCGAGGAATTCGAGTCGCGCACCCATCGGCGTCACGCGTCTAAAGAGGCGCGACGAGAAAGACACGGAATGGAAAAAAGAGGATTACGCTGGTGGCAAGCCATTAATTGGAATGCCCAATTACCGGTGTCCGCGAACGAATATTAAATTCCCCGGGTCTGGAACACGCGTCTCGCGGCACTCTATTTCAACCGCGAACATTCTTGCTAGACAACAAACACTGCCTGGAATTAGAATTCTGCGTCACGGCGACAGCGTACCGTGCGACGCAATAAAAGGTGAGCAAAGCGAGACGAGCGACTCGATTACGTTCAAGCACCAGAGAAACCGGTCTTCCGTAAACCTAGAACGCGCGCGGCCGTATTTCTACGCCGACTCGCTGGCTCCTGCTTCGTTTCTCCGGAGGCGGTAGCGACGTAACTCCATCCGACTGGTTGACGTTCGTCCTCCAAACAGGTCGCTCGTCAAAAGTCGAAATTTTGTAAATCCTTGAAAGAAACGAAATGGACCATATGACGGTAAAATAAATGAACGACTCGTACAGGTTGCACAACGCAGTTTACGAACGCGAAGCGAGCGGGACGACTTTTCTTCGTGACAATGGCAAGTGTGCCGTTGGACAAGGGCCCTTCACAATGGCGTAACGCGAAACGGTACGCGATGGCAGCTAAGTGCGTCGTCGTTCTTTGATGAACGCGCACCGAACAACAGAGTTTCTCAGCGCGACTTTTGCTCCTATTTTCGTTCAGGAAGAATGCAAAAAAATATTGAAGATTCTAGACTATGCTGGAGATTTTGAAGAATCTAGACTCTAAAGAGTCTAGAGCTCCGAATGCTATCACTGGATCGTAGGTGATTAACAACAGTTCAGGTAAAGTTACATAAATCTAGAGTACCTCATTTTTATTCCTTATACTCAAATTTCCATAGATCGTTCACAAAATTTCTCCCTTCAATTTTTGCTCCCTAAATTCAAAAAATGTTTCAATATTTAATTTAACCAACGATTGTATAATGCAATGAAAGCACTATAAAATTTCTGAGGGACCATTCGTATAATTTATCGCATGAAGTGAAAAATTTAAAATAATACCGCAACACAAAAGGTAACTTAAATCTAACTAGCGAGGGTTGGAACAACTACAACCCGAAGGAGTTTGAGAGACACTGGAGCGGTACACATCAGTGAGAAGAATGAGGCGGTCGTTAAGGGAGGTAGGGTTGCAGCAGGGCTTGGAGGGGTAAGCCAGGGGGGCCACTTCTATTGAGGCTCTTTTTTTCGTTTCTTTCATGTCAGCAACACAAGTGGAGTCAATGACTGCCGCGGGCCCATTCATGAAATTTATCGAGGTAATCGGCCGGTTACACTCTGTACGAGAGTCTGCGGGATGATCGTGGCTGCGTACACGCGCCACGCGTCTCTGCTCGTCGGCTCTCAAACCCTCTGTTTTACGAGTCTCGTGATCGCTATCGAGTTTCCTCTCGCCAACGTCGTTCCAGCCAACAGTGGATACCTGGAAACCAGGTTGGAGAGCTTGCCTTCCGGGGCAGCTGTCGGCACGCTTAGTTTTCGATTTAGCGAGTCGAAGGGCGGACGGTTGCAACTTTTTCGCGAGGGCGCGACTAGTTTGCGCTTCGTATTCGCAGGCGGCTTGAATTTTTAAGCGGTTTTTTTTCCTCGGACCCTGCCTGACCCTCGACAGCTGCTACAAACCATGCTACGGTAAATGATTTCTTAAAATAGGGCGGTTGCACGTTTTTCAGGGAATCTCCGTCCATATAATTTTCGGTAAAGTCAAAAAGGGTGAGGTTACGAGCACGGAGGTGCAGTAAAACGTTTAAAGAATTCAAGCGCGCTGATGCAAATGGAAATGATACAGCGTACGATTGATAACGCTAGCCCATGCGCGTAAATATCAAAAATAAAACATATGTTCTCATGGCGGAAATGAAAATCGGCGTTTTTACCGAAAAAATTGCTCATAAAGGAAGCAGCTCCGTTCAACGTCATCCGATCTAAAAATTCGGTCTGAAAATTCGATATCTATTGTCATTAACCTGGATATAATATCATATTGAAATTGAATTAGTCCTATGGACAGATTGTCGATCGAAGCGTTCGAAATAATGAAACAATGGAATCGACGTCGTGCCTATTATACGAGACAAAAAGGAGTGTTTCAGTATTCAACTCCTTAATTTAAGAAAACTTCTGGCTTCTGTGTTGAATAATATCTTTTTCTAGTCATGTTTAGATCTTTTCCTATGAAAAATTCCTTATAAGTCCTCTTTTCTATTCTCCTCTTGCTCGTAAACGTTCCTGCGTGTCGTTCAACGGTGGCTTACACGGCACCCCCGATCCAACGCGCGATCATACAAAACACGGAGAACCTACGCGATGGATCGTTTCAACATCGCCAGATTCCTCGTGTAAGCGCGACAAAGGAGCATAGTTTCGCTGGCAAACCGGCGGCCGCGTCGCGCCGTGCCGCTGTGTTTGCCGACGATCGAATGATCGATCCGCTCGATCGCGAACTAGACGACGATCCATATATGTGTGCGTATTTACGCGCGCGCTTCGACAAATATAAGCGAGTAGATTGCGTTCTCATGCGAAAAGCATACGCTGCGTGCAACTACGCCGGCGTGCGCGCTGTTGCATTCGTAAAGCCCACTGCTGCACGAGAGAACCGCCGACGCGGACGTCAACAAATGCGCGCGATACCCACATTGTTGGGAGTTCAATGCGCTTCGTTGACTTTGACGGAAGTGGAAGAGCGAGGGTCAGTTGGACGGTACAGGGTGAAGAGGGATACAGGCGATGGCGCAATGTGTGTGTATGTGTGGTTAGTGAGAAAGATTGTTTGATGTTGATGGTGAAGGGTGATTATTAGATGGGGTTGTTGTTTGAATGGAAATTTTAATGGTACTCCGTAGAACTTCGTTTATCTGAACTTGTAGAGGGAGATGATAATTTCGATGATCGAATGGTTCTGATAATAGAGGCTCGCTAGTTATATCCTTCATCTATTCTTATTAGTTTCTGAACGATAGGATCTAATCACTGGAAAAACGAGTTTGAACGTTCTACGGTTGCGCGTTTTGTCTACGTTCTGCTATATTATTTTATTGTATTACGTTTTGTGTTACGTGTAGTCGACCCTTTCCTGATACATTATGTAATTTATTCGGAATACAAATGAATCATTATGTAAATAAGTATATAGAACGATAAGAAAATAAGTTCTTACAACTACGCTCAATCATAGTTTGGATGATAGAAACATACGTATGGATTCGTATATCCGAACAGTATTTGAACGTTCACTTATTCGTATAAACAAAGTACAGCCAAACGGAGTTCCACCTCATTGAGATTTATCGCCGTATATTATGTTTAGCAACTACTCTCGTTGGTAGATTGTTCACAGAGTTTATCTTTCTGAAAAAGAAAGAATCACAACCTACATACATTTCGACAGTCGGAATTTGCTTAGGACAACTTCTGTCGAATTTCATTTGAAGCTACAATTATGAGACAACTATGTAGCGTAACGATATAGGAAACATGATAGGAATACTCGTCGAGTATCAGCTATTATTCTCACTAGGCAACGTGGCGCAAGATTCGACTTTCCATGCAGCGTTTAAAATATTCTTCCCGAGAAGCACGTAGCAGGTTCCACGCATCTCTCCTCTCTTGAACTACCCATCCACGTATCTGGAATGCGAGCTACCGCTATCCCCGTCTACACCGTGAAAAAATTTCGTGGAAACGCGGGGTCACGTTCTCGCCAATGGCGCCCTTGCAACTTTCGTATCGTAGCCACCGCTGCAAACAAACCTTTGAGCTTTTTCCAGAACCTTCTTTGGAAGAGTTCTGCACGTCTGAACCTTTGCGTGACACGACACAAGCAACCTGACTCTACCACACTTTTTTTCTAACGAACAGAAGCAGACAAAAATGACAATCTTCTAATCAACTTTCTTCTTTTTATAATAAAAACAACGACGACAAAAGAAAAAGAATTTATCGATGTGACTAATCGATCGTGCCGTGGTAAATTCATCGGCGGCTGCTGTAAATAAATTTGGTGCAGGCTGACTTACGTGCTATAAACACATTTCTCTTTTAAATCCATTGGAAAAGGTTAATCGATAGAAGTCACCGCGAATAAAAGATCAAGGTTCGAATTCTTTTGTCTCTTGTCTTGCTCTTTTGGATCAACCCCTAACCTTATCGGAGAAACACGTCGAAACCACGTGTCTTACAAGGATTCAATACTTATCTTCTTTTCCGACCTGTAATCTTAGGATTAAGAACTCGGGATTAAAAACCACCGTGTCCTAGTTTTGTCAACAGTATGCAGCATTCTCCCCGATAATAATTCACCGATTGAGGCGACCGTAGAACATTCGCTGTTCGATTCTTCTCTGAACAGTCACGCTATCTTTGTCCCTTTCGACTTCCACCCCTGCTGTTACTTTCCCGTTTCATCCGCGTTGCGAGCATTATACACAATTAAGCGGAGGAAGACGTTGAGTCAAACGACGCCAGACGGAAAATCGATAGGCAACAATATCTCGGCTGTCTTGTCTCCGTCGTCGGGTAATATCGGTGTAGTATGCCTGTAACGTACAGTACTAACGACACAGACTAGTCGACCAGCTTAAAATACGTTGCTATCATAGAAATGTTTTGAATTTCTCGCGAGAGAGAAAAAGCTGCAGGATAAATTTAGGCAAAATTCAGCAAACTGGAATAATTCCTCTGAAAAATGGATGGATTATGCACGTCATGTATCTGGAAATAAATATGAGTTTCGAGAGCGTTTGTGGACAATTGAACACTTATTGAAAGAAGCTATTATTATTAATCGTTATTTAATTAATATTAGTAAATTAATAAAGTTTTCATTCGACAGAGTGAAAGTTTTACACAAACTTGTGCAACATTGTGCAACGTTCGGTAAATACGAGCAAGTCGGCTGTCGACAGCAGTTGGCTTGATCTTTCGACTATTTTTACTATTTTACAGTGTTTAGTTAACGTATCGTTTCCGCCATGCGGAGGAATTTTTCCACTGTGAAACTCGAGCCACGGGGGTGCTGCATCGCGGCGCTTTGTCGGGTTTAACGTTGATTACGATGTTTATAGCGGAACGTAGCATAATAAGTAAGCGCCACTCTAAACAGCGAGACACGCGTACGTGTTAGGTGCTGCGGCACTCGCGACTATGGAGAGCGTAACAAGATTTATGGTAATTAAAATACGCGAACCGTTTAAGAGGCTATTTTGCTCATTATCATGATAATAAGGGTAATAATAGACGATGATCATGGATAATGATTCTATGGACGCTTTGTTTTTGCACCGGTTCTTTGGAAATCTTTTACACCGTTGCGTTCGATCGCCTTCTAATGCAAATCGTACGTGTTTGGCCTTGTATGTGTCTAAAGCGTGAAGAGGAATGTAAGCTGTTTCGCGAAACGTGATAATAATTTGCAAACTGTGATTGACACAGATCGATAGTTAAGGCTTCGAGAGTGAATGAATTTGTTAAAAAGGGAACATAGATACCTTTAAGGAAACTAGATTATTCTTTGGTGCATTATTCCTATGACAATTTCATACCAGGCATGTTTACTCGTAATTTACTTCGACGTATGACTTTGACTAGCGACGAGACATAACCGCAATTAAAAATAAGCAGTCACGCACCTGATGCCTTTAAGTTTCAATTAAAACTCAAAGTTGTTTGTTTCTCTTGTTCTGGACACGGTTGATCTGCTTTCTCCCGGGATCTTTCACACGAGCTTGTTTATATAATTGATTCGTCGAATCGCGGAAATAGACTCAGCCGTTCAAGAGTGAATTAACAAGCGTCTGTCCTCTCGTGCTTCTCCGTCTCCACATCATCCTCCCTCGGATTACTTGCAGAGGGGCTATCTTTGTAATCGAGGATGACGACTGCAATACACGTCATCCACGGTAAGTGGCAACATCGTAACGTCGAATCGGATTGTAACAGGAATATGCAGGTCACGCGCCGATGCCACTGGATAACCGTGTCATCGATTAAATCCTATAAATACAACTGTCGACCGACCATCGGACCATCCGAGTATCAATCGCGATGGGAAGAGTGGCTGTTCGCGGTCTACCAAGGGTCGAGCGAGATCCATCCTCCCTGACAACAGTTTTCTATCCAGGGGTGAGTATGCCGCAGGTTAAAAATCGAACAGAACGTACTCGAGCATTGCTTTACGTTCGTGCAAGTTTCATACCTAGAGAGGACTGAGAAAATTTTGAACTAAAAGAACGAGAATGTTTCTGACTGTTCGTGTATGGGAAATATACAAATTTATCGAGGAACGTCGAAGCGGAATGTTGAAAGATTTTCGCATGTACGTAGGTAGAAACAGGGTAAAGATGAAGTGATTGCACGGCGAAAAAGTAAATGTCGAAGTCTACGGGAATAATCGATTGTGCGAGGCGTAGTACGTTACCGGGTGAAATTCGTGTAGCTACAGGGGAAGCAAAGTTTCTTTTTTTTTCTTCGAAAATTTCGTGATATTCGATATTCCTACGTGCCATGGAGCTCGCGCGCCAGTTCTCTTGTATCAACTCGACGAGATCGAATTCTTGCCGTGCCAATTAAAAGAGAGCGTAATTGAAAAATTTCGCCAATCTATCCCGGCGATCATCAAATAATTCCGTGCGATATCGACCTCGGATTCGACCTCGTTGCTCGGTGATTAGAAGGGTATGGTATGCCGCGGCATGTGGCTCGTGTCCGACGATATTTTTAAATAAAATTCGTCATGCCATCCCTTGCGAATTCGATCGACTGCATATATAAACTCCTTTGTAATTTTAGAAATGACTCTGGTAGAAGTTTCGGTGGAGAATGGTTGATTCTAAAAACGAGGAACGCAGAATGGAAATGGCAGCCGCGAAATAAAGTATCGACCGATAGACATCTCTGAAAGCACCTAGCATCGGGTGGCTAAACATCAGATAAGTTAGGAGTCTGGTCGATTTTAGCAATTTAAGGAAGATTTGGAATTGCATGGGAAAATAAGATAACAGAAGGGAGCACGTGCCATCTGCTACCAAGTTCCTTCTCTTTTTCGATCTTCTATCTTTCGAGCCAACGAAAACGTGGCCTCCATCTGCTTTTGCAGATGTTTCATCTACTTGACGGCCCCTAACCTCCGAGAAAAATGTTTGGTTTTGTGACCTTATCCTACGAAGGATCTCTCCGTCGGTCTATTTTTGGGGAACTCCGGCTCTGGGTAAAACAATAAATAGTACTACCTAAATAAATCTCATTCGCGGACTCCATTGCGACCCAAAAAGTTCAACCTTTCTCTTGGCAAGTGTCGAGGAAACGATCCTTCTTATATATGTACCTAGAAATTTATGGAAATAGATCCTACTTTTTTAGTCTCCGTGGTCTTGTTCAACGAAATTGGCCACCCAAACCTAATTGTCCAATTTAAAGAGAATATACAGAAAATTACCATATCATAACGCCAGACATTTCAGGCTTTTACAATTTCTTCGTCACACTTTCGACAAAAAAATATTTCGTACTACACTTCGAACACCGTACGGCGCCGTTACTGAGATAAAGGGCGACGTTATCTAATAACTGACGTCATCATCCCCTAAGAGCACGATATTCGGCATGGCAATAATTTTACGCGGAAATTACCGTATTGATCTGTAGCTGAATTCGGCTTATTTTATACGTCCGATCATTTGTCGTGTAATGACCGAATACTCGATCCGTCAGATTATTCTGAAAATTCCAGGGGGAAACCTTCATAACCTTCTCCGTCATGTGACTTTCGATTAACATTTAATACCAATGACGCTACTACTATTAACGCGATCATTGACGACACGATATCTACAGCTTCCTAAAATGACTCTGTTTATCGCTAACACAACTTTTAAACCTTAGTTTCAAAGAATGACCATAAGCATCAATGACTCGACCTTAGCTTTCAGAGTTAATAATATGACCCATAATGCTTTTATCTCACTGAAATGAAAACGCTAAAGATTTTATTACAGAGGTAGAAGCGATTCGATAGCATTATAATATTCAATTAGCTGCAGTAATATCACCGCCACTGAGCATAAAGCTCACACAGGGATTTTCCAGAAAGGGATATCACTTGCGCCGGTGAACCGGTAAACGTTTTATCAGAACGAAGTTGTGTAATCTAGTGTTTCAGCTACCGCAACAATTGCACCCGCTAAGCAATACTTCGCGTTTATAATTGCAATTTCAAGGTGGCATCTACCACGCGCACGTGTTACCTTGTTTTCATTATTGTATCTACAACTAAGGCTATTGGTCATATTTCTAGTTGTTCTGTGATATTCGCAGCTTGGTAGCTTGGTCGCTGTTATTTTAAATTCGCAACGAGAGTCGACAGTTCGAAACTTACTTCTACTCGTTAATTACTCAAATAGGAACAAAACTCTATTTGATGGAATAGGTACACATACCACTAATTATCACTGAAGCAATAAATCTCTCCGTAATTAAGCTAAAAAGTGAATCGAACGAAAACTTGATAATAGCGGAATTGTTCCAATTATGAGGGAAGAAAAAAAACCTTCAAAATTAACAAGCTACCCAACAGACTCGAAACAAAAAAGGAACTGTTAAAGTAAAGAGAGGACGTACAGAAGTATAACGGAGCTCGTTCAACGCGAAAATATTATTTTATCAACGATCAAAAATACTCATTAGCACCCTTTTATATTTGTTATAGAAACGGGAAACAAGCGTTTTAAAGCTCAACCCTTTACCTAGCAGATCAAAGTTTACCGATTCGCGCTTTTCGCTTTCGTTTCTCAACGTTATTAGAAACGAACCAATTCACGCGTTTGCATTTCACTGGCTGATATCCAATCCGTATCACGACATGCCAACGCAAACTTTCTTCAAGTTCCTCTTCTCCGAACCAACAATAATCATCATAAACATGTCTCCATTTGCAATTCCACTCTCACACGACTAATCATTTTCACCGGTCGACGCTTCACTGAAAAGCAATTCGCCGCTAGCGTGCAGCCAGCGTAGAGTCGCGACGAAAATGCCTCGCGCGAAAAGCAAGAAACTTCGTTGAGGCGACCTCTCACCCTCTTCATTCGTCATCGGTATCCGCGACGAAATCGAAAACCGCCTGCCGCAACGCGAAACGAACGCGGATACACGAATGGAGACACGGACTGAAAACAGACAGACAGACAGACAGATCCGATGCGGTGAGGAGGACAGGGTGCGTCGAGGGTGGACGAAGTTTCCACGAAGAACTCGAGCCTAGTTGGCATGGCTTGCCAATAGCGACGTGGCACGAAATTTCGGGCTGCGTTAAGGAGGGTGTTAAGATATTAAATCCGAGAGCTTCGCCGGCTTCGGGTTCCCAACTAATTATGGAGTTCGCTGCTACAACCTTACACCCACCCCTGCCCATTTCCCGCCCGTTGCAGGCCCATCTCACCCCCGTCTCATCCTGCGAGCTCGGCTAGCAATTGATTTAAGACTTCACTTGCAGCTGTGCGGATGCAAAATTGCACCGAGGAAATTTTACCTTGGCTTGTTCATCTTCCACCTCTTTAGTGTTCGGCTTTTTTGTGGAAAACAGGCTTCTTAAGGTGACAGGTGACTTCTGTTGGTTCTACGACGCGTGCAAAGAAATCTCGAATGGATATAGAGGCGCGTTCTTACCTGAAATCAGAAAAAGAACAAAGTTAGTCGAATGCAGTAAAAATTCGCGATCTAATAATTAGTGTCAGATTCCTGACAGTGTCTGATGAAAGGAAAGAAATAAATTAGACAGTTGAAAAATTACGACAATAAATACTGTTACGCTGTATCCAGCGCATGGAAAACACAACGATAAACCAAAGGAAGTTATGACAGGTCTGACAACGTTGTTCCAGAAAACGTAAATTTGTTTCTTTTGTAAATTTCAAACGTGTTATTGAGGTTTTCTTGCGCGTGAAACCGTGCAATGGGTCGCGGCGCAACCTGAAAACATGATTTGCAATTTGTCGAGACGCTTTGCTGTCTTTCCTGCCTCTTTAATTTACGAGCGCTCAAAACGTCGCGCGGAAAACATCGACATTGTTATGTCATTGCGTCGCGAGTTACAAAATCGCTTCCACGAATTCCACTGCGCGATTCGTTAATTATTGTTTATTAATGTTTCGTGTAACGCGCACGCGTTAACTCTTTACGCGCTCGACGATTTTTTCGTGACGACGCATAATGCCGCACGTTGATACTCGACAGAGAGTAAAAACCAATCGTTTCCGCTATATATAGAACGAACAGCCCTGCAGCAAACTGGATATCGATGCATACGTGATTTAATTAACTCCCAGTCTGCTTAATAAAGGCTTATTGTTCGGATCGCATTGAAACAAGCACGATTAATCGTGTTAAAGGGAACAAGGAAAATGGTAAACAGTAACGACGACCGAGGAGGTAATAATCGCGCGCCTTTTAACGCAAACACTTTGACATTTCTTGACTAGTCTCGAGACACGTTGTTCGTTTATTATCGAAATTTTATTAAAAAGATTGAAGAAAGAAGAAAGAGTAAAATTACAGATTCGCAATACCACCTGAATGTGGAATATTTGCTCGATAGCTTTGTTAAATAACCCGAACCACTAGTTCGTTTCCATCGATCAGCAAAAAATAATAACGCAGTACCTGTTAATAAACAATTGCAACAAATTTCTCAATATCTTTAGTCAATGCGTTACTACACAAACTCGTTATATGAAATACCAATATGGTAAGATACGGTAAGAAAAGAAGAAGCCGGTATTCCTGGCGATCGACGAATAAATCAATTATCGAGCAATTCCATGGTTGAGGAATTCCTAGAAGGAATACAAGAACGTGTCAAATTCCTCGATACTCGGATACAAAAAGCAGGCATGTTGTACTCAAGTCCAATTCCAATTCCAACGCTCCAATTAGTCGGCGTCCTAACGATTTAAGACATTACGCAATGGACGCAGACGTCGTTTCTTGGGAACGCGTCGGCCGTAAAGGCTCGCGTAGGTCAGTGAAAGGCACACGGTTCTTCGAGTGAATCGACGTGCTGCTTCGCGTTCCATCGTCACGAGAAAAAGGAAGACGAGAGAACGCCGTAATTTCTGGGAAAAGCCCCGCGGAATAATAGGATTCGCGACTGCACAAAGCCCTTTTTCTTCTGTCGTTTCGTCTTTCGTTCGCATCGCGACTCGCGTCTCCGTTTTATTACCGACCGAGGGCTTCATTAAACGCTTTCAGGGTTGGAATTTATTTAGGGACCAGATGTAACACACTCAGCCGAATACGTGTGAGTGACATGTATATATTTTTGCCGTCTTTCATATTGCGAGACGTCGCGAGAGGCGAAGGATCGCGTTTGATCCCAAATGAAGGAACGAAAACCTCGTTGATGATACTCAGCTTTTACCGTTCGCTTTGATTACGATGGTAATTCGGCTGAAACGCGATTCCCCTGTACGGCGAAGCCCGCTATTTTGCTAGGCATTGGGCAAGCAGTGGTTTAAAGGACTGAAGTTTAAAATGGAAAAAGAATTTCTTTGAGTTTAACATGACCTAGATATTTCGAACTGAATTTACGTCTTCTATTGTACTCTGTAAAGTCATCCGTACTTTCCCGATCTTTCTCACTCTTATAAATACATATTCGCATGAACGCACGAACAAATTAATCAACTTAATGTTGATCATCAATACTGAATTTAATCAGCAAATTCTAATGAAAGAACACCTTGTTACGGAGTATCGCGCGAATCCGAAGAACGTATGCAAGGCACGATGCATGATGTTTTTTCATCAGTTACGCGTACCTCCGGCCAATGACGGGCCGGTTGCGTCGACGCTATAAATATTAATCCTATAATTGGCCTACAAAGTGATTTACTCGTCTCGTAAACGCACGCCGTCGTTATTTATATCGTCGCATGCAGCGCGCGCTTGCTAACGGAATCTGTTCGCGTAGGTTATGCGCGCCGATGAAAACACCAGATTCATTACGTATACTGCCAACGTGAAGTCGCAATCAATTCTTACAAGCGGACGAACACACTGATCGTCTCTGTCGTACTTTTATGACGACGAAATAGTCGTAGGAAAATCGTTCGTTTGGGCTAAACGAGAGAAAAAAGGATTTTCTCGACGGAATAGTAGTTGGAGTTCTACCGACGTAGTTCCAGAGTAGTTGCTGAAATATCGTTCTTCGATTCTGAAATTTTCCACAAGTTCCGAGCGCCATTTAGCTGTCTGGCTTTCGCGGTTTCTTGCCTCCTTATACAGGAAGTGCCCTTTACGTTCTACATATTTCATCCGGCCGCTATCTGAACTCGCTCAGAAACTCGATTTAATTCCGCCCTTAAGGAAGGGACGAGTGAGAAGGGTCGAAGAGAGAAAAGAGAATTCGGAATCTACTCGACGGTACAGTGAATTTTTTCGGCAGACCCGTCGTTCTGTACCCTTGTCTCGATCCTGCAACAAGGAAAGAACGTCGATCGTTTACGCCGTTCGACCGTCAGGGCTTGTCCAAGAATACCAACGACCCGAGGAAATTGCAAAGAAAGAAGACAAGAACATCGGAGATCTCGTGCAACCTGACGCTCTATATTTTCGCCTCTCTCGATCAAACATGCGATCTTGTTGCGTCGGAACTTATATCTCAACGTTTGAAGTTGTTTGAAATCTAGCGATTTTTCTTATTTTAACTTTTAACTTTCTTTTATAATTTTATTTAATTATTAAATTAAATACTAACTGTTTAATTTTAATAATTACATATACGTGCTATTAGCTACGAGTTTACTACATAAAATTAGATTTATGTTACAAGGGTAGAATCACAATTTTTCTACGATTTTCCACTTTCTACTAAATATAAGAACAGCAATTGACACTCTCGACATTTAAAAGAGCCAGGAATCGAGCAAAACGTAATCCCAATCAATCTACCAACGTCCCAATTCGACCGCTAAAAATTGTTTCACCCTCGACAACCTCGCGAGCGTCGATTTAATTCCAACGATACGCGAAGGATTTCTTTAGGATCGAATTAAGAAAGAAGAAAGGGAGCAAAAAAAGAGGTCCAATTACCGGCAGAATTGGATGGTTCCGCAACGCGTCGCGCAATTTTTTGCTCGTGATCACCGGCGCCGCGTATTCCGTAACCCAGATCCGTGACGCGGTTTCTCAGCCCGTTTTCTTTCCGGCACTTGACGATCTTAATCCAGGCGAAGCCGGCTCTCGCGTGCACCTAAGTAGCTGTGCCGACCTCCCGGCGCTTTTCCATATGCACGCTTCGCGTACTTACGCGCGAGTGCCCGATCAGGTCGCATGCAAACGTGTACGCGGTGTACGTCGCCGTCATCGTCATCGTCGTCGTCGTACACGCAGTTCCTTACCGCAACGAAATCGATACGCGTTCTTTCGACTTTTTCTCGAGTGTCTCCGCTATGTCGTCTAGCGAAGGAGGAAAGCATCGAGTACTCGTGGCATTCGCGTCGAAATCTATCTACTGCCGATTCGAGGAGACTGAATATGCCGGAGATTGCAGTTCGAGATGCTTGTAAATGGCTAACTCGTGTGTTCTCGCTGAATGCGCATCGTTCCTTCGTCGTTGAAGAAATTCTAATAGTGATAATAATATTTATTATAGATGCCACACTCTTTGCTATAGTGAAATGCAAACACAAAGCAGGATATGTACACGAGAAAAGAGTAGAATGGAGTATGAGGCTTCATAAGGGAATGTCAGGATAGTCGATGTAATCATTTATAATTTTGGAGATGAACATTAGGTCGGATATACATCTACAGTTCTGTTCTAGTGCGAGTAGTCAGAGTGTAGTTACAGATGGATTCTAATTATGCTACGTTCTTCGAATCGATTTGTTAATTTTGTGGAGAGGAAAAGGTAAAAATTTTTCTATAGAATAAGTATGGATCTGATAGTTAGGGTTGCAATTAGGAGAGGAAAGAGGTATATTTATTATTCGGCATTTCATAGACATGAACTGAAGCGTTTCAGGCTTGGAGATCTTACAATTTCTTTGTTTCATGCTATATATGCGTTTTATGATTTCACGTCGATGTGTACAGCTCTTTTTATGAAATTTATTAGGAAGCAAAATGGATCGATAGTCTGAGAGACTCAATTGACTATAGGAGAGTCACGTGAGAATCCGTTCTCCGATTAGGAAAGCTTTAGACATCACGTCAGCGACTTTTACGACTCGAAACTTGATCGTCGCTCTAACGGCTTCTGAGCCATAAACCGGCTGATGGACGAGCCAGAATATGAGCTACCTCAATACCACCGTTTAATATTTATTAATCAATCACCCGTACGTCGACGGAATATCTCAGCACGGCGACCGGGAGCTGCTGCGACTAGATCGCACAGCGTACTGGTCGTTCCTAAAGTCGGGTAACAAGTTTTCAAACTTCCTTATGTGTTTTCTTTCTGTCATTAGCTATTGTATTATTACATACAATAACAATATATAAAAACGAACGTCATATTTTTCAATTCTTATTGAAAATTGCAACGCATGTTTGCAAGCTTATATCTTCGAATCTACCAGGCTATTTTCTCCTTTTATTATTTTATATCAAAATAACGGAATGAAAATTGGGAAACTAACAAAAATGGATTTCTTGTGTCTTTCTCTGATCCTTAGTTACGATCTTAACCTATGTTCAGATATTTCACAATGGTTTCTTACTTTAGAATCACTCTGTAAAAGAAACGACGACCATCGTGCCTTCACGCTCCTCATCCACACAGGAATTTTCTCGAGATCGTGATCGCGAATGATGGCGGCTCCTTTCGACGAGAACGCACCATTCATAACAGCCGCGACGCTGTCGAAAGGTAACGATCGCTGTTTGTTCGTCGATTACTGGCTACGACGTGACATAATGTGAGTTATCGGTCAACGGATGCGCGGCGCGAGCATGGCCAATCAATGGCGTGGCAACCGGGAAATATTTATGACCGTGGTTACAAAGTCCTCGCGAGCCACCGATAGCCAATAATCTATATTTTTGTTTCCGACTGTGATGAATGCTAATGCCGACGCGTGCTTGCGCGATGAATCACGCGCTCCGCCAACAAAATCTCACGTATATTTCACTAACTTGTGCGCGACTTCGCGACGTGCTGTGACGTACTTCGCAGCAACGACATCTTCTTGTTGTTCTTGTTTCAAGGTTACAGTCGTGACATTGAAGCTTTGAAATATTTGAATCGGCGAATGTCCTTCAGCTGTAATTTGTTGATGTAAGGAGAATGATAAAGAGAGAATGACAGAATGAAAAATGAATCGTCAATTTGAAACTTTGTTAAAGCACATTTCTGGTTGATCTAAATACGTATAACGTATATGTGGGTCTTAGCATAAACACAGATGGTACAATTCAATCATTCGTATGATAGACGAAATTATCTAAGAACAACAATGAACCTGGTTATCGAAACGCTTATTAATAAACGCTTAATAACAATCATAGACCGAAGTCAGAGAGGAAAGTACTGTACAAAGAGTTGAATTAACGAAAGATTCTGACTTAGTTACGGGGTCACGATTACTCACAACTATTCGTGGCTATTCCTTTGTTAATTATAATTACCGTATCAAGCGAGGATACGTGTTACGTCGCCTCCGACAAGCGAGCAAACTTCCCTTCCCAGTATCTCCTTAGCTCGATCACGACACACAGCGTTCACGAATCGAGAACATCTGTTCGATGTCAGGTTTGCAAACGTGGCGAACGTTGAAAGCGATCATCGTCGACAGCCTTTACGATCGTTTACGTAACCCCCGTGAAACGTGCGAGCAACCTCGATACAGCTTAAGCGTGCAAGCCGCGCGATGCGTGAACGTGATGCGTCCTCACGCCCACGTGTCTCTAATTGCGGGATGCGAACAGTCGAGGCCGCGTTGCGACTCGACTTTCGCTCGCTAAATTCACTCCCTCGTTACGGCTTTGTTTTCGAGCCGACTGTGGCCCGTTCAAACCGATAACGACACCCTGTTCGACGTTTCGTCGCACTCTTTTTCGTCACTGTAATAAACGACGCTAGGCGCGTTACACGTTGTTTTTACGAATCGACAGTAAAATCTACGAGCGTTCGGTGTCGCACGGATTTTTCGACGAGTTCGCGAATCGTCGGAAATGCGGGCGGCCTTAATGAAAAGCCATTGCTTTGTCGAAGAGATGCTCGAAACGGTCTGCGCAGCAGATGGGCACAAATAATCCTACTGAACCGCTTTTAAAGCGTATACACAAGCGTGTTTCAGTGCTTGTCTTCCTACTCCTTAATCGGAAATGTGTATTTTTTTTAGTGATCGAACACAAGCTATCTTTGGAATTCCTCTCTAACATCAATATTACGGTACTCAGGTCTATCGCTGTTATGTAGGTAGGTACCTTAAAACGAACATTTCACACGCGTACGAATATCGATGTAGAAAACGTCAACTGAGAACTTTATTCGCTTCTATCGTATCGAAGCTTCTCGTTGAAAGAGCAAACATATCGATTCCGCGTGAAAGGGGACACAGGATGCACGGCACGAGGTCGAAATTAAAGACACTCCACCGTTACGATTAGATTACGTAGCTTCGCGTTGGTGTCCGCCAGGAAGCGCAGGCGGATCGTTGAAACGGCGCGATGGAAATCGTCTTGATCGTATACATGCATATATGCCGTTGCAACCACTTTTCTCGGTGCATCCATGCACGCAGACAGACTCAGACTCAGACTCGGCCGCTGCCAGCTAGGTATTTACACGGTACGCCGCGTACCGACTTGACGTGTTCGCACACCCACGCACGGAGCACGCAACAGCTCGTCCCTCCTTCTCTCTCTCTCTCTCTTTCTCTCTCTTTCACTCGACGTGGTTGCAAACACGGTCTCGATCCGTGGGACACGAAAGAGAGCGTCTCGCTACGGCTGTGCTCACGTTATACGGGATGTTACAATGAGCGTGACGTCATTTCCGGAATATCCAGCACCGACTGTGAGGAGGAAGCTAGGTCGGTAGGTTGGTAGGTAGCCAGATGGATCAAACACATGGATTAGCCTGCGTGCTCGCGTATATACCGAGTGCTCGGCGAATTTTGCGTGAATCTTATCGGTCTTGTATCTCCTGTTTGAGGGAAGAAGATGGGGAGCGCGTAGATACGAAGATGTTGAGAAAGGATTTGTCGACTGCAGGCGTTAGGAAAGGTCTGGGCTGTGGGAGTTTTAGAGTGATCGCCTGTCTTCAAGATTTCAATGTATGGATAAATGTATGGATAAGACGTTCGAAATAAAAATAGCACGTATACATAATATCTTCTCAATGAACTTCCACAAACACAGCCATTGATAGTAAAAACGCACAGAAACTGAGTAATTTGTTCTCTGAAAGAGATGCGGACACGTCGTATTCAGAAGTTACAAATTTTATAAAAATTCAAGTTTTACCTATCACGAACAGTTCCACCCAAAATCGCAAATTCAGTTCTCCGCGACATTTTATGAGAAGCTGGTACCGAAATGTCAGAGGTCCCAAGGTGTAGAGAATTTTGACACCCCGTACACCGGAGTGCGGGCATCGAGCGTGGTCGTATCCGATCGGTAGCAGCGCACCACCGACTCGCAGACGGCTGGCTTTTCTCGCTTACCGGAAATTACGAAATGGCGTTACTTTCCGCGTTTCCGTCGGCGTAACGCAAATACGAATCCCATCGACACCGTGCCCATTTCCGTGGATTACGTGGAGACGAGGGGCCGTACGTACGGTATCGACGGAGAGGCTGGCGGATCGAGAAAAGGGGGATGATGATGCTCTCTCTCGGTACGGCCGAGCCAAATAGCACTTCATACGTCGTTGGAACGGATCGAAGCTCACGCTGCTGGGATTAAAGCGGCGATCAGAGTACGATTCGCGCAGGAATTAGTGCCTCGAGATTCACGTTGGAACGGTTAGAGGGAAAAGAGGAAGACAACTCGGGGAAATTGCTCTCCGCGTCCTGGTGCATACTCAAAACACTTTATTTCGTTCGAACGGTGCCGGAAACGCCGCGAGGTTTCCCAAGTTCTCGCGTCTTTCGCTACGCTCCTCCAGCAGATGCACCCCGGAATTTCTCGTGAAAATATTTGACGATACAAATTAAGAAAAGTTAGTGGAAGGAGAAGCGTAGGGAACTCTCGTGAACGCGGAAACTCGTCACGGAATTCCGGGCTATTTGCATGGTCGCGTAATGAACGATCCTGCACCCTGGTTATTTGTATCGGGACCGGCGTTGCTTTTTGATATCCCAGATCGTCGAACTTTCCGTGCGGCGCGTGCTTTCTACGCCAGTCCAACGAACTCGTAAACACAGGCCGTGTTAGCGCGTTTGTCCTGCAGTGTTTTTCTTTACAGAGATTGATTGGTCGAATGCAAATCGACACGCTCGACGAGGGACCGAATTTTCAATCGTGTTACGTCGACTGCGTAAGCATCGACTACGATCGACCAAGTCTTTGCGTTGTATACTTTCTTTGTCAGTCGTGTATGCGAATGGAATTTGCCTCGAGCTAATCGTTGGAATGGTCTGTAGTGGTTGGTAAATAGCCAAGAGAAATATCGACCGAGTGTTCGACGTGACTCGATAAGTACCAGTCGTTAAAGTAGCTAACGAAGATCGTCTACGATCGATCGTCGATTCATCGTTCGTTATATGCACGCACTATGACAGTGCACGAGGTAGATAAAGACGAAGGAAGCAATAGAGAGCAAGAGGTTAGACTTCCGGCAAATAAATCACACCCTGCGGATTAGCCTGGCTAATAGCGTCGCCACGTAACGAGGTCTGCTAAGTTAATAAAGCAAGCATAGTCGCTTCTCGATGCGGGATACTGTTTCCAGTGACAACTTTGTTCGCTGTGACCGCGTTAGTCGGCTAACTGCTATTATTTAACGTCGCGTGTCGTCGGTTCGCGGTACAGTTTCGGTGATAAAAATAACGATTGTCGGTGGAAAAGTTCGTGTCTCCGGAGGCTTGCGTGAAACCTGGTTAAACGAACGTTGACGTGTCTCCGACGTGATCCTCCATGAAAGAACGCGACATACACTGTGAAACGTGCAATACACGTTCACCACAAAGTTTCAGCGAAAATGCGACATCACACGACACGCACTGTTGTCGCTGTTAATTCCTGCGGCGATTAGCCTCCAATTACCTTAATGACAGCGCGGACAGACGATGACCCTTAATCATTGCTGGCCAATCAGAGTTCCTTCAAGCCCGGCGTTCCATTCGTCGTCCTCTTTCCGTGTTCTCGATTCGACGTCAACGTGATCCTTGGAAAATTCCGGAAGTCGACGCGGTCAAGTGATCAGATACATTTTCACGGTCGTTAGTCGAATAATACAGAAAGAAAAGGAGGAAAGACGATACAGAGAAGGGGACGACAGGGACCGAGATAAAGAGAGTGAGAGTGAGAGAGAAAGAGAGAGGGAGAATGCTTTTGGTTCGGAATGAGCCCCGTTTCTCCCGTGCCATCATCCAGTTCGCCCAGTCGGTTTCCCCTTTTATGGCACATAACCGTGGCTATTTTCACAGAACCGGCAAGTAATTCAATTTATAATTGAGCGAAAACCGCCGCTAGTGGTGCCATCGCGTCTAGCCAGCAGTCTGTTGGCCCGACTCCGTACGGGTCATTAGTACGTCGGCATATCGACCGCCGTTTCTGACGGCCCCTTCTACCATCAGTCGAGAGAGACCGACCGCCGCACCAACCCCCGGCCAGTCATTAGGAAATACTTCCACAGTCCATCCATTCACCAGTCTGGCCTCTTTTCGACCTTGCTCGCGTGCCGGCCGCCGTGGAGAAATCTTCGACGAATAGCAGTTTCTCCGAATGCTCCGATCGAACATTCTGCGAGCTCGATCGTTTCGGAATCTTCGGATTAGCGGCGGAGAAGGGTGGCGTTCTTTGAATATTACGAACGGGGAGTCGGAATCCGTCGATGCCTCTAAGTAGGTCGGTTGATAGAGCAATCGTCGTGGAAAGGAAACGATTTAGTCGCGAGTCCTGGAGAATCCTTTTGTTCCCGTCGAGAATGGGTATCTAGCGGAAGATTTATCAGTCCTGGAGTGGCGTTAGTCGTTCTAGAGTTTTCAAAGCTTCGAACGTGCAGAGCGTGAGTTATCTTGGATTAAGCTTCGCGTTTGGTTGATGGGTTACCTCGAGCAGGAAAAATTGGTAAGATGCCTTGCATCAGTGAGATTTCCCAAGCTCGAGCACGGTTACGGAGCCACATGTCGGTAATAGACTCGTTAGGTATTCATCCGATTATGGATGGAAATTGTAGGGAAGCGAAGTAAAGATGAAAATCGTAGTTATATGCTTTACGAGGACCGGTGATACCGTCATGCTTAGGAATAGACCTTCGCAATCAAGGTTCTTGTCGAGATCCGCGTTCTCAGATGAAAAGATACGCGGACCAAGCGATACGAATTGTGCCATGGACATAACGGTATATCTCGTATGAGTCGGAATCTGCCACTCATATTCCAGTGCGTATTACAAAGCTATTTCTCTGGCAGAGTACGTTTCGTTTTTCTAAGTGGTTATTCCTCTTGTAAAGGCATCATTTTTTTAAATTAAACCAACATTCGAAGAATCGATCGAGGCACGAAGCGAGGGGCGAATTTCATCGATTCCTACGAATATGATCGGGGAACGGAAAGCATCCCCTTTGAATTAAGTTCTATGAAATTCAACAGCTATGATCCAACCATAGATATTATCAATTGTCTCGGCCCCGGTTATTTCGGCCTTCGGCTGATCACTAGTTCTTTCGTCGCTCGTTCATCCCGGTGCGCGCGCGGTCCGCTAAAATATGCGCGCGCACGCGTGCAAGCGTAATCCATACTTTCAAATTCCCGCGGGAACCCGCCGCGTCGCGGCTTTAATGCAATCCCACTTTGGCAAGCGTAATCCACGAAAGAAGGGGCGCGGGAGGGAACGTAAGACGCAACCTTCTCAGGGTAAACGTTTCGAGTGCATAAAAGAAGTATGGCGAGTCTAATTGAACGAAAGTATAGAAATTTGAGGAAATTTTAGGCCGCAAGTTGAAAGTAGATCAAAATTCAAGATGCGTAGCGTAAATTAGTCGATAAGAAATTTTAACGTCACGCAAATGTCAGCGAGAACATATTGCAATAAAAATACGACCTGTAAAGTTTCATTTAGATCGGTAAATAGTCTGTAGATGCAATGAAATAACATTCTAAGAAATTATGTTGAACAGTGTATAGTGTTGACCTTTCGGATTTATAACCTCCGACCTTTAATATATATAGGGAAACTTGTTTCGGCTGCATTTGATGGAGGAATTCTATAACAAGTTACAACAACAATTCATTTACGAGGGTGAATATCCAACAACAACTTCCAGAACGTTTAATTGATATTTCAAAAAGAGATAACTCGAAACATTTCAAAATCTTATCAATGATGTGATTAACAAATTCAGCTGAACATAGCTGATAAAAAAAGATTAAAGGTGAGTTTGACTTCCTCGAGCAACAAAATTTGTCGTCCATCTATCTTGCTGGGACCAACCAGGGAAAAATAAGAACAGAAGCTGCCAGGTCAATCAAAGAGCAGGTTTTCAGGAAGCTTTCATTTCCGTTAGGTGAAATAAAAAAGGAAAGGAGAAAAACGACGTTCGAAGACGCGAGACGTACGGTCATTCATAGAATCCTGGCAAACTTACCAGGTCTACGGAGCGCATCACTGTTCTATCCGGAGCTTCGTGCTCATCCCCGTTCTCGCGGGGCGCAATGAATCAAAGCCGAACGAGCATTACCGTGAGCGTATTGTTCGCGCAATAGAATTCGAGCCAGAGAAGCTCTCCTTTCTCTCCCGGTAAGGACGAACTTGGAACACGCCGGTGTAACCGTTGTTCCCGTCTTTTTCCCTTTCACGCCATCTTCCTTACCGCCCTTCCTCTTCTTCACTAGCCACCTTTTCTTCCTCTGTCCGTGTTGCTCGCTCGTCACGGCGTCTCCATGGAAACGAGGACCAAAAGCTCCGTCCCGGAGAGCTACACCGGCGAACCGATCGAGACGCAACCCAACATACGGCGTAAGTACACGAAGAACAGAGAAGAAGAAACAGCCGATGAGGAGTAAGGGTTAGGCAGCCTCGAAAGGAGACGCTGCACGAAGGACACCGATGTCGTTGACGTCGACGACGACGCAGACAGAGAATAGAGAGAAGACAGAGACGGCTAACACGGAGGCAGGGAAACTTTGTAGACACGACGTTTCCTGTCGACGAGGACGACGTAACCTCGCGGTGCGAGTGAACCACTGGTCTCAGCATGCGCGCGAGCGAAACCTTCGACCAAGTACTCGGAGACGGTAACCCAGCGCGCGCCGGGGAGACTGCTAAATCATGTAAACATGGTGTAAATCCACGACACGGGTTCCGCTTGGATCTAGGAGCTCGGTCGTAAAACCGACTGAATATCCACGCGACGCGTGGCCTCGTCCTTCTGTATGCAGCTTCTCGTTCATACGACGAGTGTCCAAGCGTGTTGCATATAGCCGAGCTCCACGGCATCGCGCGTGATCTGACAACGAACTGCGGAGATTGGTCATCCTTGTGTGTATCCTTGTATTCGATGTTCATGTATGTGGAAACGATATTTGCTCGTGCCGCGCGTGTAACGGTGTCAGAAGAGCATTAGATTCGGACGGATTTACCGATAATAAACTGTCGTACGGGGAGATGCGATTTAAGGTACATATTCGTAGCCGGGTGCCGATACCAATAGCCAACCTATTACTGACGTTGCCTGATATATGGTACGGTCGGTCACTATTGACTCCAATAAAGGGCTCGAGACCGATCGTTCCAGGCTCCGAGATTATTTCCAACGATACGATGGAAACGCTTGCTGGAATTAGAGCTCCGGGATCGTTAATTCTCGATCGTGAGATTTCGATTCTGCATCTGAATTCAATGTTCGAATTAGAGGATCGTTCGTATATTTTTGAAAGACGTCGAGCTGAGATTTATTTTCCGTATATGTAATTTCTATCTTCGATAAATATCTAATTTGTAATTTCGAAAGAGGAATAATTTAGATGAATGAATCGAATAAAACAATCCAATGAAACTTTCACTAGATTCAGATCTACTTCCAATCCACTTTCTGCGATTGTTTCAGCAATGCTTGTTTTCGCGAGTTTCATTTTCTATATCTCGCTATAGCTTTTCGCTCTTCATCGTTCAGTAATGTCGTATTGTTCGAAAATTTATATCAGTTGTAGAAATTCTAAATCGCGCGACGTAATGCGATTACGGTTCGTGTAATGCCTGGAGCAATGCATTGTGAATAAATACATGCAGCGATCGAACAGGTAGATTGGGAGAAAGAGTCAAAGCGGTGACGTACACGGGAGAGGGTAGTTTATCGAGAACGTGGCGGTAGCACCGCTCCAAGTTCGGATCTGTTTCAGTATTTTAACGGGAAGATGATCGAGAGTTCGGTCCGTGCAATAGCTTTCTCTCAACTTACCATCGATACTCGTGGCACGGCCAACTTTATAGAAGCAAACTTCGCTATCGGACCGGGATCTATCGGTTCTCTATAATAAATTGTTTCCACCGCGTCGTCCATTTTCCACAGCGACAAATTCGTACGTCTCCCGACGACCTCTACATCATCGGGATCCCGCTAAATGGCCGGTCTTAACGCTGTTATTTACCGTATCGACGAGAGAGAAAAAAAAAAAAGAAAGAAAGGAAGGAAAAAGAAGAGAAGCCGCGAAACGCGAGATTAAACGAAGTAGAATCTTCTGGAAGGATCGAGTTTTGTGTAAATGGTCGGGAATGAACGAACAGAACAAAAAGTGCTCTCAACGAAAAGTTAAAACGCCGAGGAAAACCGCAAACGCGAAAAACGCGGGGGTCGTTCGTTCGTCGCGTCACGAGTTTACCGTTCGCACGTGGATAATCCAACTTAAGTTCATTAAACAGCCGCGCGTTCGCTGGCTGAATGAGGAAAAAATGCCATGGACAAACAACACCAGGTGCAACCGGTGTAATAAGCTGCGTAAATGAATCTTTTCATCCCGTTCTCGGTTGGAATTCACCCCTCGCTCGCGCGCCTGTTGCGTCGACGCGTAATTTTCGATATTAATGTGTCATCAACGCAGATTCGCGCCGACTAAATTATGCGTCCGCGATGAAAACGAAGAGTTTATTAAGTGGACAACCGACTGTGCCGATTAAAAGGCCCCTCGCTGTCGCTTTCAAGCGCACACGAATTCAATACAGAGGAACGCGATTTTTCATGCATCAAATACCAAAACTGTTTCTTCTCGACGAGTTGTATTTTGTCGAGTATAAATCTTATTCGAGACTCGAAATCTCCATAGGAGATTGCGTGCATTTCGAGGCAACATACTTGAACGAATCGCCCATTTTTATCCCTCCAAGACAGCTCTTCGCTTGGTCTACGCCCTAATGCAGCTTCGTCCATCCCCTATCAATTCTCCAACCACCGTCTATATTTTATTTCGCTGTCACTATCAAATCTGAGATCCTGCGATTCGTCCACCATTTGTCGCAATAGGATTTTCTCTACGCTGGCCATTACGTTTCGCAAAAACTCGAGAGTGCTACGATGATCGTGGACGTTTACGAGTCATTTGATTTCGTGCATCGCCTCCCCAGCGAAATTTCCATTTTTACAAGATATCATCGAGTTTCTCGGATAGAAGAAAATCCTCTTTCGCTAGATCCGCAACAAACAAAATAGTTCCAGTCATATTTCTTATTAAATGACTGTTTTAGTGCCGTCGTTTCGAGTATCTAGAGAAGCAATGAATAACGACCGATAAGACATCAAAATTCAATCGAGATGAGAGGCTCGCTAATATTTTATCGCTTTTCATCTATCGCGCGCGTCTTTCGTACAGTTCTTTTTCCTTGCAGCTGTATAATACCTCCATCGAGCTACGTTACGAAGGTTCTCCTACAAGGGTCATGATTATAACGCACGAACGGTCAATAACAGTGAATCTTAGTACACGCGGTGCGCGTTCCCTCGCGATGCCAGGGGCCTGGACATAATTACGCGTAGCGGCGCAAGTTACGCTTAAGTGTGTAATATAATCCGCCGGCATTAACGGTACAATGTTATTACACGTGTTAAATTTGATCGCCGGCTATAAGTTTCGCGCGCCTCGAGTCGAGTCTTAACAATGCTCGCCACACAACACCCCCTTCTCTCTTCCGATGGTTCTACGTCTTTGCATGGAATCAATATCGATTTTCACCCTCTTACCGACTAGCCTATACGCTTATAACCCCGTTCAATCTGCGGTTAAACGGCCTCCGGTTAGAGCTCCGCGTTTCCAACGATGTAGACGCGGCTGTTTGATAAATAAATAATGCGATGCGTCTGGTATCGGCTAGTTGATCGCACGCTGTCTGCTTTTAATAGTAATGCTCGATTATGTTCGAAAATTCTTGCAAACAATGATGCTTGTTTCGTTATTTTGATTCTTCGTACGATAGAGGACAGACAGAAAAAGCGTAGATTTTTTTACAGAATTACAGCATAGAACTATTTTGTAAGTTATGGTTCATGTGTTGATGTGGATTAATGCGTAGAAAGCGAATGTGGGAAGTGGGGCGAAATATAGTTTTTCTTCGAAAGGGGAATGGGTCATCGAAGTCAATGTTCTACTATAGACTCTAGTTTGAAGTGCATGATGCAAACGCGATGCACAGTTTAGAAACATCGAAGACAGGATGTACAATCTAGAAAATATCACAAAGCTATACCGATTTGTACGAAAGGATGACAGAGAGAGAGAGAGAGAGAGAGAGAGAGAAAAGGAGAGAGGGTACATATTGAAGGTTAACGGGCGAACGGATGCAAGTTAAACCGCCCGAGGACAAGTTATCCGTCAGTGGCCATAAGTGGCCGAAAAAGCGGAAATTGGAGTAGAAATCGGTCGTTGGTGGCGGTATCGTCGCGGAGGGGGTGGTTACAACGGAATTTCAGGGACGAGAATCAAACTAAATCCCTGGTTGGCGACGGGTCGAGGGACGCCGGACCCTCCATGATTTATGTCCGCGGGGGTGCTGATACAATGGGAGAATAATGAAGTTGAGCTACCGTCCGACCAGTCCCGACGGCTTAGGTTGGCAAATTAGACAGAGAATATGGGGCGAGAGTCTGTCGGATCGTGCGGGGGTGGCTGTCAAAGGAGGAGGGGAGCACGACGGAACTCTCGCTGGGGGCACAGAAACAAGGGGCTTCCACGTTGCGATTACACCAAAGGGAAATCCATATTGTGAATGTCCGAGTGACTGACTGGACCGTTCCCCTACTATCTCTACGCTTTTCTCGCCCTGTATCCTCTGAGCTCTGGCTTCATTCTACACTCCTCTCGTCTATCCGACGCGATATCTACGAGGCTGTAGTGCATCATCAACGATGGACATGCACTTTCGTTCTGCATCAGATATTAAAGGGTGCTCGGTGAGTGACATTACTCGTGACGTAAAATTAAATGCGTCTCCTGTTCGAATTGCTCTTAAATCTATCGAGATATATCTACTAGCTTTGAATCTAGCTTTTACGATCCTTTCTGCTAAAATTCTCTCTGTTAATCTTTCGTACGCCTACTTTTACGTCCTTAAACAAGTATACCGTTACAATATAACGAAAGACGTCAATCAAGTCAAAGATTGACGACGCAATTGAGTCCCGTTTTAACTCACCCCGGTTCGACCGGTGCGTTCTTTTGTTCGAACCGGCACCCATTTCAGCCGCTTCCCTGTACCCTACCCCATATCTTAATGACGCACCTGTCAAACGCACCTGATGCTATAGGTACGCAGCACACCTGGTCGATCGGAGCACCGAAGCTCGAGAAGCGTCGTCGCGGATGCTATTTAATCCCGGGCAAAGGCGAGGCGTAACGATTCGTAGCGTTTACATTGCAACGAGGACGGACCATTAATTGCATCGTAACACGGGACAGACTGCAATAAAACGTCACGCGTTGACGGCAAATCTGATATTGTTTATTGCGTCGTTCGTCATAATTAGGAGCTGCCGCACCGGTGAGGCGGAAGCGCGTAATTAAACTGCCGTAACGATAACGCTCGTAATACTTACGAATTAATTACCAGATAAACGCACCGAGCTGGCTTCGCGCGCTCATGCCCGACGAGATCATGCTTCCGAAACTTTTGAAGTTGGCGCGAAATACAGACACACGACCCGACATCGACTAGTGCAGCGCAACTCTTTTGCATAAAATTTAAGCACTATAACGAACCTCGAGCGTATCGTAATACTCTACCTTGTACCGCGCTCGCGGAGTTTTTAATCGGTTTATTACAAAGGGCATCCGTCGAGCGGATAAGGTTATCAAAACGAAACCCGGGTAAAATACGCGACGTCCACAGACAGAGAGAAGGCGTAGGGGTGGAGGCACGGGCTGAAGAAACTTACAACGGTGTGGCGCGACAAAAAAGCAACGAGCCACGGTTCCGAGCTACCTTGTTAAAAAGTCCCTCTTAACGAGTGCGATGTAAAAGCGGCATCTCGACGTGGAATAAGATGCTTGACATTGTTTATCGGAAGATAGCGAGAGCGCGTTGCCGTACGAGCGAACCTCTTCCACGGAGTAGCGAAGATAGCTCGGTTGAAAGCTCTTCTCGACTCTGTCGATCAACGCGATCGATTATGCGCCTTCTTTCGCGGTAATGACGATGCTTTCCGTATACACGACCTGCATACGACGTGTTCCGTAAACTTTATTAAACTTTGATGCAAACTGTCCCGCGCGGTTTAGCACTTCGTTCCTCGTGCGTTTGCGAACAAGTTTGAGAATCGGACAAAGAACGTACGATAACGTTGCGTTATCCGGTCGTGAATCAAGACTTTACCTGTAAATTCGTTATCGAGGAACACCTATATTTATTGCTTATCACGCTTGTCTATCTTACGTATGTACAAAGCAATCGAAAAAGATCATTTTGTGAGGTCAGTTGCAAAAATTGGCGAGAACAGAGACGATCAGTTTTAACACGATCAGAATTAATTGATCGCGTTTGGAGAGAATAAATTATGAAAATGTACCCGTATTTAAAAGATTACAGAAGAAAATACGCTGCACTACTGCACTTATCCCAAATAATATACGCTGAAAAAAGTATCGGTAATGGATAAATGCAAGATACCATCGACATGTAAAATCCAGCAAATGCTTCTTTGAAGAGATTATGCGGTCTCCATGCGAATTCTAATACACTTCGGCGCCGAAACAAACCACGAAGGCACGAGGTAAGAGGAGGCGCGCAAACAAGGCTTGCTTTAGCGGGCCGAGCTCGCCTCCGGAATTACGACTTTACGAGCGTTTCAATTTCTCGGCTTACGTTCCGCCCCTACGGGGACTCATCCGATTAAGCGACTTTACGATCCCGTGGTATCTTAAGAGGAAGACGGACGGCAGTTCGGCTTCCACGGAGGCAGCCTCCTACGGGGGTGGCTTCCACCCTTCCGTAAATCTGACCAACGTGCACCGTGCGGTCGAGAGGAATTACGATCGGTCGCGTCGTCGCTCGCAAATGGGTCAAACGGACCGTGACCTTGGTGCCAGAAGCCATGCAGAGCGTCAGGAGAGTTTACCTTGAACTTGCGAGGGAAATATCGCGTCGCAGCGGCGATCAGAGAATTGTAAAATTTCACCGGCTGGAAGATTCAATTTATTCCGTCTTATTCGATTACCCCGTTTTATGGAGCTTGAGGCCGATACCATCGTGCGAGCTTTATGACTACCTTTACGAGCGGGAACGCGTGCGTGTTTCAACCGAAAGCTATCTGATATTCCTGCCGCTTTACCGCCGTAGCCTTTACGCGGAATTACTCGTATCTAACTGTTTGACCACCTTATCACGCGACTCGCTTAGACATATCGTGGAATGTAGAATTTTCTGAAAAGCTTTTGCTAGAACCTTTAGTAACGTCGTAGTAGTGGAAGTAATATTTTGATAGACTCGTTTCTTCTCTCTAAATAAAATCTTCTTTTACACGCACGATCATAAAATCGCATAACAAAGAGAAGTAATATATCGAGACGAAATTCTCACCACTCTCGTATCAACTCTTTATTCGTGACACTCGTTATTCGATAAAGGTTTGTAATGGCATAGGAACAAGAATAAGAATTCTCAGACCTGTTACGAGAAGATCTAGAAGATCGTAGAAATTCATATATGGGGTAGGCAATTCCCGTGTTACGAGTTTCCTCCGATCGATATCGTAGTTTCGGACTACGGACCAGGAGCGATTTTCCTAGCAGTTAATTGCAAATAACGATCGGAAGGGATCACGGGTCGAATCGGTATGTAGTATCAGCTGGAAGTTTTCGATTAACGTCTCCAGACTGTTCGTGTGTAGCGCGTGCAGGACCGCAGGTTATTTATCGAGGTGCAAAAATCGAAGCTGTCTCGACCTCGCTCACGGATGCCCCGTTCCACTTTTAGCCGCGCTGTAAAACCATTACGAGACCCATTAGAGAGCCCCGAAGCTCTTTCCATCGGAATCGTAGAAAAGTTTCGCGGTAACTTGGGTAATTAACGAGGCCGTGGAACTCGTTCACTTCCCGATATCAGGTCGAGAACTCGAAACGGCGCCCGTGTCCAGAGAGATTCGCATCTAAATCGATTTCGCCGGTAACGGAGTCCGATAATGGTCGCGTTAATCAGCCCCGGCGTCGTCACGGTGACTTCCGGGGCAATTACATGTATCAAGGTCACCGGTTCGGGTTAAAAAAATATCGCCTCTGGCCCCGACTCGCATTGAGAACAAACCCCCCGTTGAATATGCAGTGACTTCGCTCGATCTATAGGCGAATCGTTTTTCGCGAATATATCACAACGATCCGAACGAAGAAGCGATTAATTAGTTCGCCTTCGGTTCTGCCTCGTTGAAGATCCTCCAGATGCGAAAATACATCGATGCAACGAAGAATTACCAACACGACTTTTCACCAACCACTTTTAATCAGGTAAACATCCATTCGATTTACAGCAGAGTTTGGTCGAGTGATCGATATGCTGGCACCTTTCACGTTTCTTATTAAGGAATTTTCTATCAAAGTTTATTACAGCAAAATTTCATTCAAGTATCGATTCCCTCGAAACGTTGCTCTAACGGTGGATATCTTTGAGACTAAAGTTTTACAGACATTTTCATAGGGTTTTACCCGAGTTAGAGCTTAGACAGAAGTCCGAAGTCAGTGGGTGTTTTAAAGTTGCTAGTGGAGAAGGGGAGTCCGATATTTTGTTTTCTGTACTTTTCTTTAATCGCTTTTGGATCGTTCAACAATTGCCATTGGGATTCGTAGAGCTCACGATTATCTTATCGCTATCACGTGTTCCACGAATGAAAGGGTAACAATTAATTATCGTGAAAAGGAGTGCAGTATGACAAGTCGAGCGAATTCCGAATTCGAAGAGCAATCGACTAAAAACGAATCTGCTGCGTTGGTCTATACGGATCGAGCAATCGAGTCGTTCCATTGAAACTGGCTGCTGCGCCATTTTTCATAAGGCAACGCCACCGCGTAAACCTTTAAATGTCCATTTTTCTCAGAGAATTTATCGGTACATTTACTTCGCGGTAGAAGTAAGTACTCGGTCCAAGCTCACTTGACCGAGTCGAATATAGTCGTGTTCGTGATACGAAACGTTGCTTCATAATCCGCCTATAAATCGTCTTAATACTTGGCGACTCGTACCTGATCGCCGTTTGATATCGGTAAGAGGAATCTGGTATTACGTGCACATCAATGACGATTTATTTTCTTCAAAATCATTCCTACGGTTTGTATATCCGAGGGTTACCTTAAAGTTTCAACTGTTCTCATGGGTAACGTGAAACATAGATCAGCGATAGGAAATAATCTGTCACCCCAAGAACTCTTTTTCGACGATATTTTCCTCAGGTATATGTTACTGTAGCGAAATTGCGACTTAGGAAAGTTTTTATATTCGGAGAAGCAATTCTGATAAGATAGGGCGATTCTGGGAAAGAAGGTAGATTCCAAGGTATTTTAGCAATAAGAAACGATACGAAGGCATCAGAAAAAGAATTCCACCAAGACAATAAAGCAAAAGATAAAAGTATTGCGAGGCATCAAAAAAGGATTTCAGCGGCAGAAAGTAGCAGAAAGGTATTAAAGAAGGAATTCTATCAAAGAAAAAAGCTAGAATTAGTATCTTATGTATAACGAAAATAATTCCAGAGACAGTGCACAAACGTTAAAATGAATAACATAAAACATTTTTACAAAGTTAAAGTTTTGCTTTCTATAAGATTCTAACTAACGGCACAAGCAAACCAGAAAAGATACTAAAAAGATCTACTGCCTGAACCACCCGTAAAATCGCTTCATGCGGATCTGACGGAGGTATCGGATCCTTAAGCTTCTGTCAATCAGATCATCCCAATACCACGATCACGTAAACTTTGTCACTTGATCGATTTTATGATCTCGACCCGTAAACTGTTGCGGTCTACCACAACATCGACAAAGCCGCACAACTTCTTCAAATAAATACTGAACGAAATACTTAAAAGCAGGATTTCCCTAAATCCAAGCGATAAAACCGTATAGTTTGGACCGTGTACAAGCACATCGATCCCAAGTGACCCTCGTTATTCGGGCACGTTCTTCTGCGGTCTGAGAAGTCACTTAAATTTTCTCCAGACATCATTTACCGAGTTTTACCGCGGTTAGGAATGGGAGGCCAACTAAAAGTTGGAGAACGACACGGTAATCCGTCGGATAATACGCGATAAGTCCCCTGGCTTCGTAAATCGGATGGCTATGTCCCGCGAAATCTCCCGTAGCTTCTATTTTAACGTCCATGGGACCTTTATTGATTTCTAATCACCGAAGATTTCTACTTCGTATGCGCTGAACGCTTGCCATTCGATTCGTCCTAAACAACGATGCTTCGCGTGCGAGCGTTTTTAACATTTATGGGAAATTTAAAGGTAAAAATCCACAGTCTAATTGTCACGGTTAACGAATATGCATCGTCTCCCAATATGAAGCGACAATTCAAAGTTCTTGAATTTAGAAGAATTTATTAATTTTTAATATAATAGCTTGAATGTATCGTTGTATTGCGTAAAGGACTAGATGTTCTTTGAATAGACGAAGACGTTTGTTCGGTAATAGGTAAGTAGATATCGTTCATCAACGTTAAGAGCCTCGAAAGGAAAATCCGCATACACTTAACGATAAATTAGCCGTGGGGTTCGTTCCGCCTCGACGCCACGCCTCCAAAGGCGCGATATGTGTAATAAATCAGGAAAGCAGCGGGTCACAGGGTATGTTTATGCCCGGAGAACGAAGAGTGAAAATCATATCTCCGTCGCCCGCTGTCGCGCGATCAGTAAGCACAATGCCCCGTTTCAATTCTATTGTTTGCACTCGCGTTGCATGAAAATTACGGATATATTTCTCCTTGTTCGTCTTTGTCTTCTTTGTGGTAACATACAAAAATAAAGAGAGAGGGGGAGAGAGAAAGAATACGTACAAGAGGAAGAACGAGCAAATTTCTTGGAGGATTTAGCGTGACCGAGAATATTGGCAGATAAAGTAGCTCGATGAAAGCAGTTTGCCGCTTTGAAAGCGGCGAATCTCGTAAAATAAATACCTTTCGTTACGACCGACCGGGGTAATTTATTATTATACGCTACAGAGAGAGGGGTATTAAAAAGATGCGGAAGGCATTAAGGAGACGTTCCAACAAAGTAACGTTTAACCCTTTGTCGGGACTATTAATTTTTCGCGAGAGCGCGCAGTTTTATTGAGGAACGGTGATTAATAACCCCCCGCACGACTTACACCCTTCCACGGCTCTCTTTGGCTGCCTGCGCGTTTCAACGGAACCGAAAGAGATACGGGTCTCGGGAAAAATTCAAATTATCCGACCCCGCTGCTGCTTCATGTAGCCTCCGTATTAACTTCTGCTCCGCGCGATTTGCATACCGGCATGATAAAAATGTCGAATCGTGCCACGACTTCGTAGACTGGATACTCGCCTCGTAGCACGCGAAACTCGCGGTCGCTGAAATTTCCAACTCAATGATACTCAAGCGGGTAATTACGCGGAAAACAGCCACCCGTTCGGGCTAACATCGATACGATTCCAGCAATCCACGCGAAACTCAGGAGATACGCGATCTGGACAGGGCGACGCGTTGATTTAGAAGCGGATAGTGAAGTTCAGCCTCCGCGGAGCCAACCGTACGGTTTCTCTCGATTAAACGAGCGTTCTACGCCGAGCTATCGGCCGAGCATCGATCATCGGCCTCTCGGTTGCGCGCTTTTCGCCGTTCGCCTTTCCTTTCCGCTCGACTCGTCATTTTTGGCCCGTCAGTTCGGCCGACACGAGCTCGCGGAACGCGTCACGATACATCGCCGAGAGGAAAACGAGTTTCTATCGACTAACAGCCGATATATCTCTTCCGGCGCGCGCACTTTCGAAAACACGAACGAAAAGGCTGTCAGCGATCAGTGACGACAATGACAACGACGACGATGTCGGGTAAACGCGAGACTCGGTAATACTAAGCGGACTCTCGGATTTTAATTCCGATGAGAAATTGACGCTTGCCGGAACTATACTGATGAAATATCGCCTTTCAGATTCGAATGAGTTTCGAATTGGTTTGACGAAACTGAAATCGTGCGTTATATCTCCGTTCTCCTAATAGCAAAGTTTGGACAATCGTTATAATTCGCCATTTTCTTCTAGACAAATTTCCAATTTTCAATCTGTATCGGTATCTACACTCGAAGAATCTTACTTCGATGCTCCACGAAGATAGCGTCTAGCCGTTCGTATCGTGCAATTATTCAAATACAAATCTCTGCTTCCTTATACGTTACCATTTTGTATTCATTTTTCAACGAACCGGTTCTGGCCGCAAAGGATCGATTCGCTTATCTACTGATCAGTTTCTCACCTGCAACAAAACCCAAAAGAGACGGAATTAATCGCATATCATCCGTAGAAACGACGAACGCGCGATAACGCGAAGGATATCGAGCGAGAAACGCGGTTCGAAGCTCCGACGAACATCGAAGTGAAATTGAAACGAGGTTAATTTATAGGAGTGCCGAGAACGATCGCGAAGAGACTCGCTTACCATGGGATTAATTAAGCATTTGTGAGAGCACAGGTCGACCCCATAACGACGACATTAATAGAACGTCATCGGCCGATCGCTAGCATCGCTCGGTGTATGTATTCTTTACGATTCTCTACATCGAACGATCCCTATCGACAGTCACAGCAAGCCCAAGATCCCAGTCTGCACGAATATTCCAACGTATTATTTTTTAACCGACTCAGTCATCGGATTAACGATCGTTCCAGCCTTCCTACCTGTCCACTGGGATTCCTGACTACGACGAAAGTTCGCTGGAAGCGAGCTCGAGGAAATGGACAATTTCGCGGGGACATAAGTAGCAGGAAATAGAGTAATTCGGTAAAAAAATCGTAATTCGAGTACGTGGGAGATTAGGTGGTTTAGCGGATCTAAAACACGGCTGGAAGGTATCCGTGAAATTTATGGATATAGTCATGGGTTATAGACGCCATCAGAGAATAAAAAGCCTCGAAAATGAACGGGTAACACGTGCGGTGAAACGACGACGTCAAGGGGACATGAAAAGTAGCCCGTGTAACTGCACACGGGATAGGATTCTTGCTTGCGGAGAATCGTTCTCGGATTACTTTGGCTCCGAGTCCTTCTTGTTAACGCCAGGAACAAAACGACGCCCTCGTGAATTTCGAGACTTTTTTCAGCCACGAGACCCGTAACGTCGTAAATAGCCCGTAACTCGGCTCGTCCCTCTTCTTATCCAGCCCGCGAGCGTACGTTTCGCTAATTTAATCGATATCTCGGCTAACCGATAGCAATGGTCCCGTTACGCGATTAGGTGCCTGCAGATAAGTCGTCACGATAGGATCACGGTAACGTCGTTACGTGGCCGTCGAGCGTGCGGTGTGGAAAAACGCGATTGTTCACGCGCGCGTATATACGTGTCGGTCGTGCGCGTATACCAGGTCGTGTATTCCGTGTTCTTATCGCGCGGAGATACAAAGTGGAAAAAGTTTCCTCGCGGCGTACACACGGTTATCTCCAAGAGTTTAGCGTTTCGCAATCGACGCGTAGCAGGAACGAGCGGAGCAAGAAGAAGACGTCTCTCGAAGACACGAAGGATCCTTCGGGATCGTCTTGTTCGTGTTTGATCTCATCAAAGTTTCGCGATGAACCTGGATTCCAGGTGTTCGTTTAGCCGGCAGCTTTACAAGCGCTGGCAACGAGCAGCCGTACGGATAATTATTTAATTCCCCCTCGGTTTCTGCCGCTATCGGTTCTCTCCCTCGTCGACCAACGGTACACACAACGTCGAATGAAAGCGTTGCCCGTTTCCTGGCGCGTCCCAATCGGGCTACGATAAACCCAGGATATCTCCAGATATTCGTGGAACCTCTTGTTGAAACAGTGAAGACGATTACGTTTCTTGGGAAACGTCGTCGATGGCTCACCTCGACACTACCGGTGAGGTGATCGATGTTTCGCAACGAACGTATCGAGTACACGCGTATCTCGCTTCGCGTTCGATTCCAGGGATCGATATACGATATACCGATATACGATTATTTAGCGTCTCGAATTTTCCGTTCTTCGCGTAATCCTCGCGTGATCCAGGAGAGAGATCGTTGAAGTAAAAAAGAGATCCAGCTCGGTTGAAATCGATGATACGAACTTTGTAGCGTGGCAATGAAGCAACGGGCCAGTTAACCACGCGCTCTCCGCCGTGCTTTTCTTCTCGAATCGTACGACCTATTAGCGGACTAACTGCTTGATTACACTTGAGTAGTGCTTAATGCTTGACCTATAAACTGCTTCACCTTTGCACCTCCGTCACGACATTGTTCGCGATCGAGAGGCTGGGGCCGCGTGGCGCGACGCGGCGAACAAACGACTCCAAACATTCGACGGCTGCGGCGTGGAGCGGTGCAATAGAGACGAGAGATCGATGCCCCGACGGGAGGTGGTCGTAGAACTCGAATGCACTCGAGCCAGAGCACGAGTGCTCGTCGAGAAAGGCCCTCGAAGCCCGCAAACTTTTCGCCGCAATGCGACGACCAGGAAACGTAACTTCCCTCCTCGGAAGCGGCCCCTGTGAAAAAACTAGACTCCATGCTTCCTGCGTCTCCTCTGCGTGTTCCTTCCGTGTTCTACGGATCTTTCTCAGCGCCGTTTTCCACCACAATCGATATACGATAGAACCCTCCGATCCGTCGATATATACGATCTGACTCGTCCTTTCGTCTTGCGATCCCACCGTAGCCGCAGTATTTCACGATCGTGGACGACGTTTCAGTGCGCCGTAACCGATAAATACGAGGTTCAATTCGACGCCGATTCTCTCGTCCGATTTCAGTCGAAACAAGACGAACGGACCTCTAACGTGGAAGAAACGTAAAGCTTCCTTTACTCTCCTTCCTTGATCGAATCCACTTTACTTAATTCGAAAATTATTCGGAATACGAAGACGAAGACGAAAGCTACGAGGATGGATTCGATCTTCCGGATATCTCGATTCCGGGTACGAACAGTACAACTGGACACGAGGGTCGTAGAGAGAGAATACGTGTAGGTATATCTATTAGGTAGGCAACTAATTATCACCTAATGACAAAATCCGCAATCTACCTAATAGTTATGAGAGACTAGAAGGCTGAACAAGCCAGTATTTCGAGGATTAGTTGAACGTAACGCGTACTATCGATAGGAATATCAGTTTCGAAGGTAAGTAAACTCGGCGGAGAATGAAATGGGTAGTTGGAGGATGGAGGCGGGGGATAGGTGCATAAATAAATAAACGAAGGAAGGGAGAAGAAACAAGGATAGGAAGAGGAATGGAGGGAGCTGTGAGGGAGGGAAAGAGAGGCAGGGAGCAATGTTAATGACATCAGAGGGTCGACATCAAAAGGACCAGCTCTTTCGAGCGCTGCATATGGCTGCGAAGTGGTGGCATGTAACCGCACGGCTCTCTCGCGATATTGCGACACAGTCGCGCGATTAATTACGCGTCCGCCGACGGAGCGGTTTCGGATCGAACGCACCCGTTACGTAACGCGATTGCGTGGACCAAATAATTGCATCAACAAGACTAAGAGCGAGGATAAAAGGACGAAAAGCGTGAAAAGTTGACGAGGAATGTCCAAGTGGTGTGATTCTGGCATTAAGGGGCTGCAACACCTTTTCATTCAAATCTCAAACTTTTTTTAATGTTCCAGTTTTTCAAAAATTCTGAATAAATTCTGGCCTATCTACTAATAACTTTAGTTTGTTACAAAATGAATTCATTTAATGGTGGGCACAACGTTTGTGCTTAAATGAATCCTAGGGTGAATACACTATAGAGGATTAGTACGTATATGGTTTTGTTATGTGTACTCGTAAATCCACTTCGAGTTATATATCGTGGCGCCAACTACAGACGTAGATAAGTCAAAGATTAGTCATAGAATCAAGAATTATTATTACTACACTATCGTTTAATCGTAAAAAAAAGTGACCACCGGTCACGTTACTCGTTAATCGTGACATTTCCTACGATTAGTCGCAGTAGTAGCTACTAGAACTATATCGTGGACACTAGTAAGCGGAAGAAACGCAGAAACCGTGACAATTATAAAAATGGTGTTCGTTTGCTAGAACCGCCAATTGTAGCAGATAACGGTTCCAGTTACTCGAGTCACGTAATCGTAGATATCTTATCGAGAAAGAACACAGTGGAATTGCTATCAAGGAAATTCACGATTCGTCAAAAGATTCTTTCAATCGAGAGCCTGTCTCGAAAAACTTCGATGACGATTATGTAGAAAAGGACACACGTCACGGATTTCAGTACCCTCAAATAGGTACGTTATAGAGGACAATGCTCTGAGTAACTTTTCCTCATGCGTGTTATCGCCGTTCGCCGTTATATTTCGAGATAATTTGTAAAAATAGACTTGATATATTCAGGTTTGGTATTTTTTGCGATTAGGTTTCGACCTACTACATACTACGTAAAAAGCAACGCTTATACGAAACTGTATAGTTATATACTATCATTCATTAACTGGGAACATTTCAGCCATAATACCAAAAAAAGGCAGTTGTGCAGCCATCATAATGCAGCTTTTTATTCACTCCGGAGTAGACAGGCGCATTTTTATAAATTTTCATATTGTATAAAGGAAAAAGATAAATGGATGAATTATGGGTTGGAATAGAATAGTGATAACCATCAGGTGGCCAGCGGTGTTAAGCGTGGCATAATTTTCAATGAATCTATGGATAAATATATAAAATGTCGCAATATGTTAATTTATTTGTCTGTTCGTCATGTACACGATAATTGGAATCAGAAGATGCGTACACATGTTTTCCGCACTTAATGATAACCAGACGCGGTATTAGTTTTTGAGTATGTTTTGTTGTATATATAAATAATAATAAATGGTAGTAATCAAATTTACGATACACTTAGAAAATTGCATGAAATAAGATCTAAGTCGTTACTTAATATACGTTACTTAATTGGCCGGATGCCAACCTAACCCAACCTATAATCCATTGATTTATTCTTTTTTACTCATATTAAGGATGATTAATATAAATGAGTTAAGTTTAGGAGCTATATAAAAACGCGACCACCTATATACCAGAATGAAGTGTATCTAATGGAAATTAAATTTAACTGAAACTTTTTACGAATATCTCGCAAACGAAGGTCGAGTGGTGGTTATTACATGTGTAGGAAAAAGTTGTTCAGAATGTTAACCTTGACAACATATTTCAAGCTCATAGAAATCAGCGAGGTGTGCCCTTTTCTGTATAATTACCGCCTTGAGACTACATTTACCAGATTAAAAATCACAAGAGGAGGACATAACGAGTCACATTTCCCGTTTTTTTTTTTTTTTTTTTTTTTAAATAAAATAACAATCTTAAAATCCAATATATCGTTAACCAATCCTATCGAAATTATTTCTGCATTAACTTTTGGTATTAAATATGTGTTGTTATCTCTACCTCTTGAACACTCAAAACGCAAGTCATGCGGTATAGTATTAATCACGATAAATTAACACAACAAGTAGATAAATTGATATTGTTAGTTTCTTATAAAACATCAGAGATTTATCCATGACCAAGTGATACAAAAGTCAGGAAATCAACAGAAATGTACTTATTATACTTTTCCCATGACGACTTCAATTGCAAAATTTCCCCTCGGTTTGGAGAACACGTGGCGGCGGAACGCAATTAAGGAAACGGTGCGAACGGGGAATTATAGCTGGTTGGTAATTGGTCGGCTGTCTTGGCCGAGTTCGCGAAATCGCGGCAAAGTGTGCCTGGCGTGCGATAAAATATGCATTCAGGAACGCGCGTCACGCCGTCGCTCAACTTTCCATCGCGAGAACGGCGAAAGTTTCGACCGGTCGCGTCGACATTTCTCGCGTCGCGACGCGTGCACCCACCGCCACTACCGCCACCACCATCGTCATAGCTGCCGCCGGCCGCGGCGGAACGATAACGCTAATTAAATACGAGTCGCAGTGACACCGCGTCCGCCTAACGAGGCCCGTAATTACGCGACGGCTTCATCTTCTCCAGGCAAAAACCCCGTCCTGGACCATTACTCCAGGAATAAATCGTCATGAGAAGGGATTCCAGAAGTTTCTTACTCGAAGATGCTAGATATTTGCTGGATAAGAGTACTTGTGATCTGTATCGTGTGAATTGTTAATTATCTGATGTCTGGGTATGAATGGAAGAAGAATATTTAATCCTTTCGCCCTTTTACGGATAATGTACAATGACAGAAGATAAAGATCGATGATATAAATTGATTGAAAAAAATATTACAAATGGAACGTTGCATCCATGCAATGTATATTTCTCGATGATATATATTCGTCAAGATCGTTTCTTTACATTTTGACCTCGGTTGCAGAGGGGTTAAAGGAGGACAACGTGTTGAGAAACGATTATCGGGAAAAGTTTGAACTTGATACGGAGTTACCGAGTTAAATTTAGTAATCGATAAAAACTGCCTTGATCGCTTTAATTAGTCGTTTTATATTAAAGATTGTTATAAATAATTTCTGAGCTGATGGTAATAATAATCCAGAGAGGAGAATGATTCAGTTTAGAAAGTAATCGCGATGACATGTTGCAAACCGCTAGCAACTTGCACGCGTTCATATTTTCAGGGTAAAACGCCAACAGCAAAATAAATACAAACGCAACAGTCCGCCGGTACATTGTAATTCTAAAACTGGCCCTCTCTAAACTCACTGGACAGTTGTTTCGCTCGCAACAACTGACCGCCCTTACGGTCACTTGTCTTCCATGTATTTCATCTATACATGTAGATACACGCATATACGTTCACATATACGTTCAACATCATCACTAATGCTAGGATCCTAAATTCTGAAACAAATCGCGATGAAGAACCATCCATTCCATGATAACACACGAACAGTATCTTAATCGTTCATTTTCTTAACTTCGTTTCTATAACTTCGTAATGATTCGGTACATTAACGTCAATTCTCGATTGTTCAATAGAATACTCGCAATAGAACTCTTCATACTTCATGCTTAAAAATCCCTCCCCTCATAATCATAATCACTGGTTTAATTTCTTTAATTTTCTAAATTTGGCCCTCATAATCGTTCATTCTTTCGAACGATTTTAACGAACGATTTGCAGCCATTGTCACGTTCGCGCGTTGATGTGGATAGTGGAGGAAAATATTCAGAGTTGAAATTCAAGGAAATCGACGCAGCTTGGGCACCATCGAGGCCGCGTTACAAAAGGACGGAACGCGGTTCGAAACGGCGCACCAACGTACCGTGAGCCGGAGCAGATAGCGGAGTAAAGTAGCTCCTAGAAGTAATGTCAACTTTTATGTAACGACCATTGTCAGCCGACAGTGGAGTTCAGTGGAAACGCCTTACGATTCTCGGAGCATTCGAGCTTCGTCGTCAAGGCAGAAGTAAATGCGTCGTGTTACGAGCGACGCACACGCGCGCCAACGCGTGCAACGTTGTCGCGCAGTCTGAACTAGAGGTGAAGAAGCTGGTCGAAGGAAATTGTGTTGCATCGTATCTGAAAGAGGATTCAGTGATGGATGTTTTTGCAAGTAATTGAGTAGAATCTATAAAATTTAACGACAAGGTTTATTACTCTTTTAAGCCTTTGAAATTCAACAGAAAATAGCCATCACGATGGAGTTAATAGACAAAGAAAATTGTAACAGAAAATATTATTATTCTAAAATATTTAAAGAACTTTATATGGTTCGAAGATGAATAGCGCTATTAACGAATAGTGCATTAAAGATCTCGATTTTATAAATTTTTGTGATTGTCAATAATACGTATAGACGCCAAATTCCTGTAAGCAAATGATGAATTTGGTGAGAACCGAGAAGCGCCATTACGGATTTTGATACTGCTTGGAATTACCGGTTGGGATCAGATGGTGGACATTTGATCGGAACTAATCCTAAGTACATAATTAGTTTCGTACATCATCGCTCTGTTCATTAGATAAGAAAGAAACCCTTCTGACGAATTGATTGCTTCCGTGTATCGAGTCAAGTGGTTCTACGATAGACATCTGTATGGAAACGCGAATTCAGTCGGTAATAGTCGCAGATAAGTGTGAAAGCTTCGTTCGACTTAGCGAAAACAATTTCTAAACAGCTTAACCTCGAAAGATATCGGTATGAGTCAAATGCAACTGCGCGTAACCGAACATCCTTGAAAATGAAAAGAAGAATGTAACGAGTCGTTCGACTAATCTAAACCACGTAAAAATTCCAAATATATCAACAGCCTATAGCTCCATCCTCGATCTCTATACGGAAAATCCAGTACTAAATTCTAAGAACCACCCTGTGTTTCACACGGGTCGTCCATTCATCAGGAACGTCGACGCTATTCCGTGAGTTACCTACATGGTCGACGCACGAAGGCTCGATTCCCTGGAAATTTCGAGGCAAAGGGCAGCAGCATCCCCCGAAATCACGGTCGGAATGGTAGGCGTGCAAAGGGTGGTGAGAGAAGAGGGCGTAGTCGGGCTCGAATTGCGGCTAAAAGCGAGAATGCATCCGGGGGCATTAGCGAGGTGTCTATTTTCATTTAAGGTAGAAGCCGGCTAGGGGTCAGATGGCGATAATTCGGTCGGTAATAGTCGCTACTCGTATAAGCAGTCTGCAGGCTGCGTTCGGCTAACAGGCTGGCTATGGACAACGGCGTGCTACGGGGGGTGGTGTAGGCCAGGGCACACAGGGGGGAGGGATTGAGGAGGGGTGAAGAGCGAGCCGGCGCGGCGGCGACCGTGAACGTAGGAAAGAGGGTAGGGGACGATTCGCCGCGGGGGAAATGAAAATAAATGATAGCGACGCCCGTAATTAATTTAACGCGCGAGAACGGACTGCGAGGCGACTCGAGCGGGCTGCTTTATACGCGACGCGCGTATAAACATGTCCGCGCGTGTGCGTGAACGAACGCACCTCTGCCTCTGCGTGGCTACGTCCCTAGAACGGGAACCGGATTACGCGATCCTCGTATCTGGCTGCCGGTCCTGGAAAAATATTCCCAGTAAATGTCGTATCTCTGGGGCAAAAGTCTGCCAAGGGACTCGAATTTGAACGTTTCATTCGAAGGGGTGAGATAAAAGAGTTTGAATTTGAAGATGTTTTCCAAGAGCGGTGAAATAGCAGCCAGTAACCTTGACGCAAATAATCGATAACACCACCTTCGGCGGAAGAGTTACGGGTTTGTTTTCTCTTGGCTGACAACGTTTATTGTTCAACCTACTTCGCCGATTCTGTTTCGCGTTATTAAAATTAGGAGCGAACTTCCAAGCAACTTCATCGTCGTTCTATATCGTCGGTGGGATCGACCCGGAACTCGGTCAACGTTCATACACGGGCGCGATGTAAACGAGGCTAAAATTACGATCAGTTGGTCGACGAAAGCCACGAGAGAGAAACCACGCCACAGCATCGTAAGTGTCAATATCGCCCTAATAATGCTTCGAGTGGGACTTTTAAATGCACGGTTACGGTTCGTCAAAAATACCTTCATATAGCTACCGCGTTCCGTGTGATTGCGTCGTGATTTTTGCCCGCTACGCGATAAAACCGTGGTCGATCGCGCCTGCAAATCTCATTACCAATTCGTGGGTGTCAAGCACGAACAAATATAAAGCCGTCGGTAATATCTAAACGACAAATAGCCCGAAATCTCATTAATAAATCGCTCGTGTATACGCCGGGACAGTCGGTCGTTTATCGAATATACGATTCGTCCTCGGTAAACCACGACAATTTCATCGCGATGTTATTGCGTCCACGCGTTCCAGCTCTGCGTTCCACGCTTATCTCCTATTGGCCGCTGATTTTTATTACCACGCGGAGAGAGCCTTTCTTAAAGCGGAACGAACACGAAGAATGCTTGCAGAAGATTGAAATTTATCGAAGTAAAGGTCGCTAAAAGTTCGTAGAAATAACAGAGTTCGGTCACTGACGTCATCAAATACGTAACGTCACCAATTTCAAAATCCAAATACGAGTTCGTCAATCCCTTGTACCATTAAGCGTATTTAACATTATCTGCGCGTCGAACTATAATCCTATTCGTGATAAAAGAGGTACGTAAAGAATGTGCGCAGGCCCGAGCTAATCCACGTTCGTGCACGCATCTCTACCGACGATAGGTGTTAACAGCACGTACATTTATTGCAGGCGACGTTATTGGGCCTGGTAACGACGTCCGTCGTGTTTCCCTGGAAAACAAGCTCGGACGAGACGCGAAATGGCATACGTATTTGCATGGGAACGAGTGATACAGCTTCGTGCCATCGGTTGTTTCGTAGGATGCGAAAAAACTCACGAGGGGAAACTAGAAAGAAAGCCTAATCGAATGGAGCTCTTGGATATCTTTCCTTGATCCTGTTATATATTACGTTTCCCCTCGTGTTTATTCGCAGTCTCATCTCTGACGAAAAGTCGTATAGGGAGTGGAAAAGTCTTGTTTGCTAATCAGTCAGATGCCTGTAGGAAAATTTATTCGAAACATCCTCTAGCCATTTCTCGATTGGTGAGAGGAAACGCAGGAAACGAATCGAGTTATAAATAAATAATCACTGTTGAATAAGCGTCGTGGTGTCTGAGTATCCTAGTAAAAGGTTTTTGCTTTAAATTCTGTAACGAAATTGAACAATTACTACTCCAAGGTTATAAAAGAACACTAAAAGGACAAATTTCATAGAAAGAATCGAGATAATTAAACGAACGAACGGGCCGTTCTCGCGATCCTCTCTTTAAGAGCTAATTAAAGAAGTCGAAGAAAGAATATCGTCGTGTCGCGTCATCGCAAAATGTAGACGGAACGTCTGTTCGTTTGCGTGCAACACAACGCAGAAAAGGCGAAATCGCAAAATGTGACGAGAACGTATTTGTATAGACGAAACGGTGGCTGCCCTTTATACCGATGACTGGTTTCTGGGGCGTGAAAACCCCGCGAGAATGACAGGAAAAGGGGAGGAAAGCGGCGATCTGGTCGAACGAGGTGCACGCCACTGACTCGATCTTTCCGAATCGATATTCTCGTTTCTTCTTATTCAACCGCGACTATTGTGCCCGGGATTTTCGATTGGATTATGCCGAAAGGAGGGTTCGGAAAATTACCGTGGTTATCAACCAATTTCTCTGGAACAGATTTCTCCGTGATAGAGCAATTCGAGCCTGTTCCACGGCGATTCGATATTCACGTTCCATTAGAATCGAACGAGGAATCTCTAGTCGGCGGGGCAATACAACAGAAATGGAACCCGCGTGAAAGAAAAACTCACGTAATTACCCGTGCTGCGCGAGAAAAGATATGCTCTCGTGAAATCTGGTGTTCGTGCGGTTTAGCCACTGTCGACGCGAACCACGTTCTCGGCGCAATTGTCGAGCCATGCTCGCCCCGGCGAAACCGCTCTTTTAAATCACGTTTCTTGCGAATTTAGACATGTAGGAGGGGCGATCCCCTCTCGCGCGAGTGTTCGAGTCGCTTTGAATTCCCACGAAGCTGTCCGTCGAAGCCAAAAGCAGACCCTTTGAAGCCCCTGTAATTACCGAGTCCGACTTCCTGGCGAACGCGAGAGCGAGGGAAACAGATAGACCGGCCAACAGAAAAGACAGACCCCGCTACTGCCCTTAATGACTGCCACGTTTTGTGCGTGCATCGAGACAGGGACGCTCGAGACCGAATCACGCGACTTCCAGGGAAACGTGCCACCCCTCTTGCCGCAGGTACGACAGCTCGCAACTTTCCCGTAACACCCTCGTATAATCGTACAAGGGTCAGGTTGTTCGTCCCACACTTGTACGAGCGATCTTCGATCAAGTTAAATAAGAGAAATTGAAATTGCAATAGCATATAGATAATACAACGACTTGAATAAAATGGCAAATCTACTGTAGACGAACGTAGTTGTAAATAGCATCGAATCGTTGTCGGTCCGAGTTAAATTTTCCGTGGTTCAGAAGGCGAGAAAAGATTTCAGGCGAAAGAGCGGAGTGGTTTTTCGCATGGTCATAGCGAGTCGCACGAAAACTTCTCTCCGGCTTCTCGAACGTATTATATATCGCGTGCAACGCTGAAACCCATGTATCATGCAAAAGGCTCCATTTCCTTTCGATCGGATACCGCCGTTACATTCCCCAAGGGCGATAAGGTAGGTACGAAGCTGAGGTCGACTGCAGAGGGTCAAAGGCCCTTATTGTCCTACAGTGTGCGTCACGGTATCGCGACATCGTGCATCTGACGGCAACAGCTTCCGTCTCCGTTTCTCTCTTTTCGTTCGTCCGTCAGCTTCACTCCCTACGGACTTTTGCACGGTTCCAACTCGTTCCAGGGATGAAAATGCAACGTGGGAGGGACACGGGGAGTTGCGGTTCCGCTACAAAGTACTTTGTAAATCGCGTTTTGTGAAACGAGAACGCGCGGCAGGGGCCAATAAAATTCAGTCGGGGATTTAAAAGGGATACACCGGTTAATCGTGTCGCGATCGAACTACAGAAACGGTTCGGGCCCTGAAAAAAATGCGGAGGGACAAAGGAAAAGCGCGATTTTGAACTCGGTATCGTTCTGACTGAATCGCAACGGCTTCCAGGTGGAAAGCGAGCGCGCGACGCGGTTGCACCCTTTATCGGCGGCGAAAATGCGATTGCGGGAAAGACAGATGCGTGGTGACGGGGAATCCTGACGCCCGGTTCCCATCGAATTCCATGCAAGTTAAAGCCGGATTAACTACAGATGGATGGAGCCTTCGATAAGGCGACGTTTTGTTTCTTCCAACGTTCGTTCGCGCTGCTACTGAACGAAAAATGGTAAATATTCGGCTGAGTATGCGAAACTGCATCACGAACGTCTTTTGTAGAATCGCTGTTTGCCTTGTTGGAAAAATAAATATTTAACCATACTCCTCTCTTTGCTTTTTCTATCTCGTTCGAATCCCTTCAGACATCTTCTTTCCTTTGGAATACCTCGTTTATAAAAAGAATGGAATATGCACGATCAAAGATTACAAACTATCTATGTTTTCATAAAATCTACTGAAATTTAACATCGATTTTGAGTCGTATAGAGGAGAACAGTAGAGTTAAGAATTAAATAGAAGTCGTAGTCGTAAACAGAATGTTTCAACGAACGAACGCTTTTAACGTACGCGTTAAAATAAACTTCTATTTTTCCTGCACACGGTGTAATTGTAATACATTGACACCGTGGATAACGATACCTGGAAACCCCAACACCTTTTTTCAAATGACTGACAAACGGTGATCTCTGTTTACGACCGTCGCACCCTCTTGTCTAGGCGTGAATTTAACGCGACAGCGGTTAAACCATTCGAACTGATAAAAGGTACTCCAGGAACATTAACTAAAAAGCGTGGAAATCCGGCAGCGCTTATTTTCGCAGAATAGAATTTGCATACGGCCGCACGACAATGCGAATTTATAAATCGACGGACATCCGCATGATCCGGCTTATACGAATATTCGCATTATTCGACTAACACGGATATTGCCGACTGGTTGCGGATATTCGTATTATTCGGATTCCACGGATTTACCTGCAGCCCGAACATTACAAATATGGAAATATTACAAACAGAGACGGGACAGCGACGCAACGCCTGAAAATTCGCGAATCGAACAGTAATACGAATAATTGTTCCGGTTACAGTGTCCCCGCAAATCCGCCTATTTCGTATAATTCCCCCATATTCGACCGGTTCGCAGACAATCTACGCATTTACCACCCGACGCGAATACAACTCTGTCCTTTCGACCCTTAAATTCAGCTTTTCCTTTCTGTTTTTCGACTCTATTTTAGCAATGAAACATCGAAAAACACGTTAATTGTAATTAGGGAACTAGGCGCGAATTTACATCGGTAGAAAGGCCACCTTTTCAGATAAATTGCTACAATTTTTCAGTGTGTAAATTTTCACGTATTTAGCCGCGTTCCCTCGACATTGTTCGTGTTCTGCGCGTGACGTGCGTTCGTTGATATTTAACATTCTCCATAATGTGTGCACGGTGACGTCTATAATATCACTGTAACGTGTGTAACGTGTGTTCGATGATGTTTAACCGCGCGCCCCGTAAGCTACCTAATTGCGTTCCCTTCCACGTGCAAACACGATCCACCCTCTACCTCGACTTCGGTTCTTATCAATGTTAATATCAATTTTTCGATAACAACCCATAAATACACAGAAATTCCGATCGAAAATCAAACCGATTCCTTTATACGCCAGGAAATTTGAAACAAATTTTCCGTGAGGAAAGCAACGTGGCTATCGCACTGGAATTACTGCGACGATTTCTACTCGAAATCGGCGAAAAACATAGAAGCTCGCCCCATGAAGCAGGCTCTACGCAAACGATGAAAACGCGGGAACCGCGCGGACCGTTCCGCTCATCCGCGTGCAGTCCGCGCGAAGGTGGTTCTAAAAGAATAGAGTTAGCGGGAAAATGCGGTTGCCGTTTCAGCTACGTTGGTGCCGGGGGCCGGTAGGTAGGCAGCCAGAGGCAGCGGCAAGGAACGAGCGAGCGAGCGAGCGCTCGACGCGATCAATAACACGTGTGTACGCACCGACACACACCGCCGCACGCACTTTTACATTCAACACCGGTGTGCCGGTGGCACCCCAACCGATCCACAACCACCGCGCCACGACCACCGTCGCCACCACCACCGCGATCACCGCCACCCTCCCTAACCATCTTTCTCCAACCAATGCTTTGCGTGTCTTCTGTCTTCCTCGTACTATCCCCTTTCTCTTTCTGCCATTCACCGTTCACTATACATTCTCGTCCTCTTCTTCCAGCTCTTCCTCCGCCTCTTCCTCTTTCTCTTCCTCGTTCGCCGTCAGACACGAAGCAATCCCGCGCATTACGAGCGCCCTTCTATCCTCTCTTACGGTGATCGTGGTCGCGTTGGCTCGTGCGCGCGCGCACGTACGAAACACGCGACGGTGCACGCAGAAATTACACGTACAGAAATGTATACCACCCACCTAGCCACCGGCACCGATATATAAACGCGGAAACGTCCGGAGGGAATGGAAACGTGTAATTGTGTAAATGGTACAATGGCCGACGGTCCCTCGTTAGAGAGATCGTCCCCACCGTGGAAACAAGATTCTGATTAACGCCCGAATTTTATCATCCACCGCAGCTCGTTTGCTTCTACCACCTTCCATCTTTCTTCATTCTTGTTTCCTCTATTCCGCGTTTTCCATCGTTTCGCTACTTTCGTTACCCGTGTCCCGTTTTCTAAAGAGTCTTTCCGTTTCCGTTCCACTGGCTGGCGAACTTTCTCCATGCGTGCACCGACGCGTTTTCGCGTCTTCGCTGGAATCCACCTTCCCTCATTTCCACCGCGTCGTTTCCGCCAACGCATTCGACGTAATTTCGATACTACCTGTTTCGAGAATTTGAACGTGTGTCTTCTTTTTCGAGCGAACGGCGCCGTTAAAGGGGATCGCTGCATCGCGTGTACGAGTAGAAGAGTCTCTACAATGGCACAGCCTTCGTAGAATCGAGGACGCGAACAGTCCATGGGCAAACACAGAGGACGAACGCGCTGTAATTTCACGTGGAAATCCATTTAAAGCGATTGAACGCTGGATTCGGAGAAGAGGGCAGGGAAGAAAAAAAAACTGTTCGAATCGTGGGATCGCAAACGTTTTATCGCACGATCGTGATGCTGGATTTAAATTTACTCGATTTCAGGCAATCCAATTTGGCTAATGAAACGACGCTGTTTGTCGCTAGGCGAGCACAAGCGCGCCTGTCGTGTCTCTTTTCCGCTCTTTATCCCGTTTCTACCCTCTCGACTCTCCTTGTCGTTTCGTAATGTACAGACCCAAACGGCCAGGTAATTAAGTTGTAATTGATAAGCGTGTTATTTCGTCGATATGGCCCTCCCGCGGAAAAGGAAAATTACGTCGATTCGCTCGAGCATGGTGAAATGGGCATCGCCTCGCGCTGTGACTGTGGACTTCGCGTTGTGTGGCATGCCGTCCCAGCGCGTGCATTTCAACCCCCGTCGAATTTGTCCTGTGATTAATCGGGCGAACGTAAATTAAGAATTTTGCGTTACACGCGACAATGCACTCTATATCCTATAAATTATATTCGTTGGACATGGCATTGTTCCTGACTAATTATAAGAAAAAATTCTGTACACTATCGCGAACGTAACTTTGAAAAAAGTAAAGCAAAGAGCGTAACTTTGCGGTGTCGGTGCCTAACGCGAAAACGGAAGGGCTGGCCCGGTGAAAACGGGGCTCGCGATTATAAATAGTGGAAAATACCGCGAACAAACGGAGCTGTGCACGCAGCCGTGGCCAAATACTCGCTAGTTCCGGCTATGGGTCACAACGGAAGTGCAGCCGTAAACCCGGGCGCATAGGTGCCGACCACAATGGCTCGTAGAAAGCGGCCGTGTGTATCGAGGAACGGTCGGGAGCGTTAAAATTCACGCCCGGCTCGACCGATTCGTTTTTCGTCCGCGCGACAGTTAATAAACACGTTTATTACTCCCAGTTATGGAACGCATAGTCGGCTAGGCTCGTGGAGGCGCGTGTACGCGAGTATCGACCGAATTAAACGAGGATTTATATCGATCAGGAGACCGAGTATGGCTATAAAACGATATTGAAATTAATCGTCGACGAGAACGATCGGCGGTACGTGTCCAAAACCAAACGGTACGAAACCAAGAAACGAGAGAAAATGTCGATACGTCGCGCGAAGCAGAAAACAGCCGGCGCAAGGTGAATGACACGCCGACAATCGCTGGTGCAGCTACAATAACGGTTCGATCAGCAAAACCTCCGCGTTCCCGGTAATCTTGCAACATTCCGCGCATACCACGGCCACGCTGCTTCGCTCCTCGACCAGCGTTGAATAATAAATATATAAATACCATCGCGCCGGATCCGGGGAACCGTACAATTTCCTCCGCTAGCGATTCAGGACCGAACGACTTCCTATCCCGTGCGCAAACGATCGTCCCTGCGGTACCAAATGGCCATTTAGCGAAAACCAGGAAACGACAGGTCCGCTAGATTTATGCAACGACGAATTAACGTCGATTGATTCGCGAAAAATATCGTCGGTTTCTGCGGCGGTGCCCACTGAGACACAAGATGCCTGGTCATCGTTGTGGTCGTAGTTGCCATGGCAAAAAGCGTGAGCTCGTGGTTTACGAGCGGTCAAAGGAAAACTGCGGAAAAGGAGAATTGCTCGCGGACAGGAAAGAAACGTCGTGGAACGACTGAGACAGAGACATGGGAATTGCGCGTTCCAACTGCTTTCTTTCTCGTCGTTTCGTTTGCCGAGTAATCGCCTTTATGCGAAGTTACTTGGGCTAACGAGCCTGGTCAACGAAAAACGTTTTCGTTAAATTACCATTAAATTGCCAATCGTTGAACAGTGGGAGGCTTCGTTTTTCTCCGTTTACGAATCAGACATCTCGCCGTGATAAGTTTAACGATCGAGTAGAACGCGAGTTGTGGATTCCGATTAAATAAATCAGACGCAGACCAGGAATACGCGAAGCGAACGTCGAGCTCGAAAGGGGTGATGTTTCGAATCTACCAGCCCCAAAATTTGTACAACGAGCGTAGATCGTAGAATCTTGTTTCAGGGGAGGGTTCGGATGAATCGCTGTTGAACACGCGAACGTCTACCCTCGTTCTACCTGGTCATGGCGTGCGAGTGCACGCACGCGGGCGAGACATCCGGCGTACACGTAACGAGGGTGTACGCGCGGTTGGTCGGTAGATCGGTAGTATAGTTCACGGTGGTGAAAACTTGGCTCGCGCTTGGCTACCGTAAATAGCGGTTTCGAGCGGTCGCATAAAGTTCGCCGCGAGTCCACGGCAATGTATTCAAAAGCATCGGCTGCAGATATTATTTATGTTAATATAATAGTCTTCTCACCCTGCGCGCCGCTTTTCTACGGCAACAGCCTCCACGATGGAGATAGGAGGGAGTAACAGAGGGGGGAGGAGGGGAACGCTGGGTGAAGCAACGAAGCTGTAGATCGAAAGGGATAGAACAGAGGCATAGAGGAAAGGCGGAAGGGAGTCAGCTAAGGTAATAATATGCGTGTACGTGAATATACGCTCGCGGCGTGTGCGGCCAACACACGACGGAATTCACGCACCTGCTCCCCACCGAGTTTCTAGCCTCGCCCTCTGGGACGTAATTTGTGAGGTTTACAGGCAACCAGGGGTCGAAGGACACGCCGTAAAAGGGATTTCCAAGAGACAGCGAGACCCGCGAGAGGCCAGCCGTATCTACCATAGTATGTCCTCGCCTATGGTTGATCCTTCGATACTCGATCCTCTCCGGCTAAATAGATTGACCTGCGAATCGAGGCCGGGCGCCCCTTGAAATCTTCTACCCGTTCGACCGGGATAATATTATTTTCGTCGCACGGTAAACTGAAAGAAAAGAGGCTACGACCATCCCTGAAATGAAAACCAACCCTTTCGCCTGGGGATCGTAATACACTTTGCCGGATACTTTTGCCCGAGAACAGCGCAAAAGAAGACTCGATTCGATATCGATCCGAACCAAACATAGCTGCCAATGATCAACGGTTTCGTTATCGATGACTCACGAGCCTTACTCGCGAGGTTTCCTAGTTTGTCAGCGCTGTAATCGGCAGGCAATCGCGTGCTCGTTCAACGATTATTGACCGGCTCCTACGCATCGGTTTTCTTCGATATTTCTGCACTTAAGAGCCAAACAAACTGTTTTCTTAAAAATTTACCGTTCTCCTTTTTTTTTTTTTTTTTTTTTTTTTGAAGATTGTATGATATACAAAATCATTCCCTTTCTCTCTACTATCATTTTATGTTCTATTGAGAAATACCAAAAAAGGACATAGGTCAATTTATGTTTCATATGGAGATTTCTTTTATGAAATCACATACGAGACAACTTCGAGAGCAAGACACAACCTTGACTTCACATTATCTATGTAAAATCCAACAGCTTCGTGAGTTCACGATCACGTTGTAGATCATAACAAAACGATTACCCCCAATTCAACCATACTGATCGCGTTCAATCTTAAGAATAGAGGAAACTGTACTTCTTCGAATACTAAACTCGATTCCATCTTCTTATAAATTATCGTCCACATAGAGACTATGAAGCTGAGAACTGATTACTTCAGAAACTAAACCGAGTTATGCCAATCATAAATCAACTTTATATTCGAGACAGACTTTTGAGAAAACAAGGTTAAGCTCTCGCCAATAAATATATCGTAGAGGAATAAAACAAAAACTAGCGCGTGTTTTAACACAGGGAACACGTTCATACGGAGAACGACCATGAAAAAGCAATAAAGCGAGGGAAACAACGACGGCCGTTTCGATCGGCTGGCAAATTCGACAACTTCGTCGGCCGCGTTCGCGATGGATCACACTCCCGATCGAGGAAAAAAGAAAAAGAGAAGGGAAAATAAAAAGAAAGGAAAAATGAAAGGGAGACGTAAAAACGCGGGGGAAGACTCGAGCGCGACTCGACGCAAGCGACGGCGTAATAGGAGGCTGCGGTCGATAAGACCAAAAAGACGGACGGTCGGATGAGCGGGCTGGCGAGCGAGTGAATTGCTACGCGAGGGGGGATGGTAGATCTGGTTACTCCACTCCTGTTATCCGTTTGAGGCAGTTACCCCCGCTTTCAGCTCTGTTAAAGACACATAACCGCGCTTCGCGAGAGGGAAAAAAGGAGAGGAAGAAAAGGGAGAGAAAAAAGGAAGGAAACGAGCCAGAGTGAAAACAACGATCCTTCGAAAGCAACGCTATTCAAACTTTACCCAGACCGTAATTAATTGTGTATCTCCGTTTAATCGAGAATTGGCCAGAACCACGGTCCATCGGCGTCCAATGTCGTTTCATTCGTTTTCTTTCTTCGCGCTGCAAAATCTTGTACATTGAATCCTTTCGCGAAGAATCACTGATGGATCGGTTACCCGTGTTTAGTGAAAATATCGTTCTCGATTCGAAGTAGCAGACTTTCGTTTAAAGCTATCAGTTGAACACCGATCGATAGTACATGCTAGTTATTTCGATGGAATTCGCGTAACGCGGAGCGACCCGATCTAATCGATGAACCGAAGAAGCAACCAGTTATAGGGGAAAAAGTTCAAGGGAAAATTTTCTTCTCAGTTCGATCGACCACTCGTACGGTGAACGCTCCGACGCGTTAAGGCTCCGTCATAATGGTGAAACCGATTTTTCGTATGTATCCTACGCGTCAGAAGCTGTGGTACATCCAGTTAATCTTACCGATAAATCATGCTAATGGTGGATTGATACTACGGGCATCATCGCGTTAACACGATAAGAATAACTCGATGTTTCCATAAACGTTCACCGTTCTATTTTCTATCATAATAATCATCTATTACAATATTATAACAATCATAATAGTCATAATAATACAATAATCATAAAATTGGACTATAGTGTGCGATCTTAATCGTGAAAGACAGAGCTGTTTAAAAATGTTAAAAGCTTTTCGAATAAAAAAATTCGGTTAATAGTTTTCATGTACATGAAACGAATTTCATGATAAATTATCAAAGACTTCAAATAGGAATTCGTAAATCTTCAACATGTTTATCGAAACTCGCAAGTGTTAAAATCCGTCGCTATCGACTTGTCGGATGATTCACAGAATGTTAGGTAATTTTGCTTGATATCGCGATTCCAGATCTATATACATATAGAAAATATTTGATTATTCCGTGTTCGAACGTATCTCGATAAAATCGATGTTTCAACGCCGATACAATTCCAAGGAAATGTCGAATTAATTATTCGACGAGGAGTGCCGTATATTACGCCCTTCTAATGTAGGATAAGGGAAACTCGTTTCTTAAATATTTCACCATCTAGATACTAATTCACTTAATGTATTTCTAAACGACCCAAACGAACCAAGAAAAAAATGTGGCCGCTCGCCGCACCCATAGCAGACCAATAACTCACATCCGCCATCGACGATGCCGTACAAAGATTCCAATAAAAGAGGGAGAATCCTCGAAACGTGGAGGATTAAACATCAGCTACAGACATCTCTGCGTAATATCGACTAATGCCGCGATTAAAATCCGCAAGGACAGCTCCATTAAGGTCATTCCAGACACGCGTTCCATCGCGTCATTCTCCTAATAACAGAGCCGCCTCTGTCTCGAAACACCATAAAGGTCGTGTTATTCGAGGCGGCGACGAAATTCCGCCATTTTGGAAATTCTTCTTCAATTTCACTCGTTTTATTTTCAAGAAGCGTAGTCGACGAAGAAGGCACGTTCGTTTAAGGCACGAGCGGAAGAAGTACATCTGGTCATCGAAATTTTTACTCGTCGGTGGTCCACGTATAGTTTTCACGCGTATTTTCCTGCCCGCGTGCATGTGCAGGACGTACCTATCACGTGCGTGCATGGTACGTTCTCGGAATGCACACGCGGGCAAAGAGTTTGGCCGGTAGTATCGCCGATGCAACGGTGCACGCGCGCTGAAATTCAATGCCGAAGTATGCATGCTCGCGTGTGGCAGCATGATAATGATATTCCACGGGTTTGTTCGCTGCTCGGAACGCAATTCCTCGCCCTTCTTCTCTTTCCATTCCACCTTCGGTTCTCCTTTCAGCAGCATAGTGTCAAGGCTTGAAAAGTTACGCTCGAATCGACTCCGGGATCATCTTCGGTAGAAACAAAGGTTCGTGTAAATTTTCCATGGTTCAAAGGTATTTGCGCGTTGTGTCGTGTCTCGTCTTCCTGACGAAGCGTCGAATTTATAATTCTGTGTTTTTTACCTCGAACGTTGGATCGTCCCTTCTGTTTGGGATAACGTATGCTCGGAACGGTAATGTGCGATTTCTCACAGCCAAAATGCTGTCTGGATCTGAACGAGCTGCGGATGTTTTTCAAACTCTTGGAATAAAATCGTAAACTCGATGACAGTTGTGTATTTTCTCCATTTCAGGATATAAAGAACGTCAAAAACGATAATCGACGAGGAAGGGGTGGTTTCAATGCGCATTCGGCATAAACGCGTGCAATAATCGAGTTCCTCGCGGCGGACGAAGTCAATTAAAAATATTTCATTATTTTTGCAGGCCGTTACCCGCTCGAAATTCAATATCTCTCGATTTTTCCAGCGGTTCTGAAAATTGCGTCCAGTATAATCGTTTCGCGGCACCGCGTCGCGTAAATATCGCGTCCATCGATTTGCGGTCGCAAGGAAGACTCGCAAGTTTTCCAAATTTCGATCCTCGTCATGTAACAATTCGTTAATTGTTTGAGGTGTCGGGAAACTAATTCCGCGATGTACCGTTAATGGTCGGTTTGATTCGTAAAATTTAATAAACGATCACATTTGTAACTCCGCGCCCGCCTATATAATAACGTTCGAAACGAATTCGTTTGCAAATTAAATACATATCGATGAAAAAAATCACGACAGCAACTTTCCGAGCCCATCATCAATACTCATTAATTCACCATGGATTTAATTAAATTTCAATGACGGCCGACCTTTCAAAACGCAACCCCTGCTCGGACAATGCAACCAAAGCTGCCTAAATCACGATGGCAACATTGACTCCATTTTCCCGCTTCATCCGCGCTTTACAACCCCGCTGGACGCCGGGGGCGGGTGCGTTTGCGAGGTCTGCACCGCTGGTCATTACGCATTACGCATTCATAAGCCGGGATTTAAGGTTAGGTCGCAGCCCGACGCTAAGTGCATTAATATCCACTTTTAGCAGAGACGAATGCACTAGGGACTGTCACAGTCCCCTCCCTTGCCTGTGCATGTATTTAACTGCGTCGTCAAGGTGCACACGTAGGGTGGCGATCCAGGACCGAAGGGCGAGTGACACATCACTATTCGAATAAAATCGAAGCTTCAGGCGCTTTCATTCTCCACCACGTCGATGGAACTCCTTACAATCGCGTCGTATTATGGCGTCTTTTATCGTATAGAGAGACGATAAAGGCGTGACGCTTAATTTCTTCGATATTCCCTCCTGAGTGTACCCGTTTAATTGACCGTTCTGTTCGTTCGTTCGTTCTATGTTACTCGTATGCAAATTTGATGGGCTAATTAGGAAACTTTCGAGAAGCGAGGTCGCTCGGTCGTTTATTTGGAATCGTTAAACGACGAGAGTGCTAGAAAATCGGTTTACCAGCCAAGCTAAAAATACGTACATATCGATCACTGGTACATTTTTTAATTCGCACAAATTTTCCAGCGGATAGTCTAGCGTTCGTCGTGGAGAGTCGAAAGGATCGAAGAGGGGAAATCGAAGAGGGAGACAATCGGAGGCAGGAAAACGTAAGAAGATTGCAGAGTCGAAAGAGCAGACTCCTGTAGCTGGCGCGAAAGGTGAGGTTGAAAGCCCCGTCCCTTCCTACTCGTCCCGTCGCTTTCACACTCTTTCTCTTTCACTCTCCGCTTTCCACGATCTATGGCCGGCTTAACTCCGGCACGCTCGTATTTTACAGGACACTCACAGAGTCGTGGTGCGTACGTACACGTGCCCGGAGGCACCAATACACAGACAGAAGGAGGAGAACACCCTCTGCTGGAAGTGTCTCTCCGAACGCTTGAGGCCCTTCCTCCCCAGTGCCACAGGACGCTCGAACGCGCCGCCATCCCTCGGCGTCTTTCCCCCAAAACCTTGCCACCCCGTATAAGCTAAAAACGACCTGGTCGCTTAAGGTTTCGTTTAATCTTCCCTTATCCTACGTCCTGGCAGGTACCCGTACGATCGCACGAGATCTCACCCCGATCCTTTTTTCGTCCTTCTATCGCAGATGGAACACGGGGGATCTTTCCCCGGTGGTTCTCGTGTCCGTGCGACGTTTAGGACGATGCCTCTTCCTGCCGCCTCTCTCTCCGAGTCCGTGGATTTAATATTGATGAAGGGCTCTCTCGGCTGAGAGAACACAAACGTGATTCGTGTTCCTTCGAGCATGGTGTATTTTCCTTTATCACGGGTAGCGCGCAATTAAAAAGGATGCTTTTCCACGTTGCGTTTAAAAATTACAGAGAATTTCTTTTTTTTCTTCAACGTGCAATTTAATCTTCGTGCATGTATATATCGAAGTCAGTACGGTGGAAATTAAACGTCGAAGAGATCGTAATTTGATTTTTACCGAGTCTACACGGTTCCACGCGGTGCGTATTGAATTATAAGCTGTCACAGCCGGAAGTACATTTGTACCGTGACGCCGGCTACCGGTGTCTTGCTCGTTTTTCACGGCAATTTCATTATCACTGCTCTCGGATCCGGAGTCATTCGATCACCCGTGCAGCCTACCAGTCTTGCCGGAGCTACTCCGGGCTCGCGCAAATAAATCTAGCGCCCGGTGAGGGTGACAAGACACACCGTCGTGTTCCTCTCATCTGTTCCCGGCGAGATAGAAGTCGGTCGATCAGTCATTGCGACAGCCCTCCTGCAACGACTCCAGACAAATCGGTAGAGAGCGAGACGGGTGAAAGTCTTGGTCGCTTCCTTTTCTTCGTGGAGCGACCCATTACTCGCGTCAGCCACGAAGTTCCCAGTAAATTCGTGTTCTGCCTTCAATTTTCTGTGCTCCAGCTAGTTGTGCGTGTTTCAAACGATGAATGGAGAAGCTATTCTGAACGAATATAAACGTTTGACCTACACAAAAAATTCGTCAGCCTAAAAAGTAAATACGACGATCGAGTCAACCTCTGTACATTTTTCAGCAACAATTCTGTTGTTATATTTTCTTTTGAATTATTCTGTCATTTTATCAATTTGCAACGAACGTTGTTTTACGTGGATTCAACGACCACATAACGGCTAGCCAATTCCTCTTGTTCGTATCCGTTTCCCATGACCAAAAGGCCAACTCCTTCTCCTCAGTACCAATCCCCTATTTTTCTTCCTTCCGCGCTCGTTTCCTGAGGGATTGGTTATAAACGCTAGCAGCGAACCGGCGCCCGATATCCTCGGCGCAGAATGCTTCAGCGCGCGGTCTTTCGGTCGTTTTCGAGCACAGTTTTAGAGCAGGGAAAGCCTGGCGACAAAAGAGGTAGGGGAGAGGAGAAGCATGGACACAGTGCGGTCGTCGTTTGGCCGACGAGCAACCTTTGTATCGAGGGCAGCGACTGTGAATCCGGTAGCAGTCGGTGTACACACCGCTCTTCCTGCTCGTAACGCGAAAACACGGTCCGCGACTTTGTCCCGTGAACGCTTTCCTGACGATCCTCGGAATAGGCCAAATTTAAATTCTACGTGGAAATTGCGCCGAGTTCGTTGACCTTCTCCCGTAGTATTTGGACCAACTAATGGTCAATCGTGCGTTGAAGTAGCGTGAATTCCTCTGATACTATCGTTTCTAATTTAATCCAAAGGTTTAACAAACGAAATATTAAATACACCTAGAAAGTCCTGCGTCACCCCGTATACAATTTAAAACCATTATAACACACTTTAACTGTCGATACGCGATATGTCCAGGCTACATATTCGCGTAAGCGCCTACAAAAATTACAACGAAAGATCGATCGAGCGACGCGAGTCGATGGCGCGTTCCTTTTTGCGTGGAAATCCAATTTCTTCGCTGGAGAACGGTAAATAACGCGGGGAATTTTTTCCGAAAAGTATACGGGAGAAAGATCGTGCAGGATTACGGGCGTGTAGTGGGGTAGGAAGAGACGCGGAAGGATGAAAAGGAAGAAGGAAATCGGATGGAACGAGAAAAACGGACGGAGGTAGTTGCGGAGCGCAAGAACGGAACCGCGCTGGCGTGGTCAGCCGAAGGCAAAACAACAGCCACGAGCTTTATTGACTGGAACCGATGAAAAACGAGGAGAGATCGGCCACCAGCGTCGTTCTGCCGCACGCCGAAACTCCCAGCTCCCTTCCTGCCTCGCTTAAACTTCTGCCGCGTCTGCTATCGATGCGATAGGTAAACACCAGCGATAGATACGCGACATTACCAACGAGGATACGTACATATGTGCGTCGTATAGTCGCTACGATTTTCCAGCTATCCCTCTGGAATACGCCGGAAATATTGTCGGTCGTCTATCCCCGTCGTTCCGAGCGTTTCTTCAACTGATCGATTAACCTCGTTGCGATTCTTCGTTCAAGCTGACTCGACGTCTGGTTCCAGCGTATCTAATGATGCTTTAATCCGAATCAATCATGGTCTCCAAAAAATACCAAATGAATACCTATATCCTGAATTAAAAGAATCTTACGCGTTAACTCGCGTACAAGAAGGAAACGACGATTCGAAAATGGTTCAAAGACCATCGTGGATAAACAATATCTGTTGGAAGAGCAATGTCCAGGTTTCTCCCCTTTTTTTCGCAATCGATATTGTCTCCCCGTGCTCTCAGCGACGCATTACACAATCGTACCTGCCGTATCGCGCAACTTATCTCTCGCGCGGCTCGCGACACGTTTTCTCGGCTTGATTGCATAACGCGGTTTACATACCGCAATTTAAATATTCCACCTCGGTGCGTCCCGTTGTTCGCGTGTTTTTTCCTGAAACGTTAAACGAGCTGGCTCTAAGAAATACCACTTGAACAATTTCCTCTGCTAACTAACTTTACGATATGCCTTCACGCGTGATACTATTTTGAAGTCACATGAAAGCCATGAAATTAAGCGTCAAAGAAGGTCTACGAATCGAGCGTGATTCCGTCGGACAGAAAATCGAGTCGATTCCGAACTCCGACGGAGATCGGTCCCGGTGCAATTTCAAAGATTACATCGAGAAACGAACGATGACGACTGGCAGCGCGACATCGGTCTCTGGATCAACTTCCGGTTTCGCTGGAGACCGCAGCGCGAAAGATTAACGACGTATCGTGTCCAGCGTCATGCTCGGCAAGTATCGAACGGTGGACAGCCCTGTCGATTCCTTTGGGACTTTGACGATGAAACAGGAAGAAGGGAGGGCGATCGATCACGTCGTGCCATCGTGAAGCGGATCGTTGACTCGTCGACCGACGAATAATCACCGAGGTATTTCGTTACGCGGAACACCGTGGACGGAAATTTAATGGAGAAGAAACCCCGTTTTTCATTCTTCGTTTAAAAGCAGCCTCTCAAGAATTAAACGTAATTTATAAGTATGTTTCTTGATAATTAGAGTCTGCCGGCTTGGCACAGCTATTTAATAAAAGTTGTCGAATTAGTTTATCGATCCACGTACAATTATATTCGATCTACATACTCTTTTCTATCAAAATTCGAATAAAAAATTTCCGTTGTACCGCGAGTAAAACTTGTACGTGGCCTTACTCCTATCTGATCTCCACATCTTAGGAACGTCAGTACCGATAAGAGAGATAAGAGGTATGTTTCCCTAGAGCCGCGATATGAGTTGTTCGGGTTTGTTATGCGAGAAACGGCATTCTCTAAAAGATAATAGCGCTATCTGTCGTACAACGTAATTTTTCGTCGAACGGTATTACTCAAGAAATCAAAATTCCATTGCGTTTAACGACCAGGCAATCCCGATGATCGCTGAAACTCGTTGAAGAACCGGGAAACGGCATCAAGAATCCTCTAAACGGCTTTCCCCGCGCGATGAAAAGAGCCGTGCGTCATTGAGTTCTCGTGGAGAATCTACAAAGGAAGTGGAGCAATTTTTTTCGATGCGTACGCGCCCGACACCTCGCCACATGCATATCACACAGGAACGCGAAACGAGCTTTACAGCTTACGCGTACGCGACGAATCAGTGCTCATCAAGGCCGGCTGTGGTTCCGCGTTTCTGCCGCCAATGGTGCCGCTTCATTCAAAAGGAGTGATACGACGACACAGGTTACGAAGGGTGCGGCAATCGAGAGAGATAGACAAAACGAGAAGGAGGAAGAAAAACAGAAAGAGAAGAAGATACAGCAAGAGAGAAAGAAGTTCGCGTGTCGGAGAAGGGACGCTTTGAGGGCGGAATGTTTTCATTTTAAGGTCCTCCAGCGTCCTTCAGAGCCTTTCCACTGGAAGCCCCTTCCCGTTTCTTTTCTCTGATGCACTCCCTCACCCCCTCGAGAGTCTCCCGAACAGCCACACCGGCACGTCGCCCACCACCACTACCATCAAAAACGACGACGACGAGGACGCCCGCCGCCGCCTCGGGTTTTTAACCCATTCTTTCGCGCATTTGCAGCTTTTCCAGCACGCCTTTGATGCGACTGCTTGGGGTTGCCCGCTAGTTTCTTTGTATATAACCGAGTATACAGAGAGAGAGAGAGAGAGAGGGAGGGAGAGAGAGAGAAGGAGACTGACGAAGCTCGACCTCGACTTCCTCCGCTCTTTTCCGCTGTTCCGGTCTGCCTTCTTCGCTCTTTGTTTACACAGTACCACCGTTGGATGCTTGGATAACGTTCGGGAAACAACCCCTCGAATCGCTCCTTCTCCATCTACCTATTCTTAACAGTCCTCTCACTTTTTACCCTATCCTCTCAGCGTCTACTTGTCGTTAATCATTGTGCCGCGAACGCATTGTCGATTCCGCCTCTTCGACGAACGAAAAGAAGAGAATCGACCCGCGATGAAACTTGCTGATCGAGCTCGAGGGTGCGGCCCACTCGAGGGTGTAACGCTTCAAAGCGGTCGGAAATCACGCGTTCCGAGGAATCAGCCCGAACGAAGCGACTTCCACACTGTCGTCCTGCTCGTGAATCAACGCAAAAAGGAACTCGAAGGAAGTACCACGCGTATGCTCGTTAAAGTTTCATCAAACGCTTACAGCGTGACTAATTAAGCGGGCAGCGTGCGAATTCCAGACGAAAACAGCAGCCGCGCTAATGGTCGGAGCTCGTAAAGAAGTCTCGCGCATAAACTTGAACGCGAGAAGCAGGCACGTAAGGTAAATGAACGGCGAAAAGAAAACAATACGCGTTGTGAAGCCAGGGAGGCAATTTCATCCCTCGATTTTCTTTTTCCAACTCCTTTCTTCGCATCCCTTCCTCCTCTTTTCCCCTTTCTCCTTTCCCTCTTTTCTATTTCTCGCCTAACGCTCGCGGAAACTCGAACGATTCGGCTCGGTAACAGGAACGAGCCGCGTGTTTTCATCGCGAAGTACTTTGCGACAATCGTAATTTACATAAGCTTTCTTTTCATCTCGATGACGTCTCGAGCCAAGGAATACGCGTCAAGGGACGCAAGAAGTTGTGTAAAACGCGCGAGAATCGAAATCCTTACGACCGCCTCGCTCTTTTCTAACCGACACGGCGCGGCGCGGCGTGGCGTCGCGTCGTTTCTCCACGATTGAACAACATTCTCTTCTCCCTTCGCTGCCTGTCGCGCCGCGAATGTAAAAAGATTTAAGTACAGGAAAAACTTCCCGTCATTGTTGCTTCTTTCGTCACGATCCCCGACTGTTTTACGGTTATTCTTGTCGGCCAGGACAGTCAACTGCGCCGTTGACGGATGACTCGACGTGCGGTTTCCGAAGAATCGGAACGTTTCTTCGACCGACGTTTCTACGATATCTGTATTTGTCCTGCTCCGAAAGCAATCCTATCTTTACGACTAATTCGATAATACGACCACCTCGACCGAGTGTAATTGAAGCGATATCGCCGAGAAAAGTTGGGTGAGTCACAGATAGACGAGGACAGCAGGTGAAGATAGAAATTCTATTTGGAGAAAAACGGCTAAACAAATACCTATCACGTGTGCAAGTAATAAAGCGAAGAACAAACGAATCGTAGCGAGTTTAGTGGCCTAAGATATCAAACGCTAGAGGCGATGCACGAGAAAGCAGCGTGTTTTTGAAAACGAATTGTGCATGGAAAAACTCTTTGCCCAGTTTTTCTTTATTAAAGCTTTCTTCAAAGGGCAACAAGAACGTTGAGATTTTGCAGCGCGAACTGTTACAAGTTTCGCGAAAGCCGGCCAGGCTTCCGTTTGGAAGGAATCCATAAAACTGAGGCAAGATGTCGGTTTATGAAACCGAGACCCGACTATCCTTCCAAAAAGATTTGAGAAGAGTGCTTTGTCCGTTGATTTTTGCATGCAAAACGGTACGACACGTAAAATCGTTGCGATAAAGCCGGCTCGTAAAAAAAAAAAGGGGGGAAAGAGGAAAGAGAAAAAGAACGAAGAGAGGAGGAAGAGAGCTACAAAACAAATCGCGGAGCGACTACATGCTCGACTTTCGGTTATTAGTCTATCCGCGCAGCCAGAAGAGATAATTGAAAAATCAACCGTAAAGTTATCGATTTTCTGTCGGGCGTATAACACCCGATATACACTGGCTGGAACACGAGATGCTCGTTTTCTATAAGCGACTGGGGCTAGATGTCGACGTGTATTCAACAACAGTTTTACGAGCGGCGCCCCGCTCTTTTATCAGAAATAAACATTTGACTACCGAGAACGCGAACGCGAACGTGCATTCCATCGCGATGTAACGCAATCAAAAAGCTCACCGATCTTTACGGCCTCGTAAATAAAATTCGTAAGAAGATGGCCGTACCACCGTCTGTCTCTTCCTCTTTGGGTAACTTCTTGTTCGTTCTTATTCGTCGTGGACGATATCGCGAAGTCGACTCCTTAGCAGCGTCCCTGAATCACTACTACGCCCTCGCGATTACGTTTCGCGACTCAAACATTCTGACATATCAGACCGCTGCCATCGCGGCGCGTATAAATCTTGACGATAATGGGGCTCGCGTCGAGCTGCTGCATTGTCTCGCGCCTCCCTGCACTATGCCATCGTTTAAAAGTTACCGTAACGGGAATTTTTCTTCTGACAAAAGACTTTTAACCAGCCACGGGTGAGGAATACTGAAATTGCGTCATATCCTGAAATTCTGTGCCGGAGATCCAGAATGGAAGGAACTAAGCTAAGGGATTTTAAGCCGAAACTATTTTTTTATGAAAATGTCCGTGTCCCGTGGTATACACCCGAGGATAGAGTCGGAAGTAGTTTCTCTGTGACACAAACAACTTTAGAAGATTGCTCTGCGAATTGTGGTCAGACGTTTTCTCGAAAAAACCGAGAGACGTTGAGCAATCATCGCGCGCTGACAAACACACGCGAATTCCGTTGAAAGTTTCTTCCAGTTCTATATCCGATAAGGCCGTGTTCTACTTTTCCATAGATACTATCTTCTGTTTTGCAGAATCGAAGCTCGGGTTCTCACTTAGGCCCTATGCCGCACGAAATCGCGCTTATCACGCAGATAAATGTTCACATCGTTCACCGATTTTATCGAAGTCGAGTCTCGCGTGTTTGTATCCGCGAAACGAACGCTTCGTCGTCGTTCGAGCGAATCGAACGACCACGGGAGAACAGGAAACGGTTACCATATCGACGCCAGATATTTTACCTCCTACCTTCCATGGAGTCTTCGTTTTCGCTTCTCTACCCTTAAGCGAACCCGTTCCGAGGAAAACACGGAAGACGCCAACTCGCCAGAATTTTCCTTCCGCGTGCTGAGTTCAACTTATAGAAAGCAGAATCCGATAGAGCTGTTCGTTTGTAACGAGTTAGAACGAGTACCGATGAAATTTTCCTTAAAAGAAATTCAACTTCGTTTAAAGACCGTCATTGATTCTTATGAATACAATTTGTAATCGAAAGGGACAAGTTTCGTAGAACTCAATCACGTTCTAGGATTACAATCTGTAGGATTACAGAATCGGCAACTTGACGTGAATTATAACTGCAGTAGATCGAAAGATCGATCTTCTTTTTTTCAATTTTGTTCAAGGATCGAATTAAAAATAGATGATCGTAGGCACTAAGAACGTAAATACGTTCTATAATAAACATACATTGCCACGAATCCAGTATAATCCTAGCGATTCCCAGAAACGTCACCATATTCTTTCCCGCTAAGTCTCTGAAATGGCTTCCATCTTCAGAGAAACACTTTCTAAGCAATCTGTGCCGTAGAAGTTTCTTCCATTTACCCTGGAAGAGCACGAACCTTCGAGAGAGCCGTGGCTTCCACTTGAAGCAACCTGTATCTTCTTACGCAAACAGCCGTTGCGTCACGCTCGTTCCTTCTATCGGAATCTCGTGTACACCGTTCGTATTTACTAGAAACGTAGACACAGGCAACAGAGGGACGACGTAGAAAAGAAAGGAGGACGAGCACGTGTAACGCTCGGTTACGACCCGCTGTGACCGATAAGTAGCGCTCAGTCCCGCTTCGAAACTCGCGCGGCCTGAGGCGAATCACCACGAACCGAACCGTCCCTCCAGCCACGCCGAATCACCAGTCAGCTTCCCCCAGGTTTTACCTGGCACGAATAACGCCGTGTGCACGTGTATCGAATATCCGATTTCGAGCGCGACTGCACGAACGTGGGCGACGAGGATTTACCGTACGCCCGTGACAAGAAACGAATATTTTATTTATTTATCCCCCTTCGGACGGACGTGCGGTGTCAAGAAGGCACCGATGCCTGCTAAGATGGATTAACGAGCTGGATTATGCACGCCGAGTTCACAGCGTACGAGGAGATTACGACTTTCGAAGCCATAATCCGTACGTCCTGTATTGCTCCCCTTCTGATACCAGTTCGATAATTGCGTTGATGCGTAGGGTTTATAATTTGGGAAGGTGAGATGAAATCCAGATAAGATCTGAATCTTCTTGGTTTCGGTTTGCGAAGAGCAATAAAATAGCTTTGCTCTTATTTTACTTTCCATCGGTAAAAGTTGTACTTCGACTAACACTTTCATGGCGGCTATTACTCGAGAAAGTAGCGTGTATTTTTTTCGATCGGTATAGATTTCTACATACGGATGCATAGTATCGCTTTTCGTAGTCAATGAATTACGAAGAATCAATTTCGCGCTGACCGCGTCCGAAACTTTCAAATCTATGTATCAACTGGTATTTTCCTTCGCCTTGTAGAAGTCGTCCGTGAGAACGAAACTGAATTTGCATGGAACGAGATCGAAATGCAATTTTATAGAGCAATGTCTACAGATCACAGAATTTACCGGAGATCGTCGCGAAATCGTAACCATAGAGAAACGAAAATGGCTGATCTCGCAGTAAGGATTCGATCTTCCGGAACGGGCAACCTCAAATTCAGTGCAGTCGTGGACGCGGTGGAACAGCCACTTTCGCGTCGATTTTCCCCGAAACGTAGCAGCGCACGTACGAACGTTACACGGTTGCCATAATTCAGAACGAACACCACAGGAGTTTCCTTGCACGTACACGAAGATCGGTGGTGTCGTAGGTGCGCGCAGGCAACGCCACGCTTCGGGACACCATCCACTTTGCTCGTAAAAATACCGGTGCAGCTGGCAAAGAGACCGACCGAGACTGGCAAAAATAACACTTGAAGAGGTCTTACTTACGGGCCACGTGGTTGGGGAAAATTCGAGCGACGAGGCGACGAAGAAAAAGGTGTGGAAGACACGGTCGCGCCGTTGGAAAGGGAGCACGGCGTGACAGAAAGGGAGCTGACGGTGAAGCGAGCGTGCATGCATTTACCCTGACACGAGCGTGTACATGGGAAGGGTACTAGTTTTACCCTGTGAAAGAGAAATGAGAAATTCATACGAAGCATCTGGAGCACTTCTGACTGCGTTTGAGGTCGGAGAATCTTGACAGATTCTATTGGTTATAGTTGTGTGTATTGCAAATAAGAAATATCTTTGTGATTTCTAAGCGACGCATTGTAGGAACTCAGTTTCGAAGGTAATTTATAACGAGACGCTGGAAAAGATAAAGAGTTACGAAACGACGGTATTATAAGTAGGCATATTCGTGAATCGATCTCTTGAAAATCACAAGTTCGTTTAACCGACTTCCTAAGAATGTGGCAGCCGCCAAACGGAACATAAACTCGTTCGTTCGTCAAAGTGTCTATTGTGTTTCGTCCGGTTGACCGATGAAACGACAATTCAACAGCGGTTATAATGGCAGCAAGTGCACGTCGTCACGGTCCATTTGGCCTGGCTGCAAAAAAAAAAAAACGCTTTGCGATGCTCTCCCGAATTACACATAAATTTCTCTCTAATGCGCATCCAGCGCATTTGCAAAGAGCTGAACGGCGAGAGGAAAGGACTTTTGGCACGGCGAGGATAGCGAATCGAGCCGAGCTTCTGGCTGGGGGTTCGATGCACGTGGCTTGACGCATGATCTCCGCCGTGAATCGTGCTCTGCTTCCTCGACCGAGTAGAAACTGCACCCCCTTTGGCTGTTGCCTTTTACGATCGCAAAATTGCTCAGCGAATTGGCCGAACGACTCGTTTAGCGAACGTCACGAGAAATTTTCCCGATAATGCGATTCCGTATGTTTCTCGATGAATTATCGTAAATATATCATTTATTTATCGCAAATGTACATCGTTATGTTTTCGCTGTGGCTCGGTATCGTCCAGTATCGCTCGATATCGGCGCCAGATCTTTGATAAACCGTTTCGCTATTTCTTTCGCCACTTATCGCGTCACACATACCCGCTCGAGCTTTGAACATCGTAGTCGCATTATCGTTCTTGGATTACCGATAAACCACTTCGACCATCTTTCACGTTGTTCCGTTTCTCATTCGATGCGATTTTTCCACGACATTTTTCTCTCAACGAGAAAGACGAAGAAAGGGGAGGGAGAAATCGATAAGTGATTTTCGCGATTTTTCACATCGCTCGTCGACGCAGCGAGAAACGGTGAAACACGTAGAGAAGCGTATTTCGAAACCACGTCGAGCCGTTCCATACGATTCCACGTCCAAAATGTACCTGTACAAAGAACAGAAGACTGCGTCAAAGGATGTGCCGTTGGAGCGCGGCAAGCCGATAGTCACGAAAAGCAACGTCACGTGCGCCAGACGAGAAGAAAGGAATTGGATATTCGCAATAGGGACGGCCGGCACGATTACTCAGACGTGCTTTTCAGCATCGGATCAAGGAGGACGTGGAAAAAGGGAGAGGTTAAGATGGCGAAGGTGCGATGTTCTTCTTTCGACGAAGCTTTCTGCGCCCCGACTCCCGACCCACGCTACGCTTTATGCCACGTAGTGCTCTTTTATGCTCTCAAGACGACGCGACGTACCGTTTCCTTCTGCCCTCGACTTACGACTGAATAATTCGTTTTGTTCGCACGGAGGTGTTAATATCGACACTTTGTCTTTCTTTGCCTTTCTTCCACTCCTCTTCGATATCTTCGAAACCTATCGCATCTAGAGAAAGACGTCCATAACGGGAGGACAAGACTGTTTTTATTAACTTTTTTTTCTACATCGACTCTACGACGAATAAGAAACGAATAAGAAACGAATAAGGCAGGTAAGAGCAAGATGAACGGTACATGAGGGAGAGAAAGGTACAAAAGGGAATAAAGAAAGAGAAGACAGCGGCAGCTTTCTGTTACAAACTCGCCCCGGCAAAGCAAAATAAAATTAACCTTCGCCGCGTTTTATATAGCCCGTCTCTCGCGAAAAGACGAGAAGCAGCAACAGCAGGAAGAAACGGAGGTACCCGCTGGCACTGTCTCTCTTGGTTCCTGTCTGCCAGCTCGAGTCTCCCTCCGTCCTTTGCTTGGTAGCAGCATCGTCTACTCGTCTGCTCTGCTATGCCGGTTCCCTCGTCGTCTCCGGTGCCGTCGCTCTCGCTCGAGCCGGGTTCGAGCTTGTCTCATTCTTACACGCAAACTCCATTAGAAGACCCCTGAACTCGCGGGGAATATCGTATTATGACACCGGAGGGCTCGGAAACGGCTCAAGGAAGGAAAGAAGCGCATCGTTTGGTGGACGAACTGGCGATTCAAGAAAGAAAAGGAACGAACACGGACGTATAAAGGAGGAACAGCGATTCGTGGAAAACGCAGACTGATCTGCGCGCGTTTATTTTTTCCTCGTTGTAATAAGAATATTTTGCCGCAATACGCGACCATTTACAGCTCATCGACGAAAGAATCGCGAGCGAGCTGATATCGCAGTAGCAGTTGTAATCGTCGGTAAGGCGCACTTATCGCCGCGTCGATAAATACCCTGGAATGATGACGATAACATTTACTAACGCGAACCACGCTATCTCGCCGGAAACGTCTCGATATTTTATTGATAATACATTTTTATCGTATTCGTACACTCGTAAAGAGGGATGGAACGCGGACCGAATGCATTACGCCGCTCTAAGACGCTGTGCATGGCGGGAATACTTGTCCTTAGAAATTCCCAGAGACATCGTAACGTTTCGGTACATTTCTTTTCGTCATATCCACTCGTGGCGCGTAGGCGCTCGTTTCAGCCTTTCGAATGAAATACGTTGAAACGCACACACCTGCTCCTATCTTCGTTTAAATAAAAGGGAATCGCTTAGGGATCGTTTAGACGTCGAAATGAAAAATACATGCTCCGTAACGGTATGTCAACGTTGTTCCAACCTTTTATGCGAGAGATAGCTCCGTCTCTCTCGGAATTCGATCAAAGCTCGACGAGAGCGAAATTCCTCTAATCTCTCTCTAGTCACTGCTCGCTGCAAAGAAGAAGGGAAGGAAGGTAAGAGAGAAAGCGAGAGAGTTATTCCGTCAGAAGCGGGAAAACGGACGGGCCCTGCAGAACGCGTGGCACCGTAAATTCAGTTCTGTTTCCTCCTCCTTTCTCCCAACCGCTTTTCTACCCTCTCGTCGCTCGAAGCCAACGGAGGGAAGGCAAAGAGAATTTTACGAATCGAAGCACGACGAGTGCACCTTCTTCCTCGGCGGTACAACGGCGACGTAGACGACGACGACAACGACTACGGTGAAGAAAATCGATAGTCTGCCTCAGCCTCTCTTTGAGAGTTTCTTGCGATCGCTCGTCGAACTCTCACCTCCAACCACCACACCATCACCACCAACACCACTGTACCACCACACCGTCGTCGCTCACCCCTAACCCAACGACGGCTCTCAACTTACCCCTGAGCCAACTTCCATACCTTTAGACGCGATCCATAACGCTTTTTGCCCGAAGCCTCGGACGAGGCAAAATAGTTCGAAACCCTGGGTCATCCATCAAACCAACGCGATTCTCCACGACCTTCCCTGCAAGATTCTTCGACCTCTATTTAGTCTTGCCAGCCAGAACGGTCTTCGGTTGCACGCTGCGCTCGTATCGGATAAAATCTGTACGCGAGCTACCACGGTTTTATGGCCACCGACGACGAGAACCCTGTCGCGTTGAAACTTTTATCAATTTCGAGAGACGACGTTCTCCCCACTCGTTTTATCTCGCCGTGACGCGTTTGCCAATATCAGCATCATCTTCGGAGCACGAGCTTTTTAATTGCGAATATCGCTGCAATTTTTGAACGGTCGAATCGGAAAAAATGTCCACTAACGTAACCTATCGGTAAATTACATAACCTTTAACTTCGGCGTTAAACAAAAATATTTTTCACCAATCTTTTGATAAGGAAGGAACTTTTGTGCAGAGATAATGGATGCAACGTAGCGTCAATTATCAGAGAATTAATAGTGCAATGTGTGCGAGGAGTTGAAAATAATTCGATGTCCCTCTAGATTTAGACGCGAGTGGAACATATCGACCCGGTGATATATCCAGAGACATTAGAGACCGAGATCCATCGATGTACTAAAAGTAGAAGGAATATCTGTCCTACCAACCGCCGTTAGACCCGATCCACCCTGCCGAACGTTGCTCAACCTTACTGGCGTAACTAACATTTCGTTTCCCCTCGTAGCCTATAACTGGTTCACCGACGATTTACGAGGTTCCAGTTGTTCTTGGAAGAACAAAGAGAAAAGAAACACGGAAACAGCGTTGGATACAGGGTGTTTTATCTCTCACACTTCATATTTTTCTGCTCGTTACTCTCTCGCAACGAAAAATCATGGTTAACGATCCACGAATTCAAGAAGCGAACAGTATGACACGATACTCCATTCTTTGTGAAACTATCGACTTTTATTATTCTTTTCATGTACGATAAACCGAATTACAGAAAAAATATTTGATATTACTCGTTACCTGGTTACTCTGGACCATAACACGACTCTATAACGCGAATCTACAGATTCAACTTTGAAAGCGTTTCGAAATTTCGAACATCGAGAACACTCGTAACGTCGTTCACGGTACCAGCAATGTCCTTGAGCTCGCAACTGATTTCGAACATAATATACGTCACACAGAGAAAATAATGAAACGCAGACTCGGGTGGATGCAAGTTTTCGAGTAGGCACTTGGAACAATACGAACGGGCACGCACGCAACAGAATAACAATGAGCAGAGAGGCGGGCAAAACTTGCCTCGTCGGTCCTAACCGAGCATTTATTACGACGCAATCCAGTTATCGAAGTTAACCGACAGGACAAGTTGATTGCAGAATAATACGGTGTAATATCCATCCGTGCCTCGGCTCACGCAACCACCGACAGATCGTCTGGTTCGTTGCTTTCGAACGATGACATACTTTCATCGGTATCTTTCCTTCACGCGTCACCACGCTATTTTTATCGATCCCAGAGTGTCGAGTCCACGCGCGCGAATACGATGGCTCGCGTAGAAAATAGAAAGAGATCCCTTCCTCGCTGCCATTTTCAATCGCCGCGTTAACGACGTTAATGAATCGCGAGTCGTAATCGGCCACGCGCCAGGTAGCCGTCAGCGAATCTTCGATCGCTTCACGGACCACCGCGGCTGTCAATTTTGTTTCTAATTCGTCGTAGAGTCGTAAAGTAACGCCACTCTACTACCAACAGCGTAAAAGCGTTAAAACGCCGACCGCGAGTCGCGTTCAATGGACGCGAGAGGAAAAACCGGCGTGCATAAACGAAGAAAAATTATCCAACCCTCGTCGCTCGGCCGAGAGTCGTCTTTTTCCCCTACGTGCACACCTGTGTCCGTGTACTTGTCATAAGTAAGCGGAAAAACGGGTCACACGAAACGAGAACATCCATCCGCGACGGTGCTCTCTGACATCAATTACCGAGTTAGCGCGCGAACTTGTTTTCCCACACTCTACTCGGTGGCTTCCTGATACTTAACTCTCCAATTAACGCACCTGCTTGAATCAGCCGAGCGCGGATCACTAGAGCAAGAAGTTCTCTCTGTTTATGCGTGTGCACACGCCTCTGCGGGAACGAACGTCGACGAGAGGAAGCGTTTGTCGAGAGTGGAAAGAGACGAAAACATGGAGCAGGAACGAAGAGAAAAACGAGAGCAGCCATTGCGATTTATTGGCCAATTTGTCGGGAAAGCCTGTTTGGTTCAGTCCTAGATGGTCCGTGGAATGACCAGTGTAATTATTTTTCAAGGTCTCGGCCTTTGAGAAAAGCCACGATGAGCTCTCGCGCCAGCAATGGTAATGAAAATAACACCAGCCACCAAGTGCTGGCGGTTAAATATCAACCGGCCCGAATGTATTCTTAGGCCGACTGGCTGGCCTGTTGGTAGAAAACGGTAAACACAATTCCATATTTACCAGTTCGCTCGTTTAACGCTGTGTCCACAGAAATTATAATACGTTTGAGCGTTCGGCCGGCCCATTGCCAGTTATCCAGTTATTCATCTACTGACTTTCCAGAAAATTTCCGCCTAACCAAAGAACATGCTCGAGACGCGAAATTTCGTAATTTCAGTTACAAGGATCGCGAAACGGACATCGCAAGACAGGCGGAGACGTTGAAGAGCTCTCGCTACTAATTGCCACCACGGAATAGGGATCCCGAACTTTTTAGCTTTTTTGCAGCCATCGATTTCTCTCGATTGGTAAAAATAGATCGACTTTCTCGTTAAGACCAACGTCCTTCACCGTGACTGGCTGAGCATCATTGGTCACCGCGACATCAACGACGCTTTTGTCGATCTTTTGAAGAACGAAGAACACGTCCGAGAAGAAATAAGAGGAAAATCGGTGACAGCGTGATTGTCAAGGAAAGACTGATGGAATCGTGAGACGATCTCGCGCGAGAAAGTCGGTGCATGCCGCGTGCAACGGCAGCAGCAACGAAGACACGGAGACACGGTGTACGCGGTTAACCTGCATCGAAGATAGGCCCTAACGAGCTGTAGTTCGCTACGTAATGGAGGTTACGTCTCGCTGATAATTTCCGATAAGTGCTCGGCCGCGTTAACTGGAGCAACCGCCCTCCGGGCTCCTTGCCTCTCCACGATCTACAGTATCGGCGTACTAACAACACCTACACCACGTACACGAGTGCTCCTCTTCTCGTTACTCCCGCCGTGTACGCGTCTATATCCAGCGCGGTGATTAACCGAGCCACATTGGCAGCCCTAAAGAAGATGAAAGCCGTGCACGAGCGAGCAATCGGGTTATTGCTGTCGGTGAAATTCCGTTTTAAAGGGGTCTGTTGCCCGATCAATTCCGATCCGTAGAATTAGTCTAGCCGAGTGTCGAACGTCGACGTCGTCGCCGTCGTCGATCGAAGAGAAATAACGAAACAGTCGATGCCTCGATATTTGTCACAGGACCGCTTTATCGTTCTCCCTGCGGCGCGTGTTGGCCAACGATTCATCAATTTCGCGGTCGATCGAACGGATTAACGGACTACGTGCACCCGCTGATTTATAAATATAAACGGAGCTCTTGCACGTTCGTCGCGGATAATGAAGAATCATATGGACCGCGTCGCGAGCACACGCCGCCTACTAACGGTAAGTAACGCCACATACGAGAGAGACGGGGACGAATGTACCGTGGAACCCGTGACCAATGACTGTTTTAGAGATCACTTTGTCAGACGCGTCGCGTCGTTGCGTTGCGTTGTGTTGTATCGGTGCGACGAGCGTGTGCCTGCGCATTCCTTTTCATCAAAACGAAGAAAAACTATCTAATGAATTGGACATGATATGCGAGGAACCGTCTATTCTTATAATTGGTTAATTTAGTTTACTATATCCGCTATTATTTTTTGATATTGTTACTACCTTCTTTCGTTAAAAATTTAATCATATATCAAACAGATACGAGATACGAAGAAACTCTATAGTGTTCGCATGAAGTAATCTATCACAAACGAACATCAACGCAAACAATTTGCACAGCGTTACACAAATAAATGTCGCGACGGGTCGATCTAACGTGTTCGCGTCTCCGTTATTACCTCAATTACCTTCTCAATTTATTATAACTGGTAAAACGTTACGCGGGAATATAGTTTGCGCCCAAAATCGTGCAGTGTTTGGAGAGAAATTGAATCGAGGAAACGAAGGAAGAAGAAACGGGAGAGGAACAGAGACGAGCCACGAATGAGGATAGAGAACGGTAAAAGGAAGACATTGCGAAGTTGAGGAAAACTTTGTCGAATCGAGCCGGCTCGTTTCTCCGACAGTAATTGTCCCGATCCGTTTCCGGCGGCATGGTTTGCTCGTTATAGGGGCTGTGGGGAGCATCGATTATTCCCAATTATAATAACAAATGCAAATCAGGAATAACGACTCGGCAGTCCGGTAATAAAGTTTTCCCGGACGGTCGCTCGCCGGTGCTTTTATCGTCCATTCGAGCGACATCTTTTCGGTCGAGTTCCACCGGCCGATTGTTCCCGCGTCGAACGCGTTGCCAACAAATGGATGATTTTTCGGTAATATTGGGTTGGTAAATAAGTGATTGCGGATTTGGTCATTAGGTCGTATTGACAAAATTCGTAATCACTTAGTTTCCAACCTAATAGAACCGGAATTCGATGGAAATCACTGAACGAAAGTGGTCGTGATGAACCATACGCGTGGTCCAACGCGAAGCCCGCGTGGTCGCTAACGACTAATTAATTAAAATTCAAGTTACGGTTATAGTGGAAATAAAGGCAGAATTACAGACGGCTCGGTCGCGATCAAGACTGCGCAACGGGTCTCGAGAGTGCAACAGCACGCCGCTCGTAATTACAGCAACAGAAAGGAGCAGAGAAAAAACGAAAAAGGAAAATTATGCAAAACGAGCTCGGCCTAATTTTTGCGAAACGCTCGCTCACGCTACTCTTCCCTGGTTCCTCGTTCGTTCACACATCACTTGGTGACGACTGATCGAGCCAACCGGTAATTAAGTTTAATTACGGGACACAATTTCAGCTGTCGTAAGTCGCCGCCCCTCCCAAAAAAGTAATTGCCCCTGTCTCGAATTTTTACGCTGACATTACCCCCTAGGCGAAATCTTTTCTTTCGCCGGGAGATTTGCTCGACAAGTAAGAGGCACGAAGGGAGAAGAGATGCCATTGCCACACCGAGGACCGACCACTTTTGCCACAGCATCGCGCCGCTTAACACGGCATGTCGGACACTCGAGAGGGCCACACAGAATGAAGACGACGTTGCAAGGGTGACGATCGAATAGAAAGGAGTGAGAGAGGCAGTCTTATTCTTATGAGAAGGAAAAAAAGAGAGAATATTCAGTGAATATTCGAAACGAACACAGGAGAAACATAAAGAGAAGCGAGCCAAGAGGAAATTTCAAACTATGTGCGCGGGAGGGGGGGGGAGGGTGTAGTAGTAGGACGAACGGGACCGATTATCGTGAGTAATGGCGATAATCGTCACGGGACCTGGAGCTAGAGTCACGACATCGACCTGAGCCCGCCAATAGCCGAACCTAGCAGAACTGAATATTCATTAGCGATGATAATGCCACACGATTCTCCATCCTGTACAACTCCCTTCTCTCGTTTCACTCGCGTTACCTCCTGCAGTCTCTGCACCACTGGTAATCTTGCCAACCAGCCAGTAGCTTTAGTCTCCACCTCTATCCTTTTTCTTTTCGCTCGATTCGCCCTGTCACTGTTATTTTTTCCTACCCTCCACTATACTCCACTGCCTTCGACTAGCTTTCCTTCTTTTTCTCCTTCCCCAGTCACTATTCATTACTGTTAATACCAACTCGTCGCTTCGTCACAAGCTCCCTTATCCTTCCAAGTTTTACTCTAGACTCTCTGTCCCCGGCTTCCACCCCACGCCAGTTTCCATATCCATTTATTTCCACGAATTCCTGCATGCCAGCCAATTCCTATGCACAAAATTCCACGAACTCGCCCACGATTATCCGAGGGCCCGGCATTCGCCGGGCACAGAATCGTAGTGGCTGATTATTATTCAGAAAGTATAACGCTCGGGCCAGCGCGAGGGAGCAAGGCGAATCGAATACTCGCGTACGTTTCCGCATAACTTAAGGGAAGTAACATGCAGAACGCGCTCGTTTCCCAGCGTCGATATTCTTGGGTGAAAAGTTCGTCCCGGTCCAACGAGCCTGCGTCCAAAGATCGCGATAAGCGAACGCGACGAGCCGTTTGAAAGCTGCCCGCGAGGGAACGCATCGTGTTCTCTCTGTGCATGATTCGCTGCGAATAGAGATCGAAGACGCGCGGATAATTGTTCGATGGAACGCGGAGCCACGGTTATAAAACCATCTTTTCAATTTTACTCTATACATACCTACCTGATTTTCTTCGGATCGGCTATGACTGGACGGTTAATCAGAGAATGGAACAGAGTCACGATCGTTTTCAACGTAGTGTTTTGACAAGTGTTTTGGACGAGCCGTTGTTGGTTTTCCGCACGCAACGATTTATGGAATCTAACTTGGTGCTTACCTGAAACGAAAAATAAGAAGATACATAAGTGGAAATTTATTGGAAGTTGCGACATTCTTTTAGACTCATCGAATACGTTTTAAGACCATTAAATACACAGAGTGTTTCGAAATGAATACAAAAGTGGCTCTGACGAATGGCTTGCGACATCTAATAATTCATTAATATTTTTACGTTTAAACCGTACGTTGCTCTGTACAAATCGTTTCCTGGTATGTGAATAATACTCGTGTTGTTAAAAATGCTCGTAATTAGAGTCGTAGTATAGCGCCGGAAATGAGTGCGCCGATGTTTGGATGACCGGTGAGTCACGTCGGCGACCCATTGAATCATCATTGGCGATTAATCGCGACGAACAACGAGAGACGTTCCGTTTTCGCTACGTCGTTTATTCTCGACGACCTCGTCGCAACCGAGTTGAATAATTTCAACGCGGTCCCGGTAAGAATAATTTAGGATGTATTTTGTTCATCCTCCTCCCTTCTCCTGAAAAGATGGCGGTGGGAACAAAAGAAACGTATGGTGGCAGGAGCCAGCCGGAAAAGCAAAACGACACCGGCGCTTGGAAATTTACAGCTAGGGCGAAAGAGGAAAGGGGCAGACTGAAGCTATTGCGCGCGTGCAAAATAACCTGCGAAGCATGTGTGTGCACGCATTCGTCTTTCCGCGCGACGAACCAGCCCAAGGGCTCGCGCGACCTAAATACACGCCACGTTCCAGCTCCGCTTCTCTTCGAGAAACGGTTTCGCCCTCTCTTTCCCCTGTACGAGTCACGAATCCGCGCCAAAGAGAATCTCGAAAGAGTCGGATCATAAATCTTCGGCTTCCTCGCCGCGAGAATATCCCGATTTTCAGTCCTCTGTCGTGACAAGAAAAGATTTTCTTTTCCCTTCCCCTGTTTCGCGGTTCTACGTTCTTCCAGCTAGTCCCTCTCTTTCTCTCTCTCTCTCTCTTTCTCCCGTTCTGTGAGTTCACCGTTCTCCAACGTTCCAATCGAGTCACCGGAGACAAATCCTACGAGTCTCGATCCAGCTCTCTCCGCTAATGATGCTGAGATCGGTGTTGATCGAAATCCCAAGCAAAGACGAGCGACCGTTTACGCTCGTGACTGGTGAACCTACTCGAACGTTGCCCAACCATCTGATTACCAAACAATGACGAATCGATGATCCGGATTACGGCGAAAGAGATATTCGCAACAGTGAAAATACGTATCAGGAAATTGACCGATTATGTAAATTTCGCGATAACTGGATCTAGCGTCACCGAATGTTCGAGAGATTGCGCTATCGTAATCGGTACATATTATGAAGTAAGAAATAATAAAGTTACATACGACAGACCGTTTACTTCGTGTTTTCGTGCCCAACCACTCCGACTACACGTTTCTTCGACCGTTCCATTTGTCCGAGGTATATAGTACGAATAAAAGGCTCGTATTTGTCGATGGTTCCGAAGAAAATACAGAAACGTGGGGAAGGAAGCGAAAAAATGCGAGAGTTAATGCGTCGACATTGTTCTCGACTCTCGCACATCCGCGAGCGAAGATATCGACATTTGCATTTACAGTTCAAACGCTTTTCGCCGGGCATTGTGTGTGCACGGGCGATCCGGAGTAAAAGGTTCGATAACGGATCGCCTTTTAGAGATCGATTTAACTCGATTCTCTCTCCATCTCGGTCAAGGAGCCTGCTATAACTTCTCGGTCCCGTCGTCTCGACAAGCAGCCCGTACCGCTCTCTCCTCATCGATGATGTCATCCTTTTAATGCGGAACGTCGAGCAGCCCGTGGCAAATGAAAATATGCTCAGACGTGTGCTGACATTTGAATGGTAAGTATACTCGAAGGTTAAGTAATTCATTTCTCGAATCGAACTCGACTCTCCCCTCGGACACTCGTTATCGGTCTATTCTTGTGTGAAGAAAGAGCCCATATGCTCGGAAGCATCCCTTTCTATTAAAAATCGAAATTTTCCTTAAGGATATCCATCCTTTAAACACATGAAAGAGCGCTTATTCTCTACATACATCTCTGTCCGTAAATATTCAGATATATCTAACAGAAAGGTAAACTTGAATCGTATTATTAAATTTACCATTGTGTTTTTTATTCTTTGACTCTATGTGTTCTATAAATGATTCCACGACCGGATCAATGATTACGCTTTATACGAGACTACCAAGTATCTTAATACTCACGAACAGACGTGTAACTTCACCCCTATACCCTTCATCAGCCAACCAGCCAAACGATCTTAACCTCATCCAACGTTCTCACCCTGCACCCAAAATTACCGCAACAAGCCCGAACGCTCTACCAAGCCATTAACAAAGAACGAAACAACGTTGCGAGATAAATGGAGACCGATGCAAGAAGCAGAGACGACGAGAACACGTGGATGTAAATCGTCATTACGATCGAAATGTGGAGCAGGTGCATCGCCGAAGGGCTGGGCGAAGGGGTGCCTTCATGCAAATCTTATCGAACGTAAAAGCTTGTAGAATGGCGCGGAGATGGCAAGAAGATTGGAGCTGGCGGTGGAAGAGCAGTGTCATTCCTTATCTGCAGCCTTGGCCGCATAAATGCATCGTAACGGGGCGCGTTCGAACGCCGGCCCGCCGACTGGGGATACGCCAACCGGCTGCATCGTAGACTGCACCAATACAATGCATTTCGCGTACTCCGACAATGTCCGACGTGGTATCTATAGCGCGGGACGGCGACCGAGCGAAAGGGGAGAAGATAGAGCGGCAAACGGCTGACGCATTGTTTCGTAAACATCATTTGGCGGTATCTCGCGAGGCCGAAATTTTTCGGCCGGCCTCTATTTAAACACTTTTAATATGCATCTCTACGTGCCTTGCTTAACTAGCTGTGCACGAAATCTACCGTTCTCCTATCCCTCGTGCCGCTTTCATGCTTATCGCGCGGTGCATCCAGTTCCTATACTCTGAGGAGAGGCGGGGGGGGGGGGTCGGTTTAAACACGATGCCGTTACAACTCCTTTTTTTTCCAAATTCTGCTTCGTATCAATGTGTCAGAGAATTTATTAATTTACAGAGAAGTAGCGTGACGTAAGAGGAGACGTGTCGTATTGGCTTTATTAACGATAAAATTGAAGCTTGAAAGGATGAAGTCATATTGTTGGTTAACAACTATTCGCGAGTCATAGATCCAATTTACAGCGAACGAGGTACGAATATCTGACACATTTGTTTACTTTGTAATAGAACAAATAGAACGCCGGATGTTTATTCAAGGAATTAATAGAGGAAACGGTGACCAGTTTACGCAGCAAAATTCCGAACAATTAATACGACGTCGCTATACCATTCGTGGCACCAGAAGCGAAAATTCATCTTTCCTTTCTATCTCAAGACCCAGAGAGTAACGCAACGAAGTATACGTAAGTGCATATTCTATGCATCGTCCTCAAGAGCCGGGAACTAAAGTGCTCGTGACCAAGTTAATTCACTCTAGACGCGGACAACAAAAGCGAACGTGAAGCTGAGAACAATGTGATGATCAGAGCGGAAACGGTAAAATTTGAAATTCAGCGCGAGGAACAGCGCATAAATCGTGCAGGAGCGGGACACCGAGCGCGACGAACGAGCTGTGAGGCGGCTTCCTCGTTCTCTTCGGAGTTAGCCAGGTCGGAACTGGTTTTCGTACGAAAATTACCGCAACACGATACGCGGGCGGTGTGTATTTACGAGCACGTGCTCGGCGTCCCGGCACGCGTGGAACAGGCTACATGGAAAATGGAGCGGCGGATGCAAGGATGCGTGACCCTACGGGCCAGACGTTGCGCGGAACCACCCTTGTCGAAAGTTCGCGCATGGGAAAATATTCGGAAGCAGCAATTAAAAGTTTCGGGCTTATCTCGAACCGAATGGGGATTCGAGGATACTGCAATTAAACGGTCGAGTGCGGCGTGGGAAGAATTGCGAAAAAAAGTCCAAGAGGGAGACGGATCGCTTGTTAACCAAACGATAATGAAATTTTTACAGCATTAGACCGTTCCATGACGAAACGAGTAATTTTTACCGTGTGTATTTGATTCGCGATCGCGAATAGTAGGTCAGAGCAAAGAAGAATATTCGAGCGAAATACTCGGTACACCGATAATCACACGTCTCGTCTCGGTATGATCGATACCTTGAACTTGAGTTAGCAGAAACAGGGGACAGAAAGCGGAGATGATCGTGCCTCTGGTTGCCGGCGGACGCGTGACGTATAGCATCGTGGGATCTACAGCGCGGCATTAACAGTGATGTAGCGTCCCTGAATGTAATATCGTGTCGCGTATAACCCGATACACTCTAACGCATGAACCGATATTACTTTTCGGAGGGGGGAATAAATTCGAAGCGACGCGCAGTTCCGCGTAAAACGTAAATATACTGGAGAATATTCGAGCCGTTTCGAAATATATTATCTTCCGTTGTGGTGGGGGTGCAGGAACGGGAACGACGACTAGCAAACATTCCGGGACTTTTCATCTTGCGATAGTAAACGTCCCTTGTTGCCGTGCTATGGGGCCAAGGGGAGAGGAAAAGCGGGATGGTGAACGATGAACCGTTGAAAAAAATACGAAATAAAGAGCGAACGCTCGCGAAATCGCGCGACGAGCGGAAGGAACGCCGCGAGACGAGGGAACAGGGATGTTATCGCAAAAATAGAGAGACTTTCGTGGCTTCTTAGCGAGGGTGGAAGCGCGGACGCGGCAAGGGCGAGCAGCGGAGATCGGCGGCGGGAAGAGGGGAGCAGCAGAGAATTCATTAAGGTATGAATAATGCGTCTGCGATGCCAAGGCTGCTGCCGAGAGCACCACCGTGCATACCATGGCCTGCCCACGGCACGGCTGGAAGAGCATGGCTAAAATTAAAGCGGATTCACCCCCTCCGCGGCCACGGCCTCTAGGCGAAAACGTTCTTCGCCACTCACAGCCGCCACGTGCTTTTCTTCGAAGAAACGTAGGCTACGGACGAACAAGGGAAAACGATGGAACGTGTAAAAAGGACGAAAGATCAACCGACAAAAATGTTAACTATCGAGGAAGATTTTCGAGCGAGATTGTAATACACGGATAAAAAGATTCTCCTGCCACTGTTCTATATTTTGAATTTTCAATTTACCGTTATGGGAGATGTATGTAAAATAAAAAGTTCAAAATACCGATTCGGAAACCTTCAACGTACTTTTTTACGAACAAGATTTTAACGTCTAGAAAATAGTTAATGGTCTACACTCGGAACAGTGCGTCGTTACAGTGAAAGCGGTTATCGGGAACATCGCGTGAAAATACAAAAACGTATTCCATTCATCGCGATTACGATCGATTCCGAGACTCAATGTCCCAATGGTAACTTTCCCGTTTATCTAGTTGTAACGAGAAATCTCCGGAAACCGCGGTCACGACTCGCTTTAAATACCTTCCAATATCGCGCTAATGGAGCGAATACGCCATCATGTTTTTCCATATATGCCACGCGGTCACAAGCCTGTTTCGCAAGTGCGGAAGAACAAACGACTTAACAGAAGACTAAATATGGAGGCATCAGGATTTCACTATTTCCACGAAATTACTTAATCGATCGACGATGATCATTCAATAGCTGCGATCCTCCCCTTAACGCCTGGTGATGCCATTGTCGCGATTATAATCACTGTACGCGTGCATAACAAATCTTCCACGCCTCGTCGAGAGAACTTGGATTTCCATCGTACATATATAGAGATATACGTCGTCGATTTCGTCGATTTTCACCGCGACTGATATGCAGATCCAGCAGTAGGTCGTGCGAATGATTGTACAACTCACTACCAAGGTGATTTATTTGCAAAGACATCGACATTACGTAGAATCATTCCTTGTATCGGGACACACATGCTTCAAAAGTTGCCGCGACTTGATTCGCGACAAACACAGCGAACGACGAGCGTGCCAGACGAGTTTTACGAGCTCCATGGGTCGAAGAGTGATATGTCGCGTCTTTTTCGACCGGAATCTTTTTCAGCGATTATACGTATCTGCTCGATGAAAGGGGCCAGAACGGGTCTCTGTTTACCGTGACGAAGACACTAATGACGTTAGAGGAGACGCGACGGTGTAAATTCATTAGCAGCTGGCATCGCGTCCTCGTGGATGAAAAGCGTAGCGACTGGAAGGATGGAGCTCGATCAAAATCCACCGACATAAGCTTTCAATGTGTCGTCTGTCACGCGAAAATATTAACTTCCCGAAATCTCGAGATTATCCCTTAAAACTACGAATTTGTAATTCTACATAAAGTAATCGCGTTTAAATACGGAAATATATTTTATACATTTTTTGCTACGAACTAGATCTGACAGAATAGACACGGTAAAGTCCTCGTAACGCGAAAGAGCGCGGAAAACTGCGCAGTTTCACGATACGCCCAGAAATACCTAGATCCAGCTTCTCGTAGTGGTTGGTGGCGTCTCGCATATAGGTGTACGAGGCTTTTCGAGTATCCGGCGTGGATGCTTGCCAGATGTCTGCCAAAGCCGTGTTTCGGATGTGTACGCTGAGAGCTAACCAGAGGCCCAATGCGGCTCGGAAGTCGATGACTGAGCGACAGCTGGTATTAACTGGCCGACGAATGAAATAGGTAGGGAAGGTGAGCGACTACTGGGAAAGAACGCAGTGGTGGAGTATCTGGAACGTCTTCCAGGAAATACACGCGAGAGATCATGTCCCGTCGCATCGTTGAACCGTCAGGAATTTGTGACATCATCGCGCATTACCAAAAAATCTTAGCTTGAAATATTCCTGGCACGAATGTCGGGGACAGAGTTATGAATCCGATAAAAGCTGAATAGCGATCGATTTAAAAATGATGTAAACATTCGACAGAGAAAGAGGGAACAGATTTATGCGAACCAGCCTGAATTCTCGGAAATTCAAACAGCGTGGCTTGCAGATTTTTCAGCGGCGGATCCAAAAACATCGAGGCACGCTGGTAACCCAGTTACGATAGGGGCGCGTGTGTTTCTCTTTCGTGATTCTTACGGTTTCCACCGGCATTAATTAGCTAATTGACCGAGACACGCGGTTAATTAAGCTTCGAACGACTACACCTCCGAGAATAATAGAAGGCGCAACCATGCGTAGGAAGCGTTCGCGGTATGAAAGACTCGAAAAACGGATCCGATTAAAAGAGAACGGTTTCACCGTGTTATAATATACCATTCTATGCTAGTGTTTCGACATCGTATTCACTGTTAAGTGACGAGTAATTCGGCCAGATTCAAAAGACGAGGAAATCAAAAGTAGAGACGCGTAGCAGAGAAGCTTTAAACTATAGAAGGAATAGGAAAGAAAGAGGCACGAAGGATAAAAAAGAATGAAAAGATAGAAGCAGCTGCAGCGAATGATACAAGTAGACGAAGAAAAAGACGAAGACCTCCTTATGAAGGAGTCGACAACTTACTCGAGATATTAATTTCTCGTTAAAACTCGCTCGGCGAGCTTTAGAGCAAAGGCGGACTAGTACGCCTTGAAATGGCATGGAACAGTTAGGAAGAAAACGAGATGCGGAAAGAAAAGGGAAAAGGGTAAGAAACTCGTTGCCTGCCTCTTCGGAGCAAAGACCGTAAATCGAGCGACGATCTTCCTTCTTCGCGACGACCAAGTAATTACGGCAACGAGGGACACTCAGTTACCGAGCAGCGCTTTATCACCGGTCATCATAATCCAGCAAGGAAGATCAGTCAGCAGACACACAACGCTGAATCGTTTAATATAACGTCCTTCTTTATTCGAATTTCAGAAACATAGATATTTAACGATTGCATACATTAATATGTTACGCGAAACGTTACCACGAATGCCATAAGTCTCTCACCGAAAGCGATTTATCCGCTGCTTGTTAGCGATCATCCTTCACCGTGACAGGTGGCAAGAAGTACAACGATCGATCTTCCGCGAGGATTCCTTTTACCACAGAATTTTCAGACGATCTCGAACACACTTGAGCACCCTCTTACAGCACGTGTGAGCATGCTCGCGCGCTGGCCTTTTCAGGTGAGTTACGACGAGGATAGCGCATGGAGCGGAGCAACGAGGACCGTATTATTTCACTTTGGTGACAAATTTCACGTGGAAAGAAGAAAGAATGCAACCGACGGTCGCGGGGGAATAGAGAAGGTGGCAGGTGAAAGAGCCGTAGCGTAAACGGGGGAAAGGGTACGAAAGGGTGGAAAGGGGATGAAATACAGAGGACGGCGATAGAGAGGAACGAACAAATGGGGGGAAGAAAAAAAGAAAGAAAAAGTGGAAGAAGAGGAAAGAAACGGGGAACGCGACGGCGGCGCGTCCGCGCGCAGCCGGCGGAAATACGGAAAACGACTGGCCTCTTTTTCCTCCATCCGGTTTGAATTACTATCATCTCGGCGAGCATTGTCTATTGTGGCGGAGAATTATTTTATTATCGCCCGGTCGGTCGGCTTCGAATGCTCTCGGGAGATCCACGGGACTGTGAAGTGGAGGAGGAGAAAGAGACGAGGACCGGTGGAGGCAGTGTCGGTGAGAGAGGAGGCGAAGGGGTGGTGCAGACACGGAGGAACGACCGTGCAGCTTCCACGGTCCCGCGATTTATTGATCTCGCGAAAGAAAACGAGAGGACCGTCGAAAAACGCAGCCGCCGCGACCACCACCGTCGGGGAAAATGGAAAAATATCGGACGGAAGTAATGCTGCTCTCCTCTGACTCACACCATTCGCGTAATTACCAACGAACCTCCCCCCGGCTCCTGATGTTACGATCGTTCCGACGATTTGTAGCGGCATCCGTGTCCGTGGTCGTGGCACCGAATAAATACTACCGGCATTTCGTGTTACACGCTCGCGAGGATGTTCGACGAGAAGATCGTCCGATTTAAGTCTGGTCAATGAAATGGATAAAATATGTGTTTCCTTTTAAAGGATTGTTTATAGAGGAAAGTACGCTTCGTCCGTAGGCAAAGTAAAAAAGATATGTGAAAAGCTTTACGTCGATTAATGCGTAATCTATGCCACGGGTAATTTAAAGATTTTCCCGTTGTTTGTTATCGATTTGTATAATTAATACTTGTACTGAATGCCGTTCCGAAGACCATAACGAAGAAATATTGTTATCATTGTTATCATTATTATTATTATTATGTATGCATATTTGAATCGTCAAATCGTGGCTTATAAAGGATGATGTAATTTTATTAGAGAAATTGTCTGTTATCGAACATTTGATCGGTTAGTTATTCCACAGTAATACGTATTTTATATGAGTTACATGTAAAGTTTCTAACGAAGACAGGTTTCGCATCTTCCCTTAAAGACGTGATACGTAATTTGTATAGATTTTTGCTGCACTCTTTGACGATAAAAATGCTTGTTCCTTCGAACGGGACTGTATATAGAAGCACTGGAAGAATATGTTAACCTTTCACGTTCGACATACGCAACACTGTACTTTAACAAATTACTAATTAATTAAGTAATAAATGTTTTTATTTTAATCCTGATTTTAATGCACTACATATTTTTCGCTAAAGAGTCAGAAGAACTATGTTTCTATCGTTAATAACAGATCAAAAAGGAATTTCTACAGAGTTCAAATAATCATCGATGCTGAAAGAATTAATAACAACAGTGGAACAATCAAGTGTGACAAAAAAGAAAAAAAGAAGGAAAAGGAATATACCAAATAGATAGAAGAAAATCAGAAGATAATCAAAAATGTAATAACAATAAATATAATAATATAATAAATATAATAACAATAATAACAAAAAATAACAATAAATTCGAGATTGATTGATACAAATTTCAGATAAAACGATCAATTTGATTTTCTTTGAAAGAATAAAAACGGCGCAAACTTGCCTATGAACATTCACAGAATTAGCGTTCATACTGTAAATCTTCATAGTTGAGAGTTATTATTATCATTCCTATCATTCTTATCGTTCCCATCATTCCCATCGTTCCCATCGTTCCCATCGTTCCCATCGTTCCCATCATTCCTATCATTCCTATCATTTCCATCATTTCCATCATTCTCATCATTCCCATCATTCCCATCATTCCCATCATTCCTATCATTCCTATCATTCCTATCATTCCTATCATTCCTATCATTCCTATCATTCTTATCATTCCTATCATTCCTATCACTCATATCATTCCTATTATTCCTATCATTCCTATCACTCATATCATTCCTATCATTCCTATCATTCCTATCATTCCTATCATTCCTATCATTCCTATCATTCCTATCATTCCTATCATTCCTATCACCCTTACCATTCTTGTCGTCCTTATCACTGTTATTATTCTTACCCCTGTTGTCAGTGTTATCGCCCTTATCAATGTTATCACTGTTATCATTGTTATCATTCTTATCGCTGTTATCTTTCTTATCATCGTCGTTATCATTCTTATCGCTGCTATCATCATCGTTATCATTCTTATCGTGGTTATCACCATCGTTATCATTTTTATCGTGGTTATGATCATCGTTATCATTCTTATCACTCTTATCATTGTTATCATTATCACCCTTATCATTATTATCATTATCATTATCATTCTTATCACTGTTGTCATTACTATCATTCTTATAATTGTTATCATCGTTATCATTCTTATCATTGTTATGGTTATTATCATTGTTATTATTATTATTATTATTATTATGTTACTTATATCGGGTTGATCGAAAAATTTTATCGTCACATAATTGAAAGACATACGCACCCGCTAAAAAGTAGTGAGGTTCATTTTTTTTAAATTTAGTTTTAGTAAGGTTTAATGTAAATCATGAACTTGAAATTCTATGTATTTAACAGGATAAATTTTGATAAATTTGGATTTAATACATTTCGAACACCAAGTGAGGTTAAATCAAGTTACTTCAGTTTTAGACTTAGTTAATAATTACTCCGAATCGTCGCAACCTGATCGTAATTTACAGTTTCCATCGATGCGTCGATTACGATATCACTGCGAAGCATTCAGCGGTCCCAGGATACGGTGTCAATAGAAGGACAGCCAGGAAGAGCGATGGAGAGCGGCGTATCACGCGATCAGTCGGCGCGACAGCGAATTACCTCATAATAGGTCTGACCCAACAAGCCTATAGCGACCTTTTCGAATTAATTAATACCGTGAACCTGTATACCGGAATATCCGCGGGGAATGCAACTTGTTAAATCACTGGATCGTAAAATGGCTGACGTCCTACTGCTCGCGCGTTTCTCTCTTTATCGTCAGCTTATATACGTATAAGCTAACGATACGTATAATTCGCGTATCTTGTGCACGTATACTCCAAATAAGAACGTGTAAAGTAAAGGCCTTTTCACGATAATTTCGGTGTAGTAAAGATGCAACGCGGTAACGAGGAGATAGCTGTGCGTTACAACGAAAGCATTCTACCACGCTTGCCGATATCGATATCTCGGTTGTATCGAATTTCGAAAGGGATAACGATACAACGGGTGCACGCACGCTCGTCGTGTTTCAAGCCCAACAGCGCGTCGTGCGCACGATAACTAAACCTCGAGTGCTTTCCCTCTCGCATTACGGCACTTACAGCTGTTTTGTCTCTCGACAGCGCGGCGGTTGTTTCCTGGCTGTTTCCATTTTAGGAGAACTCGCGCTCCGGGATAAAACGAGTCTCGTATGTAGAATTCACCTTTTCTATCGTGAATGATTTTATTGTACAAATTAAACTTCGTACGAGGCATCGTTTCATTGATGAATCTACGGAATTGAATTCGTACCGACATGTTACGTGCCTCGTTTGCCAAATGGTTACGCCGACCGACGAAACTACTCCAAGTCGCATTGAGAAATCGTTGCTGCGTAAAGCTCTAGTGCTCGCCCTTGCCTATCCTCCTTTAGTTTCATTCGCCGGTGTAACAAGCACGGAAAGAATCGATTCAGCGTGGCGGCTGGCTCGCGATGCACGCCGGAAAATCCTTACGTCATTGAAAACGCGCACGTGTACGGGCCCGGCTCGTAGTACTCGCGAATTGTACACACGGGAAGCGATCAATATCTGTTTTCCAACTTCTCGTTTCGATTCCAGCCACTCTATCCATCGGTCTGCAGCCATTGCTGCGCTCACCAATACACGCGAACCGTGTGCTTCGGTTCGTATCTCGTAACGACGTAACTTCTGATGGGAAAAATCGAAGCCATTCGAAGAAATGACGTTCGACCTCGATAACGCGAACCACGCGGTGGAACATCGCGTAAGTGCTCGACCGTTGAAAATAACGAGGATAATCGCGAAGCGCACAACCTTCTTCCCGGCAATCCTATTTTCTATATCTCCGGTGAAATTGCCAGGGAGAAAGAAGTCGACCGAAAATCGGCCCGGAGATACGCGCGAACTGGAATTCGCTTAACGATCGGTTTCGCGTATCGCGCCAGTTATAAATAACATCCCGAGTAAATCCAACGTTCGGATTGGTAACGCCATCAGTCTGCTTAACACCTACCATCTGTACCACAAGCAGACGGCGAAAGTGGCATACACGGAACAATAAATTTCCTCTTTCTTTTCGCGAAAGCAACGCGAACGTAAATAATCGTCCGTCGATTCTGTTCGAAGCTGTGTATCGTGTATCAACGAGACGAGCCTACGCAACGATGCACGCAAAAGGAGCTGACCAACTGCGAAACACGACAATTACGAATTTAAAGATGGTATCGGAGCACACCTGAGAAAGATACTCGCGCCAATAGCTTCTCTCGCGAACGCGCAACGTCGATACTTCCTCACCGTCACGAGCGGACCAACGATTACTCATCCGAGTTTCACCCAATTTGGCCAGCGCTTATGAAATATTAATAGATTCTGGTGAAACTTAATTTATTCTCCGGGACGAGTCACCGACACGATATCTAACCGGGCACGAGACTGTTGTCGAACGGTTTAACACGATATCCAGACTCGTCTCGTAGTTGTAAGTCCACAATGCTGTCCATCATCTCGCGTGACAAGAGAAATCATTGCTACGTGCGCGCGATCGTATAGTGGAACTGGTTACGCAGGATCGTTCCAGGACATCGAGGCTCGACTGAATTGCGGCGCGACAAGATCGATCCAATAATGCTTCGACAAATGTGTTGTTTGCGTTAGCTAAGTACACGCAAACCAGTGGCTCTCAAATTATAAGAAACGAATTCTTTCTTCACTTTCCACAATATACGAAACAATTCATCAAAAATCTAAAATTGAAATAGAAAATCAATATGTTCTACCGTGCGTCGAAATAACAGTCAGGGCGCAAACATTTAAGAGTCATACTACATCATTGGTGTCGTGTATGACGTTCACGTATTGACTCTCGGACCGCGTAATTGGCAAATGCGTTTTTTCAGCGATAATAGGAAAGATGAAGCTAGTTGCATGTTTTTTCGCAAAGACTAGGAAAGAGCGGGTCTTCTGCGATCGTCACCATCGTCCGGCTCCTCGCTCGCCGTCACTGTTTATTAGCGAGATTTATCGAGCGCGCTACGCCCCGTAATAACACGGCACGCTGATTTATTCAGATTTCATTCATGAAATTACGCTTCTCCGGGCGTGTGTACACGCTCGTATAATATGCGTGCACATGTACAGATCGTGAGTCTTCGACGTAGCATCGCCACCACCACTATCACTGGTGCGGCGGCATCATAGCCGTCGCCATCGCCATCGCTATGCACGCATAAGAGAAGAGGTAGCCGATCGTTCCGAGCTCAATAACTTTCAAACGCAGGACAGCTTTCCAATCTAGCTCATTAACATCAATGATGCTCCGTTACAACGCAGTGGCATGGCTCGAGAGCGGCCAGTGGCGCTCATACACCGCATCAGTCGGCCAATCAACGTCGACTACGTGGCCGCCACGGAAATTCAAGTATTGGATACGAAATCGATCAGCCGGATCGAGTTTTCCCTGCGTCCACCATGTTGATGTAAACAAGTGTTGTTACGTGACGCGATGACTCGTTAGATCGCTCGCAGTCGATTTAAGGTTAATGGATTAAGTAGCTCGAATTCAACCCGATCGAAAAACAAATTTATTGGCAATTATTTCGAGCCGGATCGTCGTACTGACTGGACTCCTTCTGTGGGAACACTCAACGATCATAGGAAGAGAATAATAGATCACTCGCACAGATATTTAGACAACTTTGAAATATGTATTCCGTCAGGCTTTCTCCTGCCGACCATATTTTTTATACGGCCAACAGTTAAAAAGGTTTCATGCCCAGCCATGGAATATTGCTAACAGATGCTGCACCGAAAATTCTAAACTTCTTTTTCGTTCAGTAAAAATCTACGCGTGGGCGAGACCACGTTGCAGTCGGTGAATGTAGAGCGATAATGAACTGCTACAATTAAGTTCATTCAACTCATGGCCGTTTACTACCGAGTAACAATTAACGCAATAATGTTCTACAAATATTCGTTAAACCCAACAGATGGCGAATCAAAAGCGAGTCATCGTAAAGAACAAACCGCGTTGTATATGCAGAGTAAACGAAGTATGGTTTTCCTAGAAACACCCGCGAATAAAACAACGAAATCGGCACAACCGTTCAAACATCGAATTAATCAATGGCGCTGTCAAGCTAGTGTCAATATACGATTTCGAAGTGGTTCCTTAATATAATTTGAGTCAATGTCTCTTAGCTAACACTTGGAATCTTACACAATCCGTTTGTGGAATAAGCAAACACTCCATCTTTTATATTTATTCCCGCAAGGAGATACGCGGCCAACTCAAAGCTCGAATATATCTAGTAATACATCTTGAGGAGGAGAGGGTAAAACGTATGCCGTGCGTTTACCGGTACAGCTGTCGCGACGCGGAAGAAAAATTGCTGCTCTGGTCGGCGTGTAATTTTTAGACGTCCTGGTCGGATCGAGAATTTTTGAAATTTCCAGGACGACCGTCGATCTTTTTCGCGACGACAGGATACACGGCCGGCGAATCTACGAACGGAATGCGTGCACGGCGTTGTAACGACGATTCACGGCGCGACGAGCAACCTTAATGTATTTACAGAGCTGAAACCCATTAACGCGTGTCTGCCAGTTGTTAACGGCGTGGCTGGTTGGCTGGCTGAACGAGCAGCCGACTTATCGTTTCGCTTCCGGCCGTGAGAACGCCGTTACGTTCCTCTGTACAGCTTAAGACGAGACTAACGATCAAGCCAACCACCTACCTCTCTCTTTCACCCTCTCTCCTGACGTGTTTGTCGTTTGACGTCTGGATTTTCACGTCGATCCGCTTACCGGCCGATCGACGACGAAATTTCGCGAGTAAGATCGATGCAAATGTCGCTGTGGATCCGCTTAACCGGTGCGACAAAGATGGATAAAACTGAGATAGAGGGCGAGATAGCGGAGAAAATCGGGGGAAGAACTAGAAGAGAATAGAAGAGGGAAAGAACAGAGGGAGGGATTTTAATCCCGGCAGCCGAGCGAAATTTCCTGGAATCTAAATATCGGTCGTCGCGGCGCATCAATATTCATGATCTTGATATTACATTGAATCGAGTTTCGACAGGTTACGCAACGAAAGTAAAAATAACAGCTACGAAAGTAAAGAAGATACTATACGATATAGTCATTGCGTTTGAGTCATCCATTAGGAGCGACTACATATTATGTATCGTGAAAATAGCGTAACTGTTTGTACGGCGACTTTTTTCGCGTAAAATACAGACCACTCGCAGCTGCAATAAACGGTATTCGAGCGAAGATGATTACTCGATGCTGATTCATCCAGTGCGAATTAAACAGTTTTATCGATCGGTCACGCCGTATACCGGAATGCTTATCAATGAATCATAAAAATTCGGGGTAAACGTACTAGTTGCGTAGACGAGTCTATCAATCATACCAGTTACGCGTAGCACGGTCCATCAATCAAATCGCTATGGTATCGCTCGTTTCGTACCCTGGCATCTTCCTATTTATATTTTCACTCGGCTCGACGCGCCATCCAAGTTATCGATGCGTCCGCTCGAATCGATTCTCGATGGCAAATTTATCGTGAAATCGTGTCGTCGCGGATTATAAGGGAACATCCGGTCGCGGCAAGCGGAACGAAGAGAAAAAAAATGATTATGATGCTGAAATACATATAGAAACGTGTCTTTCAAGCTTATTAAACGGATCCATTTAATCCAAACGAATCGACGTTCGAAACTAAAATTAGCGACAACTACGAGTACCTCGTCGAAGCTTCCCGTCTAATTGGAAAAAAGGTTCACCGGCATACAGGTGTCTCTGTTAAGGTCAAATTTAAAACACGGCCACGTCTTCCATTTATCACCGGGAGCAGATATCCAATTAGTCTTGACGACGTTTTGGTAGTTAATACTTGGGAAATTACGAGGGAAAAAGTGCCCTTGAATTAACAAGAACCGAGTAACCAACGAAATAACAACGTATAGCAGCGAGTAAAAGGTTCATCACGGTTTTCTGTTTTAAATTTCCCTCTCTTTTTTCAATGAACCAAACACCCTCGAACATGTTTCATGCTCGATAACTCAGGGGACGTTATCCGTGGGAAATTTCAATTATTCCGCCTAGACTCGCAAACGACGCGTTTAGAAACACGGCCCGAAAGCGCCATTCTAAAGTTAGACGAGTCGCTGTTCTCCGAGCTCTAAGAATAACTTTACCGTGTCGTCCTGTAAACAAACAAAGACCATCTGACATGTTCCGAAGCTGAACATCATCACGCTGCAACTGCGAGCGCATATGTTCTGCACCGGGCATTCTATTGCGTTGCAGCAATTGCGCAATTTCACTGTGACGAGTGCGCGTTCACTTCTTTTCTGGCTCGTGGAAAATTTCATTTCAGCTACTATGTCGCGTTTCGATCATAAGTCCTCGATATTTCACCTAACGTTATCGTATCCGAAATTTTTGATCCCCTAATCCTGGCTGCATGCAAAACGGTAAATGTTTAACTTGTAATGTTTCGCTCCCTATGGGGCTTTGGAAAGTCAAGCATTGTCCCAGACAACGTGCCCTTTAGAAAACACCATCTGTTACATTCCCCGAAATCGAGAATTTTAACGTGGGGTAGCTTGGGTAAACAAGAAATTGTACACCATCCTCAGAAATTGAGCGGCTCTTTACGTTTCTTCTGTTTGGATATTAGCTAAATGGTTGACTTTTCAGGACTAGGCAAGAAAAAAAAGGAAAGAATAGAAACTGAAAATCATATCAGTTTTAATGCATTGTCCGTAAAGCCAGCGCGTCTAACTGGTGTTGTTTTCAGGGGCAATTTGCAACCAACAGCTAATCGAGTAACAGAGTGATTCTAATAACGTTTACTTACACGCGCTACCCGATATTTCCATTTTTATTTAAAACGCGTGTCTTAACGCTCGCTGTGGAATCACGATATTTGCACGTTGCAAATCAAACGAGGAAGACCTTCAACGAGGAATGAAAACGTCAACGTTTTCAAAAATAATTACTTCAACCTCGATTTGTTTTACAAGCCAGTCCACGGTAATTGTCCGAGAACGTCTCCGATGGCATTCGTCTACAAATTTTATCACTTCGAGTACACGTTGACGTAAGATCCCGAAAATTCCTGAGCATCGATCGCGGCACGTTTTATCGCGGACGATACAGCCGCGCCAACGTTTCCAACGTTTATAACGATCAACAGCTGTCAACAGGTTTAAATGTCGACGAAGCAAACGTTAAAAAATAACTATAAAACGATGAGAGTCCTGTATGCGGGATTGTCACGCGCTATTGTTGTCTACCGTTCGATGCGTAAGAGAACATTGAGGCTGGAACAATATAACAATAGAACACGGCAAGGCAATGATCGTGACCACTGTGCACGATGCACTGCTTTCCAGCTACAGAAGGAATGGATAGCTTTTCCACAGAAATCTCCGCTACGATTGATTACATGCGGCTAACAACGCAACCATGCAAGTGGCTTAACGAGTCGGGTTAAGAAGCTATAAAAAAACTAAAACATCGGTTTATAACGAGACGAGCGATATTACAACTAAAGAAAGGAGATATATAAACATGGAAAGTAAAGGTAATCGCCTTGGTTGTCACGCTATCTTATCTAATTGTCTTCTTTGTTTTCTTCAAAGACCAATCTTAATTGATCAAAACAATAAATCGCACTTACTAACTCATCGCGTCGATGACTGCATTACGCGAGCTTCGAAAATTTATTAACCAAACAGAAGGAAGGCACGAACGAGACGAGAACGTTTTACCAGCTTTATCATGGCTTTATCGGAAGCAGCTTTTTTTATCTAAGAGACGTAATTAAGACTCGATAATTTATCGCACCATTCGACGACAAGCGAGTAATCGGTAATCGAGAGAATATATTTTTTTTATCGCTTCGTTTTTCTCACATTTCTACTGATGCGCTAATATCGAACATTTCGAGCAAGGGCTTTGATAAATTTTAATAGGATTATATGTCTTTTCCCCGCAAATGTACGCGCACGTCGAACAAAACGGCCACAAAATTTGTCTGACCGATCAAACCGACGGACCGAATGACGGATAAAGGGGCGAGGAGAGGAAGACCAATTTGTTTTTATCGGTCCTTTGTTTCTCTCTTCGGTTTTGTAGCCCCAGTCCTCTGCTGCCGCCCTCTTTCCGCTCTTCCACCCTTGTCCCCGTTGATTTAGCTTGCAGCAGTTCGATACAAGCGCCGGTTCACGCAAAGCACGTTAATTCGACCGTGACTATCTACGCAAATTTTCCTCGACCGATTGTGCCTTCGACACAAAATGGTCAACTATTAACACGCGACGAGACTGCGCTTGTCTCCTAGTCAGCCGTTTTGTATCATTGCGTCTGATATACTAATAACGATAAGCTCGATGAATCAGAATGGCCAGACAATGCACGGTACTTCCACCATCCATTAAATTTTGTACGTTCACTGTCATTCACCCACAACATGAATCACCTTATCGAAATTATTCGATTTAAATGTTAAAGCGAATGTTACAACTTTCATTTGTTTCCTTCGTCCCGAATAGAAGTTCGGTCATCGAAGATACGAGTTCCGTACGTTCACCCCGCCTTGGAGGATACCGCGAGTTACGCAAAGCCTCGCAGCATCTCGATCAGAAACACGAGGCGTAGATTTCCGAGACGCGGCCAACGTCCTTCCACAACGTCTGGTCTACTACGTGTACCATGTGTATGCCGACCGGTTTGATCGGCTGTGTCGCCTTTTTCTGTCGGCTTTCCCAAGCGTTTCTCTTGTCTCTTTCTCCTCCATTGCTATCTACTCTCTACAAACAAACTCTCGTACTTGTCCCGTATACGCGCGATTCCCTTACCGCGTTTCCGGTTTCCAGCACTTCGTAGCTGACCCCCGCGACCCGGATCGCAAGATTAAACGCGAACAAATCTCTCCTGTTCCCTCTCGTCTCGCCACGACATTTTACTCCCTTTCTCTTCGTCGTTTACTCCGGATATCGTGCAACGCATCTACCAACGTCGTACCGTCGCGGTAATAAGTTATGTAGGTGGAGTTCGATTAACTCTGTGGTGACCCGCAATAAAATTAGGGGAACACAGGCTGACCGAATTGATAAATGCTTTAACTCGGTGTTCTCGCCTAGCGCCACGGCGTTAATGAGATTTAACGAGGACGAACTCGAGAAGTCGCGGGACGCAAACACGACCGCGAGCGACAGGATCCATTCTGGTACGCGAGAGAAACGGCGAAATGCGTGGCGTGCCATCGCAGTGAGCGCACCGACAGAAACTCAGAAATAAACCACCGTGGTTCGCTTTATCCCGAGTCTCTTCGTTTGAAACGAAACGCGCTCGTACCGTGTCCCCCACGAAACGGAACAGGAACGAGGGATAAGCGCGATTGTACCGTAACTACCGCGAGAACATCCTGCGTTCGAGGTTTTCACGGGACGCATCGATATTTCCCATGCATCGCGAGTAGGTAGGCAGATTTTGCCCGACCCTCTGGGAACGTTCGTTCGCGACTAAACGGTGTAAAGCTTCTACCGAATTTTTCAGCCGATCGAGTTTGTTCGATAACCAACGTGTGTGGTTACACGACCCAGGGAAATACGGTAGACTTGGAAGAGATATTGAATCGACTGGTGGTAACTCGCGCAGTTCCTCGAATCGATTATCAAACAGCAACGATAGCGCGGAGCGTAGAAATTACGATAGTTTGGCAAGCGACACCGAGCTCGAAGAAAACGCAGCAGCTAGCGTGGTTAGAAAAGAAGGTTGCGCCATCGAAGGTTAACAATGCCACGTTCCGTAGCCACGGCTACAATGGCATCTTTCGCATCACTCACATTGCGAGCCATTGTACCGGGAAAACCATTGTTTCTCGTCCCATTGCGCGCATCGGCGGCCTAAAGGGAGGGGAGAGGGAGAGGGGAAAGAGAGATCGAGGGTGGAAACGGGGGCGGTGGGGTTGGAATACGAACGGGACAGACTCGCGTACCAACGGCCCGTGTTCGAGACAAAAGAGTTACGTCAGGCCCATTCACCCAAAACGCCTTTGTGCGTTCGGATATTCTTATTTCAATGCCAACAAGAGGAACGGAACAGAGGAGACGCTGCAAGAGGAGTATCGGTATACACCGACACTCGGTCAAGTCACTCAGTCGTGTGCCGTTTAAAGCCGCTCGGAGATTTGCTCTTTTCTCTATGCGTTCGGGAATATATCGCGCGCACGAGAGTCACCGAGAGAATCAAGAGAAAATCACGGTGAAAGAGTGCGAAGTATTACGAAACTCCCGGTCCTCATCCAAACGGGAACGCGTTTGGAAAATCTACTGTTTACCGATGAAACCGACTCGCATATCGTTCCATTTCGTTCGGGGATCTCGGTACTTTCTATTTAAAAAAAATATATATGTATATATATATATATATATATAGGTGTGCAGCCGCGTACGCGCGTACCCAGTTTTCGAATTTCGCTCGGACGATAAGCGGGAAATAAATATGCAGAGTTATTTCCTTGTTGTCTCGATACGGTCGCATCGTCTACCTTATCGTTCGAGCTTTCACGATGAAAACACGGATCGCGAGCAGCCAGTGGGAAAGCGACTCGACCACCTCAGGTTTCTCGCAATTACCGACTGCTCGGAAAAATCGAAACCGTATTAAATGCTGTGTAAAAATAGAAGAAGCCGCGATGAGATATACAATTAATGAATCTCTGAAGCGTTGCTCATTACAGTATTACCGTGTGATCCTGTAATGTGCACCTGCGAAGCATGTCGAATATTTCACTGATTTTCATGCGTTCCGAGTCCTCGTGCCTTGTTAAAAAACACATCACACACGAGGACGCGCGTCCTGTATTCCTCGTTACGACCGGCATCGTGCGTTCGTGATTTCAGAGAGATAATGAATCATCCGCATACCTTCCAACTTGGAAAATACATCTATAAAATGCGGCAAAACAAGAAAATGGCAAGAATGATTCCTTCCATTTCAACGGAGAATTATTGAAGTAAGGGAGATATATCGCGCAAACGACAATCGCGATGATTCACTGGAATGTTTATCACATAGCAAAGCACGCGACGCATAGAGTTACACGAATATCTTCCTCGATACGCTCCTCCGTCTATTCAACGTTCACAATAATTCGAGAGGAAATCCAACAAATTTTCAATCTCGCACGTGCAGCAATGCTACCAGCGCAGCGCTCGGTTATTTATGCGCTTGTCTATAAAATTCGAAGCTCGCGAGGGAAGCGATACACGTCCGGGTGAAAGTCGTGCAAAAGAAACTCTCACGAAATTCTCGATAGATAAGCGAATGCGACCAAAGGACGAGGAGGAACAGAATCAAAGGGGTGGAGGGAATGGAAAAGAGAAACGGAGCGAGATTGTCGTCGGCAATGCACACGACACATGGCAGAATTGTGAAACGTACGTATACCGATACACACGCCGTAAAATATCACGTTGAGTCGAGTGTGTCGTAATACGCGACACGAAGTGGAAGCTCCAACCTATGTATAAGGAGAAAACAAAAATATCACCGATGCCGCGCAGCGGCTGTCACGAGCGTATAATTCATGCGAGCAAAAGTTCTGTGGCTCGCGGTCCGCCGCGGTTCTCGCGTGAATCGTTCGAGCTTTCACGCGTGTGTCGTAAAACACGAAGCTCACTAGCAACACAACATCGTTTTGTAGGCGACGATATTGTGTACACGTCGGTAAACAAGTGAGTACGAGACGAGGAAAAACCAATGGATGTTGGTGCATATCGGACGACGTGACCAACTCGATGCGTATCATGGCAGCGAAATGAAAAAGGTACATTTATAGGAAAAAGGGAGAAAGAGAGAGCGAAAAAGTTACGTTCAATTGCGATTTACAACGAGATCGAATCAAGGCAATTCGAAACGAGGCAAAATTCAATCGAAAATATTACAAGCGCAACTGCTATCCGGCAGGAAATTTTAATTCGCGATTTTGATTCACGCATGACAATATCGTATCCCGTATTAATCGAGGAAGCGAGAGCAATGTTGCTGCAGTGAAAATATTTGTACGCACGGCGATGCACGCGATCCGCCTAACGATCAATTATTCAATCTGCTGAATTATTTACGAAAAAATATTTTCCGTTTCGCGAGTAGAAGCGGAGGGAGAATGGTTGGTTGGTTCATAAACGAGCATACGCATATTAGAGGCCTCAGGATCCGCTTAGCGTATCGGGAATGAATAATTCATCGTGACTTGATACGTAGGATGTATTTCAGTAATTGCATCAGGTGTTAGATGAAAGGAAACTTCAACAAGGTCGCTTGACACCTTACACTGGCTATTTTTAACATCAATTCCTTTTTTCCCCGCTCATCATTGTTGGCTTGGACAATTATCGTAATTAGTTACATTAATTGGCAGCATTCTAGGAATTATCGCTTAAAAAAGGTATTCAAATACCAACAACTCGATCGATGTTGCGTTTCATCTCTTAATCCAATTCCACGATGGAAAACTACCAAACATTTCTCGTCTTTGTGTCTCCTGATGTTTGTTCGACACAGCGGATATCTTGTAACAATTTATAATAATTGCAAGCAATTTACGTTAATTACGAGGAAACTCGAAATCAACGAATCAGAAAAATATCCATGTATAACTGAGTTTGTAACGAGCAGACGAGCTTCTCGAAGTGCGACGCGATCGAATTTTCGCACAGACGAGCATTATCGTCTATCTCGCGCTATTTCGCGAAATTCCTCGGTCGTCTGGTTCACGCCGAAAATCGGCCAAGTTACATCAGTTCTGACGGCGTTGCGCGTCAGAGCCTCGCTTCCTCGCCAACGACGATAATTGCTGGCGAAACTGGATCGTGTAAAGTTGGGAATGCAAGAATATACAACAGAGCACCTGTCGAATCGCATTATCGGCCACGCGACCGACGCCGTCGCGTTGTCGATGTGACCCAACCATCTGTTCGCCTATCGAATGACACTGTCCATGTACATCAGTGCGTACCTCGTAAAAACGGTGCCAATGCTGGTTACAAAACTAGCGTTACTTTCGGCAAATATCGCGATGAGACCAAGTTTTATACCGGATAGTAGTTACGTATAGCACAACGACGGAGGATCGCGAATCCGGTTTTAGAAAGAACAAACACACGGTCCAGGAGTAATAAGATCAGCTGCTGGAACAACGAACTAATCTACATGCATCCTATTCTCCGTTCGTTCGATAAAGTAGATACGCGAAATAACTCCGAAGTTATTCGAGTATTGTCGGACGCAAAAATAGAGTCAGAGACCAAGAGACTGAGCATGATTAAATAGATGGTATTTCTTTCTTTGGCCGACGTTTCGCTTACTCTCCAAACACGAGAGATACCGCGGAGTGTAGAAAGCCGGAGAAATTCCATTTAAAATAGTGGCCACTTCCGACAAATTCGATTTCAGCAGCGAGGCGAATAAAGTCGCGGTAAAAGGAACGAGACACGAGGTAAATTAATGCAATCAGAAAGATCGTAATTGAGGAGGACAACGGGGACCCGATGAGGGAGCTGTGGCCGATCTCGGAAACAGGACGATATTGCTTGCTCCTAGCTAGCTAGCGTGACGTATTTCTTGGCCGATAATAAAAACACTCGATCGTACGGGTAATTAACGAGAAAGAAAAGAAAGCGACTAAAGTGCCGGTCGGTTTTCAGTTGGAAACCCTTCGAGACGTTCAATTAGGCACCGCGCCAAACTAGACCCGACCCAACAATGTTGCGCAGGTCAAATGTCGAATACCAAGCGACAAACCGAGATTTCCTCGCCATAAATTTCACCACGCGACCTAATCATCGAATACGCCATCGGTAATTAAAAAAACGACAATTAAAATGTATTACTTAAATGACCAGAGATAAAATCGAAAGTACGAAATTACGAAAGGTAATTAAAAGGAAAAGAGGATTCGCAAACTTTTTTAAACTTCCCCGAATAGCACATCGATTTCGATAAGAAATAATACATCACGTATTTTTGTGGTTAAAATGCGTGACATTTAACTAAAAAGATAGATAGATAGATAGATAGAGAGAGAGAGAGAGAGAGAGAAGGAGAGACATGTGTACAGTTTGTGTGAAATATCAAGCAAAGGCTAAAAAGTATGTATATATGTTGCTCAGTTAATATTAATGTATATTACAGAAATTTTCAGAATTTTAATTCACCAATAAAAAGTCGTTTGGATGGACAACAGATCAGGAAATATCGCCGATAGTTTATTTGCGTTTGATGAAACAGTTCTTTAATTATTAGAATACTTAAACTTCTTCCGTTAGAGAAATATATATATATATATATTGAACTTGGTTTTATTCGTTAAGAAAAACAGTTATAACCAATACTAATGGAATCTTCGTTCTCTCCATTCTCTTACGTGTATTTTAAAACAAGCTGTACGACGACGGTGACCTAAAATAAGATGGAAAAAAAGGCTGGAAATTCCAGAGAATCGCGATGGTAGCGAACCGTTAAAGCAACACGCAACGCGAACTTACGGCGCTACCAGTGACGTCACGCGTACTATTTTAACGAAGCGAGGAAACTGTTGTACTCCGGCTGAGATATTGAATGGGGAACAAGTACGTCCCTCCTGCCTTCCCCGACCACTGGAAGGTCATTGCACACTCGTAAACAAACAGGACGCGCCGTCTATAGTACGCTCGGCCGCGTCACTGAACGTACACACCGATCTAATACCACGGCTCAAGGTCGTCCCGTCATAATAGCCCGCTGCATATCGATAATCGATTTAAACGGAGTCCGACCAAAAAATGGCCAGAGAAATCAAACTTCTCGGAGATTAGTCGTAATTTTGAACTTTACGAAAAGAGATAACGACATAACTGTTCATGAATGAATTTATTGAAATTTTCAAATGTATTAAAAGATACGGACAAGAAACGGGCAAGAAACGGACGAAGTTATCTAGCGTGTAATTGAATTCACGTGCGTCAGTGAACTCGATGGACAACGACACGCGTTACTTACTACGTTGACCGTTAGAAATTCAAATATGGCGGTCGAGGTTACAAGCGCCTTTTCGCGTTCGAAATTCACGGCCGTTGTTTGAACTTGCTCGTACGCGCGATGTAACGCTAGACGCTAGGTTTTGACTTATTATTCCGTTCTATTTTAATGAGAAAGTAGTAACTAACATCTATAAGGCACGACAATGAATTTACTAGGTGGTATGGATTCAAATGTAGAAGCATTCTTACCTGTTGCCAATGATCCTCGAGCGATGGCTGGGCCGAAAAGTATCCGGTGTCGTGTATATCTTGCAACTCCCTAAATATGTTCCCACTCGGCAGGATATCCATGGTTACGCCGGTGATCCGTTCGTAACTGGCTTCGGCACAAAAAAAGAAACCGACTTCTTCGAACCAAACGAAACCAACAAGAAGATATAAACAAACAACAAAACTCTGATTTGCTATATTCGTATACGCAGGACTTAGATGGTAACGGAGCCCGGTCACTAACTGCACGCCGATACGCGGCTCGCGATTCTAACGCACGCACGTACACGCAGCAGGTAGTGGCACGCACACGTGCTTATCATCGAAGAAGCACCGACGGTTACGACGTCACCGTAGTAGGATGACCGACAGAGACCGATACGGAGCGAGAGAAGCGAGATTTACAGACAAATGACTTCTGTGGTCGATCAAGACGAGGGAAAGACCGGCTAATCGCGCCCGCACAAACACCAACGAACACTATTGGCTCGTATACTCGGCGAGTGGAATATCTGATTGCACTACCGGCGTTCTACTGTTGCTGCCACCACGGCGCTGTGCTGCGTTGGTACAGTCGTCGAAAAGAAAGCGGCACGCGACGCACTGCACGATCTCTGCAGCGAAGGAAACAACTCACTGCAACGCCGTTGCTTGTGCAGATCGACGTTCTGTCTGTTCTTGATAGCGTCGCGTACACGAGACACGCGCGACAGCATCCATCATACGTGGAACGTGACGACGAGGAACCTTGTAACCACGAACGACGAAACGTCAAAGCGCCGGCACGAGTCACGACCCGGTATGTGTTCGAATCATTCGGCTTCTCGCTTTATACTCCCAAAATCTCTCTCTCTCTCTCTCTTTCTCTCTCTTGTTCACTCGTTATACGTTTGCTCCGATCGTTCAATACTCTCTGTCGATTTCTTTTCCTCTCTTACTTCTGCCTTTCCTGTTCTTTACCTCTCTATCTCTTTCTTTCGTTCTCGCTACGACGCGAAATTGGAGCTAACCACTGTCGACGTTCTATATTCACTGGTCTTCCTCCTCTCGCGTTCTTTTTGCTCCGGTAACTCGTGTACATATACACTTTGGCGAGGACACACGCGGCTCGGCCGTCACCTACCGGCTTTTTTCCCGCGACACTTGCGGACGTGGCGTCGTGTCACCGTACTCAATCGCGCCGCTCACAACGATCACGAGCTAGATACACGTCGCTGGGGATGAACAACGAAGAAACACCTACGAGATATTTAACACTCCGTAAGGAGCAACGATATCCCCAACGGCTAATGCGTACAGACTCTTCCGCGCGAGCGCCGAAGAGTGACTGACGTTCCCTTGCCATAACTGTACGCGAGGAGGGCCGAACTCGGCCGAGTTGTACCGAACGCGCGCTCGGTGCCGGCGACGCGTTATCACGGCCGGCGACCGCTTCGCGTCGTGGCAGCACCGCTCGGTGGCGTCGCGACGCCGTTTCCCTTGCCTTTTACACCGCCTTTTCTTTCGCATTCACCTATCTTTGACTCGCATGCCATTTTCTTACAAAATATCCTACAACGAAACGATCGGTATTACGGCTCCAGCAGAAAGATCTTTAAGAGGAAATTGCTTTGTGCGTGATAACGTAAATTAAGTTATTCCTTTTTTTTTTGTTTTCCTTTCTATTATACACGCATTTCAATTGCTATATTCTTGTAAGTATTCTATACCTAGAATAGTGAGTTAAGTTTATAAATATATGAATGCTAATTTATAGACAACTTTGATAAAGGATCGTTATGTCTCGGGTTCCTTTTTGTATCGAACTGTAATTACGGATCCTTTTTAGTGGAACCCGATAGCATAGCATTGGCACGAGAAACGATTAGTTCCTGTTTGAGTGGTAGTAAATTACAGCGTCAATTACACTCTCTGTTCTTTGAGCCAAAACTCGAATAGACTGGCTGAAGTTCAGCCTAACGATCATTCCTAATGTCATTGTATTCATTTAGCTATTTTCGAACTGTGATTGTCATCTTATCTACAACTAACATCTAGGAATTTACGCGTATGACCAATATCGCTATTTCCACTAAATGTAATCATAGAAACGATGTCAGATACGTCGTGTATACTTCTGACTTTATTATATTTTCCTTAATTTCGACATCGAACTCGAATCTACGTACGTCGTCATATTAAATTTATTACTCTTTTACGAGGAAACGTATTTGAAAACAGTCACTTAGAATCTCTTGCTTGCCACGATTTCTCGCGGCTTGTTCGATCGACTCTTACACATGAGACATCGATTATGAGCGAAGAATTATTCGAAAATGAATAATCGGTCGTGAGTCAACGGGCGCTCAGAGCGGAAAGTGGAGAGAGAGATGAACGCGTTATGTCGCTGTACGTGATTCATGGATTCTGCGCGTTCGTTAAAAGCTGTTTTGTAGACGCTACTATAACGCTTGGGAATGCTAGATTAGATACGTAAGCGGCATTTATGGCGAATGGAATTAGAAGACCGGCTCCACTTATCAAGTCTGTACCTCGTTTCCGTTTAAGCTATCTTCGTCGAGCTATCGCCCCGGAGCGCAGGGAGGACGACCACCGGATCCAAAGGACTCTTTTTTTTCCCTATGTGTCACCCTTTTGTAGTCGTATATATTTTTGACGATGCAACGACGTTGTTATTCCTCTTACAAAGAACGCGCGTACGCGAACATCATCGATGCGTTTTCAGCAAGAACAAACCGGAAATATTTGCAAGAAAACCAACAAGGAATGGAGGAAAGGTGTGCGTACAAAATGCATTAATATCAGTCTACTGTGAAGAGTGATCGCGTTGACTTTCAGATAACGCTAATATCCTCCTGATTGATTCTGAATATTACGTAGCACTGGAGCCTGACCTCTCGTAACCTCTCAACTACGACTCGGTTTCTTGGATGCATTCGGTTCTCTCAGTGGGTTAAGACGGCCCGGCACCATAAATATGGTGGTTGTTGTTGGATCCAAGCCCAGCTCTCGAAAGCTTTCTTGTGCACCGAGATGCATTGGATCGTCGATTTTCGCTGTTAGTTATGGAGCAAACCGACAGAACGTTTGTTAGTCTGGAAAACAGTTGTTTGGTGAACATCGGTGTGCAAAACGACCACTTCGTCTGTTTCGCCCTCGCTAATTCCATTCTTCTTCGTAGTTAATCCTTCTATTCTCGCTACGTCTATATAGAAAATATATGTATATCATACCGAGTTCGTTCCTCGATTATGAGATAGCGAGTGCACGCTGACGAATTTAACGTTCTCACGTTCGGATGGAAGTCGTTTCTTTCTCGCTTGGTACGAGAAGTGCCTGGATCACGAATTGTATCGTTCGCGAAAAATCGTCTATTTCCGATGATAATTTACATATAATTGTTCGTAACGACTGTTAATCCCTTCAGTGTCGTTTTGTCAAAACACGGATATAGCAGCGTTTGCTTGTTACGAGCTTTTTTGATCAACGGATCAAACACCACTAAGAAGGCCATCCACGAATACAATGACCTGATCGTTAACCCTCTTTCCGGCTGTTGTCACCAGGGTGCAATAGCCGGGAACGCAACGGACTTCTGTATCCTCTGCGTTATCGCGCAAAACGTTTCAGCTTGGCTCACTGTTGTTATTGCTTTATTATACCGTATTGTATTTGCTCGCTTAAAGTAATCGTACAATTACATGTATAAGGAAATAACGAAAAATTCCTCTAATTCCTTTCTTTTTCCTTTCACGAACGAAACATTAATAACGTTAACGTTACATTATAACGTTAGTTGCATTTGTCCAGAATGCAATTATCCCGAGTTACATTTCGCTCGTAACGCTTCCTCTCGCGTTTCTGCCCGCCAGCGGTCCAAGGTGAACCACACGGCCGTCGTGGCGGCAACATTCGGCCCTCGACAGTACGTTTTCTTTGCCTGCTCACGATTTTCACGATCGTGTGCAGAGCGCAAGGAACACCGTAAGTATGATGTAATGTTCGTGTTGCATAATTCCACGGCAAAGGCTGCAACACTCGCACACCGCATCGCAACTATTCGTGTCAACTGTTATTCTTTGAACGACCCTCGCCGACCAGCTTGGCCGCTCGCATCCTTGAAGCTTGGAATTTATGGGACGAGGACACATGACCATGCGTATCGCTAGCGCTAATGATCTCTTTCGGTAGCGTTCGTGAAAGTTCATTGAACAATAAAGAACGCACCTGTCCGGTCGTTAAACATCTTGAACGTTCATTTTGTCTATACCCATCTGTGTGCTCTATAGATCAGTTTCGGTTGGTGCACGCGGAGAAGAGATGTCTGTCGTCGTAAATTACGACGTGCCGCGAATATCCCTCTCCTATCGAAATAAATTTTCACGAGCGCTTTCGAAATACGGTGGAACGCGGGAAAGTCCGCCTACTAATGAGGAGGCACGCGTGCACACGAAAGCCACGTAGCTTCCACTGTTTGATATCGTCACCGCGTATTTAGTTGCCGGCTAGCAGCATATTTGACTTGACAGAACTTTCCACGGGAATTACAGCTCTGACCCTAAACCATACTTGCTTTGTGTACTTATTGCGATTCGAAGTACTGAGACGTCAGTACCTGAGTCCCCGTTGCGTTGAAGCAAGCGAACTAGTAAAAACTATTCCAACGAAACGAGTCTGAAATTGCAACGCGAAAATGGTGTAACTTCCAGTTACGTTTGTTCTACGACACGACTGAGTGTAAGAAATTTTTATTGTCGCCACTGGATAAAATTATATATAATAAAACACAGGCGGCATAAGGGAGCCAGCATAACGAGAATAACCCCCATGTTCTCATATTAGACGACGTAAATGGGACAAAAACGCCGATTTAAGATTCTTCTTTCTCCTTGTGGTGCTCTGACACAGGGTGATCGGCCGAAGTCTCCTCAACGCACACTCGTAAAAATGCGACGAGGGTTTCGACGAAATTAAGGAACTTTACAATTCACATTCCCCCGGAATGATGTATGAGTCACATTATGGTCGAAAATCGTGATACGTTAAATTTCTTTCCTCCTAGTGAAGAGGATCCTCGTTAAGAGTTAAAATTTACAACCGCTTTGACGCATTAATGGTTCCCATCAGAGTGGTTCCCGAAAGAATATAATCGTTTTATTTCGCCTTGTTCAATTTTCATCGATTGATGGACTTTAACGTGCTTGCACGTTCGCCTAAGATCTAATGGCGCCTAAGGAAGAATCGAATTTTCGCCTTCGGCAGCTAGCGTATGTGCAAAATCGACTGGTTAACCGCGATTTCATGTCATTCCTCGAGGGTGTGCATCCTGCCCTCGTGACATCGTCCCAGTGGTCCATTAAAGCCTGAGGAAGCAAGCTGGTCGTCGTGAACCGCAAAATCGTGCTATCTGGGACGATGCTTTCAGGATTCGACTGTGCTCCACACATCTCGAGAAAACTTGATCAAATTCACAGTTACAAAAGTGAACGGAATGGAATAATCAAGAGAAATTTATTCCCCAAACGAATATGAGTAATTAGGGTTACGTAAAGCAAATATTATACGTTGTAATATTAATTTAAACTAACGAGTCGCGATGGTGGAGTGACCGTAAGTTTCGTAAATTCCAGGAAAATATTAACGCTGGAAGTATGTGCACACGTGTAATTTGAATTTTAAGTACAATTAAGTTAATTATTCCAAATATTTAATAGTGCCGTTTTTCTTGATCAACGAATGCGAAATCCTCGAATTATTCGATTTACAGTTATGTAAACGTACGAAGAAATGTTAGTCTTCATCGTGCAAATGACGGGTTTATAATATTTTCAAGCAATAGCCGATTAAACATTAGCTACTATGGTAGATACCACAAAAGTCGTGTTAATAATTAAAAAAGTTAATCCGACTTAATCGTCTTACTTGTTAAGTTTGCGTCGTAAACCTCCTTTTATGCACAACGAACAACCCTGTCCTTTGCATAACTCCCGACAAATTTCCTATCTCATCGGTCCCCTCGGTTTAGGGTTCGAGATTTCAACGCAACAAAAAACCACCCTTCTGTAACCCCTGCACCTGATAACCTGTGCACGTTAGAATCGAATTAAAATCACTCTCGTACCAGGGATTTATTCCCCGGCTACAACCTTCCTGCACTGTTCAGCCTCCGAAAACTTGTCTCCATTAAAATCAGATAACATTTGTCAGAGCCTTGGTTCACGTATACACGATCTGTGATCCTTCTCCGGAACAGCTTCGAGAACTATGACATTATGGAGAGATTAGTGCCAGGAAAGTCGAACGAAAGATAAAGGATCTAACTCTTGGACAATCTTTAAATGTCTTTCGCTGTATCCATAAAAACGGAAGCGATAAAGAAGCTTCAAAAAATATATCTAAATGTAATACTTTTAAACAGTGAAATTTTTGGTGCGTAATTCAAATTTTCTACTCGGTTAGAGTACGCAAGATACATAGACGTCAGTATGATAAACGTAGCTTTATGACTAGTTCAGATACAGTATTTGGTTATTACTCGTGAAAAACGAGGGCTGTCCATTTTTGTGTGCGTTAATACGAAGATATGGAGTTCATGCAATATATCAGCGATATTCCTAGCCTCGAACCTTATCCCCTTTATTCGAGTCGTGGCACGCGTAGGTACACACTCCGCCTACCGCAAAAGCCTTCGTCACGCAGGACGTGCTCGGTTTTTCACCGGCGATACAGCCATGGTATTTCAGGACCATTTATACCCGTAGCTAAAGGTTAAATCTCTAGCAAACAGCTGCTCAAAAAGTCACTTGCCACCTAATTAATAGAAAATGCTTTTCCCTTGCTTTTTTTCCTATTGTTACTTTCGAATAACTACCCTAAACCCCCAACTATTATAATTCCCTTTTAACTTCCTTCCAACATTCTTTCACCCTCTCGGCGAACACAAGATTCTACCATAGTTACGAACCAGTTTGTTCTACTTTTACCCGATAATCTATCGTTCTTGGATTTTTATTTTAACTCCACTCCGCAGAAATACTTCATTGATTATCTTGAAAGTATTCCATCGTAAACGCCGCGAGAAATATGTACGTCTAAGTATCCTGAGAATTAATTTCTCAAACAGATTTCCGGCTCGTATTTTAGACGTTTTTGTCGAAACCTCGACACGACCGGCAGGACATCGTGCCAAGATTTCTCTCCGTCGGAGAACACGGGTACGAAAATTTTGAAACAGTTACACTTAAGATGTTTCGCGAAGCCAGGAAAATCCTTTATTTCGATTTGTCGCGCAGACAAGGAAGAGCGAGTGTGTGCAGCAAGCACGGAAACGGGTAGAGAGAGAGAGAGAGAGAGAGAGAGAGAAAGAGAGAGAGAGAGAAAGGCGAAGGCACGAAATTTCACTTAGGCTTTTGTCCGGAGGAGGGTGACTTGCACGACTGAGTCACTGTGAGTATCCCAGGGCGATATACAGACAAGCTCCGTTAGACGTATATCTACGCTGTGTTTCTCATGTATATTTCGACGATCTGTCGGGGCCAAGAGTCGGCTAGAGCTTCGTTGATCCTTTCAAGGGTAAAAAACAGGCCTGCAAGAAACCGCGCTTTAATGGACGAAACGAGTTCCCAACCACATGAAGCAATATTGCTTCCGCCTTATATTCCCTCCTTGTTCTACCTTGTGCGATACTCCCCCCTTGTCGAGAATTCTCCTCGGTCCACGTTGAAATAACACCGATCACGCCGTACAGCCCCTGGCTGACGTGTTTCGAACCACCTATATCTATCCTTCCCCGATGCTGCTTCTCCTTGTACTACTTCGCGGTTTCTCCCTTGCGATTGGGACAAGCTACATCCGACGGGGAAAAAACACAAGAAGGAAGAGCCTAACTTCATTTAGTCGCGAAATAGGTATTCTACGGACAGTGATTGAACGACATTTAGAGGGCGCCGAAGGAAACTCTGAACAACAGGTTTAGCAAGGAAACCGGAGGTTTCCTCCTTGGGGACGCTCGAAAACATTGCCCGCAGTTGTGTTCTCATTCGGCTGCACTTGTCTTTCTTATACCGTTTAATACAACACGCTCGAATCGTAGAAATTACGCTGTTTTCGATGTTCATTATGTAAATGGCGAACCATGGTCGTGGGGTTAAGTCGAGGTACGCGATATAGGAGCAGCATCATTGGCAACAATAGAATGACGGTACATCTTTGCGGCGTGACTCTCATTTATGGTCGTTCTGATGCAGAAGGATCGATGTTTAACGATCGACACGGACGACTCGAAGATGATTCATCGGTCGTTTGGTACACGTGGACGATGATTGGACATCTTCTGGGAGCAACTAGGGTTAAGAACGATTCGAACGATTGAATATTTCGTAATAAGATTCGTATCGTAAATACGTAATTGATTCACATATATAATTTTAGTTTTAGTTTTATTAACGGAATATTGTTGTTCGAATGGACATGTGTGTGTCATGAAGAAAACCGTGACGTACACTGTCAAGGTAGGTTTACGATCGTGGCAAAAAGACATAGAAACGAGGAAGTCGAAATGAGTGCGAAGCAAAGAGAAAAAATGAGGCACAAGATAAAGGGAATTTTTCCTGGCGCACCGGAAGTAGTGTACCGCTCTAACAGAGTTCGAAAGAGTTAAACTTTATCGCTGGCAGTGAGAGAGGAAACGATGGAAGGAAAAAGAGAAATGAACGGAGGATAGCAAAGAGGTAGGATAGAGAGCACAGACCGGGGATGGGGTTCCGTTCTGGTCCTTGGAACTAAGTCTCTTTGTTCCAATTATCGCGGTTCTTCGTCGACCAACCGAGCTTGCCCGCAGAAGCGATTTGACCTTTTCCGTTTCCGGTTAACCGCACGGTAGATGCGGTTACTCTTTTCTTTGGTGACACGATTTTCTCTTGTTCGCAGGTGCTCGAACTTTTCCCATGTTGCAATTCACTTGATAACGTCCACGTCCCATCGCCTCGGGATCTACTCGGGCGACAGTGGTTCTTCCGATAGTGGAATCCGTTTCGCCGGAGATTAAACTCGCGGACGCTGACGCTAACAGCGCGCAAACGAAAGAAGGGAAACGGCACAGGCGTCGCCGGTTCATCGGGAGGGGAGCGCAAACAAAAAAAGAATCGCAGAACGAAAATACCGCGACAATTTTCTAGACCTACATTTTCCGGCCAATTGAACTCCACCAATGCTATCTACCTGCTTTTCGATTACAACAATGCTCCCTTCAGCAGGTTCAAGCACGCGTGCTCGTGCACCCTCTGACTAGCAATTATCTCGACACGCTTCAGGAAGGATCTCTTCGAGGGGTGCGAAACGGTTATCCCACGTGTCGTTTCTGTCCCGATCGGCTTCCTGTGACGCGTGTGTGCGTGTGCAAGTTCCGTACTCGAAGAACGCGCCTCGAGGGGTGGGTTGGACGCGATCGTTCCGCTAAGTTGAAGAAGGGATTCGAAGGCTGGAAGCCCCCGGGGGGAAAGGACAGGTTCAGAAGGAGAGACAGGACGGGGAGTGAGTGGCTGATGCTACGGAGTCGCGTTGAGCCAGATGGATCGGCGATCGTTTGTCGTTCTTAACGCCACAGGGGCTCAACGGCGGCGTTGATATTCACCGACTGATGCCGGAAAAATTACCCGATTAGTTGGTACTCTCCCCTAACCTCCGCATTCTCCTCTTGTACCACTATACCGCATCCAGCAGCTCGTTCCTTTCTCCTTCAGGGAATCTCGACCAATCTGGCCCAATTCTCAACCCTCCTGAACTCCGTTCCAGCGTATGAGAACAACCTCCCCACCTTGTAATGCACCCCCATTAATTAGGATTTTCCTAGCCAGAGAAATTAACGCGAACCGGCTAAAACCACACGGAACTAGGATAGCGATTTGTCTCGGTAACCTCCTTTACGAAACATCTATTTCCCATACATCATCCTTGTAAATTGTCCTTTCGAACAAAGTGATCCCATATAATGCTCTGGTATAATTTACGAAGTGGCGTATATACCAAAAGTTGTACCGTATACGGTTTTCGTTAATCTTCACGAAGTTGAACAATAGATACGTATCGATAGATACGAAAAATAAAATAAATGCAACGTAATATAGGTACATAGCGAGAAAGGTAGTTTTAAAGACTCGTTGTAGATACTTGTACAGATATGGGTAAGTATACACAAGTTTCGTCTTTGATAATGTAACCGACGGGATGCAGAATGTGGGCCGAGGGCAGAGAGTATAGGAGGGTGGTAAGAGTGGCTTAGGGGCTCTTAATAATTCGGATGCACCGAAGTGCCTCGTACCTACTCGCTTGGCCCCCTTCATATACATATATCTGCAGACACTTAGCGACCGTATAAGCAGAACATCCTGGAGGCAGAAGGGTTGGCGGGGGTAGCGGAGGAATACGTAAATTCGCGCTATGGCTGCCGCGTTGCTACAGGACTTTTATCGTGCAGAAACATTTACCGCGCGGCGCGGGGCATTTGCATGCAAACGTGATCGCCTTCCATGTTTTCCTCCCTGACTTTCCTTCTTACGAAGGTCAACGCATTACGTTTTCCGTTCCATGTTTCCTTCATCCCTCCGCATCCTCTTCAACCCCGTTTCCATCTCTCTGTAGGAATTAGCCCTCTTCCTTTGCCTGCCACTTATTCATCTCTCTCCATCGTATATAAGCGTTCTCTCTGCCTCCGTGCCGGATTCTGCGATTCTTTTCTCCTCGTTGGCACGTCACCCCTTCTATATTTTGCTCTTTTGTGCTTTTTGTAGCCGCCACTGGATACGAGAGGCACGGAACGCGTGAAGATGGAAAAAAACAGCCGCGAACGATCACAGCCGTCCGTATATAAAGCACGGTCACAATTGCAATGCCACTTTCCGTATATTTGTTCTCCTATACATGCCATTCAGCGACGTATCAACAGGTTTTGGGGTGCGACGAGATCCGTCCACGGTATACCAGGGAAATCGTCTCCATTTATTTTCACGTTACGTGAAATAGGCGGTCGACTGATAAATCTTAAAGCGGAACGCGTTGATCAGGAATTATCGGCGTGTAGCTTTTATCCGTCGTCGTAATCCATTTCGTCGCGTCTATGGCGCAAAAGAAGCGTCCTATAAAGAACAATAAGGGACGTTGCCAGACTGAAACGAGGATTTGCGAGATGCATCGTATAAGGCCTCGAATTTCATACAGTTTCGTTTCTTTCTGCTTTTCCCTGTCGTTTACAAATTTATGTAAAAATTCCTTTCAAGTCCGATTTTCGCGCAAGTATCCAAAAAGAATGTACAAGCGCATAAAAGGTTGACGGAGAGCAACGCACCAGCTACGAACGTTTCACAAAGCGGCTAGGATTTTAATAACTCGACGAACGCGCCCGTGATTTTAATCGCTTCTCGTCGATACGACGATCAAAGTTTCTGCACAGAAAGAACTACCGTCCGAAATTAAGGTAGCACGTGCTTAAACGAGAATTTCCGACGAGCGAAACGCGACCTGGTTGAAGTTTCTTGTAATTTCATGAGACGACGAAAACAAATTTTCCAATAATGGTGCTTGTCGCGACCATTAAGTACACTGGAGAGTAGAAGGAGAGGTGGAGACGCGGGAAAAGGAACAGAGCCGTAAGAAGGAACAGGAAGTTCGTCAGTGACATATTAGAGAACGAGAGATGTTTCTCAACTGTGGGGGTGGGTTTACTCTGCCGGTCGTCGTACTTCGAGTCTTGTTGGATATGCATAGCACCGCGGTCATTTGTAACGCTCAACCCCTCTGGCGTATCTAAGGGAGCTTTTCGCGGCGGTGACCCTACCACCCTTCATCCGACCGCCGCTTGTTCTTCCTGTCTCTGCTCCTCTACAACGCCACCAACACTATCAGCTTCTTTTCTTTCGCGATGGGGGGTGACGTCACGCGAGAAAGCGACGTATCACCCGCCGGCAGTCATCCGGTGGCTCGCAAAACCCTTCTCGACACGACGCGACGTGACTCGCGACGTTAACTGGAGACAGGAGACTGCAGCGGGAGAAGAAATAAAGAAACGAAAGTAGAGAAAGAAAATTCAAAGCGAGAAAGAAAGGAGGAAGAAATGACAGTGGTGGTGCAACTGAAAGGGAAGCAACCGGAGAAAGGGAGTCAGAAGAACGAGTTTGCTACGACCTGACCTGCCGTTCCTCCAGTTTGTCCCGTTCCATGGTAGAAACAGAAGCCGACGAGCTGAGTCCTTTTCTTCCCTGCATCTTCCTTAGCTCCCTCTTGTCTTCTATATCCGGCAATCTCATTGCATCGGGCGGAAAACGTGTCTCGCGGAGATAATGAAGCTGACGAGAGAAAAACTATACCTGGCCCAGCGTGAAAGCGAACGGATAAATGTTTCCACCAGCTACCAGAGGACGTTAAACGTGGGAATTGTTATCCTCGTTGCGGAAACTCCGCGATACGTTATATGGAAGCTTGTTCTCTGTTAATTGTGTATAATTTGAATAGCGTCGTGGTGAATTTTTCAACAAGCCATCATACAAGACTTTGAAAAATTTCCATAAACAGCGACCGATCGTTTCACTTCAATCGCATCGATAATGGAACTCTACTAAGCGAAATAAAATCCTAATCACGGTGCCATTATTTCCTCATTATCCGCTATTACCGCTCTAACTCAAATGCAAAGTGACGTCGTAAAATTGCTGTTACATAGTACACTAATGGTATTTATAATTATCCTTGTCAGGCGAAAGTCGCCTCGAACTAATTTCCTTCCGTTACGAGTAGAGCTCTCTGAAACGAAATCGTAACACATGGAAAACGTAGGAAATAGCTCCGTCATGCCGTAGAATAATTTCGTAACTGGCGCATAGCTGCTTCTTCGCATTCTATATATGTATATACATATAACTTATATATATGTGCATAACTTTGATAACCGAAGGACTGTCTCCGCTTTTGTACCTGGTAGTTCACGTGGAGAGTTCACTACGTGAAACTCGTGGGCCAAGCCGTTTCAGGATTTTGAACGGCAGCAAAGGTCGAAAGCCAGCGCCGAACCTTAGCGAACCATTACGATAATCCTGTTGGACCTCTGGTGCTCGGGATTTGACTCCGGGCAAGGCGGTGATGGGGCGAGCATTAAATTCATCCCCGTTCGGACCTGGTGCTATACGTAACAAGGCACGAAGATCGCAATCACGATATTTTCTACATCAAATGTTTCGCCAGGCTTTAGCCTCACTGGCTCGTATTGCGAGTTGGTGGCGAGCCGAGCAATGTTGAAAATATTCTTATTGCTACGTTCGTATCTTTATCCACTCGTGTATTTTCCGCATCGGTTTTTTCCGTACGGAATAAATCATTTTATAATATGTACGCAGAAAATATTTCTTTTTAGTTTTTAAACAATTTTGAATATATATTGTAGTAATTATGGTATTAAATTATAGCAAAGAGGAGAGAAGTATGAACGAATAGTATATCAAGTTTCGTTAAATTTCTCTGCAAGATACTATTTGGTAGCGAGGTTGCGATGTCAAGCTGAATCGCGAGTCTATTAGTAACCCAGGAGAATCGTAATGCCGATAATTTTTCTGTTTGAAGAGCGGCCCCTTTCAGCAAGAGAGTATTCATCTATATTCCACGCCGTCATAAAAGCTCCACGCGCGCTTCTTCGGTGGATATTTTTCTTGGTGGTTTGCCAAGAAATGTCTCTTTCATTCCTCGTAAAGTTTCAGGAATATAAGTGTAACTCGCAGTAGTGCTATACTCAACGCTCGTCGCTTTCTGTGTTCCTGAACGTTTAATAGTTTGAAACGGTGTATGATGCCAATAAATTGTTCACTCTAGCATTTAACACAAGAGAAAAGAGGAAACGAAATATCTTTCCGAGCTATTCAAATCTTCAACAAATATAAAATTAGTAAATATAATTCGGAATTCCTTTGAATAGCGTTTCGTTCCATTTTTCCTTTCAAAATGTAGCGAACTTGTATCCGTTCGAATGGACACATTTTCAAGATGATATCGATTTCCCATTATGTCCTAAGCCACATCCCGCAAGACGTTCAATTGATCCTGCTAGCACACATTTGTCGCTACACAGAACGAGGAAGCCTACTTTCGCGAGCCTGTCATATCCTGCGGTCGATCTCCTTTTCTCTGCCCTTCTTCGCCTCCATCTTTGAGATTCGTTCGTTCTTATGATCTCTTAAAAAATGTTCGGCTACTTCGTATCAATCCGTTTCCATCCGTCCGTTCATCCAGCTCTCTTACCTATGTACAAGCTTACATAGTGCTCGATGGGAAATCTATGTAGGGTTCCTCTTCCCACTCAGACCACTTAATTAATTCAATCAATACAACACGCGACAAGCGTGTCACAGACATGCAGGCTCCCTGCTTCTGAGGGTCCAAACCCTTCGTCTTGCAAAACTCCGAATCATGGTCGTGAAAAATAATAAGCCTCTTCTGCGTAAAATTAATCCCTTGAACGTTCCAAACCATATATTTCATCTCAATGTCAATCTTTGTGCGTTTATCGCTCGGAAGGAACAACAATCGAAAGTGAATACTGTAAATAGTATTATTGAAAATTTTATTGAGGGCGTAAATCTCTGGTGGACACCGCGTCTAGGATATTTAAAGTAATAACGACGATTTACGCGAGGGCAGTAGGCAAAACGGACATCCTCGAGATTCGCCTCAGTCCTCGACGCGAGATAATTCGAACGAAGTGGCTGTGAGTAGCAGATAAGCGACGAAAGTTCTTCGTCTGGAAGCTAGAAAACGCAGCTCGCGACCACCGATTGCCCCAGACAGTCGCTCGCGACGCTTAAAAGCGCTCTCTCATTTATTCCCCGAGCGCGGAATCTCATAAAGACCGTTGAAGATCGATGAACATTCGTTGCGGATCCCGCATTCGTTCCGGCGTCGAGACGAAACGAGAAGAAAGCAGAGCGCGAGAGATGGAAGGAGAAAGTATTAGACGTGGTGGAAAAGAGAGGTTCGTGACGAGATCTGCTCGAAGGGATATTCATCGAAACGTGAAACGTTTTTTAAGGCAACATCGCGTACGAACACAGGCTGACGGATGGCGGAGGCTCTTTATCTCGTGGAGGATGCGGTCTTTATCGGGTCGGAAAGTACGTTAGCCACTGGTATCCCGGTAAGATTAGGATGTCGAGAATTGGTAAGTTGGGTTAGGCGGTCGTTTGGTTGGTGCAGATAAAGCGGAACGAAGTCGACAGCCTGGATTTCCAAGTTCACGAACTTTGTTTCACTTGAAACCGATAATAAGGATAATAGGAGGACGGAGCGGCGCGGCGGCGCGTTGTTTCTCGAGTTGCACGCCGCTGAATATTTTCGTTAAAACAGGAAAGTGAAGAAAAAGTATAGGAAGAATGTGAAAGCGAGGAAATTAAAAATCAAAAATCAAAAGATATTAAAGAAAAATGGGAAAGCGGAAAGGAGACCATCAATAAGGATTTCACAACCGCGAGTGCGCTGGTGCGCTGTTACGTAATAACGACTTTTAAAATACAGACCACCATGGTAGAACCCATGAAATTAATGCCCTGATGTCGTTAGGCAGATTCCCTTTCCATCGATCCCGTCGATCGTTCCCGCGGAACTTGCCGCGAACTGCAATTTCCACCGAGTTAAGTATTTTTTAACGAGCCACAGTTTTTTAATATCGCGAGGCCACTTAACGGATTTCGCCCGCGTATTTCCACGTAAGCCCATCGAACTAGAGAACTACCGAAGCTGAGAGAAAGAAGAGGACACGAGTATAGTAACTCGGGAAGGATTATTAGAGCGACCGCGATAATTTTCTAAGAACACCGAACGTATATACATACTCTGTATTCTCTTAGTACGCAATCCCTCGTTTATTATAAAGCAATATTTACGCAGCGGTCTGGCCTTGTTCGTCCCTGCTTCTCGGCCACAACTCGTGGCCTCTTAGGACGGTAAGCTGGTTTTGGCTGACTCTTCTCTGGCTGGAATCTCGTGAATTAAAGGCAAAGTTGATAAACCCGAAAGAATGTTTGGATTTTCTGGCGAGATGCTGCGGAGAAGGGTTGCAGAAGCCGGAGGGAGGTCGCGGGGGGCAGCAAAGCATTCCGATCCTCGAGGGAAGCACCCTCGAGGAAGCCGTGCCACACTGATGTGTGTTGTACCAAGCCGCAATGTACACACGCATTCACGTACACACTTACGCTCGTACTCGTCCAGCGCACGCGAATTCTTCTTCGTGCGGATACGTTGTACGCGAGCACGTGGATACGTATCCTGCATGTGATGCGCATCATATCCATTCGCATATCTAGCGAGCATTTTCGAGACCGACCTAACGATTTCTCTGAACGAAATGAAAGAATGATTCCGAATGAAAAGGAACGAAGGGGAAACGGGCAACGAACAGTGTACGTAGAAAAAGTAGAAAAAAAAGGAACCGGAATAGACGTATCGTTGAAAGGATTTCGATTCTCGACAAGAGCAATGTTTCCCGGGCGTTTCGAGCTTTCAATCTCAGCGTCGCTTGCGCGAGTTTCGAAATTATTCCAGGAAGTGGCGTGTCACTGTCGCGAATGTACATGCGAAATTTCGAATTTCGTTCGCGTCGTTTCGTATCCGGCCCGCGTCTCGAGACCTGTTCGCATGCCTCGAGCGAGATTAAAGGTAAACACCGCGCGAAGATTGGCAGTGGCAGTATTGACTGTTTGAGAAAATTGCAGCTACGGTTGAATAAGAGATTCGGCGACTGAAAAGAGTCTGCTAGGTCCGATGTGTGCTCGCACTGAGATACGTTACCTAAGTAATGCATATTATATTTCGCGGATGAAGCTAGGAAACGTCGAACACCAGCTCCGATAATACCGATATGTATGCTCGGAAAGACGCGTAATCCCTGACGTGAATCGATCGTAAAATACAAGCAGCCATGTTATCGACTATAAAATTGTATTTGCTCTTCGGATGTAGCGCGTCTGGCAAGAATAGAGTGGCAATAAACGCGAGGAAGAAGGATGAGATACGTAACGGATAGATAGATAACGTAAGGCTAAAAGAAATTGTAACCACGCGGACGAGGTGACGGAGGATGGATTGAATATCCTGTATCTTGGCGAAAAATGGAGGCAACGCTAGGTCACAAAATGGACGTCGCGACGTGTAGATGACAGTTGGAAAAGGTATGATATATCGATAAGAAAAGATAGATTTATGAAATTTGATCACGAGATCGGACTGATGTCCCTAAATTTTCAATAATTACGGTTAACTAGGTGATTAGGAAAATATTATGCTAACCGTTACACGATTATTCTTTGGTTAATTGCAGAAAATTATTTCCTAATGCCTACCATTACCAATGTAAACTACAACATCGATTAACCGATAAATCTAATCCCTTAGACCTCTATGTTAACTTCCAAGCGCGTGACTGCAAACGCGATGTCATAGCGGCGTCGACACGAAAGCAGGGTGCAAAAGCGCGACTACGGTGCTTTCGAACCGAACGATTTTATCTCGCCGCTTCAATTTTCCCAGGAAATTGAATTAACGTCACTCGAAAAGTGGCTGTACGCGCTCGTAATTTCGATACACGCGAGCACCGACTAATACTCCTAAACTTGTATGCATCGATGTTGCGGAGATCTCGTGATTTCAACAAGGTAAACGCTTTAAGAACGAGTTTAAGATCGAGGCGACATCGATCAGTTTCACTTACGGACGAATGTCAATCTCGTGACGGGTTTAATTAACGGGAAAAATGTGAGATTCCGTAGTAGCCGCGACTGATGGAAATAAGGACGACAAATCGGGCAAGCTAATTGCAATCGGCGTCGTTGAACAGCCATCCACGACGAGTTACGTGCCAAACTTAACCGTAAGTATGCGAGTGAGCGGCATTACCATTCGATCATCGTAGTTCGTGCGCTGCGGTATAACGAGTCATTGGACTTCGAGGTCTGCCAATGACGGAGGGAATGAATTATGCAGTCCATTCTACGGATTATGGTGACCGGAGGATGTACACTGACGCGCGACAGCCAACGACTTATTGGCCACGATTTATATCCAGCTGGGCATGCATGTGTAACGAAGATCCCTGCTGCGTATAATCACTCTATGGCTTAATCGACTTTTTTTTTTCAACTTCAACTACAGCAATTATGCGATGAAATCGACTCTCTACGCGATGACTTGTCTTTTACGAAACAAGTATAAGTATCGCTCGGATCGGTCTCTTTAACGATCAGTTTTGTAATATCATAAACGATATTCCAGCTTTCAAGAAATTATTTTCCTTGCTTTATTTTTGGATGCGAAAATTCTCGAGAGTGTGTCGTTTACTATCGTGGTCTATTATTCACCACGAATGCAGCGCGTAATCCATCCCGCGACTAAGCATCATCAATCGACGAACCTTGTTCTTGGGAACCACTCTCCGCTTCCATATTTCACCGACTTAGATCACGGGTCGAGATAAATGCTCTAAAAATCCCGGTGGCTATCCGTATCAGGAAACGTCAGATTCCAGCAGCGTGATTGCAAGATATGAAGTTGGAGGGAAGACTCGTTCACGCGCGTGAATCGTAGGTGATTCCGGGGGATGATCGTCGAAAACGTTCTCGTCGTCGGCGACCAGCCGCGTTGTTTCCTTTCAACGCATCGCCTTCCATCTCGACATTCTCGGCCACGAGCACAACGACAGTCTTCTTTTCCTGTAGACGTCGTCGTGGCATACCGGGCATTGTTGCCGGGCACGGTATCGCGTCTATTGTCTAGAAAGACGGGGGTGTGCGCATACTATCTCTCGGAACAGCATTAATGCACGTAAGGGTGGCAGCCTGGCGCCATCTTGCTCCGTAAACACTCGCACGTAAATTGGGACTGAACGCGCCTCTCGGTACCCCGGAACGAGGTCCCGTTGGGTCGAATGGCCTCTTGCAGGGATTCTCAGCTCTCGCCCGATCCAAACATTACCCAGTTCGTTTTTATGCGAGCTGTCTCGAAAAACGCGGTGGCGCGCGCGAACACGATTAGCTAGCGCTAATTCTAACGCGTAGATTCTATCTCTTCCGCGCGACACGACGATTACGAAGACGAAGAACGGTGCCCACAGGGACGGAACATCTAATTTGGCTAAGTAGAGACCGCGACTCTTGTTAAGATTGCTCGAACGACCCAGCCGCCGAGACGATAGCGGCATTTTACAACGAAAGGAAAAGAGAGTAAGGACGAACAAAATCTTTTTATAACTCGTTACCATCGTCCAGAAAAGAAAAAGAAGCGGCGTATTCTGCTTTCCGGATACAATGTCGGCGAAGTTAGCTCATTGTATAAAAGATAGGGGTCGAGGATGATGATAAAGCGGAGCTTTTGATTCGCCGTAAAGTAAGATAAAGTTTCAGCCGCGGAAACGCGAATACGCGGACACGAAACGTTCTGGTAGTGCTGCGAGGCTTGTCCGTGGTTCGTACTCTTGCGGGCAGTTGCGAGAATGTACACTTACGCAGCCATGCAAGGACAAGAAGTTACGTTCCTACTCCCCGCGGTACTTATATCCGAAGCACGTTATCATGGGTTCCCCTTCACGAGGGTTGCCATTCTCGTACCTTCCGCTTCTTTATGTTACGGCCAATTCAGTATTCTCCAGACGTTGTCTCTTTCCTCTTTTTCTTTCTTTCTCTTCCCCCACGTTGTACGTTCTCTTTTTCTTTGTTTCGTTCTAACGTGCTCTCCATCGTTTCGCTCTTTCTGCCGTCCTTTGCGTTGTCCTTTCTTCTATCTATCTCCCATTTTATTCTTTTCTCCCTCGTTTCTTTTCCCGTCTTGGTCAGGCCACTTACTTTTCCTTTCTTCGGAACTGAAAGTGAGGACCTATGAACGGAATATCCCTTCGACCGAAATATTTTACGGTTTTGTGAACGCGAATATACCGACGCCTCTTCGGCCGCTCGTCCTACCCCTGCTACTCCAAACCCTCTTGTCTACTTCCGCATCCTGCGCGTCAGATAAGAAAAAATGTACACGCGAATCTCATTTTACCACTTACCCTAACTCTTCAACCAAAACCTCTATCCTCTACCACCATGGAACTCGTTTCTGCCCTGATGGTGTATACAGTTTCCGTGATTTCAGCATACGATAGAGCTACCAGCCATAATTTACGCGATGCCAGATCGCGACAAATGTACAAAATGTTCATACATATGGCAGGGGTCGATCTTTCGAGTAAAATTGACGGTCGTCTATTTTAGATCCACGCTCTTACTTTGATCGTACCCTCGATATATTTCGATCGTCGAATTCCCAATGATTTAGATTCGACCTCGTTAACTACGCTCGGCATGTGTTCGCCGATTTCGAAGTCCGTACCACGTGCCGACCATCGGTAACGCTTTAACGTGGCAGCGTTTAAGAGCTGTTCAATTATTAAGGAACGGCTGTGTAAAGTGAAAACACAGTCGGGAATCACGTAGCGCTTTGTCGGAATTACGTGCAGCTCGAGGCTTCTCGATGGAAAACGACCCGAATTGAAACAATTAAGAACGAAGCTGGCATCGAAAGTAAAGGTCGCGAGCGTGTCACGTTACCACGATAAAGATCCGTGCTATGCACGCGGGGGCGGCATGCACGCGTAAGCGTAATTATTTTTTCGGTGTAACGATTGCGGGCAACGCGACCCGAGGTTAAACGGTCGCCACGAATCGACTGACTCACCGCTTGTCGAGCCACCCTAGACTTCATTTAGGTTATTTCTTACCTCGCCCGCACAAGCGAACCAAACGCTAATTACGTAATATGGCCGAAGGAAGCACCCAGGATCGACCGTTTAAGCGCGTTGAAGCAAAGCGCACGGTATGGAACGCCTCGCGGTCACAGTAAATCGGACAACGACGAATTAGGGACGACGAACCTTAATTAATCACTTCTCTGCGTTCCATTACGTCGAATGACAGACTGCACGGGTTCAATCGTCAGCATTCGAACGTCGTAAAATCTCTGAATACGAAACTGTCAGATTTATAATACGTGAGCATTTCGCTTTGGAGATTCACCAAAAGAGTTCAGGTGATTTAAAGATTTACTTTACGCGGAGTGGATTATGCATGGCAGTCTGGTTTCGAGTAAAATGTCGTGCGTAACGATAGATATTTTGCGTATCTTAATATTTGCTGCTCGTCCAGTCATGACGAGAGTTTCGGCCAGCAGAGAGACCGCTCGCTCGATTTCCCTTCGTAACACGGCTAATTCCACGCTGCTGACAGTCTACAAGCGCCTGTACACGCACCGAGGGCCCCGTTAACGGGGTCAGTCCCGTGGCTCCGCGTATTCTCGGCGTGCACCTGTGCGCTCGTCGGCGATGCGTCGCGATGGCCGCTGGCTCGCCTTGAGGCAACTGGACCGTGCGAACTTTTTTTCTCCGTCCGAAAAACGAGTGCTTGATGCACGGCTGGATCGACGCGTCCATTAACCCACATTCTCAAGTACGCGCGCGGATCGAAAGTGCTGCGTGTCATTGGCCACGATCGAGTTGCCGGCGGACATCGATATTTATCGACGACTGTGACTCCAGGGGCCGATGACGCCATCGTTAATTCCGTAACGAGACGTAGTCAGAGGCACCTCGAGCATCGCTCGAAGCAGCGCCCATCGACTCTTTTGTGTATGCGTAATTTCGAATTCAGTTTGAAAGAACATCGTTGTCCCAAATAAGAGGCGGCAATTTCGATGCTATAGAGTCGCGACAACAGTGAAAGTGGCTCCGTGTGTATCATTGTCTTTCGTGGGACAAACGACACGGACAGTTTCAGTTACTCGAAGGCCCGACCCAGTTACTCGAAACCCGGTGGAAAAGTGTACGCGGTCGAAAGCCGTTCCAGCAATGTTCTCTTCCATGCAATGACGCAACGACTTCGTGCGGTCGAGCTCGTCGCGGGCTTAATTAGCGGTTAAAAAGTCAATTAGCGGTGACCGTGTTTGTTAACCTTCCACGGGTGTCGCGTGACACGCATACCTACGGTGCGGATTCCCAGCGACCACGTAGAACAAAACGGCACCCATGCAAAGGGGAAAATGTCGCGCATGATCCCTACCTTTGCTCATTTGGTTCGCATCCTTTCTTTCCTGACACCCTGCGCGTCGTTACATCCACACTCGCATACCGCACGGAACGGACAGCCTAGTAAAAAATTACACGTCCAATTAAACGTTGAATCACTCATCCTGCTGCCCCTTTTCATTCCGTCTAACTCGGAGAGCCGAGAAGTCTCCCTATCCTTTCCTTCTCGTCGCCCCTTCGTTGAATCCTCGTACTCTTCACCCCTCTTCCTTCGCCTTACTTTATCCTACGTCTCCGTTAGCTATCGTTCCCGGACAATGAGTGCAATTGCTTCGGTTTCAGAAAGGTTAACGCACCGGGTTAAATGCCGGGGAATTCGGTGTCGCTTTCGGGCGGCGCGGCCACGGGATCATCGTAGCTCCCTTCGTCACCGTGCCAGTCTAGGCATTAAAGGTTCGTTAAGGATCGGGTCGGAGAACGTCCAGAGCCAATCCTCTCGCCAGCCAGCCAGTAAGAGCTCCCCGTTGGCAAACCGATTCTCCCTTCGTTTTCTCCCTTCTCGTTTTCCCTGCCTGCTTTTTATCTCCTCCGAACCGATACCCAGCGCGCGGTTCTTTTTTGTCTCCATCGCTATCGTAATCAGGCTCGTGGCAGAGACGCGGTCCACTGCTTTCCACCACAGGGTGACGAGTCCAGGAAACGTGGTCGACGACAAGAAGCTTGATTGGCGAATACGACGACGCGTCGCTCAGCCAGGTATCCCGCGTTCAACCCTATTCAACCAGCCGACTCAAGCAAAAACTATCCGAGCTCTCTCGACTCGCTGGAATGCAATCCTCGGCTCCTCGGTAGCACGTGGTTCGATAAGTTACGGCACCGCGGCTCACGCTCGATGATTCACGTTGGAATCGCAATCTCTGTTTTGCCGTGCGCGGCGGAAATTGCTCGCGATCCCCTGGAATTCGTATTCATCAAGTTGCACGGTTCTGCAAATAACCGGCCGATTTCGCCTCTCGCGCGAAATGAAACGTCGAAACGTGGTAAACGCGGCTTCTCCTTGTAGCGGCCTGGATAAAGCGAAGGAACGCGTTCCTCGTTCTCGCGAGAAACGTTTCCCTGTCACGTGGCCTGATTAAACGCGATACCATCACCGGCAAATCGTATTATCTGTTCGGTTGTTTTCTCCCATGTAAATCTGCTCGACGAACAACCTTCTCGAAAGAACCAGCACCAACAATTTTGGTGTCCGATTACGCGAGAAAGTGGTTTATTATATGCTCGTCTCGAAAATATGAAGCAAACTAAAAGATAGATTTTAATCTTCTTAACTTTATTTGTGTATATGTATCGTGTGCTTCATAGTTTCTGTGTTCGTCGTTCCTGGCGATTGAGTGGCCTCCTTATCCGAACGCAAACTCCTGTTTTCTGAAAAATCATGGGTAATAAGAAAAATTAGTGAAGTCTTACTGTAACAACTTTCACGTATGAATCTCTCAACAAATTCAAATGAACAGAATTCGACCGTGGAATATCGTGATTTAAAAAAAAGAGATCGAGACTCAACCGCTATCCCAATGGGGTCAAATGAAAATAAGAGTCGGCGCAATCGCAGTTTATAATTATAAATTACGCAGAAAGACGAGTCCGAAAGGAACGCACCGCGAAGCAAATCCGGCATATCCTCTTTAAGTCCATCTCTCGATCTTTAAAACGATCAAGTCCGATCCCCGTTGCGTTCACACTCGAGTGGTCGTTGCAGCGGTTGTAGATTGCACAAGAGACCGTGGCAGTGTATCTCCAGCTGCGAGGGTACCGTGAGCCGGCTAGAAAGACAGAGACGGGTAATACCTAGATAGCGAGAAAGGAAAAGAGACGGCTGAACGAATTGCAGTTTGCACGGTGAAATGCTGCAAGGTCATTGCTCTGGCATTAGGGACGACCAAACGAACGATCTCCGGAATGAGCTGGATGAAAGCACGGTCTCTTGATCGAAGGGAATGACAGCCTGGTCTCCCTCTTTCTCTTTCTTGCTCTGTACTCCCGTTTCGACTACAACCGCATTGGATCGGCCTGGCCGTGTACGCGGCCGCGCTAAATCGCTCCATTCTAGTGCCAGTTAGAGTTCAATGAATTCTTCGTCCCACTCCTTTTGGAGTCGTTGCTGGCTCGCTGATAAGCACGACGAAGGTTGTAGAGCGATCTCCGCTCTATCCCGTTGCGTTGCATCGAGCACGAAACGATTCTAGGATCGCAATTTCTGTCCTTTCCACGCGAGGATATCGCTGTTGCGTGATTGCTGAAAGGAATATATAGTGGAAAAGGAGAAGGTTCGAGGATGAGGCGAAATCGGATACGGCTTTTCATCCTGTTATTTAACTTATCAGTAAATCTGTCTTGTGGATTTTACTTCGACCCTACAGGCATTTCGTAGATAGTAGAAACGGGACCCGCTGGCACTGAGCTAAGCTTTGACGTTCAGATAGTTTCGTCTGTTCTGTCTATGACTGTATCGTGATACAGAAGCATAGTCGAATACAGCGTTACAAATAGCGGAGAAATATCAGAAAAGTCAATGGCTTTTCGCGAACACGTGTTGATCCTCAAACAGGGTGAAACTGTGTAAAGGAATCTAGGAATTGAAGAGAACGTTATTAATAGGGTTCGCGATAGATCTTAAGCGAGAAAAGATACTAGTACAAGTAAAAGATTTAGAGTTCCTTTTCTTTTCTGATGAAATTGGGCCCTGGGAAGTAGGTCAATTCGCGAACTGGATAAATTCAGTCAACCGCGAGTGAACGAGAGAGAATACGGTGTAGAATAAAATTATCGATCGTGGGACACAAACAGAACGGAACGGTAAAGGAAGAAGCAAGGAGATGTACAAAGAAAGGAGAATGAGGCAGAGAGAAGAGCACCTAGAAAGGACAGCCACGTTGTAGACTTTCGTGCAATTTCGCTAAAAGCATTAATTTGGATTAAAAGATCGTCTACGCGCCGAAAAGATGGACTCCTTTAAGGAATTGAAACGGTATTCTCTCCGTGGTCGGACTTAATTGCTCGTTCGTGGCGCGTGCCTCCGCCAATAAGAAAAATTTACTTAAGATTTATTTAAGATTCGTTTCGTCTGTACGTGCACCGGAGCTTCAGAAGTTTCAACTTAGAAAACGTTCTCGATATCATATTCTTCGCTTGGAGCAGGTAAGAAAGTGAACGTCCATAATTGAATTCCTAATAGCGCTAGTCACTTTGATGAAATTCTTTTCTTTATCAATGTTTCATTCATCAGTGTTTACTGTGTGAGACCGCGAAACACAATGAGTCCCGGAATAATTTATTCTTCGAATATTTAATTATCAATGGTGTTGGAACAAGTTTCATATATTCAAAGTACTATATACACAGAGCAGTGTCCTCCTATTTTCACGGAAATTATTTCAGTTTCGACCGTGCCGAATTAATCTGTTGCACAGATAACGTAATTTTAGTTTCGACTGTGTCGAATTAATCTGCGACGGAGATAGCGCAGTTCTACAATTTCACAATCCTTGTTTAATCGGTAAAACTTAATGATAAATTTAATTCCATTATCCTAACACATCGTGTCCAATCGGATAAAATTACGCGGTGACGGGAATAAAATAAAAGTTAGGAAAGCATGAAAGATTAGGGTTGGCAACCTTTAAGCCGAGTTTCGATAGGAGATCCGACAGGGAAGGAAAACTGCAAAGAAAACCAAGCGCGAAAGCGGGGAGTCTCATTAGATTCTGCGGGCGCTGCTTCGCAGAAGTTTACTTTCGAAATATCGGCAAACGATGAACACGGAATCTCAACGAGGGAGAAAGAGAACGGCGAATCATTCTTATTGCAGTCGGGTGCACGACGGAGAAATTGTTAGTTGCCAAACTTACGGTACTATAAAGCTCTTCAGGAACGTTGTCCTTTGTCCTCGTAAGTCGCGAAGCTCCCGAACGATACTGTTTGCAAGACGGTTGCGAAATTTGCGAGTTTCCCCATCAACTTTCATAATTTCGTTGTACTTTTCCGTGAATCGCATCATATTTTTATTGCTCGTATCGTCGTGTCGTTTTTATCAATTGTATTACTCTGTTTGCGAAGCGTGTTAGCTTTTTTGTCGAGATCTCTGTTGGTTTCCGCGAGTTGTAAAATTAAGAAAACGAATGGTAGAGTTACACAAGAGAGTAAATCGACGTGGTTCAGTCATCTTCCGCGTAGTCAAGACGCCACATAGCAAATTAACTATACGAGGTTACGAAATTATCGTATTGCACGACGGCATCATAATTTGGAATTATTCTAGTATACCTGATTGCACCTGATTGCCTGTCGTTAATGACACAAGGATTCTTGACACATCATTTACCACTTGCCGATTCTCAGGTATTTCTAGTCAATCTTCCGAGAAGAAAATCGAAACTCGTTGTCATCCTCGATCAAATACCATATTAGCAGATCCATTGCAACGCACGCTCGGAAAAGAGGCAAAAATAAAAGACACATTTTTAATGTTCAATCTTCTTGCAAAACAACTGTTTACTATGTAAAACATCGCATCGAGCATAATTCTATTAGCGATGTGTATATATGCTATGCAACGAGGTAATCGAGAAAGCAACATCGAAATGAATATATTATGAATGCGACGGGTGACGCGCGGTTTGATAAGCTGATCCATAGCGAAACAGAGTGACGCCTAAAAACGCGTATGTAAATCTTCTGTGGCTGAACTTGCACCCCACCGATGCGACGGACAGCGGAGCAAAAACACGAATTTTCCATTCAAATTTCACGCTGTCCCGCATACCGGTGAAACGTGGCTCGCGCGCCGGACAATTCGACGTTCTGGATCAACCGAAAAAAAAGTGGTGAACCGAGAGGAAACAGGACGAAATACGCGCGTGAAGGCCATCGCTCTGAAACGAACGCGGAAAACGAGAAGATGGAACGTGAGGGGGGGAAATGAGCGGAGACTAAAGGATCTCTCTAAGGGATAAAGAAAAAGAGAGAGAGAAAGAGAGAGAGAGAGAGAGGGAGAGGGATGGGAATGCAACGAGCACTCGACGAACGCGGTTTCCGATAGTCATCTCTGCATCGTATAAATCTACTTAACAATGGACAGGAGTGCACTTCCTGAAACGGGGCCACGAATGCGCCGAGGAGCGCCAATAAAAATCGACGACCATTCATCGACGAAATACCGATTCCCTGCATTTTAACTAGATGTGTTTGTTCCGCGAACACGATTCTGCTACGTCTGTGGAAACCGTGTATGTAATTCGAGTTGACTGTGGTACCAGCTTCTCCGCAGTCGCGTTGCGTGATGGATTAACCGTTGTTGGAATGGAGAGAGGAGAGGATGACTATCTGGCGTTATATGCTGAGACGATGATGGAATGTCCGACTAAGATTATTGAAGATAATATGGTAGCGTGGGTGGTAGTTGGGTGATGAAGTTTGAGAAAAGTTCATCTGTGAAATGAGCCGTTCAAAAGCTACATATATTGATTAACTCCAAAACTGGAGTAAAACTCCTTTTTTTTTAATGTTCGACATTAATCGTGCATCTGGATAATGAGATTAAGAAATCTACAAAAAGTGAAGCTGGATTAGTTTGGACTCCGAAAGGCTGCGATTGAAAACTAACGTGGTACTATCGATTCCTATAGCGAGTCTACTGTTTGGAAATCTCTGTCGGCTACAAAATTTATAAATAATAAAAGCTACTTGTCTTCTTTCGCTGTGATGCCTATATATATATTCTCGAGAGTGGAGACTCGCACGGAGGGTGTATCAACGATTCTGTATTCACATTTCAGCCAAGTAGCATCGTGTTGAGAGGAAGAAACACGAGCGTCGTATTGTGGAAAAGCGTCGTGAGACGGTTTTCCGCGTGGAGGATCGAGAAGGGGTCGTCTAACCGCGATATTAAATAAAAGAAGAGCACTCTGACAGAGCAGACGGCAAGCCGATTGCCGATGGATATACGGCACCTCCTCGCCGCTCGAACACGTACGTTTATTATGGTGTACGGCCATCTACATCGTCGCACCGCAACACCGTCTGCTTGGAAATGCACCACTATTAAAGCGCATCCCTCGCATCCTTCCCGGCAACGTCGCGCACGGCATTCGTTGATATGCAGACGATGACACGCTTTCCGGTTCCGGCAGATTTCGCACTCCCGTCTCGTATGCCGCGAAGCTGCTGGATCTTCTCGCGTAAATCCTCCGAGGGTAGCTCCGAGAGACGTACCGGTTTGCAGCTTCGTCCATTTTTCATCGCGCGAAAAATACGCGAGCGGTCGTTATCGCCTGCTCAGAGAGGAACATTTTTCCCGGTTGTTTTATTAATGGATGATGTTTCAAAGTTTCCCGCTACTATCATCCGCGTTCGTAGGAATTCCTTTCTGAACTTGATTGTCCTTTGTCTCTTTTTACCAGATGTTTTTATTTCGATAAAAATTGAAACGATAAAACCTTCGTTGCTTCTATTTCTAGAAAGAATATTTGTTATCAAGATAATGATGCAAGAGAATCCTCAATAGTTTCAATTTCATTCTACGGTACATTGAATGAAATTTTTTATGCGAGCCGATTGAAGAAAAAAGCTCTCTATGGTTAGAATAGCAATATGATATTGTTTGACAGCGTGTCGCGTTCGTAAATCCCTGCCGCGTCGCCTAAGCTTGGATTTTCGATCAGAATTTCCGTAATGTGGCCCAGGTGGAAGTTACGCGAGGAATCAGGACACTCGGTGTTCCACGAAAAAAGCAGGAGATTCAGTTACGTACAGGCAGTTACTGAACAGGCTTGTGACTTTCCATAAAGGTGAACAAGGGGGTGTTAGTACCGGGGATGAAGTCCCCACGGTGAAAAGTTTTCTCCCCGCTTTGGAAACACGATCGGACGATACATCGCTGGTACGTGCGGAGTATATCGAAGCTGGCACCAGTTAACGTCGAGTTTTGTGCATACGCGATGCAGCGAACGAAAAACCTTCGCAGGCTGGTGCACGTGCGCTCTACGTTCTGCATATGCGCCGTATGGTCGATCATGGTTCCCCGAACTTCCCGTTACAGGGAATAATTCATTTTCTTTCTCTCATTTCCTCCCTTCTTCGTGCCTTGCTCTCTGCTACAGTCGCTCCCTCTTCCTCGTCAACTTGATGGTCTTTTTTCTGTTCTTTCCCGCAGTTCAAGGGCAAATCGGGGCTGACACACGACGTACGAGCTAACTTGTAATCGCTTCACGGCCCCACAGTTCAAAAAGACACACTTCTCTCCCTTTCTACTTGGCTTCACATCCTTCCGAGACAATGTGGCGTCTGTCTTCGAGTAGCGGTGTGGAAGATGCGACGTTGCGCTAAAATTCAACCGTGTCCTCGCTACTTCCGTCTCATTCTTCCCCTCTGTTCTACACAGTTGTCGTTTGTTCGACAACAATAGCAGAAATTTCGTTCTTTTCCCGCGTCTTTCCTCGTCCACCCTCCGTCGGCCGCTTTTTATCCTGGCACACGTATCTGTTCGAGCGATTCCTGCAAATCACATTAACGTCAACCGCGTGACGTGTTTTCCTGTTTTGCAAGCGAGACGACGACACAACGCTCGCTTATGAATAACGCTTCGCCGACCAGCGTGCTCCTCGCAAAGCTTTATGATCCGCGATTTCGACTGGCTTAACTCGATCGTCTTCATCGTGCGTGGATCATCCGACCTCGTTCTCCGTGTACTCATTTCCATTTCCCTCTTTCTATCTTGCCTCCTGACTTTCTCGTTGTCTTTTTCGTCCTTCTCTCCTCTGTTTCTCGTCCCTTGATTCGCCGCGTCCCTCTCCGCATGGTCTTCGTTCCACACGCGAATCCGAAGGATTACGATGTGCTTGTTTGCGTACCGAATTATGCAATTGAAGCACGGCTCGACTGTGTGGTTATTTCATGCGTGAAAGTAACGCCAGGAGTACCGGTCGCATAACAATGTTGAATACGAAATAGCGCGGAGTGAGCACGGAGATGCGAAATCTCAGTGTCAGAACCGAAACGCTCCAAAGATTATCGTTTGATGTGGCTACGTTTCCGCCCGTGTTTCATCAGGCAATTGCTTGAAAGCCAACCATCGAGAAAAACAGATTCGAACCGATTGATACAACTTTTTCAACATTTTCCCTGCTCTCTTTTGATTTTCGTTGCCATTTCGCTCCGTGTTTTATTATTTGATCATTCTGGTCGCTACTTTGAAACGTTATTCATACTAATTTCATAGACGGTAGACTTAGAAACGAATACTACGTCTTTTTCTCCGCTTTGTTCGTGACTTCGAATGTCCTTGGTTATGCAACCATCGATTTCTTTCTGCATCTTTTTGTACAACTATCCAATTGTTCCTTCAGCGAGGTAGTAAATAACACAGTTGAAGGCATTTGTTCCTATCTTGCATTATATGCCGTATTAAAGCGTGTCCCTTTTTATCTGCCTCCTTTTCATCTTTCCCGTTATAAATGCGACGTAGAATCCGCTTTCCACGACCACAAAAATACCAGTTTTCTTTCAATCGTTATTTTCTCGTACAAACGTCGCCATTTAAAACCGCGCGTGCAATGTCCATTTGAAAACCAAAAGCCAAGAAAGGAGAGGGACGAAAAACCACGTTGTATGCATGTGGAAAAATTATTTCTGTTACGCCAAAATGGATCGTTCGTCGAGGCCTTGAAAAGCAGGTTCCGCGACTAGCGCGTCGAGCTTCACAAAGTAAAATTCTGTGATTAAAAAACTCCTCGTCGATAGAAATCGTCATATTGCTGCAACGAGCCCCCCGCAAAAACGCGCAGGGAAGGACAAAAAGAACAATTACATATTAATAAGCGAGCGGAACCTTGTCGATCTTTACCGTTCACCACGACTAACCGGTGAATTCGATTCGTATCGGATAACCAGCACCGGAAACCTCTTTTTCTCATGCAAACGAGCAATTAGTCGTACGTGCCTTCGCGATTGAGTCACGATCGCAGCAGGTACGGGGGAACACGCGAAAGGGAGCTGACGCGATGACGAGCACAGTCAGGACGACGAGAGAAGCGACTTGGCGCGCGAGCGATCGCGCGCACGTATACGCATGGGCCGATTGCGCAACCGACAGTGGCGCGCGTAGCATCCGGTAAGTAATTTTAGATGCGTCGGTATGCGCGCGTGGTCAGCCAGCGAGCCGCCCTGTGTTGCAGAGAGCTGCACCAGGAAAAGGGGAACAATGCTTTTCCCGTTCGAGACCGGGATCGCTCGTTGATTGCACCATCATTGTGGTGATTGTGAGAATAATTGATAAATGGAATTCTTCTGGGAGATTGCGCAGAGGATGCTTTGGTGTTGGATAATTTTAGAAAGCTGTCGATGGTGGATTATTTTACTACACACGAAGAATGTAGATGATAATGAAGGAATGCAAAATGATGATAGCCGACGATGAATCAAATGCTATTTTGGTATGCAGAAACGCTCACTCATGAAAATTTATTATCTCAAAAGAATTTTGAATTGGAAAGGGTTTTGTGAATTATGGAATTGTAAAAGTTAGGAGAAAAAATTTGCCACGTTAACATAAAGTGCGAACAAAATTTCGAGCCTTACGTAGTAAAAATAGAAATCGGCAACTACTAAAGTTCTTTGGCGAGAAAGTTAAACAAAGAATAAGATAGGCGCCGCAAATAAACAAGGATAAAAATGATAAAGCAATCGTTGGCGTAACGTCGTGCACGTACTATCGTTTGCTCGATCGCAACTATATCGCGTGTACAGGACAAGAAACGTGCCTGCTGTTTGATCGTCCGTAAATCGAGTAATTCTTTCACGTCGACCTAGTAACGGAACTTTTTCGGCGCAATTGTTTCACCGCACTCGATAACAGCGATGCTTCAATATTTACTCCAGAAGCGAAACCAATTAACGAATGAGCAATGAAAAAAAAGAAGGAAGGCGAGACGAGAAAGGAGTAGGAGGGAAGCGGGTAAGAGCGGCCGACTACATTCATTGTCAGCGAACAGCATAAAAAAGAAACAGAGCACGCGGAATACGAGTCAATAGAGCGGAAGATGGAATTTCCACTTCGCTATAGAAAAAGTGAAACTAGTTCCCACGCGAGCGACGATAAAATATTAATGCTATCGATTGCACCGTGAAAACGCAAGAAAAAAGCCGCTATAAAATCAATTTTTTTCGAGCTTTACCGCATATTGCATACGTGAAAGAGGACAGCTCGTGGTTTATCGGTATTGCGATAAGAAACAGAGGATACAGTCTCCACGGTGGTGACACGCTTCACCGGATTCACAGAAAGTCCCCACGATTGATATACGCGATAGACAATCTGCATGGCTCGAACTTCCCTTTGATTCAGATTTCATTCACTGTTTCTTGCGTGCTGCTTTCGGTTGCAACTTCGGTGGCAGAAACGCAGAAGTTCGCGCGCACTTTTCATGGTCGAACTACGGTGACGCGAGCAACTGGTTGCATCGATGACCACGAGCTTCGACTGTGGGAAATGACGGAAGTTGGAATGCTCGTGTATCCGTTAGCGTGTTTCGTAAGCACGAATTAGATGATAAGGGCTTTCAAGCGTGCGATGGTAGAATTAATTCCGCTAGATGGTAACAGATGCAACAGGAAAATATATCTCTCGATTATTTAAATACGTTGTTAGATCATCTCTTTTCTCCGATCTTTCTGCATCGATGAATTTAATGATATTCTCAATGATAGTTAAAGGAAGTGGTTCGATACTGAGAAAAAATTTTCTTCCTAAGACATACATACGAAGCAAACATCGCAGACATTCTAATCGATGACAGTGATGTCGTGCTCTCCTATGAATCATGGCATGACGGCTAAACGCATAGCGCAGTAAACCGCAACGTCTGTTTTGAAAGTTAATCGCTACGATACAGCATTGAAATTCGTAATACGTGGCAGGGAGCCACATCCATCGCATACGAAGCTTCGATAAGTGGTCGACAAAACTACGACCATCAAAACCGCGTAGAAAACTCCGTATCTAGAATGATAGATGCTCGCAGAAATCCACGTTGCGAATAGCTGTAAGCGAAAGGAATTGCGCACGAAACCGAATCGTAGCAAATATTTATATAGAAACTGCAACCGGGAAGCGCCGCGCAACATTTACCATTTTTCTCCTAAATCCACGTATATGCGTCTGTTTCCACGATACAGTAAGTCCAACAAATTCACTTTACGATTTGTACGTATAAGTGAATATTCATGGATTTTTACGCGATGTAAATATTCATAAATTGGCCCAGCTAGACTGTTTGTCGAGCAAAATAACGAAACGTCCGATTAAAATAATCGCTATGCTGAATTATTTTTCCAGGAAATTTAATATGCAAAGCCTGGATGGTCGTGTGATCGGTACGAGGTTGCTGAAACTTGATTTCAGAGAAGCGGACAGGTTAACGCCGAAGAGCGACTCGATGACGGGTTGGATTTTAAATCTAGGCTAGAGTCGATACCCGTTCGACGAGAACTACGCGGTAAGAGGACCAGCCACCGGTAATATCCGGACTGTTTTCACGTTCTACGCGACAACTTTTAGCGGAGCAATGTAATCTCGCCGTGGTACGTGTCAAGTACCGTGCGATAAGACATGGAACGTTACGATAATTGAATACACAATTGTTTCGGCCGATACCGAAACGCGGCGGAACATATTGCGCGTGAAAACAGTGGTGCGCGATGGTTTCGCAGCAGGTAGCCTGGAAATACGGCCGCTTAAACGCGAATCGAATGTTCTTCAATCGAAAATCCGTGTTCATCGAGATTGATTCGAAGAAATTCCATCAAAGATGAACTTGTTCTATTGCAGGCTTGCTCATCGGATACACGATGAGCGTATTTTCCTTTACAATTGGCGCATGTTATTCGAAATTCTCGTAAAACTGTGGTCGAATTACAGCGGGTTTGCAGTCCAAGACGCTCTTGTTCTTTTCAGCAACGAATACTTCTCTGTTCGTGGAAACGCGACGAAGTTTCTAGATACTTGGCTTACTACAAGCTTTTTGAAGGACCCTGTGGTACTGACCCACGGTGGATTCCACTTTTAAACAATCGACTTATTTTTTTTCAAGTTTATCCAGTGTGCTTGAACGAGAAGAATGCGAGGCATTTGCGAATCTGCGAATCCAGGGGCGCTTGTTCTAGAAACACTTGCGCGCAACGCGCCGGGAGAATGGAAAAAGAGGTCGGAACTGTTACGGCAATTGTGTGTGCGCGTTGTAAAGATAACGACGCTCTCATGGCAATACCTGCACGGTTATCATTAAGACCAGCACCGGTTGAAAACGTTACGCGGCCGAGAGACGCGGAGGTTGTTCGTCGGCGACGCCAGGCATCCTACATTTTCGTCCGGTCCCAGTTTGCTTACGCAACTTTCGCGGATGCACACACACGATACAAAGGGAAAGAATCGCTGGGAAAAAGAAGAGGAGCGTCGTGGAACGCGCACCATTTCTGCCGCGTGGAATTCGAGGATCGTAAACAGTTGACATTCGCTGCGATTTATGCGACTATGAATGGCTGACATTTGAATATTACGCAGATTTCTTCGACGAGCGCAGTCACGGCTATGCTCGCGGCGTGTTACTGTTATGACCGCCATTATATAGAATTTATTCGTTGTACCGTTACACGGAGTGTTCGTTTACAACGGTGGCGTCCAATTTTCATCGCGATGCGACCGGCGATAATGAGGAAGGCGCCCGTGCCAAATTCAGACGAACTCGTTTGAACGTCAATTTCGCCGTCAAAGATCCTTCTCGCACGTATATATGTAAATATGTATTACATTTAAAGCATACGTGAATATTATGACAATCAGATGGATACAGGTTTATGGTAATTAAGTGAGAAAAGGCTATTTTATAAATCGTACGACCGATGCGATCAAGAAGCGATAAAAAGAGGAAAAGGTTGTACGCTGGAACCGGTTGTGTAACGCTTTACGCGGTGTAGTAAAGATGATTCATATCAAGGAGGCACGCATTTTCTGAATGACCTATAGAAACCTGTATTTGCTTGCGTGTATACCTACATGTATTCAGAATTGTTCAACACGGCCATCTTATATCACAGAGGATCTTGCGTCGTAGTGACTGGTTTTTGCATTTCTTTCCTCCATCCTTTTTTTTTTCTTTTTTTTAACTCCGACGATGATGTCATATTTCATGGCTCGTTTCTCCTACCTGTGACTGAAAACCTCTTAAAGAACGCGTGAACACCTAATCATTCTCGACGTTCGATATCCTGTTTTTGCCTCGGTGAATGAATTTAAAAATTACGACTTGACATGTTTACGAGGAAAACGCTTGACGCCATTCCTCGAAACGATTCTCTCTTTTTTTAAATTTGTGTTAATGGCGAAGCACACGATGACATCATCGGTAACGAGAGTCATTGTTCAAACACACGACTCACTTGTTTCATTGACTGATTCATTAGTCTTGTCGGCTGTATACATTCAACGATCGAGCGAATCCAATCATCTCGCGACATCAGAAAAGCTACTACTGTTCAATGAATTGTCTTTTTCTCGTCAACGTGACGGTACCGGTAATTGACGGATTAGTCACGGTCCGGTGACTCACGATTTCTGGAATATCGACATTGATATTTGCGACACGAATACAGAAGGATCACATGACGAACTAATCGCCTCTGAAACGCATCTTTGTTAATCGAGGACATCGGTTCTTTCAAACTTTGTCAATTCGATTCTCTAGAACTTGAAAACAACGATCAAAGTTTCTACATACATATGTTTAACGAGATCGTCAGAATTCTTTTACGCAGTGTACAACAGGAAACGCGAACTCGTTCGTCGACTACGATCATCGCAAGATATCGCCTCGTTGCTCGAAACACGTGTGCCAGCTATCGCGCCACGGTTTTAATAAATAGACGCTCTCGACTGCGACAAGATACGCGGCGCGTGTACGAGTTTATGCGCTCAATCTTCTGCAACGCGAGGCATGGAAGGTATATAAAGCACTTAAATTGAAAAAGAGCAGCGATCGAAGGCATGTTAAACCACATACACGCGATGTTCTCTCGATCCTGATAGGAGACACGAGGCGGTATTCTTATATTCCAAAGCATAATTTAATGGAAACATTATACGTGCAACGGTAATTGGAAAATGTTTCTTGCGAATGAAACTTGTCAGATGGAAACATTTACGTATTCTAGTAACGAAATGGATTTTGAATGTTTGTCAAAATTCCAAAGCCGTGTAACGTGACAAGGGTTGACGAACCCTCGCGATATTAACCCCGTCTTGCTCATCGATTCTGCTTCATAGTACTGGGATTTCGTAGTTCCAATCAGACCAACGCGCGTCCACCAGTCGAGGCAAAAGCAATTTGCAAATAGGTTCGACAGTGTAGGTTGACGCGGGGGTTGAACAGTGTCGCATCGGATTCGCGTGACACGCGGGTCCAGGAACGATACGCGAGATCCATCGCGGATATCCACGTCAAAATACTAATTAGTCGTCGGACGGACCCTGCGCGCGTTCTCTACTCTGCTCGCGCGGTCACGCTCAAGTATTCACCCCTCTACGATGACGCATCGATCATTGATTCCAATTCGGATCTGATTTTACCGACTGTTTCGTCCAGAAATTGGATTTTCCAGTTTCCACTGGGAGCGGCAGAGAGGATCATTGTGCCACGAGTTTAAAGGGTGCCGCGTTAGAAGGGCTGTTACCGATACTTCGTTAAATATTAAGCATCCTCCACGCGGACATAGGGCTCGATAATGAGCCCCTGTACGCGCGTTGCTCTCTGTTTGTTCCCGAAACGAAATTTCATTGGTTAGCGATCGGTGGATCGGCTATTTTTGCGACAAAAGAAAAGAACAACATTATCGGTACTTTGTTAGTTAAACTTACTTTGATGGTGGTACCCTTTCGGTGCAATGTTCTTTAGTTTACATAGTGGTGTTCACATTGAATTGTAAAATTTCATGATTATCGTATTGCACGAAATTTTTCTAAAAACGAAAGAGAGATTCTAGAAATTCTAGATTTTGTTTATTACATTTGTCATGATTCAGATTTTTTTTTATAACAATAGCTGCCAATTTTTATACAAATGTAATATCTGTATTAATTTTTTTTAGAAGGATGACACCGATTCGAATCGACGTTTTTATCAGAAATCCTCGATGAAAATATCCGCTCGCGTGTTGCACGGCTGGCGAAACATTCGCAACAAAGAATCATTTTCCAAATAAGTGTATTTGTGTCGACGCATTTACGATAATCCAATAAGGTCGGGAGCGAATTCAGTAGCGTTGGTTCTCGCGTCCTTTGCAAGGATTTCCAGCAATAATACTCCGGCCTGTTAAAGCGATCGCCTAGGAGATTATCCGTAATTGCTAATAGACCGAATAGTCGGTCGTGATATTAGGTAAGTACCAACGTTTACATTGCCGCCGACAGTAATACGATGGAAATTCGCGGTAACGAGACGAAGAGAGGGGAGACCTCGTTCCTTTAGAATTCCATCGAATTGCCTCGAAATTATAATAATAGATTTCAACGAATCCTTTTACTCTTCGTTAATTCTCAGTTTCTTTCATCTTCGCCTCCAATTTTCATTCAAAAGCAAAAATTTTAAATGTATCACGCAGAGAGACGTTACAAGAGAACGCATGACTTTACGTAAGAATAAAATTACGCAATTCTACCATGAAAATTTGTATTAAGAAAATGCTTGAAACGGAACCACAGCTTTCAGATTGAAAGTTATACTATGTGAGTTGCTATTCACGATTCGCGAAAACTTGCAAGCAAGGAACGTTAAGAACTGCCAGAGATTAAGCCAACGTCGATCTTCCTGATCCGAGAATTTCGGAAGATGAAGCTCCTTACCCGTTTCGAAACTCGAGCGTTTCAACGACGAATTGGAACGCGCAGTTCCCATTGCTATACGTAATCCGCGATCTACAGGAGTTACGCTCGCGACGTCCTTGCGAACGATAATCGCTCGAGGAAACGCTCAAGCGCGATTATGCAACCGTAACTCGTGTTCGATATCACCGTTTGTTACATTCGCGATCTCGTTTCGATTTTTTATGGTTATTTTACGAACAGCAGGGAGTGCAAGCTCGAGGAATTGCGGACGATTATTTCCACACGTTGTTTCTGTCCTGCTATCGAAAGGTTCCGTACACTTCTTAAGTTTCGATCGATGAACGAAACGTTCGGTTCCACGATGAGGCTATTGTTCTCCGATGGTGTTGATTCGATGCGTTTTTCACGCGGTTGGTGGTCGACGATGAATAGAAAGGTAGGAATTATTATTCCAACGGCGGATAATCAAGAATTAACCATCATCGGAATACCGTTCTTCAAAGTATTGATACTGGATTCGCTCGACGTCATATTCAACGGCGCACAATGTTACAAATGAATATCATTTACGATTCTATTGGTTGCCTGACGAACTATAGATCGGAATAAAACAGCAAAGTGCTCCCGCTCATCGTACTATGTCTTCTTTCCCAGTTTCCATCGATATTGCCTTTATCGGCGAGAATTACCATAATTCACCTACATTTTCAGAGACGCGTTTTAAGATGGTCGATAAGCGCCAACTCTGGCGTAAAGTAAACGCTAGCATCCGACGAGCTACGAGTAGTACCTCTCGCTCGCGTTCGTCAGAAAGTCGCGTTTTTATTCCACGTTTATCACGGATTCTCATGACCTCGCGGTCTTATCCGTCATTTTCAGCCGAAGGTGATTTCTTTGAAAGCTAACCGACGCGCTGAGCTCTCGTCGCTAACAACTACGGCGCCCCTTAATTGCGCGGCTCGACACACTTCTTACTATAGTTAATCGTATAACATGCCACGTTATGGCCTCGTATTTACGTAATCGAAGTTTCATTCATGTTTCTCGGCCGACAAAGGACTCGCCCTTAAAGCGCGACAACAGTCACGCTTCGCCATCGGCGTATTTTCATTTTGTTTTTCTAGAATCGATTCAACGACTCGCGCTCGCCATTTATCCTGCACAACTTCTCAGGAAATGCGGTTTCCTTTCGTGGTGAAAATGATATCATTTTTCGGTCCGATCGCTTACGCGCGCGGTTCTAAAACGAGGTTCGGGATGTGGGTTGACCGATAATCCTTGATTGCGTAGTTTGAAGTTTATGGTTACGATTTCCCAGATAACTTTTATTCTTATTACTCAATATAGTCTAGAAATACACGATTAAAATTGAAGTTTACGGGGTCAAGTAGTTGATATCGAGGATGATACAAGGTGTGCTTTTAAGATGATCACGTGCAATAAACCGAGAGACTCTTGCTAAAAGAAGAAAATTGCTATTCTTCATTGCATGGTGCTTTTTATTTCAACATATCGTAAAACACATACAGTATTCTTAAAAAAAGAAATAAAGTCGACCTTGACATATTCCTGGCTTTATTATGCCATACTATATTTATCCAACACGCGTGTATTCGTAATGCGTCCACAGGATTCTTTTTCTTATATCATAATTTGATCTTAATTCTCTCATTAAATAACGTTATTAAGATTCCTCTTGTGCGATTTACCTTTTCGTCAGGAACATGAGAACGCTCGGATGTAAAATTCGTGCGATACGTTACGCAACCGTGTAGGCAAGAGGAGCAAAGTCGAAGGATCAGGCGGAGGATCGGACGATTAGGCGATCGAGCGGCCAAGCGAGCAACCAGTTTCCTCATCGACGTGACATAACCGTTGCGAATCAATTACGGTGTGGAAGCCCGTTGAAATCGCTTCTGGCATATTCCGCTCGAATCGACCGGCGACATCCGCCGTTCTGACGCCGAAAGCCGATCGCGTCGCGCGTACAAACACAAACGAGGGTGCGCGCGCGCCGGTGCAACCCCCGTCAACGCATATACGATATCCTTGAGTAGACTTGGCCTGTATGGCGGACAAATATTTACCGGCATATTTCGGAGATCGTTAATATTGGCTCTCGCCAATACCCTCGTATTGATCTCGCGCGAGCTAGGCTTATGTAATCCAAAGGTCGTATCACTTTGCGACGATTATCGCCGATTCCGTATCTGAAAATACTAGTCGAGGCGGTTTTGCGAACGCGTTTGCGGTTTTCATTCGCGGAGATTCCGAGGCTGACGCTTTTGGCGAATTAGCGATGGAGTGCGTGTTTAGTTTGTACGTTACGTGTTATCGTTGGCGTTTAAAGTATGTACATCTCGGAAGCACGTAAATTGAATTGAATTATATTTGGATGGCTGTGGAATATTACACGGCGTAATTTTAATCAAACTTTCGCAACGTTTAGCGGTCTACGTTAACGTTATACTCGTACAAGAGAAATCCGTGTATAATTCGACTGGTTAGAGTAGTTATCAGATATATCTTACTAGGATGTAATTTCGAAAGGAAACGTAACCGCAGGCAAAAAATTTTCCAGCGGAATATCCCAAAGAACGTCTTATTACCGGTAGACCACCGCGTAAGCCGCGTAATTTTAATTAATTTAGAAGTTAGCACGTTCCGGCCGCGATACTCGGGTCGTAACATCCATTCTGTCCATTACGATTAATTAGCTTCCGCGCAGACGAGCCATTTGTGTGTTCCACTTTGATTCGAAGAATACTTAATGGGGGGTGCTTGGTTCATTAAGCCGATGCGGTGTACAACAATAATTCACCTAGCGATACCACCACTGGCATACCATGGCTATACCACGGGTATAATGCTACAGCGGAGATGCATAAGAAAAAAAGGGATAACTTGTAAATACCCGACCCTCATTAAACACAGTTTCGTTCCTCCCGTTTAATACGTTTTAATAACCACCGCTACGCAACACGATATGCTAATCGACGCTAGAAATTTGCAATTACATTCCCTCCTAATTACCGGACTGCGTACGCGAAGCAAAAGGGTCTCGTCGAACTTAGCCGCGTTGAAAGCTGAATTTTACTCCCGTAATCTGCAAATCCAGCAATTTTACTCGAAAATGAGAAAATATCGAATTTACGCCAACGAATTAATATCGCGATAACGATAAAACGGTTGCATCGTTTTCCCACGTTTTCAATTAGTCAAAGATCGAAATCGTCCCTGCCATGAATTTGCGTCCGCTTTGATCCAACAGGAAGTATAAAAAGTCAAACTAACAACTGGAGAAATTTGTGGATCTCCTAGCTTATCGGACAATCTCGATTAAAAGCAACGTTTATTGTTGCACGCACCGAGAGTTCGCCATCGATAGTATCCAGAGAGAACACGAATGTAAGTGGCGGAAGGCAGCGTAGGAGGAGCGGACCTGCATCCACCGCTTCCGGAAGCAGCCACGCGCAAAGGAATTCCGTTCACGGGTATGTCACCTCGGCGCAACGTATCATTACGAGTTTCGTTCATGTCGCAGAGTTATTATGAGGATCCTATTTCATTGAACGTCGCGTATTACAGATTCTCCCCGTAAATATAGCGTTTTTTGTTTGACGAGCAAAGTACAGTAGTTAGTCTTCTTTTGTTCGGTATTGTTCGTTGCTTATTTTCAGGCTTATTTTATTTCCTCCGTTTCCATCGAATAAACATTACCGGCATTTTACGTTTTTCATTTTCACTCTTCAATTTCACGAGAAATTCTTATCTTTTTGTTCTTTTTCTCTAAACAAAGCTACTCATTTGTCGATGATATTAGTCCAATTGAAATTCGAGGTAAAATAACCAATCGATGTTCACTAATTTTTCGACTTAGAAATCGTGGTATCGACCTTCTCAATAAAATCCTACTCGCCTGCATCTGTAATATCGTATGGTGTAAAATTTCCATTCTGCATTGCCAAGAACGACATAACGAGAATAATCGTAACTGTGTTCAGCGATTTCTAATTGCAAACGGGTACGATGTTGCAGGCGGCGCGACGCGTCGGTTAAGATAAAACGGCGGACGCGCGTCGCCGGAAACGGCGGTGGCTGCATTTAAATTCAATTATACAGGTGTTGTCGGCTGGCTACGTAAAAATCCACATTAAACGCGACATAAATTATGAAACGGAGTCGCGGCTAGCGATATAGAGAAAAAGATGAATAACGTGGAACGCTAAGTTCGCGGCACGCTGAACAACGAGTGCGGTGCACTTTACGGGCAGTAACTAACTCCTGACATTTATTTCAACGGTTCGTACACCGGAGTTTATCCGTCCTTTACGGCCACTCGTTGGCTGTCGCTCTTTTTCGTATTCCTCATGGGAGATGAAAGTAGAGGATGCCTGTTTTTTCGTCGCATCGGTTACCACATAAATATCGACGAATATATGTATATTGTTCCTTTCCTTCTGACACCTCCCAGAATATTTGTTCACCGTCTATTCACCTTTCGTCAATTTTATACCATCCATTTGCCTTTTTATTTGTACGTATCTTAGTTTCACGCATGTTACGCGAGTGATATTTGTGAGAGATCAGAGTTATTAACTATTAACCTGTATCACGTAGGTACCGATCAACTCCACAAAATGAAAATTACAAAGAAGCAATGATATGAAGATATCGTTCGTCAAAATTCGCCTGAGAATTTACGATTCTTTGTGCTAATCACGTACTTGGGTACAACAAAAGCTCGCACTTGGTCAATTTGGCTTCTGAAAGACTCGATCATGTTCCCGTTCCAGTGAAAATTAACATGAACTTTGTCAAAAACGCTTGAATGTTTTTAGTAATAGCAAAAAAATATATATACCAAAAATCTACAGCTTTAACATATTTGGTGCATTCGGTGTCAATTACGAGTTGCTGCCGTTTAAACGGTAAAAGCTCTACGTTTTATGATCGTTGCACGAATTGCAATGGCACGTTCTCGAAACGTTGTATGAGCGTCGTTAACCGATTACGTTAAATTGGTGTGTAAGGACTCGTTGAAACTAGTGCAACTTTATTCTCGTTCGACGAATACCTTCGTGGATCGCGTTGAAAGCGTTTTAAACGGATTAAATCGAATTAGAATACGCCACCGCGGAATTTGACTCCGGGTTTCATCGCGAGCCCTGCAAAGCTCATCTGTCTTTGTTAATTTCACCAATCAAGGCCGGACAATGGATCGATTGCATCCAGATAGTACAAATACGTACAATGGGACATCTCAACAGGCGAACCCTTTGTCGATGAAAGTCCGTTACATTGTTCGATGGCCGGCCTTTTGAATTCTCCGTACGCGAAAGCAATGACCAACGTAACCAGTGGAACGCAAACTGGAACGTGTGATTATCGACCTGCTAAAAATTCGCGTTTTGCGCTTATTTCGAAAACCTGAACCTGAATTACCTGATTGCGTGTAAACGAGTTAATCATCCATATCGAAACTGTGGAATTAGTTATTCCACGTTTCTCTTCTCTTATTTTTCAAAGTCCGTATTCCTATCCAATGAATAATTTGAGTGCAATTGCTAAATTTCCAGCTCCGTGTCATATAAAATATAACAAAATTTTCGATTCTTTTTACGTCTAATATTTAAATTGGTGTAACAGAAAATTCGGTAAGATGTTATACATCGCCCGCGGTTCAGCGGAAGAACTTGCACGGAACCGTGTAATTAATTATATTCATGTAACGCACGCACACGTATGACGTGCGTTGGTGTGAGCTATGTGTGTATGCACGCGTGCACACGAACGTTTTGTAACTTGTCCCGCACAGAAACGCGTCTGTTCAGCTTGTTCTACGAGCGAGCGGCGAGTTCTGGCAACTTCATGCTCACCCGCTATACTTTCCAAAGGGTAACTAGGATGAGTATCATGACGCGTTTAAATATCCCACCAGCCTAATTACAGAAAGTAGATCTATTTTCCAAATGTTAGTTCGTTGCTCCGTTTTCTCCGGTCATGTTAGTTCGGCATTCCGATTCATTATACATTATAACGTGATTTCGTTGTTTGTTTAGTATCTCCGACCTAGTCTTATACAAAATGCTCGTACGGCGAATAGAGTAACGGTTTAACCAACGTCACGACTAATGCTATTCTATCGCCGGCATTAGAGTTATAAATCCGATGTTGGTTACAGAAGGCGGCGTAGTCCACTCGGGATAATCCTGTAATCGCGTGGTACGAATGAATTTAAGGCGGAGATCCGTATAAGCCCTCATTATAATGTCTTTTTACTAGTTTACGTAAAAGGATATGAAAGTCGACGCGGTTGAACGTTTCCTCTGGCCATTTTTATAGGCACGAAGGGGCAGAATTTAAAAGACATAAGCGCCTTGAACAAAGATAAATAGCTGAGCAGTGGGCGTTCTTACTTCGTGAAACGCGAAATGTCTCCTTTATAATCCTTCATGGATTTATACAAATTTACAAAAATACTTAAATGCGTACGTAATGTACCGAAGGTACAATAGTACTTCATTTATTTCAACTCCACTTAATTGAACGAAATTTTAGTCAATGTGCAATCAGTTGAACTACTACCGACTGTATTCACTCGTCTGAATACTAAATCTCATTATGTGAACGAAAAATAATATGTAAAAAGTAATCCTTTCTTCCTCCTGCCTGTTCTTTCTTCTTTTTGGTTTCGCTTCTCCTCTCGCGCTCACACTCGTACAGTTTCCAAAGATATATGCAACTATGCGGCCATCTTCGATGCGATCGTATTGCACCGGCTATGGTATGCACAGACTTGGTAAAAATCTCTCAGACCACCTACGTTGAAATCGTAGTGCCTTACTACACAAACTACAGTGCCTTAAATTAGAATAATTAAACATGTGTAGTTTAATAAGAATCAATTTTATTCTTTATTGAGAAGGTTCTGCGTTTACATTTTTATTTTATGAATAAAACGTTCGATATCTTGCGTATAAGTGACTATTCGTTAAGACCAAAAGTAAAATTACACTGGTAGTTGGAGATCTCTGTTTGAACACTACTTAATAGGCTACCTAGGGTTAGGGTTAAGCAGATCGTATCTTTCATCCCCCGTTTTTGATCATTTTTTTCTTTCAATTACAATATTGCATCCAACGAGCTAATCAGTTCGTTCTGACCTATGTTGAACCCGATCGTTAACAGAAGCGGCGGGATAATCGCTGCAGATAACCATATTCCGGTTTTGCGGCTAATTGAACTGCTGATTGATGTATTATCTTCCGGACGAATCGTTGCGCGGCCCGATTGCCATTTGATCGGTTTCATCAACGGGTCGAGGTAGCGTTAGCCGAGTGAAGAAAACATTTTTGACCTTTCTACGTTTACGCAAACTACGCAGCTCTGCGCCGTGCCGCGTTCGTCCAGAGACATTTCATTAGCATCCGTTTATTTACAGTAAAAATAATATCGTCGAGATACATTGATCGTACTTGTGGAAATAACGAAAATCTGACGTATAGCTGTCCACGTAATGACGATTCAACCAGTCAGTGCTGAAAATGTCGATTCGTATACAGCGATAGGACGACCAACTCCAAATATAATTCGTCACATTTGCAGGAAGTATTAATATCACCACGAAATTACCAAAGCTTTCGGTAATCCATATAATACTATCCAACTGGACTAAAATTACAATAGAGTTTGCGCAAGTGCAGAGATATATTACTACAAAAATATTAGTTGAGACTTATGAATTTGATTGATTTTTAGTTGGTTTTTGTTTGTTTACTTAAATTATTAGAAAGTGGAGCTGTTTGTTACGGCAACTCCTTTAATCCTTGGAACTAATTTCTTGGAAAGGGGCTCTGACGTAATACGTAGATACGTCAAGTATTCGTATCTCACTCGCATTCGACGAAGAAGAGAGAAACGCGTGTACCTTTCTCAATAACTGGCCAACCAGATAAGTTCTGAAAATAAACGAAAGTTTTAATATCAAACTCAACCTCATTGAACTAGCAATCTCCTTCAAACAAGACGTCATTTTCCCATTTCTCTGTACAGCAGGGTCCATAACAATTTTCCAACGACTTTACCTTTCTCTAACGCCAGACTCCCGACCAGGGAAAAACTGCGAGTCATATTGTCGGGCCACTCGTGATGCTTGTTTCGCAGCCACTCTCGCGAAGCGTCTTTCGAGCGGCTCGTCTCGCGAGAGAAGCATTGAATCGGAGAAGGGAGCGGCAGCCCATCCCCTCGGGGGTGTGCACACGGACAGGAAAAGAGAAGAAGGAGCAACGCGCGCGGCGAAGGAGGGCCGTACTTTGCATTTTTATTGGCACATTACGTCCGCCACTCCTCGCCACTGTAAGCAAGCGTCAAAACCGTCTTCCGGCGATCGCGGGTACGTGCCGACTGAAGTGGCAGGATGATTCCACCGACCGAGTCTTATTGGAAATTTCACCGATAACTCGGTGCTCCATTAAGGGACGGCCACGGCGGCGACCGGGAATCGCGCGGGCTCCTGCATTCGATGCACGAATTAATGGATCGACATGCTTGCTCACGTCTGATGGATTCGCTTACCTGTAGATTGCTGCGGTAAGATAGGGGAAAATTGGATCGACTGCAACGATTCCCTCTCGCGATTCGTCTTTTCCGAGTAGTAAGTGAGAGAGAGAGAGAGAGAGAGAGAGAGAAGTAGTGTTAGAGTTTTCTCGTGGAGGTCGAGATCGCCGATGGAAGCGGTTAATTGGCCGGTGATCGGTCGATGTGGATAGAGTTGCGGTTATCGAGGGTTTTATTGTTAAATGATTGGGGTAATCTGAGGAGGAGAGAGAAGGAAGGTTAAAAAAGAACAGGTGGATGTTAGAGTTTCGCTCGAATAAACTGTTGAATATTCAACGAGATTTCACAAGAATAACGGCACATTGTTATATTTGACGAAGAAAGTATTTTAGAATACATATAAAAAAATACGTACACGTACACGTATTTACAAGTCTTTAGAACTCGATCCAGTTTAAATAACGAATCCCATAAAGACAAAAAGTTCCTCTCCCTCCACTTTTAGTTTATTCACAATTACATGTCATTCTTTATATCTCTTCTTCTCCTCTTCTGTGGTATTGTTTGCAACCATATCCAGCAACTGACTACAAAAATGGAAAAGATAAACAGAAAATGACATTTGTTGCCCGGCATAAAGTACAGATATCCTAACCAGTGCACGATACTATGAATTTACCATTTAATACGCAGCTCTCCTGGCTGACGTTTTATTAAGCCGCACCGTTCGTTTCGCGGACACGCGGCTACAAGTAATTTCGATCCGAAATAGCAGGATCAACGCGGAGAGAAATGTTTGCTCTTCGCTAGACTTGACGAGTAATTTACTGTCACAACTTACCGGGACACAATAACGCGCGTTTTGCTCGCGAAGGATTAATTATACCAGGCCGTATTACGTCCAGGTGGACGTCCGACGTGTCTGTAAACGACAGCCGTCGTATTTTCATTTCGCCGAACCTAACGATGCGACCGCAGCAACGCCACGGATCGCGCGCCGGTTATATGAAATATCGTTCGGGTTTCATTCGCGTGTCCCGCGAATCATCGAGATTCAAAGATCGCGCGCATCGATCCTACATCACGAAAAATGCTACTGACCCATGATAAAATGAAAATTCAATTGGTTGATTAGGAACCTGTGAATAAATCGATTAAAAAGAAATTGAACGAGTTTCGAATTTTATGGTCTCGGGATTTCATCGGGATCCGTGCGAGCGTGTCATCGTAAAATTTGAATCGCTCACCGTTTCAAATATACAAATGCCGACAATTTAAACTTTTGCTTGGTGAAATTTGTGGAACGTTGTTGAATTAATTTAACTAATATATTAAATGTAACGATAATTCCCTATAATAAACACGAAATGTAACTCACGTAATTGATGTTTTTCCTGTAATTTTTATATGCACTCAACAAGTAATTATTTACAATATTTGTGAAGATTGACTCGTATAACCTTGTCGTTAAAGTTCCTGATTTCTTTCTGCAAATTCTATTGTTTGGTTGAGACGATGTCCTCGAAAGCACCGTGTGATTCCTACCGTGTCTCTTACATCCAGTGACACGTGGAACGATAAGCGATCGTTGCTATCCAGACAGAAGGACATACTATCTATCGCGAGTCTTGCGCCAAGGTAGGTGTACCCAGGGAGAAACGAGAGAAGCATAGAGGCGACAGAGAGTCCCCGAATGCAATGCGATGCCTATCGATCGGCCGCCATGTGTGAAATAACTCACACAAATAACGCACACGCCGTTCCGCGTACACCCACGTACACGCCGCCACCCTTGACAGAAATGTTCTTTCTTGCGAGCTCGAATATTCCGGCAGACAAGGCCAACCACGGGGCTGACGGGAGAGGATGAGTGGTAAGAGGAAGTAGAAGTAACGCGCGTGTAACGGCGCGCTCGGTGGTCGAGCCGGATTTTTATCCAGGATCCGACGATCATCTCATTGATGAATACGCAGTTTTCATGAATACCATATGAGGTTTGTCAGGACGTGTATCTTCGGTACGGCGCGACATTCGATACGATCTCGCACGAAGATCGGAACGTCGAGCCGTTTCGTCTTTCGCGAGGGGATTTGCACTCAGACATCTTCGAAACCGTGACGAAAATTTGATCGTCGCATATTATTTATGACTTACGAGACTGAGATGAGAAAATAACGGCTGGCTTCGAGCAGAAATATAGTCAAGACAGGGTTAGGTTAGGGCCTGTTTTATTTCTTCGTGGTTTCGGTCTGTCTTCGATCGATTATCAGAAACTATTTTTACGATGCGATAATCTCTATCGAAAAGCCAACAATTTCTGTTTCTTATTTTTCGTAGATCGCTCAAGAAACGAAGACCTGAAAGATGAATCACAGTTGTAGTCTTGAAGTTCGAAGAGTTGTCGTCACATTTTCCGATAATTATTTTACTGTGACTGTTCTACTGTACCATGAAATCTTATTTATTTATATTGTATATATTTTTCTATATAAAAAAAAATCAGACGTATACTTCTGGTTCGACTTTTGCCTCATTTTAAATAGGTTCCGCGTCAACTTTGCCGGCGAAAGGATTAGCGCGTCGCGGTCGTTATAAAAGCCGCGAACCGATTTCATTTTATCGCGACGCTGTCATCGGCGAATTACCGCGTAAACCGGCCGGCCGGCGGACCGCCGCTCGAGTGGATATTACGCTGGATCTGCAATAACTGTAAGCGTTTCGGGATTTATATCGTTTCATCCTCATGTAACCACCATATTGGCCGCTGCTTCAGAGCTGCTAAGCCCCTTACCATTCGGCCCCGCGCCGAACAATATCCGGCTAACTTATATTCGAAATGTTGCAGCTCACCGCTGGCCTTCCGCCCTTCCCGATCCGCTCACTGCCTCTCTTCTGACCAGCGCCGATCGACTCAAGCCAGCCCGCTGGCCCTGCCGATGCACTGAAAATATTGTAACCGGTTCCCACTTTTCTCTCATTCAATATCAGCCTTGTTATTTACGATATGTATTATCCGATGAGAAATATGACAATCGCAGCCGCTTGTCGCGGTAGATTACCGGCCCCGAGAAGTCGTTGCAGAACGGATGCTCTCTCCGATGAGTCCACGTGATACACTAGTTTTGTTCCTTAAACGTCTTGTCGAGTTATTGCGGTTTAAGGAACGGAAGTACATTAGAAATCGAAGTAGAATTGACTGTCATCTTGGAATATTCTACTCTGTATCATATCGAGGAAGTTCTCCTTGTTACAGCATGGATATTGAAAACATAATTCTTAGAAATAGTCGTTTGAGAATGTTTTCCTACTACTTTGACGTTTATAGCAAACCTGTTAGGTAACCTTACCGATGAGTCCACTGATGAATAGATCCCGCGCGAAACGCATCCTTCGCCCTCTTTGCTTCCTCTAATATCGCAACGTCACGCGGTAATATAACATAATTGATTGATGATGCATAAATTTCAAATATACTCTAGCCACGCAAACTTAATATAATAATATCCCAACGTTTCCTTAAATCCAAAGATTCCACAGAAATAAATCATCGTCTTCTGCGTCCATATCAGTTTTTCCAGTCGAGACAGAATCACGAGGCATTTATAAAAGAAGACAAAGATCTTGGTAAGGTCCATTTAGATGATCGGCGGTTTCACTTTGTAACAGGGGTGAAAATCGCGGTTTCCTTCGGAACACGACGCATCTATGCTAAGAGGAACGGTAGCCAAGGTGAAAAGAGCCGACGGAACGATCGTTGAATCACGGCCAGATTGTGGGATGAGAGGCAGGATTGGAAACGACCGGTTTTCGGTAGTCTGCCAGAGGTTTTCGTTGTACGCGAAACTCTTTCCTCCTTCCTCTGCCTTGTATCGTTCGGTATCTCCTTCACTCTCTGCGCTTTCTCGCCGCATTCATTCGTGTACATCGCTCAACCTCGTCCCTCCTTCTATCTCCTCGCAGTTCTGGCTTCATCCCTTTCGTCGCTTCTGTCCGCCTCCTCGCGAAACGATAAATTTCCCGGCTTTAAATCCCGGTCGCGGTACCCGACCATCTCCACGACCGCGGCCACCGAACGATTCTACAATACACCATGAACGGACGTACAGCTTGTACCGACTTCGCGTGTCTTGTTTACCGGCCTGACGACATATTTATGAGGCTTACACATACTCCCGCCCCGATCCAATCTCGATATTCGCGTTATCTCCCATTCGCGCCATCTTCATTCTCTAAAACTCTAAACCATCTCGTTTTGCCTTCAATTCTTCGATACTGTTCTTCTTTCGTCGCGTTTCCGTCTCTTCCTTCGAGTTTTGATTTCTGGCTGAAGTCTAGTATTGTGCAGAGCTAGAAAGAGAGCAAATGGAAGGAATACGATTGATCGTAGCAGCTTAGATTCACTTCGATTTTACACGAACTTTTAACTGTAACTTGTTATTTACTATTGTACGTTATACAATACATGTCGCCTGATGAGTAAAGCAAGCGGAGTATATATCAGCAGCTTTCCTTACAGTTTCATATACTCTTGTATCAAGGGACCCTGTTGAATTCTGTTGCAATTTTCTCGGATCTGTGGTGTCTCAAAAGTTTTAGGTAATGCGAGTTCATCTGGTAAGCGTCCAAGGTTTGTCGTTAGGAATAGTCATTAATTATGACATCGTTCACCCTCGTAGGGGAAAGGATAAGCAAATTAACGCGTCACATCCTGCATTTGGGACTCCCCTTCGGGATAAATTTATCGGGCTCTGGTGGAAGCTCCACCTCGACGACGCTGGACCAGCTTGGGGCGGAACTTCCTCGTATGCTCGTGTTCCGGTTCCGATAAGAGCCCATGTCGCTTAATTAATTCTCAGCATCAATTTTCTTCCGACGTTTTCGAATATTTCCCTTTCTCGTAAAATCGTGAAACCTTCGTGACGCAGCCAGACGAAACTTTATTCCCTCAACTTCCAGAAACAGTCACGCTGTCACACTAAAATTATCGAATGAACTTAAAACTACCAAGACATTGTTTGAGGAATTAAAAAAACCCGCTGGAGGTTGCCCGAAGCTACGCGTGGTCTGCATTTCGATTCACGGTTATCGATCATCGCGGTAGAAGCTTGTAATGGGAAGTTTATTAGGGAGCCATAAATGAGATAGGCCGTCAGCGTGTCTCTTTGTACGCATCACAGACGCGGAGTCGATCCAAAACCCTGGTCACGAATCACGGCGTCTGTCCACGTCGTGGATGGGAATCGACGCGTCGCGGTCGAACGCGCGAAATTTACGAACGACGCGATCGATGGCTCCGGTAATTGCCTGATTATCGGACCGAAGAAGTCTCCCTTTCAAAACCCATGGCTTCCTGATACTATCGAGATCAACGCCTTCGCCGCGCCAGAGCGTGAAACGTTCTGTGTGATAAGGTTTTCTCGAGCTATGTTACGAATCGTAGATTCGCGACGTTCGATTCTCTGGGGAAGAAGAAAAATCTGAAGTGCTTTTATCTCGAGTAACTGCAACGATGGGAGATATGAAATTGAAAAGTATAAGCCGTTTCTTGTCTTTAATTGCTTGAATTATTGCATGGAAAAGATACATCCAATCTTGATTTCCTAGTTCCAAGCTCATAACGAAGGTGAACAACTCAGTTCTTTTTTCAACATCGTCGTCAGTCTTCCTGAATATTTTAGGCGTTTTTGAAAGCACAAGAATACCATTATCGTAAAACAGAAAAGATACCGGTGCAAAAGGTCCTCTTAATACTACACTACGTTAAATATACAAGACAAAAATGGTGTCTAGAGCATACTTTTACAACCTTCGATAAATAGTACGCTTTTTTCCGCCACTTTTTATCTGCCATTGGTGTAACTCAAGTGCCTACAAGCATAGGGGACATTTTCCAATTTAGCTCAATCGCACGCAGCATTGAACGTACGTAAGAAGACAGTAGACTGCACGACCAGAACAGTCGAGCAGCGATTATTCTGTCGTTGCATCCAGTCTTCTCGTTTCGTCCTTCCAAATTTCATCGGGTTTACAATGACAGCACCGGCGGTAGGGATTGATTTGGGAACAACCTATTCGTGTGTCGGCGTATTTCTCAATGGAAAAGTCGAGATCGTCGCTAATGACCAAGGAAACCGCACTACACCGAGCTACGTGGCGTTTACCGAAGCGGAGAGGTTAATCGGTGATGCAGCCAAGAATCAAGTAGCTATGAATCCCACGAACACGATCTTTGGTAGGCTTATAGTTCGATGATCGTGTCAAAGTTTAATTCTTAATCACAGGCTTCCTTATTTTTGACATTACCATAGACGTACTGTTACCGATAGTCTACGGATGGATTACTTGAAAATTTTATTCATTAAACCACTGTATTATGATACGTAAAAGCCACAGAGAGAAATCACTATAAATTACGTTTCACAAATCGCAAATCTTAAAGTTTTTTAAATTCTCCGGAATCTAGATTGTAATAGTGAAATTACGATAAACCAAATTTCTTCTAAAAGATTACTGATTTGTATTTGAGGATTGAAACGAAGCTAAGCAAAATATTCCATCTTCTAAAAAAAAAAAAAATAAAAAACAAAATTAAGAGATACTTCTTGAAGTCGGACGTAAAATCAAAACGTAGAGCGTTACGCGAACAGAATTTTTGATAATCACGCTGGCAAGGTCCATCGACTTGGCAGCGTAGCTAGGATCCCAAGAATCACCGTCATTTCCGGGTTTCTGGGCTGGCTTCCGGCGCAATAGCTGGCCCGCGAAAAGAAACGCGACCGGAAACCAGTTCAACGTCGAGAACGCTCTCGTTTCGTGGCTGCCAAATCGACTTACCGTTTCGAGATCTATAGTCGTTCAGCGGACGAGGTCGGAATTCGCCCACGATAAGTTCGCTCGTTTCGCCACGATAAGAGCGTGGTCGTGATCGTTGCGTCTCTCGATCATGCGCCGAATTCGCGGCCAATTTTGCGATCGCTGCCAGCGATCCTCGAATCGATGACCAAGGGAAGCTTAAATGAAATTGTCCGACAGATGCGAAGAGGCTGATTGGCAGACGTTACGATGATCCATCAGTCCAAGCTGACACGAAACAGTGGCCGTTCGCCGTGGTTAACGACGGAGGAAAACCGAAAATCCGAGTTCGGTACAAGGTGAGTTGGCTAACGTTTAACGTGACCTGACGTCCAACCGCGTGAACATCCACAGTTAGACAAGGAATTTAATTAGAAACGTTTGACTTTGTTCTGTGTACGGTATCAATGTTGCTTTATGGATGTTGGCCTACATTTTGAACAATCGGTATCTTATCAAACTGCAAACTCATCCTTTGTAGCTGGCGAATTTTCCTACACTCTTAAGGATCGACGTTCGATCGTAAATTTTTCACTTTTCCGAGCTTTCAAAGACACTGGAACGATTCTTGGATACTTATCGATGTTTCTATGGTATCATGTGATCGTCGATTATGTCAATTACTCGGAACCTTCTTTAATAAAAGTAAACATCAAATCTAAAATTCCACTTGGCTTTAGGGAGTAGTAGGCCATCTTTCAAACGGAACTTAAGAAACTAAACGTTTCGGAGGAATTTATAACACACTTTCGCTCTCCTCTATGATCAATTCTATTCCGAGTTGCTATATCGATTCTAGGGTGAGACGAAGTCGTTCTTTCCCGAAGAGATCTCGTCGATGGTTTTGACGAAAATGAAGGAAACGGCGGAAGCTTATTTGGGAAAGTCCGTCACGAACGCCGTGATTACGGTACCAGCGTACTTCAACGATTCCCAGCGACAGGCTACCAAGGACGCCGGTACTATCTCCGGCTTGAATGTCCTGAGGATCATTAACGAGCCGACTGCCGCAGCTATTGCTTACGGCCTCGACAAAAAGGGCCGCGGTGAAAGGAACGTTCTGATCTTCGATCTCGGCGGCGGTACTTTCGACGTATCGATACTGACTATCAACGACGGCATATTCGAGGTAAGTTTCGTCTATGCGCGGACCGCGAACCGCATTCCTCCGCGGAGGAACTTCCTTTTTCCTATTGCCGTCGGAACCCTCTCGGGACGGAGCTACGTGCTTTTCCGTGCTGTGAGAAACAAGTCCGAGGAAAGTTTTTAAATAAAAGCAGCGTTCCTTATGGTTTAATGCGAAACCTACGTAGAACGAATAAACGCCAGTAACTAAGTCTTCTGCCTCAGCAATTTTACTGCCAAAAGAGAGTAATGTTGCAAGGTGATGTTTCGATTTTATCTTCTGTTGATTTGACGATTCTAGTAATAATTTGATTAAGTCAGTACCTTGAGTATGGAATAGAATAATTTTTACGTCGAGAGTTTTAACGCTTTAACGTCTGCTGATTTGTTGCTATCTTCCTGCATGGCTCGAGTAAACGAGAATTTTCTGAATTTCATCGCATGATATTAAATTCCTCTGTGCTTCAAGATCACTGACAGCCAATGTGTTAAGACGCGTAGAATTTTTTGACTTTCGTTTAGAAACGTGAGTTTCTTTGACTTAACATAATTTTTACTCGCTCTAGTTTTAGACACATTAGCACGAGAATGCTTTGAAAGAGCGATTATAAAGTTACGACGGTTTTGACAGTAAATATCCAGATTATCGGGTATCGCGTTAAAATCGGAATTTCTGGAAATATCGAGGTCGATTGTAAAGTTCCAACAGATATCCGACAATAAAATTAATATTACCAGAAGAGTAGTGAACTTGCATTCTAGAATAGAATACGCATATAATTTCAGGTGAAGGCCACTGCCGGTGACACCCACCTGGGTGGCGAGGACTTCGACAGTCGCATGGTGACACACTTCACACAAGAGTTCTCAAGAAAGTTCAAGAAGGATCTGACGACGAACAAACGAGCGGTTCGTCGGTTGAGAACAGCGTGCGAGCGCGCCAAGAGGACCTTGTCCTCATCGACGCAAGCCAACATCGAAATCGATTCCCTGCTCGATGGCATCGACTTTTACACGTCCATCACGCGCGCTCGCTTCGAGGAGCTCAACCAAGATCTCTTCAAGTGTACGTTACAGCCAGTTGAGGAAGCTCTGCGAGACGCCAAGATGGACAAATCTCAGATTCACGACATCGTGCTCGTCGGTGGCTCGACTAGAATTCCACGAATCCAGAGGTTCCTTCAGGTTGCTTTCATTCTTTATTTATTTACGGGATAACCCTTTCATACATAAAAGATAACATATAGGCAGGAACAAGTATTCGCTGTTGGCGAGCAACGCCCTCCGAGCCAACGTTTGACGCGACGCGGTGTGTCGGTTCTTTAAAACGAAGTTAGGGTGATACAGGGCAGGTTCGATAATGAAACGCATTAAAATTCGATTACATTTCCTAGCGGAGCGACCCCAGTGTTTTAAGTCAGGGTTCGAAACGCAGGACGAGGGTACGGTCGCGAACAATATAGGGGGGGGGGTGGTCGGCGACGCCCCCAGAACGAACGTTACAAAATTAATGAGCTCTATGACAAAGTCAACACCCGCGTTTTTCGACCCTATGCGTAGTCACCGCGTTACCGGTACCATTAAACGTACAGCCTGCTGGAATATATTTATGGTGTTTGACGGCACGAAGGGCTTCGACTTTTATCGTTCGGACACCAATAATCGTAATTGAATTAGAGTACTTTGGAGGCCATTGCGATCGTTGCGATAAATTCTAATATGACTGGGTTCACAGTTTATTGTCCTTTCCAATAGAGACTGATTAACGTGATGTAACGATCGAGCTTGATGCGAAGAAATAAGAAAATCTTTAAATAAACCGATCGAATATGTAAATATTCCTTCTGCATATTTGAGCTTACTAAGCACTGTGGTGTCTGTTATTCTTCGATTCTTAAAGTTATTTATTCTTCCAGACCATTAAATACTTTAACGACTTTATCTTTGTAATTACTAAACTGATGCAAGTGTTTCTAGGAATAAGTCTTCACTTTCGTCTTCTGAGATACGTATCTCATCGCAATAATTTACTTATTATTTTAGATTTAAGTATAGATTAAGTACAGATATTTTAGATTTAGAGATTGATTCTGGTATTAAGGAAAAAGACACTTTTTAAACGAACAAACGAGATCCCAATTCCTTTTCCTTCCATTGACAGGACTTTTTTAATGGAAAGGACCTTAACAAATCGATAAATGCGGACGAGGCTGTGGCGTACGGGGCGGCAGTGCAGGCGGCCATATTGCAGGGTGACAAGTCCGAAGCAGTACAGGATCTGCTGCTCCTGGACGTGACTCCGTTGTCCCTCGGGATAGAGACCGCCGGTGGCGTGATGACCGCTCTCATCAAACGCAACACCACGATCCCGACCAAGCAGACGCAAACTTTCACTACCTACTCGGACAATCAACCGAGCGTCCTGATCCAGGTTTACGAGGGGGAGAGAGCAATGACCAAGGACAACAACCTCCTGGGAAAATTCGAGCTTTCTGGGATTCCGCCGGCGCATCGAGGCATACCGCAAATCGAAGTGAGTCTTTTCATAGAAAACTCAAATTAATTATTGAATCTTTTCCTCAGGACTATTAAGCGTTATCAATTAACACATAAATCAATGATTACCAGTATCAAGAATTAAAGCAGAGGAGCTGGCTACTAGCTCCTATAACGATAAATCGCAAGATCGCTAATAAACGTTTCGTAGACTCGAAGAACCAGAGATAAGAAAACAATTCCAATAGAGTACCAGCGGTGCTGGTACGTAGCGAAACGCAGCAATTGCGTCGGGAAAGGAAATCCTTGGCAAGGATATACACAAATCCGTCGAGAGGACGAGGGTTAGGGTTACGACTGGACAGGGTTGAAAGATCCTTTCCAGACGATCCCGTGCCTCGAGATTTCTTTTCTGCCTGTTGCCACCAGTGTACGAGTCGGATGGAACTCTATTGGAATTGTCAGGCTGTCCGGATAAGTATCGGAACGGAAAGCAGACGCGGAAGTGGAAGGACTCGAAGGAATGGAGATGGCGTCTGGACCGCGCGATGTCGAACAGAACAACGGAGAAAGTGTCGTTTTTCTTCCTTTTCTTCTTCTTTCAGATTTCTTCCATTCTTTTGCTTCCCAGGTGACCTTCGACATCGACGCGAATGGTATCTTGAACGTGTCCGCCGTGGAGAAATCAACGAACAAGGAGAACAAGATAACGATAACCAACGACAAGGGTCGACTCAGCAAGGAGGACATAGAACGAATGGTGAACGAAGCGGAAAGATACCACGCGGAGGACCAATCGCAGAAGGAGAGAGTCGCAGCGAAGAACAACCTCGAATCGTATTGCTTTAACGTAAAGAACTCCATCGAGGATGAGAATATCAAGGCGAAGATTGCGGAAGGAGACCGGAAACTCATAGCTGACAAGTGCGATGAAATCATCAAGTGGCTCGATATCAATACTTCCGCCACTAAGGAGCAATTCGAGAATAAGCTAAAAGACGCTGAAAAAGTATGTTTTTTTTTTAAATATATTCCTATTCCATATTTTATATTATATCTGTGGAGGGAGACATGTTTTTCTTCTTTTTTCCTTTTTGAATAATGAATTCAACAGGCGCTATTGTAATCGAATCGTGTCACGAATTTAGTAAACTTGTTGAAGTTTCTGCTTTATTATCTTCTGCAGGTCCTTTAATTATCTACTAACGATACGAAGGAATAGTAGCATTCTACCTAACCGACTAATAATATATTCCTTTAAAAGTCCTATTATTATGGTTTATTAATAATTAGTAGTTGTCGTCGTTGTTCTAATCTATAAATTTTATAAGTTCTAATTTATAAATAAAACATGTCGTTAATTTTTCAGGTTTGTAAACCGATTTTTACCAAATTTTACAACAGCGCAGGATACGGACAAAATTATAGCTCTTCGGCCAATCCAACGATAGAGGAAGTGGACTGACTGAATATTTACCCTCGGTTGGTTATACTGCGTGCCGCCGGTGCTTTGATAAAACTTTTCACACGATGTTCAAAATTCATCGTTAATATTTTTCGCGCGACTCTATTTTAAACGAGCTTAATTCCGAACGATCAAAATATTTGTGAATCCAAGACAATTGAACGCTTGTAAGCAATTAAAACAGTTCACAAGGTTGAATCATAAAATAAACGGCTCCACGTTAATTTCCAACGCATTATTTATTGCAAGCGAGTTTGGGAAAGGTAGTTATCGTAATGATTTCGTAATACATTCGAGATATGCGATAATATTGTCAGACTAACACAACGACCTAGCGTCGCCGCTTACGTGTATGTGACGCACGTATCAATGTGTATACAGCGTGTAAACTGTTTCATCAAACGGGTCCTTCTCGCATCACGTTAAAAATTAATATTGTTTATGCATATAAAGAATATGTACACAAAATGGGGAAGGGAGACACTATTAAATATTTAATGAACTTAGCGTACAGGTAAATATAGCCTACGCATTAATGGAACGTTTCTTCTCGTAAAAAATAGATTATGCAGAGCACCATGGTTTCTTCATCATATTAATCATCAACGTCTTCCGTTTTTCTCTTTTTTCCATTTTCTACTTTTTGTTTTTTATCTTCGAATTAACTGAATTTCTTATATACAATTTTCCGCGTCATTGTCGCGAATCACCGCGATGAATCGCGACGCTGTAACGCTGTTTGCAAGCACATTACGAAATGTGGCTAATTCCCGGGTCGGACGGGCGCCGAGATTACAGTGTCAGCGCCTTATCAGCGCGGTATCTTGCGAACAATCGAGAAACAAACGAGGAACAGAAACTGACTATAATGTTGTCGCAAAATTTTATGCCCTGTGCTCAGTCTTTCACGCGCGTTACAATTTACTTTTTGTTCGTTCTTCTCGTTCCGCGCGAAACGGTCCGATTGGCTGATCACTTTCTAATTTACGATCCTTTCCAATTTGTACCGAGATATTAGGTTAATCCGTACCAGTTTTTACATTAAGTGGAATTCCAGTGGGTTCAACTATTTCATGATATTCGATCGTTAGAAATTAAGTTACAACAGATAGTAGATTTGACGATCCGAAAGTGTTACAGATTCAGCAGCTCGTAGTTTCGAGCATTGCAAAATCGAAATAGATCGTTTGGTATTCCACCTTCATCTCTGTTTTCGCTCTAGTGCCGCCAAGTAATTTAAAGCATTCCAATATACTCGTTTATTTCAATCACGGAATTATGCAATCGCGCCGCGAACCTTTCGCTGGGTCGAGTAACAGAAGACAGATTCCATCTCGGGATCTTTGAGTCTGTCAGTAAGTATCTCATTACCGAGCTCAAAAAACCGGAGGATCTTACGCTTCAAACTTTTGCCACGTCTTCTTCGTTCTCGAATTCGTCGTCGAGATCGAGGCTGATCGTTGCGACACGATTGTCGAAACGAAGAACGCAGGGTATGTACGCAAGAACGGGATGTAAAAAAAAAAAAAAGAAAAAGGGCTCAAAGGCGGGAAAAGGAGCGACGAACTGCTTGGAAAATGACCGAGGCATAAAATTTTTCGTAAGACCACCATGGAGGCTCGAAATTATTTATCTTTGATATGTTCGCTTTCGAGAGTCCTTGGTACGGTCGTACAGAAGTAAGTAAGATCACAAGCGTCATAGAGGCTCACGAGAGCCTCTGGGATTAGAACAAAAACATAAAAAATAGTAATCGTTGTATATGTGAGCATGTATGTATGTATAATGGTTTCGAAAGCGTTTCGAATCCGAGTCTCGTGCATATTTACGCACCTGTATCATCGAATCATGTGTGTTGTGTTGTGTCGTGTGTTTCCTATGATATATCATCACTTAAACGCTAGCTTGTTTCATCTTTTATAATTATATACATGTTACAACGTCGCTAGGCATGCCTGTATTGTTCGGATATAGTATATTTGACGAGCACGTGACTCCTTACCCTTTATATCACATATCGTATATAAGAAGGCACCAGAAGTAATTCTAGGTCAAGAATCATACCGCGGCTTGAGCGCCGCTCACATTATGCTAACCAGGTAATGGAAACATCCATAAGCTGTACACGTGTTTACTTTCAGTGGCGTTCGTCCAAGCGTTGCCACGAACGGAATACGTCGAAACGTAAGAGCGACCCACTCCTCGAGCTTTTCTTCCGTCACGCTTTCAATTCATCATCGCCGAGAAAATAACGTAATTGCAATATATCAAAATTCCGACCACCCCAATACATCTAATACATAAATCACAAGAAAATTCCCACATTAACCGGAAGGTTCACTTGGATCGAATAAATTTGATCGTTAAAGATCAATTTCGTATCACATAATTTTACACGAAAAAAAAACGAAATTTCATTCCATTTCGTTGCCTTATCAACGAGTGTGCCCATTCGTGGCGCCTACTTCGATACTTCATTCTCCGTCTCTGCTCACGAACCACATGATACAATCAGTGCAAGTTTAGTAAAGACTAGCCACTCGAGGCCGTCTCTGGATCACGCTTAGATCTTAAAGATCGTCCATCGTCGTGCGACAATTAATTTTACTTTCGCATAACATCACGATGAATCGATATAAAATTCTCGAATCGTGCAATTTTGCACCAACGAGAAGACGTCTCGATGTTTGGTCCATCTAGGACTCCAAGGATATGTACAATGAACACGTGTGTTTCTTAAAAAAAAAAAAAAGAGAAAGAAGAAAACGATTTCAAGCTACCAGTACGCCTATTCGCTAAAGATATCACGTTCCATTCATCGATTCGAACACACGCGTAGCAGGATCGTTTACAAAATTCAACGTGTCGTTTGCAAAATACCCTGGATCTGATCGCGTGTTCCTTCCTGTCGTAAAAAAATCGTATCATGCTCGAGGGAACACGCGTTTCCAGGCATAAACAGGCGTCTCTGGTGCGATCAGATCGCGATCGGGTTCGCGTTTGTTTTACGACTAGTCGATCGCTTCCCTCAATGCGGCAAGCTGCTCCTCCCCAAGCTTCACTTTGTCCTGAATCTCACGGCCGTCCACGATCAGCTTCGCCTTCATGTTGATGAAGTGTTGATAATCCGCGAACTCTTCTTCGTTCAGGTACTTCGACAGAATCGTCGATACGTTCACACTGCGCTTGTCGATGTTGCTTTTTAGGATTTTCGCCTCTTCCAGCTGATCCATCAACTTGTCTCTTTTACTCTCCAGAATTTTCTGCGAATAAAAATAGAATGCTCTTTATTATCGTTCGTTGTTAAAAATTACTTCGAGTTTTCTAATTGCTGCAATATGTAGTAAAAGCTTATTTATCTGAATTCATTGAGAAACAGTAGTTCATGTAATTGAGGTTTATTGATTTCCTCCTCTATCTATGATTTCTCTTGGATTTCTATTTACTTTAAAGTTTTTACTAGAGTTAATTTTTAACCACGTAATGGAACGTATTGCATAAGATCTCGTCGATAAATCAAGACGACTTTCTGCCTGGCACATGATTAATTGCACCTGCATTCTCCGTCCTTCCTGTTCAACAATTACAAATCGCCTTACGAAAGCACGTAACACAGCGAGTCGATGACAACGCAAGGACGCCGAGTAAAATTTCAATAAACGCGTATTCACTCCAACGCGGTCCGTGTTTATTTAAAATATCTTGCTTCGACGACAAATTATCGCTGTTTGCTTCGGCCGATCGACCTTGTATCCTACCCGTTTATCAATTTACGCGTACATTTCCAGAAAAAAAAATTAAATATTAATATCCGCGCATTTAATTAAACTATTACTCATTGTCTGTCGGTCCTTGTTCAGTAAAATTATTCACGTAATAGATTAAATACATTATTTAAATTAAAAATTTACCCTTTCCGCGTGATCAGCCGGCATTCCGTACAGAGCATTCTCAGCTCGAGCCAATCTACCGCTCAGGCCAAGAAGAAGGCTCGTGATCTTGCCTACTTCCTCCACGTGGAGCCGATACTTGGAAGCTTCCGCTGGTCTCGCGACCGCGGTGATCCTCGTGGCGACTCGCGCTCCCAAAGCTTCGTTTACATCTCCCTCTTCTCGCACGGCTTCCTGTTCCGCTCTCAGAACCACCAGCTTCTTGTCCAACCTCATCATCAGCTCCTCCTGCGAAGAAAATCGACAACGTTTCAAGGATTCGCCCTTTTCGACCGCGTGACAGAACGCAAGGGAAGCAGTCCGTTGTTCGCGTCATTTTTAACACAGTTTGATCAATGGGAAGATGAATTAGGCGACAGAGGATTAGAATCCTGATGACTTGATGCGAAAGGGAAAGCAAGGTACAAGCATATGTCTCGGTTTAAGAGAGTTGAAGGATGATTATATAGAAAAAAAGGAAGAGCTCGGTTCCGGGAATCGTTCGCATAAATTAATACATTCGCAGCTGGTAATTTTAAGGAAAGTTCCTGCGATTAAAGAACGAGTAAGAATTTTAAGAATGTACTTTCAAATACCCCATGCCTTATACTAGTTACTGTTGTTAATTTAAGTAAACGTATTTTCAGAGTTATTGATCATTGAAGAGCTTTATGAAAAAGGAAGCCATAAAACAAAACTTTGAATCGACCAAATTATTGGAATTTTAGTTCTAGTATTTCAAATTCGTAGCTATAATGGCTCTTAAAGAGCCGCGCTATGTTTAGAAAATAAATTACATATTGCCCATATTTCTCACAGAACTGTAACTCATTTTTCAGAAAACTTCTCGATAGATTTCGTGATCTTGGTCCAATTAGATAGGATTGATCTAATCATATTTCCAAAAAAATCATTAAAACCGTAATATTACGTCACCGACCACTGAGCGTATTAATACAACTAACTCCCTTCCATAAAAAATTCCTTACCTTTTTCTGCCTGAGATCAAGACTGTCGGTGGGAACGACAGGCGGCGACGAGTCTTCCTGCCGCGTCAACCCCTCGACGGTCACGTCACGCGTGTATCTTGTGAGGAATCTCGCCTTTCCTTCGGATGTGGTGAAGTAAGCCGATGTCGGGGACAGAGGACTCGTCAAGTCCGTCGATAATGGAGTGACGGGAGTAGAGGGTATCGTCTCGTGCCTGTAACAAGCATAGTTTCCATCTCTAAATCATTCGTTGGCGACTGGTCTTGATGTAATCCTGGCGATCACGGGCCACAAAAATCCTTGAGCAAAATTCGTGATCGTGGACGACACGGATTGCATCAGCCGGCAGCATGACTCACGATCGAATCGATCGGCACGTTTTGTACAACGGGGAACGTCGCACGGATGATTTACTGTCTCCATGCAAACGCATGTCTTGTCGCGCGGAACCACGTGGTTTCTCGTAATACGCTCTGCTCAGAGTTTGAGGAATTCGAATTGTCGTGGTTCTCCGTTCGTTAAATGATGGATGGCCACGTAGATAGAGCACGACTAAAGTATTTAAGTTAGATGCATTCTCTCGAGATACTACAATACTATACTATCGGAGAATCCCTCTAGTAGTAATTAATCGCTCGCCTTATAGTACAATATCGAGTGACACACATGATTAGAATCAGGATTACGATTAAACAAAAAGAAGTTTAATTTGAATTTTGAACAAGCAACAGTTCATCTTAATGTTATGCATGTTTCGATTCCTATAATTCCCATTAAATTTCGATTCCCATAAAAGTGTAGAATATATGCAAGTATGTGAAAGAAATAGAATAGAGAAAAAAATATTAAGCGAATCTTCGGAGTTCCTTTTTATAGCCGCTAGAAAAATCGCATCGCAAGGGGTTAGTCGTACTATAAGAGCGATTTTATAAAAGAGGAGAAAGTGATAAAGAAAGGAAAGCGCGGTTTGTGGCAGTTCGAAGAGTAAGCCCACCGATTAGCCGATTGTAACGCTCGACTCGGCTCGCTCGTTGAACTGCAGGGAATTAATGAAAAGCGGAAGTGGATGCTGCAGCGAATATAACCACCATGCCGCGTTTACGCGCAGATCTTACGCGCCGCGCTTCAAGAAGCCACCCGTGACCGCTTTCGAAAGCGTTTCTGCTCCACCGGGGTGTGGTAGGAAGCTCTTTTGCTCGGGTTCTCCGTATAGTTAACGAAGCAAACGTTACAAAGTTGTACCGGTGCCTACGGGGAAACGTTAGTTAGGCGGAACGACTCTAGGGCGTATAGTTAGTTAGTTCGCTATGAACGGATCAGCGGATGTTCTCAAGTCGGCGATTAGTTCAGATTGTACGGGAGTAGGTATTGCGAAAGGGAACATGGGTTTTAATGTACTTCTCCGTATCTTTGGTCTCCATGGTGGACGTGTTCTCGTGGCGTGGAGATTGTGACGACAACCGCGAGCTAAGATCGAGCGAAACGATGTCACTGCTAGTTCGTGTGAGACTGGCGAACGAAATGATGCGTAGACCACCAAGTAGCTAGCCTAACAATATCATTTATGGTTAGTTACGTAACCGCCTTGCGCCTCTAGTACTTTCTCCCGGCGCGTGCCAGCGAAAATATTGTCCTCGATTGGTCGGGTGGTTCCAGATTGGCGGGAAAGGGAAAAACTCGTTTCTCCGTCGAAATTAATCAGTGACAACTTTAAAAGGCACTGAAGAACGTTCGTGGCTACCTTTACTAACTTAATCGCCGAAAACTATTTTTCACTTTTCTTTTACGAGAAGCAAAATGTATGAAGATATTAAATTTTATTTCAAGATCTAATAGCCTTCCTGCGTTCTTTGTATCATTTCCAAACCAATCATCTTTTTATCGTTAAAGAACTTTTAAAGTCTGAGCACGATATGTGACTTCAATTTTACGTTCAATATTAAAAATCATTTTGTTTGCCAAAATAAGAACAAAATTGGAACGTAAAAATTCGAGGATAATGACAGATTCATCGTCCCTTCTCGCGATCTCGTAAAACGTAATCAAACAGGAACACGAAAGAAGTAACGACAGATATATGACGAACGATTAGAAAATTATAAATCATACAAATAGTCCAGACAATTTATCCTGTGTCATCGATTCATACCGCCTCTTGAAAACGACAATTATATCCCGACGTTAATAGAGTTCGTTTAACGATGCCTGACTGGGAATCTCGCGGTCACGCCCACGTAAACGTCACTCGCCATCCAATAAAGGTCCTTTCCATGAGCGACGACCTCTTTAGTCGAGGATCTTGTTTGCGGTGCAACGTGAAAAAGGGAAAACTCCTTGACACCGTTCCGCCGCGACCGAAGCGGGAAATTTTCTGGAATCGCGCGAATTGCCCCAATCGTGAAAATTTATAAGACTCGACCGCGTTTTTGTAACTAGATCTGTATCTAATCCCGGCGATCGGGGACTCGATTGATAATGCTGCATGGTCGAGGTGTTCGGTGAAAGTGGCAGTCGCAGGTTCGCACATGGAACAACCTGTATGAAATATCGACGTGGCGTATCGTCTGGGACGATCGGTTAACATTTATGTAACGATAATGAGAGGAAACGGCGCGGATAGCTGAGAGAACATGCAAATGATAGTTTCAAAGCTATGGAAATTATAGGATTTTGCATGGTCGTTTCAATCGAACATCGCTCGCTATGAGTTTAAAGTAATAATCTATAAAGTGAAATGCGGCTTAAAAGTATCTTCTGAATTTCAATCTATCGTGAAGTATGCTTCTTTCTACGATTCGTGACTATTATCTCGGGACTATTATCAAGTTATCATTATAATTTGGAACGATAAACATACAAAATTTATATTATGTAGATTTAACATTTCGAACTTTAATCTACGGATCCTCGCGGTAATATTTCCAACGTCTAAACAAGGAACAAATAACATTCCTTTGTACAACACACGCGGGAATCTCCTTGATAACCAGTTTCCAAAGAGCCTCCAATTATTCGAATTACAATAATAATACTCACTTTTTCTCCTCGTCTCCGTTCTCGGAGCACGGGGTCGTCGGTTCCTCGAGGGAGAGTCGGCGCCTAGGTCGCGGTTGCAAGGTCGCTTCCACCCTGAACAAACCGGTAACATAGTCGGTAGGCTTTTTATGCTCCGGCGCTGGAACTGATAAGAACAAATCGTTATACGGCTTGATTGTTCTGTTCAGCGAATTTCTGCATGCTTGGAATCCACGTGCGAGCATATACGTTGTACGTGAAGAGGAACCGAGCTAAAGGCAATAACGACGCGTAATTGAATAATACGGTTGACCCGTCGATTGGTTTAACGCTTATTAAAATAAAAGGTCGACGGCCCGGCCAGTGGACTCCACCTCGTTGCAGATGACGCACGAGCGCATCAACGGACGTGTGGTAGATTTGTATGTAACTAGTAACTACAAACTAGCTTGCGTATCTTATCGGTGTGTCCGCGAGTGTCGTATGAATGGTAAAAATTTCGACAAGCCGATCGAAGTCGATGACACTAGCCAGGCTAAATTTGCTCGCGATAAGTCGTCGATGGAATAGGAGAATTACTAATATCGATGTCTGGCTGACTTTTATGCGACGTAATTGTCTGGAACGCGGGTAATCCGGGATCAGTCTAAACCAGGGATCAAAGACCCAGGGACCAAAGATGAAAGAATAAAATGTGACAGATATAAAACATGTCTAAAGATTTTACGTTCGACCGAAAGCTAACGGTATTCTTTAACGTTTTTTTTCTTTCCCTTTTTTCTTTTTTTTTTTTTTTTTATCAATAAGATATCGACGAGACCACAACTCACCTAGAAGAGGTACCAGTTTGTCGTTCGGATTGAGCTGGCTCGCCAAATCCCTGCCCAGTTCCTCACATTCGATTTCTTCTGGCAGTTTCTTTCGGCACAGTGGAATTTCCTGAGTCTTGGTTGGTGTTTCGCACTCCGTTGGCTCCAAGATTTCGGTCTGCGAGGCAGCGTCACTGGTAGCAGTATTCACTCGGAGCACAACTTCGGTACGTTGCAACAATGTCAGTCCCTCTATTCCTGGTTGAGGCGACATACACGGTGATACCGGAGGAGATGGTCTGTCTTCCTCGACTGGAGAATTCCTCGACGACGATGAAGAAGAAGCCTTCGACACGCTCGAGATCGAGGACGTCGAGGACCTTCCTCCGGATCTGGACTTACTCGACGAGGAAGACCTGTCTACTCTCAGCTCGATCTCGTTCGTTTGACTCGAACGGACGGGCGAGCTAGATCTGTTCGAGGAACCAGTGTTGTCCGTTTGTGTAGGACTGGAGACTTTTCTGTTGTTAGGTGAAGAATTGTCGCTCTTAGAGAAACTGTTGGATAATATCCGCGGCGAAACACGAGGATCTGACGATCTACCGGACGAAGAACTGGAACAGCTTCCAGATCGTCTCGGTACGGCGCCTCTCGAGCTGTCTCCTTCCATCTGATCCGGTGTTCTAGGAGGTGAATTGGTCGGGGCTGCAGGCCTTTCCGTAACGGCCGACGCCTCGATGGAGCTTCGAACTTCGTGACCTCGTGGCCAGCAACTGTCCGTCGTGATCGTCATTGTCGTGGATGCCGACGATGTCGTAATGCATGTAGTGATCGCGCTGGTCGACGTCGACGTAGCGTTCATTCTCTTCTCGTTACGCCGATTGAGCAGCTCGATGTTCTGCGAGGTCATTTCGATGGTGGCGCTTCGCTCGCGGAAGAAATCCTCCTCGACAACCGATGAGGGCGCGTCCATGCTTCGACTCTGTTTCTAATTGTAATTTATTCGATTAATCTTTCGTTTAAGTATAAGAGAGACGAAAATTTTCATAGAATTAAACATATATAGATTCTAAATATTTGTTCACAGATGATGGATTTTCCAACTAACTAATAAAAAAGTAATTACTAAGCTGTCTAGTTTATGACTTTATGGGAAATTAAAATTTTTAAAGATGTACATACGAATAGCGTAATATGAAAGAGTCTGGTAATTACTAATATAAAATAAATACAGTAAAATTTTCTTCTCTACTTCCTTACTACTTCCCTACTACGTACCATAAGAAAACAGTAAGTACTACGAGTACTTCGAGGAAACACTACTCACTATAAGAAAGAATATATCAATAATGGCTGTGCTGTTCCACTGAGGTAACCTACTCCAGCGAGGATGTATCGGTACAATACGCGCTAAACGTCCGAAAAGAAATATTACCTCTCTGTTCTGAGGTAGGGGTTCGCAACTGGCCGCCAGCTTCCTGCGTTCGCGTTCCAGCTGTCGGTTCCTGTCGTTAAGGATCTCGACGCTCTGGGGCGACAGCCGTTCCCTACGTTGCTCATAATCGTGCCTTTTCTCTTGCTGCCTCTTCTCCTGATGATGATGATGATGGTGATGATGCTGATGTCGATCCTCCAGGTTATCGTTATTATTATTCTCGCTGGTTCGTGATCTCGCCTCACTTGACTGCAGTTTCTTGTTCAAATCGTGCGACAACTTTCCGATCACCTCCGCCGAGTGTTGCTGCTGTTGTTGTTGTTGTTGCTGTTGCGCGGACCGTTCCTCCAACCGATGATGAAGAGCGTCCACGCTGTGAGACTTGGAAAGCTCTGGCTGTTGCGGATGATGATTGTTGTGATGGTGATGGTGCTGCAACGGATGATGAGGCGTGACGCGCAGAAGAACCGGATCGTCGTGATCCCGCGGCGGTGGCCAGTCCTCTAGACGAGATGTCGGTGACATGGTTCTTTTGTAACTGCCCTCGGTGTCGGGCGCTCCTCGTTCTCGACGATACGCCAAGTAAGAGGCCTTCGATTGACTCCTAGGACGAGAAAATTGGATGCTTACGTTAGGAGATCCTGATGAAGTTAGATCGCAAAGACAGTTGTTCAGAAAGTCGTACTTAAATTTCGTTACGCACTTTCCGAACAACTCAACTACTTATCGATAACCTACTTGATTGACTAGTTTCGTTGTGCAACTACAAAAACATTGTAGGAGTTAGAACCAAAGACCCAAGGAGTTAGAACGAAAGACGAAGAGTAATTATTCGTCTAACGCTGGCTGTTTGAAAAGTTTACACCGTGTGATTTACAGTGTGATCGATTGCGAAGTAAGACAGTTAGCGTTGTAGATTAGGATCGATGCAATCTTTAGGAATTTTTGAATTACGTAACGATTCGCATCGACCTAAATTCTTACGGTTTTCTTATCTTCATTTTTATTGCCGTAGGATATCTTAGCGAAGATGATCCACCGTCTAGCAAGACAAATACTGTTCTATATTACAATCGCGTCTTCGTCATTTGTTTGATCCGGCACCACGCCCGAAATTTCTGTTATTGCTCAGCTATCAAAAATAAACGGACGAAAATAGAGCATCGCGAAACAGGAAATACGCACATGGTAAGGTTCGAACGTAAATAGTTGCGCATCTGTTCGCTTTGATCGTGCGACTTGACGTACCTACGACTACAAGGTTAGGTTATACTTGAATTTCCAGTTCGCGCCTGCTTAGAGACAGGTTCGTTCGAATTTCGATGAGGTTCGTTCGTATGAACTCGCGTCTGATTATCCAGAAGGCGGTGTCTTTCTAACTGGACGCGATACACGTTGATGGTCGGAGAAAAAAGTGGACGATTCGTAAACACGCGATTTCCTCGAAATTTAGATTCCATGTTCTTTCTCGAACGTGTCACGATTTCTTGTTTGTATTTAGTTCAGACGCAAACGTTCGAGAGCAATTACGAGTGATAAACTTACGCATAATTGCTCTTTGAACTTTTAGATTCTTTTCGTGACCTGCGGAATTTTTTATTTCGATATCTTTAGCGAGAGGGTCGTGAAATGGCAATAAACTTGAAATACGAGGCAATTCAATAGAATGCAACGTTTATGTTCGGCCGGAGGGTCTGCTGCTAGTTACCCTATTAATACTCGATAGAAATTATCTGCGTACATATATTCATAAGCCTAATTACTGCGTCGTGATCAAATTTCGAGTATTGGCGGAATCGCGATTAAACGGAGACCCTCATCCACGGACAAGGCATAAATAAGCATACGAGCCGATAGAATGGAAATTCTTTACCGATCCCGTTTCTACGCCCATATTTAATGCACTTCGCCGCGATATTTACGTTTCTGCGCGTAATTGACGCGCAATTATACGCTAGAGAATTCTAATAAAGCCAGTGGAACGGGACGTTTGCCCACGTCCATGAACAAAATGTCGATTCCGGCTCGTTATAAATAGTATATTCTCTTTTATTCGATGTAATTTATTCTCATATTTGCAATGGCGCATGGGATTGGCGTTAAGGTTTGTCGAACCTATTCGTGATTCCACGAACGGAACACAAAGTGCTCTTTGGCGAGCGTGCCGAGAGTAAAAGTGATCCATTGTTCGGGTGCCTAGCTTGCGAAATTCTTACCAACGCATCCGCGTCGATTAATCGCGAGGCGTGATTGATTAATCCGCAACGATTCACTTGTCGTCCCTTTAAATAAGGATACGAAACACCCTATACTCGGATTATAATGCAAGTGCAGCTCGATGAATACCGGATACGACGAGAGCGTGTTACGTGAATTTCAACGAGCGTTCCGGTTCGAGGAACGCTCCCGATCCTTTCCCAGCGACTTTTCCGCAAAGACGCGTGCGCGTGGAAAGTGATCCGATCGTCGGGATGACGGGTAACGCTCTCTTTACTTGCCTAGGATCAGACGAAATTACGTAAGCAACGTTTCGTGCGAAAGTCATCGTAATCGGAAGGAAAGTGTAACATCTGTTGGCAGATCTAGTATGTGAAACGCTTTGTTAGAGAAGAGAAAAGATCATGTAATATCTTTTAGACGAACGATTTACTAACTATTCTTTGAACGTCGGAAGAAAAGAAAGAATGAAAGAAAGAAACTAGGACGTAAGCAAATTTCTATTTTAATGTAGGTGTCAGTTGAAGTGGTTCCTTGGCTACCGTTTATGGTATGATCTTTAAATTCTATCCTTCTTGCGATTCGAAAACGATGACAAACAGTATAGCAATTATCTCGGTCTCGGTGCAACCGTTCGGTTGAAATCAAAGTCCGTGACAATCGATATCTCCGATGACTTATCATTAATTGATACTTAATTTCTTGCAAGGTAATAATCGACGTTATTGCGGTTCGATATCTATGTCAAATTTGCTCGTTTCGATCGAATCTGGGCTGATATTGTCATGCTCCGTCTGTCGGTATATCGTCATCGCGTGCCGGATTTACGGCCCAAATATAGGTGTACTTTGAAACGTACATGCGTAACAAGAGTAATGCGAAACATGGTTAAATAGCTACGCCTCGAGTCGCTTTCTTGAATTAATCAATCGCGAATACTATGTTCGATGAAACATGACTTGATTATAATTAGATATAAAAATCTAATCTCTTGCGATTCTTAATTAACGATTTATATATTACTGTCTCTGTTTTGTACTTTCTTTGCTTGATGGGAGAAAAATAAGTTTTACGAGTCACATGATTCTACATAAGGGTTTACGCGAGGGAGGTATAAGACAGAAAGGTAAAACAGAAACTTTTCTTCGAAGAACCGCTGGACTAGAAGTTCACACGGCTATCTTGCGCTGGATTTCTGTCCCGTTCTGGTTAGGAACGTGCGTGGCTGCCGGCGGAAAAGAAAGTTTTTGTCGTAACGAGGTAGTCCGAGCGAAGGACGAAAGTAAAATTTGCATCTCGATTCTAATCACGTGGTTGACTCGACACGATTTTGTCGCGATCGGACCAGAGAACTCGACACCAATCAACTCGTCATAATTTTGTCAACAAAGAACGCAAACGGGTCAAGCGACTCTGTTTAAATTTCTTTTTAAAATCTTCCACGAGTTTCTGAACCACTTTTACGACCATTCTTTCGAATAATACCCATCTCCTCCTTAATGCTTCCCCGTATACGTATATTTAGAGAAAATAAATCTCCTTAATTCAGCGGGACCAATAATTCGGATCCGCAACAAAGTGTGTCAAGTGAAACGCGATTAGTTCGAAACAAAAATGACCGGCGAACTTCCGAACTATCACGAAACCCCGCATCAAACAACAACCATTAATTCGCACTACCTGCGTCACGCACAAAAACATCCTCGAAAATTAAAGCTTCAAAACGATCGGGTCGAGAGTTGGTTGGCAAAAAAAGGAAAAAGGAGGATCTCACGAGAAATCGGCGCGGGTCCGATGCTCTATCATTTCCGAAGCGCGCGATAGTTCAGCGTGAGAACGAACCTGGAAGAAAAATCAGCCATCCCGGATCCTCGAGCACGCGAATCGCTTCCGCGAGCGTTGCGTTCGTACGTATCTTTGTCCTAGAATGCTCCGACCTCCAGAGCGAACTCGATTCGGCTCTGCCTTCGACTTCCTTTTTTTTCATGGCTTTTCGTTTAATCGTCCAGAAACGGCCGCGTACCGTAAACGATTCCATTGTAAAATCGCGCGTTACGTAACGTGGCCGTGTAACTCGATGTGTTGCGCAAGCGACGCGGCGCGTGATAGCGCGAGATATAGGTATAATTTTATAAGTATATACAATTATGTAAGCGGACACAGGAGACAGGAGTCGCGACTGTAGGAGACCGCGATTTCCTGTTGCGTTCTCCGATCGCGCAAATTCATCCGCATCACCTATTGAATACTTTCTTGATTACCTCTTGAGTCGATCTCGAAACAAGCTAGAGAAAAACAACAATTTCCAGTCGGATCGGTGGAAAAGCTCGAACCCGGAAAACAGATCGCAGGGAAAGTGCTTTACAAATTGCTTGGCGCTCGAGATATATGCACACGACGTGCTTTTAAACGAGGACTGGTAATAAGGTTCGTTCGTAAAATAAGTAACGAGGCATTTTGCCGGACGGAGCTGACCGCAACGGGTAGCTGGCGAACATCAGGCTTAAAAGTTACTCCTGGTAATGACCATACGTAACGACGTACACGCACGGGACCCCTTTCACGACACGTGTTTCTCCTCGGTTCCTCTTTTTCTTCCCTCTCGAATGCGGATAATTATCGCCTGGGATAAAGCACGCACGCGAATAACCAGGAGGAAGCTGTCGACGCGTTCGCGTCTTTTTTTTTTCTCCCCCAGTGTGGCGCGTTTGTCCTTACGTTCTGGTGGTGATCAAGAGAGCTTAATTAAGTAGGCGTAAGCGCGGAAGACGCTACGACGAGGCTAAAGCGTTTCTTTAATCGTGAAACTATGATTTTGTTCGTTTTTCACGTTTTCTGTCTATACTTCCCTCTTTCACGAGGTAAAGGCAGAGGAGAAATCCCAGAAGTTTCTAAAAGTGGTTCATCGATTCTTAGGCTCAGATTAATAGCACGATCAATTAGGAGTCCACTTAGCGAACGTAGCCAATTTCGAAACTTTATTGCTTCAACTTCCTTACCGTAATATTAAACTGTATATTAGGGAGCTGTACGTATTACGGAATTTGCTACGATTATCCATTCCAAATTCCCTGTCGTAAATTTCCCTAATAAAAACGTCTCGAAATACCGTTGATTTTCTCTCTTTTTCCTTTCTTCGATTATATCGGACATAGTCTAATCTGCAGGCCGGTTTTTCGACAAGCCGGTGTTGGTCGAAAAAAATGATCGATAAAAAATCTAAAAAGACCGATTACGTAAGGCAGTGCGACTCGTTCGATCGTTAAGTTGAAATTACCTATAAATCGTGGGTCGAACAACTGCAGCCTGTAAAAAAAAATTTGCGAGGCAAATAACAATGCTGCAGCTCTGTTGTAGGAGTTAAAAGTAAAATCGGCGAATTATTGGCGGGATGCAGCTTCTTTCGCCCGGTAGTCGCTGCAAGAACCAGTATATCACGGTAATTGATGGTTAGCAGCGTATTTCACGGCCGGTCGCCTTCGATCTATAGCCGAGCTCAAATGTTGGGCGTTTATCTCCAGAAACGATATCGGCTTTGGACAAGCAGATAATACCAATGCAAACATATTGACCTGCTTTTTTCGAAATTCCAGTGCATACCTTTGACTCGCGTTCTACGGTCGATATCGATAAGACTTTACGCCGTATAGTCGATGTTTATTCTCGAAAGAGGAAAATTTATGAAGTTATTCCCAGCAATCGCTAGTGTACACGTGCTTGCACCATTAGCGTAATTCGAAGAAATTGTAACAGCCAAGCTTTCAAACGTTCATGATGAAAAATTAATTCGAAAGTGATCCAAGAGAACTGTAATCGCGTGAGACTGCCAACAATGTTACTCCTGAATTTATATTTCATTTATACAGAGAGAACACTACGTTTGAAAACAACATATCTAATGCGAACGCGTTTCATTATACGCGTGAATATCACGTACATCGCGAAGTGACATTTACATGCCACGGTATATCGATACGAAATAATACATTAGGAAGGAGCAGCGGATATTCGAGAATAATTTAAGTTTGCCTGGATCATCACGATTTTATTCCATGACTGCGAGGACAGATAGAAGTGGTGTCAAAGTGCAATGTCGAGTACGAAGATTCTGTGTAAGAAAATTTTTGCATTTGTTAGTCCTTCGTGTGTTTTCACGAATTTCCGCTTACAATCGTTTAGCTAACTCTTTCGTGCGCTATCGTCTGGATCTGAAATAATTAGGCGTGTTGATAATATCTTCTTAATACTTTCATCGGTTGTCAGTTTGTTGCCACGACCACGACATCGAGTTCTCGACCGATTTGGAACCAATAACGATTCCGTTCTCCTTGCCTCGATTTGCTTTATTCGATGCGATTACCAGTCCCCCGGTCCACCGATCGGGGAACATTAAATTCCAAGTAAATACCGATGCGTGTATTGTGTATCGAGGCACGAACAAGAACGAATCGTTCGTGCAGTGAGATAAACGTCGTTGAAATGTTCCTCCGAATCACGAATATTCCAGCAAGCTTGAAATTGGTTGCCTTACCAATTTAATACGTGACCAATTAAGTTCGTGCAAAGTGGAAAAAGTGGTTTTCATGTTATTTGGAGGTGTCTGTTGGGTTGTGAGAGGCCGTGTTTTAAACTGGATTTATTTATCATCGTTTATTTGCGCGTGGGTATGCGGACGAATACGTAAACCTTCTGATAATTAATTAAATGCGAGAAACACCGAGTGTTTACTTCAATAATATTTCTTCAAGACCGGGCGATCAGTGACGCTCCTTTACAGTGTATCGACCGATCGATTCAATAATTTAAAATTTACATGAAATACTTAGTTTGTTTCTCTTTTAGGAATCTTTGGTATATGATTTTACGATACTTGACCTATTCGTATTTCCAAAACATGGTGCTCTGAGGGGCGGGTCTCCTCTCTTTGCTTAACGAACTTTTGATTTTTCTTCAAATGAAATGCTACAACTAAAGTAAAAGCTTTCAACGCTGGATCGTTCGGCAGGCTCGTGAAACATCGAATGAAAGTCTGTGGATGCCAAAGATGCCAAGATTTCGTCGGTTAAAGCCATTGAGGTCGAGTTATAGTTGGTAGACAACAGCGGAGACAGCGAGTTACAGAACAATTATTACAACACTTCGTTAATTAACTCAAACCGAGTTTGATCACGCGTAACTTCGTCGCCGATACGACGACGACCTGGCGAACCGAGAGAAAGAGGGACGGGCGAAAGAAGGAAGTGCAACAATTTAATATTTATGAGAGCGTCAGGGCAACAGTTTAGTCATTCGGACGGATCGCTGCAGCGATCGTCGTATCCGGTGGCACGAAAGGATGCCGATTCAAGCGAATCATCTGGAACGCGCGTTTTCATGCCGTGAAGTCCGATGCGCCTGTGCCGTGATGGGCTAATACCGCTTGCCGCTTTTAAACGATCGTCCAACTAGAAACGTAACTGTATAAATTGATTCGGTAACGTAACTATTTATCATATAAATCACGCTATGTGCATAATGCAAATGACAACTCTGAAGACCTTTTTCCATTTGCTAGAACGGATTAGAGAAATTAAAAGCTGAACTCAATGCATAAAACGCTTCGTAATCGGAGAGACTATGACAAAAATATGATTCTCAAATTTTTGTATCCCAATCTCGCTGTCGTTTTAGCAAACGAAGACAATCTGAGAACTTTCAGAAAGACGCTAGCGTAAAAGAAAAAATTATACGTTTCAACGACGCTATCACATTTTCGTCAAATTCAAGAAATTCTTTAACGATAAAAGAATACGAATGAGATAAAAATGTTCCAAAGATCGTAGTGGAATTAAATATCGATACCGATATCTCGAAGCTCTGCAATTCGAAAGATCTATTACTTTATCTCTTTCATACACTTTATCATTAATTCACAAAACACTTGCGATCGAATTCCACTGAAGGTGGCCGACGTTTTAAACCTACTCCATAAACTCATAGCCACCTGTCACCTTTTGTATTATCAGTTGTCGCTAATCAGGCGATTCAAATACAAAGCCATATGGAGCGTTTCAGTCCAGTCATCGTTCCGTAAGCCGCTTGAAAGCCTCGATCAATATTATTATGTCCAACCCTTTGAAGATACTCAGAAGCTCCGAATTATCATCCGTATTATCATACTTTATTCACAAGGGCTTCGTATATCGTCGAAACACAGAGAAACCCTAAAATGTTGGCAAATGATCCAGAGTAACGACTAAGCCGATTTCATGGAATCGCGGTCGCAATATCGATCGGTGCTCGCTTTCTACGTTGAAAAAGTTTATTCAGGATGCCAGGTCGAGTGCAACGTAATCGACTTGGCTATTGTTTTCGCGAGAGCGTTGCTTCAAACGGCGCAGGTGTTAACTAAATACAAATGGCCACGATACCTATGCAGGTATGCGTATGTAAATGCTCGCATCGTGAACGCGTTTCTACGTCGGCTTTGGTTCTTTCGAGGCTAACGACTGACAACCAGCTGTTCGTTTCGGCAATTTACAACACGAAAAGGTAATTAGCACTTACAGAAAAAGACATCACCGGACAAGGTGTACGTCAAACTAAATGAAGACGTTGCGCGTCGTAAAAAGTGAAAACAGAGGTACTGTTTGCCACGAACGTCCTGTGAAACTTTGGAAATTAGAGACTGTCGCCTTCGGCACGTCCGGGAAACGATATTCGGTTCGAAGAACTTTTAATTTCCTACTGAAACAAAATCCAAACAAATTGAAGGCGTTTCACGAAATCGAGTGACCACGAGCTTTATTTCGTTTCGTCATTCGGTTTCTTTTTCTGTGGAAACGCAGGACCGGACGAACAACGGCGACGATGCGAGTGAAATCTCGTGCTGTTTGCGTTGCACGAAAAGTAGGTAACCTTCGTTCGCTGGCGATCTCGAAAAATGCGTTTCGACTTGAGGATATCGGATGAAAGTACGCCTCGTTACCCCGGGAATTGCAGCAGTCACAGTGCTGTCGAGGACACTGTCGGCAATGTTGGGCCGACTTTTTACGAATCGGCAATACGAACGATTGAAATTTGCGGCTCGTTGTTTCGATCCTTGGATTGCTTTTCGAGAAGGTCCGCGACGCTGCTCTGCTCGAAATAATCGTCGAATTTCGAAATAACCGTGAGGCTTGAAATTTAAATTGTTTTATAGATAACTGTGTTTCTTAATCTTGCAACGCTGTTTGCATCCAATCGTATTTTTTTATCGATATAAACCTTTTGTTACCTAAAAGGATTTTTCTTTGTAGAAACGAGAACGAGTTTGAAATATCAACATCCAAGAACCACGGTAGAATTAAAACAGTCGATAAAAAATATTACAAAACGCAATAAAACAAATGGTTATTTTACATTTAGGGTAACATCTTGTTACTTTAATTGTTGGCAACAAGCAATTTTTCTTGCCGCGAAGAAACGACCGTCCACAGAGCGCGACGCGTTACTCGGGCACAATTAGCAATTTTCCACGATTCGCTCGAATTTCATCGTCTGCCCTTGGTCTCGCGTCGCGAGTCACGGTTTTCGACCTCGTCTTCATGGAACCCGCTCCTGCGGCCAACGTACTTGTCTTCTCTCCTCCTACTCAGCTCTGAACACCGTGGAGTACTGTTATGAGTAGCAGAAATGCTGAACAACGGGCAGCCATAAGCATCAACGAACAGGTATTTCGCTATTTTCCCATGGTGCACAGCTATCACGAATCGATCGCTACTACTTCCGTACGAATTCTAAAAGCAGTTCACTCGCAGTCTCACGAAAAACGCGTTATGTCATCGCGACCTGGAGGGAACAATCGCCAATTACTCTATTGTCGTCGATGACGCGGCATCATTCTTACATCTTGCGAACGAAGCTCCGTCGCGACATTTGGATTTTTATAAAGAAGAATCAGCATGAAGAGAAGTGTAAAGGAAGGAAGCACAAGAGTGAGTTTCTGCTCACTTTCCACTGCCACGCTTTCATCCTACTTTGCTACCACTATCAGCACCTGTGATCTTGTTGGAAAGATTTGCGCCTGATGAATTAAAAATAGGAAATGGAAATACTTTACGTAAACGATTTCCTTCCGCCGCGGAACAAAATTTATTCGCAACAAAAATAAAAATTATTTCCACGTACCGGAGGAAAGATGAACAATGGAAGTTTCGTAACTTTACCTTTGGTCTCGATCAAGAAATTCCAGAGTGTCTGTTGTAAGTTAAACACGCCTTTAACCTGCTTATCACGAGTTTGAAGGACACGCCTGTCCAGATAATTGTAAGGCACTCGAAATTGAAGATAACTCAAAAGTTGGACGAAGGATAAAGTTTCTACGAGCGTAAGCTTTTACAATCATGCGAGAATTTGCATATTTATCTCGCGAAATAGAACCTTGACGTGACATGTCCTTCGCTTCAATTGCTCATCGCATTCGAAACTCCATCCTTGTGTTACGCCGTCCGGTCTGGCAACTTATACCACACCCAATGATCAACGATCAATCGTTTCAACAACCAAAAGATGCAAATGATCCATGAATCATCCTGGAAATTCTTGTCACCCATCGTGTTAAAACGTATCTTAATTTCAATTCTTTGTTGATCGAAGCACAAAGGAACATCAAATTATTCGCGTGTAACAATGAATTCAACGTTCGAGCCGTCCAATACGTTTCGTTGATTTGCGTCACAAACGATGATCGTTGTTCAAACCGATGCAAACTTAGCGATATTCGTTATTATCGTTTCTGCATTTAGCACGAAACCTCGTGAATTTCTTGGCGCGCGATTAATGGAAACTAATACGTTGTTTCGGCTCATAAACCTCTCGATACGAAGGAGGATTCACTTTCGCGCGTCAGTCGACGCTTATTTCCATTCAAGGTCCCCGTGATTCATAAGCGTTTATAAAATGCAATTGCACGCTGCAAACAAACGCATGACAGTCATCAGCCTACTACGCTCGTAACAGCCTGCATTTATTATAAACGCGCATAAGCGAGACGGGAGTTGCGTTGTTTTCGTAACGTGTGGAAATTCAGGTCAATCGCTCGATTCCTCATCCACGCGTCTTCACAACTATACAGTTTCCTGTTTTCGATCTTCATGTTGGTACACGAATTCCATCTAATTTTTCGATAGCGACAATGCAATAGTGATAAGTTATGCACCTTCAGATTTTCCACAAATTTGAGAAATTTACTTGTGATCGTTATTTTAGAGATAAGAATAAGATAAACGCATCTGTGTTAAAGAACAACTAAAAGTATAAAGGAAATGAGAAAATTTTAAAACGTCGCGTCGATGAATAATGGCTTGGAGTAACACATCAGGCAGTATTGCCTTTGTTTCAGTGAAAACCATTTGATAAAGCTCGTATCTGTGCGTGGGAAGAGTGTTATCGGCGTTATCAAGCCCGCATGACAGCGTTAACCTGCGTACTTATCGCTCGCCCTCGGTAATATATTTCGTCCGAACTTTCAAACGCGTTGCGTACTATTCACCGGGTTCTTCTTGTATGGGTATACCCCTAAAAAAATTCTACAGACGTTGTACAACAACGATTCGTGCTTAGTGCATTCGTTTCTGGCCTCGATAAATTACGCTGCGTCCTTGGCGCCCTGATACAATCCCTGGAAGATCCTTGCAGGAAGTTGCCGTAAAAAGAGGAGGGACATTTGCTACACGATTTCGCTTCGATCAGAATCCTTCATTTAATTACAAACAACGTTAATTACTCTCCGAACGACACTCGTGAATTAAAAGAACGGCGGTAAACGCGTAATAGATCATCTTGTAGCGGCTGGTCGCGAGAGCAATTAAGGCATTTGTCAGCGCTTGACTTCGCGTTCGAGACCAACGAAAGGAAAATTATCCTTGAAAGTTACGGGCTAATTACCAAATAGAAATTGGTGTTCAGCGCTCGCTGTATATTCATAATATCGCATAATAATCGATTTCAGCAAGTTAACTCGACGATTTACTTCACACTTCTTTGAAGGTTCCGCAAATACTGAAATTTCTACGCGTCCGTTTCACGCGACACATTCCAAAACGATAAACCGTGCACTTGACACGTATTCTAATAGCGACGCTAGTCGTTGAATTAACTTTACGAGGGACCGACGTTTTCGTTGTTATGTCATTAAACGTAGCGTGACGCGCTGGTGCAAGTCCATGATGGCTTTTTACGTAATCCCACAAAGTCTGCGGGACAGGGTCGCGACACGTTTCACCGTAATAAAAAGTGCGCGTTTACGAGCCGGCCAACAACACGAACACGTGGCTACCAATCGACTTTCACGTTCTTACAGGTTAGAGATAGGCCGAACCGCAACGATCGGCCGCTCTACTCGTTTCTGAAATTTTTCGCTTTACTCTGGTCGCGTTAATTCTGCGGTAAAGTCAGGTACAACTTGGTAGAAGAAGCGTGTCGATCGATACCTCGAGATTCGATAAGAAGCGACCTGTGGACTCGTGTCGAATTTCTCAGGGAAACGTGAAACTTTGGTCGAATTCGCCGCTAGCGACGAGCATGATGAAATATAAACTACTGCGAATTTTACCATATCGAAAGTTCGATCTGGCTTGCATAATTCATGAGTTTGTATGAAAAAATAAGAAAACCCTAGGAAGATATGATTGGAGCATTCTAAAGTCCAAATCCCTCGAATCGTGTGAACACGAGTTCGCAATAACTCCGAAACATGCAACGCTTTCACGAATCCATCGCAAATACTCGTGAAAACCGACTTCGAAAACCCGAAACTATTAGCAGAATCAGCCCGCATAAAATTGAATTCGCTCGTGGTTATCGAGCCACTTACGAACAGTTACCTTCGCTCTATCGATTCCTCGTCAGTGTTTCGATAACATTCAAATGACAGCGCTTCCAATTATGCATTAGTCATAGCACCTTATACGCAATAGCAGTGAGTAGCAGTACAAAGATGGTACCATCAACAATCACAAAACCTTTCACGAAAAGACGTCGTGTAATTTCATCGGCTCGTCAATTCGCTACGTCAACGTGATCAGAGTAAATAAAATGGTCGATGATCGGCTTCGTGGCCTTGACAGAGCCGCGAACGACCGTAAAGAGGAGGCTGCTACCAGGTTGCGTAGTATGTTCCTTGCAAACGACGTACAGTGATTCATGCTCGACCCCGCGGCCCTCGTTCGTCCGCCATAACGGTTTCAACGTCGATTAAAATACGTAATGGACACCTTAATTGGTGAGCGACACGTAACGCGTGCCTGCACGATCTAAAATCGCGGAAGTCGCGGTTGTAAAACGTCGTCTACTTTCCCACGCTTCGAATTAATTGCTCCCTGACAGACACCGTGAAGGTTTTTCTTCTTGCGTGCTGAGTAATTCATACATTTGCCATTCTAGAAATAGTTACTGTGGTTTCTGACAAGTGGCTAATATATATTTTCAATAGGAAGAATGACAAGAGCACGTGGCAGTCAACAACTGACCGATGTTGATGATCACAAACCGAGAAACGTTTGAAAACACGAAATCGGAGTCGATCTAAGCTCGTTTCATCGATCCAGATCGATTACCTGGTCATTTGAGTAATGCCTCGAACGAGTTGGTTACAGAAGCTAATCTAATTGAATTTGATCTATTCGAGTTGTTTAAAACGTGTCAGCGAACTCGAATTTCTTCGACGATTCGATGTCTGTTTAAGCTGCTATTCGACTGTGGCTCGGTTCTCGAATTATTCAACTTATTTGTTCGGATCGATTTCACTCGATTCCACCTCCATTCGAACCTCCAATTACAAATGAACCGATCTGCTACACCGAGAACGTAAATCACCGGACTAGAATCATGTGAATTAATGAGGTCAAAGAGAGCAAGCTACATTTTAAGTTCGAGCGCATAAAACGCAACGGCTTTTAATTGAATGAGCATCGTGCGAACTTGTCGCGTGTTCAGTTGCTTGTGGCACGCAAACCTGCCCGTTTTTACCTTTAGTTCATTAATAAAAACGACGATAAAAAAGGCGTCGGGGCGAAGATGCGAACGGTGAATGAATTATATAGATCAGTCTTCGTATTAACGTGGGACGGAAAGAATCGTCCAATAAAAGACAGATATGAAAGTTATATAAAAGTGGCGGATGAGACAACTCGAATCTTTCATTTGGAATAATAAATCTGATTGACGCGTATCCACCTCGCATATTGCTCGACGAATCATATACGTTCTCAGAGGTGGAACAGCAGGAAGCTGAAAGTGCAACGGGGCATGTGTCAAAAAGAGATACTCTCAGTGTCGACGCCCACGCACGTGCTGACCACGTCAATCAAGCAAGAACGATTTCTACTGAAACGACAGCTCGATGTGTTGATTGGAACAACATTTTAAAACAGTGTTGCTCTATACATTGATTAACTTGGACGCGGAAGAACGACGAAGACGAAGGAAGCGAATAGAGCGCGAGATTCAGGTTCTGCAACATTGCGAGATCAGTGTCAGCAGATTGGCCTCTTTTCCGATCCGGAGAAACGACTAACGCGAAGGAACGGAGCGTAAAGGAACACGTAGAAAGCATTTGTCAAGAGGCCAAGATCTCTCGGTGGCATGTTAAAAAGCGGCGAAACAAACTGGCACGGGCTATCCACAAGAAGTACTCTCATTTTCCATGCTTCGCTGGTCGGAGACAAGGTCCTCCAAAGGTTCGCGAAGATGCGTGCTAACAACAGAAGAAGAAGAGTGCGTGCATTGGAGAATGAGACCGTGAATCGGCTCAGTGGAACGAAGATGGCGGAGCGAGGTTGTTCGAATAGTAGAGTAAGATCAATCGATAGATAGTTAATTGTCACGATCATCGCATGGAAATCGACTGAACTGGGATTGGCGGTAACTTCGACCGTGCATGGAGTTGAGCATTAAGTTGACGGAAGCGTGCACAGCACCTTCGACGTTTTGTCTCGCTTATACCTGTGCACTTATCTTTTCTCAGGAATATGATTCGTAGAAGGCTGTTCTTCGTTTTATTGCACCTTTCGTTCGCGATTTTCTTTCCACTCACGGAGACGTAATTAGGAATGACAAAGACCCTTATGCTTCTTTACGACGACGTAAAAATGTTTTAGTGCTTTCGGTGGAACCCTCTTCCGTAACAGAAGACATCTAAGCGTACGGAAATAGCAACAATGTCCAAATTTAGCTTCTATCTCCAGTTTCAATGCTACGATATCTTCAAAAAGATATATGAGTTTTCCAGAAAACTTACTCTGTGTATTTATGCGACGAAACGAAAAGATTAATAAAAAGTGGAGTTGATCACTTAGGCTTCTGAGAGGCTCGTATTTCGTCTAAAAGTTCGAAGACAGCGAACAAATACGTCTGAAAGAGCAGGGACAACACTAAAAGCCGGCAAACACCATTACCAGAGTGGTCGAGTGACAGAATCCTTTCTTCTGAGACGCATAATCGCAGAGAAGTTCAGAGGTTGAGGTTGTCGTGGTTTTGTCATGTCTTGAAAATCGATGTACCCACGCTGAGGATGGCAATCTCGAGACCTCGCGTGCCGAGCGTTCCAATTTTACTTTTCCCGCGACTCGCGCACGATCGTTGTCTTCTCGCCTCGTGCGTCTGTTCGTTCCCGCTCGCTGTCTGGCGATACGTTCCAACCGCGAACGAACGAAGGCTCGGGTGAGAGTACATCGTCGCAGGATGCAATCTCATGTGGCAAGTGATCGAGGTTATTTATAGACTAATTCAACCGTGAAACTATGAGCGATAATGGAGACGGGAGTAAGAATGGAGAGCAAAAATGTTCCCTTTCAGCAAACATATTACTTTTTTGTTACACGAGAAGATAATAAGCAAAGACTTGGTATCGTAGCGATTAGCGGTGTAATGTCGGAAAATATATAAACAAGCAATGAAAAGATGTAAACTAATAAATTGAAAATGTTCTTCTTGTCTAAAATATTTTTTCTATCATTTCAAAACTGAAGTTCTATCATTTTCCTCCTGTGCATTTGTTTCCTTTCATTCAATTTAAAATTACGAAACATATGAAAAGCCGTGCTATCGATTTCGATAAAAGCACAAAGCACTCGATCATGGAGGACGTGTGAACGCACAGTCGCTTCGAATTAATAACAAGAAGAGAAGAGAACAGAGCAGTAGCTCGATAACGCGGAAACAGCTGCGGCGATAAAAGGGATCGTGTTCCTCCGTCCCGGCGAGGAATTGTAACTTCTCCGGGTCGCTGGTGACAGGCATGGAATTTACTGCGATGCCTCTGCGCGTGTACGCTCCTCTTCGCCCGATCGCGACGTGCGAGCACGTTCGTTCTAAAAATTAATGCCGAACCGGATGACGAAGACTAATTGTAAATGGTGCTGCCAATCCGTGGGAATTCGCGCGCTGATTAAATCGCAGCCGCTATGGCGATCACAGCTGCTGCCATCGCCGCCGCCGCAAGAGGTGGTGTAAATGATGAGCTCGGCATCCACGGGCCGAACGTATTAACGATTTCCTCGGAACGAATTAGGAAACGTCGATTTGATAGAGCGGCCGTTGCAAGAATGTGATGCTTCGCACTGCACTATGCTTGGTGGAAAATATTCGTTGCGAGGATAATTAACGATCGCCAGGCAACAGGCCGTGTTTAACCCTCTTTGAGCACCGCCATCGCCACGGATCGGTTATTATTTTATCCGTGAGACAGTCTACTACGTTTTCTTGCACAATATGCCTTATTAGTTTCGTCGATTAAATAGCTACTGATAGAATCAAATTAGTGGTTTCTGGAATGTAATCGACACCACCGTGATTAAAAGTTTTTATAATTATTATTGAATCGTAACTTGTTAATCAGATGATCGGTTATTGATATGGAATACTAATTAATGGACGTGCATGGTGCTTGGACTATTATTAAGTAGATTGAAAGTAATGTCCAGTACAGTTAGTTTGATGTGTATAATTTATCATAATACAGTTGATTTGAGATAGCGAACTGGTATAATCAATAGCCAGGCACGTACGAAGAAAAGGAATCGATCAGTCGTGTTTTTCGAATCAGGTTTCTAATCAATGCAGCTAAATTAAGGAAACCTTTTCTTCGGGAGAGTAATGTTCTCTTCCTGTTGTTGCTTGGAAATTCAACGTTCGTTGTATGCCCACGAATCTAAACCTAGTTCTGAAAGGTTCAACCGTGTCAATGGAAAATTGCGATTACAGGAATAATCTCTGAGAGCGTTGTTAACATACCGGCGATACACGTACGTGAAAAACGTCGAGAATAACCAGAACGCAGAAAGAAGTCGACAGTACGGTAATTATAAAAGCCAAGAAGAAGAGGAATCGGGTGAAAGAGAAAGAACAAGAAAGACAGACGAGGGAGGTAGATTGCGAGTGAACCACCTCGGATGGAAAAGTAATGAAGCAAAATAAAGAAGGTGAATGGTGGGAACTAAGTAGTCATTCCGAGGCGTTGAAAGACAAAGGATAACGGAAAAGGGGATTTTTAAGGCGGTTAATGGAGAGGCGGTGGAGTGGCTACGAAGAAGTCATGAACGAGTCGCTTCGAGCGAGGAAAAGAATTCGATGCTATTAACGGTAGCGAATGCGAAAGGGCATACTGTTAAACGCCTTAAAAGTCTTGACTGGTGGTGTTAAAGGTCCGTTTGGCACTGGTATTACGAGGATTATTACGAAGATATCGCGTCAAAGTGTGACGAGCAAAAGCCTAACCGGTGTGAATTGTGAATCGTTTCCGTGTAACTGGCACGAAGCCACGGCTCGAACCGTAGCCAAGTTTAATATCGTTCGTGGCTAAATTACTATCCTTCCGACGAATCGATCCGTCTAATATCCTTTCCTATATTTTACGAGACACTTCAAAACGTTCTTCTCCCGGCTGGTAACGAAGCTGCATCGGAACTATTTATCTTCGCGGTTACCTAACACATCGCCGGAGAGGTGAACGGTGCAAAAACACTGCTGAAACACCGTCATCGATCCAATCTGACGCGCGTAAACGACGATAATCGATCGGCGAACAAAAAAGCGATCTGGCTTGCGTCGACCTGGACCATTAAGTCGAACAGGATGTTCGCGACATTAAACTCCGAACGAACTGATTCACACGAATCGTAAAAGCCTAGCTCTGATGGTAGGCCGTACGTTCGACTTTGAGGAATAATAAATAAACCTAGTTTGCTTACCTCGTTATATCTTAAATCAAACATCAGGGGTAGATTAAAGACATTTTCATTGGATGTTCGTGGCTAGAGGTTCGACTAAAAGAGAAAACCATCAAACAGTCAGAAGCGGGAACCCCGGCTGGCGACACGAGACTTCGATTAATCCCATCTCGACGTCCAAGAACTCAATTTTGCCGGAGCAATTACCACCGTAAATGATTCCCAGCTGACATTCCACGGTAATGACAAAAGAAACAACCGGAGAGAGAGAGGAGGACGGTTCGAGAAGCAGACCGATTTCCCAGAAGTCATCGCAGAGGCGTCCAAACAAAGGGGCTTGTTGTTTCTTCCGCCTACAAACCCAGCTACCGTGTACACGGAGCTCGTTCAAGGTAAAATATCTTTGAATTCCGATAGGTTCGCCCGAGAACGGTATAGATCGTGACGAGGCTATTGATATTCATCTGATCTCGAGTGTCCTTCGCGTGCTATCCTTTGTGATAAGTGGTAGCAACCGACGATAGTTACTAGACGAGTAAAGTGTCGCGATTAATGGTCGACGATGACGAAGAATAAACTACAGCCGGTGACATTAAAGAGTAGGTCCGATGACTGAGTAGTTCAACAGATGAGAATTATTAGAAAGTGGACAATCGCGGAGAGTAAATATTACCGCGGTAAATGAGAGACTTTAATCCCTTGATAAACGCCTCGTAACTCATATAAATAACTCCGTGAAAGTCTATCTTTCGTTATCTGACGATTTTTCTTTTTTAAAACTGATGATATATCGAGTGACATTAGACCCGCAACACTGAAGTGCTTTATTAGTACATAGGAGAAGGCTGTTAATAATTCCAGACAATACAACGTGGCAGTTCACCGTGTCGAAAAGGATACGTTCGTTTAAAAATCCCAATACGTTATTCGTAGTATTTATAGTCAATAAAGTCACTTTTGAATAGAGCGAAATAATGGCAGCCCCGTCTGAACTTTGACCGCGACGCGTTGCTTCGTATACCTATTTCACCGTCGAGCAAACGTCGATCCATCAGCCATCGACCAAAGTCATCCTCGATCGGCAACGAATATTTATTTCGCGCGAAAGTTGTCCAAAGTCGACTGAACGAAATTTCCTAATAGCGTGGCCGTGATCAATCATCGTCTTCGTGTGTCTGTGTCTACTTTCTTCATCGCGAAGGGCTCCGTCGCGACTTTTCCGGCACGATTTATCCGGCGCTGAATCGATTACCTCTTCTTGGGATCACCGACACCCGGAGCTTCCATAAATCAACCGGGAACTCATAGGACGAACCAGAGGCGCTCCGGGCCGTAAATCGCGAAACGTCTCTATTCGCGTCCGTTCGTAGATACGCGCGAGCGGCATCACCTTCTGCCTCCAGGTCCCTACCACGGTTTTATTTCGCGCGCATACCTCGCACGTGACTTTTTTCATGTCATTGATTTAGTTCTACGTAGGCTATAACTAAACGTATGGTGGGATGTCAAAACGAAGGATCGTAGATTGGAAATGAAATTTTCAAAGTGGAATCGGTACACGCGCTCGTATAAAATGTATCGAGCAAATATTTGCGATGGAACTAAAAGTTTGCGTACGCGCGCTAGAATAATCTAGTTCTGTGCCAGTATATCTTCGGACTAATGCACTAGCCTCTTTCCTATTTGAGAAGTCGAAGATCTAAATACGTTCTACCAGCGAAAGCAGGAATAGTTCTAGTTCAGTCAGTCGATTAAAGTCAAAGTCTTGACTGAGTGGTTTATATACGAGTCTATAATCCTGGTGATTCTGCAACAAATAAAACTTGTCCAGCAAAACCACCGACCAGCTTCGCTCACGGTTTGTTCCGCTCAACGAGAGTAGCTCTCGTTAGACGGGCCCACGATGACAAATGCATCGATTAAGTAATTATTACTCTCGATTACCGGTGCCTTCGTTCTTCTCTCTTTCGATTTTTCCAAACCTATCATTCCCTGTTCAACACTGTTGCAATCGTTCTTCAGCGATCGCAATTCAAACGATCGGAAGAAATCGAATGCCGGCTAATTAATTGGTCTCAGTCCCGCGAACGCGATCTTTTTTCGACCACTTAATTCCGCTTTGGCAACCGTTTCTCCAATTACGCCGAGAAACCCGAGAAAATCGAATACGGATGATCGAGTCAGCCGAGCAGTAACGCCGCGATCTTATCGAGCTGATATCCTGTCGCTCCGCGTCACGAGCCTGTCTCGAGGAATCGATCGCGCGTCTCGGCCGCTAGGCTAATATTGACAGCCGGTGACACGGGTTCACCGACACGGACACGCGGCAACGATCGTCGCCAACCGCCGCGCCGCACGATCTAAATGCCTCGATACCATTTTATCGATCGTTCTCGCGCTCTCTACAGGCTTCGAGAGCATACTTGAAGCACAGTCGAAGGAGAATTCACAGCAGCAACGCTCCACTCGATTCCCTTCGATTGTCTGACGCGATATTTATTCATTCAGAATATTGTTCCAAGTGTTTGCTTGGTTACATGTCTGATCCATTTAATTCTTTTATTTTACCAAAGCTCGTAAATCTCAAGAGGAATTTATTTGCGTTAGACCGACTATTTCCTATTTTTCTATGTCGTGTTATTTTAACCTTTTCTAAATACGAAAAACATTATTGTTAAATCTTCCTCGATAGGAGGAGCGAAGATGGAACAGGTGTCAGCCTGGTTGCTAGACAGCACGTGGTAATTAATATTTCGCGATGTTAACTCGGAAGCGTATTCCCGAGTGTCTATACGCGGACGTATGCGTAGAACACGGGCCCGGCGTGAAAGCTAATGAGCCAGTGCAGCGATCTCGTCAGAAAACGAGCGATGGCTCATTACGCCGTGGCTGCAGCCTCGCGTCTAGAACGGACGCGTGTGGCCGCGTCCTCGCGTGTATTGTTTGCGATGTTAACGACGCGTCCGTATCTGATTCGATGCACTACGAAGGGAAATCCTCGCAGTTGATTCCGAGTTTCGATTGAGACTGGATCGTTTCGTCATGCCGATTTTCCATCAGCGGAAAATTCGCGTGAAATACATTAATCGGGATGGAATATCGATAGAACGACCGTGCCAAGTCTACCGTTAAACTCGGTCCCGAGGCGTGTCTCTTCCTCGATGATGGATTTATTTTCCGAGAAGAGCGATTTAATTGAACAGTCCATTAGCAGCGATATTTCATCTTGTACAGAGAGGTCGAAGCATTCTGATTGAAAGCCAGCCAATGAATGGGTGTAGCTGTACGTGGAATTGAAACGAAGATGCGTTTACCGGGGAACGGAGTTAATAGACGACCGATTGTACCAGTTGAGTTGACCACTACGATATACGTAATGTCGTGGAAATTTATTTTTTTTTTTACAACTGATATATTCTAAACACTTCGTATTATTTATACCATTGTAGCTTTTTACGGTTTTGCCCATGGCAGTTCTATTTATTGATATGCCTATTAATTCTTTCATTTGTGTGATCATATGCCTGCGTATTTAGAATTATGAAATAAAATATCTTTCTGATCAGAAGGCAGAATAGATCATTTTTACTGTATTTGTTATTCAACTATAATAAAATTAAATTTATGAGATTAGAGGAATACCATGAAATATTGATCGATGTTTCAAATTTTATATCTAATTGCTCCATTACATCTTTTATCGCAGTCATTTTACCGCAATCTGTCCGAAGAAAAAACGAGCTTAGTAGATTCAACGGCTATTAGTCGACCATGAGACTGAAGTCTCGTTCGTGAGAGAACAACGGTCCATTATGTCAGACACAGCGAAGCGTGTCGCAAAGAGAGGACCGGAAGAGCTGGCTGCCAAGTCTGAGATGCTCCTAAGAGAGATAGCAAGACCGCTTCCGGTCCTTTCTAATCATTATTAATCGATCGATGACTTTGATCGAAACAAGATCGGACCATGGATACGCGTTAATCTCGAAATGAGCGCAATTAGAATCTCAGAACATGATAATCGAAAGTCGATAATACCGGCAGCCTGGGGAAAGCGATTGTTGATAGTCGGATCGCGAGCAGACGACGAGAATGAACTCTCGTAGACGCGAGGGCGCCGATTGAGAGATACCTTGAAAGACTTTAACTCGAAAGGGCACCGATGTTCTCCGTAAATTTTTGCGTGTTTTTATCGATCGAAGTGGAACGTGAGAAAGGAGGACTTGGTGGAAAGATGGTGAAGATTTGGATGATTAGAGGAAACTGATTAGTTGAGAGTCGAGGCAAAAAAACTAGGACAGAATTATCGTACAATCGAGCGCATGTTTTCGTCGATGGTTGTCTGCTCGTAAAAAATCTGATCTCATAATGTTAGGAAAATTTTCCAAAATTTGTATTCGATATACTTAGTAATTTTAATATTGTATACACGCCATATACTATCGTAAACAAATTAATTGCGACAAAACAGGCGATAATTGTTTATTACCAACAGGTTTGTTTGCTATTTTCCTGCCGCAGCTGTGCTCCGTCTCCACAAGGGAGAAACGTGCCGACAACACGAAAGATGGAAGAAGACGGTATAAGAAAGAGAAAGAGAGAAGTTTTGAAACGATGTTGCAAGTTGAACGGCGCGATATAACATTGGCATTTCACCTTTCTTGCAGTAATTCAGCCTGCATACCCTGAACTGAATCCGGCGAAATGGAAACGTTCCATAAAGTTCCTTTAATTGCCATGTTTGGGCTACGAATCGAACGAGGAACGAAGTGAAAAAATATTTCGATTAAAAGAGTGAAAGAGAGGAAAGAAAGGAAGGAATGATAAACACGTTTGAGTTACACGTTTAACGTACTGCAACAAGTAAATACGCGAGGCACCGTTGCTGGCGGCAAGAAGCGGAAATAAATACGGCCGTCGCGGCGTAACGTGTAAACGTTAAATTAACCGGTTAAATATCCGTTTGATCCGGCAGTTAAATAACAACCTACCACATGGTGTACATACAATATAGTTAGGAGATTGGGAGAAAGAGCGCGCGTACGGGGAAAAGGAGAAGGAGGGTGTAGGGAGAAATATATGTAGAGGATACGATAGAAAGAAAGGGAAAGAGAAAGAGAGAGAGAGAGAGAGAGAGAGAGAGAGAGAGAGATACGAGACAACCATGCGTTACTGAATACGCCGAGAATACGTATTCACGAATTGACCGCGAATCGCCAATAAAGTCAACGATGAACCTCGATCATCGAGTTCGATAAATAAAGCGTCCTTGCGCGACTCTATGAGGATCACGAAGCACGACAAATAGAGTACGAGGCACGAGGAGAGTCAGCCAACGAAAGACACGCTCGCTTTGCTATTCTTTCTTGCTTGTTGCGGCCGTATCGAACGGATAGTTCCCAGGCTTCGCTTGCTCGGTTACTTCTTAGGCTATGTAAGCCGATTCCCCTGAAACTAGCCATTCTATATCTATCTATGAACCGTATCAAATGTATATGTATATACGCGTATGGTCGATGGATGAGTTAATTAATACGAGCACACGTGAAAAGCCAGATACGTTAATCCGCTTCGTTAAACGGTTTTTCCACGCGAACTCTCCTCGTCGACGGTGAAGCTTAAAATTCAACGGGTTCGAGCGTGTAATGTGCGTCGCTAATATCGTTTATCCGGTTGATTGATGGGCATTGTCGTGAAGAAACGGAACTATTTTCGAACGGTTTGCTGTGTCATAAGGAACGATCAACACCTTATTTTTCAATGGATGAGAGCAACAGACGACGCTTTGTTCGCAGCTACCTTGGAAGGCTTCCAGAAGAAGCGGTGGCTACAGGAAGCCTTTGAACGGTAGCGCTTCGATATTCATACGCGTTCTTTTTCAAAGCTTCGTCTGAGACGGTAACCAAGCAAAACATTGAATATTTCCTCGATGACTCTCCATTCGATCGCTACGACCCTATAGTATTGTACAAGCAAACAGATCGTTGGAATTTGCGATTTCTTGCACACTCGATCCCTCCGTAGAATCAATATAACAGAGTATGTTAAGGTTACGGTCGAAAATTAGCCAAGATGGCGATCATTCGTGAACTTTGATCGCCTAGAGACCCATGTCCTCTGTTAATTCGTTCCAAGGATTTTTTTACGACTGGATCACTCAAGACCTACGCTCCACGACAAGAAAACTATCCACGAGTTCATCCATCACTGTCAAGCGGAAAGCTCGTCGGCCGATAAACTTTCTACTTATCGTTCAATACACGCACGCAAATGCGCCGATAAACCACGCAGTGAACCCACTGTATCTTTTTATCAAACAGGTGAAAATGAATGACGCGATAGGGTGCGCTTCTTACCAGTGCATGCCTCTTCGACTACGTTTTCTAAGCGAACCCCCGACCCCTGTCGATGTTTTTCAACCGCGACGCGCTATCGTAAAGAACGAACGAAGCATTGGGTCCACCGCTACCCACCAATTTCGCTCCAATGAACCGAATCTCTCTTCCTGCGTGTTCCTCTGAACGATTTGCCGAGCGTAACGGTCAAATTTTGCTTCCTGTCACGAGGCCTGAGCACACCATCGCGGAAGAGTTGAGCAGATCAGTGACCGCGATTTTCGAAACCTCGACGTAAATGAAAACTAAAACTTTTGACTAATACGATGCATTGAATATTAGAGGATAGGTTGACATTATCAATTAGGTCTAGAGATATGGAGAAACGTGAATGGAATTCGGTAATCTACTAGATTCGAATGAAATCCAAGTTTGAGATAAGATTGACTTATACAAGATATGTTGTATTACGAAGAGAACGGTACACCGTGATCGAAGATTATTTTGCTCGGTGCTATAAATTAAGGTTAAATTCAACGTCCGGTGTTTAGAATACTGAGAATAGTATGGGTATTTCCATGTCTATATTTTTCCTCGTCTTTATAAATTATAAGATTTTATGAACGTGATATTCCTAAAGAGACAAATTGTTAATAGCTCTTTAAGTGAACCAATCGTGTCGACTATAAAACGTCGTGCAAAAGAAATAAAAAATCAGAAAGACCCTGACATTCAGAGACATTATTCAAATCAACGCGTACCTTCGTATCCGGAATTTATTGCTCCCGAAAACCATCGTACCGATGCTGCCCACGACGTTGTAAATGTTCAGATTCAACATCTGTCCATCAGCCGTGTGCTCGTGTCGCGGCGTTACAAACACCTCAGATCATCGTATCTCCTCCGTTGGAGGATGCTATCCACTCGCGTTTTTGCCTTCTGTTCTGTCCCGTCACCGTGCAACCAATCACACATTTGTCAACATCCCTTTAATCCCCTCTTCACTCGCCGTTGTGTACTCCGTTTGAACACGCTGAGAAAGATCGAGGAACACCGAGAACGACGAATAAACTACGATCGACATTCGTATACCAACTGAATCGCGTTCGAGTATCAATGATGTCACTGTGTGTTGACAGCTGTCATCGACTTTCGGTAAGACCGACGCGACACAAACGCCACGGACGCTGTCAACGGAATGACTGCGGAGCACGGGTCGCGATCGTCGACGCCGCGTTGAAGAAGGGGAAGGCGTACGAGCGAGAGGGAGATAGAAAGGCTGCAGAGAGGCGGACAAGGACAGAGCAGGCGACGTTAGCCGAAGGTCCACGAAGAGCGGCGAGGGGCCCGATCCAGGGACGAATACACGGGGACAGGTCAACGTGTCTCATTATCTTCCCCTGTGATCTGAACCGGCAAACTGTACGCATGTAAATAGTGCGGGGAACGCTCATGCTCGCACCCCTGAATCGCATTAATGCCGTTGACAGGTCTACCTGACTACTACCGTGCTACGGTGGAAGCGACACGAGATGTATCTGCCCGGGGAACCGGTTTAATTTGATGTCTAGAGAGCGGCTAATAAACTCCGAGATATGTGATTCGCTCTTTTCTGGATTGCCTTTCGTTTCGTGATGCCGTGCCACGAATTCGAACTCTCTGAGTGGGGTGAAAGGATACTTCAGTGGGATAGTGAAATTTAACGCATCAATCGTCATCTGCATCTATCGTATTCAATACATACAAACATATGCAGAATCAATTCGTTTTCTTGTTTGAAATAAGTTACTACAAACGATGTACTAAAATAATACGCGCTTATATTGTTCGCTCTATCTAACTTTCGAGATAATAGTTTGTATCGTAGTATACGAACGTTGACCCCGTTTCTAACATTTCGGGGAAACAATGAAAACGATACACGAACAATCATGGAAGCTACTTTACATCGTTCGTGGACTGTTCATTGCCGTGCAACAAGCTTTACGAATTAATTCCTAAATGGGCGGTTGGTCTGTGGATTATTATACGCTACAGGCCCGTGATTCGCAGGTTGCAACATCTGCAGTCATAACTCGTTTCCTAGGAGGACAACGTTCGTAAGTTACGGCCATGGTGGGCACAGGCCGTAGCCGCGAATACTGTAATTTATATGTTACAACTGCCGAAGTTGCGAAGCGAGAGTTTATGACTTCGAAAAGGACGCCGAAGCTTTCCTGGCTGTCGGTTCAGCGGCAGGACGCTGTAAACGTCATCCCCATCGATCTGTACTCTGTACCTGCCGCGTGATTATCCTTTTCGCGTAATAAACATGACCGAGGTATTCATTCGGGTTGTGATTAAATCTTCGCGGCATCGAGGGCTCGAACGCGAGCCAAGACGGGTCTACGCACACGTCGCGTAATTTACACGAGCCTCCTGCAATCTCCGATCGTCGACAATGCGTCTCGATGATACAAAATCGTGGAGAGCGTCGACAAGGGGTGGCGAGTTTACGGACGATCACCGGCGCCGATGCTGGTCGATTTTATGGAATAGAAATATAAGGAGTCTTCTTTCTTGTCCTTTATCTTTTTTTTATATAGAGAGAGTCAATAGGTCGAGAGCGGCCTTCGGATATTTCAAACTTCGCCTATTTCATTTCAGGTAATTTTTTTATATGTTCCTATTTTATTAACAATTATTAATCAAATAATTTCTTAATGAGAAACTGTAATTATAAAATAATCGAATCAATTTCTCAAAAACAATGAACAGAGAAATAGGGGCTAAACGAAGAAGAATAACGCCGAGAAGATCGTAAAACCGTATGACGAGTGAGTTTGTCTTCACCAGTTAGCAAGTTGATCTATTAGCGATGCTAGACGAGATCTAACATTTCGCACATATGCTTCTGAGAAACCATGGTCAGTCGAGTCCGCCGTAAAATTTCCATCGACATCTGACTCGCCGCCTCCCAACGCGCTGAATCTTTTCTATATACGTGGCACGTCTACTCTTCCTCGGTACGTTAGCCACGTTTATTAGAAGCGAAGGGCGGTCAGGCGTGTTCAGTTACGGCCATACATTTTTAACAGTTTCCTCGATCTGCGAAGGTCCGGTCCTCCTTTTTCGCATTCCCGTGTAATAACAGGTCTGCCCGCTGAGATCGAGCGGATCCGCTCGTCCCAAGACAGAAAACCGGCACAGCCCGCGGCGATTGTCGTAGGTAAGTGAGTTTGACGCACAACGCGGCTGAATACTTGGCCAAGACCTCTCTTACTCCTCTCTTCTACTACCTTCCACCACCGTTTTGCGTTCCAGCTCATTCCATCTCTTTCATGCTCGATCGATCGAAAATACGAATCTCGTTCTTCCTCGTTCGTTCTCCATCTTCATCGATTCAAGACGCAACCTCTTCTTCGACACCCGTAGACATTCGGGTACCCTTGCGAGAATCACGAGACAAGTAGTCGGATGGAAAGAACAAGGGATAAAGAGAGAAAGCATCTCGTCTGGGGTAGCGTCCGGTTTGATTGATCGGGTGAAATACCGTGGCGAGCCGAACGAGTCAAAATATAGGACTTCCACTTATCGCGTATACGCTAGCTGGAATCGTGTCCACGATCTCTCGATGACGAATGGAATTCATGGGGACGGAACGTGAGCAACGATAACATCGCGAGATCCTCGGATGAGCATCGTGGATAAAACGAAGGAAAGAAAGCGAGAGCAAAAAAGCAGGGGGAAAAAAAAGAGCAGAGAGGTAAAGAAGCGAAACAAGCGGGCCAGTTTCACCTGATTTTTATGGCCGCTCTTGGGCAAAAGCTGCATGCGCGCCGTGCGCGATGAGTAACACCGGAGAGGCTCGTGTACCGGCACCGTTACTTTTTATCCGACCCTCCTCCTCTGCCGTGAACAATCCCGGTCCGAAACTCGATGAGATATGATTTTTAACCGACGGACAAATGAACGTCGTCAGTCGTGTATTTTTTCAAGGGATAACAACCGACCGCGCTTGAAATTCTATTTTGGCGCCACTGGGTCCGTGATTCGATGGATGCCGGGCGAAAGACCGTCTCGAATCGGGCAACTTTCCAAAGTCTAGTTCTGAGCGCTTCCCAACCTTCGTCAGGATGTTTCATTTCAGGAGCAGACGTCTCAGCAAGGGCGTTATTACGCTGGCATTCACGGCTTAAATATCGCACAGAGCGTTTCTATAAATAGGAGTCACCGCGTGCTTAATATCACGATATGTACATGAGCTTTGTACGAGACTTGTTTTTCGAGGAAATCAGTATTATTCTAAATGTTGGATTCTGTTTGCTGGATGCGAGCCAAATATCTGGAATTGAAGGAATGCTTTGCATTCAATGGGAGGAGTATATTATCGACTGCGAACGCGTGGAAGATGCTTTCGTAAAAAAACACGTAGGTTTATGGGAAGAAGCACGAGGGCAAGAGTCGCTGAAGTACATGACATATTGCAAAGTGGCGAGGTTCGTTCCCATTTATCAATGGAGCGGTTATCGGTGCACTTCCGCGGACAGCTGGAAAAACGATGCCATAGAAAGTGCGTTTATACTTTGCTCTCTTTCCAGCGAACGGAATGACAGATTACGAGAACGAGGACAATGCTACTCTTCGTGCAGATATTTTTCCTATCGTAATAGTCGAAGGCGGAGACATTGCGGCGAAAGTTCGTACTTCCAGTCAACCACTAATAAGCACCCACGAAAAATAAATGATTTCTTAATCCACAATCGAAAAAAAAAAAAAAATAATGGTTACGTTGAAAATTTAGTTACTGTAACGATATTTTTCAGAAAATTGAAGCCTCGCCAATATCATAAACGTAGATACACTTCCAACGTGAATTATTCAAAAAATATGTCACGTGGATGCGACATATGAAGATTTACGAAACACTTAATCGAGAACCGCTAATATAGTCGTCAAACAAGCGAATAACCATCTTGATCCTCGCATAGGTAAACCATCTGACTTTTTCCCGATGATGTCATTCGTTATTCTGGACATCGGTAATGCCTCTAATGTAACTGTCGTGTATGTATATATGGCGGATGCTATTCCGGTCGATTCGCGACCCTGGATCCTCTCGCAGGCACAAAGTCGAGTTAAGCTGGTATCGAAATTTGGCGAACAGCCGGCTTGCGAAAGAAAAACAAATTGCTAATCACACGTTGGCATCTTCGTCCATTAATTTTACGGAGAGTCCTTTCATTTGTCGGGCCTGGCCTAATAAATTCACTGCCGGCGCCGTATTCACAGCGACAACGTTCGCCGTGACACGCTGTCAATCGGATCGAGATTTGCGTCGATTTCTACGACATCGTGGAGTCTGGCTTTTCATCGATTTCCTTTGGGACATTGTGTTCACGTTTGCACATCTGTTTTTACCGCCGTAAACTGTTTTCCATGCAGAGAAATGGGCAGAGCCCTTGTCTACTTTGAAAACGGAGATTGCTCGCCAGATGATTTTTGTCCACCATGTGTTTGCCAAACCTTCAGTTTCAGCTGGACGTTGAAATTCTTTATGTTATTTCTCAAACAAAATCTGGAAGTTTAGCCACGGATGTAGCATAATTGTAATGCAAACAGCAGAGTGTCCGACACGTTGTACATCAGAGACAGCGGAACGGAGGAAATACGTAAGCTCTCGTCACGTTCGATTCTCACGATAGTACATAATCTATCAGTATACCTAATACCACAACCTTCAAGTTTACACAAGTCATTTCGTAATTTACGGACATCATAGTTAGGGGCTGTCTCACAAGAATACTCGGATCGTTATGTTTCAGCAAGAAGAATTTATTATCTCTCTGTTTATGTTACCTCTGCCAGCATCAACTGCGGTTGGTCTACTGCGAACCTACGGTCTTGAGTAAGCTCTAAACCAATTATATCTCTTATTTCCCACCCACTTTTGCTATTATTCGTATCTTAAATAATACGTAATTCCTATAAACAGTCATCACGACGAAATTCCAAGTAGAAACACGAAACATGGCAGAGATACCTAAACTTTATCAGACTCTTCCGTAATTTTTTCAAGAATTCCGAGAAACATTCGACCTCTAGCTTCCGTTCACGACTATTTCTCAATATTCTCGTCCAAACATTATTTTCAAGAATTCGAGTGCCGGAATAGCGTCATCCTATTTATATCGTAGCGATGCGGTCGTCGTGATGCAGACGTTCTATTCCACACTCGCAGAAGGCGAACATCATCCGTAGCACCAGAGGATGCGCCCGTGATCTCTGCGGTTTAATGGCTGGCCTTCTTGCAGGTGCAACAGTCGCGGTTACCCCTGGCCACCAATGTCACTGACCCTCGGCAATTTTCCAGAGAGCAGCGGTCAACGATTTCTTGGGCCGTGTCGCGAAGGGTCGTGAAACGTCGCGGTCGTTTATGCGCTCGTTCGTCCCTGGGTCGGTCGACTCGTGAACACACCGGAAACTTTACGATCCGGAGCTTTTATTACACGACAGTTTGGCCACACATGGCTCCGAACAATCGTATGCGAGCATCCGAAGCGCACACAGGTCTAACCTTTTTTTCGTTCGATCGTTTGCCAGGTTCTTTGACCACCCATCGAAATAATAGTCCTTTCGTTGGAAACACGTGGCCGACGGAAGTGTATTTATTTTTTTATTTCGGAGATTCGATATTACGAGCCAAGACGTTTCTATTTTGGAGATATAGGAAAGCTTTGACTTGTATTATTAATTATATTGCATTTAGTTTTGTTATTTTTTTTTTGCGTTTAGAGATAATGATTTATGAAAATGTACTCGCATTGAAAAAGGTTAATTGAAAATGCAATAAATCTGAAGTCAAAGGATTCTAAGGGGAAAAGTAAAACCAGTGAACGCAGTGAAAGCTGCGGGAAGCAAAACACCTCGAGGTAGCGGCGGACCTTATCGTCGACACGGTGAATTGATGTTAACAGGAGCCAATTAAATGGAACGCCAGCGAAACTGGACTACTTGACGGAACGAGACGATGGAAGGTGGGCTTCATCGACGAGGAAGTAGGCGGTACACGTGTTTACCCAGGTGCAAGCGACACGTAGACATTTTTCACTGTAGAATTAGCCTCGATCGAGGTTTAAAGAAAAAACGATCGGCTCGAACATTTTTTCAGACCACGCGTTCTAACGGTAAATAACTTGGTTAATAATGTCGAGCAATTTGACCATTTACTCGTGAGATAAAGTGTCGCCATGAAGATACCGTTCCTCGAGACGCTCCCGTGAGCCCGTGTCCGGTGTTCGCCGGTCTCGACTCGCTGCCCATTGTCTTCTTTCGTCGTTGTCATTCCTGTCCCTTGTCACTTGCTTCCTATACCCCCCGAACTTCCTCGATGCTCCGTTTGGAACGAAGTCAAAGTCGAGACGAGGACGCTCGTCAGACTCAGCAAATTAGATAGACTACCGTATTTTAGAGATTAAAACTACAGATCTTCAACGGAAGTATTAATTTCGATAATTGTTTTCAATTAATCCGAAGCATAACCGATAATGTATTAGCAATCTGGAGAATATAAAAAAAGAAATGGAGAAATCAAGAAGAAAATACGTAGAAAATATCGTACGTGGAAACGGTGATGATCGAGGTTAACGAGGAACGAGGGGAAACTCGTTACACAATAAATCGTGTGAATCAATATCAATTCGCGTAAAAGTGGCCTGTAAAACGACGTATACGGTAAATCTGTAGTCGCTATATTACGACCAGCAATTAATTAAATGTATATATCTGTTCCAATATTTATAACGGGTTATCTGAGAAATACAGAACAGACTCCCGGTAGGCGTTTCCGTTCTTTGCGAAAACATAAAGTCGATTAGATATACTAATTCGCGGGTTGATAAAGTTTACCTCGTTAGACTGAAAATTTCGTAATATTTCAGGAAAGTCGTTAGCTGCACCTAATAAAATCGAAACAAGCAAAACCACCTGAGTATTACAGGTTTTATGAATGTCGCTTCTGCTCCAATCGTCCTACAGTTACGAAATTTGCTAACAATGTAAGACACTTTCTTTTCGGCGGATGCTAATCGACTAGTTAATGAAGGCGTATACGCTATCACTATCGCTTCTAAACCCGCTTAGAATTAGTCAGGATTGCATGCAATTGACCCCGTTTCTTGGCAAGTCGTCAAACGAGTCTCGCCACGCACGAAGGGAGGACGTTACGAGTTGTTGGAAGGCTGCTCGAATGAGTGTGCTACCGCGCTCGACTTTCCGACCGACGAAAGTACTTCTGCCGCAACCAGAACGCTGGCATCGTTCTCCTTTTAATTACCGTTGATAATTAGTAGACGTTGCATCGTACTCTTGCGACACACGCATTTACATCTTCGGTACGGATAATCGTGTGAATAGTTAAACGATACTTTGAGGACGATAACTTCAAGCGACGAGAGTCAGCAATATATATTATGATGTATCATTTCTTATTGCTTCTTGTTAATATTATCAAACGAGTGAATTATTTTATGACTCATATCCGTAGAGATAAAGTGTTTAATTAAAAGTATATCGAACGATGCTTTCTCGCATTTCCCCTCACGAGATCGAGAACCGATAACTGTAACTACGCCCGATAAATATATATATTTTACAGATAATCCATCGATTCCACAATCAAACAACTGGGGTTTTTATTTCACAGCCCGCCGTCGCAAGAATGGCAAATAAAATTCTCTAGTTTCGAAATCGCTTATCGAGCGTTGAGTGGCTCGATAGAATAAACGAACAGATAAACATATAATAAATTTTTCCGCAATCGATTCGGACACATTCTCCTATACTCCTTGACATCAAACTATTTAGTTGTAATCAAAATCGGAGTTTTAAGTATAAATATAATCGTGAAATAATAATTTACAAGTTACCAATTATGAATTACGATTATATCTTGCGATCGTCGCTGTCGCTACGCAAATATACACCTCGATAATGAGTGTCGTTCACCATAACGTTACGATGTATCGTCCTATTTCTTTTTAACAAAGTTTTTTACATTTTAGTACTATCTCATATTGAACTTGAAGTCATATCGAGTTCGTTCGAACGAAAAATTTTTCCTCTCGTTTCAAAACTCTTCAATACCTTCAAAGTCAATGTATTTTTAATAGTCATATCGAAGTTTGCAAGAAAGATCTATGTATGCTGTATCTATTCATTGCTTTAAGAATCACGTCTTCGGAAGAAAGGTTAATCCAATTCCTTTGACGCGAGCACGTATTCGATTCGAAGCGTGGTGGCGATAAAACAAGAAAAATCGTCTCGACTAGCGATAATACGATATACCGTGGACTTCTTTTTCTTCCTTGGCTATAGCCTTATGCGGTGTCATCCGACGTGGTAAAGGGAGGAGATTCGACGACAAGTAACCGATGTTAAGCGATACTTGGCATACTCGTCGGTTACCCTGTCGAGGTCGCGGTCTTTCTTCCATGCAATCTCAGGTGCAGAATGGAACGAGTTTTGCTTGTGCAGCGGCGAGAAGAAAGGGACTAAGGTACGATTCAAGAACGAAACGAAGAGAACTGGGGAAACGTGAAGACTCGGCTCGAATACCATGACGATAGTGACATCTAACCAGATGCTTTATTTAAGTTAGTAGCTTGAAGAATGAAATATTGCTTATTAAAACAGTGGAGGGCTAAAATGAGATCAGTCATGTATGTCAATCGTGTTCCACATCTGACGAGACGTCTCCAAGCGACTTTGTTCCCAAGAAATGCGTACAATTTAGATTGTGGAGCATGGCTAACGAGCAAATTGGCGCCGTTAATAGTTAAGGTCGAATAATTTTGTTTCAAAGAGAAATATCTGCGATAAACTTTGGTTCTTTCTTTAAATTCCATGGGCAGAATTTTTTAACAAGTATTTCAAGAATAGCTCGTGTTCAATAGAATCATTCCACTTTCCCTCTGGAAACGCTATTATTTTCTTAAATATATTTACGCTGAATGATATGTACATATTTATGGTCGTATCATTAATCTCTTCGAACATCGAACTCGTAACGGAAAGCGAAACTGCCAGCATAAAGAGTATCAGTAACTAAGCTGCGGGTAGTCACGTAATCAAAACGGTGAAATAATTTTTAAACCAACATTCTTCGAATAACTATGACTTTACGATCGTTATTAAGAGAAACGTCGATCTATTCTAGGGATTGTTTAATCGTGGCAACTGAATCGGCAGACGTTTCCTGCGAAAATACATTTTTGCGCACTCGACCAGGCACGAGGCTGAAGCACAATCGCAATTACGCGATTAGATTACTGCCTCGAATGGAATCTGCGATCTGAATCAGCGCATTTTTCCCGTCAGTTTGATGCTGACCAGATGTTATCGAAGAAAAATAAATTCGCGTGATTTCTTGAGTACCGGCGTGGAACGCGTCTACCGTTGTCTGCTATGAGAGTTAAGAGAAGATTCAAACATAGAACTGTATCGTGTTCTAACTCGCTACACACGGAGATCTTTCTTATTGGACGAGGCCGAATAGTCGACGAATTCTCACGCGTTCAACTCTTCTATCCGTGTGGTGGAACAGCAGTGCCACGGCGAGCATAATCGAGCACCGAAGAACAGGCAAACACGCCCGTGGTGCCACGCGGTAACCTTTTTTCTGACATTTCTGCCTCGTGGCTCGGTTTAGCCGAAAGGTTAAGCCTCCGCTTGAATACCCCGGACGAAAGAAAGAGGGAGAGGCGGCAGGCGAGAAGAATCGGCAGCCACGTTAAATACCTGCCAACTTCATGGCACAGAAGATCTCTCTGTCTTGTCTCTTCCCGTCGAAGGTCAAAACGAAGCGGAGCGTTTGCTTCCCGAACCGTGTCGCGGGGTCGGAATCTTGTCCGTCGCAGTCGACAACTCGACCATCACAGAAGCCAAGCTGGTCACCCAATCAGAGCGAGAAGGAAACAAAAGAAAGGTGAAAAGACTTATCGCTCTGTGAGATCGAGCCTACATCCTGTGCCCTCCGAGGAACGAGTCCGACCGGTGAATCTCCACAACCGTGCAATTACTATTAATCCATCGTTAATTTTCTTCCATTTGGATGAAGTCGTTCGCGATCTCAGGTATAATCTCGCCGTTGCTTTTTGCAATTGGTCAGAGTGCGTCTCATGACCCAGAAAATCATGGACCGGTGAACAAAGAGGCGCTGGGTCACGGAGAATCTCCGCTTCCGTGAAACGCGCTACCATGATCCTCCGGATGGCAGGGCGCTTCGTGTGCGATCGACCTTGCCCGAGTTCTTGCTTTTCAAGAACGCAAAGACTCGCGTTGCAAGGAAGCCACTGACGAGTTTTTTCTTGCAACCACGACTGGTCTGAACGAGGTTCGAGACAAGTTGTACCTTCTTCGTTTCGCGTTTTCTATCTTTGAGGTAACCGATCGCAATTAAGGTTCAATACCCCCCTGGTTCTTCTGAAGATTATAAGAGTTTCAAGCAACAACTTTGTCAAGGACGCGGCGGAAACAAAGAGAACCCGCGGCAGAGATGAAGCAGATAAAAAGCTGAAGGTTCGCGGGGGAATAACGATTTCAGAGTTTAATGGTGAATTTACGTGGACGTGACGATTAAAACCAGCGGGGATCGTGAACAGTTCCGAGGAGTCATTCGCTGGCAGCCAGCGACGATGTCGTTTAAGACTCTCACCGGACGCGATTCAGGGAAAGTCACACGCTCGTAAATCAACGCGGTAATGGGCACCGTTAGATTTGCAATGATAATCTCATGGTAATGCATACGATTCGGTCGAGCGGACGAACGAGAAAATAATTAACGAGCGAGCCAAGAGTTCGCCGAACTATCGGCATCGCTGGTGCTGATCCCCGGGGATTTACGAGTTCCTGGATTTAAACCGGCACAAAAACGAGCATCAAGGGATCTCGTCTGGCTTCGTAGCTTGATAATCCATCGGTAATTCTTGCTCAAGGCTCGTACGAGTCAGTAACGATTCTACGATGTTCGGTCTGGGGAGTCCACGAGTTTCTTTCGTACGAATATTGAGTACTTAACGAGAAGCTGGTTCGCAAATTTTTTTGCTTTTAGTTTTAATCTTCGGGAATTCATAATCGAATTCCAGTTTACAGTGGCTTTACAGTGTTGTATCAATTGATTATAAAAAGCGGCACTGAAGCATTAATAAGGAGAACAAGTTGTAAATTGCTCGAACCGGCTAGTTCACGCAGATTATGTGTCATAAACTTGCAAATTATTAAACAAACATTACGTGTTTTTATGAGAGGAATGATGATTAACGCTGATCCTCATGGAATTTCAGTAAAATATTTTCGTGTTTCTTCTCAAGCCACAAATCAAAAGCAAGCGTTGTGTTTACGGTTCTCGGTGAAACGACGCCATCAAGGGATGTAGCTCGAACGTTTTCGCGACGCGGTGCGTCAGTTTCACGAGTGATCTATCGATCTTCGAGGGTCGTTAATAAGCATCCCGTCAACAGCGTAGGGTAAGGTGTATCCGCGGTTGCCTCTAATTCAACTGATCGATCGCAGGATAAGGAGTCCGTACGATGGGACACTATACGTATAATGGACGATCCTGCAAGCGCCAAGCGGCGGCAGCAGCCATTTACCATTCAATTACGCCGCAATTACAGGATCGTGTGCGTTCCGTGGCTCAAACTCTTCGACGATCGCATACCGTGCGCATTTTCTCGATAGACGTTTCGACCCTCTCTCTGAGATCTTTAATTGACGACTGTAAAACGAACGATCCGTGAGATTCTCGCGATTACAAAACGCGACAAAAAGGTAATGATTCCTAATGCCCGCCGAAAAGCGAGATAATGGTTCCTGCGATATCTTCGATGCGAACCAACGATCTTCAGTCTTATTAACAGGCTGCTGTGTCGCTGATAGATACAAGTAAACGTAATGAAGAATAATTTAAAGGTCGTACCAGAGAAATGACGAGGGTCATTAAAAAAGCATCAAACTTACCCCTGTAGCGCGTGTGGAGGTGCCGGTCGAGGCGGAGGTGGCAACGATTTCCTGCCTGGAGTGTTCTGTCGCGGCGCCAGGGGCGGAGGAGGAGAACTAGGTGAACCAGTACCACCGTATCTATCCGTAGGACACTGAGGTTGAGGTTTTTGTTTCGGTGCGTCGATGTATTTAGGGGGCAGAGCGTAGTAATTCCTCTGTGTCACGTCTCCGTGACGTTGGTGATGGTTGGGCACGTATTTCGGGGGCTCGTGATACTTCTGAGGACTCGACTCCGACGGGAACATTTTGGAATTGGCCTCGTAGCCCGTCTTCACTGGACTACCAATTGCAAAACCGTGGTTTCCACCTTCTAGATATTTGGACGCGCACTTAGAATTCTCAGGCACGGGCAGGTAGTTTGGTCTCGTTGCCTGATTAGATTGATTACTCGAGGCACTTTTATCGACGTTTTTAGGCACTTGCGGCTGAGGTCTCTGACCAGAAGAGGATTCCAGTCTCTGAGCCGAATCGTTCCTGAGTAAGCCAGAAACGTCGATTCGCGTTCCGTCCACTCGCATCGACTCTTGCCGAATGATTCTCGGTTCCACGGGTACTTGAGGGGCAGGTCTCTGGTTCCCAGAGTCGCTGTATCGCTGCGAGATGAGATCAGGTAGTTGCGCCGGTGGCCTGCTAGAGAAAGGCCGCTCCTCCGATATTCTCCTGGCTGGCGTTACTCTGCCATTCACCATTAACTTCTGCGTCGACGGGTATCTTAAACTCGACCGACCCGTAGCCACCATTCTATGTGTGGCGAATCCAGCTGAAACACCGTTCTCCAGCACCATCTCGGAGTCGACATGCTTCAATGCAATGGCAGGTCTAACGAATTGGTGTTGCTCCTGTTCCTGGGACACCGTCTTCACAGGCGAATTTGGGGAAGACTTTCCGGACTTCTCGTGATCTCTCTTGGAACCGTGTTTCGATCTTCTCATTGAGTGTCTCTCTAACTTGTGTCTGTCGCAAGATCTATCACGAATCTTTGTCTCCTCAGATTGATGGTGCGTGCTGCTGGGCTTGCGCTGGCTCTCAGTGAAACAATCTTCGCTGAGCTCTGGCGGCGGAGGTGGCAGTGGATCATCGCAATCGTGAACTTCATTTTCAGTCACCGTAGGAGGAGATGGCGGTGGCAAATCGGGACTGGGTACACGGTCGTTGTAAACGTTTCTCAAGTGTGGTTTTTTGGGTGGCCTTTCTGGCACCCAATCGTCGATCGATATAGCTGGTCCTACTATCACAGGGCCTAGCAAGTCCGTAGAGAGACTACCGCAGCTGTTGCTGTGCTGATGCTTAGGACTCGACAGTTCTCCATTACCTTGGTTCTGATTCCTGTTGCCATTTTCTCGCCAGGTGCCACTGGCGTAGTCGGAGGCGGAGCTCGCTCGTCTCGAGGAAGGCGGTCTAGGACGAGGGGGTGGCTGAGGCGGGGGGCTTTGAGGCGCAGGAGCTATTCCTTGGGCTAGTTGCGGTTCTGATCTCCAGGATGCCTGGTGGTGTCTCTCGTAGAAGGAAAGCAGGGCTTTCTTTTGTATGGCTTTTAACGTTGGGTCGGAGACTCTGTGGCGTTTTTCTGGGTCCAGGTAAGTGTAACGCATCTGTTGTTGTTGTTGTTGTTGCTTCTCCAGCTCGTTTATACGTTCCGCCACTGACATTTGTGGCTGTTGAGGCAGTGCCGGCACCATTCTGAAAGAAAGAATACAAATTTAATAAACTTTTGATGAGGACAAGGGATCTTTGAGGTATGTGGAATTATAACGTCACCTTGAAGATTGCGTAGATTCCTGAGGCTGAGTAGTGCTAACAGGGTACAGCTTGCGTTGATTTCGTTCGCGGTCCAAGTACAACACACTCTCTGAATGGTGTCTTTGTGGAGTTTGAACTCTGGCACTGTGAGCGATCAACTGTTTGCTACACGGATGTCCGTTCGCTTGACTAACATCCGACATCGATCCATGTATAGGGTTCCAATTTTCGGGACTCTGAGGGGTCGTAGCACCGAGCTGCTGACGAATTGGACTCTGTGGCATCGGTTGAGCCAGTGAACCATACTTATCACCTTCGATCCTCACCGAATTGTCCCACTGAGATCCTGACTGCGATTTATCCACTAGAGATTCCTCGTCGATGTTCGACTCTTGCCACTTGCTCTCTCGAACGGTCGACGAAACGTCTGCTACGTTGGTCGATGCGTTGCAATGATTGATCACAGCCGGTAAGCTAGATCTACCCTGACTCTGCTTGTTGCGATCGTTCATCGAAACTTGCCACTTGTCTGGCCATTTCTCGCTGTGCCTGCCCTTTGTGGTTGGAGATAAACCGCTGGTGCTGACGTCGCTCATAGATCCTTGCCACTTGTCATGACAGCTGTTGTTGGGTTTCTGAGGCAAAATTCCACCGTTAACGCTGCTCACGTCCGACATCGATCCGTGATGCCACCGATCCGAAGCGCCTTGGCGAGCTGGCAACCCGCTGGACACGCTCACGTCCGACATCGATCCGTGCCATTTCAGAGTTTCGCTGCTCGAGGCACTTCCGCTGGACGTCGTCACTACGCTATCTCTTCCTTCCCTTGATGTATCCTCCCAGGTGGACGTTGGCCTCTGTGCCACTGCCTCGCTGTCTCTTCTCAACCTGCATGAGCAATTTGAATTTAAATATTACATCACAAGATAAACGAACGATTGTCGTATAAATCGTCCAGTATCGTACCTATCGAGGAACGGTGTGTTCGTCGTAGAATCGACACTGGAAACGTAACTGTGATAACCTTCGGATTGTGCGTAGCTAGCTTGCTGAGAATGTTGCACCCTCGTGTACTCTTCAAGGCCCGCTTGTGTTAGGGTTGCTTCCCTGTAAATGTCCACCTACCAACCAAAGCAGAATCCAATTACTACATTAATCCATTGGTAAGAGAAAACGTTGAACGACCAAGGTTATGCGTTACCTGGGACACTTGAGGATCTTGATAGCTTCTAACGTAGGCTTCCAAATCGGCATGGCTGAGGGTCTGAGCCGTTTGTTGCTCGCGTTCAGGAGGCGATGGCACCACATACTCCGCATCACCCAGAGCTTTGCCCTCGCGATCCACGCGAGGCCACAATCTCGATTCCTCTTCCACGGTGGTTCTATTACGCGACTCGAAAGTCTCCGCCGGGATCTTCTCGCAACGTTCCATCACCGTCTTCAGCTGCAATAGGAAAATCGTTGTTTTTCCTGAGTGGTATTCGAAACGCTTTCGTCCGTCCGCCTTCGCGTACACGAGTGTTGTACCGCGGGGCTGCGTAATCGATTGCGCAATCAGCACAGGCCGCGCATACATTTGCCTGAACCTCGGTGCGTAATTGAACTTAAGCTGTATTCAGTTTTTGCCACGCGAGCCGCTCTTCCCATCGAGTGTCAGCGTAATGCCTTTCGGTTTAAAATAAACCACCAGGCAACGAGCTAATTACCGAAGTAGGCAAAAAACGCGTCCAGCTAATAAGGAAGTTCTAAATTGAGCAAAAGGAAAGTCGAATGAATTACGGCGCATTAACGTTCCCCTGTACCTGGAAACGTTGGAATTCGCGTACAAGACGAGGATTCTTAAAAGTCTTGGGAGGAGACATGGGGCGCTGGTCGGGCGAAACAACGCTTCGCCTCGAAATCGTTGGCCTACTTTTCAGGAAGTCGCCGGCGTAACCACGCGGCGATTATGTCACCGCGAGAGAGAAAGGAGGGTGCGAGTGTGGGAGATTAATTATACGCGTCGTTTTAGGGCGTAGCGATTTACCAAGGTTCCGACGTGCCCGTCGTTCCACCGATGTTTAACGCGACACGATTCGACCAATTAAACTTCCTTCGGTCGAGGTTCTGCATGTGCCCGGACACACGTCGTCGCTGTCCTCTCGTGGAACATTTCGCGTGCAACCAGAAGCACGCCGAAAATGGTACGATAAGCTCGGCCGGTGTCCGCTCGTGACTCGTTAACACCGAAAGTGCTTCACCTCCTTGCAAATGAGTTTTCAATTTCGTAACTGCCTGTGACGCGAAGGAATGCTTGCCGCACCGACACGTGTGCGAGTAAGTACACCGAATGAATCGGATCGTGAGATTTTATCGGCATGCTGACGCATCGGATCGGGAAAAATTCCCACCGGCGGCGAATCGATCGAGAGCTACGACGTGATACTGTGAATGGGCATAGAGATACGTTACCTGCTGCGTGAACGTAGGATTGGGCCTCTTCGTGTGCGGTCTGGTGTACTGGGCAGGCTTCTCCTTCGGGTAGTTGGTGTGATCGGTCCAGGACTTGGATCGATGTGATCCGCTGTGGCCTGAACTGTGAACATCCTCGTCGGGGTGTCGCTCTGGCGCGCTCGGCCACGACGGGTACTTCTCGTGACCGGGGCCATAGCAGACGCCTTTGAGGCTCGACGCGTCTCGGACTGGCGGTGTTGGCGGCGGCGACGCTTCGTCTCTTTCATTGAGAGGGAGCGTGTAACTGTCGAATCCAAGACTCTCGCTATACCTGTTCGTGCAAACAAGGAAATACGTCCATTAATGGCACGCGAGTTGAATCGTGTTTGGTCACTAGTCAACATCTATGGAAACGTCGTGACGAATCGTACGCGTGGGAGCAATTATACGCGAACCGAGAGCGAATAGTCGGTGATTAGCGCTCGCACCGCGCGATGAATCACCTGCGAGACGCTCGATAATCCCGGTAGCTGACCACGGATCTTTCCTCTCCTCGTCGGCGATGTCATTGAACCACTTTATTAGCAGGATGTGTGGCCGCCGCGTAATTTATGGAATGACGAACAAGTTCAACGTAACTGGAAACGTGTATAATCAGGCTATAATTGCGACGTCGTGCGTGGACCCCGTCTTCCTAACGACGAGATACCACGCTGCTCGCATCACTACGTTTGACCTATCGCGAAATCTAAGTATGCCGCGACTAATACAGAGAACGTCTAATTGGCTGCCAAACGGTATCTCTTATCTTGCCTGCAAAAAGCTGCTCGATAAAAGAGTGCGCGAGCTAACCGTGGAAACTCGTTCCCCGATACAGATGGGGTAAAATAATTCATTTCGATGCAACCGGCGGATCGATTCCTCAATGAATTCTCTAGCGAAGAAGAGAAACAGGATTTGAATGACTGGAAACATATTTTCTTTAGAAAATCGATAGAAATTGCAACGATTTTACGTTCAGGAGTTCAATGATTCTAAAAATCAAAAATTAAAAAGATCGGAGATTTAAGAACGCGAGTTGCGTCAATTCAGACGTAACATCGCGTGAAAGATAAATGTCTGGAAAAGCAAAAGGCAATAAGAATGACTGACAGCAGAGATGACAAGACTAACAAAAGTTCGATCGAAGGTCACGTACCCGCTGTCGTTCTTGTAGCCCGCAGTATTCTTTTTGTAAGTTTCGTTGTAACCGGCAACTGTGGCTTTCTTCGCTGCGTTGGCAGCCTCGTGCTCGTTTTCCGTGGACCTCCTACCGTCGTTTCTACGCCGATAGTACTCGTTAGGAGGCACCGTCCGAGACGGACTCTGCTTAAGGCCATAGCCTTCCTGAGGATACGACGAGGTACTCTTGAAATTGGCAGTCTCGCTGCTGTGGCCGTGACTCGCGTACTTGTAGGAGCCTGGAGGACAGGAAGGTGGGCCCGGGGCCTCATCCTGGACTCGATATCCTGGCGGTGACGGCTGCAATTCCGTCATCGTGTAACCAACGTCCCCGCCATCCGGGATACACCTATGCAAACCAGTAAAAATAGGTTCATTAGTTTGCGTTTTTATCGTCGTGTCGATGTTTTATAAAGGATAGGTAAAAGTAATTGAATTATTAATTGAATTATTAGAACCCAGATTTTCGGTTTTACATAGCATGACCGATCTGTCAATTGAAACATCCAGGCCAGACAGTTTCCTCTTTAATATCCAAGCGTTACCGTTCTCCCCTATGTGATAATCGTCAATGTCATTCAGTGATCCACTTTGGTAATTGCATCTTCCTCTCGAGATTTTTATTAGTTTCGTGCGATACCCATTACGATAAGTTTATCCGAATTCTTTCTCCACCTCACCAATTTCTTTCGCGCACCTTGCCTCGTACGGAAGCAAGTCCCCGCGTTTCTTACACTGCCGTCTTTTACAGCACAGAAGCAACTCCTCACATTCCGAGGATCTTACGTTCCGTGGATTAACATTACTTCCGACCAATAAATTCGACTGTCCCGAGGCAATTTACCGGAATATGCAAAAACTTGTAACATTCTCACGCGTCCTTTTTCATCGGCGAACGCGTACACTTTTTACCGCTTTATGGAGGAAATAAGCCGAGCAGGCAGCCTTCTAATTGAATGGTCGGAAGGTTAATTAAGACAGTAGTCGAACGATCCTGACGGTGTACCGCGAAACGATACCAATTTAAATTAAAATCGTTAATCAGGAACGCAGCCACAGAGCCGACGCGGAACGGTTCGCGATTAGTCTCGGTTTTACGGATATCACCGTTGATCGACCACGGTCACGCGTAAATTACAACATACCGTAGCTTTCACTCGGTGCACGCGCACCGTATATATAGATTCCTGGGAATCTAGATCCCCGGAGATCTATCGGATCGCGACTCGATCACGCACCTTTTACGACCGCCACCACCGTACACACTAATCAATTTGTTCGCGCGTGGAAAGTACATTGTTTAAGTGCAAACTCGACGAATCGGCCGCTATAGGCGTGTCCGCGATAAAATCCAACGAGCCCGCTTTAACCTTTCGCTCGCGATCACGAGGAACGAGGCGCGATGAGTCGCACCAATGCCGCTTTATCGAGAATATCGAGCGTCGTTCTTGAATTATATGTGCCGTGTAGTAAGGTCTATGGATGAGAAAGGTGTGCCTCGGTAGCGCCTTGCTAATGAGGATGAATGGACCATGATCTAGACGTGAATTAAGGGAGATTCGAAATTGGCGCTGGAATTATGTAGTAGCTTTCAGTTTTACGGTAATCGTATTTTATCTTTGTTAATAGGCCCATAAACTTCTGTTTCTAGTACCACTTAGAACATCGATCTTCTTGTATTAGAACAGAAAAGTAGGTCGGACATATCGTGTATGATATGACAAATGCTTTATTACGAGCATGGGTAAACGTTGCTCTCCACTAAACACCCACATTCTACATTAACTTTTTAATCAAAAGAAGTCGGATGAACTTTGGCATGCTCTCGAAGCCGCATTACAAAGTATGACTCGGTTGCTCCTGACACGCTCGTGGCTCAAAGAAGTCGAATAAAGGATTGCTTTCATTTGTCGCTGATGAAAAATTGCTACCCACGCGTGGCCTCCGCGAGACGATTTCGTTGGAACGGGAACGCGTCATATTGACCGTCATCCGGCAGTGAGATGTAGGTCAGCCGAATGCTCCCGAAGATCTGCGGCTGGCCGAACAATCGGCCGTGTATCATCAGTTATCACGACGTATCCTGCGATCGCTGCGTGATACGAATAAGCCGTTCTAGATTCTTCCACGTTTACTCGGGAACCGCTCGCGTCCGAGCGCACAATCGTTGTCGTTGTACGCCCCGCGCGATCAAGATCGATGACGTTGGAGGAAAGCATCCACCGCCGTTCCTCCGCCGTGTTCTCTTAAACGCTTAAACGTTTCTATGGACACAGTCCGTTGATCCTGTAACCAACGGCTGGACATACGAATGAAAACGTGAGAAACGGATAAGGAATTCGCCCGGTAAATTCTCGACGCCTCCATGACCATGTATATTTATGCCTATGCGCGCGTGAAACCGGTACATCAGCGAGGTCAGCGATATAGAAGAGAAGGAAGATGGAAGAAATCATCTGGTCCACGATGCAACTCAACCCGCCGCGATTTTTCCTCCAGGCGTTCCTCGATCGTGGCGGATGATCCTCGATCTCGAGCTCCACTTACCAGTTCGCTGGATCCACGCGTTCTCAAGCGGCCTGCACGCATTCCGCCGGTTCAACGGGTTGCAAAATGCGGCGGAACGATTTTGTAACGAGCGAAAGTATGCGGCTGGTGTACCGCAATGCATAGCAATACGTAAAAACTAATAATAAGAGATCGTTTCGAGTGCCTCGATCTACGCCTGCCGTTAACGAAAAGCAAGTAGAGCGACTTAATAAATGGATTGAACGCGAATTGACAAGTCGTAATAAGCTAATCATATTTAATAACCACGACAGTTGGATGACGATAGACAACGAGCCGCAGAGACACGAATTCGACAAAACGTTGCAGCCGAGAATCGTAAACAGCTCCGAGCAACCGCGTTTAAAGCTAATAAATTGAATATAAAAGCCCGCTATCAGGTCTCGTATACACCAGGAACTCACGATCTTTAGCGTGCGTTAAATTGAATTCGTTATGGTGGGCGTGTCGGCGCTGTAGTTTCACGTAATAAGAAACGAGCCTGAATAGACGCACATGACAGAATTATGATCCTTTGGGATTCGAAATGCCTGTCGTTTCGTACAAATATACTGCGAATTCCTATATTTCAACGATTCTGCGTTTTCTACATAATCTTGTTTTTCTTTGTTCCAACGATTCTGCGTTTCCTACATAATCTTTGTTTTTCTTTGTTCCAACGATTCGTGGACTAGGTAGGTCAGTTTAGCGAATTAACGTGCTACTCGTGCATTATCTTTCCCTCACGCAAATTGTCTCGCGGAACGCAAACTGGTAGAAACGAGTCCAATTACGATGGTTCCTTTGTACTCGCAAGTGAGTTGCATCGCGTCTGACAACAAAATATCCGCTCTTCTGCACCGGTTCTTAGTAATAGTTTAATAATAGTAGCTGTAATCATATCCTACCGGATTCCTTGGGCGAACACGCAACCCTGTTCCGGAACGTGTAATTTTCCCTGTCGGAACCGTCAAAACTTTAAGCAGGAGAACGCGCCAAATAGAGAACATTAGAAAAATCAGGCCAGTAGCGCGATGACTGTGTTTACAGACATTATTTTCGATGAATGAATCTTTTTTTTTTTCTTTAAAAATTATCGTGATGTTTCCCAAATGGAAATTATGTAGGGAACTAATGAGATTTGGAATTTTCGAGTGCGTGTCTCTTGGTCGTATACGTGGCGAATACATTATGTAGGTAAATCTCCAAGGGAACGTGTAATTTCCTCAGTTAGGATCATCAAAAATGCTCGTGCACCCAATAATTCTTGTCCGCTGTACACGGTTATTTTACGTACTAATACACCGTTCTTGATATTTCTTTTTACGAACACTGTTGCCATTTTGGTAATGGTCGACGATCTTTGGACGTTAGCTCTGCAATTTCGAGGTTTCAGCAACAATTTGAAAGATCAAGCCATTGTGTTTTTCGTATGCGATCTAGCCCGAAACAAATGCTCTCCGTATCAAAGCAATTAAGTTGACATTTTTCTCAGTTTTACAAACTTTGAGATCCTCAAATTTTGGATCCTTGAAACTTTAAAAATTTAAATGCACCGTGATAAAGTCGATACACTGAATACTCGCAGGGGGTTGGTTTCTGCCGTAGGAACGTTAATAAACTCATCGCGTGGTAAAAACGGAACGCGGAACGAAACTCGTACACGCAAGCCGTGCCTAAATTATCAGATCGTTACGAGAGCGGCGAACAAAACGACTAGCATGGTCTCCAACATGGCTGAATGGGCTGGAATCGCGCGTACGACAGAACGAATCTGAATGGAACGTAACGAGACGTAACGCGCTCGAATGGGAATGGAACGCAGTTGAACTGGGGGAAATACGTCGAGTCGAATCAAGTAAAACGAACCGTACTGTTCAACAACCAAAAACGAAAGTACAAGAAACAGATCGTACGCAATACGAGACATTTGGCGAGCCACATGCAGAAGAAAGACAAGAGAACCGAGAAAGACGATAAAAGAAGAAGATGATGAGAACCGCGATGATACGGGACATGGTCGCGGAATTACGCGTGCGAAAAAGAAAAAGAGAGGCGACGACGTTGAATCTCGGCTTGCACGTCCTTAAATCACCGGCGTTAATTGCTGGTCGAGCAAGATCGTCGCCTTGAGTTTCGCCGTGATAAATTCACAGCGATTCATTCGCAACGTGCACGCGTTCGTCCTCGAGGGTTGTTTTCCCTGTTCGCGCGCCGCTGCGTCTTTCCTCGCCTTCTTCCCGCCGGCTTTATCGCGTCGCGTCGGATTGCAAGCTCGCAAACAGTGGGATCCTTTCGACGACAAGCGCGCAACTCGACGAAGTTCACAGAATCTGCAGCGACGCGGAGTATCGCGTTTCCAAAGACCAAGGACGGTTGCGAGATGCCGCGGAGGAAGTAGATACGCGCGTATCGGAGGCGCTAAGGAAATTTGTCGTCACATTAAAGACGCGGAATGCTGGGATTAAGTGTCAGGGAGGAACGTAAGGAATGGCGTTTGTGAAGCGGTGGATACCTATGATCTGCCAGAGACGAGAGAGTAGACATAAACAAAACCACTTACAATCGAGTGTTACTAGACGGCAACCAATAGCTGCAGCCGCAGCAATCGCGTTTTGTTTATGTCTACTCTCCCGTCTCGTTGCACAGATTATACAGTGTCTTTCTTCTATTTCGTGTAGATTTGTTTTCTTTACTTAAAGCAAAATTAGATTTCAAGTCAATCGATTCATCGCTAACTCATAGAGTAAAATAGGATTATCTGTTTAAAGGTAGAGTCATGATTCTGGAAGTTATTATTCTTTATAATAGCATTAGAGATGGCATATATTCGCAGAGAACGAGAAACGATGAGCCGCCGCTAATTTCCTGTATGACAGTCTAACAGTAGATCTAGCGGTTCAATTAGAGGCTCCGATCAGGAAGTAAACATTTACGAATCTTTTATTTTGCCGCGAGAACTGTTAACTGTTTTAGAAAAACGTTGCATACGCTTCGTAAGAATAGTAATCCGCGTGTAATTACGATTACTTAAGCGCAGTTAGCCGTGCACGCCAGTCGTATACAACAAATGTTTCCCTTCTGCTTGCACTTTTAAACGATGCCAAATTAAATATCTGTCGAGATCTAACCGGTACACTTCGTTCTTCGTGGTTTCCGGCAGCAGTTTGATCCAGCTGTTCGACACAGCTCCCGTGATTACCGTAAATCGTTCTTTACGTAACGCCATCAACCGAACGATATCAGCTTTTAATGCACCAGCTCCGCGCGTCCTATCGAATCGCATAAATTCACGTCCGATACCACCGATATTAACGAGTCTATTGCTACACTGTAGTCATTTTGCGCTTTCAAATTGGTCAATGCACATTTCCATTAAAGAAATAGATGCTAAAATATATAGATGTAGCATTTTCAGGAAGTGCAACAAATCTCACTGTCTTCCGTATACTGGAACAAGAATTAGACGATCGTGGGCAGAGTAAATCAGAAAGTTCACGGGGGAAAGAAGAAAAAAATGGCTTGAACGACCGGCTCGTGAACGTTATTCGCGTTACATCACGTAATTAATGCGGCCGGCGCGCACGTGTTAGTTAGGGGAACGATCGAGAGCGAGCGCTCGAGAGTCGGATTTTAATTCGCCTGTAATACGCGCGCGCGCGCTATTTTAATCAGGCGCAGTATGGAATTAATGGCGGCACCGATGCATCTATCAACCTGCTTTCGAGATAAAGACGTTTCGATGATGCTGGTCGCGCGATACCAACTCCACGATCAAAGGAGTGAAAGTCTCTCCTCGAGATTCGCTATTTATATGGATTACCATACAGTCTGACAACGAATTCTTGCACGAGGAATTTCGAGGCGAGAGATACAAACGAAATAAATAACTAGATAATTCTTTCGCAATGATGAATGTCGAGAGAGGTGCGATGAAAGGTTCCAGAAATTACCGTGAAATTTAGTGGGTTACAAAGAACATTCGAATTAAAATGTCAATGAGAACACATCCCCTTGACGCTATCAATATCCTGTGACGGCAAGAAGGCATTAATTCTTCTTTTGCGTTGTCCATCGAAATAGCAGCCGATTTGGTTATACTTCAACGATGCTGTATCCACGGATCTCGAATAATTGGTTGATAGGATTCATTCCGGTGGAGAGACTGGAGCGCAATTGGCGGCGTGCGATTCACGATGCATCGTAAAAGGAAGCAAAGAAGCCGATGGAAAAACAATGAAGGTCAGCGTGCGCGGGTCGCGTTCCTCGCGGCGACAGCGGGCCTCGGAAAAAGAAATTGACGAGGAATGCGGGAGGAGGTTAAACGGCCGGCCGTAGAATACCAGGAGACAAGATACGAGAGGGCTTATCGTGTCCCCGCGTCTATTTCTCGATCGCTGCGAGCGGTAAATTCAACGCGAGCACTGTCCTCGAGCGAGCAAAACGACAGGATGGAAGGCAATTACCGCCGGAGACAGCGAAAAAGCCAGATCGATAGACGATAAAGGGGCTTTCGTTATGACGAACGAGCGAGATGGCCGTGTACGACCGTTCGAGGACTCAGAGACGATGAAAAATAAAGAAGAAGTTCTTAAAGAAGAAGTTCTTAAAGAAGAAGTGTGTTTCAGACCGCCGATCTGCCGCCGAATGATCGATAATTAACGTCCCCATCGAGCAAGCTTTAACTTACGACGAGCAAATAATCGTGATGTCTTGGTCCGGAGTTGTGAATCTTATAGTTAAATCGTCAATCTTATGAAAATTTTATATATCCGTTTGATAAATTACAGATCACAGAGAAAAAAAGTCGATGCATAGCTTCTTTCCTCTCCCTCTTTTTTTTTTTTTTTTTTTATAAAGATCACAATACGTGTGAGCACTATGGATCACGACTTACATATATAGCTCATGAACGTGCTTTAACCGCGTATAAACTTCGAATGACACGATTATTTTCAGTGTCGTTAATTCTGTTGAAATCGTGAACGCCCTGGAGGCCACGTTTGTTATCATAAATTGAGATTAAGAGGAATATCAACTCGCAGCTCGACGCGTGTAAATCGGAGAAAGATAGGGGAGAGCTAGACAGCTAGGGTATCTCTTAAAAGCCCTATTAATCCAGGCAACATTACCGACCCGACGTTCGTCATGGACGACCGTTGCTCGGAGACACGAATTATAAATATTCAGGCTGCGACGACGAGCCTGCAATGCAGCTCGCAGACAGGAATACGAGGGCTGGAAGGAAGCGTTTCACGAGAATCCGTGGGCCGTGGAATGGAAATCTGGCCGCGATTCGATTTTTTTTTTCTGTTGCTGCCGGTCAGAATTATGATCCAGCCCCCGAGGTACGAGAGCGTTGGTGGCAGGGCCGTGCCATGGGTCTGCGTAGGCCCCTGCTGGCCGGGTTGGTTGCTTCCAACGGTAGCTGGGTCTCGAAGAAAATGCAGGCCTGCCGGTATTCTCCGAGAGATGTCTACGAATGCTGAACATCCATTAGCGTAGGACGTCGTTCCTATATAACGTCGATAGAATAGCGGGCTTTTCATTTGTACCGCTCATGGAAGAGTCTATTAGGCCGTCATAGCGGCTAAAGTAGGTTAATGCGCTTGATATTACGAGAGGGTGTAACTCTCGTCCTTCCCGAAGGAATAGTGAGCTTTAAATTTCCATGGCCGTAAGCTTCCTTAGGTTGCTGTTATTCGAATGCTCAGTTACGAACCATGATTTTGTAGTACACGATTGTGGTAGTTAATAGCTGAAACTTCGAACGTTATTTATGATATACGGTCCTCCCATAAAATTCTGTACCATCGTCTTGATTACCATCGAATCGTTCATCACACATTCCAAACCAGGTATTTCCACTTGAGTTCGCGTGCGCGGATAGCGAGCGAGCCAACACTCGTAAGACAAGTAAGTTGCACGATTCAAGGATGAAATTACGAGGAAAGTGTATCCACGATTAATCCAGGATGCCTCAGCGATCGTCTTCAGGTGCGACTATAACTGTTCAAGGCAAGTGCCACCGAGTTCTCGTTTATAGTAGGTAACAGGATAACGTTTCAAAGTCTATTTATCAAGGCATCTCGACTCCGTTAGCGGCCACGATAACGCGCGTATTAATAACAATCAATTAACGGAGATGAACGTGCATAACACGGACCACGTCGATAAATCGAAGAATTCGAGGGCGCGTGAGAAGGATAACCGAGCTTTCTCCCACACTGATTTCAATGGCGCACGAACAAAGCAGATTTTTCAACAGTCGAGCACGCATATTTGCACGTGACGACAGGCTTGTGGATCGCGCAAAAGTACACAGAGACTTTTACGCAGTCGCAAAACAGCCAAGCCACTGATCGACAAGTTATATCGAGTTTTATCGTGCCGATACCCGCGCACGTCGATCATTAAACATTCGTTTGACATAACACGACGTTTACTTCACTATAGTGTTTTCGTGACAATAAGTATCGCAATAGCACCACATTCTTCATAAAATTGAATTCGATTCGAATAATTTTCGCTTCGATCTCTCGCAATTTTCTTTGTTAAAGTTCCATTGATTATACACATTTTTAATCCTTTAGAAAGTATCATCCTCCCAAAGAGATTTCACGCTGAACGCCTTCGTAAGATATCCTCGAGACGTTTCAAATTTCCAAAATTTATAAGAATCCAATTTTACCGACACGGAACACAAAAGTGTTACGCCCGGTCGAAAATTATCATTCGCGCGGCGCGTAAATATTCTTTTATTTTCAGACAGGATAGCAGGATGCCGACGGTGAAACTTATTGCCCTTATTAACGCGATCATTCGCGAGTCGACCTGAGGACGTACGATCGCGGAAGGGGACGAGAAGACGACGAACACAGTGAACGAGGGAAGGGAAACGACGCGACGCGTTGAAATACGACGAAACGTGCACGGCTGGTCAAACGCTCGGAGGAACGGATCGTAATTTTCTTCGCTTTGGTCTCTCGCTAGCTCGATCGAGGGCTCGTGTTCCCTTTCGAAAGTCCGTGCCATAACTCGGCCGGTGCTTCGTTGCCCGGTTATACGTATGAAACATTAAGCCCGTATAGCGTCCGCTGATTAACGCGTACTTTCATGCGAGGGACGCATCCAGGATCAACGATAACGCACGGCATCGCCATCTCGAATGTTGTACTTGTAACCCAAATTGCTTTACGGTATCCTTCTCACCCGTATTTATAAGGAATAGAGCGCTTGCGAGAAATAAAGCAAACTTGAAAAATCATCGAGAAATTATCGAAACTATTCAGAATTACTGAGTCTGAAATTTTAACTTTTTCTTGCTCTTGCGTGCCCTGAATCATTATTTTAATTACAAGACTATTAGCAATCTATCGCAGTAATCGTCGCAATAATGTTTCGATTAATCTTGATATCCACATTAATTTTCCTATTCTATATATTGTTATTTAATTTCATGAATATTTTAAATGATTCAGATTTTGCAAACAGTTTCTGCCATCTTCTGAGTAGAAAATTCTGATTGATCGATCGTTTTCCTAACAACCTACGTCAATTATTGTGTTTTTTAATCTAGCAGTTATTCTAATGTACGAAAGCGTACTCACATATTCCTGTTGCAATATATTGTACAATCACTTGTTTCGCGTTTCATCGTAAACATCGAATGTAACAGCAGGAAGCTCGCGAGTACTAGGGTTTCGGAATCTATTCTTATCGATCGTTTTCTCGCGAATAGCCACCGTCGGATTCGTCGCCCCGTGAAATGCGACCGACGTTGATCGCGATTCGATTCCACGCCGGATTCGTCCTCGATCTTCGATCAGTTTGCTCGACGGTTCAAGTGTCACTCCATCGTACAGATCTTCAGATAGTCAATGGCGGAAAGGAGAGGTTGAACGAGAAAAATCGGGACGTCGCAATTTGTTATTTACCATTCTCTACGTTCGGTAGCAATTATTCCGCGGCGATGCGATTCGATAGCACGCGGTCGGGTGCACTTTCATCCGGCAGTGTGCAGTTTTACGGCGCGTCGAATCGCGCGTCCATTTGTTGCCGCGGAGATTATCTATCTGCATATTTCTTCGGCCCGCGAGATCCCGCTGATACCTCAAACGATCGGCTGGATCATATATCTCCGACGAAAGAGAAAAATCGGACACGCTTGCTTCGATCGATCGCGTGATAGGCTATTGTGTTTCTCTAATTCGCTGCCCCGATCGGCGGCGTCGGTTAATCGCGATCGATTGGGTCGAAGGTGCACGATCTCGACCTTGGACCTGACTCGATCGCATACCTTCCTAAATGTCCGCAACTTTAGTCATTTACAGAAGAAAATTTGTTACGATAATAAATTAAACGAGATACAATGATCCATCGAAAAAGTCGAGTGCGACAGGTATGCTGTGTGATTTCATAACGATAATTTGTCTTTTATTCGCGAATCAAAATTCATGGCAAGAAATTTCATCAAGAACTTTAGCAAGGGAAGAGTTTATACATCCTGAATTTCTTAATGGTCGCGCATTCGGTTGGAATGTTGTGCGATTTCCTTGGAGCAATGCGTGTATTCGGAAGAGGCAGTGCGCAGAGCATCGAGGGCCGATCGAATAAATTCGTCCCGCGGAATAGGTCGCGGCTGGGAACGAGAAAATGCTCTCAGGCCCGAGGGATCGAGGCAGAGCGGTTCGTTCCTCCCACGGTCCCATCGCAGACCTTATCTGCCTGGCATACGCGCGAGTGCGTCGAAAAGAATCAGCCAGCAGGCTCTCTCGTACGCGCTTTGCAAATGCGTACACGCGGTGTGTACGATTTCCTGGAGTAACGGCCCCGAGGTGATTCCTCGTAGCGCGGTCTTTCGCTCTTTCCTGCTCTTGTATGGCGATAAACGCGAAAATAAAATGGACGATTATCGAGTCAATGCATCGGTATCGCGACGATATCCGGGTGGAACGAGCGTCCGGGTGTTTCCGAGCGCGCGAGTCTCGAATAATTTCGCTCGAACGGAATGGCGTTTCGAACTTTATAGATCGGCGTAGCGTGGGCAAGGCGCTAATTAACGGATAGACAAATCGATCCGGCATACGAAGGGCGTAATAGGCGTAAACTGTTCGGTGCAGCTGCTCGGTTCTAACCGGTATCGATGGATCGTGCACGTGGAAGAGTCGCGTTGCGCCACGAGAACCGTACCTCGCCGATTGCGCCATCGGCAACGCTCGCGGAATACGACGAAGGGGAACTGATTAATTAACGCGGAAAGAGGCGGTGTTGGAGGGGGCGAACGCTGCGGGCGACTCGACCTTGTCGGTATTCGCCGCTAGAGGAACTCGTGCATAGAATAATACGGTGTGTTCAGGGTATGAACGGCAACGGTTCGGAGGATTTTTATTCTCGCCGTGGCAGACAAACGAACGGAGAGCAAAACGAGACCGCGGTATTAAGATTCCGCGGGACGTTATTAATCGTTTAAGCAAACACGAGATTCGCTCGTGAAATCAACTTAATCGAGTTTATCAGCGTGAGACTTCCGTACATGGATACGCCGGACAACGAAACGGAATACGCAGAGAAAAAATGAAAGACACCGGACGAGCATAGACGAGAAGGAGAAGTCACGTAGTGGCGCGTTTTACAGTAATATCGCTATTACCGCGTGTTCGACGCTCCGACGCAATTTAAAACGCGGTCTACGCAGTCAGAAATAAATTTGAATAGGAACGTAGACGCGGGGTGAAACTATTAATTGCTAGAGAGCCGCGAGTTTGCCTGCGCCGCGGTCCAGCTTTCTTATCAAGAAAAGAAGTTATCGGGAATGACGTATCGACCGATCGGTATCGCCCCGCTGCGTAACTATGGAACCGCGAGTTATCGAGCCGCTTGCGTGCTTCATCGCGTCAAGTCCGAGGGAGGAAAAGCTCGTACCTCCTACGGCGACCGCGTTTCTATACACGAGCGCAATCAAAGAACGCCGATTCGTTCGTTCGATTCTAAGAGCCAGCTGGCGAGCAGAATTTCTTGCCTCGAATACTTGTTTTACCAGGGCATCGTCTGAGTTACGTCGCACAGACCAGCGAGTCGTATGAAACGAATGACGCGATCACGAATCGCGGCATGGACGCTCTCGTTCGCCTGATTCAGCGAATTAAGCAAGCGATTCGATGTAGGTAGACCTTGATGATCCGTGGGGCCCCGATTCTGATGCAATCTACCTGCAAACGCTTCGAAAGGAGCATCGAATGTATCTTTGGGCAACGATCTAGAGAAACGAATATAATTATTTCTTTGATACATACTTAGTCCTCGTTATTGTTCCGCAATGACAAACAGAAAAATTCAGAACATAAAACGGCAATAGCCTCTCTGAAGAGAAAAAATTAAAAGGAATCGTATAACCGTAACAACCTATAAAACAGGCCTAACTTCGTGATTCAACGATTAAAAAACTTTGCGAGGAAAAAAAAAATCCATATATATGTATGAACCACTTGCAAGTCGCGAACAACGTCTTGCACGCGTTGAAATCACCAGCTCGCCGCTCCGCCTAGCGTTGAAATCTCCAGAGACACGATCGCGGCTGGCAAGTTATTCCAGCTTCGAAGTTCACCGGACCGCTCACGAGGTACGCGGTAATGAGCGGTCCACAGCGGTAATTCGCAGGGAAGCCGTTCGACTGCGAAGTTAGTACGCTGGCTCGGAGAGGACCGGCCAAACGAGACGATGCAACGTTCAGAGGGGTCTAGAGGGCCAGTGGAGGCCCCGCGGACCGAGCCTATGGGTTAGTAGAAGGGACCCTGCACGAACGGAGAGAGAACCGGTCCTTCCTCTGGCCCGACTACACCTCTCGCTCCTCTCTCCTTCCATTGGCGTAGGACAACGAGCGTGGGTGCTAACCGAAGCCGCGCGGTTTTTGCCGCGACCGCGAGAGGATCTCCTAACGCGAGCCTCACTGCTCCTCGTTAGCGGTTGATTAGTATGGATGATGAGGCGCAGGAAATTTTACGAGGAACGTGCCTGCTTCTTTTGGCCTCCCGTGGGTGGATGAATTGGATGCAATTATGATTTCTCCGCGGAACGGGGCAGGTTGCGTTAGAAGATTGCCCGGTGTAATTTCCTTTCTCTTTTCCTAGTTCTTTCATGCAGGACTGCGAGATTGAGAGATTGTTGATAATAAATGATCGAGTTCGAGGTTCGTTCGTTTAACAGCGAAGCGGAGGTAGCATTCCGCGAACGTACGTATCGCATGAGCGTGCACGAACGCGAAGGTTCAAACCTGGAATCGAGGTACTTTTTCGACGATGACCTCCCTTCGTGCTCCCCACCGTGTTTCGGTCATTAACCTCGGAGCCCTTTCGCGTGATACGAGCACGTACACCCACAAAAAGCCTGAGAGCGAGCGCATGTCATTACATAAGCGTATGATGAACGCATAAGTAACTGTAATGCACATCGACCCTCCCGCTTCGTATACCTCCGATACTATCGAGCCTCGATAAATGGACGCGAACGTCCGAGTTGTAGATGCAACGGAATAAAAAGGACCTTGACGTTGCGGACCATCGTGTTCGATTACATAACCGATCGCGATTGGATCCTGTAAAAGACAACGACCACACGAATCTTGACTGGAAAGCGGGATTCCTCGTAAATCCCGTCGAGGAGCTATCGATGTCGCGAGTTCTCCTCGAGCCGCGAATCATCCTAACCCGACGAATCGTTGGGCGAGATCGCCGCGCTTCTTTCGAGGCCAACGATCACGGTAATTGAAGGCACCTACGCACAGCCAACAGAAGAGATCGGTGCTTCCGAAGCAGACGAACATCCGTGTACCGAATGCCGTTAGACCACCACCCTCTTGTCAACGGCTGTCAAGCAAAGGAGCACTGCCCTCGCTTCGCACTCAGCCGCTTAGTTCTTGGCAACTGACAACCAACTCGCGCAAGAGGCCGCAATACGTACACCCACCTGCAGCACAAAACGACAGAGAAGTGAATCACGCGTTGCTCGCATATAATTCACACGAAGTGGGGGCCAGATACTGTTAACCGCTGTCACTCGCTGACAGCTGAGACACTACGAGCCCCTTCCTACGTCTCCTCTTTCTTCAAGCTTTTTATCACGATCGCCTAGATTTCAGATCGTACGACCACGAAACGTCTAGGTCAACGAAGAGTAATCTCCGTTGATCGATCGGTATTTGCATCGCTTGAAACTGCCTCCCGGTGTTTCTCTTTCTTCTCCGAGGATCCATTACGCAGGTGACACTGGCAACGTTTAGCTGGCGGCGTTGTACAGTATACTCGGTAAATCGGGGGTCGATGCATTGCCTCCGGTGAGTCTTTGATCTTCGATGAAAATACGGGGAAAGAGCAACGTTGGCAGGTGGTCTACTTCGCTTCTGTTTTGATAAACAGGAGAAGCTTAAGGCATGGTCGTTTTAAGGCTGTAAGTACGTCTTCGAGTTCTCGAAATACAAAAGCTCTTTTACGAGACGTATGTAAACACGCGCGTACGTACCTATTCACGATTTTGGGTCACGTTCGGCGTTCGTCCCACTTGGTAGCTAACCCTGTTGCCGCAGTACAATCGAACACTCGCGACCGGTACTCACCGCCTTACCCATCTCTCGGCTACCTACTATTTACAGTAAAAGAGATAAACAGCGGCTCCTTTCGCGCCTGTTTACGGTACTCGCGGGATAGATTAAAATCAGCGAAAGAAATACGCGTCTCGAGTAGGCCATGAGGAACGTAGTCGTTCCCTCCGTGAGCGCAACATCACGCATGCACGGAGATCATGTTTCCCGAACGAGTACCAAACAGGGGGAAAAAAAGAGAAGGGGAGATCGGTGTCACCGAAAATCAAGCGGCCCACCCGGTCGATCGTCGAGCAGTGAACACGAGCGTGCTCGACGACACCGTGGCCAGGTATACAATAAATATCGGCGACAAATTAACGCGCGCCGAGGGAGAAGGCTCGGTTGCTCGGCGGGCAGTCGTCGGGTAAACGTGCAATTACTAATTACAGATAGCCGGTGATTCGAGTAACGGGAACGCGAAACGCTGCACTGCTTACCGTGGTGCGCGCAGGGTAATTTAATTAACGGCAATTATATCGCCGGCACGCTGATTTATGCGTCCTGATGGAATCGCGACGTCCGTAACGCGACACGGATCCTTCCTCCTTCGCGCGACGCCTGCGTGCACCACACACTTTCACCGTATTCGTAACGCACCATTATGCCACGCTTTAAATCTCCGCGTGACCACGGGAACGGCCACGTTAATTGGCGTTATCCGCGCGAAACGCGTCACGAAAAAGAGCCCGATGCGCAAAAACCCGATACCCACGACGTTCCTCGTCGATCGGACCGCCTTCGTCCCTCACGAACCAAAGATAAACGAGAAGCCCGTGTTTCACAGCCACTTTCCTCCGCCACGACACGGCCACTAAGAGCCACAAAGAGCCACTCGATACGCACCCTATACTGCCAATCAAGGTGTCAACGCTATCTGGAGTACGTTTCGAGGCGGTTTTCTGCTCGACTCACGAGCCCGTCAGGATACCAGTCATCCAGAAGGTTGGAAGCGTATCGCGAGCGGATGCCGCGAGGGTTTCGAACGTTAATTGAATAATTTGCATCCCACCTGTCGGTATTCGTCTGGATGGGACGCGCTGTATGACGGGACGAGGTCACAAATGGGTTGGATTCTTTCTTCGCTAATCTCGTCCGTCCACCGGTCATCAACGATTTCAAGCGTCAACTAAAACGAGCAGACGAATATTATTCCGAGAAATCAGAAACGACTTCACAGCAACGAAATTGCACGTTCGAGCGAAAACACCTTATTGCAGTAAATGAGAACCGGACGATCACGCGAGACGCTGCTTAAAGGAAACGAAGAATAAATCGATTTAACTGGTTGTCATTAGCGTGCATTGTCAGGAACGACGGAGTTTTAAGCGATCGTGGTGCGTTTGAGATTATTACAAATTGCAGGTTGGCGCACGGACGCGATAAGGCTCATTCGTCATCGTTTCACAGTGGCGACGGTCATTGTTATTTAAATCCGTGCATCGTGGTGCTTGCTCGCGGTACGGTTCTCCTCCGTGGTGTACTTCGCAAACAGGCTGCGCGAAGAGAAGCAACCGGGTTGCACGAGTTTCGCCGCGAACCCGCTCGTTGCTCAGGAATTTCACCTAGGCAGAAATGCACCCCGCGAGTATCGAGAGACCGGTTATTGCTCGACATTCCTGACCGTCGACCAGATGTCATCGGCCAAGGCAACCTCACGGAAAAAGGCAAACCGGAGGACATCGACTTTAATGCGACGGTATCGGTTTCAGTCTCCGAATACCACGGCAAAGAGCCACCTGCCTCTCTGTCAGCCTTCATGAACGCACGTGGAATCGTTCTGGAAACGGCGATCCATTCAACAGCGGGATAGAAAAAAGGACTACCTTGAGGGAACGACGCAAAGAACACGCTCTGTGTGATCTGGAATTAACGTCACCCAACCACTTTGCTCTTAAAAACCAACCTCCGTAGCTGAATGCCTTGCAAATTCGCGAAACGGAATTTCTCGATGTCCAAATCAACATGACGATGACGAAGATTCTCTTTGTTGACAACGCGTAGGTAGACGCGCATAATGTATCGCCAAATATGAACATTCGTGAATTCCTTCGGCTATTAAGACGGCTATTTGTCACTTTCGAGGCTACGATCTACAGACGCTTTTGAAAATCGATAAGTAATTCCAAGCGAGAGAGAAGAAATCTCTACGGAAGTTTGAAGTTCATCGATCCCAAATTTCACGAGGAGAGGCATTTACTGCGTCGATGATATTTCATCGGCAATTATATTTGGAATTCGCAATCCGTTAAGCGAGAGGTCAAGTGGGTTAGGGGGTTATGAGCGGCGATTTCAAAAAGTGGCCGTGTCACGTCGCAAGGCCAAGAATGCAATCGGCGGCGTACGTCTCTTTCTCGATTCGTTTCCAGGCCTTTCGGCCCTTGTACGGTCGACGGTCGGGCAAGAAGTGGTCGTTCGAGCATCGAGGCACGGCCGCTGCAGCCGTATGAGGCAGCGACACCTCTTTCGTCGGCTTCGCGTCTCAACACGTGCTGCTCCAGAAATCAAATGCACCGGGGGAAAAACCGTGCATCGCGTCTGTAGATTAAAATAAAAACGCGAACCGGGCGTTCGCTCGTCCGCGCGCAACCCGCTTGAAAACACCAACCGGGCTTTTTCGTGTTTCTCCTCCTCGACGCTCGATCCTCCAACAGTTTATAAAAAAGTCGCGCGACGGGTCGCCGTAAAAAAGTAATTGCAACGTATCGCGGTTTCCATCGAAATTCCGTGCTGTCACTTCGATCTAGCGATGCACAATGCAACTACCGATAGATCGAGCGGATTTCGGTGATCGGTCGAGTATCGATCGCGTCGATCGACTTCGTTATTCGCTATCTGTCCGTCTACTTAGCTCGACTAGATCGAGTATCTGCGACACGTAGGATAGGATCAGGTTGGAGTTGGTTTACGATGAATAGGAGTCTTGCGATTCTTGTCGCGATCGAGAGACGAACGGCAGAGTCGATAACGGAAGGAACGCTTGGTTCGCGGATTAGTAGCCTGACATGTGTCATAAGAGACATTCCTACGTAAAAATATTAGAACGTAGGAATACCTCGAGCAACAAATGTATCTGGATTAATCGAATCTACGTTCAATAAGTATCAAGAATGATAGCACGAACCACTCGAATCTTGTGCCTAACGTAAATACACGTTCCGCCTCGACCGTAATGCGCTTACCACTAACGATACAAATCGCCGGTATAAACTCCTCCCCGAATCGATTTCCTATTTTTACGACTTCATCGCGAACTCGATAACGTGAATCTTTGTTACATCCCGCCACCCCCACCCGATCCAATTAATCTTAACGCGTATCGACTAGCGCGCTGCAACACGCTTCCACGTAGCTACCCCTATGAATTCGGAGCGGCGAACCAATTGTTCGACGAATGGAAAAGAGTCTGGATAATCGAGAGCGGCAAAAGAGCGATTAACGGCAATAATAAAAGCGGGGCTATCGAGCCGCGGACCAGCGGCTCCATTAAAACAGCCGCAAACAGTCCGTTGCCGTAATTTTACGTCGTTTCCCGCAGCTATCGTTGGATCTCCGCGGCGCTATTTCAAGGTTCCGAGCCGTGTAAAGCTGGCTGCTACGCTCCTTTACGACGCTCCGCGCCATACGCTAATAACTCACGCTCTCAACTATCAGATAGGTGTATAACAGAAGCGCTGCCTCGTTCTATCTTCCTTCGGGGTTCGAGCCACGAAGGCAGCATCGTTGCTCCCAGGCCGACGATTCGTTCGCGCGCGAGAATGAACCGCGATTTATCGCCGTGATGCGGCCGAGAACCCGCAGGACCCTCTTTTTCGCGGCCGGACGCCGATCCAAAGGAAGAGCAAACCGGCAAACGAGGGATACCTTTGGCTGCAGATAAATACTCGCCCTGGCGACTTTATCACTCGCGCGTACACGTGTAGACCCGTGTGCGTACACGTTGAGTGCGTAAGGTGGATTGAACAGCGCGTACGATGGTGGATAGTGTTTTTAGCAGAAAGGTTTGCTACGCAAGCAGCAAATGGATCGAGTTCGATACGCGATAGCTTAAACCGATTGAAGCTTCGTAAGGTCAATTGTTTTATGTTAGTGACATTAGATTATCAGTTTGCATAAACTTGTATCGAGAATTGATATCAAAAAATAGTAACCTTCTTTTTCGAATAACTTTTACGATATATTACTAACAAAAAGTTAGGAATCATTAATGTGCTGTAATTTACATCCTCTTGCTACGATATAAACTCCGTGATAATAAATGATGCAGCGTCAAGTGATAGAATCTATTTGTACAGGCAGAGAAATGGGAAGACGGCTAATCAGCGTGGAGGAATGAGAAAAATTGTTATCGGGCTGATCGCGGAGCTCTGTTTCTGCCTGCGGTCGGCCCGTTTATTTGCTCCAATTTGTTGCGCTTTAATTCCCGCGCGGCGCGCAGTCACGTTACTAATGATGTTATGAACGTTCTGTCATTGCGCGGATTCCCGGCGATCGCTTCGATACGCGTTCGACGAGCGGTTTTAGCCCGGCTACCGGCTGCATCCCCGCATGCCACGGATCCGAGCGCATGCCGGCAACGAGTTTTTCATCGAGCTCGTACGCCAGGCAGAGTCACCACGACTCGTCTTCTCGGCGACCACGAAAGAAGCTGCCTTCGCGTCGTTTAATTTCGACGACAACGAAGACGACGAGAACGAGGAGAGAACGATGAGAGACGAACACCGAGTCGAGGACGACTCGGTATCGATCGCAATTACCGGCGCGCAACCGAGAACCAACAGCCACCACGGACAAAACGAGCCGCAGTTCCTTCCCGGCGAGAACGCGGAACAGTCGTGAACAGATGTCGTTCCGTGGAATGCCGACCGCCGATCCTACGGGCTCTCGTCTCTCCGTCCTTCCTCGTTTCTTCCCGTTCTGGAACCGACGACGCCAGAGACGCGACGTTCTCGGAACGAACTCGCCTGATATCTTGTCGACGGATGCCCATATTTTTCCCTACGGTCGAACGGTAGCCACCTCTTTTTTTCTAAGTTCTTTGAACCCATACCAGTCGAAAGCATCAGTAGAAAGGTTGGAGGTTCCCTTTTTCGTTCAATCATAACGATAAATCCAGTGTATAGAGAATTTTTGTTTAATGTCAACGGAATAAATTACGAGAGTCTGTTTAAACGGTGTTTTTCATGCGTCCTGGAATTTTCAGAAAATTCTATCGAGTAAAAAATCCAAGTATCTGAAGCATTTCGAGTATCCAACCTCTCGAAAGTGCCCAAATCGTCGAAATTCTTTGACCCTCCGTATAACCCGGTCCGAACAGGCAACAGGCCAAGTATTTTTCAAGCATGCGACCGTCGAACGCCGCTATTGAAAACGTCGAGCGTGACAACGTCCAGCGATCTCTTCGACGCGGTCAATATTTTCGAGCCAATTAATTTCCATAAAAACGTGCGAACCGAGGCAAGCCGAGAGGCAAGGCGGCGCGGTGCGACGAACATCCCGATAAACTCGCCAGCCAATTACACCGAATTTATTCGCCACGACGTCGATTAGCCACACCGTGGCTCTCGGCTCTTCGATTATTCCCTCTCCTGTGTTTCCGTGCACATCGTAATTCCTGACGGAGCTCGACGAGGTGATACATCAGCGATGGTAATGGAGAGAAAGCGCGACGCGCGGACTTTTTCGCCAGGCCGGATACGGTCCATGCGTGGGAGCAGCCTTCGATCGATCGATTCACGATTACACCGGGCTACACGGATAAATTCGAGCGCGATTGTCCATGCTTTGTGTCGATCGTCGATAATCTTTACGATGAGCGTGAAACATGCTCTGGACGCTGGACGAGGGAAGAAAAAAGGTGTCGCGATCGTGGTCGTGGCGTAACGCTTAAATGGCGGGGCCACGACTTCCTACAAATTGTCCGTAAATCGGTGACCAAGCGACTGGCAGCCGAGCAAAATGCCAATCCGCCATCGATTCTTAGTCGTAGCGAGAAAAGCTTTCCATTCCGCAGGGGCCGTTTCGTGAATAATCGATCACTTAACCGTTTTGAACGCGCAAACGTATCGTAAGCAGGATAAATGGAACTGAGGCGGGCGTTTATTAAATGAAACAGTGTCGCGAGAAAGAAGAACGTTTCTCGTGAAGAGCGTGAAGTTCACCAAAGGAATGCCTCTCCCATGAAAGACAGACGTCCGTTGGCCGGCGATAAATCTCGTGACTCGTAGGCTGACTGGCAGCCCGCTTAGACGGCGGCACGCTCGTTCTTCCTTAATCACCTTTTTCAATTTATTCGCTTACGAAACGCCGGCTTTTTACCGCGTTACACGTCCTCGCGCGCGGTCCGCTTCGAATACCGTTCCCTGCACTCGCTGAAAAAACTGTCTCGAATCTGTTCGTAGAATTACCCGGCGAATAGAACAATAGATCGCCTGTTGACTGAACAATTTGGATCGTAAAACGACGCATTGCAAAAGCAAAACAGGCCTCAATGGATAGATATCTTGAATGGGTTAATTGGGTGTTGGCAAACAGAGTTAGCGATACAATCGCCGATTAGGCACCGGTGAATTGCAAACGATCGCGTGGAACAATTTCTACCTGCTTTCAATTTTTACCTGAATTTAAGTACGCTTTTTGTATCTTTCGTAAGGGTATTTTAAAATAGATTTAAATGGCGGTTGTATTAACTACATATGTTGTAAAGAAACGATTAATAAGCAGAACTCTAAAGGTACATTCCGCTAAGAGAATCGTGGACATTTTTCTCTGACGCGAGACAGCCAGATGACGGGTAATGACAGCGTTAATTCAAAGATTTGATGTTTCCCTGTGTGGTCTCTGGTCACGTGAAATCGATCTTGACGGGAAGACCTGGGAACGAAGCCCGGTATCGAGCACGCAGGTGTGGCTAAACGTTCGCAACGAGCAATCATGCGCTATTAAATGGTGCAGCTCGACGGAGCATCGGCTTATGAGTTGTAACGAAGTCCCGCTAATGCCGAGTCGTCAAACAAATTTATGCGTGCGTATCAGATGTCAGCAATTACGGCGAGTTAACATTTCCGTGAATCTTGGGAAGACACTCTTCCCATAATCGTCCGGCACCATGATGTTCGTTTCCTCTCGTGGGATCGCGCTCTCGAACATATCACGGAAAGATTTGACTTTCGAAATGCGTCTGACTAAATCTTACTGTTAATAATTAGAGTCGTATGGTGAATTCGAGTCGTAAATGAATTTGATTACACGCTGTCGGTAATACGGAATTTGGAATATTTTATTTGAATAGCAGAAAGAGAGAAGTATTTTTAACAAATCGTTTGCAGCCATAACGAATGCAAGCCTGAAGGCGAAGGAAAATAAATTCGTAACGTTCTCACGAGGCAGTCGAAAATTCTCAGGGCTCGCGTGTAACGTTACGCGCACGTTTGCCCGCTGTGCGGGTACGAGTTAGTAAACCTCGAATAATTCCGTCATGCAGTATTCTTTAATCGGTGATAAATAAAAAGAAGTGAGAAAAGAAAAGAAAGTCGAATAAAATAAAGAAATGGGAGAAAGGTAAACAGCGAAGGAGAAAAGAAGAAAGACAGAAATTCTTCCCACACGAGTTTAGGGGCTTGCCGTGGCGCGGCATTGACCTTTAACATCGCGCACCGCGTTAATCCTGCTTCCCCACCCCCAACCATCCGATGCAGCGATGAATGAAACGATCCCGGCCATTAATCGTCGCGCCGTTTCCACGAAGGAACGCACGCCTCGGCGCCGAGCTATGCTGATTTCAATTAATTCCACGACATTCCAGCTTTTTCTCTGACGGTGAGAAGCAGCCCGGGACGATTGTAAGCGTCGCGAATTCTCCGCGAGGGTTGCAAAAGAAAAGTCCACCGGTGTTCCCCTCCGCGTCCATATACAGGGGAAAGAAACGCATTACTGTTTGCCCCGGCTGTTCGAGGGTTCGACCGGGCCTCGGACCAGACCTGGACTCTCTTTTCCTCGGGCGAATGCCGCGAGTTCTGCGTTATAAAACACTTTATAATTGCATTTCCTGAGGGGCTACGGAGCAACGATAATTGTGGTAATGGCACGAAGAAATATGGTATTAAAATATGTACCAACCGTGTTCTTTTTTCCTCACACAACAGATCGATGCGACGTTCGTCCTGGCGAGGGGTAATTGCACCAAGGATAGGAGGCTTCGCGTTCGAGAAGAAGTAGAAAGGATTCGTTTAACCTTGCTGGTTTTTCGAGTACCGCGTTCCGTCATTTTACGAGTGTCCGACGAAAAACACCATAACGGAGATTACGAGGGGAATAAACCTGCTGGTTCAATGCTAGCAATGAAATCCTTCGTTTACATATTGCTTTTTAATTGATAAAACGTTGGACGACGCGGCGTCTCTGCTCGTTTACAGTCGAGGGAATATTATATTCCAGCAGTGAGAATATGGAAAAATTCGTTGATAGGATTCGCCAAATGAAAATAGATGATCGCGGAGACCTTTTAATGGCCGACGCGCGTTCGATCATTGTCGCGCAATTGCTTCGTTAACGACCATTTTACAAGCGTACAGGGAAAGGTACTCGAGCGTTGGCATACTTCACGGGAGATTATGTGTTAGAAATTACCGCGTGTCGCGTCTGGCGACAATGAACGTCAGAACCGTCTACTGTCGTGCGAGATCCGACCGATACTCTCTCGAATAATTCAACCGATCGACCCATATAGGGAACGCGTTGCCACGGTGTATTATTAGATAGCTGCGGGGGAGTCTTAATTCAAAGCCGGAGGTACGTGCCTAGATGAATTCTAGGCTGCTCTTACCTTAGCTCCGCTTCTCTCCTGAATACTTCATGTTATTTGGAAATAAGTTTCTAGTCGTAAATTTTAAGCAGCTTAGAATATATCGGATTGTGTAATATGCAGGAAAGTTTTATTATGAGATTTCACCAGCGATAATCGTTAAGTGGATACGAAGGGAGAACGTGGAAAACTTGATCCATGCAGAACTGGAATTAAACGAATTTGGTATGGTAGACGAATGGTAAACCTAGATATAATCGCACTAAGATGGATTTATGGAAATTAGATGAACGGGACGAATTGTTTAGAAGAAACTATAATTATATTGCGTACAGACAGATTATTACTCCTAGAAAAATTATAAATACAATCAACAGTTAGAACACGTGGGACTTCCGCGCAATCGAAGACAATTCGCATCACTGTACGAAAATTTCCTAGTTCCATCAATCTCGATGGGTACGACAATATAACGACATAAATCATCATAGCCCAAGACACATGGCGTTAAATTTCTATATACATCCTTCGATATATGTAAAGAAGAAGAAGAAGTCGCAGCTTCTTCAACTTATATTTCCGTAGTTATATTTGTAGTCCCCATTTTGGTTTGAATTCAATTTAGAATGGAAGCCGCTTAGTATTCCATAGGGGCGGACTCCAGACGTTTAAAGTAATCTCATCATCTGGCCATCTGTCACGACATGTCCATGGCAAACAACAGTCAGCATTCGCGATTTCGCTTTTGTTCCGGCTGATTCGTTTCGAGGTTCCGTCTGGCTACGTAAACCAGTTCGACCGTGAAGCGTAGGCGGTTCGCCACGGCGCGGCGCGGCGACAGCGAAGAGCAAGAACGAGACACGCGTTTACGCGTTTCCATAATAAAACACAATGCACATCGGGGTATATTCTCTGGCCTACGCTCAACATCCGCCATTCAAGGTTCCCAGGGTATGTACGTGCAATCGTAAAGCAGAGTCCAGCGCGAGGGGAGCGTGCTTCTTGAAATGTTTATACTCGAGTTTCTCGTCAACGACAGCGGCCACAAAATCCTGTGGCGCAATAACGGCGCAAGGACGACTTCTGGTCGCGGCTACGACGGCTGGCCAACGAGAAAGGATTCTCGTCGTGTGTTTCTCGCGCGGTGGCGAGGAAAAAACCCATAGCCGTAAACCTCTTGCCGCTCGATACGGCCGCGATAACTTCCGTCGTTACGGCCGTCTTCTGACTTTGCGGATCACCTCGTAATTAAGACGAGAAGTAAACACCGGTTCCGATAAAACGAAATACGCGAGAACGTTGTACGACGAACGAAAAAACCGAACAGATATCCTCACAGAAACGCTCAAATCCGCCTACTGGAAATAAAACGAGCGCTCTTGAAATGCAGTTGTCTCGATGCAAATGTCGAACACTTTCAACGATAATACAATGTTTCAGGTTTAAGAGAACGGAATTTAAAGTAGATACGGATTCCTTGATCCCGTAGCTAAAGTTTGTTATTTGGATATTCTTACAAGTACCTTCGTATAGCGAAGGAAACGAATCGATCTTGATGAATACGACCGAGACAGATATTTAATTCCAGATTAAACACTAGCAGTGTATGAAGAATCGCAGGGTACTTGGGATCCCTTCGACCGAAGAAGATATTAATCGCGCGAAGAGAAAAGCGAGCAAGATGATCAGGTGCAACATTCGATACGCGAGCTTGCGTATTACGGGGCGTCGTAAACCTCGATGTTCTATCATTACGTCGAAATACAGCGCTGGTAACCGGTATCAATAAGGAGGAGACCGTGCACTAGTGATATGGAAAGGTCTATTTTGACTCGACGGCATTCCTGGGTGGTTACAGCAAACATCCATGAACTTCCTGAATTCTTAAGAAGGGAAAACTCGGATAATCGAGGCGAACGTTTAATCGGATAGTCGAGACAATTACGCAGTCAGGTGTCTGGCGCTGAGTTAAAGCAAACAACGTCGCCCGGAATCGAGTGATCGTAGATATCATCTTGACGTGGGGGCACGTCTATGTTGTGTTATATTTAACTTCGTTTAAAAAGATGACCAAAATCGATTGACGTAATAACCACCACAATCTCCTTTCTAGCCTCATTTGCGGTATATTGAACAGCTTTGATCGTAAAACGGAAAGTGAATTTATACAATTTTGCCGTTGCTCGGTAATAGTTCTGAATCGACGTTTCTCCGACAGTTCCATGTTACTTTACAGTCGTACGGTAGTGACATGTGCTAACTGGACTCTTGAAATTGATCAGCGGGTTCGTAAGGTACACCTGCAATCGATATCGTGGAGAAAACCACACGCGTTACGTTTCCTGGCAATGAGGTGCTCCTTTTACAAGGACGCGGGAAAAGGATGTTGTAGCCGAGGCAACATGTACGGTTAATGAGCCTCGACATATGGTGTTTTTAGCGTTAGAGCGAGGAACGAGGATAAGGGCACCGTAGGTAGTAGATGGAAGAAAAAATACAATTTCAGAGACATAAAGTTTGAAATCTGGATACCTTCGATCGTGGAAAGACTATTCCGAGTTGAACCATGCAGCTATGTTCCTCGGTTTAATCTCGGTATTGAAACGATACCGCCCACAGAGAAGCAACCAGATTGACGCTTAAAAAGATTTGCGCAAGAGGTATACAAATAGAAGGTAATGGCGATTGGTTTATCTGTATATAACCCGGGTATCTTTGTTCTCCAGGAACATTGTAAAAAGTGTTTTGAACAAAGGTGACACGAATCGACGAAAACAGCATATGCGCAAAAAGAAGAAACTCTCAAGGGTGCTTGCACTTTCCGTGTAAAGATATGTTCACAATGGGCGAACAATGTTTCGCGTTTTTAATGAAGTTCTTTTGAAAAGCACAAAGGAAAGTGGATAGTATAATAAGTGAAAAATGTGACACGATACGAGACGGACGAAAAGTAATTCCGGTCAAGGAAGCTGAATCTGAAATTCTATGGCACTTGGCTTCTACTTTCTTCGCCCTTACTTTCTACCGTAACTAGGCAGCTCTGCATTTAGCGTGAAAACACGCCGCTTTGTGTGTTTCACCTTCACGGCGAGAACATGAATTATAAGGAGACTCGAGTACGATAAATGAGCTCTGGGACTAGTTTCAAGGAGATAACGTTCATGTTGACGTTTCTTCGTTTCAGACGGTAGTGACGTTGAAATATTGAAACGGACCGGGCCCGACCTTGTCGACGGTCCTTTTTACTACCGGTTCATCTCGTTCTTTGTGCTCGGCTCCAGTGACGAGCACAATGAGAAATCGCTTCTGTTACCCAACCACCGCGGATGGTGCTCCCGGGTTTTAATATAAAGCGATTCGCTTTCGGGCATTCTCGAGATCGTCGAGATTGCACCAAAAGGTGCCACAGGAGATGGAAAAATAAAAGAACAGGGTTGATTTGTTTCAGAATTCAAGAATTTTCAAATATTGCATTTCAAATATTTAACTCCCCGTAGGAAAATTGGATTGTTGACGATTGGAGTCTCGGGTTTCTTTCCGCAAAATTTGTATTCTCATTAAAAAAAAAATCTCGGATTAATTAAAAAATTAAATCTCGTATTAAGAACACTGACAAGTATTCGGAATTCTGTCGGATCTTTTGTAAGCTTGGTAACTATCTACGCTTTGATATGAACGATCTAATTTGCCTACGCAGTGTAAAAAGATACATTTACTTGGAGAGAGTCGATTCAATTTCCCAGAAGTCATCCTTTCTTACCTCAAATAAACAACAACAACGTATCAAGATATATCGTCACATATTCTCAGCCCGTATGCGCCTACAACGACGGCATATCCCGTACACCCTACCGTTCAGCGAATTCCTTCGTCCCGAAAGAATGGCTCTGTCATCGCACGCGGAAACGGAGAATATGGAACGTCGTCGTGTCGTAAATCGACACGTAGTACCGAGGACGAGCGTCTCCTCTTTCCTTGAGGTCAGCGAAGGAGCCGGAAATGCGGGTCTCCCTCGAGAACCATGGATGTAGTTATGCCCTCGCTGGCCTCGAAGGTCAGATCGTTGGCGAGATCAACGACGACGATCGAACGGGCATCGCCGAGACGCACGATCGATAAAGAGGACTTAGCTGGCGCGTTCGAGCGCCCGCGGCGCTCGTTTCTACGCTGCTTCTTCGAACAGGAGGAGCATCCTGTATATAAAGGAAGTCGCGCAAACAACAAGATGACAACCGTATACCGACATTCTGTCGACTGTCCTGCGTGGGCACATAACGAGATCTCGTTTGAAGCGTTGTTATTCGGCTTTACGACTGCTTCTTTTTGATCAGATCTCCATGCTCTGCTAACGTCCTAACAACGAATGTGCCGACTTTTTGCCAGAACGTGATTCGGCTAGAGTAATGCAGACACGAAGTTCATAGCTGGAACAATTAGATGGTTCACAGAAGAGACAGGAAAAGATGTTCTACAACTTTTCCTGCCAAAATTTTTTATGAAACATTCCACTTCTGGTCCTCTTGTGCGTCTAATTGGCAGTGTTTGATTTCTCTCAAACTTTTGCCATTGAAATCTTTGAATTTAGGTTTATTAATTTAGCCGAATTGAAGATTGGACACTCGTAGCAGAAGAAAGCGTTGACAATTTTTTAAACAGGTAACGTTTAAAAATATTCCGGACTAAATTCCAATGGGGAGGTAACGGGCGATTCTTTTCCATAACACGAACAATTCTTCGTACCGTAAGGATGACACGAGGCGTGCGCTAATTTCACGCTAACGTGTGTACACGGCAATTAAGCGGATGAGAGTAAGCAGAAAAAGGCATCCGCTCGCACGTGAAAATTGTATCGCAATCCACAAAGCAGCCTGAGAAATCCTGGAAATCATTACGACAGCGTGTCACGCTGGCCCACGAGACAAAGAAACATTAGATGCATCTGTGAATAAAACCGAGCTCGCGTGTCTTAATGTTCTCACGTGTTACTGGGTCAGTATACTTTTTAAAAGCGGGTACCGTACGGCCACCTTAACCCATAGATAATCTACAAACCTTCTGGGCCTTCGACATTATAAGGACATTACACCATTCAAAAATCTTGCAGGTGCGTTACGTTTATTATGAAAAAGAGACAGATCTTGTAACTTCTATATACATTCCCAAATAGCAAATTTTTTAAATAACGCACATGTATAACATAAAAGTTTTCTATGTTAAGCGTTCAAATACTCTCGAAAACCAAAGCGCAAGATAATCAACTTACAATTTTCGTAATGACACTTAATAGCTGAAAGATGTATTCCATTGCTTTAATTAAGTTCATAAATATATGAGGCCTAATAAACATCCACGGTCTACTAATGATCGTTAAACGATGGTACTGTCGACTATTCGTCGAACAGCGTAGAAATTTGTTCAACAGCGTAGATTAGCTCCAACGGACGATCAACAAATTGCTACCAGTTTCTTGCGACTTTTGTCCTTCCGCGATAGAGGTTCGCGCGTCAGGGTTTATCGATTGTACGTTGAACGTTATCGCCAGCGCCGGGCAACGCTTACATCCATTACACGTCCAGGATAATTGCACGACAGTGAACGAGGGCCCATCGACTCTCGACCGGCGGTAACGTTTTACGGCTAATTAACGTTTGTCCCTATCGGTGGGATCGTTACGCGGGCTTCGGGAGCGACGTTCGACAAAAACCGCACGAAACTTGACGTTCCCGCGATTTCCACGAAAGCCATCGCAATGCTGGTGAATCGACGCTCGTAAATCCCGCCGCTTACCATTACCGTTAGCACTCGAAGAGCAGGAAAGGAACGGGAGAAAGAGGCAAGAAACGTAAAAGAGAGGAACGAACGACGAGAGAGGAATTGCGGTCGGCTCCTTTCCTTTCGCCCTTGAAGCGCGAAAATGTAATTGCATTCCGCGAACACGGCGCCTAGCGTGACCCAGAACAACCGAGTAATCGTCGAAACGAACAACGGATAACCGAGAATAACGACTGGTGCTTGGTTTGGTTACACGAAAGAGTTCGCCAAGAACTCTCGAAAACGCCCACGATTGGGCTGAAGAGCTGACCCCGGTGTCACCTCGATGGCGCCACACGTTGCTGGAAACCTCGTCAGACGAAGGTTACTTTCGCAATCGTCTGGACCAACCGTGGATACGAAAAAACGTGGTCGCGGCGAGATTCTTCTTCGAGGTAGACAGGACTGATTTAATCCATCGAGGTTAGAAGCGTGGGTGGCACATACGCGGAATACCGAGTCTCGAAATCCGGCGGTGACCTGCATGGTGACCTGTCTGGCCGAGTTACATACACACCTAGTAGAGTGATGAAAGATTCGAAAGAAGATCCGGGACGAGATGATTCTTTCTGCGTTTGTTAACAATTTCTGCTGGTAATATGCAGTAACAGACCACGTTGTTATACAATTTTGACGTATGGCACGTAAGGTATGAATAAATACAGCAGATAACACGTAATCGCGAAAAAACGCGATACTGTTATATAAACGTTCAAAAACGTCGAAGTAAAAGGGTTTAGCGGAGGAAGCATAACGATAATGTTAAGTTTCAGTGTACGGAATGTGGGGTAAATATGTATATAAATAAGATAAATAGCCTTAAAAAGATAATATTTCTATACATACTGACCGCTAGATACTTAAGCAAGAAAAACGTCTCTTTTTCTCGTTAGTTCGGCAACGAATAGCGACCTCATTATACACATGATGGGTTTCGATGCTTCCTCGGCGACTATAACATCATCGATAAATCACATCCGCAATTACAGCTTTAATTAGACCGTGTAACAATATCTAGTTAGCACAACACGATCGCTTAATCAACTAAGTCGCTAACAAGAAATGTCGCTTTATGGAACGAAGAGACTCTCGGTGACTGCCTAATTAGTTCGTGGATCGATCCAGTGCTGTACAATAGATGAAGATAAGAGACGATAAAAAAACACGTCATGCTACTTATTCTATCATTACAGAATCATTGATGCAATTATCAACTACGGATAGACCACGCTTTGTAAACGGTATTTCCATCTGCCAGCACGATCAAATTCAATAGCGTAAGCGTTTAATTATCTCGGCGAACATCACGCCAGCTCCAGCATCCGATTCTCCATCGAATGGGTTTTGTAATAATCAAAACGTTAATGAAACCGGAAATTAAATCCGTTCGGCTATAACAATACGGCCGACTCGAGGATTGTAGAATCGATTCGAGCGAAATTGTAGTCGAAAAGAACAGATGAAGCCGTAAATCCTTGCACGATTCACGGTTCAATCGTGGCCCGTGCAAGGTACGGACGAATCGATCCTCGGATACGGGCGAGCAATCGTTTTCATTATGAATTACGAGGTCGTGGTCTCGCAAGGTTGCCATCGACTTTATTGCCGCTAACTTTATAGACTTTAATCGAACATATATTAAAACCGGAAGATTCCTCAGCCACGATAGCCGAATAGACTTTCGATTTGCGAAACGTTCCACCTTCGAACTTTCCAAGAACTATTTTCCATAATTTGTACAGCACTCCTACCTGTCGACGTCTCTATTCACGTTTCTGTATCGGGTTTAGCCTTCGACTAGTTCGAAAGCGGTAGCCGTGTCACAAGTGGATAAAACGTGTACCCGTCAATTGAGATGCCAAGAAGATCGATCGAGGAACAGTTATGCGTTAATTGTATAATTCTACAGGCAGGCTGCCCGTTACGCAACCTCTGGTTCCACCGTTCCATTGTCCTTTCCAAATCAGAACTTATACCCTGTCGGTCGAACGCGACGTTGAAACTCCGCGCAGTCATCGATGTAATTATGCTTGCGACTATTACAGCCCCATAATGCCTGTATAATCCGAGCGAAATTGCGCAAGTGGCAAAGGTTATCGTTCCAGGTACCGGCCCGATCGATACATTCCCCCGCGAGTCTTTTGCTACCGTTTGGTCGATGCTACCCGGCTCCTTCCAGGCAAGAAACTTTTACCATTAGAGCAACTTTCTGGTCTCGCAACTTGTAGTCTTCTATGGAAGATAACTTCAATTAGGAAGATAATCTTAATGCGCGTAGTTTGTATCGAGGTAGCAATTATGACGATATATCTGAATTGGTAATTCCGCATGTTGAAGAATTTTTAGGAAAGTTACAGAATGTAATTTATAGGTTATAGAAAAGTGCAATCTCGCACGAAAAGAGATATTACGGAGCACTTCCTCTCGACTTTATTCTTCCATAGACTATAGCCACTATAAACATTCAAAAATAAAACTATCATATCATATCCGCATGTATATCGTAAAAATATTATATCCGCACTATACACTGTAGTTGGTTCGAGAGGCAGAATCCTGCTACTCAGCGTCAGCCCTCGCGACCAACGCTATACTCGATAATAGCCTGACATTATCAGATAAATCCACACACGGACAGCCTGACTAAACTGGCCTAGTACCGGGTACTGTGACCTCGTCGAGGCGATAACGCTCGATCACAATGATGGCCACTTCTTGCGGTCGTTCACGGTAGATGGTCTGGCCACTTGAATCCTCGCACAAGGTTCAAGGTAATTGATGGAAGCTGTTGCTCACCGAACGAACTGTAAGCTTCCAATGTCTCATTGAACGGACGATATTTCGATCCATGAAGAAAGACGCGTACGTGGTTGGATACGCAGCGCGTCTCAATGCTGCAGGTTAGGTAACGGTGCAGCAGCCAAGTAGCAAACACGAAGCCGACTTAACCCGCAGGAGGTAAGAGGAAAGACGAAGCTGTGCACGACTTTGCACGAAGACTAGGTGTGCGTGCGACGAACGATGGAAAAATATTCTTCTCGACTGTAAACTGTAAGTCATCTTCACCTAGCCCAGATCTCGAATCGGTCTCTGAACGACCACGACTTCCGTCGTGACTGATCTTACTTCAGACTCGATCGTTCGAACGATTATCATCCCGACTAGACTGGCAGAGTCTGGCGAGAAGAAAGGCGGTGCAACGGTAACGGTGAAGAGATAACTCTAGGATGAGAAACCAAGAGAAACCCTTTGGGTTCGTAACTGACAGAAGTTGGGACTCGATCTGGGAGGAGAAAGGGAGAAAGCGAAAGCTCGAGTCACCGTGATGAATCCGGAAGTTTCTCCTCGGGGGAGAATTCCGGAGTGGCATGGCGGATCGAATCGTGACGCTCACCTGGTGAGACGGTTCGGTAACGAAATAGATAGTCGTTTAGAAACGAACATCGAACGTTAGGTAGATACAAGAGGAATTATTTTAGGGAAAGAAAGGAGAGAATTTCTTGTCACGAAGAAAGATCCCGTAGCTTGATATCCTTAAACAATTTTTGCCATAACACGAATATTGGACCACCGGTACAAAATTTTTCGAAATCCGACACCAAACTTCCACGTGACTTAACAGGCCCTGACGATCAGTCACGCTGAGTGTGCAGGTTTTCTTTTAAAGTTCCACGTTTTCGATCAAACACCGTGAAGAAGCCTGTACTCGGGGGCAGGCAGATGTATAGGTGGTAAACCGAGACGCGGTAAGGTCTGCCGACTGGATCTTTCGAATGTAAGGCCGAGGCGTCATTCCAGGGACCACCTGGTAACCAGCAATCATATACATATATATCCTTGGTCCTCGAAATTCCTATGACCTGAAGCAGAAACGATGCTGCTAGTCGTCGAACGAAAAACGGTCGTTCGAGAACCGACGATTCGATCATTCCAACGCATCGTCTGGTTTCACGACCGTTACCATAATGTAAATTGTAACTCGCGTTACTGATATTGTACCGCGGTAAATATCGCGAGAAATAATTCGAGAGTATTGGAATTCACGAAACGTTCGACGGATTCATTCGGTGTATTTTCTGAGACGCGAAACTTGGGCTTAAAATAGCCGGGCTGAAAAAGTGGGTTTTGAAATGCATGGTTCGAGAGACTCGTTTGTCACTTTCAAGGTGCACAACACACTCGTACAGTTTCTCGCGTATCGCTGTTGCGAATCCAAAAAATTCGTCACCGTTATGCAAAAGAGTTCAAAGGTGACAGCGTTCGTCATTCGCATCCTCGAACTGTCCAACGTTGGACGAGCTGGTCCGGCGAAAATACAGTTGCCGCAACGGTGAACGGTGAATAAATTTACTTAACTAATGCGCCGAGGCACGGAGGCCGGCTGCGAATTACCGGGAAACGTAATGGCTCGGTGATTGCTCGCTTAGTAAACGAGTAGCCAAAATTATCATCGAATCGAGTCGATCCGAAATAGTCCGAATCGTTTAGTCGTCGTCCCAGCGCAGCGTTCCACTCGTACAAGAATCGCGTTCTGGCGTCGATAGGCAGCCACGTTGCCACACCGGGACGGCGACCGGCAATAAATTACGAAGATTGATGTTTCGCAAATCAAAGGCGATCTGCCGGAGCCGCGCGGCTCGGCGGAGGCAGAAGAAGGAACGCCGCCACCGTCGCGCCGCCGTCGTTCGTTGGAGGAAGAGGACTTAAACGGCCACGAGAAGCGGTCGGAAGAGCTCACAAAGAAATCGTCTCGCCACCTACGACGACCTCACGGCTCTTTTGCCCCTCAGTCCCTCGTTCCCCGCGAGTATTAGGATTTACGGTCTGCACGGGATTGGAGCGGCTCTCGTGGTCGGCACGGCGTTCACGCCGCTTGAACGAGTTTTACGAGTCGTGTCGATTTGCAGATCGGAAAGGTTGACCCGTTCCTTCGTCAGTCGGCCGGCACGACGTCTTTAAACTGCTCGAAAAGCAGTCTTACTTTACGTCCGTATCAGAGTTTACGGTTCGCACGACCCCGATGCGAAGTGGATCTTAGAGGCCATCACGACGATTTGCATGGTTCGAATGCCGTTTTAAAGGCGTGCCGTTCGCTTTTCAACCTAGACTGTGCCAAGCTGCTGCTTCTCGTTCGAGCACGCTTGTCCTTTCGGAATCGCAGCGAGACCGACCAGCTAGCCGCCGCCGCCGCCGCCGCGTAATAGGCCCGACAGCGAAGCGGCGTTAACGATCCCCGTGGCAATGCGATTTCCTCCGGTCGTGCGAGAAACGCGACCGTTCCTTTCTTCCAATGCCAAGATTACAGGCTGAGTTTTGCCTTGGCTAACCTGCGTCCCTCTTTTTACTCAGCTCGAAACTCGCTTCGATTTACGGCACTGTATTTCCACTCTGCGTCCAATGTAAGCAATTCTTTCCGTAGCTAATTGATTCTTTGATTTCTATCTGATCAAATATGCGTCTCTAATTATATACGCGTATTTTCGATTGCTTCGTTACAAACATTTAAGAATGAGAAAATTTGTGGTGCAATAAAAAAAAAAAGAAAAAGAAAAAAAAACGCGTGTCACCTTAGCAAGATTTTATCGAACCTACGCCCTAATTGCAGTCAACGTCTTCTCTGGTACAGGCCTGATCGCTTCGTGTTGTCAAGCAATTTCGGCGGACCACCGGAGGGATACGATTGAAAAGAGACGCGCGGGCGCGAGCAAAAATAACGGTCGACGAAATCGTTAACGGGAAAGAAAGGCGAAGGATGAAACGGCACAAAGCGAGTCGATCACGAGCGCGATTATCATTGTAACGGCATTTCTTACGATAATTGAAGGATCGTGCTGCGTTTCGGCAAGCTCGAAATATACCTCCAACGACGAATGCCGCGAGTTACACGCGAGTAGCGCGAGAACCGCGCGCGATCCACTCGATCGCGAATCGAGCGTCTTAATTCGGATCAAGGACAGGCGACTTAAGCTAGCCCAGGTTTCGTGGATCCCACTCGTTTCTATCGTGTTCCAACTAGTTCCAAGCTGACAGTAAACTGCTCCGATAGACCGTAACCGCGAAACAATAAGAAGCCGACGGCAATTTCGCAATTCAACAGAAATGTCAAGCGACCAACGTGCGATACAATTGTCCTCTGACAAAGTATTCGAATTGTAGGTACACGCGAACCACGAGCACGGATCGAATTGCTTGTATCGCTGGATAGGGAAGCTAAATCATCGGTTTTATAGAGTTTCGTTGTGACATGCATTGTAGATTACATGTAGCATCTCTATATGGTAGTTTGATTCAAGTGGGATAGATATATCACTCGAACATAAGGTCTATTGATTACAACATAAGTTAAACTCGGGATAAGTTCGTGATACCTTTGAATTTTTTCTGTTGTAATATAGGAATATACATAACATAATATAGCAGAATGAAAAACAGGTTGAATAACCATTCGTTCTAGAAAAAGGTGTATAACAAAACTGCAAGTTGTTCTCAATCATAACGTACCAATAATTAAGAGATTACATGGATCGTTTTCTGCATTCTTGACCACTATCTTCTTCTCGGTTATATGGAATCATCGCGGCCGATCTGCGTTTAAAATGTTCCCGATACTTTTCACCAGACGTGGCCATAAAATTGTCGTACAGTAAACGAAAGTGACTGGAACCAGCGTCATGATCCATATTTGGAAGCGTTCCGGTGAACATAATTCACGACTCGTCCCTAAAACGTGATCTTCGAAGGATCACGCGCATTGGTTTTCTCACAAAAATTCTGAGGTTAACTGTAAAACGGTGCCTCTGAACGAACACACGTGCGTCAAAGCCGTGTCTAGGCGCGCTCGCGCGCGTATAGACGCCCGCGGGTACAGCCGCAAACACACCCACTCTCGTGGTCCGCTAATGGAATTACCTGTTCGAGTTTACAGAAACCCATAACTGGGGTTTGTTCTAGGAACGCGGGTCGTGCGAATGCGCGCAGCTTCGTGTGCGTGCTCCTGAGCTGTTTCGAGCGCGTGTGAGATCGCGCGCGCGCTCGCGCGCTGCGATGAAAATTATCCCCAAAGGCGATCGGTGACCTTCGATCCTGCAGTGCCTCGCTGGTTTCCCGACGAGAAAAGTCCTGATTTTTGTCGCAGATCGGAAGACTTCCATGAATTTTATACAATAACAATGTAAATAAGTAAGGATATAAACAATTGTAAAACATAAACAAACAAGAGATGTGAAACGTAATACAAACAATTAAAAAATGTAAGCAAATAAGCAAAAATTTAAGTAATACATATATATTATAGTATGATAAGAATGTTCTATGCTAGAGCTTTATTAGTTTATATGTACGACCTAACGATTGGTTGAAATGAATTGTCTAATAGATTCTCATATCGGAGCGATCGCTAATTGGATCACGTACCTACCGATGGAATACTGGTAGCTAACAATTAAGGAACTTTTTTAACCAGAAATAATTTCGTAGGATACTCGGATACTATATTTCGTAGGATGCCTGACGTGAAATTGCCAAAGGATATCGATGGCGTACGATTGATGAAATAATTAGCGATGTCCGGGGAGTCTTTCTCTGTTATCCAGCGTAGATAGAGATCTTGCAGGCTTTATTCATCCGGTGTAGCGGTACATTGAAAGGAAATAGCTGGGCACAGTGGTGAAGAAGCTTGCTATACGACTTCCAGAACCGTCTGCCTTCGATATTTCCTTTTCCCATTTAATTCGTCACGCCACCTTCTAACTGTGTATTATTAGAGACACGGGGTCTCGATGGTGGTGCGCGCGCTTCTGCGATACCAGAGGAAATATCTTCCTCGCGATTATACGAACAGGAAACAAACAAAACGGGCGATACCTTTCTGCCGAATGCATTCGACGCGGAATATCGCCGTCGAACGAGTCGAATCAACGAAACTATACCTCCGAATTAACGATTACAGGTAGATTCTAACGATTCTAACGGCCTGCGGAAATATTAGCCTGTACGCTTAACGGTATACAAAATTTATCCATCGCGTAGCTCAACCGCGCGTCTCTTTCAACGAAAATTCCTCGCCGAGGAACAGAGAGAATCGCAAACGAGATGCGTACACGGCTGAACGCGCTAAGCAAACAACGGGAATTCGTTTCCGTGGGATGGTGCACTTCCACGCCCACGCCAACCCTTCGTTGCTGGCTCGCAAGGTACACACGTTCGATACGGAAGGATCGAACGTCAAACAATGCCAGTCGCCGTATAGTCTCGCGGCTGCGGCTCGCTTCTAACTGTTTAACGTGGTCGCTAACTAGAGAAGCGACGAGCAGGGAAACGAGAAGGGATCCAGCAGCTCCACGTAATACCGTGGGAGCCAACGACCTCGTTTCACGGTTTCTTCTCCGTGAAAGTGTTCCGATATTACGAGACCGTGGCGTACTGTTAACCTCCCGACAACGGAACACACGCTTGAAATCTGCTCGCAACACGGCCGAGATCGCGAACCTGATAGATCGCGGTCATTTGTTCGGCACGACCGTGTTGTCCCGCGTTTGTCGCTCGTTTGCTCCATCAGTTACGTAAGGATAAACGTCGTGGACGTGGCTTGTAAAGCGCGTTTAACTCTATTCACCGATAGACAATACGTTATAGTATAATAAGTAACAAACGTGGAGAGCTTTCCCGCACGATCACTCGACGAAATTTATGTAAGTGGAAAAGCAAACGATCCCACGTTCATATCGAGCCGAACGGAAAAAACCAAAGAATCGAAGATTCGCGTATCCAATGGCGCTCCTCATACCGGATCCCCAGTGCTTTTACCGTTAAATCGGCAAAGCGGTTTCAACAATTTTGCCGTAATAATCCGATCGTTCTGTCCGCGAAACGCTCCGACGGAGCTGCCATACCGATCGAGAGACTCAACGAACCAACGAATCGACGAACGAACTCGGAAAGCAACGAGAGCGCGGGAGAGACCCTGCAGGCAATCGCCGTAGTGCGGCAATGAATCATCCGGTTAACGCAGCCTGTCTCGTCATTACTTTCCTTAGCGATCGCCTTAGCGTTCCAAGACCAGTCTCGCCAAGCAGCGGGTAAGGTCAGATGCGAGCGAACGCCGCGTTCTCCGGAACGTGGTTCGTGGTTTTTAGTGGAATGCGCGCCCGAGAGAATCGAGAATCTGCCTACGATCAAAAGCCATCGGCCTCGCGTCCATTTTCCAACACCGATGTTGGAAACCATCTCGACGTAGCTGCAAAGTCGTCGTGTTACTATCTATCGCGATTCTCGTCGCGTTTCCTCTGAAACTCGTTCGGATGGAATTATGAAGTTTGAGAAATCTTGAGACGCGCTCTTTATATCGGCGATACGAGATACGGTCGAACGGATCATCCGAGAGACCACACACACGCCGTCCATCGAGAAATTGAGCGCGCGGTCAGATTCCTCGCGAGTTGTCCAGCTACTCGGCACATTCACATAACGCGGCACGATCGCTATCGACGGATTCCGTTGAATTCCCGCGTTCACGATGCGCCTGCCAGGCATGCGCTGATGCGCTCCCGTACGCGTTGAATTTTATTCAGTCGGATGGATGGCGAACCGCCGACAGCCCCTTGCTATTTTCGGCCAAGCATCCCGGTCTGAGTAATTAGGATGCCTCGAATAGCAACGAGGAAACTCTCCGCCGTTCCTCTCCCTCCGTTAACTTAATTAACTTGGATGTTATGGAATTCTCGTGGGAAAGAATTCGGAATTGTTTTAAGCCGCCAGAGTTTGAGTAGACCCGCGGATTTTGCAGTTTGAAGATTATCTCTCTCGGTCTTCGATCACATTCTGACGTAACGAAAGAAAATATTCCATGTGTTACATAGTTAATTAAAAGTCGGCACGGTACTTCGTCATGCGCGAATTTTCGGCTTCGTTTGCATTCGCAACAAAGCAGAGACCGATCGATCTCTTTGCAAACTTTCGACGGCCAAACGACTCATTGTACCCCGTTCTTTGACATGCAGATCACCCTTTCGGGGAACGCCGAAACGAAAGCGACAGTCGCATTTCTAAAGCCTGTCGTCATACAAAAAATGCTTCCAATGTATCCGAACGGAGATCTCGAGGCGTCGAAGGTGTGAAAGCGAAGAACACCTTGAGGACAAGGCTCGGTTGGCAAGGGCCTCGACTAGGTTCGCTAGGCACGCCTCTTCCATCGGAATATCGATAAGTGAACGCTGTGGTACGCCAGCTAAATATTTAAGAGCGATCGGGGTCGCTCTGACCTACATCGTTTCATTCACTCGAACGGCAGATACATTATCATTCTTTCTAATAGCTTCGATTGAAGCTCATTCGAAAACGATCGATCAAGATATACGTAAGCTAGTACCTGATTGCGATGCAAATTCAAGAAGAACGCTACCTTTAGGACACGCGTCGATTAGATCCTCGTTCTATCCTCCAGCGAAGTTCTCACCGAATCGACAAAACGAAAACGGCAAAATGAAAAAATATCGCGGCAACGCTCGTCATAAATACTTCGATAGACGTTCCCGCGGCGCAGCGAGGGGCCAAATAAAGCTTCTCGCGTCTCGGCCGCAGGAAATTTAATAGCGCGTACACGGTCTTGCGGCGAGTAGAGTCCGATCGTCGTTTTATTCGTAACATTCCTGTCGCACTTAATGACGTCAGAGCTCGGGGCAACGCGTAGGGCACGCGACTTGCACGGCTATGCGAAGGATCCCTACCAAGGTCGGCCGCTACCGACTAGGATTATCCCGTGGAATCCTCCTCGATCGCCGCTTCGAGCACGTTGCTGCTGCTCGAGCAAAACGTCTCTCGTCTCGTCTCCTCTCTGCTTCTCTCGTCCCGCTCCGCTCTCTCGAGGTCGACCGGACCGGGGAGGGAATGACTTCGGGGGAATTTACGGTGGTTAATCTGTATCTAGACTCGTACACTGTCCTCGGTTGCGTTCCCTCCATATGCATAATTCACGTTTGCATAAAACGGCTCTTCGACCGTGCTCCACGGTTTCATTTAGCCTGGGACCTCTCTTTATATCCTCTCGCGCACGGACCGTCCTATTGAACCATCAATCTTTTCTGATCCACGCTGTGCTCCTTTTGCGATTCATACCCAAGCGGCCTATCCTACGGACCCCGTTTAGCGTCCGAGAATATGGATTTATAGAAGCAAATGACGGTCATCTCGAAAACCACGATCGATCTCTAGCTCGACCCGGGAATCCTCCATTTCCCGTATCATCGGTGTGTACTTCGTGCTTGGAAGGAACGATCGACTTTAAAGGAATTTTATAACTATATATGTGGCTCTTATTTCCATAAATTTATATCTTTTAGCGAAATACTGACCAATTTAGAAAAATTCACTACAGATTTAAAATGGTTTCGTTAATATCGTGTTCTTTTTCGAGTTGACGAAGTCGAAAGGATTCTATCGATCCTGTGCATTTCTCAAAGTTCTCGGTATTTCCGTTCCGTCTATCAGTCAGAAGGTCCAAGGAATGGGCCTGAAAATTGAAGACGATCGATGTGTCGAAACCCGACCCCCGCTCGGAAACCCCGCAGACATTTCCGGCCCGTCGTGTGTTTCTCGGCTCGTTCGGGGGACGTCCGCAAGATTTTCGAGATGTCGTCGCGATGAGTCAGAATTCGCGATCGCCGGTTCGGATGTCGCGATTGTGCCCCAGGCATAACAAGCTGCGCATACAGACAATGTTGCAGGAGAGTAATACCGAGAGGATCAAACATGCGCAGCTCGAGAAGAGAAGAAAACGGAGAGAGAAAGACAACTACGGTCATTGGTAGTAACCTCACGTGCGGTACCTCGAGCTCGACACCGTGTACTCCGCTTAATCCCCCTTTTCTTGTTCCCGCGATCCGCACCGCGCCACAGTCTCGCCATCCCTCGTTGCAACAGAAGCTACCTCGAATAGCCCAATCCCTACACGGAAATTCGCTGTTCTTCGAGTCGTACATGGAGATTTCTTACACTCGGGATAGTTAAGAGTCCGTTAATTTCAATCGAGCGAGGAAAACATCATGAAATTGTTAGACGTTTTGTCAGGTTAAAAGTTTAAACATACTGACGCATTTACAAACGATAAATTTCTTTAGTAGATGCGACGTGCGATATTAACTATGTAAAAAAATGATTATAGTCACAAATGAAATCTATTCGAGAATCTATTGTTTTCGAAAATCAACGCAACAGTATATTTTCCATTTGCACACGAATGAACTGTCTCCATTTAGAACACAAGATAGCTATACCACAATGAGGCGCGATGAGAACCCTATCTCCTTCTCTTTGTTCGTTTCTCTAGCGTAAGTACTTGTCGCTTCCTTATCTAGTAACTTCACGCTTCGTCCACGCTTTATCGTCGCGTTCGGAAAACAAATGATCGGTTGAATCGATCGAATTCAATGCCAAACGGCTGACGTAACCGAGACGAAAGAGGCGTCGCGCGTTTGCCATTGAATTGAAATTCATCGACTAGCTTCTCGGCGCTCAGTACGCGCTCCCATGGGAACGCGTTTCGCTAATAACCGAACAAAAACCAGTAATTGCAAGTCGCTAAGAAAGGAGCCCCGATACTAATGAGCGACCGCTCCGCGGCTACGTTTTTCCCCGACAGGATAATAAGATCCGATTGATTCGTCGTAAGAACGAACAACTATCGAAACGCGGGGATTCAATGAACGCCAAAGATCGGAGCTCTTCGTCGTTTTCTTCCGCGATTGACCGGTGTGGTTTCTTCGCGCGGAACCGAGAAAAATCGCGGCTATCGAGGGCGGTCTGTCATTACGTCGTTCTTCTAATGGAGCTTTCGCTCTGAAATGATAGACCTTAATGCTCGCATTTACCAAGGCGCAGCGGATAACTAGTTTGGACAGCTTGTTAAGCGTCGGGAAAAACAAGTCGATGAAGCAGTAATCAAACAGATTACAGCTAGTCGGCGTTCAGCCGTTTCATTATCCCAGCGTTCGCGATACCACGTCGAGAAACGATTCACGAAATCGTAGAATGTCACCGGAGGGCCAGTTTCGAGATTCCAATCTCGAAATTTCCCGATTGCTCGAATCATATAACGAGCGGGATCACGCTCGTTAGGTTCGTCAATTCGGATCGCGTTCCGAATAAAACCAGCGGTCGGCTCGAAAACTGATCGGATGCCTCGCGTTCCTATCGTTATTACGAGCACCGATGGGCTAATGAAACTTGATAAATTGAGCGGAGTAGTGGCGCGAAACGGCGATCCACACCGTGATGAAATCGTTACGGTCGAAAAGGCCCATTCGTAACGATATCTCTTGTAATCCATCGTACAGTCATCGTGGTCGTCCGGTATCTCATCGCGATGGTAGATCGCCGGTAAACGAACGCCTCGCGATTAATCCGCCGTACTCGCGAGACAATGGAGCCGTTCTAAATACCGGTTACCGATCCCGTTGACCAATCCGTGGACTTCGACAAGCCGTTGCATCGAGTGCCCGGAGAACTCGACGATCTCGTTTGCTATGCACTGCTGAGAATGGTTGCTCGGTAGACACGTCACCAGACACAACGACGCTTGTGCAACGTAACCTAGATACTCGGGCGACGTGTTGCACCTAGCTCGATGATTCGTACACGAGATCAGGAATGCCATTCAAATCTTCTAATTCGCTTCGAATGTATCGCTAATTCTTAATTACGCCTTCTATAATTTCCAGAATCTACCAGCGAAGATTGCTGGAGAAAGGCGGATGGCAACTCGAGAAAGAGGACTCCACTTTCAGATTCGATTTCTAAAGTATATTTTAGGTACCCAGCACTGATGCACGAAGATAAAAAAAGTAACGCTACAATCAACTCAAAATTTAGGGTACATTCGGCTGTGTAAATGTCACAATTTCTTCGGGCCAACCGGAGAGAGTCTTACGAAATGGAAATGCCGGGCAACGGAGCGAAGAACTGTTCACACCATAAAGTGGCAATGAGCCGACAGAATCCGGCGTAATAAACTCGAAACGAAAGCGGCCCGTGGAACGGTTCTGGAGGCGAAGGTCATTCAGCGACATCTTCGGTCAGCGGACGTAGACCGAGAAGGTTGATTTCGGGGGAACTGGTTTCCGTTCCCGAGGTCCGTAACATCCTGGAAGATACGAAACATCGACCTTCTTGAACCCACCGAAGTCGAGTAACGCTGCACGCGAACATAATTAAAGCGTATCACCGCGTCCACCTTACGACGGATCCTGCACTCTGCATACCAGCGCCACGTAAACGCATACTTTCACCGATCTCGTGGCACGTGGTCCGATTCGACTGGCTCCGGTATTGGCGCGATTGCACGCAGCGATTCCTATCAATGCGAAATCAGAGCTAGCTTCGTAATATGCTCGGGCCATTACCGGTCCATTTATCTTCGCAGCGCGTTCATTCGCTCGTTTTGTCTCCGGTCACGACTCGCGTCAACTCGTGGTTTCGCCGTTCGTGCCACTTTCGCGCATTGACGCGTGCAATTACGAAATCGGTCTTTCTCGAATTCATTCGGTTTATCTGTAGCACGAGGTTTTCGGCGTTGTTAGCGCTGATGCAACGAGAGCCAATGTTCACGACGCGATTTGTCGATTATTTCGGTACATGAGTTTCGCCTACGTGCGCTGATAACGATAAAGGGAACGATCGGTGTCACGATCGACGCCAACAACCTTGAGATGTAGCTTTTAAGAGGCGAGAGAATTTAAACGCACGCGTGGCCCGATAAGGGCCTCAACCTTCGCCTCGACGAGCCACGCGGAGAAAACGTTCCAGGGACACGAATCGAACGCTACCGCGAACGATTACATTCCGGGTACAATAAAGTTCGATGGTACACGGGCGTGCGCTATCGGTACCGAGTAATCTCTCGCGACCAGCAAACCGAACGATCGAACGCGTTGCCTTCGAAAGGATTGCTCTTTCCGAGTACCTTCCAAGGATCTTTCGAAGAACGTTAAATATTCTCGGCCGGTGAACTTCTTATGGTTCCGATCGGACACTCGAAACGACGTGCTTGCACGCGACTGTTCACCGTGTCGCGTCGTGTCGATCGTGACACGCGCGGCACCGTGGAAACTTCGGAAAAAGGAAACAAACGATCAACGAGGACAAAGTCGAGGAACGATCTCGCGTTCTCGGTAAACGATTCGCGCTACCGATACACGCGTCGTTTAACAACACGAGTGTCCTCTCTCACGCACGTGACACTGCGAGTTGCACGCTTAGAAAGCGAGAGGGAGCGAGTTCTTCTGGTCATGCAACAGAGCAATCGACTGTTACAGATTATCGCATGCCAACGCTGATGAAGCCCGCCTTCGTTTCTCTTTTAAATGCACCATGCCGGCAAGTTTCCTTCTAGTTTCTCCTGGAGAAACCGATCTACGTGCAGCGTTCGCTTAATAGCGCGAAGACACTCCTGGAGTAATCGTTCGGCGACACGGAAAGCAGAGTAGAGTCATTACAAAGTAGACTACAAGTTCCGACAGATATTTTTTTGCACCAATAGGAATTCTAAAGGAAACGATTTTATACCTTTCCCGACAAAAATACTCAGACCTTCTTCGCGGTACTCGTTGCGAAACACGAACGAGGCTTCGATCCAATGAATCAAGCACATCTTCCATATTACAAACATTCGGCACTTCGTGTTCATCCACTCTCGCAAGACGATTCAAGGTCTCGTGCAAAAAGCGCTTGCTCGAATCGCGATTGTCTGGTGTCAGCAGGTTCTACCTCATTGATGGTAACCATGTAAGAAGCTAAATATTGCGTACAAAGAAGAACAGAACGTATCAAGAGCGGAGAAGACCGAGTGAATTAAATTGCGCGCTAAAACGAGACCGAAAGCGTAAAAATCAAAGCTACGCCGGACTCGGGTTCCAGTTTGTGAGCTCGTAAATGGAAATATATTCGTATATTCGACGCCGGAGATTACTATAACTCTACTAATTTAAATCAATTCATCCGACCGGATAATTCGATTTATTTTTCACTCGCATCCTTTTTCACTCGATTATACTACATTAATCCTTTCCGCTCGAGATGGATTCGTGACTGTCCTCGAACACGAATGCAACAGATTAAACCGAAAAGAATCGATCGATCTCGTATAGCGAATACGGAAAAAAGAACCGTGAAATCGCGATTTCCTCGTTCCCATGAAGTAGTCCGCCGCGAAAAAGAATCTATAAAGACGCGATCAAACGTTTTCCTTTTTCTCGAGTCTCTTAAGATCAAGTTTAATTAATCGTATCGATCATGCAGGCATCGAACGATTGACGATCGTTGTAGAGAGTCGAATGAGGCGGACAATAATTACGATTTCAATCGGAGAGACATAAACTCGAGCACGCAACCGTATGCGCGCGCGCGCGCGGATTCTGCATACGCTCGTACGATACACGACGTTACAAAAATTTCTGCTAGCGTTCCTGGCTCTCGTGACGGTGGGGCATCGATGAAAAGGGAAAAAATTCGACTGAGATCGAGCAGAAGACAAGGTTTGTGGGACGAAGAACGTCTTTCGTGGTTAGGTTCGTACGTGGAGAGACCGGTGCTTGCGTGTCTGCGAGTTTCACGCAAGGAGGTGACAGTGAAAGTCCTGAATCACATTCCAAGAGATTCCAAGAGAAAACTATTAATAGCCGGGCCCGACAAGTTAGGGTAGCCCGATTGGGATAATCGATTGTTGTCAGTGACGAAAGCATTCCATTAATTACGTGTGAATTCTTTTCATTCTCAGAGAGGAACTGATATGTACGTAATACGTTACCCCAAAGCTGATAGCCTAAACGAGTCGGAGGGAACAAATTCTCAACGTACCTGAAACAGAATGAGAAAGTAGTCAGAATTAATCTCTGTTTATCATCCGTTTAGAATTTGAAGCGCTAAATAAGCCCACCCTTGTATTAAAATTTCCATTCCTGCAGTTTCGTTATTACAGAGCAAAAAGATCCGTTGCATCGACGATAAACTCGTGTGCGTCAATTACTTTATTTAATCAAGGCACGATCACGATCCAGAGGGATTAAACGAGACTCGCAGAGGATAAAAATGGGAACAAGTACGTACCTACTGTTCGTAATTCGTACCTGTATCACGTATCTCCGCTGTAAGCGAAACAAAATAGAACGGAACGAAACAAAATGAAAAAGGACGACGCAACGAAAGGCAGAAAAGTCCAGGTGGGAAAGCAATTCCCGATTCCCAGAAAGATCGGCTGGTTTTTTGTCAGGCAATCTTCACAATGGCGCAATCCGCGGTGAAAAACTGTTACACTTCTTCGAAGATGGATCAACGAACTCGAACTAAGGCGGGACTAGGTTGGACTCGGAGGACGCGGCCAGAAATGTCAAGAAACGACCTTCGCCACCTCCTCTCTCGACCAACCGTCTAGCAACGTACAGCGCAACCGGATGGGTACCGGCTGGACTTGTCTCCTCCCGTGACAACGACGACCCTAACTGTGAGAGCCCGATGGTTATCGAAACTGCGAAGAGCTAGGCGTACGTAATCGCTGTAACACGGTGTCTAATGACGCGAGTAAGTGCGTTTACGCGCGCGCACGTTCGCCGAAGCTGCGTGTTCTCGGACAATTGTCGGGTTGGATACTTATTGCGCGGCAGGCTGTTGCGCGTGCACACGCACGTCGAGCCGAGCGCAATCAACCGGTAATGACAATGTGAGCTCGCGGAACATCCGATTCTAGACTCCCATTTAGGGGACACGTTATAGGTGTTTCCTGATACCTGGCAACCGTCTAAAAACCAGCATAGCCAATTGGTCATTGCATGATTACACGTTTGCCACAAACTTTGCTTTTCGTGGGACGCACTAACCTAACACTTAGAACGTCTGTCGGTGAATTCTTCTGGCAATCGATAGAAGAATTTTCTTGGGAATGGGCGAAGCAGGTACGCGTTGATGTTGCTCAGCTGCAAATCCGGAATGAATCTTCTCCCGATTTCAATGGGTGTATTAGTCTCGGTAGTGGAATCTAGGGGCGGAGACAAGCGGTAATTAGCGTCTGACGTTTGAGTCGAAAAACTGGCGCGTCAAACTGGCACCGGCATTTGGCCTGATTATACCTTTGATGCATCGGATGTTATTTGCCCTTTGGAATGACAGACTGCGACGCGGTTTTTTGTGACCTACATATTACCTCGACAACTATTGGAGCGAAAGTGTCCTTCAACGATTTTCAATTGTTCCGAGTCTGCTATCTACGGCGATGCAACAACGGTCTGAAACGTGACATACTGGCGTCGACGATAAACAAACAGTAACGTAGGATACCGTGCAATGTGATATCGCCGAAGTGATACATAAAGTATGATCGTTATGAGAACAACGAAGATTCGCGCGTAAAACGCGGTGCATGCTTCTCTCTGCGACACTAAAACCGACTGAAAGGTCGGGTGTAGTCGATGCAACTGAATAACTAAAGGTATCTTAAATCATATCCCAAGCAGAGGAGGAATGATTCAGCACGGAGGTATCCCAATGAACCGGAAGCTGCGTTCCGACGATTGGGATCGTGGATCCCTTTCACGACCCCGATGTTATTTATAAAAGATTGGCTACGTGACTCAGAATGTTGGATTTCGTGCGGTTATGGTTGCGTTCGGTCAGTTTTGAGTCATCGTTCGAAGTGAACACAAGTTGGCGCACGTGTCATGCACGATTCAGCATAGAAGCGTAATTGCGTCGTAAGACGCGATGCTCCTCGAGATTAGAATGTTAATTGCGCGTTCCAGTGGCAGGATCGAGAACGAAGACATAGATCTTGCCGATGATGGCTTTAAGCCGACACGAATATGCTTCGTCGAAGGATTCACGATGATCTAGATTAGAACCGCTCGAGCGCGTGGACAGCTCGACTTACCGCAACACTCGTTCTCGCATTCGTAACCGAACTCATAATCCGTTTACACGCGATGAACGCCGTTTTAACCCATTTTGCACCAATCTAGAGTGGCGAGGACGAACCAAAATAAGGCTTCTCAGTCGAAGCGATATCTCGGTCTCCCGCACAAGCCCTACAATCGACTATACTTCGGAACCATTTATTCGCGTTGTCTAGCGCTATATATCGCACGGTGGAACGAAACGCTTGCATAATCGAGGTGGTATCCGAGAACCGAAACGGGATAAGACGAGTTCTGATTCGGTGCTCGACTCGAAAGTGAGTGGATAGCATTGGCGTGGGTCGGTGAAGTGAGTTCAGTGTCAGATCCGAGACGAGTACTCTCATCTGGCATGCATAAAATACTTCGGTGGCGCCAACGTGTCGGCCAGCTCTTATAGTCGATACCCGCAAGAGCCTGTACATACGCTGTTCCTTCAGCTTTCTTCCTCTCCTTCGCTCTTTATCGCTCGCAACGTGTTTCCTTTTATCCACCTTCCCAGCGACTTTCTCTCTCTCACTCTCTCCCCTTCCCGTCTTTCTTCCTGGCTATCTTTCTATCCCTTTTTCTACCTCTTGCTCGCTCTTTCTCACCATCGCTGATCCAAAGGCAGGCGAACGTGCTGGCAGGTATGTGCATTTTTATGCGCTCATTTATGCCCACGCGTTCACTAAAAATAATCCCGTATCGAAGACCGAGCATAATGAACGCTCGCCGCCAGTTGCTGAACGAATTCTTCCTCGCTGATCCCTTTTCATGCTTCGACGCGATCCACCGAAGTTCCCTTCTTATTTCGAACCGCGTTTTCAACGTTTTATTTCGATCTACGAGCCAAGAAGCATGAAAGTACGTATACTGAAAGTATGCAAATGCGTTCATTAGAACCGCGACGGATTTACTGTATAATCATCGAAGAACGATTAACGTATTCCGAACGTTAACCAAACTATTCGAAGCTCAACCGTTGCAACTTCGATTTATCCACTATTAACCATATAACTCCTCCATCATCCTTGCCGTATCTTCTCATTATTCCATCTAAGAACACGATCCTCCTAATTGCCCCGAGCAATATCCAGCCATTCATAAAAATCAATATTCAAAACCGATGCTTTACCGCTCGAAGCAACAGTTTCATAAATGATAAACTTTCAGAGGAAACGACCCGATAGCGAGCGAGCACAAGAGGCGCACACATTGGAGGAAACTTGTTCCGCGCTCGTATCGAGATCCGACGCTTGTTTACATACCGACGTAATGCGCAACATTCGAAATTACATCTTTTCTATCCTATCGATTGCTACTCGCCTAACGATCTCTCACCTTTCAACTCACGCCGCGAACGCGTTTTCTTCGTTTCAATCAACTGCAAACACCACTTACCGGCTGCATCGCAACACGGGAGGCCTTCTCGACGCTTAGCAACAGTGTAACCCCGGTTACTCCTTCTTTAATGGAACGTAATCTCAATGGTCGACGTGAAAAACCGCACGTCTAACCCGTAGGATTTACGGTTTCAGGGTGGTCATCAGCCGCGTTTGTAAACCGAGAAACGAGCCTCGATTTGCGACATATGCAATACGTGCGAAAAATGATGGGGTTAACTTCAGTGGCTGTATAATTTCCTACCACTAATTAATGGCGTGTTTAGAGCATAACTACGCAAGCGCAACAATTCCAGTGATACATTATTCTTCAGTCGTAGTATATCAGAACCATACGATATAAGTCCATTCGTCGCTTTTTTTACGTATTTTTTGCAGGAGAGTGTTCGTCGAAACACCTTCGTGACGCCGACGCGTGCTCCGGCACGCTCCCCCGTCGTTGTTAATGATTCGGGACGGAACATTTTAATTGGCGGCAATTGCCCGTCCGCGCTTAATTGGCAGCTGTAAATAATTCGGCGCATAACTCTCCGCGTCGCATCGGCTCGACTTCACAGACAGAGTCGGTCCGTGGGCCGAAACCCGCGCAACCTCTCGCGAGCCCGCGTTAATGATCGACTCGCGATACCGAGACGAGAGTACACGCGTACACAGTCGTAAATAAATGGCTCATCCTGCCCTCCGACTCTCCATTCGCCATATATGAGATGCCTCTTCACGATCGCCCACGCAACGTTCGTATCGCGCTTGGTTCTTCGAGTCTTCGTTCGCGAGAATCCTCGAGACGGCCTTCGAATCGTTAGGGTGACGGGGCATCACGATGGACGAGAAGGTTTAAGGGTCACTTCGAGAACGATTGTTACATAATAATCGCTCGTGAAAGTATATTGCACATCGCGGTGTCGCATACACGCCCACGAAATTTTACGTCGAAATCATAAAATGTCGATAGAAATCTAGTAAGAATACAAAAAATTTCTAGAAATTCTGCGAATGATACGTAATTGGATTCAGATATTCATTCGTTTTAGCATACATTACAATATACACGTATGCATATGTAAGTAATCTGAGTCATGTAAGGAGAATAAATTGCTGTGGCATTTACTTTCGATATAGCTTCGTCATTTAATTCACAGAGTTTATTCATTATAGGATCGTTCGGTTTAGCATACTCCGCTGTATAATTTTATCGACTGAAAATCGTACAAAAATTTGATAGACCTCCGACGAAACCTAAAACAATAATCGTTTAATAGCTGACGAAGATTTGCAGAGTATAAAGTACGAGAAGACGTTTAACGAGCGGAATTATTGGAACGCTATTTGCTCTGGTCCGCCACCGGAGAAGGTAAATTATTCTGAGAACGATTTTACAAATCGTTCTACTTAGCGGTAAGCGCCGATCGTTCAAGATAGAAGGAAACCCTTTGCGCTGCACCGATTACTACGAAAGTGTTTCGCAATTTGGATTTATGTGCCGCTGAGTTTGATCGCGTTGCCTCCAATTTAGGTCGGACACGAGGTCATTGTCTTAACTGCGAATCAAAGATCGGATACACAACGCGGCTATGTGACTGAAAGCGCTTGTCGAAACATTCGATGCGACGAAACTGGTTGCTATGCGGCGTACCATTTGTATCGTATAAGCAAGCACGAGGAGACACGTGCCTAGCTGCGTACCTGTTTCGCAGACTCTCGCCGTATTCTCGTACGTGCGTTTCACACGCGTGTACGCCAATTTAGAATGGCACTTTTAATAGGTTGTGAATGGATCACGACACACGCCGTGTTTTCCTAGCGAGAATCGAGAAAAGTGGCCAGTTGCGAAAAATATGTAATCCTGGTATCTATATTTAGAACAAGCAGAAAAGTGTTTTCATACTTTATTGACATTATACATTAGGTTAACCTATTAAGAGGCTGATATATATTCAACAAACGATACGTTTATGTCTTCAGCAATTCAATCAGTCTACCATTCCCTTGATCGATCATTACCTATTCCATTTTCTTCGTAAAGACTTCTTTTGTTCTTTTATCAATATTATATCTTCAATTTGATACACAAGCTGGGAAGAAAAAGGGGTAGAGGCTTATGATAAAATGTTCGTGTGCGAAACACGTTTCTGCGTCAAAGGATCGTAGGGTTTCTGCCTTTTAAGGGGCCAAGTAATTTATAAATCATAAAAGGGTATTTAATTTTAACCACTATAATCAGCGGAATGATTCGATTTTTCGCGTTGGTGGAACAACGTCGTAATAAAATCTCCGCGGCGGGTCGATCTGTAGACGCATTAAGCTCCGATCGCATCGAATCCTCCTCGAGCATTGTCTTCGCGGGACGATGTAATTTATTGTAATCGTTCTATACGCGTACGCATTGCCCATCGTATTTCAATAAATAAACCCGAGTTGGCTGGTGATCACGTGCTCCCTTTCAAAATTGTTTTAAACGAACGTTCGATTATGGACGGTCTGTTCCATGACGATGTAAAATCATCGTAACACGATGGCGGCGTAATTTCCATTGAAAATAACCTCGCGGCCGAACAAAGTCATCTAATGACGATTATTCTGAAAAGTCTCGAGTACCCGCCGCCGTTCAAAGAACAGAAAACTTCATTTGTCTTCGCTCGACGCTCGTTAGACTTCCGAAGTACGCACCCTTTTCGAAGCGACGAAGTTGATGATGCATCAACTTCAACGAACCTATACACGCATCGAATGTGAATATTGCTATGACGAGACGAACGCGAATGGCGTCAAAGGGAAAAGTTGCCCCGGCGATAATTGCAGGGATGAAAGCAGGTGTTTCTACGCTCGCAACTCGACGTGAAACAACCTCCATGATATTTCTATGCGCTTGAATAAATTGCGGTGCGTGCCGCAATATCGTGATATCCAATAGACGTACTTGGAGGATCGACCATGCGTAAACCGAGCATTTCAAAGAATCTTGTATTACGCTTCGTTCTACGCAATTAGCAGCGAAGATACTAGTGAAGTTCACCATCGAACGCAGTCGATCCTGCATGTGTACTCAACGAGGAAAGATTGAGCCGCCGGGCTGCGAGGAAAAGACCAGCCGTAACAATTCGACATTTCCTGTGGGAACTTCCTTTCCGTTAGACTTATTAAACGCCACTAGCTACCATGATCTCGCTGCACGCCGCACGCAGACGTAATCACAATTTCCACACTACGTTTTACATCGTGTTTATTATATAATAGAATCGTTACGTAAGGAAATTGGAGCAGCGTAAGTAAAATCGCAAACATACAAATGATACGTAGACGCAACATGTTCGACAGAAACCGCCTAATCCGACAGAATGCGCATTTCGCGAAAGTTGCAAACCAGTTTGAAACATGCCAATACGCAAGTTCGTTTCAACGGGAATTAACGGGACGTTAATTTGTTCACTAGGATCGTAAGTGAAATTTATTGGTTAGAAATTTCTGAATAGTGTCAATGAATTTATACATATTTACGTAGGTATACTTATATAGTTCGTGGAAATTTCGAACAGCTTCAATTTATTTCTTCACCGTCGACACAAATTCCATCCAGCATTCTACCTACGAAAAATCGAAGAAAGCAACACTAACGGAGCTATTCACAAGCAGAAAACCGAATGGACCTACGAGTCGTCATAAATCTTCGTTCTGACGTTTCCATTTCGCCACCACTTTCCCTTTTCGATAATGAGATATGCACACCGTACATCCGGCTATTCTTCCAGATAATCCGCGCCAGGAGGTTCTCTCGCGAAGAAACACGAAACGCGACGAAGAGCAAGATTACGCGTGCGCGTTTTGCGAAATTCTTAAAGAGGGTCCAAAAAAGGGAAGTCGAGGATCGACTTAACCGCGGCGCGGACGAGCAAAAGCGCTGCGTCGACGCCGACGATGAGATAACTCGGTCGCCAGATTAGAGATCCCCATTTCCCCGTGAATTTATCGTGGCTACGTGAAAAAATCCACTTTGTCGGCGGTTCGTTGGCGAAATCGCGGCCGCGCAGGTGATCGACGGGAGGAGCAAGTCGAATTATCGACGGGTAATCGAATTAAGAGGACAAGTACTTACGCTAATGGAGGTTCGCGATCCACGAATAGTTGAGATTCGACGAAATCTCTTTGAAAGGAGGCCGCCCGGGTAAAAAAAATTATCGAAAGATTGGGCAATCGATTTGGCTTAATCGATTCGATTAATTGATCGAAGTAGACCGTTGGAGAATCGTGAGAAAATAATCGGTGAGAATAGAAATGTTACGTCTACGTAGAAAATATTATTGCATTTGAAGGAACGAGAGGGATTGTTAGGAGGAAGAGGAACTGGAGTTCGTGTGAGAATGAAAATTGAATGCATTCATTCATCGAGCATTCTCACGACGATAGGCGAGTTCGAGTATTAACTTTCGTTCGAAGCACCGCAGGATCAAGAGGCCAACCGAACGGGTTGGCACACAAAATACCACCTTCGAAGGTTTAACGATCGTGTTTCTCCGGACCGGCCTTGGAAGCTGTTCCGTTCGTATTCGCGGCAGTTACGTAATCGTCTAACAACGATAGGTAGGAGCCACCCTGCTAGATTCGCGCTGTTTTCTTTCTTAGAAAAAAAAAAGACGAAGAGAAACTGGAATCAAGGCGAGCCTGAAATGTCACCAGTTCTCGAGGTAGATATTGAAGATACGATATACGAACCAGTGGCATGTTAATTCTTAAGAGTTTAAGAATCATTTGATTTGCCAAAGTCACGGTTTAGTTATAAAATAAATAATACGAAATCAAATAAAAAGTTAAGACCTTAATCATTTTTCTGGACAACGAACATGTGTAATAAATATTCACAGTTTTAGAGAGAAAGTTATTACACATCAACGAGTATCGTTTGAACTGAGATTAACAGAAGAATAACAGACTACACTGACGCAATGAATCCAGTATCACGAGGATCACAAGTAATCGGTCTTACATTCCGACAGCCATCGAAACCAGCTGCTGGCACCGTCGTCCCCTCCACGACTGAATGAATTGGAATGTCCGTTGACTAGTTATCCGGGCAACGATACCACAACGTTGAACATCAACAGCGGCGATGCGTGATGATGGATACCATAAACTACAAACTATCGACTACCGGTGTCATCAACCCAGGATACGCCTTTGAAAATAATCGCTACATAAATACATATTAGGAACAACGTAAATCGTACTAAAAACACAATAACGAATCCCATCTGATAATACGATTAAAAAAACAAAAGATCTGCTACTCCAAATTCCGAGTCACACGATTCGCCTTGGAAGAAACGTAAAATCGCACCGAAGCCAACAGTCTCCCAGCAGGAACGTCTCAACGCGATGTCATTGCCTCTGAAAGCTTATCCGAGCAAGTTATCCGCGTGAGTCGACGTACTGCGCGAAGTCCAGCGGTTCACCGTACCGGAACCACGCTCCTCCAAGCCACATTCTTCGTCACTATATTTACGGCACTGTGTCATACTGTCTGAAGTCGGGAACGAAACGTGCGGAACGGAGAAACCGAGGTTACCGTGAGATTGATCCACCTTGTGACCCAAACGTCGACGATTCTCTTGGCGTTTCGAACGCGTAGCGAACAAAACGGAGCGAGAATCGACACGACAGCTTCGTGTCCTACAACGTAGATGGATATGAACGATAGGCAGGCGCGCGCTGCTGACATGCATTCGGGACGCGGACGTGTAGGTGATTCTGCCCGATGTATCGCCACTTCGAGACTTTCAGAATCGTTCTGTATAATGTTAAGTAACGGTACGAATGCGATTGTGCCAGGACGAACGAGAACGTGTACAAATAACAATGATACGCCGATACCGCGAACCTCCGGCGTGGACTTCATGTTCTTTCGTATCTGCTTACCATTTGCATGAACGGTCGCCTTCGTGGTTTCTCGTCCGAATAACGAGGATTGTTGTAAGAGTCTTATCGACCGGTTGTGAAAAAGGAATCATTTTCGAGGTCCAGTGGGATGGAGTACAACCTGAGAAGATTGAGATATTACGACTCGCCGACGGAAATTCTAACTCTAGTATACGAAAACACCTACACAGATTATTTACATAGATACGAGTGAGCACTGAGATATGGCGTAATGCTTAAAAAACAAACATCAGAATATATTATGGAAATATCTACGCACGGGAATAATTACGATTCAGAAAAAATAAAAGTACATGATATTGACATACGCGTGAAATATACACGGAAGACATTCCGCCGGATGAGAAGTGTGAAAAAGCCGATTTAATCCTCCAATTATGAGTCAGATTCGTTGTGCACGTTCGAAAAGTGGCGATGTTGGAGCAATTTGCATTTATTTAAATCCCTCCGGCTTACGAGCATGCTTGTACCGTCCGTGTCACATTCGCACCTTTATCTTAAACGCACCGGTATCGCCGCCTTCGACCGCCACTTTTCGCCTCAAGTTTACGGACGTGCCGCGCCGGGGCATTGACTCCTCACCGATTTACTCTCGACAAGACATGGCTTTCGCACCGGTCGACGTTACGAGGACTCACGTAATTGCTGACGGCTGCTAATACGTCCTGCTGCGAGAGAAGAAAAACCAGATTCGCAACTTTGAAAGTGCGTCCGGTCGCCTGGATTCGCGGCGTCCCGCCACGAGGATCCTGACTAATTTCAAGAAAATCCGACTTCCAATTCGAACCCATTACAATTTTCAACTTTCCCCTCTCATTTTTCGTTTGTACCTCGATCGATAGGTCCTGTGAATTGGATCGAAACGATCCTTGATCGCTCTTTTCATTTTGCTAACGTATAATGATACTCCGTTCCAACGTATTATAGAGTATGAATCACGGTAACCGCCTCGATGATTATCCTTGCAAAAAGCAACAGTGAATTCAGTTACGACGAAAGGAAGAAAGAAAGTAAGAGACGAAGTAACGAAAACGTTCGCCTGACGATGCCATTGGCGGCCAGAAGTCTTCCACAATCACGTAAATACATAGGATATTCGCCTTCCAGTTGAATTCAACGTGGGTGTCCATGTCCATGAACTCGCGCATGCGACGTTCGCAGTACGGCCGGGATATTAATCAAACGCAAACGATTATAAAGCTGGCTCGATCGACGCGAATATATCTTCGCCGAGGAATGACGTCAGCCAGGCCGGCGAGCACTTGACGGCAGCTCGATATACACGCAGTTGATCGCGCAAGAAACGTTTGTTTTTGCAAACGTCCAGCAGGAGAAAGAACAGAAAGAAAGAAAGGAACGGAAAAGAGATAATTTTAGTGTCGACCAGGCATTACGCCATGATACAGGTTTTAAATGCATATAATTTATTCCGCGCGTGTCTCGTGCACGCCTCGCGGATCGCGCCGCAAACGAAAAGAATTCACGAACAACGCGATAGCCCTGACGTTCACTAGCGCGCACGCGGGCTCGCTCACGCCCGTGATCCCGTGTCGAGTAATTTATTCGCGTACCTCTATTAGGATTAGGTGTCGCACCCTGTTCGCGAAACCGGCAGTAGCTTGTCGCTCGACGCGTTCCAGAACGGCTAAGCCCTCGAGAGACTCGCTAACTAGATCCAGAGAGTACACGGTATGCTGCATGGCTTCGTTCGTCCGGTCCGTGTCGCTAAAAGGGGTTGCAAGTGCACGGATACCGTACTAGTGGCAGTAACACTCGTCCACTCTCGGCTCGCGTGCCTTTCTTTTATTTGTCATCGATAGTAGACGCCTTGCCCCGTCAACGATGGACAACGAGGTCACTGTCAGTCATGGGAACGAGCGCGAGCGTCTCGACGCCGCATGTCGCGGACGGGGACACGTTGCAGCGAAATGTTTCGCATACTTTCACGATGTACCGTAAAACGATTAGACGATTGACGATTATCCGCCGTCAACGCGAACGAATTGTGACGTTGCTCGTCCTGAGTCTCGTTACATAGAGAACCGACACGATTTGTTCGTTCGATACGAGACTGATGTGTTCTAAGACTGATATCAGGCAGCAACGATTAGTATAATGATAGAAGCGGACAGCAAGCATACATATAGGTCGATATCTTTGAAACGCTAGTCGTGTTTGTTGTTTTTTAATCGAACGATCTCTTATCGATTTCATGAGAAATGCTGATTTGTGCGTAAAGAGGAGATGACATGTATGGAATCAAAGCGATACCCTTCATTGAGTCCCAGCTATTCGAATTATTTCATCAGATTCAGTGACGTGTAAGTATCAAACGATACGGTATACGCTTGATAGAAGCGTACGAGATAACCAAGAGACGAATAAAGAAGCGATTGAATGTAACCCCTAGACTGGTCGGTCGATAGCACCAGGCCTGTGTCATTCTTGATTTAACGCAACCTTACCGAGATCTAGATTGCGTCGAGCGTTTAGTTACGGCGATGACAACGGACGATCGTCAGACCCGAGTGATTCACCCGCGCTCGAATGACTATTAGTTCGTAAGAAAAACTACTCTAGTCGATGATCTGTTAAATTGCTTCAATAACTTTATTTTTGCCGCCAGAACTATTACTTCGGTATTAGCAAAACGTTCAACGACATTTCATAAAGTTAATCAATACGTAGATCATAAAATCCTAAGTTCCAAACCATTACATCAACAGTAAGTTGCATCTTCGTTAAAGCGACAAGCAAGAACTTCTTGTTTAGGTTTCAAATTTCGCTCCACATTTCAAATTGTTAGCTGCTTCTCGATGTTTCTGCACATTCCTTCGCGTTTCTAACAAATTGTTGAATGTTTTTGGATTCTACTCAGAGTTGTTGCTTGACAGAATTGTTGAGCGAGGACGTAACTTTAGGAAGCACCGCACGACAAGGTTCAAAGAACTTTTTGACTCGTATGTATACAGCTACAAATGTTCGTCGCAACGGGAACCGGCCCGACGACGGCCAAAGCGGCAGCAGGAAGGCACGCGTGCGCGCCGCGTCAGAAGACGTCGGGTGTGCTCACGAATATGAAAAGTACGCACATTTATGAGCTAAGCAAACGCGCGTGCGATGCTGCACACGTTCATGGAACGGAACTATCGGACAGGTTACCGGGTTATGTGGATGGAAACACACTCGTGCACGCTCACGCTTGGATATGTGAACACCAGATTACGCGCGAGCCACAGCTCCTCGTAAACGTAATGTTTCCTGCACACCCTATTCCCCTTTCTCTTCTTTAACTACTTACATACGAATAAATCGCCGTAAAGATGGTCGAGGCAGATGCATCCCTGCGTCCTCGAGCGATCGAGGAAACGAGAACACATCGGCGGACCACGGGAAAATATGGTGTTGTAGTATAACGTGAGAAATCCTGGCGAGAGATCTCCTCCGGCCGTGTATCACCGTTGTGTGGCCACCGATCATTTCATGCCTGTTCTACGTCCCGTCACCGAACAACCGGAAAGATTTTGCACCGTTAGGACGTCTTATCGGACGGCGTGTGCATTATTGCATCGATATTTCACGCCACGCTGGGACAACGCCAATAGGGAAAATGCCACGTAGAATTCGCCGAGGAAAATGATTCACGGTGCTCGTTACCTTTTGAATGGTAACGCGCCGATGCGTGGGCACGATTGCGCTCCGATACGTGGAGCACTCGTGGTAATTATTCAGGCGCACCATTTCTTTGATCTTTTTAAATTATGGACGTACGAAGCTTTCTTGGAAGATTTGTAGAATTTATAGAACTTTCGATGTCTGTGTAACCTCGTTACACGCATGTATATTTGTCTCACAATGGATTCACTAGGTCTAGAAATTTTTGATCGTGAATTTTAAACAGTTTTAGAAGAAGATTTGAGAAGTTTAATGATTAATGGGATGCTGGAGTCAATAAGATCTGGAGTCCTTATCTTGCATCTACGATATCGAGAACGTTCTAATCTCATGGTCTCTAGAACATCCCCTATTACTCTTGTGACCCTTCCAACCATTGAGAACTCTCGAACTACATAACCTAAGATCGAAGACCACCTAACCCCAAGATCTATAAATCTAGAAACGTCTATATCGAGTTCTATGAATTTTGATTTCTATCGTATGGTAGATAGCCCGACAAATCCTCATCGAATACTATGAATTCAACGGTCGCTATATCGTATTTGATAGACCCAGCGAGATCTCGATCGAATCTACGGACCTCCTATCGATTCCAATATATAAGAACGCCACCATATCGCGCCTGATAAATCGAAATTTATCCGTATCAGCTTTACCCTTTCTATATTCTCCAACAAATATCTTCTCCTTACTGAACAGAGAAAAGAAATGAAGCACGGTAAGAGAATCGAGCTAGCGGCTCTTATAGCGTTCAGATATTCCTTTGTATACCAGAGAAGTATCATCGGAAAGCGAACAGCTCATAATAACTGTCTACTGCGTTTCTTCGATTTTATGGCGCCATTCACGGTGGTATCTCATCCCCCTTTTTACTCCATTGTACGTGTGGCTCAAGAGTATCGAATTTGAACGTTACATTCGCAACAGTGGTGAAGGCGTTCGACTTTTCGCATAATGCTAAAATACGATAACAGCTGTGCCGTGGCTGAAGTGCATTAATAAAATGACATATGAGAGTCCTTGATAACCAGTTTTCACTCGACTCCCGACCACTAATTTTCCCACTTATCATTCTACGCTGCTATGCTGCGACTCCTAATAATCCGTTTCGCCTTGTAATAATGTGATCAATCAGTTGTTTCGACAACGGAGAGCCAGTCGGTAGAGCCCAGAGGGAAAAAAGGTATCGTTTCAATTAGTTCCCTAACGAGACGCCCGAAGGTTCCGAATAAATGTAGGACTACCTAGAACAATACCCCATTATATCAAATCGAGTCCCGATATATTAGCTACGGGTTGGAATAAAAAACTGATTAGAATCACACTCCTGCTACTCTAAACGCTGGGCCGGTGTACGCGGTAATACGTAGCCTCGAGCCGGAGGTATCGAACTTGCCTACGTTTTCCGGTTACAAATTAATTTCGAGGCAAGACCCTCGTCGAGGTGAGACCCTCCGCCGTTATAATAGCAAAGGCGGAAAATGTAAATCCTATCGAGACACGGAGCGCGTAGGTGTTACGCGGCATTAATACCCTCTCGCGAGGTCTTTCCCCATGCACATGTCTACCGCAACCGATCGCGAGAATAATAACGTGGATTCCTTTTTCGGTCCGACGAGACTCGTAAGCCTTTCATCGCCTCTCCATTAATACGCTAGATCCATTAGTAACGCTACTTCGTTAAAAATCTAATAAACACCCTCGAGTCTCTGGTGTTCGTGCGCAACCGAACTATATAAGTGGATAGATCCTGTATATTATCATCTTAGACTACTTGTTCCCCGTTATTACTGGTTTATAGGTTAATTTGTCGAAACAAGGGAGAACGAATGGTCCGTGTTGAGGTTTTTACAGTCGAAATGTTAGCGAAATTAACGCGCAACGTGCAATTTCACCGACCACTTAAGATCGTAATAATTCTCGCAGCGTGTATTTTAGGTGAATAATCGTGGTAAAATGGATTTATTCTCGCCGTTTAACGACGTCTTTACGCGATTATTACGCGAAGGAGACCGATATTGATTCCCACAAAGCGTAGTTTTCACACAAGAAAGCAACGACGCGCTACGGAGATACGAAATCCCGTGGAATGCCGATCTCACGAGTGCGTTCGTTGCGTAACTCACTGGATAACGGTACCGTTTCACACCGATAACATCGACGGGGAAAATCGTTTAGTGAAAACCTATCAACCTAATGGCTCGCTTCAGTATTTTATAATCGACATAACCGAGTTGCATTTAGACACTCTATCATTTGAAAACGTACAATATGTCCCCCACAGACCTAAATCTTTCGTTGCCACAACGTTCGCGGCTTTAAATCAATCCCTTTCAAGGTGCTTTGAATCTGAAGCAATAGGTCTACGAACGTCGATACGAAACCTAATTCCACCTTTCCATATCGAAAATCAAGATTTACGTTCATTGATCTCCTAACGTAGCAGGATAATATCCATTTTCTAAACAAATCTTTCCCAACTGCGCCTAACGGTCTCGACAGTAAATCACCCCCTTTCAGACTGTTCAATTTCTCAGTGAACCGAATCGAACACGCGTCGACGCGACTCCAAAATTCCGCACAAAGCCAAGATTTCCTTCTGGCCTTTCATCGATCGGGGCACGCGTTTCCTGCGCGGCGCGTTTGCTCGTGATGCTATACAAACACGGCTGGAACAGACACGCCGCAAATTGCGGAGCGCATACAAAAGGAAAGGTTAAGCCTCGCTGCACATACACGCGTACACGGACACACACGCACCGGCAACAACCATTAAGTGCGTGGGTATATACCCGGGCAACTCGTACTCCCGCACGCGGCCGCCGATAGTTATCGATTCTGCTAATCGACATTAGCATTCCAAATGTCAGTATATACCCGGTATAATCCAAGTACACATGCGGCGGGCACAACACGCGCGTTTGTACACGCGTGCACCGATCGAGGGTAAGTCGTATCGGGAGAAAGTTACGATACAGCCATGGCGCAGGCGTAGGAATACAAGGTACTCCTCGAGCCAGTGGCATGACAGTGCTAAATGGTTCTAACCGCGTTAACGACACACACCGGCTGGATTTTGCCACTCACCCGATCGCTGATCGGGAACGAAGCAGTCTCGCGCTGCGAGACAGATCGCTACCCTCGATGCTCGGCGCATTACATCAATTACGATATGGACGCGAAACTTCAAAGCAGCGGCGAAATTTATCGGTGCACAATGAGACATTAATCCGAGCGTTCGCGATCATTTACATAACTGCCCGGTAATGGCGGCTCGACGTCGGATTGATGCTAATTAAGCTTCAATGGGCATCGATCACCCAACTGATTTTCCTCGATCCAAATCAAGGAAACAATGGAAGCCAAGATGGGATTATGAAATCTGCACAATTTTTTAGTTTGGTTCGTCTCTTTATAGTCGCACGATCTATTTATTCATAAATAGATCGGTATCGATGCAGTATGTACGTCGAATTGTTTTTTTGTAATCTCGGCAACACGTATATTTCCACCTTGTAATTAAGATACCAGCATAGGTAAAAATAATATGGACAAGTAGCAATTAAGGACGAGACAGAAATGTCAATTTGATTATCTTTTATGTGTAATTTAAATCAATTTACGCGTTTCCAGTCTTCGTTCGGCAGCGCATAGCAGGCAAATCAGTAGCACCTTACAAATGAAAAACCAGAGCCGATTGATACGACTTTCATCTGGATCGTCGTACATATCTGCCTTAGCTATCTCCGATCAAGTTTCTCGCGTGCAAAAAGTGCAACTAAATTACCAAGAGGAAAGCACTTGGCGATTTGTACTCCTGAACGTTCCCAGGCTGCTTCGTCCATCACGTTTGCTCGTCGATACGAATTTCACGTATACGATGGCGTAAAATAAAACCGCGTCTCCATGCGTTCGTCGCGTGTTCGCCGGCAGGAATGCGGTCGTATCTAGTCCGGAAAACGCGACGCGTGTGGTATAGAATTGGATAAAAGCATCGTTGCTTTTGTATCTGGCTGGCGTAACACGACCTGACGACGAGAGTCGCGATACAATTTCACGCGGTAGCGAAAAATACCTAAGCCACCAAGGAGAAGACAGACGTTCGTGAAATCTCGCGATCAAAGCGGTGGACACGCGATAGAATCCTTGTTCGAGGCGACCCGATTGTGTCAGCTCGAGACGAGCATGCTTCGCAGATTCTTCTAGACGTACCGTTAAGTAACCCCGGTGAAAATAATGAGATCGAGCGAATCTGTTCGAGGCCGACATCAGCTGTTGCGAGTCGAGCGTCGCATCGTCGCCGCTGTGGCGCCGCGGCTATATGATTTGATTCGATCTTGTCCTGTTTCGAGAACAGAATAGCTACGAGTTTGGAATCTGTACGGTTGAGATGGGTCTAATAGTTCGAGTTAGTTAAGGATAATTGGCATAATTAAATAGGATGGAAAGTTTAAAAGTGTAGTTAGTGCGTAGAATTAATTAAATTCATGTACTGCCCCTTTCATCCGGTCACAGGCAATAATAACGTTCTCATAAATTTACGAGTCCTTGGTACTCGTTATCCTTGAGAGTAGCATAAACGATATGAGAAAAAATACGTATGTCTAGAACGATTTAGATAATTTTAATATTAACCGACGGTAATTGTCCTGTCGAGAACAAGGTACTATAACAGTAAAGCAAGTAATGATCCTTTTCCTTGGTATCGGCTCAAAATTCCTGTACTCGGCAAACGAGTTAGACCAAGAAATAAACCAAATAACATCATCTCCAACCTACTTGCCTACAAAGTGACTCAAACGCTTCGTACCTAGTACGTATCGGACAGTGAGCGGAAACTGTTTGAATCTTCGCGTAACCTACCGGAACGCTTTCGCAACCGCGACACGTTCGATCGCCAAATTCGTAGCTGCTAGCAAATTCTCTTCCTTTCCAGTCGCTCTTCCCCTTCCTTTCCTTTTACACCGGCCTCGATTTTCGAGCCACCGCTGCTACAATCCACTTTAAAATTCCTCGTACGATATTCAGACCCCTTTGCAAGCTCGTACCTTGGCGATCTCTGGCAAAGCAGACTCGTGTAACATGCGACAAATATCGACAAGCACCCAGTCGTAAACGTCGCGAATTATTGCGACGGTAAATCCCGGTTCGAAGGATAACCGAGCCGTGCAAAGCGACGATAACGAGCGTTCGTGTTTGCCCGTATCGAAATCACGACACAGAATGTAGAATAAAGAGTAGCGAGAGAAGAGAAAAGAGAAAGAATGCCAGGGAGCAACTGGCTCTCGATTCCATCACTGGCTTTATTTACACTGGTTCGAAACCTAAGTCAACAATCAGGCCGAATGGCTGCAAAGGGTATAACAATGCCTGCTTTACCTAGGTATCCCCGTGAATCATGAAAATACTTTTCAGAGGAATTCGACCAACCTACACTGTCGTTCGTCTTGCTTTCATTTTGGACTATAATGCTGTACGAGAATGCAAACAACGCGCAACAGAATATTACCAGAAACCTCAAGCCCGGTCTAATCCATTATCGTTTGGACTTTGAGCACAGAGATGTGTCACACGTGGGCTAATTCCAACCAAGAACAAAATGGACAGACGGAGGGTCTTTTCTAGGTAGAAGACATTCTTTGTATTTCAACGAAGTTCGATAAATGTTTGGTGCAGTGTAAATAGTATCGGATTACTTACATTTTAAATCCTCCAGTGAGTCATAGATGAAAGAAAGACAAGAGGATATCGATATGTAAAGAAGGATATGATTTCGTCCATTATAGTTTATTGTTTGCTGAAAAGTATATCCACGTAATACGAAAGAATAATCGAAGCACAAACGATCGAGGCGTTATTGGCAATTCGCTAATCATCTCGGATTCTTCGGGCGAAGAAAGAAAGTCATATGGCAACCGAGATACGCCACGTTGCAATGAAATCGTATAACAAAGCGGTTAAATTTGCCTTGAATTTCTTGCCGCAACGTATTCTCAGATTATTACAGCGCGCGCTATTCCGATCATGCGCCGTTTAACCTGACATTCAGGGAATTGTCTGTCGCAAGTGAACTCGGTTTGCGCAATCTCGCGAGATACGGACAGGAAACATTAGCCTGACGCTATTCTTAATTTCGATACGTTATTGCGGTTATTCACGATGTTATTAAATACATCATTGGGCAATTGAAAAACACTTTGCAATTCGAAGATGGAATGCTGAGGATGGAAAGGGAAAATGATATCTCGATAACGGTATCGAAAATTTCTTAATGCTCGTCTTGCCGAAAGGATTCAAGAGCAAAAACATTAAACGATCCTGTCGGCGAAATGAAGCGTGACAAATATTTTCGCCAAGAAACCACCGAGCAGATTTCATAGAATCTCCTAATGAATTTATACGGGCTTTCTCGCAAATTCCGATGTTTTTCCATCGATAAAACACATAAAGATACGAACATTTTGTACAAAGTGCACTCTTAAAAATATACAAGTATGGTTTATTATATCTGTCTATTAGCAAAGGAATTCTTTTGTACAAATTTATGACCAACTCTGACGAGACAATCGCTATCTATCTCGCAGAAACTGTGTATCTAAGAGGGATTCGAGCGAAACAAGGCAGACTACGAGCTAGTTAACCGTTATCATTGTTTCGTGTACCAAACGTGTCGAATAACAGCACGCTTGGGCGCATCTTGCAGTCACATAGCCGAGCGATCGTTAATTAAAGTAATAATGGTATTATACTCATTTCGAATATAGAAGTCGATGTAGCGGCGTCCACGCATCGTCGCTCAACTATCGAATTCGCGATCCTTCGAACCGCGGGGAAACCAGAAAAAGTAAAATGCGTAATCTTCGCTACTAGATAACAGCTGAAGTGATGAAACACAGTTCTACCAGATGTATCACGACTACCGGAAATCTTATGCTCGGCTACCGTTTGCAACTGTTATCTCCTCTGTGCAACGATCCGATAAAATGATCGATATCGATGAATCTCGATACCGTCTTCGCGAAGAATGCGAGATCCGTAGCATAAATAACAAACGGTTATCTCGAGAAGAAGCGAGGAATTCTTGTTACGAAATCTACGATATAACATAGTACCGACGAATAAAATAAGCCCGATGCAATCACTCGTCGAGCATTCTGATAATCGAGTCTGCAGGACATTGCAGAAAAGTTGGACTCCGTGAGAGGAAGAAAATTGCGAGATGTTAACAGTACGATATTATCGCGACCGACGAAAAATGTTCATGTATCGTAAATGCTATACTATCGCTTGCAATTCACGTTGTGCGATTTCAGGAATCTCGGATTGGTAATAAAGACGGTTTATTATTTGACTTTCTTTTCCTCTATCTGGAATTCTCTCTTTTCTCGGGCTGATTGCTCGACAACGAGTCGGTTAAAACACTGATTGCATATATCGCGATTGGGATTCCGTAAGAGGCGATATACATGGCCTTATTTCAGTCAAGGACTCTCATAATTTTTCGAGATCATCGACTTCGATAAAGTTTGATTTTCTGCCGCGACGCCGGCACTCGGGTTTGCTCGAGCGCGAAACAAACGTGAAAAGAAAGGAACCGGACTCAACGCGTCGCGGTCGCGCGCGAACCAGTGAACGTTTTTAAACCTTATCATTGACCTATCATATGGAAATGAGCAGATAACGTATTGACTATGGAAAGGATAATATTTAACCCGGCCGAGAGAAAAATTCCGAGCCATTGTTGGTTTCCTTTGTCCACGTTTCTGCTCAAGATAGCTTATCTTCTTTGCATTAGCACGAATCCGTGTGTACCTACCATTCTCCACGCCCAATTTTTACGTTTTATCACAAAGCTCTCTAGATAAATATTAAGGATGATGGAGAGTTAGATTAGTTTTAGTACGATCTCGAAAACGGTTAGGTGGCTGGAAGTTTCACTCAGGTCAGAACACCAGTGAATACCCAAGGGTCGTTCATAGTTCGCAGGCGAATCGCTTGCACAATGACCGGTTTGCTTTGTGCGACGTGTCATCGACATTTGCAGAATCGCTCATTGTCGCAAATGACTCGAGCTCCGCGGCACGAATCGTCGGTTCGAGCAAAAGGCACGCAAAGACTATCTCTCCGCTGGAGTTTGTTCCATCGTGTTATCTATTATCGATTATAAATCGCCGTCGCGTTGAACCTGCGGCTAAATCCGAGATGCATCGTCGTCTCGATGCATCGAATACACGGCGTTAAATCGATCGTTCCTTTTCTTGAACACAATGGGAGAAAAGCAACGACGTTGAGCGACGACGAGACTAAATTTAGTTGGACGCCGTGTAAATGGCCGTGAATACTTGGCAGACATCTCAAGGCTCTTTCCGATAACACAAGTCAATCCGGTCGATCAACTTTACTCTAAATTGCCCAGGGAAAATGGAATATAACGGAAATTTGTCTCGTCTCCAGATTAATTCAGGTTGATCCGCACTTTCAAAAGATAACCACGAGGTAGGTTGGAATGACTTGATGCGATAGGAAATCCCGCCACTTAAATGATAATAACAGTCCGGTGTTAATGCATTCCAGAGATTTACCGAGTCGTTCATCATGAATCGCCAATAGTATGCAATAAAGTTGCACGTAGGTAATATCAAAACGCAACAAGTAACAACCGATGGGTTCAAGAGAATCCCATTGCTCGTACACGTTACTTCCTCTCGATCTCCAACCCTCAACCCCATCGATTTCTTAAGATTACGGTTCAATCGTCGATTATAGTTACTCCGGATAGTTGCCTGTGGAGAATGGCTATTGCCTGCCAACAGGAATATTAATGCGAAAGTTATTTGCTAGGCCGATCTTTTCCTTCCTTCCCTCGGTATTCACCGGCTCGTCTACCCATTCCCTTCGTTATCCTACATTACTCCCCGTTTAATCTCTCTTTTTCTCCGAGCGAAGGACATCCGGTTTCGTCGTCCGGCGAGCATCCGCTGCTCTGCTATAGAACAACCGGCCCAGACGTGCGAAACGGTAGGAGGCCGACCGGATAGAGAAACGGCTACGAGAGAAATGCTCGAGATGCTTCGAGATACGCA